>NC_064622.1:376913233-379413233 GCF_023898315.1 Schistocerca nitens | reverse complement strand
CTCGGATAAGAACCTACAAAAAGAAGGTGCGGAATATAACTTTTCACGTGGGCCAGAAAGTACTTGTACGCTCGCACAAGCTCTCTAATAAACGGGCTGGGTTGTCAAAGAAGTTCTTCTTCTTATTCAACGGGCCGTACAGAATCAAGCGGATTCCACATCCGAATGCGCTTGAAGTAGAAACACTCCGCTCTCGAAAGTCGAAGGGCCTGCACCACATCTCGAACGTAAAACCTTACATTGTATAAGAAGCAGAAGATCTTGCCCCTCGGAGGTCGGAATGACGTATTGCCCATATGCTTTTTCGCACTCATTCTTTTGTGAGTAAAATTACAGTGCATATTTTCCAATGTTTTGATTCACACTGGTGTGATTAAAATTAAAGTGTATATTTTCTGTGTATTGTAAAGGGTCCCCCAATATGTGTGTAGTTATTTCTTCTTGTCAGCAGAAAGGAGTAGTGTTGTGCAGTTTCAAAACATCTGAATGTGAATGATTATGAGGCTCATATGAAGCGTTTCCTATTACAGTAAGATGGCTTTCGTTCTTTGATGACTAAAAAGGTATCGGGCGTGTTGGCGTGGCGAGTCAATGGTCGTAAGGTAATTCTTGATGATAAATTACAGTTTTAGTGTTCTTAGTCCCCTTAGGTGAGCATGATTCAGTGAGATTTTTCAAATGTACTGCGATGTTAATGAAGCAACTTGGTGACTTGTAGGTGAAGGACTTGTGTATGAAGGGAGATTAATAGTGTTTGATTTTCAGAGTTGCCATCTTATAAGATATTTGGAAAGTGTAACTTGCCGTCACATACTACTAGGTACGTTTGAGGACACCAGGGTGTGAAACCCCAGAAGATGTATATGGAAACAGCTTATAAACTCAAGCTGCTTGATATTTAATAGAGAATCAATGCGACTACCTCCAAGCTAAAATAACATGACGGTAGGTGAGGACCCCTGGGGACATGTGGTGAGTAAGTGTGTAATCATTATGAGTATCTTATGATAGCAGTAAGTTGGGTACTCATGGCCCTGGGCAATGGATTTCTTTTGACAGTATTTTTTTATGTACTTATAGGACGAAGTGTTTATGTGTTTGCTAATAGGATAGGATGATTTTTATTGCCATTTTTATGCCCACTGACCTTTTGCATTAGGCTGATGAATACATGTTGAAACATTTACCATTTCAGATGTGACTTGAATGAACCTTCTGTGTCTCATTAATCATAACTTTTATTATGCAATGTCCATAGAAAAGAAGTCTCGGAAATTTTTCACAGATCAGCAAACATGTTCTGCAAACCTTGGAGGAGCAGTCAATGAACAACGATATGGGTATTGGTGTTGAAAGGAATATTTTATTTATATGTGGGAATTGTAGTCGGGCTATATGGTGATGGTGACTAGTACGAGCTGTGTAGATTGTGCGTGAGAGCGTAGTTAGGAGTAGGTAGAGTTTTGTGTCTGTAGCTAGCAGCGGCGCCAAATCCTATCCAAATCCTGACCAAACCTTGTACAAGATCTACCCTGAATGATTGACAACAGATGTAATGCTGGAACTATATTTTATAAAAAGGATTTTTTGTTTGTTTGAATATTGGTTATTTAATTTTCTTCGTTGTTCTTCTTATTAGTAATGTTAAAAAGGCCCTTTTTGTCAAGTTAATTTTGGGCACTATTCCATGTATTGATCAGGAGTGATAAACTCCGAAGATTTTGTGGTAATCTGTACACATGATATTTTGTAACGATCCCTGTGAGCGCAGTTCTTAAGTGGGTGCAAGGCCGCCTAGGGAGCCTCCGCCTCAGAAAGCACAGGGCTTGGTCCACCGGCAGGCGTTGCCGAACCCTGGTATCAACGGCGAAGCAGTGATGCGGCGAGCGGTCACAGCTGTTTCCCCGTCAGAGGGGAGGGGATGCTGGTCTTCCCCCAGGCGCAGGCTCACACCGGAGCCCGCAGGCGTGTCACCACGGCAGCGCCAGCTGATGGCCGGCGTTCCACCCCATGCGCTAGTCATCTGACAAGCGAAAGGGAAAGTATGACGCACACCAGGCGAGGCCGCCGATTCCTGAGCGCCGCTAGTCCAGACGGCTGCTGCGGTGAGGTAACGCCCACTGCCCGGAGGGACACGGGTCCCACCACTGACGCATCAGCTGAGACGGTGCAAAGAGGTGATAAGCGGGTCTCAAGCCCGACACCCGCACGAGTTTACGTCGACCTCGATGCGACGCAGAAGAGCGCGTGTCTCCCCATTGACACGACAGGAGACGGGGGCGTGTGTCGGTAAAACACATTCCTCCACAACACACGGACGACAACCGCCAAGCCGCCTTCTCGATGATGAGGCAGGGCCCACAAGTGGCGATGTCCTGCAAATCTGCAACGCCGAACCATCCCACAGTATGGACGCAGAGGGTGGAAACGGGCACGAGGCAACGTCGCGGGGTGCTGTCTAGGAGGAACAACCTGGGTTACAACGGACGTTACAATCAACGCCGCTGCGAACTCCCCAGTTCAGTGTTGTGGTCCCCTAGTAGCTTATTCTCCAAGTCGCCTTTAGAAGAGACGCCCACCCCAGCACCTAAAGAGAATACCCAGTGAAACAACCATGTGGCGAAACTGAAAAATGACAGCGTGTCAACGAGTTGATTTCTGGATGTGTTTTTGTACTCATGTCTTATTTTCCATAGGTGATTATTTACCAGCTGTCATACCATTGGGTTCATTAATGATTTTGTATCACTGTATTTGTTGTGAATATTGTATTTTGCACTTTCACTTGCATGTTTTTATATATGTCAGCACCAGATGATACTGCTTTGGTTCGTGATAATGATTTTGCATCATTGTATTTGTTTATATATTTATATATATTATGTACCTGTTCACCTATGTCTCTATGTTAACTTTTGATAGTTGGTTAAGGCAATTTTAAAATAATATCTCATGGTTGTGGTCGTAGTAGGTCAGATGACATGATGTTAGCGTAGGATATCACGCTTAATTTAATTTGTTCTGTTTGCTTTGCGGACCGCATGAGGTCACAATTATTGACTAAGGTCAGATAAAGCTCACTTCGATATAAGAGATTAATCAACTCTTTTGTGCTGCTGTTTACTGTTGCAATTGTTACTCGTTAGGGTATGTTTGTTTCGAAGACTGTTGGCGAATCTCCTAGCATGGCGAGAAAATTCGCGGCACAGTCTTCTCCGGGACGTTTGGGGTGATGAAAGGGTCCTGTAGCCACCTTTCATTGCCAACTCTCGTAGTGGTCAAGTCGGCAAAGAGGTTTCCGCTACCTGTAAGAAATCCACCTGCGATAGGTTGGTGGCGGAAATGGCACCCTGGGGTTTTCCGGTCCACGCGGAGCGTGGAAGAGGCTGGAGAAGCGGGAGGCAGTCTGCCGCCGGTACGGGAAGCGTACACAGCTGTGCTCCAGTCGAAGAAGGGTGAGTTGGACTGACCGCGTGGCGCGTGGTCACATAGAGAGGGGAGCTTTTAGATTTTGGTCTCGAATTTCGTCTTATAAAGATTTACTTGCTGGGTTGCAGCAGGGAATGAAGGCTTCTGTAGACTTTCAGTTTGATTCCCAATGCAGTCTTAACTTTGATCCGTGAGGGGAACGCAGCACAAAGGAGTTGCATATGTTGAAGTGCCCTCGGTTCAGTGTGAATGTTTATGTGCCTACAATTGTGTGTGTATGCTTCTAATCTTTTCCGGATCTTGGTAATTTTTGTGTATTTGTGAATTTTCTTTGTCTCATGTGATTAAAATTTGGCCACAGTCCATAGAAATTGTCTCCGCGGACCGAGTGGGCCCGCGAGTCTGTTATGAAACGTGTCGTATTTCACAAACAATTGTACATAGTTAGCATGCAACAGCAGGCTATAGATGCACTACATCAATGTTTTAAGGAATAAATAATTTTGCCTTCAATCTTATCTTGTGTACCGATGTTACGTCGCCGTTACCTTCGCCATTTACCTTGTAGTTTTCCTTGTTGGCCCACCGATAGCGTTTCCATGTGCACAGGTGTAGTGATTAGTGTCCCTTTTTTTATCTGAAACAAATGCTCTGGAAGAGATTGTGTTTTCACGAATCTTGCTGCAGGCTGCACTTACGCATGGTGTTCACGCCCTCTTTACT
This sequence comes from Schistocerca nitens, assembly GCF_023898315.1. Classification (NCBI taxonomy): domain Eukaryota; kingdom Metazoa; phylum Arthropoda; class Insecta; order Orthoptera; family Acrididae; genus Schistocerca; species Schistocerca nitens. The sequence goes on along the minus strand of NC_064622.1, from coordinate 379,409,081 downwards.
TTACTCAATATTTGATTCACGGGAAGAATGCCTGGATCATATTAATAACTACATCCCATTCTCTATCAATGACTTTACAATGAATGTTCTTTTGTGAGTTTTTCTTATTAATAAATTAAGTAATTTTCCGACTCAGTGCTACCCCATTTTGTCGTGTGGCTAGAGTTGGTGGCGACCCTATCTTTTATATTGATTTCAGTGTCAAATAGCATTTACTTATTCAAAGTGCGCGTGGCTCTTTTAGCTATAAGGATACATTCAAAGGGCGCTTCATGCTTCTTGCACATAGCGTCCTTTTATTCACGCTACTTACAAGTTCAATGTAACTATGGTAAATAAAAAAGTACACGGTATTGTGACTTTTTCCCTATTATGTACACCTGTCTCCCAGGGGTTTTACATTGTGATTATTTCCGTTATGTTTAAAGTTGCAGCAGTACCTTCCAAATGGGTGCATTGTTGAAGATCCGTTTGCAGCGAACGTCAGCTGGACAATTATGCAGGGAGCAGCAGGACGTTGAAGTGAGTTGGGGTACAGCTCTCCACCACGCACCTGTCTACGAAACAACTTCGTAAGGTAGGTGTTATTTTCTTTCTTTAACCTTTTTCATGCTAAATTCGTTTTACGTACAACACATAAAACTTTTAGTAACCTGAATAAAATAACTATGTAAACTAAACTGATTACTTATATATATGACGGTAGTATCTGTTCCCGAAAGAACACATACCGTGGATGACCATGCAGCTTTGCTAGAAATGTAAGCAGGAGATCCCGGGTTCGAGTCCCGGTCGGGGCACACATTTTCAACATGTCCCCAGTGAAGTATATCAACGCCTGTTTGCAGCTAGGGTGTCTATTTAATTATCATTTGATTACTTATACATTCTTCAGCATATACTAGAATTTACAGAAACTGATACCCATAAACATGTTTTTATCTGAGTGATGTCAGTTCCGATGAAAAGAAGGGTGAATTTGTCTTCCGACCCTGAAGTTTGGAGAACGTGGCCCGCAGAAGATACAGTGAGTAATGAAAATGACGTATTTGATTCTGAAGAATCTTATTCAAATGACGATGATTGATGGAAAGCGATCCTGATACTGAAACTGAGCAATCTGCAGATGAATACGATAAATAAGAATGGTGAGTCTAGTATATCCTATTATTTTGGGAAAGACAGTAAAAAAAAAATGGTCCAAGTCTTTTCCTAAAAGAAACGTGAGAACAACGTCAGAGAATATAATAACTTATGTCCTACAGTTGTAGTAATGACATTAGTGAACCTGTCAGCGGGACCCACCGTAACATTACTGGTGACAAATGGTTCAGCAGCATACCACAGGCTAAGAAGCTACTAGAAGACCAGTGAATGACATACGTTGGAACGCTCCGTACAACAAGAAGGAAATCCCCAACAAGTTTTTACCTAATATCTAAAGACCTCAATATGCTTCTGTGTTGGGCTTCCAAGAGAATCGTACGCTAGTTTCATACTGCCCTAAAGTTAATCAAGCTGTTCTCTTGATATCTCCATTACATCAGGATGATACCATTGATAAAGATACAAGAGATTCACTGAAACCAGAAATTTTAACTTTTTACAATATGGCAAAGATTTAAGTTGATTTACTTGCTCAATTAATTTAAAAAAAATGATGTGTCGTGAAACACTAATAGTTGGCCTATGGTTGTTCTCTATAATTTACTTAATGTTTCTGCCATGAACGCACTGTGCATATACCGAGAAAATGGTGCCATAATTGTAAAAGGTGGTTGTGTTTGCCTCATTTGCATACCGTATGTGTTAACTGTCTCTGAAACAAATTACCGAAATATTTAGTTTTTTTTTAAATTTGTGTTTTATTTCCAACGTTAGTTAGGTTTAAGTAGTTCTAAGTCTAGGGGACAGATGACCTCACATGTTAAGTCCCATAGTGCTTAGAGTCTTTGAACAAATTTTGGGGGGGGGGGGGGGGGGCAGGAGTCCCCCACGCGCCTAACCCCGTAACTATAGAGCATGCGCCTACTGCAGGGTTAAGCTGTCTTCTCCGTCCTCAGGTTCGCTACCGCAGATTGTTCCATGGCGCATCCTCTATGTTCTGTTAAATTTTTGCACGCTCTTACGCAAACATCCTGTAGCTCGCTTTGTTAGTCAAAGGGTTCAAACTAAATTGTGGATAAAACTTAACAACAATTAACGAAATCTGTATTTTTCTTTTGCGTTTTTGTGAGGATCATGGTGTATCAGTCGGTTCTGCATACGCATAACGGAGAATGTGGTGGTATTGCTAAAACTGAACTAATGGATTTTTCAGGTTTTGGACCCTAATTACGCATCGGCACGTATTTAGAAAGTATGTTCTCAATAAAAGTTAGCAACTAATGGCGGAATTTTTACTTTTAAAATGTTTGCTCTAGGTATTAAACGTTTCGGAAAATGCGTTCTTTTGCTAGGGTTACGTTACTTACCGTGTTTCTGAGCACAACGATCAGCGCACGATTACAGTGGATGTAGGACTATCGACTGAACCATGGATCAACGGAAACCTGTCTGCTGGCCAAAAGAATCGTTTTTCCTTTTACACCAGATCGATTGTCAAGTCCGAATACGCCATCATCCGGCTGCTCGAAACATACACCTAACGATGGATATAGGGCGGTTGGGACAGTACTATGCGATGGGAGACATCCACTTTGGCTTCCATGGGACATGTGGGAGTAATCTGAGACACCATGACAGCTGCAGATTATGCTAATAGTACTGCGTACCGTCGGCATCTCCTCATGCTTCATCTCTACCAAGACAGGTATGGCATCTTCGGGCAAGATAACATTTCGAATCGCACGGCCACAACCGCTCTACAATGGTTTGAGAGGCTTGATAGAGAATCGTGTTTATTTCTGGGCCCCAAATTTGCATGTTTAGAAACCGGTGGAACAAATATGTGATGCTATCGGGCTACACAACCACAAAACACTGGCTCGTAATAATGTGCGTAGATATCTGATGATACACAACAGCAGAAACCTACCAAGGATTCGTCGTACTCAAGCAATGCGGAATTGCTGCTGCATTGCTTTCAAAATGTATATCTACCCGCTTTTAAGGAGGTAATGTTTTGGCACAACAGGGTCGGTGGTAGGGGTATGACATGCTTTATTTCCAGTTTGGAGCCCAAAAACTGAATCCTAATCGCTTTCAAGACCCAGATCTTATGACTGCCTCTCCAAAATGCAGCATAAGCAATAATATACAGTCACCTACTTGTTCACATTAGGCACCTCCATTTCCGATATGCGCCACAAATCCACACGTAAAATAGATGGTATTAAACTCTTTTGGTGTCATTTCCACGTGTGAGTCAATATACCAAATCCAAAAAATTGAATGTAACGTTATGGTGCGACCATGTTATCGTATCTAGTAACTTGAGTATATTAAAAAGCTCTTTCCGAATATGCATATTAAGATAAACTCTACAATGTTTTCGTTGAGATTCCTCGATGCATAGACCAATAGGCTTATTTTCTGGGCCTCCCTACATCACTTAAAATAAGCTAATTTCAATTTCTTTCTCGTTTCGCCGTAGTAATTCTAAAGGACGACCCAAATCCGTCATCAAACCATAGGAATACTCCATTTGATGTAGATACAGTAACGGTTTAATAATGCCCTGTTTGCATGGATTCTACTTCCTAGATTTCTCTGATACCTGAATTATGGACTAAATAGTTTACATGGAGATTATCACATCACATTATGGAAAGAATTAATTAAGTGGAAAAGATCTAGAAGGCAACGTACACAAAATTTTTGTGAAAGGTAACATTTTCGTCACTAATACAGTACTATGTGACATTCTAAGTTACATAAAGCCACAGGAGCTTTTCGTAGGTCTCCAAAATTTTCGTTCTTAACACACTACGTCAACATTATAAGGCTATTCGTTACTACTGAATCGACATAAAGTCACAAAATATGACATTTTTAGAAACCTCGATCCCCTAAATGATGACTGTCCTAATACAAAGCATTTATTTATATAGGAATAGAAATATTAAAAAATCATTGTTACTCTAAGGAAAAATTTCGTTCAACCACAGAACTTTTTGTGGACTCATTCATAGTACCTTGCACAGGTCCATCCCCCCAAAACGTGTGTGATTGGGAATTTGTGTGTGTGTTTGTGTGTGTGTTTGTGTGTGTGTGTGTGTGTGTGTGTTAGAGAAAGAGAGAGAGAGAGAGAGAGAGAGAGAGAGAGAGGAGGGGGGGGGAGAGAGTTAGAAGTAATATTAACCAGTGAATTACCAACTGCTGGCAACTGAGAAGTACCTTGCTGGCTTATGACAATGTTCAGTTCCTCGTCGTTAGTATCTGATATTTGACTGTGAACAGTGAATTAATTAATGCTTCATGCGAAACTACTACGATTCAGAAAAGAACAAGTACGGACTGCCTTGCGGTATAAGGTTTCCAGTCAGATCTATATTTGCTAAAAGTTTAATTCGTTTTTGTACATTTACGCTCGAGTACTGACACATATTTAAAAATATATATCCACTTGTTTTGATACATCGACTGTTCTACAGTTTACATGTCGATGGAATTTTTTGAACAAGAAAATATTACTGCAACGCGGTTACTGAGTTGAAAAGACAACGCTTTGAAATGCAGCCACTGAATACACAAACGCAGGAAGAGCGGTGAACGCCTGCTAAGCGTGGAATAACTTGCGCCTTGCTTTTCCTGCAGCTCTGTATCCCCTGGCGAGCGGCGTTGATCCATTGCTTTACGTCGGGCGAGTTTAGCGAGGCGCTGCTCGTTTGTATTCGCAACACGCTGTACAAACACGACAGGCTGCCGTGCACGACACAGCGGCGTAACGGGCTGGGAACGAGAACATCTTCCAACCTTGTATTTGCATGAAACACATGACAGAGCGGACAGTTATGTCGACATTTTCTTCCGTGTTTCAGCTATACTGATAACGCTGTAGGCAAAACCGCCTACATCCACCTCTGCTGTAAACTGCACGTCGCCATGTTGTTTTGCGTTATGGTTTCATCCCGGTCACTGATGAAAAGCTCTTTCCTTTGGAACGATGATGTGGTTATTGTGGACAAGATACGTGACTTTCAATGAGGATTCAAGAAAATACACTAATGTACGGAAAAGATGTATGTTTTCCGATATAATATGCACCACTGTTGTATACTTTGGTTTTTTGATTAGATCGGAGTAATCCTCTCTCTTTTGCAGTAACCAATGTAAAATTAAGCAGTGACGTCCGTCCGTAATGAAAGAGACGTTGACCTCAGAAAGATATTATTGTTCACTGCAAAGCTTTAGTTTTATGTTTTCCGGATTAACGACATGTGTTGACATGTTGTGAAGCTACAAATTTGTTCACTTATTATTCAATTACATTTTTTCAGACTCCTGCTCTTCGTTGTTTACTTAAGATTTCACTGTGTAAAATATATTTCTTGACAGGATTTATTAACTCCCTATCATCACCATCGTGTGTCACACGAGATCCCTTTCGTGAGCCTTGGATGTCTGCTGCAGATTACTCCACACTTTCCTGTTTAGTTCCCTCCAGTTCTAGGTTTCAATTAACTTTATATGCTCTCTGACTCCATCCTCCTGTCTTGCTGGTTTGGGCTTGAAAATATTTATTTACTCAACATCGTCCCACCTTCAACTCAACACATTTATGATACGTTTTTTCCTTCTTTAACCGATATAAATAAATAAATAAATGATTTTGATTGTGCTGCAAACCATTCATCTGCAGCCTTTCTGGTTGCCTCGTTGCTCAGAAATAGTCTTCCCATGGGAAGATCCAAGTGATCCAAGATCGGTAAGAACATTTATCTCATCACAATCCGTATTATTACAGAACCCAACACGTAAGTAGACTATTAACTAAGTACACTTACGTGTCATATATCGTAAGATTTCACTAATAGCGAACTGACTAAAGCTGAAATGACGAAACGAAAAAGTTGTCATCTATCGGGATTCAAACCCAGTACCCGTAGCCGTCTACTTATAGTCATGAATAGGCGTTAAAAATTGGTTTATTTCATTTATAGGAAGATGACCACATGTCTGCACTGGAAATAACACAACGGAAAGTTCTTTGCTGACTTGAACTTCGAACCCTGAACTTATCATCGTCGTTGACTACACAAGACATGACTGTCGCATTCTCTTTCACCGGTAACTAGTCTGGCATTGTTGAACGTGAAATGGTACGACGGAGAGTTCTCTGTCTGACTGGGAGTCGAAAATAATACCAAATGTTATAGCTGAAATCGCTCGCAGAGGTATTAAAAATCATAACTGTTTGTCAGCTATGGTTGGTGTGCGCATGCAAACTTGAAATGACACGGTGGAAAATTTTGTGCTAGTTCCGGATTAGAATCGAGACACGCGCTTCATGGAGCCCTTGAGGAGTTCGGAAACTTGGTGAAACAAATGAATCGAATGAACTGTATACGGAAGGCGCCAAACCCAGCGATTGAAGAGAGCAGAGTTCGAATCACAATCCACCATCAATATTTTCAATATCTCAAGTGCCCGTGGACCTTTCATACGATTAACTCATTAATAATAATAATAATAATAATAAATCATGTAAGAAAGCATACACGTGGCATAGTTTCTGCGTAGTGTAACTACCGTGTAACTACCACTTCTATCATGCCCCAACATTCACTGACTCTCCTGCAGTAGGTAGCAAAGGGACATGTTTAATGTGGCTTTAGAGCCATGGCGCAATCTCATATTGTTCACCATATGTTACCAGAGGTCCAGAGGGTCTTTTCGTGCTTGTCAAAAATGGTTGCCTAATGTGTGAATCGATCCCGAACCATAGGCAAACGTATCGAGAATTATTCCAACAAACCACAAACCTGCACGAAGGACTGATTCATGATTGTTTCGTAAAGAAGAATGCTCCACACTCTCTGTAGATTGACTACAACATGCTTGAACATTCATTTCCTTCATCATCCTCGTCGATATTCACAAGCTGTATAGCCAATGGGCGCGTCTGAGTTGATTCTTTATCACTGAAATGAAATCACAATAGCCCAGCTGCACGAACTGGTAACACGGTAGGATGCGGAAATTTCTGCTGGACGTTATGCTTTCGGCTTTTTATTCTGTGTTGATGTAGGTATTTACAGTATACTCATAAACATGTTTTTAAACCGCTTTTCGTCTGCTATAATTACGTATGTAAGGGCATAGTGACCTATCCTCATGCACCATATTAAGTGAATAGTATTGATGTATGTAATTCATCAGCGCAAAGCTTACCAAAAAAACAGGCAAGTTCAGATAGGACTCGCGCCCAAAGGATTCCATACAAACTTAATTATGTTTGTACATGATAATAATAATTATAATAACAATTATTATTATTTCATGTGTCTCATTGCCATAATCCAAGTCTTTCTTGCGTGTCCCTTACGTACCCCAGTTATCCAGCCGGGAAACGTGGAATCCTTGCGTCGTTGAGAGGTGACGGCTAGATTAAAACGAAGTGTCAGAAATCGGTATTCCATCGAGAGTCAACCCCACGACTTCTCATCCTCCGAACACGCGCTTTGCCGCTTGACCATCATGACCAATGTGGCTCTATATTCTTCATCTATAAAAGTTGATGTCTTAGTTTTCGAGTTTTAAATTATGTGACATAATCGTATATCGCCGGATTTTTCATAGCACTGACAGAAGCTTAAATTCTTTGCAACTCCAAGGGACGGTAGACTTTAGAATCTCACATTAATTTCAACTAAATACTTCTATCCATTCTTGAGAAAATGGAATCTTAGCAGTTGGCCATATCTTCTGACTGAATTGAAATATAACCTTAAAAATTTTACATCGCCAAGGGACCTTAGACATTATTATATAAAACAAGCTCCAATTAGATATCTCTACCGGCTTTTGAGAAAAACGATCTTAACAGATGTATAGAGAGACAGACGAGCCACAAATGTAAAAGAATCGATTTAAGGAAATAACGGAAGACTTACATAATCATCAGAATGGTTAGACAGAGATTTTAACCGCTAATTATCAACTACATAAACAGGAAATAACTTTTGACTGCATTCCAGGGGTGTGTCTATCGCAGTTGGCCTGTGTTTCAACAACTGAGGCACCTATCAGTCGCAGCATACGGAATGTTACCTAGGAAACTGCAACTAGTGGCCGGCCAGAGTGGCCGATCGCTTCTAGGCGCTTCAGTCTGGAACCGCGCGACCGATACGGTCGCAGGTTCGAATCCTGCCTCGGGCATGGATGTGTGTGATGTCCTTAGGTTAGTTAGGTTTAAGTAGTTCTAAGTTCTAGGGGACTGATGACCTCAGCAGTTAAGTCCCATAGTGCTCAGAGCCATTTGAACCATTTTGCAACTAGTGTTGCTGCTGTACGAGAACGTCCGTGTTCACTTTGCTCATTTCACAAAGAGACCTATTCAAGAGCTTGGCTAGAAAGCAGTTCCTATGGACTTTTTCTGCGATGATTCTTAATATGTGAAAGCAACACTTTCCTAATAGTTTTCGAGCTGGAGACTTATAGCTCGGTAAGAGAAGACATAAAAAGCAGACACAATGTTTAGGTATTTTGCGGGGTTAGAAACCAATGCTGTTAGCCACTATGTCACTGTTATATTGTTGATTAATAGTGATAATTAATTACGTTATATATGAGAGTAGTTGTAGATTCTGTGTGGAGTGGCTCTTCTGGAATCAAATAATGTATTTGACAGCCCAGTGTTACACTATAACAGAGAATCTTTCAGATTATTCATCCGAAATGACAACGAAACATAATGTGAATTTGGCACATGTGTTCATTCAGTCCCCACGTTCCACTTGGCTGATTTACTGCATTTTTTCACCCGCATTTAATGGTTAACATCAGTTTCACTTTTCACTTTTTGATTAACAGAAGTAACGTGTTGCCAACTATCGCTGCGTGTGTATCTTCCTTCTTTAGTTTGGATGGTTTGATATTTTTCATTTGTTTGTGTCGTTGTATTTTCTTAAGTGTCGTTCTTGTGAGAGATTTTTTCTGTCTCATAAATAAGTGTGTGTGTGTGTGTGTGTGTGTGTGTGTGTGTGTGTGTGTTTGCCTTGTTTGCCTTAGGGGGAGAGCGAGCGAGAGAGAGAGAGAGAGAGGGGGGGGGGGGGAGAGACCGAGAAAGGAGGGGGAGAGGAAGATTCATTCATTATTTATTCTGATTACTTTTCAGATTTCTGTTTGTTAGTGTTTTTGTGGCTAGCATGGTCAGGGAATTACTGCTCATATTGATATGATCTTTAATTAATTTCTTTTTCAATGCAAGGGCTTCTTGTATGCCATTACAAGGAAACTTTCACATACAAAGCACCCTTGCAAAGAAAAAGAAAGAAATTGATGACCAAATCAATAGAAGCAATAATTTCCTTATCGTTTTAGCCACAAAAAAACAAAAACACGTACAAATCTGAAACATAACTAGAATAGATATCCCTCTGTCTGTCACTCTTTCTCCCTCTCACTCTCTCTGTCTCTCTCTCTCTCTCTCTCTCTCTCTCTCACACACACACACACACACACACACACACACACAGCCACTTATTTAAGAAATAAAAAACGCTCCCACAACGAACCACATAACAAAATACACACACACACACACACACACACGAAAGAAATGAAAAATTCAAACCACGCAAACAAAAGACGATAGATAAACACGCGGTGACAGTTGGAGACATTACACTCTGTAGAAACACACATATTGATCACAAAATGAAAAGCGAAAGTGAATTTTTGCAATAAATGTGGGTGATAAAACGCCGTAAATCGGCCAGCTGGTGCATGGGGACCGAATGAACACAATTCCAGCACCACACATGTGGACTATAAACACTGGACATCGCAAATAACTCCAAACGATAAACTAATAAAACGAAATTTTGGCTACAAGGTGGTTTCTAATTTAGAAGAAAAGAGAAAAACGTGAGAAAAATGTAACATAGTAAATTATTGTTACTACTATATAAGACATTTGCTATACATATAAAAAGAAACATATATTACAGACCCCTGTCGATGGTTCATAAATAAAAGAAGCGAAACGCGTACGGCAAAAGACAAACTGCTTTTCATTTAGTTGCATAGATTGGACACACTTTCATGTATTCCACAATGTTGCCGGTTTCCCATTAGAATAGCGGCTGGAGGTATACTGCTAAGCCGACGTGCTAAACTGGCTAGCAGTTGTAAAGCTCATCTTTCCAAGATGTGGCAACGCCGGCCGCTACCACGTTTACTGGCAGCCGAAACTCTGAAGCATAGCCCGTTGATTTAGATTTAACTTAGGGTTGCGAATAGTATCAAGATTCATCAACTGTAAGTCAAACATCATAAATAAAGAGAGCCGGAAATTCTGTAGACGGCTCTCCTCTTCAGTAGCAGTTGTAATTATTTTTCCGCGGAGCAGACGTGGTTCACTTCCCAGCCTCACCCGTAGTTAGTAGAGCAATAACTATTTACAACGGGCAGTGGAAGACCTGTTCTGGTTGGGTCAAGGAGTGCTACGTACGATCGGATTGCGTCCGAAGGAGGTTAATTCAAGTTCCGACCGGCGGAGCTGTACCCCCACCCACGACAGAATCCATGCCTCTTTCGTACGCTGCTGCCTTCCGAAAAGGGACCCCTTGCACGTACCACAGATCAAATGAAGGACAACCCCATGGAACAGGCGACACACATTGACAACGCGTCCAAGATGTCAAGCGAGGAACGCCTGCCGGCCGTGTGGCCGAGCGGTTCTAGGCGCTACAGTCTGGAACCGCGCGACCGCAACGGTCGCAGGTTCGAATCCTGCCTAGGGCATGGATGTGTGTGATGTCCTTAGGTTAGTTAGGTATAAGTAGTTCTAAGTTCTAGGGGACTGACGACCTCAGAAGTTAAGTCCCATAGTGCTCAGAGCCATTTTTGAGGAACGCCCCGCTGAGCAGCTGCAACAGAAGTCCAACGTCGCGGGAACGGAGGAGACAAAAGGAATCGGCCACCTTTGGTACCGCCGGGTGCTTTTGTCCCCTACTTCCAAGACGAAGGGGCTACCAAACAGCATTCGGATATGGAGATGAGTGTACGACAGCACAAAGAGAGGTTAACAAAACGGTGCACACCATCGGGCAACTGCTATCTCCGTACGGGAGAAGATAAATGAGGTGGACGATGACGACGTCACAGTAGAGAGTGCTGGGGTCTCCGACGACGATCGTGATTATAAAAACTGAATGCGAAAACCTTTTCTCCGCCATCGATGTCTTTCAGCTAGGTCACCAGGAAGTCCCAGAACTCGGCACAGTAGAGAAAGACGTGGCCATAACAGTTGAAGCTGGGAAGGTCAGGCCGCAGAACTAGGCCAGCCGCCTGTATCTGAAGGTATCACGGTTGTGAAAAACAAAATAAAAGAATGCGAAGACGTGGTTGGCTGCAATAGAACAACGGTATTGGCGGGGACCGCGGCCACGAAGAAGGAATCAGTCCACTATTGTTTTGTACCGCACGAAGCAGTTTATGTCTATAAGACATAAGAGAGAGAGAGAAAAGTGGTAACGTGGCCGCTTTGTTCAGAGGAACGATGTGTTACCCCAACGTTCTAAACTCGCAAGAGAGTTAAACATTTTGTCTGTATGTCTCCTCTTACCGAGAAATAAGCTTCATGTTCGAAAAATATTAATAAAATCTTAACTTCACCATCTTAAGTCTTATCATAAATTCTATATAGTATCCCATGGATCGAATGGTGAAAAAGTAAACAAATTGTGACCTTCCATGCTTGCTGTACCTTATTTTTTATTGCTTACTCGGACTTACCTATCAGTTTTTGAGAACACACAATTGAATGGATTATGTGTGGGATGAATAATTTTTTAACTGATTTACTGTTTTGGGCTACTTTATATATTTTCGAGGTAACCCCGAAATGCTTCTTTTGTGGGACATAGGATTTCAGTACACAGACTGCATCAGGCTCAGAATTGCGTAATACCATGCTAACGCATGATGGCTTGGGCTGGATCGTATTACAGATAGTTTTGTACTGTTAAGTTAGACTTCTGTCATTAGGGTGCCCTTGTAAATTGTAATTGATTTGTATCAGAAGAGAGGGTATTTTATATGTTTACGCACTCATTTACTGAATGTAACTGAAAAACAAATTAGGAGAAATTAACCATCAATAATATATCCCCATCCCCGTAGTATCTAAAACAGTCTGACGATGGTCAGAAAGTTTTCCGTTTCAACGCATGTAAAAAGACGACTGGTTTTGTGATGATGTCGTCAAGCCAAGTTTAAAGTACATTTTCGTACACAGTCAAATTTTTTTGATAGTTCTTTGTAATGAGTGAAAAGGATAAACGTCTGAGGGCTATAGGTCAGAAGAAGAAGTGTAATAGTGATAGTTTTCCAACCAAGCTCATAGATAAGTTCTTTTATGAAATTATCATTGTGCCGACGTGCGTTCTCGTACAGTAAGCAACAATAGTTGCAGTTTTCTAGGCGCCTCAGTTGAAACATATGCTAACTGTAATGAATACACCTGTGGGATGCAGTTATTAAAACAAAACATTTTGTTTGTGCCACTAGGTGTATAGACTTATTTTTTGAAGACTCACACTAACATATGCTTCGGTGCTTTTTGTTTCTAGTTCACTGCAACCATATGCTAGGGTCGTCTGCAAAGATCCCATTTTCTCATTAACAAATGCCTTGGATCTGCAAATAATTTAAGCTTCTAAGTCAATGTAATGAAATGATAGGACCATATATGTCACATATTTTGTAACTGTAGTTGAGGAGGTGACCACGAGAAAAGATTCAATGATAACTTGCTACGAGTCGGGGTATGGAATGTCAGAAGCTCGAACGTGCTAGGGAAGCTAGAAAATCTGAAAATGGAAATGAAAAGGCTCAGTGAAGTGTTATGGAAAGAAGACAAAGATTTCTCGTCAGATGAGTATAGGGTGATTTCAGCAGCAGCAGAAGCTGGTATAACTGGAGTAGGATTCGTTATGCACAGGAAGGTAGGGCAGATAGTGCGTTACAGAGTGAACAGTTCAGTGATAGGGTCGTTCTTATCAGGATCGACAGCAAACCAACACCGACAATGATAGTTCAGGTATACATGTCGACGTCGCAGGTTGAAGATGAAACAGAGTAAGTGTATGAGGGTACTGAAAGGGTAATACAGTACGCAAAGAGACGAAAATCTAATATTAATGAGGGACCGGAATGTAGTTGTAGAGGAAGCAGTAGAAGGAAATGTTACAGGGGAATATGGGCTTGGGAGAAGGAATGGGAGAGGAAAAAAACCTAACTGAGTTCTGTAATAAATTTCAGCCAGTACTAGCGAATACTCTGATGAAGAATCACAAGAGGAGTTGGTTGATACAGGAAGATTTCAGTTAGATTACGTCACGGTCAGATAGAGATTTCGAAATCAGATACTGGATTGTAATGCCTAACCAGGAGAAGATATGGACACAGATGACAGTGTAGTAGACTGACGTTTAAGAGGTTAGTCACCAAGAATCTATGTCCAAAGAAGTGGGATACGGAAGTACTAAGGAATGATGAGATACGCTTCAAGTTCTCTAAGACTATAGGTACAGCAATAAGGAATATCTCCGTAGGCAGCACCGTTGAAGAGGAATCGACACCTCTAAAAAGGGCAATCACAGGTGTTGGAAAGAAAAGCATAGGTACAAAGAAGGTGTCTGCGAAGAAACCACGGCTAACAGAAGAAATATTTCACTTGATCGACGAAGGAAGGAAGTACAAAAACGTTCAGGGAAATTCAGGAGGAACGAGGAACGAAATAAGAAGGAAGTGCACGGAAGCTAAGACGAAATGGCTGCATGAAAAATGTGAAGAACTCGAAAAAGAAATGATTGTCGGAAGGACTGACTCAGCATATAGGAAAATCAAAACAACCTTCCGTGAAATTGAAAGCAAGGGTGGTAACACTAAGAGTGTACCTGGGAATCCACTGCTAAATGCAGGGAAGAGAGCGAATTGGTGGAAAGAGTAGATCGAAGGGCTGTATGACGGGCGAGATAGTCTGATGTGATACAAGAAGAAATAGGACTCGATTTAGAAGGGATGGGGATCCAGTATTAAAATCAGAATTTAAGAGAGCTTTGGAGCACTTAAGATCAAATAAGGCAGAAGGCACAGATAACATTCCATCAGAATTTCTAACATCGTTGGTGGAAGTGGCAACAAACTGGCTATTCAAGTTGGTGTGTAGATTGTACGAGTCTGGCAACATACCATCTGACTTTCGGAAAATATCATCCACACAATTCCGAAGACTGCAAGAGATAAAAAGTGCGATAATTATCGCAAAACCAGCTTAACAGCTCAGGCATCCAAGTTGCTGGCAAGAATAATATACAGAAGAATGGAAAAGAAAATTGAGGATGTGTTATATGACGGTAATGGAAGGGAGACTAAAGAAAAATCAAGACACTTTCATAGTATTTGTCTGTATGGAAAAGGCGTTCGACAATGTAAAATGGTGCAAGATTTTCGAGATTCTAAGAAAACAGGAGTAAGCTATAGGGAGAGACTAGTAATATACAAAACGTAAAAGAGCCAAGAGGGAATAATAAGAGTGGACGACGAAGACCGAAGTGCTCGGATTAAGAAGAGTGTAAGACAGACGTTGCCTTTCTCCCCTACTATTCAATCTGTATATAGAAGAAGCAACGACAGAAATAAAGAAAGATTCGGGAGTGGAATTAATATTCGAGGTGAATGGATGTCAATGATGCGATTCGCTGACGATATTGCTGTCCTGAGTTAAAATGGAGAAGAATTACATGATCAGCTGAATGGAATGAACAGTGTAATGAGTACAGAAAATGGTTTCAGAGTAAACCGAAAAAAAACGAAGATAATTAAAAGTGGCAGAAATGAGAAAAGCGACAACTTTACATCAGGGTTGATGGTCATGAAGTAGATGAAATTAAGGAATACTGGTACCTAGGCAGGGCAATAATCAATGACAGACGGAGCAAGGATGACATCAATGGCAAAAAGGTCATTCCTGGCCAACAGAAGTGTGCTAGTATCAAACATAGGCCTTAATTTGAGGAAGAAATTTCTGAGAATGTACGTTTTGAGAGCAGCATTGTATGGTAGTGAAACATGGATTGTGGGAAAACCGGAACAGACGAGAGTCGAAGCATTTGAGATGTGGCGTTACAGACGAGTTTTGAAAATTAGGTGGGCTGGTAAGGTAAGGGATGAGGAGGTTCTGCACAGAGTCGGAGAGGAAAGGAATATGCGGAAAATACTGACAAGGAGAAGGGACAGGATGATAGGACATCTGTTAAGGCGTAAGGGAATGACTTCCATGGTACTAGAGGAAGCTGTAGAGGGAAAAATCTGTAGAGGAAGAGATGTGGCGTTACAGACGAGTTTCGAAAAGTAGGTGGGCTGGTAAGATAAGGGATGAGAAGGTTCTGCACAGAATCGGAGAGGAAAGGAATATGCGGAAAATGCTGACAAGGTTCAAATGGTTCAAATGGCTCTGAGCACTATGGGACTTAACAGCTATGGTCATCAGTCCCCTAGAACTTAGAACTACTTAAATCTAACTAACCTAAGGACAGCACACAACACCCAGCCATCACGAGGCAGAGAAAATCCCTGACCCGCCGGGAATCGAACCCGGGAACCCGGGCGTGGGAAGCGAGAACGCTACCGCACGACCACGAGATGCGGGCTGCTGACAAGGAGAAGGGACAGGATGATAGGACATCTGTTAAGGCGTAAGGGAATGACTTCCCAGCTGTAGAGGGATAAATCTGTAGAGGAAGAGATGTGGCGTTACAGACGAGTTTTGAAAATTAGGTGGGCTGGTAAGATAAGGGATGAGGAGGTTCTGCACAGAATCGGAGAGGAAAGGAATATGCGGAAAATACTGACAAGGAGAAGGGACAGGATGATAGGACATCTGTTAAGGCGTAAGGGAATGACTTCCATGGTACTAGAGGAAGCTGTAGAGGGAAAAATCTGTAGAGGAAGGCAGAGATTGTAATACATCCAGCAAACAATTGAGGACGTAGGTTGCAAGTGCTACTCTGAGATGAAGAGGTAGGCACAGGAGAGTAATTCGTGGCGGGCGGTGTCATGTGATGTCTGCCCAGAACAGATGCAACGAACAAAACGGAAAAAAACAGTGAAGCCCGTGCGTAAAAAGAGAGAGGTCTTGGGATCGATTCTAACTCGGATCACCAATTTTTGACACTTCATTTTAACCTAGCCTTCACCTCTCAACGATGCAAGGAGTTAAACTATAGGTCGCCTTTGCGCAGTTGTATAACTGGGGTAGGTTGGGAACACGCAAGTCTCTGAAGTCATGTTCAAAATATATACTTATTCGCATTGCAAGAAATATTTTTTATTTTATGAACAACACAGTCTTTTATTTTCAAGTAATAGAGATTTTTGTTTGGTTTATCATTACCAACAATATTTTGCACATGTAGTAGGCGTTTGTGTTCTCTACAAGGAAAACATTACTTTTTATCCCTAGAAGACAGCATTTACTTATTTCAGTCAAGGTACTTCTGTTATGGAAATACGAGTAATAACAGAACCGAAGTCACGTCGGAAAAGACTCTTACAGTGAGTATAATGAAAGGCACAAGAGAAGGAAAGAGGCCCATAAACAAACAAAGGAAACAGGAAAGAAGTCATGTGGCGCCCACTGAAAAGGAGTTGAACCGTACTAAATTATTATTAATATTATTATGTAAAACATAATTAACTTCGAACAGAATCCTCGGAACGCGATTCTTACTCGCACGTGTCTATTTTTTTAGGTGAGTTTTTCCCTGGTGGATTACATACTTTAATAATCTTCTCATAATACGCTGCAAGAGAAAAGGTCACTACGCTCTTACTTAAGAAATTGTATGAGACGAAATGCGATTTAAAAACGTAAAGACGAGAGTGTGGTCGATATCAGTCCTTTGAGTTTCCAGTGCGCCATATTTATAAGTCGGCCGCAAATACATACTTCAGCACACAATCACAAGTGGGAATCAACACCTCAAGCAGAAATTTCCTGTTGTGTTGGCAGTTCGAGCAGCTAGCTGTTGTGTGGCTTTATTACACTGATTAAAAAATTAAGTTGAAAACACTAATTGCGTAGACAGCTACTGAATATAGATGTGGACAAACAAGCAAATGAATGTACTAATCAGGTTCTAGTCAACCTCCTCAGAATAAGAATTTTCTATCTGTGTGGAGCATGCTTCCTTAAGACAGAATAAGAAACAAATCCTCCGTGTAGGGTGATGGATGGCGACAGAAAGGGCATCGGGCCACCCCTTCATTAACCTTGTAAAATGAGACGATAACCATGCCGACCCTGCGGAGTGCAGGACACCGGCTCAAGGAGAGAGAGAGAGTTGTGGTCTATTGGAATGACTTAAGCTTATGGTCCGGGTTCGATTCACACATGGGGCAACCATTTTTGACAAGCACAAAAAGACTCTTTCACCTCTGGAAAGGCAAGTTGAACACTGTAGTGTTGAACCGTTGTTCTAAAGCCACATGAAACAAGTTACTTCGCTACCTAATTTAGGAGAGTCGGTGAAGGTTGTGGCATGACAGAGCCGGTAGTTACACCAGATAGAAACTATGTCACGAGTTTCCTTCCTTACATGAGGCTTTTTTATTATGTAATTTCAAGATGATACTTGCTTTTCATAATATCATTTACGCCAACAAATTTGGATCTACAAACGTAATTGTTGTGTCACATCTAATAACGTGTTTCGGATATCTGCATTAATGTGAGATTAACTTGCATCTAGATTGATAGCCACACAGAGCAGTCAGTTCTTGTGGCCTCTTGAAGTAACCATTTTGTAAAGTCAAACGGCTGTCCTGAAAAGAGCGCAGGAGACCTGCAGAACAGTTTCGTTATGTGATTTGCGTACAAGTCAGGTGAAACCTAGTTCAGGTCATCCGGATACCTTTGAGCATGGTAACACATTCACAGATGGCAGTCGTATTGCCCCCACAAGGTATAAAATGCCAGTGTGTAGTCGGAACTGTCGTTTCTACTCAGGCAGTGCATATAATTATATCCGCAGGACGAAAATGGTAGTTGAAGCTAGACTCATTTTTGAGAAACGTTCAATATTCTGAGATGCACACTGTGAAGAGTGTGTCAAGAATACCAAATTTCGGCCATTAATTCTCACCACGGGCAATGCAGTGGCCGACGGGCTTCACTTAACGACCGAGAGCAACGATATATGCGTAGAGTTGTCAGTGCTAACAGACACGCAATAAAAAGTAAAATAACTGCAGAAATGTGAGTGGGACGTACGGCGAAAGTATCCATTAGTATAGTGCGCCTCTTCTGGGCTCGTGACCATATTGGTTTCATCATGGACTACTGGAAAAACATGATCTGGTCAGATGGGTGCCGATTTCAGTTGGTAAGAGATGATTGTATGTTTCAAGTGTGGCGCAGACCCTAGGAAGCCAAGGACCCAAGCTATCAACAAGACACTGTGTAAGCTGCTGGAGGCTCCATAATGGTGTGCGCTGTGTTTACATGGAACGGACTGGGTCCTTTGCTCCAACTGAATCAATCATTGACTGAAAATGGTTATGTTCAGCTGCTTGGAGACCATTGCCGCCACTCATGGATTTTATGTTCTCAAAATATGTTCCCAAAATAATTTTTAGGGATGACAATACGCCATGTCACCAGCCCAAATATGATCCGACTGGTTTGAAGAAAATTCTGGACACATCGAACGAATGATTTGGTCGCCCGGATTGACTGATATGAATACAATCGAACAAAAATGGTTCAAATAGCTCTGAGGGCTATGGGACTTAACTTCTGAGGTCACCAGTCCCCTAGAACTTAGAATTTCTTAAACCTAACTAACCTACGGATATCACACTCATCCATGCGCGAGGCAGGATTCGAACTAGCGACCGTAGCGGTCACGCGGTTCCAGACTGTACCCCCTAGAACCGCTCGGCCACCCCGGCCGGCACAATCGAACACTTATAACACACAATCGTTAGGTCAAGTCGTGCCGAAGTTCTGAACAACCTTCACACCTATGGACGACTTCATAGGTGTCATGTCTCAAAATTTCTGCAGGGGACTTCGAATGGCTTCTTGAGTCCATCACCTCACTGTATTTAGATAATGCACTGTACAACTTTATTACTTGGTAGAAAATAGTGTTACGAAGGAGGAAGTACGGATGAATAGGTTTTAAGAACACGTCGACGACGAGCTAACAGAGATGGAACACATATTCAGATTGGTGAAGGATGGCGAACGTTTTCGACAGTGTGTTTTTGAAAGGAACCATCCTGTCATTTGCCTTTATTGGTTTAAGGAAATCCCTGTAAACTTTAATTTTAGTGGTTGCTCGGATATTCAAACCGCTTGCCATCCACGTGATACACAAATAAAACTGAATTTTTGACGCCATGTATTGGACAAACCACAAGGTTAAAGCTGTAAGAACCAGACATACGGCATATTGGGACCATTCGCACGATCAGACTGCTGGTAGTAGAAAGGCAACTCCAGTAGGGGAAACGAATTGTAGAAAAGGGATGCGAGAACTCTTCAGTAGGAACGTCAACGGAGGGAGTTACTGTCACAAGATGTATTGAAAATTCAGTAATAACTGTATGGTGCGAAAAGTGACAATTGACTCTAAATAACGAAAAATCCGCTACATTTCGATTACACGATAAATTTAAAGGCTGTGAAAACAGCTAAATATTTAGCGATTACAATTACGAATAACTTAACGTGCAATCGTCACGTAGGTAATATTGTGAAGAAATCGAACTGAACACGGCGATTTATTGGCAAAACGCTTATAAAATGCAACAGGTTCACCAAAGAGACTTCCTAGACTACGGTTGTCTGTCCTCTTCTGGAGTGCTACTGTGCGATGTAGGATCCCGTCAGATCGGACTGACAGAGGACGTTGAGAAAGTTCACAGAAGAGTAGCTCGTTTTGAATTATCGCGAAATATGAGAGATAATCACACGGGTATCATACGCGAATGGTGGTGGGAATAATTAAAACAAATGCTTTTTTCGCTGCCGCAAGATCTCCTCAAAAGTTTCAATCATCTACTTCCTACTCCAAATGTGAAAGTATTTTGTTGATGCCCACCTACATTGGGAGTAATGATCATCATTATAAAATAAGGGAAAACAGAGCTCGCACGGAAATATTTAAGAGATCGTTTTTCGCACACGGTGTTCGAGAGTGGAACGGCAGGGAAATAGCTTGAAAGAGGTTCGATGAACACTCTGCTAGGCACATAATTGTGAATTTCAGCATAATCACGTATATGTAAATATATAATTACCACATAGTAGAATGAATAAAATCTTTTTTTGTTTGATTTCAGGTACATGCTTGCTTTTCTGCTACACACAGAAATTCCCGAGCTAAACTACCGTACTACGTCGCCAGATGAGCCAAAACAATATCGTGCAGCTTATTCATACGTAAGGAATGAACTGTGCCGTTTAGTTTCGCCTCGTCTAGACACGTACTGTAGCGCGTCGATTTCATTGCACACCATGGACTTGAAGACAAACAAAAACAATTACATAATACAAGTTGGCGCAAAAAGAACGCATGGATTTGACTTGTGTAATGTCAGTGGCGGGAGTGGAATATCGGGGTGGGAGACCTGTTGTTTTGTACGTTAGAGCGTCCAGTTCCAAGAGCAAGGGTGCAGTGGACCGTAAATTATCACGTTTTCGCTGCTGAATATTTCTTCCAAAGTAACGATTCTGTGATCATAGTTGAACTGCTTTTCCGTACATACTTCAGTGTTGAGTGAAATGGTTCGATATCTGATCGCAACGTAATATTACAGTGCGTCGCCTCGTTTCACGCAAGTTGATCAGTCTTGAAGCAGACGTCGCCTGATCGTCCTCACGCGATGAGAGCGATAGAGTAAGGAAATGTGTTTCCCAATGTCCTCTCCGCTCCAGTGGGCGGCGCGCTCCATTTCTGGTCTCCAAGTAGCCGAACATAAAAGTTTCCAGTCAATTATTAATTGAGTAGAACCAGAGGACCTAGTCCATTCCATGTAAAGACAGCCCACACCATTATGGAACCACCACCAGCATGCACAGTGCTTTCTTGACAAATTTGGTGTATGACTACGAGGGGCCTGTACCACACTCGACTACTATCATCAGCTCTTAGCAACTCAAATGGAGGCTCACCTGGCCAGACCACGATTTCCCAGTCGTCCAGGATGTAACTGATATTATCACGAGTCCAGGAGAGGCGCTGCAAGCGATGTGGTATAGCTAGCGAAGACTCAAGCGCCGGTCGTATGCTCCCATACCTCATTAACACCAAATTTCACCGCATTGTTCTACCACATACGTTCATGGAACATACTGGATAAATTTTTTGCAGTCATTTCACTCGGTGTGGCTTGTATGTTAGCACTGAAACTCTACGCAAAAGTCGCTGCTCTCGGTCGTCAAATGAAGACCGTCGGCCACTGTGTTGACGGTGGTGAGATATAATGTTGAAATACTCCAGGGATACTCTTGACACTGCGGATCTCGTAGGATTGAATTCCCTAACAATTTCCGAAACGGAGTGTCCCATGCTTCTTGCTCCAACTATCACTGTGCTTTCAAAGTCTGATTAATTCTCGCCTTGCGGCCATACATACAAATGACATTTGAAAAGTCCGTGCAAAGTCCAAGAGATGGCACACCGGTGCTAATCGAGGTCATGTTTAGTTAGTGGCATCTTTGCCAAGAACGCACACCAAGTTTGACCCATATTTGTTTATTTCTTTGTGTTTGGCATTCGTGTGAATCAAGGAAGTCGAGTGATTGTCAAAAAATGGACGAAAAAGAATTTAGTGTGGTGATTAAATATTACTTTATGGAATTGAAAACGCCTCAGGAGACTAAAGAGAAGCTTCATAAACATTACGGTGACTCTACACCTTCGATTAGAACAGTTTATAAATAGTTTCAAAATTTCTGGACTGGCCAATAGGTACAAGTGATGCTGAACCTTCTGGACGCCCTGTTGAGGTTACAACTCCAGAAATCATTTAAAAATCCATGATATGCTGATGGATGACAGAGGAGACAAGGTGCATGAGATTGCTAGTCCTTTGGGCATATTGAATGAACGATACATAATATTTTGCATAAACATTTGGACTTGAGAAAGCTATCCGCAAAATGGGTTCCACGGTTTGCTCATGCTTGTCCAAAAACGGAATCAGGTGAACTGTTGCAAGGTTGGTTTGCAACTGTCCAGGAAGAATTCGCAGGACGTTAAGCGTCGTTTCGTCACTGTAGATGAAGCATGGATACATTAACATACTCCTGAGACCAAAGAACAATCTAAACAATGGATTACCAAGGGAGAATCTGCACCATTCCTTCGGCCCGAAAGGTTATAGCGACTGTCTTTTGGGATTCGCAAGGGATAATCCTCATTAACTATCTGGAAAAGCGTAAAACTATTACAGGTGCCTATTATTCATCTTATTGGTCCGTTTGAAAACCGAGCTGCAAGAAAAACGCCGGCGATTGGACCGCAAAAAGTCGTTTTCCATCACGACAATGCACGAGCATATACCTCAGCAGTTGTGGTCGCATAATTAATGGAAATAGGATTCCAACTCGTTTCAAATCCCCCGTATTATCCAGACTTGGCTCCCTAGGACTACTATTTATTCCCCAATTTGAAGAAATGGCTGGCGGGACAAATATTTTACCCAAACGAGGAGGTGATTGCAGCAACTAATAGATATTTTGCAGACTTGGACAGTTCCTATTATTCGGAAGGGATCAACAAATCAGAACAGTGTTGGACGAAGTGTATAAGTCTAAAAGGAGACTATGTCGAAAAATAAAACGTGTACGCGATCCTACTGCCCTCTGTGTTTGTACATATCGCTGTCCCATGACTTCTGCACCACGGTGTATTTATGTCACTCTTCTACGTCCGACATTTGGTCGACAGACTCATCGGAATCACAAACAGCAATTGAGAGATTCATACCTCATAAATTGGTAATAGATGGAACTGATCCCCCGTGGTACACAAACAGGTCCGAACGCTGTTGCAGAGGCAACGGAAAAAGCATGCGAAGTTCAGAAGAACGCGAAATCCCGAAGATTGGCTAAAATTTACAGACGCGCGAAATATGGCACTGACTTCAATGCGAGATGCCTTTAATAGGTTCCACAACGAAACATTGTCTCGAAATTTGGTACAAAATCCGAAAAAATTCTGGTCGTATGGGGGGGGGGGGTTGGGTTGTTTCGGGAAGGCGACCAGACAGCGAGGTCATCGGTCTCATCGGATTAGAGAAGGATGGGGAAGGAAGTCGGCCGTGCCCTTTCAGAGGAACCATCCCGGCATTTGCCTGGAGTGATTTAGGGAAATCACGGAAAACCTAAATCAGGATGGCCGGACGCGGGATTGAACCGTCGTCCTCCCGAATGCGCTGGTCGTATGTAAAGTACACAAGCGGCAAGACGCAATCAATACCTTCGCTGCACAGTGCCGATGGTACTGTTACCGACGACTGTGCCGCTAAAGCGGAGTTATTGAACGCAGTTTTCCGAAATTCCTTCACCAGGGAAGACGAATGGAATATTCCAGAATTTGAAACACGAACAGCTGCTAGCATGAGTTTCTTAGAAGTAGATAACTTAGGGGTTGCGAAGCAACTCAAATGGCTTGTTACGGGTAAGTCTTCAGGTCCAGATTGTATACCGATTAGGTTCCTTTCACATTACGCTGATACAATAGCTCCCTACTAAGCAATCATATACAACCGCTCGCTCACCGATAGATCTGTACCTACAAATTGGAAAATTGCGCAGGTCGCACCAGTGTTTAAGATGGGTAGTAGGAGTAATCCATCGAACTACAGACCTATATCATTGACGTCGGTTTGCAGTAGAGTTTTGGAGCACATACTATATTCAAACATTATGAATCACCTCGAAGGGAACGATCTATTGATACGTAATCAGCATGGTTTCAGAAAACATCGTTCTTGTGCAACGCAGCTAGCTCTTTATTCGCACGAAGTAATGGCCGCTATCGACAGGGGATCTCAAGTTGATTCCGTATTTCTAAATTTCCGGAAAGCTTTTGACACCGTTCCTCACAAGCGACTTCTAATCAAGCTGCGGGCCTAAGGGGTATCGTCTCAGTTGTGCGACTGGATTCGTGATTTCCTGTCAGGAAGGTCGCAGTTCGTAGTAATGGCAAATCATCGAGTAAAACTGAAGTGATGTCAGGTGTTCCCCAGGGAAGCGTCCTGGGACCTCTGCTGTTCCTGGTCTATATAAATGACCTGGGTGAAAATCTGAGCAGTTCTCTTACGTTGTTCGCAGATGATGCTGTAATTTACCGTCTAGTAAGGTCATCCGAAGACCAGAATCAGTTGCAAAGCGATTTAGAAAAGATTGCTGTATCGTGTGGCAGGTGGCAGTTGACGCTAAATAACGAAAAGTGTGAGGTGATCCACATGAGTTCCAAAAGAAATCCGTTGCAATTCGATTACTCAATAAATAGTACAATTCTCAAGGCTGTCAATTCAACTAAGTACCTAGGTGTTAAAATTACGAACAACTTCAGTTGGAAGACCACATAGATAATACTTTGGGGAAGGCGAGCCAAAGGTTGCGTTTCATTGGCAGGACACTTAGAAGATGCAACAAGTCCACTAAAGAGACAGCTTACACTACACTCGTTCGTCCTCTGTTAGAATATTGCTGCGCGGTGTGGGATCCTTACCAGGTGGGATTGACGGAGGACATCGAAAGGGTGCAAAAAAGGGCAGCTCGTTTTGTATTATCACGTAACAGCGGAGAGAGTGTGGCAGATATGATACACGTATTTGGATCGAAGTCATTAAAGCAAAGACGTTTTTCGTCGCGGCGAGATCTATTTACGAAATTGCAGTCACCAACTTTCTGTTCCGAATGCGAAAATATTTTGATGAGCCCAACCTACATAGGGAGGAATGATCATCAAAATAAAATAAATCAGAGCTCGAACAGAAAGGTTTAGGTGTTCGTTTTTCCCGCGCGCTGTTCGGGAGTGGAATGATAGAGAGATAGTCATGTAGATGTAGATGTAGAACACCTATGAACATGTCCGGCACAGCTCTGGATGTTACTTGAGCAATGGAATAGTTTCGTGGGCCACTGCGCTACTACCAGGAAGATTCATCAGCAGTATACGTACTGTTTTGGCGTAATAATTGATACTGAATGACCGCCGTGTAGGAATGTATGGAAAAAACAGTGTGGGTTGCAAAGCAGAAAAACTATTCCTCACGGAGTTAGGGCTGGCTGACGAGTTCACCCCGACGGAAGAAAGAAGTATGAGTTTACGAGAGGCTCAGGCTGACGGGGGGCTTTGGCGGATCACTGTCCGGTAGAGGGCGGCACGAGCGAATGCGCTGCGGTTCGCCCACGCCGGCCGCGCGCTGCTCCGTGTCTGTGAATTTCCGTGTGGGCAGCTCGCGTGCTGGGGCGCCGCGCGATGACTCCCAGAGGCTTTCTGGTCTAGGCCGGCCAGCCACGGCCGCATCAGCGTAATGCGCCGGCGCCGGGACCGCCGTGTTGCGTAAACCACAGGCCGTGGGGGGACGCGCAGACGAGGCCCGTGTCACGTGGGACCGGCCGCGCTCGGGACGCAGACGGCTGATAACGCCTCTGACACGACACGTTCCCAGCACTCTCGTCAGAAAAACCACAGCTACAGGTCAGAGGCACGTAAGATGCAATGCAGCTCATTCTCTTTTTTAATGCAGTGCGTTCTGCTGTTCGGTCGGGCTGTTGATTACATGCTCTGTCAAATATTTGAGTGGAGCGGAAACAAGACTCCATAGAAATTTCACAAAGGATTTCTTTTGTCCAAATTTTTAAAGCCAAGCAAAACGAGGGAGATGGACAAATGGGTTATAAAAGTTAGTACAGTGAGATTTACTTTTTCAGACAAATTATTTGCTTGAAAGTAACTGGTGTAATTAACAGTAACTAAGTTAGTGAGTTAAGGAGAAATTGAAATATTTCACGTACAACTATTGCTGGTTATTATGTAAAAGACGTATCAAAAATTTTTCTTCTTTCTTTATTTCTTTCTTTCTTTCATGGTGATAAATTAATTGTATATACTAAAATACTGCGGAAATTGATACTCCCTGCTTTCTCCAGCGATCGACGTTCAAATACGATATATTTTATTCTTTATGAACAAAAATTGAAAAAACTGGGAAAACGAAGTGGTCAAATGTTTTCTGAAATGATTTATCTAGTAGTAAGATATATATACGCTTCGTTTGCTGTACATTATTTCGAGTATCACTGTCAAATGTTTCTCTGGTCAGTTTCGTTCCTTACTTTTAGACGAATGATTCTACAATACATATGCCATATTCTTCGTTTTTTATTTATGCATAAAGATGAAATCAACAACTGTGCTTTACGCCCGTCTGTATACCGTCGATCAATTACACAGTGAAAACACGAAAGATCATATCATTCTTTTCTTAGATTTGATTAAAATGTCTGTTCGTTCGAGTTCCTTTGAAAAATGTTCATCTGAAAAGAACAAGTGCAGAGTGGAGATGGAAAACGATCAAAGTGCTGTATTTTTCTCCAGTACTCTGCTATATGTCGCTAAGCTTCATTCATGTAAACCATGGATAAAGTCTTCAAACATATGATGGCGTTCGCTCATAATCTTTGTGAAACACTGCGCTTCCTTTTCAGTTCCAGTATTTAAAACGTATAAAGAAAATGACTGTAGTACTACTAGTGAAAAACCTAATGCTGTATTTCTGCTCTAGAATTCTCGTGAATAAAACGTTACGTCTCCCTATTAATGGTTCTGTTCTTTTTCAACTATTTTGCAGAAATCCGATATTTTTGAGACCGTAGCAGTGTAAATAGTACAAGTTGATTCTTACAAGGAAAAAGTCAGCAACCAGCCACTGCTAGTAATGTTTCTTATTTACACTAGTAGCGCCGATTTCGAATCGACAGTCCCATCTTCACACGGTTATTTAAGTGCATGTTATATTCGTTCTGTGATTACATTGGTTGTTGGCTGTGTTGTAATGTAAACAAATATATAAATGTAAACAGCCTTCTGTAGCTAAATCTGTCTGTACCAAACCTGTAACGGTGCTGTTTATGTGAATAAAGAACATTATTGGTGGTGGCTGGTTGCTGTTTACTTCTTTACAAGAATCAACTTCCAGAAGTTTTCTAATCGATATTTAGGAAGAAGTGAGTGTCCTTAGGTGATACTTAAAACTTATTTTCTAATTTGTGTCATCACTTTTTACGGTGATTCAGTTAACAGCTTAATTCTATGGTATCAGAGTACCTAATCTTTTATTTATACAAATTAGATTCATCGTTTCTCCTTTCCTCTGATAAATGTGAGCCTTAGCACATAGGACGATATTCCCGACAAAGGGCTCTAGGTGCCTTTGATACGGGAGAATACCCGTTACATATTCTGGCTTTCTTTGGGCTGCTAAGGAATTTCTAATAAGAGTCTTTGTATTCCGCCAAAAGCTTCTACATTTTCTACTTTATTTGTGAAAAATGTTTTCAATCACGTGATTAGTTTCAGTCGACGAAGTTTTATTTTGGCAGCGTGACTTTGTACACAGAATACATAATAATCTTACTGTTTCATTTGTATAAGTATGCCACGTCATTGCTACAGCTGCTTGTTTCTTAACTTCACTGCTGGTATTCGGAATTACAGCCCCCAAGCGTGTATTTATATAAACTGAAGTTCTGGGACACTGCTCAAGCTAAATATGCTGATGGTACATCTCATTTTGAGGAGACGATAATATATAGCTTCTATAAACATTTAAAAAATCATGTTTTGCATACATTTGTATAGTAAATTTCTTAAACAGCCAGTTTAGGTTTTTACGCATAAGCTTCAGATATTAACATACCAAGTAATGAGAAAAGCAATCATAATGTACATATCGCCACTCTTGATGTGTTGCATACTTACAACCTTCAGACTGAGTGTTTCGTTGCTCAACTTCTGGAGGTTCCATGATAACACACCAGTCAGTGCAATACTTCCTGCTTTTGCTGATGTAACGACATGTTGTTTTTTGTTTTTTCTTTTAGGTAGTTGTGATAACTGAAGTTTCAAATGGTTCAAATGGCTCTGAGCACTATGGGACTCAACTGCTGTGGTCATTAGTCCCCTAGAACTTAGAACTACATAAACCTAACTAACCTAAGGACATCACACTCAACCATGCCCGAGGCAGGATTCGAACCTGCGACCGTAGCAGTCGCACGGTTCCGGACTGCGCGCCTAGAACCGCGAGACCACCGCGGCCGGCAACTGAAGTTTCACAATGATAACGTAACTCTTGGTGGTTGCACATAGCTTCAATACAGTAAGATCTTATGTAGCAAACTCATACATTGGTATATGGTAAATATATTCATGTTATGTTCAGACTTCAGACTGGCAGTCACATCTACAGAGGGTGGTCCATTCATCGTCACAGGGCCTAATATCTCACGAAATAAGCGTAAAACGAAAAACTACAAAGAACGAAACTTGTCTAGCTTGAAGGGGGAATTCAGATGGCACTATGGTTGGCCCCCTAGATGGCGCTGTCATAGGTCAAACGGATATCAACTGCGTTTTTTAAAATAGGAACCCCCATTTTTTATTGCATATTCGTGTCGTATGTAAAGAAATATGAATGTTTTAGTTGGACCACTTTTTCTACTTTGTGATAGATGGCTCTGTAATAGTCACAAACATATGGTCACAATTGTAGACGTAGGTACGTTTGAAAATTTTATTTCGTTCGTTCCAATGTGATAAATGTACCTTTGTGAACTTATCACCTCTGAGGACGCATGCTGTTATAGCTTGATTGCCTGTAAATACCACATTAATGGAATAAAAGCTCAAAATGATGTCCGTCAACCTCAATGTATCTGGCAATACGTGTAACGACATTCCTCTCAACAGCGAGTACTGCGCCTTCCGTAATGTTCGCACATGCATTGACAATGCGCTGACGCATGTTGTCAGTCGTTGTCGGTGGATCACGATAGCAAATATCCTTCAACTTTCCCCACAGAAAGAAATCCGGGGAGGTCAGATCCGGTGAACATGTGGGCCATAGTATTGTGCTTCGACAACCAATCCACCTCTCATGAAATATGCTATTCAACACCGCCTCAAACGCACGCGAGCTATGTGCCGGACATCCATCATGTTGGAAGTACATCGCCATTCTGTCATGCAGTGAAACATCTTGTTGATTTCGGTAGAACATTACGTAGGAAATCAGCATACATTGCACCATTTAGATTGCCATCGATAAAATGGGGGCCAATTATCCTTCCTCCCATAATGCTGCAACATACATTAACCCGCCAAGGTCGCTGATATTCCACTTGTCGCAGCCATCGTGGATTTTCCGTTGCCCAATAGTGCATATTATGCCAGTTTACGTTACCGCTGTTGGTGAATTACGCTTCGTCGCTAAATAGAACGTGTGAAAAAAATCTGTCATCGTCCCGTAATTTCCCTTGTGCCCACTGGCTGAACTGTACACGACGTTCAAAGTCGTCGCCATGCAATTCCTGGTGCATAGAAATATGGTACGGGTGCAATCGATGTTGATGTAGGATTCTCAACACCGACGTCTTAGAGATTCCCGATTCTCGCGTAGTTTGTCTGCTCCTGATGTGCAGATTAGCCGCGACAGCAGCTAAAACACCTACTTGGGCATCATCTTTTGCTGCAGGTCGTGGTTGACGTTTCACATGTGGCTGAACACTTCCTGTTTAGTTAAATAATGTAACTATCCGGCGAACGGTCTGGACACTTGGATGATGTCGTCCAGGATACCGAGCAGCATACATAGCACACGCTCGTTGGGCATTTTGATCACAATAGTCATACATCAACACGATATCGACTTTTTCCGCAATTGGTAAACGGTCCATTTTAATACGGGTAATGTATCAGGAAGCAATTACCGTCCGCACTGGCGGAATGTTGCGTGATACCACGTACGTTTGCGATTATTACAGCACCATCTATCAGAAATCAAAAACAGTGGTCCAACTAATACTGTCATATTGCTTTACGCACTACACGAATATGTAATAAAAGATGGGAGTTCCTATTTAAAAAAAATGCAGTTGATATCTGTCTGACCTATGGCAGCGCCATCTAGCGGGCCAACCATAGCGCCATCTGGTTTCCCCCTTCAAGCTAGACGAGTTTCGTTCTTCGCAGTTTTTTCGTTTGATGCTTATTTCGTGAGTTATTCGGCCCGGTCACTATCAATGGACCACCGTGTATAATTAGTGTTTGTAACCCTTATTGAATATGGTAGGATGGAAATTTTTATAACATTAGAAAATGATATAATTTTTTTATATTATTTGTTCTGTAGTCTCTAAGTGTTTAAAGAGTATTGTTACGCTACTAAAACGCCCATGAGTTAGCATTGTCTTCCATTCTTACGCCAGTAAACATTTGTACGTTATCCAAATAAAATAATGTAATCTTTTGCTAAACAGATTTTTGGTTTGCCAAAATTTTATGTGCAGTCTTCTTGTAGCACACCGACCATATTCGATCAGAAACACCACATATAGGAAGTGTATTTACATCAAACCAGCCGCATTCGAACGAAGGTCTATGCCGCACGAAACTCAACACAGCTGTCGCACGTCACGAGGCGAACCGGCCAGGCGAGGCGAGGTGTGGAAATCTAAGCGGAAGAAGGCGGAAGCCGTCCTACAAGAACAACAGCGGATATGTTTAGAGCACGTGCCGTATGGCGTAGCAAAGCCGAAGCAAGTGCAACCCATGAGCATATAAATACCCAGCCACTTTTGTGCTGAAATAAGCTTGTATTATATCGCAGCAGTACCACCATGGTACAGTGATACTTGGAGAGCCATATGGAATGATGTATGGAGCCTCTAAATGGATTTCAAATCAGGATTTTGAAGTAAACATATCCTTACACATTAACATTGTGCTGTCTATGTTTTTGTGTGTGTGAAATAGGCATAAATATTTATTGTTGAGTAATTCAGGTTTATGAAGTCCCTTTAAACTGATGCTATGTAGTGATCTAATAAGCTGACAGCCGCGGGTGAGTTACGTGAACGTCAGCATCAGACCCTTGCTGGAACCAGTAGCTGCCGCCGACAGGCTGCGCAACGGTGCGGAAACGCAGACGCGGTTCCAGCGTGTGTCAGCTACAGACCTGGCAATGCAGTAGGTTACAGCTCTCTCTCTCTCTCTCTCTCTCTCTCTCTCTCTCTCTCTCTCTCTCACTCTACCTGTGGGTGACGAAGCGAGTCGCTGAACAGGTAGCGTGAGCGCAACCGTAGCGGGCAGAGGGTGAGCACTCCGTGTACATGTGATGGCCGGTGGTCCAGAGCGATGGCGTAGCTACTGTACTATTCTAGGGGATGCGCTGGCTGTGTACGCACACTGCTAACCTATACAGACATAGTACAGCGTTTTGATCATTGCCGATACTTTATGTAGTAAACTGATGAATGGAATAACAACGCAAGAATTAAGAGCTGTTGATTTTTTCATATTACGTGAAATGATGAAAATATTGGCAAATTATAATATAAGTCTAATAAAATACCCACAACGTGTGTCGATAAAACTTCACAATTATGTAGATAAAAGAAGTGAAACACTTGTGGCTAAAAAGCAATTCACAGAAAAAAATTTGAAAGTTGTGGTTACGTCTTATTGGATCAAATTGCTGAGGTCATCGGTCCATAAGCCAACGCACTATTTAATCTAACTTAAACTAAGTTACGCTAAGAACAACATACACACCCATGCCCGAGGACTCTAACCTCCGACGAGTGAAGTAGCGCGGACCATGACAAGACGCCCTACACCAGGCGGCTACGCCGCGCGGCCGCAAAGCACAAGGGCGGCTGACATCATCTGCATCATCTCCACTGACAGAGTAGAGTGGGAAGCAAACTGTTCGGTCCGTCTTAACCATGTTTCGGCGATCGCACAAATGTCAACTTGAGGATAGAGCAGAAAATGTCGCAAGACGCCTTTGTTTGCCCGGAGCGACTTTGTGTTCCATTGGACGGTTTTGAACACCATTTTGAGTGTAAGGAATGGGGGTCAACATATCTTAAATTGACATCCGTATCGAATATACAGACCATTCACCACCGCCATAATTATACATACAACATATACTTGTTGACGAGGTAGTTACCAACATCAATACATTAACTCAGTCAGTGAAATTGTGGTCGGTAGGGTTTGGAACCCACTGGACTAAGAGGAAGGCAGAGTCTGGTTGGTACAAGTGACGGACGAAATCCGGTTTTGATGGGATCCTCTATGTTCTACAGAATATACGCGTTGCTGGTAGGTAGTTGGGCTTGCCGTCTCACAGGGGGCAGCGATGGTACAGGCGGCGAATACACTGGAACCACCCTTCCTGACATCTGTGGAACTAAGACATGCGTTAGTTGCTGCGAGTCGTAGGTGGTGGTGCTTATATTAGTATTGACCTGTTGTGTAGTCGGAATGGCTGGCAGTTCTGCATCCTCCCTCGTAACGTTTGGGAGAGCACTAACTGCATTTGAGTAAGGCCTTTTTATAAACACAGCTGCTGATACTCGGAAGGTCATATTATTGACAGACATAAATTTATTAATTTCTTTGTGCTTGAAACCCATTAGGCAGGTTTCAGATAGAGAACTGTGACCACCGTACCGCTATAATGAACACATATTGGTTTCTTTACCCTCACACGCCTCACACCCTGCAATGACAGTGAGTAGTAATACACTATGTGATCAAAAGTATCCGGACACCTGGCTGAAAATGACTAGCAATTTCGTGGGGCCCTCCATCGGTAATGTAAGGAATTCAGTATGTTGTTGGCCGACCTTTAGCCTTGATCACAGCTTCCACTCTGTCAGGCATACGTTCAATCAGGTGCGGGAAGATTTCTTGGGGATTGGCAGCCCATGCTTCACGGAGTGCTGCACTGAGGAGAGGTACCAATGTCAGCCGGTCATGTCCGGCGCGAAGTCGGCGTTCCAAAACATCCCAAAGCTGTTGTATAGGATTCAGGTCAGGACTCTGTACAGGCCAGTCCATTACAGGGATGTTATTGTCCAACCACACCTTCACAGGCCGTGCATTATGAACAGGTACTCGTTCGTGTTGAAACTGCCATCTCCGAATTGCTCTACAACGTGGGAAGCAAGAAGATGTTTAAAACAGCCTGAGCTAATGCCACGCAAAACAACAGATGGTGCAAGCCCCCTCCATGAAAAACACGACCACACCGTATTACCATCGGGTCCGAATTTTACTGTTGGCACTATAAACGTTGGCAGATGTCGTTCGTCGGGCATTCGCCATACCCACACTCTGCCACCGGATCGCCACATTGTTTACCGTGATTCGTCACTCCACACAACGTTTTTCCGCTGTTCAGTCGTCAAATGTTTAGGCCCTTTACACCAAGCAAGGCGTCGTTTGGCATTTACCATGGTGATGTGTGGCTTATGAGCAACTGCTCGACCATGAAATCCAAGTTTTCTTACCTCCTGTCTGTCATAGGAACTGCAGTGGATTCTGATGCGGTTTGGAATTCCTTTGTGATTGTCTGGATAGATGTCTGTCCAATACACATGACGACCCTCTTCAACTGTCGGCTGTCTCCGTCAGTCAACAGACCAGGTCGGCCTGTACGCTTTTGAGCTTTACCTGTCCTTTCACGTTCCCATTTCACTATCACATCGGGAACAGTGGACCTATGGATGTTTAAGAGTGTGAAAATCTCGCGTGCAGACGTATGACACATGTGACACCAACTGCCAGACCACATTCTAAGTCCGTGAGTTCTGCAGAGCTCCCCATTCTGCTCTCTCACGATATGTAATGGCTACTGTGGTCGCTTATATGGAGTACCTGGCAGTAGGTGACAGCACAATGCACCTAATATGAAAAACGTATGTTTTGGGGGGGGGGGGGGGTGTCCGGATACTTTTGATCACATAGTGTATTACTACTCACTTTCATTGCAGGGTGTGAGGCGTGCAGGCCCACAAGCAACAGGTGACCACAAACTCGAGGCCTCAGAAAAGCCCATATGCGCCAGATGCTCACATGAACCCCACCATTTGGCTTCTAGGATGGGTTGTGTTATATACCAGAAGAAGAAAGCAACAGAGGATGAATTGGCCAACCTCACAATCTCGGGATTGCACCCATTTCTCAGTCTTACAGGGCAAACTCATCGACCACTAATCTACAGATGCGCAACCATCTGACTCGTGTACCACACAGGGATCTCCTATGACGGTGCCTCTGCAGCTTTGTTCCCCCCTTTCTCCTGGGTTGAAAACTAATTCCTACCAAACACAAAAGCCACTTGCAGCCTCCTCAAGCCCTCGCCACTGCTGCACATTCTGCAGCTGTCACAGAATCCTGCCCTGCCCACTGCAGGGTCATGCAGCCCACGTGCGGTATCTCCCCAGTGATTGAGACAGATGTTCCGTTTGAGATGACATGCAAGGAATCCTCCAGGTCATCTTCCTATTCACACAGCACCACATCGGGCAGTCATTCATGAAATAGCTCAGAATATCTGTCAGTCAGAGGATGGGCTCACAAGGTCATCGGTCTGGTTGAAGTGTTCAGCTATATTTTGTATAAAGGCCAATCGCCTACCACACAACCACCAATCTTCAGGATCTAGTCGTCTGTATTCTTAAGGACAATGACATTAAGCAGGTGAAGACTAAACTGAATACCTTCCTCCGAAATCAGCATGTGCATATTAAACTTCTTTATCACATCAACCCAGGGGACGATTTTCCCATATGCAACATGTTTCACTAACACGTGGACCAGATACATCCCCAAGGAGGTTCACGGCGGTGTCCCTACCTGAGACAACTCTCCACAATGAAGATGCTGTCGAACCATTGGCACCCACCTTGGAGCTATCACATTTGTTGCAGCATATTTGAGCCCTAACAGGGCACTTGTCGAAGAAGATATCTGCAAGGAATCATCATGTCAAACTTATCCTTGGGGCTGATCTCAGTGCCAAGCATACAGCCTGGCATTCTCATATCGCTAATCCCAAGGGGAGACTCATCATTTAACTAGGAGATACTCTGGCACCATCTATCTCTTGCCCCCACACTCTCACTCACATACCAGTCCCCTTCAGCTTCCAGATGGAGGTCCATTTTCAAGAACATTGCAGTGCAATTTTCATTGGCAACGCTTCACAAACTGTAATCAGACAACGACCTAGTGCTCCTGCATCTTATTGATGTAGCACTGACCCTCCGTCCTCCATGACCATCACGGATTGGGACCGATTTCCACGTTTCTCAACACCACCATGCGAGAAACCCACGATCTGACAACGCCTGTGAATCATGTTATCGCTGTCGATTACCTTACAATGAAAATCGGAAAACAATGAAGGCTTCTACATCCACTTCACCCCACTCGATGATTTGCATCCTGTACTGCAGTAGCAGCAGTTTCGTGGCCTCAGGTGAAGTATCACATTTGGCGTCTCGAATGCGAATTGTCACCGCTTAGCGGATTGGAAAATGGAACAACAGGAGGCCAAGACGTCCAGCTCTCTCCTCCTACCTGTCACAATTGGTTGTTATCTGAGCTGTAAGACACTCCATGCTGATGACCAACCATCCCATCCACAGTGGACCGCTCAGCTTGTGATACCCTCTGTGTAGTTGGAACTCTGGCTCATGCGTTTGATGCCCAGACTCCACTGCTCATTCAGAACCTCACACCTGATCAACACCAGGATGAACATGATATTTTGATAGCTGTTGCTGCTTTGAGGACCAGACCATCTCATACTGCCCCTCATCTTATGTCCTCAGTAGAACTACCAACTCATCCTCCATCAGCAATGTGGGCGGAAGCAGACCAAACTGGTAGCAATCCCTGTGCTATTGAAGGATCCAATAGCCCTTACCAACAAGAGGCAAATTATCCTTCTGAATACTATAGTGGGGACAGTACAGCCTTTGAGCCTCCATCGCATTTCCCAACCTCTGGCGGTTGCTGGGCCAATCATCCCAGAACAGTTCGGTTTCACTTCCCACTTTTATGTGGAACTGCAAGTTCTTAGGTGGCCAGAACCCATCAGCATGCGATTTAACTGCACAATGTCGATGGCAGTGGTTTCCCTTCACCTGCAAAATGGTTGTAACAGGATTTGGCACTACAGTTTTGTGTGCAAAATTCTGACAAATACAACCGTCCCGGATAACTGTATTAAGACGACGGATGATTTTCTTCACAGTAGGACCTTCCTGGTTACTCAGCAAGGAAGCATATGACACACATCGGTGGATCCTCCTTAAGAATCTGTAATGCCTCCCATCACCTTTAACATTTATGTTAATGATATGCCAATCATCCAATTCTGTCGCTTCTCGCAATACCCTGACAATATTACACTCCATATGACCGAACACATTATCGACCAGCTCATTGCTCGTCTCCCTAGGTGGACGCAACAGTCACCTGGCATCGTTCAAACAAGAGTGCTGCAACGCTGCCAAAACTATAATGGTCTAATTCACCTAGTGGCACCCTGTCCTCTGTCATAGGATCATTACTGTATGCTTCCCATGGTTCCCATATACAATGTATCTAGGAGTCCAGATAGATAGCCAACTGGCATGCACAGTAGATAACCCAAAAGGTGCTGAAACTGATAAAAGCATTTTACACGCTCTTCGCTTGCAGGGACGTGACTCTGTATATGAAGCTCTAACTGCACCATACCTCTCTTCCCTCCCCTCATCTATGGCTCCACTGTGTTGACCACGATTAGTGCCTCCACGTTGCAAACCCTCCAGCACCTGCAGAATAAAGTGCTTTATTGGAGGCAACCATTCGATAGAAGGCAAGGCGACTATACGACATAGTGGGCGCCCAGCACGACATGGTCAATGGCTTGCAGCACATTGGCACGACGACTTCCCGACATTGGCACTACCACCCTGCGTCTCTTACCATCCTGAGGTATCGGGTTTGGACTACAGCTAACGATAACTCTGTTATGGTATCTCATGATGTGACACTTTTGATACGGCCATTATTATGTGACATCCTTGTAACAGCCACTACTATAACTATCTATGTATTTATATCACTTCTTGCTGAGTGCACTGAACCTCCACAGTCGGACAGTAGTAAGGGACGTCAAGTCTCACTGCCAAGCGTTCAACGTGCAGAACAATAACGTCATTGTAATACAGGAAGATCTTACATCAGGACTTTTAGACAGCTCTAAACCGGTGACGCTGTGTCGCAACTTACCAGAACAAAAAATGCAGTCTCTGGCGGAAAATACCCATATGAGTGGTTGGTATTGTCACCTGAAATGTCGCGACAAGAAATCAACGTTTTCAGGCTGTAATTCCAAAACTTTGTGGAATACTCTTTACGCCAGAAAAACTTTTAAGAATCACATCTGATATCGATGAAGCCTTTCGTTTACAAACGTTTATGGTCTTCGTATCCACATCGGCTTATGGATGAATATAGGACGTTTTCAGCATCGCTATTAGGTTGCAACCCGGAAACATTCTTGAGATACATAAACCAAGATACATAAACAACGGAGTAAAGATCCAGTAGCTGTTGAGTCCTGCTTCTAACAAAGAAAGAGAGTAATCATGAATTCAGGGATAATAGCCATGGACCTATAAAATATTTAATTTAAAGGGAGATAGAATTTGTCAGTCAGTTTATGCCTTAAGATCAATCTCTACGGCCAACTGAAACCGCCAGTGTTTCGTCTGGCTAGAGCAATATTCTTGTTCACCAGAGAATTAATTCATAAAATTCACAATGTGGCAAAAATCTGTAGAAGTTGGGACCCGTTATTTTCAAATTCAAACTGCAGTCACGTTGATGCGTAAGGATTCTTAGTCTCTCTGACGTTCGGAGTACCGGTGCCACGACAGGGACACCAGCAAACAGTATACAGTTTCCTCTTTCATCGAAAACTGAATTAAAAGATTGCATTTTCACCCCCAGTAAAGCTGACTGTATGGACCTATATCTCTTCCAGGAAGCTATGCTGCATTCGAGGCTACAAATTGCAAAGCGGTTGTATCCTGGACCATTTCGTGGTGTAGTATACAAACTGATACAATGAGACAAATCAGTTTTTTCAGAAATACATACGTACAGTGCAGTTCTAAAACGAAACATTATTAAATCATATGCCTTAACGTATCATTTGGCATACAACTGACGCAGTATTTACCAATAGAGCAGGTTTACATGTTAGGTTCGCAATGAATTTCATTCAAACCAGATGGCTGCAATCCCCACATATAGAGTACAGGTACGCTGATTTGCCTGATATGCCCCAGGGTGTGGGTTGGGTTCCCTCTAGAGATTCGATTTACGAAAAGTATGGCCCATTTGTTTTTATAAGCTACATAAATGACACATTAAATGGTAGGATTACCCGTACAGTAGGTAGAATTGGTAGGGTAAGAAATAATCCTCTAAGGGATAAACTGGTTTGTTTGTTTGTTTTGAACATAATGAGAACCGCACATCGTTTAGTGTTGATCCATTGTGTATTTTATATCCTGACAGAATACAAATTGCACTTGAAATAAAAATTAGCTAATTAGTGAATTTATGTACCCAAATCAAGTACTTTCGATGCAAGTACAGTTTGTATTGTGTGTATAAGTACAGTCCACCCACCCCACCGCCGCCGCACACCGAACCCAGGGTAATTGTGCGGTTCGGCCCCCAGTGGATCCTTCCGGGGACGTCTCACATCAGACGAGTGTAGCCTCAATGTTTGCGTGGTAGTGTAGTTATGGTGTACGCGTACGTGGAGATAGTGTTCGCACAGCAATCGCCGGCATAGTGTAACTGATGCGGAATAAGAGGAACCAGCCTGCATTCGCCGAGGCAGATGGAAAACCGCCTTAAAAACTGTCCACAAAGCCGGCCGTTGTGGCCGAGCGGTTCTAGGCGCTTCAGTCCGAAACCACGCTGCTGCTACGGTCGCAGGTTCGCATCCTGCCTCGGGCATGGCTGTGTGTGATGTCCTTATGTTAGTTAGGTTTAAGTAGTTCTAAGTCTAGGGGACTGATGACCTCGGATGTTAAGTCCCATGGTGCTTGGAGCCATTTGAGCCATCCACAAGCTGGCTGGCACACCGGACGTCGACATTAATCCGCAGGGTGGATTCGTGCCGAGGACCGGCACGCACTCCTACCAGGAAAGCAGTGAGTTAGACCGCACGGTTATCCGGGTGGGCATAAGTACAGTTCACTTTCATAAACATAAGGAAATATAATTATAATAGTTACTTTGTGCCCAATAGAACGTTCTTCATCATGATCAAAGGCAACAATTGGTTATGAATAACAGAAACATGCTTTGTATAAATTCGACGAAATTTTGAAGCGATGTTTCATACATTTTTCATTTGCAGTTTTTTATTTTACCTTTTTTTGAGCAACTGGCGTTTTCTATAGGTGGATCTTAAATTTTAATTGTTTTCTTTTTTCTTATTACAGCTTGCTACCGTTTCGAGTTACAGATCAACAGTTTTCTAATAAAACCGCAATTAACCGTTGAAAAGTTCAGTTTTGCTATAAATACTTTTTACTTTTATGCGACAGACAGGAGGAGGATAACTTTGTAGGACACAAACGTTCCTTAGGTTACCTGGCCCATTATATATCCTCTCTCAGTTTCTAGGTGGTTCTTTGCGTTCTGTTTTTAGGGAAACAGTGGGACACTGATCGCACATGCAATGAAAGCGACTGTTATGGGGCAATGCCCAATAGCTAGAGAACACACTAAATGAACAAGTAATCTGAATATGCCCTTGACTACCCACGGATACTGGAAAGAGCTATTGTATTTTGTGCTTACTTACGATTACCTATGGTAGCCTGCTGTTATTCTTCAACTCCAGTTCATTCAGTTTCAGTGAAAGAGTGACACGAAGACTCTGTGTTTAGCTGTTTCCGTAGGAACGATAACCACATCACAGTGCTTTTGGGTTTCTACATAGGCTCCCGCGAGAAAGAGTACCATTTGCATAATTACTCGGTATCTAGCCAGTGGAGAGACTAAGTCCCTCATTCGAAAATACTCCAAAACTTTGACGAGGAAGTTCGCTGTGTATGATTTGGTTTCCTGTTCTTTGATGGCATAAACTATAAATACTGGTGTGCAAAATACAAGCAGCAAACAATATGTGGTCAACAGTATCCGGACACGCCCAAAAACATGTGTTTTTTATAGCAGGTGCATTGTGCTGCCAGCTACTGCCAGGTACTCCATATGAACGACATCGTGAGAGAGCACAATGGGGCGCTCGGGCTTCGAACGTGGTAAGGTGACTGGGAGTCACTTGTGTCATACGTCTTTACGCGAGATTTCCACTCTCCCAAACATGCCTAGGTCCATTGTTTCCGACGTGATAGTGTAGCGGAAACGTGAAAGAACACGTAGACCACAAAAGCGTACAGGCCGACCTCGTCTGTTAACTGACAGAGACCACTGGCAGTTGAAGAGGGTCTTAATGTGTAATAGACAGACATTACACACGAATTCCAAACTGCATCAGGATGCACTGCAAGTACTATGAAATTTAGGCGGTAGGTGAGAAAACTTGGATTTCCTGGTCGAGCGGCTGCTCATAAGCCACACATCACGCAGGTAAATGCCAAACAGCGCGTCGATCGGTATAAGGAGCTTAAACATTGGACTACTGAACAGTAGATAAACGACGTGTGGAGTGACGAATCACGGTACACAATGTGGTGATACGATGGCAGAGTGTCGGTATGGTGAATGCCCGGTGAACGTCATCTGCCAGCGTGTGTAGTGCCAACAGTAAAATTCGGAGGCGGTGGTGTTACAACATGATCGTGTTTTTCTTGGAGAAGGCATACGCCCCTTGTTTTTTTGCGTGCAACTGTCACAGCACAGGCCTACATTGATGTTTTAAGCCTTTTCTGGCTTCCCAGTGTCGAAGAGCAACTCGGGGATGGCCATTGCATTTTTCAACACGATCGAGCACTTGTTCATAATGCGTGGCCTGTAGCGGAGTGGTTACACGACAATAACATCAGTGTAATTGACTGGGCTGCACAGAGTCCTGATGTGAATCCTACAGAAACCTTTGAGATGTTTTGGAACTTCATGGCAGGCCTCGCCGACCAACATCGATACCTGCCCTCAGTGCAGCATTCCGTGAAGAATGGGCTGCCATTCTCCAAGAAACCTTCCAGCACCTTACAGAACGTATGCCTGCTAGAGTGGGAGCTGTCATCAAGGCTAAGGGTGGGCCAACACCATATTCAATTCCAGCATTACCGATGGAGGGCCCCACGAACTTGTAAGTCATTTTCAGCCAGTTGTCCGGATACATTTGATCACATAGTGTATCTCGATGAGAGTTGGATCATACATATAATGCACTGCTGCAGCATAGTACAGAAGATAACTGATAGAAATCCTTAGTGAGAGATAACTCGTTTATTCAAAGACGCTTAAGCCATCGAGATTTATGATGGTCCTCTGGATATTATAAAAGGTGGGGGTGGTTCTTACTAGTGTGTACGACCAGTACCGACAGAAATGTATGCTTTGCAGCAGATACTGGCAGAAGAAAAGCTGTGAGGACAGGGGTGTCGTGCTTCGGTAGCTCAGATGGTAGATCACTTGCCCGCGAAAGGCAAAGGTCCCGAGTTCGTGTCTCGGTCGGGCACACAGTTTTAAACTGCAAGAAAGTTTCATATCAGCGCATACTCCGC
This sequence comes from Schistocerca nitens, assembly GCF_023898315.1. Lineage (NCBI taxonomy): Eukaryota > Metazoa > Arthropoda > Insecta > Orthoptera > Acrididae > Schistocerca > Schistocerca nitens. Next base: position 379,367,026 of record NC_064622.1, on the reverse strand, counting down.
TGCAGAGTGAAAATCTTATTCAGGATTATAATTAATGTTAGTCTGGTTGATTCACAGCGTTGTTGAGTGGCATTGTGTTGTTTGTCTTGTTTTGTTTTCTATATTTGAGTGTTTTATATGTATGTGTTTTTTTTCTCGCTTGTAAATTGCACTGACTACGATCAAAGATATAAATTTGTTTTGCGTCTGAAAAAGTGCGTACTAGGTTGGGTACTTTTCGTGTGGCTGTCGTAATTTTTGGGGGATACATTTATTCTGATTAGTGTGTTGTGTACCGGGTATAAATTGAACTAATGCAGACACGTAAACAAGCTAAAAGTAGGCGGTCCAACAACTTAAGCAACATGGACCAAGGGGATAATCTGATTTCGAATATTAACACGTCGGACGGTTCCAAAAATGCAATGGGGAATACTTCAGAGGAAATGCAAAACAGGACGAACGTGCTCACAGCCGAGCCAGAAATTAAATTGCCTCCAACTAACCAAATTGACTTGGCAGAACTCATAAAAGCCTTTTTGCATCAAAATAAAGAACACGCAGAGAAATCAGAAAAATCATTCCGAGAACAAAAAGAATCATCCGAAAAATCGATCCGAGAGCTAGGCGAACAAATAGATGAAAAACTAATGCAGCAGACAAAGTCGACAAGTCGATGCAGAGAGTGTTCGATGATATCTCACAAAGAATAAACAATCTGGCAAGTGAAATAAAAAGTGATATTATGAAAGAATTAGGCCGTACATTTGAACAAATGGATGAACATCTGCAAGCCTTAGAACAGGGCAAGTGGAGTCGCGATGCGGAATCGAAAGAGAGCGAGGAACAGCTACTTAGGAATTTCCAAGTGCTGAGAGAAGAATGCCAAAGGGAACGCCAGCAGGTACTCTTGAGGGTCCAGGAGGCGGAAACGCATTGTCCCGCGTCCGTTAGCAACACAGTAGCGGACAACAGTCAAGCGATTCACGCACTCGAACAGCAAGTAGAACAATTGAAGCAGACTGGGGCGGAGGACAACAGACAAATACGTGATAAGATTGCGGCATTAGTGGACATCGTAGGCACGATGAAGGTGGCGGAGAGCGATAACAATACTACACCGGTAGCGGTCGTAGAGACCGAAGAAGTGCGTTCGCTTCTTAGATTTCAGAAAGGACTGTTCGAAGTGAACAGGCGGCACAAAGCTGTAACAGGCGAATTACAAGAACGCGTGGCGCATCTCGAAAGCCGCATGGGGTGTGATTCCGAACTCGCCAATAGCACTAAAAATAGCTGTACGAACAGTGCAGAGAGGGAGGTTTTGACGACAGGGAAGAATGTATTTTGAGGGGCAGACATGAGAAAAATAGAAACATTCAAGGGCTTCGCCGGGCGGAAACGCGGGGATTTGATTTCAAACATTTCCTTATGATGAGAAAATTTGAGATATTTCGAAATTCGCTAAAAGGAATGCATCCACGAGCATGGCTCGAGCAATGTGAGTTCTGTCTTCCCCCCGACTGGGCAAGTTCACATAACATGGAATATATGTATGGCTATTTGGAAGGCGATTCGCATGAGGTCGGCAGCGTGTCACGGCATCTCCACTCGGGAGTTTCGACAGGCCTTTCTGTCCGCCTGTTGGTCGGAAGCGGCACAAGATAGGGTCAAGCATGGCATAATTATGCTGCCAAATTTGAATCAGTCTGGGTTCGGCAGCCCAGCACGCCTATTCGACCACATGCTGCAGGCAAATCAATTTCTATACGACCCATATAGGCCTGCAGAACTAATTAGGATATGCATCACCAAATTGCCGATGCACTTGCGCCACGTCATTCTTGCGGGACGATGCAAAGAGGATTTGGAAACGTTTAAGACACTTCTCCAAGAGTTGGAATATAATACAGCAGAATGCCCGCCTAATCAAGCACAGTGTTATTATGGGGCACAGCAGCGCGACCGAAGTCGTGGCCGTAGTACTAATCAACGGCGTGACTGGTCGTCGAGACGCGAACGGAACAGAAATCGGGACCGGCCGTATAGAAACTGGGGTAACAGTCGCGAACACAGGTGGAGCAACGGAAATGATCGAGGAAGTGGACAGGATCGTGAACGCAACAGTTACGGCAACCAGAATCGATACTATGGTGAACACGGTGGAAATAGGATTGTAGGTGGAGCACCACATGATGTTGAAATTCGGCAGGCTAACCCAAGACGTAACCCAGCAAATGGAAATGAACAAAACCGAAAATGACAAGTGATCATCGCAGAAGGCGCCCAATCGGAACAAATGAGTGACATGGCAAATGAGTACATAGGGTGTATAGAGAGGAGAATCAATTGATTGGTTTACATTTGTGACATATGCATTTTGAATAATATGTTGGTAAAAATAATGATGAAGATGTTTCTATGTGATTGATTGAAGTGATGTTTTTAGTTTTTTTTTCTTTCCTTGTGCAAATAGGATTTAGGTTGGTTCAAATGTGAAGATAAAAGGTTTCTTTGTGAACGAGTGAAATGCTGTTTACGGTTTTTTTGTGTAAATTGAAAAGAGTCGCTCCTGAGAGAAGCAAGATCTGTGTTGAATAAATGCAAAACTCAGGGGAATATCCGATCTGTGGGTATTATGGGTCTGGCAAACCCAAGTCCCAAGCTGTTAGTAGCCTTGTTTCCGATTTTCTGCTTTCAGTGCTACTATCTATCTATTACTATTCTATATGTGTCAGTATAAATGAGGATCTCTTACCTTAGTATGCGTGGTGTATGAATATTTTAAGATAGGAGAACTCTGAGAAAGGAATGAGTAAGTTTAGAATCTTGAAAATAGGATGCAATAATACAATTGTTTAACCATTGGCTTCCCAATATGCGATGATATGTTAATATTGATGATATATGTCTGTTTTGTTCTTTATAGCTGAGTATGTAACGTGCTGTCTGTGGATTTCATCAGTATATTGATTCCCTTCAAGGTGAAAGAAGAATTGTGCTTTGTGTAATTTACGTTGGCCTGCAATATTATTATGGTAGTCAAATACGAGCAGTTTTTCAGCAAATGGAGAATTGAATAGAAATATGGATCCTTTTTGTAGTCTTGATTGATGTTGAGCCAGAGCCTGAAAAATTACTCTGCCTTAATACTTGTCCTAGAAAAGTGACGTTTATGTGTTTTGCTGATGCTGTGAGCATTACAGCTTACTGTTTTCGCTGGTGCTGGATGCACTGCAGCCTATATGAGTTGTACTGAGGAAATTTCCCTCTTGAAGGTAGAGGAAGATTAAAAAATTTTGATTATAGGACCGCAGGAAAGCTTGGTTTAAGGCAATAAGGATGAAACAAAACATTTGTCATTTAAACTACAGGAGGGTTCGGATCTTTTGTGTCAGTTGTAAGTTCCATAGGATGTTTAGATGAAACTGTTTTACAGAATAGAGGAGACCACAATTTTGCCATTCATGAGAAATGAATCCAGAATAACCACCACAGGCGAAATAACTGATTTGGAAGCGAAAGGTAACTTAAAGAAGGAACGAAATTGCAGCAAAATGGGTAAGAAAATGTAGTATAACCTGTATGATGAAAATATTTTTACTCTTCTCAGAGTCATCTATGTTACTAATTCTTGTGAAAACGTAATTTTAGATGAAATTGTCTTACTGTTTTATGTATAAACATATGAGTATGATGAATGTATAATTGCGAGTCTCTTATTAGGTGTGTCAATTGGTATAAATGTTTTGGCGTGTAAATAACCATTGTTCTTTTTACTATGTATGTTTAAGGAAAGTTTATCCATATTTATCATGTGACAAGACATATACCGCAAGCGTCAAGAAGAGGACGAATGAGAACAATGTTGCAGTGGTATAAACACTGTGTTGACGTAGCATTGAAGTAGCTTGTTGGATTAACTAGTAGTGGATTGAAGTAGAATTTTGAGTAATACATGTTTATGGGTAGTTAGTTTGTAGTATAGAGAACAGGTGTGCATGTGTGTGTGTGTGTAAATAACATATGAACCCTATGCTGTCCTGACCTATACTTCCACAAGGCATAATCCTATTCATTTCAGTGAATTAATAAGTAGCTTTTGATTTATTAAAACGCAAGTGAACCACATTAGTGATGTGGATTTATATATTATTTTGTCAGTTCATTTAATTTTTATTTTTAATCTGTCAAGTCATTTCACTTTTGTTTTTTATATTGTCAAGTCATACATTTCTTCAATTTCTTCGTCATCTGCAGAGCTAGTTGGCATATAAACTTGTACTACTGTAGTAGGTGTGGGCTTCGTATCTATCTTGGCCACAATAATGCGTTCGCTAAGCTATTTGTAGTAGCTTACCCACGTTCCTATTTTCCTATTCATTATTAAACCTACTCCTGCATTACCCCTATTTGACTTTGTGTTTATAACCCTGTAATCACCTGACCAGAAGTCTTGTTCCTCCTGCCACCGAACTTCACTAATTCCCACTACATCTAACTTTAACCTATCCATTTCCCTTTTCAAATTTTCTAACCTACCTGCCCGATTAAGGGACCTGACATTCCACGCTCCGATCCGTAGAACGCCAGTTTTCTTTCTCCTGATAACGACATCCTCTTGGTTAGTCCCCGCCCGGAGATCCGAATGGGGGACTATTTTACCTCCGGAATATTTTACCCAAGAGGACGCCATCATCATTTAATCATACAGTAAAGCTGCATGCCCTCGGGAAAAATTACGGCCGTAGTTTCCCCTTGCTTTCAGCCGTTCGCACTACCAGCACAGCAAGGCCGTTTTGGTTATTGTTACAAGGCCAGATCAGTCAATCATCCAGACTGTTGCCCTTGCAACTACTGAAAAGGCTGCTGCCCCTCTTCAGGAACCACACGTTTGTCTGGCCTCTCAACAGATACCCCTCCGTTGTGGTTGTACCTACGGTACGGCTATCTGTATCGCTGAGGCACGCAAGCCTCCCCACCAACGGCAAGGTCCATGGTTCAAGGTATTGGAGGGCAGTGTGGAGGGTAAAAATCGTAGGGGGAGACCAAGAGATGCATACACTAAGCAGATTCAGAAGGATGTAGGTTGCAGTAGGTACTGGGAGATAAAGAAGCTTGCACAGGATAGAGTAGCATGGAGAGCTGCATCAAACCAGTCTCAGGACTGAAGACCACAATAACAACAACAATTGTCAAGTCATTTAACTTTTATATTTATATTGTCGATTCATCTAACATTTTTATTTAAGAAAAAAAATAAGTCTCACCTTTGTTCTTAAAAATTATGAAAGACAATACAACGTGGTATTATGTATGACATTTTGTAATCACATAACTATGATGAACAATATCTGTGAATGCAGTTGAGAATGTGAAAGCGAACCAGCTAAACTCTTACGAGACAGTGGGAGTAGCGAGGATGAGGACTAGTTGTAAACAGATGGGTTTCCCAGCAGGACACACTGTCAACCGGGCCACTTCGGGAGTGCAGTCGACAACAGAAGAAGGGGACAGGACAAACACTTTCCCTTGCACCCAGAGCTAATGGCCGGCCGCACCAGTGCGACCCTTCGTGGAGGCGATGACCTGAGATGGCCGAGTGGTCAACCGAGCGGAAATCCTTCTGCTGGCAACGCACCACATGCACGCGACCGTGACGAGACAGCTGGGGTGAAACGACAGAAGACAGGGGATAAAGGGGCGTGGAGCCTTTTGACAGGTACTGTCCAGAGAAACTTGCAGACGTCAACGACGACTATCAACATTTCTTGGCGGAAGCCCATTGTCAAGCGACGGTAAATCATGGTTTGGTGTTCTCTGGTTACTAAGGATGGCACAAAGAAGAGCCACTGTCATCCTTGCCCCTGAATATCAAACGAACGAGCCAATTGAGTAAAGAATTTGTCAACACAAGGGGCGTGGAGCCTTTTGACACGTGCTGTCCGGAGAATTTGGCAGACTTCAACGACGCCTATCAACATTTCCTGACGGATGTCCACTGTCAAGCGACAGTAAATCATGGTTCGATGTTCTCTGGTAGCTAAGGGTGGCACAAAGAAGAGTCATTAAGTGTCATCCTTGCCCAGGAATATCAACCTGGCGTGTCGAACGAGGATACCGCACGAATTTGACAACACAAACATGGAACCAAATCGAGATCTACGTGACAGGGGCCACCAAGAGAAACTTCATGAGAGGGCAGAGACGGTGGGCTTGCACGCAAAAGATGAAAAAAAACCCTACTGACAGCTGTGGCGACGAACCCCCCCCTCCCCATCCACTCCCCTTATACTGTGACTCGGAACACTGGAACTACTAAGTGTGTCAGTGAACAGTGATTATACAGTTCTTAGTCCAATGCATATACTTGTGTTTCTGTCAGAGAAACTTGTGTGTTTTGCAGGGGTTTCATTTATTGGTGTTTATTAGACTGACTCATGTACTTTGCATGTGCTCTATTTATCGTTTTTTTCTTTTTAGACTTTGACTCTTGTATTTTGCAGGTGTTTTATTTAATGGTGTTTTTGTTTTTAGGTGTTGACTACTCTACTTTCAGAGCTGTTTTATTTCTCAATGTTTGTTTTTGTGTGATGTATTAGATTTGTGATATTTTGTTTCGTAAATTCATTCCTGTGGCATTGCTTCGTTTATCAGTCAGATAGCTTGAAAGGGTCCTGTAGCCACCTTTCATTAGTCCGGTAGCCCATTTTTGTTACCATTTCTCATTCTTTTCCTTGTTTTTCTTTTCTCTTTACTCTCATAGTGGCGTGATTGAATGAATGTGGTTGTGTGTCACGTTGCTAGACGGTGGCGTAGTCTGCTGCAGAAAGTCTGCGATAGCCGTACAGATTCAGCAGCAGTTGTACAGAATAGCCAACTCGCGTAGTGGTCAAGTAGGCAAAGAGGTTTTCGCTACTTGTGAGAAATCCACCTGCGGTAGGTTGGTGGCGGAAATGCATCTTTGGGTTTTCTGGGTCACGCGGAGCGTGGAAGAAGCTGGAGGAGAAGCGGCAGGCAGTCTGCCGCCGGTACGGGAAGCGTGCACAGCTGTGCTCCAGTCGAAGAAGGGTGAGTTAGAATGACCACGTGGCGCGTTGTTACTTGGCGAGGGGAGAGCTGTTAGCTTTTGGTCTCGCTTTTCAACTCTGAAAGATTGCTTTGCCTTGTCGCAGCAAGGAATGCAAAACTTTGGCAGATGTTTCACTTAGTAAATTTCTATAGCAGACTTGGAGCCACCGGAAGAGTGCCACACAAAGGTGTCGATAAGAAGTGAGCACTCGCTTCTGTATGAATGTCTGTTTGCCTTCAGCTGTGCCTGTATAAGCTTTCATTTTTCTAAATATTGCCTTTTCGTAAATTTTCCTTGCTTAATGTATTTTTCGTCCGTGGGGAGCCTACCACGTGGTTGAACATTAAAGTTTTGTTGGGCTACCGTCATCACTAACTGTCTGATCTCATGTTTGTTTTAAAGAACGTTAACCGCTCATGATTGTGTGATGTGATATTGTTGCAACTTGGACACGATACCTAAGAAGTGCGTATCCACAAACCACGTGGGCACGCGGGTGTACTGCGAAACGTGTACCGCTGTACGAGTTACTGCGATCAGGCAACAGCAGTGGTATGAATGTTTCACACCAATGATTTTAGGAGTAGATTATAGCGGCGAATGTATCGATGCTTTTCCTTAATGTCTTAGGAATAAATGATTTTATCCACAATTTTCTCTTGTGTTCAGAGGTTACGTTTTTGCACCTAAGCCACTCACCTCATAGCTTTCCCGTTAGCACATCCAACGCGTTTCCATATGCACAGGTCCAGTGATTAGTTTCCTTTTTTATTTTAAAACAAGTGGTTTAGATTAAGTCTTATTTTCAGGTGTGTTCTGACCTTATGCAGTGTTCATGCATTTTCTATTTTATTTTAAATGTTTGACTGTCGTGAACATTGCTCAGGCAATACTATTAATTACATTGTATCCGCTATGAGCGACATCACAACGTATGCATATTTGTGAATTTTTGGTCTGTGATCAAATTAATTTATTTTCCGACTCGACCAAACCTTCGATTAGTTGTATGGTTAGAGTTGGTGGCGAGCCTAATCTTCTCACGTTAACTTCCCAACCCTGCTCACGGATTTCGGTAAACCAGATATCTTCTGATGCGCAGTGAGGATTAGTTATTTTCGGTTGGATGTGATAATTGGTATATTGTCTTTCTGTGAGACAGAATTTACGTGAATTTATGATACAGGTGTGCATTTTCTTACATGTTTTATCTTGTATATGTATTACTGTATAGACATTGTGATTTAGTATTCAATTGTGTTACAAGTGTGGGTTGATTCTTGTCCTGTGGCGTGTATCGGTGTCATATAGTAAAAACTTGAGTGCTTTGTGGGGACTGTGAGTCCATTAGGAGACTTTGGCATTATTCTTGTTGTATTTTGGAGCACGGAGTAACTATCCTTATGATGGAGACGTGTAGCTGTTCAGGGAGCCACGATCGGAAAAACCTGCCAGACAATAACCCTGAACAAGGACGAGGTCAAAGCGTCGAGTCCGACCAGGAACAAAATGCAGAAAACGCAAGTACAAGTGTTGTCCATCCTGAGCCCACTGTAGTGATTTCGAATCATTCGATAGATGCAAATTCATTACATACTATGCTACAACAATTACTAGACAGAAATAGGAGACATATCGAGGAAGTGAATAAAAAACAAGAGGTAGAAAATAGGTGGCATATCGAGGAAGCAAATAAAAGACTGACTAGTGAAAAAGTACAGGGTGTTGGGGAGAAACTGGCGATCACTGACCAACGCATCTCCGCCTTAGAAGAGGGGCAACAAGTTATTAGCAAGCAGGTGATGGACCAAGAAGAAAGGTTCGCTGGTAAAATACGTATTCTAGCAGAACAATGCCAGAGTGAACAAGCGGCTCTTGAGTCCCGAGTAGGACAAAATTCCGCCAGGGATCTCCGCGCGTTAGCAGAACAATGCCAGAGTGACCACGCGGTTCTTGTGTCCCAAATAGAGGACACTGCAGTTAAGTACCCGGTCTACTGTAGCGCGCAGGTAGAAACCCTCAGCCAGGCGATAATAGCTCTCAAGCGAGAGCAAGGGCTTACGCAAACACAACAAGACACGGCCCACCGAGGGATGCGAAAAGAAATAGCCAGGATCTCAGACGCAGTGGCGCGTAAGTCTGGCAATAATAGGGAAACGATTACCTCGTCATCAGCGGATGCAGACGAAATACGATCGATAACGAAATGTCCGCGTGGACAGTGTGAAATAAATATACAACAAATAGGGGTTACCGAGGGACTCTGTGAGCGCATGGCCCGTTTAGAACTTCACCTAAAAGGGTTAACGGCCCTTGAAGTTAAAAGAAGTGAACGAAAGGGCCATTATTCCGACGATGATTCCGGGAACGATGGTGAATTTGATCATCGTCACGATCACGGGTCTACACTGTCGGGGAGTTTGGGCAACACTTCCTGTCGATCTACTGGTCAGTGGCAGCGCAAAGTCGTGTAAAACACGGAGTCATTATGCTACCAGAGTTAAACAGGTCAAAATTCTCCAGCCCTGTGCAGATATTCGAGCACATGCTGCAGGCGAATGAACATCTTGACGATCTTTATGGACCAGCGGAAATTATTCGCATTTGCCTGGGGAAGTTTCCAATGCAGTTGCGGCACGTTATCCCTGTAGGACGATGTAAGGATGACGTACAGGGGTTTCGCAATCTGCTTTTAGAGCTTGAGTGCGATGCGAATGGCACCACGCAAAATTACGGTCAGAGCGCCTATGAGCAGCGGCCGAGCAAGCGAAACCGCAGCCGTAGATACAGGTGGCAATCCAGACGTAACGGGTCGCCTGAGAGTTACAGAGCGCGCGAGCGGTGGCAGCGTCGCGACTCCTCACGGAACGCTGGCAGAACAGTGGTATGAATGATTCACTCCAATGATTTTAGGAGTAGATTATAGCGGCGAATGTATCGATGCTTTTCCTTAATGTCTTAGGAATAAATGATTTTATGGACAATTTTCTCTTGGGTTCAGAGGTTACGTTTTGGCACCTAAACCACTCACCTCATAGCTTTCCCGTTAGCACATCCAACGCGTTTCCTTACGCACAGGTCGAGTGATTAGTTTCCTTTTTTATTTTAAAACAAGTGCTTTAGATTAAGTCTTATTTTCAGGTGTGTTCTGGGAGCTGATCTTATGCAGTGTTCATGCATTTTCTATTTTATTTTAAATGTTTGAATGTCGTGAACAGTGCGCGGGCAATACTATTAATCACATTGTATCCGTTATGAGCGACATCACAACGTATGCATTTTTGTGAATTTTTGGTCTGTGATCAAATTAATTTATTTTCCGACTCGACCAAACCTTTCATTAGTTGTATGGTTAGAGTCGGTGGCGACCCTAATCTTCTCACGTTAACTTCCCAAGCAATAAGTATTTACATTCCCAATAATAACGTAATAACCAGTAGTAACAGGTTAGTTACAAGCTATTCATGCTCATTGGATTGTGATCGATTAGGCTTTGCATGGGGCATATTTATAGGGAGGAACCCCTCAAGGGTAACAATCACATAATTAATTGTAGTTTCAGTATAATGACACAGTGATCATTGTTTGCTAACTAGCTGAAATATAGTAGAGTGATTAAATTAGTGCCACAAAGTTATTTTAATTCTACAAATTATTAGTTTTATAAGATATAGAATTTTTTTGCGATAACCACTTTGTAAGACATGTTTTTTCTCTTATCTTTTTTTTTTTTTTTTTTTTTTTTTTTGCTTTTGCGGATTGTGCATAGCGATGTTCTGCTTTATAATACTGATGTTATTTTCATGTTTTTTTTTTAACTGCTGTGGCACCTTTGCTATTTTAATAAATTTTACTTGTTAATAAACAGTCATAAATTTTCCTGTGATCAGTTGGCTCTTGCAATGAGGAAATACTGGTGAACTCCATAAGGATAACAACCAGATATTGTTTTCATATTAATTACACAGGAACCATTGTTTTTACTTGCTGACCGAATTAGGTCTACACTATCTTTTAAATAGGTGTCATAGATTGTTTTCTTTTTTTTCACTTTGAAATTGGTAGATTCTAAAAGCGTGTTGAAATTATTGAGTTTAAAGCAAGTAGCTGGTGACCTTTTGCCTTTTCTTTACATTTTTGGTTTAAGTTGGGTGTGAGAAGCCTGCTTGGGAATGTCCTAGCATGGCCAGAAAATTCCCTGCACAGTCTTTTCCCTGAGCGTTGGGGTTATGAAAGGTCTCTGTTGGATTTCTTTCATGTTAATTTCTTAAATCTGTTGTCATTTACGGCATAAATTCCTCTTCTAAATTTACTGTGGTGTTTCTGACTATCTGGGAGGAGACTGAGCAGTGAAACGTGTTACGTTTACACATAAAGAAGAACGATCTGTCACACTACTACACTTTAAAACACAGTTTATATGTAATTCATGTCACACAGTCGCATACGGAACCTACATCTGTTTTCTTTTATATACTGTATATGATAAGATACTGTCATCCCCCTTACCTTCAGTGTGAGAGGATGAATGAGCAAATGTATTTCTAGCTGCATGCTTGATGGTAGCAGACAAGCCTGTCTGCTAGAGAACAGTACGACCAACGTCGGAATAGGTAGCTACGCTTTCTAAAAGCAGAGAGGTTTCTATTCTTAGTATGGTCCTGTCTGTCCCTTGTCTTGTTGGTATAGGAAGCTGCCTCTCTGGTCACTTCCGTTTGTATCTGTTAAGCATGCTCAGTGGGGGCCCAGGTCAGTCCGCCCGCAGCGAGCGTCTGAAGTGGTAAGATCTCCGGCTAAGCGCGTGTCTGCTAAGTCCGTAGGACAATGGATTTCTTAAGTCCAGCCTAACTGAAAATTTAATCACCTTTATTTCAGATTTAGCTCTAAAATGTCTAATGTTATCTTCAATTGCAACGCAGTGTATTTCGAGTGTGAAGTTCAGAATATCTTCCAGTAGTTGCTTTGTCACTACTTTGTGATTAAAGTGGAATCACGTGTTGATCAGTAACTCTAAGATCATCAATCTTAAATGCGAATGTGCGTGAGATTATAACGTCTCGTCTTGACAATATTTTTCAATATAGCAACTTTTCTTTATGTTCAACCCATGTGGAGTGTACTTTGTGAGACCAGTACCACGTGCTTATACAATTGTTTGACCCATCAGGTTAATAGTAAGATGACAGTAACCAGTTCGAGGTTTTTCTTTAGTAAATTGCTTTTCGAGCTAATTTATTTTAATTATCAAAATTATTGTGGAGTTATACTCTTTGTGTAAAGCAAGTTGATCACGTGAAGCATATGGTGTAATCATCAAATTAGCCCTCAGCTATTCTTTTCGGGAAGATTTCAGAGAGAGTCAGTATGAATTTAGTATACCAGTGTGTGTTAATTACATGACGGACAGGATTGCGCTACGAACGTAACTTCTTTGGGTGAAAATCGAATCGGTTGGTGGTGGTTTATTTCCTCTTGCATATGTTTCAACGTTCTTCGTGTGTTATTTTATGAATGTAGTGTTGTTTGCAGTCTCCCAATCTTGGCTCCCTATTTGATGTGTTCTGTAAGATTACCAACTCACATTTTCACAAACCTAAATAAGGCACCAGTTTAGTTATGAATTAAGTTTAATATGCTGAAATTTCAATGATCAATGTTAAAATAAATTTCCAAATATAAACTGATTTATTTCTTTTTATTTAAATTCCCTTATATATATATATATATATATATATATATATATATATATATATATATATATATATATATATATATATTACCGGTTGTCGTATGACGATTAAAAGATTATAATTAATGTTAGTTAGTCTGGTTGGGAATTTGGTAAGCTAGACTGGATACCTGGTGAAACAGTTGCTCAGTAATGCAAGGTTAACTTCCCCAGACAGCTCACAGCTTTTAACCCGCTTTTATTGTCTATCAGCACCGCTTTCTTAACAAATTAATGCTACAACTTTACAAGCTCTTGTGGTAGGCCGCTCCATTCCTCAATCAGCGCCTTTAGCAAGTGCTGGATGATCTTTGGTGTGTGTGAACGTGTTACAGTACGTCGCCCCACCGCATCCCTCACGTGCCCAATAAATGTAAGACGATGCGGTCGGGCTTTTCCATCCATAAAAATGAGGCCACAGCCGAATGCATCCATGAGAAGACTCACTAGGGGAAGGAGTGCAGTTTCACAACAACGTTGATCGTTGAGAGTACCGTGTTCAGAGATTTCGTGATCAAAACGCCCTTGCAACATTGTGCCTCGACACACAACAATACCTGGACCACCAAACCGATCACTTCTGACGATGCTGGACGTACCATCATATGGCGAGAGGTGGGAACACATAATTCTTCGTAGAACATAGTTGAAAATCATCTTTTTGGTGGTGAAGGTGTTATGGGGAGGCATAATGTTGCATTGGCGCACGGACGGAATCTTTGAACGCCGCAACTTACTGCTCAGTGCAGCCTTTCAGAGGTGCATTCGATCCTCACTCCATTTTTGTGGATAAAAAGCATGACTGTGTTGAAACGCGTTCATGACTGAGCTTTTGGAACGACAGGATATTCACTGAAAAGACTGTCCGTTATGAGTGGGATGCGTCAGGAAGACGCATTGCTTTCACATGCACCAACTACCATCCGGCAGTTGTCAAGGAGGAATGGAATGCCGTACCACAGAACACCTTACAGTCTTGGGGCCTGCATGGCAACACAATGCAGGGCATACGTTGCCATCCTTAGTCCTAACAAACGGCATTCAGAACCACATGCCGCCTTTAATAAGTCCAGAGGATCATCACAAATCGCGGTGGCTTTAGTGCAGCTATTGTCCTTGAATAGAAGTGCCATTTCTGTTTGTCTCATTGCGTATTTCTTTGAGTCACATTGTGTATTACAGCTCAGCAGTTCTTTGTATGTATGGTCCAGCTTTCACCAATCAAAGTTTCTTATCTGTGACAAATTATGGTAGGCGCTGATAGATATCAGAAGGTTTACATCGTCATCTAAAATATATTAGAATGCTGCAGAGTGAAAATCTCATTCTGGAAACATCCCCGAGGCTGTGGCTAACCCATGTCTACGCAATATCCTTTCTCATAAGAGTGCTAGTTCTGTAGTTCTGAAAGGTTCGCAGGAGAGCTTCTGTAAAGTTTGGAAGGTAGGAGACGAGGTTCTGGCAGAAGTAAAGCTGTGAGGACGGGGCGTGAGTCGTGGTTGGGTAGCTCAGTTTGAGCCGGCACGGTAATTCAGCGTGTTCGGTCAGAGAGCGGGTTGGCCTCTGTAATAAAAAAAACTGAGTAGAACGATCAGCAGACGAACTTAAACGGATGTCATGTGACGTCCGCAACGACCAAACCCAACGACAAAAAAAAAAAGCACTTGCCTGCGAAAGGAAAGGTCCCGAGTTCGAGTCTCGGTCCGACACACAGTTTTAATCTGCCAGGAAGTATTTTAGTAGAATTTTCAAGATTTCCATCAACTGAAACAAAATTTTAAGACCTTAGTACGAATATCAGATGTACGCGAGCATTCATAAAGTTTTGATAGTATATGAAACGAAATGCAAGTGTTTAGTAAGTACGCACTAATCTTCCTTTGGCACATGACGTGTAGATGGGAGCAGAATGTCAGCGTCAGCCTTTGTAGTTGCCACAGTTGCTTTTCTCTGCAGCTGCACCAGTTGGGTGTAACGCCATCTCGCCCCCAGTGCACAACTAAAAGTACGTGAGGGTGGAGGGGGGAGAGGGGGTTGCGCTGTGGTTGGCCCTTTCCGCCCCGCTAGTAGTCTGGGCTGCAGGGGTGCTGCCCTTTGTTCTCCATTGTATATAAATATCGCGCTGCACTGCAGCACCGTTCCGGAAGAATAGCTCGCGGGGAAAGTTGAGCACCAATATAGAACAACTTTTTTCCCATCTAGTTCTCTTTTGCGGTGCGCTCTCCTTCACTGTAAGGAAATGTGCCCACCCGGGAAGCAATTTCGTCCATCCTGAATAACGTACCTGCAAGTTCGTTTATATGGGTAATCCGGAACTTCGTGTATAAGTAATTAAGTTTTATTATTATGCCCAGTGTGGTTGACAAAATGAAGCTCTGATTTAAACTGTCGGTTTTTGTATGTGAAATATGCAACCAGTTCCGTTTTGTATTTTGATACATTTTTTGATCCATAAACTCTTTTTCGTGCCACTGAAACTATGAGGTGGAGGTGTTACAGGATCATTATGTTCTGGATCATGTGCATGTTAATGCAAAGGTCGCTGTGATAGCTATTTTAAGGAAATTCAGGCATAAGCTAACGATGTATGTACGAAATAAAAAATTCGGAACGTTTTATGATATTTGTAATGCGTTGCATCTTGGTATCCACGACAAATTAATTTCCGTAAGATACATTTTTGACAGCGCACACAGGCCCACACACACACACACACACACACACACACACACACACACACACACAGACAGACACAGACACACACACACACACACCCACACACACACACACACCCACACACACACACACACCCACACACACACACACACACACACGTGGCATTTTCGTGCACTTGATTTTACGGTAAACAGACACTGATCGTAAATGCGAAGAGTGTGTGGATACTAGATACTACCGTTTGCCGTGAGATACAGTAAATTACAGACTACGATGGGCATTCCATGTTGAGTTACTCTCTGTTTATTCCTATAATTCATGGTGCACCACCGAGCGAGGTGGCGCAGTGGTTAGACACTGGACTTGCATTCGGGAGGACGACGGTTCAATCCCGCGTCCGGCCATCCTGATTTAGGTTTTCCGTGATCTCCCTAAATCACTCCAGGCAAATGCCTGGATGGTTCCTCTGAAAGGGCGCGGCCGACTTCCTTCCCCATCCTTCCCTAATCCGATGACACCGATGACCACGCTGTCTGGTCTCCTTCCCCAAACAACCAACCATGGTGGACCTCCTGACGCATTATTACAGGTGCAGGTATGTAGTTTGTTCTTTGGCCTTTCGATAGGACAATCACTGGAAGCGCAATCCACGCACCATACAGCAAATTTTCCCAACTACTATCATTACGCGAGGGGACAACATGGAGTGTGATAGGCGTCGTGCTTCCTGCGGAATATACTGTAAACACAGTGGATATTCACAACCGATTGATGATTTTATGTGGATAGAGTGCTTCGTCGCAATGAATCGCATACAACTGAGTGGATGGGTGGCAAAGTGGCCACACATCAACGGAGAAAGGACCCAGTTAGTGAAGGAAAGGGGCAATTGTAACACCAGTCAAAATTTCATGAGTGGAAAAGTATATTCAAGAGAATTGGTGTATCACGTTCACGGCACTGGAGGCAGCCACAGGACGTGGCAGAAGTACTCTGCATCGGATAGTACACGAACACATTCAGTTTTGAAAGGTGTCGGCCAAGTGGATCCCCGAATTCCGGAACGCAGTACAACAGTGCAAGAACGTCTGCAGTGACGTCATTCAACGCCACAACCAGCATCCCGAAGATTCTACATCCAAACTCGTGATTGGCGACTAGACGTGGCTCCACTATCATGAAACAGAGACCAAAGTCCAATCAGTACAAAGAGCCTTACAGGCAGTCCCAGCCGAAGAAGTTCCGCACAGCACCTTCGGTGGAGAAACACATGGCCATAGTCTTTTCCGCCAGGGAATGAACCCTTGTGATCGACTAGTTGGTTGTATGTGGTGGCTATTTGGAGGTTGCGTCGTGCAATTCTAAAGAAAAGATCAGGAAAATGAGCGAAAGCAGTGTTCTTGCCACATTACAGCACTTGCCCCATGCTAGTTGGGCTATAACAGCTGCGGTCGCTGACCTGGGATTGTAAGTACTGCCACACCAGTGGTATTCTTCTGGCTTGGCGCTTTCGGATTAACACTTGTTCTGGGCTACTAAAAAAAAAAAAAGCAAAAAACGCTGCACGGATTACATTTCGCAGATGTCCAGGAACTGCGAGCAGCTATGATGCGGTGAATACGACGCACTGCCAGAATGTGGTTCGAGGGGGACCTACAGAAGTTACCCCATCAGTGCCGCCAGTGTCTGCTGCTTAATGAAATATATATTGAGTCAGTGCCTGTAAAGGGATAGTGGTTCTTTGTATGTGTGGGTCGGTGTAGTTGGACGCGAAAATTGAAGCGTCACCCATCCACCAGTGTCAGCCCAGTTTGCAGGTGAATATAAGTTTAATTTAGTTTTGTTTATGTATTTTTGTAATATTTGTAATGGTTGTGAATTGTCTAAAGTTTTTGTATTTATTTTTTATGTTTCATGTACGGAGAGGGCGGCGCAACGAACGGAGACAGCATCTTCGCTGCCGGGACCAGAGAGAAAATTGCTGGCCACTATACGTCGCGGCTCGACAGCCAAAGAGCAACAGAAGATCCTGAAACCGAGTTGTTGCGTCGTGCTTCTAAAAATCAAATAATTGAGAATTTGTAATGTTTTGTACAACAATGATATCATAGGAAGTTTAATCTTATTGAAAAATGTTAGTTTTGTCTCGTCAAGGCTCAGGTTCACGTCTGTATGTAGGAAGATAATAAACTAGTAGATGCTATTACAGTTGAAATACGTGTTCCGAGGATTTATTTATGAAGAATTATGTGAATGAATTAATAATATATTTGACAAGATTATTGAATTTTGACAGCGTTCATCGCGACTTTGAATCTCAAAAAGTTTATTCAATGTGGTTCTAATATCGATTAAATAAGATAACGTGTATCAATATAATTTCTGAGGAGAAACAAACGACATCTAAAATTGAAAAAGTTTACGCAGACCAATTGGCCCGAGTGACGTAATTCTGTGCATACGACTCAAATGATGTTTTACAGTTTCGTTCAAGAACCATTCTGAGACAATTTAAAAAGGAATATAAATAATTTTGAAGTGTGTTGTAACTGACGTAGGTGACGAAGTCTACACATGGTCATATGTCAAATGAAAATCATTTAAACAAATCAATACGTCGTTACACTACACCGTGGCGACCGTGACAGGACTTGTGTGCAACTAAGACACACAGGTACGAAACAAAACATCAAGCGTGCTTCGGAAGTCAACGCGAGTTTTCGTGGAGACTTCACCAGCCAGCGGCGACTTCGCGGGTGTGGGCAGCTGACGGAGCGGAACCAAGCAGTACGGTCACGCAGTTATTCTACGAGAAGGCGCATCTGTTGGGCAGTAGCTGAACGCTGCAAACCCCGACAATCTCTTTCTCCTAAACTAACAGGCCCAGTACGTCAGCTGGGGGGCGTTCCTCCGGCTGGTATTAGAGGTGTTGCTGAGGGCTTCGCCTGTCAACGGTGGGCCGGGCGTGGTTGCAGCCAGTGACGTCTCCGGTGTTCGACTCAGCGTCCTGCCGGTTGCGGAAGCAGGGTCGCAGCATCTCAGCGGCTGCATCGACGGCTGTTACTTCTGCAGCCCATAGCAGCACACTGATCACCGAGAACTACAAACTACAATGTTAGTGTCCGGTGAGTTTGTTTCAAGTTGGAAGTGGAGTGTTGTACATAGGGAGTGTGCTTTTACAGGATTGTTGATTACAAGTCTGCGTGTGTAACTAGTTAATATCTTACAATAATGTCGGGAAGTGAAATGTCAGACGAAGAGCAATCTATGTCCTATAGGAGCATGAGATCCGTTTTTAGGGCGATCGCTATATTGAAACAATCTAACGAAGAATCTAATGCTAGATTAAAAGAGGAATTAAAACAGTCTAACGAAGAATCTACTGCTAGATTAAAACAGGACTTTACCAAGAGACTAGATAATGTCAATGTCTTAGTTGTAAATGAAATAGAGAAAAATGACGATAAGTTACGAGATGAATTTTCTATGCAAACAGAAACTGTTCGTAGAGAATTATTAGAATCTATTAAAGAGGTTTCTACCAAACCTGCAGAGATTTCTTCAATAGATAATGTGGAATTAGAGATATTAACTCATCGAGTAGAAAAAGATCATACCGAAATAGAAAACATGAAATTTTTAATTACTGAAATATGCAGTAACCTTGAGACTGCCAAAGATAATAACATTGACGAAGGTAAAGAGCGTTCACATCGTGAACACAGTGAAGAATCGATATTAGCTAATCGCGTATCCAATACAGAAATGCGAATACAGGAAATTACTAAACGGTTATCGGAATTAGATAATAATGAAAACATTTCAAGTAGTAGAAGCAATAACGTAATCAGAGACAACAGTCGCATCGAGTTTGCTAGCTCGGACGACAACAATACGAATAAAGAAATCACGGCAAGCCAATCCGATGTAACTCCGTCTCTACAATCTAAACAAATTCCAACTGTGTCTCGCAAAATATTGGGATGATATAACGACAAATTCAAATGTAGCAAGTCGATTTCCTGTATTCAAACCAGGAGGCGAACTTCACCCTATAATCTTTATAAAAGCTTTTGAAACTTCATTATCTCCTAAATGGAGTAATGAGAAACGGATTCAATTTGTAATAGGACATTTAGAAGCAGAAGCTGCGGAATGGGCAGTACTGCATATAACTGAATTTAGGGACTGGGATGATTTTGTTAAGCAGTTTAAACAAAATTATTGGTCAAGAGGAAAACAACAACACTTAACTTTAGAGTTGTTAGACCCTCCTCCATAATCTAAACGCTGGGGAGGTTATAGGAATTATTTCGAATGGCATTTAAACCGTGCTAAATTAATTGAAGAACCAATTATTGAAAGTCACCTAATACGAGTCCTAATTAGTAGGTTACCGTATTATGTAAAGGAAAGAATGATAGAAAGAGAATGGTCACAACCTTGCGAATTATTAGAATATTTAGAACAGTTAGATATACTTAACAGAGAAAGGGAAGACGAGAAATTTAGATTTGGTAGAAATGACAATCCTCGAAATAATAAAAATTCAGAACCACGAAAATTTAACAACAACAATCATAGCCGGTTTTGTTATATAAAACGTCAATCTAAAGATAAAGAGAGCCAACAAAATCATGGTAATAACTCTAAAATGCGGAAATTACGCAATAACGATAATGAGATAAATCATCCTCAAGTAATTAATGAAGGTCAAGTTGTAGGTGACGTTATCATAGAAAGTTCGGAAAACTAGTAAAGTCCTTTAGTACGGGTCAACTAAAGGGCACTGTTAGTCTAGATTATACAAGACCCAATTGCAATTTATCATTAAGCTGCCAAATGGAAGGTGATTGGCAACAAGATTTACTTCAGGAAGACAGTCAGATAAGCGGGAATATAAGTTATAAACCCGTTATTAAAGGTTATATTAAAGATACCGAAGAAAATATTATAATCGATTCGGGTAGCGAAGTAAGTATTTTATCTAAAGAATTATTTCAGCTTAAAAGAAAATATTGGTATTTCCCAACCTTACCTGTAACTGGGGTGAAAATTATAGGAGTTACTGGTAAGAGAAGTCAAAATATTACTGAGGAAGTTTATTTAACTTTTGAAATTGCCAAACAATTAATTGCTCACTCTGTACTTGTCGTAGCCAACTTAAATGTGGCCATAATTTTAGGTATAGATTGGCTGTGTAAATATAAAGCTACATTAGATTTTAAAGACTCTTCCTTAACCATCCTTAAGGAGGCATGTGCTTTTAAAGTGAGGTTTTCTGATAATCGAGTACCTGAAAATTTCTACGAATCCTTACAGATTAAGTACACACAGACCATGAATCTATTAATAGATTCTAGTGATCTTGAATATGAAGTATACCGATGTGAGGCTGGTAATAGTATCAAAACCGAAGTGAAAGAAAAATGTTATTCTACGAATTGTCTATCAGAACAAGAAAAGGAAGAGTTGGAATCTTTGTTGTTAGAATTTAGAGCCGTCTTCTCAGATGAACCGGGGAGAATTAAAGATTAAGTTTGTAAACTTAAGATTAAAAATCAAAAACCATTCTTTAAGAAATCTTATCCTATTCCGGTACAATCCAAAGAACCTGCTAGTAGACAAATAAGTAAGATGCTAGAACAAAACATTATCGAACGATGATGTAGCGTTTTTAACAGTCCTTTGTGGGTAGTTAAGAAAGCTACTGGTGGGGTACGACTGGTTCTGGATGCCCGTGAATTAAATAAAATTATAGAGATGGAAAGAGACAGACCTATTCCTATGGAGGACTTACTTCTTAAGATTGCTGGTTCTCGTTATATGAGCACAATGGATTTAACTGCTGGCTACCATCTAGTAATATTACACCCGGATTCACGGCAATATACGGCTTTCCTTTTTGAAGGCAGATCATATCAGTTCCAAGTTTTACCTTTTGGACTTAATACATCAGTGTCAACTTTCATTAGGGCATTAGATTCTGCTTTGGGTCAGCAATTGTTACAAAAGTTTATTTTATATGTAGATGATATTTTGGTAGCCACTAAAACGTGGGAAGAACACGTAACGATATTACGGGAATTGTTTGACCGTTTAATTGACAGAGGAAATACGTTAAAATTATCTAAGTCTTACTTCGGAAAGGAGGAAGTGAGATTTTTGGGGCATATAGTGGACAGTAAAGGTATTAGGCCAGACCCAGCACGTATTGAAGCTATTGCTCGATGCCCGAGTCCTAGAAATCGGACACAACTGAATTCATTCTTAGGAATGGTAGGATTTCTGAGAAGGTTTCTTCCAGGGCAGGATATTGTTAATCCTAAATTACTTTATTTATTAAAAGAGAAGTCAGTATGGCTCTGGGGAAAACAGGAAGAGGAAGTTTTTAATAAGATAAAAGGAGCGTTAACAGAAGCCAAAATGTTATACGATCCAGATTTCAATCAGGACATTTGTATGTGTACGGATGCCTCTGATTATGGTGTGTCTTGCGTAATGTTCCAAGGTGATCTGACCAATGAAAAGGGATTATATCGGCCTATTGGATTCGCTAGTAGAACTTTAAATAAACATGAAAGAAATAATTTTGTAACCGAGAAGGAAGCTCTCGCAGTGGTATGGGGTTTTTAACGTTTTAGAGGATTATTAATGGGAAGAAAAACAATTGTATATACTGATCATCAGGCTTTAATCTTTTTGAACAATTGTCGGTTACTTCACCGTAGATTGTTACGTTGGGTATTACGCTTGCAAGAATTTCAGTACGAAATTAGGTATATAAAAGGATCTCAAAATGTAGTTTCGGATGCTTTGTCGAGACTTCCAGTAGGAATGGAGAATATTAACATTGCAGAAGAACCAGGAACAAATTACAATGTTTATTTCATTTTAACTCAGGAGAACGAACGTAAGGTTAAACGGATAGTAACTGCTATTAGATGCAATCAAAGGAATGATGATCAATATAGGGACCTTATACAAAACCTTAATAATGGAGACGAAACAGTTAACAACCGAGGTGTGTGGTTATATTTCAACGACTTGTGGTATTGGAAAGCACAGAGGGAACACCAGAGATGGAAAATCTCCATTCCGAAAACTGTTGTGTACGTGTTAATTACTTATATTCATGAAGGTTACGGGCATTTTGGAATTCATAAATGTATTAAACATCTAATGAAGTATTATTATTTCAAAAATATGTCCCGTATTGTGAGAAGTATTATTAGGGCTTGTGAAACCTGTCAAAAGGTTAAATAACAAATCTAAGCGTTATAAATTATATGCTGTAATTCCTCGAGGTCTGTGGGATCTACTGTCATTAGATTTTTTCGGCCCTTTGCCTCGTAGTTCAGGAGGATATACTTATGTGTTTGTTGTAATGGAATGTTGGTCCAAACATGTGAAGCTATATACTTTGAAACGAGCGAATACAGAAAGCGTTATACGCTGCCTCACCCGAGATTACTTTGTTAACTGGGGCATTCCTAAACGACTTATGTCTGACAACGGTAGTGCCTTTATTAGTCAAAAGTTTCAAGATATGATAAAATAATATGGAATCAAACATATCTTAATTTCGAAATATCACCCTCAAAGTAATTTAGTAGAAAGAGCCATGAAAGAATTAGGACGATTATGTAGAACTTATTGTGCACATAAACATACTCGTTGGGCCAAACTAATGCCAGAATTCGAAAAGATATTAAATGAATTGCCTCACCTAACGACGGGATTATCACCTATAGAAATTTTAGGCAAACGAATTATAGGTGAGCCTTTACTAGCTGCTCTACCTTGGCCACCAGTAAATGAGATCCAACAATGCATCCCAGACGAAAAAGTTTGCGAACAGATTATTAAAAATGCTGAATGGAGAATTAAAAGTTGTAATCAACATGCTATAGAACCCTCATTTCAGGTAGGAGATCTTGTGTTAGTACGATCTCATCCGAAAAGTTCGAGGATCAATAAGGAATGTAGAAAATTCTTCTTTATCTTTGAAGGTCCATATGTTGTACATAAGATTGTGCATCCCAAAGCGTTACTTCTTATGGAACCTTCATCAGGTGTAATTAAAGGATTATATAGTGTTGATGAAATGAAACCCTTCATTTCTAAATAAGTTAATATTTAGTATATGTTACATACGGAAGAGCGTTCATAGTTTATTCATGTGAAGTTTTCGTGATAGTTACGTGTTATTTTAAAGAAATAACAGAAAGTTTAAACAAGTGATCTACAATAATTTACCGGTACTTCAAAAGGAGAGCCGGCCGAAGTGGCCGTGCGGTTAAAGGCGCTGCAGTCTGGAACCGCAAGACCGCTACGGTCGCAGGTTCGAATCCTGCCTCGGGCATGGATGTTTGTGATGTCCTTAGGTTAGTTAGGTTTAACTAGTTCTAAGTTCTAGGGGACTAATGACCTCGGCAGTTGAGTCCCATAGTGCTCAGAGCCATTTCAAAAGGAGAAAGATAACTAATAGGGGATTTATATGGAAGAAATTTTGTTATTAGGTCAGAAGGAATTTTGTATATTTTACATTTACTCGGATAGTAGGAACCAAAGGGGATGGTTAATAATTTTAGGGACCATGGGCGTCCAGAGCTATATGGCTCACGAGAACATAGCAGAGTGCCTTTAATTGAGATTTGTAATAGTGTTAATAGAGAACACACCAAACGGGGCTCTCTCGCTTGGTTCTCCTAAATAAATAGCCATTACGCAACAGAGTGTCCGAAGCTAAAGAAAGCCGTGCCGAGATTCTAAAGAAAGTTTGCTTGATTTATTCTTGACCTCAGGCATAAATAGGGCACCAGGGAAAAGAATGACGTAAAGTAAATAGTACTATTAGTTATTGTGAGAAACTTATTAGCAATATACATTTTTGGAAAGAATAACTCTAGTAAATGAATAAAACTGAAACCAGTCTATCACAATTTGAACGCTCTGTCCTAATGTAACAACGTTAAAGAACGTACTAAGTTAGTATTTACTAGCAACTATTAAATGAAAAAGGAGTAATCTCCCTATATTCGGTTATGAATTACCATAATAGCACAATTAAGAGTAAATGACAAATAGTGACAACAATATCGTAGTAAAAGGATTAAATCTATCTAAGAGCAAGGACTCTAGATTACGTAAAATATGAGGAAAATGTATTAACAGTTAAATATGGTATATAGAAAAAGTTTATTTTCGGTTAAAACCTGACAAACTGCGCTTGTGGGTGGGGTATGTAGTGGGACGCGAAATTGAAGCGTCACCCATCCACCAGTGTCAGCCCAGTTTGCAGGTGAATATAGGTTTAATTTAGTTTTTGTTTATGTATTTTTTGTAATATTTGTAATGGTTATGAATTGTCTAAAGTTTGTATTTATTTTTTATGTTTCATGTACGGAGAGGGCGGCGCAACGAACGGAGACAGCATCTTCGTTGCCGGGACCGGAGAGAAAATTGCTGGCCACTATACGTCGCGGCTCGACAGCCAAAGAGCAACAGAAGATCCTAAAACCGAGTTGTTGCGTCGTGCTTCTAAAAATTAAATAATTGAGAATTTGTAATGTTTTGTACAACAATGATATCATAGGAAGTTTAATCTTACTGAAAATGTTAGTTTTGTCTCGTCAAGGCTCAGGTTCAAGTCTGTATGTAGGAAGATAATAAACTAGTGGTTGCTATAAAGTTGAAATACGTGTTCCGAGGATTTATTTATGAAGAATTACGTGAATTAATTAATAATATATTTGACAAAATTATTGAATTTTGATAGCGTTCATCGCGACTTTGAATCTCAAAAAGTTTATTCAATGTGGTTCTAATATCGATTAAATAAGATAACGTGTATCAATATAATTTCTGAGGAGAAACAAACGACATCTAAAATTGAAAAAGTTTACGCAAACCAATTGGCCCGAGTGACGTAATTCTGCGCATACGACTCAAATGATGTTTTCCAGTTTCGTTCAAGAACCATTCTGAGACAAATCTTAAAAAAGAGTTTAAATAATTTTGAAGTGTGTTGTAACTGACGTAGGTGACGAAGTCTACACTTGGTCATATGTCAAATGAAAATCATTTAAACAAATCTATACGTCGTTACACTACACCGGGGGGAGTGGGGGGGGGGAAGAGAGAGAGAGAGAGAGAGAGAGAGAGAGAGAGAGAGAGAGAGAGAGAGAGAGACTAGCCCTATATGTAACAGACAACGTTAAATATTTACGAACACAGAAATGGATGCAAGTGTACTTTGCATCATTCTGTAGGTGTGTTAACACACTGAAAATATACATGTAGTGCATATCATTAATATTTAATTGTCATTTACGAGAAATCTAGCTGCTACCACAAAATCTGGTGATGGCGTGATTCCTTTGCTAAGCACTCACAGTTAAATAAAACTCATTTTACCTAACGCCGCATGATTTGGCGAGAACTTTGGTTGTAGTAGTCTGCATTTTGGCTGTTCAGGAAGCATTGTATCTCGAAGAGCAGCTCATCATCTTCCTGAAAATGTCCCACGTGATATTTTCCTGACCAGAGAGAAGAATGTGCTAGATACCATGTCGGGAGACTGCTGGATTTGGGAAAATTTTGTTGGAAAAGACAAGTATCATGCGTGACTGTGTTCATCGCAGATTGAGCAGGGAAAATAGATTCGACACATCAGCAACTAGCGTCACTTCATCTTGACAGTCTCCAGAAACCACATCCGTTAATTCAGACAGTATACTCCTCTGGCGGTTTGCCCTTTCCGACCACAATTACTTAGAACCATATTATGGCAGTCCCAAAAGTACTCAGCATCAACTTGCCGATGAGGGTTCTCTCTTTACGTTTTTCGATGATCGTGAATCCACTGCTTGATTTGTTCCTTTATCTCAGGCTACTTCTAGCGCTATGCCCAGCACTCATACATGGTGATTGGGTGGCTAGATTTCTAATCAAGGCTGACCTGACACAGCTGCTGCCTTGGTTCAGCAGACTCTTTGGATGGGCGTGAGCAGTGGCTGTCCGTTATCATATGTTAATGTGTAAATATCTGTAAATATCGCACGACAATTATGCCATTTCTCCTCGAATATGAGGCAGAAATTTAATTATAATTACGCCATTTCTCCTCGAATGCATGCTATTACACAAATAAAACGGACGAATACATATTTTGTAGTGCTCTCTCTATCTGAGAACTAGAAACTGGTGTCGAGTGGTGAAATGATGGTCATATGTGCTACTACTAACAGAGAAGCTATGCAGCTGCCCGTTTTACCTGCGCACTCTATGACGTAATGTCATCCCTTCTGGCGCTGTAAGTGCTATATTGTTCATACCACCAGGTCACCATTTTTTCCTTGTTTTTTAATTGCATGTAACGTAACGGAGCGTGGAATGTCCGATCCCTTAATCGGGCAGGTAGGTTAGAAAATTTAAAAAGGGAAATGGATAGGTTAAAGATAGATATAGTGGGAATTAGTGAAGTTCGGTGGCAGCAGGAACAAGACTGCTGGTCAGGTGAATACAGGGTTATAAATACAAAATCACATACGGGTAATGCAGGAGCAGGTTTAATAATGAATAAAAAAATAGGAGTGCGGGTTAGCTACTACAAACAGCATAGTGAACGCATTATTGTGGCCAAGATAGACACAAAGCCCATGCCTACTACAGTAGTACAAGTTTATATGCCAAGTAGCTCTGCAGATGAAGAAATTGATGAAATGTATGACGAGATAAAAGAAATTATTCAGGTAGTGAAGGGAGACGAAAATTTAATAGTCATGGGTGACTGGAATTCGTCAGTAGGAAAAGGGAGAGAAGGAAACATAGTAGGTGAATATGGATTGGGGGGAAGAATGAAAGAGGAAGCCGCCTTGTAGAATTTTGCGCAGAGCATGGCTTAATCATAGCTAACACTCGGTTCAAGAATCATAAAAGAAGGTTGTATACTTGGAAGAATCCTGGAGATACTAAAAGGTATCAGGTAGATTATATAATGGTAAGACAAAGATTTAGGAACCAGGTTTTAAATTGTAAGACATTTCCAGGGGCAGATGTGGACTCTGACCACAATCTATTGGTTATGAACTGCAGATTGAAACTGAAGAAATTGCAAAAAGGTGGGAATTTAAGGAGATGGGACCTGGATAAACTGAAAGAACCAGAGGTAGTAGAGAGTTTCAGGGAGAACATAAGGGAACAATTGACAGGAATGGGGGAAAGAAATACAGTAGAAGAAGAATGGGTAGCTCTGAGGGATGAAGTAGTGAAGGCAGCAGACGATCAAGTAGGTAAAAAGACGAGGGCTAATAGAAATCCTTGGGTAACAGAAGAAATATTGAATTTAATTGATGAAAGGAGAAAATATAAAAATGCAGTAAATGAAGCAGGCAAAAAGGAATACAAACGTCTCAAAAATGAGATTGACAGGAAGTGCAAAATGGCTAGGCAGGGATGACTAGAGGACAAATGTAAGGACGTAGAGGCTTGTCTCACTAGGGGTAAAATAGATACTGCCTACAGGAAAATTAAAGAGACCTTTGGAGAGAAGAGAACCACTTGTATGAATATCACGAGCTCAGATGGCAACCCAGTTCTAAGCAAAGAAGGGAAGGCAGAAAGGTGGAAGGAGTATATAGAGGGTTTATACAAGGGCGATGTACTTGAAGACAATATTATGGTAAGGGAAGAGGATGTAGATGAACACGAAATGGGAGATAAGATACTGCGTGAAGAGTTTGACAGAGCACTGAAAGACCTGAGTCGAAACAAGGCCCCGGGAGTAGACAACATTCCATTAGAACTACTGATGGCCTTGGGAGATCCAGTCACGACAAAACTCAACCATCTGGTGAGCAAGATGTATGAAACAGGCGAAATACCCTCAGACTTCAAGAAGAATATAATAATTCCAATCCCAAAGAAAGCAGGTGTTGACAGATGTGAAAATTACCGAACTATCAGTTTAATAAGTCATGGCTGCAAAATACTAACGCGAATTCTTTACAGACGAATGGAAAAACTGGTAGAAGCGGACCTCAGGGAAGATCAGTTTGGATTCCGTAGAAATGTTGGAACACATGAGGCAATACTAACCTTACGACTTATCTTAGAAGAAAGATTAAGAAAAGGCAAACCTACGTTTCTAGCATTTGTAGACTTAGAGAGAGCTTTTGACAATGTTAACTGGAATACTCTCTTTCAAATTCTGAAGGTGGCAGGGGTAAAATACAGGGAGCGAAAGGCTATTTACAATTTGTACAGAAACCAGGTGGCAGTTATAAGAGTCGAGGGGCATGAAAGGGAAGCAGTGGTTGGGAAAGGAGTGAGACAGGGTTGTAGCCTCTCTCCGATGTTATTCAATCTGTATATTGAGCAAGCAGTAAAGGAAACAAAAGAAAAATTTGGGGTAGGTATTAAAATTCATGGAGAAGAAGTAAAAACTTCGAGGTTCGCCGATGACATTGTAATTCTGTCAGAGACAGCAAAGGACTTAGAAGAGCAGTTGAACGGAATGGACAGTGTCTTGAAACATCAACAAAAGCCAAACGAGGAAAATGGAATGTAGTCAAATTAAATCGGGTGATGCTGAGGGAATTAGATTAGGAAATGAGACACTTAAAGTAGTAAAGGAGTTTTGCTATTTAGGGAGTAAAATAACTGATGATGGTCGAAGTAGAGAGGATATAAAATGTAGACTGGCAATGGCAAGGAAATCGTTTCTGAAGAAGAGAAATTTGTTAACGTCGAGTATAGATTTAAGTGTCAGGAAGTCGTTTCTGAAAGTATTTGTATGGAGTGTAGCCATGTACGGAAGTGAAACATGGACGATAACTAGTTTGGACAAGAAGAGAATAGAAGCTTTCGAAATGTGGTGCTACAGAAGAATGCTGAAGATAAGGTGGGTAGATCACGTAACTAATGAGGAGGTATTGAATAGGATTGGGGAGAAGTTTGTGGCACAACTTGACTAGAAGAAGGGATCGGTGGGTAGGACATGTTTTGAGGCATCAAGGGATCACAAATTTAGCATTGGAGGGCAGCGTGGAGGGTAAAAATCGTAGAGGGAGACCAAGAGATGAATACACTAAGCAGATTCAGAAGGATGTAGGTTGCAGTAGGTACTGGGAGATGAAGAAGCTTGCACAGGATAGAGTAGCATGGGGAGCTGCATCAAACCAGTCTCAGGACTGAAGACCACAACAACAACGTGTTCTGCAAGCGCAGAGTACGCGAGTTCTTTGCAAAACAATTGACGTAGCGACGCCATGACATAGTGATCAAGCACACTGATTGGTGATTCGTTGGTTCGGGTTCGATACCCGCTGCTACCATTTTTCCTTTCTGTTTTATTCCTCGCAATTCTCTATGATTAATTATATATCTTTCAGTTTATAATGTATTCAATTACGTTATGGTTATTACCCTTGTAAGTTAAAAGACTATATGCCACCACACTGTAGCACACTGCTAAAAGATGCACAAGCCGTTACTGGGTGTGATCATTCGTAGGTCCCAATGGGCGATGACCTTCGTCATGGTCCGGATTTCGTGCAAGACGTAGTGAGCTGATCCACAACTTTTTTTTTTTTGTTTTAGTTTTATTTTCGGTATCGCCACGAGCGTGATTCGCCAATATTCGAGCACCTGGCCGTATATTTCTCTTTCGATTCTTGGCTTCGCACAGACGGAAGCTCTGCCACCTCATTCTTCATCATTCGTTTCATGTAACGTGACCCCTCTGTCACTTGCGCATAGTGTTTGCTCTGTCCTCATCAAGTTTGCCACGCTAAATTGCATGCTGGCAACACGGCACTAAACCTGTGGAGAGACGATGGTCCAAGGTAATTTTTTATTTTTATTTATTCGTATGAAGGATATTTCAATTTGCTTAATCCTGCATTCCATGAGAATTTGTAATTGGATGATTGTCTGGGTATTTGAAACTTAATGTATCGTGGACACGGAGGAGGCAACGGGCTATGACAGACACGCAGCGACAGAGTTAGAACTTTCAAACTCAACGAATCTCCCCTCCACCCCTCCCCTCCCCTCACCCACTCCTATTGTTTCAAACACAGGAACTGTTCTCTAGGAAACGTCGCATTAGACGCGAAGAGAAAGGAACAAGATATAATAAGGATAAAAAAAGAGCGCAGAATGGAAGAGTTGACAGACATTTAAAACCCAACGAATCTCTCTCCACTACGTTTTTAACAGAGGAACCGTTCTGTGGATAGCGTGGTAGTAGACACGACAGAGAAGGAGGCAGGCTCGAGGCTCGGACAGAGACGAAAAAGTTAGGACGGGAGCATGAGGTAGTGTTGGTCACCTCAGACTCAATGTATCTTCTCCCTACCCCGTCTCGTAACAGCACAGAGGGGCCGTTGCGCTGGGGTGTGGGTTATCCCAACCACTTTTGGCTAGACCGGGTAAGTGAACAGACGTCCTTGTCAAAGCACTTCAGTCCGGACTTCGGAGGAATATATGAGAGTCTCTTAGTTTTGTGATGTACCATTTTAGTTTACATTTGCATTAACTTAGTTATGTCAGGAGAGCGTTTTGTGCATTTATTCCGTTTGTAAGAATTTCGTAGGATGCCCCTTCCACGTCAGCAGTGCTACATCCCCACTCCGTCACCACAGTTTTATCGCAGTGAAGAGTAATTAATATAATGGTATGTTTTCAGCGTCAATCAGCGATGAATGCGAGAAATTAAATATTTTCCGTATCTCAAACCATTACGTCAGTTCCTCCTCAATCAATGCGTTTTTGACACTTCGACTGAATTTTAAACGATTGCGTGTTAGGGGACTACTCGTTGTTTCTGGAAACGTTTTGATTGTTATCAAAAATTTGAGTTTGTAAATACATTTTAAATGCATGCAAATGGAGGAGGTACTCGTGAATTACTGTAAGTGTTAACCGTGCACATGATGAAACTATTTTTCATAAGCAGTGCCACCTATCTAGCGGTGAAGTATAGCACATATGTGTTTAACAGCGCAATTAGTCATTCAAATAATTACTATATGAGTCTACACGTTTTACTCATATTTAATGTTTAATCGTTGTTTAATTCATTATGCATATGTATAAATTTACTATATGGATATGAAAGACATATTGCTACCCTAGCTCCCTCTTATAGTCGACCTGCCGAGTTCACTTAAGACCATATGCAGCACCAGGAATTAGTTAGCACTTGTTGATTACAACACATGACTAGACAATATGCATCCTATGTTTATTATGTGCAGTGTTCTTAATGTAGAAATCTGATACATATGGTAAGATCTCTGTAGATGCTTTAGTTCTATTGTGGAGTCAATGTAACCACTTTTGTACTAATAATACTATGTATATTTTCCATCCAACCTTTGAAAATGACGTGCACATCTTCCATATGCTCGGCCAACTAAACTTCAACCATCTGCCCCTCACAGATCATGAACTCCGCCCCGACATTTACCCTTCCTATCGGCTGTAGGTCCACCTCACCCACTCCATCTCATCAGGGCGTCCTCTCTCTCCCCTCCCCAAATTTCCTTAACACCTCTATCTCCTCTTCTTTCCCCATCCCCTTTTCCCAACAACTATAAGTATCACCAATTCCTCTCTCTACTCCACCCTTTCTTCTGCCCCAACAGCCAATCCTACCAAATCGCTGCTTTGCATCACATTCCTACCCTCCTCACGGGCCAACCTTTTCCCATTCAACAACGGACTCCATACGTCATGGCAGGTCCTTCCAATTTCTAGTAAGAGGAAAGCTCCACTCTTAAATGTCAGTCTTTCGGCAACATGTTTTAATTGTGCACTTATTGTGTTTCATACTTTCTCTTTTATTATTACTGTTTTTAGCTACCAGTGCTAGAAGCCATCTATCGTATATCTAAAAACCTTCATTTTACTTTTCACTTGAGTGTAAATCTATTCACTATGTGCTCCTTGTTCGTCGTCAATTAGCAGAACAGCGGGTTACTTGCGCCGTTGCCGGCACACCCCCCTGCCCATAAAGAGCATGTGAAGATGGAATAAAAGAAAAAAATGAACATGATGTATAATCGAAATGCGTGAGGCAGCTGCTCAATAAACAGTTTGGCTAAGACAATTGGAGCTTTTGAGCGTCTTCAGAGCTTGACCTTGTTCGTTGAAAATTGTGGAAGCATTTCTCCGTTTATGCACAGAAATCCAGAGCATTCCAGACACTTTTTCTACATCATAACTTGTGTAATGATAAAGAGCACGATAGGTTACATGGTAACTACGTGAAACATGTCAGAATGCTATATGCGCTCCACCAAGCTAATTTCCCACACCTGTTGATCATAAGAAGTTATACCGTTACGCAAAATTTGATTACCGATTTCACTGGGTCGTGATTTAATTAATCCATTCTGATTACTAACGAAAAGGTGAGGAACCTGCGAGGGAGTAGAGCAAAGACAAAGAGCTAGGTCCAAGTAAGAGGTTACCATGCGGTTTTGGGATTTTTTCAGTAGTGCTACAACGGACCTGTATGGTTGCGTAAATACTTCCTCACTGTAGTTTAGTGCCACGTATGGAGGAACCTCATAAGAAAAAAGTCTTTTTTTTCTGCATTATTATTTGCTTTCTTATGAAAGGTCGCCAATATTTAGTTACCACCGTCCCACAGCTACATTAATTAAAGCTGAAAAATAGCATTTAAATCTACTGGGAGCCAGACCAAACACTTACACATTTTTGTTGTCTTGGCTGCAAGAATAGTAGTCTCTGATTGAATAATATTACGTTAACTATGTTTTGTACTTTAATGAATGGGTTTCCTCCGTATCACTGTTATTTATAGTTCAAAATTCTGCCACATTTTGCAACATTATAAGTTAATTAAACTTCTCAATGAAAAAGTTTCCGTAGTTATTTGTCTTCTTTTTGATATTCCACGATAAAGCTAGTCAGCGTTAGGTGCATGAAAAAATGAGCCTCTCAGGGTCGGCCGTAGGTGATTCATTCTTTTGAAAGAATAATACGAAGTCTCTCTAATATATGCCACTTTGGAAGAGTTCACATTTACAAGATAAGTCACCTAGAGAAGACGTACGAACATGAATAACGACGAGACTGTTAATTTGTGGCTTATTTACTACTGGTACAGACCTTCCATAAAATTATACAGCGTTCTTTGTTTCTTAAGTACAGGATAAGTCACCTAGAAAAGACGTACCAAGATGTATAAGGTCGAGACTTAATTTATGGCGTATTTACTACTGGTGCAGAGCTTTAAGAAGCATTACTCTTAATATTGTTTTTGCACCTTTTTTCATGCAGAGTCTTAAAGTATTAGGTTCTATGGATGGAATAACATACAAGAAACTTTTCTAGCATATGTTATTTGACGTGTTGCATTTGGGAGGCTTATAATATCAGTTGCACAAGTTAGACAAATGTATTTCATTTGGGGACCTTCTACCGAGGCAATAGAAGTAATGGAAGTTATTTCACCGTCCATCAGCTCAGCACGGGTTGGTGTAGCGTTTCTCCCCTGTAAATGCAGAAAACGAATTATCGCACGGAACTGCACTTTATCGTTTTGAAATGGCTGTTCTTGTGTCGTTGTACGTTACTGTCGTGCGGCATTTTCTATGAGTAGCGAAAGCATAGATATTTACTTGAAAAAATATTAATTACTTGCCTTTGTTTGCCCAAGACGAACAATTAATTCACAGTTGCCATTCGTATTTACGTGTACCCATAATTTCATATGTGTGCTGACGGTTTAACTACGGGAGATGCGCTGTTTCTTGTCGCTAGGTAGACTGAATATCACAAATTTCTGTCTCATCTCTTTAAAACTATCTCCGTTCTTCTCAGACTTGTCCATTTCTCCTTTGCTTCATTCGACTTCGCTCTTCTTATTATAAATCAGTCTCGTTTGTAAGCCATTCAAGAAATATACAAATGGCTCTGAACACTATGCGACTTAACTTTGGGGGTCATCAGTCGCCTAGAACTTAGAACTAATTAAACCTAACTAACCTAAGGACATCACACACATCCATGTCCGAGGCAGGATTCGAACCTGCGACCCGTAGGGGTCGCTCGGCTCCAGACTGTAGCGCCTAGAACCGCACGGAAGAAATATACAGTTTATGGCAAAAATAGTCCTTCGACGTCACGCGACTCTCTTTTACGTAAATGTACACAGATGCTTGGGATGCAGTTTAATTCACGCATACGACTGCAAAGTATATATTTTTTCAAAAGAATCATCCGATTTTACCAGGAAATATCCTTAACTTGTATGTACTGTCACCTCTTAGCACTTTTTATCACACATAAGGTAAGAGTTTTCATTCATCTTTCTTAAGATCGAACGCACATTAAACACCCAGATGATATCTATTTTTACCTAGAGAGGTGGTACAGCGGTAGCACACTCGACTCGTACTCGGGAGGACGACGGTTCAGATCCACGTCCCAACATTCTAATCTGGTTTTTCAGTGGTTTCCGTAAATCGCTCGCGGCAAATGCCAGGATGATTCCTTTGAAAGGCCGATTTCCTTCCACCATCTTTGAGATAATCCAGCTCTGTACCTCATACGATCGACAGTCAACGGACCCACCAACAAGATAACTTCCGCTCCACCCAACCAGCACACAATAGGGAGTTCATTGGAACAACGTATAAAGTATTGGCGCCAACGACCAACTATACATGGAGCTGTCAAACTACACACCGTGCTGGACAGCGACAACCCGATGCGGAAAATACACTGTCTGAATTTACGTCAACGGCAAGGGCATCTAACCGGAACGTTAAGGCAGAAGATCCCGCTGTTGCACTTATACTCAAAATAACAAAGTACAGTTAAACTCCACAGGAGGGTGGCTAAAATTTACCAACTTGAAAACATACGTTGTTGCTCGCGGGAATGTCCCAACAGCCGACAACGAAATCCAGACCATACCATGTGAACAGTCGTGACTTGCTGGTAGATTAAGTAAAAACTCAACTTTCGTGTCCAGGATCGGTGAGCCACGAACCTCGTAGCATTGGGGACAGCACCACACACCTCGCCTGCAAATGGACACCGCCAGCGGCCTCGGCCAAACTACGCGCCGCGGAGATATCCTTACTACTCCACTCCAACCGAACAACTGCAAAGGCCCGGAAACGCTGAAAGGACCAACCGAACGACCCACCAACGGTCGTCCCGCTCCAATCTCCCTCCGTCGGACAGTTCGTATGTGTCGCCAGCGGTCGGCGAGCCCTGGCTGTCGGTGCCTCACCGGCGCTCCGTCACCCGACTTCACTGCTGCCGTGTCCCGACTGCACTGCTGGTCCGTCTCCAACTGACTGGCAGACACACGACGACCCGGACACACTATCTGTCGCTCCAGAGATGGTACGACAGTGCACTTATCGATACGCGCTGCTGCTGCCGCTCACGGGCAAGTAAAGGCAGGAAGATAGTGACGCCAGTAAATGCAATAAGAAAACGATGCGGTAGTACCTTAATTGAAGATGACAAACAATAAATGGAGTGAACACGAGCCGTGCACGGTTCAATCACATCACTGTGGGATTCCCTTTTTCTACTAAATTCAGTTCTCAATCAGTATTCGACTTCTGTGTATCACTGTTAACGTACTAACGACACTACAGGAATGAAAGATGAGCCGGAATGAGGTAAGACTGATGTACGATTCGGAAAGAAGAATAGAGTAGGCATTACCGTTGTGGACGGCAAGAACCATGAGTGAATGTAGCAAGTTGTTTTTCAAACAAGACTCACAGCGCCTACGGTAGACATTTCCATTGATGTGTTGGTATTTGTATCACAGCTCAGGCATGAATATAAGTGTGGGTAGGTAATAAAATGAAATACAATCACTTTATGAAGAACACCAGAGACCGCAGGCCCATTGTACCAAAATATTCTGATGTCACTGAAGAAAAGAGTAATAAATGATTTAAACAGCAATGCCATGGACGAAAAGATTAATTAAGGGATGAAAACTGGCCCATATCCTGAAACATCCTGCGTAATGTGTGTCTACTTTTAGTCTTTGACTGACTGACTAACATCCTGTAATAGAAAGCTCAAATATCGATTTTACAAAAGCAGGCATAGAAGTACAGCCAACGGCCTTGCTGCAATGGTAACACGGGTTCCCGTCACATCACCGAGGTTAAGCGCTGTCGGCTTTGACTAGCACTAGGATGGGTGACCTTTTGGATCTGCCGAGGGCTACTGGGAAGAAGGGCGCACTCAGCCCCTGTGAGACCAATTGGGGAGCTACGTTACTGAGAATTAGCGTCTGTGGTCACAAATACTGACAACGGCGAGAGAGCAGTGTGCTGACCACATGCCCCTCCGTATCAGCATCCAGTGACACCTATCTGCTAAGGATGCCACGCCGGTCGGTCGATACCGTTGGGCCCTCGAGGCCGGTTCGGACGGAGTAGTAGTGTAAAGTTCTATTGATCAGTTGCTGACTTCCATTTTTCCGTTATTTAGATAGTAATTTCGGGTTCCAATGTGCAATTTGGACTAATGATTAGCATTTAAAAGCTCTTCAACGGCTGTGTCACTAGCGATGGAGCACTTAATTTCAAAGAAGACAATGGTGGCCGAGGTAATCAGTTGTGTTCTTTTCGAAGGAACGTGGGATTTGCTTAATCGATTGCCACAAAAGACGTAAATCTGGATTCGACTGTAGCCTGCCCTACCCCGAAGACCGTGAAACAAGAACCACCGTGGCAGGTGGTATGGTTGTATTATTGCTGCAGATTGTTAATGACGCCGGCCAGTGTGACCGAGCGGTTCTAGGCGTTTCAGTCTGGTACCGCGCATGCAAGTGTGTGATGTCCTTAGGTTAGTTAGGTTGAAGTAGTTCTAAGTTCTGGGAGACTGATGAGCTCACATGTTAAGTCTCATGTTCTCAGAGCCATTTGAGCCATTGCGATTGACATATCAGATTCTAGCCAGTAACATCACCCCCGATTCTTTGATGACGCAAACTTCCGTGTATGAGACACCTCCAAATGTCTGATATACTTCATAAATGAATTAATGTGTTAAACATTTCACGTTAAGCTGCGAAACAAATATGGTTGAAGATGCAAAACGGTAATAATGTTGAGTATATTAATGTCGGATTATATTCATCCATAAATTAATGAAAAGTCAAAACTATGTTCTACTCCTACACTATGTGTCATATCCATAGGTATCTGCTAGCGAGTTAACGAATGCAATTAATACAAAAAAAATAGCAAACTGAAACACCAAGCTTAACCCTTACGCTTATCCATGTGAACAACAAACATTTTTAAGCGTTGCAGTGTTTACCTTTCGCTAGTGGGGCTGTAAGCGAGGAACAGTTTCTAAAATGTTTGTAATTATGTAGAAAGTTGGAAGTCACGCTATGCGCTCTTCAACACTAAATGAATGTAGTCTATGTAATTCGCGTGACAGGGGACAGGGGTTTTCCCCTTCAAGATACAAACACAGTTTGTTAAATTAATAATCATTTTATCGTATTAAACCTTTAATGTAAGCTAAAACGTCTTAATAAGTAGATTATCACATCATTTTAAATATTTTGATTCGGCCAATATTGAGGGACAATCGTTCGAAGGGAAAAGACTAGTAAACATGTCCCTACCATGAATACCTTACATGTTATTCAAAATACATCTTCGATACTGCGAAATAAATCTCTTCTACTGCAAGCTCTTTACTTTCCATATTTTGCGAGGGGGTAGTATGGATCAAAACAAGAAGAGTTGTCAAATAAACATGGTGGAGGGGGGGGCTCAAAAATGCGTACCTTAAGGGCTATGAGCGCTTCTTCAGTAGAAGAGATGTTTGGCATCAGTAAGGATGAACACGTTTTCATATCTCCTATGATGTGCACTACAGAGCCCATGTTTAGTGAGTATATTTTTCATGTTTTACTCCATATTACCATTTTCCAAAATATGATAAGCAAAGAGCTTGCAGTACAAGAGACCTGATTCGCAGTAACAAAGATGCTCATAGTTCGTAAAGAGTATTCACCATTCGTGGTGGGACACACTGATTAAAACACCGAAAACGAAATACTTGTTGCCATTGGAAGCAACGTGCTACTGAGATTGGTGTGCGTTTTAGATATACAGTAATATAGATTATACAAGAAGGTGGATTAGGTATTTCTCTCGTTTTGAAGGAAATATGCAGATGTTTGATCACGAATAATGAGAGGAAACCCGTGAGAGAGTGTACATATTGAATGTATGTGTAAGGTCCCGACGTCTGACAAACTGACGAAGGGTCACTACAGTACCGGTTCGGTCCTCTTTCAGAAAAGATCGAATTATCAAAACTAGCTATGAGATGTATTTGTCAATCAACATAAAAGAGCTCATTCGGATTAAATATGTCTACGCTTGTAAAACCGACTTCGGATAAATGCTAGTCCTGAATTTACCGGTATTTTATGACTTGGATAAATGTGCGTCATTTGATAATTTAGGTTTTCTTTATAGTTATGTCCTGGACCTTGTTCTTGTTGTTGCCCTCCTTTCTTAGCAAGCAAAGTGATTGGCTAGTACTAGACTTCAACAAGGTTAACCTGAAAAAGACGAGAAACGAGAAAACTTGTCAGTGTTTTGTGGAGCTGCCTTTCGTTTCAACAATCGAG
Organism: Schistocerca nitens; assembly: GCF_023898315.1. NCBI lineage: Eukaryota > Metazoa > Arthropoda > Insecta > Orthoptera > Acrididae > Schistocerca > Schistocerca nitens. Next base: position 379,327,891 of record NC_064622.1, on the reverse strand, counting down.
GCTATGTACACTGATTTCTAAAGTTGTGAAATTACTTCTGAGCACCAATACGAATTTTCACCATCGAAGATATTCCACGAAATCGTGATACTGAGAGGAACAATACGAACTAGACTGTGAAAAAGGGGAACACGTGTCGCTGAAGTTTCCGTAGCCGATGGTCGGGTGGGCTTAGCGGTATTTGGCGCTGATGGGTTCACTGAGTCGAATAATCGCGTTCCGGCAAATATTACTGGCAGTACTTCGCAGCACATTTCCAGGAGCGTACAAATCCGATACTGCGACGCTCTAGGGCTACGAAGCGCTCCGCAAGCTATTGTGTAATAGACACGATCGTCGATACTGCAGTACGTAAGGCTTTCCCACTGTTCGACATGAAGTGTGCTTTATGCTTGGACATAAAAATGAATAGCGTTTCAGTTCAACAGCAAGGAACGATTACGCAGGAGGTGTGTCATTCAGGAAACGCGTCTGTACTATTGGTACAAGGGAAATTGCTTTATGCCTCGTGTAAGAAGGGCAAACCTCTTTCAGCACGTGTCCCAGTTCAGTTACAGAAGGGACTCGTCCTATGAAGAATGATTCATCATTTTTCGGCGTTCCTGTTCCTGGTAGTCCGGTCCCACGACTGTCATTCGAATATGAATTTTCCTTTTTCCCAAATATCCAGATACTCACAGGAGACTGCGTGCCTATGGATTATTGTCTCCACCGGGCGACTGCTCTTCTAATTTCCTGTCAGATAGTTTGCAGAACGTAGTAACCGACGGAAAGTGAGCGAGTAAAACCGAAGTGATATCTGGCTTTCCACAAAGACGTTTTAAAGGTGTATATAAACAGTTTAGGTGACGAGCAGCCATTTCAGATAGTTTGCAGATGATGCAGTCATTTATCGACTAGTAAAGTCATAAGAAGATCGAAAGCAATTGCAAAACGACTTAGATACGGTATTTGCAAGATCTGAAAAGAGCTCTGAAGAAGAAAAAGTGTGAGGTCACCCAAATGAGTCTGTTAACTTTCGATTTTATGACTAACCACATATCTAAAGAATGTCAATTCAATTAAATACTTAGGGACTACAATTATGAACAGCTCAAATTGAAACGATTACACACATAATATTATGGAGAAATGGTTCAAATGGCTCTGAGCACTATGGGACTTAACATCTGAGGTCATCAATCCCCTAGAACTTAGAACTACTTAAACCTACCTAACCTAAGGACATCACACACATCCATGCCCGAGGCAGGATTCGTACCTGCGACCGTAGCAGTCGCGCGGTTCCGGACTGAAGCGCCTAGAACCGCTCGGCCACCGCGGCCGGCTTATTATGGAGAAACCTAACTAAATCTTACTTTTATTGAAACAACATTTCGAAGGTACAACAGGTCTACTAAAGAGACGGCCTACAATACTCTTGCCCGTCCTCTTCTAAAGATTTGCTGCGTGGTATGAGATCCGTATTGCAGACGACTGACGGAAGCCAACTAAAATGTACAAAGGAGAGCAGCTCGTTCTGTATTATCGAGGAACAGGCTTAGAGTGCCACGGATATGATACGCGAGTTGAGGTGGCTATCATTAAAACGAATGGGTCTTTCATTGCGAAATCTCAAACGTTGTCCTCTGAAGGTTAAAATATTTAATTTCCCCTAAACTACATAGGGAAAAATGTTCGTAGTAATAAAATAAGAGAAATCAGAGGTTACATGGAGGCCCACGAGGCCGGCCGATGTTGCCGAGCGGTTCTAGACGCTTCAGTCCTGAACCGCACGACCACTACGGTCGCAGGTTCGAATCCTGCTTCGGGCATGGATGTGTGTGATGTCCTTAGGTTAGTAAGGTTTAAGTAGCTCCAAGTTCTATGGGACTGACGACCTCAGATGTTAAGTCCCATAGTGCTCAGAGCCATTTGATACATTTTTCCCACCAGCTGTTAGAGGGTGGAACGGTGGAGAAATAACCCGAAATGGTTCGAAGAATCCTCTGCCATGTACTTAAGTGTGAATTGCAGAGTACTGACGCAGGTGCAGAGGTAACTATTGAGAATGTTACGCAACAGTTATTACATGTCTGATTTATTTATATATGTGTGGTAAATACACCACACGTTTGACAATTGGTGCGTAGGCAGTAGTAAAATGAATGAAACACGTTTCTTGTTAAAGCAGATTGGTGGACGTGTATGGGTCCGCAGTCATCCAAGCGAACTTCTTCTCGAAACGTACTGTGATACGATGCGATGTTGCAGTGACTGTGTCGTTAAAAAGTACGATAGAAAGTTCCTTCGGACTTGCATGCACGCACTGCAGTATCGTATTTATTCACCGAAAATGTCTTCCCTTTACGGGAATATACATAATGGATGAACGAGTGGAGTTTGTAGACACATGATTGACGACATGTGGAGATTCGGGTCTTGCCGAGAGTCGTGCTCGGAAACCTAATGTTAAGACGACCGCTCACGATAAGCGGGGAATTAGGATTAGAGGTCCAGCGCGGCACATGCATTATCGTCATTCCATTATACAGCTGATGGTTGTTCGTATTCGCGTCGTGAACACGTTCCATGTGAACTGTGACACGGAAGCCACCTGGTGCGGACAGTGTAATGTCATTGAGGATCGTAATTTGGACTTGCATTGGACTTTTGTTGACAATCTAATGCAATACGTAAATAATACTTTGGACCGCCTGGAACCATTGATATGTGATATCCTCCCCGACGGCGGTGGCATCTATCCGCAGGATAAGCGACAGTGTCACAATGCCAGCACAGTGCCACAGATGTTTCAGGAGCACGATATTGAACTCATGTTGATGTTTCGGTCATCAAATCTGCTCGTTTTGAAGCCGATGGAACCTGAGATGCTATCGAGCGCCGTCATTGCATCTACAAATCATTCGCCAGTTATTTACAGTAACTGCGTTACTTGTGTGTTGACATCTGGTGCCTCATACCTCAGGAAACGTACAAAGGATTTGTTGAAAGTATACCATGCCTTCCACGCTTGAATAAAGATGCTATTAAACAGGCTGATATATTATTTTGGCCCACAAGCCCATATAAATGAGTTACGAACGTTGTCGGAAACTCTGTGAAGTTTTCCGCAATAGCATTGTGGCAAGGGCGCTACTGCAGGTATAACATCTTCGGTTAATATTCCTCAGGACTGAAAACAAGTAGAAACATGGGGTTTATTTTAAAACACGTAAGTACTCGTTGCGAATGTGCGGCAGAGATGGCACTACTCAACGGCTCACAGAACTCCAGTAGCAGCGGTGAGAACGAGTAACTTCCTTTGATGTCGGAAATGGAAATGTGATCTTCGCATGAACAGTATGTAATCATTCGTTCTCTTCAATTGCGTGGTGTGACCCGAATTTAAATTCATCGCCATTTGAATGAGACATGTTGTGATTGTGTAATGGACGTATGTAATGTGCGACCACAGTTGCGGCAGTTCGAAGAGTGCAGAACGTCATACAGCACAAACCAAGACAAAGTCGGACGCGCACCAGGTAATCTGACATGTTGAAGCTAGTGGACGAAATTGTTCTGGAGGATCGCTGAGTGAGTGCGGAACACGTCGCTTCCAAAGCGTGCATTCCCGTGCGATCGGTGCGCACAGCTCTGAAACAAGATCTGAAAATGCGAAAAGTGTCCTCTGGGTGGGTGCTGGAAATGCTGACGGACGACCACAAAACTGCTTGCGTCGGGCAATAATGACGCATGATGACGGGATGAATGGAGCTTTCTGATTCTCTTTTCATCTTTTCATAGATGACAGGTGGATGCCACTTTTCAGTCCTGAAACGAAGCACCAGTCACCACACAATGCAAGCACACACACTCACAGCTATGAAAAAAAAATAATAAATAAAAAAAAATTCCGGTACGTGCTACTGCTGAAATACATTTGGTGGCCACGTTAAGGGACAGCAATAGTGTAATCCTTATTCAGTGCGTTTCGAAGGGCACTACGGTTGACAGGTGGATCCTTCAAAGATGTTCTGCAGAGCAAGTTTCTTCCAGCGTTGCGAGTAAAACGGACGCAAATGCCTGCTCTGGAACTCCTTCATCAAGACAATGTACCGGCGCATCATGTGAACTCAGCGATGCCGCTCCTTTGTGACAAAAACTCTGAAGTAATTTCTCGTACTCCCAACTCACCTGACCTGGCTGCTGGAGACTTTTGACTGTTTCCAACGAAGCCATCCTGTCATAACTACAGCGTTTTTCCATAGCCATACCTGATTCTTAAAGAAGCCTTCGCTGCGATCATGGAATCATGCCTTTGACGCTGTAAAAATGTGTGCGGTTGCAGGAACACTACGTCGAGAAATTACACAAGTTTCACAATTTTCGTAAGATTAGTTTGCAATGGTATAAAACTGGAGATGTTATAACTTGAATGCACTTCATATACACAGAAGCCAGAAGGCTATAAACTTATATCGAAATGCAGGAGAAATCCTCTAAGGATGGACGCTTGGTGCTAGGATTCGAAGATTAGCCTCAGTATTATCATATTTAATGTGTTGCGAATAAATATGTGAAAAGACCCACAGTTTTATTTGGCGACTGCCGAACAGTCACTGGAAGCATTTACATCCTCTAACCCAAGGGACAGCAACCCATTTTACGTAACGCGTAGTACCTGGGGCGGAAGGGATTACTATACTTCGACCAGAAAAAAACTAGAAGAGAAGAAATTTCGTTAGTTGTTAACATTTATTAACAACACCCTTTATAAGTAGGTAGTGATCTGTAGGTAGCGTCCAGAACCCGAAAATATCCTCTAGCACAATTTTTGCAGTACAAGTGCATTAGCCGGCCGAAGTGGCCGTGCGGTTAAAGGCGCTGCAGTCTGGAACCGCAAGACCGCTACGGTCGCAGGTTCGAATCCTGCCTCGGGCATGGATGTTTGTGATGTCCTTAGGTTAGTTAGGTTTAACTAGTTCTAAGTTCTAGGGGACTAATAACCTCAGCAGTTGAGTCCCACAGTGCTCAGAGCCATTTGAACCATTTTTGAACAAGTGCATTTTCTGTAATGTGTAAATAGAGAGAAAGAGTACTTCTTGATCACCACAAATAAATTTAAAAACATACATCTCATTAAATGTTGTTGAGTTTTATCCACTACATACTTTTTAAAGGTATATAGGTCAGTAACAAGCGACGTGAACTTGATGACGTTTGTTGTTCACTAGTGACATTCAAATTTTGATTCACGTTCGAGTAAAATAGGAAAATTGTGAAATCTTGTACAATCAGTCATTAAAAAATAAAAAAACTTTTCAAAATTTTAAAATATAATCCACATGACTAAAAAATGTCTGAGCCGGCCGCTGTGGCCGAGGGGTTATAGGCGCTTTAGTCCGAAACCGCGTTACTGCTACGGTCGCAGGTTAGAATCCTGCCTCGGGCATGGATGTGTGTGATGTCCTTTAGTTAGTTAGGTTTAAGTAGTTCTGAGTCTAGTGGACTGATGACCTCAGATGTTAAGTCCCATAGTGCTTAGAGCCATTTGAACCATTTTTGAACTCCATCCGAACAGGCCTCGGAAGGCCCAACAGTACTGACCGACCGCCGTGTCATCCTCCGCCGACAGGCGTTACTGTATGCGGATATGGAGAGGCATCTGTATACCGTTCTCCCGGCCTTTGTCAGCTTTCGTGACCGGAGCCCCTACTTCACCATCAAGTAGCTCCTCAGTTTGCTTCACAAGGGCTGAGTGCACCCCGCTAGCCAACAGCGCTCGGCAGACCGGATGGTCACTCATCCAAGTGCTAGCCCAGATCTACAGCGTTGAACTTCGGTGATCTGACGGGAACCGGTGTTACCACTGCGACAAGGCCGTTGACAGTGTACATGACTAGATAACCATTTTTTCAAAAGGTGGGCATAGAGGACCCCCTCCGGCCCGCTGACAATCCGAGGGTTAAATATAAAAAAGATGGTTCAAATAGCTCTAACACTATGGGACATAACGTCTCAGGTCATCAGTCTCCTAGACTTAGAACTACTTGAACATAACTAAGATGAGGACATCACACAAATCTATGGCCGTGGCAGGATTCGATCCTGCGACCGCAGCAGCAGCGCAGTTCCGGACTGAAGCGCCTAAAACAGTTCTACCACAGCGGCCGGCCGTTAAGGGGCTCCGGAAAGGCTCAAAATCATGAAAGTTTTACTTTTTTGCGTTTTCTGAATCTGCAGACTATTACCTTTTAATAGATATATAATTTATTCAATTCCGAAGACTACAACTATTTTTAAATTTTTTTTGAAATGTGTTCTACATGGGCCAGACCCACCGTGGCGCTGTTAAACTGCTGTCAAATGGTGTTATTATTAACGTCCGTGTTCATCAGGTACATTTTAGTGATGTGAGATAAAGTATGTGTTGTGGCTAACCTGTGATGGTTCAATATATATCGCTGGTGTGATTGTCGATTGTTTCATGTTTATTTACTCTGTCGTTATCTCGAAAATATTCGTAATTAATTCTGTTTCTTGAGTCTCTGTTTTGTTGAAGTATAATAATGAGTAAAAGTAAAGTTATTAGAAATCCTCTGAAGGCTTTTAAGAAAAGGAGAAATGTTGGAAAGCCAAAGGTATTTAGAAATATGGGAATGAAGATAGGTTCTAACATGGTACGAGCGATACTTGCTTTAGACAAGGAACGCCTTCGGGCTGCAGACAGGGCTGTAAAGAGTCTAGAAATACAAGCAAGAGTAAACAGGAGGAGGAACAAGAGGAAGCTGGAGGAGGAGTTTGCAGAGGATGAAGATAATCCATCCTATGGACCTGGAATGCACTAAAAAGTTAATCCAATCTTTGTCGCTCGATTCCCAAAACTTTTATTTTCTCATACTAATTACATGTTTTCTAAGGATCTTCCAAACATATTTGTTTCAAACTTTCAGTAAATGTTACACAGCACCTTCTGCATAATTTAACACAGCCTTTTTCCAAAAAACTGTATATATTTGAATATATAAATAAAAAATTGCAAAAAAATGTTGTGAATTTTCATTACAATTGAAAAAAAAAATCATCTTTAATAACTGAACCAAAATTTTGTAAAATCCCTGTGTTAAGTTGTAGCCCATATTCCAATAAATTGTAAAAAGTTCAACTTCCTACCTCAAATACTTAGTGAGGAAAGATGTAATTTATAAGCGTTATTTTAACATTGCAAGTATAGGGCGTTCCGGAGCCCCTTAAATATATAGCAGTAGGCGTACAGACATACATCAGTGGGAATTACCACATAAAATTCATCGGAGGATAGGCAGATGCCTCACGGACATTTGCTGTATGAATCGTCACGAGGAATAGGCCACCGAATAATGTGGTAGCTTACAAGATACTCATTCGAGCGATACTCGATCGTCAGACTGGGAACAGTACCAGCTAAAACTGATGGAAGAAATAGAAAGTACCGAAATAGGAGCAGCGCGTTTCCTCGCAGGTCCGTTTAGCATGTACGAAAGCATCAGGCTGGTGTTCCTTGAACTTGAATGGCAGCCGCTACAAAATAGGTGTTGTTTATCACGGTGTGTTTCATTGTTGAACATCCGAGTGCGGGCGATGCTAAAGCTCCCAACCCATGTGTCGTTTCTTCATATGTACACTATTTTTTTATGAAAACAGCATTACCCAGAACGAGTGGTCTGAATCAATACAGAATCTGAGTGTTTGTAGAACAGCTGCGCCCTCTTTTATGAGACCAGACAGGTGAGAGATGCTCCAAAATCAGCTATCAGATGAACTGGAAACTTGCAAGATTGTGCCTGTATGCGTCGTCGACGTCAAAGGTGGCAATATCAACATTAGTGTGAATACTAACGGACAGCACAATTAGTCTTTGGTAAACGGGTTTGGCGTACCGTGACATTGCAGCTTATACTTGGTACTCTGTTACGACAGTGATACTTATGTGGACCCATTGGACAGAAGAGGGTCGTACAGATCTACTACCGGGTACTAAACCATACACTGTGACCACAGCGCAGAAAGACCGCTGCTTTGGTATTATTATATCATTATCGTAGGCCGGCCGAAGTGGCCGTGCGGTTAAAGACGCTGCAGTCTGGAACCGCAGGACCGCTACGGTCGCAGGTTCGAATCCTGCCTCGGGCATGGATGTTTGTGATGTCCTTAGGTTAGTTAGGTTTAAGTAGTTCTAAGTTCTAGGGGACTAATGACCTCAGCAGTTGAGTCCCATAGTGCTCAGAGTCATTTGAACCAGCCATCATTATCGTATTTTAATGATTGTAGTTATTATCGACAGTAAGAGACAGCACGTGGTCACTTTAACGAGATACAGTGGTATTTGTTATATAGTCGAGCTTTTAAGGTACACTGCTGGCCATCGTAAATGCAACACCCTGAAGGAAGCATCCGAATCAAGTGAAATTTACACCATGGGTTTGCAGCAATGAGATATGCAAGATTAGAATTTCAGCGCAGACGCACATTACGCGCGCCTGTGGCGCCACCTAATAGCGCCATTTAAGGCTTCGCGATTTCGACGAGTGTACGTTCGGCACGTGTGTTTACCTTGTGGTTGTTTCACAAGACGATCAGTTATGCCACGTAGACAACAGCGAACATCGTTTGATCAAGTATCCGAGTTCGACAGAGGAAGGATAGTGGCTTACCCAGATTGTGGATTATCATACAGAGAAATCGCTAGTCGTGTTGGACGAAACCAAACAACTGTAATCCCGATATGTGACCGTTGGATGCAGGAGGGTACGACGGACCGACGTGGTCGATCGCATTCACATCGGTGCACCACTGCACGTGCTGATAGGCAAATTGTGCGCATGGCAGTGACGGATCGCTCAGTGACATCCCGAACCATAGCACAGCACATTGCGTCTGTAACGCATCATCCAGTGTCTGCGCGTACCATTCGACGCCGTTTACAGCAGAGTGGTCTGTCCGCAAGACGTCCATTGCTTCGTCTACCATTGACGCAGAACCACAGTCGTCTCCGTCGCCAATGGTGTTATGACAGACGGATGTGGACGGCCGAATGGAATGACGTTGTCTTTACTGACGAGGCACGCTTCTGTCTGCAGCACCACGATGGTCGGATTCGAGTGTGGAGACACCGTGGAGAGAGGATGCTGGACAGCTGCATTATGCACCGCCACACTGGTCTTGCACCGGGTATTATGGTATGGGGCGGTATTGGATATTACTCTCGCACGCCTCTAGTACGCATTGCCGGTACTTTAAATAGCCGGAGCTACATATCCGAGGTGCTGGAGCCAGTTGTCCTTCCTTACCTTCAGGGCTCGGCCACAGCCATATTTCAACAGGATAATACGCGACCAAACGTGGCACGCATTGTCCAAAGGTTCTTCGTCAATAACCAGATTGAATTGCTTCCCTGGCCGGCTCGCTCTCCGGATCTTTCGCCGATAGAAAACATGTGGTCCATGATTGCTCAACGAGTGACCCAGATTACATCCCCAGCTGCCACACCAGATGATCTTTGGCAACGTGTGGAAGCTGCTTGGGCTGCTGTACCCCAGGAACACATTCAACGTCTCTTTGACTCAATGCCGAGACGTGTGGCAGCGGTGATCTCCAACAATGGCGGCTACTCTGGCTACTGATTCTGGCAGGAAACACATGTCACAGACGTCTGTAAACGTAATCATTTGATACTTGGTCAGCACGTTATCTACAAAATAAATTTTGTTGTGCTACGTCTTGTCTTTGTTGGTGTTGCATTTACGGTGGCCAGTAGTGTATTTCCCAGCTAAGTGTTATTTGAACGAACGGGAAACCATATATTTTAAGCACGAGGGCAAGTCTTTTTAAATAAAGCAATTGGTATTAATATCGAACATAGATGTTTTCCATGTCTATATATTTATTTCATAACGTAGAAACCCTGGCGACCAACACATTCTCCCAACGAGAGACCAGTTTGCTAGTACCGTCACTGCAGGATTTTTGACTTTACTAACAGAGCCACAACATCACCTCTTTGTGCAGTACTTCATCAGTACGAAAATAAGGTCCTCGATGGTGTACTTTAAGTTTTGGAAACGGATGAAAATCTTATGTGGCCAAGTCCTAAATGTATAGATGATGATCCACGACAGTGAACCAAGGCGTCGGACTGTTGCTGATGTCGCAGCGGTCGTATGTGGCCAGGCATTGTAATGCTGAAGCAGAGGGCGCTCCATGTGTGGACGAACTCTTCGGGCTTGAAACTCTATTACAGTACGTTGTTTTCCACAGACTGACATAGTTACGTTCAGCACCGCCATGCTACACGCTAGAATTCGGAGCTCGGTAGCGGCATAGGGCGGTAGATATGTAGGCCTGAAGAATAAACATTTAGAACCTCAATAACGTTCGTTTTATTTAAAAAGCTTTAATAGCTTTGACATACAGATTTCAGTGGCATTTATTTTCAGCACATGCTCACATATTAACGAAAACAGAGTTTAACGGATACGATCCCATACCAGACGACTGAAGTTTACTGACGGACATACATATTATAGTTTCTGTCTGACCTTTTTCAAGAAAGTGGCTCAGTAATGCAGTAACTCATAACAATTTATCCATCAAAGAATCTATTCAAGAAATTCCTCATATATTAAATCACAACCACAAGTTCGATTGATTGTCCCTGTGACAAACTTCATTCAGATTTTAGTAGTCCATAGTTTCACGACGATTTATACTAATAAATGTTTTTCGGGCTTCCAACCACGTCAAGTGGTTTAAAATCCACGAGATTTCGGCCGAGTACTCCTCGGCGATTGTCAAGTGGTGACAGGAAAGGTAATCCGGCTCCTAAAGATTCATGAAATCGATTCGGTCTTCAGGGCTCCAGCAAAATTTCGACAGCTGTTTAGGCCTGTGAAAGACGACGTAGGCCCCACGACGCCAGGAGTATATAAAATACCATGTGAGTGTGGACGGTTCTATATAGGACAGTCTGTGGGTACCATTGAACCGCGCTGTTTAGAACACTAGAGATGCTTTCGTCTACGGTACCCAAAGAAATCAGCGGTAGCAGAACATGCATTAGATATCGGTCATCGTATTGCATTCGACGAGACATCTGTTATCACACGGACTATCAGTTTTTGGGATAGCATAATGAAAGAAGTGATCGATATAAAAATTTGTGACAACACGCTCAATAAAGACGGCGGCCTGCAGCTAAGCAGTACGTGGGACCCGGCCATCGGAAGGTTGAAGTGGGTGCGGCGGCCGCACAACGCAAACATTACCATATAAGGTGCAGGAGAGGGTACCAATGACGTCAGTGTAGGCAGTGTGGCTATATAAGGACACCAAGAAAAGTGCGACCACCCAAGTGATGCTAAAGAATCCCTACAGCAACAGAAGCCAACTCACCTGTGTACTGTCATATCTCTAATTAGTGGAATAAATTTCATGGCGTTAAAATATCCAGAAATACAGTAAAACGCGAAAACACATGAAAGTTACATTAGAGAGGTTCGAGCTAATACCGCGGCTTGTCAACAATCACTCTTTCTACGGACAATTCGTGACTGGAATAGAAATGTGGGGAGATTGAGGCGGTAAGCAAGCTCTATCTTACCACACACCAATAGGATACTTGCCGAGTATAGATATAGATGCAGAAACGAGGACCGAATAATTACTTCAATAACAACCCGTTCCCACCGGCTTCGCAAAGGTACGCTACAACCTGCCTTTAAGTTGTTGGGGAAACATTGCTGTAAGTACGCCTGCGATGCCTGAAGGCGAGAGCGAGGGTGACGAGGTGGAACCAGGGCCTCCGCAGCTGCCCTACCACTCACTGCTCCGTTAAGATCGGCCGCTCTGCCAAGCCCGACCCTCAGCGGCCACACTTTGCGAAACCAGGCACGTCGCAACTCTCGGGAGCGTTGCCCTATAATAAATCCGGCTCGTGTGGCTCGCCATGCAGCGCTTCCAGCAGAACTTCCTGTATCCGCGACGAATATCAGGAACGTGCGGGCAGGCCAACGAAAATGTGGCGTTACGTATGGAAAGTCTGAAAAATGGCAGGTACGTGAATTATTTACAGACGTGGTGTTTTGCCTCAATCTGTTCCCTTCTGACGTGGATTCTCATCTTTCTGCCTCGCGTTATGTATTTTGAAGCAAAGTGAACTGAAAACATGAGTGTCTGATATTACTTCGTTTTTACCTTTTATGGAAACGTGAGCTCGGATTGTGAAAGGATGGCAAGCCATTTCAGCTTTTGGTTTTTAAACTAACTATTGTGTCACTTATCTTCAGCGATGTAGGGAACAAACGGAAAAACGTAATTGTGGATGGAGGTTCGAGGGCTCGAACCACCATCATCCTGAGTGCGAATCCTTACTACGGCGCTGCATGATACGCTTCTTCATTCAAATCCCGATTTAACATAGATTTAGCTCGTTTACTTCAGTACGCACACTTCTGCAGTATATCATCCAGTCAAAGTATGTTCAGGCGCAGTAAGAATTCAAACGTTTCTGGAGGTACTTTCATCACAAAAAAAGTCAGACCAGTGTTTCCCCCCTTCGATCCTGTACTAGGTATATTCCTACAATAGCCTTTAACACCTGATTTTGGGATGGGGCAGGTGGGATGATTGCACCATCGATAAAACAGTGACTCGAATGTGGAATCTCATATTACGTAAGCGAAGATCAATAAGTTTACTTAAGCGTATTTGCGGGTATATAAACACCGACATATAATTCTGAGTGCCGCGCAGCACATACAGAAAAGTGAGCAAGATTGCCAAATGCATCCAACAAGGACTAATGTGCTGGTATTTTTCTCTCGGCTCCCGAAGGATAGACATCCATCCATCTGAGAATGAAGAATGTCCATGGGGCAACACGCCCGTCGAAGACGCCGCAGTGGAATGGTGCTTCAAGTTCCGTACTAGTCGCGGTTCGACACAAGATGCCACTCGATCTGGAAGGCCACCCTCATCCATTACCGACAAGCAGGAGGCAGGTGAGCACCCGCCCTATGGTCTTCATCTCTCTCTATGCGATTTGTTGCGGCCACATGTAGTAAGCGTTGCTTCACGCAGTGGAAATGGCAAAACAGAGGCAGCCGGCCATCGCGGCATTCCGAAGTAAGCGCGGCAAAGATAGCCTTACTGACAGTTGCAGTCTGCCAACCGGTTGACGCAAGGACGCACGCAGACCGAGCGCCGAGCGAAGCCTGGATAGTGCTGAGTAAGGGAAGTGAGGCCAGCACGCTAAGTTGCGCTGCAATATACAGCCAGGAGTAACAACAAGAAGCTGCCACTGAGGGTAAAAAAAGTCCTCCTGCCGGATATAAATAGTGGAGCGCTGGCAGCAACGGACAGAAGCCATTAGGAAGCAGTTCGGATCTGACGACAGACGTGGTCCGTGTCCGAATGTTCAATCTTGTAGGTGACGATTCCGAAAGTCTGTTCCAGCTCGCAGGAGTCATCCGTTCGCCGCCAGATGTCTACTTCAGCTCTGGGGGTCGCCCCGAGTCCGGTCGGCACCATGGCTGACTAACTACAGCGAGAATTTCCAGCAGGACCGGCCGCAGCGCGGTCTTGGGCACAGTCGCCGCCGGGGACTGACACCCGGACTCCACGGCAACCCGGCCCCACGGCGCGTGGTCTGTTCATGACGGGAGCTCGCGGACATCGCGACTGACGGCTTCCCAGCCGCCGGTGCAGCAGGCGGCGGCAGCTGACCTCACGGCGACGCGGCTCCGTGGGGGTCCCATACTGGGCTGCCGAGCGGCGACGAGTTCACCTCAACCACAGGGCATCCTGACTTCAGCGGAGCACTGGTTGCGCGCATTGTCGGAGAATCTACACAGCAGCAGCCAGGCGGAAGGATCCTCAGGGATGAGTAGCGACGACGAGGGAGAAATTGTAAAGAAAGCTCAATAAATAATTGTAAAACTCCACGCCGTCTCAGTCTTTGGCGCAGCCACTGTGTCTGCTGCTAACGAGTAATGCAGAAGTCGTAACAAGTAGCAAACGGCCATAACAAGTACTGCAGAAGTCGTAACAAGTGGGCGTCTGACATAACAAAGCCTTCATTCACTTAAGAAAGGCCTCGAAACGTTGATTCCTCCTGTCGGAGGAGGCAGAAGATGTAAGACAGTTACAGATTTCTTCACTTAGATGGACACGGTATTTTACCAAACGGGTATCTTCAACCTGGTGTGTCTGTGGTATATTTGCCTCAAAGGGCGGTGCAATTTTGTCCGATTGACGTACCGATTATGGACTGTGCAGCCTTCGAACGGAAACGTTATGATCGTCCCTTACTGCACGCAAAGATGTACCAGCAACGAATTATAACCTTACAGAAAAACTCTGTCTACGTAACCCCCTATATTCCGCGAGTCACCTTACGGTATGTGGCGGAGAATACTTCTCGAACCCCTACCAGGGCCCTGACTCTCGTCCTAGCCGGGAATGCTGCGTGGGAACAACGAGTGTCAACATAACGTATTCTCTCAGATGTCTTCGTCGTGATCATTCTGTCGGCGGTGTGCTCTAGTTTGTAAAGAATTTTCCATCAAATCTCTGTCTGTCATCTGCTTTTCATGCAGTTAGTTATCTTAGGACTTCCTCTTTAGACAGCTCCTGTCGCTTACTCCAATTTGCTTTACGGTTTCAAAGGGAGCGCCAGCGTCAGCCTTAATTGAGCATTGAAATAGTTCAATGGCAAGAGCTGAAAATTTGTGACAGATCAGGCCTCGAACCTAGATTTTCCTCTTTAACACATTCGGATACCCGAGTACGGTTTCCGTCCGATCCCAATTCTCAACTTACCGCACGCTACTAAGTGGCGTCCCTGTCCATTTACCTCATTTGTTCGCACGGTTTCCTTTATTCCCACAAGATGTTTGGACCCTACTGTGTTTACGCATTGACGATAGCATAGCAGTGAACCTTACAGATATAAATGCGGTTTCTGTTCTGACGTGGTGGTGGATGTGCTTTTACGGTCGCATGACAGCAGGGTATCCAATGCCGGTACAAAAATAGTTTGAGACGAGCATCGGGAAAATGCACTAAACAGGACTATAAAACAGCACGGAAACGAAGAGTAACAATATGTGGAAAAATTTCTGTGTACCTACATGGACGTACGAAGTGATGTATCATGCCAATATTGGAAAATCAACTAAGCCGGAAGAAAGTGGTAGAAGAAGTTGAAACAATGTAGCAGATAGACGTTGCTGACTGGCCACAAGAATAAAAAAGGAGCAGCCAGCCACTTTGCAACGTTCTAAAACCTCCAACCTGAAACCTTACGACAGAGTACAGACATATCACAAAGCTTTTAAAGCTTTAGTGACACGCGTCTCATCATCAGCCAAAATAGAAGGCAGATCCCCACCGAAATTTGCTTCTGCCTTTCATCACAGTATAAAATTCACTCTGTTAAAATATGGCGCATAGAGATTGGCACGTCACACGCATCACAAAACGGAAGATCCTCGCGCCACAGTGAAAAGCCATGTGAAAGAGGGCAGTGCCCAATGCGAAGACCTGTGAAGGTCACTTTACACTGCCTGAGCAACCGACAGGAGGAACGCCACGACCAGATATTTGACTTCACCAACCACAGCGTATTGTCCGTTACTGCGAGCCATTCCTCAGCCCACAACTGTGTGAACTTCCTACGTAGTGCAGAAACGACAGCGTGCAAGGAAATAGGACACTGTACCACTTCCTGCCCTCTGAGACCTCCTTGACAGCCCGATCGGCCTGTTCATTGCCTCATATACCCACACGCCCTGGCACCCACCAGAATTACACTTGCTTTCCTTGCGTTCGTAGTCCTGTCTTCAGGATCTCGTGGAGCTCTGCTGAGATAATGGTATACTCATCACGTTGGCGAATCATAGTGACATGGCCGGAGAGCATTATAGAGCATGCAAGGCAATTCCCTTGTTTGGAGCCGTCAGTGTAAACTGCTGTGAAACCTTGATGCATATCTAAAACGTTAAAAAAAAAAGAGATTGAAAAGTAAGATTTGGCGTACTGTCTTTCTTAATATGGGTTAAGTGTAAAATAAGTCTGGGGCGGTGGATGAGCCGTGGTGTAAATCTGCTCCAGCCTCGACGTAAAACATCTCTAAAAGGCAATACTTTTCGCGAATCCCATAGGGCCTCGTTGGTCATTGCCGGTTACGAAGAAGGCCGAGCAACGGTATGGTATGCGGGTGTGTATGCTGTGAGTCTCTTCTGAGGTTAATAGACTGGGACGTTACTTAGTAGCGTAAGATAATCTGAGAATTTAGGTCATATCGAAAGCTTGCTCGGATAGCTGAAGTGATTAAGGCAACTACGAGTAAAGCGGGAAATGCTTTTTTGAAGCTCGTTTCTTACAAATTTTCAGCTTTTGCATCATGATTATTTCTGTACTCAGTTGCGACTGATGTCGGTACCTTTCTCGAAATACTGATATTTGCGGCTGCTGTATCAAAAATACTAGTATCTGTTATGCTGGACATAATCGAAGAGTAAGTGATCGCTTCTTCTGTTTATGACCACATACTACATTTACTTACGTTAGGTGCCAAGTGGCTCAAATGGTTCAAATGGCTCTGAGCACTATGGGACTCAACTGCTGCGGTCATAAGTCCCCTAGAACTTAGAACTACTTAAACCTAACTAACCTAAGGACAGCACACAACACCCAGCCATCACGAGGCAGAGAAAATCCCTGACCCCGCCGGGAATCGAACCCGGGAACCCGGGCGTGGGAAGCGAGAACGCTACCGCACGACCACGAGATGCGGGCTATGCCAAGTGGCATTCCCTGCAGCACTAAATGATCCTCTACAGATCTCTCTGCATTTCTGCACAGTCGTGTTGCTCTATTTTTCCTGAAGGTGTCATCAACACTTGCTAGCAACCCCGTGGAGTTTCCGACGTTAACTACTATGACCCTTGTGTATGTGCTGGTACTAACAGCCTCCGCTCTGCGGCTCCCGAAATCACCTTTGTAAGTTTCGATGTAGGTCCTTTAACACAGCGGTTCCAACCTGCTGGGACGTCACGAATCTAGACAAAATTCTGGTCCCATACTTGTGCCCATCAACGTCCAAGGTAATGTAATGGGAGACGTTAGATTAAATAAGTTTGTTTAATAAGCAGCTGTCTTATCAAGAGTTGATGCCAATTCAAGACTCAAAATACCTCGGTGACTCGGAGAACGATACACTGCCACGCGAAAGTGTCTTCACGCGGAGCTACGATGTCTGTGATCTCGTACTGTGATATTTCGAATAAGTATACTATCGCGAAGTAAGTGACGACTGCACGCAGTGGTGTGCGGGCACTGGACTAGACAAAGTGAGCATCCTCACAGAATAACAACCTCCATCTCTTATGCACGACTATAACTGGTTACATAGCTCCGTTCGCATTACCGGTAGACAAATCGAGGTTGTTCACAGACGATGCTGCTGTCCATAGAAAGCTTAAAACACCAGAAGACTATAGAAATGGAAGACTTGTGGGAGTTCGATGGTTGGTACAAGGACTGTCTGTTGACCCCTACGTTAATAGCTCTATACAGGGTGAGTCACCTAACGTTACCGCTGGATATATTTCGTAAACCACATCAAATACTGACGAACCGATTCCACAGACCGAACGTGAGGAGAGGGGATAGTGTAATTGTTTAATACAAACCATACAAAAATGCACGGAAGTATGTTTTTTAACACAAACCTACGTTTTTATAAATGGAACCCCGTTAGTTTTGTTAGCCCATCTGAACATATAAACAAATACGTAATCAGTTCCATTTGTTGCATTGTAAAATGTTAATTACGTCCGAAGATATTGTAACCTAAAGTTGACGCTTGAGTACCACTCCTCCGCTGTTCGATCGTGTGTATCGGAGAGCACCGAATTACGCAGGGATCCAAATGGAACGGTGATGGATCTTAGGTACAGAAGAGACTGGAACAGCACATAACGTCCACATGCTAACACCTTTTTATTGGTCTTTTTCACTGACGCACATGTACATTATCACGACGTGGAGGACGCATAAATTGGCCAGCCCGTTCTCCTGATCTTACACCTCTGGACTTCTTTCTGTGGGGTACGTTAAAGGAGAATGTGTACCGTGATGTGCCTACAACCCCAGAGGATATGAAACAACGTATTGTGGCAGCCTGCGGCGACATTACACCAAATGTACTGCGGCGTGTACGACATTCATTACGCCAGAGATTGCAATTGTGTGCAGCAAATGATCGCCACCACATTGAACATCTATTGGCCTGACATGTCGGGACACACTCTATTCCACTCCGTAATTGAAAACGGAAACCACGTGTGTATGTGTACCTCACCCTCATGGTAATGTACATGTGCGTCAGTGAAAAAGATCAATAAAAAGGTGTTAGCATGTGGACGTAATGTGCTGTTCCAGTCTCTTCTGTACCTAAGGTCCATCACCGTTCCCTTTGGATCCCTACGTAATTCGGTGCTCTCCGATAAGCACGATCGAACAGCGGAGGAGTGGTACTCAAGCGTCAATTTTAGGTTACAATATCTTCGGACGTAATTAACATTTTACAATGCAACAAACGGAACTGATTACGTATTTGTTTATATGTTCAGATGGGCTAACAAAACTAACGGGGTTCCATTTAAAAAAACGTATCTTTGTGTTAAAAAACATACTTCCGTGCATTTTTGTATGGTTTGTATTAACCAATTACACTAGCCCCTCTCCTCACGTTCGGTCTGTGGAATCGATTCGTCAGTATTTCATGTGGTTTACGAAATATATCCAGCGGTAATGTTAGGTGACTCACCCTGTATAGGCGGATAACTCTTTCACTTAAAGATTAAATTATTTGTGACAGGTTACTGAAAACATTAACTCCCATAAAGTATGCAGTAACTTAATATGGAGTGGCTACATAAAACAAATTATACGAGAAGACATTCAGTGGAAGAAAATTAAGGAAGTGTGATGGATCCACGGAACAAATGGTACTAGTAACACTAACATTGTCCGTCAGCTCAGGACATTTAGCAGAATGTGTTGATAGAAGAAGCCCAGAAGGTCCAACGAAAAAGCGCCCATTTTGTAACGGGCTCGTTAAGTCGGCGCGAGATCATTAAGAAGATGGTAAAAGAATTACTGTGAGAGAAGCAACAATGAGGCTTCGTGCATCACGGAGAAGTTGTGACGAACCTGCTGTCATGTGGCTCTGTCTTTTCGTAGGTGATTTCATCTAAAGCAAACCACTGGCTAACGCGAACCTAGATGTGTAAATTCTCGTAATCGACGCGGATCAGATACCATACAATAGGGACCTTATCATAAACCCCTGATAATGGCTAACAACACTGTGCAGCACTATTGACTGGCCACTTTTTCGGAACCACGTAATTCTCTACCACTGAGATGCGTATGTTTCGAATTTGGCTCAAAGGTGCACCAAACTTTCTCTGTAATGGCGCAAAAGCGTGGTGTAGACCGAGCTTCAAACAGCAAAGTGCCGACAGATGCGAAAAAGAGGCCACACTAGAAGCTAACGTGAGGTGCCAGGTAAGTTAATGACGTCACATTGGTGTTAAATTGACGTCAAATTTAACCGCGTTTCTGCCCAACGCCACAGTGGATGTGTCATACGATGGAAACGTCGTCGAAGACTCTCTTAGCCACATTTCACCACTTCTTTTGGCGCTCTGCGATGAAGACGAAAAAGTTGAAATCGTGCGGTTGTCTTATGCGTGATCGAAGAAAACAGTTCAGACACACTGCCGTTTGGTATCGGCACGTACAGGATGGCTTAAAAGGCGTCACTGAAATCACTCCTTGCATGGGGATTTGATTCTCACGGATTTCGCGGTCGGAAAAGACAGTCAGAAGTTCGATGAACAACTGGACCACGTAACTGACAACGTTTGACACTGGTGACCCTCTACAGACGATTTTCAATGCACATCGCGGGCCAGAAACCCCATTGGAAGTCATCGCATCCCTTGGGAGGGCAGTGCGTCAGCAAGTTTTGCTTCAGTGAACAGGGTGGAACCGCTAGAGAACCATTCGACGAAATGGCGAAAGGTGCTTACGCTTTTGTAGGGCTCTCGGTTCGCATCCTCCTGCGGCGTGGATAAGGAGGGATGTGAAATTTATCCATGTGCGAATAAAACGGCAAAGCGTCGTTCTAAGACCCGCTGCTCGGCAACAACCCCGGTTCCACTCGCCCACCTTTGCTGAGCATTATTGAAATGCACCCAAACAGAGAGACAGCTTGTGATGCAGTCCTAGATGCTTGTAGACAGGCAACCTTTCGACAACTCTTCTGGTCGTGACGCCTACCAGCAGAGGCAAGAGCAGCATCAAAGCCAGCCTGCATGAGCCTACGAATCTGCTCGCGGGTTATCTCTGTACAGGCACAATTTTAAGGTCGTTTGGTGGCAATTAAAGTGTGGCCGAATTGGGGGCTCTTGGAAGGACCCTTTGCCGTTTTACTAACGGCTGTGTCAATGTCGCACCCCTCAACGATCATGCCATGGAGGGGGGCAGGAAACTTCGGATCGCCTTCAGATTTCGTCGATTCGTTTTGGATGGTCCCTAATTGTTCCATTCTGTACACAAGAGCGAAAACTTAGATCTCACTGAGCTCCGAAGTGATGCGATCACTCTCAGTTGGATCGCTGGCCTATGATGTGCTCATAGAAGGGTTTAGTGGTCTGGAGAAGGCCATCAATGTCAAAACTTGTCAAGAACGTAGTCAGCGGCGAAATCTGTGGGAATCAGTGCCCCATGGAGGGGGTGGTTTAACTGACGCCTTTTATGGCACCCTCTAAGGGCCAAATGGTTCTGAGCACTACGGGACTTAACATCTGAGGTCACCAGTCGCCTAGTCTAACCTAAGGACATCACACATATTCAAGCCCGAGGCAGAATTCGAACCTGTGATCGTAGCAGCAGCGCGGTTCCAGATTGAATCGTCTAGAACCGCTCGGCACCACGGACGGCACCGTCTACGGCCTGTCCGTGTCATCACTGAGCGGCAGCGTGTCCGAAATGTTTTCCTCCGCCACGCATAAGAAAACTGCATGATTACAACGCTGGGCGTCGTGGTTTTGATCTCTATCTAGAGGCGTCAGTACAAGGGACGATGTACGGGTAAGACGGGTGTGACGGCCTTCTTGTCGTGTAACGCGGTGGCGTTGGGCAGAGCTATGCTCAAATTTGTGACGTCAACAACCCACCTTAAAACCCACACGAACATCTGAGATCTGGTCCTTTTTTCGCGCGTGTTGACACATTGCTATTTGAAGCGTTGCCTAGCCCGAGGGTGATGTTGCAGCGCGCCACGCTACTGCAATATTACAGAGGAACGTTCTTGGTACCTTTTAGACACATTTGAAACTAAAGCATCACATTGGGAGACAGTTAAGGGGTTCCAAAAAGGTGATCATTTGATTGTGTTGCACAGTGTACAGTGGTTAACAAGCTGTGAAATATTTGAGTTATCGGGCTTTGTAATACCATGGTAGAGAGAATTCGCGAGTATTGCGATTGCTAAACACCACAGAACATGTAGTTCTCACTAAATATAATAAATAGCTATTCACTTTTACGCAAATATTTCCTCAGACAATAAATAACGAAAGTGATTAATATCGTGCTTCAAATCAACCGAAACAGCGATAAACATACTTAAGTAGGAGAGAGGTAGTGGCAGAAGTAAAGCTGTGAGGACGGGGCGTGAGTCGTGCTGGGGTAGCTCAGTTGGTAGAGCAATTGCCCGGGAAAGGCAAAGGTCCCTAGTTCGAGTCTCGGTTCAGCATACAGTTTTAATCTGCCAGGAAGTTTCATGCTTAACTAGAGTCAGACTACCAGTCACAAGTCAAAATGGGATGTAGATCACCCGCAATATATTATTCCGTTTATTTCTCATACTGATATTTTGTAGCGACTTCCTGGCAATTATTTATCCGCATTATTTCTGCGCAATTCCAGTAAAACAAACCTGGCCTAGGATACACATGCTGTTCAAGAGTTTGTGCAAGACTATGCGCAGGACCGTGTTAATACAGAATTATGTTCGTATACCATTTTCTAATGATGCCAGTTGTGGGTTCCTCTACATCCGTCCCGCACTTGCGCCGCTGTCGTGGAGCTCGCTACTCGGTCCACAAGACAGAGCAAGGGCAGCGTAGTTCGAGCAAGTGTTAACAGTCTGTAACATTTAGCATACGTACGAGCATTTGAGAAAGTCGCCCACAACGTTCGCCCGTTAAGCGGGCAGTAGCTTGTCATATCAAAGCACTGGTAAAATGGTGAAGTAATAATATTGTAAACGCGAAAGTAATTCTGTGTGTTACGCTTTCACGAGCAAACCGCTTAACCTATTTTGATAAAATTTGGTGTAGAGATAGCTGGAACGCTGTGGAAGAACAAAGGTTACTGCAGAGTGTGGGTAATACAACGTATTTATTGAAACTTCTTGGCAGATTAAAACTGTGTGCCGGACCGAGACTGGAACTCGGGACGTTTGCCTTTTGCGGGCAAGCGCTCTACCATCTGAGCTACCCAAGCTCGACTCACGCCCCGTCCTCACAGCTTCACTTCTGTCGGTACCTCGTCTCCTACCTTCTAAACTTTACAAAAGCTCTCCTGTGAACCTTGCAGAACTAGCACTTCTGAAAGAAAGGATATTGCGGCGACAATGCTTAGACACTGCCTGGGGGATGTTTCCATTCTGGAAACGTATTTATTGATTTGAAGAATGCAACTAGAAATATGGAACAATAATTACTCTTCGTGAGTACTGTCTATTCCCTGCCTTTTCAACTTCATCATAATTGTGAAAATGATTTTATTGTTTGACACGTTCTACGTAATACGTTTCAAGGTAGTAAATACAGTGCTTCCACAATCCTGGACGTGTTTAACCCATATCTCAGTACTAATATATGTCACATACCCGCCGCACTTTAGCCACAGAGTGTCACGCGCCTCTTGTAGCATCTGAAACGCTTCAAGACGCACGACAACGGTGTCATTTAAATGCTCTACGACAATCAGAGACCTCATGTCTTTACATATAGAACATGAGAGACTTTTTATGTAGGGTGCATTTGATTATGGTATACAAGCGCAGTTATGTGTAACAGTCGGATAAGTGAGGGCAACTGACTTACTGCACATACAAATATCTAAAATCCATAGACCTACTACACTCAACAACAATTTATTTACGTTCTTTCTTCTTGGGTTTATTATATAACGTTAATTTTACAAAGCACATATTTTGTTTTAATATGGTCACCATCGCTCATAATGATAAAACTACAGATATGTGTCAGAAGATGGTGGTGTTGCTGACCCTTGATGACGGGGTCCCGGCTTAAGTTACAGACTGTGACGAATGTTTTCGAGTCGAGACTGGGTGTGTGTGTTATCCCGACTGTAGTTTAATCATAACTGGAGCGCAAGGCACCGAAGTAGCTTCAAATAGAATGAATTATACCAACTTCCTGTTCAGCTGACACCGATAGTTCCGTTTGCTTTCTCTTCTCCCTCCTTCACCTTCAATTTGCATAATCTGTGCTGAGTGGCCGAACATCCCATAGGGGTTTCCAGCAAATAAAGACATACTCCCGTTTCGTCTCATGTTACTGATACCCGAGTGCAATAGTAGATAAGGTCTAGAATTATATGCTTATACAATCCTCAACGTAGTTTATCAGTACTTCCATATTAGTGTTCTTAAATAAGAAAGTAGCTCAGTTTGCTAAATTTTCGCGATTAAGTCACTGAACCGATGCCTCTAAATTTTGGTATGGAGATAGCTTGAACCCTGAAGAACATAGGTTACTTTAGAAAATTTAAAGTAAATCGACACCTAAGAGAGTGAAGTTACAAATATAACTTTTTTTTTAAATCGGTGAACATGAATTATGTTAAAAGTTATTAAATTTGTTGTATAATGTACATGTGTAATGTGTAGATGCTATTGTTCCCCTGCGCTAGTAGGCTTACGTCGCAGTCTTTGCTATATATACAGTGACTCCAAAAAGTATTCGTCCGACTTTAGCCCATACAATATAATAAGCACAGTTATAAAAAATATCTAATGGAGGAACAATAACTGTTTCCTTACATCTGTTAATGTCTATATTTAACAATAAAACTCCGTTTAGGTTCATTTGTTGTCTAATTTGTAAACAAGTTCACGTTATTTAAAAATGCCCCCAGTTGATATTTAACCAGTATTCGACTAGTAAATAAGATCCGATATATCCAGCTGCATTAACGTGCGTACCTCTCCCTTTCCATTTGTGCTTGAGTGACATCCACGCTAGGGGATTGTTTCCCCTCTGTTTCCAAAGCCGTTGAGCGATATTCAAGTGATACGGATAGAAAATGTGGGGAAACTACAAAACGAGAAAGAGAAACCTGCATCAATTTGTTTCAAAAAGGAAAATCTTTTTAAGATACCGTAGAAATAATCTGCGGGCCTACCGATGCAGCGAAGACTATTATGCACAAGTTTAACCACAACAAAACTTAAGAAAACCCGTCACGAAGCGACCTGCTGCAGTTCTATCCGAGATGGAAGACTACACCTACTTAAAAAAAAAATAAAAAAAAAATAAATCCTAAAGTAAGATCTCCAAAACGTGCTACAACAGTTCATATGCATATATGTGAAGGCTTGTTTCAGCACAGACTATCAGAAGTTTGCTTTCTTAAGCTGGTTAGGAAACCACACATGCGTAAAATCAACAGAACGAACGAGCTTATTTGCAAGACAAAATAAATCCGAATTTTTTGATTTCTGGAAGAAGTTTACATTTATGAGCGAGAGAGACGATATGAACTGTTTACGTCAAACGGGTGAACGATAGTACGGAGAAAAATAATTGTGAACTTGACTAGAGTATTCAACAAACTCTGGTAAATATGGAGGAGATTAAGTACTTGTATGGGGGAGCATAATTGCAAATGTCGTGGAGGATTTTTGATTTATTGATGGGAGTATGGACCACAAGGTTTACATAAACAACAGAAAATGTCGGCGATGTGGGTCTTTCTGAGGATTATACTTTCACAAAAGACAATGATTCAGTACATAAAGCTCCGGGTCCTATGCTGTGGCTATTGCCTAGCACTTCCCGCTGGATGCCGACAGCTTCGCAATCCCCAGACATCGACCAAACATACAATTTGTGCAATGTACTAGACAAAAATTTGACGAATCATCAGATATCCAACATAAATTGGCTAAATAATGCTCTACTAGAAGAATGGCCCAAATTTGTAATGCAAACATCAGAATCTCTGGTGAGATCCATTCCAATAAGAATGCAAGAGAGTATTAAGAGGAAAGAACTGAAAGGTCTCTGTTGGATTCCTTTCATGTTTAATTTCTTAAATCTGTTGTCATTTACGGCATAAATTCCTCTTCTAAATTTACTGTTTCTGACTATCTGGGAGGAGACTGAGTAGTGGAACGTGTTACTTTTACACATAGACAAGAACGCTCTGTCACACTACTACACTTTAAAACACAGTTTATATGTAATTCATGTCACACAGTCTCATACGGAACCTACATCCGCTTTCTTTTATATACTGTATATGATAAGATACTGTCATCCCCCTTCCCTTCTGTGTGAGAGGATGAATGAGCAAATGTATTTCTAGTTGCATGCTTGAGGGTAGCAGACAAGGCTGTCTGCTAGAGAACAGTGCGACCATCGTCGGAACAGGTAGCTACGCTTTCTAAAAGCAAAGAGGTTTCTACCCTTAGTATGGTCCTGTCCGTCCGTTGCTATGTTGGTATAGGAAGCTGCCCCTCTGGCCACTTCCGTTCGTATTTGTGAGCCACCCTCAGAAAGGGACCAGGGCAGTCTGTCCGTGGCGAGCGTCTGAAGTGGTAAGATCTCCGGCTAAGCGCGTGTCTGCTAAGTCCGCAGGACAATGGATTTCTTAAGTTCAGCCTAACTGAAAATTTAATCACCTTTATTTCAGGTTTAGCTCTAAAATATCTAATGTTATCTTAAACTGCAGCGCAGTGTAATTCTCGTGTGAAGTTCAGATTATTTTCCGGTAGTTCCTTTGTCACTACTTTGTGAGTAAAGTGGAACCACGTGTTGATCAGTAACTCTAACTAAGATCAATCTTAAATGTGAATGCTTGTGTGATCATAACGTCTCGTCTTCACAATATTTTTCAATATAGCAACTTTTCTTTATGTTCAACCCACGTGGGGTGTACTTTGCGAGACCAGTACCACGTGCTTATATAACTGTTTGACCCATCAGGTTAATAGTAAGAAGTTAGTAACCAGTTCGAGGTTTTTCTTTTGTAAGTTGCTTTTCGATCTAATTTATTTCAATTATCAAAATTATTGTGGAGTTATACGCTTTGTGTAAACCAAGTTGGCCACGTGAAGCATGTGGTGTAATCATCAAAGTAGCCCTCAGCTATTCTTTTTGGGAAGATTTCACAGAGAGTTAGTATGAATTTAGTATACCAGTGTGTGTTAATTACATGACGGACAGGATTGTGCTACGAACGTAATTTCTTTGGGTGAAAATTGAATCGGTTGGTTGTGGTTAATTTCCTCTTGCATATGTTTCAACGTTCTTCGTGTGTTATTTTATGACTGCAGTGTTGTATGCAGTCTCCCAATCTTGGCTCCATATTTGATGTGTTCCGTAAGATTACAATCTCACATTTCCACAATCCTAAATAAGGCACCAGCTTAGTTATGAATCGAGTTTAATATGCTGAAATTTCAATGATCAATCTTAAAATAAATTTCCAAATATAAACTGATTTCTTTCTTTTTATTTAAATTCTTTTTTATATGTATATTACCGGTTGTTGTATGACTATTAAAAGATCATAATTAATGTTAGTCTGTTTGGGAATTTGGTAAACCTAGACTAGATACCTGGTGAAACAGTTGCGCAGTAATGCACGGTTAACTTCCCCAGACAGCTCACAGTTTTAACCCGCTTTTATTGTCTAGCAGTTCCGCTTACACCACAAATTAAAGTAACAACGTTACAGAACGGCCTACTAAGTACTAACCATAAAACTCTATATTCAGAGTGTCATTTTTAGTGCTGAAGACGAATACATATTTCACATCCTAAAATGCCTATCTTTACTCTTGAAACTAATATCTATGTCAATGGAAATTTCTGTTTCTATATTGTATTTTCCTTTTCACAGGTCCACGTTCAAGCTTTGCTTCATTCTGACGTTTTTCCACTACCTATAAAATCATGTATCAGACGAATACCTATCAGTGTTTACTCTCACAGTGAGTGTAACATGCGGAACATGTGTTAATCCAGACTTAGATAACGGCCAGTAACATTTGATTACCTAACCGGACTACTATAAGGCGTCAAGAGCTCGCGGTTAAGGTACAGAGAGCAAGTAGGTAACTGCAAATTAGCTCAGTGTTTTGTTAACTAAAAACTGGCTTACCAGGAGAACTGTCATAATTTTGTGTAATAATGCAGGAGGCTTCAGACTTTTCACAGTGATGCCATTCTGTAAAACGGCGATATACGCCAAGGGTTGCTGAAAAGTAATGCCTCTGAATTTTGTATGTGAAATCTCTGTAAGCTTTTTAAATACGACAAACCTTTTTAACATCCTACATCTGTATTATTCATGTCAACGTATATATATTTCTCAATATAGTCACCATGGTGACGAACACATCCCTCCTGACAAGTCTGATGGTACCGCCTCTGTACAATGTTTGTCTTTGTTGACGGAACCACAACCACACCACTGCTTGCAAAGTGAAATCCTCGAAAGAGTTGTTTGAGTTTTAGAAACAGATGAAAATCGGATGGGGTCAAGTCGGTACTGTATGGGGGATGTGCGATGACAATGAACCCAAGGCTTCGGACTGTTGCAGGAGTCAGAGCGCTTTCTCACTCATAGAAAGTTGCGTTACACCCCCCCCCCCCCCCCCATATTACGAATATACACATCGGTTCGGACCCCTCTAGTGGCTCTGGGTTGCAACGTGCGTCAACGAAGCGGGAAAGTCGACAGAGTGATATAAGTGACACGTCATGACATGTTACATCTCAACAGATGTTAAGAACATGATTAAAAATTCGGAGGCATTACTTTTCAGAAAGCCCTCGTACTTCCTCCTGTAGCACTACGAAATGAGGGAGGTGTGTGTGCAGACGAAACACGTCGAACTGGCTCACAGTTGATTTTCAGACACTGGGATAGAACGTACGTGTGAAGCCGCACAGTGCGGGCTGGTGGACCGCAGAAACGAGCAGTCGTGGTGTCTGTGGGTTACGGATCCTCCTAGGACCGCTTCGCCGTGCCACGGGGGCAGGTAAGCCCACCAATTTGCAAAGGGCCCCAGCGGAAGGGCTCGACTGGTAGCGGGGGGCGAGCCATTAGGACGCTATTGCCCTGTGAGGGACGGCCTAATCCCACCGCCTAGCCACAGAGGAGCACCCAAGGCGACGACGGAGCCGGCACAATTGTCGAGGGCTGAATGCGAACGCAGTAGCAACCGGCGGCCCAGGAGGCGAACAAGTAGCAACCGTTCGGTCCTGATTTGTTAAAACTTCAGCTACTCACAATCTGTAATTAAATCTGTAAATGAAATGAAATTAGTTGAGGATAAATTAAATGACATTCCCAAAAGTCTTTCAGAAATACTTAACCTGCTACGTAGCGAATATATAGCTTGGACTCATATTCGCGCGCTCGGACGAAACAGCTCGATTCGTTGCGTAATAGCTGTAAGAACACGAGTAATAAAATTACGTCTCGTACACATTTTATGTAGAAAGTGGACGCCATGAAAAGGCAGTCTGGCAACATTGTAGTCACGTCCAAGACAAGTAACTTGCTGGAAAAAACGCAATTTCTCAAGGATTGTCATCCATGGCATCAAGGCATATCATGTGAATAGTGAAGGTTTGTAGTGTTCGTGATTCATTTGTCGCAGTCATAGGTGATCAGATGGCTCTCAGGAGCCGGTCTGTGCAGCCTCTGTTTCGACACTGCAAGCAGTACTTACGCTGCGTTTAGAGGTAAACAGTGCAAAAATCAGTCTGTAGTAGACACACGCACCTACGACGTACGTACTGCTGTGGAGCAGCTTCATCCATTTGAAACGGGTCACATTGTGGGCCTGTGTGAAACTGGACGGACTTGTCAATGGATTGTTGCACATTTGGGAACAATGTATCGGTTGCGTATTGCTCCTTCTACAGTGGTTCATTGAACGCTACCGCACCCTTAAACCAGGTTCTGGGCGTCCGCATGGTGCGGACGCATTTCAAGGCCGCCATGGGGAACCGTCTGCTTGCAGCAGGATTGGGATCACGTGTGCCTCTGGTCAGGCTACGACTGGCACACGCACATTGCCGAGAACGGCCACTTCGATGTCGTGAAAGGGTAGACTTGAGACTCCTAATCACCTTCCTCTATCTGGTTAAAAATGGCTCTGAGCAGTCCCCTACAACTTAGAACTACTTAAACCTAACTAACCTAAGGACATCACACACATCCATGCCTGAGGCAGGATTCGAACCTGGGACTGTAGTGGTCACGCGATTCCAGACTATAGCTCCTAGAACCGCTCGGCCACCTCGGCCGGCGCGCTCTACCTGTTCCCTGGACTCGGCCGAACTCCGCCCGCACAGTCCTGTCTGCCTGTTAGTATCTCTCTAGTTTTCGTAGACTTCACATCGTGTCACTTGGATATTACCATCTCAGTAGTTGTGGTATGTAAGTTTCAACGACAATTCGTGGTAAGCCTAGTTGCCACTATGAAGGTTATTCTTACACAGTGAAAAAAACGAAGGAAGGTGGGACTGTGATTTGGCGCTGTTCAAAACAGAAAGTGAAGCAATGCTGACGAAAGCTTAAAACCAAGGATTCTACAGAGCTCTTGTGTGACAGGAATACCACAGCAGCGAACAACGAAGAGGACGTTATACAAGTAAAGGGTGAAGTCGCAGGGAAGTGAGAGGGATCCAGAGACAAGAGATTGAACTTGGAGCAGAGCTATTAACTATGAATGATGGCAGCAGTTTCCTGTTAAGCGACGTTAAATCAGGAGACAGGATAATAGTTTTTTGTGGAAGAGCAGAGAGAAAGGCTCTAAGAAGGAAACGAGACTTTTTAATGGATGCTGTAGCAAACAGTTTTCACAGATATATACAATTCATGCACATTTCGGAAGTAATAAAAATGAGACTAATACCTACCCAGTTGCATTTGCATTATTACCAAATTGCCTGTGGTAAAGAGACTACAACAAGAATAGTACAAACTGCAATTTTTAGTTGAATGAAGCCGGCCGAAGTGGCCGTGCGGTTAAAGGCGCTGCAGTCTGGAACCGCAAGACCGCTACGGTTCGAATCCTGCCTCGGGCATGGATGTTTGTGATGTCCTTAGGTTAGTTAGGTTTAACTAGTTCTAAGTTCTAGGGGACTAATGACCTCAGCAGTTGAGTCCCATAGTGCTCAGAGCCATTTGAACCATTTTTAGTTGAATGTGCCGTCCAAGTTCTAAAAACATTCTCACGCTGTGGCTGATATAGAAGGAATCAGACGTTAGCTTCTAGTTAACGTTTTTTTTTTATCTCATTGTCTGTTAAAGAGAAACGAATGAGTAATGTTTGTTTTTAAATTTTTTGTAACTTACTATTTTGATGATTCAACTGTTAGATTTCCAAGACAGTGAAACGTCTCTAATAGGTGTCAGAAAAGAAAATATTGCTACTACTTTCATTGGATTCTTCTTCATTTGTTCCTTCATCAACTAATACATTGTATTCTTTTCCATAACAGTTATGTGCAAGATTTTCTACGTTTTGTTTCAAGTCCTTCAGTTTTATCAAGCACAACCTCCTTAATAGGTTCTTAATTTTTGTCAGTCTCGTCAATTTTTTGATCATCTACAAATGCCCTCTTGAACCACAATATTTTTGCGCCTTCTTTCATGTCCTTTGGGTCGAGTGATTCTCTGACGTAAGTTTAACAAATTTCAGCATTGGAGCATCCAATAAATGACCCTTCAAAAACCTGACCATAGTTTACTTGTTTATTTATTTATTTACTTATTTTGTGCTCCACTTTGGCAACGTCGCTGTGCACGTGTTCAAACCAAATTTCTGCATAAATTAATAGAATCATTTTTTTTTTTACTTTTAATCAGTAAGAACTCCCAACGTAAAAACATATACATATCACAACTAAGAACACTGAAATTGTTACACGCAACATATAGTGTGGTGTCACCGCCAGACACCACACTTGCTAGGTGGTAGCTTTAAATCGGCCGCGGTCCATTAGTACATGTCGGATCCGCGTGTCGCCACTGTCAGGATCGCAGACCAAGCGCCACCACAAGGCCGGTCTTGAGAGACGTACTAGCACTCGCCCCAGTTGTACGGACGACATTGCTAGCGACTACACGTACGAAGCCTTTCTCTCATTTGCCGAGAGACAGTTAGAATAGCCTTCAGCTAAGTTAATGGCTACGACCTAGCAAGGCGCCATTTGTAACGTTGCATGTACCTCAAGATACTCACTTGTATCATCAAGATTGCTGTATACCAAAGGACGATATAAAAGTTAAGTGTTCTAGTAGCTACGTTCTTTTCTTTATCACATTCATTACGAATCCTGTTCCAGACTTAACGCAAAACGGCATGAGTTTACGCGTGCCCTTTCGGCTACTTCACTGTGGACTGGCTGCCTTAACAGTCCACTACATATAGTATGTATTGCCGTACAGCTTGAACATGCTAGCTCGCGTCCCCAGAGGATTAGTGGGCCCTTCCTCGACCTTTTCTGGGCGGAAATTTCACAGAGCGGAAAATTCACAGGACGGAGAATACACGACACCACGAAGGATAGGAGTTTCAATGGACAACCAGGCCTCATCCCCTTTGATCCATTTGCGTCGTAGACAGTAACATTGCCTGCTATCACGGTCTTAACGATGCACCACACATGACACGAGCCACGCCAAGCATCAACAACGCGGCGTGGCCTCCTGTATGCTCCCAGACGTCCACAATTACAGTCCCTACTCCAGACCGACGCTCTCTCGCAAACCCGGCAGGTAGCCGGCCGCAGCAACGCCACAGCACCCTCTGGCTAGGGTAAGGAAACAGCAGAGCGCGAAGCGGGAATTTCAAAAGGAACGCGCTACAGACAAAGAGGAAGCGCAGAGAACCAACCGTAACATTTCGTCACGGTTCACAGCGTATACCTGGTGAACGGCCTACAACGGAGAGCATTCGCCGCAACACACAGGTCCCACCCTAAGCTTCTTGTTGCGGGGAGCCATCAGTTACAACTCGCGGTCATATTTGGTGCCTCTGCTGAGTAAAGCATCCAGTGTCTGCTACATTCTACATCTACATCTACATGATTACTCTGCAATTCACATTTAAGTGCTTGGAGGAGGGTTCATCGAACCACAATCATACTATCTCTCTACCATTCCCTTCCCGAACAGTGCGCGGGAAAAACGAACACCTATACCTTTCTGTTGGAGCATTTTTATGATCATTCCTACCTATGTAGGTTGGGCTCAACAAAATATTTTCACATCCGGAAGAGAAAGTTGGTGACTGAAATTTCGTAAATAGATCTCGCCGCGACGAAAAACGTCTTTGCTTTAGTGACTTCCATCCCAACTCGCGTATCATATCTGCCACACTCTCTCCCCTTTTACGTGATAATACAAAACGAGCTGCCCTTTTTTGCACCCTTTCGATGTCCTCCGTCAATCCTACCTGGTAAGGATCCCACACCGCGCAGCAATATTGTTACAGAGGACGAACGAGTGTAGTGTAAGCTGTCTGTTTAGTGGACTTGTTGCATCTTCTAAGTGTCCTGCCAATGAAACGCAACCTTTGCTTCCCTTCCCCACAATATTATCTATGTGGTCTTTCCAACTGAAGTTGTTTGTAATTTTAACACACACCATTTCTTTTGGAACTCGTGTGGATCACCTCACACTTTTCGTCATTTAGCGTCAACCGCCACCTGCCACACCATACAGCAATCTTTTATAAATCGCTTTGTAACTGATACTGGTCTTCGGACGACCTTACTAGACGGTAAATTACAGCATCATCTGCGAACAACCTAAGAGAACTGCACAGATTGGCACCCAGGTCATTTATATAGATCAGGATCAGCAGAGGTCCCAGGACGCTTCCCTGCTGAACACTTGATATCACTTCAGTTTTACACGATGATTTGCCGTCTATTACTACGAACTGCGACCTTCCTGACAGGAAATCACGAATCCAGTCGCACAACTGAGACGATACCCCATAGGCCCGCAGATTGATTAGAAGTCGCTTGTGAGGAACGTTGTCAAAAGCTTTACGGAAATCCAGAAACACGGAATCAATTTGAGATCCCCTGTCGATAGCGGCCATTACTTCGTGCGAATAAAGAGCTAGCTGCGTTGCACAAGAACGATATTTTCTGAAACCATGCTGATTACGTATCAATAGATCGTTCCCTTCGAGGTGATTCATAATGTTTGAATACAATATATGCTCCAAAACCCTACTGCAAACCGACGTCAATGATACAGGTCTGTAGTTCGATGGATTACTCCTACTTCTTAAACACTGGTGTGACCTGCGCAATTTTCCAATCTGTAGGTACAGATCTATCGGTGAGCGAGCGATTGTATATGATTGCTAAATAGGGAGCTATTGTATCAGAGGTAGTTATCCCCATGCAACTGTCATTTATTTGAAATGAACGTGATGTATTTTTTCAGCAGGAGAAGCAAGTTCACAGACGACTGCTTCGACGCAATGTTTTCTTCGCAGAGTACAACAAATGCACTGGCCAGCAAGATCAACAGATCTCTCACCAATTGTACACGTGTGGGTCATGGTGAAGTGAGAACTTATTCATTCTCCATATCCTTCAAGAACCATTGCGGAATTACAACAATAAGTACATGACGGTAGCGACAGTCTATCGTAGGATGATATTTGTCACGATTACGATTGTTTGCCTACGAGAACAGACTCCTGCGTTGGCGCCACAGTGAGCACACAGTGTATTTATTCGACTGTTTGTGCACAATTCACCATCACATAGTTGTTTCATTGGTCTCGATTTGTTATCATATACTCATACAGTGAAGAAATACCAGTCACATCATTTGTCAATCTAATGACCGTCTTTTAGGGTGCTGCGTTTTTTTCTGCCAGTGTGTTTCCACTCAGAACTACTCAGCTAAGCTTCTCGGTTAGTGCTCTGGTTATTGTTTACCTTTCTAATATTTATTATTTGCTGATGTCTCAGGAAAGAGAGTACAGTCCGTTTTAGTACTCTGCTTTTAAAGACGTATTCAACGATTAACCTTTTATATGTTTCCTTCCACGCAGAAATACCTCTCTCCCCTCAAGTAATCCACTTAATTGACAATATTTCTTTCCTTTTCTTCAGTTATACTATTCCCCTAAAGTAGTTTAAAAAAATAAAGAACTCCAGCACTCTCCTTATGGGTCTTCCTCTACTTCTTTTAACATTGCTAGTTCCTCGCAACAATCCTAATCGCAGTCACACGGTGTAACAGAATTGTTGCACACGGTTTCATTAACTACGTTCGATTCTAGTTTACGGTATACTCTCTGATATTGGTGCTATTGATTAGTACCAGCATGCTTACAGCTTTCACGTACGTTAAATTTCTTCGGGACATTATCTCTCGAGCAGATCTAGAAGCCCACTCACTCATAATCACCTGATTAGCTGAGTGGACGCCGGCACGGTAGTTCAGCGTGTTCGGTCGGAGGGTTAGCAGCCCTCTGTAATAAAAAAAACTGAGTGAATGGATCAATAACGAACTTCAACGGGTGTCATGGGACGCCCACCCCAAACATGGCAACGAACATGAACGAATAAAATGAGATTTAAAAAAAAAAAAACTGGTCAGCGTGACAGAATGCCAATCCTATGGGCCTGGATTCGATTCCTGGCTTGGTCGGAGATTTTCTCCTCTCAGAGACTGGGTGATGCGTTATCCTAATCATCATCTTTTCATCCCCATCGACGCGCAAGTCGCCGAAGTGGCGTCAAAATCGAAATACTTGCAACCTGCGAATGGTTTACGCTACGGAAGGCCCTAGTCACACGACATGTATTTACCTAACTCTGTTTGAATGCGGAAGAACTGGCTGCACCCATCCATACTGCTGTCGTTACCGTGGATTCGGTTACCTTCGAAAAGTTCAGAGAAGCTTGATCTAGCAAGTTGCAAACGATTGGAAATTCAGAGAGGTCGCCTTGAGCAGCCGGTCTGGAGACTATGTTTTGTGAAAAATACCCTGTCACAACTAGCCGCTCTTCCTGATTTCAATACGTAAGCTATGCTTAACATCTCCTCAATTAAGAAGTTTTGTAGTTATTTATATCCTGTTACAGTTAATAATCTTAAACGATAAGCCTCCAGCATAGGGAAAATGGATACATCGAGAAACAGATTCGTCGGGCTATGGAGTTTGGACCATCTCCGGAAGTGTACGAAGAGGAACATAGATCAGTGGCCTTTCTTTCTTATGCTGGAGGCTTATCGTTTAAGATTGGACGAATTTTAAGGAATTTTAACAGTAAGAGTGTGTTCCGTCCACCTTCTAAGATTAGGGCTCTGCTCGTCTCTGTGAAGGATGATTTGGGAATTAGAAAACCCGGGGAGTACAAAATCCCGTGTCAATGTGGGAAAGCTTACGTTGGCCGTTCTATTCGCACAAGTGCATGACAGGTGTGTGGAACAACGCCGTCACACGCGGCTACAACAGCCGGAAAAATCGGCGGTAGCAGAACACTGCCTAAATGAGGGACACAAAATGAAATTTGAGGAAACTGTTGTGGTTGCCAACATTTCAGGTTTTTGGAACAGTGTCTATAAAGAGGCCATTGAAATTAGGTTGGTTGATAATTTAATCAACAGAAACAATGCGTTTTCTCTTAGCAAAACGTGGAATCCTGTATTATCTCGCATCAAAACTGAACGTTCTTCGGTGCGGCCTTGATTGCGATATATCGTTGCCAGCAGTGTTTCACTAAGGGCGGCGCCACCTCCCTGTTTTGGAAGGCAGAAACCGTGATGGGCGGCGCATGCGTCGTGTACTGAACGGTGGCCTAGATAGGACGTCGATTTGCAACCTGGCGTCAGTTCTCAGCGGGACTCATCAGCAGAAACAGCATTTCCTGAAGATGGCGAACAGATGGATCGCCGAAATATCGAGTCAAGTTGATTTTAGGATCCGGCAGCAAACCCGAAGAGACTTTCAAGACTTCTTCTATTGTTAGCTGGAGTGCTTGTGTTTTGGTTCACCCTGTACTGTGACTAAATTATTTTTGAAGACAGAACAAAGTAGGTCAGTACTGTTAATTTTGCAGCAAAAAGTCTGCATGGCTCGTGAAGCTTAAGAATAGTAAAGTAGAAAATTTACCCTAGTCCAGGATTCGAATCTTCATTTCCTGCTTTTCTTGAATAGTCACCTTAATCATTAGGCTATCTGATCACGCCCCAAAATTTATCATTAAAACAAAACTAATGAGGCTTCCGTGGCCACCTATTCACTTACAGCCTGTTGTTTTTCGTCTCGGTATCATACCCCGACGTTTGTTTTATAATATTTCTGCCCTTCCACCAGACTTACTGGTATTGTGATAGATGCAGTAAGTATAATAAGCTGACTATAAGGTGTGCTACGTGTGATAAAGAAAAGAAACTCGTGAATATGAAACATAAGATCATCATGTATAATCAGTTTAGCAACTAAGTGAGCTTTTCAAAGCAATACCCGTCTTTTCCTTCACATACTTTTTTCGTCATTATCTTCGTTACCTTTCCTCCTACGATCCTTGATATATTAACATATTCATATCAATGTAAGTTCCTGAAAGTGAGAATAACTACTTATTTTTGTTCAAGATTTTACCGAGGGTCAACTGTTTATTGCCACCAACATCATTAACATGTTATTGACAGTGAGAATGTCCGTGAGTCTTGTTGTATGAACGGAAATAGTCATCTTGTGCGACATCTGTTTAGCAGCCACTGCGGCCGTCCTACCGACATTCCACGAATTGCAATCACTTAGAGCCTACCTGTCATTAAATTCTTGAAGTCCCGTTACTCAGTGAGAATAAAATTGGCACCCTTAATATATTCCAAACGAAGCCAAACAGTCATTCAAAGAGAATAATATTTTGTGTCTCGTAAAACTTTAATTGTTTACGTTTGGTCAATCTAAGCCACCATTGCAATGAGTTGTAAGATAGGTTATGGGGCTACAGTATGGTAATGAGATATAGAACAGTTTATGTAGCTACAGTGCCGCGTGGGATTAGCCGAGCGGTCTCAGGCGCTGCAGTCGTGGACTGTGCGGCTGGTCCCGGCGGAGGTTCGAGTCCTCCCTCGGGCATGGGTGTGTGTGTTTGTCCTTCGGATAATTTAGGATAAGTAGTGTGTAAGCTTAGGGACTGATGACCTTAGCAGTTAAGTCCCATAAGATTTCACACACATTCGAACACTTTTTTTGTAGCTACAGTAGCACGCAACGAGCTAAGGAGCTTGGTAACATGCATAAACTTCCTGCTTATTCAAAACAGGCAGCATTTCGAGCACACACACTGCTGGAACGCAGACCATGCTGGACCTGTAACTATTACACCTGTGGTTCAATATGAAGGGAGCGGCAGGATCATATATCCTAGAAACTGGAACTGACTGGGTACCTGTAGTTTATCCAAAATTCCATACCAAAATAGGGAAAAATAGGGAATGGTAAACATCGGAATGGTCGGGAAAATGCAGCTGACTATACAATAACTTCCAGTTGCTTCAATAAACGTTTCAGTTTAACAAGTGGAAGTAAGGTGTCGTGGAAGAACGAACTACGACACTGTGCAACAGACATCATCTGGGTCACTGACGAGTCGAAAACAGACGGAGGCCCCGGGACCGTGGTGTACGTGGCACGGCCCAGACTAGAGACCGCTATCTCTTTAGAAAAGCTGATAACAGTATCCCAGACGGAAATATCACCTATCAGGGTGAGTGCGGAGGATAACGTGCATAGGTGCTACAAAGATCGTAGCATCTACATTTATTGAGACAGCCAAGCGTCCCTCATACCACCATCAGCTCCCTCAACGAGAACAAAGATCGTTGTAGAATGCAATGAAGGCCTTGCAACACCTTAAGAAAGCAGCTAGGTAAACCTGCTGTGCGTGCCTGGTCAGTCAAGGGTCAAAGGCAATGACCAAGCTCTAAATGGTTCAAATGGCTCTGAGCACTATGGGACTTCACATCTGAGGTCATCAGTCCCCTAGAACTTAGAACTACTTAAACCTAACTAACGTAAGGACGTCACACACAGCCATGCCCGAGGCAGGATTCGAACCTACCGAACCCAATGGTATGTTCCAAGGCGCTAAAGACTTGCACCATTACAGGAGAGGGCTGTATTCATTAGAGAGATTTTAAACATCTGCGTTGCGTGGTTTCGAAGACGAGATCCTTTTATTGTGTTACGCAATGAATGTTTGACTATGGTTTGAAATTTTGTGTGGATATCGACTAGTGATTCCGGATTTCTATATGCGTTGTGGCCCAGGTTCTCACTACTCCGCCGGCCGGGGTGGCCGAGCGGTTCTAGGCGCTACAGTCTGGAACCGCGCGACCGCTACGGTCGCAGGCTCGAATCCTGCCTCGGGCATGGATGTGTGTGATGTCCTTAGGTTAGTTAGGTTTAAGTAGTTCTAAGTTCTAGGGGACTGATGACCTCAGCAGTTAAGTCCCATAGTGCTCAGAGCCATTTCCATTTCTCACTACTCCTCGTAAGCAAAACATGTGGAAAGTTTGCTGTTGATACTTCGCGCCAACTTTATGAATTTAATGTTGGCATTCAGAATTTTTAACTGTCTCAGGATGTCACCGAACTGCTCCTCACCATTGCGCCGCCCGAAGATACTGGAGAAACGTTTGAAAAACCATTAAACAAACAGTAGCCATTGTTTCCAAGACGAAAGTCAGTATGCAATACATCACTGTCACTCATTTTTTCTACCAATAAAATCAAACATTTTTACCAGATGTTCTCGTATTGGGTTCGTGGAAATAGTACGACTGGGTCAGCGGAATTTTGGTCAGACCTTGGGGCGTGCTCAGATTGTCTTTTGGTTACGGAAACTGCTCGCAAACAGCGGGAACTGAAGATCGATTTCTGGTCGAGGGCAGAGTGTCTCACATAACAATACATGTATGTCTTAGTGTGCAGGAAGAAAGCGTTCTTAAATACTTTTACAATTTAAATTTTCCCTTACGACATGCATAAGCGCGATTAATTGTTTTATCTTTTTCTGTAAAATAATGATTGGAGCACTACTGGCTGGATCCTCCACTCAGCGCGGGCTCTTGACTATCTAACGCGGCGACTAGGCAGAATTTAACACGATGTACCTCAAGAGAGTACCCAAAAACTCTGTCAATCAGTGCCAAGCCGAGTAACTGCTTGCATAGGACGGGCCAGAGGTCGACCAATATGTTAGTGTCTTGCTCAAACTGTGACCGCTCTTTCTCTTGAATTAATCATCCAAAATATCTGAAATTGTAATCATACGTTTGTCTGCGCGTGTAAATAAAATCTACCGGTTTCCATCCCATTCGGATAATACTTCCGTGGTGCGTTTTTCTCCTCCATTAGAGTGTATTTCAATTTTGTAATACCTTGTGCATGTTCTAGTGATTTAAATATTTGGCCAATGCTGTGGAAAGTTTCATCTGGATTTTAATTAAATTATTCCGCTAGTGTCGTTTATTGTAAGTGTGAGAACTGACAGCAGAAATAGTTTAAAAATGCTCCAGTCCACAGGTTTACTGCCGGTTCATAGTGTCCAAAGGACACAATATTTCGGCCGTCAAACATGTCGAACTCATCAGGTGCGCGGACGAACTCGTGGACTGTTTGCTCGGCAAATATTCCGGGAGAAACTGAAGAATCACAATTTTAAAATTATTCTTACACGTCCTCTGACGGGAGAAACGCCATACTGGCGACTTTTCTGGCAGGGTAGTACTGACAGTCGACTGGTATGACGAATATTTTAAATTGTAGTGTGTTATCGACGGTATTGCAACACCTGCAGCCTCCTATTGTAAAGCTGGCGAACTGCGTATGTCATTGCATCTGGTGTGAGGTGCATCTCCGCTCATCTCTCATAACTTTTACTACGGCACTGGGTGAGGTTTGGTGGACAGTGCAGCACTGGTTGATCACCCTGAGGTCCCAGGTTCGGCAGCGTAGCCTTCTAGGCAGCAAGAGCGGCACGATTGCTGCGTTTTCAAGCCGGGCTGTGAGCACACTAGCTCGTTCGCTTTGTTGTGGCAGTGTCTGGGGTTTTGAGAACATGCCAGGAGGTGACGCAGCTCGGCCTCTAAATGTCAGTGGGCGAATCACTGACACGGGTCACTGACAGCAGTAACGAGTCGAGGCTTAGCCCAACAACCACATGCGTTGGTGCTTATACTGCAACGCATCTGGTTGCTGCCCAACAGAGTGGGCGCCGCTGCTGTCTACATAGTAGTTGTCCAGCGGCAGTCCGCAAAACGTCGTTGACAAGTGATATACAAGTAGCTGCAGCACAACACTGTTGTTGAGTTCATAAAAACATTACTTCTGTTAGTTACAGTACAAATACGAGTGAACGCGATGAGAAAGCGGGCAGATGGAATGTGGGAACCAAGTACATTAGTTCTCTGTGGACCATTACACCGCAGCAGAATATTGGGCACCAGTTTGGCTTCGCAGCCTTCGTGTGAAGGAAGTTGCCGTTCATCTGAATGCAGCCCTGATAACCATCAGTCGTACAGTCAAATCTACACCCGCGCGCTGGCTGCCAAAAGAGTCGAACATCTGTCCAGTCTCTACATCTGTCCAGTCTCTACAACCTTTGCCAGCAAGATTCTAGAAGTTCCTCTTCACGAAGAATTTCTTTCAATATCTAGGAAACGTCTCAAATGCAGAATAC
Source organism: Schistocerca nitens (assembly GCF_023898315.1). NCBI lineage: Eukaryota > Metazoa > Arthropoda > Insecta > Orthoptera > Acrididae > Schistocerca > Schistocerca nitens. Next base: position 379,286,774 of record NC_064622.1, on the reverse strand, counting down.
AAGGATATGTATAAAGAGTTCAAATGTTCTACGGTGGATTCAGCCACGACACTGAGTGGAATGTAAGTGCCAAGAGGTGTAGATACAGCATGAAGGACACCCGACTGAAGAAGGTACGAGCAAGTACAACGTGCGGGAGTGTGTCTGTTGCGCTGACGATACGTGGTGTCACTCAGACAGTGAGCATCTTTCTGAGTGTCTGAAACGACTTTTCCCCAGTGTCATCAAGAGTTTAGAAGAAACATCCAACGAGATGCTACACTGGATTGAGTTTTCCGACGTTTGTGTGTAGTCTGAGGAGTTTGACCATTAAACAGTGTAAATAGTTGCACATATGTATATTTTTGTTTAAATTTTCTTGGATTTATTGTAACTAATATATACAATTATTATTATTATTATTGAGAGGCACCCTCATGCCTTGCTCATGCTGTGGCATCAAGCAATCAGGCCTGCAAGATGAGTGGTCTGCCAAGCGAGTGGATTCATTCTTATTTATCGAGTAACATGAGCTCTAGTACTCACAATTAAGTTACAAATTATTCTCCTGTTTGAGTATTACGCAACGGAAATGGATAACGCACATCTGACTATTAGTAATTTACAAATCTCTGACTGTTCACTACGCACTGGCAATACCACCTTTTCTTTCTTACCCAACGGCTTTGATCAACACGTGGCCATCGCACTGAATATGAATGGCGCACACATTATATATTCTGGATATCATGACAACATACTATTCGAAGGAAAAGGCCACCAATCTTTTTCTTTTCACTATCTTTTTTATTTCGATAAATTCTATAACCTAAACACACTATTACGTTTTCTACAAGAATTGCACATGAGAAACTCCGCCCAGTGGGCATGGATTTACATTGGTGATTCTCTATCTTATGGTCTCGTAATTATCTAATACTACAGTGCACTTTCTGGATAGGATGGTGGATCTTTTGCTATATCTCACACTTCGTCTCTCACACCAATCATCACGAAAATTTCCTCCAGACCGAGCGGTACAAAAAGGAACATGCATAACCCCCTGCCTCTGAACCTATCTTGCTACTCCCCTATGCAAACCACACATGCTTAAATTACATGAAATACACCACACTGGCAACATGGAATACAACACCAGGAATAGTCACAACGTTATAATTACATCACTTTCAGCTTTCCCACTTCAATTAGTATTCATCCCAGTTTCACACGACACTGCCCCACTTCGTAACTTTTCTTTCCTACTACGAACTCTGGAGGGTATATGCACGTCTTCCTGTGCAATGCAAGCCAAGTGGCGTTGCTGGATAGACGGCTGACTCACCTTGCTTCACTCTCAGAGTATTATAGTTTCAATCAAGCGTCACACGGAAACATAATACGCAAAGTAATACTAAGAACATATTCATCACACACACGAGTCCTCAACTGATACCATGGACGAGTACTTCTCCTTATCGTTTGTCTCATACACAGATTGAGACTCACACAGTACTTACCACGTGGAAGTACTCGTCTCTAATTTCAAGTCCTGCATACGCCATTTCTTAAATATTTCCAACTTATAGTACACACGCCAGTAATTCAGCTTAACTTATACACTCGGAAGTATTTCAACTTATTGCTACACGTGGTTTCATTGTGACCATTGGCCACTTCCGGTGATTACTATGATACCCTTAATATTACCTGCCTGACATTTAATTCTCCCCACAAAAGTTCCTGAAATAGAGAAATTATTATTCCAAACTACTCTTAAGTATTCCACATGTCTTTACGGAGCACACCTAAGACAGGTCTTACCAACACAAGATCCAGAGTCCGAGTGCTGAGACATGGCCGTTCTTCAGGTCATCTTGCACCTCTGTCGAGCTGGGGGAAAACCATGCTGCCCATTGGTCAGCCACATTTCAGGCGCTCAAAGTTCAGGTAAATTTCATCTCTTTGGTTCCACCAAAGGTGACCAAAGGTCCGTCTCAAAGATGATCATATAATGAACATTCATTATCTGCGGTTAGCAGACAACCATACATTCATTCATTTCGCAGATCTCACCAAATTGGATGTAGGGGTTTATTTTGTGAGAGTGCACATTTGATCAATTAAATAAATAAATTTTCATTCTTTCCTACACTGGTATCCGACTTCGGTGTATTAAGTGAAATTGAGTTATTATTACAAAAAATATGTTGTTCTGACAAGAATAACGAAGAATGTTGTACCTATTTTCAATGTCGGGCGGTACTGTACCCTTTCATTATTATCATTATTGCTATTTGCAGTAGAAACAGTGGAAGGGGACGGAGATTATAACACAGAATTGGCTGATCTGCATGGCAGAAATGACAGTTACGCAGCACTACCACGAATGCTCATGGTCTAGTGGTTAGCGTTGCTGCATGTGGTCACGAGGTCCCGGGTTCGATTCCCGGCGGTTTGGGGTTTTCTCTGCCCGGGGACTAAGTGTTAGTGTTGTCCTCATAATTTCATCATCATCATCATCAATCATGAGAGTGGCTAGACTGGACTGTGTAAATAATTGGACTGAGTAAAAATTTGTAATCTGTACGGGTGCTGATGACCGCGCAGTTGAGCGCCCCTAAAACCAATCATCATCATCACTGTCACGAACTGTAGGCGGTGACGATGATAAGATTGTAAGTGGAAGGCAATTGTGGTATCAAAAGAGGAAGAAGCTACTAAATATGAAAATCTTACATAAAAATTTTGTGAATTTTAACAGCATTTGCATTCATCATGTCTTTTGACTACGAAGCTATTGTGCTTGTAAGTTTTAAGTTTCGATCAAACTGTCAACCTAATTAGTTTCAGGGTAACGTTTACAAAAGGTTGGTTTCATTCTCTGCATGAGCAACTTTAAATTAATAATTTTAACGAAATAGCCGACTATGCTGAAGGCATAATGGCTCAATCAATAGAAACGACGAAAGGTAAAATATCGGGAATAGTTTGTGTAGTCATTCTTATACATTGGTTGGAGGGAGTACCAGGAAAAATATACTAGTTGTTGTAACCGGTAAGGGATGACTGCAGAGATGGAGATGCGTTTGATGGACACTTTTCTACGTCTCTCATGAATAAACCAAAACCGTGGTCAGCTGCGAAAACGTATCTCAGCACAAAATTTAACTACTTTAAATATCCGGCAGAATGATCTTGTTTGTATTTCTGAAGGAGTAATAGATTGCGCGTTTCAAGCGAGAGAATGTGAAAATCTCGCACGTGGTTTTTGAAGGCCAAATGTAATGTTGCGGGTAGCATTTTTAAAAACGAAGGAATCGGAGAAGAGCTGCTTAATCCACAATCTTTTATTGTCTAAAAGACCGGTTTCGGAACACTTAAAATTCCATCACCTGGTTTAAAAAGTAAAATCAGCGGATGATGGAACTTTGACTGTTCTGAAACCGGTCATGCATCCAGTAAAGGAATGTGGACCAAGCAGCTGTTCTGGGGTTTCTTCGTTTTTCAGAATGGACTTGTACACTTCCGTCTGCCCCATAGGAACAACTTATCGCGGATTGCATAAAACGAATTGATAAGAGCAGATATCACCCTGTATAAAGTGATCTTATTCAAATAAACGTCATTAATAATATGTATAATTTATGGCAGTTACACGTTTAAGAACAGAGACCCAAAAGAGGTACGAAACAACGTCTATAATACGGAAAAAATAATTTAATTCTAAATCAAATATTATGTTACAATAGATCAGTTTGCGATTGACCCAGCTTGTGGCTTGTTCGACCGACTCAACAAGCTAGACGATATTACTTCCGCTACGAGGAGGCATTTTTATCGGTTCATCTAGTCGACCACTCGTACGTTTGCATACCTAATAGATAGCAAGGGAAATAGGAGGCGCTGTACATGTGAAGTTCGTTTAGAAATAATTTAAATCTTCTGTTCTGTTTCGTACCTTGAAAATAGCAGTGTGACAGTAATGCGATGTGCTTACGTTTTTGAAGACTGAGTATCAGTCAATGCAATTAATTTTAATGTCCCAGAAAAAGAATCACATATGAAAAGGAAAGGAAAGAAATCTAGGGTCGGAGTGACATCCTCGTCACTTCACTGTGAGTAATATCCTACCCCGCGAAACTACGTAAACCTGGGACTCCCCACCGCTTCGGCGGTCATGAAACATGCTGCCTAGAAAGTTCGAAAAGTACGTTTTGTATTTGGAGTGACGTCGGATGATTTCGTGTTGTTCTAGTAGATAATGCCAATAGTCAATGCCCACATGAGCACGTAGTGCGTTGCGTGTCCTCCAATCCAGCGGATTGCCGATGTCTGGGAAAAATGAAGCGTCCGTCGTGATTGGGGATTCGTCGGTGCGTCGGAGGAGTTCCACGATATGCTGCGTCAGCCGCAAAACATCCTTTGCCTCACCGTACTGCAGAGAATGTTCGTCGGTGTCCTGCAAGCCACATATACGGCAGAGCGGGGAATCTACCATGTGAATGTCATACAGTCGATGGCGGTTGACTGTCTTGCGGTTTCTTTATGTATACCAACACGATCTCGCTGCCGTGGTGAGGAGAACCGTGTGGACAGTTCGCCAAATCTGTCGCCAGTCTCGCGTTGGTTATTCAACTTCGATAACACTGCTGCCATGATGACGCCGCCACTATCGATATATCTCACGGGTAGTGGGGATCCTGTAGAAGGTATCTGTAACTGAACGTAACTAAAATCAACAAAAATCCCTCAACGTGAGAAAAAGAAGACGATATTGCGCCTACCGCCACCGCCGCTTCAAATCACAGAGGAAGAAACACGTCCAGGATCGCCGACGTGATGGCGTGTTGCCGTTGGTTCCATGTCCGTGGCGTCTCTCGCAGGTAAAGAGCTACAGCCGTGTTCCGCACATTCGTGAGATTAAGTCCTCCAGAATGGTTTGGGAGAGTTAAAGTCTCGTATTTGACTTTAAACAACATTCTTTGGCTGACACATTATCCAAAGGCTGGCATTAACCTGTCAGCAATACCAAGTGGCATCGCCAGTACCTGTGCCAGGTGTGGCAGTTGCGAGGCCAAATGAACATTAGCGTATTCCACTCTTTGGATTAGGTATCGGGTTCGAAGTGAATTGTTGCGTACGTGAAGTCGGACGTGCTGGAGTAGACGTCGGTTGCTCGCCGCCGCTCAGTGCCTTAGCGATCGGGTGAACAATACTCGTAAGCATCGTAAGATGCCCACCCTCGTAAATGGATTGTGCAGAGCGTCCAGCCGTCGTCCGACGTGCTTAATCTTGGTTTTATTCGTGTTGACCGTGTTACCCACCGCTACTCCGTACGTAGTAAGAAGAGCAACCACCTTACGTACTTCGTTCTCCGACCGGACGAGCATCGTCAAGTCGTCGGTATATGCACGGCTCGTGAAGGTACTCGCACTGACGCCTGTAAGAGTCCGACTACGAGTCTGCATCAATGTTTCGAGGGCTATTGCAAGCAGCATCATCAACAAGGTACACCCTTGCCTATCTGAACTGCCAACAGGAATCGTTCCTACCTCTCTGCAACTGACTCTCACCGTCGAAGGAGCGCCGCGAAGGAAGCGCGTGAGGACGATAACAAAATCCTGAGGTGTCACCGTGCGTCGCATGGTCGAGTCAAGGAAATCATGGTTCATTCTGTCAAAGGCACGATCAAAATCCACTGATACGAACGCCGCTCGCGTGAGACAAGCTTCCGTCAGGGAAATCATGTCACGGTATTCGCTAGTATAGAATGGATGTTGCTCCGAACCCCTATACAAGCCTGGTCTGGTGGTAAAGTCTTGGCTGTTACAGTCTTGAGCCTTGGCGCCAACATTCACGCAAAGATGTTATAGTCGGTATTTAGCATTGTGAGCGGTCGAAATTGATGGGCGCATACACTCCCTGCCGATTTCGGTACTGGTGTAAGCGGTACCGCCATGAATTGCGACGGAACGTCCGTGTCAGAACTCAACAACTCATTGTACATCGGCACTAATTGGAACTTCATTAAATCCGCAAATTCGTGGTAAAGTTAGAGTGTCAACCCATCTGACCCAGAGGATTTTGTGCACCGCACCCTTCGTGAGTGCCCTGTGCATGTCATCTTCCGTTAGGGGTTCCAATAACGCCTCTGCATCCGTACCATCCACCTCCGTTTGCACTTTTCTCAAAATTTCTTATCCTATCCGATCGTCCGTCGGCGTCCCAGTGAAAAGGAGGCGGCAATGCTCCAGATACCCAGAAACAATGTCCTGTTGTGACGTCAAGGGCCGACAATCACCATCATGGAACACTGTGATCAAGGTTGGCGACAACGCGCATGTCACTTGGACACATGATGCATGTTAATACGTTGTCCAAGCACCGAGCACGGATCGAATGTCCCTCCAGTCGACGTCTCACGATCGGTAAAATGCACGCTCGAGCGATGGGGCCCTGAAGGCCAGAGCACGGAGCACCATGTAGTAATAATAAAGTGTATCTCGGAGCCATTGCACATTTTCCTTCCAATAAGTTAAGAGAGCTCTTCGTATCGCCGGTTTTCCACATTGTAGCCACCATGAAAGAACCGTACGGTGCATCGGCAGACGCGATTGCATGTCTACCATGTTTCTTAGATCCGCTGGTGACATTTGGGATCCTCCAACAAGGATGGATTGGAAGGTAGGAGACGAGGTACTGGCGGAAGTAAAGCTGTGAGGACGGGGCGTGAGTCGTGTTTGGGTAGGTCAGTTGGTAAAGCACTTGCCAGCGAAAGGCAAAGGTTCCAAGTCTCGGTTCGACACACAGTTTTAATCTGCCAGAAAGTTTCAAGGATGAATTAAGTTTCCAGGAACTACTTCTCCGCCACACCCGCTGCATAAATACGCACGGTGACCCGTAAAAGCTGTGAGCTAAAGTTCAGCAGCCAACACGTTAGCTCTTAATCTGTCAGAAACATAAATCCGATCCAGTTTGCTCCCGAGTGGCTAGTAGAAAACGTGTAGCCCTCACGCTGCCCGTGGTTCTTTTCCCATGTGTCCATTAGTGTCATGTGCCGGCAGATCGTGTGCAATGCGTAACAGGAGCTGAAATTAGGGATTTCATCCTTCGGTGTGAGAACACAGTTAAAATCCCCTCCTATCAATATGTGGTCATATCTCCCATGGAATAGGGGCGCAATCTTATCCGAATAGAATCGCGCTCGCGCCCATCGATTGTCAGATCCGGAGTGTGCATAGATATTGGCAATACGCATGCCGTTCACGGTCATTGCCAAACCTCGAGCCGAAGGGAGGTAATCGAGGTCACACATCGGAATCCCTTCCCAGGCTAATATCGCTGTGTCACGTCTTCCCTCTGGAGTCGGCGCTAGGTAAGTGTTGTAACCGTGCACGTCGGGAAAGGCAGCATTGCAGGTTTCTTGCACCAGCAGAGTATCAACGTCTGTGGCGTAAATCGTGCAGCGGGAAAGTTGCATCTTTGCAAGCGAACGCGCCGTGTTAATGTTCACTGTTCCCACCTGATATGCTTGGTCTGATGTTGTAATGCTCCTGTCATGTCATTGTGAACTCCAAGGGCTTTAGTCCACTATTCGTGCTCAGAGGGGTGCCCGCCAAAGGGATGTCCTCCGTTGTTAGCATCCTGTAATTGAGTCGTCATCAATTAGGGGTGCCAATTCTTGTCTCTTCGACTGGTTCAGCCCAGTCTCAGTGGTCATCAGTGCCAGATACGTCCTCTGGTGCATTTAGATGTGGCTGCCGGGACATTGTCCCTGAGTCTTCGGTCGGCAGTGCTGGGTCAGTCGGTGTCAATGAAGAGGGACCGTCTGAAAGGCGGTATCTGGTCACCATCTGAAGGAATCCTGTCAGCGTCCTCTAAAGACACATGTTCCGTGTCAGACATTTCTTCGGCTCGAATAACTTCCGTGTCCCCTAGACTAGGACAGGACGTGTCACCCGAACTATGGCGACGCTTTTTGCAACGCTTCGGCGATCGTTGTTTGCGCGCCGTTTCCTCTGCCAACTTAGGCGACGCCTCACTGTGTTCGTCTAGCGCTTGTTGGTGCGCTGCTGCAACTACTGTCTCGACCTCCACTTCCACGCCGCGTGCTACATGCGAGGTTGCGGAAGGTTCATCCCTCATCTGACGTGGTGTGGGTCTAGAGGCATTCTCCGTGTCACCTCAATGCTCCCCTAACTCGGTCTGCTCTTGCATCAACATGTCCCTGTCACGCTCGGAACTCGGCAACACCTCCCGACGGACCACCGACACTTATGTCTTTTGCAGTTGCGATGGAACTTCTCGCTATGACGCTTCTGCATGTGGCAGTTGCATGACGCGGAGTTGTTTGCACTCCGAGCGGACTGTCCTTCTCCACCACAGCCAGAACATGTGCGTGTCTGGCCATCGTGAATCACAATAGCTCGACGTCCTCCAATACATAAATAAAATTTTTTTTGTGGTAAGGTCTTATGGGACCAAACGGCTGACATCATATGTTTCTATATGAATAAGAAGAGATATGTTTGTTAAGGGTGATCCGCACCTGTCGGACGCCGTTTAGCACAGGATAGGTGCTAAAACTCGCCCAGCGTTTAGGCATATGGTTGAGTACTGTTGATACAATAACCATCGATTGTGGTACCTCAAACGGCAATTAAAAATCCGAATGACCCTCACACCCAAGACTTAAGGAGCTAGTGTTCCATCGCTGATATGGCCATCACAGTGTCGAAATTTAGATCCTCTTTGAGCAGTGGCGAGAGTTCTTTCACATGCAGCCTCATTGGTCATGTTGACGTACATTGTAATGCTTACAATGGATAGGTGTATTCCAATTAGGTCTGTAGCAGGCAAATGAGCTTATTCCCTCGAAAAACGCTCTATTTCGAAAGCCTCGGGTCTGGCATATTCGTTGTCAAACGTGAATTGGAGTGTAGTCTTTCTAAAATTGACTGACACTGATCTAGACAGACAAGAAAACGCGCGATTACCGGTGGTGTAAAGACTTCCTCATCCACGTGCGCCCGTGGCAGGGACAACACGTCCGTGCCGCGCCACCGCCTAAAAAGAGACTGCCCATCCACAGGCGGGCTGGCACACGGAACCTCGACACTAATCCGCCGGGCGGATTCGTGTCGGGGACGGCACGCCTTCCCGCACGGGAAGCAGCGCGTTAGACCACAATGTTAGCCGGGCGGCATTATTTGACCACCGTGAACTCTAACGGCCGGCACCTACACACAGATGCATCAGTTACATAACAGACGCGTAAAAATTCTCTTGCAGTTTTCTCAGAATTGCCTGTGTGGTGCACCTTACTACCTGCAAATTATGTTGTTTTAATGGCCCACTGAAGGTGTACAAAGTTTCAAGTAAAACAGTGATCCCGACGTCGTGGACTCCGATTGTGAATACATTCTGTGTTCAAATATAAATCAATGTACATTATTTAGTGTGCAGTGTGCAAACTGTACTGACATTATTTAACAGTTTTAAGCCATATATGGAACAAAATCGATCTTCTATTTAATTAACAGGAAGCAATCAGTCTACATTGCAAATAGTGTTTATTTCCCCGGTAAGCGACTTAACTCACAGACAGACCATTTTAAAACGATTATGTATCACCACTAGTTGTTAATGGAGTCGATGCGCGGAGCCGTTGTACGCCCTTTTCCTTTTTTTTTCCTTTTTTTTTTTTTTTTTTTTTTTGAATGGGTGCGCCGGCTGCTGTGGCCGAGCGGTTCTAGGCACTTCAGTCCGGAACCGCACGACTACTACGGTCGCAGTTTCGAATCCTGCCTTGGTCATGGATGTGTGTGATGTCCTTAGGTTGGTTAGTTTTAAGTAGTTCTAAGGTCTAGGGGCCTGATGACCTCAGATGTAAAGTCACATAGTTCTCAGAGCCATTTGAACCATTTGAATGGGTGCGATCTAAGTGAGTTAATTTGTATAATGACATTAAACTGGGTCAAATCTATATTTAAGTACACTTCGCCTACGAAATGGAATGCTCTTAAATGTTAGTATAAATCAGGAAACTAATTTAGATGTATTATACGCTACAGCATTGCAAAATATTTCCTTAAAGGTAGCTCCTTGAAGGTTGTTCGAAAGTGAACGGAAAATGTAAAAATGGTCGGATGAATAAGGTGGTTGCAGAATGGATGAATGGATTGCCAAAGCAACTCCTGCATACAGCTTTTTTCGTTAGTGTAGCAGAATGCCGGCGGTCGTTTTCGTGGCGTAACATCACTTCGAGCAGTATTTCTGGTTTTCTTCCTGGACTACGCCTGCAAAACGTGTCAGTTGTTGACAATAAACCCCAGCGACGATGGTTAAGCTTCTGCGAAGCAATTCGTAGTACCACCACACCGTCGGTGGTCCACCTGATACATAATACCATCTTTTATGGATGCGCTGAGATCTTTGTACAGAGAGTTGCTGCTTTTTTTGGTCTCAACCATTCTTTTCTTTTCCTTATATTAGCATAGAAACACCATATCGACAGTAACGAAACAGTATATGAATGACCCGTGTTGAAGTTAAAATGTTCTAGTTTATTAGGCATTGTCACGTTTCTTCTAAAATGATCGACGTTTCGACCCCTCTGGTGGGATCTTCTAGTGTCCACTACTGCTAGAACATTATCAGAGACGAGTGTAGCGTCCTCTTATAAAGGGAAAGTTTTCACGCGTTCGTAATGGAAAAGTCATAGTATTAGTTAAAATTCATATTGCTACCATTGGTGGGCTATAGTCATAGGCTAATATTCCCGTTATGATGCAGAAGAAGGGCGTTGTTAGCTGATCTCCTATGGATACCATTGGCGGCCCATCGTCATTGGATAGACTGTTCCACACTTAGGCTGGAGAAGGGTGTTGACGACAAACCATTAGCGGTAGCAGGAATTTCAACCAATAACCCTTGTCCAGCGTAAGTGTGGAGAAGTCTATCCAATGACGATGGGCCGCCAGTGGTATCCACAGGAGATTAGCTAACAACGTCCCTTCTTCTGCATAAGAGCGGGAATATTAGCCTCTGACTATGGCCCACCAATGGTAGCAATATGAATTTTAACTAATACGGTCACTTCTCCAGCACGAACGCGTGAAAACTTCCCCTTTATAAGAGGACGGGACGCTCGTCTCTGATAGTGTTCTAGCAGTAGTGGACACCAGAAGATACTGAGGAAGATTCCAGCAGAGGGGTCGAAACGTCGATCATTTTATAAGAAACATTATGCAGCCTAATAACCCAGAAGATTTTAACTTCAGTGAGAACGGCCACGAAAGCCTGCAGACTTACATGACCTGTGTTGTTCACTAACCAACTGATGACAAGCAAGTATAGATGCATATACGGCAACTCGCTGAATTTTGTGACTCTGGCTTGGAGCTTCCGGCATTCACACGCCAAATTTTTGGGCCCTCTTCAATTCATGAAAATTTCTCATGACGGTAGAATGATCACAGTTCATCACATTTGCCAGTTCTCGAGTACATTGACCTGAATAATTCTGGATTAATGCGTTTAAATGATGTTCTTCAAACCCCGAAGGTCTTCCTGAATGTGGAGAGTCACCAGTGTCGAAACTATCCTGCTTCAAAACCATGTTATAGCCGAGCTCTCTCCAATTGCATTATCGCCATACTCGGCACAAATGTTTCTGGCTCCCTCCACTGATGTCACCCCTCTACTGAAGTCAAACAGAAAAATATATCTGATATTTCGCTATTTCTCGGCTTGTCACTCAATATTCCATGTTCACAGTTCCACTCATTGTATCCAGATGAGAAAATGACACGATGTACAACCAGACTGCAGAAGTAAACTATAAATAGAAAAATAATAATCGATAAAAATATTTATAGCAACCGGAACACTAATACTCAAAACAAAAACACTACGAACTTGTGCATCAACCTAATATAGAGGACCACATGTAAATTAGTTTTCATACTGACCCACATGTATAAACTTGTTGTACATTTAAGCGACTCAGAACACTCTCCGAAAGTATCTCACAAAATTTACTGTTCAAACTGAACAACTTTATATTCATTCTAATAGAATATGATTGTAGATGAGTACTAATGTGTTAATTCATTAAAAAGATTGCAACCCAATTTCTGAGAGGGATTATTATGCCGAAAGAATGTAACAGATGTGTCTTGTCTCAACTATCATGTGTTAGCTTCCTTTACGTGGTACGAATTTTATCAGTATATGTAAATGTAAATACGTACTTACCATTCTGTCATAAACTACGGCTTTAAAGCAAGTACGGCAAAAGGTAAACGTCGACTACTGATTTGCGGAAATTGGATTCCACTGGAGCAGCTACAGATCGATTGAGGTGACAGACAGTTGTCAGTGGTCCGGAGCGATGTTACCGTCTGTCATGTTGCATGTGGCACGCTCGTGTTCAGCAGTTGTACATGCGTCAAAAATAAAACAGATACGTGTTCTCACAGCCTGTAATCCGTCAACCGTGTCGGTGTGTGGAGGTTCACGCTAGACGTAACAACGACAGCAATTGCTTCTGTGATATATGTAGCGACACCATAATTACGCTCTTAAAGCTGTACAAGAACCACAAGATGAGAACTTAGTTCAGAACCATGAATGTATTAAAATAACAAATTATCTATTTCTAACTGCCGTCTGGAAACTGTGAATTACCAAGGGAATAAACATTAGTCAAAACACTGAAGCTATCCATCATAGTTGACTTTCCTAAGCGTCAGTTATACAGCAAGATGGAATCACTGTTAGGACAAGCGAATGGATGTTACCCTTCGTTACATGTTGCTTCAGAGAAATAAACTGTTGTAATGACCCAGAATCTTCCTACATCTACTCAACGACGACACTTCCTGGTACACAGCAGCGTCGTCACAAACGGTTTCTGATTATCGCCCAGCCTATACGACAGACCGTTTACGTACCACAAACCACGTATACTTCGACCGATTTTCGGATTCAGATATGATTATCGTGGATGTTTCTTAACTTTTGCGAAGATTATTCTAGTGGAAAGAGGAATTATTGCGCAAGTATTATATACTAAGTAGTACAGCATACTTTCTAAAACTCAAAGGAAGTATTGGAAAAAATATGCTCATCGCCAGAGTTACCTTGGATTTAGGAATACACTCACTTACGTATAGTTCCACCGCAACTGTCTGCCATCATTCCATTTGTGGTCAATATTTCAAAAGTACAATGAAAATTTGGTCACCCAGGAATAAATACATTAATCTAAAGATTTCTTAAGTTCCTTATTAAGCCTCATAAAGGAAAAGAAACCTAGTACGGTACATAAATAAGTGTGACCCATCTTCAAAATTATAAATATAATGAAAAGTACTATGATGCAGTACTGTACACATAACTCCAAATTTAGCTAAGTGACATACCTTCACTTTCATCCATTTTAGACCAAAATCTCGGCCGGCCGGAGTGGCCGTGCGGTTGAAGGCGCTGCAGTCTAGAACCGCAAGACCGCTACGGTCGCAAGTTCGAATCCTGCCTCGGGCAGGGATGTTTGTGATGTCCTTAGGTTAGTTAGGTTTAACTAGTTCTAAGTTCTAGGAGACTAATGACCTCAGCAGTTGAGTCCCATAGTGCTCGGAGCCATTTGAACCATTTAGACCAAAATCTCAGTTTGGAAACATCCACTGCCGCTAGAGTTAAGGTCATGTGTTCTTCATTTATCGAAACACTATCTGGCTCTTGTCGCAAAACGAACATCACTCTATATTTCCGCAGATATTCGACATAATATGTTGTACTTAAATCACTGTCTGAAACGCAACAGCCTCCAGTTTGGGCAATATATCACTGAAGATTATTTTTCTTAGTTGTGGGCACATTAACAATTACAAATGACCCTTTGTCTGTATACCAATTGTCACTATATGCATTCCTAAGTTCCGCACTGCCATTGGCATCACCATTGCTTAATAAATTGTATGTCTGCAATACTGGAGTAACAATGACCAGTGGCAAATATAACCCCCAAACAGAGAAAGCATGCCATGACCTTAGAAATCGTAATATAGTGGCAAGAGATACACACGCGAACAAAACTTGATCAGTGGTCTCTTTTTGGAAATCAAACGAGTAGCATTCATCTCATACTTGGAAGCACCTATCGCTCTGCACTTAAATGATATCATTGGATATATTTCACAACCTGATTGTAACACACCGTTACTTATACACACATCAAAAAAAAGTTTTGCATCACCCAGGTTCCCATGCCTCCTTAAGACAGACGTTGACTGTGGATATTGTATCACAGAACAGTCCCTTTGACTGGTCAAAGATGTTACTAAATCCACCCAAAGATGTAAACAACCATGCCATGAGCAGCGCCTATTAGTCGGAGGGGGTCCGACAGCCGATCGGTTCCAGTCATTCCATCAGGAAGGAGGTACACTGCTCGTGTTTTCTGTAGTTCAACCATGCCTTGACGGTCAATACCGTCGTTCGATCGCGTCCGCATTGTTACTTTGTGCTAGGAAGAGCTCTCAAGGAGAGAAGTGTCTAGGTGTCTCGGAATGAACCAGAGCGATGTTGTTCGGAGATACAGAGAGACAGAAACTGTCCTTGACATGCCTCGATCAGGCCGTCCAAGGACTACTACTGCAGTGGATGGCCGCTACCTACGGATTATGGCTCGGACGATCCCTGACAGCAACGCCAACATGTTGAATAATGCTTTTCGTGGAGCCACAGGACGTCTCGTTACGACTCAAACTGTGCGCAGTAGGTTGCATGAGGCGCAACTTCACTCCCGACGTCCATGGCGAGGTCCGTCATTGCAACCACGATACCATGAAGCACGGTACAATTGGGCCCAGCAACAGGCCGAATAGAACACTCAGGATTGGCAACACGTTCTCTTCACCGATGAGTGTTGTATATGGCTTCGGAGACGCGTTTGGAGGCAACCCTGTCAGGCTCAACGCCTTAGACACAATGTACAGCGAGTGTAGCAAGGTGGAGGTTCCCTGACGTTTAGGGGCGGCATGCTATGGGGCCGATGTACGCCGCTGGAGGTCATGGAAGGCGCCGTAACGGCTTTACGATAAATGAATGTCATCCTTCGACGGATAGTGCAACCATATGGGCAGCATGCTGGCAAGACATTCACGCCCCAGTCTTGCACATCTTGTGAATGTCTTCTTTCAGAATAACGACATCGCTCGACCAGAGTGGCCAGCATGTCCTCCAGACATGAACCCTACCGAAGATGCCTAGGATTGATTGAAAAGGGCTGTTTGTGGACGACGTTAACAACCAACCACTCTGAGGAATCTGCGCCGAATCGCCATTGAGAAGTGGTACTATCTGGACCAACAATTCCTTGATGAACTTGTGGATACTATGCCACGACGAATAGAGGCATGCATCAACGCAAGAGTACGTGCTACTACCCAGAGGTAGGCAACGGTGTGTACCGCAATCTGGACGTGCTACTGGGTACTAGAGGTACCGGTGTGTACAGCAATCTGGCCCAACATCTCTGAAGGCTCGCTTTATGCTGGTACAACATGCAATGTGTGGTTTTCATGATCAATAAAAATGGCAGAAATGATGTTTATGTTGATGTCTATTACACTTTTCTGTACAGGTTCCGGAATTCTCGGAACCGAGGAGATGCAAACCTTTTTTGATGTATTCATAATTGTAAGTCCCAACAGGTCCGCCAACTGTTGCCCAAAAAAGTCGGCACAACATGGCGCCATTTGGCGTATTTTGGTGGACCTTCAACGCGAAACAGTATATGGTAAGCACAAAACTAAGTGCCAGCAGGGAGCCGTAAAACTGTATGAGTGGTCAAAGTAACAACGGGAGCAAAGTACATCGGTTTTACAGTACTTGTAGAACAGGAGTGGCCACATCGATCTTATCTGACGCACTTCTGGCGATACCATTATCTCTTACGAATGAATACTCGCCTTCCGGGCATTCAAAAAATGTTCGATACAGTACCATGTTAGAGAATGCATTCTGCATGCTCAGACCTTTTTAGCATTCTATAGTGAGATACCGATCGGCCACGCCTAAAAGAATTCGTACACTTTATAAAAATGTTCGTCACGGTAGAGATAGGAGGAAGAAATATGAGCGCAAGAAGAGTGTTCAGAAGCTGCAAGAGTTAATGCAAACAAAATGGTGGATGGATAAGAGGAATCACGACTCGAGCAAAATAAAGAGACCAAAGGATATAAATACATACACAACGCTATAGCTCCTGTTATTAAACATGTAATGGGAGAGCGCATTTTACTAGATAAACAATACCGCGTCGCTCGCATTCTCCGGTTATATTTTTTGTAAACATCATCTAGATATAGCGGATGTGCCATAACCGCGATCGCAAATGGTTGACGTAATTACAAACACAAACACTGGGAGAGGCGCTGTTTACGCGAGCGATTATAGCGGTGTCGGCCGAGCGACTGCAGGCCGCAGCTTCCCAGCGTGTTTGCCGTTTTTATTTGCACACCGCTGCTCGAGCTGAAACACAGGCAGAGGAGGTGCTGTGTGCTGGCCGTTATTTTTATTCATTAGTGCAAAACTGGGCCCCACGTGTCGCTGAATATCCGCCGACACCTCGCCCGGTTAATATTGCGGCGGCCACGCGAGTGGCTTTTTTTTTTTTTTTTTTTTTTTTCAAATCGTTTCTAGGCGGCTGTTTCTCACATCATCAGCAGACTCGGGAGCGCTTACATTAATGCGGTGGTTCCGGCACCATTGTTCGCGGCAGGCTCATTGTGGAATCGCGCACAATAGCGACGAGCGGCGGTGGCGAATAAAAGAAACGCTCCTGACAGCCAAGCCGGGACGGGCTGGCGAAGTGCGCAGCGGGCAGACGGACGTGGAAGTCCGTCGGCCATTTGGGCGCAGCAGCGGCGGCCGCCGGCCCGTCTTACCTCACCCAGGTCGTGCGGCTGTAGCTGTGTCTACTTTGGAGAGTCAACATTACCTCCAGTGACAGCAGGGACCTACATTGTGAGTCCTAAGGTTCAGTTTATACTGGGGGCTGACATCCTACTTAAAGCCTGTATTCTTGAGTCATCTAATGGAAGCCTCAGGCAAATGGTGACTCCTACCTAGCGTCGATACAGCCATCGGTCAAGAATAGAATGGTCAGCAAAACTTATGGGCGAAAGTAGCTTTGGCACGGTGTGTCACTGCCAAGTAACATAGCTCAGTGAAACTTTGAGCCGGCAGCTCTCAGCCGTGATAAATACTGCTGTTTTGAAGAGCGCGCCGCAGCGTGTTGTGTGAAGCAGTCGCCCTCCGTTTCTGGCGGTGGTGGCGCTGTGGCAACCACAGCTTTGGTGTCTCCCTCTGGTGGGAAAGGGGAAAGGTTGCGCTATGAGGGGTCAGTCGGGGTGAGGCTAGGTCAGTCTGGGCGAATCGAGTTGGTCAGCCGGGTCAGTGTGGGGCAATCAATGTCTGTCTGTCGTCCGGAGTGATAGTATGTGTTTGGCCGCCAGTCTGCTCGAGTTTGTTCAGGCAATGGACACTGGCGGTTGGATCGATCGGTTGGTCGCGCACTGGGACACAAAATGACTTGTCCGTCTTGACCGTCCGCGCGTGTGACGTCGCCACGTCAGTCCAGTGGCCTGCGCTGTATAGCGAGGGGTAGCGGCTTCCCTGATGACATTGTTAGTCTCAGCGACACTGAAAACGAATTACAGGACTAATGAACGAAATGAACGATCCGATGATTACAGAGAGTGGACTGAGAGCAAATCGAAAACAGATGAAAGTAACTATGAGTAGCTGAAGTAAGATTAGCTACTAATTTAGCTTAGAAATTGAGGACAGCGAAGCAGTCGAAGTTTACGAACTCTGCTATTTTGGAAAGAAAACGAAGTAAGCTGGACACAAAAAGTAGATAAGCGCAGGAAAATACGGCCTTCCTGGCTAAGAAAATGCTGTTAGTATCAAATATCGGTCTTAATTTAAGGCATAAGCCTCCGACAGTGCAGAGGTGGACTGAAATTTTATTCCTGCAACACAGTGACACATTCAAGTAATCATTATGTGATGAGTAGATATCAACACAGGACAGTGTTTTGCGCACGACTGCCACTTGCAGCGTATTGATGACCTTGCACAAGTGCCGTTCGCGGTCCTGTACAACAACGCCACGTACAGACTTGGGTGGCATCTGCATTTATGGTTCAAATGGCTTTGAGCACTATGGGACTCAACTGCTGTGGTCATAAGTCCCCTAGAACTTAGAACTACTTAAACCTAACTAACCTAAGGACAGCACACAACACCCAGCCGTCACGAGGCAGAGAAAATCCCTGACCCCGCCGGGAATCGAACCCGGGAACCCGGGCGTGGGAAGGGAGAACGCTACCGCACGACCACGAGATGCGGGCATCTGCATTTATGTTCATGGAAGTATTTCACGCGCGTTACCATGATTTTACCCAACCGCTATGTACACGGAAATAGTAATAATGGGAATAAAAGGAAGGGTCAAGAGCCTGACCAAAATCTATGATCAGGGGTAATAAAGTGAAGAAGAATCACAAGCCGTGATGAATGGAACCAACAGTGTATTGAGCACACAATACACAGACGAATCATGAAAGTAGCGAAGAGCACTGGATTTAACTTAGGGATAAACTTAAAAGAAAGCTGAATGATGACCACAAGGTAAGCGAAGTTTAGGAACTCTGCTACTTTTGAAGCAACACAACACTTGACGTACGGGCTAAGGAGAACACGTAAAGCAAATTAGCATAGGCAGAGGGGGTACCTCGCCATTAAAAGTCAAGTGGTATCAAACATTGGCCTTCATACAAGCAAGACATTTATTAGTCTGTACGTTTTGAGCATAGCTTTGTATGGTAGTGAATCACGGGCCGTGGAAAAACAGGACAAGAGCTGAATCAAAACGGTGGAGATATGGTTCTATAGTGGGGTTTGAAAATACAGTGGACTAACATAGTAAGCATTGGAAAATTTATCCCTAGACCTTGAGCCTAAAGAATATACACTCCTGGAAATGGAAAAAAGAACACATTGACACCGGTGTGTCAGACCCACCATACTTGCTCCGGACACTGCGAGAGGGCTGTACAAGCAATGATCACACGCACGGCACAGCGGACACACCAGGAACCGCGGTGTTGGCCGTCGAATGGCGCTAGCTGCGCAGCATTTGTGCACCGCCGCCGTCAGTGTCAGCCAGTTTGCCGTGGCATACGGAGCTCCATCGCAGTCTTTAACACTGGTAGCATGCCGCGACAGCGTGGACGTGAACCGTATGTGCAGTTGACGGACTTTGAGCGAGGGCGTATAGTGGGCATGCGGGAGGCCGGGTGGACGTACCGCCGAATTGCTCAACACGTGGGGCGTGAGGTCTCCAAAGAACATCGATGTTGTCGCCAGTGGTCGGCGGAAGGTGCACGTGCCCGTCGACCTGGGACCGGACCGCAGCGACGCACGGATGCACGCCAAGACCGTAGGATCCTACGCAGTGCCGTAGGGGACCGCACCGCCACTTCCCAGCAAATTAGGGACACTGTTGCTCCTGGGGTATCGGCGAGGACCATTCGCAACCGTCTCCATGAAGCTGGGCTACGGTCCCGCACACCGTTAGGCCGTCTTCCGCTCACGCCCCAACATCGTGCAGCCCGCCTCCAGTGGTGTCGCGACAGGCGTGAATGAAGGGACGAATGGAGACGTGTCGTCTTCAGCGATGAGAGTCGCTTCTGCCTTGGTGCCAATTATGGTCGTATGCGTGTTTGGCGCCGTGCAGGTGAGCGCCACAATCAGGACTGCATACGACCGAGGCACACAGGGCCAACACCCGGCATCATGGTGTGGGGAGCGATCTCCTACACTGGCCGTACGCCACTGGTGATCGTCGAGGGGACACCGAATAGTGCACGGTACATCCAAACCGTCATCGAACCCATCATCCACCATTCCTAGACCGGCAAGGGAACTTGCTGTTCCAACAGGACAATGCACGTCTGCATGTATCCCGTGCCACCCAACGTGCTCTAGAAGGTGTAAGTCAACTACCCTGGCCAGCAAGATCTCCGGATCTGTCCCCCATTGAGCATGTTTGGGACTGGATGAAGCGTCGTCTCACGCGGTCTGCACGTCCAGCACGAACGCTGGTCCAACTGAGGCGCCAGGTGGAAATGGCATGGCAAGCCGTTCCACAGGACTACATCCAGCATCTCTACGATCGTCTCCATGGGAGAATAGCAGCCTGCATTGCTGCGAAAGGTGGATATACACTGTACTAGTGCCGACATTGTGCATGCTCTGTTGCCTGTGTCTATGTGCCTGTGGTTCTGTCAGTGTGATCATGTGATGTATCTGACCCCAGGAATGTGTCAATAAAGTTTCCCCTTCCTGGGACAATGAATTCACGGTGTTCTTATTTCAATTTCCAGGAGTGTATAACAAACCCTGACGAGAATTAGCGACAGGATGATACTACATGTAATGGACACTGGGGAAATAACTTTGAAGGTACTACAGGGAGCTGTAGAGGCTACAAAATATAGGGGAAGAATGAATTTGGAATGCATCTAGCGAGTAACTGACGATATGGAGTGCAAGCGTTACTCTAAGATGAAGAGATCGTCGCAGGAGATGAATTATATGCGGGTATTATTCATGAACTATTGACAGTGCCCAGTCATGTGGTCTCTCAGCTTTCCTCGGCGGAATTCCTTAATAGAGTACTTTCTCAGAGAATAAAGTTGAGACTGAGACAGAGAGAAGGAGCAGCCTCAGCAACAACTTATACCACTATTGTTACCACGACTGAGACCGGCAATATATTAAGGACGTCGCACAGGTGCCATAAACAGCGCAACGTGCAGGTCTGGATAGCATATGCATTCGTGTTCTCTTGGTGTTCCCATATACCTGTAAACAGATAGAGCTTACAGCGTCACAATAAAAACTGAGCCCAATAGCTAAGAACTAATTTACTTTTGGAATTCATTACCTACGACATAGTAAATGAAATCATCCGTAATATTTGTAAAAGGAATATTATTACTCAGGGTTATTAACGGGACCAGGCGAAATGTCATTATACGTAAGTGGCCTATTATTTTAAGATCATTTTGGATGTTAAAATGGTGCATTGTACATTGTCTGTTTATAAACGTTACCCAGGGGCGCCTTACGAGCGAGATGGTGCAGAGAAACGGAGTGCACGCATCCAGCTCCACGTACTCCGTGGTTTCCCAAAATCATTCAGAGTAGTGTCGGTATGTTATCCTCTACGTCCCTACGGTTGATTACTGCGATCATCGGTGTTCAAAACATCTTCCTGTTTGAATGCAGTTCACTGACTGATGGAACACAAGCTATACTACAGCTAGCGGCCAGAGTGAGACTGTTACACGAAGAAAAAAGAAGCAATTCTACTATAATGTCCTCGTCTCAAACATACAACAAGCCTACCAGCTCTCATAGTTGGAAGTAGTAGGGAGTGTCCGTGGCGGAATACGGAAGTGAATCATAGCATGACATAAAAATGTTTCGCATTGTGCCTGGCGTAATGATAGCCAAAAAACCAATACGTCAACGCAGTGAGATTAGTTGGAAGATCAAAACCATGGCTTACAGTACTCTAAATAACATCCATTACATGTATAAAATGTAAATATTTAACATAATGCAGCGCGTCAGCAACCGTATATGTATAGAAAATAAACAATTTTTTCAGCCTTCAGTTGCAAGGTAATTTATACCTTGGCTTTGTAGTTTGTTCTTAGGTAAATTGTTTAATGTTGCCATACCAATAGATAGATTTGTCCATTTGTGAGACGGCTTTCAGTCACATTTTGTTTATATGTATATTTGCTCTAAATAATTTTGGGACAGTTTGTCTCTCGCGCCTGCGCTTGCGCTTCCGCTGGCGCATGCGCTTGGCCGCGGCCGAGCCTCGCCGCGGATCTGCTCGCCACGCCTAGTTTCCGTGCCGCTCACATCTGGTCCTTATTTCTGGCCGACGTAGCTTCGTCTACGTTCGCCTTAATGGTTTTAATTTTGACAGACATAATCTTATGATTATGCGTCTTTATTGTTTTAATTTTTAATCTGTGACATGGCCGGTGTTTGGCTCTCAAAATAATTTAATTTTTTTTAAGTATCACGATTTCTTTATTATTCAATCATTAGACTGATGATGCATTTCAGTGAGTAATATATGTCCGTATGTGGTTTAATTTATAGGTTCTAAAGAAGATTCAATTACTGGAATCAAAACCTAGGTAAACGAGTAAAAATGACCTTGCAACTGAAGGCTGAAAAAATTGTTTATTTTCTATAAAATGTAAAGCACGATATGTTCTCCATGATAGTATGTCCAAGATAAAATGTCAAATAACCAAATGAACGATATGAAATGTTAATGAATTTATAAATACTCCCCGACTCCGTGAGGTCGTGTCTAACTGCTCTTCCTCTCATACGGTGAGGACGCTTTGTGCAGTCGGTCACAATAAAGCGGAAGCACATACCGGCGGCTCTTGCTAGAAGCGCCAGTATGGCAACGTCCGTGGCGTCGTATAGCTTCCAGTCTCAGAGTGCACACTCTCTCCGGAGGAAGCCGTAATTCTTCGCGGTAGCAGAAGTAGCTTTCACTTCTATGGTAGTCCTTCCTCTTATCTTGGGTACGATTTAAATATATTTCACACCCTTTCAGCCATATCACTTCTTTTTTGATCCACTCCAGTGCGCTCCCCTTCTTGTAATTTTGCCTTGCGTTTGGAGATGATTAAGTTTGATACTTTCGATTGTGAAATGTAAGTCTGTCTCTCTTTTTATCATTTCCGTTCACAGTATTTTTTTCGATCCATCATTTACTTCCTACTAAAAATTGAGGGCTAGCCATTTTCATACTGATTACTGAAATGTATCATTTGTGTGTCATGGCGCTGACTCAGTGTTAATTGTGCCGTGTAAATTATGTGTTGGGGAGACTGCACCAAAAGGCTTCTCAAGGGGATATGAGACATGTAAGTGTTTTGTTGCTCACTCCATGCGCGATCGAAAATGGATGACTGGATGAGTATGTAGTGATGGCAGAGGAAGGAACAATGCAGTGAGGACGACCTAAGAACAGTAACGAGAACTTCTCCCACACCAACATTTTAGGTTACTTTGAGAGTGACATAGAAGCGCTTGAATGAGAAAGACGACAAACCTTAGTCAACAGTTCTCCGTATCACCTGAATAGGTTGAGAGTGAGACGCCTTTCGATGAGGGGGATGACAAACGCAGGACCTCCAAAGACGGGATTGTAAAGAACCCCAAGTACAATTTTTCCTGACCACTCGGTAGATAGAGCCAGTTTTGGACTTGAGGGAGAAATCCGGGACGGGAAAGAGACAGAAAACTGTATGTCCAGCATGACCCTCAATTTGAAATCCACTGGTCGCATCTTCTACATCTGCTTGCGGCCGAGCGTCGTTCTTGATAAAACGTGGAAGACTACGTGTGAAAGTGACAGGGTACGCAGATTTTAAAGCCTCGTAATGACAGAGCGCTTAAAAATCTAACGAGCTCTATCGCTTCCCTTTGGATGCGAAAGTAACACTCGCAAATGGGTGAGGATGCAGACCGAGAGTGCAAAGTATAGATTCAGAGGAGGACAGAAAATTTTACGTCTGGCGTGAATGACCTTAATTGGTTTCCTTAAAACTCAAACCATTTTCTTTCCCCCGCTTCTAAGTGCCGCGGAATGACCTGACTGGCTCAAGCGGTTCTCTCACAGACGGATGCTGGTGGCCCTTGCGTGGTGTGTACAGCAGGTACTGAGAACGGACGAGCGGCCAGGCGGCGGACGCGGCAGGACGGCTGTTGGCTACGGTTGTCCGTGGTGAATGTGTCTTCGGAAGTGAATACAGTCTTCGTAGCTCTCCGGAAATCGATACTTGTGCCCTGTCAGGTCACTTTCGGTCGCTTTCGTGTTTTTCTCACTTGTTCCTGTCAAATCATAACATCAGGGCTATTCACAAGCCTTGAATGACAGTGGATTCAACAAAAGCATCAACGGATGTTTTTTCCCGCTGTGCCGTATTCTTTCCTCACGCTGTCACCAGTGTTCGAATTAGCATTCGGTAACTGGCAGAGAAGAATGATTTTCGGGTGTGTCTGCATGTTATGTGACAGAAATACCATTTTTTCTCTTATGCGTAAAATAGCCTCTCCACTCCCGGTCCCATGAGTGTAATCCCATATATTTACAGAATTAATGTCTTAGTGAGACCACACAACTCGTTGCGTAACCTTCCAGTAATCATTCATTGTGTGTGATCTTGTCGCTGGGCTGTTCATGATCTGCCTATTAACTACGTCTTACGAAATGAAGACTATTTGTGATGGTAAAAGAGTCCGACATTCTGCAGCAAGCTATATCCCGCCCTCCGTGTGCAAGAAGTCGTTTCCGTTGGGAATGATTTGGATGTTTACTACTTGGAGCACTATTTAATCGCTCGTAATAATTTATAAAGCGTCAGGGAGAGAATCTAGGTCAAGGCTGGCCAAACGCTGCACAGTGTGCAGACATGCGGAAGTGGTGCACATGTGCCCATGTGTGCGACAGCGACATCTGTTATTAGACATGTGCCTAAATGAACGGCGGCGGCTCCATTTCCGTGTATATGTGGTAGAAGCAGTCTCGTTTACCCCTGGTGACCATAACCTTAAAAGATAAGTACTAAGAAATGGCAGGTACTGTGGAAAAAAAAAAAAAAAAAAAAAAAAAAAGCCGGCCGAAGTGGCCGTGCGGTTAAAGGCGCTGCAGTCTGGAACCGCAAGACCGCTACGGTCGCAGGTTCGAATCCTGCCTCGGGCATGGATGTTTGTGATGTCCTTAGGTTAGTTAGGTTTAACTAGTTCTAAGTTCTAGGGGACTAACGACCTCAGAAGTTGAGTCCCATAGTACTCAGAGCCATTTGAACCATTTGAACTGTGAAAAAACAAAGGACGGGAGATCTATGTTCTCAGTCGTTTAGAAATGAGTGGGAACTGCAAATCTTTTTTGTAGCCGTTGTCGAAAACTCATAGTGTTTGCTGTGCCGCCGGGTAATAGGCGGCCAGCGTAGGTTTTCAATTGAAAGACACTACCATACATATCACAAAGACGAGTGTAGCGTACTCAACAGTGAAGAACGGCAATCAAAATTAAATGTCCTTAAGAAAATGGATGAGACACATCAGCTCGATTTTACTGTACGTCAAAGTAACTGATACTTCTTGAACTCTTAGTTTCTTGTGTTATATTCATGTCTATTTTACTGTACACTGTACGATGTACTGTTTTCAATTTTACAGAATGGCAACCACACTAAATCTCCACTACGAGCTAGTTTTAAAATCGCATTAAGAATTGCACAATCTGGGTAACCCTTTTCCGAAGGGGAGTTTGTGAAAGGGTGTCTGACTGATGCTGCAGAATTTGTGTGTCCCACGAACGTTAGCAGGTTTCAAGAAATCAGTCTATCCAAACAAACAGTGACAAGACGTATCAGTGCTATGGCCGGCGAAGTGCACAGGCAGATAATAAATAAGGCTAAAGACTTTTGTTGCTTTCTCTGTTGCTCTCGATGAAGCAACGGATCTTACAGATGCAGCCCAGGTTGTGATATACATACGAGGTGCCGATAACGCACTTTGTATAACAGAGGACGTTTTGGACTTACTACCTTTGAAAGGGACTACTACAGGTGCGGACTTACTCCAAGTTGTCGAACAAGCGATTGATCGTTTCGGTATGGACTGGACTCGGCTAGTCACAGTGACCACAGATGGAGCACCATCAATGCAAGGCCATCAGAGAGGACTCATAGCACAGATGCGCAAAACGCTAGGGCGCACAGACGAGCCGTTGTATGGAATTCACTGCATTCTGCATCGAGAGGCGCTTTGTGCAAAATCAGTAACGTTAGCAAACGTCATGCACATTGTTGTGCGTACTGTAAACTATCTGAAGACACATGGGCGTCCGCATCGCCAGTTTCGGCTGTTCTTGGAGGAATTAGGAGCGGAGTACGGCGCTATACCTTACTACACCGAAGTACGTTGGCTCAGTCGAGGTAAAATGCTGAAAATATTTTTTGATTTACGTTTGGTCACAGTAACATTCTTACATGAGAAGGGAAAAAGTGAACCTATGTTGGAAGACCCTTGTTGGATACCAGACCTTGGATTTCTCGTGGACATTACGTCTCACATGAACAGCCTGAACGTCAGTTTGGAAGGTCAAAATAATTTAATTTCTGACATGTTCGAAAAAGTAAATGCCTTTGAAGGGAAGCTTGCGCTTTGGGAGAGCCAGCTATTGACAGAAAACACTGCACATTTCCCGACTCTTGGACTGGTCCATTAAAGTGCTAGATTTCAAGAATACGTGTCAATAATTGTAAAAATTAAGGAACAATTTCGATCACGATTTGCAGATGTTACGAGTTTGTCCCTGCCATTTGCCTCTTTGCTCGACTGTTCTCGTCGTCAGTTTAAGATGCTCCGAATGATCTACAGATAGAACTGATCGTCCTCCAGTGCAATACAAGACTGAAGGACAAGATCTTTGCAATGCGAAGTACAAAAGAATTCTACGAAAATTTTTCACAACAAGAATTTCCACGCCTGCACCAAGAAACCGTGAGAGTTATGCCCATATCCGGGTCGATATACACTCCTGGAAATTGAAAAAAGAACACATTGACACCGGTGTGTCAGACCCACCATACTTGCTCCGGACACTGCGAGAGGGCTGTACAAGCAATGATCACACGCACGGCACAGCGGACACACCAGGAACCGCGGTGTTGGCCGTCGAATGGCGCTAGCTGCGCAGCATTTGTGCACCGCCGCCGTCAGTGTCAGCCAGTTTGCCGTGGCATACGGAGCTCCATCGCAGTCTTTAACACTGGTAGCATGCCGCGACAGCGTGGACGTGAACCGTATGTGCAGTTGACGGACTTTGAGCGAGGGCGTATAGTGGGCATGCGGGAGGCCGGGTGGACGTACCGCCGAATTGCTCAACACGTGGAGCGTGAGGTCTCCACAGTACATCGATGTTGTCGCCAGTGGTCGGCGGAAGGTGCACGTGCCCGTCGACCTGGGACCGGACCGCAGCGACGCACGGATGCACGCCAAGACCGTAGGATCCTACGCAGTGCCGTAGGGGACCGCACCGCCACTTCCCAGCAAATTAGGGACACTGTTGCTCCTGGGGTATCGGCGAGGACCATTCGCAACCGTCTCCATGAAGCTGGGCTACGGTCCCGCACACCGTTAGGCCGTCTTCCGCTCACGCCCCAACATCGTGCAGCCCGCCTCCAGTGGTGTCGCGACAGGCGTGAATGGAGGGACGAATGGAGACGTGTCGTCTTCAGCGATGAGAGTCGCTTCTGCCTTGGTGCCAATGACGGTCGTATGCGTGTTTGGCGCCGTGCAGGTGAGCGCCACAATCAGGACTGCATACGACCGAGGCACACAGGGCCAACACCCGGCATCATGGTGTGGGGAGCGATCTCCTACACTGGCCGTACACCACTGGTGATCGTCGGGGGGACGCTGAATAGTGCACGGTACATCCAAACCGTCATCGAACCCATCGTTCTACCATTCCTAGACCGGCAAGGGAACTTGCTGTTCCAACAGGACAATGCACGTCCGCATGTATCCCGTGCCACCCAACGTGCTCTAGAAGGTGTAAGTCAACTACCCTGGCCAGCAAGATCTCCGGATCTGTCCCCCATTGAGCATGTTTGGGACTGGATGAAGCGTCGTCTCACGCGGTCTGCACGTCCAGCACGAACGCTGGTCCAACTGAGGCGCCAGGTGGAAATGGCATGGCAAGCCGTTCCACAGGACTACATCCAGCATCTCTACGATCGTCTCCATGGGAGAATAGCAGCCGGCATTGCTGCGAAAGGTGGATATACACTGTACTAGTGCCGACATTGTGCATGCTCTGTTGCCTGTGTCTATGTGCCTGTGGTTCTGTCAGTGTGATCATGTGATGTATCTGACCCCAGGAATGTGTCAATAAAGTTTCCCCTTCCTGGGACAATGAATTCACCGTGTTCTTATTTCAATTTCCAGGAGTGTATGTTTGTGAAAGATTTTTCTCGGTGATGAAAATGAATAAATCAAGGTTTCTATCAAGCACAAGTGATGAAAATGTTCGCAACTGCTGGCGTTAGTCAATGAGCCGTGCGTTTGTTCCCGATATTAACTATATGATTTCTCATGTCCAGTGCTAAACGTGTTTGGATTTATTCCTTTCATAATTAAAAATTATTGTTTACTAACTGTGCATTATTCCCTCATTCTGCTCCATGTTACATTATTATCAGGAAAACTGGTCATTAAACCGATTGGTCCAATGTATACATACATTTAGGTTTTTTTTTTTAATGCGTGAAGGGCTACGCTCAGCTGATGTCGATAAAACATAACATTCATCTAATTGTCGGTTATTATGCAGATTTCAGACGGAAATGATGAAAGATATAGCAATTTGGTATTGAAATAACAGGTGATCATCGATAGGGCTGCGGTTATCATTCTGTTCAGAGGTCAGTGAAACAGAAATTATGTGGGTGTAACTGAGGGCACCGAGAATTAGTTATAGGAAGTCTTGCATTAGTTTAATGTAATTTGAAATCATGAATAAGGTTCGTTGGAAGTCGCTAATTTTTATTTATTTTTTACTTTATTGTTATTTTAACACCTGAACAATCAGGTAGGCTGGCAGCGGCCTGCTACGCCGCTCTTCAGCCATAGTGGTGAATATAACAGTACAAGAACGGAGAATTAAAATGAATAGAGTGATGGGCAAAAAAGAGTGGTCACAGATACACAAAAAACACGGAGCCGTTCACACGCGACGATAACGACACTGAAAACACGTTGACACGGTGCACATAACACTGATGAATCCGACGGCACAAGTGAACGTAGAAGCGGGACGGCGGACACTAAAAACACAAAACGACGTCACACACACGAGACACAGATGGCGATAATCTCTGGCGCGCGAAAGTCCACGTAGCGTGTGCGAGTCCGGGGACCTGCCAAGAGGGGAAGAAGGGTGTGGGCGGGTGGAGAGGGTGGAGAGGGGAGAGCATAGATGCCAATGGCTGAGGAAATGGGAGGAGGAGTAGAAGGACAGTGGAGTGGAGGCCCGGGGGAGGAGTGGGGAGAAGGGTAGGAGGGATGGAGGGTGCCCAAAGGAACAGATACAGGAAGAGGGAGGGAGGATCAAAGTTGGTAGGAGGGATAGATGGAGGGGAGGAGGACATCATCAGGGAGGGGGAGCTGGCGGAAGCCACCTTGGGAGAGGGTAAGGAGGGTGGAGAGATGGAGACCGGGTGGGACGTGGGAATACAGGCGCGGCAGCGGGTGGGGGTGGGAGAGGATCGGGGAGACGAGCAGGTGAGGAGGATCGAGTTTACGGGAGGTGTACAGGATCCGTATCCTTTCAAGGAAAAGAAGGAGGTGGGGGAAGGGGATGAGATCGTACAGGATCGGCGTAGTGGAGGGGATGCGATAGGCGAGGCAGAGAGCATGGCGTTCAAGGATTTGAAGGGATTTGTAAAAAGTAGGGGGGGCGGAGATCCAAGCCGGATGGGTATAACAAAGGATAGGGCGGATGGGGGATTTATAGGTGTGGAGAATGGTGGAGGGGTCCAGACCCCACGTACGGCCGGAGAGGAGCTTTGAATCGGGAGCATGCCTTGGCTTGGATTGTCCGGAGGTGGGGAGTCCAGGAGAGGCGACGGTCGAGGGTGACGCCAAGGTACTTAAAGGTGGGAGTGAGGGCGATAGGACGGCCATAGATGGTGATGTAGAAATCAAGGAGGCGGAAGGAAGGGGTGGTTTTGCCTACAATGATCGCCTGGGATTTGGAGGGATTGACCTTGAGCAACCACTGATTGCACCAAGCGGTGAACCGGTCAAGATGGGATTGAAGAAGGTGTTGGGAGCGCTGTAGGGTGGGGGCAAGGGCAAGGAAGGCGGTGTCATCGGCAAACTGGAGAAGGTGGATGGGGGCTGACGGCGCCGGCATGTCCGCCATGTACAAAAGGTACAGAAGGGGGGAGAGGACGGAGCCTTGGGGCACACCGGCAGAGGGGAAAAGGTGTAGGAATCTGTGTTATGGATGGTGACATAGGAAGGACGGCGGGAGAGAAAGGAGCCGATCAGACGGACATAGTTAATGGGAAGTGCGAAGGTTTGGAGCTTGAAGAGGAGACCGGAATGCATACGCGGTCATAAGCACGTTCGAGGTCCAGGGAGAGGAAGATTGCGGAGCGACGGGAATTAAGCTGTTCGGAAAAGAGATGAGTGAGGTGAAGGAGAAGGTCGGCGGAAGAGAAGAACGGCCGAAAGCCACACTGAGTAACGGGAAGGAGGCGGTGCTGGCGGAGATGCTGGTAGATGCGTCGGGTGAGGATAGATTCCAGGACCTTGCTGAAGACCGAGGTAAGGCTGATGGGACGGTAGGAGGAGACGGCGGACGGCGGTTTGTCAGGTTTAAGTAACATGAGGATACGGGAGGTTTTCCACAGGTCGGGGTAGTAGCCAGTGGACAGGACTACATTGTAGAGCCAGGCCAGGGTGGAGAGGAAAAAGAGAGAAGTCGCTAAGTGCTCTCTGTCTTAAATACTACATCAAAAACATTACGCGTATTTACGTGCCGTCAGTCAAGCTGCCTGAATAAAAACCCACGGTTGTTAACTGTATTGCTTGTCTTATTGGGTTAAACTGTTAACATAAAAGTAGACGTCTCAATGGGTAGACTGTGACAGTATTTTAAATGTTTAATACGCGAAATATATTCCCATGTTTGGCTTACAAGCTGTGGAAAGAGCACTAGAATGCGCTGGTACAGAGCATCCGAGCAAGTGGTTAAAGCGACATCTGTGCGTAGAAACATGCACTACACGAACGCTGACGGCTGCGGCGTGCACGCTGTGACCTGGAAGTTGCACATGTGCAGGAGCACCGCACGCGTGCCCAATTTCTGGCCGGCCCTGATCTAGGCTGAAGGAGCAGACAGAGGTTAATGTTCCGTTTAGGCTGCCCCATTAGAAGCTATTTTAAACCCATTAGATGTTCGACAGAATTACTTTTACTTAGTTTTCCTAAAAGGGCGAATATTAAAGGTAGAGAAGCAGGCTTTCACTACTTCCTCAAACAAAATTAGAAGTGTTTATGGTAACCATATGGACTATTTGGCACTTCTTGACAGTGAAATGTGTTCAAAATTTAACGATAAAATACATTTTCTACTTTATAATATTTCATTTTCGTAAACGGTACACATATAGGGTAACTAACATGTCGAGGGAATCACAGAGTGATGAGATACTATAAAAAAATTTGTCTTAGGTAAGAAAGGGCTAGTAGATCTGCTTACGTCCAGTTTGACCAGTTTGACGCCTATACGCACGGCCGACGATCAACGGAAGGAAGTTGACTGAAAATGTGACATTTGTATCAAAATTCGTGTTAAGAGTGGACTACCGGCAGAGGCGGTACTCCAATAAATTGAAGTTTATTACATTAATATTACCAGACGCCTTTAGTAAAGAATCAGGAAAGTGTTACAAACGTCGGCATATGACGCATAGTAATTCTACTTACGAATTTTTCACATTTGTAACAGGAACGTGTATGTGTGTTAACTTTAGCGATCTGAGACGATCGTCGGTACCACTACTAATTTCCAAGAAGGCATACCACTCGGACTTCTTCAGTCCACTAAGCCTACACGAAAAGTCAGACCCACCAAGTTTCTGCTAGCTGTGAAACTTACCTCTTCTCCCAAGGAAGCGAGAGAGAATGGCACGTTCTTCTAGATCAGCTCTACGTAAAACGCGCCAGACAATAACAAGACAGCAATACCGCTACTACTTTCCTGTTACTCTCTATATTTACTTGTATTACATTTCATTTTTCTTGACTCAGTCAGACATCTCCATGCAGTAAGCTACTGTTTCTCTCTTCCGGACGTTAGTTATAATTATTGTTGCAATAATCTACTGGTCCCTGTTTCGTGAATTTCTCAGACAGTACTTCGCGCGAAATCCTTGCTAGCCACCCCTGGAAGTAGTTTTAGGCGTCATCGCTTCTCGTGGAAACCCGCACGCACCAATGTTTTCGCCTTCAGCGTGATCGTTTCAGAGAATCTGTAGGCTTTGATCTAATACAAGGATATAAATACACACACGGTTCCATTGAAACACTATCCACACAGTATCGGCAGTACTTCCAGACATCGTCACTATCGTTTGTACTGTCATTGCCGAGAGGAGACAAATTGGACGTTTTACACGTTATCGTTATGGCATTCACTGGAATCAGGACTAGACCAGAGTTAAGGAAAGATCAGCGCAAGTGATGTTTGAACTATTGCCATGTGCAATCTTCACACTACAGTTAAGCATTTGTAAATTTTCTATTAATAAATTACTGTTGTTGATCTGTGTTACCATCATTTTGCATTGGCCATTGCCTATCCCTATACACCACTGAGATAAGTATGTGTACTTGCTAAGTGAAAGCTAGTCACCTCACAGCATGTACTACATTCAGCGGTAAAGTGTTCTCTTTGTGGCACATTTTTATGTTTGACGCCAAATTCATTTGGAGATGCAACGGTGGTCAAACTCCGACAGTCATTGCTGTTCTCTTAGCTACATCCTAGCAGTAGGGACTCGTACTGTCTTCTATCCAAATGCAGACTGTCTGTCTAAATAGTTTTGTTTTTTGGACGTCAGGGCCCGGATTGGTTTGATGCGATCCATCATGACTTCCTCTCATGTGTCAATCTCTTCATATTTCTTGAACATGTTCTAACCTCTGCATTGCACTGTGCTACTGTTCTTTACAGCTGACGTAGTATCACAAAATATTTCGGTCCATTCTGTAAGTCTATGTCTTTCTCTTTGTTCAGATCGTCGAATGGGTCCATTGCTTTCCTGTGGCGTTAGTCGTGCTTTCCATCGGCCTATGAATCGCGTAAATATTGTTATAGATGTTACAGTTCTCTAACTGTTTCTCTATCGGGCTTTCTGGGATTGTTATTGGCGACCATCCCAGACTATGCTCAAAAGAGCGTGGAAGACGCCTTCACAGTCTAGCTGGCTGTTACACAAGACAAACGGTTCGTCATCCGCCATACGGATTATATTTGGTTCTGTCTCGCCTTCATGTCTCTCAATCTACAGGGTGATACAAAAATCTGGATGCACGCTTATAAACGTCGAACTGTCTGAGGATTTATAATGTTTCGTATGGGGTGCTGTAAGTGGGGGCGCAACTTATAGGAGCTATGGCGACAGCGGCGGCCATCTTGATATCCGCCATCCTGGATTTGTATTACATGTTTCAAATGGGAAGGAGGTCATGTTGCACATAGTTTTGAACTGCCTGTTTCTCAGGAATACACATGTGGAATCTATTTTAAGATATCTCTATTTGTGTAGGTGATATGGCCTGTTAAAATTTGAAACTGCAAGGAGGTGATCTATTACGTTTATTGTTGCAGGTGATCCACAGTCTCACTTACAGACCAGGAACGCGCTGAAGTTGTGGGCGAAGTACCAGAGTGATTGCTGATAACTTCAGTGCCGGCATCCAGAGAAAAGTGACATTTCACTCACGACACTATCTAAGTTAGTGGACAAATTTCACGCAACAGGTTCTATGAAAAGTTCACACCACATTACGCGCCGGTTATCAGCAATATATGGTGTCATTCCGTTTTCAGTCCTTCGTGAGTTTCACACACACAAATGGCAGCCATACATGTGGTATTTGCAACATCAATCCTCGGAGGAAGACGCCAATCGGCGGCTGCAGTTTTCAAAATGGGCTCTTGATCAGTGTGACTGGAATCCAAACTTCATGCGACGTGTGTTTATCAGTGACAAAGCTAATGCAAATGTGAAAGGTAAAGTAAAGAAGCAGAGTCATCGTTATTAGTCAGATGCAAACCTCACGTGGGTGGATACCTGTGAAAGCGCTGGTAGTGAAAAAATGATAGTTTCATATGGGATTTGTGACACATGAATCGTGGGCCCGGTTTTAATTGATGGAAAATTAGATGTGGAGAGTTATTGTAACATGTTACGTGATTATGTGCATCCAACGCTGCTGAATCTTCAGGGTGACTTCCCAACCTCACTGCAACAAGACGGTGCACTTACCCATTATGCCATTGGAAGTCAAGTGGTATCTAGATTAACAGTTTGGAAGTCACTGGATAGGCAGGAGGGTTCCTATCGAATGGCTACCACAGTCCACTGATCATACACTTGTTGCCTTTTATCTGTTGGGAACATTTTAAATCAATTGTGCATGTAAAAATCAAGAATGTAGCCCATCTTTGCCACCGTACTGAGGAGGTGAGACGTGGCAGAAACCCCCTCTCATATTTCTATCTTAGTCTGAGTAATTCGATCTTCCTCTCTAATTGCATGCGGTGAAAAGTCGCTATTCCTTCACACGCGGACTTCCCACGCAGCGTCTCTCGTCACCTGGGTGGTCCGGTGACAGGCGGGAACTGCTGATCTTGAAAGGGTTAAGCCGACGGGTGTGAGGGAGTCGAGTGAATGCTTTCCAGACGCCGACATTGTCAAAAGACACGCCTGCAGGGGCCTGAAGGAGCGGCTGGGCTAGAGATTCCGTTACTTCGCAGAAACTTAGCGAAAACACTTTATGGCGGGCTACCAGCGAGGCGCGGGAATGACTTGTGTTCCCAGGCAGTTCCCGCGTTTTCTGCAAAATCGTAAGTGTGATTGGCTTGCTCAGGGCATAGCTCCTTGACGTAGCAAAATCGGCGCAGAAATTGGCGCCAAGAATCTCCATTGGCGGAATGGTAGTGCTTCGGCAATAGAGTGGAATTTTCCGCCAGTTTTTGGGTGGCTGAACGTTTAACCACAGCCACTGTCGTGGGGGCGGGGATGTTCTGTGTTCGGCTTGTACGGGTGCTCTTGAGGAGTTGGCTCTCGACTTTCGGTCGGAGTAGGTTACAAGACTGAGCTCTCGCTGCTCTGGACAGCCTGCCTTCCGTTGGCTGTCTAATATACTTTTATTTAATTGTAACTGTTTGACAAAGTTGCTGAAGTTTCGACTTCAACGTAACTTTCCGCGTACAGTTGGCAATTGAGCGTTCTGCGTACAAGCGGCCTATGTTGTCTGCCTTGAGCAGTTTTGGCTTAAGTTGACTCTATCAGAGTTACAGTGTGACTTCGCTTGTTAAAATCAATCACTGTACCGTCAGTGATTGTGTGGCGAGCCTTCTTCGTCTCCCTCAGAGGCGCATTTGTATTGCTAGGAAGTCTTTAGTCTGGAACAACCAGACCAGGCTAATTAGTTTCGGGCTATACTCGTGACATTATCATCGCCACGATGGGACGTCGAAGCAACCAGCCATCTCCTCCGGTACGCCAGATCGTGTTCTTGCAGTTA
The DNA here is from genome assembly GCF_023898315.1 of Schistocerca nitens. Taxonomy (NCBI): domain Eukaryota; kingdom Metazoa; phylum Arthropoda; class Insecta; order Orthoptera; family Acrididae; genus Schistocerca; species Schistocerca nitens. The sequence goes on along the minus strand of NC_064622.1, from coordinate 379,251,266 downwards.
AGAAGACAGTTTGGTAATGTATGTCCGCAGCACTGGCAGATAGGGATTTTCCTAGGTGATAATCAGAGCTAAGCAGAGCGCACATGTTCGTCTTTTTCTAACTTTGTTCTGTGTTGGGTGTTCGTTGTCTGAATTCTCACTACTGTAGCAGCAATTAATGTTGGGTTGGCTGTGTGTTTCTCTTAAGATTTGAGTTTCAAGGAATTGGCTCCACATACCACTTCGCCATAAATGTCACAATCTAGTTTAGGGACAACTTCACCTTCACAGCATTTATTTGAGTATCCAATTTGATCTATTGTAAAATGTTTCATGTGTTTTGTTTATTATTTTGATTTTAGTCATAATAAATCATGTTGTTATTTTGGACAGAACTTTCATTCTGTTAATCGGTAGAGCAACCCTTTCATTTCTCACTACGTTAATGAAACTTTCCTTTATTTAACTTATTTATCAAATTAAATTATTGCAGGTGCCAAACTCTTTTCTACTCCACTTGCAGGGTCGATTACAGTCAGTTCGCGTTTCTTTTTAATCCATGTGCAACAGCAAAAGTCGGAGTTGGAATAGGGGGGGGGGGGCCTTAGGGCATCCTTTATATATGAAGATTCTAGAAGAATTTAGTGTTAAATACACTGCTAGCCCCGGCACCTCGCATAAAATGGCGACCCTTAGCCTCGGATTTTTCCTGTGAATCGCTGATAAGCAAGCAATCTTATCAGTAGGAACACTCAAAATTTTTTGCTTAATTTTTTATTGATTAATACCTAAGTTTTTCTGTTAGATTCGCGTTTAGTTTTTAAGAAGCGGCGCATGATTACAGTTTTTGTTTTCAGTGTATATATTTTTTGTTCATTGTTTTTTGTGTTTCGCTGATGTGGTGTCCGTACCACATCGCACTTTGTCGGATTTGTGTGCGGTTTCTGTACCACATCAAATTGTGCTTGTAATTACACCGTTGGAACAGCGTTGTTGAAATTTTATGTCTATGTGTAAAAATACAGGGAGTAGATTATTTTTACTGTGTATTTTAGATAAATTTTGTTTCTCATGAATGATCACGAGAAGTAAGGCACGACTTTTAGTGAGCGAAGCTAAACCAAAAGTGGATACTATAATGGATAAGGGGCACGTTACTGACGGGGATAGGTTCGGAGGTGAGATGGGCACATTTTTAGCAGGACAGGACGACAGGGTCATTGATGAGGACGGTGATTTGGACGCGATCTTAGAGCAACGTCGCGGCCGTGATTATGATAGTGAGGTAGAGGATGAAACAGAGACAGGCACACAGGTCGAGACGGCAGGAGAAGTTTATAATCAAACGAACGAGAGCAGACAGGGGTCAGCGCGGTCACGTCAGAGCTCTAGCGCCCAGGTGTCCAGAGTTACATCGCCCATGTGTGACTCGGATAAAAAAGATGACATTAACCCAATACTGAGATTCCTACGATCAATGAAAGAAGAAGATGAGAAACAGTGTAAGAAGGAGAACGAAGAAGCGGACGAACAGCGTAAGAAGGACACTCAGACTATAATTTCGCATATAGGAGAAATTCGTGGGGAATTACTAACAATAAAGAAAGAATGTGGAGAAGTAAAACAAATGTCAATGGCTGCACAAAAAGTAGCAGGCCTGGCCAAAACGGCAGCAATAGGGGCAATGAAAGTCGCGGAAGCAACTTCTAAACTCGCAGGGCGCTTGCGACGTACAACACAATCCCACTCAAAATCCCTAGCGTTCTTAAAAACTCAAGGTAATATCGCGGTTGCGAACACCACGAAACGAATGGAAGAAGTAGAGAGTCGGGTAGCAAAACTAGAGCAAAACGGGCACGCGAGCATTGCGCGTTCGGATACCAATGATGGAGTACACAGAATTGTGTCTCCGAGGAAAATCCCGTCGTGCTCTAGCCCAATGACCGAGTGCGGAACTAACAATGCACACGCAGAAACAGCGAGTAATAGCTCTAATAATTGTAGCCCACTTAGGAGAGTGAATTCTGCGTGCCATTTCCACTGTGATACAGAGGTAGCACATCACAGTTATCAGCAAGATAGATCAGGACACTCAGCAGACGTGCAAGTATCGGAAACGAGTGACAACACCAGTGCGAGGATCAGACAGGATTTTGATCACAATCACTTCCTGTCGATACTAAAATTCCAGAAGTTCAAAGAAAATGGAGGGTCGATGCATCCGAAGAGCTGGGTGATGCAGTTTACAAATTCATTACCGACATCATGGCCAACCCAGGCAAAATTAGATGTGTGGACACATCGAAGGCCAAGCCGCGGAAAAGATGCGGGGTGTGGCAGCGACGTGTCGAACTTATCAGGAATTTGTTGGTGCATTCCTGCGGACCTACTGGTCAAAGGAAACGCAAGACAGGATTAAAGAGGAAATAATATGTTGTCCTGAACTGGAAGTGTCCGGGCATAGGAGCGCAACCAAATTTCTTGATGATTTACTCAAGAAGAATCAATTTTTAGGTAGTCCATGTAGCAACGGAGAAATCATTAAATTTTGCTTTTCCAAATTGCCAGTTAGGTACCAACAGACACTTGTCGGGAAGTGTGGATCTGACATAGAAGCATTCAAGAGTCTATTGCGCGAACTCGAAGTAGTCTTTGATAAACAAGACGCAAAGGACACGAAGAAGGGGCAAAGTAACAAATACCACGGGCCAGGAAGGGAAGACAACAACAGATCGCATAATCGCACTGGTCAGTTAGGAAACCAGGGTTACGGGAGTCAAGGTTACGCTATTCAAGGTTATGGAAACCAAAGACACGGAAACCAGAACGTTAGGGAACAGGGTCAATCTAGACAAGGAATCTGGGATAGGAGGAAAAACGAACGGCAAAGCGACCGTAATTGGAGAGGCGAAACCAAGGACAACAGTGGAGCCAGGAGATTGAAACTAGACCCGCAAATCCTAAAGCACGTCAGAGGAGGGAGAGCTTAACAAGGGATTGACGCCAGACTAGTGCGAACACAGGCCGCCGGAATTTCGCACGTAATCTCGGATCTGGCCAACTACGGATGATAAATTACGAAGATTTGTCAGAAATCCTGCTCGAAGAACATAAAACAACTCCTCGACAGGATCGGCAGCCTCTTATCACAGTAGCAATAGCTGAAAAGAGTATGAAGGCGATAATAGATAGTGTAAGCTACACAACAGCAATATCTGAGGCAGCATACAACAGGTGCTCTCAGGAGATGGACTGGCCTGTACCATCGGTTAAGAAAACCAAAATAAAAGGGGCATTAGCGGGTAAATGTACGGAGGTCACCCAACAAACAAGACTGGAATTCTCCTGCCAAGGACATAAAATAGAGTCAAACTTCTGGATCGTGCCAAATCTGGCGATCGACATGATAACAGGAACGGACTTCCTAAATGAGCATGAAGCGATAGTTGATCTAGGGCGTGGTGAAGTGGTTCTGAGGAAAGGGAATCCCATCCACATTAAGTTCGACGACCAGCTGATCCCAGCTCAACTACCGTCTAACTGTGTTCGGATAAACTATGCTTGTCATAAAGACAGAAAGGAAGAACAGGTCGACGTTGCGGGTAGGGGAGAGGACACGGATGAGAATGAAGTCGTAGTAAAGGGAGAAATGAAGGAGAAAATAGGAGAAAAAGTGGAAGCAATAAAGAAAATAAGGCGCGACCACCGCAAATAACTTCATAAATTACTAGTAGAAAATGCGGAGGTTTTCATTCCCAAGACAGGATCAATAAAGAACTTCCAATATGAATTCCGTGTACGTCCGCACAACCAGTTTCGTGTGCCACCCTACCCAATCCCCTTGGCATATCGACAGAAAGTAGCAGCTGAAATTACGCTGCTGAGTGAAGGAATAATAGAACCTACGGCTTCAGCCTATAATAACCCGTTAAGAGTAGTCGAGAAGGCAGATGGTAGTATTCGTTTAGTCTTGGACTCGCGACAGATTAATACCATAATAGGCCGGCCGAAGTGGCCGTGCGGTTAAAGGCGCTGCAGTCTGGAACCGCGAGACCGCTACGGTCGCAGGTTCGAATCCTGCCTCGGGCATGGATGTTTGTGATGTCCTTAGGTTAGTTAGGTTTAACTAGTTCTAAGTTCTAGGGGACTAATGACCTCAGCAGTTGAGTCCCATAGTGCTCAGAGCCATTTGAACCATTTTTGAATACCATAATAGAACCCGAAACAGACAGACCGGAACGATTAGAGGAACTCTTACAAAACTTCCATGGAATATCAATCTTCTCATCACTTGATCTAAAATCGAGTTTCTGGCAGATCGAGCTCCATCCAAATTGCAGACAGTATACAGCCTTTTTAGCATTTGGAGGATGTTACCGGTTTCGTCGTCTACCATTTGGTTTGAACATTTCGTCTGCCGCATTCATTCGTGGGCTGGACGGCATACTAAGCGATAATTTGAAACGTCATGTCACCAGCTATGTGGACGATTTGCTGATCGCAGAGAAATCTTGGGGAGAGCACAATGCAGTCCTCGGTGAACTCCTTGCGGCATTCAAGGAATACGGAGTGACTATCAATATCGAAAAATCGAATTTTGGGACGTCCTCTGTCAAATTTCTAGGACATATCATCACGGGTGAGGGCATTGCGCCAAATCCCGAAAAGATCGATGCGATTGAAAAGTTCCTGAGACAAAGAAGCAGTTAAGGGGGTTCTTGGGGACAATAATTTTTTACAACCGCTTTATACATGTCAAAACTCAGAGCAGTCCTAGGTTGCATCAACTTACAGGAAAGAAGATTCGTTGGGAATGGGATGAGGCGGCCGAATCCGAATGGAAAGCATTAAAATTCGCATTATTACAAGCACCCATCCTCTCACACCCTAATTTAGCAGAAGAGCTTTGCATAGTCACGAACAGTTCATACTCAGGTCTGGGTGTCATGGTGTTCCAAGACTATGTACATGAAGGAAACAGGGTGTGGAAGACAATTGCGTTTGGTAGCGGAGTACTAGCCAAGAGTGAGAGGAATTACTCAGTAACCGAGTTAGAGGCCCTGCTATTGTATGGGCGTTTGAAAAATTCAGATACCTTCTGTTTGGTCGCAAGACGAGGGTCTACAACAAGGCACTGGAGTTCCTGATGACTGCAAAGCTTAATCACAGGCGGCTCATTAGGTGGGCATCATATCTGCAGCAATACAATTTTTCGATAGAATATATCCCCGGCAGTCAGAACATTATTGCAGACGCCTTATCACGGTCACCGATCGGATTTGAGCACAACATGGAAGAAGATCTGGAGGAAAATCAGTACTGCCTCTTCTATATGCAGAAAGTAGCCTTTGAAAATTTTATTACCTGTAGTATGCAGGACATCAAGAAGGAGCAAGACAAGGACCCTGCCCTAGTGTTATTGAAACAGAAATGGATAGACAGAAGACACGCCACCGTCAGGCAGTTCTACCTCTTGCGGAAAGACATAATTTTCCACCGAAATTATGCCAATGACACTGAATGGGGGGTATGCATCCCTGAACTCCTAATAAAAGATTATATGGCATACTCACCTCAGCTATGGACACTTCGGACCACGCAAGTGCAATCTCAAGCTAAGGACCATGTGTTACTTTCGAAACATGGAGCGTCGAATTCGGAGGGTACTGCCGGTGTGTAAACACTGCCAAAAGGCTAAGCATACCACTGTGAGCATGCAGGCACCATTATACCCAATCGTACCGACCAAATTAAGACAATTAGCAGCAACAGATTTGATGGGACCTTTGCCAAGAACAAGAAGAGGATATACTTACGTATTAGTGTTTGTTGAACTAACGTCCAAATACGTTACCTTTACGGCACTGAAGAGGGCGACACAACGAACTGTTTCACGAGCCCTAATCGGGGATTTCCTGCCACAGGTTGGTCATGTGAGTAGAATTATTTCTGATAACTGGCCACAGTTTAAGTCAAAAACATGGAAGGAGACGTTGAGTCGATGTAAAATTGATCCCATTTTTATATCTTCACACCATCCGAGCTCGAATGCTGCAGAACGGGTTATTAAGGAACTCGGAAACTTGTGCCGGTTGTACTGTAACAAACAGCACACGACATGGGACGGTTTCCTTAAAGACTTCCAGGAGGTGATCAATGAGGCACCCCATGGGATAACAAAATTGGCACCGATTACAGTACTGAAAAACCGGATTCCTAAGGACTTGATAACCGAAGTCGTAAACTTCCCACCAAGGGCGCGAACGCAGCACCGAGCCACAGTGTATTTGGCTCTCAAGAGGATACGGGCTGCAGCAGAGGTCAGGAAGAGACGTGCCGACAGCGGAGCTCGTCTACGACACTTCCAAATTGGACAAAGGGTGCTCGTGAAGTCTTTCCGACTCTCTAACAAACAAAAAATGAAATGCCAAAAATTCTATTCTGTTTACTACGGCCCGTACCGTATAGGGAGAGCAGCTCACCAAATGCTTATGAATTGGAGACGCTGAAAGGAAAGAAGTCCATAGGACTCCACCACATCTCTCACATAAAGAAGTTCGTGGAATAGTAGTAGTGTAAGTGGTGTACATAGTAGAATGGGCAAATACATGAACCTTGCTGTAGTAGTAGTGAAAGTGGTGTGCATAGTAGAATAGGCAAATATATGAATCTTTCTTCGGGGAACAATAATCGTTGCATTAATAGATTAAGATTGCTAAAGTATTAACACGCTGCGTTGTCTTGCCTAAGAATTTACTGTCGCTATCCTCTTTTTGTTTATGTTCGCGACTTCCAATGTCGATGGTGTAGGAGACACTACCTTTTCATGAGCAATGTTTTGGTCCTTTCCTGTCTGGTGCCCATGTTGAGGGATAATGATGAGTGAGGAGATGTCGCACAAACGGGCGCATACAAGAACGTGCTCTTAGAAGCGTTCTGAGAAGTCGTGATACGCTCCATAGCGGCCACAACCAGTTCGTGAGACGTTCATACCAATGCTTGCCGGCACGCGTCAGTGCACTGCAAGATTGTGCTATATTGCGTGATTTCGATGGTGAATATGGGCAGTATAGTTTTTACAGTGATGCGCCAGCGTCGTTGTCTTGTAAGTCGGTGTGAACCTGTGAGCGTTTGACTCCAATGGTGCCCTAGACGGTAGAAATGCGGGCATAAAGCCTACCATGCCAATGTAGTGGTTGGGGATTTAGCGTGCTGCTTGTGACTGCCACAGATGAATAACCAAGGAATTATACTTAGAGATTGGTGACATACTGTGTAGCTGGTGTGTGGTGGGCGATGGAATCCTCAACAGGAACCAGTCCTGGCTTGGTCATATTACATTGCCTCTGGAAAGGGGCGCTTTGATCGTGAAAACCGCATAGAAAAAGAAGTTGCAACTATAAATTTATTGTCCTAGCCATGGCTAACCCAGTCTCTGGAGTTTCAGTGAGGCATAGTGAGAACTCTGAGGCCATGTCGTACGGCGCGCACATCACTGTCGTCAATAGCGGCGAGCAGCGAGACATCTCAGCGTAACAGGAATTATGGTAGAGTATTGTATAACGTAAAAAAAAAGGTACGATATACTAGGATAAGTTAAACCGTAGGATTTAACAATAACTAGATTAATATTATTGGGGTTTTCTACCTCAAGTAGGAATGTTTGGCGCGCGCCTGTTGGGATGTTATTTTTCAGGTCATCAAATCACAGACCTGAGATGGAGGGACGACCGGCGAGCGAACGTAGAATAGTTGCATGTTCTTTATAGCTCAGTAAAACTTCAGCCTGCATAATAACATAATTTATTCAGAAGACATAGAATGTAGATCGTTGGCATATGGTAGTTAATTCTTGAGTATGTTTACTGTCGATATATATAAGTAATAGTAATATTGGTGCGGGCCCGCACATTTAGTAGTTCATCCAGTATAGCGTCACACACCATGTACAGTAGTGAGATCGGTCTCTACACAAATATCAAGATAGATTATTTCCATGTCTAGATTAGATACACCAAGATTTTGTTATAATGATTGCCGTGGATTGATAACTATAAAATTAAAATAAGAGTTTCTGAAATGACAGACCACCAATGTATCGTTATGTAAATTTATTATAACATAGAAGGTCATGGGAAAAAACTAGGAATAAGATTTTTGTCAGAACTGTGCAGATGACAGGAATCGTGGCAATGCAGAGGACAGGTGGAGCAAAAACAAGAGGTCATCGGCTACCTGCAAGAAGGGGAGCGTCAGCGCGCCACGTGACGAGAAGGGCGCGGGAGCGTCCGGTCCTACAAGCTGTCAGTCACCGGGCCATATACCTGAGGTATTAGGCGGCAGACAGCCCTCGCCGGGCCACAAGCGAAAGTGTGGCTGGCCGTTGACACTGACACGCGACCAGCACGCAACAGCCAGCTAGCTCTCCGGACGCGGCAACCGTTTGGAGGGATTCCCTGTGGCAGACCACGTTGTCGTGAGTACTCGAAGATCACATTAGGTGTCAGAACCTGCGCCTCATGTGCCTCAGGACAGAAAGGGACGCTATATAATCACCTATTTGAGTGTTTACAACTCACTAGCATTGGCCGATCTGCATACACAAATCAGTATTGTCCCACAAACTCTAACAAACGAATTGTCTCATTTCTAACTTCTCCTCTCACTTAGAGAGCAGTTGTAGCAATCGTCGCTCCTAGTTTGATCCTGTCTGGATCACCTCACACACTTGTGGAGTCACTCCACGTGCCCTCATCCCTCGACGAACTGCAATATTGGGAAACGTACTGTCCAGGGAGAGAAGAGACCTGGACTAGTGATGCATCCCAACTAGTAGACCTCATAGACAATTAATCGACATGAGGAGAGCCTATCACTATGTCTTACTACCGTACTGCCGTGATCATATGCGTGGGTCTTGCTGCAATCTCAACAGCGTACTGCAGATGCTTCAGCACACCCTATTGCTGTTGCAACAACGTAGCAACAACAGCCGACGTTTAGCCCTATGTGATGTCAGTACTGTGGCCCCATCCCAAAAGACCCCCTCTGATGCTCAAGACATGGAACCACGTACATCAATGCATATGACTCAACATACCAACCCCCTCAGAGAAACTAACGAATTTGTGAAGTGCTTCGAATATTTCCAACAATGTGATTTAGTGCCTCATTCTCAGCACAGTCATGAACATTGTGAAATGTGCAAGCACAACTTGACACCCCATGAACCTTGTTTTTTTTCTTAAATTTCTTTCTCTAATGTTGTTTTTGTAATGTATGTTATACCTTGTATGTGTTTGTGAATTTGCACTGTAATTCATATGTAAGTGATGGAGTATGGCGAACAAATTACAAATTACTGTATTGTTATCTACACCTTTTTTTTTGTATTCTGAATTTTTTTGTTGTGTATATGCAAACAGTGTGCCTGAAATCCCAATAAACTGAAGCAGATACCACCACTGTCATTGTGAATGGACCATTAGTTCAGGGAACATTTTGTAAAGGTTATTCTTGCTGCAGGGAGACAGAATGAATCGGAGGTTGTAATTAGATTCTGAGAGCTCACAAAGAGATTGTTAACTTAAATATTATCATGTGTGATTGAGTTCAGGTTAGTTTAGTGATTGAAATTGTTGTAACATCTTGGGCATTTAATTGCGGACCACTCCAACTCTGATTGTAAAGAATAAACTGCTCCATATTTGGCTCATGTGCCCGGGCCATATTTAGAGCGTGAATGTCTGTGTGAATCGGTGTTTGGAAGGGGCTCCCTCGGTATGGATGTGTGTTGGGAGGGTTAGAGTTCCATATTAAGAAGGTGAAGTTGGCTACATCATAAATAATCCTCCCTCTGTGAGCTGCATTTTTCAGTTGCAGTGATTTTTTTTTATAAAGTGCGGCATGTGGAGTTTGTTTGCAAGATTGTTCTCGGGCGATTGACTCACTACCTTGCTCCTAAGTGAGCCAACCACTCACCAATTACAATCTAAAATGATGTAGGGGCTATGAGAGGTGGCAGAAACCCCCTCTCATATTTCTATCTTAGTCTGAGTAATTCGATCTTCCTCTCTAATTGCATGCGGTAAAAAGTCGCTATTCCTTCACACGCGGACTTCCCACGCAGCGTCTCTCGTCACCCGGGTGGTCCGGTGACAGGCGGGATCTGCTGATCTTGAAAGGGTTAAGCCTACGGATGTGAGGGAGTCAAGTGAATGCTTTCCAGACGCCGACATTGTCAAAAGACACGCCTGCAGGGGCCTGAAGGAGCGGCTGGGCTAGAGATTCCGTTACTTCGCAGAAACTTAGCGAAAACACTTTATGGCGGACTACCAGCGAGGCGTGGGAATGACTTGTGTTCCCAGGCAGTTCCCGCGTTTTCTGCAAAATCGTAACTGTGATTGGCTTGCTCAGGGCATAGCTCCGTCACGTAGCAAAATCGGCGCAGAAATTGGCGCCAAGAATCTCCATTGGTGGAATGGTAGTGCTTCGGCAATAGAGTGGAATTTTCCGCCAGTTTTCGGGTGGCTGAACGTTTAACCACAGCCACTGTCGTGGGGGCGGGGATGTTCTGTGTTCGGCTTGTACGGGTGCTCTTGAGGAGTTGGCTCTCGCCTTTCGGTCGGAGTAGGATACAAGACTGAGCTCTCGCTGCTCTGGACAGCCTGCCTTCCGTTGGCTGTCTAATATACTTTTATTTAATTGTAACTGTTTGACGAAGTTGCTGAAGTTTCGACTTGAACATAACTTTCCAAGTACAGTTGGCAATTGAGCGTTCTGCGTACAAGCGGCCTATGTTGTCTGCCTTGAGCAGTTTTGGCTAAAGTTGACTGTATCGGAGTTACAGTGTGACTTCGCTTGTTAAAATCAATCACTGTACCGTCAGTGATTGTGTGGCGAGCCTTCTTCGTCTCCCTCAGAGGCGCATTTGTATTGCTAGGAAGTCTTTAGTCTGGAACAAGCAGACCAAGATAATTAGTTTCGGGCTATACTCGCGACATTATCATCACCACGATGGGACGTCGAAGCAACCAGCCATCGCCTCCGGTACGCCAGATCGTGTTCTTGCAGTTAAGAAGACAGTTTGGTAATGTATGTCCGCAGCACTGGCAGATAGGGATTTTCCTAGGTGATAATCAGAGCTAAGCAGAGCGCACCTGTTCGTCATTTTCTAACTTTGTTCTGTCTTGGGTGTTCATTGTCTGATTCTCACTACTGTAGCAGCAATTAATGTTGGGTTGGCTGTGTGTTTCTCTTAAGATTTGAGTTTCAAGGAATTGGCTCCACATACCACTTCGCCATAAATGTCACAATCTAGTTTAGGGACAACTTTACTTTCACAGCATTTATTTGAGTATCCAATTTGATCTATTGTAAAATGTTACATGTGTTGTGTTTATTATTTTGATTTTAGTCATAATAAATCATGTTGTTATTTTGGACAGAACTTTCATTCTGTTAATCGGTAGAGCAACCCTTTCATTTGTCACTACGTTAATGAATCTTTGCTTTATTTAACTTATTTATCAAATTAAATTATTGCAGGTGCCAAACTCTTTTCTACTCCACTTGCAGGGTCGATTACAGTCAGTTCATGTTTCTTTTTAATCCATGTGCAACAGCAAAAGTTGGAGTTAGAATAGGGGGGGCTTAGGGCATCCTTTATATATGAATATTCTAGAAGAATTTAGTGTTAAATACACTGCTAGCCCCGGCACCTCACAGAGCCGTGTGCCTTTGTTGACCCATAGATCCTGTGACGTGTGCAGCAAGTCTTGCAAAACAGACTCAGATTGCCTGTCCAGCGCAATGGATGTCATGTTGAGCATATGCTGCAATGCCGAGTCCGACAAGTGTCCTACGCTATAACAAGTCATAATTCCAACACAAATAAAGATATCTTAATACAGATTACACATGTGTATTCCTGAGAAAGTGGCAGTTCAAAACCGTGTTCCATATGACACCTTTCCGTCTGAAACAGGTAACCCAAATCCAAGATGGCGGGGTCCAAGATGGCTGTCGCTGTCATCATAGCTCCCATAAGTTAGGGTCCCATCTACGATACCTCGTACCAGAAGCCTTTATGGTCCCTAATACTGTTAGACTTTTATAGGGGTGTATACAGACTTTTGCCTCACCCTGTAGCATGCTGTAGATTAATTTATACCATAGGAATGTTCTTTCTTCAACTCATGCCCCTTAATTTTGCATCGTGGAGTAGCCACGCGGTGTAGGACGTCGGAGGAACAAGTCTCCCTCTGGCATGGGTGTGTGTGTGTCGTCTTTATCATAAGTTATTTTAACTTAGATTAACTAGTTTGTAAGTTTAGGGACCGATGACCTCAGCAGTTTGGTCCCATAAGAGCTTACCAGAAATTTTTTCCCCTAAATTTTAGAGGTTACTTAAGACCTGAAGCTCCATCACGCTACTCAAGTGTAGTAAAGTGACTGATCGAATTCCCTTACAGAGGCAGGTTGGTGTCTTATTATACATACTTCCTATTCTGAGAATTGGAAAAATTCTAAGCTATATTACACATGCGTACACAAACGTACCTTATAGACTGGAGTAACCCACATTACAGGGAGTAACGAAGAGATACGGCCAAATATTCTGGACTGAATCCCACATATTGAAGAAGAAAATATATTATGATGGACATGAGTTCAAAAACGTTATATTTTCATTTTACAACTAATTTTCTATAATTCTTAATAGTTTGTGAAACATGAGTGAGAGAATGATACTTTAATTAATAATTTTTTTCTTGTGAAAGAAGCCATACATCTGCTTCACTGGATTTTATTATGTACTCGCATTCATCTATTACAGTAAGAGGCAATCAAATTAAAACGGAAAACCTACCACAACCGAACCATGGAATGGTTCCATTGAAAAATAATCTCCACACGCGGTAAGACATCTACCCCACTAGGAGACGAGACGATGAATTTCCGTTTCGTAGAACCAGTCGGCTGCTGACGGATCCACAACCGCACCAATTCTTCCTTGCCCGACTAAAATAAATAGCCACGTATGTCCTTCATGTCGCCAAAGATGTGAAAATCACATGGCGAACGATCCGGGCTGTACTGATGATATTGCAGCGTTTCCCAACCAAATCGCTCAAGTATAGACGACGTCCGATTGGCAGTGTAGTGTGGGGCTGGGCGTTCTCTTCCTCTTTCTTGCGTCGTTTCCTCACATAGTCGCAGGATCAGGGGTGTTATTAATGGATTAGGCATGGTTAATTTAAGGGATGGAGTGATGCAGTTTCTAACATTCTGCGTGGTGTCTGTTTGTTCTAAGTCGAGTCTCCCTACCACTTTCGCGCAACGACGCTCTGAGCGTGTTTTTTAGGGAATTGACTGGTTTGAACCTGGGACCTGTGGCTCGTAAGGAGACGCCAGACCACACATGACATGTAGCGTTCAGAAGAGTTCAGTGAGACTAGCGATGATATAACCAAAATTTCAGCGTCCGCTCCACTGCGCTCCCTGTAAAAGAATCTCAATACTAACTAAATTTAGTGGAAGGGGTTCAAGGCTTTCCTATTTTTAGTTAGCTGGTAAAATAAGGTCGAAAAAGCAGTTAAGTTTACCATTGGAAATTTTATTCTAATCACAAAACATTGTTTATAAATTGCACTATTGATAAAAGGAAATGTTTTAATACAGGATGATAAAAACCAACTGCGTTCAACAAAAATGTGAACGAATATTCCCTGAATGGGTTTCCAAGTTCTATAATGGATCGAAGGATGACCTATGCCATATCACATCTATAACCTAGATTTAAGTTAAGTTTCATAAAAGAAAAAACTATAAAAATGGTCTACAGTGACCCTCAATTATCTTTAATTACCTATGTAACTTGTCGTAAATTACAGTGGCTGATATGGCTTCTCAATAATTATATAACAGAAAAATCATCGTGTTTCAGATTTTAACTTCACGTAGCAAATGTGAATACCATGAGCTTTGATTGACGATCGACACTAGTATTACGCAAAAAGGGGGTGAAACAGATGAGACTTCTGCATTTCTGAGTGAAGCTTTATGCGTTGTTATGCGGCATCGCGTGCGTTCATTAGCTTGTTGTTGGTTAGGCAGTGTCAGGGGGCGGCGGGCGGCGCAGCTCCATCCAACTCGCCGTCTCGGAAGCAACTCTCTCCTAACTTCTCCTTACTAAAATTTGCCGAAGTTGGTTTAAAAAAACTATCTGGCTGTGTTTTCATCTGTCCAATCAGGGTCTCAATGTTAACCTTAAGCTCTGCCTACAAAAACTCTGTCCATCCAATGAGAGACGTTATACATTTGGGGGTTCGACAATATTTTTAACGTTTGCAACGTAACGGAGACGCGAAAAAGTCTCACGCTGTAACTTGCAGCTGGTGTGGCCCTTTTAGTGTTAACGTAAGATCTATACTGTTCTTCTGGAGGGCTCTATCTTTTAACATGGAGTGGGGGGGTGGTCCTGGCGGTTAGCTGGAAACGTGGGTGTCCGTCCCTTATTGTAGGGCCTTCTAGCTTAACATGGTTCTGCTCTCGGCTTCTGTTCTCGTTTCTCCCCTCGGAACTGCGTCTATCTCATGGTGGGAAGGCATGACATGCATTTAGGCATTCTTGTGTTAGTCTGTGGTATTCAATTTACTCACTCGTTACTCCTATTTCTTTGGTTAATTTATTGTCACGATTCATTCGGAGCTATGTGACATACTGCTGGATTTGCTTATCATGTCAGGGTTTTCATGGAAGGTGTTGGATTTGCCTGAAACCTTACAAGTTCCTGTCGCCACAACATACCCCCCGAGATGTAATATGTGTACCACAATTGTCTGTGCCTAGTCTTACTTATTGTGAGTGTGAATCGGAGACTCAAAGAAGCCACAATCCCCCTTCAAACAGTCCTCCGCAGATGGGGACGAAACAGCACAGTAGCCCGCAATATTTTATTAAGTGTTACATTTCCGCCCGTGAAACTTTAAAGTGTCATACATGTCAAAATGAGCGAAAATTTTCTAAATGTTTGCGAATCGTGTAACAGAGGTGGGAATACTGTCCTAGCCCAATATTTAACTATTAGTATGTGGGAAACCATCTAAAAACACATCCAAAATAGCTGGTACACCGAGTTTTGTTGTTAGAACACCAGGTGGATTCGATTCGCGGCCGGCGGTATTCGCTGTGCCGGAATCCTGGCTTTAACAAGCGCAGCTATCTCAGCGACTGTCTATGATTGTATTATTAACATAGCGTAATAAGATCTATAATTATTTATGCCTCCACATTTCCCATCCAGTACCACTTGTATCCTTTCCTGGAAATCAAGTGCTTCAGTACCCATATCCAAATAATACAGATTCTTCTATGTGTGATATATGTGCCCTGAAAAATTCGCTGCACCCTCTTTTACTACCTGGTTATTTCATTTAATGAATTTGTGTATAATTTCACTTTCACCAATATAAATACACGCTTGGTGGCACAGAAACCAAGTTAGTTCCATGACTTGAAATTCCGTCTAAAGTTGTCATGCAATTATCTTCTAGCATGGTATTTCTTTTTACACTGGATTTGCATGTTTAATAGAGTTATGGACGCCGAGAATACAGAAAAGCCGTGGGACGCACGTAAAAGTTTTATGAATTAAGGAACTGTTTTAAAAACTTCTATCGCCTTAGATCGTTTACCTGAATGTCGACAGAAACAGATATTCTGCGACATGTTTATTGATGAGTTAGTTCACTTATTTTTGGAGCCAATAATATTTTCCAACAGTGATCTCCATTTTTCGCGACTATTTTTGGTTCTTCAAATAACTTCAGATATATTTTCCAGGCTTGCGTACCGCAAAATATATGAAGTTATAGAAAACATTACATCTGTTCGTATGTACAGAATGGTCTTCAAACTGTGAAATAAACATATGTTACTGAACCATTAATTGTTGCACCCAAACGAACCTCAAGTCACAGAAACAGGTGATTCTGTTGTAGACTGTAATTGCTGAAGGAAAGCTCCATTAAGAAATACAGACATAATATGAAGTGTGTGTGAGGTATGAAATTTTTTGTTGGTGCTTAGTAATTACAAACAATGATACTAAAACTAGAGAAATTTTATAGCATGTCGCTGAGGCAGGATGAGGGACGTTGTCAAACAAAAAGCGGTCCCGTGAAGGAAAAAGAGGGAGACGTGCATTAAGGGAAGGTGAAGGCGGAGCGCGAAATAAACGACAGTAGCTGAAACGAACTGGTGTATTTAGATAGCATAGCGGAGGCGCCGGTTACAGATGATGCTCCGCCACCGTGTGATATCGCGTAGGAGGAATAAATCACACCTGAGCTATTCGCCATCAGAAACTGCTGAGCGTTTCGTTTCGTGTCCAGTGGTAATAACACGCAGGCGGTGTTTCCCATCGTAAAGTCATCCTGCTGAAATTCTTTGCCAGAGATCTGCTGCTGCGGCGTTATACCTGTTCCTGATTACGAATGTGGTGCTTCAGCCGCAGAGACAAAATATGTCCTTGTCCTGAAGCGGAATGAAAATACAAAACAATTGCTTGTCACCACTGTATAATATCACAGTACGAGAATAGCGCTGGGTCAGTCTGTTAACTGACAGGACTTCAGTGAGCGTCCTTCCCAGTTAGACGAAACACGAAAATTCTTCTAGTACCGCTAACACATTGGACTGTCAATCGCATGTCAACTCGAATAAATAAAATCAAGTAGTTTTCCCAGAGAATGTAACCACACAGAGCGCTCGCAAGTATTTCTGTTGTTACCTAATATGAATCCATCACGATACACACATTTTTGTTGTATTATCTAGTATCCTCACCTCTATTAGCACTACGAATGATACACTCTGTGAGGACATATTTGAAAAAATCCATATTCTGGACTCGAACCGGCAACTTTCATCGTAGGAATTTGTCATTGTACCGTACAGAGTGCGGCACAGTAATGGCTGATTTACAAGGCAAACTCAAATTCAATTTTTCCCAAGTTAATATCTTGTAGTGTACAAGTTTTTTGTGCAAACTAGGTGGGTTATCTTTTAAATCGCTCTATGGATCTGTATCAGATCCACTAGAGAAAATATTGATAAAATAAACTTCTCTATCATGATTTCAATTACGAACACCAAATTCCATTGACGGCTAAAGTGTTTGGTATCTAGCCTGCATACCGGCTTGCGTTAGCACGCTGCTTCAGGGACTCGGGGAGGCGTGTCGGTCGGGGATAGAATCTTCCCGATAGATTAACAATGCGGACCTGTGTAGCAGCGAGCCTGGATTTGGGTTTTATTCGGTTTTTAGCACACCACATGCTGAATACAGGGCTAGTTTCCATTTCCCGCCTCAGTTACACGTTACGCAGGCGTATGGAACACTTTCTCATGCCCGCACAGAGAATGTACTCTCTACGGAAGCAGACTGGTCACACTGTTTCCGTCCAGGGGGCTGTATGGGAGACTGATGACTTGAGTTTGGTCTCCTTAAACACTCAACCAGCATCATCAGCGTCAACCAGCATAGTTTCGGAAAAGTTGGTATCCTTTCACAAAGTACACTATGTGTAAACAGATGTATATGAATACCTTCACAGTGAGAGGGTAGGAGAGGATTGTGGGTTGTAAGGGTGGTGGCGACAAGAAGATAACCTGACCTTCCTCTATTACTATCATTGACAAATCTAGAGTGACAGGCCCTCTCGGTGAAGTTACGGGCTACAGAAGAAAAGATGAAGGAGAATCTAAGCCGTGTGATACAACAATCGATTCAGTCTGGCTATCTAAGTATACTTATGTGCATATTGTGTTACATACGTATTGGGATCGCACTGGAATTATGTAAGATGTTTTGTGTACCATGGTTTTGAAATGTCATTTCTGCCACTTGTTGCTGGATTACGATAGGGTAGCTTATTTAACTAAAAGACGGAAAGAGTTCGTGTTGAAGTCTTCAGCAGCTTACAGTCCACATACAGTAGTAGTTCTTTGAAGTAAAGGTACTAACAGAGTGCCCACAAACTGTCGCTACAACATTAGCCTGTATTAGCTCTAAAATTATACAGTATACTAAATGGATTTTGACATTTGAGATGACAACTTATAAATATCATTTTTCTTTTCATATTTTTTTGTTTTATTTTCCAGATGCCGCAGATTCTGAGGTTGCCACAGCATAAGGATGTAAGTTAGTCTGTTTCATAGAAGCAAAGTTCGATCCTAAGTGCAACAAACATCAAAATAGACTCACTTCATCGTTAAAAACAGGTAGTGTTCTTCAAATACACACGCTGAAGACGACAATGTGGACGAGATACAACAGTCATTTGCAATTACTCCTACGAAATAAGTGCATACGCTGCCAGAGAGTTGCGAACACTTTGAAATGGATGTCGCAGA
This sequence comes from Schistocerca nitens, assembly GCF_023898315.1. Classification (NCBI taxonomy): domain Eukaryota; kingdom Metazoa; phylum Arthropoda; class Insecta; order Orthoptera; family Acrididae; genus Schistocerca; species Schistocerca nitens. The sequence continues at coordinate 379,232,864 of NC_064622.1, read as the reverse complement.
CATTTTTTTTTTTCTGGGTCATCAATCTTCTGACTGGTTTGATGCGGCCTGTCAAGAATTCCTCTCCTGTGTCAACTTCTTCATATCAGAGTAGCACTTGCAATCTACGACCTCAATTATTTAATGGATGTACTCCAGTCTTTGTCTTCCTCTACAGTTTTCGCCCTCTACAGCTCCCTCTAGTACCATGGAAGTCATTCCCTCATGTCTTAACAGATGTTCTATCATCCTGTCCATTCTCCTTGTCACTGTTTTCCACATATTCCTCTCCTCACCGGTTCTTCACAGAACCTCCTCATTCCTTACCTTATCAACCCACCTAACTTTCAAAATTCGTCTGTAGCACCACATCTCAAATCCTTCGATTCTCTTCTGTTCCGTTTTTCCCACAGTCCATGTTTTACTACCATACAATGCTGTACTCCAGACGTAAATTCTCAGAAATTTCTTCCTCAAATTGAGGCCGATATTTGATATTAGAGGACTTCTCTTGGCCAGGAATGCCCTTTTCGCCATTGCTAGTCTGCTTTCGATGTCCTCTTTGCACCGTTCGTCACTCCTTATTTTACTGCCTGGGTAGCAGATTTCCTTCATCTATTTCCTGACCATCGATCCTGATATTACGTTTCTCGCTGTTCTCATTTCTACTACTTCTCATTACCTTCGTATTTCTTCGATTTACTCTCAGTCCATACTCTGTACTCATTAGACTGTTCATTCCATTCATCAGATCATGTAATTCTTCTACAATTTCACTCAGGATAGCAATGTCATCAGTGAATCGTTGATACTCTTTCACCTTGAGTTTTAATTCCACTCCTGAACCTTCCTTTTATTTCCATCATTGCTTCTTCGACGTGCAGATCGAACAGTAGGGGCGAAAGACTATATCCTTGTCTTACACCCTTTAATAAGAGCGCTTCGTTCTTGGTCGTCCACTCTTATTATTCCGTCTTGGCTGTTGTACATGTAGTATATGACCCATCTCTTCCTACAGCTTACCCATTTTTTTTTTTTTCAAAATTGCGAACATCTTGCACCATTTACTTTGTCGAACGCTATTTCCAGGTCGACAAAGCCTCGGACTGTATATTGATTTTTCTTTAGTCTTGCTTCCATTATTAATCGCAACGTCGGAATTGCCTCCCTCGTGCCTTTACCTTTCCTAAATCAGAACTGATCGTCATCTAGCGCATCATCAATTTCTTTTCCATACTTTTGTGTACTATTCTTGTCAGCAACTTAGATGCATGAGCTGTTATTCCCCTTTTTAGATATGTTCATTCCTCTTCAACTGTACTGCTTACTGAGCTGTTCCCTATTGCTGTATCTATAGCCTTAGAGCAGGGCCGGCCAGAAATTGTGCACGCGTGCGGTGCTCCTGCACATGTGCAACTTCCGGGTCACAGCGTGCACGCCGCAGCCGTCAGCGTTCATGTAGTGCATGTTTCTACCCACAGATGTCGCTTTATCCACTTGCTGGGATACCCTGTACCGGCGCATTCTAGTGCTCTTTCCACAGTTTGCAAGCCAACCATGGGAAGGTATTTCGCGTATTAAAAATTTAAAATACTGTCACAGTCTACTCATTCAGACGTCTACTTTTATGTTAACAGTTTAACCCAGTAAGACAAGTAATACAGTTAACAACCATGGGTTTTTATTAAGGCAGCTTGACTGACGGCACGTAAATACGAGTAATGTTTTTGATCTAGTATTTAAGAAAGAGAGCACTTAGCGACTTCCAACGAACCTTGTTCATCATTTCAAATAACATTAAACTAATGCAAGGTTTCCTATAACTAATTCTCGGTGCCCTCAGTTACACCAACATAATTTATGTCTCACTGACCTCTGAACAGAATGATAACCGCAGACTTCTCGATGATCACCTGTTATTTCAATACCATTATTGCTACATCTTTCATGAGCTCAGTCTGAAATCTGCATAATAACCGACAATTAGATGAATGTTACGTTTTATCGACTTCAGATGAGCGTAGCCCTTCACACATTAAAAAAAACCTAAATGTAAGTATACATTGGAACAATCGGTTAAATAACCAACTTTCCTGATAATAATGTAACATGGAGCAGAATGAGGCACTAATGCACAGTTAGTAAACAATAATTTTTAATTCTGAAAGGAAGAAATCCAAACTCGTTTGTCACTGGTCATGAGAAATGATAATCGAGTTGATGTGTCTCATTCATTTTCTTAAGGACATTTAATTTTGCTTGCCCTTCTTCACTCTTGAGTACACTACATTCGTCTTTGTGATATGTATTTTATTGTCTTTCAATTGAAAACTTACGCTGGCCTCCTATTATTCGGCGGCATAGCAAACACTGAGTTTTCACCAACGGCTACAAAAAAGAATTGCGGTTCCCAGTCATTTTTAAACGACTGAGAACATAGATATCCCGTCCTTTGCTTTTTCACTGTACCTACCATTTCTCAGTACTCTGTTAAGGTTACGGTTACCAGGGTAAACGAGACTGGGTATGTTGCGCTCTTGCTTGTACCACATAAACAGGGAAGTGGAGCCGCCGCCGTTCATTTAGGACACATGTCTAATAACACATGTCGCTGTCGCTCGCTGTCGCACACATGCGCACATGTGCAGCACTTCCGCACGTCTGCACACTGTGCAACGTTTGGCCGGCTCTGCCTTAGAGAGTTTCAAGCGTATCTTGTCATTCGTTAGAACTTCCGTATGCCACTTCTTTGCGTATTGATCCTTCGTGGCTAATGTCTGAAGCTTCAGCCTACTCTTCACCACTACTATGTTATGATCTGAGCCTATATCTGCTCCTGAGTACGCCTTACAATCCAGTATCTGATTTGGGAATCTCTGTCTGACCTTCATGTAATCTAACTGAAATCTTCCCGTATTACCCGGCCTTTTCCAAGTACATCTCCTCCTCTTGTTTGCTGTTTTCCTGTCAATTCTGATAAAAATATCCCCATCACTGAACTGTTCACAGTATCGCAGTCTCTGTCCTACCTTCCTATTCATAACGGATCCTACTCCCATTATACCATTTTCTGCTGCTGTTGATTTTACCCTATACTCATCTCACCAGAAATCCTTGTCTTCTTTCCGCTTCTCTTCACTGTTCATATCTAGATTGAACCTTTGCATTTCCATTTTCAGATTTTCTACTTTCCCTACCACGTTGAAGCTTATGACATTCCACGCCCCGACTCGTAGCATGTTATTATTTCGTAGACTATTCAACCTTTTTCTCATGGTAACCTCCTCCTTGGTAGTCACCTCCCGGAGATCCGCATGGGGGACTATTTCGGAATCTTTTGCTAAGGGAGAGATCATCTTTTCGCGTACTCGGCAAACTGAAATTTCATAAGGTTCATATAAATCAATCAATGACGTTACACCTGACACAGAAAGAGACATGTCCTGTTGATACACGTTACGTGTCTTTAAAGAAGTGGTTTCCATTGCCTTCTGCATCCTCATCCCGTTGACATTTGTTGATTCTTCCACCTTCAGGGGCAGTTTCCCACCCCTAGGACAAGAGAGTACCCTGAAACTCTGTCCGCTCCTCCACCCTCTTTGGTAAGGCCGTTGGCAGAATGAGGCTGACTTCTTATGACGGAAGTCTTCGGCCGCCAATGCTGATTATTAATAAAAATTTAAGAAGCGGCCGGGACCGAAGACGCTTTGATTATGAATCAAAGACGCTTCGCCAAGACCACGAGTGCAATAGCAATGCAAAACATGACTTTTCAGATGATATTCCTTTCTCCAATAAGAGTCATCTTTTCGCGTACTCGGCAAACTGAAATTTCATAAGGTTCATATAAATCAATCAACGACGTTACACCTGACACAGAAAGAGACAGTCCCAAAGTCATTGTGTGTAGGGAATTTGTGTAGTACGGAACGACTGACCCACTTTTTTTCAGTGGATCTACTATCAGCAGTTATTATTAGTTGGTCATGTTACATTGGGTTGTTGAGGCGTACTTGGAGCACCTCAACGAGACACTATATTCCAGCAGAATGCGACACCATCCCATTCGTCTATCAAATGTTGAATGAAAAATTCCTTTATAGATGGATTAGACAAGATAGTAGGATTCGATGGCCACCAGTATCACCTAATCTCACACCATTAGTGTTGCTCTTGTGGGATTTTATAATAGAATTGTCTTACCGAACAAATGTTACAGACATGCAGTACTGGACGGCACGCTTTAGGAACGTACTTCATCGGGTCGCTGTGGGGTTCCTGAAGCGTACCATGTGGACGTCGTTCGTGCGACAAAAGATTCACGCATTGAAGTCTAAGACTAAGAAAACAGATTTTTAAAGTTTATTTGGTACGTGTTGAAACATAGTTGTTTTTAGTCTAATTTAAAGGCAGTATCACACACACACACACACACACACACACTCACACACACACACACACACACACACACACACACACACACATATATATATATATATATATATATATATATATATATATTATAAGTGTGTGTGTGTGTGTGTGTGTGTGTGTGTGTGTGTGTATGGGTGGGCGGGTGGGTGGGTGGGTGGGCTTATGTTCCATATCTCCTAATGCACTGGACGGATTTTAACCAAACGTGGTAAACATATCCCTTGCTGTCGGGCAACTATCGCTAAGGAAATAAGAAACGCCTACCTATCATTATTCGCGAGATATAACATAAATATTGAGATGAATGAAAAACTGAAGCATCATGCATAACGTTTAAATTTATTACCTACAGAAATTTACTATTATACAAGACATAATTCAAAGAGATTGTCGTCATAAATAGCGAAATGCGTGAAAAAATGCCTCACCATGGACGAAGTTTTAATGCATTTATTCTTTACTACCGGACACTCTTTGTTCCGGATCAGCTTAAGAAAATCATTGACATATAGCACCGCTATCGACAGCTTTCAACAGCGAAGCGCCAAAGGCTGTAGGCGAAAACAATAGCTGTCTGTAGAGCTATGAAGAGGCGTTGGCATAGAGGTGTTTACAACATCGCGTCGTAGTTGGGCGAAGCAACTGCGCCCGGCATATTGAAATTTTAGGTTTCTCTTTAAAGAGCTGGCAAATTGAATTATGCTATTTTTATGAGAAACGTACATATCTGTGCTAGTGACGAACCCGGCATTATCCGGGTATTCATTTTGCCATTTTTTTATGAGAAACATCCGTAGTCAAAAGAGTACGAATAATATAGGGTATTGCAATCCTGAATAAAGTCACCTACATACAGAGAGAAAGTGATACATCACTTACTGAACGCCTCTCATATAACATAAGATAACCTCGAACAGCTCACATATTTGGGGATTTAACACGTACGTCAATTCTGCAACTCTACTACCCAGGTCATTTAGCTATTCTGTTCAAAAATGGCTCTGAGCACTATGGGACTCAACTGCTGAGGTCATTAGTCCCCTAGAACTTAGAACTAGTTAAACCTAACTAACCTAAGGACATCACAAACATCCATGCCCGAGGCAGGATTCGAACCTGCGACCGTAGCGGTCTTGCGGTTCCAGACTGCAGCGCCTTTAACCACACGGCCACTTTGGCTGGCAGCTATTCTGTTCCATCGAACAATCTCTGAATTGGTATACATAAGAACGTTAAGTCACTGTGGTCTGTATACTAATTACCTATCCAAGAGAATCAGCTCAGGAGGAGAAAACCCGTTGCTACGGCTTGGGCGAAATCCTCTCGTAAATCTCATACGTGGAGATAATTTTAGTTAGATAAGGTATTGTATACCGTCACTGTAACTAACTACAGATAGTGCACCATTTTCCATCTTAGTTTTATAACGACTTATTGTTTCCATGTGGGTTTTTCAACTGTGCTACACGACGTTTCGACGAATACAGAATTAGGCTGTAAAACACGTACCACCATGCCGGAGGAAATTTAATTTTCGAGTATGGACAGCGGTTCCATCTAAAAAGTCAAGGTCATTCGTATCATTCTAACATCCTAGAGACATTGTTGCTTTTTTACCTATATTTCCGGGTTCATTGTCATCATTAATAATAGTTTCACCCACCTCCAAAATTCTGAATGGTGTCATATATCGTGTGAGTTACGACGCAGAAAAATTATATTCGAGGTTCGACAAAAATCTGGAGGGACGTTTCCAAAAATAGGCAGGAATTAATAGGCAGTAATTATTGGGAACGTACGTTAAAGGTTAAAATTATGCAATTTAGTAAGCAATAGAGTAGTAGATGGTTAAACCCGCCAGGGTAGCCGAGAGCGCTAATGCGCTGCTTCCTAGACCCGGATCGTATCCACCCGGCGGATTAACGACGAGGGCCGGTATGCCGTCTGCCTGGATGTGGTTTTTAGGCGGTTTTCCACATCCCGCTAGGTGAATACCGGACTGGTCTCCAAGTTCCGCCTCAGTTCCACGACTCACAGACATTTGAAAACGTTCTCACTATTTCATGACTTACACTAGACGCAGACAGCTGGAGTACACTACTTCCGTTCGGGGTGGCGGCAGGAAGGTCATCCGGCCACCCTCTACAATTAACCCTGCCAAATCCATCATAACAAACCCGACCTCGCGTTGGAGCGGGACAAAGGCCCGAGAACTAAAGAAAAGAAAGAAAGAGTAGTAGATGGTTACTCATAGCACGAATTTTACTAGGGGTACGATTGGGAGTGTTTTTACCTTTTGAGTTTCAAGATAGCATGCCGTGTAATATGGAGAACTTGATGTTCCATAACGCCCACTTCCAATATGTAGCTGCCGGCCGCTGGTGGCCGAGCGGTTCTGGCGCTACAGTCTGTAACCGCGCGACCGCTACGGTCGCAGGTTCGAATCCTGCCTCAGGCATGGATGTTTGTGTTGTCCTTAGGTTAGTTAGGTTTAAGTAGTTCTAAGTTCTAGGGGACTTATGACCTCAGCAGTTGAGTCCAATAGTGCTCAGAACCATTTGAACCATTTGAACCAATGTGTAGCTGCAGAGAACAAAGACCAGATTTGTGACTTACGGAAATGGATAAATGTTAAGCGAATCATTGCTACCACGTAAACAAATATTTGTTTCAAAACTTGGTTTTGAAGCTGAGGAACTTAACAGATTTGTTATCGAATCAAATTTGTTTTTCTGTTTCTGATAACCAATTACTTTAAGAGTTTAATTTGACGGCACCCTCAGAATCGTATTATGTGTACATAAAATATATTTTTTCGCAATTTAACGTGATAATATGCATGTTTACAACACTTCGATATCTCCTGATTTTCCACATCATCCTTCAAATGCAAAATTTTCTATGAATCTTTTTTTTTTTGTTTTCGGTGGTAAGAGCTAAATATTTGGGGTTTGTGATAAAGTTTATCTGAGAGTTAACAATGAGTTTAGTTTGGTGGCAGATCCCTACGAATACAGAAGTTAATGCACCGTTCAGTGCGACGGCCTTCCGCCACCTTACTTGGAGGACCAATATACCCCCATGGTTCTACTCTACTGGTCTACGTCGGAGCCAACGTCCTGCTGCATGAATAACCTCCCCATTTTCCACGTACTGCTTCCCGCGGAGTGCATCCTTCATTGGGCCATATGAGTATCGGAAGGTGAGACATCCAGGCTGCACGCTGAATGAGAAAGAACAGTTCAATAAAGTTTTTGAGCTCTTCTCGTCTGCGCAGACATCTGTAAAGCCTTGCGTTGGTATGGGGAGTTTCGTTTGAATTTTTGTGGGGACGAATACACTGAAGTTGTTTCTTCAGTTTCCAGACGGTAGCACAATAGACATTAGAGTTGATCGGTGCACTTTAACGGAGGGCATCAAACAGAATAGATATTTCAGAGTCTCAGAAGACCGTCGCTATGACTATATCGGCTGAGGTAATGCGGCGCCACTTCGTGGACTGCCGTTCTGTTTCTAGTTCGAAGTGCCGTTTTATCACCTGTGATGATGATCGAAAAAAAAAAAAAATGTCACTATTAGCCTCGTAACGCGCAAGTAATTCCTGACAGATGGAAAAGCGTTGCTCTTTGTGGTCTTCTTTTAGGCGGTGAGGAATCAGTGGGCACACATTTTTGACTTCCCTGTCTGGTGGACGAATATGTCAGCAGCATCAACAGAGACGCCCAATTGAGCAGTGAGCTATTTGACTGTAATCCGTTGATCACCTCGAATGAGAGTGTCCGCACGTTACAATATTGCAGGAGTCACTGCTGTGTGCGGCAGTCGGCACGCGGGAGATCGGACAGGATTCCACGACCTTGTTGCGATAGTGAGAAGACTTATCCCAACGATTCATCTTGCTTTTGTTCACTGGTGGGTCTCCGTAAACATTTTGCATGCTCCTATGAACATTTACGATGCTCTGGTTTTCCGGTGAAACAAACTCAATGCAGCTATCTGTTTGGGACGCATCTCTGTTACAGCCGCCATGTTGAAGGCTATGAATAGTGCCGCCATTCATCGGTCTAAATGAAACAGTAGGAGCTGAAGCGGGAATATGCAACGATGTCCCACGACGAATTCCGCGTTTTATAAATCGAAATTGGCCAAGAAAACAGTGATTTGCATCACTTTCTGAACTCCGTTCCTAGAATCCAATACACTGGTCTCAACGTCGAGGTTTCATGAGAGGCGAGGGTGCCGTCAGGAGTGCCCTGTGGATAGGCCGGTTCTTATTCTCTATACACATTCTTTTATGATCTGACGAGAAGGCTCAGCAGCAGTTTGTACCTGTTTGACTATGACGCTGTGGTACATGGCAAGGGATGGTTTTTGAGTGACAGCGTTTTCGTTTGCCATGCTGAATGGCAGCTTGCTGTAATTGTAAAGAGAAGGCTCAGCTGCAGTTTGTACCTGTTTGACTAAGACACTGTGGTACACGGGAAGGGGTGGTTTTTGAGTGACAGCATTTTCGTTTGCCATGCCGAATGGCAGCTTGCTGTAATCGTAAATAAATAAAAGTTTATTTAAACGAGAAGAAAGAATAACCGTATAATGCTCATATACGAGGGCTATTCCGAAAGTAAGGTCCGATAGGTCGCGAAATGGAAACCACGGTAAATATCAAAAATGTTTTATTTGCAACAGTTAGATACACCTTGCAGCTACTTATCTCCATAGTCGCCGACCCGACTTAGACGCGTATCGTAACGTTGTACCAACTTTCCCATACCCTCGCTATAGAAGGCAGCCGTCAGTGCTCTCCGCCAATTCTCTACGCTGGCCTACGGCTCGTTGTCTTGTGCCGAAATGTTGTCTTTATAACCAGCGGTTCATGTGACCTGAGCTGAAACTCAGAGGGAGACAATTACGGGCTGTATTGTGGGTAATCTCACATTTCCATTTGAAAACGATGCAGGAGCATCTTCATTGCCCCTGCAGAATGCGGCTGAGAATTGTCTTGAAGACGAAACAGCACGACAGTTATGTAATGTTAGCTGCATAGCTTCAGGGGAAATTTCTCACCAGGCCCCCGTACTTGGCGGCAGACACTATTTTCTAGACATCTTTACGCACTCACTGCGAGCTCAGAAATGAGAAGAGCGACGTGATGCTAACTGGGGTTATACTAGAGACACTACCCAACACATCTGTGCAAAGCTTTATCGGATTTTCATAGTCGTTTCCATTTCGTGACCGATCGGACCTTACTTTCGGAATAGCCCTCGTACAAAGCACTGGTAGTGTGCAGCTTGACACGCTCACGTCGTTTAAACATCTAGACGTAAAGCTGCAAGTAGTATGAAATGGCGCAAACGCGAAAGGAGGTGGTAGAAAAGACGAATGGTCGGCTTCGGTTTGTTGGAAGAATTTTACTAAAGTGAGGATTAACTTGAGAGTCACTGGGCCCTCAGGTTTCCAATCTGCAAAGGAGGCCGCATATAGAACACTAGGAAGAGTACTTCATATAGAACGCTAGAAAGATGTAATGTCTCTTGCAGCGGTCTCTACGTGATATTTTCAGAAATTTTATAAATTATATAACTCGGTACATATCTCGAAATATCTCTTCTTATCTTACCGATTCCTAAACTTTAATATACGATGATTATCAATGCAAAGTAGTTTCAAGCCCTATTATTCCTTGGAGCGTGCATTTACTCCATGGAACAGCTTCTCTGCTATCTATGTTTTCTCTTATGAAAAGAATGATTCATATCTTGTCGATTAGTCATGAAAGAACGAAGATGTATAGGTATGTATTGTTGAGCTAGTCGCCATCTTGATGAGATTCTGTATGAGAAGGAATTATTTAACTGATTATTATTGACAGTGTCTGCTTACTACGCTGTGTTGCACGCGATGAGTGGCGAACGTCTGATTTACACTGGACGAACCTGCCGTTTTGTATGCTCAAGATATCCAGTTTATTACTTACAATAAATGGGCTAACACGGTCTTACCAGCAGATCTCCGGTCTTCCCCATGTGATCACCGAAAGTTAATAATTATTACAAATGTTTTCAGGAGATCGACTGACAATTTTCGTCGCACAGAGACTTCAAAATTGCTTCACTGCTTTATGGAATTTAAGTTAAGCTCAATTCAATCAGGATAGAACAGTATTGAACTGTGTGAATGTGATAAGCCTGCTTTGTGAATGAAGATTCCCTTAATATACGCATGTTTTTTACTATCCTGATCAGTGAAGCTAAATCGGGCCGGTGTGAGAGAGGTTATTAAATTTTAGATCCCACAAAAATATTGAGTACTGCTAGACTGTTGCGGATGACCGCCACCTCAGATTAAAAAAATACTTCGAAGCATTTCATAGGTGTGCTGATAGATTTGTACCCGTATGTTCGATCAACACGCGAGTGTTACGAAGATGACTCGTGATTTCAAATGGGAATCCCTGGATCGGAGAAGACATTATTTTCCATTATGTATGCAGATGTAGATGAATTAGGCATTTCTGGATCCGTTCTGCTGAAGGGTTGCAGATATAAATCGCTCAGCGGCTTTAGAGAGCGCCGTTGGAATCGGAGCGTACGACAGATTCAGACATTCGGTGTTGCTGGATGTACAAGGTAGTCTGATACAGGACAAAATGTTTTGCAATATAAATGGAGCACTGATTTAAAACATGGAATTTGACTAGCTCTTCGCAACAAAAAGCGCGTCCCTTACCTCTATTAGATGGCTCGGTATGACGAAGGGGCTCTTTCGAAACTGCGTACGAAGCTCCAGAAATGTCGAGCGAGTGATCGAAGCCCGAGTAGTGGTGTTTCGGTCTAGTAAGAGCAAAACTGGCACGCACCTCTACAGGGAGCCAAGGAATGAAACACACTCGCCCATTTGAACGTTGCATGTAACAAGAAATGAAGGTTTCGCAGTAGGCTATGAAGACAAACTCCGGGAGGCATCATGGAATCAGCGTTTGCCTTATCTTAGTGGCCAAGGGAATGGTTATGAATGCTTCTGTAGTATCCAGTGTCACTTCCCTGCAATTTCAACACTACATACGTACGTATATGTATTTGGGGATAGTGCTTTGCGCAAGCGCCACTCGCAGACAGCAGAATCCACAGGTAAAATTCACACAGTAACCTCTCTGCTTTGTGCTGTAGGCTGTACGGACGCTGTGAAGTGTGTTTCAGCAGTCGGTAGACGGCCGCGGCTAATTACGTTCAGTCAGGACTTGCTCCCTGGCGGGCCGTTGCGGCGTAATTGAGTGCTGCGAGTCAGTTTGTCTCCTCCCTCTCTACCGTTCGCTGGTGAGGGAAGTCAGCTGTCTCGTCCCAACAAAGATAGCCGAGATTAATTTGCCCGCTGTGTACATTCCTGTAGGAGATCCGACTTTAGTGCGTATGCAGATGTCTGTCGTTAGGCGGCAGACTAAAACTTGCGCGGGCACGTAGCCGGATTTTCGGCGCAGATTCTTTTCGTTTCCGCTTCCACGACTGACTTTCTTGCTTCACTGTGTCTCATCTGCGTTCAATGAATGAAATTTTTCAATTAAGGGCATTTCTTGGCATTTGATACACAATAATTTGTTTATCCTTTTGTTCTATCTCAAATTACAAAAGAAACCTTACTCTCTTCTATCACTGTACAGAATCTAAAGTTCTACGTCGAGTGCCTCATGTTTATTTGCAGGATAAAAGGGAATCCCGCAAAATGAGTACACCATAATGTTTTTCAGGTCACATTTACTACATACGCACTCGAAAAGTCATCGTAAGGTGCATACCGGAGGGTACCACGTACCACTACATTTCATTTCATTTCATTTCATTTCCTGTTCCACTCGCAGTCAAAGAGAGGGAGAAACGACTGTCTACTAGCCCCTGTATGAGCCCTAATTTGACGCATTTTATCTTCGTGGTTAGTACGCAAAGTGTGCGTTGGCGGAAGTAGAATAATTTTGCAGTTGGTCTCGACTTCCAGTTCTCGAAACTTCTGCAATAGTGCCATGCGAAAAGAGCGTCGTCTACTCTCCAGGAGCATCTCTGTAACACTACGGATTTCTTTTATTAAGGTCCGATCGGTTGCGAAATGAAATTCACTGTGACAATCCGATGAAGTTTTGTACAGATGTAAAAAAAAAAAAAAATTCTGGCGGTTTACCGCATTGCCAATTCACAAAATTGGCCGGCATTTCGGCCACTGTCGCACGTGATCTTCCTCAGGCAGTCATCAAAGCACAAAGCTGTGAGGAAGGACATTTACAATAGTGGTCGAAACGTCGGACGTTTATGTACTGACACTGCGGTCAACAGCGCAAAAGAATTTTATTGACAGTGACAACGGCCCAGGAAGCCTACGCTTACCTTTGCTAACACAGGTTGGGCAGTGTCTCCAATATGCACTTCGATAGCGTCACGACGGTCTTTGAGCTCTGAGCCCACACTGGGCACATACATATGCCTAGAAAGTAGTTCTTCTGCCAAGTATGAGTGCCTGCTAATAGATTTTGCCTGATTTCATGCAGCCCACAAAACTTAACATCAATGCATTTCCCTCTTCTCAGTAGCTCTCTGCCGAACACAGCAGGGGCAAATGCACCACATATTTTTTCTTCAACAATTCTTTATTCAACGTAATGAGAATTGCAGATGAGAAAGCATGGTGTTTTATCTACACACCCTATTTTACGACGTAATCTCCATCAAGTTCTATGCCCTGTCGGTACCATTCCTTGTCCTGTTGGCAGAGCCAGTGCCTCACTGTGTGAATCACCTCCTTATCGTCTTCAAAATATCTTTCCAAATCGTAATGCCTCTGCCCTCACGAATGACAGCATCAGCTCGCTGCAACATGTTAGGTGTGACAGCTGTGGATGTTCTCCTCGACCGCTGCAAATCGTGGGGCTTTGAACCGCCTTCTGATGACATTAGCCTCCGTGCCCAGCGACTAACTGTAGACAGCAGGTGCTCCATAGACTTTGCACAAGCGTTTGTATTCACCACAGTCTGTTCCTCTGCAGTGAGAAATTCAATGACGGCACGTTGCTTGTTAAGTTCATCATCCACAGTCGCCATTTTGAAACTGTCCTGCAGCTACGCTATTTGTCTGGAGCGACGGAGTGGCGCGCTCACTCATGAGACTTAAAATAATACATACGCAACGTTTCGCATTCGTTGCATTGTTTTCGGCACAGAAAAAAAATGTGGTGATTTAATTTCTGGGCAACCCTCGTAGACGCTTCTGCAGCGCTTTCGAAGGAAGGTGTTAGACCGCCCACCATACAGCGCGGACTTGGCATCCTCTGATTTTCATCTCTGCTCACATGAACTACCAGCTATGAACTCAACGTATTGGCTCTGACAACGAGCCGCAGACAATTGCAGAGAATAGGAGGAAAAAACACAGGCGATCGCCTTCTGTGACGAGGATATTCGAAAATTGGTGCAACACACGACGAACGTCTAAGTCAGGCGACTACGTAGAGACGTAGTTGTGTTTCCGCTAACCATTGCAAATAAGATATTTGTGATTATCACTATGGTTTCAATTTCGCGACCCGTCGGACCTTAATAAAAGATCTTGCGTGCTGAAAGAACCTACTGATAGCAAATCTAGCTAGATGTCTAAACCACTTCGATGTTTTCATTTAATCCTACCTGCTAGTGATCCCAAACAATCGAACATTACACAAAAATTGGTATTACTAGCGTTCTATACGCCGTCTCCTTTACGAATCAGCTATACCCTTCCAAAATTCTGTCAATAAAAGGGAGTCGATCATTCGCTATTCCTAGAACCAACCTGATATGGTCATTTTATTTGGTATCGCTTTGGGACGTTCCTCCCATATATTTAATCGCATGTGACTACGCCCAGCATCATCCTACTAATGGAGAATTAAAATGTTACAGTATTGATTTTCCCGTTCATTAGCATTAACTTACATTTTTCTACATTCAGAACATGCTGTCGTCCATCACACCACCTAGAAAAGGTAAGTGAGTCATACTGGGAACACCGACAGCCATTCAACGACGACACCTTCCCGCAACCACAGCACCATTAGATAACCACGGTAACTTTCTGCTCACCCTACCCATGAGACAATTTATGTACGTAGAGAATAAAAACGATACTGTCACACTTCTGTGCTACATTTCTGACCATATCGTCTCTGATGAATACTCGCGGTTAAGGACAACTTGGTTCCATAACACGAAAGGTGTTCTAGCCATTTACACTTCTGGGAACCTAAACATATACTTGGACCTTCTTCAATGGTCTGCAGTGGCTGACCGTGTAAAAAGCTTCCAGTAAATCTAGGAACATGAAATCTACCTGTAGCCCTTCATCCATGGTTTGTATCATGCGAGAAAAAGGCAAGCTGTGTGTCAGACGAGCGGTGCTTTCTAAATCAATGCTGATTTGACAACAGGTTTTCAGTCTCAAGAAAATTTACATTATTCTAACTAAGAAAATGTTTAAGAATTCTGCAGAAAACTGACATTAAATACAGTATATTGCTCCAAAATGTACTGGTCCTTCTTTTACTTTTATAGTACAACGGAGTCACGTGTGCTGTTACCCGGACGCTTGGTACTTTTCACTAAACGAGAGATTCATAGCGCTCATTTCACAACCTCTATATGGTTGCAATGCTTCTCACGAATTTGCCACAAGCTCTGAAGTTGAGTTGTTCCAATACTTCTTCATGTGGTTTGCGTTTCCCAAGCTGTTGGGATTTTGTCATTTTATGAGAAACTAATCCACTCATTGCCTCTTCTCATTGACTATGGAAATTGAGAGAGAAATCAAAAACAAAAACTAAAATTAATATACATCTAGAACTACAATCCAAAGCCAGGTGCATAGCAGAGAATACGTTTTATACCAGTACAACTGCCTGCTTCCTATTCCATTCGCATACCTCATGCGCTGTTCAATTATTTCTTTATTTACACATCGGGAATCGTTGGCCCCATCATGGGATGTGAAACGAGTTACGTTTTATATTAACTGAGAAAAGCAACATCTGATGGCTACTACCATATTGTATACTTGTAAAAAAACGAGAATTACTCGTATGATCATGTTAGACGATGTTCCTTGATTCATTACATGTTCTCACCTCTAGCCATATGAGGGTACTTCCAGTATTAACAGATTGATCGTTTCAGTGGTCCAGCTGTTACAGTGGTGAAAGGCAAAATGTGCATGGCCATACTGACCTCCAAGTATTCTATAACGGCACACGTTACAATGTCACTATACTGCTTCCCCATGGGCATTCATCGCTGCATGTTTTATGAGTGACAGAGCGGCCGCATCGAAGAGTGAAGGTGGAGGAGCCGGCCGCGGTGGTCTAGCGGTTCTGGCGCTGCAGTCCGGAACCGCGGGACTGTTACGGTCGCAGGTTCGAATCCTGCCTCGGGCATGGGTGTGTGTGATGTCCTTAGGTTAGTTAGGTTTAAGTAGTTCTAAGTTCTAGGGGACTTATGACCTAAGATGTTCAGTCCCATAGTGCTCAGAGCCATTTGAACCATTTTTTTGAAGGTGGAGGAGCTCAAGGAACGAGAAGATAATCGGCTAATGGACTAGCTTGCTCGTTCCCATTACTTAAATCCCATCGGGTACATGTGGGATGTGTTCGGGAAATGTACTGTAGCAAGTCCATATGCACCAACTCCTATGCTTGATAACAAATAGTAATACACAGGTAAACAAGAACAAGCGTTTATTTCGACTACAGTAAAGTGATTAAATAACAAAGGATAACTCTTCTGAATAAAAATTTGTACAACTTCTCAGACATTAACAGGCATACGCGTAGAACACGCAGTGAATAAAAGTAATGGAAATCCCTAACGACATATGTGGAGCTTTCGGCATAGTTGGCCTACAGGTAAGGGTCGTGATGTCGATGGAAAGTCGTAGGTCCCGCTGCGGTGACTTCCAGCCGGGCTCTGACTGATGGCTGCTAAGAGCCAGTGCATGAATTGGCAAAAAGCTCCGGTGGAGCGAACTGCAGACATGTTGGCTTGCGCTACCCCGCATTGCCGGGGAGCGGTGGAAGTAATGACAATCCAGTTCCGCACACGTGACACAGCGGAGGAAATAGGTCCCTGGCAGGTGGATCTCTGGTGGCGCTTGTCCTGCCGTCCGCAGTCCTTATTATGATAGACGCAGTCTTGGGAGCCAACACCTTGTAAGTTTGGAAACCTGTGATGCTATATCGTTTGAGGGGTTACCGATCCAATTAGGGGAACGGCGTGTACATGGCACCAACGATCATCCACCATTTGTCAACCACGCTGATGGAGAAGTGGTACGCCCTACCACAAGGACTCCTTACATGCATTGTGGCCAGCATGAGAGCGTGTTGAAGAGTAAGCTTTGCCATCCGTGGTAATCACACTCGCTGTTAAGAACCATGGACTGATGACCACAGATGTGAAGTCCCATAGTGATCAGAGCCATTTGTTAAGAACTATGCCCGCAATTTATAGTGTTGAGGCAACCATCATAAATATGACCTGAATCTAGTTATTGTTTGTGAAGGTAAACGTCATTTCTGTTCGTGTGACTGTGTTATTTCTGTCAGGCAGCTTCTGTACTATGGCAAATTTTCTGTTAACGGCCCAAGTTTCATTGAGCTCTGCTACTTGTCAGTGTCACATCTTGCGAAATTTCATTTTGTCCGAAGTTTTGTACACCAGTTTACGTTCAGTCTACTGAGATAGTGAGGTAATACTTATTATTTACATACGGAACTTCTTTGATGGTATTCAGAATCTTTCATAACATTATTCCAGTGACGTACAGATTTTTTTTCTTAACAACAGGTAGAGAGGTAGATGGTTCAGAGACAGACTACAGAGCGAAATGTCCGGGTTCTAAACTAGGCTGGTTCTTCGGCTCTTATCTGTCACTCGTGTCTGTATCCCCTCTGACAATGTTCGTTAATGTTAAAAAGGCTGAATTCCATCTTCATACGTATTCCACGTGGAACTATAAGTGGCTGGTAAGTTAGTCCTGAGACTGAGTTATACTCCATGTCTTCCAAGCCAAGATATTTGCATCAAAGGAAACTCCAAGGCCACCATAATCAGCATGGTCAGCCAAGGTCAGCCATGTACTGCATCCAAACACAGCTTCTACATTACACGTGAACCCCAACCTCATTCCACATTAGGGCCACCAATTAGTTGCTGTTTACCAAATTGTCCAGCAAGATCAATCTCAATTGCCTTCCGCGTTTTATACACAGGAACACTGCGCCGCCAACGGCAACGAGAAACACTTCACACGAGCACTGCAGAGGTACGTTAAAGCAAGTGAACGTTACAAGCCAACACCCAGTGAACGCCCAGAACACATCTTCCGCGTTCCTTCACGTTCGCAGAGCGAATCACGCTCCGTGCTGCGGCGCAGCTGACTCCCGACAGGCCGGAAGTGTAACGCTTATCGCTCGCCCTCCACCGAGGGGCCAGGCGTTGTGGTGCACTGTTGTGTTCAAACAAACCTTCCGGTTGGTGACAGTGTCTGTGCCCTGTGCAGTTACATTGGCCAGTCAGTGCAAACAACTTCAGAACTCTGCACAGAACACCTTCGCCATGTTAAATGGCTCTGAGCACTATGGGACTTAACATCTATGGTCATCAGTCCCCTAGAACTTAGAACTACTTAAACCTAACTAACCTAAGGACAGCACACAACACCCAGCCATCACGAGGCAGAGAAAATCCCTGACCCCGCCGGGAACCGAACCAGGGAACCCGGGCGTGGGAAGCGAGAACGCTACCGCACGACTACGAGATGCGGGCAACGCCACGTTAAATATCACGATTTCGACAAATCTGCTGCTGCCGAAAACAGCATCGTGAACAAACATACGATTATGTCTGATAAAACGGAAATGTTACCCACACACCTACCTATTGGTATTCTGTCATCAGTGAAACTAACCAAGACAGTCGCTACAAAGTTAGGCGCAGCTATCATTCCGTAACGTATGTGACGCGTTCACTCGAGACTGGTAAGAGGCACAGCTTTCCTTCAATCGTTAAGTATAAATTATATATATTAACTATACTTGAAATGTAGAATCGCATGGCCTAAAATGCTACAAAATTAAACTAGCCACGACTACATTCCTTGCAGCAATTTTTTTCAAAATATGTGCTGTGTTTTATTTAACATCTAAGGATCATAATAACTATGGCATAGTGAAATGAAAAGTAATTTCATTATAAAGCTATAACAGTCTATAAGATTAAATAAGTCACTTTTTTACCTGATGGTTTCGTCAAAATCAACTGTGAAAGACTGCATATCAGACGACAACCGCGAACCCAAAAGAGAGGCTTTTAATTTTTTACGTGAAAAGTAAAAGCTTTAGTGAGAAACTGGCCATTGAGATGGCTGCAGTATTTCTTCATCCAATTAAGGGGCTCTGGAAAGCCCTATCTTTCCAGCGTTAAAAGAGATCTTATAAATTACGTATTTTCTCATAAAGTATTTGAGCTAGGAAGTTGAAATTTTCACAGGTTATTTATTGGAGAATTGACTACAACTTAACACAGAGATTTTAAAAAAATCAATTCTACTGTAATGAAAATTTATACATTATCTGCCATTTTTTGTGTACAAGTCCAACAATATACAGGTTTTTGGAAAACTGCTGTGTTAAGTTACACAGAAGTAACTGTGTAACGTTTCCTGAAAATGTGAAGCCAATTGGTTTGGTAGATCCTGAGAAAACATGTGATTTGTATGAAAAAATAAAACTTTGGAGAATCGAGTGACAATGTTTGTACTACCCAAGTCCATAGGATTGATTATCTTCATCTTTTGCAAACTCCTCCTCCAGCTTCCTCTTAGTCCTCCTCCTGTTCACTCTGGGTAGTATTTCTATGCTATTTACAGCCCTGTCAGCAGCCAGAAAACGTTCCTTGTCTAAAGCAAGTATCGTTCGTACCATGTTGAAACCTATATCCATTCCCATATTTCGAAATTCTTTGCATCTTGCAACGTTGCCATCACTGAATATAGCAACAGCATCACACACACCAACGTGAAGGGTTTCTGTTTCAGCAAACACAGTCTTGGGGATTCTTGACCATGTAACACTATTTACACTCTCATTGGAGTTTTGAGATGTATCATGAACACACTTTTCCAACAGTTCACATGCTGCTAAGTCTCGGAAAATAGGTTTTATCACCTCCATTATCGCATCTAATAGACTATGTTTATGAGTGTATACTTCACCAGTTAGCAATCCCTTGTACTTACCGCAATTGTTTTCTCCTTTGGGACACAAGGAATGATGGGGACTTTCATCGGTTGAAAATGTTTGAGAAAGAAAAAAAAAAGTAGTCCAAACAGCCTTCTTCATTTCATCGACTCTGTGTCTGTTTTGCCTAATAGACATTCCATAATAGTTCTTGATTCTGTCAAGTACACTGTCAGTTAACCTTCCCTTCCCTTCCAACCCTTTACCATCACTGAGTCTTGATTTTCTGTACAAAGCTTTCAATCGCCTAAGTCTTGCTCCCATTGGTTTTGTACGTGGCCAGTATTCTCAAATTTCTGCACTGCAATATCATCACAATAGGGCTTCAGTTTATGAAACTGTTTCAAACTTTTGGAATCAGTGTCACCAAGGTAATTTACATATTGCACTTTATCGTGCGCAGCAGAACGTTGAAAAATACTAGCAACACCTACTACTTCCATTCCACCACTACTGCCACTATAGTTAACTGTGCATATATTTTCAAGTGTACCTTAATTTTTTCGTGGACACCTACAATATTTAGACTTTACTGCTACATATAAAACTTTCGCGGCATACGTACTGGTGGCAGATACACCATGAAGAGATGCGTGTCCCCATTTACGCCAGGCTACATGGAATGCAACTGTCAAGTCGTTATTATCACTCTTTGTATTACTGCCCTTTCCATAGCTTTCTTCATAAATTATATACAGACATATTCTACTTTAGGCCCTATAAGTCTGTTACAGTTCTTTAAATTAATTGGGGGGACCTGGAAGATTCATGATGCCACAGAAAACTGCACCTGCACTAGCACCCTAAGCAATTGTACGCAAAGCATAAACAAATCTAATATTGTGGTCATAGACTTGGCTACTATTTTCTTCATTTGGGGCTACTGCAACACAATTCCAAAAGGCGGTCATGTATGAACGCTTACCACACTTAATTTCCTACGTGGTTCTTATAGAGTTCCAGACCGACTTCAAGACACTGAATACATTTACACAGTATGCAGGAATTCCGCTGAGAACTGATATATAAAATATTTTCATATCAGACTCGTCCATAAAACATTCATACTTTTCACTAACGGAATCAAGCTTGCTTTGGAAAGTACTTTCTTTGTCACTTCCATTGCAATGGGCAGGTGTCCAACAAGGTTAGGTTCACACACTTAGCTATAGTCTTTATTGTTTACGGTAATGACACCTACCTTTGGCTTTCCTACATTTCTTCTTTTCTTAAAAGCTTTCAGAGAATTTCTTGTCACTTCAGGTTTACCTATGATTATCCTTTAATAAAACAGAGACTTCAATGAACAGAATTCACTACGAATATTTTCAGCGTTACAAAAGTGTAGATAAATATGACACACACGAAATTCGAGGCGAGCGTGTATATCGAACTATCACAGGTCAGCCACAGCAGTTATTTTGTAACATTTAATTTCTCTCACATCTCTAAAATGTACACAATGAGCATGCAGATTCATGACTACAACATTTGACAGCAGTTTAACAACGCCACAGTGGGTCACGCCCATGCAGAACATATCTCAAATATATTTTAAAAATAATTGTATTCTTCTGAACTAAATGAGTTACGTATCAGTTAAAAGGGGAAATTCTGTAGATTTTTAAATGCAAGCAAGTAAAAATTGAACATTTTACGATTCTGAACCTTTCCGGAGCCGCTTAAAACAGTTTTCTTATGCACATTAACTAACTTGAAACTTCCCCGTCCATGCATCGTATGTTAGATTAGGTTAGGCAGAGAGCAAACAACACTCCGTGTTGCGTACTGCGGCACGACAGACAGTCTTATCGCCGTTGCATCGCTGTCGTCTCCCAGCTACGTTCGCTCCTACGCGCTCCACCTAAATGAGTTGCTTCGTACGGCGAGTTTGCATCACATTTCATATCGTATCGCCTCAGTGAGAATCGCACATTAATGATAGCGAGAAGTGGGCCCTTGATGCGGAAAGGCAACAGAAACATCAATTGTGGCAACCATCTAAAGAAATCAACATTGATACCAAAGTCCTTCAATCATACCTGTAGACATCAATATAATTTCTTGTGGTACATGAAAGATTCGTGACTAAGACGTGCTTTCATGACGTAAATCGGTCAACTTACGCAACGACCTTCTGAGATCCGATCCCCTAACAATGACAAACGGCTCAAACGGCTCTGAGCACTATGGGACTTAACATCTTAGGTCATCAGTCCCCTAGAACTTAGAACTACTTAAACCTAACTAACCTAAGGACATCACACACATCCATGCCCGAGGCAGGATTCGAACCTGCGACCGTAGCAGTCCCGCGGTTCCGGACTGCAGCGCCTAGAACCGCACGACCACCGCGGCCGGCCTAACAATGACAACTTATATAGTCGTAGAAAGGTAAAGATTAACAAACTATACGCGGCAAGAACTCCCTGAGGGATTTATTCATGTCCAGATACGATTCCATCTATTCGTGCACCATATGACAGAAGATGAAGATATTTTCAGCGCGGCAGAACAATATCGTAAATAGTCTTCAGAATCCTGTCATGAGTACATTGGGTATTTGGTGAATACGACACAGTCATCAGAGGCAGTTCGGTCTTGTGGCGACCTCTATCGCCTGATCTCGCTCCCTGTGATTTTTACCCTATGGATCAACAGAAAGAACAGGCGTACTCTGATGGTCTTCAAGCACTGGAAGATCTACAGCATAACATTGAAAACTGACCAACAAGAGGGGCAGGGAGAGAAGACACACGGCAGGCAACTAAATAAATATTTGTACGTCGTAAAAGTCGAACGTCCCATATGTAACGGATGAGCAATGGACGTTCGCCAAATTGCTAAACAGATATGATACTAAAAGTATCAGAAGTTCACAAGAAATCGAGGTGCGTAATACATGAACGGCAGTCACTTAGATTCGTGCACAATATGTTATACGCTTGGGCTTGGCGAATGTTCGCTACATTAATGGAGTGTTCGAGGGCCACATCTTCTCCTCATTTCTGCACTCAAATTTGCCAGACCAAGTTCCACCCGCGGAGAAGTTGCCAGACGCTTCTGGAGACACAAATATTGTGATAACTCTGGTAATCCGCTTAAGAGGCAGGGTACGGCCCGCGCACGCACGCAAACAGCGCTCTTCCTGCTGGCGGCGCCACAAGTCACGACGAATTCCGGTCGCCCCCGGCCCGCCTCCAGCCCGCCCCCCGCCAAGTTGAGGACGAAATGCCACGCCGACTCCGCTCATCAATCACGGCCGGAGCTGCAGTAATGGCCTGTAAACAGCCCAGCAGCAGCAGCAGCAGCCCACTGCGTTCGTCTTCCGCAGTGTCCTATCGCGCTCCCCATCGGATTCCGGGGTCTTTGGCTTCCAGCACCCATTGTAAATGTTTATCTGTTATACCCTACGTATAGGTACCAACAACTATGCACATCCGTTATCGGTATAATCGCAGACGTTGACATTTATGAGGAAGTATTAGCTCCTCTCCATCCTCTCCATAACATAATCTTTAACTATGTATGACGGGCCGGCCGAAGTGGCCGTGCGGTTAAAGGCGCTGCAGTCTGGAACCGCAAGACCGCTACGGTCGCAGGTTCGAATCCTGCCTCGGGCATGGGTGTTTGTGATGTCCTTAGGTTAGTTAGGTTTAACTAGTTCTAAGTTCTAGGGGACTAATGACCTCAGCAGTTGAGTCCCATAGTGCTCAGAGCCATTTGAACCATTTATGTATGACGGTAGTATCTGTTCCCGAAAGAACACATACTGTTGATGACCATGCGGCTTTGCTAGAAATGAAATGATAATTAAATAGACACCATAGCTGCAAACAGGCGTTGATATACTTCACTGGGGACATGTTGAAAATGTGTGCCCCGACCGGGACTCGAACCCGGCATCTCCTGCTTACATGGCAGACGCTCTATCCATCTGAGCCACCGAGGGCACAGAGGATTGGGCGTCTGCAGGGACTTATCCCTTGCACGCTCCCCGTGAGATCCACATTCCCAACATGTCCACTCCACTACATTCGTAGTGTGCCATGTAAGCAGGAGATCCCGGGTTCGAGTCCCGGTCGGGGCACACATTTTCAACATGTCCCCAGTGAAGTATATCAACGGCTGTTTGCAGCTAGGGTGTCTATTTAATTATCATTTCATTCCTAGCAAAGCTGCAAGGTCATCAACGGTATGTGTTCTTTCGGGAACAGATACTGCCGTCATATATAATTAAAATATGGCTTCCCGGCCATTGACCTTCTTGTGTGAACGCACACGCTATGCCCGAACTCGTACGGGACTTGGTAGATTAATCTGCCACGAGTAATGAGTATGATGGGCAAACATCTATTACGCGCACTACGAATGTAGTGGTGTGGACATGTTGGAAATGTGGATCTCACGGGGAGCGTGCAAGGGATAAGTCCCTGCAGACGCACAATCCGCTGTGCCCTCGGTGGCTCAGATGGATAGAGCGTCTGCCATGTAAGCAGGAGATCCCGGGTTCGAGTCCCGGTCGGGGCACACATTTTCAACGTGTCCCCAGTGAAGTATATCAACGTCTGTTTGCAGCTACGGTGTCTATTTAATTATCATCACATAATCTTTAGGTGCTCTCAGCGCTGTGATACTTCTAAAGTGGGGACAGCTTACAACAAAGCACCTATTCTTGGTTGTTCTTGATATCTACAAGAACGTATACTGATAGGAAAAAAAATTATGACTCCCTACTTCATATCGTGATGATTCCAATTTTGGAACGTACTAAATTGGCGATTCTACGTGGCATAAATTTGACAAGTCGTTGGTAAGTTTCTGGAGGTATGTAGCACCAGTTGTCTATGCCCAGGTAACCCAGCTCCCGTGAATTACGAGCTGGTGGCATGTGGGTTTGTCGCTGCCGCCCCATAGCACCTGAGATGTGTTTCGTACAGTACATATCAGGCGAAATTAGGGGCCAGGACTTCAACTTCACTCTTCTGCCAAGCTCTGCACACCACTGTAGCATCATTGTGAACTTGTAACGTGGACAGACCGCCCGCTAAAAGATGACATCGCCATCTGCGGAGACACCAACCACGAACGTGGCCGTCTTCTAGCAGCAGTGATCCCTTGAGGAGCGAAGCGTTCCTAATGACCGGTATAAGCAAAAAACTACTGTATCTCTGAAGTCAACAGTTGTAGAATTTTGTAAATGCATTATGCTCGCATCTTATTACATTTCTGGAAACCGAAAATCTCTGTAGAAGCTAACATGGGTTCCGAAAACAACGATCGTTTGAAAACTGGTTCACTCTGTTTGTCCACGAGACACAGAAAGTAGTAGATGCAGGCGCCCAGATAAATACCGTGTTCGTTGATTTCCAAAAGATGTTCGACACAGTTCCGCACCCCTGTCTAGTGCACAAAAGTACGAGCGTATAGGATATTGGATCTGCTGCGTAAATGGACTGAAAAGTTTCTAGTAAAGAAAACACAGCATGTCATTATGAACGGACAGAACTATTCCGACTTAAGATTAACTTCGGCGCGCCCAAGGAGAGTGTTGCAGCATCATTACTTTCCACGGTATATAAAAGGTGATTCAGGTGGAATGTCACATAATCTATGTGGTGATTCTACATACGAAAGTAAACCGAGAAAGTCCTGTGAACATGCGTCTGATTTTAGATCATTACGAAAGTGAACCATTTTTGAAAACTATACACATATGTAGGCTAGTGTGAATATTACTCACCGAAATTCTGTGTAGGCACTGCGGTGAACAGAATAGTGGCGGAGCAGATGACCGGTCCATCCTATAAGAGGTGTATAAAAAATCCCCCTCCCTCTTCAATCCACTTGTCAACGCGTTGGAAGGTGTGTTGCGTTGCACATCTAACATCATCTCGACGGGCTTTAATGCGAGCAACGGCGTCAGTAATGTGAGCGACAAGTTCTTCCCGTGTAACCATCTTCGCAACGTACGCATCCCAGTTTAACTTGCCCAATAAAAAGAAGTCTGATATGGTTAGGTCTCATGGTCTGGCAGGCCAGTTAATGGACCCGCCACAGCCAATCTACCGTTGATGAAATGTGTTGTCCAGATACTGGGATACTTGTCTGCTGCAGTTATTCGTCGATCAGGCATGTTGCAGGGTACATTTGCCGTTGTTGTTCTAATGTCACGTCATCCAAAAAAGCTCGTCGTTCTTCTATCAGGAAATGTGCGTAAGTTGCAGCTGTCATGCACTTTGGTTGGAACGCAGGCCCTATCCCCAGGCCATGAGTTATACCACACCAGTCGCTCACTGAGAACCCAACCCAGAATCTTGTTTCCCCAGTGGCGTGTGGGTTCAATATCGCCCATATGTGCGAACTACGGTTGTTCATGATACTGTTACGTGTATATGTAGCCAAATCTGTAAATAAAGTGTACTTCTCGACGTCTCTGTGTAGAGTCAACGTTTCACATCATTGTTGTCTGCTTACTGACTGACCTGGATGTAGATGGAAATGGTACAAAGCCTCGGAATGTAATTTACGCCACACTCTCATTTGTGAATTATCGAGATGTCGGCTAACGCCTGTGTACCGGTGGTGGGACTCCATTGTACCACTGTAATAATTTCCTCCGTTTCCTGAATTGACTGGACGGCCTCACGTTCTTGATGTTATGTGTGCACTGGGTTGTGACCCGGATTCACGTAATGTTCGAAAAACCCCGAGAAATACCATGGCACTGGGGTTCGTAGATAAGGGAAACATCTCTGTTATTCTGCCACAGCTGCACGGGCACTAACATTACGTATCCGTACACACACAACATGTCTGCGTATTCTGCATGGGTGAAAGTATGCAGCATATTTGTATTCAAGGACATAATGGATTTCCTCAATTAAACAGCTCTCAAGAACGACGAGCGCGCTGCCTAACCATTCCTCAGTGATCCAGCCCACGATTTCACACTGAGTACACTTGCAGCTGTTGCCGCTCCCCCCCCCCCCCCCCCCACCCTGCGTCACAGTGCAGTCATTTGTTGGAGAGCCCCCACCTGCTGTTGGCTGGATCAGTCATATGGCCCACCATTACAATTACAAATTTGATTGCATATGAAAAGCGCATGCGTCAATCCTAGAATATTTCTCATGTTTGTGAGACCCAGACCTAACAGGACTGACAGGTGATATTGAACGAAAGTAAACAAACGCAGCTCAAATGGTAATACGATTGGTTGATCCATGAGAGGGAATTACATAGATGCTCGAAAAAAATGGCAGACGCTTGAAGACTGACTCCAACCATCCAGCAAAGGCAAGGTACGAAGTTTGAAGAAGCAGTATAGAGTAAGGATTCTGGGGATATACATTTAAGTATCTCTCCTGTAAGGGATACAGTAAGAAGATGAGACTTACTTTAGCACGCACAGAAACATTTAAGCTATGATTCTTTCTACGCTCTACTGGTGAATAGAAAGGTAGAAGACTTTTGTACACAGTACAGTACGCAGTTCTTGTGTCGTGAACTTCACAGTCGTTTGCAGACTATGGATAAAGATATTGATAAACGTACAGGTACATTCAAATCACCATACAACATCCGGAATTTAATTTCGGTCGTTCCCCTACACGAATCGAAAGGAATTTTTTTCGAATGGTTTATTTGGAAAGAACTTGGCCGATTTACTTACAAATCGTTTTTATGAACTGCGGTTTACGTGCGACTGACACTGGATTAAGCAGTTCATCTTCTCCATCACAGTGTGAATCACAGATAACACAGCCTGCTGCGGAGGCCGAGCGGTTCAAGGCGCTACAGTCTGAAACCACGCGACTGCTACGGTCGCAGCTTTGACTCGTGCCTCGGGCATGAATGTGTGTAATGTCCTTAGGTTACTTACGTTTAAGTAGTTCTAAGTTCTATGGGACTGATGACCGCAGATGTTAAGTCCCATAGTGCTCAGAGCCATTTGAACCATTTGAACAGATAACACTGTTAGTCGTATGAGTATGGGGGAACCAGTAGACACATTCCTCCGATTACATCAAAGTGCGATCTGTGTCCCCAAAATGTCTGTTGTGTCATTCATTCATTCTACGTGAAAACTGAAGTAAACGTGATATTATAAACCCGTTCTCGTTGACTTACGTACGATGGTTGGAGGCTGTCTTCAAGCATGCTTATCTCATCTTAAACATTTGGCAATATGTGTAAAAATAATACCGAAAAGAATTAGTCGAACTTCAAGCGGAAACCAGCGAGTGTTATAAGCACTATAAAGAATAGTCCTCTCATTAAGTGTTCACAAATAATTATGAATAAAAACACACAACACTGGTGCAATAATTTCCGAAAATTATTATTTATTCACTAAATGCTTTTAGGCTGTTACACAATCATCAGATAGAAGGATAAGGGTATGGTGGGGAGAAATTATGTTGGATCAAAGATGTTAAAGTAGTGCATCTACAGAGTACATCCAATTCTAGAAATGAAAATGTTAATGTTAGAATTAAGAATAAAACAATATTTCTTATTTCAGTGTAAATGCCATGTAAGATTGTTTAAATACGACAAAACATGTGACACATTGACTAACGAATTACAGGCAAATTACAAAATCTGTTCTTAGAAGAAAATAACTGAACAACAAAGTTTCCTGGCATATTCCAAACAACTGAACAAAATAATCTTCTCTTTAATAGGTCATAAATTACAAACAGATAAGCCCGCATCTCGTGGTCGTGCGGTAGCGCTCTCGCTTCCCACGCCCGGGTTCCCGGGTTCGATTCCCGGCGGGGTCAGGGATTTTCTCTGCCTCGTGATGGCTGGGTGTTGTGTGATGTCCTTAGGTTAGTTAGGTTTAAGTAGTTCTAAGTTCTAGGGGACTGATGACCATAGATGTTAAGTCCCATAGTGCTCAGAGCCATTTGAACCATTTTGAACAAACAGATAAGGCATGGTAGTGATATTAAGCAGGAGAGTGAAGAAGCTGTGATTATACGAAGTGACTTTTCTAACACAACAGAAACTATAGTAACTGAAATAAAGGAACATGTAGTATGTGAATAAGAAGGCCTATTTACCAGTTAGTGAAACAAATAATTAATATTGTAGAATATAACACAAGTGTTGCGTGCGTTTTCATTCATAATGTATAAAATATTCTACCGAGAAACGATAGAGCAGTCACAAAAAAAAAAAAAAAAAGGATTCAAATGGTTATAAGCACTATGGGACTTAATATCTGAGGTCGTCAGTCCCCTAGTCTTAGAACTAGTTAAACATAACTAACCTGAAGACATCACACACACATCCATGCCTGAAGCAGGATTCGAACCTGCGACCGTAGCAGCAGCACGGTTCCGGACTGAAGCTCCTGGAACCGCTAGGCCACAGCGTCCGGGTACGGAGCAGTCAAATAGAAGGTAACGATTATGGGTGCGTTTTTCGTACCCATCATGTGTTATACATAAGAGTTTGTCTCTTTCTTTTACAAAAGCATGTTTTATGTCTTAAAACGACAATGTATGCTTGAAGACTACATAAGAGTAGGAATGTACGTTTCGATAAGAGTACGGCTACAATAATACTGGATAACATGTGCGACGTTCAAGAAACCTTCCCGTTTGCCTGGATCACTGTTAACATTCACTGAAACGTTGTGACACTCAACCTCCTCTCACATATGAAGGAAGCAGCTGTCCGTGTACCACATACTGAATGCTGCTCAGAATTAGTAAGGGTTTTCATCTGCAGAAGTACTTGGCGAGCTAATTCTGAAATACATACAAAAACAGTTCTGTTCACTGTTCTGGCTCCTATTCGGTAACCACATACAGTACGATGAGCGGAAAACTAGCTCACGGAACGAGCTTACGTCTCCAGAATTTTGAACCTAATTCAGAGAAAGTAATCTCTGTTCCAGAGGCAGCGCTTCCATAGTCGGAGCGCGTGTGGTGGAGGTCTTTCTGTGCTCCCTGCGAGCAGAATTTTAATTCGCTCGTAAAAGTCGACAAACGAGTTCCAGTCTTGGCTGCAAGACAGAAAAGAGTACGAGGATGCACTAAAGTCTTAACGATTCGTAATAAGGTAATTTAATAACAGTCTTCACGAGCGCCCTTAGGTGTTCCCAGCGAGCATCACCAGAAATCAACTTTAAAATCTGAGAGCTACAAATAAATAAAAATAGTCTTTCTTCTTTTGCTTTTCTCTGCATGTATTAGGTATTTGTCAGTTACGACTTTTCTGACTAAATTGCTGATCTTTCCACCTCTTCTGCAGTCTTCTCAAAGCTCTTAACAATAGTCGATATTGTAAAAACATATCTGGAGTCAACGAAAACAGCATTATAGTTACTGTGAATTTTATGAAGAACTAAATGATACCTTTTGTACCTTTAAAGCTAATTCATTGACAGTTACAATAGATATTAGAAGTCGCTTGCGCGGTGTCATACTATCGGAATAGCGAGATTATATTGTGCTAATTAAAGAACTCATCATCCTGATCAAAATAAAATTATAGATTGTTACCACAGAATCACATTCCATAGATTTCTTCAAAAGGGTGTCGCTTTGGTCGTCACAACCTAAATTTTTATTTAAAAAAGTTCGTTCTGACGTAACATAGTACACACATTTGTCCGTTACATAAAATTGGTGGAAATTATCCATCTATATCTATAGTGGTCTTTTTACTTATATGTTCTTTGTCATCTTTCTTCATGTAGTTTAAATTTTAGTATATTCTTTTTGTTGCAGAAATTATCCCTAACTTTACTAACATGTACAGGAAGTCAGAATAATTTCTTATTCGCAGTGCCATGTTTTGTGGGATACAAATTGCATGAAGAAAATCCCGGAGAATCTTAAGTAAGAGCACTGCACGTCTCCTTTTTGACACCTCTTTTGAAAAGGCTTCTGACGCATTTGAAGTATTTCTGTTGAAGCACGATGTCAAAGTGCCTTATAATTAGTTGTAATGGAAATACAATGTCTTATTTACTTTCGATTAATGACAGATAAATTAAGATACATCGATAACTCTCCTAACACTTTACCTGTACAAAATTCGATTCCATAATTCTCTAGTAAAGTTGCATCTTTTGATGAAATGTTGCTTGATTTTAATTTGGCTTCGTTATAGTGATATTGGTTTTTGCATGTTTTAACCCTTTCTTCCCAGTTTCGTCCCGGTTCGATCAATATACACTGCGAAACACACTTAAAGGATCATTTTCTGAAACCCCTTCATTGTCTCCCACTGTGTCGCAGAACTTTGAAATTTGCTCAAAGTTGCCTACAGGTTTAGTGTGTAATGGTGCCCTGCGTTATCACCCTCAGGATCAGTGACACTTCAAACAGCAAGTTGTTGACACATGTGGAAATAAAGTCAGAATGCAGATGTCCATGTGGTGTGTAAGGTGTGTTCATAAGGTCATCCAAAGTCTTCAATACGCATTCAATTGAGTGACGCTCTTCTGCTGCTCTAGTGCCCGCCAGCGGGTAGAATCCGAGGGACATCCATGAGGTTGGCTGATCTCTATCGCATAGGCGTTGGGATTAGGGGTAAATTGCAGGGAAGAGAGGGTGTGACGATCTTTGTATCATGTGACACGTCCAAGGTGCCTTTTAGTAGACTTGCGGCGAAATTTGTTGCCAATGTAATATCATTAACCCACCATCCACCTGACATGAACTTCTTCTCAACTGTCGCCTTCTTTTCTCCTGTGACGACATTTTGCTGTCTGAGGCTCGCCGAGTTTGTGAATGATGTTGCAGGGAGTAACGCTTTCGCACACATTTGAGCCAAATTTCAAACTTCGGAATGGGAGACTACTGCAGGCTTTCAAAAATGTGACCCTTTAATTCTGTTGCGCAGTGTATTAGGAACGCAGTTTGAATTTAAATGGAACAGACAGTTCGTGAGAGCATCCGAATTTTATTTAGATAATCTGGATGAATCCTTATAATAGGCCACTAGCATAGAGAAAAATCATCAGAAATTTTCTTTGACACATAAGAAACGCTGTAATTGTGACGTGGGTGCAGTTTGAGTTATTGGGGATAACCAGAGTAAAAAAAGTAGCCTCAGCCAGTTATTGATGTTATTGTGAAGTTAAAAATCCCTGCAATAAAAAAATTGAAACTGTGGGGATAAACCCTAGAGAGCTTCGACCACAAGGTGAACATATCCACAGGAGTTGTGGATTTGGGATTCTACGTTATCGGTCTTTGCTCTTATTTATGGCATTTCGAATAAATATTAATACATCTCCGGCAATGATTTCAAAATGTAATGTAGCGGTTCTAAATTGTGGTGATCAAATGCATCACCTTTAAACCAATCATATTTGACTAATACCAGAACGTAGTTTATATTGAGACTAAAGGAGAAACGAAGTAGTGTGTTTTGTTAACTCCAATTTACTTCGAAAGTCGACAGTAACAAATGTTTTCAGTCGTCTGATCTTTCCTGCTGTTACAACACTCGAAATGCTACGTATATTTTTAACCTTATCCAACCAATTGTTCCACGTGGTTTTACAAAATGTCCATGAAACATTTACAGTTGGTCATTTTCCTACTGGAATCATACTCCATTTCGAAACCCTGACGACACGCAAGCTCCAACTCTGTCTGGTCTTCGTTCGCTCTTCTCTGAAATCGAGACAGGAGCCGCTGAGTACTAATATAACAATACGTACTTAACAGGGAAGCCAGAGAAAGGACGCATGAAGAAAGAAAGCAGGAAGGTGAGGCGGGAGTTGAGGGGACCTGAGCTGCGTGGAATCGGTGAGCTTCTCCTTGGCGCCTGATGCCAAGTGGCGGAGCCGGTAAATGCGATTACGGCGGCATCTGCACAGTAGCGCCTCTAATTACAGACTCTGCCTGCTCCACCCTCCTCCGTTCCATGTAGCCGTTCTGCAAACTTGTGACACAAACCGCTGAAGTAATTTACTACACTGTAAGGCCTGCCGCTCCCTACGGCATACGACTTCTTATTACTTTTATCTCATACAATTTCTGCGACAGTGTACAGCATTCGCTTGACTGTCGACAGTTTTATTTCGTGGCTGTTACCATGTTTTCAGTTATTTACAAACATTTAGACTACAGTGACAAGGGTAGTGACTGGGGTATTAGAGATCACAACAAAACCTCAGTACTTACGGCCCATCTGTCAGGATTCTCAGGTAGTTTGTATTTGCAAATAAGAAAATAACAACGAACTGATATTAATTTATCTGTTTTTGTTTCACTAGTTTTACTTTTAATTTTTTGGGAGTATTTCACAGCTTCTATTACACCTTTTTAAAGGCTCCAGACGGTGCTTGGTACGTAAGATTTTGTAATGTAATGGCAAGCGGGTGCATGACATCACGTTACTCGTAGTACGTGGAGCCTGCGGCAAAGCTTCTCTGATGTATGTAAAAAAAGGTAAAGCCGTACATTTTTTGATGCGCCGTACAACGAAAAGAAGTGAAACTATGATATATGTTTGTGTTACAGAACTAAAGATAATTATAAAAATATACATTACTTTAGAGAGTTTCTGTGAAGAAAAAATTCAATAAAGAGCTACTAGACAAAAAGTTCTCTAATTCATTCCAAACCTCGAACACATTACCTGCAAGACAATGAACATACTATGGATTACTAATGAATACTTGTAAAATAACATTTTTCACTCAATTATGTACACTCCTGGAAATTGAAATAAGAACACCTTGAATTCATTGTCCCAGGAAGGGGAAACTTTATTGACACATTCCTGGGGTCAGATACATCACATGATCACACTGACAGAACCACAGGCACATAGACACAGGCAACAGAGCATGCACAATGTCGGCACTAGTACAGTGTATATCCACCTTTCGCAGCAATGCAGGCTACTATTCTCCCATGGAGACGATCGTAGAGATGCTGGATGTAG
Organism: Schistocerca nitens; assembly: GCF_023898315.1. Taxonomy (NCBI): domain Eukaryota; kingdom Metazoa; phylum Arthropoda; class Insecta; order Orthoptera; family Acrididae; genus Schistocerca; species Schistocerca nitens. The sequence continues at coordinate 379,199,221 of NC_064622.1, read as the reverse complement.
TCCTGTGGAACGGCTTGCCATGCCAATTCCACCTGGCGCCTCAGTTGGACCAGCGTTCGTGCTGGACGTGCAGACTGCGTGAGACGACGCTTCATCCAGTCCCAAACATGCTCAATGGGGGACAGATCCGGAGATCTTGCTGGCCAGGGTAGTTGACTTACACCTTCTAGAACACGTTGGGTGGCACGGGATACATGCGGACGTGCATTGTCCTGTTGGAACAGCAAGTTCCCTTGCCGGTCTAGGAATGGTAGAACGATGGGTTCGATGACGGTTTGGATGTACCGTGCACTATTCAGTGTCCCCTCGACGATCACCAGTGGTGTACGGCCAGTGTAGGAGATCGCTCCCCACACCATGATGCCTGCACGGCGCCAAACACGCATACGACCATCATTGGCACCAAGGCAGAAGCGACTCTCATCGCTGAAGACGACACGTCTCCATTCGTCCCTCCATTCACGCCTGTCGCGACACCACTGGAGGCGGGCTGCACGATGTCGGGGCGTGAGCGGAAGACGGCCTAACGGTGTGCGGGACCGTAGCCCAGCTTCATGGAGACGGTTGCGAATGGTCCTCGCCGATACCCCAGGAGCAACAGTGTCCCCAATTTGCTGTGAAAGTGGCGGTGCGGTCCCCTACGGCACTGCGTAGGATCCTACGGTCTTGGCGTGCATCCGTGCGTCGCTGCTGCCCGGTCCCAGGTCGACGGGCACGTGCACCTTCCGCCGACCACTGGCGACAACATCGATGTACTGTGGAGACCTCACTCCCCACGTGTTGAGCAATTCGGCGGTACGTCCACCCGGCCTCCCGCATGCCCACTATACGCCCTCGCTCAAAGTCCGTCAACTGCACATACGGTTCACGTCCACGCTGTCGCGGCATGCTACCAGTGTTAAAGACTGCGATGGAGCTCCGTATGCCACGGCAAACTGGCTGACACTGACGGCGGCGGAGCACAAATGCTGCGCAGCTAGCGCCATTCGACGGCCAACACCGCGGTTCCTGGTGTGTCCGCTGTGCCGTGCGTGTGATCATTGCTTGTACAGCCCTCTCGCAGTGTCCGGAGCAAGTATGGTGGGTCTGACACACCGGTGTCAATGTGTTCTTTTTTCCATTTCGAGGAGTGTATTTAAGTTTATTTATTGAAGTCTCCTCAGCGTTTGTTTTTGCTATGTTATTGCCTTCGGGCCTTAAGGAAACAGAAATTTTCTCAACAACAGAAGTTAATGAATAGGTTTAGAGTGACACAGTTGTCAAATTAACAAGCCTCCCTGAATTATTCTGAATTTATAAATGGTCTACAGGAAAGAATCGGTCATACTTATAATAAGACGCTTAAGTAATTCGAAAATGCTACTGTTAGATGTGGAGTTTCCCCTAAAAATGATTCTGTTATTCATTAGTGAATATAAATACGCAGGATTTTATATCGCACATGGTAGTAATCACGTAATTCTGAGGACCTTCATTTATTCTAGACCATGGATTTTTCAGGTTTAGTGGTGATTTATCTTGAGTGCCAAAAACACACTCTGCTACCCATATTCAATTGTTACTGTTTCTGTAGCACTAAGAGAAGTGCTAAATTGTGCATACTGAATTTTATCATAATTCAATCATAATACAGTTGTCTTGAAACATCAGTTGATACTTCAAAACATTACTTTAGCTGTCTATTCATGACAAGTACTAAGTCCTATTCCTATTCTACTACAATCTGGAAAAAGGACAAAATTTACCTCATGAGACGCTGACTATAGAAGATGGTACACAGTTCAGTCGCATTACTGTGACCATCGCCTGCATTCGACACAAACAAGCAACCACGATTCACATATGTGGCAGCACTTAGGGGTGGACATGGTCTCCACTGTGCCTTCCAGACCTTCCAGAATGACATGATCACCCAGGAAATGTTACGAAGACATTCCACAGGTCATATCGTTTGGCAGCATTTGCAGTGGAGCGCATATAAAGTGTGTCGTACGGACGCAAAAATAATGCAATCGTTGTCGTAATGCGGAAACGGAGCGATTTATTTGATGTCTGAGAGGGCATGATCACTGGCTTTCGGGCCAAGGGTAAGTTTGTAAACGGTTCACGTTCTACCGTGGTAATAGTATACCTTGCATGTCCAAATGGCGCTGTCCATAACCGGCACCGAGGCAACTGTGATGCACTCCGGGCCATTGATGACTGGGGTGAAGGATGGCTGCGGAGATAAGTACGGGCGAATAGACCTGCAACAATTCAGCAACGGATCACACACATAAATCAAGGTGCTACTAACGTCTCCTCAATGGCCGTTCACCGAACGTTGCCGTTTATGGGCCTCTACAGCAGGCTCCTGGTCCATGGACCCATGCTGAATGCAAGCCATCCGCGGCGAGGACTGTAATTTGCACGCAATACCGCAACTGGACACCAGCTGAGAGGTGACGGGTGTCCTTGTCATCTCATGGTGGTAAATTTCTATGGCATCAAATTACTGAGGTCAGCGGTCCTTAGGCTTTCACACTACTTAGTCTTACTAAAATTAACTTACGCTAAGGGCTAGTCTGTGTAGCGAGGACGCCGTCGTCATGGTAGCAGCTGGTGTGTTCATATGGTGGTATCTTTGCCCTGGCAACGGCGTCCGTTGCCGTGGTAGCGGTATGTTATGGCTCTTCATCCACAGAGAAGTTGTCATTAGAGGGCGCCCGATATACGCTTTGTAATCTATGGCAAAGGCGTCCTTACTACAAGGAGTAGAGGGCGTTGTAGTCCTTCCATATTAACCGTTTTAGTAAATTGACTCAAATGTTTTCTACGTAAATGTACATTGTAATACAAGACGACACCACTTTTTGTGTGTCACAGATTGTTATACTTTATATTATGACACATAATATACTTTTACGAATTTTACGTGTTGACTATGGAACATTTGTTATTATTTTATAAGTGACACTATAATTGTAACTCTTTTTAAACGGAATGGTTCCGTTTTCTGTTATTTACTGTCACTCAAATTCGTGTTAAACCAAGGTGACTAGTAATTACATACAATAAACTGTATTAAATGCCGTTGATCGCCGTTGGGGGTGTTGTCGTCTATTCACGTGATCTCAGTACGCTGTTTAAGCCCATACGAAGGGTTAGTCTCGCATAGTTTCCTGCCGTTATGTAGACAGGAGTGACACCACCAGCAGTCGACCAATGGGTAACATATTTTAAATTTACATAATTTTAGCCGTTGTATAATAGAGCCTCTCTGACGGGTATCTATAATTTCACAGTGTAAACGCCCAGATGATGACCCCTACGTCGGGTTGAAACCCGTTGGCGGTATTATAACAATAATAAATGCGATTAAGGGCTGTTCTTGAATTATTGATTAATCATACTAATTGCTGCTTCTCTCCACAACCATGTTATCCAAAAATCAAATCCAAGTGCCACACTGCTCGCATTGTTAGTGGGTGTTTCGAAGAGACCCCAAGCTACCCAGATTCGAACCCAATCGAGAACGTGTTGGACCACCTCAATCGCGCTGTTCGTGCCATGGGTTCTCAAACGATAAGCATGTCGCAGCTGGCCACGGCACTTTAACCGGCATGACTCCACATCTCTATTGGTACCTTCCTGAATTTCTTTGACTCACTTCCTACAGGTCTGGTAGTGACCCGAGCTACAAAAGTTGGTTATTCAGGTTTCTGACAAATGGTTACATTAATGTGACGAAGGAGTCTAGGGAACGCAGCTCATCATGACCAGATGACATGTAATAACTTATGTAAGGTGCAATTATTTTTATTTTTGATTCAGTCACTTTTTATGATACAACCATAACCCGTTTCGTCCTTCAGGGGCCATCCTCAGATGCTATGGGCGACTATTGTTGAACAAATATTCATGCGTTGTCAACTATGTGGTCAGTTACTCAACAGCTGCACGTCTGTCCTCCCGCACACATCTCCTTAGCCGTAGTTTACTCCCGTTATCCACGGCGCGTGGTGCGCCATACTTGCCTCGGCGCTGGTTGTGGAGAGGCCCGCTTGCCATGCAGGATATACCTTAACAACGTCAGCACGTGAAAAGTTTACAAACTTATCCGTCGTGATAATGCTTCCATCCTTGGGTCCAAAACCAATGACCATGCCCTTTTGAATGTCCAAGAAATAGTTCCACTTCCGCATTACCCTAACGAATTCACTAATTTCGTGTTCCACCGACACACTTTATATACCCTCTACTGCTACTACTGCTACCTGCTGTCTGTAAGTGGTTATTCCACATTGGCGTCGAACGTGGGTAATGCTCGCATTAATGTGAGTGCACCGTGTATGATCGCGTTACTAAGCCTATGGGATTGCATTATACCACCTGTTGTATTTACTCTGATTGGGATAATGGACTCCTTTTAATGAGATGGAACAGTTTTTTTGGATTGTATTGATCTTGGTGTTGTATTAAACGTGTCTAACATCCTCCCTCTTCACCCCTTCCCCCCCTCTACACCCCCTCCTCTCTCTCTCTCTCTCTCTCTCTCTCTCTCTCTCTCTCTCTCTCTCTCTATGTCTGTGTGTGTGTCTAACATGTGGTTTGCTAGCTGTAAATTTTTTCGTTTTCATCATGCTCACTATTTCAGTTATATGTACGAGGGCAGTTCAATAAGTAATGCAACACAATTTTTTTTTCTGAAACAGGGGTTGTTTTATTCAGCATTGAAATACACCAGGTTATTCCCCAATCTTTTAGCTACAGAACACTGTTTTTCAACGTAATCTCCATTCAATGCTACGGCCTTACACCACCTTGAAATGAGGGCCTGTATGCCTGCACGGTACCATTCCACTGGTCGATGTCGGAGCCAACGTCGTACTGCATCAATAACTTCTTCATCATCCGCGTAGTGCCTCCCACGGATTGCGTCCTTCATTGGGCCAAACATATGGAAATCCAACGGTGCGAGATCGGGGCTGTAGGGTGCATGAGGAAGAACAGTCCACTGAAGTTTTGTGAGCTCCTCTCGGGTGCGAAGACTTGTGTGAGGTCTTGCGTTGTCATGAAGAAGGAGAAGTTCGTTCAGATTTTTGTGGCTACGAACACGCTGAAGTCGTTTCTTCAATTTCTGAAGAGTAGCACAATACACTTCAGAGTTGATCGTTTGACCATGGGGAAGGACATCGAACAGAATAACCCCTTCAGCGTCCCAGAAGACTGTAACCATGACTTTACCGGCTGAGGGTATGGCTTTAAACTTTTTCTTGGTAGGCGAGTGGGTGTGGCGCCACTCCATTGATTGCCGTTTTGTTTCAGGTTCGAAGTGATGAACCCATGTTTCATCACCTGTAACAATCTTTGACAAGAAATTGTCACCCTCAGCCACATGACGAGCAAGCAATTCCGCACAGATGGTTCTCCTTTGCTCTTTATGGTGTTCGGTTAGACAACGAGGGACCCAGCGGGAACAAACCTTTGAATATCCCAACTGGTGAACAATTGTGACAGCACTACCAACAGAGATGTCAAGTTGAGCACTGAGTTGTTTCATGGTGATCCGTCGATCATCTCGAACGAGTGTGTTCGCACGCTCCGCCATTGCAGGAGTCACAGCTGTGCACGGCCGGCCCGCACGCGGGAGATCAGACAGTCTTGCTTGACCTTGCGGCGATGATGACACACGCTTTGCCCAACGACTCACCGTGCTTTTGTCCACTGCCAGATCACCGTAGACATTCTGCAAGCGCCTATGAATATCTGAGATGCCCTGGTTTTCCGCCAAAAGAAACTCGATCACTGCCCGTTGTTTGCAACGCACATCCATTACAGACGCCATTTTAACAGCTCCGTATAGCGCTGCCACCTGTCGGAAGTCAATGAAACTATACGAGACGAAGCGGGAATGTTTGAAAATATTCCACAAGAAATTTCCGGTTTTTTCAACCAAAATTGGCCGAGAAAACAAATGTGTTGCATTACTTATTGAACTGCCCTCGTAAAATGACGCTGTTGGCAATACACACATTTTTGCTCATAAGCAACAAGTAGCAACATATTACTTTTGGGTAATTACTCAAACTCAGTAATGTGGATAGTATTCAATTCTACAGTAATTGTTCATTAAATAAGCACATTGGACAACAAATTTGTGACCCGCGGTACTGCCTCTAATATCAACGGCGAAGAAGTAGTTCACAAGTTTCTTCAGACGCACTATATCAAGTGAAACCATTCACATATGATTGGATCCCCTAGAGTTTCCAAGTTCTGGGGATACAGATGGCTTCATTTTACCCGTTGCTCCAGACAGTCCCAGACACTTCCTAATGGGTTACGGTTGGTTCATCTAGCGGCTCAGGGGCGGGCAGGAATCCTGCACATGTGCGGTGCACTTACACGCGTGCAGTTAACAGGTGTTCCGCGTGCACACAGGGGCAAGCTGGCCACCCGCTTATCTCACATCCCCACCATACCTTCTGGCCGTTCCTTCCTCTGTAATGCATTTTGTTTCCTAGCTTGCTTTATTGAATGAATCAATAAGGTTAGTAGGAGTGCTTGAAAGAAATCATGGTTTGAAAGAGTACCTATTACCTACGATACGTTTTATTTAATTATCACAGGTGGAGTTTACAATACGTTTAATATCTGGAACAAAATTTCTACATACAGACAAACACAAACAGTTACGTAAATTTTCATTACTGATGTTTGCTCTTAACCGAGACTTATTAATTCAGCAAATGGTTTTCCAGCTCTCGCTCCATTAAGCGCAGTCTTATAACTTGCACATACCGCTGGGCTATTATTGTTGTCGTCCTGAAAACTTGAAAACAGTGCTCCATAAAATGTTAGATCAGTTAGATGAGAGACATGACGAGAGAAAGTCGCAGATCTCTCGTGACAACAGCAACTACGACAAATTCAAATGGCTCTGAGCACTATGGGACTTAACTGCTGTGGTCATCAGTCCCCTAGAACTTAGAACTACTTAAACCTAACTAACCTAAGGACATCACACACATCCATGTCCGAGGCAGGATTCGAACCTGCGACCATAGCGGTCGCGCGGTTCCAGACTGTAGTGCCTAGAACCGCTCGGCCACTCCGGCCGGCCAACTACGACAGATTCATCTGGTATCGTCAGATCGGTCTTCTTAAGCTGAGTCAATTCCCCAACCGCTCCGAATCGGACAATAAATTGTACTCGTCCTTGTGAAATTTATTATAATGGCCTTCAATACTAAAGTTCCGTGACCAGCGAGAATACTGCCACATATTAAACATTTCGAATTTTCACGTTTTTGCACAAAGAAAAAATGGTTCTCCCATTACTTTTTAAAAGATAGCAAATCTCCACTTCTCCGTTTCTTGAAATACAACGTTCACTACATAGTGCTCGCTTCGCATCAACGTCCGCAGCTTAGCCTGGCACTACACTGCCGCAACCTGCCGGCTGTCGCCACAGCCCCGGTCGACGCCTGCACGCGTGCAGCACACGTGCAGCGCTGTGCGCCCATGAGCCGCGTGCAACGTTTGCCCGCCCCTGTACTGGCTGAATCGAGGTGTAATAGGACGCATGTGTACTGGGCGCGTATTAATTACATTTCGCCCGTTAATAATAACAATTAATTTTGTGTTAAAACGAATGTTAAGCTTGAGATCGTTTGGCATGCCACTCCGTGTTAAGTCCTCGTTAATGACATTCTGAAGCTGGGCTAAGAGCAAAGTGTCTACATAAATACAATTTCACGCAAGTGGACTGTTGTTATTAGCGGCCAAAAAGCTGCAATTAAGACGTGCTGAGTATACGTATAAAGATCGCAGGCCTTCTGCACCACCGCATGTCGGAAGTTAAAGTAAAAATAAATGGGGGCTTGAGCGTTCGTTAAACTAGGAATGTACACTATGTCATCAAAATGATGCCGACACGTATTAGTGGAAATTATTAGGGAGTGTGTCCACCCTTCACCTTTTTGAAGAATAGACCTCTAATGGAAACAATATCAGTGAGGTACCTGAATGTCTTAGGAGGGATGATAGTAAATTTTTTCTAAATAATCAAAACCAGAAATCTTAAAGTCTTGAGAAAAGTCGTCGTTCTAACTCACCCGAAAACTGGTTTCAAAAAAAATGGTTCAAATGGCTCTGAGCACTATGGGACTCAACTGCTGAGGTCATTAGTCCCCTAGAACTTAGAACTAGTTAAACCTAACTAACCTAAGGACATCACAAACATCCATGCCCGAGGCAGGATTCGAACCTGCGACCGTAGCGGTCTTGCGGTTCCAGACTGCAGCGCCTTTAACCGCACGGCCACTTCGGCCGGCAACTGGTTTCAGGTAGGGACTCTGGACAGGTTGTTCCATTTCAGAAAAGTTACTGTTCACGAACCATTGGCTCACAAATGTTCCATTATGACTTAGTGACTCATCATGCTGACAGAAACAGTTTCCGAACTACTCCTCTACTGTATGCAGTACACATTACTGTTGAAGGTGTTCTACATTTAGCGTTCACTTAAGCGCAATAGGAGGATAACACACTAACCACGGAAACACCCCCATACCATAAAGCCACCTCCTCTGTATCACGTAATTATCATTCCAAACTACTTATTTCCAGTCTTCCATTGTCCAGTGGCGTCGCTTTTTACAGCACCCCAAGCGTCGTTTGCATTAACTATAGAAATGTGTGACTTATGAAGACTGCACGACAGCTGTGCACCATTACTTGTAACTGTTTATGCGCAGTCGTTGTGCAAGTTGGACGGCTGATATCCGTTTGGAAGCGACGAGTGATTCCATCTACACGTTTCATTCATTTTTTCCCAATTACACTGCAGACGTTCCAACCTACGTGTTCGTCAGTAGATGATGTCGGCCTGACCTTGGTTACCACTGGTTGTTCCTTCGTGTTTCAACTTAACAGTCATATCAACACAAGTTGACCTGGGACGACTTAGAAGGGTATAAATATCTCGAAGGGTTAGTCACAATTGTAACACCCATTATGTAGGCCACGTTCCACGTCACTGAGCTCCCTGAACGATCCATTCTCCTCTTACTGCTTCTCTACTGGTTACACAACACTCCCTGCCCTACTGAAGAGTCCGCCTTTCCTGGCATCTAGAGGTGAATTCCGCATTACGTGGGGGATTCCGAATATCTTTAATCAAACAGTCTATGCGTGTGAAGACGTCTGTTCCCGTCTTACAAGGCGAGATAGTCCATAGCATATTCGCTAAGAAAATGTATAAGAAAGGGAAACAGTTCGTAGAGAACATTTCAAAAAAATTTCAAAATTCTTGTTTCATCTACTATAATTGAGAAGTACGAAAAAATCAGAAATCTGGGCCTCGGAGTATTCACAGATAGCTTGTAAGACGATTCGTTTAGCTGAAGGTGCTCTAAACGAATTACATCATTGGAAACAAGGAAAACTCGATATTCGTCGAATCACATTGCATGTATCCTGCTAGATAACGTCTACTTTCGGTATCGTTTGGACCACTGAAGACGCGGAGCTTCATGTTTCACTGTTAATACTGGGTATTTTCCTAATGTGCGACACCCTATGTCCATTGCATGCAGTTCTCTTCGTATTACTCAGTCGGAAACCGGTTTAGGTATACCTGCATACATTGACCACGGATATTCTAGTTTCGTTTGAAACGGATTGTCATTGACAAAGCAAGCCACTATCTTCCGTTCCCCGTAGGTTAGGATCTTTTTACGACCATTGTTAGAACGCTGTGTTACGAGGCTACGGGAGATACACCTAGAGTTTTGAACATGTTATCCAGTTTACAATAAGCTATTGCACTGCTTCGTTCACTGAGTTTTGATAGGGAACGTCTAAACACGGAAGCTTCTTTCTATCGTACTACCTTGTCATTACGACAGTACATTTCACTGTTTCGATTCTACACTCCTGGAAATTGAAATAAGAACACCGTGAATTCATTGTCCCAGGAAGGGGAAACTTTATTGACACATTCCTGGGGTCAGATACATCACATGATCACACTGACAGAACCACAGACACATAGACACAGGCAACAGAGCATGCACAATGTCGGCACTAGTACAGTGTATATCCACCTTTCGCAGCAATGCAGGCTGCTATTCTCCCATGGAGACGATCGTAGAGATGCTGGATGTAGTCCTGTGGAACGGCTTGCCATGCCATTTCCACCTGGCGCCTCAGTTGGACCAGCGTTCGTGCTGGACGTGCAGACCGCGTGAGACGACGCTTGATCCAGTCCCAAACATGCTCAATGGGGGACAGATCCGGAGATCTTGCTGGCCAGGGTAGTTGACTTACACCTTCTAGAGCACGTTGGGTGGCACGGGATACATGCGGACGTGCATTGTCCTGTTGGAACAGCAAGTTCCCTTGCCGGTCTAGGAATGGTAGAACGATGGGTTCGATGACGGTTTGGATGTACCGTGCACTATTCAGTGTCCCCTCGACGATCACCAGTGGTGTACGGCCAGTGTAGGAGATCGCTCCCCACACCATGATGCCGGGTGTTGGCCCTGTGTGCCTCGGTCGTATGCAGTCCTGATTGTGGCGCTCACCTGCACGGCGCCAAACACGCATACGACCATCATTGGCACCAAGGCAGAAGCGACTCTCATCGCTGAAGACGAAACGTCTCCATTCGTCCCTCCATTCACGCCTGTCGCGACACCACTGGAGGCGGGCTGCACGATGTTGGGGCGTGAGCGGAAGACGGCCTAACGGTGTGCGGGACCGTAGCCCAGCTTCATGGAGACGGTTGCGAATGGTCCTCGCCGATACCCCAGGAGCAACAGTGTCCCTAATTTGCTGGGAAGTGGCGGTGCGGTCCCCTACGGCACTGCGTAGGATCCTACGGTCTTGGCGTGCATCCGTGCGTCGCTGCGGTCCGGTCCCAGGTCGACGGGCACGTGCACCTTCCGCCGACCACTGGCGACAACATCGATGTACTGTGGAGACCTCACGCCCCACGTGTTGAGCAATTCGGCGGTACGTCCACCCGGCCTCCCGCATGCCCACTATACGCCCTCGCTCAAAGTCCGTCAACTGCACATACGGTTCACGTCCACGCTGTCGCGGCATGCTACCAGTGTTAAAGACTGCGATGGAGCTCCGTATGCCACGGCAAACCGGCTGACACTGACGGCGGCGGTGCACAAATGCTGCGCAGTTAGCGCCATTCGACGGCCAACACCGCGGTTCCTGGTGTGTCCGCTGTGCCGTGCGTGTGATCATTGCTTATACAGCCCTCTCGCAGTGTCCGGAGCAAGTATGGTAGGTCTGACACACCGGTGTCAATGTGTTCTTTTTTCCATTTCCAGGAGTGTAGTTAGTCATAATACACCCACTCAAAAGCGTCAAAAAGTGGGTCATGTATGTTTCACAAAATTTGGAAAAAAAAAGTCCTTAGAGCCATTTGAACCATTTTCTCACGTGATCTGCTGGTACCAGTTCCGTACCATCTTGTGCGCTCCATGACAGCCAGTGCGAGCAATATATAGTCCGATGAGTTGGTAACACAATAGCTCTGCGGACTAATAAAATTTTTCCTTGCAATTTTACTTTTAGACGTATTTTTCTGTAAATCAAAGTTTTAAATAAGTATGCTAATATTTGTACGATAAAATGGTTTCCTCACTATAGAGTTAAATATATGTCAGTTGTAAGCCAGTGTAAGTAGACGCCCTGACATTGCCAAAGAGTCCCGTAAAGTGGCAGTTGCATTATCGCTAGCCGCGCAAGCACTCCAGTTGTTGACTACGGTGCAGAACAGAACGTAGAAGAGTACTGACAATGACAATCGAGTTGGGTGGAGCTGCAGCTCTTTTTTTTGTTGAGGTATAATCGTAAAACGGTGTTGCTTAAGCATGTAATGGGACGGTGTACATATGGTGTGGACAAGGCATTAAATGGGCACAGCATAATTACTGGAAGAGGATACAAATTAACACGAAGAATACTACGGGCCCAATTTCTTTTGTTTCGGAACTGCAAGAAGAAGAGCCTGTGCCACATATTGTCAATGAACAATGTCTTGCATTGCACCGACGACATCACTACCTGAAGTAAGGTCCTACTAATTACTTGGTCAGACCTGCATAAGGCTAGCCAGCGTTGTTGTTCGTTTTGTGTTTGAGTTACACAGAGCTATACCAGAGAGATGGCCCTTACTTTTAACTAAAAAAACCTATGTATGATCCTTCCTATACTTATTGATGATCCGAGAGAATCTTAATGATTGAGAAACTTTTACAGTGAATTTATTAAAGAAATAGTGGTTATTAAAATTGCAGAAATTTACAAAACAACGCAAATCTTCAGTTCAGTAAACAGTAATTTGAATGCTAATGCTTAACAAAGAAACATTCAGTAAAAATTTCTTTAGTACTTTTCATGGCTAAGTTTTCATTTTTACGCAACTGCAATCAGCAAGAAATGTGTGTTAACATCTTGAACCAATAACTGTAGTAATTGCACAATTTGATTAGCAGTAAATGTTACTGAATAGTAGTACAAATTGAAAAGAATCCAGTGAGTCAATAAAACCATACAACAAAATTTCCTTCCTTTTGCAATCGAAATTTTGACTTTGTAAATTACTTAACTGTATGTCACAGGAAAGTGGGTATTGAAGGACGCTATTTCATTACGCTAACTTTTAAGGTCAATGAACGCACGCAGTACTGAATGAACGTAAATAACTTTTCAGTAAAATTAAAAACAGTAAGCATTACCGTGAGTGACATAATAGTTTAATAGTGACAACATTTTGTAGTTCTTTGATTATTACTATTGGATTTCCCTGAGCTACTAGCTAACTGAAAGGTATTTGTTCACTGTGGCGCATCCATTTGAAATCACACCAGAGCAATATTTACCTTGCAATAAAACGAAGCATTGTTAGTAAGTTTTTCACAATTAACAGATAGTGAATGAAATGAAAGAAATTTTGCTCACGGAGTGAGCTAGCGACATAATATTCTTTAATTGCCGGCCTCTGTGGCCGAGCGGTTCTAGGCGCTTCAGTCCGGAACTGCGCTGCTGCTACGGTTGGCCGGCCGGAGTGGCCGAGCGGTTCTAGTCGCTACAGTCTGGAACCGCGCGACCGCTACGGTCGCTGGTTCGAATACTGGCCCGGGCATGGATGTGTGTGATGTCCTTAGGTTAGTTAGGTTTAAGTGATTATAAGTCTAGGGGACTGATGACCTCAGATGTTAAGTCCCATGCCCGCATCTCGTGGTCGTGCGGTAGCGTTCTCGCTTCCCACGCCCGGGTTCCCGGGTTCGATTCCCGGCGGGGTCAGGGATTTTCTCTGCCTCGTGATGGCTGGGTGTTGTGTGATGTCCTTAGATTAGTTAGGTTTAAGTAGTTCTAAGTTCTAGGGGACTGATGACCATAGATGTTAAGTCCCATAGTGCTCAGAGCCATTTTTTTTGTTAAGTCCCATAGTGCTTAGAGCCATTTGAACCATTCTTTAATTCGTTAATTAAACTCGTAACATTTTCCAAATTCAACTAACGACTGTAATTCCATCCAGCCAAATTGTATATTCATTTAACCTTAACCGAATTCTTACTTACTGTCATCATTGCTGCAAGGACAGAGCATTGGCAATTCGGTTAAAAACGCACTTAGATTTCACAGTTTTCCTTTATTCTTCGTAGTGGAATCCGTTCCCGCGCAACAGGGAACTTAAGGTACATGGCCCATTTTAGCTCTAATTACTGGGACGCGTAGCGAATGCTTATAAGCTAAGTTGCGGCGGTTTGCCACGCCTACAGCAAAAGAACTGTAGAGGGCAACAGTCATGTCCACTCAAACTTCCTAACGTTTCGCAGCTCAATCTGTTAACTTCCACAGTTACACACTTAAACTCAGAAATATCACTTGGTTCCCGTATTATTAATATTCACCCAAAACTTTGGTCACTGATAAACGTATCAGGATCGACCGATCGCCAAGTTATCCTTAGTCAATGGGGTAATTTGGATGTGGTATGGATGGGTGTGGGGTTAGCTCACCGCCGTCCCGGCCGTCGTCGGCTCTGCAGACCTTGGAACGGCTACTGCTCATTCAGTTAGATCCTCAATTAGCATTTCGAAGATGACAGGACCCTGTTCCAGACCGCTCAGAGAGGGTAAATCACTGGCAAAACATGGAATGAAACTCTCATCCTCCACATGGCAGTCACCCACGCCGACCCCTCAGCAACGAAGACAGAAAGATCTTACAGAAATTAATGATTTCTCCAAAACTACTACTTGGTAATCGCCGTACAACAGACGATGCTTGTGGAAAGTTTGACCACCAGACGGTAGTCGGGAAGCGCAATTTGTTACCGTGCTGGCGACGATGCGTTCTGCAGTTACTAACTCAATAGGAGTAATGTGTATTCGAACGGTGAACTTGGCAGCGTCAAAGCGGATCTACTGCAAACTATGCACGGACGCGAAACGCTCTCGCGATTGGAGTGTGAAACATGATGCTAATTTCTGGCTGTGCGGACAGCTAGGAATGAACGTGACGGCGAGTTCCAAACGGCCACAAACTCTGCTCAGATGCGGCCTATGCCATTGATATGCTAATTTCCATTAAGGTACTGTTGTTCCGAGCCTACTATCCGACTATTATGGTAAACCGGCTTATGAGGTGCCAACACGAATCGTAATATTCTCGACACACAGGGCTGTGTTGCGCTGCGAAGGACCTGCTCATATGCAACGATATTATCCTAATGCTGCAATCAAGCTATCGGAACATGAGAAAATATGCACCACAGTAAGACAAACGGATTGTCTGCAGTGAATACACTAATTAAATCTTAACATACAACACAAATAGTCATCGCGAAATATATACTCTAAGAAAAATAAAAAATAAAAAATTAAGGAACACAAGAAACAACAAAAACTTGGGAATGGGGCACCACAACGGTACTATCTGAATAGAAAGGAAATAAGTGCATGTGATATACATGTACAGACAAAAAAAGGATTAAAAAGTCAGAAAAACTGGATAATTTTTTAGTGACAAAGTGATTCACAACTTGAGAAAGTCAATAACGTGTTGCTCCAACTCTGGGTGTTACGCGAGCTGTTATTCTTCGTGACACTGATGGGTAGAGTTGTTGGTGACCTCCACTGGGACACAGTGCAACATTCAACTAGCGCTTTACATCGTTAAAAGACTGAGCTGGTGGGAGGCCCTGCTCATAATGCTCCAAATATTCTCGCTTGGGAGAGATCTGGCGATCATGCTAGGAAAGGTAGGGTTTGGCAAGCACGAACATAAGCAGAAGAAACTTTCGCTGTATGAGGTAGGGAATTATCTTTGCAAAATGTAAGCCCACATACCGGTGTGCCATAAGGATGCCGCGGATGACAACCAAAGAGATTCTGTTACGAAAAGAGACGGCTCCCCAGATCATCACTCCATGTCGCCGGGCCCGATGGCGGGCGACAGCCGGTTTGGTGTCCCCCTGCTGTGTGGGGCATCTCCAGGCACTTCTTTCTTGGTCTTCGGCACTCATTTCGCAGGAAGACTCATCACTGAACTACGTCAGTCTATGAGATTCCAGGAAGAAGCTGTGTTTGGATACTTCCTGGACAGTGGTGGTATGCTAACGTCTGCTGTAGGGTCTGATAACCAAGAGTGATGGTCTGGATGCCATTTCATTTCATAGGGAGACTCCTGTTGGTTGTCATCCGTGGCAGCCTTAAAGCACAGCTATAGTCGACGTTATTCTGCACCCAGTTTTGTTGCCCTTCATGGTAAGCAACCCTGGCCGGCCGTGGTGGTCTAGCGGTTCTGGCGCTGCAGTCCGGAACCGCGGGACTGCTACGGTCACAGGTTCGAATACTGCCTCGGGCATGGGTGTGTGTGATGTCCTTAGGTTAGTTAGGTTTAAGTAGTTCTAAGTTCTAGGGGACTTATGACCTAAGATGTTGAGTCCCATAGTGCTCAGAGCCATTTGAACCATTTGTAAGCAATCCTGGGCTTACATTTCAACACGATAATGCCCGCCCGCACACGGCAAGAGTTTCTACTGCTTGTCCTGCCAAACTCTACCTTGACCAGAAGTGTCACCGGATTTCTTCCCAATAGAGAACGTTTGGAGTATCAGGGGCACGGCCCTGTAACCAGTTCGGAATTTTGACGATCTAAAGCTCCAATTGGACATTGACACAACATCCTCAGGAGGATTTCAAACAAAGCTATCAATAAATGGCAAGCCAAAAAACCGTATGCGTAAGGGCCAGCGGCGGACCACGCGTGTTTCACTGAGTCACTTTCTAAAGCCCTGTCTCTTGGATAAATTATGCATTGGAAATCGTAATCATTTGTTCGTCTGTACCAGTACAACACATTTACTGATTTCTGTTCCATTCACATAATTCATTCGTGGCATGTCTTTTTCTGTTCCATATTGTATTTCTTGTCTCCTCTGGGAACGTGTCTTCTCGGAACGCTCACAATAAATCACATAGCGATGAAGAACGCTTCTTTGCAGCGTCTGTCACTGGAGTTGCTTGATAATCTCTGTGACGCTCCCGTGATTACTAAATTAATCTATAATGAAACGGGCTCCTCTTATTTGCACGCTCTCTATTTCCTCTCACAGTCCTGTCTGGTAGAGATTCGTTACTGACGAGCAATATTCAAGTACTGGTCTAATGAGTGTTTCGTGAGATACTTTCTTTGTGGATGGACTACATTTCCTGAGGGTTCTCCCAATGTATCACAGTTTGGCACCTGCCTTACCAGCGATTCATTTTCTGTGGTCGTTCCATTTTAAATCGCTGTCTACGCTTACTACTACATATTTCATGGAAGTAAATTCTTCCAGTAACTGTTCTTCAATTTTTAATCATACAATACCAGGGTGTTCTATGTATTCGCAATACATTACATTGCTTTATGTTGAAACGCAAGTGCAACTCCATGTGCCAAGGGTCGATCCTCCGTAGATCTTCCTGCATTTCAATACAATTTTATAGAGTAGCGATTTCTCTATATACAACAACATTATCCGCGAAAAGCCTCATGGAAGTTTTGAGGTTACCCACTAGGTCATTTACATACGTTTTGAAAAGTAATGGTCCTATAACAGTCCCCTAGGGTACGTCCGAAGTTACTTTTACGTATGAAGACTTCTCTGCATTCAGAATAACATGCTATGTTCCGCTTGCTAGAAACTCTTCAATCAAATCACAGAGTTGGTCTGGTTCTCTTTACTCTCGTATTTTGTTCATCAGGCGGCCGTGCGGATCTCTATTGAATGTGTTCCAAAATTTAAGGAGCATGGCATCTACTTGACCGACAGTATCTATTGCCTTCTGTGTCCCGTGAACGAACAGAGCGAGATGGGTTTCATACGATAGATGTTTTGGGAAGCCATGTTGGTCCCTACAGAGTAGATTTTCGGCCTACGGAAATGTCGTAAAATTTGCGAGTATGAAACATATTCAACAACTGTGCAGCTCATCGGCGTCTCAGATACAGGCCTTAGTTTATCGCGTTTCTTCTTCGACCGTTGTTGAATACGGAAGGTCCCCCTGCGTTTTCATCATAGGACGTGAAATTGAGGGTGACATTTCGTCACCGAGAATGTTGAAATATTCAGGGTAGCCTGAGTGATTGTGACCAAAAAAGGTACGATAAGCACCTCCAAAATATCACACAAATACATCCAGAACTACTCCCTCCATATACTGCGAGTTAAACGTCTCAATGTGCTGCTGGTACGCTTGACCACTTACATTATTTGAAAGGCGGCAAAACCATGACTCGCTGGTTCACGTTGAAGGCCCCCACTCTGTTACTGTTTGTGTGACACTTGGCCCGTTGGAGAGGTGTACCTTCTTGTGACGCAGCGAGCAACGGCTTTTTGCAAAGTACCCGACTCCAAAAGTCAATTTCACGCAGCTCCATTCGCAGCAGTGTGCCCTCGGAAACTGGTTGAGATGAATTCTCTGACACCATTGATTCTTTCTGGATTTGAAAGCGACTGTCATTGACATAAAATTGAGGCTATAGTATTCGTTGTCTTCGAAGATCGAAATGCTTTGCCTCACGTTTATTATGTGCCTGGGAATATACACTTTGAGAAGTTTCGTCTTTAATGGTGTTGAAAACACTTGACGAAAAATCAGAATTTGACAGTTTAACGTGCTCTTTTTAGTTCGGGCAAATGTACAGCTTCATAGACGTTCGGAAAGAAGGGGAGAAATTTACGTTTTAATGTTTTGTTGATGGAGAGGTTATTGGAGGTGCAGGATGAGATGGAACTACGCAAGGATTTGGGAGGAATGAGAGGTCGTTCCCTTTCCAACAGAGCAATCCTAACAGTTGTCTCAAATGAACGAGGAAAACCACGGAAAAAGGAGAGCGTCAAACAGTATCACAACTAGCTTGGTGAGCTTGGTGAGACGTTTGGTACTGGCGCTGATCACGAAAATTCTCACGTGGCAGAAATTCGATAACAGGGAATTGCTGATTACAGGGTGTTTCAATTATCTGATGACCGCACGTACGGCCGCATGGCGCCAGCGAGCACTCCAGTGTCAGGCAAATCAGATGCCATGTCGCCCGCCTACTACCTCAGTACTAAATTTTAAACGTATGCAAATAAATTTTGAATTAACATCATGTGAGGAGGTGTTGGAGCTGCATGCCTGTTTTCCACGCATTTCTGATATCCACTCAAGAAATTATTGATAACAGGATGTAATTATCTTTGAGAAATGAGTTGATTCACGTGTGGTGTTATTATCCTTGGGTTCGTACAACGTATGCGGATTTGTTGCGTACACTTCATCCTGTAGCGATCCTCACAGATGTCGTTGGTAATGACTCTCATGGAACACATCGTAAAATGCAAAATCCTGTTCAAAGAAACCTAAAGAGTCGTTCTCAGTCACTCGATTTATTACAAACTAGGACCAAATATTTTGCATATATCCTTGACTGTTAACGTTGTCGTTAGAAGAAACTGGGCCTATTACTCTGTCGCAACTAAATGCACACCACACTCCTATTTTATGATCGTGAAGGGGTTCCTCATGAAGTAGATTAGGTCTCTCTGCCCTCGAACATCTACAGTTTTGGGAAATAACATGCTCATGTAAATGGAACCACACCCAGTCTAGAAAGAGAATGTGATAAGTATCTATTTCACCAACTCATCTTGTTTCAAAACGCATTCGCAAAACCTAATCCTGTGGGTTGGATGACCAACTTTAACTTCTTGTATTGCTGTTACTTACAGGCCTAAGTATGTTAACGGCTCTCTGTGCAGAGTTGGAAAAAATTTGTTTGCCGTGGAACACGTCTAAGAGACATTTTAGGGTAATTCCACTGGCTGTCTGCAATGTCATCGAATTGAGCTTCTGGAACCACTGTACGTCTTCGTTTACAGGTCTTGTCAGGAAAATTTATGTTTTCACGAAATTTATTCACTACTTCCTGAATCGATAAACCTGGAAACATCTGTTCAAAAAATTCTGGACAAGCGAGAGTACTCTTTGTCCGCACATACGAATCGTAAATAAACACTCGTTGTGGAATGGAGTAAATCGATCGTGCCATCTTGCCATTGTTGCGTTCGCGGACTTCACTGTTACACTCGTGATGTTTGATTCACTGTGCGAATGACACTGGCATTAAGAGGGAGACGTGGGACCCAGTCGACCGGGTTGCGCGTCTCCGGTGACTGGCAAGCTCAACTGCGAGCTTGCGTTCATCATATAAATGGAACACCCTGTAGTTAGGAGACGCAATGAACGAAAAAATCTGAACGATAAAATCTGAAAGATAAAATGTGGGAACGTTATGAGATGTCGCAGATTTTTTTCTAATTTGTTTTTTAACCATTCTAGTACTTTATTTATAGCTGCCTCACTGCCAACGGTGATTTTGCCTGATGCGCTTTCTGCGCTGACGGCCGTCGATCGGAAACATTTTGATAGCTCCATATAGAGATGGATTTTGTGCTTATGTGTCTTCTTGATCTCTACATTGTCGTTTGCTCCGTTTTCGTAAGTTACTGAAAAGCTACAGACTGTCTTGGAATTGTTTCCTACTACAGTTTTCCTACAACACAGACAGAGCATTAAAGTATTTTCCTGTTACACAGAAAAAGCTTATCCTGTGCATAAATAAGAACGCAAATACACTGACGGAAAAACAGCAAAAGAAAATAGCTAACGTAAAGTAACGAAGTTTCGGGAATGAATTTGTCTAGGAAACATATTTAAGTGATTAACTCTGCAGGATCACAGGTTAACATAAGCACGAGGTGTTGGGGTGAAATCTGAACAGACATCATCCTTCAGATGAAGAAACATGGCTACTAACTTAAGCTTATGTCGCACCACTCTTTCATTGTGTTGCGATACTTTTCCGTCGATGTAGATAGAAGTTTATTTATGGGTACCACTTCAACATTGCAAAAGTCTCCAGCACTTAATGAGAAAAGTTATTTCCGTTGTCATTTGGCGTTTACGGAGAAAATAAGGTTCAACGGTTAAAAAATCCGCTATTTACTGTTTCTCAGATATTGTTTGATGTACTTGGAAGTATACATTTCGTAGAGCAAATTAGTCTATATGATCAGAAATATCTGTCTGTCTCTTTTCCTTTTCTTTTTCTCAAGTGTGCAAAGAATTTACCACACGACTTTTGACAAGAATTCCCAGAATAAATTCTGATTTCGTCATCAGTGAACTCTATTATTATTATTTATCCCTAAATGTTGTTAGTATATTTAGACTTTTTTCGTAGAATCGATACTCCCTCGTAACCTTACTTTCACCGTAAACATGCCAAACTGCACAGCCGACACCCCTCACAACACATACAGTTTCAGCCTTGACATATAGACGAAGATAAACACGCAAACTAGACAAAATTCAGTACAGGAATAAAACGCCAGGGGCGCTGCGTGGTCTCACTTGTCTCGAGTAGTAAATTCAGAACATAAAATCGATCCAATAAAAGGGACTTGCTGAACCAGACAGAGAAACAAGAGAGGATCCTGATGATGAGAATAGAATGAATGCTTTTGCGACCACATGACAATGCTGCTGTTAAACTTTTCGAAGCATAGGGTCGTGGTCCATTAAAGTTTTCTGCTCACAACTGCGTTGGACATCTTCTGAGGCGTTGCTCCTCCGCTGAGTTTGCTGACTGACGGGTCGTACGTCCGACAGGAAAAAAAAAAAAAAAAAAAAAAAAAAAAAAAAAAAAAAAAAAAAAACCGCTGGACTGGAATTGCACATCATAACCATAGATGTTCCTTGCCTAAGATAAAACTTAACCATGACCGTCGTCTTGTCGTAGAAAAAACCTGTCTAGCGATTATTAGAGCTACTGTCCACACGACCACAAGGGATAATTTTAATAGGGGAGAAGGGACGGTGAAACTTGGCGACACATGGACAGTAGCTAACAGATAACTTATATCTTCCACAAGTATCATTTCTGCTTATCACGTGTAACTTCGGCCACTCCACTTTTTCTGCAGTATATATGTCGCTCTCAGACGTACGATCCGTCATCGGCGACATCAACGGGGAGCCCCCTCTGAAGATGTCCATCGTAGTTCTGGACGAAACGTAATGAACAGAAGAGTTTCACTGGGCACGACCTTATACGTCCAAAGGCTACCAGCAGCAATAGACAGCATCCTGCTCCGACCAGTCGTGAATTTCCCTCTATTAAAATTATGCAATGTTTCTACAGTACAGGCGGCATAACGAGGAATTTAGTGTGCCTTGTGTGGCAGATGTAGCTCATTCCGGAGGTGGGTGCGGAATATTTTGGTGGTGCGTGTTTTTTTCGTGTCATGGCTTAGGAACACTCGTTCTGCGCACCGTGAACATGAATTAAGAATTTCATTTCAGCTTTCCGGCGACCTTCCGTTGCCCTTTTTTCTGTACTCTCCTGATCAATATACTGCGGTACTCTCATCTTGCAACACAGCAACAGCCGTGTTCACAGATATGGACGTAGTTGTTCTTGATCCGAG
Source organism: Schistocerca nitens (assembly GCF_023898315.1). Classification (NCBI taxonomy): domain Eukaryota; kingdom Metazoa; phylum Arthropoda; class Insecta; order Orthoptera; family Acrididae; genus Schistocerca; species Schistocerca nitens. The sequence continues at coordinate 379,177,182 of NC_064622.1, read as the reverse complement.
AATGCTCAGACGCGCTGTCCCATCTTAACTGCCCCCAAAAGTCACACAATCTTAGCACCACAGAAAATGTCAGAAACTATGTGAAAAAAAAATATGAACATCCCGGAACCAGGTATATTCATGCTGAGTTGTCATACAGTTTGCGCACTGAGCAAGAAACAAAGGAAAGCAAAGTAAAATTGGGTGAAGGAATTAAAATGACGGGTAAAGAAATGAACACTTTTCACTATCGCCTACGATTTCGTAATTCTGTCAGAGACAGCAAAAGACCTGGAGGAGCATTGGGACGGAAAGACCTGTCCATTGAAATGAAGATATAATCAACAAAAGTGTACTAAAGGCAATAGAATGAACTAGAATTAAATAAGGCGATGATGTCGGTACTGTCCTAGGAAACGCTACACTACAGGCTGTAGATGAGTTTTGCTACTTCAACAGTAAAATAACGGACGATGACCGAAGTAGACGGGAAATAAAACGCATACTGTCAATGATAAGAAAAGTGTCCCTGATGAATGGAAAATTATTAATACCGAATAGATATTTACGTGTCTGGAAGTCTTTTCTGAATGTATTTTCTGGAGTGTAGCCTTATAGGGAAGCGAAAATGTGGACGATAAACAGTTTAGACAAGAAGAAAACAGAAACTTTTGAAATAGCTTCCATCGTGAACTCGGGACGCTGGATGACCAAACAGTATGCAGAACGAGCACCAAACTACAGCCATATTTCAATTAGTTCTTTTTTTTTCTTTAAGTTACCAGTTTCGTCACTTCACTGGTGCTATCCTCAGGCCCCATGTACACTGTCAACGGATGTACCAAAAAAAATGGCTCTGAGCACTATGGGACTCAACTACTGTGGTTATCAGTCCCCTAGAACTTAGAACTACTTAAACCTTACTAACCTAAGGACATCACACACATCCATGCCCGAGGCAGGATTCGAACCTGCGACCGTAGCAGTCGCACGGTTCCGGAACGCGCGCCTAGAACCGCGAGACCACCGCGGCCGGCGGATGTACCACGAATGTTGGTTAAATACAACAACAGTCATCAAATAAATCTGGATTCCGAGCGTATCTATGCAGACTGTGCAGACTGTGAACGGATATACAAAAAAGATTGGTGAAATACTACAGGAACCATCAAATAACTCTGGACTGTAGGAAAAATTTTCTTAAGTTGTTGTCTAACGGTTGGAATACTCACTTCAGCAAAATATTAACGGAGTCCTGATGTATTTCATGGCTGCTGCTATACTGTACCAAAATGTGTGGCATATCGTTTCACAGTGTGCATAGGGACCTGAGGATGGTACCAGTGCAGTGCCGAAACTGGTATCTTAAAGAAAAATTAATACGAACTGATTTAAAAATAGCTGTTGTTTGGCTTTTGTTATAAATACTTCTGAAATGTAGTGCTCCCGAGGAACGCTGAAGATGAGAGGATAAATAATGTAACTAATAAGCAGATACTGATTACATTGGGGGGCAAAATAACTTCATGCCACAACTTAACTAAATGAAGAGCTGATTTGGTAGGACACATTCTAAGACATCAAGAGATCACCAGTTTAGTGATGGAAGGAAATGTGGGGGATGGGAGGGGGGAGGGTAAAAATCATACAATAAAGCCGAGAGAGGAATACAGCAAGGATGTTTCAATGGATGTTGGTTGCAGTAGACAATTCAGAGATGAAAAGAGTTGCTTAGGACAAAGTAACCTGGAGATCCGCAGCAAACCATCTTCGGCCTGAAGACCACAACAACAGCATGGGGTTTAATCATCAGTTTAGCTTCAGATAGACATGGCATACATGATGAAACTTGTGAGCCTACTTAATCACCGATGTGAGACCAATATCAAAGCTAGTATTACACGGTATTAGCCTGACATCTCCAGCAGGTAATTTTTTCTTCGACGAGGTTATGTTTAGCTTCATTTTTAAATCCCAGCGTTTTCATGAGGAAATAAAAAAGTGCTAGGGACCTAAGAGTGTTGATAAGGGATAGTAAAAATACAGTTAGCAGTGGCATGTCTGTTGCTGTTAGAAGTAGTTTATCTTGCAGCGATACTGAAGCAGATAGTTGCTGTGACTTAGTTTGGGTAGAGGTCATTCTTGGAAACTAGGACAAAATAATAAATGGATTCTTTTATCGGCCTCATAACACAGATGATACGGCTAATGGAAGGTTCAACGAAAAATTAAGTGTAATTTCGAACTCGTACCCAGCTCATACCAGTATAGTTGGTGGAAGCTTTAATTTATCCTCTATACATTGGTGGAAGTACATGTCTGAATCCTGAGGTGCGCATAAAACATCATCAAAATTGTGCTAAACGAATTCTCTGAAAATTATTTAGAGCAATTAGTCCATGGTCCCACACGAATAGTAAACGGATATGAAAACATACTAGACCTCTTAAAAACAAATAATCCTGACGTAATGAAGGATACAGGGATTAGTGAACACAGGGTTGTTTAGGCGAGACTAAAGACCGAAACTCCCACATCCGACAAACATAGACGAAAAGTGTATCTATTCAGAAAATCAGATAGAAATTCGCTTGACGCCTTCCAGAGAGGCAATCTGCAATCCTTCCAAATGTACAATGTAAGTGCAGACCAGATGTGGCTTGACTTCAGAGAAATAATATTGACCGCAATTGAGAGATTTATATCAAATAAATTAAGAAACGACGGAGTTCATACCCCATAATACACAAAAAGGATCACAACTCTGTAAGAGAAACAATGAAAAAAGCATGCCAAATTCAAACGAACGCAAAATCTCAAGGTTGGAAATATTTAGCAGAAGATCGACATTTAGCGCGGAATTCAATGGAGTATACTGATAATAGTTTCCACAACTAAAGTTTGTCTCTAAAACTGGAAGAAAATTCAAAGAGACTCTGGTCTTATGTGAAGTATGCCAGTGGCAAAACACAGTCAATGCCGTCCTTGCCTGATAACACTTAATGATGTACTATTGACAACAGTGCTGCTACAGCAGGGTAGCTAAATACAGCTTTCCGAAATTCCTTCACCAAAGAAGACAAAGTAAATATTCCAGAATTCGAATCAAGAATAGCTGCCAACAACAGTAACTTAGAAGTAGATATCCTCGGAGTAGTGAAGCAACTTAAATCACTTAATAACGGCAAGTCTTCCGGTCCAGACTGTATGCCAATTATGTTCCTTTCATAGTATGCAGATATAGTAACTGACAGAAAGCCATCGAGTAAAACAGTAATGATCTTTGCCGTTCCCTGGGATGGTGTTATAGGCCTTGTGCTGTTTTTTTTTTGTCTATATTGGTAATATGAGAGATAATTTGAGCAGCCGACTACGGTTGTTTGCAGATGGTGCTGGATGATGTTGTTTGTCGACCGGTAAGTTCATCAGAAGATCAAAACAAATTGCAAAACCATTTAGAAAAAGATATCTGTATGGTGCGAAAACTGGCAATTAACAATAAAAAATAAAAATTGTCAGGTCACTTAAATGAGTACTAAAACAAACCCGTTACACTTCGGTTACACGATAAATCAGTGAAATCTATAGCCGGCAAATTCAACTAACTACCTAGGAATTACAGCTACGGACAACTTCATTTGGTTAGAACAAATAGGAAATGTTGTGGGGAAGGCGAACCAATAACTGCGTTTAATGACAGAAAGAGGATGCAACAGCTCTATTACAGGGACTACCTACACTATGCTTGTCCGTCCTCTTTTGGAGTACTGCTGCGCTGTGTGGGATCCTTAGTAGACAGGATTAACGGAGTACATCGAGAAAGTTCAAACGAAAGCAGCAACTTTTGCATAAGGGAGAGAGTGTCACGGAAATTATACAGGATTTGGGCTGGACATCACTAAAACAAAGGAATTTCTCTCAGCGGCGGGATCTTGTAACGAAACTTCAGTCACCAACTTTGTCCTCCGATTGCGAAAATATTTTGTTGACGCCGACTTACATAGGGAGAAACAATCATCAAAATAAAATAAATGAAATCAGAGCTCGCAAGGAAAACTAAATGCGTTCGTTTTTCTCGTATACTGTTCGAGAGAGGAATAATACAGAATTATTGTGAAGGTGGTTCGATGGACCCTCTGCCACGATCTTAAGCGTGATTTTCAGTGTATACATGCAGATGTAGTTGCACAATAAAATTTTTTAGAGTTTGCGACGTTATCATTGCCCCTGTTCCACCTAATTCCCCGAATTAGCTAAGAAACATACATACCCCATCCCATCATCTGATTTAATAATGGCGTTCAACAGCCCAAAATTAATCTACAACCGCATAGATATATGAAAAAGTTTACAGGAAGTAGTAGGAGCAGAAGAGAAGGGAATAAGTAGTGAACGATAGGTGACCTAGAAATCCTGCCAGTAAGAAATGCAACATCCTCAAGAATAAAATCATTTGATCTACTTGTGAGGTGAGAAGCAGTTTATCATTGAAGGAGTGTATGATAAATTCAGACCACAGGAAACACTCATGTTATAGTACAGGTTGGCTAAATAGTCGCATCAGCACACAGTGTACCTGCTAACACGGCAACGCACGCATGTGTTATTGTATGCAGACGATCATAAAGCTGGCCAACATCACCCCGCGATAGATAGCCCCAAGCATCATGCAGCTTAGGTCGCAATGCAGCGGTGGTTCATACAGGCTCTGGAGAACGGGTAAGTTTTCGCTTCATCACGTCCCGTACGTGTTCAGTTGGAGACAGTTCTGGCAATGGTAGCTGTACATCATAAAGAGGATATTGTTTCGCAGCAACCGTACGGGGAAGTGCGTTGTCATGCTGAAAAGGCGCATCAAGTTCAGGACGAAGAAATAAGGGTAGTAAGGGGATAAAAACCGGTGATATGTAGGGGATACTGGTTACGTTACCCTACAGGTACACCAAATGTGACCGTCAGCAGCAACTGATGGCCACTCACACGGTGAATCCTGACGCGGGATCCGTGAGTTGTGGAAAAAAGTTGGAAATTTGTGTTAATGTCTTATGAGACCAAACTGCAGAGGCCATCGGTCCGTAAGCCTACACACTACTTAATGTAACCTAAACATACTTACGCTATGGACAACACACACATCCATGCCCGAGGGAGGACTCGAACCTCCGACGGGGGAGCCGCGTGTGTTGTGGGCGAATACACTACGGGACAGGCCGCTCACGCGATCTATGTAGTACACGCGTACGTCTATCACTCGCATGAAGACAGAAGTTACTCTCATCACCGAAGGCAATAGAGAACCACTCCACTCTACATTCGGTTCTTTCACTACACCAGTGTGTCCGTGCTTCGCGCTTTCGTTGTGTCAGCGGTAGCGTAGCAAGGCGTCCATGTGATCTTGGTATTGCTGCAAGCAGACAGTCACCAGTGGTCCTTGGTGACATAGCACATGCAACGTGTTCCCAGATTTCTTTGCTGGATGATGTTAGGTTTTCATCTGCTGTTCGCTCAATTCTTCAACCTTGGGGTCATCGAGCTATGCCAAAGGTGTCCGCAAGATGCTATAAGAATAAAAAATATATTAAATATGTTTCGTATGATAAGAGTTATTTTGTTTTGCCCGCTTCCTGCATGAGCAGAGCTTTAGCGAACGCTAACTTCTGTGTTTAGTGTCTTTCTAGAGCCAACTGACACTAGCACACTCTAGCGCAAAACTCGAATTAGATAGAGGCAAATAGTTCTGTTGCATGCCGTTAGACTGCGCGCGCCGCCTCTTTGCAGCTGACAACTGACAGTCACTTTACACAGAACCTCGCATTTCAGACGTCAATCGGCCATTGTCAATTTATTGCCAGTGCTTTCACAGACCGTGTTGTTTGCATATTCAGTATCCTGTGTTAAAACATAGTGTTTGTAAAGCGTTGTTTTTCGCGGAAGCTACAGTTCGCGTAGTTAAAAATGGTCTGTTGGTTAAAAAGTGGTTCGTTAAAACAAGAAAGGTCTACAGATGAAGAGGAACAAAACGCATTTGATGTTCAAGCAAGTAAATCACTCAGTTTCAATTTTTTCCTGTCATTTTCAGTTAATACTCAATTTTTATTTTTTTAAGGAATTTGTTATACTAAACTCCCAGATTTGAAGACAAAGATTTTGAACAATAATCAAAAATTTAACAATAACAATGATGGCTAAACTGAAAAAGTTTTAAGCTCAATATTTTTTTCAATAATGAATATGTCAATGTTTTTTTTTCTAAGCAGCAAAAGTAGAAAACGTATAAAAAGACTCTTAATGTGGCTTTTTTAGGTACTTGATACTATGATATGACAACGTATCAGTCATGCTCGATGAGGGGGTCCTCGAGAAAATTTTGTTGGGAACCCCTGGTCTAGACAATGCGGATGTTCAAAACCTGGTTTAAAGGAGGGGGAGTGTCCAAGGGCCACTGCTCACAGCGGCGACACATCAGCGTCGCATTGTGCCGACCAGATGCAGCTATCCGTCTATCACCCCATCTAACTTCCCGCAGGCCCAAAATGCGACCCAATGCTAGTAGCTGAAACTGTTCTACAAGGGTACCTACCTGGTGGAGGGGCATGGCTGCACTATAGACTAAATGTTGTAAACACTGTTCACCTGTAAACTCAACACTGTTATTACCTGCAGGGTGATAACAGAGGGCGGCATCTGATTCTCGCAATACCTCGATAAATAAATCACTAACACAACAATCCCTCGGTATGCACATATTACACACTGGTGCCGCAGCACGCAGTTCTTGAGAGTGTTGCTTCTTTTCTTACAGTGTATACTGCGTGAGCTGGGACGGTGGTGACGTCAGGGTGCAGTGAAACTTTTTGAGTGTTTCCCCGCGTATCGCCGCAGCGACCAGCAACAGAATGGAGTAGAGAGTCGGGGCACGCTTGGCTCAAGGAGCTGAAAGGCCCGGCGGCAAGTGGCCACCGGCTCCTTTCAGGTTGGCAGCGGCGTGACGGGAGCAGAAGCAGGGCCGAGGCACGCGAAACCACTCCAGGAGCAGACTGCTGCCTCCTAGCCTAGTGGATACCCACAGCTGCCGCAGCCCATTGAGTGGATCTGACACTTTCCTCTCTGTTCGAACCTGCAGATCTAGCCCAACGTGTCACGTGCTCTGCTCCTTCGGCTGAAGGCTTCTTATGTGTCGAATGCATTCTGCCCTCATAGTGTTTAAAGACAGACGCTTCTTTTCTACTTTATGAAAGGGAACAATACTGAATGTACTCGTATATTAAACTGCCGGTAGTCGGCCTCTGCGGCCGAGCGGTTCTAGGCGCTTCAGTCCAGAACCGTGCTGCTGCTGCGGTCGAAGGTTCAAATCCTGTCTCGGGCATGGATATGTGTGATGTCGTTAGGTTAGTTAGGTTTAAGTAGTTCTAAGTCTAGGAGACTGATGACCTCAGATGTTAAGTGCCATAGCGCTTAGAGCCATTTGAACCATTTGAACTGCCGATAATCGCAGCCACATAGTGTAAGAGATCAGTGTCTATCGGTATTTCACAGTCTTAAGAAGTAAACTAATCATGTCTAAGGGTTAATGTTCAGCCAATGTGGGCAGCTCATGTCACCTTGAGAGAGATTACAATCTCGTTATTGGTAGTTGTTTCTTCAGGCTGCTAGAGCAAGTAACCTAGATCTCAGCTCTCTGATCTTAGAACAGCTGCTGTTGTGTAAGATAACCAAACGTTTACTCAAAAAGCACCAGCACGAATTATATTTAACATCTGTAGTTCGCACTGGTGCTTTCCCAATGATTTTATGGCTGTCTATGCTACATGCAGTATTTCAAGACTTTGAGTGATCACTGATGCGACCGTGTAGGTCATATGTCTAACTTGCAGGTAATTTGTCAGTCAAACGAACAGCTAGTATGTTTACTGTATACGTTTTTTACGTATTTATACCATCACCCAACCTGATACACCTGCATCTACATCTACATGATTACTCTGCAATTCACATTTAAGTGCTTGGCAGAGAGTTCATCGAACCACAATCATACTATCTTTCTACCATTCCACACCCGAACAGCGCACGGGAAAAACGAACACCTAAACCTTTCTGTTCGAGCTCTGATTTCTCTTATTTTATTTTGATAATCATTCCTACCTATGTAGATTGGGCTCAACAAAATATTTTCGCATTCGGAAGAGAAAGTTCAAAAAATGGCTCTGAGCACTATGGGACTCAACTGCTGAGGTCATAAGTCCCCTAGAACTTAGAACTACTTAAACCTAACTAACCTAAGGACATCACACACATCCATGCCCGAGGCAGGATTCGAACCTGCGACCGTAGCGGTCGCGCGGTTCCAGACTGTAGCGCCAGAACCGCTCGGCCACCAGCGGCCGGCAAGAGAAAGTTGGTGACTGAAATTTCGTAAATAGATCTCGCCGCGACGAAAAATGACTTTGCTTTAATGACCTCCATCCGAACTCGCGTATCATATCTGCTACACTCTCTCTCCTATTACGTGATAATACAAAATGAGCTGCCCTTTTTTGCACCCTTTCGATGTCCTCCGTCGATCCCACCTGGTAAGGATCCCACATCGCGCAGCAATATTGTAACAGAGGACAAACGAGTGTAGTGTAAGCTGTCTCTTCAGTGGACTTGTTGCATCTTCTAAGTGTCCTGCCAATGAAACGCAACCTTTGGCTCGCCTTCCCCACAATATTATCTTTGTGGTCTTTCCAACTGAAGTTATTCGTAATTTTAATACCCCGGTACCCAGTTGAATTGACAGCCTTGAGAATTGTACTATTAATCGAGTAATCGAATTCCAACGGAATTCTTTTGGAACTCATGTGGATCACTTCACACTTTTCGTTATTTAGCGTCAACTGCCGCCTGCCTACCATACAGCAATCTTTTCTAAATCGCTTTTCAACTGATACTGGTCTTCGGATGACCTTACTAGACGGTAAATTATAGCATCATCTGCAAACAACCTAAGAGAACTGCTCAGATTGTCACCCAGATCATTTATATACATCAGGAACAGCTTGTCTGTGAAAACCGAAATTGCGCAGTTATGTTGCTCATTAGGTATATATTGCTCATTAGTATTAGTAACAGATACAATGTGCATAATACACAGCCCGGACACAGTTATGTAGCCACCGCGTATGTTTGAAGTCAGTGTGTAATAACCACCCTCAGACTGCTGGTGGCTGCGCTCGCAGTGGAGCGTATATGAAGCGTGTTGGTAGGAGGACTGGGGGGACGCGGGGGTGTGGGGTTTGATGCGGGAACAGTGGAGTCGTTGTCGTAATGTGGAAACAGGGCGAATTATCTCACGTCTAAAAGGGCATTATCATGGGCAATCAGGCGAGAGGTGGAACGAATTGCGAGACTGGTAAGCTAGTAACCTTTTAGTAACCTTTTTGCGTGCCGCTGTGATTAAAGTATACCGTCCATGACGAATTGGCGGTATCCAAAACCGAAGACCGAGGCTATAGTGGTGAACTGCAGGATACATAGGACACGAGTGAATGACGGCTGTGGAAACGTATATCGGCGAATAGTTGTGAAACTATTCAGCTACTGTCCACACAGGTGAACGAGGGGGCTAAGGTCAGCGCCTCCTCCATGACTGCTCAGCGAACGCTGTTGCGTATGGCAATTCGCTACTGGTGTCTTGTTGATACATTCATGCTGCCTGAGGTTCATCGCCGGCGGAGGCTGAAATTTCCACAATACTGGACGTCCAATGAGTGGCGACAGGTGAGCTTTTCAGATGAATTGCGTCTCATGCTCCATCGGATATATGGACGTTCGCTAGTATGGCGAAAACGTCTGAAAGTAAACAACCTGTAGCAGTTTTCAGAAAGGCCCAGGCCGGACTGCATTTCCCGTGTGGGCTATTCATTCTAGAGAACACAGTGGTTCAACACAAGCAAGCTCCTATCCTTAGGGACCGTGTCCACCTCCACAAGTGGTTTGTTTTTCCCCAGTACGATGACATCTACCAGCAGGACAACTCAAAGTGTCTCACAAGTCACAGTTCACGTTACTTCCGTGGCCACCAAACTCCTCGGACTTACACCGAATCGAGAATCTACAGAACCACCGCGATCAGTCTGTACGTGCCATGGATCCTCAACTTAGGAACCTAGCGCAGCAGGCCATGACATATGAACCTCAAGACTCTACGTCCCTGTCGATAGCTTCCAAAATGTGATTGACGTCCACCCTGCAAATCTCGCAGTCATCCGCACTGCAAAAGGTGGTAATTATTGATGCCTCTGACAGACGGTCACATCTATGACTGGACAGTGTGCATGAAAATGTATGCGCGACTGTCATGCGCTGGAAAACATACAATCAGGATGTTTGTGACTGCTTTCTGAATGTGCTGTGGTTCTACAATAAATTATACCTTTCAGTGAAATTTACGCTTGTAATTTGTCTCATCCTCTGATCTTTTTCCCGATTACCCGCCATAGAGGGTCTGTCGCCTGGTGCTGAAGTGCGCCCCGCACCGGGAAGACTGATGGCTTGTCGGTGGCAGCTGCGCCTCGGGCGCCTGTGTGGGCGGCCACCCAAACAAGAGGGCGCGCCCCGCCCACCTCTGGCCCGGCCAGGTCACAGCGACGTCATTAACGCAGCGCGCTGCGTGTAATGACGGCGGCCGCTTCCCGCTGGGACCCCGTAATAGAGCGCGCAGATCAGAGCGGGACGCCGCGCCGCCACGACCACGGCACTGCTGGTGGCCGGGCACTTGCCTTTGCTCCTGTGACGGTCCAAATTACAATTGACAGCACTCTGAGTGAAATCTGTATCCGTCAAAGTGACGACGAACTCTCTCCACTTACTACGTACTTAACTACGATGCTCGATTCATCTCGACCGCACAAATTGAGACTATGACTGAAGATTTTGCTCTAAACAAAAACAAATCAACACCGATCATCAGAAACATTATAACTACTTACCTAATAGAACTGGGACAACGCTGACGTCACAGCCCCGGCCTCCACAGGTTCCCGGCCTACTAAGGGCCTTCCGTCAGCATCTCAGGGCGCCTACGCAGCATCGAGGGCGGAAGCCGCCACCCATACGCCAGCACCAGCCAGGCACGACACATTGCAGCGTGGTTTGCCTAGCTGAGCCTTGTCAGGTCATGTATTGGAATTAAATAATGGAATTCTTTACTATCAACAGTGCTTTCACTTCGACGCGCAAGTCGCTGAAGTGGCGTCAAATCGAAAGACTTGCATCCGGCAAATGGTCTTATCCGACGGGAGGTCCTAGTCACACGACATTTACATTTTTAGTGCCTCCACTGGGCTCACTGGCCTGTCACCATTACTCACTCACTCACCGTCACCAAGAGTACGTCAGCATTTTTCAGAACGTTGATTCCCCTTCGGAACGTAGAGTAGCAACTATTCTGTGCGGCTTCGATTCAAAAAGTAATAACTAGTTTCTATGAGATATCTACAAACACCGACCACGCAAATACCGTAACTAACTCAAACTTAACTCCTCCCGAACAGGCCATGAAGGCCCAACGGTACTGACCGACCCCCGTGTCATCCTCAGCTCATAGGCGTCACTGGATGCGGATACGGAGGGGCATGTGGCCAGTACACCGGTCTCCCGGCCGTATGTCAGTGTCAGTGACCGGAGCCGCTACTTATCAATCAAGTAGCTCCTCAGTTTGCCTCACAAGGGGGACTGAGTGCAACCCGCATGCCAACAGCGCTCGGCAGACCGGATGGTCACCCATCCAAGTGCTAGCCCAGCCCGACAGCGCTTAACTTCGGTGATCTGACGGGAACCGGTGTTACCACTGCGGCAAGGCCGTTGGCACGCACTTCCCGTACTCTCCCTAAGTTATGAGGTTTGTTTGAGTTGAACTGGCACCCAGTAGCGTCACAAATGCGTTACATCGGGTGAAGATCAGCGAATTAATTGACCTAGACATCAATACCAGAAAGCTTTCATGCTCTTCAAACCATACCAGCACGGAACTGACCTAGTGACACGGAAACTTCGAGGCATAGCGCTTTTGTATCGCGCCAATAGAAGTGAGACGATAGCAACTACATTCATATAGTCGAATTGTCGTGCCTCTTGCGTGACAGATACACGCTTACGGTCGAAGAAACCTGTTAGTTCAAAGTAACAATGGCTGTGGCCGGAATATGTCAGCATCATACAGACCATGTAAGCCAAAGTAGTAATAATAAATGAATGCTTTTATGCTTACTAACAAAGTATACATTAGCGTGAGAACTGTGTCTAGATAGCATGAATGAGTCCCAGGCTCTGGGGAAATTTGAAAACGTAATTCACCAGTTTATAGTACTGGAGAAACGAAAAACACTTTACGAAAATTCAGTTACTTAATTAGGGAGTAATTCGGTTTTTGTGGCTTTCATAAATTTTTTCTGTTAATAAATTTCTTTGAGGAGTTATTATGTTGAGATTGGTTCATAGTGAAAGAGTTGGGAATTTACTGGTCAATACTAATAGCGGACTGGCTACAATATGTGTCCGCCAATCATAGGAGAGCAGATTCGCGCGTCTTATTTGGGTTAAAGAACAGCTTTGTGAAGCCTAGATGAAGCTCGGAGGGTAGCCTTCATCACGTTCGGCCGCTTATGTTAGGAACTCTGAATAGGTGTAACATTTTGCTGAATTACGAGTTGCCTTCTCCGTGAAGCGCCGTAAAATAATCTCGAAGAAGCGGGAAGGACGAACACGAGAAATTCCGAAATTTCTGTGTAAACTGTGACTCTTGAATTGACTAAAGTGCGAGTGGCATATTTTGCAAGATGGGACTGAGAACTTACCATTCAAGACGATGAAGTTGTCGACTATTTAAGCGACCATTGTGTCACAGTCAATACTTTTCGTAATCTTTCTTGTAACAGATTCGGTTGGTTACCATGAACACGTTATAATGGGTGACTATTTACATGTGAATGTCAAAACTGTAACTTCACACAAAAACGGACATAGCGGTATATCGAGGGTTTCACTCATTATCTGCCATTTACAATCTCAGTAAATCTGAAAATAGAAAACTTTAGAAGCACCCTTTAAATACGTGTAATGCGATTGGTTCTACTACATCTCACCCAGTTGTGAAAAATTAGTTTTAGGGCAGGTGTCGCGGCAGAAGACAACGATCGCCGCAAGGTGGATGGACAGTTTTCCGCAGGAGGAACAAAAAAAAAAAAAAAAAAAAAAAAAAACGGCCGTTGCAATTTATCCTGCTGGAAGATGCCATCTCCATCGGGGAAGACATCAAGCATGAAGCGATTCTTCTGGTCCGCATTAATATTCACGTAATCTACAGCTGTTATGGTTGCTTCGACTTCTAGAACGGCTTTCATGTTAACCCTGGCGAATGTCGCTCAAGGCGTAATACTCCCTCCATCGGCATCTGTGTTTGGCATAGCGCATATTTAAAGCAGTCGTCCGCCTAGCGGACGGCGAAACTGGATACGACCATCGACCAAGTGATCATCTGGCCAGGTGAAACGTTTCCGTCCATCAACGGTCTAAGATCAATGATCCCGTGCCCACTGTAATCGTTAATGACGATGTCTTGTGTCAACTAGAAAACACATGTTCAACATTCCATCATTTGTCGAGCTGGAAACACAGGTCTCAGTTGAGCAAGTCGTCTGCTGGTCGTATTTCCACAGCTTACTTGTTCACTGAAACCCAGTATGATGAGGCTGTGACTAGTGTGTTAATTGTCTGGTAACCACGCAAAGGCCAGTGGAAATACAATGTTCAGCTAATGCAAATGTATTGGGCCAGAGGCAGCAGGAATATCGATGGTGTTCAGAGTAACATTCTTGCACAGTGCATATTGCTTTGCTTGTGTGATATGCGTTTTCCCACACTCAAGTGGAATTTCATATACATGGTGGTCCATTGATCGTGACCGGGCCCAATGTCACACGAAATCAGCGTTAAACGAAAAAACTACAAAGAACGAAACTTATCTCGTTTGAAGGAGGAAACCAGATGGCGCTATGGATGGCCCGCTAGATGGCGCTGCCATAGGTCAAACGGATATCAATGTGCCTTTTTTTTTTAATGGAAACCCCCATCTTTATTACATATTCGTGAAGTATGTAAAGAATTATGAATGTTTTAGTTGGACCACTTTTTTCGCTTTGTGGTAGATGGCTCTGTAATGGTTACAAACATATGGCTCACAATTTTAGACGAACAGTTGGTAACACGTAGGTTCCTTAAATTAAAATACGGAACGTAGGCACGTTTGAACATTTTATTTCGGTTCTTCCAATGTGATACATGTGCCTTTGTGAACTTATCATTTCTGAGAACGCATGCTGTGATTACCTGTAAATACTACATTAAAGCAATAAATGCTCAAAATGATGTCCGTCAACCTCAATGCATTTGGCAATACGTATAACGACATTCCTCTCAACCGCGAGTATTTCGCCTTCCGTAATGTTCGCACATGCATTGACAATGCGCTGACGCATGTTCTCAGGCGTTGTCGGTGGATTACGATAGAACATATCCTTCAACTTTCCCCACAGATTGATATCCGGGGACGTCAGATCCGGTGAACGTGCGGTCCATGGTATGGTGCATCGACGACCAATCCACCTGTCATGAAATGTGCTATTCAATACCACTTCAATGACACGCGAACTATGTGCCGGACATCCATCACGTTGGGAGTACATCACCATTCTGTCATGCAGTGAAACGTCTTGTAGTAACATCGGTAGAACACTACGTAGGAAATCAGCATACATTGAACCATTTAGATTGCCATCGATAAAATGGGGGCCAATTATCCTTCCTCACATAATGCGCAACCATACATTAACCCGCCAAGGTCGCTGATGGTGCACTTATCGCAGCCATAGTAGATTTTCCGTTGGCCAATAGTGCATGTTATGCCGGTTTACGTTACCGCGTTTGGTGAATGATGCTTCGTCGCTAAATAGAAAGCGTGCAAAAAATTTGTCATTGGCCAGTAATTTCTCTTGTGCCCAGTGGAAGAACTGTACACGACGTTCAAAGTCATCGTCATGCAATTTCTGGTGCACAGAAATATGGTACGGGTGCAATCGAAGTTGATGTAGCATTCTCAACAACGACGTTTTTGAGATTCCCAATTCTCGCGTAATTTGTCTGCTACTGACGTGCGAATTAGCCTTGACAGCAGCTAAAACACCTACTTGGGCACCATCATTTGTTGCAAGTCGTGGTTGACCTTTCACATGTAGCTGAACACTTCGTGTTGCCTTAAATAACGTAACGATCCGGCGAACTGTCCGGGCACTTGGATGATGTCGTCCAGGATATCGAGCAGTATACATAGCATACGCCCGCTGGGCATTTTGATCACAATAGCCATACATCAACACGATATCGACCTTTTCCGCAATTGGTAAACGGTCCATTTTAACACGGGTAATGTATCATGAAGCACTGGTGGAATGTTACGTGATACCACGTACTGATACGTTTGTGACTATTACAGCGCCATCTATCACAAAGCGAAAAAAGTGGTCCAAACAAAACATTCATATTTCTTTACGTACTACACGAATATGTAATAAAAATGGGGGTTCCTGTGTAGAAAAACGCAGTTGATATCCTTTTGACCTACGGCAGCGCCAACTAGCGGGCCAACCATAGCGCCATCTGGTTTTCCCCTTCAAGCTAGACGAGTTTCGTTCTTTGTAGTTTTTTCGTTTGATGCTTATTCCGTGAGATATTTTTCACGGTCACGATCAATGGACCACCCTGTATACTTGCCTATCGTAAGCCAGTTTATCCTTTTCAGCTCCCAGAAGAGCTGCCTTCTTGACCGTTGGAAAGAAAGTCACAATGTTGCCTAAAATGATTTACAAATCTTGAAAGCGAGTCGCTTAGAAGATGGCTACATTGTGCTCACGTAGGTCACAGCGTTGTGCAAAGTGATTTAAAAACCCTGCAGGCGTTTTAGCTTGAGAATGAGTGTACGATTCTCAGACGGAATATTGGAAAAAAGTATTCGTAATATCCCCGATGTAGGTCTGAAATATGATGGAGTAAGTGATCTGCCAGGAAAACTTCGAGAAATACTGATTGATGTCTGTTTGGACACTAGAGACGGATTTCTGTTCTCTTGCTGTCTAATGTAAAAGTGGTGTCAATAAGGAGAAGAGCATGGTATGTAACTTTAATAAAAAAAAAGTCCGTCGTGTTGTCCTGATACTTGAAAAACGCACCGCACTACGAAAACAACAGAGCTTCGTCGAAGCCAGGCTCTCTCGTCCACAACACGCGCCCCTGGCCGCTATTCTCGTTGCTGATTTACATGTTACGACACTTCTCAGCTCACTGCTATAGTGGCGTGGTCGCCACTGTGTGAGATGTTTACGTAGGTCAGCGCTCGTGCGCTGCGGTATGCATATCGGCTAGGCGGGCTGGTGGTGAGCGGAGCGGCCGCCACGCTATCCCGGTAGGACGGCACGGGTTCCCGCTATTGATCGCGTTCCCGCCGGGACTCCACGGCGCTCCTGCTGCCGACACACCACACTAACAGCTACCCGTGCCGACCCAGCACCCGCTGGAACCTGCGCCGCTGGGTACCTCAGCTGCATGCGGTACCGGCGAGGCGAACGTTGTTGATCCTACTTCAGGTGGAAGCAACCAGAGGTGGTAGGTGCGAACAGGACTCGTGCACTGAGGATTCCATACAAAGTTAATTATCTAGTTCAGGAATTGAGTATTCTCGTTGGTTTTTGCCTGTTGCCGACACTGATACTGGCAAGATATCGTGACAGGATATTCCAAGACTCGACGAAAGTTTTAGTTTAAAGTTTGAAGTCAGATAACGAAGCAGAAAAGGAATCTTTTTTCCGAGTGATATAATTACAAATTCATGACTATCGAATTTCTTTTTCTTAACTTCTGTGCTCGCGTAAGCTGTCGCCAGCACACCGGTCGGCAAAGATGTAGGGCGAAGGTAGATTAGAAGGCGCTGGGTCAAGCGCGCCTATCACTAGAGAGGTCAGAGACACACCCACATGCAACACTCCGCCAACGCCCTCTCGACAACACGTATTTAGGCCGCTGCCGCTGACTGGAGGGCCTAACTTAATCACTCACACTGTCATCCGGTTTGGCGTCTGTCAGTTTACTTGCACAGTGGGTTTAGTTCATCACAGACTACGACAGTACATACGGATCTGATTAGTGACTATAGCGGGAATATTACTGATGAGCTTGTACCACAACTCTCTTGAAGGAAAGTAAAGTTTCCAGTTCATGTAAATAAGGAACCGTATTAATCCACGTGTGCCTTTGTGTTGTAGAAAGAGGATACCAGCCTAAACAAAGAAAAGTGTGAGGTCATCCACATGGGTACTGAAAGAAATCCGATAATTTTTGGGTGTACGATAAATCGCACAAACCTAAGGACTGTCACTTCGACTAAATACCTAGAAATTACAGTTACGAGCAACTCAAATCGGAAAGACGAGATAGATAATATTGTGAGGAAGGCGAAACAAAGACTGCGCTTTGTTGGCAGAACACTTAGAAGATGCGACGAACCCATTAAAGAAACAGCCTACATTACACTTGTCCGTCCTCTGCTGAAATATTGCTGCACGGTGTGGGATCCTTACCATATAGGATTGACAGAGGACATCGAAAAAGTGCAAAGAAGGGCAGCTCGTTTCTTGTTATCGCGCAATAGGAGTGAGAGAGTCACTGATATGATATGCGAGTTCGGGTGGCCGTCACTGAAACAAAGGCGATTTTATTTGTGGCGAGATCTATTTACGAAATTTCAATCACCAACTTTCTCTTCCGAATGCGAAAATATTTTTTTGACACCCACCTACGTAGGAAGAATTGATCATCATAATAAAATGAGAGAAAGATTTGTGTGTTCATTTTCCCACGTTCCATTCGAGAGTGGAATGGTAGAGAAGTAGGATGAAAATGGTTCGATGAGCCCACTGCCAGGCACTTACGTGTGAATTGCAGAGTAACCGTGTAGATGGAGTTGTAGACGAGTCGTTCGCATGTGTCAGTGTCCCGGTGTTCAACTGTGTGCCAACGTGAGGGCAGGCGTACTCGTTGTCTGGTCACCACGAGGGAGGATCGTCGTATTGTGCGCCAAATACATAGCAACCTCTTCGCGTCTACGCCTGCCACCTGATGACAAGT
This sequence comes from Schistocerca nitens, assembly GCF_023898315.1. Taxonomy (NCBI): domain Eukaryota; kingdom Metazoa; phylum Arthropoda; class Insecta; order Orthoptera; family Acrididae; genus Schistocerca; species Schistocerca nitens. Next base: position 379,158,990 of record NC_064622.1, on the reverse strand, counting down.
AATGGACTGCCATCAGCATAACATATCATCACGCAACATTAGTCGCAGATTACGAACAGCAGGAACTGAGAATTATTATCCCATGCGAGGGTTGCCGTTAACATCGCAACACGAACGGCTGCGTTTGGAGTGGTGACGGGTCGGGAAAGCAAGGACGGCTTTTGAATGGCATCCCTTGACTTGTGCCGTGTGCTACTTCTAAAGATTATCGTCGGTGAGTGTGGCAGAGACATGGGAGAGGTCAGATACTTCTAATATTTTGGATAGGCACAGCGGTGATATTCTGTTGCTAGCGCCATGGTGTGGAGAACTATCGCGGACGACTTCGCGTGATGGCTGGTAGTCATTGAGTGAATTCTTATGGCACAATGGTCGTAACGGACATCCATCTTCCTCTTGAAACCCCTTTCATGTGACACTGTAGTGGTCCCATTTTTCAAGAGGAGGATGATGGTGTCTCAGTGATCTGTGTGCGTAATACTGAGGCATTCCTGTGGTCAGTAAGTTCCCCAGACCTGCCTCCGGTAGAACATGTGTGGGACTAGCTCGGATATCAACTTCGTCACAGTGGCATTATCCAAGAAGATATAAAGGACCAGTTACAACAGTGGTGGGCCAGCTTCCCTCATGACTCCCTTCCCATCCGAAACAGTGAGTGCACTCAGGCTATGGGGGGTACAACGGCGTACCGCTAACTGTGCTCATACGTCAAGTCCATTGTAAGTTCGACTCAACTTGGTAGTCAATGACCTTACATCGGACAGCATCTCAACCCTTGTAGTTTCATTTCGTTTCCTCTTCCCCTATTGGCTGCTTCACTTCTTTTTGTCAGGTAGTGTATTTTACCTGCAAGCGCTTACAATCTCGATGTACTTTTTTTACTTGTGTTTGAATTCATTTATCTTTCAGTAATATTCCACGCATCCTCCATCGGCCGTGAAGGGAATGTTCAGACCATGGTAAATCTCGTCCCATACGTTTGATAGCTCGACTGGAGTTATTTCGTTCTCTCCTGGTGCTACATGGCGTCATAGTTATTGGAAGGTGAGGCACACAGGCAGAGTCTTTAGAAACATTACCCATCCAGTGCAAACCGAAAACCATATACAGTGAGTCCAGGGGACAAGTGACATCACAGATACAAGTGTGAGATTTGTACGTCCCTTACGCCCGATCCATCGTTGGGGCAGCTCATAGCTGAGTAGTCACCTTACATGCCGTCGTCCCCTGTCTTAATAGAATATGAAAGGCTGGCCGTGGTGGCCAAGCGGTTAAAGGCGCTACAGTCTGGAACCGCGCGACCGCTACGGTCGCAGGTTCGAATCCTGCCTCGGGCATGGATGTGTGTGATGTCCTTAGGTTAGTTAGGTTTAAGTAGTTCTAAGTTCTAGGGGACTGATGACCTTAGAAGTTAAGTCCCATAGTGTTCAGAGCCAATAGAATATGAAATGTTTGGCATGTTTCTGCAATTATGAAAAACTAGGCAGATCTTCAATACATCCAGGTTTGTTATTCGTATAACATTGCTAGCTATACCCAGAGGACCCCAGGGCGTTAGTTGATGTCACTGAAGATAAGTCATAGAGCAGCCGATATCTTAATTAAAGACGACGAGCAGTTTCTTCAGCTAAACAACGAAGACAGCGGCATGTGCAACGTAATGTTCGAGAAACACTCCAATAAAAATAAGACAGGCTGTAATATTTCAGTTGGTTCACGGAGGCATCAGTCAACTATTCTTATGACTTCAGTATACAGCAAATAATAGTAGAATGTTATCACCAGTCCAATCGTAAAAGAAATACGTATTTATCGTTAAATTTTTAGTGTATCGTTCCCTGAGAGAGAGTTCTGGTTTTCCAGTCGCATATGTAACGTCTTGATTGATTAAGGACAAAGCATATACTCCATATGACTGTGAATGGCTGTATAAAGACTATGCGGATTTGCCATGAAAGCGAAAACAGCTTTATCACAGGTATAAACTAAGTTGAAACCTTATCGGCAAACCAAATCAAATGGTTCAAATGCGTCTGAGCACTATGGGACTTAGCTAGAACAAAGCGTGAAACATTCAGTGAAGCTGAAACCCAAACCAAGCCTACGATCTGACGGAAAGCAGAAGAAATATCCGTCTTAGTTAAAGTCAAATAGTAAATGAAAACGATATACCCAGTGTCCCAGTTGTCATAGTAGCAATGAAACATAGGGGAGGAATAATTACTGAATTCGGTCTTCCGAACCTGTTTCACCGTGGAAGACACGGTTCATCCTTTCAATTAACACAGGAACGCCGAAGTGACAGATACTGAAATAATTGATGGTGGAAGAAAAACCGAACGACAATCATCCAATACTGAAATGTTATCAGGACCAGTTGAGATTCTACAGAGATTATGCGAAAGAACTTGCGGCCACTCGAGCAGTAGTTTTTTCTAGGAGGTTGGAGTAATGAAGGGTACTTTCCGACTAAGAACAGCACAGGACATTCCAGTTTTCATGACAAGTCGTACAACAGATTTTACATCCTCCTCTAGCATTACTTTTTATCAACAGTAGTAGTCGAAACGAGTAATATTTTCCGAATTATGGGTAGGTCAGCTGTTTTTCAGAAAAATTTCATATAATTTTACACACAAAATGTTATATTTCTAGCTAAAATTTATGAATGAGTACTATTATTTTGGCTGTTACTATCGATAAATACTAGTTCTGAATGTACAGTTACAATTATTTTTTTCGAAAACATTTGAAATAACGAATTATTTGGCACAATTAAAATTTCTATTATTAATTCCGCAATCTACTACTGTTTATTACGTTTATTTCTGGATTCATTTATGAAACAATAATCGAAATCAACAGAAATGTAATTTCGGCTTACGAGTGTGAATATTCAAAAGACAGTTTGGTATACTAAAATGTGACAGAAAAAATTAACGCAAAAGCAAAAATTCTGTAACAACAATCTTCAAAATTATTTAGATTAATTCAAGCGTGAGGACCTAAAATGTGAGAATTTCAGCCTTATGAATCAGACCCTTGACAAGAAGAAATGGATCCAACTATACAAGGAAAGATAAGTAGATTAAAATGTTTATCGTAATCTTACTCCTCTCTAATCTTCAGAAAAGACTTTGCTCATTGTGAACAATAGCTGTAACATAGGAAGGAGGGGGTATATTGCAATATCCATTTACATATACGTCTATATCTCTGACTTTGTCCACCAGAGGAGATGTTGTTCCACAGCTGTGAAGATGAAGAAGTGCACAAAGTCTTAAAGTACGCTTTGTAAAGTCCATATTTAATGAACATTTTTTCTGGTTTTCATCCATACTGTCTCCTTCAAAAGTATCGATACCAACGTGTTTGCAGTATACAACCCGTGTCTCACAGTATCGAAGATGAGGAAGTACTCATAGCTCTTATGGTAGGTATTTTAGAGCAGATGTTTACGAGATATTTTCTCCTTGTTTTGGGCCATACTACCACCTCTGAATTTTGCCTACCCTACAATTTTAGCAACGGTTCTACCGGCACATGTATTCTAATATCAGAGTTATCACCACGATTTTCGCTAATAACATTCGAATCGATCTTACATCAACTTCATACATTTATCATTTTACATCATCCCTGAAAGCTCATAACATCATCACAGAATCACCCTGCCTTTAAACCATCTAGCGAGTGACATCAAAGTTCCGCGATGCTGTTCACAGATGATGAAGTTGTTTATAATAAGATAGCAACGCCAGAGGAGCGTAGTAAATCGTAACAAGACTGGGAGATCAACGGTGATTGGTTCTGGGACTTGTAGTTTGTACTGTACATAAGAAAAAAGTAAGGTATTCAGCATAAATGATAAAAGAACAACTACTGTTTAACTACCGTATTTGCGACAGTTCACTCGTGACTACCGTAAGACGCGTAGGACCAACCATCCGGAACGACATTATGTGCGAGTACCAATGAACACACAAAAAGAATTTTGGGAATTTCAGTGGAAAATTGAGATTCTTGGATGGAACTTAGGTAAACGTAATTCATATTATAAAAAACATGTTCACCCAACACTCGATTAATGTCCACCTGTTTGGGACCTTTACCAAGGTGGATTAGCAAAAGAGATAGAGAAATTCCGACAAACTCCAATGGCAGACAGTAAAGTAGAGACGTTGGCTTCAGGATGAGGCTTTCTATTGATCTTCTGAACAATAACTTCCAGAAAAAATCGGACAATGCGTTAGTACCTCCCACATATTTCTCGCAGAACCACATTAAAGAAATCTATGAAATTAGAGCAAATACGGACGTTTACTAGCAGTTATTCTTCCCAAGAGTCATTCGCTACAACAGGGAATGGGGGGAAATAACGTGATAACCGAAATACCCCCACCATAAGATGGGATTCGGAGTACAGATGTACGAGGGGCATTCGTAAGTAACGCTACAAATTTCTTTTCTCGGCCAATTCCAGCTGCAAAAATTCGGTACAGGTAGTGAGGCATCGAAAAGTATTCCCTCTTCAGCGTCCATAGATTCATGAAGTTATGATGGATGGCGGCTCTAAACGTAGCCCTCAAAATGTCGTGCGTTCCTAAGCGGAGGGCTGTCACTGAGTTTCTTTTGACCGAAAACCAGAGCGTTGCAGACATTCACAGGTGCTTACAGTGTCTTTGCGGAGACCTGGCAGCGAACAAAACCAATCTGAGTCTTTGAGTGAGGCGTCTGCCATCACCGAAAAAGATTACGTAAACCCTTCCGAACTCCCACATGACTACCGGCCGCACAGAGCTATGATTCCAACAGTGTTGGAATGTGGTGATACACCATTGAAGGTGGTCGACCGATCACAATCAAGCACCACGTTGCTCAACTGGATGTCTCTGATGATAGTGCTGACACGCTCGTCCATTAGTTGGGCTGCTCAAATGTGTATGCCCTATGTGAGCAACGAAAGACCTTTTGTGTAGAATTAGCGTTACGATGCTAATTGTAACAGTATCCCGTCCAAAATCGTCACAGGCGACGAAACTGGTTTATTTCTTCGAACCGGAGACAAAACGAAAAACTATGGAGTGGCCTCACGCCACATCTCCTCCGAAGAATAAGTTCAATGCCGCACCCTCAACCGGTAAATTTACTGGGATCTGAAAGTCTTATTCCGTTTGATGCCCTCATGGTACTACGAACAACTGTGAAATATATTGGCTATCTTCAGGAAACTGACAAATCACTTGAGCATGTTCATCACCACCAAAATGGAAATGAACTTCCTCGTCTCCATGACAACGAATGACCCAAGAAAAGTCTGCGCACCCGAGAGCTCGCAAAAATCCCTTGATGCCTCAGAACATGTCCTACCAACCGATCCCTTCTTCTAGTCAAGTTGTGCCACAAACTCCCCTTCTCCCCAATCATATTCAATACCTCCTCATTAGTTATGTGATCTACCCATCTAATCTTCAGCATTCTTCTGTAGCACCACATTTCAAAAGCTTCTATTCTCTTCTTGTCTAAACTATTTATCGTCCATATTTCACTTCCATACATGGCTACACTCCATACAAATACTTTCAGAAACGACTTCATGACACTTAAATCTATACTCGATGTTAATAAATTTCTCTTCTTCAGAAATGCTTTCCTTGCCATTGCCAGTCTACATTATATATCCTCTCTACTTCAACCATCATCAGTTATTTTGCTCCCCAAATAGCAAAAATCCTGTACTACTTTAAGTGTCTCATTTCCTAATCTCATTCCCTCAGCACCACCCGACTTAATTCGACTGCATTATATTATCCTCGTTTTGCTTTTGTTGATTTTCATCTTATATCCTCCTTTCAAGACACTGTCCATTCCGTTCAACAGCTCTTCCAAGTCCTTTGCTGTCTCTGATAGAATTACAATGTCATCAGCGATTCTCAAAGTTTGTATTTCTTCTACATGGATTTTAATACCTACTCCGAATTTTTCTTTTGTTTCCTTTACTGCTTGTTTAATATACAGATTGAATAACATTGGGGACAGGCTACAACCCTGTCTCACTCCCTTCCCAACCACTGCTTCCCTTTCATGTTCCTCGACTCTTACAACTGCCATCTGGGTTCTGTACAGATTGTAAATAGTCTTTCGCTCCCTGTATTTTACCCCTGCCACCTTCAGAATTTGAAAGAGAGTATTCCAGTCAACAGTGTCAAGACATTTCTCTAAGTCCAAAAATGCTAGAAACGTAGGTTTGCCTTTCCTTAATCTATAAGATAAGTCGTCAGTATTGCCTCATGTGTCCCAACATTTCAACGGAATCCAAACTGATCTTCCCCGAGGTCGGCATCTACCAGTTTTTCCATTCGTCTGTAAAGAATTGACTTTAGTATTTTGCAGCCGTGACTTATTAAACTGATAGTTCGGTTATTTTCACATCTGTCAACACCTGCTTTCTTTGGGATTGGAATTATTATATTCTTCTTGAAGTCTGAGGGTATTTCCTCTGTCTGATACATCTTTCTCACCATATGGTAGAGTTTTATCAGTTCTGACTCTCCGAAGGCTGTCAGTAGTTCTAATGGAATGTTGTCTACTCCCGGGGCCTTACCTTGTAAGTTTAATGAATTATATCCAGGAACGGAAGGCACTTAAATTTAATCAAGTGTATTGAGAGTCAGAGCGAGAGCTTCTTGGAAATTCTCAATCGATTACAGAGTGATATCGTCCATCACTGTGAGGAATACTGCTAAAGTCAAGGGACTTAGAATTTAATTCCACATACACCTCACTGGATGCATCTGTATTACTAACTGTAATTATAGAATCAAATAACAGGAGAACTGTGCCTATACGCCGCGCTTCTGGTGTTCCACATATACCATTTGAAGTATGCATTTACTGAATTCAAACGAAAGAAAAAGGAGCAAACTGTAAACAATGAATTAGCAACAAAAACAAGATGAACTTCATTGTCGTCTCCGACATCTGACTTGCAATGAACCAGGAACTTTCTGGAGGGTTTACATAAATTTATGAAAGATAATCAGACTTACTTGCACATATGATCATACGTTTTCAACCTGAGTAAGAAGATAATTCAGGCTGCTAAAGCTTGATTCCAAACGCCAAAAATGTTGTAAGTCTGTTTTCTTTTCAGATTCTATAAAAGTCCGTAGAAAGAGAAATGCGTTAGTACAATTGTGTTTTCAAAAATACGTAGCTACTCCAACATTGCAATTCCTAAATAAAGTATAAGACTTAGTCATATAACGTAATTCATGCTTATAGCAACCTTCTTTGTGTCGAAACCATGTTTTGGTGTTATATACTACTAATAAAAATTTCATGTGTCCAAAAGATAAATATAGCACATTACTCTGGAAGGTAATGATGACATTATCTTTATTTACTAAGTTAAAACAACACTGACGAAGGTAACACACAGTCCGCTACTTTTCTGCGCCACCTCTAAAGGGCGGACGACACAATAATGAAAACAGCTTCGTCTCCTACGACAGGTATGCCGCCATCACACAGAAAAATACGAAATGATGACGGAGAAGCTGTCAATACGCAACGAATTATTTCATTTTGTCTGCTATTTGAATTGCTAAATCGAGAAGCAAAATTATGCTTTCCATTTTCAAAGCGAATGACGTGAGACGTGGAGGATTCAGACGGCATAATTACATTTATAATTGGGTTTCAGAAAATGTCATGCTTTTTTAAGGTAATTACGACTACCCTGACACTGGAGATATCACATTCTTCTAGGTTTACTCTATGTTCTTTCTTCCTACTGACTGTCAGCTGAACAATTACACCCCTAAAACAAAATGAATTTGTCCTTCCCTTGATTTATTTGGCGCTAAGAAATTATCGTCGCACTTTCTTCATTAAACCTTTGTATTAAAAAGAGGTGTATGTTTTATGATGTAAAAAGCTGTGACATGATAATACAGCGTAAAATCTTCGAAAGAAATTACTAAAGACAATATACCATTCATACACGGCATGTTTCACAATCCCTTTTTACAGTTTTCTAGAGGTTGTACAGCGGAAGTAGTAGATAAAGTTTTGGATCGAAATGAACCGTACGGATGTAAAATAATGTTGAATTTCAGATCGCTTTCAAACGTCCCGCTTCAAGGTACGCAAGCAAGAAAGTAATTTGTCAGTTTAAGCAGTTCGTACCGACTTCCGTACGAATAAAGTGAGCAATGCGAGGGTGGTTTCAAAAGTAATTTACAAAAGTACTCAGTAGGGTAAAGCAAGGAAATGCAAAAGTTTACTAACATCCCTGGTACACGTTACTTTCCTACAAAGTCACATTGGTTAACAAGTACAGGTTGATTCTAATTGAACTTTGCTACTTGAGAACTATAGGCCATAGATTCAGTTTTCTCAAAAGTGTTACGGAATAACCGAGTGACCCAGCGTCAGCGTACCAGTACCACCGCCTAATGGCTACCCATGACGAACAACGCAAAACCTGCAGGTACAGTCTGAACATCATTCTCATAAAGTTGGGTAACCATATGTTAAATAGTCTTCCGTCTACAATGGATCGAGAAGTGAAAGTTTAACTATAACCACCGTGTACTGATTCCATTGGTAGACCAGTCTGTCGAGCCCATCTAATTGAAATCAGCGTAAAATCAAAGAATCAGTTAACAAATTCGGCCTTTCTTTGGAAGCGGCGATAGATCAGGGGTTCCTTTGAAGCTGCAGAAAGGCAGAAGTTCATTGTGCCACATCCGGGATGTATGGACGGTGTTTCCATATAGGCCTTTCGAGAGGAATTCTCAGCGTTACCTTCGAATTGCCTTCCGCAGCAGTTCCCGCTTGTCAAAATAAGTAGCAAATTTGACAGTGAGGACATCTAGCAGGAGCAGATCCTGCATTTCCCAAAAGACCTTGTTCATAAATTTTATCAGCAGTGAGATGGGTCAGTTTAGCGATCCTGAACGTTGCTGATCTGCTACATTTATTTTATTCTTACAAAGTTCCCGGAACTAAAATCTGACCTTTTATTATGACCTTATACTCGATCAATAAACTCTCCATAGTTGACGTTGAAACGCAGCTGCAAAAGCTATCATTAAACGCAAACGTCTTGACCACTTCGTACTCCTATCACCGATCCCTCAGCATATCGATTTTGAAACGATATTTTGAAGAGTATGGACACAGCTTTCTTTAGTGTCTGGCAAATGTGCAAACATCTTCTATGCATAACAACAAAATATGGAGCACCTGAAGAAGATGACTGCGTCAGTCGTCAAATCTGCAGAAAATCGAAACAACGACTCTGCAGAACAACCCAGAACCACACCACTGAAAAAATTATTATGATACGGAAGGCATTTCTGAAATTTTGGTGGGGTGATGATTTGATAACTTAATTTAACCTACAGTTTTCCTACTGTATTTCTAGTCATTGAGTTCACATCATGGTATGGAAAAAGAGTGATATTTCCAAGCGCAGATATAAATTCTCCGAATAATCAGTGAAATGAGAAAGGCGTTTTGGAAACTGTGCACTAACGAGGGGCATTCAGCAAGTCAGGTAATACACTTGCTCAGGATTCCAATACACCATTTTATTACCAACTCTTTTGGCTTCAAAACCACCTTACTGGGATCCCCTGTAAGTTGGCATGGTACTACGCTACTTGTCGTCGTCGGAGCCTATGTTTTTTTTGCAGCAATAACCCCCCCCCCCACACACACACACACACAAAACGTCAGTGTACTGCTTCCCGCGGGGTGCATCTTTCATTGGGTCGAACACATGGAAATTGGATGGTATGATATCTGGGCTGTAGGTTGGATGACGAAGAACATCCATTGAAGTGTTGTGAGCTCCTCTCGGCTGGGCAGACTTGTCTGAGTCCTTTTGTTTTCATGGAAAGAGGTTCTTTTTTTTATGGGGATGAATATGGTGAAGTCGTATCTCAATTTCCTGAGGACAGCACAACACACTCCACAGTTGATCGTTGCACCATGATGGAGGGCATCAAACAGAATATCCCAATCAAAGTCCCAGAAGACCGTTACAATAACTTGACCGGCTGGAGGTGTGGCTTTGAACTTCTTCTTGAAGGAGAGATAATGTGGCGCCACTCCATGGACTGCCGTTTTCGAAGCGGTGACCCCATGTTTCATCGACTGTGACGATGTTAGACAAAAAATTGTCGAGATCAACCTCGTAACGAACAAGTTATTTGGCTCAGATGGTCCTTAGTTGCTGATAGTGTTCTTTTGCTAGAGAGCTAGGAACCCAGTGTGCACACACTTTCGAACAGCCCAACTGGTGGACGAGTCAGTACTACTAACAGAGACGTCCACTTATATAGCGAGGTGTTTCATTGTAATCCGTTGATCACCTCGAATGAGTGTGTCCGCATGTTCCAACACAGCACGAGTGTGCGGCCGGCCGACAAACGGGATGTAGAACAGGTTTTGCGACCTTGTTGTGATGATGACAAACGCCTCGCCCAACGTCTCACTGTTTTTTGTTTACTGCCACGTCTCCGTAGACTTTCTGCAAGCTTCTAGGATCTTTGATCCTCTGATTTTCAATCTAGTGAAACTATTATGACAGCTCTCTGCTTGGAACGCACCTACGTTACAGACACCATTTTGAGGGCTCCGTATATCGCCGCCACCTATCGGATCATTATGGAACTGTCGGGAGCTAATGCGAGAATAGTCCACATGTCCCACAAAAAATCCGCTTTTATTTTCAACCGGAACTGGTCGAGGAAAAATATGTGTTGCATTACTTGTTCAACATGCGTCGTACTTATTGTACCATAATACTGTCTTATGTAATTTCGATCTGCATTGCTTTCAATAGGTTGTCCAAATATTCCACTTGGTTCTTGGAAGTAAAAATAAATGATTTCCCAAGCGCAATTACACTACTGGCCATTACAATTGCTCCACCACGAAGATGACGCGCTACAGACGCGAAATTTAACCGAAAGGAAAACGATGCTGTGATATGCAAATGATTAGCTTTTCAGAGCATTCACACAAGGTTGGCGCCGGTGGCGACATCTATAACGTGCTGACATGAGGAAAGTTTCCAACCGATTTCTCATACACAAACTGCCGTTGACCGGCGTTGCCTGGTGAAACGTTGTTGTGATGCCTCGTGTAAGCAGGAGAAATGCGTGCCATCACGTTTCCGACTTTGATAAAGGTCGGATTGTAGCCTATCAACATTGCGGTTTATCGTATCGCGACATTGGTGCTCGCGTTGGTCGAGATCCAATGACTGTTAGCAGAATATGGAATCGGTGGGTTCAGGAGGGTAATACGGAAAGCCATGCTGGAACCCAACGGCCTCGTATCACTAGCAGTCGAGGTGACAGGCGTCTTATCCGCATGGCCGTAACCGAGCGTGCAGCCACGTCTCGATCCCTGAGTCAACGGATGGGGAAGTTTGCAAGACATCAACCATCTGCACGAACAGCTCGGAGACAATGGCTACGGTTACCCTTGACAATGCATCACAGACAGGAGCGCCTGCTATGGTGTACTGAACTATGAGCCCGGATGCACGAATGGCAAAACGTCATTTTTTCGGATGAATCCAGGTTGTGTTTACTTCATCATGATGTTTGGCGACACCGCGGTGAACCCACATTCGAGGCGTGTATTTGTCATCGCCATACTGGCGTATCACCCGGCGTGATGGTATGGAGTGACATTGGTTACACGTCTCGGTCACCTCTTGTTCGCATTGACGGCACTTTGAACGGTGGACGTTACATTTCAGATATGTTACGACCTGTGGCTCTACCCTTCATTCGATCCCAGCGAAATTCCTACACTTCAGCAGGATAATGCACGACCGCATGTTGCATATCCTGTACGGGTCTTTCTGGATACAGAAAACGTTCGACTGCTGCCCTGGCCTGCACATTCTCCAGATCTCTCACCAATTGAAAACGTCTGATCAATGGTGGCTGAGCAAGTGGCTCGTCACAGTACGCCAGTCACTACTCTTGATGAACTGTGGTATCGTGTTGAAGCTGCATGGGCAGCTGTACCTGTACACGCCATCCATGCTCTGTTTGACTCAATGCCCAGGCGTATCAAGGCCGTTATTACGATCAGAGGTGGTGGTTCTGGGAACTGATGTCTCAGGAAATGGTTCAAATGGCTCTCAGCACTATGGGACTCAACATCTTAGGTCATGAGTCCCATAGAACTTAGAACTACTTAAACCTAACTAACCTAAGGACATCACACACATCCATGCCTGAGGCACGATTGGAACCTGCGACCGCAGCAGTCCCGCGGTTCCGGACTGCAGCGCCTAGAACCGCATGACCACCGCGGCCGGCGATGTCTCAGGAGCTATGCACCCAAATTGCGTGAAAATGTAATCACATTTCAGTTATAGTATAATATATTCGTCAAATGAATACCCGTTTATCATCTGCGTTTCTTCTTGGTGTAGCAATTTTAATGGTCAATATTGTGTTTGACTTGTATGTCCACAAGTTGACAGGTTTGATGGACAATAAAGAGACAGCAGCCCCCTGCTGTTTGTATGGCAAACATTTTCGTTTCAATGTCGCTGTAGTTTCCAGAGGATTATGTAAATCACGTAATGACACCCTTAGCCGGTAATACTAGGATGTGCAAACGAAGCAATAAACATTTCGCATACTTTTACTTTGATAATACTAAGTTCTCAGTAAATCAGACGCATTTTCAGCTGGCAGTCTACACTGTTCACTCACACGCCACTCTCGACTGAACATTTTCAAACACAGTATAAAAGAGTTCCACCGCGCTGTACGACTTGTTCTGAAACCACTTCTTCCTAGATCCGAGCGGAGTCCCTTCCGTTGTAACAAACAGCCCTTCACGTTGAGAAAATATCGGTTTCCTTTACCGCCGACTTCAATGGAGACCCGAACAAGTGCTCGTTTACTGGGATGCTGACTTCATCTCCTTAATTGCGAGTCCCACGGACTGCTCTCGTGCGCTGCGTCCCTGGAGTGTTGGCTGGAGACTGCTATTCAATATTCGAGTGCTCGCTCCTTCACGATGGACCGCACCTTAGAACAAATCTGCTGGAAACTAGACCAAATGATCTGAACGTCTGCGGCTGGAATACGCACTCAAACTGGCGTCCGTTTGAATACAAGACTGTTATCCAGTACGCCATCGAAGATAAAGAGAGAATAGTAAAAACTCATTGTGCCCGTTCTTGTCAGTTAATGCTAGCCGCGCGGGATTAGCCCAGCGGTGTAGCCGCTACAGTCATGGACTGTGCGGCTGGTCCCGGCGGAGGTTCGAGTCCGCCCTCGGGCATGGGTGTGTGTGTTTGTCCTTAGGATAATTTAGGTTAAGTTGTCTGTAAGATTAGGGACTGATGATCTTAGCAGTTAAGTCCCATAAGATTTATTAAAAAAAATTAATGTTAGAGAGCGGACTTCGGTAAATTTAGGGGCTTGAGGAAGTAATGTAGTTTTATTAACTGTCCTCTTCGGCTAATCGCCGAGAACATGATATATCCATTGATAGTAATCTATATTCTTATACACTCCTGGAAATGGAAAAAAGAACACATTGACACCGGTGTGTCAGGCCCACCATACTTGCTCCGGACACTGCGAGAGGGCTGTACAAGCAATGATCACACGCACGGCACAGCGGACACACCAGGAACCGCGGTGTTGGCCGTCGAATGGCGCTAGCTGCGCAGCATTTGTGCACCGCCGCCGTCAGTGTCAGCCAGTTTGCCGTGGCATACGGAGCTCCATCGCAGTCTTTAACACTGGTAGCATGCCGCGACAGCGTGGACGTGAACCGTATGTGCAGTTGACGGACTTTGAGCGAGGGCGTATAGTGGGCATGCGGGAGGCCGGGTGGACGTACCGCCGAATTGCTCAACACGTGGGGCGTGAGGTCTCCACAGTACATCGATGTTGTCGCCAGTGGTCGGCGGAAGGTGCACGTGCCCGTCGACCTGGGACCGGACCGCAGCGACGCACGGATGCACGCCAAGACCGTAGGATCCTACGCAGTGCCGTAGGGGACCGCACCGCCACTTCCCAGCAAATTAGGGACACTGTTGCTCCTGGGGTATCGGCGAGGACCATTCGCAACCGTCTCCATGAAGCTGGGCTACGGTCCCGCACACCGTTAGGCCGTCTTCCGCTCACGCCCCAACATCATGCAGCCCGCCTCCAGTGGTGTCGCGACAGGCGTGAATGGAGGGACGAATGGAGACATGTCGTCTTCAGCGATGAGAGTCGCTTCTGCCTTGGTGCCAATGATGGTCGTATGCGTGTTTGGCGCCGTGCAGGTGAGCGCCACAATCAGGACTGCATACGACCGAGGCACACAGGGCCAACACCCGGCATCATGGTGTGGGGAGCGATCTCCTACACTGGCCGTACACCACTGGTGATCGTCGAGGGGACACTGAATAGTGCACGGTACATCCAAACCGTCATCGAACCCATCGTTCTACCATTCCTAGACCGGCAAGGGAACTTGCTGTTCCAACAGGACAATGCACATCCGCATGTATCCCGTGCCACCCAACGTGCTCTAGAAGGTGTAAGTCAACTACCCTGGCCAGCAAGATCTCCGGATCTGTCCCCCATTGAGCATGTTTGGGACTGGATGAAGCGTCGTCTCACGCGGTCTGCACGTCCAGCACGAACGCTGGTCCAACTGAGGCGCCAGGTGGAAATGGCATGGCAAGCCGTTCCACAGGACTACATCCAGCATCTCTACGATCGTCTCCATGGGAGAATAGCAGCCTGCATTGCTGCGAAAGGTGGATATACACTGTACTAGTGCCGACATTGTGCATGCTCTGTTGCCTGTGTCTATGTGCCTGTGGTTCTGTCAGTGTGATCATGTGATGTATCTGACCCCAGGAATGTGTCAATAAAGTTTCCCCTTCCTGGGACAATGAATTCACGGTGTTCTTATTTCAATTTCCAGGAGTGTATATTTGTGTATGTGTTTTCTTAAAAGTCTCGTGAATTAATGATTGAAAGTTGAGGTTACCACAGCCGCCGTATTGGCTGGTCTTAACTTTCATGGAAAAACGTAATCGCTTTTCATTCATCTTCTTTTCCGAAGCCTTTTCCTGTATCCAGCCTGGGTCGGCTTGTTAGGCTGAATTCGGCGTTGTTGATGGTAGAAAGAGGACGGATGACCTTCCTGCTCCATCCGTTCGGCCCACGAGGGTATTTGTACACCCCACGTGTCCAGTAAGCCACTTGGAAGTGTGAACACCTGTTTGAAATGCTGGCAGATAGCTTAACGAAGGTGGAAGTAGGGTACGAGCCCAGTACTCACCTATTCGGACGTGAAAAACCGCCTGAAAGGACTCGATGTTGGCCCGCACACCTCGGCTTTAATCCGCGGATTCGATCCGAGACCGAGGCACTTACCCGAATGCAGGAAGCGGCCAACTAACACATACTGCTATGCGGGCGGATCAGTAGCTATCTGACTTAGTACATAAATTGTTTGTTATGACGAGGAAAAACTATTAATTGTCTATTGTTTTTATTTACCGGCAATGTGGTTTATGTCTCTGTTTAGCGATCGATTTCAGAGGACAGGAGCTTCATTTTCAGTCAAATGGCGTGGTCCCTGTACATCCGCTTCAGTCGTTCACAGGCTTTGGCATCTACTGTGACTATACGTTCATTAGGGGTAAGACACTGTGCTTCAAAATATAGCTTACTGGGCACAAAACCAATTAAATCACCAAAAGTAGCGGTAAGGTTTGTCTCATCTGCCGTATTTTACTCCCAACTACGCATATAAATGGGTCAAATGTCTCTGAGCACTATGGGAGTTAACATCTCAGGTCATCAGTCCCCTAGAACTTAGAACTACTTAAACCTAACTAACCTAAGGACATCACATACATCCATGCCCGAGGCAGGATTCGTACCTGCGACCGTAGCGGACGCGCGGTTCCGGACTGAAGCGCCTAGAACCGCACGGACTACGAGGATACATTGTAAGTAGGTTGTTTAGGTTTTTATATTGGTAATGCCACGCAGCGCTCGGTATGAAAATCACTGGCTGTGCTGTGTGCAGTCTGTGGCTGGTTTACATTGTTGTTTGCTATTGTAGTGTTGGGCAGCTGGATGTGAACAGCGCGTAGCGTTGCGCAGTTGGAGATGAGCCGCCAGCAGTGGTTGATGTGGGGGGAGAAATGGCGGAGTTTTGAGAGCGGATGATCTGGACGTGTGTCCATCAGAGAGAGTAAATTTGTAATATTGGATGTCATGAACTGCTATATATATAATGATTTTTCAACACTATTAATGTAAATACATTGTTTGTTCTCTATCAAAATCTTTCATTTGCTGACTATGCCTACCAGTAGTTAGTGCCTTCAGTAGTTAGAATCTTTTATTTAGCTGCAGGATTGGCGCTCGCTGTATTGCAGTAATTCGAGTCACGAAGATTTTGTGAGGTAAGTGTTTCATGAAAGGTATAGGTTATTGATAGTCAGGGCCATTCTTTTATAGAGATTATTGAAACTCAGATTGCGTTGCGCTAAAAATATTGTGTTTCAGTTTAGTGTTCATCAGAATAAGTAAAGAGAGAAATGTCTGAGTACGTTCAGTTCTGCTCAGCTGTTTGAAAATCAAATAACGTAAGAGGTTTATCAGCACAGTACTTCATTAATTTTTCTAAGGGGACGTTTCAACATGAAGTGTATGCTTTGAGTGTAGACACAGTGTATGGGCTGTCTATCACAGACAGCATGATAGAAAGAAGCAAGCTTACTGTAGATCACACGAGAATTCGAATTTCCGGACTCATCAGTCTTTGGGGTGGATCTTCTACACTCACGGAAAGAAAACCACACCAAGAAATAATGAATGTAGACTAATGAAATTTCGAGAATACATTTCTCTAGGTAACACATTTAAGTCACCATTGATGCAAGTTCACAGGCTAAAGTAAACACAAGAAAATCCATAGCAAACGTGAAATGCTGGTGCATTCACAGCTCTGCAGTCACCACAATGTTGAATGCAAGTGTTCAGACGTACGTTTACTGTGTCACACAGTCGCCGGATGTGACGCTTGTGGGACGAGTTCCAAGGCTGTTGCACATGGTCGGAAAACATAGCTACGGTTAGCACTGTCTGTGGATGACGCTGCAGATGTCGTCCTATGATATCCCTTATGCGCTCGTTTGGAGACAGATCTGGTGATCGACGAGGCCAAGGCAAATTGTCGATACCCTGTAGAGCATGTTGGGTTACAACAGCGGCATATGGGGGAGTGTAATCGCTTTCGAAAACATTTCCTGGGATGTTGTTCATGAATGGCAGCACAACAGGTCGAATCACCAGATTTACGGACAAATTTGCAGTCAGGGTTCATTGGAACACCACGGTCCATAATTCCAGCTGTAAGTCCAGTGTGTTTAGTACGCTGACACGTTCGTTGCAGGCCCTCAGATGGCCTTCCAGCCCACACACGGCCATCACTGGCACCGAGGCAGAACTAGCATTTTTCCAGAAAACACAACAGACATCCACTTTGCCGACCAATGAGCCAATGAGCTCTAACTTCACACCACTGAAGTTGCAAATGACGGTGGTGTGGTTCAGTGATATGCATGCTACAGGGCGGCTGGCTCAGGGCTCCCCGGTAATTATGCGATTTATAATAGTTTGTTGTGTCGCTATGGTGCAAATTGCTGCTACAGGGCTGCACGATGTTGTAGAGTCTGTAAGGTGTATGCTTCGCCGGCTATGGGCGAGGCATCACAGAATCTCTGACCAGAGAGTAGTTTATCGTAAATTGTTGCTTGTCGCGAGTCTGCGCTAGTCTGCGCGAGTCGACAGTAGAAGTCAGTCTGCACTTGTCTGCGCGAGTCGACAGTAGTTGTCAGTCGGATACAGTAGTAGTCGGTCGGCTTTAGTCGCGAGTGGACGGTAGTAGTCTGCGGGAGTCGGCATCTCCACACGAAATTTTGTTAAATGAAAATGGAGCCAAGCGTAAACTCCCCACAAAATTGATAAATGGAAATTGACCATAAACCACACAATAATATTAATTAAATAATGAACCATGAACGAAATGTAACCTCCTAACAGAAATAATAATATCTGATAAATTTTATAAGGACAGCAGCTCTGACCTTCGGCCCTGTATTCTGAATAAAACAAGCAAAAATTCTTACCTCAATAAAACTGCAATTATATATCTGCTCTTATGTATACATTCTTCGACACAGCTTCGTGCAATGCTGGCCTATATATATATATATATATATATATATATATATATATATTGATTCTTGGAAGCAATGATAATGCATTGGAAAAATTCTTTAAATTGAAATGAATACTTTTCTTTAAAAGAGCTGGCCTATATATATATATATACATATATATATATATATATATATATATATTTGGATTCTTGAAAGGAGTGACGATCCATTGGAAATGTTCTTTAAATTGAAATGAATGTTTTTCTTTAAAAGAGTTACTTTATAAAAAAATAATTATTGGGGCATTTTTTCTGAACAAATTAAATTACAATTAACATACATTATTAAATATGCGCAAGACTGCTTCTTTATCTTCTACAACAATACTCATCCTCCAGAGTCCTGACCAGAGTCGCGGCCAGAGCACACAGCCGACGCATGCCGACTCCCGCAGACTACTACCGTCCACTCGCTACTAAAGCCGACTGACTACTACTGTATCCGACTGACTACTACTGTCGACGCGCAGACAAGCGCAGACTGACTTCTACTGTCGACTCGCGCAGACTAGCGCAGTCTCGCGACAAGCAACAACTAATGATAAACTACTCTCTGGTCAGAGATTCTGCCATGCCTCGCCCATCGCCGGCGAAGCATACACCTTACAAGTCGTATGTCGAACACCATGGTCTTCCCTCTCGGTAGTGGAACGTGGCCGTACGTCCTCGGCTCTTCTCGCGACCGTACCTTCTCGTGACTGCCGCTACAGAAAATCACGTGCAGTGGCCACCTTACTGGCAAGTTTATCTGTAGTATCGCAAAAGGAACAACCAGCTGCTTGTAGCTCTGTTACAAGACCTAGATAAAACTCAGTGAGTTGCTGATAGTGCCGTCTATGTTGCCTTAAGGCATTGTTGACTAACATCAACTCATCACGTCCCATCTCAAAGGTGAGAAATGTTCACGAACGTTACAACGCGTATCTAAAGCAAACGCGTTTGCATCCTCATAGTGGCAACACTACCGCCATTCTTACGTGACTGTGGCGAAGTTTGAATAGACTTCATCTTTCAGATGTATAAAGACGCCTACCAAGGGTCGTTTATTGCACATCACCTTCCTAGCATTGTCATTTCTTTCCGTTGGTACATATTGTGGAAATTCATGTGTCGGTAGAGGAGATGGCCAATAAAGACACACAAATAGCCGGCATTAGTGGCCGAGCGGTTCTAGGCGCTACAGTCTGGAACCGCGCGTCCGCTACGGTCGGAGGTTCGAATCCTGCCTAATGCATGGATGTGTGTGATGTCCTTAGGTTAGTTAGATTTTACTAGTTCTCAGTTCTAGGGGACTGATGACCTCAGAAATTAAGTCCCATAGTGCTCAGATCCATTTGAACCATTTGGACACTCAAATATCTGAAAAAGACAGAACACACATATGCTTATTTACACTATGTACACTTAATAACTGAGACACACTCAAGTTCGTATAGCGTAGCTTCATCTGTGGTGCTTTTTTATACACAACGAGAGTAATTTTCTGGAAGGAAATAAATAGACTTGAATGCTGATACACTCTAATAGTCTCTGAATATTCGTTATGAATAACAGCGTCATGCTACATGTACTGACCTCACAGCTGTTTTCCGTAGTATGTTGTGACGTCTATACTAGCGCTGGGTCTGGGATGAAGTTTTTTATTTTTTTTATTTTGTTTCTTTATTAGTCGTTTCAGTTCTCCATAATGGGAGCACACAAAGCTGCTCTTGAACTAAAGGTTACAGAAGTTGTATTTAAAAATGGCTGAAACACACGAAAATTGACAATAAGAGATGATTTTGTATAATATACGTAGATGGACAATAGTGACGATTTTTACTTAAAGACAAGTGACAATAAACGGAAGGTTAGATGAAAATACAGATGTTTTTCAAAGTTTTTTTCCTTTATTGTTATTTTCATACCTTACAAAACGTACGCCGGCAGCGGCCTATCCACGCCGCTCTTCTGCCACAGAAAAAAAGACGGTAAAAAGGAAGAGATAAAAACAGACATACATGAATAGTAAAAACAGGAGACATACATAAGCAACAAAAAGAAGACGTTCGCGGAAGTCTCTGGTGGGACAAGTAAGTTCAACATTGCACACAAACTTAGATAACAGTTGCACCCGCGAACGAAGGAGCATTGAAGAAGAAACACCGAAGCACTTAGATGAAGAGAACACTGTAGAACATGGGTGACGATCTTGGGCGCACTAGACACACTATTGCACAAAAGAGGAGGGTAGGGCTGCCACCGGGAATAGGGGAGAGAAGGGTTTTTAATACTCGATTTTATATTACGGTTGAAATACACTCATTCTTGAACGTGAATGATGCCTTGATGCTATGGTGATGCGAGGTGACACTCGAAAAAATTGTCACGATCAAGGATTAAGCTCTGAGTTCGGCCACTTAAAAGGTGCGCTGCCAAATGAGAGTCGCAGAAGTGAGGTCATGTTAGTTTAGCGTCCTCTGATGGCGTGTATAAGTGGGACCATCCATCGGAGAAAACGAGCGACAGAAGAGCGAGCTTGCCCGTCAGGGCGCTGGCGGGAGATTTAAAAGTGCATAGTTGTTAGGCGCTGTTGACCAAGATGTCGTCGATACAGCACACACAATCGTTTCATACAACGTCAGCTGCCGCACAGGACAATCACAAACGTTTGATGAATTGACGTCACGTCGTTTCTGCAGACCATTAGGTTGCGATCAGTGGTCTCCTGTGAGTCAGACAAGCGCCGGTTTGGGGTTTCAGTAGTCTATGTCCACAACGACTATACAGAGATATAGGCTTAAACAGCCGACGACCGACATCACATCCACCGCTTTCCCATGACTTTACGGCATTCAGTGTAATCATAACAGAGAAAGAGAATACAATGATTGCATTCCTAGTGTTGATCTGTCAGTCAGTAAGACTCAGTGGAAGAAAGAGCATCCCTGAAGAACTCCAGTGCAGTCCTGGACGAAACGACATCAAGAAAAATGTTTGGTGCACCATAGAACCAGCAATTAAGATAATTAGTAGTTTTTACTCTTTATAATAAAATATTTAGCAGCAAATGTCCAGATTTCATCCGGCATTGTATAGGCCACAAGGTCATTTAATAAATGAATAAACAGGTTTCTACATTCGTACTTTGGACCTAATTGAAATGCCAGTCCCCTTTCACGGTTGTCGAGTGAGATGAATAATTGGCCACATACCTGTGTCATACAGGTTGTCTCAAACTAGATTATTTTCCCTATGGATCACACCATACCCTTTTATGTGACTTGAGATATTTCAAAACTGTAGAAAAATGGGTACACACCATGGGCACAAACAAGTAATATACGAGGGGCGTTCAGAAAGTAAGCTCCGATCGGTCGCGAAATGGAAACGACTATGAAATTCCGATAAAGCTTTGCACAGATGTGTTGGGTAGTGTCTCTAGTATAACCCCAGTTAGCATCACGTCGCTCTTCTCATTTCTGAGCTCGCAGTGAGTGCGTAAAGATGTCTAGAAAATAGTGTCTGCCGCCAAGTACGAGGGCCTGGTGAGAAATTTCGCCTGAAGCTATGCAGCTAACACTACATAACTGTCGTGCTGTTTCGTCTTCAAGACAATTCTCAGCCGCATTCTGCAGGGGCAATGAAGATGCTCCTGCATCGTTTGCAAATGGAAATGTTAGATTACCCACAATACAGTCCGCAATTGTCTCCCCCTGAGTTTCATCTCTGGTCACATGAACCGCTGTCTTTGACGACAACATTTTGACACAGACAACGAGGTGTAGGCCAGCGTGGAGAATTGGCGGAAAGCACTGGCGGCTGCCTTCTATGATGAGGCTATTGAAAAGTTGGTACAACGCTATGACAAAAGTCTAAGTCAGAACGGCGACTACGTAGAGAAGTAGCTGAAAGGTGTAGCTAATTGTTACAAGTGAAACATTTCTGATGTTCACTGTGGTTTCAATTTGGCAATCAATCGGAGCTTACTTTCTGAACAGGCCTCGTACAATAGGTATATGATCCAAAACGGAACAAAGAGGATCGAAGGTTAAGAGAGAAGGACTTACACGAACGAGGTTGTAAGATAGCGATGCTGTCTTCCTCTTCTAAAATACTGAAGTAAAAGTGATGGAAATAAAGGCAATGCAGAAAAGCGGAATTAATATTAAGATTGGAAGGAAACCGATTATAAAATTTGCTGAAAACACTGGTATTCTCTGCGAAAGAAAAAATTTCAGGACATGTTGAACGGAATGAATAAGGTGCACAGAATATTATTTCAGAGTAGATAAAAGCAAGACAAAATACGTAAGGAAGAGCAGCGAGGTTAACGATTCACTTGACATTGAAATTGGCACCGAGTAGTAGCGAAGTGAGAGAATTCTCCTACCTTGGAAACAAACTGATAAATTTTTGAAAAGAATTATAACAATCTATAAAGGTGAGCGGTTTCGATCATCACATGATCATCTTCATACCTGCACCCATATTGATGGTCAATGGCTGTGGACAGACTAGGAACCGCTGACTGACGACAGTCAACAGCAGTTGACTACCGTCATTCAGCGGTTCCTGCTCCGTGCACAGCCATTGACCATCAGTATGGCTGTAGGTCTCAAGATAATCATGTGTGATCGTAACCGGCCACCTTTCACTAAATGTGCCTTGAAATCTAGACTGTTATGGTTATTTTCAAAGATTATAATTAAATCGTTGGTATCTCCAATAATGTATTCAAAAACAAATTGATAAAATGTGGACAAAGAGAGGAGGACATAAGAAGCAGATAGAGGAAAATGATTAACGGAAATTAGAATTAGTCTGCTAGTATGTATCATGGCAATAAAGTTGAGAAAGATGCGTCTTACAGTATGTACTTCGAATACACAAGTAGAGAAACGTGAATTAAGGATCGAAGCGTTTAAGATGCGGTGTTATAAACAGACGCTGTAAATTAAGCGGACTGCTACGTTACGAAATGTGGTGGTCCTCTATAGAAACAGTAATGAGGCAAAATAGTGGTAAACCCTAAATAAAGGCCAAGCAAGAACGTATACTAAAACTCAAATCAGTAACAAAACTGTAAAGGAAGACTGAGGTTCGAATATACACAGGAAATAATTGAGGTGCCGGCCTAAGTGGCCGTGCGGTTAAAGGCGCTGCAGTCTGGAACCGCAAGACCGCTACGGTCGCAGGTTCGAATCCTGCCTCGGGCATGGATGTTTGTGATGTCCTTAGGTTAGTTACGTTTAACTAGTTCTAAGTTCTAGGGGACTAATGACCTCAGCAGTTGAGTCCCATAGTCCTCAGAGCCATTTGAACAATTTTTGATAACTGAGGTCGTTGGGTGCAAGTGACTATCCCGACTTGGCAGTAATTATAGATATATCTATAAAAAAATAAGTGCAAGCTCTATTAGAAAAAGACATACTCCAGAAGATGTAGATATCAATCAAATTTTACTTTCACTGTATCATACGTGCAGCATGTTGTTTATGACACTTACCCTTAGTGACTTTTATGATGTTAAATATTGTACTTCTTTATGTCCCTTGTAAACTGTCCAATATTGCACAGAGTTACCACATTACTGACCACCGATCGATGACGCACGTTGAAAGCTGTGACGGTAAATAATTAACCTCTATGGAGCTGTATCTGTCGATGACTAAGAATCGTTTCAAGTGTAAGTGCAAGGAGACAACCAAAGATAGTGCCTGTGCACTACGCGTAAGGAAAAGAATCAGCTTGAAGTGTACATACTGCATAGCTCTGCCCACCCTGCAGGTCGTTAGCGGCGAGAGAATCAGTTCGCAGTATGCAGCACACTCCCGCACAGAGGGACGAGGGTCCCCACATTTCCCCGCCCCAGTTCCGGGACCCCCACAGCCGCTGTTAAAGCCCCGCAGCACGGCCGACCTGCCCGCAGGCGTATAAAACTTTAACGACGGCAACTCGCGCTGCGCGAGAGTCCGGCCTCTGTATGGCTGGCTCATGGCAGCCGCCAGATTGCGGAAAGTCACCCTACGCCGAGATAAACGACACGGAACAGACACAGTCACCCAAAATCTGGGCGCGACGCCGCTGTAATGTCTGAGGAATACAGCCGTTGACGTATAAAGTTGAGCGTCTTCGTTATCCACTCAAACTGCAGCAACAGAGAAATAAACAGTGCTGCTGAAACGCGATAAAACGTAATAATTATATAGTGTGAATCAGAATTAATAAGGAAAACTGACAGCAGCGAAAACACACGGTTAACATTAACAGACCGAGCGAGGTGGCGCAGTGGTTAGACACTGGACTCGCATTCGGGAGGACGACGGTTCAATCCCGCGTCCGGCCATCCTGATTTGGGTTTTCCGTGATTTCCCTAAATCACTCCAGGCAAATGCCGGGATGGTTCCTCTGAAAGGGCACGGCCGACGTCCTTCCCCATCCTTCCGTAATCCGATGAGACCGATGACCACGCTGTCTGGTCTCCTTCCCCAAACAACCAACCAACGTTAAGAGAACTGACATACTGCAGGGACGGATTACTGACACCAATTGGAGGAAAAAGGTCGTATGGACATGCGTCCGGAAATACACCATTGGCACAGCAGGTGGCACTGATGACTGACAGTTCCTCTGACCACTTATCGTGTGTTGCTTGCGTTGCAGGCTGTGTGACTGATGTAGTGTACTGTAAGCAACATAATGGTCCGGCATTCTTGCCGGGAACAATCCGGTATAATGTTTGCGTACGGCCAAGCAGGTACAAAGGGTACAGAAGCAGCACGGCTATGCCAAAACAAGTACCTACAGACACCAGCCACATCACTCAATATTTCAAGCTCTCTTTAGACGTCTGGGTGATTGTGGGTACTTAAAAAAAAAGTTCAAATGTGTGTGAAATCTTATGGGACTTAACTGCTAAGGTTATCAGTCCCTAAGCCTACAAACTACTTAACCTAAATTATCCTACGGACAAACACACACACCCATACCCAGGGACCAGCCGCACAATCCATGACTGCAGCGCCCCAGACCGCTCGGCTAATCCCACGCGGCATGGGTCCTATTAGATAGACGAATGTCCAGGGAGGTGGCAGACTGCGGAGGACCAGGTTCTACAGGATATTGAGACGAACCCTGCATGACAACCGCTACTATACCTGTCACCTGCAACGAGTGCAAGGATATTAGCAGAAGATTTCCGTCTATGGGAAAGGATTCTGTCGATGGCCTTTGCACCTCAATACTGACGAAGCAGCCTTTATCAGATCTGGCATCATCCATCTGCATAATCGTGATCTATCAGTTACAGACATAGCACGTGACAGAGGAGCTTTCATTCGTCAGCGCCATCTGCCGTGGCTACGATGCTTTTCTGGACACATGTTCATCGGCCCTTTTCTCCCTCAGTTCCAGTCAGGAATCGGTCCCTGCAATTTGTCGGTTTTATTAATGTGCATAAGATAACAGAAGTAAAAACCTACCAGTAAATATGAGTCTACAAGCGATCAGTACATGAAATAATTATGAGTGTACAGTTATGAGATAACATTGACTTCAGTGTCAGATATTGTGCTAGTTCAGAGAAATATATTTCAAACGTAAAATTTGCGATTGCGATCAAATTTCGGCCATTAAGTACTTTAAAAAGAAGTACAATACAACTTCATTACGTTACAAGTTAAAATTTTCTGTCGTGCCTGTTAAACATTTTCCATGCGACTTCCTTGTTCCTGATGCATTACTACACTCATCTCTACAGAAAACTAAAAATTGTTTCAGATATCCGGATCCTTATCTACATGTTACCCCTCCAAAATCCAGGCAATCATCATAGGCTGCACCACCTGCTCCTTCCATCTTCATGATTTCTATCTAACCGTTTATGGTCGTCCCAACCAGCTCACCTCCACCCTTAGATAACTTGACCTCACCCTCGACCGTCACCTCACCTAGACCGCTCATCTCCTCACCATCCAGCAGAAAGCTCATTCCCACTTCTGCCTCCTGTCTGGTCGGACATGGGGATTGCATCCATCCACCATCCTCCACACCCACAAATCCCTCATCTGCCATATCCTCTGTTATGCCAGCGTTTCCTGGATCTCCGCCTCCTCCTCCCCCCCCCCCCCCCCGCTTTTATATGGCCCTCCAACAAAATCCTAGCCCGCCACACTCTCCACCTTGCTTTCCATATCTGCCTTCCTTCCCTTACACAATTTCTGTATGACCTCATCCACTTCCACCACCTCCTCCTTTTCCTCCAACATCTCCACATCCTTTACTCTGTCCACAGGCTTGATGCCCCCCACCCACTGGTTTCCTCCTTCCTCTTCACCCCCCTCCTGTTGCCACGCCTCTATTGCTGTATCACTCCCTCTCTCCACCTCCACACCCTCCATCTCCTTCATCAAGGCAATTTCCAGTACCTCCCTATCCTGGATGTTCAACTTTGGCATGACATGTACCCTTCCTACCAACGGTAGCGTGGCCTTGTTGTTCCCTCCGCAGGACTCCCCTTTTCCTCTCCCCTCCTCCTCCCAGAACGGATTTTCCTCCTTCCCGCCTCCCCCCCCCCCCCACCCAAGACCATGTACCCCATCTTCAGCTGTTTTCCTCTTCCGTCCCTTCCCTCCCTGTCCCCCTTTGGCGCACCCCCCACCTCACCCACTTCCTCGCCTCCTTTTCCCATATCCCTTGTCCCCCACCCCTGACAGACCCTCCCAGGTTTTTATTCATTCTCCAGTGTGCTGTTTTAGTGATGCTTTCGGTGGCATTACAATAGTTCATAAGTGATGTGGTTTCAATTGTTTGCTCGACCTGTATATAGTCCATGATTGTTCTGTGCTACGCCACCCATCTCGTGGCTGTTTTAATTGTTCTGCGTCTGTTTACGCTCCAGCTGTACTTTGACTGGTACCCTTCAATCCTTACAGTGTGTTTTTTGTTGTGTAAAATACTTTTATAGATTCTTACCTCCGTTTTACAGTAGCTGCTTTTTGTATGCTTTCTTCTCTTATCTTCCACCTTTTTTCCTGTTCCGCCATATTTTCTTCTTTATATTGTTTTCAATATCTTCCTGTCTACTTGAATGTATCTTGGCTGAAGAGTCGCGCCTATGCTGGTGCCTGCCCACTTCATATGGGGAATTCCTAATACAATAATGGAAAAAAATAACATGTTCATAGGATAGTTCCTAAATCGTATGAACGTAAATGCTGAAAACTCCAGATTTTAGATGCTCTCTGACAGAAAAATTTCAAAGCATAAAGGTCAGATGGTAATGGATGTTAAGATAAGGGTCCGCTCGATATATCGACCTTCAACTTAACTGACCTGTTAGATGCCATGTGTCTTCAACAGCAAAATTGTCACTGCCCCAATACTAACAGAAAATATTTCCCAACCAGAGGACAAAGGATAAATTTGGGCCGAATTATAGGGCAATCTAGACCTGGAAGTATACAATTCAAATATAATGGTTCGAGGGACGCTCCGAAAGTAACTTCCGTCATCGTTTTGGAAAGACGAGGTCGTACACCAGGTGACACGAACGAACGCCTTCTGACAAGTTTCATGTCCTGGATATTTTGCAGGACTGTACATAAACTACAGCAGTTCATAAGCAAAAGGCATGCTGCACACTAAGTTTTCTTTTGTATTTCGTGCAACCAAACGCTTTTCGCTGCAGTTATAAGGCATTTATTATGGGTATCAGATCAGCGTCTAAGTCATACTTTTTAATCCAAACAGACATCCACTGAAGATACCTTGGAACTAAGGCGAAACTCACGTGGGTGGATAAGAAAAATACGAGAACTTAATTCGCAACAAACAAAGGACGTTTTTCTTTTGAACTACTATGACATAAACGCTGTATGAATTCACGCACGTTGCTGGTTCAACTACGGAAGGGGCGTCAGCGGAGGAGAAATGACACATGCGCAAACCGGCGAAATAGAGAGTAGCAGCAGACTGGCGTGCCCGATGTTAGTCAAGTACACTTAACGATGGCAGACGGACGTGTGATGACGACGGGCTCGCCAGTGACAGTGCGTGTTTTTATCTGTTATGAAAGAACATGTAGGACTAGTGTGGCCATCATCCATGAACGCCTACAAGCCGTGTACGGGTGAAGACGTCATGTATAGTCAAGTGGTTGGTCGTGGTGTTGCATGTTCAGAAAAAGAAGGCATTATGTGGAGGATGAACGTCGAAGTCCCTCTACATCCTCCAACGAAAACAATATTGCTAAAGTACTGGAAGTGGTGTTAGCAGACAGGTGTATATACAGACATAAAAAAGTTTTGCACTACCTCTGTTCCGAGAGTTCCGGAACCTGTACAGAAAACTGGAATAGAGATAAACATTAACATCATTTCTTCTCTTTTTATTGCTCATTAAAACCACACCACCCTACAGCGACACATTCAGAGATGGTGGTCCAGATTGCCGTACACAACGGTACCTTTAATACCCAGTAACACATCCTCTTGCACTGATTCATGCCTGTATTTGTCGTGGCTAACTATCCACACTTTTATCAAGGCACTGTTGGTCCAGATTGTCCCACTCCTCAACGGCGATTCGGTGTAGATCCCTCAGAGTGTTTCGTGGGTCACGTTTTCGTAAACAGTCCTTTTCAATCAATCGCCGGTATTTCCGATAGGACTCAGGTCTGGAGAACGTGCTGGCCACTAGAGCCGACCGATGTCGTTATCCTGAAGGAAGTCATTCACAAGACGTGCACGATGGGGGTGCGAATTGTCGTCCATAAAGACGAACGCCTCGCCAATATGCTGCCGATATTGTTGCACAATTGGTCGGAGGATGGCGTTCACGTATCGTACAGCCGGTACGGCGCTTTCCATGATCACCGGCTGCTTACGTCGGTCCCCACAATGCCGCCCCAAAACAGCAGGAAACCTCTCCCATCCACCACTCGCTGGACGGTGAGTCTAAGGCGTTCATCCCGACCGTCTTGCCTCCAAACACGTCCTCGACGATTGTCTGGCTGAAGGCATATGCGACACTCATCGATGAAGAGAACGTGATGGCAATCCTGAGTGGTCCACACGGCATGTTATTTGTGGCATCTTTACCACGTTGCATGGTGTCGTGGTCGCAAAGACGGACCTCGTCATGGACGTCGGGAGTGAAGTTGCGCACAATTTGAGTCGTAATACTATGTCATGTGGCTGCACGAAAAGCATTATTCAATATTGTTGCGTTGCTGTCAGGGTTCCTCTGAGCCATAATCCGTACGAAACGATCATTCATTGCACTAGTGGCCCTTGGGCGGCCTGAGCGAGGCATGTCAACGACAGTTCCTGTCTCTCTGTATCTCCTCCATGTCCGAACAGCACTGCTTTGATTTACTCTGAGACGCCTGGACACTTCCCTTGCTGAGAGCCCTTCCTCACAAAGTAACAATGCGGACGTGATCGAACCGCGGTATTGACCGTCTAGGCAAGGTTGAACTACATACAACACAAGCCGTGTACATTCGTCCTGCTGGAATGACTGAAACTGATTGGCTGTGGGGCCCCCTCCGTCTAATAAGCGCTGCTCATGCATTGTTGTTTACATCTCTGGGGGGGGTTTAGTGACATCTCTGAACAGTCAAAGAGATTGTGTCTGTGATACAACGTCTATCTTCCGAAGTTACTGGAACTGGGGCGATGCAAAACTGTTTTTGATGTGTATATGTGTCAGACCTGACTTCCACGCTCAGTATTGGCTGCAGTCAGGCCAGTCACGTGTCCCATGATGAGTTCGGTTTCTGAAAAGTGTCTGCAAGATGAGTGCCCAGTAAACTGGCCCTGAATCACAACAGTGCAAGAATGGGAATCAGCCTCAATCACTTAATGCACTACATACGATATGGAAATGCTCTGCAAAGTAGCCTTGTATGGAAGTGAAACATGGACGATATGAAGTTCTGAAAAGAAAAGAACACTGAATGTTTTGATATCGGCTGGAACAGAAGGATGCTGAAGGATTAACGTATTGTTCAATTGACAAACGGAAAGCTGCCGGTTTGAATCAGGGAGAAAAGAAACCGATGCCATAATGAAAATAACTAGTCAGTTCGTAGGACGCAGGTTGAGGTATCAAGGAAACTTCATTTGGTTAAGGAGGGAAGTGTTGGGAGTAATAATTTCAGAGGGCGAGGAAAGTTTAACTACAGAAAGGAGGTTGTAGTGGTTATGGAGAGATGAAGAATCTTGCACAGGATAAACTAGCGTGAAGTCTATAAGAAACCAGTCTTCAGACCTAATCGGCGACAACAGGTGCTACTATTTTTCAAAGGTTTTGAGATTGAAATTTTAATATAGATTGATCTAAGGATTAGTATGGAAAGATTTTTGCCTTGTAGTTCGTCCAACTGTACATTCATCGCGAATAGATCTCAGTCAATCTCTACAGCTCCGCTCGTTCCTAGTGTTGCTGTCGTACCAGTCATACTGTACGTGTAGATTATACGTTTTGTCTAGCTCGCAACTGTGAGATCACTAGAAACACGATTAGTGCCTTGGATACAGGCTGCACCACAGTGTCCTAGATCCGCAAATTGTGCATTTCAGAGTAAACTGCAAGTAAAAGATTTTCTTGGAAGCCACCCCCTTCCACGTGCTGTTCCATATGCTGTTGCATTTCGTCAGAAGCCGCAGAACAGCTCACCGTCTACTGGGTGGCAGGGTTTAGAGCGATCTTACGTTGTTAGTGACGTAAGAAATGAACTTTTTATACCAGCGACCCATCTGTGTAAATCATCAGTCAGTCAAAGAGTTGCAGTTGGGATTTTGAAATTCCCACATATCACTGGCATAGTACCGTAGCTTATCGATGCTGCCAGCACCGTCACCCCAATGAAGAATATTGCAGGCGCTGCGAGCGGCGCTTTGAACATCACCACCAACAGGCTGAGCTGTCAATGATGAACTTCCAGGCCACTGACCGATGAAAATCACCAGCACAGTGTTATAAGCAACGGGCACCTGGGCACCTGGGCACCTTCTTCTACTTAGAGAATATTTCCGTGCTGCTAGCTGCTGCCGAACGTCACATCGAGCTGCCGATAACTAGCTCTCGCGACAATAATTCAGTGCACATAGACGCACGCCCGTGTCGAGCCTCTCCTTATAGCTATCCACGGCTGTCACAAGTTGTCGAATGTATGGTAGTTCTTCAGCAACAACCTGAGTAAAATACATTTACTTAAAGCACACTTGTATCACCTAATCGTTTGCTTGCCTGTCCAGATGCTTATAGTGACAGATTCTTTTGGCCACCGTCCACTTATTCATCATTAGCAACGAGCACATAACATGTGGCTTCTCGGAACATAACGGTTGATAACTCACATCACAACAACAGACTGCAGATGGATAGATTCCTGATTTAATCATTACTATAATGCTGTTCAAATGGTCCATTGTGGAACGTTGATTTCTCTGTGTACTCTCTTTGTCAACTTTTGCTGGGTATCTAGAAATCTCGACAACGTTCACTAAACCATTTTATCAGTCACTGTCGACCAATACGTCGATTTCCCCTTTTAGAAGAATCATGTGGCTACGGCTACACGTATCAATGGAGTGTACAGCTGCAACTCGGTGTCGCATCGTCGAACCTCGCCCTGAAGAATCGCTGGAGATACACAAAGAGCTGATGTCAATGAAATTCAAGCGTAACATCAGGATTCGCAGAGCCTGTCGCATCACCTTCTTTACAACCATCCTGGCCGGCCGGTGTGGCCAAGCGGTTCTAGGTGCTTCAGTCTGGAACCGCGGGACCGCTACGGTTGCAGGTTCGAATCCTGCCTCGGGCATGGATGTGTGTGATGTCCTTATGTTAGTTAGGTTCTAGTAGTTCTAAGCTCTAGGGGACTGCTGACCTCAGATGTTGAGTCCCATAGAGCTCAGAGGCATTTGAACTAACATCCTGCTGATGCGCTCTGGTAGAAGATAGTGAGAATCAGCTTGAACGCGAAAAAATCTTCACATTTTGCGGTGCGATTACTAAGTTTGGCTGCAGTATGTCATAAATTTTAGTTATGGTACAGTCACAGAACGATTACGATCGTTTGTAATGACTCTTTTTAGAGCACGGTGGATGCAGTAAGACAAAGTTGTAACTGCGGCCTCTTTTGCGTGGTATGCACAGGTCACCACTTAACTATTGATCTGACCTGTCATGTAACAAGTCGTACAAAACAAATAGTTGTTGTTAACATATCGCGATTTACATTGCTTCTCTACAACATTACATGAAACCAGAGTACATATTAGACTAAAACCTGTGAAACAATAAGGTAGAATAATCCGAAATTTTCAAAGTCAATATTGGAAGTAAAACATGATGATAGTACAACAACGTCTGCTTCAAGGATGGTGAATTGTGGTACTATAAAAAAGGTGGAGGGGAGGTAAATG
The DNA here is from genome assembly GCF_023898315.1 of Schistocerca nitens. Classification (NCBI taxonomy): domain Eukaryota; kingdom Metazoa; phylum Arthropoda; class Insecta; order Orthoptera; family Acrididae; genus Schistocerca; species Schistocerca nitens. Next base: position 379,126,273 of record NC_064622.1, on the reverse strand, counting down.
TAATGACTTCCTGCAGATGTTGCCGTGAACATGTAATTAAATGCACATGCGACCAGAATAATTGCAGTTTGCCTACTGTACAAGCAATCCATGCCTCTTTAAGTACTTGCAAGGAGGGTGAGTGTCCTACATATTGGACGACAATGACTTTCCTGCTGAATGTGACATACAAAGGATTGGGTCATTCCTTCATTCGGCAGTCATACATCAGCAAAAATTGTTGTATTTCGAAGACAAAAATAAAGCTAATTCACTAATGACATTGGTAGTGACAGCGCAGTGGAATATTAACTAGAAGATCCGTGTCCTTTAACGATAATACCGACATTTGGCAAAATATTAATAAAACAGCAGTGATACACCTATGTGTGTGAGAGTGTGTGCCTGGAGGTGTGCAATGTGCGAGAGAGAGAGAGAGAGAGAGAGAGAGAGAGAGAGAGGGAACTGCTTTTCAGCGGCTAGCCTCCCACAGATTTATCTGTCATAGTTCTAAATGCCTCTCTTTTTACTTTGGACTTCAGCGTCAGTATACTGTGTAGCCTTCAAATATTACACTACTTAGCGAACAACAGTTACAAACATTATATTTCAACTTGGTATTGGACATGTCACAGGAGACTTCTTAAACTATATTTCTTTACAACCAGGAAAAAGGAAAACCTTCTAAATTTCTAAATACAGATGTAAAAATTACGTTTTTCCCTATAATTAATGTCTACAAATGGATTTGTGAAGCCAAAATTGTTTGAAATACAAAGGATTTCATAACTACACACTAAACTAGTGACATCATTTACTCAATAGAATTATTTCATAAGTAACCACTAAAATGATTACTGCACGTCCTGTATATTTCTGTGGTCAGATTTTAAGATTGTTAACTAAATTAACTGTTACCAGACATCTGAGAACGGTGTTATCAATCTTGATTAGAAGACCAGTAATGCTTGTAGGTAATGGTAACGAAACCTTTTTAAGTTCTCAGAGAAATTTATTTCTACGTTGCTGAAAGCTAGAGCAACAAAGTCTAAACGATTCATATCTCCAACGACTTAACTATTTCAGTATAAATATTAATTTCTTAGTTTCAAGTGGTGCAAATGTATAAGGAAGCTGCTGTCATTTAACCATAACGGAGTGAATTTAGAGATAGTTCCTCGGTTTACTGGCATGTTGTGCAGTCAAGGAAAGGGAGTATGTAGGTGTGAATATATTCATTATACTTGCCAATGTTTCCCATTGCTCTTCCCACTGGGATCTGAACTGAATTTTTACTTGATATAATTAAGTCTGCTTCTGGCCACTAGATATCAATCTAAGTTCCGTATATAGCCAGTTTATATACTCTTTCATTGTACAAAACCCCTACATTGGATTTTATTTAAAGGAAAAATCATATTTATTTCTTCGTAGAAACTCGGTTACATCACAGGCTACGTCGTTAACATGTTTACTACAGTGTTTCCCCACTTCCTGCTCTGCATAGCACTGAAGATGATTTTTGAATCAGATGTAATTAAGATATTTTCGTAGTTATCAGTTACAGAATACTTGATGACCTTAAGGATGGCCTTTACTACCGCTGTATAAGATGACACTAACGATGGAAGCACATCTTGTTCGTACTGACCTCTTCTGGCGCACACGAAAGCACACCAAGCATTGCCTCCTGATGCGATTCTTCAACCATCTGTGTATACAGGGTGTTTCACAACTCTTGTTATGGGCCTCTGAGTATTGTAGAGGGGACTTAGTAGGTCAAGCTTTGACAGAGAATCCATGTCCAGAAATACCCTGAAAGGATGTGAAATACATTTGAAGATCGGATCACTGTCAAATCTCCCACTTCACGGTATACACATACTAGAGACAATGAGCTCTTACCTCTATGCTCTATAGGAGCTGCTCCCCGATGCTATCCTCTTGTTCGTTGCACACGGTATATCCCATTCGCATTCTTTTATACGTACTACCCTCAAACCCTGATGCACATCTGTGGAGCACCAGCGTCAATAGCCCTAGTTGCGAATTTATTAGTCTCCTGTAGCCGTTGTTGGAGTGAGTCGAAAACGGTGCGTGATGAATTGAGACAAACCTGAAAACATCCTCGACATATGCGTTGCGCAGGTCCGTCATTACATGCCGTACAGTGAAGAGTGCTATATGAAAATGATCCCTTTGTAGCCCCTAGTCGCAACCCCTTTGATATGGACTACCCTTCTGTCACGAGAGATGACCGGGTCTGCCTATGCGCGAGGCGAAACAAGCACAACAGTACTCCAGCGGCCCTCTGTGGAGTTCACCAACGGCGAGCTACTACGGTCCACGTCACCCCTCATTTGCAGCCAGTAGCACGGAGGTGTAATATGACTCCGCGCCATCGCGTACGTCAGGACCTGCAGCTTAGCCGACAGTGTGTGTTATCCAACGAGGAGTTCAACACATTATGAGTGTTGATCTGACATGAGCGATACCTCACAGTCTGTTGTCGATTTCCTACTTAGCAAGGCGCGAACCGCAAGAGGAGTGGAAAGAATGCTGTGTGGACAATGTAGAGTACCGTGTGCAAAGAGAAAGAATATAATTAAATGGAAAATTAAATATCTTAAATACTGATACTTCAATTTGTGCCTCCGTGTAGAGAGTTTCGTGTAAAAAATAACTGCAGACGGTCACGAAGCAGTATCAAATGACAAAACCTTTCCTGAGAGGCGTGCTTTCTTAACAGATGTACTCCGTCTCATTTTGAGTACACGGTGCTACATAACATACTCAAAAGAACATTACAGAAGAATAAGAAGATGAGTGATCTTTTGATTATTAATTGACCCCAAAAACAATAACTAACATCAGCTTTTGTCACTTGTCCCGATAGTATATGGCTATATTCGGTATGACAATATAATAAGTCAACTAGTCGAGCTAATTGTGTTAATTTTGCTCACCGGCTGATAAGTAAAGAAGTGCTGCGGAACGAGATAAAGAATAGAAATCACCCAAAACATTTGCTGGCCGAAGTTCTAAGTGTCTCTCTTTTAACCGTTCACTGTCTCTGATATTAACTGGACTGCTCGATGTAACTTTTAGCTGTATTGAATCAAAACAAACAAGTAAGTGCACAGAAGATCCAGTGATCAAATTTATTTTCTATACACATGATATGTTTCCATCCATGGGCTCCTTAACAAAACTTTGGCTACTAAGTCACCTCAAACTCTAAAACGCGCGTAAAGGAGATCTGAAGGACCCTGTGTATGGACGGCTCCGCTCGCCTGATCACGTGTAGGGCTACAGCTCTCGACGTAGTTCAGGTGGTAACAGCCCAGGCAGGGTGATAAACAACGAATAAAACTTGTCTTGACAACTATCCGCGGGGACTTATACACTATGTCATCAGAATCATCTGGGTACTTCTTAGTGGATATTAATTGCTTAAAGAATTAGTGGGGTGGACGTGGTTACGGTTAAAACCTATTTGATCAGTACTTAAAGGGCACTGAAACAGAATTCAGCATATCTTGCATGTAGCTGTTACATCTGGAAGCAAGGAGTTGCAATTTAGGTCGCAATCAAACAGAGAGAAGACTGCTCACGAAGGCAGCGCGCGCTTTCACCGCCACGGTGGAGCGATCCAGTAACTCGCTCTTATGTTATTAATTGGAATGCTTTGGGAAAAAAGTGGGCCTGATGCAGCCTCTGACACTTTTTGGAAAGTAAGTGTTACAGCCTCTGGAAGCGCCTGTGCTCTGCTGCAAGTAGCTTGTAGTCGATCCAGCTGAATGAGGTAAACGTGGATTTTATCTGCTGGAAAATAGCAGTTCAGCCGTTGACGGCGCTTCTCAGCAGTAATGAGGTGTGCGTGCTAGGCAGGCTGGATAGCAGTTCATTACTGGCGTATGTACGGCGGGCGAGGCGGATGATGCACGCCGGTCGCTATCTGGACACTGGACGCGGTCGCATAAAATGTTGCGGTCGCGCGGCCTCCGACTTTTGAATAATGGTCGCCGTAATTTCCGGCTGGGATCGATTAATGCGGCCCGTCGCGCCGTTCGGCAGCTCTATAAATTGTCGGCTCTCCGAACCCGCGCGCTAAGTGAAACTGCAGCGCAACCCTCTGTCAGCAGCCCTGCGCTATACCGGCCTCTGTCAATGGCACGCCGGCTATGAAATGTTGAAGTTGTCACCGTGCTCTGCTTTATGGAGCCGGACAGCAAAGTGCGCCTACACCGGCCACAAAGAGCGGAGAGCGTGAAGCGCCCGCTCGTACCTGTTGGTGGCGTTATGCTGACCAACGACGATAGAGGCGTAGCTTCCGCGATGTAATCCAGTTGTGGAAACTACCGACTTGTGTGCGTTACATGTCAATACACGTCTCTGTTTCACTATACCAATGCCTCATACGTCCAGTTAGGGGGGGGGGGGGGGGGGGGTTACACATTTACATCTGCAAACATTGCTCGCAAGCTATCGTACTGTGCGTGGCGATAGGAACTGTATACCACTAGTACTCTTTCCTTTTCTCATCAACTCACAAACTGAGTGAAGAAAAAGCGACGGCCTGTACGTCTTCGTACGATCCAGAATCGTTCTGCAGTTAGCTTCAGAAGCTGGTTGTCTAGGTTCTCTGCATATTATTCCCCTAAAAGAAAGCCGCCTTCCCTCCAGGTATTCCCATTTCAGTTCCCGAAGCACCACAGTAACACTTTAGTGTTGATGGAACCCAACACGAACAAATGTAGCTTCGATGTCTTCTTTTAATCCGACGTGGTGCGGATCCCAAACGCCCTAACTCTATTCCAGAATGGGTCATACTACTGTCGTATTTGCGGTCCCCTTTGTAGATGAATCACACTTACCCTACATTCTCTCGAAATACCTAAGTCCAATATTCGCCTTTTCTACTAAAATCCTTACATGTTCATTCCATTTCTTATCACTTTTGAACATTACGTCTAGATATTTAACCGATGTGACTATCTCTACTCTGCTAATATTGTATTCTTTCTCCTACTCATCCGCATTAACTTACATTTTTCTACTTTTAGAGCAAGCTCTCATTCATCACACCATCTAGCAACTTTGTGTAAGTCATCTTCCCATACAAATGGTTCAAATGGCTCTGGGCACTATGTGACTTAACTGCTGAGGTCATCAGTCCCCTATAACTTAGAACTACTTAAATCTAACGAACCTAAGGACATCACACACGTCCATGCCCGAGGCAGGATTCGAACCTGCAACCGTAGCGGTCGCACGGTTCCAGATTGTAGGGCATAGAACCGCTCGGCCACCTGGCCGGCTTCCCGTACACCACAGCATCACCAGCCAACAGCCTCAGATTGCTGCTCACCTTATCTCCCATATCATTGATGTATACATGGAACAAAGTGGTTCCACCACACTCACTGGGGCACTTCTGACTGTACCCTTCTCTCTGATGAACTTCGCTGCCAAGGAAAACGTACTGGGTTCTGTTACTTAAGACGTCTTCGAGCCATTCAAATGTCTGGAAACCTATTTCGTATGCTCGTACTTTCATTAACAGTCTTGAAGTTTGAAACTGCGTCAAATGTTCTCCGGAAATCTAAGAATATGGAACCTCCATGTTGACATTCGTTCATAGTTCGCAGGACGTCATGCGAGAAAAGAAAAGATGAGTTTCGCCCGAGCGATGCTTTCTGAAACTGCGTTTATTTGTGGACAGTAGCTTTCCCGTCTCAAGAAAACTTATTATATTGTGACCAGACAACTTACGTGACTTCCATGCGCCCCTTAGTGCGCTGGTACCCCAGTATTTCGGACCAGAGATTATGTACTTTTCGTCTCACCATTATCGAAAACCAAGCTATCCAGTATATCCCATATATGTGGATCTACATATATATCTACATTTACTCCGAAACCACCATGGGGTGCACGGCAGTGTGTACTTTATACCACCGCTAGTCATTGCCTTAACTGTTCCACTCACAGATAGAGTGTGTTGCACGAGCCCTCATTTTTCTGACCTTGCCTCCGCTGTTCTCATGCGCTATGGATGTTAATGTCAGTATAACCATACACTTTTCCGCAAATTCCGGTTCTCTACAATTTACCAACAGCATTTCGCGAAAATAACATCAGCTTTACCTCCAGGACTACCAGTGGAGTCCACGGATCATTTCCGTAACACTCGCCTGTTGGTCAAACGTGCCAGTAACAAATCTATGAACACGTTTCAGTATTGCATCAGTATCTCCGTTGATATGGAGCGGGTCTGATACATTCGCGCAGTACCCAAGAATGAGTCGCACAAGTATTCCGCACGCGCTCGTCTCTGTAGACGAGTTACACATTCCTAGAATTTTACCAAATAGCGGGAGTTGGCCATCTGCCTTCCCTGTAGAAAATCTGAAGCACTCGTTCTATTGTATGTCACCGTGTAATGATACGCTTAGACAGTTAATCGACGTTATTGCGTCAAGCCCCACGCCACTAATATAGCGTTCGAAGATTATCGGAATGTTCTACTCCTCTGCATTTTTCAACATTTAGAGCAAGCTGGCATTCATCACACCAAATAGAATCTCTGTCTAAGTGATCCTGTATCCTCCTAGACTCACTCAGCGATGACACTCTCCTGCACTCAACACAACACAACCTTATCTCTTAGATCGTCTACACGTAAAGAGAAAAAAAAAGCAGTCTTATCACATTTTCCTGCGACAAGCCTGACGACGCCCTCCTATATCATTGCATTCCTCGCTGCTGCTATCCGATTCTGAAAAAAAAGCTGTCCGGCACTCTGCACAAATTTCAGTGACTAGCTGAATTTTAGAAAAAGCGGAAGCACTTGGTCGTGTCAACCTTACAAATGTTCCTTCAGGCGTTAATTCTCACCACCAGTTTGATCTTTGTCAAACAATGAATCAAATGCCTCTATCATCTCCCAGGTATTCTTTTTTTTCGTTTAACAATCAGTGACCCCTACTTCTGTTCGCCTCTTCGTTACTAGTGTCTCTATCAACTTCCCATTATTCTCCCATCCCTCTCCGTCACTCACGTCCATTACTGACTGTACTTTCGGTTTGAATCTGCGTCATTGTACTCTGCTTCTGTTGCTCTACTTTTCCTGAACTGTTATAAGAGCTACCTTTCCTTCTAGTGTAGCTACTACGGATGTCGACTATTTATTTTACAGTTACTTGTAAGTTTTCTATTCGATATTAAACGTATTCTTGTTACAATAACTTTATCATTTTGTGAATATAACGCGCAATATATAGAATGCCTGTATCATCGCTTTAGAGCTACCAAGGAAGATGGCGAAGTCGTAAGGATCTGTACTGGCATTCGGCACTGTGGCAGCAGAAAATCATGCCCGCTTATCAGATACGGGTTCTAGTGGTTTCCCTACATAGCTGAAGGTAAAATCCACGAAGAGATCTGAAAAAAGGACAAAGCCTACGTGCTTCCAGACTCACTGGAAAGGCAGCTTCCACTATGTCTCTAAGGACTTCGTCATTGACTGGATATTAAACACTGATATACATTACTTTAATGTGCTTCGTGAAGTTCTGTACATCTATGAAACTCGTTATTTTGATTAAAGATGATCCAAGTAACACCAAGAGCAAGGTGAAACTTGGGAAGTACATTAGGAAGTAAAACATCGTGGCAGATTAAAACCGTGGACCGACCTGGGATTCGTCCATGGAACATTTGCCTTTTGCTGGTTATGTTGCACTGCCTAAGCTACCCAAGAACGACTCACGACCTGAGTCACAGCTGTACTTCTGCCAGTACCTTCTCTACTGTCTTCAAAACTTCTCAAATCACCTGTATACATTGCAGGGGGACCAGATACGCAAGGAACTTCGTTTTGGAAACAACCCCTAGGCCGAGCTACTTCTTTTCCATATCTCAACTTCTACGGATGCTAATCCCGCAAGGTATGCTGGAGAACTTCTCTGATGCCAGGAAGGTGGGAAAGAAGCCACTGGTGGAAGTACTCGGGTCTTGGTAATTCCCAGATCGTTCCAGGATAATTCTGTTGGTGAAGCAGTTACCCGCGATGTTCAAAAGTCCAATGTTTTAATGCCGTCCTTGCACATACCTTTAATCTACCAGGATGTTCAGAGTAGCACAAACTCTCCTGCAAAGTGAAGATCAATTCTAAAGGGTACGAAATTTTTAATTACTTGCGTTTTCCAATAAGGCTTTACAAAAGTCACTGAAGAACGATAACTAAGTAGAGCCTCAATGGAATTAGAGACCACAATAAGAACGTCATCCACCTGGAAAATATTGATAATATAGCCATGTTGACAGATCCGTGGAATTAATACGAATGTCCAGTACCATGAAGATTTCCTAGAATAGGATTAGTCTACTCGTAAATAAATACAAGGATATGTTGTTGTTTTTGCAACAAACAAACTTGCGAAAGAGGTCACCTGTTTGTAAACAGAAGCTGGAATATAGCTATACCACTTGATATTAACAGCTTCTACGATGTACAATCGTTTTAGACCACAGCTGGGGACCATACTGACACCGCATTGGAAGGAAGCCCTCATTTCCATGGAAAATACAGCACAGCCCTTCTTGAACCGTTTGTGTTATGCGTTATCTTCTATGGGGCGTTTAATGTGACTTGTATTGGAGCCTGCAAGTATGGGCTTGGTATGAAAGGACTGTAGACATTTTAAGGATCAGATATGTCACTGCTGTTGATAACCTGCTCCATTACCACGAGAGTGTGCTTTGATCCATAACGTGTGCAATGACCAGTCTTTACTGATATTACTTCTTGTGAGGCACACCATGATGGTTAGGAATATTTGGGACAGCGTGTTGCAAATACTGCCGCAAAGGTTGACGATACAGCTGATACGCACGTGATGTCAATGTCTGATACTGATCTCGTAACAACCCCTTTGATTCAGCATTGTATCAGCTAGCAGTGAATTCCATTGCCACCAGACAGTCAAAAAATCACTCAGCGGGGCTTCAATTATACGCGATGTTCGATCCATCAGGCAGAAGTCTGAGCTGGGGACTATATACAGCAACTGCTGTGCTGCCAGACCACCCCAGCTCCCGCTGGACAGCTGTCGTTGTCGTCACCAGCCCACGATCTTCAAGCAGAGGTCCTGAGTTCGAGATGCTGTGTCGCCCTGCACTTACGCTGCCCAGTTCTCTAGACTTCACCAGTACCATTCGTCGTCATGCGGCCCTCGCCGCCAACTGCAGAAGCAGCTCCAGGTTTGTCAGCACCGCTGAGCAACAGAATAGCTGCCTAGGCAGTGCGATGCAGTTACTTGACAATGAACCTCGAGGTCGATGCCATGCCTGTTTATGCCCACGGAATGAGGACAGCGTGGGTCGATGCTGAGCTGCACCACTGGACGAGGGTGTGACCCTGAAACTGCAGCAAACTGTAGGAGTAGCACAGAATTTGCGTACAGGCCGTCTGTCTTGCTGCAGCAGTCTCCACCTCCGATTAATTCCTGTAGCCCTCGCCATTTCATCAAACCAAAAACCCCCAGGAGGGAGAGTTCAACGCCGTCTTGATGACCATAAAAACGATTTATCCACACCTTTCCAGCGGTCTTTGCGTTCTTGACGTCCAGGAGGACGTCATAGAGTGCAAGGCAACCGTCAGAATTTTTAATTACCTCCAAAGATTCCCAATTGGGATCCCCTCTACCTCATTACAAGTTCTTCAGTACATTATTGGTTGTTCATCCCGCTCTACCTTTGTGGGTAGGGATGAGAAAATTGAAAAACCACACGCTAGGTGTACATCACAAACACAGACACACGTTTTTTTTTATTTCGTCTGGGACAGTGCACAACATTAACCCACGAGCAAAAATAGGTTCATTCCTCCAATTGTGATGAACGTTTTCAGGAGGTTCCCTTCGGTCATAAGGCAAATGGTTGAGCTGGAATTCCTCTTTCAAACATTCCCATTTGGGGCTCATTCTGGTTACCAAATGGGACCATTTGACTTAATCCAGTAAGCATGCTCTAAAACAGCCTGTCTACGTCTCCAGAACAGAGAATGAAAGATGTGAAAAACCTCGTCTGGAACATAGATGACGACAAGAATGCACGTTGGTAGTGACTCTTATCACAGTATTCTTAGCCTCTTAGTTTCTTCGTAGTTTCTCGAGGAAGCTTTTCTTTATTTTGGTGGACAGGGCATTAATCGAACGTGAGGCATGGAGTACCCGTGACCAAGCTCATTAGTAGATGTATGGGATTGCGAATGGTCGTTTCAGTGTGACTAAGTTCCGTGAAGCTGAACCTGACAGGCGCTCATCACCGCGGTTATTAGCGTCGGAAAAGCACAAATAGAATTTAAAGAAATGTCGACGAAGGGATGGTGTGCAAACTTGGATTAAAGGAAGATGGAAAAGGAAACCGACAGCATAACATGAAAGAAATCGATCTGTACGAGGTGCATTCAAGTTCTAAGGCCTCCGATTCTTTTTCTCCGGACTGAAATGAGATATAAACATGCGCATTGTTTTAAAATGAGGCCGCGTTCATTGTCAATACGTCCCAGAGATGGCAGCACCGTACGGCAGATGGAATTTTACCCTCAGCGGCGAGAATGAGAACTGTTTTAAATACTTAAAATGGCGACGTTTTCCTTACTTGAACAGCGTGCAATCATTCGTTTTCTGAATTTGCGTGGTGTGAAACCAATTGATATTCATCGACAGCTGAAGGAGACATGTGAAGATGGAGTTATGGATGTGTCGAAAGTGCGTTTGTGGGTGCGACAGTTTAATGAAGGCAGAACATCGTGTGACAACGAACCGAAACAACCTCGGGCTCGCACAAGCTGGCCTGACGACATGATCGAGAAAGTGGAGAGAATTTTGGGGGATCGCCGAATGACTGTTGAACAGATCGCCTCCAGAGTTGGCATTTCTGTGGCTTCTGTGCACACAATCCTGCATGACGACCTGAAAATGCGAAAAGTGTCATCCAGGTGGGTGCCACGAATGCTGACGGACGACCACATGGCTGCCCGTGTGGTATGTTGCCAAACAATGTTGACGCGCAACGACAACACGAATGGGACTTTCTTTTCGTCGGTTGTAACAATGGATGAGACGTGGATGCCATTTTTCAATCCAGAAACAAAGCGTCAGTCAGCTCAATGGAAGCACACAGATTCACCGCCACCAAAAAAATTTCGGGTAACCGCCAGTGCTGAAAAAATGATGGTGTCCATGTTCTGGGACAGCGAGGGCGTAATCCTTACCCATTGCGTTCCAAAGGGCACTACGGTAACAGGTGCATCCTACGAAAATGTTTTGAAGAACAAATTCCTTCCTGCACTGCAACAAAAACTTCCGGGAAGGGCTGCGCGTGTGCTATTTCACCAAGACAACGCACCCGCACATCGAGCTAACGTAGTTTCTTCGTGATAACAACTTTGAAGTGATTCCTCATGCTCCCTACTCACCTGACCTGGCTCCTAGTGACTTTTGGCTTTTTCCAACAATGAAAGACACTCTCTGTGGCCGCACATTCACCAGCTGTGCTGCTATTGCCTCAGCGATTTTGCAGTGGTCAAAACAGACTCCTACAGAAGCCTTCGCCGGTGCCATGGAATCATGGCGTCAGCGTTGTGAAAAATGTGTACGTCTGCAGGGCGATTACGTCGAGAAGTAATGCCAGTTTCATCGATTTCGGGTGAGTAGTTAATTAGAAAAAAAATCGGAGGCCTTAGAACTTGAATGCACCTCGTAATTTGCTTCAGTCAGTACAAGGGAAACATCTTGAGACCAAATCCAGGATGAAATAATGGGGATTTTAAGACATTTCTTTCCATGTGCGAGTCCAACAGTGAGGTGAATTAAACATTATACGCTTCAGATATCGATAACGTCTGATGCGGAAATCTAATGTTTTCGAATAGTGCCTACTAATAACTTGTAAATCAACTGTGTTTTCTTGCCATTGGAAGAACTCCATGGATGGCTGGCATTCGCGAGGGATTGCTGCTAATCGGTGTACAGGTCGATTGACGGCGGGAAGGAAGATACAGAGAACTGTCTAAGAGCCTTGTAAATGCGCGGAGTGCAATATGCCTCATAGCGATATGGTGTTAACAATGATGCCGTATTAGTACGTATAGTACGGCTACGCTAGTGGAAATAATAATGAATTGCTTAATGTATATTTCACTGCTTGCCGAAAGCTATGAAGTAAACCAGCAACCATTGCAACGGCATGGGAAATAGTCCTAAGTTCCATGTGAATAAAATTGTTATATCTCCTTTTAGGGACAATTTTACTGGATGTCCTACGGTTTATATTTCACGTTGGTCATAATGTTGCCAGTTTCAGCTTGAGCAGTTTTAGAATTTCCACTAGCGCAGATGACCACGACAACGTGGTGCAACGTTGCTACTTGAGAAACGTGTTATCTTATGCGACGAAGTTTGACAGATATCATACGTAGATGATCAAATGAAGGAACTAAGGACAAAAAGTTTGGTTGTGAAACAAAAATTTTCTGATAAATATGTCAAAGAATAAACAGTTGAGCAACGGTAACTTAAGCCAAAATAATATGAGTGTCATCAACTTCTGTATTAAAGCTGGTGTGGCCCTTCTGCTTTCACAAATAATTGAAACTGTTAGTCGCGCACTGCTTGAAGACAGTCAGCTGGACGGCTAACTGAAACGATACAAGTCGCCCTGCACTGAAACATTGCTCTCACTGGGAACCTACATTCATATTGTTGGCACGCAGCACTGAATTTAGCACTTCGTCTACTTTTGTATACGATAGAAGACGTGTCACATGTAGCTATCGGCATACGAAATAAAACTCATCACGAGGAATAGTACACGGATTGGCGACAACAATGCATATATAACTCTCGTTCTCTCTCTCTTTCCACTATTTCTGTTAATTTCCATTTCACCAATCGCTATTAAAGTGTTTGTAGTCGTTTTTACCTCCTTCCCCGCATATTGTCATGAACTGTCATACTGCCCTTTCATCCCATCCACGAAATAGGGATAATAATAATAATTTAAAAAATCACATGACAATATGACGGTGCAGTCCCATTAATGTGCGCACCACCAATGTAGAACGTCAGCTTACAACGACCACTTGCAGGCGGCACGTGACAACGCTAAAAGTGGAGTGTACATGAAGCGAGTTGTGGGGAGTCGGAAGAAAGGGGAGGTCGTTGTTGTGTTGCCGAAATGGGGCGATTTATTTAACGTCCATAAGGGCATAATTATTGGGTTTCGGTACAAGGGTAGAAGCATTTCCGAAACGATTAAGCTTATAAACTTCTCGCGTGCCGCCGTGGATAAAACATACCGTGCATCACAAAACTGCCGTATCCAAAACCAGCGCCGAGACAACTATGGTGCGCCACGAGCCATACGTGACAGAGGTGAGAGACGGCTGCCAAAACGTGTACTGGCGAATAGAAGTATAACTGTTGAAGAACTGACTGCCCAGATGAACCAAGGGGCTACGAATTGGATCTACTCAACGACCGTTCAGCGAATGTTGCTGATATGGTCCTCTGCAGAAGACAACTGGTTCAGAAAAATGGTTCAAATGGCTCTGAGCACTATGGGACTTAACATCTGAGGTCATCAGTCCCCTAGACGTAGAACTACTTAAACCTAACTAACATAAGGGCATGACACACATCCATGTCCGAGGCAGGATTCGAACCTGCGATCGTAGCAGCAGCGCGGTTCCGGACTGAAGCGCCTAGAACCAATCGACCGCAACGGCCGGCCCTGGTTCATTCTCCCATGACGACTGTTGTTCAGCGGCGACGAATTTTGGAACTTGCACGCCGATGCCGCAACGTGACGTACACTAGGTAGTGACAAGTGGCCTTTTCAGATGAATCAGGTCTTATGCTGCACTGGACATTCTGCCGTTGGTGTGTACGTCGTGGAACGTCTGAAAGCAAACACCCAGAAAACTGCAAAGAGCGTCCAGGATGAAGCGTATTGATCTGTAATCCACAATGGATCAACCCAAGTATGCATCTGTCCTCGGGGGACATTTGCACTTATATATACAGTTTTATTTTCTCCTCCGCACGATGCCCTCTACCAACAGGGCAATGCAACGCATCACACACCTCGCAGTGTACGTGTGTGGTTCGAAGAACGCCAGGATGAGCTTACCGTACACCCCTGCCCGCCAGGCTCTCAGGATTTAAGCCCAATCGTGAATCAGACGGTCCACATCCACCGAGATGCTCGCGCTGTGGGTCCTCAACTGAGAAGCCTAGCGCTGGAATCGGCATGGCTCCACATTCCTGTCGGTACCCATTGCCTGGACCGCTCAAAAAGGCATAGTACACATGTGGCAAAGCATATGTCTAGAAAAAAAATTTAAGTTAAAAGAAATCAACAGAAGTAACTATACTGCATCCACACACAATGCCGAAAACATGTCTGTCAGAGGAAGAAGAATAAACCTTAGCGAGTTAACATGCGTGCGCCCGCATCTCGTGGTCGTGCGGTAGCGTTCTCGCTTCCCACGCCCGGGTTCCCGGGTTCGATTCCCGGCGGGGTCAGGGATTTTCTCTGCCTCGTGATGGCTGGGTGTTGTGTGCTGTCCTTAGGTTAGTTAGGTTTAAGTAGTTCTACGTTCTAGGGGACTTATGACCACAGCAGTTGAGTCCCATAGTGCTCAGAGCCATTTGAACCAATTAGTTAACATGCTTCTCACGTCAAGAAATATGTATTGTTATAAGTAAAAGTGAATCTAGGACAAAAAAAAAAACATCCAAAACACAGGAGCACCTGGAAAATATTCATACAGACGAGGCTTACTGATGAAAGCAGGAAACAAACAAAAATACAAAAAAATGGTTCAAATGGCTCTGAGCACTATGGGACTCAACTGCTGTGGTCATAAGTCCCCTAGAACTTAGAAGTACTTAAACCTAACTAACCTAAGGACATCACACACATCCATGCCCGAGGCAGGATTCGAACCTGCGACCGTAGCAGTCGCACGGTTCCGGACTGCGCGCCTAGAACCGCGAGACCACCGCGGCCGGCAACAAAAATACAGTTAGTAAGAAAATCACACATTAGTAACTTATAAAATGAAGTGGTTAAAGAATCAAAGCAAGCATTGATGACATGTTGGATTCCAGAACACTGACGACGTTTCATGTGAATATAGCGGAATGACTACGGGAAAATAAAAACGAAATCTTAGTAATTACAAAGACGTATTTGAAATGCCTTAAGTAATTACGCAGCAATTACGCACACGACCGCGACGCAAATGAAGTGATATAGACTTAATTCAGTGCTGTATTATGCAGTGCATGAAATGGCTAATGTGCATGAAACCTCGCCCTTCGCTGTACGCAAATATATTCATAGTCGTTTACGCAGTGCACACACCGTCACTTTCCTTCAGTGAAATTGTTGACACATCGCATTTTACAAGACACAGGCGTTCTTTGTTTTTATAATTTATTAAAAGTCTGTCGATACTGTTTTTAATTATTCGACGTTATACGAACACTCCAAATCGAAACTTCCAATAAGATAAAAGAAATTGGAAGTTATATCGTAAATCAAATTTTGGAAGTATAATTAGGAGGTGAATAAGTTACAGGGTTTTCTCTACAGAGCCGTACTAGAGAACAAACAAGTCAGAACCATCTCAGGGGAGGACGAAAAGAATAAATTTACTTGAATTTCAGAGAACAAACGCCGCCTCACCTTTTCATCACAAGAAAATTAATGCAGCCCTGGGCTAAAACTTTGAGTCTGGCAATCTGCTTTGTGCAGATGAGTCACGCCGTTATGGGACTCTAGGAAATTGCCTACATGAAGCTGTGCATACGGGAATGTAATCTTTCATATTTTGAGGGAGGAGTTGTGATAAATAACACTGCAGTGTCCAACAAGGGTGTACTGTGCACTCTAAAGCACTAGGGAGAACATGCGTCTCCCAGTTTGTATAATTTACTACACCATCACTGAAGATTTTAACAAAGAAAGAAAAGTACAGACACAGTTTATTTCACTCTTGGAGGCTACGTTCGTGTTCGTGTTCGGTTGTCTCACTCATTGAACAACGTCTTCTCAAACGTTATAAGGCAAATCAGAGCTCGTACGGAAAGATATAGGTGTTCATTCTTTACGGGCGCTATACGACATTGGAATAACAGACAAATGTACAGGTGGTTTGATGAACCCTCTGCCAGGAACTTAAATGCGATTTGCAGAGTATCGATGCAGATTATACGTATGGAAGTTGCGAATGTCTGTGGGAAGTTTGCTGACTACTAGCACATTAAAATCATAGTAAATTGTCATGGCAATTGATCAGCCCCTATTACCTGGAAAACAATGTAGTTGAGCACATTTTTAAAAACAGTTTAACGGAGAATTGTGTATAGAGCTGGAAAAAGGTAAGGAAAATGGTATATTTTGAACTAAAATATTGTAACAAATTTTTGATGACGTAATAATAGACAGCAATAAAGATAAAGTCACTGTCAAAACGAGAGAGTCCAATGAATTGTAACAGCTATTTACACGCTGCACTAATTTTAAATCAATGGGAAGCCATAGATTGAACATGACGTTGACAATACTAGAGTCAATAATTAAGTAACCCTAATGATCAACTAACAAGAAGTACAGATTTGCAGCTAAATGTTACTGGGAAAGAGTAAGGTACAAATTATAATGACTCAAAACAAAGCACACTGACACAGTTTAAAGGTTTATTCCGAAAAGGCGTTACAAACGTTCAGGGGTGACACGGGTGCGGATAAGTTCGTGAACACCTGAGTCAGACGTTCCCACAACAGTGGATAGGCAGCGGAAGTCTTGTTTCGTGCCGGTAAGCCGCCTAATCTAGCCCCTCTTAATTCCTTCTTTTGGGGTCATGTGAAACGTCTTGTGTACGAAAGCCCTGTCGAGACTGAAGAAGATTTGGCAAGCATTTTCACTGCCTATGACACTGCTCAGACAAGACCGGGGATATTAGAACGTTTATGACATAATTTTTGCGACGTTGGAATGCCTGATTTTACTCTGGCAGACGCTATACTGAACTTCTATTGTAAAAATAACAACCTGAGAAACTTGTCAGGTAAATACACTCCTGGAAATTGAAATAAGAACACCGTGAATTCATTGTCCCAGGAAGGGGAAACTTTATTGACACATTCCTGGGGTCAGATACATCACATGATCACACTGACAGAACCACAGGCACATAGACACAGGCAACAGAGCATGCACAATGTCGGCACTAGTACAGTGTATATCCACCTTTCGCAGCAATGCAGGCTGCTATTCTCCCATGGAGACGATCGTAGAGATGCTGGATGTAGTCCTGTGGAACGGCTTGCCATGCCATTTCCACCTGGCGCCTCAGTTGGACCAGCGTTCGTGCTGGACGTGCAGACCGCGTGAGACGACGCTTCATCCAGTCCCAAACATGCTCAATGGGGGACAGATCCGGAGATCTTGCTGGCCAAGGTAGTTGACTTACACCTTCTAGAGCACGTTGGGTGGCACGGGATACATGCGGATGTGCATTGTCCTGTTGGAACAGCAAGTTCCCTTGCCGGTCTAGGAATGGTAGAACGATGGGTTCGATGACGGTTTGGATGTACCGTGCACTATTCAGTGTCCCCTCGACGATCACCAGTGGTGTACGGCCAGTGTAGGAGATCGCTCCCCACACCATGATGCCGGGTGTTGGCCCTGTGTGCCTCGGTCGTATGCAGTCCTGATTGTGGCGCTCACCTGCACGGCGCCAAACACGCTTACGACCATCATTGGCACCAAGGCAGAAGCGACTCTCATCGCTGAAGACGACACGTCTCCATTCGTCCCTCCATTCACGCCTGTCGCGACACCACTGGAGGCGGGCTGCACGATGTTGGGGCGTGAGCGGAAGACGGCCTAACGGTGTGCGGGACCGTAGCCCAGCTTCATGGAGACGGTTGCGAATGGTCCTCGCCGATACCCCAGGAGCAACAGTGTCCCTAATTTGCTGGGAAGTGGCGGTGCGGTCCCCTACGGCACTGCGTAGGATCCTACGGTCTTGGCGTGCATCCGTGCGTCGCTGCGGTCCGGTCCCAGGTCGACGGGCACGTGCACCTTCCGCCGAACACTGGCGACAACATCGATGTACTGTGGAGACCTCACGCCCCACGTCTTGAGCAATTCGGCGGTACGTCCACCCGGCCTCCCGCATGCCCACTATACGCCCTCGCTCAAAGTCCGTCAACTGCACATACGGTTCACGTCCACGCTGTCGCGGCATGCTACCAGTGTTAAAGACTGCGATGGAGCTCCGTATGCCACGGCAAACTGGCTGACACTGACGGCGGCGGTGCACAAATGCTGCGCAGCTAGCGCCATTCGACGGCCAACACCGCGGTTCCTGGTGTGTCCGCTGTGCCGTGCGTGTGATCATTGCTTGTACTGCCCTCTCGCAGTGTCCGGAGCAAGTATGGTGGGTCTGACACACCGGTGTCAATGTGTTCTTTTTTTCATTTCCAGGAGTGTAGAATTCATTATTAGTGTATCACAGACTTCAAGTCCTCGGTCACGCTGGGATCACGTAACAAGTGCCGTTCGGTATGGAAAATTTTCTGATCGTACTGGAAACTATACTACGATAATTCTGTGCGTCATTATAAGGGTTCGTGACTTGGGACCCTCATTTTGAGCTTGCGGGAGGGTAACGCAGGACTTGACAAGATTATGCCTTACCTTTCGAACCGGTCGTTTCCGGGCCTAGTCCTATTCTTACATTTCTAATCCCAAACTGACGTATTTACCCTTCTCTAACATTCCTGAAAATTTCTAACACCACAGAATTATCCTGTATACATACTTTTGTGGTTCAGGTGAATAAGGTACCTAGAGATAATTGTTGAAGTACTTATCTGCTAGAAACAAGTAGTTTCCATGCAGCTTAATAAATGAGCAAGTGATAAATCTACTGTCACGACGGAACTACTGAGAGAGCTGAAAGTACTTTCGGATTCATCACATTGAAGAGAAGCATAGAATATGTTGTAGAAATTTAAAGTAACCTTTGCAGAAGTGAAATTTAAAGCAAAGAACAGAGTTTTGACACAAAAATACACAAAGATCGCCAGAATTTTGCAAGATCAACGACTTATATATGTCTTACTGATTAGTCATCCCCAGACAGTAGCATTCACGCTTGTGTAAATTACATAATATTGTTCATTTACAGAAATCGTGTATTTGTTTTAATGATATGGAAATCTTGGTGTTAGTGACAAAAAGAAAAGAAATCCTCTATTCGAAGAAATTACAGCCGAGTTCTAGACGTTAACTACTAGGAAGGGAGAAAGCAAAGAAGCAGAACAGACACAATGATATAATTAAGACGATAACACGTTAAAGATGGGCTTACTGAGACAGCGGGGAATAGTGTGCAGTTTCAAATGCGCTCCGTAAGTATTAGCTTCCAGAGCATTGTACACATTAATTCCTGGTACTTGGTGCCGTTTCTCCCTCTAGGTATGACGTGTCACTTATTGGGAGAGAATACGCACTAACACATCGCAATAGCCTTACATATAGAGATTACAACAAGTGGCAAGAGTCGTCTGAAGGCAAATGGGCACCCCTTGGTCGTCGGTCGCTGAATCCTGTGCGATGCATTTGTATCTTTCATTCATATTAGAAATATGTTGTTGACATTCCAATTGCAGATTAGCGATGACCTGACTTACAGTAGACCACCGACGGCCTAGTATTGACATGGCGTATAAATAAATGTATAAATAAGAAAATTACAGATTATGAATCAATCAAACACCTCATTTGTAGTTCTGCAAGCAGAGGAATCACCGAGCGATATGTAGGTTACGTAAGAAATCTGTCAGAAAATTCGACACCTCATTATAGGTTATGCTCTCCAATAAGGTCTATTGCTTTTCTGAATTTTGCGATAGAGGCTCATCTCAGGCAAGGAGGAACAGATTTCGGGTCAACAACGCAACTCATATTATATGCTGAAGTGCGTGCCAAAAAGTTCGTTTTTCACATATTGTTACAAACAGAAATAGAGACACAAACGAGCTACTTGATGTTTCGAAACGTACTCGACTGGGTTTAGGAAGCCGAGGATTTTGGAAAAGCCGTGATAAATGGCTTGTTGCTTCAAATGTGTTACTCCCAAAAGCGATGGTCTGAATAAATGATTTTATTACAAGAATGCTCTATCCCAATGAAAGCTACTACATTCTGAGACAAATAAATGACGCACCACAAGGGAATTATCCGGATGGGACGGAAATCGGTAGATTTGATGTACACGTACAGACAACAAAATGATTAAAAATTCACAAAAACTGGATGATTTACTCAAGAGAAAAATCTTCATAAATTAACAAGTTAGTACGCTTTGGTGCATCTCTGGTCTTTACGCAAGCGGCAATTAGACTTGGCACTGATGGATAGAGTTGTTGGGCGCCCTCCAGACTGTTATCGTACCAAATTCTGTCCAATTGGCGCCTTACATCGTCAAAATCTCGAGATGTTTGGAGGGCCCTGCCCATAGTGCTCCAAACCTCTCAGCTGGGAAGAGTTCTATCTTCCTAGCGAAGTTATGGTCTGCCGAACACGAAGACAAGCAGTAGAAAATCTCAGTGGGCGGATGGTCATTATCTTGCTGAAATGGAAGCCCATTTCAGCTTGCTATAAAGGAGAATAAAACTGGGTGTTGGTTGAATATCGTCAACGTACGGCTGTGCTGTAAGGGTGCCGTGGATAACGACCAAACGGATGGTGGTATGAAAGTAATTGGCACCCTAGACCACCACTACTGGTTGTCGGGTCGTATGGCAGGCAAAAGTCACGATGGCATCCCACCGCTCTCCAAGGCGTCACCAGACTTGTCCTCAATCTGGAATCTCATTCATTGGAGTAGAATTGTCTTAGGTGATGAGTACCACTGCGAACTGAGACCCAATGACCGGCGAAGACGCGTCTGGAGTCGCTCAGGAGAGCGATGACATACCAAACTTACAGTCGCCGCCATTCGGCCCAACAACCAGGGTCGATGGTTCCGACGCCATTTATATTCATAGCGTGACCCCTTGGGTTTTTATGCGCGGAACCCTTGCAGCACAACGGTACGTCGCTGATATTCAGCGTCTAGTTTCGTTGCCCTCCCCGGCAAGCCATCTTGGGCTTACAGCTCACCAAGATAATATCCTTCGGCACACGACGCCAGTGTACACTACTGAACATTAAAATTGCTACACCAAGAAGAAATGCAGATCATAAACGGGTATTCATTGGACAAATATATTACACTAGAACTGACATGTGATTGCATTTTCACGCAATTTGGGTGCATAGATCCTGAGAAATCAGTACCCAGAACAACCACCTCTGGCCGTAATAACGGCCTTGATACGCCTGAGCATTGAGTCAAACAGAGTTTGGATGGCGTGTTCAGGTACAGCTGCCCATACAGCTTCAACACCATACAACAGTTCATCAAGAGTAGTGACTGGCGTATTGTGACGAGCCAGTTGCTCGGCCACTACTGACGAGACGTTTTCAATTGGTGAGAGATGTGGAGAATGTGCTGGTCAGGGCAGCAGTCGAACAATTTCTGTATCCACAAAGGCCCGTACAGGACCTGCAACATGCGGTCGTGCATTATCCTGCTGAAATGTAGCGTTTCGCAGGGATCGAATGAAGGGTAGACCCACGGGTCGTAACACATCTGAAATGTAACGTCCACTGTTCAAAGTGTCGTCAGTGCGAACAAGAGGTGACCGAGACGTGTAACCAATGGCACCCCATACCATTACGCCGGGTGATACGCCAGTATGGCGATGACGAATACACGCTTCCAATGTGCGTTCACCGCGATGTCGCCAAAAACGGATGCGACCATCATGATTCTGTAAACAGAACCTGGATTCATCCGAAAAAATTACTTTTTCCCATTCGTGCATCCAGGTTCGTCGTTGAGTACACCAGGCGCTCCTGTCTGTGATGCAGCGTCAAGGGTAACCCCAGCCGTGGTCTCCGAGCTTATAGTCCATGCTACTGCAAACGTCGTCGAACTGTTCCTGCAGATGGTTGTTGTCTTACAAACGTCCCCATCTGTTGACTCAGAGATCGAGACGTGGCTGCACGATCCGTTACAGGATATGATGCCTGTCATCTTGACTGCTAGTGATACGAGGCCGTTGGGATCCAGCACAGCATTCCGTATTTTCCCTCCTGAACCCACCGTTTGCATAATCTGCTAACAGTCATTGGATCTCGACCAACGCGAGCGGGAATGTCACGATACGATAAACCGCAATCGCAATAGGCTACAATCCGACATTTACCAAAGTCGGAAACGTGATGGTACGCATTTCTCCTCCTTACATGAGGCATCACAACAACGTTTCACCAGGCAACGCCGGTCAACTGCTGTTTGTGTATGAGAAATCGGTTGGAAAGTTTCCTCATGTCAGCACATTGTAGGTGTCACCACCGGCGCCTACCTTGTGTGAATGCTCTGAAAAGCTAATCATTTGCATATCACAGCATCTTCTTCCTTTCGGTTAAATTTTGCGTCTGTAGCACGTCATCTTCTTGGTGTAGCAATTTTAATGGCTTGTTTGCGTGCTTGCCAAACCCCACCTTGCTGAGGAAGGTCGCCAGACCTCTCCCCAGTTGAGAACGTTTTCAGCATTTCGGTTAGGGCCGCCCTGCAACCGTCTCTTGATTTTTTCTATCTAAAGCGTCAGTTGGACAGAATTTCGCACGATATTTCTCTGGAGGACGTCTAACAACTCTATAATTGCACGCCAAGCCGAATAACTGCTTGCGTAAATGCCGGAGGTGCACAAACGCGTTACTGACTTGCTCAATTCGTGAAACCCTTTCTCTTGAATAAATCATCCAGCTTTTCTGAAAATGTAGTGATTTATATGTCTCAGCATCTATATCTTTCTATCGGTTTCCTTCCCATTCGGACAATTCCTTCCTGGTGTAAGTTTCACATATGTTTTCTATCACTGCAAATTATCACCGTAACTCTACTTGGACAAAGATGAATCAGCGCATTGCACAGGTAGTGAATAATGTATTTGACTCTGTTTGGTTTTATCGGTGGTTCACTTGCCATTCAGTCAGTTGAGCAGCGCTGGGGTATTCGTGTTGAAGGTATAGTAGCATGCAGCTGAATTTTTCGGAGAAACAGATCTGTTATTTGCAATTTGGGAGAAAGAGCTTGGAATAATTTACTATGGGGATGAAAACTTGTTTACAAAGCTATTTCATTCTCTAAATGGAGGAGACATATGGAGAAATTTTTAAAGGTAACCCATGCGTGAACAAGAATAAGATGTTTGTTTGTCCGAAGTATTAATCATCCCCCCCCCCCCTGAAAACTAATAATATTTATGACCAGTGTTTATTTGGTGTATTTGTTTTCATTATGTCACAAACTACGCAACTGCATGCGATGTCTGTTATTTCTGTGATGAGAAAATTTCGGAGTAGGTATAGTCTTCTTATGTGCTACAGGCATTTTTGTCAGTAATCAGAGTTTAATTTTTCAAGTACGATATTCTTGAATGTAAAACCAACCTCCGTCATTCTTGGTAATTTCGCATATTTTGTAGTGTGTGCTTTGCACCTTACGCCTCATGCTACAACAGACAGTTTCTGACAAGAAGAAAAGGAGAGCAGATTATTTCTCTTTAACATCTGCTGATTAGAACTTGCATTCGAGAACGTCAGTACATCAGACACAAAGTAACATGATAAGCAAGAGGTGAGTACTTTTGTTTCAGGACATATCTCATCTTGCATTATTGTGAGAAAACAGTACGTAGTCAGAATTGTGCTAAGCAACCAGTTTAATTTTCAGTGAATATTGTCGGTAACTTGACACAGTTGCTTCTTTCTGAGCAGATCAGTAATTTATATTTGTGCTAATTCCAAGTCAAACATTTCACGTCATATCACGCAACTTTCATAATGTACTTCGATATTAAGGTTCATTTTTATAGTTTTCATGGAGCACACGATTAGTTTCTTTTGGTAGATAGTTAAATTCATTTTCATTATTTCAAATTCCGCATTTTTTTAATTTAAATTTTTGTTTGCCGAAACTATTCACGTGTTCAACACAGGGCCAACCGTCAGTCAGTATTGCACAGCTGTTGAACTCTATATCTAAAGTACACGTTACACGAGGAGAAAGTTATGGGAAACAAAATATTCAGTACTGAAAGACACAGAGAAATTTTTATACGAAGCATTGAATGGTGCGTCTTTTCTTGTCTTACAAGGAATTTGGGCTGAGAATACAGCAGCATCATTGCCAGACTGCTAATCTCTAGGCCTATAGTCAAATATTTATTCGAGTGCGCTTCAAAAAAGCACAGATTCACGTAGCAGTACCTTTACCTCAGAAGCGCGTGTCGCGACACGAACGCATCTTGCCGCTGACGAACGCAAACGGGGCTATCAGGGTGGAAGTGCTAACAGCCGTAAAATATCTAGGACTATCTGTACGGTGGAACTGACGTGAGAGTAGAAGCAAGCTGTGACACATTAGAAGAATTCTACGAAAGTGTAACTCGCCCGCGAAATAAGCGGCTTACAAAACACTCTGGGAACCTCTTCCGGTAGGATTACTATATTATATGACCAGCGGTATTCGCCACGGATGTATGTAGCAGCCGCAGAAGTGATACGGAGATGCTCTGCATACACCAATGACTGCAGCGGCCGACGCTGCGAGAGTGGTTTAAGCGGCTTACAAAACAGTCCTGGACCTTAATAAGGTGGGATTCTTGTCGAACACGGAAAATACCTACACAATAGTAGCGTTATTCACCACGGATTTGTCTTGCAAATACAGGAGCGTTACCGGGACGCTGTAAATACAGTAGCGACTGCAAGCGAAGATGCTACATTACTTTCTCGGGGAGTGTTATAGTATTAAAATTCCATGCAGTACATTTTATAAGCTGCGTAGTAAAACTGCGCACAAGGAACTGATTTAAATTAGCATTGAAGTACGCCGTATCTGTTCAACACAAAAGCAAAGTTCAGCGAAATGAATGCAGATTATGAATAACTCAACTAAATGATCTTTCTGATCTGGCATTAAAATGACTTGTGAAAGTGATGTTAGTCGTGATGGTTAATATCAGGCTCAAGTATACAGTCCAAGTTTGGCAGAAACACTACCTGGCACCGAATTCCAGGAAGGCTACTGTCGGAAGAGGCGATGGCTCGCAGGCAGTAGGCGGGCGGCTCGGTGTGGCTTCTTTTCAATGATATTCCACTTTCTAGGTAATAAATGGTAGTCTTCAACCGTAAATTTAGCCCTACACGCAACAAATTTCCGGAGGAAATGTTCTCATCTTGCTTATTTTTTACTGGTTTCGCTATGTGGCACCACCATCGCTAGAGACAATGTTGCCAGTGTTGGGTTTCAAGGAACCACTTTATCTATTTCCACGGACTGTGCGCTGTAGTACTTACTTTGTTAGTAGTGATAGTGTCATGACTTGCCGTTAGGCGCCGATACTGAAATCACGACATATTGCGGGCTTTCTAAAATAATGAAATGATAATGTTGGTGGCCCTCTACTACGTACTCTCAGAGTTGAAATATTAGAAGTTTTCGCTAGTTTCGTTGTCTAGAGGCTACGATACGTGGTTGCCGCATTAGAGGCCAAATACTGCTGCGTCTATAGTATACGATAAGAATACACATATGAATCGAATGGTCTTAGCTTTCTATAAGTTGCGAATTATGAATGTAACATATAAGTTTATAAATGAAAGATTGAAATTAAATAAAATCTGCAGGTACTATCCTAACGACTTTAAATGATGAGTACGATAGTAGAAATACTTTGGAGAATGTGGTATATTTCTGCAAAACACTTATTGGCGTCGATGGTCCAGCAATTGAATAAAATATTAGTTGAATAACAGGGAAACAATAGATTCCTACTCCACGTAATTAGTTATGAACAACAACATAGCTCGCGAGATATTCAGTTCTGAACGCAGACTACATCTTCACTGCAAAAGCCACGAAATCACTCAAGAGCACAGGTCAGCCCTCCGAAATACACTAATGGCCATTAAAATTGTTACACCACGAAGATGACGTGGTACAGACGCGAAATTTAACCGACAGGAAGGAGATGCTATAATATGCAAATGATTAGCTTTTCACAGCATTCACACAAGGTTGGCGCCGGTGGCAACACCTACAAAGTGCTCACATGAGAAAAATATCCAACCGATTACTCATACACAAACAGCAGTTGACCGGCGTTGCCTCGTGAAACGTTGTTGTGATGCCTCGAGTAAGGAGGAGAAATGCGTACAATCACGTTTCCGACTTTGTAAAGGTCGGATTGTAGCCTATTGCGATTGCGGTTTATCGTATCGCGACATTGCTGCTCGCGTTGGTCGAGATCCAGTGACTGTTAGCAGAATATGGAATCGTTTGTTTCAGGAGGGTAATACGGAACGCCGTGCTGGATCCCAAAGGCCTCGTATCACGAGCAGTCAAGATGACAGGTATCTTATTCGCATGGCTGTAACGGATCGTAAAGCCACGTCTCGATCCCTCAGTCAACACATGGGGACGTTTGCAAAAGAACATTTCCACGACGTTTGCAGCAGCATGGACTATCAGCTCGGAGACCATGACTGCAGTTACCCTTGACGCTGCATCACAGACAGGAGCGCCTGCGATGGTGTACTCAACGACGAAACTCGGTGGTCGAATGGCAAAACGTCTTTGTTTCAGATGAATCCAGGTTCTGTTTATAGCATCATGATGGTCGCATCTGTGTTTGGCGCCATCGCGGTGAACGCACATTGGAAGCGTGTATTCGTCATCGCCATACTGGCGTGTCACCCGGTGTGATGGTATGGGGTGCCATTGGTTACACGTCTCGGTCACCTCTTGTTCGCATTGACGGCACTTTGAACAGTGGACGTTACATTTCAGATGTGTTGCGACCTGTGGCTCTACCCTTCATTCGATCCTTGCGAAACCCTTCATTTCAGCAGGATAATGCACGACTGCATGTTGCAGGTCCTGTACGGGCCTTCTGGATTCAGAAAGTGTTCGACTGCTGCACTGGCCCGCACATTCTCCAGATCTCTCACCAATTGAAAACGTCTCGTCAATGGTGGCCGAATAACTGGCTCGTCACAATACGCCAGTCAGTACTCTTGATGAACTGTGGTATCGTGTTGAAGCTGCATGGGCAGCTGTACCTGTACACGCCATCCAAGCTCTGTTTGACTCAATGCCCAGGCGTATCAAGGCCGTTATTACGGCCAGAGGTGGTTATTCTGGGTACTGATTTCTCATGATCTATGCACCCAAATTACGTGAAGATGTAATCACATGTCCGTTCCAGTATAATATATTTGTCCAATGAATACCCGTTTATGATCTGCATATCTTCTTAGTGTAGCAATTTTAATGGCCAGTAGTGTATTTATATCCTCTGCGACCACGCGCAAACCGTTCCAGTGTCCAAGTCTTTCTGCCGACTCCGCGTTCGTCGCCCAGTCACGTCCAGCACTTCCCGTGTCGTGTGCCATACTCCCAGAACTGCCTCGTGTTCTCGACGGAAACAATGTTCCCCCTACTTCCATACAGTCCCTCCACGTGTCCTTTTTGCAACGATCGCTGTGATGGGCTAGAATGCTCCCGCCCTGTGTTCAAGCCAACGCAGACTCACAAACGTAATGAAACATATTCGAAATGCTGGATTTACATTTAAATACTTGAAATTAATTAAATGTTCCTACGACTGGACCATATACACGCTGTAACACCCATTATTAAAAGCATAAACAATTAAATAAACATGTATCGAAAGAAAAAGAAGCAAAATGTAGGCCAGTAGCCTAATGTCTCTGTGCTTCCTGAAACAAATATCTAAAAAATTTCTTCGTGAATAGTATATATCGGATATAAACAAAGACATAGAGGAATAAATATATTTATAACCATGCTACTACCGTTCCTTCGTGTAACTGTGAAGTACTTACGGCCTTACGCGATCGATAGTAATCGGCCACTTTGACCTCCAATAACTCATGAACTATTCAAGTTACATGCCTGTAATTCATACCAATTTACTTTTACTCTAGTAGCTTTCTAAGGACACGGCGATCGACATTATCGTATGAAGCGTTTAAAATTTGTTTCTTTTTGAGTTATCACGATTCATCTGGCTACTATTGATTTCGATATGAACTGTGAAATGTCTTCCATTAAGGTTTCACAAAGTCCGTCATCTTTGACACTCCTGGCGTGTCTCCTTCATCGATACAGCGTCACAATGGATTTCCCACCCACGCGGCTGGACCATGCGCTGCGGCTACCCCTCCCATCCGGCTAACATTCGCCACCACGTGTTTGCTGCCGGGCCCCGGCTGTCCGAGCGGCACGTGCGCCCACGCCAACTCCGAACTTAGAATATTTTCAGGACGCCACAACTCGCTCGTTTGAAACACAACCATCAGTGTATAATTCCACGCAGTCAACATGGTTCTGAAGTAGGTGATCAGGACATTACTCGTAAAGCTGTTTTGTCTTCAAAACCACAACAACGTTGCTGCTGCTCTTCTTAAGTATCAATGCGTTAAAGGAATACGGAGAGGTGCTCTTTCCGCACCACATTTGAAGAACAAGTATCAAAGCTGCGATTGACTTGCTATCTGAGAAGAAGTCTGGGAGATGCCGACGACCAGTTGCAGCACAAACAGTTGAAGAAATCGCGTTGCCATGTTGCGAATGTTGCATGCAATGTGCGATCAAAAACCAGTGTACGAACTGTGTCGCAACAGCTAAACATTGCATGGTCGAGAGTTGTTTCGGGTAGCAGAGAAGCAATCTCTAGTGCCGGATCAGACTGTCGTGAATAACGACTGCCGTTCCATTGAGCAACGTTTTTAACCTGGGACGTAAACATGGTACGCAATTAACGAATTTTATCCTGTCATAAAAAAACTGAAACATGTCTCTTTGAATAGTGTAGTCGTTATATGTCTTCCTCACATCTTTCACATGTTTTCACATAGGTTCACTGTCCTACAATCACTCGTTTTATTTCGCATAAATATTTTTTTGACATCGAAAAATTATTGGCAAAACAAACAATCGTTTCAAATATTATTAGAAACAGATTACTATAATTATAAATCGATTATAATATAAAAATCAGAAACATAAAATTTTTGTTTGAATTATTACTTTTATCCACCAGAATACCGGTGCATTGTTATAAAACACCCAAAGTATAAGGACGAAGAGCACGAGTAACGGGTGGAGCACATATACCACAGTCACATTTTTTTAAAATGTGAATTTCGTTAGAGAACCAACCAAGCGATAAGGCGAGAATTTTGCGGTAAACCACGCATATCGTAGCATTTTCTGGAAACCTGGAGCCTGCAGTTGATTATGAATCAAGGGGTGTACGTAATTGCTTCGCTCCTACTTGAGACTTCCCTTTGCTGCGTGATCAGAGTAGGGCACTTCTGTAATCGGCAAATACTGTTCAGTAAAATTGTACGTCGCATGACATACATAATGGCAAACACATTGACGGAATTACTTTTAATGAACATGTCAATATTCCGATGTCGTAGGCAAAGAGCAGGGAATGTTTGCCCACCCCACGAGTCAACAATGTAAACAAACATTTCCATTCTGGCTTATGGTTACAAATCTTGGTCTAGAAACTGATGTAGGGTTTCTTATGTGAGCTTTAGAGATTTTGTAGCCATTGCGTGCATATTCTGATACCAAAATGGCTACCACATCTATGGGACTTAACATCTGAGGTCATCAGACCCTAGAACTTACAAGTACTTAAACCTAATTAACCTAAGGACATCATACAAATCCATACCCGAGGCAGGATTCGAACCTGCGACTGTAGCAGTCGCGCGGTTCCGGAATGAAGCGCCTAGAACCTCTCGGCCACCAAGGCCTGCTATTCTGATACCGTTCCAGTAATTCGTTTACGTCTTATTGAACTTGAGTACCACATTTGTCACTAATGTCTTGGAGAGAAACGGAAACTGTTGATAGTAGGTTTCTGGAAGGTTTTAATCTGTGTCTGTTTTGATCAGAAAATCTGTTGTTAAGAAGATCTGAAACCTTTATTTCGCTTCCCATTAATTCCATTGTATTTCTGACATCATAAAAAACATTAATGTCCCCTACTCCTGCGACAACAAACCGAAAACGAAACATACGACTGGATCGGAAAACGGGACGCAAAATCTGTAAACTGTGCTCCTATCCACTACGCTACAACACACTCGACTGTACGCCGCGCGGGTAGATAAAGTTGCGTCGAAACATTGACCGAGTTATAACGCGAAAATAAAAAATTACGAAAATTCTTTAATCACCAATATGACCTTTCGCGTCATTTTATCAGAAAGAATTATACCAGTAACAATTCATTTTCGAGACAAACAATGGGTTGATGGTTAGAAAAAGTATGTTAGTAGCATGTAAGGTACAACATAAAAACCGCTGAATGTGGGCTTCTGCTGAACATGACAAATACAACATAGCGCCTCGCTTTTTGATTGTGATGTAGGGAGCGTTCTTACCTCCTTTACAAGGCAAGTAGCCGAAATATTGCAGACTTCTTTTGTGTTCTACGTGACGAAATGGCTCCTCAACGTGAAATAGCCGGAAGTGTCGTCACAAAACTCTTAAAGCGCCGCGTCATCTTTAGCTGACTCGACTCGTGACGCCAGCTTTGAGTTATAGTTGGCACCAAGTTTCTATCTCCATTTCTGAAGGAGATACAGTCTCGTAAAATCAGCCGTATCTTTTTGAAACATTATGTTCTGTGGAAACTTGTGTTGTTTCCCAGTTAAGTAACGCGTCTGTAAGAAGTCAAAAAGTAAATGCGTTGCGGACACAACTAATTCTCGAACGGGAAACAATGCAAACATCATGACAGCAATTAAAACGAGAAGCATTGCCTTACAAATTGCAACAGCAGAATTACAGTTACGAGGCAGCTAATATTTCTTTTAGAGCCTGTAGGTGAAATGTTGCGGCAGACAGGAAGTAGGCACGTGAGAAAAACTTGCGACAACCGGAAGCAAACGAGAGATCTCGCCGCGGGCACCCGTCGGCGAGAAAAATATCTGCCGAACTCTGCCGGCAGCGGCAGCGCCCGCGGCAGCAGCAGCAGCAGTGAGCGCCATCCGGCATTATCTTAGTCGTGCACTGGTTGCGGGTTAACGAGCCGTAACACGCTTCTTGTAAACACGATCGTAAAGGACGAACGAGTTCCAAGGTAACAGAGACTTCCAGGGTCACCACCATACTGGATCTCTGTCCCAGGCGGAGAACAAACTGTGAAGCACGGAGAGAGAAAAAGGATCCTCAGACTTGCTAACTATCTCTGATGTCATTTATGCCATAAACCGAGTGGCTGAAACTCACGTTAAGTGCTGTCCCATTTGGAGATGTTCTGTGTATTTCGTCTGGATATTGAGGACAGATTCGGAATGTAGCTCCAGTGTACACGCGCTAACTTGATAAGTGAGATGTCCGATACAACCACTTTTGTAGAGTACATGCACCCACGTCGCGAATTAACCGACTCTGAAAGTCGTGTCATAATCGGTGAGTGACGCAAAGACTATAACACCACGGAGATTACACAACTATTCGGGTTCCTGAGCTCAACAGAATTTACGGTCGATTTTTAATGTTCCAAAGACAATGTTAACACACAAGTACACCGCCGCAGAGGATTACCACTATTTTTAATGAACATCGCCTTCACAGAGTAACACAGAGCGATCGACAGTCTACAGCAGGTATTGGCAACTTTCGGTAACCAGCGGGCCTGGCACACATAACTACATTCATGCTCATAAACTAAGGTCGTAGCATGGACGCTCCGTGTTCGACAAAGTGTGATCTCAAGATTATGGCTACGACTCCACAAGTAGACCGATATCGCACCATCAGTGCCCGCAGAAGGCCACGGAGTACTGCAGGTAGCCTTGCTCGGGACCTTACCGCCACCACTAGAACAGTTGTCTCCAGACACACAGTCTGCAGACGATTGAACAGACACGGTTTATTCGCACGGAGACCTGCAAGGTGCATTCCACTGACCCCTGGTCACAGGAGAGACCGTAAAGCCTGATGTGAAGAACACAGTACATGGTCATGTGGACAGTGGTCCCAGGTTATGTTCACGGACGAGTCCCGGTATAGTCTGAAGAGTGATTCTCGCCGGGTTCTCATCTAGCGTGAACCAGGAACCAGGTACCAACCCCTTAATGTGCTTGAAACAGACCTGTGTGGAGGTCGTGGTTTCATGGTGTGCGGTGGGATTATTATTGGTGTACGTAAACTCCTGTATGTCTTTGACAGAGGAACTGTAACACGTCAGGTGTATCTGGACGTCATTTTGCACCAGTATCTTCGCCTTTTCAGGGGTGCAGTGGGTCCTACCTTCCTCCTGATGGATGATAACGCACGGCTCAACCCAGCTGACATCCTGGAGGAGTACCTTGAAACAGAAGATATCAGGCGAATGGAGAGGCCTGCCTGTCTTCCAGACCCAAACCCCATCGAGCACGTCTGTAATCCTCTCGGTCGACGTATCGCTGCACGCCTCAAACCCCTACGACACTTCAGGAGCTCCGACAGGCACTGGTGCAAGAATTGGGAGGCTGTATCTCAGCAGCTGCTCCACCACCTGATGCCAACCCGTTGTGCAGCCTGCATACATGTGCATGGTGACCATATCCCGTATTGATGTCTGGGTACATGCGCAGGAAAGAGTGGCGTTTTGTAGCACATGTGTTTCGGGATGGTTTTCTCACTGTATCACCAATACCGTGGACTTACAGATCTGTGTCGTGTGTGTTCCCTATATGCCTATGCTATTAGCGCCTGTTTTGAGTGGTACCACGTTGTGTGGCACTACATTCTGCAATTATCCTTAATTTATGAACATGTGTGTACCTACTTGAGATCGCGTGCTGCCTCGTCGCGTGGCGTGACAGCAGAGCACCTAACGCATAAAGTCAAAACTACAGCCCTCGTGTTTACGGGGTAACGCACAAACATTATGGAAGGAAGGGAGGAAGGAAGAAAGATTTGGTTTACGTCCCGTCCACATGGAAGTCCTTAGAGACGGAGCACAAGCTCATATTGTGTCAAGCGCTGGAAAGGCACTACGCTGCGCTCTTTCGAAGGAACCATCCCGGTATTTGCCTGGAGCGATTTAGGGAAATCACGGAAAACCTAATGCTAGATGGCAGGACGCTGGTTTCAAGCGTCATCCTGCAGAATGCAAGTAACTGATACGAATGGCAACACTATCCTGACACGACAAGCCACAGATTATCCCTCAAAACACGCCTTTTTTTAAGAGTACATTCATTTTAAGTCCACTCCACCCTCAGTTAGTTACAAATATGTACGCGTCGTGATCTTTGTTTCCTTACGTACTACATCTTACAGCAGCTGTCTTAACACTCACGTTGCAAAATTCTGTAACGTCGTTACCAAAGTCAAAATGTTGACAACACGTAAATAAATGTAAACATCTGAAGATGGGATGCCACCGTCATCAAATGCCGTCATGGAAAACCAAGCGCCTATACAAGTAACAGGCTACTGCATGTTCATTAAAAATTTCTTTCAGTTTCAACAGATGCAGTATTCTGTTACGTTGACAACGGACTTGAATTATTTACTAATGTTAATACGAGAGCGAATGGAAAAACAAAATTGGTCAGCGAGTTGACAAACAATTGAAAGTAACTTTTTTGCTCACATGCCGGTCGTTCGATAGTTTGTAGTTTAGTGTGTTAATATTAACAACACTATTATATTAGCAAGATTTTTTTTAATATTCGTTCGAAAATAATTTAAATGATTAGTAACATGGACATAGGTTGTTTGAGCAACACTACGTAAATTAAATTTTCATTCCTTTGATCATAACAAAAATTTTAAAATCTAAGCTTGAACTTAATATACGTCAGCAATACACGAAATTTTGTTGGTCTGAGTCATGAACTGCAAACCCGAGGCATACCGAGCATCGGCTGAAATATCCTAAAATGCGTCACGGGCAAGGAGCAACACGAGCGCTACACTCTCTCTCCCAGAAATTTCTTCAGCAGAACAGATTGTAGTCAGTCGTTTGTGATTCGACAGTGATTCAGATCACCGCCCACTTAAATGTGGGACGCCAAGAATCCATATCTTCATCTTTAATGTTACATACACTCTATCAGGAGTTATCGAACTCTTCCTTTCATTTTTTCTTGCGCGTCTGTTATCTTTAGATTATTATTTAACCTATACGGGTGTTGCTCGGTTGACAGGAACATGCAGATCAAAAATTTGATTTGAAATGTAGGGACCAGCTGAAAAGAACAAGTATTGACGATGTATTTTCTCCCTTTCATGTCCGAGAACATCGGCGCCTCTTTGTGGCGCTGTAAGGGAGGTACCAGTACATTTTTATGACACCAGATGTCAAGAAGTAACATGTAAAGGCGACAACCGTACAAAAATCGCAGCAAAACACAGCTTATTACAATGAACTATCAATCTCTGGATACATTTATCAGTAAAATGTGTTTTAAAAGCGCAGACGTCTTGTAACGAACACTGTCTTTTGTCTGTAAGTTGCTGTTAGGGTAAAATGTACGTATTAAGACCAGGTCAATTGCAATTATTGTCTAATCTTAGTTTAACCACTGCAAGCCTGCATGAAATAACACTGTAAGAGAAAAGATCATCAACGATTATCTGAAAATTATCAGGAGGGGCCGGCCGAAGTGCCCGTGCGGTTAAAGGCGCTGCAGTCTGGAACCGCAAGACCGCTACGGTCGCAGGTTCGAATCCTGCCTCGGGCATGGATGTTTGTGATGTCCTTAGGTTAGTTAGGTTTAACTAGTTCTAAGTTCTAGGGGACTAATGACCTCAGAAGTTGAGTCCCATAGTGCTCAGGGCCATTTGAACCATTTTTTTTGAAAATTATCTTCTTTGTAATGAAGTATTTCACTATATTTAATTGGTTCACAATTGAGAAATATTTTCCGATCTTACTTTTGGTGGAAATTAATGTACATCTGAAATCATTAACCCTGTAGCATTAGTCATGGGTGAATTAACTAGACACGACTATTCACTTATACATTCATATACTGAAAGGTGGAAAAATTGTACTAAGATTATATCATCGATAAATACTGTAGCCAATTAGACGAGAGCAAAGTCCGATACAGTTTTGTGTCAGTTTTGTTAACATTTCGTCAAAATTGAATCGGCGGAGCATCACCTGAAGACAAGATCTTTATTTTTCCATTTACCTCTTTTATCACCATGACCTACCAACGTTGCCCTAGATGTGATGAAATGTGCAGAACTTATTAAATGCTTCATTCATGATCGATAACTGCGTAGCTCATTGCCATTTAACCGCTCCAGACAAACTGACGCACAACCCATGGGATATAAGTTATTCTTTTAATTCATTATTTCAAGCACTGTCTGAGGATTATCAATTAACCTTACACTGTGACTGGCTTGAGACAACTGCTGTTCATAGGCTTCGCAGCCGATGACGTGCCTTCCAGTGACTTTGTCCATTTTGTTTACTACCACAGATGTCTTAAGAAGAAAATGCAGAAAAGGTGCTTTGTTACAAGGAAAAGTGTATCTTCGACATCTATAACTTTGAAGATGAAGCTTAGACATGATTTGAATGGAGGAGGAAGTATTTTTTTTTCATACTATCCATCACGTAATTTGCCTCAAGCGATGTAATGTAACTACAACGAACCTAAATTTAAATGGCTGACGGCGGATTTAAGCCCCGAACGAGGGTGGGTTCTGATATTGCATTCGTAGACCACAATTCAAAAGTGCGGTGTATTACATGAACCTTCTGTCAATGCACGTGTTTAATGACTAAGCTGCCTGGAAGGATGCTGACGGCTTACACACCGTCCTCCTCACGCCTTGGTAACTAATTTTTGTTCTTAAACTTATTAAGCGCCGCTGAATCTGTTTTAGCGACTGGAATGTTAGGAATGAGTTAATCTGAGAGTTTGTGATATTTTTTGATACTTGCAAGAGTATTAGTTATATTCGTAATCATAAATTTCGGAGTAATAGTGTTACTCCGTTTCAGATTTATACCACATGAGCCGTGTAGTTAGTCAGGTGCAACTGATAGCGATTCAAATTAATGTACAGGTATGCTGAGCACCGTAACAAAACTGCCAGCAAATGATGCGATTCTTATTTACTATTGCTATAACATCACACCGGAAACTTACACTATTCGGTCAGTAATGGTTTCTCCTCCACTGTAGTAAGATAATAAAGACATATCTCATTTGAGAAGAAAGTTATACCACGCCAGTTGCTTAAGATTTGAACTCCAGCTGGACATCCCGTTCGTGTTCAGTAGAAAAATCTATGAAAAAAAACATTCAAATGAATTAGAAAAATGTCTGAAATCACTTTTCTTTATTCTAATTTATTTTCCGTAACACAGGGTGTCCCAAAATAATGTATACACTATTTAAATAGCTCTACAATTGAAGGAGATATAAATGAAGTACAATGTTGGTGATGAACCTTATGGTCCAGTTAACAGACCGACTTGGCAACTATATTGTTCCTGGTGGAATAGCATCACAGGCTTGCTCTTTAACAGCCGCCAGTGTGTGTGTGTGTGTGTGTGTGTGTGTGTGTGTGTGTGTGTGTGTGTGTGTGTGTGAAATCTTATGGGACTTAACTGCTAATCTTACACACAACCTAAATTATCCTAAGGACAAACACACACCCATGCCCGAGGCAGGACTCGAACCTCCGCCGGGACCAGCCGCACAGTCCATGAGTGCAGCGCCTTAGACCGCTGGTAGCATTCAGTATTCGTGGTCTTAAGAGTACATCACAGACATAAGTTTAGAGGAGTTAAATAAGGAAATCATCTTATTAATCCGGCAGGGAATTTGCGATTGAGAAATGTCCTCAAACGAGAAGGTCAGTAAGACCAGGAGTCATCAGTTGCAACATTTCTAAGTAAGACTCACCTGTGGTAATGCTTCCAAAGTAGTACGGCCTGATTAAGCATCTGGATGACAGCCCACACCAGACTGATACTCCTTGTAGAGTAGCATTCCTTTTCTCGGCTTCTCACTGGTTCAGTACCCGCAATTGTGGCAGTAAATTGCTCCGTTAAGATCGCTTTATCCAACCACAGTATTACATCTCGGAAACGTTACTCTTCTTCATATCTCTTAATGAACCGCTCACAATATTCACTTAGCCTATCGGGACATCCTCTTTAAAAGCATGGAAAAGTCTTGGAATGTAATATTTAAATTTCTGAGCCCGAAAAATATCATTAAGGCTGCTTTTGCAGATCCCAGTCTCACGAGAGCATTGCCCCACACATTTTTCGCTGATTGTGTGTACGCCTGGATCACTGCATCAATACTTTCATTCTGTGTAGCAAGTATCTTTCTTCCACAATCCTCTCATCCTCACCGTTCCTTCGACGTCAAACTTCTTTTAACTGTTACCCTTGTTAGTGGTGGTGTTCCAAATTCAACCCTCACTCACAGTCTTTGATTTCCAGTAACACTTCAGCATCCATTTTCATTGATCGAAAGATAATGCCATGTTTCCTTACAATCCTGATACAAAATTAAGCGTTGTTATGTTTTTCACCGCATTCTGAATTATTACCCGCAAAAACTGTATTTGTATCTCCTTAAACAGATATTCAGTTTAAAAGAATGTATACATTATTTTGAGACACTGTAAATTGAGATACTTTAATCGACATAGCTTTCAGAAACGTTGTATCGATTAATGTTGATATATATACACACACACACAAAAAATTTGTAAGGGGGTATTGTCCGATTATAAAATATTTACACTCAAAATTAATCTATTAAATTTGTATCAAGTAAGGTGAAATTATATGTCTTGTCAAAAATGCAATACATGAGTCTATTACGCATTCGTCGCTTTTTAAGAACCTCTGATAAAAATAATTATGGTTTACATCCGTTTCTTTCCTGCTTGATGTAAACTAACAATGCAGATTATCTAATGTTGTACGACATTTACTGAATTTTCAGTCATTATTCTATGACTTATCTTCAACGATTAGTCACGACTCCAACATTGCAACACTGTGAAGAAATCGAGCAACAGATATCAAATCAACGTGAAGTGTTCCATGTGCTAGAATGTACAAATGATTAGCATTTCGAGGCAACTGTGCAAATTAGATACCATAAGTATCATCCATATTCTTTATATAACGAAAGACTATGCAATGTGTTTCTCGTTCAGATACCGCATTTGGATGATCATTGTTTGTGTGAAAATATTGTTGTGTCTTTGAAAGAAGCAGATGCGTCTACCAGCATGGGTCAAGAAATCCGCAATGGCAGGATCGTGACCTATCGTCACTGCGGTTTACCACTGCATAATATTGCGGCGTAATACTGTAGAATGCGATTGGGTGCACACCATGGTCATCCCTGGTTGATATGGCTGGAGAACATGAATGGCAGACTTCACATTTCCGAAGTCTCAATAACAATGGATGTGCCTTACTTTTCTTATTTCTGAGCCGGCCGAAGTGGCCGTGCGGTTAAAGGCGCTGCAGTCTGGAACCGCAAGACCGCTACGGTCGCAGGTTCGAATCCTGCCTCGGGCATGGATGTTTGTGATGTCTTTAGGTTAGTTAGGTTTAACTAGTTCCAAGTTCTAGGGGACTAATGACCTCAGCAGTTGAGTCCCATAGTGCTCAGAGCCATTTGAACCATTTTTTTTCTTATTTCTGTGGCATAATCTTTCAACAAGATTGCTCAAGACCGCGTGGTTCTCTCGTTGTCTTTACGTAGCTCGCTACGTACGATGCTGGGCTGTTCACCTGTCCAACATGTTCCCTAAGCGTCTAATTCTTTCCAAACATGTCATCGTGCGTTGCTGGGAAACGGGTACACGCCCACGTGCCAGCCACTCAGATTCATAAGCTCAGGAGTGGAGTTTGATTAGTTTTGTGTGACGTACTCTCATCTATCTTCCAAGATGAGTTCGCCTCGATTCTCAGCAGGTTTATACACGTGAAGACAGTAACTGTTCTCGAAAGAACAGAATACTGTTGATGACCCTGCAGCTTTTCCCTGGAATAAATGATGACTAACTGACAACCTCAGCTGCCGACAGGTGTTGTTGATATACCTCGATGTGGACAGTTGAAAATGTGTGCCCCTACCGGGACTCGAACCCGGGACCTCCTGCTTACATGGCAGACGCTCTATCCATCTGAGCCACCGAGGACACAGATGAATAGCGCGACCGCAGGGACTTATCCCTTGCACGCTTCCCTTGAGACTCACATTCCCAACTCTCCACAATTCTACTGTCCCTGCAGTCGCGCTATTCATCTGTGTCCTCGGTGGCTCAGATGGATAGAGCGTCTGCCATGTAAGCAGGAGGTCCCGGGTTCGAGTCCAGGACGGGGCACACATTTTCAACTGTCCACATCGAGGTATTCAACAACACCTGTCGGCAGCTGAGGGTTTCAGTTAGTCATCATTTATTCCAGGTTTATAATTGTTGGTGCTGTGACAGGTACATTTCTACACCGTCAAATCGTGTATCATTTATTCCTTCCACTACACTCTCTACACAAAACAAGTCATTTCTCCTTATTCCCTATCTTTCGTGATGTGTTAAACTGATTGGCCAGTATATATTCCGGAAATTTTTCATATTACGAGACTCGCTGCTGTTTTACGTGTATCCCCCACATATGACGTTTACAATAACGTGCAATAATGCGTAGGTCATGCCAACAGTCTTGCCGTAGTGGTAACACCGGTTTCCATCAGGTAATCAATGTTAAACGCTATCGGCCTACGCTTGCATTTGGAAGGGTGACCGTCAGACTCTTCTGAGCACAGTTGGCGTGAGGGATGCACTCAGCCCTTTTGAGGTCAATTGAGGAGCTACTTGACTGAGAAGTAACGGCTCTGGTCATGAAAGCTGACAACGGCTGGGAGAGCGGTGTGCTGATCAAATGTCCCTCCACATCCCCATCCATCGACGTCCGTCGGATGATAATGACATCGCTGCCGGTCGGTACTGTTACGCCTTTCGAGGCCTGCACGGACAGAGGTTAATTTAACAAGTAGATAATCTCAACACCTAAGATGAAACACTATATTATAGAGCAAAAAGCACCATTTCTCTACTCCAGTAGCTGACCCCTCCGTACTAGTCTGTGTCTCCCAAAATCAGTGGAGGGACCACTAACATAACGCCATGTCTTTCAGATTCCCGTCTGAGAAAGCAGAACTTTTTTTTTGTTCCATAATTCACCTTTTTTGTATTTTTTAAAAGTAATACAAGTACAATAATGATTCATGTACTCATTTATTGCTATAGTTTGTGTTGCATGCCGCAGTGAAGGTTACAGTGGCAGGCTAGGCAACAAATAGCGCATACAGCAAGATGTGCTATTTACTTATTTTGTAGAGTAATGTCATGGTTGACATGAGATGATATAGGAATGCGATAGAAACTTGATAGCTAAAACTCAATACCCAACGGGGTAATTGGAGACAGACAACATATTGATAATGAGGAAATGAAACTCACGCATTATTCGTAACCCGATTACATTCAAGAATCATGAATGTTGTCTGTAGGGCATCACGTCCCATGTTTCGTCTCATAATTCTTCTCGGATCGGATAACATTATCTGGATGGTGTATCTGGAGAACAGAACTTATTTGCTGCATGCGGAAAAAATTATGCTGCATCCCAGTTTATAACGTAAAAGGTAACTTGCTGAATGTGAATTGTAACCACTGGATAACATAACCACACTCTGGACAAGATTGCACTAACAGTGATATGTAAGTGATGATCGGGATTGAAGTTACCGTCAGTGCAGGGAAGCATATCTGTTTAATAGGATGTTTTCCAAACCAGGACAAGCAATTAATACAGTCGCTTCCTTCCAAGCAGATATGTATATTCGGTCGAACAGGAGTCCCCGTGACACATGCACATAGAACAGTACTTCTTTCGTGCTACCGAATATCGACCCAGTCCTGCAAATTACGTGTCTGCAATATCAGCCTTTCTTCGATGCAGCAAAGCACAATGTATTCCTCGTAAATTATGTCCTTGGAACAAGTTCTTGGCTGCTTTTACTTGCCGCTTGTTTATGACTCAAGATTTAGAACAATGAACCTAGTCGAGTGGCTATAACTGCATAAGGGCGCATCCGTCGATATTCAATTAACGATTCGCTTCCTCCTTTCCTGCTACCCACCCCCCTCCCTCCCCTCTCCCTGTGGTGAAATACGACAGTGATCCCGCTGTCCTCTATTATTTAATTCACATTTGGTATTAGCTTATACTAGCCCGAACATGCCACCCTTCATGTCGTTACGTAACGATTTGAGTATTACGGTAATGTCGGCCACCGTTCAATTCCATTAACTGAAGCCGCGGTTGCAGTTTTCAGGCCATAACCAACTGGTAAGACTACATTTCGTGTTATGCTTCCACGCTGTAAAGCAGTAACAAGAGGACCTAGAGCTTCTCAGGCTTGTACGTAGGGCATAGCCTGTCGTTAATTCAAGCATCGGACAATGCCAGCAAAAGGACTGATCTACAACAGGAAAAATTATTCTTTTGCAATTCGTACAGAAAAGCAACATTCCTCACATAACTTCTTCATTGATCCAATTTTTCATTCGACGTCATAAACGTAAGCAGGTCATCCATGTGTACTGAAACTGACAGATCTGCAAGACTTCTTCATTTATTTATTTCATTTTACACGTCTAGTTCGTAGGACCTAATTGAGGAAGAAATCTCCAAGGTCATGAAACGTGTCAGTAGATGAAATTACAAAACAAAAGTAATAACAGATAAAATAAAATGTTTATGAACCGTAAAAATCAAGCCATAAGTTTAGGTAAACGCAATAAACAATAGAACACAAGAATTAACTTGATTTTTCAAGGGAGTCCTCGTGAGAAATCCATGAGGAAGCTCTTCAGCTTCGAATTGAAAGCGCGTGGATTACTGGTAAGACTTTGGAATTCTTGTGGTAGCTTACTGAAAACGGATGCAGTAGTATACTGCACACCTTTCTGCACAAGAGTAAAGGAAGTGCGATCCGAATGCTGATTGGATTTCTGAGTGAGAGAATCCAATTATGCCCGAACCTCCCGTTTCTGAGCCAAAAATAGGGTCTGAGCATGGGATGCGTTACTCCAAAATATAACGCCATACGTCATAAGGGAATGAAAATAAGCAGAGTAGACTACTTTTCGTGTCGAACTGTCACTTCAGATAGCGTTCGAATAGTAAAAATGGCAGCATGAAGTATCTGAACAAGATTCTGAACTTAGGCTTTCCACGATAGTTCAATATCTATCTGCCCGCATCTCGTGGTCGTGCGGTAGCGTTCTCGCTTCCCACGCCCGGGTTCCCGGGTTCGATTCCCGGCGGGTCAGGGATTTTCTCTGCCTCGTGATGGCTGGGTGTTGTGTGCTGTCCTTAGGTTAGTTAGGTTTAAGTAGTTCTAAGTTCTAGGGGACTTATGACCACAGCAGTTGAGTCCCATAGTGCTCAGAGCCATTTCAATATCTATCTGAACATCAATAAATTTCAACTATTCAGTTTCACTTATCGTATGCGAATTCTGTGAAATTAAAACGACCGTTTTTCTTTTACTATTTGATTGCACTATTTAGTATTTGATGACCCGTGCTACAAAGCTGAACATACAGCTGCTGTGTTATGCCTTATACTGGTCATTAGTTAGGGTTAATAAGTCACTTCCCTACCAGCAGTAAGTTACGATGAGCAACTCTAATAATTTGCGACTACCTATTTTCCAAATAACAGTGAATAATAATATTGAAATAGCGAATTAGGATAACAACGTGGTCGACGACTGTAGGTCTCGCAAGAAAGAAAATTATATTCTTAAGCTGTTGATTATAATGAAACGTTTGCAAGCACTACCTATTCCAACGGAATACTGTTTAGCCGTTTTTAGCTGTGCAACAGAGAGGAGAAGAAACAATGCATCATATTAGTGAACAGTCGGCATTATGGCGAAAGAATGATGAAAAAATCATTCGACACGCCTGATGGCTTAATATCTCTTACAAGAACTACCGATATTCCACTAAATGCCTGTTTGTTCAAACACGACTTCCGTGTACACACAAAAATAATCTTTAAAAGTATTTTACAGGTTTTTCACTTACTGATCTCATGTTATACACTACCATATCTGATAATGAATTAATAAGCTTTCCTCGATTATAACAATGGAACTGTGTCACTGAAAATGTATTGAGTTTCAAACATGTGCCATGTTCATGCGTCGATCAAGTGTACATGTCTACAAAAGGAGCAGGACTATGGCAGAAGCCCGTGGGCTCTCCCGTTTACAAAACCTCAATCCGATCCCTATTTGGTAACCCCATATAAGAAGATTCTGCTTGATATTCGCAGATACAAAAGAAACCATTGATGAGCCTTAGCAATGACTTCGTAATACCCCAGTTTATACGAAAGTAACATGGGCCACACAAACAAATTTCTTTATCAAGTC
The DNA here is from genome assembly GCF_023898315.1 of Schistocerca nitens. Classification (NCBI taxonomy): domain Eukaryota; kingdom Metazoa; phylum Arthropoda; class Insecta; order Orthoptera; family Acrididae; genus Schistocerca; species Schistocerca nitens. The sequence goes on along the minus strand of NC_064622.1, from coordinate 379,082,515 downwards.
AACGCAAATAGCCAGAGTCCCTAGACCCTAAGGTATGCTTAGGTTAACGACAGCTAGGTCATGTATGCAATGGAGGAACACAGAACTGAACTTAATTGTGAATGCCAAGACATGCTGCAGGATTAGTGATACAGCTACAGATTTTTATATTAAACTTTTTTTTCATCTTTTGATTTCAAGAAACAGGAGCAAAACCGATTGTCTGAGATGGGTACATGGTTCACAAGAACGAGGACTGAATGGACCAGAAGTATAACATAAAATGAAAAACAGACGTTGTTTTCAGAAGTATTCTCAGTAGTGCAATGATGTGGACAGTAGGCGTCATAAATTTGTTTGCATTTAGGAAAACAGATTACCTCAAAATGCAAGACTCTCTATCTCTCAAAACCGCAATGCGTGACTGCTACAAATCTAGCATAATGTAGACAGGCTTTCCAGCGTGATGTGTGAACTTTTACGTACTGGAAACTTTACATTGGTACATGTGTGACATGACTGTCACACCTCGATACGTGATACCGTTTCATTTCTTTTCTGTCAGTAAATAATGCTTATTTTATTAAGACCACTGGTCGTGTTTGCTTGGGAGCAATGATTTGCGTTTCTCTCGTTGGGAAGACGCGCTGCTGGTGTGGTCTTAGTTATTGTTTGTCGGCAGAAGCCGGTCATTCGGTCTCGTTAGGAGGAGTTAACATCGCTGGGGAGCTGAGCAGTTTTACGCGGAAGTGGAGCAACGGCCTGCTCCGTGGCTTTGTCAGCTGGAGCCGGTGCCTGTGCTCAGTGAGAGCAGTAACCACCGTGCTACCACTGCCGCTCCTGGAGAATTATTGAGCATAACGTGTTTGCCTGTTCTGTATGGCCATTAAAGGACGGAACACTGGGGTAATGTTCTAGCATCGTGACAATGTCGATTGCTTACGCTCCAAAGTGTTGGTGTATCGAAATGTAGTGAATGATCCCGCTACCGAGCTTGATATGAAGAGGTCGACAAATCGGTGAGACTTGTTCCAGGACAATATCAAACTTTTGTTTATAAATGTGCATTCTGTATGCCAAGAAGTGGAAGTTACAGCTGCATTCCCCCATTTCTTCGTGACAAAAGAGGAATTCCGATTCGTCACATTGGTAACAGCATGGAGTCGTCACTCCCATGTGGTGTTGTTTGGGAAGGATGGTAGCTGAGAGCAGAGAACCAAATTTATGGTCTATACGTCTCCCAAGTTCCTTCTGGTGCTGACCATGCCTGGTTTTGTGGAATTGTAAATACTGCAGGTGTGGCTGAGCGATCCGTATTCTGCACAGCTCGCAACGTGCTAGTTCTTCCACGTAATTTGTGCTGCCTACTGGACTATAGCATTTGGTCTCTCTTTGGCTAAATAAGTTGTCCCGATAACTTTCAATTCATGCCGAGATGAGGAAACCTTGCTGTATTTTCTCCAAACTACCTAATATGTAATTTGGTTCATCTTATAGTGTTAGCGTCATTTTGTGTAATTTCTGTTAAGGCTGTACAGACATTGCTCTCTGTCAATTACATATGAATCGTTTTCAACAGAAAAATAAAATGAATAGAAAATCTGTTCTCACAGGCCTGACTTGGCTTTGAAGATGCCTAAATTTTCCTACAACATCTCGATGTGATCTACGAATAATAAATATAACCTGTTGTTTACCTAAGTAGTTCTCACTGTGATAGTGTCTTCGTTGTGTACAATCGCCAAATACAACCACAAGCTGTTCAGATTTAAGGAGAAATATCATCAAGTTTGACATTCCATTCGAGGTGGCCGAGAGGTTCTAGGCACTACAGTCTGGAACCGCGCGGCCGCTACGGTCGCAGGTTAGAATTCTGCCTCGGGCATGGATGTGTGTGATATTCTTAGGTTAGTTAGGTTTAAATAATTCTAAGTTCTAGGGGACTGATGACCTCAGACGTTAATTCCCATAATAATCAGAGCAATTTTAACCATTTTGACATACCATTAAATATGTCTAGGCTAAGAAGGTAACATCGTTCACCCATTATGGGTTAATACAAACATTGGATGCTGTGGCTGTTGTCGGCGGGGATAGGTCTTATGATACAACGTTACTGCCAGCCGTCCGTTGCCATTTCCGTTTACGTAAGTAAGCACCACGTCGGCAAGGTCTCGGTTCGAATACGGAACAATCGCATCCACTACACGGTGAGTCAGCAACAGAAGTGAATTGGACACAACATTACCAATTACTATGACAGAAGAGGGCTCTGGGGCATGACATACGAGGAACAGTACCAGCCTCTAGGAGGAGTCCATGCGTACTGTAACTGTGGCTTCGTGGTACAACGCCTATTAGACCGCAGTCTCTGTAACGACGTATCACTGAATAAATGGTCTCTAGCATGGAAACCATGCATATCTGGACATAAGTTCATTAGACTTTTTTGTTCCGTATCCTCTCAAGAATCAGTCCCTAGAGTTTGTACACGGTGGAAATCACCCTGTATATTTATAGTCTCTCTAAGGTGGACGGGATCTGCACTTATGAAGGCTGGCTTATCGAAAAGTTACAGCCAATTTTTTATTTCTCTTACGATACGGTGACGGTTTTTTGTTGAAGAAAATATCTAACCAACGTTCCAATGTGTAAAATTATGTCTGTATAGTCCACAATGTATTTCTTTGCATTTCTGATAAATTCCACTATCGATGGTGGTTATCGTACAATTGACTGTTGAATTCATGTATGAAGTAAGGTTTTTGCATTTATAAAAGTAAACACACAACAACAAGTATCAATGCCCGCATCTCGTGGTCGTGCGGTAGCGTTCTCGCTTCCCACGCCCGGGTTCCCGGGTTCGATTCCCGGCGGGGTCAGGGATTTTCTCTGCCTCGTGATGGCTGGGTGTTGTGTGCTGTCCTTAGGTTAGTTAGGTTTAAGTAGTTCTAAGTTCTAGGGGACTGATGACCATAGATGTTAAGACCCATAGTGCTCAGAGCCATTTTTGAACAAGTATCAATACCATTGCGCTATTGGACATATTTATAGAAAGATTGGTATTTGTTTCATGTGTTACCACGTCTCTTGGACTCCGAGTATGTCTTCTTACGAACAATGTATCCACAATATTACAGAGTTCATCGTCTCCTTTTATATTTTTAAAGTAAAAAGGTACACAGTAACTAACGTAAAAATAATCTGGAACAATATAACAAGAACTTTCGGACGTCTTCGCATTCACAACACGTAAGTCGCATTTTACCATTTTCCTTCGTTGTATTCATGTCGTTAATACACACGTACCACAGGTATTACTATAATTCGGTATTCGGACGTGGTATTAGCTAAACGATCGACTAATGCATCAAATAATCTGAAGAATAGATCATGTTGTAAAGTTCGAAATTTTTGGTTCCTTCGAGATTAATGGTGGACAATATTATTCCTTGACAGATAAATATGATGAATATCTTTCATCCATATGCTACTGTCTCATCTCTTGAAGTTGGTGATGAGCAGTAAGCTGTCGGGAAAGTATACTTTCACTCACATCTTAAAAACATCTTGTATATCTTTAATAGTCGGGCCTTTTGTCTAAAAATGAAGTGGATTACAGGAAACAGAAAGCTGCGTGGTAAAATCACGTTCGCACCAGGAAACGTTCAGTCTGCCTGAAGCCTAGCGTTCACCTCTCACTGATGTGAAAATTTCCCACGAACGAGACGTGATTCGAATTCCACAAAAAACCATCGGTCCCCATGTCCTATTAGGATTTCAGGTGTAGGTTAAGTAGACACATGTCGTCCAAGTCTTGAAAGACTTGCACGAGGTCATTACGGCACACGGGATTGTCATTATTATACCTCAAATAAACCTTCATACTAAAAAATTCGCTCTTTGATTCAGTTGTATGTAGAAAGTAATAATGTGGCTGCCGCTGACGTCGGAAACAGAGTCGAATGTTCAGCTCGGGGGGAAAATGCATTTTAAGCTCGCCGTTTATCGACTCCTCTGTGCGCATCGGGGACCTCGCGGACCGTTATCTGCCGCTCGGCGGCAGGTGTATCGCCGCGGCAGTCCATTGGTCGCTGTCCTAAATCGCCGCCCCCCATTGGTTCCACCAGTGCTGCCAACGGAGCGGCCGTTATTTGCACCGCCGGGCGCCAGTGCGGTGCACCCGTTTCTCTTCTGCAAAGTTGTCGACAGCAAGTCACTGCACCGTGAGTTGCTAGGTCGCCCAATAATGACCGGTCCAGGAGCTACGTCAGCGCAAGGGCGCCAGAGCGGCAGCCACTGGCTGTTAAGTAGCGAGGACTGTCGCGCCTAACTTACGTACTCGGCAACTGCGGAGGAGATATTCGCTGTGGTGTCGTGGCAAGCAATAGGGGGAAGTGGTTCTGGAACTCTCCATCTTGCCGTCGCGAAGACTAAACAGACGTCCGCTGCCGTGGCCGAGAGCCTATGATGCATCAAAATATGTTGCTGGTCATTAAAATTGCAACATTAAAAATAATGGGAAGCTATTAAACATTAATTATTGTCCATGTACACACATACACAATTCTAAAAGTGTGTATATAGCTGTTGGTGATATCTGCGTATATAGGATTATGATTAGTGCACAGGTTTGCCATCTCCGGCAGCAACAGTGATTATAAGCAGAGTCTCTAAGATTGTATGGCAGATGTGGGTATGTCAACCAATGTTTGCTACACTTCCGTGCCAAGATTCATTAATCGTAATGGCTGCCGAGTAGTGGCGTGCCAAACTCTCAGAAAGTCACGACAATAATATGTTTTTCCTATAGCCTATGTGTGGAGTTTTTTCTCCTGCACAGTTGCGAAGGAACACAAACTATTCATGATCTGCAGGCATATATACATGACGAATGAGAATTTATACATCAGATGTAATCGGGAATAGAAATCGATTATTGACAACAAGCGAAAATTTGTGCTAGACGTTTGGTATTCGGCACCTTGTATGGCCTTTTATAGTAACTGATTTACCCAAAAAGAAAGTTTGTAGCCGTACATCACAGCAAAATTACGTTAGTGTTACTCAACGCTTTTGTCAGTGTAATGTGCCGGGAAAGGGTTTGACTGAAACAGTAGGAATTGGTTTTAAGTTTTTTATCTGTTTTGTGTAGTGTTTATTGTCTAACATAACCCAGCCATCAGTGCAGTAAATGTGATTACTGTGTCTGAATCATAATATTAAAGATATTATAATAACGATCAATGAACTAGGTTACAGTACATTGTGCTGTGCTGTGTATAGATTAACTAGCTTACATTTTGTCTTATGGTTGACAGCATAAGTTGAACAGTTCCAGATTAATGTTACAAATGATTTTAGGGAAAACAAGAAAGAACGATTTTCTGCAACCAGATTCTTTATCACAAAACACAAGCCATGAACATGTACTACACAAGAGTAGTCGTTCGTCTAAAGAGGGCCGGCTGCTGTGACAGAGCGGTTTTAGTCGCTTCAGTCCGGAACCGCGCTGCTGCTACGGTCGCAGGTTCGAATCTTGCCTCGGGCATGGATGTGTGTGATGTCCTTAGGTTAGTTAGGTTTAAGTAGTTCTAAGTCTAGAGGACTGATGACCTCATATGTTAAGTCCCACAGTGCTTAGAGTCATTTGAATCATTTTGTCTAAACAAGGAACAAACAACTACGGAGATGGTAATCATGCGGTTGTAGACTAAGCACTATTGCACAGATTGGGCTAAAATATTGTTACCGTTACTGTTATTATTTGGATATTGTTGATGACAACAGTGGCGATTCTCCTGTAGAAGGCAAATCAGTGTCTGATGACCCAACAGAGTCTCAACCATCAAGTCATTCTGAGAGTAAAGATAGTGAAACAATGGCTCCAGATATGAAAGATCTTACTGTAATTCATTTAGCAAATTTGCAAATGGAATAAAGCAACGTCGTTACTATGCCATGAAAAATTGTTATTATTTAATTTTTATTGTTATAGGAATTTAACATGCTTGTCAAAAAGCGCAGGACCTCACAACTGAGACAGATGCTATAGATAGTGGAGTTCGTGGGCAGTCAGCAAACAACAGACCAGCCGTAACACTTATAAATAAAAGCACAGGTAGCCACAATCGATCCAACTTTTTGTATTCTTTAAATAGTTATACTAGAATGGTAGCTTACTCTTCCTTTTACACGAACTTCCCACAAACGCCATTGTGAGGATTGGAAACGAATAACAAACATTAGAAAAGAATCTTCTCAGGAGGGAAAAGCATACATTCATTTAAGCAAATGCAAAGAAACTGATGGGTCCACGTCGTGGACTAACTGCAAGGTGCAACTGTGAAGTATCATTCGATCAAAGACAAAAATCATTTGAGACTTTTTATGGCTTAAAAGTTACAGATAAGAAACGTGATTACCTGCGAAAAGTGATCACGAAAATTGTAAGAAATAGAATTTGTAACTGACTGGAAGAAGGTGTTATGTCCAGTCATATTTGCACACAAGTGTACACTTATTCATGATAATTAAGTAGTAAATGTATGTAAAAAAATTGTTCAAATGGCTCTGAGCACTATGGGACTTAACATCTATGGTCATCAGTCCCCTAGAACTTAGAACTACTTAAACCTAACTAACCTAAGGACAGCACACAACACCCAGTCATCACGAGACAGAGAAAATCCCTGTCCCCGCCGGGAATCGAACCCGGGAGTAAACGTATGTAAATCAATTTTTTTGCATCATATGGTATTATCGATCGTTGGGTAAAAACTAGTCCAAAAGGTGTAGTGAGTGAGAGCAAACGCGGCAAGCGCGCTAATCATCAACAAACATCAGATAACATTATGGAAGGCATTGGAAATCATATAGACTGATTTGATAACGTAAAATCACGCTACATTATGAAAGATAGTTCACGGCAGTAAGTAGGTAGCGTCCTCAGCGTTCGACAGAGGTGTAGACTGTACGTCCGGAAGTGCCTAGAATGGGGGAAGAATCATCCATGAGCTTGGATGTAGGAAAAGTCTTTCGATACAGTCTTGGGCTATTCAAAGCTACAAAAGATGCATGCAATTGGTGTGAAGCCTAAAAGAATCCTTAACCAGAAAATAAGACTGACTTAGAGAAAAAGATAAAAAAAGCAGGTACTTAGCTCTCTACATGGAGAAGCATCCCTGCTCTATTACAGATGGGAGCTGAGCAAATACAGTCTGACTATCTGCAACATGTGAACACGAAAGGGAATATGCTTCATATGGCATGACGAAATTGGACGAAGAGAAAGCATGGACATAGCTAGCTGCGTCTTCAAATTCCTGAAGCAGAAAAGTGAGAATGGCTACATAAGTAATTCTTTCTTTTCCAATTGCAGTGGTCATAACTGGAACAGATTTATATTTTTCATTTATCATTACGTGATCCGAGGCATGTTCCCTTTTCAAAAGCAGTTGATTTATCCACTACTGGCTTGCTAGGCCTATCGCAGCTGCACCAGAGCCCCGTTAGCCGTCACGTTTCAGGGTTCCCATAGGGCCTTCCCAGCTACCGTAGCGGTCCTGGGGCACACGAAGTCCCCGCTGAACATCGCCCCTATAGGCAGTCCCCTACTTTGTGCCGTTGCCCATCTTCCACGACTTGGACGAGGGGTTGGACTTATGGGAGGATGTTTGATCTGCAACTGGAGGGGAAGAGGCCCAGAGGAAGACCAAGAGATAGATGGGTGAAGGGAGTGTAGGAATGTGTGACGAGAAGAGGAGAGAATTGGACGAAGGTGGAAGAGGGGGAATGGTGGAAAGACAGAACACGATGGAGAGGCTTGTGTTCCCGACAGACCCAGCCAGTGGCTCGAAACTGTCCAAGATGATGATGATGATTTATCATTACGGTGTGAGTACTCTACAACTTCATTCACTTACTCGTAAGTTTCTCGATAATGGGCTCATCTATATTGAACAGGATGGCATGTATAGTGTTATCGAGAGGACAAAAAAGGGCCAGAACATTTAAGAACCACAGAAATGGTACACCCTAGCTGCGACACCCAAGCAAATCAGATACTTTACGGAAGTTCAGATACTGGACAAAAACAGAAAATGCAGAAGCAGTAAAATGGTCTGAGATCAGAATAATAATGACGCGTAAGGAAGAACCATGAATGATGTCATTTTAATATGAATATGTCTCAGTCAACAATACAATAGTTTCATGCGTAGGTTTAGAGCTCGCAGGACAAGTGTGGAGTATGCTGTGGAACACTTACCTTATGCATACTCGTCCTCGTCATCACTGCCCAGTTAAAAATGTTCTGATCTGAGGTTCCTCTGCCAAGTCAAAGTCTACATGATTGTATGAGAAAGCTCACTACATTGAATAAGTTGAATGAAATGCTGAAACTTTTTTTAATTAATTTGAACATCATCTCTACTTTTTTCCTCGGAACTACTTTTTGTTGTTGCGTTGTGCTTGCATATTATCGTATTCTTGTGTTACAAAACTTTGGAAATAGTAAATATCACAGAGGCGTAGTTACTGTCAACAGAATTTATGAAATAAAGATACATTTGTAGCCACATTCTGATGCAGTAAAATTTCAGTGAAACATGATCCTAAGTGATATTAATGTCAGACATCAGTACATTCCGGAATGAGGTTTTCACTCTGCAGAGTAGTGTGCGCTGATATGAAACTTCCTGGCAGATTAAAACTATGTGCCGGACCGAGATTCGAACTCGGGAGTTTAATATCAATACCTTTATCAATAATCCTGTATCTAAAATACACTCCTGGAAAGTGAAATAAGAACACAGTGAATTCATTGTCCCAGGAAGGGGAAACTTTATTGACACATTCCTGGGGTCAGATACATCACATGATCACACTGACAGAACCACAGGCACATAGACACAGGCAACAGAGCATGCACAATGTCGGCACTAGTACAGTGTATATCCACCTTTCGCAGCAATGCAGGCTGCTATTCTCAAATGGAGACGATCGTAGAGATGCTGGATGTAGTCCTGTGGAACGGCTTTCCATGCCATTTCCACCTGGCGCCTCAGTTGGACCAGCGTTCGTGCTGGACGTGCAGACCGCGTGAGACGACGCTTCATCCAGTCCCAAACATGCTCAATGGGGGACAGATCCGGAGATCTTGCTGGCCAGGGTAGTTGACTTACACCTTCTAGAGCACGTTGGGTGGCACGGGATACATGCGGACGTGCATTGTCCTGTTGGAACAGCTAGTTCCCTTGCCGGTCTAGGAATGGTAGAACGATGGGTTCGATGACGGTTTGGATGTACCGTGCACTATTCAGTGTCCCCTCGACGATCACCAGTGGTGTACGGCCAGTGTAGGAGATCGCTCCCCACACCATGATGCCGGGTGTTGGCCCTGTGTGCCTCGGTCGTATGCAGTCCTGATTGTGGCGCTCACCTGCACGGCGCAAAACACGCATACGGCCATCATTGGCACCGAGGCAGAAGCGACTCTCATCGCTGAAGACGACACGTCTCCATTCGTCCCTCCATTCACGCCTGTCGCGACACCACTGGAGGCGGGCTGCACGATGTTGGGGCGTGAGCGGAAGACGGCCTAACGGTGTGCGGGACCGTAGCCCAGCTTCATGGAGACGGTTGCGAATGGTCCTCGCCGATACCCCAGGAGCAACAGTGTCCCTAATTTGCTGGGAAGTGGCGGTGCGGTCCCCTACGGCACTGCGTAGGATCCTACGGTCTTGGCGTGCATCCGTGCGTCGCTGCGGTCCGGTCCCAGGTCGACGGGCACGTGCACCTTCCGCCGACCACTGGCGACAACATCGATGTACTGTGGAGACCTCACGCCCCACGTGTTGAGCAATTCGGCGGTACGTCCACCCGGCCTCCCGCATGCCCACTATACGCCCTCGCTCAAAGTCCGTCAACTGCACATACGGTTCACGTCCACGCTGTCGCGGCATGCTACCAGTGTTAAAGACTGCGATGGAGCTCCGTACGCCACGGCAAACTGGCTGACACTGACGGCGGCGGTGCACAAATGCTGCGCAGCTAGCGCCATTCGACGGCCAACACCGCGGTTCCTGGTGTGTCCGCTGTGCCGTGCGTGTGATCATTGCTTGTACAGCCCTCTCGCAGTGTCCGGAGCAAGTATGGTGGGTCTGACACACCGGTGTCAATGTGTTCTTTTTTCCATTTCCAGGAGTGTAACTTCTGGGACGACTTTTGCTGTAAAGTAGTTAGTAGCTATGGTACAATAGGACATTCTAAGCAGCATTCGCAACTATACGTTCCCAGGATGGTTTCTGTGAAATACCGGAATTTCTCATATTGTAAAGGTGGAGAAATGCTAGTTACAGTAATATCGCTCTGAACCGTCTATATCTAGTATTTCCTCTCCATAATCCTCATTCTCGCACCCTCACTGATTCCTGCAATTGAGGTGAGTCAGAACGTTACCTTTTGTTCATACCCCAGCGTTGAATAACATTATCTTCTACCGTTTCGGCTCTTCAGGAAGACTGCCACACATCTCACTGAAAGTGTCCCCAACAAAGCCATTAGAAAGTCGAATGGTGGACACAACGCATGTTAACGTCCATTTTTTTTTATTTATTTATTTATTTATTTTTTTTTTTTTTTGGTCATCAGTCTACTGACTGGTTTGATGCGGCCCGCCACGAATTCCTTTCCTGTGCTAACCTCATCATCTCAGAGTAGCACTTGCAACCTACGTCCTCAATTATTTGCTTGACGTATTCCAATCTCTGTCTTCCTCTACAGTTTTTGCCCTCTACAGCTCCCTCTAGTACCATGGAAGTCATTCCCTCATGTCTTAGCAGATGTCCTATCATCCTGTCCCTTCTCCTTATCAATGTTTTCCACATATTCCTTTCCTCTCCGATTCTGCGTAGAACTTCCTCATTCCTTACCTTATCAGTCCACCTAATTTTCAACATTCGTCTATAGCACCACATCTCAAATGCTTCGATTCTCTTCTGTTCCGGTTTTCCCACAGTCCATGTTTCATTACCATACAATGCTATACTCAAGACATACATCCTCAGAAATTTTTTCCTCAAATTAAGGCCGGTATTTGATATTATTAGAGTTATCTTGGCCAGAAATGCCTTTTTTGCCATAGCTAGTCTGTTTTTGACGTCCTCCTTGCTCCGTCCGTCATTGGTTATTTTACTGCCTAGGTAGCAGAATTCCTTAACTTCATTGACTTCGTGACCATCAATCCTGATGTTAAGTTTCTCGCTGTTCTCATTTCTACTACTTCTCATTACCTCCGTCTTTCTCCGATTTACTCTCAAACCATACTGTGTACTCATTAGACTGTTCATTCCGTTCAGCAGATCATTTAATTCTTCTTCACCTTCACTCAGGATAACAATGTCATCAGCGAATCGTATCATTGATATCCTTTCACCTTGTATTTTAATTCCACTCCTGAACCTTTCTTTTATTTCCATCATTGCTTCCTCGATGTACAGATTGAAGAGTAGGGGCGGAGGGCTACAGCCTTGTCTTACACCCTTCTTAATACGAGCACTTCGTTCTTGATCGTCCACTCTTATTATTCTCTCTTGGTTGTTGTACATACTGTATATGACCCGTCTCTCCCTATAGTTTACCCCTACTTTTTTTAGAATCTGGAACAGCTTGCACCATTTTATATTGTCGAACGCTTTTTCCAGGTCGACAAATCCTATGAAAGTGTCTTGATTTTTCTTTAGCCTTGCTTCCATTATTAGCCGTAACGTCAGAATTGCCTCTCTCGTCCCTTTACTTTTCCTAAAGCTAAACTGATCGTCACCTAGCGCTTTATCAATTTTCTTTTCCATTCTTCTGTATATTATTCTTGTAAGCAGCTTCGATGCATGAGCTGTTCAGCTAATTGTGCGATAATTCTCGCAGTTGTCAGCTCTTGCCGTCTTCGGAATTGTGTGGATGATGCTTTTCCGAAAGATGGTACGTCGCCAGACTCATATATTCTACACACCAATGTGAATAGTCGTTTTGTTGCCACTTCCCCCAATGATTTTAGAAATTCTAATGGAATGTTATCTATTCCTTCTGCCTTATTGGACCGTAAGTCCTCCAAAGCTCTTTTAAATTCCGATTCTAATATTGGATCCCCTATCTCTTTTAAATGGACTTCTGTTTCTTCTTCTATCACATCAGACAAATCTTCACCCTCATAGAGGCTTTCAATGTATTCTTTCAACCTATCTGCTCTCTCCTCTGCATTTAACAGTGGAATTCCCGTTGCACTCTTAATGTTACCACCGTTGCTTTTAATGTCACTAAAGTTTGTGTTGACTTTCCTGTATGCTGAGTCTGTCCTTCGGACAATCATATCTTTTTTGATGTCTTCACATTTTTCCTGCAGCCATTTCGTCTTAGCTTCCCTGCACTTCCTATTTATTTCATTCCTCAGCGACTTGTATTTCTGTATTCCTGATTTTCCCGGAACATGTTTGTACTTCCTCCTTTCATCAATCAACTGAAGTATTTCTTCTGTTACCCATGGTTTCTTCGCAGCTACCTTCTTTGTACCTATGTTTTCCTTCCCAACTTCTGTGATGGCCCTTTTTAGAGATGTCCATTCCTCTTCAACTGTACTGCCTACAGCGCTATTCCTTATTGCTGTATCTATAGCGTTAGAGAACTTCAAACGTATCTCGTCATTCCTTAGTACTTCCGCATCCCACTTCTTTGCGTATTGATTCTTCCTGACTAATGTCTTGAACTTCAGCCTACTCTTCATCACTACTATATTGTGATCTGAGTCTACATCTGCTTCTGGGTACGCCTTACAATCCAGTATCTGATTTCGGAATCTCTGTCTGACCATGTAATCTAATTGAAATCTTCCCGTATCTGCGGGCCTTTTCCAAGTATACCTCCTCCTCTTGTGATTCTTGAACAGGGTATTCGCTATTACTAGCTGAAACTTGTTACAGAACTCAATTAGTCTTTCTCCTCTTTCATTCCTTGTCCCAAGCCCATATTCTCCTGTAACCTTTTCTTCTACTCCTTCCGCTGCAACTGCATTCCAGTCGCCCATGACTATTAGATTTTCGTCCCCCTTTACATACTGCATTACCCTTTCAATATCCTCATACACTTCCTCTATCTGTTCATCTTCAGCTTGCGACGTCGGCATGGATACCTGAACTATCGTTGTCGGTGTTGGTCTGCTGTCGATTCTGGTTAGAACAACCCGGTCACTGAACTGTTCACAGTAACACACCCTCTACCCTACCTTCCTGTTCATAACGAATCCTACACCTGTTATACCATTTCCTGCTGCTGTTGATATTACCCGATACTCATCTGACCAGAAATCCTTGTCTTTCTTCCACTTCACTTCACTGACCCCTACTATATCTAGATTGAGCCTTTGCAATTCCGTTTTCAGATTTTCTAGTTTCCCTACCTCGTTCAAGTTTCTGACATTCCAGCCCCCGACTTGTAGAACGTTATCCTTTCGTTGATTATTCAATCTTTTTCTCATGGTAACCTCCCCCTTGGTGTCAAAATGTTTTTGATCGCCAACTGCCTTGCCGCAATGCAACGAATGGTTCCCGTGGGATCACGGAAGTTAAGCACTGTCTGGCTGGGCTAGCACTTGGACGGGTGAACATCTAGTCTGCCAAGTTCTGTTGGCAAGCGGGGTGTACTCAACCCTTGTGAGGCACACTGAGGAGCTACTTGATTGAGAAGTGGCGCCTACAGTCATGTAAACTGACATACGGCCGGGAGAGCGGTGTGCTAACCACATGTCCCTCCATTTAGGCAACCAGTGACTCATGTGGGCTGTGGATGACACGGCGGCCTTCATGGTCAGTTCGGGCGGAGTATAGTTTTAGATGCTTTTGATCAGATACTGTACCATCTTGGACGGAGCAACGGAAAATAAGTCTGTCCTCTTGGTCGGTAGTCGCATTTCAATTCCAGATTGCCAATGAGTAAGGTTTTTCTCAACATATTTCCATATTCGTACAACAGTTGCAGGATGTTGTCTAATCCAAGCAGGAATCATCACGGAGTAGGAAATCGCATTCTCGATTGTCCATGATCCTAGCGTCTCGACTTCTAGCATGAGACATAATCCATCCTAAACATTAAAACGATGTTGGGGAATAAGAAACATCTTGAGCAAACACTGTAAATGTAGGTGGCGTTAGTCCTACCTAGTTTAAGGGGTTCGCTGGACTGCTAAATGTTTGAATATCAAAGCAGTAGAATACTAAATTCCAAGTCATTTATTGCAAATTGCGGTCATACTTTTGTAATTTTAATGCCTATCAGTGGAACGTAGTGGTGAACACAGTTCTTCGTTCTGGTTGCCGCAGATTATGAAAAGTTTTTGATCAGATTCGCAATCAGAGCTTATCATTCCGAAATTCCGCGACACTGATCTATGCCACAATGTTGCCTGATACCGCACAGAACTCTCAAGTAGACAACTGGGCACAAACTTACATATTGCTTATGGTTACAACATACTTTCCTTTTCGGTTAGTACTAACCGAATCCTGTTAAACTTCCCAAAATGCAAAGTCCCTCGTTTCAACAATTTTGACTGAGAAGATGTTGCCTAATATATTGGGCAACGCCTTCTTAGTGCCGGAAGAGAGCGGTCGGGCGAGGGATGTGCGAAATGTGGTTACACTATTCTCTTGCATGGCTTCAGATTTACTGTGAAAAGTTGTCATTCCGCATATACCACAACATTTTCACCCAACTGGTCGTAAGTGCAAAGTTTGACTCTAGCACAAAGGTTGTGACCTAAACTACGTTACGCAATGAGAAAATTGCTACAATTTCACAATTATGGTCCTCTAAAACAATTATAAGTTATAGAAAGCGTGATTTATCATGAATTTTGAACTATGTGTAACTACGGCTTGTCAGTGTCGAGAAATAAAGTATCAGAAGACTGAATTAATGCTACTTGAACAACATTAATTCATTTTAATATAAACTGCAATAAATTTTTCACTGCCATCTGCTCAGAATCAAACACACAACTTACATTAGCATCGTCCTACATATTTCACAAATAATTTCTCTCACAGAAGGAGCACCCAAAAATTAATATATAGCGCTGTTTCCATCAACACATCACAGTAATAAAGAGATTCAATTCTGTACAACCAACCACTTACAGTAAAAACATTACGATCGGAATCAAAAGTCAGCATTCAGAAACAGATTAAATTTTAACGTTGCATTGAGTATTATGAATATTTCAAATCATAATATGAAATACATCCGAGAACTTTAAGCCGTCGTGTAAGAAGTCCACTTATAGCATGCCGAGCAAGGGGATACTATCTATAATGACGTCAGGATGGATAGGGACTTACTCTTTAATCTTCTATTTCGATATCATTTTAGTCATGTATACTGACCGGCACTTAAACTATGATGATCTATCTTTGATATCATCTTAGTTATTTGTAATGGAAATCGAACTATTTTACATCATTAATACTAATATTTAGAAAATCCAGCGTAATGTGACGCCATAAGCGCGAATTCAACCTTCAAAAATTCGAAGTCTCTTCAGGACTTTTCTGAGCTTTTTGACAGAATGGCTACTAGGTCTACAGCGGCTTCTTACAGGGGAATAATGTAAATATGATTTATTCGGTGTGTTAAGCCGGCTGCCATTCCTCATGTCCTAATACTCTCACCAAGGGGAGTATCACCGTAATAAACCAACACCCCTACACGGAAGGATCCAGTTTCTAGTAGGCGACTATGTACAGAGACAAAAGACGGTTGATGTAGCTACCGCCGTTGTCAGAACAGCTCAGAATACTGTTGTTACGCTGTTCCTCCAATGCAATCATTGTGTCCATGTAAGGTGCATATCGGCCTACTCTTCAAATCGTAAACCAATCCATACTGTTATATATCACTGTAAACCTACAATTAAACTGTCCACTCACATAATGTGACCATCTCGCAAATATCTGAAAAACTAACTCTAGCAGAACGGACATTTGCGAGATGTACAGAGAGAGAGTCAATGAGATTCTGGAAAGCAGCAACAAAGATGCGGGGTCATGCCAATCCAAATGCCGTGGCCAGTTGCGCTACAGTTCTCGGTTGAGTATCCAAGCCGTGTACTACCTGTCAGAGGTAGTGACAGAGATTCTCGACTGGGCTTCATTACGAAGAGTCTTGTGGCCAAGGGAGTAGGGTAAACTCACCCTGGTGTTATTCGAACGAGGCACTAACACTGCGGGCTGTGTGAGACGTTGCACTGTCCTGCTGGTAGATGCCATCGTGGTGTGGAAAAACAAACTTCATACAGGCGTTGACATGATCCCGAACGGTGGATACATACTTGTTTTGATCCATTCTGCCATTCAAAATATTCCCTTGATCATAACGCTCCATCCTCCGGCCTGGGTGTTTTCTTTCAAACGTTTCACTCCGTGCACACAAAGGGCCATCTGTCCGACGCAGCACAAAAACTGATTCATAGCAAAAGGTTACCAGTCAGCACTCAGTGGCACTGCCGTGCAACGCTGAGGAGACACCGTCGGTAGCCCCTTGGCTCATCTGCGCCGTCAGCTGCTCCACAGTTGCACGTCTATTCGTCTGTACACACCTCCACAGCCGTCGTGCACCCCTGTTTTCTATGGCCCGTGGTGCACCACAGTTTCCTCGGGGCCATTTTTTGGATAGCGCCATTTTCCCATGGACAGTATACTTTAACCACTGTGGCACTTGAACTGTCCCATATTTAGAAGTTACGGAAATGCTTTAACCTTTGGCACGAAAGCCAGTAAGTATGCCCGTCTGGACGTCAGGTAAATCGCTCCGTTTCGGCATTACAACGACAACACTATTTTGCGTTTTCCTCCCGATACCCTATACCTACCCTCCGCTGCTAATGCTGTCAGGTGCCATCTGTGAGTGGTCACCGCACGTTGTCGTCGAACAAAGGTGGTTGTCCGTGTAATACTGCTGGAAAATTTAGCCCATCATACAGCTGAGCAGTACTGAATTTTAACTTGAGGTAGGAAAGCACATAGGGCGTTATTGTTGTGAACAGGGAAGGACTAGTACCGTGAGTGAACTGGAACAAGTTCGCTTCCAGACGAGTCTCACGGCACATATTCTTGATATTTGCAGTGTTGTACAGATGCTGCTAGTGCGACTGAGCTTCAAAGAGTGAAGCGGTGGGGGGGTAAGATCTGAAATGGGATGTAATTATTCTATAGCGAGCAACGAAAGAACGCAATTCCCCTGTGTAGTAATACTCAGAAAATATCCCCGAATAACATTATTAAACTTTCCGTGTGAATTCGGGTTCATAATGCAGAGTTATACAAGTGTAAACAATGCCATCTTTTGTGAATTTGAGTTACTGTACATGAGTTACCATTTCTATGTACACAATCAAACAAACTTTTGCATCATCTCGCTTCCACGAGTCCCGGAACCTGTACAGAAAACTGGAATAGAGATCAATATAAACATCATTACCGTCCTTTTTATTGCTAATGAAAACCACACATTGAATGTTGTACCACCATACAGCGAGACCTTCAGAGGTGGTGGTCCAGATTGCTACACACACCGGTACCTCTAATACCCAGTAGCACGTCCTCTTGCATTGATGAATGAGTGTATTTGTCGTGGCGCACTATCCACAAGTTCATCAAGGCACTGTTGCTCCAGATTGCCCACTCTTCGACGGCTATCCGTTGTTTATTCCTCAGAGTGGATAGTGGGTCACCTCGTGCATAAACAGCCCTTTTCAATCTATCCCAGGCATGTTCGATAGGAGTCAGGTCTGGAGAACATGCTAGCCATTCCAGTCGAGCGATGTCGCTGTACTGAAAGAACTCATTCACAAGATGTGTACGTTGGGGGCGAGAAACGTCGTCCATGACGACGTATGCCTCGCCAGTACGCTGCCGATATAGCTGCACAATCGGTCGGATGATGGCATTCACATATCGTACAGCCGTTACGGCGCCTTCCATGACCACCAGTGGCGTACGTCGGCCACACAAAATGCCACCCCAAAACAGCAGGGAACTTCCAACTTACTGCACTCGCTGTACAGTGTACCTAAGGTGTTCAGCCAGCCCGGGTTGCCTCCAAACACATCTCCGACGATTGTCTCGTTGAAGGCATATGCGACACTCATCGGTGAAGAGAAAGTATGCCAATCCTGAGCGGTCCATTCGGCATGTTGTTGGGCTCATCTGTATCGCGCTGCATGGTGTCGTAGTTGCAAAGATGAACCTCGCCACGGACGTCGGGAGTGAAGTTGCTTATCGTGCAGCCTATTGCGTACAGTTTGAGTGTTTACACGACGTCCTGTGGCTACACGAAAAGCATTATGCTACATGGTGGTGTTGCTGCCAGCGTTCCTTCGAGCCATAATCCGTAGGTAACGGTCAGCCAATAGTAGTCCTTGGGCGGCCTGAGCGGGGCATGCCATTGACAGTTCCTGTGTCTCTGTATATCCTCCGTTTCCGAACAACATCCCTTTGGTTCACTGCGAGACACCTGGACACTATCCTTGTTGAGAGCTCTTCCTGGTACAAAGTAACAATGCCGACGCTACCAAACCTGCGAATTTGACCGTCTATGCGTGGTTAAACTACAGACAACACGGGCCATGTACCTCCTTCCTGGTGGAATGACTGGAACTGATCGGCTGTCGGAGCTCTTGCCTCTAATGGGTACTGCTCATTCATGGTTGTTTACATCTTAGGGCGTGTTTATTGACATCTCTGAACAGTCAAAGGGACTGTGTCTGTGATACAATTTCCACAGTCAACGTCTATCTTCGGGAGTTCTCGGAAACGGCGTGATGCAAGACTTTTTTTGATTTGTGTGTGAATGGAAGCTATAGAATCAGCTTTCACTCAGTTAATACTAGACAGAAATCAAATCTGCATGTGGAATGCACTTCCTTCACTCTTGTGCAGAAAGGAGTGCAGTATTCTGCTGCATCCATTTTCAATAAGCTACCACAAGAACTCAAAAACCTTAGCAGTAGCCCAAACACTTTTAAGTCTAAACTGAAGAGTTTCCTCATGGCTCACTCCTTCTATTCTGTCGAGGAGCTCCTGGAAGAGCTAAAAAATTGAGCAAATTCCAGTGTTACATTCTTGATTTTCTTTATTTAAACTAACGACTTGTCGCCTGAATATGTTTCTTATATTTCATATCATCTGTTTCTACAATCGTGTTATAATTTCATGTATTGACTCGTTCCATGACCATGGAGACTTCTCCTAAATGTGGTCCCACCGAACAATAAATAAATAAATACATAAAATAAATGAAGTGCGGTGCCCTCCTCCACCAATGGCTTATACGAAAGTTGGAAGTAAAAATGAGACAATTTGCGGTGAGCAGTCTTTTGATGCTAAGCATCTAAGTGTTCCCATATTTGTGATAATTGCACGAGTATTCATCTAAAAAGTGCGCCGTAAATGCTACATAAGCAACAGCTGTACTATTTTGTAAGCAGCTCGTTCGGCTCATGTGACCTCACTTGGTTTCGTCCTGTTGGATCTTATGAAAATAGTTGTGTGCGAGAAATTCCGTAACTGCGAAGAAGTTATTAAGTGTGGTTAACGATTGTTACTATAGGCTTATAGACGGTGGAGATGTTAGTTTGCTGTTTCAAGAGGTCGCTAGTCTGTGAAACGCCAGGAGAAACTTCCTGCTAAAGCCCTGATGAAGAAATCTTTTATAGTAGTGTAATTGGTTCTAATAACATCAGAAGCCAATGCATAATCATATGATAAATATGTTGTTATGGTCCTTAGTCTGAAGAGTGGTTTGATGCAGCTTTCCAGACTAGTCTATTCTACGCAAATCTCTTCGGCTCAGCACAATTACTGTAGCTTTCAGCCATTTACAACCGATTGTAGTCCAGTCTTGGCTTCCATCTATTAGTAGAATTTTTAACCCTCGACCATAATTTCACCTGATACTAAATCAACTGTTCAAAAAATGTGTGTCCAATCTTATGGGACTGCTAGGGTCATCAGTCCCTAAGCTTACACACTACTTAACCTAAATTATCCTAAGGACAAGCACACACACCCATGCCCGAAGGAGGACTTGAACCTCCGCCAGGACCAGCCGCACAGTTCATGACTGCAGCGCCCTAGACCGATCGGCTAATCCCGCGCGGCAAAACAACTGTTCTTTGGTGCCGAAGCTTATATCCTACCAACGTATCCCTTCTTTTAGCAATCTGCACCACAGAGGTAATCCTTCCACAACTCGCTTTAGCAAGTTTTCATCGGTTGTCGTAACCACTCTTCTATCTTCACCAAGTTTCTAGACGTCTGTTTTGTCTGCACTGTTTATCGTCCATGTTCAACTTCCATACAAGGCTTCATTCCAAACAAATACTTTCAGACACTACTTTATCTCGCCGAACGTATTCGAACACCTTTTAGTGGACATTACCACGTGGTGTGTTCCTTAAGACGGCGTTAATTCTGCTGGGGACATTATCGATGAAGTGTCTGAGTGTCTGTGTAGGAATGGTGGTTCATTAATCCTAAAAATCAAAAACCAGAGAACATTGTGAATTTGGAGGCTGCGGTATTTAACGAATTCGAAGTTGTAACTCACACAACCTTCCATTTGGTTCAGGTAGGGATTCCTGGCAGACCAGTCCATTTCAAGAATGTTATTGTAAACAGTGCATTGCCGAAAAGCCACTGCATTACGACAGAGCGCATTATCACGTTGGCAGAAACATGCATAGACTCATTAGCGTTTTAATAAGCGCAATAAGGCTACTACGCCCCAGCCACGAAAAATGACCACCTCTTCTTTTCTGCAGTGTTCACACAGTCAAATGTAATTTTTCACGGTCGGAGATGACAACTAATAAAATGTTCCGGTCTATTATGCCGTTGTCGAACGGATTTCCCCATAAACCGAGCGTTTTATTGGCCGGCCCGTTGTGGCCGAGTGGTTCTAGGCGCTTCAGTCCAGAACCGCGCTGCTGCTACGGTCGCAGGTTCGAATCCTTCCTCGGGCATGGATGTGTGTGATGTCCTTAGGTAAGTTAGGTTTAAGTAGTTCTAAGCCTAGGCGACTGAGGACCTAAAATGTTAAGTCGCATGGTGCTTGGACCCATTTGAACCAACCAGCGTTTCATCTCCATCTACGGAGTACGTTTTCACGGAGGATCGTAGCTACTTTGAAAGTTCGATTCACACCAGGCCTCGCTACTGATGACACCAAAATTCCGCTTCCGTGTACTTCCGCGCACTACCCTGACGTCAAATGTTTTGTATACGGCACAATTGGCCCTCCTGCCGTCGTCCATCGTTTTTATCCCCCAATGGAGGAAGACTGGCGCACATCTTCTTCAGCACCGGAATCCAGGCGTCATTCAATTTCACGCCCTCCTCCTTCCTCTTCAAATTCCTGGGCTGTTTTACAGTCTCTATGGTTTGCCTGTATAACTTTTCATTGTGTGCGCTTGTGGCTGCCAGTACTATCAAAATGGTTCTTATGGTCTCCTAGCTGCGAAACATGTTCCCAACAGCTGATCTGTCTGTCATCCCTCTTCTGCAATTACTCTTGTGTTCTTCCTGTCATTTTTTGACATTTATTTTGTAGTACCCACCTACAACTCGCAACTACTACACGGAATCCTATGAATTCCTGCTTTTTCCAGTGATTGGTGAGCATCCTTGGCTGGATAAGCTGACCTTGTACCTTCCAAACAGGAGTGTAGATTACCGCCATTTTCCACTTTCTTAAGATTTTACCTGTGCGGTCAGTGACGTCCGTAATGAAATGCAGGAAAATTATCGATTTCAACGACGCTTGACCATCGCTATGATTTCTACACGTAATCATTCTTGAGCAATGCATAGGTGAGATGTTTACTTTTGTTTACTCTTTACAATTCGCATCACCAACAATCCGACCTGGGTAGCTCTGGAAGGGTTACAATGTCCCCGATAAATCTGTTAGTCAGCTGACTTTCAGTGTTACTGGTTCTCTCCTGGTAACACAATACTTCCAGCCACCTTCTATATTCGTGGGTCAGGCTGCCCTCATAATTGTTGTCCATTTTTTATTACACAGAAGTGGCCGGATATTTATCAACAGCGTGCTCCGCAGAACTTAATTGTAGGAGGGGTATTCAAAAGTTAAACTACCATTGGCTACTTAAAATAAACAAATGTTTATTGCTTCGTTACACTGTCACGGTCAGAAAAGGTAACTGAAGACCTAGTTGCGTAAAACAGATTTGTGTTCCGTTAATTCAAATGGTTCAAATGGCTCTGAGCACTATGGGACTTAACATCTGTGGTCATCAGTCCCCTAGAACTTAGAACTACTTAAACTAACCTAAGGACATCACACACATCCATTCCCGAGGCAGGATTCGAACCTGCGACCGTAGCAAAAGTTCAAAGGTCTCTGAGCACTATGGGACTCAACTGCTGTGGTCATTAGTCCCCTAGAACTTAGAACTACTTAAACCTAAGTAACCTAAGGACATCACACACATCCATGCCCGAGGCAGGACTCGAACCTGCGACCGTAGCAGTCGCACGGTTCCGGACTGAGGGGATCCACCTTTTGCGTCATGTGTTTGGCGATGAGGCCGTGTGTGATGGTATTTTGAGAGAATGGTGCTGGAAACTGAGGACTAGTCCGCAAATGTGCACTACAGAAGTGGTCCAGGAAAATAATTGAGATTTGGCTAATGAACTGTTGGAACGCTGTCGGTTCGCAAATTTCGAACTTTCGGAAATTACGCCTCAATTTGAAGAGCATCTCTCATTAACAATGGCACAGAAAGATTAAGTTACGAAACGTTTGTACACGGAGAGTTCCAAAATATCTAACCGATAATCACAAAACTGAAGCAATAGCTTCGGCCATAACATTCCTTCAGCACTACCATGTAGAGACGAAGTTTTGAAAAGAGTCGCGACTGATGACGAGTCTTAGGGACTGTATGTGAACTCTGGAACTAAGGGACAGTTCTCGTAATAGACTCAAACAATTCAATTCTTGCAGTCAAACCGCATTACGTTACATTTTTACTATCACAAAGGAATTGTCACAGCGCTATCATGTGGGTAATGCGTGAGAATACTGTGACACCACATATTTATTATGAGACTCACACAAAACTCAGAGGGGCAATCCAAAACCAATGGCACAGTATGATTTCTGGAGGAATGATTCTCTTACACCACGATGCTCGACGCAAAGCAATGAATGGAAATCAGACATTTTGGGTGGGTGAATTATCAGTTTCCTCTGTCTATAGTCCATATTTTACCCAAAGCGACCTAAATCTCTCGCCCAAGATGAAAGCATGCTGATCACTTCAAGACCAACGATGACGTCTAGGCTGTCAACAACCAGATGAAGCAAAAGTGGTACAGTTCTTCGATAAAGTGATAAAGAAACTCGTGTCACAATGCGATAGACATTTGAACGTGGGTGGCGACTACAACGAGGGGTAATGTCAGCATGTAAGTTCAGATTCCAATATCCATTTTTTTTCTTTTTTAATACATTTGAGGTGGCCCCAGAATCTCGAAAGCTTTAACATTCTGAAAAAATTAATCATTCTCAAGAACAGTATCAGTTCCTTCGTTATTGTCGGAGACACTTGAAAACATTGCCACCCTATGATTCATGGGTCTAGTGATGTTACTGTCACTGAAATCATGAAGCGTTCAATCACACGGTCATCTGGAACTTCTCACTAGGAAAAACCGAATAATCATCGTCAAAAAGCTCTGAAAGTATTCAGATTCGTTCATTTCCTTCCGCTTTCTGAACAAGGCTATCTCTAAAGCAAAACGGACTTCAAGATAAAAATAGTGACTCTCTGAAATATCATAATTCGATCAAAACGCTAAATAAGCTAAAATTGCATGAAGGTTATCAAGTTTGATACGTTGACTACTGGTGTAAATACCTGAATAGACGTAGTAGTTAAAATGTATCACCGAAGATGGCAACTATAGACAACATATAGGAAAAACATGTTATCTAGAGATTCGTCCGTAACGGATGGCGCGCGAAACATGAGTAAGCTCGGGATCCGTTCTGCAGTATGTTAACAGCCAATGAAGATTAATTTATGAACGGTCTTGATATATCCAGTATTAACATTTTGAAAACGATAAAAATGTTATTTTAAAAATATAATAAATACACCCCAGTCGTACAACTGATCATGGTGGGCTCGTGAAAGATGAATATAAAGGGAAAGAGAGACTTGCGGAAATCCCTTGTGATCCGACATCACGCATGGCCATCGTAAAAATGGATATGCACAACATTCCCTTTTGGCATAATGGTCTGAAATCGTTTGAGAGGCACAGAATGGCATCTGCCGTGTTCCCAGCTATCGAACAAACATTAGTCTGTTACCTGAGAGGATACAGAGATTCATTTGTGTACGCGTTTTAGTCTCGATGCTCTGAAAGGCGATGCTAGAATACTATTCCAGAATTAACGTAGTGGTTCTTGCGTTGTGGAGAGAAGGGTGAAAAAGTGCTCGCCGATAGACTACGTATGCATGCACAACGGAATTGAAGTTTAATATCTTCCGGCGCGGCAGTCATTTTTCATGCGGATAAGGTCCTGTCAGAGGAGGGCCTGTATCCCTCGAGTATATTACACCGCAAACGAGATGCACGTCATCATATTGGACGCTTTACGTCACCCGGAAGGGAAAACTTTGGCGCTGATATCCCACGTCTCATTAGTTACCGCACGGGATGAGCCGTCTTTTGTTCATTCCTGATGCGGTGTGACTTACACCATAGTGAATTCCTATTTCCTGCGATTTGACCTAATATTTAATTCCTTATACTCGTACTAATATCACATTAAATGTTACTTAGAGCGCCTGATGATATTATATATTCGTCCTTGCATTCTGGATATTTACGAGGGTTGGAACTTTAAAAGTGGCAACTACTTATTTACAGCTCGTACAAAATAGATACGTGTTTCAAAGTTTTACTCACCTTCAAAGTAGTCATCAGCACTGTGCATAAACCGTTGCCAGCGATGTGGAAATAGTAGGATACTCTTAGCAGAGCCAGTTATGTTGACAGTTGGAGCGGCGCGGCCTATTGTCCGATGAATTTGTAACAGTTCTGAAGCGAATGCCGTGAAGTGTTTCCTTCGGCTTAGAAATCGAGTTGAACTCACGAGATCTTCAGTCGTGTGACGCAGAAAGTGTCATCACTTCTGTCTCTATCCGGTTTGTTTTTGGAACACAAACTACGACCAGCTTAGTCAAAAGAGATGACACTTTCTGCCTGACGTGACCATCATTTAGCAGGGCAATGCTC
The DNA here is from genome assembly GCF_023898315.1 of Schistocerca nitens. Lineage (NCBI taxonomy): Eukaryota > Metazoa > Arthropoda > Insecta > Orthoptera > Acrididae > Schistocerca > Schistocerca nitens. The sequence goes on along the minus strand of NC_064622.1, from coordinate 379,057,157 downwards.
AAGCACGTACAGTGGAAGCTGTTACTGATTTGTTTGACTGATAGGGCTGCTAAGTGCTATACTACCTATTGCACTCCCCTGACTTAAGACCTCGTGAGTTCAACTCGATTTCTAAACCGAAGGAAACACTTCACGGCATTAGCTTCAGAACTGCTACAAATTCGTTGGGCAATAGACCGCGCCGCTCGAACTATCAACACAACTGGCACTGGTAAGAGTATCCTACGACTTCCACATCGAGGCCATCGGGTTATGCACAATGGCCGGCCGTGGTGACCGAGCGGTTTTAGGCGCTCAGTCCGGAACCGCGTGACTGCTATTGTCGCAGGTTCGAATCCTGTCTCAGGCAGGGATGTGTGTGATGTCCTTAGGTTAGTTAGGTTTAAGTAGTTCTAAGTTCTAGGGGACTGATGACCACAGATGTTAAGTCCCGTAGTGCTCAGAGCCATTTGAACCATTTTGATGCACAATGTTGGGCAGTAAGTATTTGGAAAGGTATCTATTTTGTACGAGCTGTAAATAAATAGTTGCCACTATTAAAGTTCCAACCCTCGTAACAAGATTCCTGAAAAATGTGGGATCGGGCCGAACTCTACCGATGAACTTACAGATTACGATGATAGTTGTCTTCGAAGTAGAAATCATAAAGGGAGTGAGACCAAATCTAATCTTGAGAGTCGGACAGAATATGAACTGAAGGGCCGTTGATACGTAAGTACTACTCTGGCGTCCTTCCTTCCCACTGTATTTCTGCGGGTTTGAAGAGTCTGGGATCGAAGGCGTAGTAATTCGTTCCTACTCGTAGACTCGTTCTCTCTTACTGAAGCGTGCAGGACTGTAAGGCTGGCCGCGACTTAGTACGAACATGAGTGCATCATCGTGTTGCTATAAAACTTTCACTGACTCGTCAAAAATGACGAACTCTCAGTATCAGACGGCCTCTAACGAAGCTGTTACTTCTAATGAGATTGTATAGGGTGTAAGACGAAAATTAGGTGATGTATGCCATTGCTGGCGTGTTCCATAGGAAAAAAGTGCTCGATGCTATTGTCCACCTCTCAAACGAAATCAATGTTCGTCCAGTGCAAACAAAATGGTTGTATTGCATACGCCCCCTCCACCATGAGAAAAAGTATACCCTCCGTCAGGCATTAGCAGGGCACAGAGTAACGTTACAGTTATGTGCCTGCATCAAAAATAGCTCTTTGCTTCCGTATTCTTTTGCTAATGGCAACTTATGTTTATGAGCCAGTAGCGAGTTGTGTAACAATCACCCATTTCTGTAACTATTTCGAACACTGATGTAATTTAATTTTAATAATTAACGAGCATTAACAGAATAAAGTTCAGCCTTGTGACCTGTTTTCTTATACTGTCGTCACACGTTAAGTAACGTGACTGCTTCATGTGCAGCGAGTAGTCATCGGTTGTACTTCACAACTCGTCGTTCAAATGGCTCTGAGCACTATGGGACTCAACATCTGAGGTCATCAGTCCCCTAGAACTTAGAACTACTTAAACCTAACTAACCTAAGGACATCACACACATCCATGCCCGAGGCAGGATTCGAACCTGCGACCGTAGCAGTCACTCGGTTCCGGACTGAAGTGCCTAGAACCGCACGTCACAACTCGTCTATTCGCTTTCCTTTCCACATTTATATGGACAAATTATACCTGACAACGGAACCAAGTGACGAGTTATCAGTTAAATTGGTAACGGTGGAGACGTAAATCGAGTCTCAGAGTGAACGGAGAAGCCATTTCGGAAACGACGTAAAGGATCAGCTGGCCGTTTCAGAGTAAGCATACAAGCCTTATTTCTGATCTCTACTTCTGAGACTATTACAGGAGGCCTTTGTTTTCCTGCGACTCAGTGCAGATTCGTCAGGTTTGTTAGTCAAATTAATTTCGTGACTGTACTGTGCAGTGGACCCATACAGATTACAAAAATGAAAGTATGCGTATTGTGACGTCCCTTCCCTCCTCCTTCACTCGCCGGGATGAGACGCAACTCGTAACGACGTTTGTCCCCGTCGGTGTGACGTGGAACAGCACCTGTAACTCTCGCAAGAACACAACTCCTCGCGACTGCTACGGTCGCAGGTTCGAATCCTGCCTCGGGCATGGATGTGTGTGATGTCCTTAGGTTATTTAGGTTTAGTAGTTCTAAGTTCTAGGGGACTGATGACCATAGATGTTAAGTCCCATAGTGCTCAGAGCCATTTGAATAACTCCTCGCGTGGTTTAGAAATATTCTGTTATCTGTCCGCAACATTCTTCTCAGTTTGTACGAACTGGTTAACTGCAATCGTTTATTTTTATTTTTATGCCCGGTTAGTTCAAAAATGAAATAAAATCTTGATTCTTGATTTCATCATTACGGTCGTTTTTCACATCATACATAGCGAGGATGAAATTTTTCTGTCTATTATTCCGTTGTTATGCCGTTGCTATGTCCAGTTATTAACAACGGTCCGACGTAACTCTAGAGTTAACTTACGGTGGAGCAATTTTTTTTCTTTTTTTAATACGCCGTGATACTCGTTTAAGCTAATCACTCTTCACTGTCCATTATTCATGTACTCACTTAGTCACTTAAAATGTTTAAAGATACAGGCGACACGTAAGATTTATCTTTTGATTCGGATTTCATTGTTATTTCTGTAATTAATTGTTTGTCCTTACAACACACGCACACCGATATGTCATTCAAGATTAACTTCAGTTCAGTAATCGTGACGCTGACGACAACTTTTGACTTATCGGCGTACTTGTCTTTCTTGTGTCCTGCTCAAGACTACGAATTGTTTTTCTGTCGTTGATCCACTGGTCTCAAAGTTTGTAAGTGTTCATCAGTACGAAGGCTAAGTCCGATAAGCCAATATCACTCAATTAAAGTCTAGCACTCGTCTTACTATACCGTCGCGTTGAGAACGGTGTAGAATAACTTTCGTTAGCCGAATGACTGAGCAATACTTCAGTCTCTACCTCACGAATTATCAAGCTTCCAAAATTGAAACAATGTAATAGCGTTTGCGTCCAGACAACTATCGCAAAAGTACTCTAGAGCGACTCAAGAGCAACTAACTGAACATTTCCATTACAAGTTGCATTGAAGTCGCATTGAATTTCCTTTTCGATGCGGCTACAACTCTCTTCTATGGCAAATGTTATCTTTGAATTACTTTTTCGGATTCAACCTTCGTTCATATGATTTTGAATTTATGCTACGGATGTTTGATAAAGAATCTATGATACTCCTTTCCTCTTATCTCCCCTTTTTGTAGGCTATTCTCAGTATTTGAATAAAATAGGTGTTAATCAAAATATTACTAGTGTAGATATTATCACCAGTAGTTGCCATCACTGTCAGGATAACTCACTGTCCTACTTTAAGATTCGACTAAGTTTGTTAATTGGGGTTTTCTGCCCTTGGGACGTTACATTATGCGTATGTATGTATGTATGTATGTTTTACATCTCCTCCTAAACGTTAGACTGATTTCATCCAACTTGGTACACATACCACTTAATGTCTGGAGAGAATTACTGTAGGCCTAAGAACCACCTAACTATGAAAGGGGAAGGGGTGTGTGTGTGAAAAATAAGTGTAGCTCACAACGCGCGAAATCACAGGCTTTATTTATCCAGTATTTGACAATGAGCGCACTAAATCGCCTGCAACAAACTTAACAAATAATTTCAAAGTTCCAAGAAACTTTTTCTTGCTGGCAACCACCACGTAATGATCAAAGGAATAAAATGTTTATCACTTGCTATATTTCCACCGTTCATGCAGTGAAATTGCTGTATCAGGCACGAAGTTTCAATTTATTACTCTGTTACTACCAATTGTATTCACTACACATTTTGCAGACAGTATTCACATATACCACGGAAAGTACCTACAAAATTGTATCGTTATAAGACATATAGTTCTGGAGAAATGATCTGTAGGACCTGGAGGATCCAGTGGGGCATGCCAGCTGAGCCACGCCTCCAGCAGCTCTGTTCTAGAGCGCCCTCTGCCACTGCAATATAGGACGGCTGGTGGTAACTTGTCTTGGAGCCTCACTGCTAAGACATCTTAGTTCATACCTAGTGCAGTGAGCTTTATTCTTGTCCATACTATGAGAGCTGGACTTTATTTCTTACTGTGTTAACTGTAAAGAGTAATGATTCTTCGTTCATTTGGAGAAATACAGGTTAACTGAACCTCTTTTTCCTTGGTTTAACTTGTTCACTAATCATTACTGCTCCTGTCCAGCTTTTACATGACGACAGTTGCCACATCAATCTGTAGCCCACCTATCCTTATCATAGTGTACGAAGTTAGACGCAAGTGACTCTATTCAAAGATTCTTATGTAGTATCCATATATTATGAGCTACACAGGTCAGGAGACATGACATCAAAATATCTGAGGTGTGGGAAAAACAGCAGCATCACAAATATGTATTCACTTATTACGTCTTTATTACCCACTGTATTTGCAAAAAATTTTACAGACAGTAAATATCAATGAATGTTCTTGCAAAATTATATCAGGAGAGATTATGTCATAAACATCGATCTCTGTGAATTCATGGTTGCTGGACGTAATTCGCCGCAGAAACAAGTTACATATGTGTGATATATGTTAAATAAATGTGTAATATATGTAACATGTGTGTACCCTGGAAGAGCTGTGGCTAAAATTCTCCTAAATCCCTGGATCGATTTATACCAAACGTGGAATATATATTACTGTCTGAAAAAAAAAACATAGTGGGTATAGAACTATTAATCTCCTATTGGGTTTGGGGTAATAATGTCGAGAGAAGAAGGGAAGGGAAGTGTTGGGGATATATATATATATATATATATATATATATATATATATATATATATATATAGAGAGAGAGAGAGAGAGAGAGAGAGAGAGAGAGAGAGAGAGAGAGAGAGAGAGAAATGGAGAAAAAGGACATGGACACAGATGGAATAGGTGATCGAATAAGTAATGGGGGAGCAAAATGGTCAGAGGAAGGGATGAGATTGACAGAAAGAGTGGGGATGAGCAGACGGACTTAGGAAAGAAAGAAAAGGAGATAGGCCGAGAGAGAAGAACTGATAGTTGGTGGAGGAGGAGATGTGTAGAGAGATGGGAAGGAGGAAATTAACAGCCAAAGAGAAGAGGAGATTGACAGGGAGGGACGGGCATAGGAGGACAGAGAGAGGGAACTGAAGAAGGTGGACAGAGAGAAGTAGGAGGAAGAGACAAAGGGGATGTGGAGGAGACAGAGGGGTAGGAGGAGACGCACTCAGAAAAGTGGAGGAGATGGAACAAGGGAGGAAGGATGAGATGGCCAGAGGGGGCAAGAGGAGAGAGGGTCAGAGAGAATGGGGAGGGGGAATAGCAAGGGGACAAAATGAGGTACAGGAGATGTTAGACTCAGAGAGTGGTGGAGGTGGACAGATAGAGGGGTGCGAGAAGGAAATAGACTGAGAGGAGGGGGAAGGTGTAGATGGGCTAATGGAAATGAAATAAATATGTAACCGTGCAACGCAATGTACTCAGCTAGGACCTTTATTACAGCACAAATTTCTATGATGTGATAAGCGTACCGCACGTGTGAACTAAACATTTCGCACTGGGAACTACACTGCGGATGACAGTAAATTTTCGCTTCCTAGATGCCATTTTACCATAGTACCCATTGTCGATCACACTGTTAAACCATTTCCTTATTGTTGTACTTTGACGATACTGTATTTAAAGCAACAAGTAACGGAAGACCACAGAACGAAGAATAAAACAACAAACGTGTACCGTACAGGACGTTACGTAACACAAAACGTGTCTGATAGTCCGTGGGCCGTGGGTCAGCCTTGCATAACATATTTGCTAATGTTAGTCATAATTTGTACTGCACCGTTTGGGAATAATATTGTTGCATTGGATTTGCTATCGAATCAGATGATACCAAACTATGCTACTGACACGGGTAATACGTGTCAAAATTGTGAAAGACTCACTATAAATAAATACTGATGATACTAAGATTGATCAGAAAACTGCAGATGCAAAATGTAAAGCTGTGACCTACTTCGTATAATGTCACATGACCTTGAATAATGATGAGTGTCTTATACGAAGAACTATGCATAACGATGTTGCAAACATCTCGTATTTATACAGAATCCTCTATCGCTCATTTTGTAGTGTGGCGCTTCAAACCATAGTCACTCCATTCAGATTCCGTTTGGTCGTCATTTCCCTAAATCGTTTAAGGCAAATGTCAGGATGGTTCTACTGAGAAGGAGATGACCGATTTTCTTTCCTAGTCTACCTTCAGCAACCCACCTCTCCCCACCGAAATCTGTGCTTGTACTCCTTCTCCGATGTCATCGGCGTTGAAGGAACGAAAAACGATCGTGTCCCTTTCTTTTTCCATTAATCAACATTCTTTGTCGATAGTGCGAACTACTGAGAGGGAAATTGCTGTTGTTCACAGCAGAATAATCTGAGAGATCAACACTATTAAGAATGATACACCGAGGGACACACATTTCGTAAGACGTTATACGAGCCGACGATAATACTATTTAGCTTGTAGAAACTCTACAAAACATCCAGGAATAACGACGGACCTGGTTCGCATCTTTACTCCAGACATAGTGAGATATGCCTGGATGTATTTCTGGATTAAGCACTGCATCAAATGGTGGGTCAAAAGTCATTAACCTATCACATTCACTAATAAATAACATTTCGCACACCGCAGATTGTCTCATCTATGGCACCCTGTTCTGGTTTATTTCCTCGTTCTCAGGTAGTGTGGGGAGAGGATCTTCTACTGTGTGTTTGTTCCAAGCAAACTTCAAAAATGGTTCAAATGGCTCTGAGCACTATGGGACTTAACTGCAGTGGTCATCAGTCCCTTAGAACTTAGAATTACTTAAACCTAACTAACCTAAGGACATCACACACATTCGTGCCCGAGGCAGGATTCGAACCTGCGATCGTAGTGGTCGCGCGGTTCCAGACTGTAGCGCCTAGAACCGCTCGGCCACTCCGGCCGGCAAGCAAACTTCATTGAACTTGCGAGAGACTGCAGGCTGTACCAAGAACCCTAACTGAAAACATAGATCTGATATTTGGAGCTGTAAAGGTCTTTAGTGCGAGAAGTGGTTTCATGCAGATGCCCATCTTTGGTAACTAGTGCAATCTACAGCTAATTCAGCGTGCTTATTGTAGTCAAACCCTGCTGTTCACCTAAAATTCTTCCACCCTCATATTTCCCTCTACTTTCACACCGTCCGTTTCTCAATCTTTCGTAAGGTATCCTATCACCCTATGTCCTCTCATAATTATCCATATTATTTGGAATATTTGTACTCCATCGTAAGCGCATCACTCCTCCATGAAAACTACTGCACTTACTCACACCAGCCTAGCCAATGCTGGGGCAATCGGTCTCCAACGCCAGTGTGAAATATATTAGTTTTATATGAGTGACGTTCAATTTCAATTTTTGAAGCACTCAGAACAGATTTGAAGTGAGAAATGTAATTTAGTTAGAATTAGAGCCTACAAAACTTTATAATGATCTACAGAGTACCACAGGATGACACTACATTTTTACTAATGTTATCAGTTTTTGGAGCTTTTTACTCGAGTTGTAATTTCAAGAAATGGCATCACAAAACGTTCTGTGGCAGCAACGAGTTCATTCCTACTGCGGTGCTACCGTGATTAGGGTTGCAGTTGACGGGAGCAAGTGAATTTAACTTGGGAGTATCCGCGGGATCTCCGGCATAACTGAATATTTAGCAGCGACGCGCGCCCGGCGTTGTAATCTCGCCTCGTAAAGCCCAGCAGCCGCACATTTGGAGCCGCAGATAAGGCCGACCGACCGACGGCGCATGCGCAGACCGCTTCGCCAAATGTCAGCAGCCGCGCTGGAGCACTAGAGCAGACCACAGCTGCCCGCCGCGGCTCTCGAACCATTACCGCCGCACACAGCGCATCCTAACCGCGGTGGCACCAACCGATACAGTTTCCCGACTTTCGATGATGTACACTCAAAATATTGAGCTGACATCAGCGAAAGCCAGAACTCATCGGATTTGCGCTTCCATTAACGCACGCTTATCGTGAGGATCTGAGCTATCCGTAGTAACAGTTCTGCAGAGACCTGGTAAATGGTAACACAATTTTGAGATTTCACGACAAATAATGCTGGTGGAATATGCTACTAGTCAGTATCCATTGTATATTCCGCCTTTCTTGATATCTGCAGGGTGTGTCAAATGGTATGTTACGAAGTGCAGTGATTGGCTGGTGGCTGCCATGCGAGCATATTTTGCTAATAATCGTACGTCCGAAAACGCTTCGTTTGCGTGTTAGAAACTGAAATGTGAGCAGGATGAAAGCCGTCTGGGGCGACGCAAGCTAGCAACAGGTAAGGAAACAATATAAATAGCAATCCAGAAATATGGCGCTCCAGCGCACTTCGACATTACGGTATGTGGTCACTTGAAAGACACATTTGGCAACATATGGACTGGCTGGGTTGGACATGGAGACGCAATAGTCTGGCCCCCTGGCTCACCGAACCTGACACCACTGCATTTCCATTTCAGCGGGTACGTGATATTTCTGATGTGCACACAACAAGATCTTGTGCCACGGAACAAATGAGTTGCTGGAGTCATTCTTGATATCTTTCCAAGATTCCAACAAGTCATCATAAGGCCACATACGAAATATACCGAAGATCGTGACGGTCATAATGAGTACCTTCTGTAAGTGAATTAAATTGATGATTATTGACAGTAATGTACATTCTCTTCTTTACTCATCACCTAGTTTGTGATCCAAACCACCTAGGTTCCCCTCCATATTTCAGCTCATAGGCGAAACGTTTTCGAACGTAAATTTAGTATCACTAAATGCTCCCACGGTATCCATCTATCAACTACCACGACTTGTAACTTACCTTCTGATACACCCTGTAGATTACTTAACGTCTAAAAACACGAACACCAGTTGCAGGTACCAAACTAACGGCTTATTTAACTTCCAGTGTTTACCATAATTACTGACAGAATATGAAAAATTAAAATACATTCATCATCTTCTCATTAAAACTTATGATCTCATGTTATACGTTTAACTATATATGACGGTAGTATCTGTTCCCGAAAGAGCAGCTACCGTGGATGACCATGCAGCTTGCTAGAAATGAAATGATAATTAAATGGACACCCTAGCTGCAAACAGGCGTTGGTGTACTTCATTGGGGACATGTTGAAAATGTGTGCCCCGACCGGGACTCGAACCCGGGATCTCCTGCTTACATGGCAGACGCTCTATCCATCTGAGCCACCGAGGACACAGATGAATAGCGCGACTGCAGGGACTTATCCCTTGCACGCTCCCCGTGAGATCCACATTCCCAACATGTCCACACCACTACGTTCGTAGTGAGTATGATGGGCAAACATCTATTAGGCGCACTACGAACGTAGTGGTCTGGACATGTTGGGAATGTGGATCTCACGGGGAGCGTGCAAGGGATAAGTCCCTGCAGTCGCGCTATTCATCTGTGTCCTCGGTGGCTCAGATGGATAGAGCGTCTGCCATGTAAGCAGGAGATCCCGGGTTCGAGTCCCGGTCGGGGCACACATTTTCAACATGTCCCCAATGAAGTACACCAACGCCTGTTTGCAGCTAGGGTGTCCATTTAATTATCATTTCATTTATACGTTTAACACAATATGCCAATTATTAAAATTGTAGACTGTCTCTATCTCTCGCAGTAGCATGACTCACAGAGCACAATTACAAAAAATACGTTATTCCAGCAGTTGAGAATACGCATAGAGACTTCCAATAAACTTTACATACGGCTTCATACTTTTTCGAAACGTTTGCTCGCTGACAGCTCGCAGGAAAGAAGTAAAAGTAATACGGTCTTTCACTTACGATATTGTTGGAGTACAAGTACACGCAGCAGAACATCAGCATCAGACGTTTTAATTTTTGCACCTTAATGCTAACACCATTCGCCACACAGTATACACATAAGCCATTGAATATACGTGGAAAATTATATCATTAAATGACTCAGCGTTCAAGATGTATGATGCATAAAGATTGAGTTGGGAGTTCGATTGTTTAAAGAAATCAACCATCAAATGTATCTGTCTGACGGGGCGAGACGCGTATCTGATCTATGAAAATAATTTTTCTGTAGATGGGTGGGGGATCGTCATTCCCCCCCCCCCCCCCCTTGCGTAGAGCTCACACAAAATAACGCATCTAAGGCGCAGAAATGATTTTTCATACAGAGCGGTGAACCATTGCATTCAGTTTTGCCGGAAAGGACGGCCACGTCTGTTGGCTGTCGCCTACTGACTTGTAGACTTCGAGCGCTCTCGTTGCAATGACTTTACTACATAGCATGGCACAACACTATTCGCGCACAAAGTTTGCTCTGAAAATTCATAATGCGGCAAGTGTGATTACATACAAATGCATTACTGTCTCACTATGAACTGTTCTTGAGATAGCAGCACGAAGTATGGTTATTCCAGTTGAAACACTTACATCGATAAGGAGTAGGTTTATTTTATGTAACTGTGTATTTGCAATTTATGAAGTGTCTATTCTGTGTTGTTTAAACACCTTGATGTATGGCAGGAAAATTAGAGTTTGTAATATATATATGAAAAGGTAATAAGGATATGTTGAAATTTTAAATTATCACAATATGAATATGTTAATAAAGTAGAGCACGTTTGCTAAAAGCTGGTTCATGCTAACGGCACTTGTATTTGTAACATTTGAACGCTGTAGGTAAGCCCCTCCGCAACGAAAGTGGCATGGATCGATGTAAAAAGCGGGTTTGGCGGTCGAGCTGAGCGGCTCCTTTGTGTGAACGACACGCAGTATGTAGCTAGCCTTAGCACGGTACACATCTACGGTGCTAAGAGAGGCAATTAGAACCTGCATTAGAAGAAATTCGCCTTAGATTTTTATCTGACTATTATTTGGTATTCACGGAATAATAGAATTGCTCTAATATGTTGAAAATCCGACGCCAAGAGGACAATTTAAAGAATTCGTAATTACCCTTGTCCATTAGACACACACGTGGCTGAACTTCTAAATTCTCTCAGAGGTTAACATTGGAGTGTTTCACGGCACGTTAGTGTTATACAGTCACTCAATAAAATGGAGAAACGTGGCTATAATGACTTCTCAAGGCTGCCGTACGTTGGTAGGATGCAGAAGAAACAGAGGAGAATTTTGTTTTCAGATCGTGTATTACACTTGAAACATGTTATTGTGGGTTGGTGTCTGTAAATCGTATGGTGAACTAACGAAGTGTCTTTGGGTCCCAGAAACAGGTAGAGCCGTTTTCCCACCTAATGCCACGGTAACGAATCTGCTGTTTCACTTGTTTTGGGCTTCGATGACAAGTCTAATCGGAGGGCAAAAGACTAGTTGGCACCTATAAGAATTTTATGGGGAAACTGAGTGGAAATATATTGGAAACTATATGTCCTTGCACAAATATAGCTGCCGATCAGGAAACAGCACTTAAATTTAAATTCATAACAGTTTTTAATAATCAATCAGTGTTGCGCCCTTAGATATCACTGGGTCATTAAGGACCAAAAGAGCATATGTATAGAATATTTATAAGGTAAGGAGCAGCGTTAATTAAAACGAGCTAGATTACCACAGCCTGTCCTACTATATAAATGAGGACGACCTTTCTTATTATGTTACAACCGTGGCAGTTTATTCGCTGACGTGTGCTCTCTTATTTATCGTTGGTAGTTTGGTCAGAACTGTTAACAGATATCCTGATACACACAAAAGAAAGTATTCACTGAGGTTAGAGAAAAATCGCTCAGTATTACCAAAGGGAGTGAAAAACTGTTCGCCATGCTAACCCGGCATGCCAACCTCACACGGTTGGGCAACTGGCATTAAATTTCTTGTCGCTGACGGCGAAGTGAGAGATAGTAAACAATCTCATTACTTCCTTAACCACCAGTTGGTACAATTACTTTAACGCTTGTAGCAACACTTTCTGTTTTAATTTCTTAACCAACAGCGCCACAACCGCAAGTGGTAGAACATCTACATTGAGCTACCAACTCTGAAGGCGTATGGTGACATGGTATGGAAAACAATGCAGACATACATTACGTAGTGGAAGGTCCCGTAGGGCGTTCCTAGCGAGTGTTGTACATAAGTCTACAGTGATCAAAGAGATGCGTTGTATGATACTCATCGTCCACATAAATATTTGTTTTGTACTTTTTGAGGAACGAAATAAATAACGTCGAAGATTAATCCTATTAATAGACCGGAATTTTTTTTAAATTTACTAAGTGAATTTTCGGTTCTTTATGAACCATACGGAATTGGTTTGGTTTCATGTCATTGAAGACTTAATATTATTTATATGCATCTAATATTAAAACGTTAGGAATCTCTGGAGACTGTTAAATTCTTTATACGTCTTACAAAGTGGAATAAACGGCACCACTTAATTTACAACAAACATTCTTGACTGACGCAAGTCTTCGTTATTATCGACATGATACCCGGTAGTTAATCTCCGAGATGTATTATACTTTCACGCATAAAATTATCACCCAGTGACGCATGATTTCTGTTTATCTATCGTATTCTACATACACGGAATTAAGCATATCAGTTCGCGTCCAATATAAAAGGGTGTACCTGGGAAATAAAATTAATCAAGGGAATGCTGGAAATCTTCTTTTTCCTATATCTTTCTTTTATCACCCACAGAGACCAGGCATTTGTGCGTAACTTCAATAACAGCTCTTCAAACCGAAATACTAGATCTGAGGGTATAATTTGTCGGCTGGTGACAGTCTCAAATAACTTCGTGGCTGGGGCGGAAGGGGGGACTATACGCAACGTAATCAGCTAGTTACAATTCGTTATCCAGCAATGAGAATCTACGTGCTCCGCTAGTATTCTCGGTAAGCTGTGATCAAAGGACATCTGTGTGTGGAGGCAGGCGTTGCGCTCAGAACTCCAGTTAGCGACGTATTTTTCAATAACTCGAATTTCTGCAAAAACTCATGTCCTGTTTTTGGGAGTGCTTTGTTCTGTTTTACAGTTTGCGGTGGCAAATTGAAAAACGCCAACAGTACTTCGCGCATCTGCATCCCTAAAGAGAAAATTGGATCTGTGAAAGACCTGAAAGCCCCGGATATTAGTTTGTGCTTTCGGTGTGTCCAACTATTCTCAGCAACGAACGCCTCTTTATTTCGTTTGACGTAATTACACTGAGCTAAGAGAAACATGATGATAATTTTAAAGAAACCACCAATACAATTACGTGTTTTTAAAAATGTTATGTAACTTCAGTTATACTTGTGAGAGGTAACACGATACTGCCCGAAAAAAATATGTTTAGAGTCTTGTAATTTTATTATTTAACAGTCAATTTTTCCCGCACAATAATTTCAGTATTATTACATAGCGACAACAAAATGAGTGTGAATGAGTCTGCAATGGAATGAATCGGGCCAAATGTACCTCCTAACCATCTTCTTGCAAACGTAGGACCTTCCTGCTGTACGCAAAATTAGCTTAGATTGAAACGGTGTTCTGGACAAAGAATCGAAGGCAATAATGTGGCCTTCCCAGCCTTGTAGTGAGACATTTCCTTGAGTATTGTGCTATAGCTGCTTGAAAAATTTCATCAACAGGAGCTTATTAATAACAGGAACGAGTCCTAGTCGAATCGTGCCATTCTTACCTGAGACAGCTGCAGATGATTCGGCGTAACTTGATCCCCTATAGTTGCAGCGGGCTCGGCGCGGCAGGTTTTCGAGCCTACCACAAGCATTAACGCAACGCGATTTCGTCTACGTTTCTATGGCAACGTCTCAGTGTTGTCACAGCTTTCTTGGCGGCTACCTATTTTGTCTGGAGCAGTTAGCGCTTCGCAGTTGAAAGCTTGCAACAGCCCTGCAATTTGTCAGGGAACTTCTGGCGACGTCTGGACGATAGGGCTGCTCTTGAAGCTACAGTCACGAACATGATCATTGGGGAGAACGAAATAAAGATATTAGAGAACGAAGACTCCCAGAGTTTCTGTTCAAAAATGGCTCGAAGCACTATGGGACTTGACATCTGACGCCATCAGTCCCCTAGACTTATAACTACTTAAACCTAACTAACCCAAGGACATCACACACATTCATGCCTGAGGCAGGATTCGAACGTGCGACAGCAGCAGCAGCGCGGTTCCGGACTGAAGCGCCTAGAACCGCGCGGCCACAGCGACCGGCAGCGTATCTGTGAATAATATTTTCTACAGGTACAATAGTTTATGGAAGCTATGAATAGATGTGGGTATTTCTGCGCCTTTGAAAATATATCACTAAACAGAATTCATTCTTCCGTTGGTGATAATTTTATAAGCACGAACGTAATGTGCCAAAAAGGTCAACTTCTAGACATCATGTCAATGATCATGAAATTAGAAACAGTTTCTAACACTCTCACTTATCTACGAATGCTGGCGTCAGTGGAGAAAGTTTGTGTAGTAAATTTAAGGTAACAAAGAATATTGCGTTGATACTTCCGCTTAATCAACTTCATAACAAGTAAAACGTTATTAACCCTGTCCAGAGAGTACACCAGGCTTAAATTATGGATATGTACAACTAATTTGAGGTCCTCACTGAGATCGAACAAAACCAGTTTCGTATGTTGTAGAAGCGAAAATTCCGTTCGTAAATTAAAAAGTATTTTTCTGTAGCGTGGTATGATATTACTGTGATTGTAATGTATGAGAATTTCATTACCTGGCCAGTCGTATTGCAAAAGAAACTGAATCCCTACATTTCCAATCGTAGCTCCGAAGATGTCGACAAAATATGTCAACAGATGGGAGGAAAATCCTCTGTACTCGTCAAAACGCTTCATAGTCTAACACGACTACCAGCGGCCAAGATCAAGCCAATTTAGGTGGCTCCATGGTGAATCCATTTGCAGCGGACTTGCGAGAACACAAACTACTACATTTTATCACAAGGTAGCATTCATTACTGTTTCAATTTCCGGTATCCACTGACAGATAAAGATTTCTGAGTCTTGTTGTTACGATCTGTCATTCAGGTGATAACATTAGCTACTTTTCAAATCGCGTTGTTGTCACTGTGCAGAGTGGATGTAAGGATCATCTTCTGTATCTGTGGTTGGACTGAAACTAAGTGACATTTCTGTGAGATACGCGAGGCATTGAGGAGCCTAGATTGCAGCACTATCCAAATTCATCACAAAGTGAGGGTTGCTAATTGAATTAAATTTACGTTTCCGAGTACAGATTCGAATTACATGTGAAACTACGAATAAAATGAGATCGGGCGCAGGTTCGTCACGTTCCCGTCGACTGATGAAAGCGGGGAACTTTTCAAATCCGCAGATAAAATGTAGCCCATAATTTGCAGAACGGAGAAATCCTGTAGTGGCTCCGAGCCGTTGCTCTGGATTTCAAGCCACGGCTCAGTCGGCGCCACTTCAATCTCCTCAACTCCAGAGCTGGGATGCCGGCCTCTCACTAGTTGGAAAATACTGGAACCGCCACCTCCGTTAGGATATCTAACAGAAATTCCTACTGTTAGGGGATGCCTACACTGGTGAGGCGTCCGAATCAACAAAAGTGCCGAGAGTCGACCTCCCTACTTCGTTATTGTTCTCAGCTGAAGCCACTTCCTGTTAACAGTGAAACGTGCGTTTCCATCATTTGCAGCGTCTGTACACTTGGTTACGTAACTGGGTTGCAGCCATGAGCTGAGCCGTTCGTTTTAGTACCACAGTTCCGCAGTAGAACGCTTGCAGTATTTCGGCCGCAGTTCCTAAGCAATGCTACGGGCATGACGACTTTTTCCATGCTCACGTGATAAGCTACTTCTGCTGCCGCAGTCTGGGCTATCGTTCAAACGAAGATGGCATGTCTATTACCAACTTTCCTCTTGATTAGAAGCTGTAAAGTTTCTTCACGAATTTCTGTTAGTGAACTCTCAAAGGGGATGAACGTGTAGGTCATATTTCATTTTCTGCGTTCAGTGCCGTTTTGTGGTTTCCTCTTGACCTGCAGAAAGACGTTACCGTGTCACGTCATTTCTTTAATAGTGACTGTAGAATGTAACAGGCTAATATGTGAATTATGTACCAGATCTTGCCAGTCTGTCTGTCCCTCGGTAGCAATAGCCTACCGCTCTACTTCAATATGTTTTTATTTAGCAATTGATAACTCAGTTAGACGAGTAGAAGTCCGATATCACCAAGCTCGAGGGAACTGATGACTGACAGATGAAGTTAGCTTTCCAGCTCCCGTAACTCCATTTCGGATCACGTTTCATCAAGTAGATTCAGATATTACGAAGCAGTTTTTCTACTGTCGCTTTTACACAAGAACTTTCGATAATCGAGACCCTCCTCATGAAGACCAATGTTTCACCTAAAGTAGACTGAATGCTAACAAAGCATTAGGTGAAGGTAACCTTTCACCCTCCATTAGATGTCTCGGCACTTTTGGGATCGGCAGAATATGGCTGAAGGCTGTTCAAGACAGTTATTTACAGGAGTCCCTACGAATGTGAAAAATCATATATATCGGGCAGGCGATACGCACTATTGAGGAGCGCATCGTGGAACGCAAGCGACATACAGGTACTTGCCTCCTTATACACTCCTGGAAATTGAAATAAGAACACCGTGAATTCATTGTCCCAGGAAGGGGAAACTTTATTGACACATTCCTGGGGTCAGATACATCACATGATCACACTGACAGAACCACAGGCACATAGACACAGGCAACAGAGCATGCACAATGTCGGCACTAGTACAGTGTATATCCACCTTTCGCAGCAATGCAGGCTGCTATTCTCCCATGGAGACGATCGTAGAGATGCTGGATGTAGTCCTGTGGAACGGCTTGCCATGCCATTTCCACCTGGCGCCTCAGTTGGACCAGCGTTCGTGCTGGACGTGCAGACCGCGTGAGACGACGCTTCATCCAGTCCCAAACATGCTCAATGGGGGACAGATCCGGAGATCTTGTTGGCCAGGGTAGTTGACTTACACCTTCTAGAGCACGTTGGGTGGCACGGGAGACATGCGGACGTGCATTGTCCTGTTGGAACAGCAAGTTCCCTTGCCGGTCTAGGAATGGTAGAACGATGGGTTCGATGACGGTTTGGATGTACCGTGCACTATTCAGTGTCCCCTCGACGATCACCAGTGGTGTACGGCCAGTGTAGGAGATCGCTCCCCACACCATGATGCCGGGTGTTGGCCCTGTGTGCCTCGGTCGTATGGAGTCCTGATTGTGGCGCTCACCTGCACGGCGCCAAACACGCATACGACCATCATTGGCACCAAGGCAGAAGCGACTCTCATCGCTGAAGACGACACGTCTCCATTCGTCCCTCCATTCACGCCTGTCGCGACACCACTGGAGGCGGGCTGCACGATGTTGGGGCGTGAGCGGAAGACGGCCTAACGGTGTGCGGGACCGTAGCCCAGCTTCATGGAGACGGTTGCGAATGGTCCTCGCCGATACCCCAGGAGCAACAGTGTCCCTAATTTGCTGAGAAGTGGCGGTGCGGTCCCCTA
Source organism: Schistocerca nitens (assembly GCF_023898315.1). Taxonomy (NCBI): domain Eukaryota; kingdom Metazoa; phylum Arthropoda; class Insecta; order Orthoptera; family Acrididae; genus Schistocerca; species Schistocerca nitens. The sequence goes on along the minus strand of NC_064622.1, from coordinate 379,039,480 downwards.
CGGCACTGCGTAGGATCCTACGGTCTTGGCGTGCATCCGTGCGTCGCTGCGGTCCGGTCCCAGGTCGACGGGCACGTGCACCTTCCGCCGACCACTGGCGACAACATCGATGTACTGTGGAGACCTCACGCCCCACGTGTTGAGCAATTCGGCGGTACGTCCACCCGGCCTCCCACATGCCCACTATACGCCCTCGCTCAAAGTCCGTCAACTGCACATACGGTTCACGTCCACGCTGTCGCGGCATGCTACCAGTGTTAAAGACTGCGATGGAGCTCCGTATGCCACGGCAAACTGGCTGACACTGACGGCGGCGGTGCACAAATGCTGCGCAGCTAGCGCCATTCGACGGCCAACACCACGGGTCCTGGTGTGTCCGCTGTGCCGTGCGTGTGATCATTGCTTGTACAGCCCTCTCGCAGTGTCCGGAGCAAGTATGGTGGGTCTGACACACCGGTGTCAGTGTGTTCTTTTTTCCATTTCCAGGAGTGTAACTAGGAAGTCCTCTATCGCCAAAAAGTGTATATCACCTGATCATTTGCTGGAAAACAGTTGAGATGGCGATTCCCAGTTAGATAGTGCACGGAATCCTGTCAACGAAAAGCTATTTATTCTACGTAGTCAGCGTCGTTCTGCGATATTATCATGTGAGGACGAACGATGTGATATCGAAGAGGTGAGCTCTCAGCAAGCGCACCGATCGCAACTTGAGACAGGGCCGTTCAGTATCACAACAGCTGTCATCCCTTTGATCTGCAAAGGGCGTCAGCGCAGAGTGCAAGAATCAGGATGCACCCCTCTACCAGCGAGGCATTGTGCAAATCATTCGGCAATGTGGCGGCGGGACGAAGGCGTAATATCGGGCCAGCCGTCCGCTGCGGTCGCGTCCTCGCATGACTGCCAAGTGAGCCACCGACCTCTGCGCGGTCCCAACTCGGACAGCGTAGAACAACGCTGCCTTTCTCTCCCACACCCTGATGCTCAATTTACGGAAACTGCATCATATTTTTGAGCAACACAACCTGAAGAAAGCAAGAAACTATGTTTGGGCTGAAACTTGATGTCCAAAAACACATCGAACAGATGTGTGCAGCAGTATGTTTTCTTTCATTGTGGCTTTTTTAGCTACTTTTTATATTATTCTGTGCACTATGAAAGCTGTTTAATACCTATGTCATTATCTAGAATATTGGCACTCTAGCATATGTCAATTACTGTCAACTCTTCCTCTGTTTAACAATCTAACTTTTGTCGTGTTCTGTTTCATCGCTTTTTATTACTTTACTGCTTCTTATACCTTATAGGCCCAATATAGATTTTACCGATAGTATTCCCCTCTTATTATTTTACGCTGTTCAATTAATAATTCAAGATTTGTGTATGCCTTCAATTGCGACGTCTGCTGAACTTACAAAAGTGGTTCAAATGGTTCTGAGCACTATGGGACTTAACTGCTGTGGTCATCAGTCCCCTAGAACTTAGAACTACTTTAACCTAACTAACCTAAGGACATCACACACATCCATGCCCGAGGCAGGATTCGAACCTGCGACCGTAGCAGTCGCGCGGTTCCGGACTGCGCGCCTAGAACCGCCAGACCACCGCGGCCGGCGCTGAACTTACAACTCGTACATCTTGTGGATACTGTACGGTAGTTTGTCTTGAACACTAGTGCTGCTGACAACATGACTCGTGCGTATGCTGTTATATATACGTATTTGACGATACTGTTGCTCATTTTGTATTTAACATTTGACAATACCGCTATGCCTACAGGACATTAGGACGTTGTTTCTAAAACACAGGTATGTCTCTTCATACTTAAAGCGCAGATGTATGCCAGTAGTACTCTTCATTATAGTCTATTTATTGTTTTAAGCCGTAGACAATCTGCTAATGTATTTTTGTTTCCCATATTTTACTGCAGATCTGAAGATGGTCATCATAGACTGAAATCTTTTTTGACAAAATATTTTGTGACCATGGACATAAAGTAAAGGAATGGAACATACGCGAAGTACCTCCGCATTAATCAACTTCTGGCACACTCAAACGTGTATGGAGGCTGTAGTGGGGTAAACCTGAGGGTTTTCCGCAACATATCACCCATGCTTCGAGACAAGTCAGTGGTTACGTCTTTCAGACTCTCAGAAACAAAAGTACTTCATTATTTCAATGGTGATATTTCTAGTGAATGATTCGCACATGAAGGGAAATTACAAATCCAATGACAGTTATCACAGTGGGGACTGCGTTCATATTTAACAAATCGGAAAACTAAGTAGGTGACTTTCAGTTACACTATCAATTTTTCTCTACCTTATGGACCTACGAAAGGATAGCCTAGGTGTAGAACCATCACACGTTGTTGGCGTAACAGCTTTAATAACAGTTGAAGAAAGAGTTTAGATATGTTGCAAGATGGCGTTAATTGGTAAAGAACAGAAGCACTACGTTCCAAGTGGTGACACAGATATACCAGCGCAGAAGTAGATGGTTTTCTCACGGGAGTCACCCTTTGGGTTGCCACCGCAGAATGACCAACCCAAGTGTCGGCATCAAAAGCTGATCGAAAGATCATTGCTTCCCCTCCCCCCCAACCAATAAGTTTGGTAAGAAGAACTACTTTTTTCTATATTAGACACTTTTATATTAGACACTCTACTGTGTTTCTTCCCACGGTATCAATCCACGGGAACCATTTATATGAGCCTATTCCGTTGAAAATTGCAGACGGAAACCAACTGGTTACAGATTTCAGCCAAAGCCCTTTCGAATGCAGTTTCACGGCGGTGTTCTTGAATCCTTATTGCTGAAGTCGGTAACATTTTTACTGTACATAAATTGGTTTCCATCACTTTCGGATCAGTAATGTGTAAAATAAGATCTGTTGAAATTTTTTGATACCACAAGACTAGACAAATGATTACCTCGACCACTATAATTACGCGTGCTCGCAGCATGTTTTGCGAGCTGTCTGCACACCACTCACCAACTCACCAATACTGATACGGTAAGAGTTAGCAAATTCTCTCCCCTCTGCATCCGAGTCCCTAATTTCTGATGATCAACCACAATTTCTCCTGTACGTTCTTTGAGATGCTTCCCACGTTTCACTAGATGTTGCACTAACTTTTATATCTTGTTCGAATGTTTTTCCTCTTATAAATTTCAGTTCGTACGGGGACAGGCTATCCAACAAGTAATCCGGAATTGGTGCGACTGATGAGGTCCCATGCTGTAACGAGGCCACCTTGCAGTCAAAATGGTTCAAATGGCTCTGAGCACTATGGGACTCAACTTCTGAGGTCATTAGTCCCCTAGAACTTAGAACTAGTTAAACCTAACTAACCTAAGGACATCACAAACATCCATGCCCGAGGCAGGATTCGAACCTGCGACCGTAGCGGTCTTGCGGTTCCAGACTGCAGCGCCTTTAACAGCACGGCCACTTCGGCCGGCCCTTGCAGTCAAACGCCCCTTTAAATGATCAGTATATGTGGTAATTATTTCATTGATTTACTGCTTCTCTATTCCATGTCTGTGGTCTTTCCTCTGTATCAGATTATAAGACTTCTTCTCGCTAAACATCTGCTGTAGAATCGACGCCTGATATTGCCACAGTCAAGGGGCCGAAGATTTGTACATAAAATACCTTTTATCTGCTGATAGGGATGTGGCAACAGAAAGGACAGCTAATTCTATGTAATTTGTCTCCGTTTCGACCTCATCAATTCTGTGCGCGATACAATGGTATGTATTTAACACGTATTGGTGTAATTGGCAAGTAAGATTCCAACTTGCAGCAAGTCAAATTAATCTTTATCACAACATTTAAAGTGGAAATGGAAGAAAACCTAGAAGAGAAAGGAGATACGACAGCATGAGAAGATTTTAACACATCACTGGAAGACTTAATTCGAAACACACATTGATGTGTAGGGGAGAGTAGAACAGTAGCTGCCTGCTTAAAGTAGCGGCCTTTACTGTGGTTTCCCTTTCCACCTCCAAATGACAGAAGGATACAGTACTCAGGAGCAAGCATGTGCACTGGAGTCGGATATCTTCTCTTCAGTGCTTTGTCTGCTCTGAGTGGTTGATGGTGTTGCTGTAGCTCTTAGCACACCGAAGATATTTTCAGGCATATGGTACGTGATTAATTTTGTTGCAATATTTCGATTATCTATGTTTTGTAGAAAATAACTTCTAAGAAAAGTTTCACAATAGTTTCTATGAAAGAACGTACAATAAGACTACATACTACTGCGTGTTTGTTGTGCAGTAACGGACACCTGGCTGTCTTCCAGAATCGGCCACAAATTATATTTTCTTTTTCTTACATCTTTTCAGACTGAAATGGCGGAAAATAAGAAAAATAGAAACTGGAGTGAAGAGTGCATTAAAATAGGTTTGTTATAGGTTATGTCTAACAAAATGAATATATACAGGTAGCTGAAGGGTTTCCAATAATTTGAAAAGGAAAGGATCACCACTGAAGAGAAAAGATCAGAAGAGGAAAAATAGAGCTTGCAAAGGAGCTGAAAAAACTTAAATTGAATCGACTGTTCCAAAATAAAACGTACATGGGTGGCCATGGAAAGCCAATTACAAAGAAACGAACAAAACTAGATTTTACTGGAAACATTGGGTCAGCGAAAGAGACTGATATGTGCATTACATGTGTGAAGACATTTGAAGAAGATTAGGTCCTGTGTACCAAATGTAGAGGATGGGCATTCTTTGGATGTGTGGATCAAGGGAATATTTTGTATTTTTTGAGCTAAACATTGGTGAATCGAGCTGAAATTGTAACAATATTACTCGTGATTGTGTGTTCTATTATTATTCAATAATTATCAGTACTAAGTATCATTAACAAACGATATTATCACCGAAAAAGCAATCTACGATACTGAAAGATACTTTCTACAACCATTGTAATTTTAGACGTTACAATTCCGATGTAATCAAATACTATAAACATGAAATACAAAACATTCAAATGTGCTACACACAGAAAATGTTCTGACATAAGAGACAAAGTACTAATATTCCAATTAATCACCACAGCTACACAGTAAATCCAGAAACGTTAAGCCGGCCCATACTGCACTACTCTCCTCTAAAACGTGCTCAAAGTATTATTACGGGCCTTTCAGAAACCAGCCATGACAAAACTCGATACCTTTTGCGATGTCATTGCCCCGGGTCATAATCACTTGAAATATGATGTTTTTAATGAGACAACTATTCCACCTGGTGTGGAAAACTGGTGAGACAGGCGAAATACCGTCACACTTCAAGAATGTAATTATTGGGGTTCCTTGAAATGCAGGTGTTGACAGGCATGACAATTATCGAATTATCAACTTAATAAACTGTGAGTGCAAAATATTGACTTAACATAAATTTATATGTTAGAAGGTATTTTGCAAAAGTATATGTCTGGAGCGTAATATTGCACAGAAGTGAAACGTGGCCGATAAGTGGTTTAGACAAGAATAAAATAGCAGATTTCGTAGTGATCCAGAGAAATAATGAATATCAGTTCGGCAGGTCGGATAAACTAATGAAGAGACGTCAACGGTTTATAGGTCATACCTTGATGCATTAAGGTACTTTAGATTTGCTAATGGAGGAATGTGCGAGAGCTAATGCTTGTAGACGGAGGCCGAAAGTAAGTAGATTCTTCTAGCGTGAAGAGCTGCATCAAACCAGCCTTCAGACTGAAGACCAAAACATCAACAAAACTCCTTACTTATATTTAATGTCTTTCAAGATAAGGTCACGTATGCTGGATAAATAAGTTCCAAATTTTAGTCGTTTCATCTTGAATTATGTTTTCTACCATTTCCCGAAAATAATTAAGGCTACCTCGTTGAACTCATTCCTCAGCTGATTCCTGCCCCATCGTTACCCGGTAAGAGGTTGCTTTCCCTATTTAATAGCCTCGACGTGCAGAAGACGTTACCCTAACTCTCTTTTATTCTATGCGGCTAGTATGTACCATGTGGCATTCATCAGAGACAGTGGTGGTTATATGGTGATCAAAACATTTCCACGCAGCGGGTAACCTGACATCGTTGGTAGCAGCCTGCGCGTCCGCAGCTCGTGGTCTAGTGGCTTGCGATCCTGCTTCTGGGACTCGGGTTCGATTCCCGGCCGTTCAAATGGCTCTGAGCACTATGGGACTTAACATCTGAGGTCATCAGTCCCCTAGAACTTAGAACTACTTACACCTAACTAACCTAAGGACATCACACTCATCCATGCCCGAGGCAGAATAAGAAGCTGCGACCGTAGCGGTCTCGCGGTTCCAAACTGAAGCGCCTAGAACCGCTCTGCCACACCGGACGACTTTCCCTGCCATGTTGGGGATTTTCTCTGCCCCGAGACTGGCTGTTAGTGTTGTTCTCATCATTTCATCATAATCATACGTGACAGAGGCTAGATTGGGCTGCGTAATAATAGGATTGTGTAAAAATTGGGACTTTGGACGGGCGCTGATGACCGCGCAGTTGAGCACCCCACAAACCAAACACCATCATCATAATTAGCCTGCGCAAAAATTTGTTAACCACGTTTGTGTAGCTTGATAAGGTATCTAAAATTTGTGTCAAGACTACTGCTGATGACAATAGAACGCTTTGTTCAATAAAAAGGGAAGTTTCGGGAAAGTTTATCAATAGGAGGGACTGTTTTGCCTTCCCAGACATCCTGTAAGAGATTGTAAATATATTTTCTTATTAAATTTTAAAATAAGGCATTACCTGCAGTCTTGTTCTGAAATTACAAAAGTTTTTCCGAAAGTAAGGATTCTCCTAAAATATTCACAATGTACAACATGGTCTTGTCAATTCTGTCGAAATTTAAAAGCGTTGCAATCGATGAAATCTTCCTGATATTGTATTTAACAGTTTTTTGGTAAATTAGTGCTCTACAATGTGCAAATAATTAGTAAGTTAAATCAAATTAACTGTAAACGTTATCAAAAACAAATTTACAGATAATGCATTTTAAATTATATGCTACTGGAAATTAACACATGTTTACATTATTAGGACAGGTAAAATTGTTGAAAGTTTAAAGAAACTCGGTTAATATGTAAACATCACACGTTCCGTGGTAAAAAGACGTCCGTCCTTTCAGGGTACAAGACAGCGTACGACCGAGGAAGTCCGCTCGTTTTGTTACTAGTTTCAAAAATATATAAATTTTCAGTTTGCCATAAAATTCTGAGGTTGAAGGATTAACAATACCTTGCAAACAGATTTAATACGTTATACAGCACTTAAATGTGTGTAGAAGTAAAAATATTTTCAACTGCTGCACAAAACACAATCTCGTGTCTCAGAACAACGAAAACAACAGAAATTATCAGAAACAGCTTATGGAGGTATGTAGTCTGCATTCCTTCATGTGGTTTGCTGTAAAACCGATCGCTAGCTGAAACATTAACCAGAATCCATCCTGTGTTCCTAGGTATACTACCCCCTCAGTATACAACACTATCTGCTAATTCAACTATTATTAGCAACTCTTAAGAGTTATGCTTTATACATATCCTCCATGGTAACGTACCTGAATGAGGATGAGTCTCACCGAATATGCGGATGTTGGACAGGAATACTGAATCACCAAAAACACATTATCGTTGCTAATACCGTGTAGAAAAACCGTTGTCATTCTAAACAGCTTCCAGTCGTCTCAGAACGGATAAATAGAGCTCCTGAATGGTTTTCAAGGGAATATTGTACAATCCACCTGCAAAACAGCAGCAAGCTCCGGTAACGATGATGCATGTGGATAGCCATCATGTAACCTTCTCTCTAAAGAAGACTACATGGTCTCAACGGTAGTAAGTTGCTGGTGACTTCAGTGGCCAGGGTAGATGCAAAAATTCATCCTTGCACTCCTGGACGACGCGAGCAGTATGAACAGGGTCTCTCCCGTCTTGGAAAGCAGCATCACCATTGGTGGATAAACATCGTACCATGTGGTGTACCTGTTCAGCCGAAATGGTAACACAACGCTTTACAGTACTGCGGCCTTGCAGAGTAAGCGTGGACACATGGAATATCAAGATATGGCTGCCGAAATTATCGAACACCCATTGTGTTTCTCTCTTCTGAGGTAAACACTGTTATAAGTCAAAAACAGCATGAAGCAAGGAGCATCCGACCAAACGACTTTTTTCATTACTCCACAGTCTAAGGTTTATGACCTCGGCACCACGTTTTCCTGTTACGGAAACAGGTCTGTGGCCGTAGAATCCCAGTTCTCCGCGCAATTCCCAGCATACGGAGCTCCCTTCGTGACGTTTTCGTGCTGACGGTGTGCTACATTCAGTCGCATTGACTTTGGCGTCTGCCGGCCGAAGTGGCCGTGCGGTTAAAGGCGCTGCAGTCTGGAACCGCAAGACCGCTACGGTCGCAGGTTCGAATCCTGCCTCGGGCATGGATGTTTGTGATGTCCTTAGGATAGTTAGGTTTAACTAGTTCTAAGTTCTAGGGGACTAATAACCTCAGCAGTTGAGTCCCATAGTGCTCAGAGCCATTTGAACCATTTGAACTTTGGCGTCTGTCGTCCTGTAATTTTTCGTCATGATCCTCCTCAATGACCGCTTGTCATCATCACTCAACACACAGTTTGGTCCTCTTGATGACTTACCAGATGATGTTTTACTGATTGACCTACATACTGTGTAAACATTGGATACGCTGAATCTGGAAGCACTGAACACAGCGGCTACCTTGTTTACGGAAAGACCTATTACACGAACCCAACAATTTGACTACGTTCGTATTTAATTCACAGTGCACTCACACATACACAGAACGCTTTTATGAATACAACTCATACTGTTAACTTTTCGTGGACGTCACAGGTCAAATAGAACGTCGCAGCCTGCAAGCTTGGCTAGAATCTGCATTTATGTTCAAGCAAGCACTTCTTTATTTCGAACCCGTAAAATGGAAAATGGCCCGCATCTCGTGGTCGTGCGGTAGCGTTCTCGCTTCCCACGCCCGGGTTCCCGGGTTCGATTCCCGGCGGGGTCAGGGATTTTCTCTGCCTCGTGATGGCTGGGTGTTGTGTGCTGTACTTAGGTTAGTTAGGTTTAAGTAGTTCTAAGTTCTAGGGGACTGATGACCATAGCTGTTAAGTCCCATAGTGCTCAGAGCCAATGGAAAACCAATTGTAGAAACTGTCGCCATGAAGTCGGTCAACGCTCGTTAAGCTCTGAATGAACTCCTTAATGTGTGTGGTTCAGCTGTAATTCACAACTTTAACTTCAGTGTTTTGTTCCCCTTCCACCGATGGCAATGTTGCCGGGAAACCAACGTGATCGCTTGTGTGAACATTATAAAAATGTTCAAATGTGTGTGAAATCATATGGGACTTAACTGCTAAGGTCATCAGTTCCTAAGCTTACACACTACTTAACCTAAATTATCCTAAGGACAAACACATACACCCATGCCCGAGGGAGGACTCCAACCTACGCCGGGACCAACCGCACAGTCCATGACTGCAGCGCCCATGACCGCTCGGCTAATCCCGCATGGCTGAACATTATAGATGCATTGCATACAGGGTGTTACAAAAAGATACTGCCAGACTTACAGGAAACATTCCTCACACACAAATAAAGAAAAGATGTTATGTGGACATGTGTCCGGAAACGCTTAACTTCCATGTTAGAGCTCATTTTAGTTTCGTCAGTATGTACTGTACTTCCTCGATTCACCGCCAGTTGGCCCATTTGAAGGAAGGTAATGTTGACTTCGGTGCTTGTGTTGACATGCGACTCATTGCTCTACAGTACTAGCATCAAGCACATCAGTACGGAGCATCAACAGGTTAGTGTTCGTCACGAACGTGGTTTTGCAGTCAGTCCAATGTTTACAAATGCGGAGTATGTATGGATTAGCACGGGGCAATAGCCGTGGCACGGTACGTTTCTGTCGAGACAGATTTCCAGAACGAAAGTGTCCCAACAGGAAGACGTTCGAAGCAATTGATCGGCGTCTTAGGGAGCACGGAACTTTCCAGCCTATGACTCGCGACTGGGGAAGACCTGACGATAACCCTAATGTCAGCGTCAGAGAAGTTGCTGCTGTACAAGGTAACGTTGACCACGTCACTGTATGGAGATTGCTACGGGAGAACCAGTTGTTTCCGTACCATGTACAGCGTGTGTAGGCTCTATTAGCAGCTGATTGGCATCCACGGGTACACTTCTGCGAATGGTTCATACAACAATGTGTCAATCCTCACTTCAGAGCAAATGTTCTCTTTACGGATGAGGCTTCACTTCAACGTGATCAAATTGTAAATTTTCACAATCAACATTTGTGGGCTGACGAGAATCCGCACGCAATTGGGCAATCACGTCATCAACACAGATTTTCTGTGAACATTTGGGCAGGTATTGTTGGTGATGTCTTGATTGGGCCCCATGTTCTTCCATCTACGCTCAATGGAGCACGTTATCATGATTTAATACGGGATACTCTACCTGTGCTGCCTTTACAAGTACGACACAACATGTGGTTCATGCACAATGGAGCTCCTGCACATTTCAGTCGAAGTGTTCGTACGCTTCTCAACAGCAGATTAGGTGACCGATGGATTGGTAGAGGCGGACCAATTCCATGACCTCCACGCTCTCCTGACCTCAACCCTCTTGACTTTAATTTATGGGGGCATTTGAAAGCTCTTGTCTACGCAACCCCAGTACCAAATGTAGAGACTCTTCGTGCTTGTATTGTGGTCGGCTGTGATACAATACGCCATTCTCCAGGGCTGCATCAGCGCATCAGGGATTCCATGCGACGGAGGCTGGATGCATGTATCCTCGCTAACGGAGGACATTTTGAACATTTCCTGTAACAAAGTGTTTGAAGTCACGCTGGTGTGTTCTGTTGCTGTGTGTTTCCATTCCATGATTAAAGTGATTTGAAGAGAAGTAATAAAATGAGCTCTAACATGGAAAGTATGCGTTTCCGGACACATGTCCACATAACATATTTTCTTTCTTTGTGTGTGATGAATGTTTCCTGAAAGTTTGGCCGTACCTTTTTGTAACACCCTGTATAGTTTCGTTGTTACCTAAAGTGAACGTATTCTTGCATCTGTATACACAGTCAGTGGAAATGAACCATGTGACGATGACACGTATTCATTCTCTATCAGTTTCAAATATTCACAGATTTAAATCACCAATATACCTGACGTTTACATTAGAAAACGGAAATATAAACACGGCTGAACACCCGGAAGTACAACCTGAATCAATCACAACGAAAAAACCTGAAAGTTTGCATAACAGCATTTTTCTAAAGTGATACTGTTTTACGAGTACATTCTGTTTTCGCAGTGTTCCTCTTGTAAGCGGATAAGCGCCGAAACTTTTATCGAGGACTTTAGTAATTAAAATTTTAAAAGCCACGCACGACAATGATGTATTTTAAAAATTAAAAAAAAAAGAACACCAGCTGAAGGTGTCATGTTTACATTTCTCACAGTTTTTGTTGTAAATAATTTTATTATCATTCATTGATTTGCCGAATCACCTCCCTTATCGTGTATTGCCGGGATCTCTGAAGTCAAAGTAAATGACTAAGCAGCTTTCGAAGATGTGGGGTGGAAAAGTATTTTCAAGCAGAAACATGGGCGCACTGAGCACATCACCGTGTAGGGCATACGAAATCACGTGACAGACTTTACGACGTCGTAATCCCCTGATTGGACGCTGGATCATAAACTGTAGGGCAGTATCCAGCGAATGCTGCCGCAGCACACGTGAAAGACCACTACTGATTAAACCCGATGGGAACTGGCATTCAGACCATTAGAAGTGAAGGAGAAACAGGTCCTCAGGGACTCCGAATGAGCGTTTAGTCGAATTTCGTCTATGTGTCTCGTACTATTAGCGCGTGTCTATCTGGGGGTTACCGTATGGATTCGAAATTATGATGAGCTGATCAGGCGTATAACTTACGTCCGTCAGAAGCTTTGCAGGGCGTCTATTAGCAACGTGACAACCTCATCGCACTAATGTACCAATGATATATAGGACTGTAGTTTTTCGTGGACTTGCTGGAAGCTAATGCCTCCAAATTTCTTATGTGAGAACTCTTAAAACGATTTAAATGAAACAAACGCTACTATAATTCTACATCTTTACTCTGCACGTCTATATATTTATTTCACAACATAGCCACCTTCGCAACAAACACGTTTCTCCCAACCAGAGATCATGTTTTTGGTGCCGTCACTGTACAATGTTTGACTTTATTGACGCAGTCACAACCTCACGTCTCCTTCCACTACTTCATCACTATCAAAGTAAAGTCCTGGAACTCAAAGGTGTTCTTTCGGTTTTGGAAACGAATGAAAATCAGATGGAAAATGATCAGTGACAGTGGATCGAATGAACTGAAGGCTGAGGCAGCGGGTGCGTCCTCTGTGGATGAACTTTTTGAATTAAAAACTCGATTACAATACGTTGTTTACCAACAACCGACTTAATTGCGTTACACAGAGCCATGTTACACGCTGCAATTTGGAGCCCACTATCAGCAAATTGCTTCAAATATGTAGACATGATAAGGACGTAGGATGTCAGTCACGTTTGTGTTATTTAGAAAGCTTTAAGTATTTTCACATAAAAAACTTCGGAGGCTTTGCTTTACAGAACACCCACGTGGAATTTTAGATTTAAGAATTAAAGCCACCATTCGTAAACAAACATTGCTGTTTGTGAGTTCTCTCGAATGATTTAGAAGCCGCTCTGTTTACAATGTCACCGTTAATACGTAGTGTGAAATGTAAATAAAATTCTAGTAAAGCGATTATACAGGGTGATTCAAAAAGAATACCACAACTTTAGGAATTTAAAACTCTGCAACGACAAAAGGCAGAGCTAAGCACTATCTGTCGGCGAATTAAGGGAGCTATAAAGTTTCATTTAGTTGTACATTTGTTCGCTTGAGGCGCTGCTGACTTGGCGTCAGCGTCAGTTGATGCTAAGATGGCGACCGCTCAACAGAAAGCTTTTTGTGTTATTGAGTACGGCAGAAGTGAATCGACGACAGTTGTTCAGCGTGCATTTCGAACGATGTATGGTGTTAAACCCCCTGATAGGTGGTGTATTAAACGTTGGTATAAACAGTTTACAGAGAATGGGTGTTTGTGCAAAGGGAAAAGTTCTGGACGGCCGAGAACCAGTGATGAAAATGTAGCACGCATCCAGCAAGCATTTGTTCGCAGCCCAGGAAAATCGACTCGCAGAGGTAGCAGAGAGCTGCAAATTCCACAATCAACTGTATGGAGAGTCCTACGAAAAAGGTTAGTTATGAAACCTTATCGTCAACTACCCGAGGCGATGGATCGGCCGCCAGGCAGCCCGTGACAGAGCACTTCATCACTGGCCTCCAAGAAGCCCTGATCTTACCCCCTGCGATTTTTTCTTATGGGGGTATGTTAAGGATATGGTGTTTCGGCCACCTCTCCCAGCCACCATTGATGATTTGAAACGAGAAATAACAGCAGCTATCCAAACTGTTACGCCTGATATGCTACAGAGAGTGTGGAACGAGTTGGAGTATCGGGTTGATATTGCTCGTGTGTCTCGAGGGGGCCATATTGAACATCTCTGAACTTGTTTTTGAGTGAAAAAAAAACTTTTTACATACTCTTTGTAATGATGTATAACAGAAGGTTATATTATGTTTCTTTCATTAAATACACATTTTTAAAGTTGTGGTATTCATTTTGAATCACCCTGTACATATAATGACATTTTGAACGAGTACATGCAGGCGGTAAGATTACAATAATTTTATGCAAGTCAAGTTTTGCATTATACTGGTATGACTTGAATCATATGTTAAAATAAATCGAACAAAATTACTGGCGTTGGCCAAAGTACAGAGGATATTAAGTAAAACTAAAGAACTAACGGTAAAAGAGCCAACTCTGTCCATGTGTGCCGGCCGTGGTGGCCGAGCGGTTCTAAGCGCTTCAGTCTGGAACCGCACGACCGCTACGGTCGCAGTTTCGAATCCTGCCTCGGGCATGGATATGTGTTAGGTTTTAGTAGTTCTGAGTTCTAGGGGACTAATGACTTCAGATGTTAAGTTCCATAGAGCTCACAGCCATTTGAACCATTTACCCGTGTGTCGTCCTCACGTTTGGATGAAATGCGGCATTCGACTCTTCAATGAGATAGGAATTCTTTCACGTACTTCCATATCATCACTGACGTCTTGAAAAGACTACAGTTTGCCACTGCAGCTCTTCAATCCTATTAGCAGAAGCGCTGCGCACTGCACGTCTGAGTTGGCTGTATGCAGAAAAATCCAGATTTAGGATAGACGATCTAGGAGGCCACAATACATGCAATGCTTTTAAGTCAATGAGATTGTTATTTAAGTCACTAGATTCTGACAACACTTTTTCCTTCATCTCTTTATCATCTGCTTATTAAGTAGACCAAAATTTGGGAAAAGAGTGCCAAACATAACTTCACTGCATGATTTATAATTTTCGCTTTGTATTTTGCGTGCAGGGGCTTCTATTACGAGGCTCCTATTTTTACAACATCCGATCTGATGCGAAACTAAAACCACAGTAAAAATTCGATGGAGGTTTGAGCATATGTATTCGCAACGTCTCTTGTATGGCCAAAGATCGTGTCATGTTCAAGTTTTCGGTGATGATTGCAAAGCGAGCACTTAAAGATGCTTAGAACAACAGAGTTTCTCTCTAAATATGAAATACCTGCTTTTATTCAGCCACATAATGTATCCGTAATGTGTTTCCTTCTGCTTCACAGTGCTAGCCCCCCCCCCCCTCCCCCAACTACATATGCAACGAAGACGTTTCTGCAGCGTTTTAGACGTGAAGCGTTTAGCACCCACCTACAGAGCGGACTTCGCTCCCACTGACTTTCATTTCTTCACTCTCATGAACCGCTGGCCATGAAGAAAGCATTTTGTCACACACAGTGTGCTACAGACCAGCGTAGGGAATCTCCCGAGAGCACAGGCGGCTGCTCTCTATGACGAAAGTGTTGGAAAGTTGGTACCACACTACAACCAATGTCTGAAATCGGAGCAGTGACTTTGTAGAAAAGAATCTGGAAGGTATACTGGAGGTTGAAAAAAGTAGCCCTCGTAAAATTTGAGGAAATAAATTAATAGTAATGACCACCGGCTCACAGGAAACTACACGGCTTTCAGTTTGTAATCCTTACTACATTACGGAAAAACTTACATCATTCAAATTTGACATAACGCAATAAGGAAAGTTACTGGGGTTATGCCTATTACAACTGCAAAAATTCGCTTACCTTACAGCTATAACACAAAAACAAGTAATTCACAATACCTTCCATCCAGTTGCTAGATTTTACATCACGACAAAACCTTGCTACCTTGTGCTTCCAAAATTGCGGAAATTCGCTACTGTCATAAAATTCGGGGAATTTCATATGACTTAAGATACGTGGCAGCGAGAACTTCTATGAAGCAAGGTGTATTACAAAAGCAAACAATCGATGCACAAAGATACAGTCCAGTTACAAAACATGTATAACATCAGATACATCCTTTTTCCATATGAGCGAATGCATTTATACTTCGTGACAGACACGAAACCAAAAACAAATTCAGCAATTTTGTAGGTTCTAACCAGCTGAAAAATGCTCCTGTCGTGGCAAGAAAAAGGCTTATATGCTCTCCCCTAAAATATTCTGACACGAAAGTATGGAACCAGCTGCCTCAAACCTCAATCAACATTCCTTACCAAAAATTTTGTCATGTAAACATATTTTTTACAGAGAACATTCTACAGCCTTTCACCCATTCTCTCTGTACAGTGAAGCCTTCATACTCAACATCTCCGTCCCATTGCCACTATATATGTCTCTTTCCCAATATCCCCTTTTTCTCTCATTTTCACTTTCTCCTGTCTCTCCTAGTGTCACATTCTTCATCCCATTCTCGCGATCTTTTTTACGACTGGCTATTTCTCTGCCAATTTCACTCTCTCTCTGTCCCGCTGTCTTTGTCTTTCTTCCGTTCTTTTCCTCTGCAATTGCGACTGTCCCTTTCTTTCTCACTTAGAGTCTGCTGCCTTTCTCTTCCACAATCACTGTCTCCTCTCCATGTATGACCTTGGAGATGGTTCGCTCGATTTTTCGAGTCTTGAACTGGGAAATATTAACACGTAGGTGTATAAGATGGGAGAATATTTTTGTGTGAAATTTTTTCAGTCTGAGATGGTGGCGGGGAGGCAGGGGGGTAGGGTGGAGCAGACAGGGTTTCCCTACCCTCCAAGCCTATGTGTAGTCTCCACTCACCTCTCTTTTCACTTCCACTGTCTACTCTCTCTTTTGCTCCCACTTCTGTTACATCCACCTCACTTTATCTTTTGCTGCTACTCTCTACCACTGACCATCACTATATCCTCTGTCCACTGTCTTTGGCTCCCAGATCTATTGTCTTCATTCATTTCTCTTCCTCTTTTACAGCCATTTTCTCTGTCTGCCTCTACTCTCTTCCTCTCGTACTGCCAATATCTCTCTCTGCTATTTTCTTCTGGCACAAAAGGCCCGAATATGTTTGTATGCTAAATTTAAGGTCATAGAGGCAAAATGGGGATTTTGATAGCTAGTGCCTCACTTTTCTGTCAGAGTATTTCAAAAAGGAGCATTTTCGCCTTTCTAGGGCTCCAGTGGAAGCATTTTTCAGCTATTTCCCTTCTTTCCCCTGAAACAGCACTGTGTGCTGCTCATATAAAACAGGTTGTGTAGGTCAGGAATGTTATGACCGTTATTTATATAGTTCGACACATTTACATACTTTGTCAACTCTAAACAACATATAAGTACGCGAAACACAAGGTTAACACACAATCGTCTCTCATCCAACAAAAATTCACTTTACACTACTTTACATAAAATTGCACAAAAATTTTAGGCTACACCTAAAGTATCTGAAAAATCCGTTGACTGATTTGCACGTATAAAGGCTCGATACTGATAACAGGCAAAAATCGTCGAAATTCTCGATTCCCGGAAAGGATGAACTCTATGTTAATATAACCGCGTATGTACGTAACCTTCGTTGCGCGGGTCATATGCCCATTTTCCAGATTTTATAATTTTTAGTGCTTTGGTTTTTTTTATATTGGTCGCTCGTAGAAGTTTGTCGCACAGTAATTCTGCCGATGAAGGCTTAATTTTGGATAGACGTAAATTGTAGTGGTTTTTACGCTGTAAATAGGAAGTGGAGCCGAAGTTCTCACACTGATTTCTACAACCACGACCTCATACCCATTATGGATAAAATCAAATAATGGTGTAACGGTTAATTGGAAAAGGCACATGCATTTCTTTCCTCATCTCTCCCCAAAGCTAGATTATGCTACGCTCCTTCTAAAATAGTAGTCGGCGACACTTCAAGTCCTAATCTGATTTCTACTTTCTTCCCTTCGAAAGAATCAAATTGCATTCTGAAGAAAAACTAATTTACGGAAGCTATGCACTATCACGTCATTTTTGTGTGGCCGAAAGCAGTTGTTTCAACTTCATCTGGTTGCGCAGACCCATCAAATTCGAAACCTGTGCCCATAAAAAACTGCACTGCAGACTGCACTCTACTTAAAACGGGTCGGCTGCAACTGTTGCAATCTCCACCTCTGCGGCACCAGCTATCCCGGCCGCTGGAGTCTGTTGCTCGATGGCCAATTCCCGCCTCCCCTCCTGCCCCTCCCCTCCCTGGGTGCGGCGCTGGTGGTCCTCCCTGCAAATCCCGCTCATTTTCTCATCAGGCGAGATTGCGTTTAGCCTCGCCTTTCTTGCAGCTTTTCTCCGCTTCCCCTTTCGACCGCGGCAGCTGCTGTTGGCCGCTGTTTGTTACCGCCGACGAATCCTTGTGGACGATTGCAATTCGCCCTCATCGCATCGCCGAGCGTCGCTAATGGAAAACGGCGGACCGAGAGTGTGGTGAGCGCCTGATGAAACGGTTATCGTGGCAAGTAGAAGGTGGACACCCCAGATCCTAAGACGTGGGGGCGTGCTCGCCACAGGTCCGCTGCTGCCTGTCCCGAGCGTTCCCATTCGTTGCCGCGACAGAAAGTAAATCGATACAAAGTACGTTGTCATGTTTGGTCGCTTTATTTAGCACTCCCTGCGATGCCAAGTCGTACTGGTAGCCGCCATATTTTATTTACTCGTTCGGCGCTTGTTTTGAAAGACAGGTAGGTGGCTGGTAGAACCGAGTGCACGATAGTGCTCGATACCAACATGTTCCAAAAAGCCGCGCCCGAAAATACTTTTTTACAGGGGGTCATATCTCTGGTCCCATTAACCGCAGAGATAGGTATTTTGTACAGCCGCTGACTTATCGATCATTTATGTAGCTTTCGGAACGACGGGCTTACTGCAGCCGTCTTCAAATCTTAAACATTACACATTTCCTCCATCCCAGGCAAATTGAGCTAACCGGGAGGCTTTTTGCAGTAGATATGGTCTGTAATAGGCCTTAGAGGACTTGTAAAAGCGCCATGTTTTCCTGGGCGGTTCCTGAGAAAACTACGAAAATCAACTGTTTGTGTACCAAAACTGCCAGTTGTTGGGATGGAACCTTCTATAATTTCTGTTCATGGCAAATCGTCAAATTTTAACCACATGTTCTTATGATGTTTTTGTCCTAGAATCTTGAAACTTTTTTCTGTACCTTTGTCTTTTACGGGTATCCAGAGGTTACCGTCTTTATGCATGTTAAATACCCACGTAGTATCCGTTCTCAGGCGTGAGGTAATGGTAACTGACGTAGTGCACATACGGCAAGGGTTCTTGGGCCATCGCAAGAATTCCGTGATCAACAAACTGTGTTTTGGTCGTTATTTTCTTACCAATAAAAATTGATGACGCGCTGTTTCTGTATAATCGGCACTTCACACCTATAAAGTGGTCTTGACCTTGAAATTTTTCAATGGTACATGACCGTGTAAGCACATTATAAAATATTATTTTGTCATGTGAAATCTACATCTACATCTACATGGATACTCTGCAAATCCCATTTTAGTACCTGCAAAGGGTTCGTCGAATCACTTTAGCAATTCTCTATTATTCCAATCTTGTACAGCGCGCGGAAAGAACGGACACCTATATCTTTGCGTAAGAGCTCTGATTTCCCTTATTTTATCATGGTGATGTATGTTAGTGTCAACAAAATATTTTCACATTCGGTGGAGAGAGCTGGTGATTTGAATTTCGTGAGAAGATTCCGCAGCAACGAAAAACGCCTTTGTGTCAGTGATATCCAATCGAAACTTGTATCTTTTCAGTCACACTCTCTCCCCTATTTTGCGATAATACAAAACGTGCTGACCTTCTTTGATCTTTTTTTATATTCCGACAACCCTATCTGGTAAGGATTGCAACCGGCGCAGCAGTATTCTAAAAGAGGACAAGCGTAGTGTAACCAGTCTCCTTGGTAGATCTGTTACATTTTCTAAGTGACCTGCCAATAAAACGCAGTGTTTGGTTAACCTTCAAATGATTCAAATGGCTATGAGAGCTAAGGGACTTAACATCTGAGGTCATCAGTCCCCTAGAACTTAGAACTACTTAAACCTAACTAACCTAATGACATCACACACATCCATGCCCGAGGCAGGATTCGAACTTGCGACCGTAGCAGTCGCGCCGTTCCGGACCGAAGCGCCTAGAACCGCTAGGCTACCGCGGCCGGCGGTTAACCTTCCCCACAAAATTTTCTATGTGTTCCTTCCAATTTAAGTTGTATGTAATCCCTAGGTAATTAGTTGAATTTACGGCCTTTAGATTGGACCGATTTATCGCGCAACCGAAGTTTGACGAATTCCTTTTAGCACTCATGTGATAACCTCACACTTTTCGTTATTTAGGGTCAATTTCCAATTTTCGCACCATTCAGCTATCTTTTCTAAATAATTTTGCAGTTCGTTTTGGTCTTCTGATGACGTTATTATTCGATAAAGGAGAGCGTCATCTGCAAACAATCTAAGACGGCTGCTCAGACTGTCTCCCAAATCGTTTATATAAAAAAGGCACAGCAAAGGACCTTAACTACCTTGGGAAACGCCAGAAATCACTTCTGTTTTACTGGATGACTTCCCGTCAGTTACTTCAATTAATACAAACTATGACTTTTCTGACAGGAAATCACGAATCCAGTCACATAACTGAGACGATATTCCATAAGCACGCAGTTTCACTACGAGCCACTTGTGTGGTACAGCATCAGAAGCCTTCCGGAAATCCAGAAATAAGGAATCAATCTGATATCCCTTGTCAATAGCACTCAAAACTTCCAGCGAATAAAGAGCTAGTTGTGGTTCACAAGAACGATGTTTTCTAAACCCATGTTGACTGAGTGTCAATAGACAGTTTTCTTCGAGGTGATTCATAATTTCGTACACAATATTTGTTCCGGAATCCTGCTGCATATCGACGTTAACGATATGGGCCTGTAATTAAGTGGATTACTCCTATTCCCTTTCTTGAATATTGGTGTGACCTCTGCAACTTTCCAGTCTTTGGGCGAGGATCTCGCGTAGAGCAAACTGTTGTATATTATTCTTAAGCATGGAGCTGATACATCAGCACACGGTACTCCGAAAGGAACCTAATTGGTATACAGTCTGGACCGGAAGACTTGCTAAGTGATTTAAGTTGCTTCACTGTTCCGAAGATATTTACTTCTACGTTACTCATATTGGCAGCTGTTCTCGATTCGAATTCTGGAATATTTACTTAGTCTTCTTTTGTGAAGGCATTTCAGAAGTCTGTGTTCAGTAACTCTGCTTTGGCAGCACTGGTTTCGATAGTATTTCCATATAAAAATCGAAACTTGTGACATAAATTGCTGTTTCTTTTGATAACATTGACGTAGAAGTTTAAATGCTTTACTCGGAAGAGAGACCGTGGACCTTAGAATGTGACACAAAAACCGATACGTCTACACATTATTGGGGAAAAGGAGTCTTAACAAACGGATAGACAGAAAAACTAATAATAAATGAATGTTTCTTTTAGTGTGATGTAATTACAAATCAGCAATTTCCGGATTTCTTTCCTTTCTTGTTGTGTGAAACCTTTCTTATTGTCAAATATCATCATTCTAGGTCAATGAGAAGTACCGTATATATATATTGAATGAGTTTTCAAGTATCAAGATATGTACATTGACTTAGAACCTAAAATGTTTTACGTAGCCAAGTGACTGTAGAGCTTAGTACGTGGTATAGGTATCAAGTTGATAACCCCCCCATTCCCGAGAAAAAGGATTCTTAACAGTCTGACAGACAGACGATCGGGGGTTCCGTTTATCCAGTCGTAGTACGGAACCCAAAAATAACTTGCCTACTTCGTTTGGTTGTGGTGCAAAGGACACAGGGGCGCTTTTCGGTTTTACAATTTCAAGAGGCCAGCCATAGCCACACGTATTCAAGAATTTGTTTGATCCACGTTTGTAATTAAAGAAAACCTCGCAATTTTGTATATGTAAGATAAAGGCAACAAACTACATCCACTAAGACAATTAGAGATTGCCTTACGTAACGTGGAAAAGAGTAATTAATATACACGGGTGTCCAAAATTAAAGCAACAAACTATTTCCCTGCCCCATGTCTAATTCGTGATATATTCATACAAACTGTCGGCTTATGTCTCTACGACCGTGTTCTGCACGGGAGATGGCAGTACGGTCAACGGACAACCACGCCAGCCATGATGCCAGGGTACCAATCAAGCAGGGTACCGTTTGCAGAGTAGTCCCATATCCGCAATCGCTGTCTACACAGTCACAGACGGTGCAGTATGAAACAGAGAAGACGCCTACAGACTCTCCACTGTGGAGGGCCGCAGTAAGAATGGGAGCAGTGAATCGTTGTATTGTTTCTTGGAGGAGGCGACAGTTTATAGAGACCTAAATTGTATCCCGGAGACCATTACAGGACCGACCACGTATTACATCAGAAGGAGTGGACTGTTGTGCTGCACTGCAACTGGTATCTGATCTCTCAGCATCCACTGGACGTGTTGTATCGAAGAAAACGATGCACAGAAGGCTTCAGCAGAGCGGCCTCTATTGCTGGAGACCTGCTAGAAGTTTACCACTGGCGTGTCTTCTTTCTCTGCCTAGTGATGACTGGGTGTTGTGTGCTGTCCTTAGGTTAGTTAGGTTTAAGTAGTTCTAAGTTCTAGGGGACTGATGACCATAGATGTTAAGTCCCATAGTGCTCAGAGCCATTTTTTGGCGTGTCTTCACAAAGGGAACGTCTAGGGTGGAGTCGTCAACATGCCACCTGGGCCGTCGAACAGAGAGTATGTAATACTACCGGTTAGCCGTGTGGTCTAACGCACTGCTTTCTGGGCGTGAAGGCGTGCCGGTCCCAGGCACGAATCAGGCCGGTGGATTATTGTCGAGGGCCGGTGTGCCGGCCAGTCTGTGGATGGTTTTTAGAGCTGTCTTCCATCTGCTTCGGCGAATGCGGTCTGGTTCCCCTTATTCCGCCTCAGTTACATTATGCCAGCGATTGATCCGCAAACACTTTCTCCACGTACGCGTACACAATAATTTCTCTACGACGCAAACATAGGGGTTACACTCTCCTAGTGTGAGACGTTCTCTGCGGGATCCACTGGGGTCGAACCGCACAATAACTCTGGGTTCGGTATGGGGCGGCTGTGGGGTGAGTGGATTGCTGTAGCCTATTGTGGGGTTGTCAGCCACTGCGGGCTACGGCAGAGACGAAGCCTCTCCGTCGTTTCTAGGCCGCGTGACCGCTACGGTCGCAGGTTCGAATCCTCCCTCGGGCATGGACGTGTGTTATGTCCTTAGGTTAGTTAGGTTTAAGTAGTTCTAAGTTCTAGGGGACTGATGACCTCAGATGTTAAGTCCCATAGTTCTCAGAGCCATTTGAACCATTTCGTTTCTAGGTCCCCAGTTCCATACAATACAATACAATACAATACAATACAATACAATGTCTATATTTGCAAATGTTCTTTAATCCGACTACTATGCCGTAGTCCTTAGCTTATTACGTAGACGTTGGTCTCAATAAAGGCCTATCATTCACCCTCCCTACATGACGTTGCTAATTCCGGTGACATACCGTAATTTTACCATGTAGACTATATAAATTAAGTAACCGACATGATTTTTTTACGTATTAAGTATCTTCTCATTAAACCTATAAATGATTAAAGAAATGTACATATCCGAAACCTGCTGATTCTCCCGCCTAAGCAATTACAGTTGGGAAGGCTTACTAGAAGTACATTACACGTTACAGATATTTAATATACATTCGGGGAAAATTTATTTGTGTATCACGTTACTTTAATAAAAAGAAATATTCGACGGCTAACGTATCACGTGTTATTTCGTGCTGAAGCTGATAATTTCTTGTCAGCCTGACACACTAAACGACGCATGTTCTTTTACGTGCAATAAATACAGTTCTCTGTACTTGAAGTTAATAAATGATGTGGCATTGACAGTACTTACATGGGAATGAATTTAAATCCTATCTGAAGATTTAAATTGATTTTATTGAATAAGAAATATATAACATGTGCAACAGATTCTGAAAGCGTTAAAGAAACGTATGATTGTACCACTCCTTTTCAGGAAGGAAACTTACTACGACCATGTTAAACTCAAACTAAAATCCCTGAAAATTTAATAACAAATTGTTAGAGAGTGGAAGAGAATTGTTGGTGCCTCTTATTCGAGAGATAAATGAATCTGCGAAGCAGATAATCTGAGAAGTTGTTATTCCAACCAAATATTATACCCAAGTCGTTGAAGATAAGACTCAAAAGAATGTGGTCTATGTCTTGGGGGACTCTAATATACTGAGTAAGTTAAAAATAAATATTCAGACATGCAGACGTAGCACCAAATTAGTAAAAGCCGCACAAGGCTACTGGTGCTGCGAAAGCCGTGTAAAATATGAACATCCAGTCCTTGTACAACTCGTTACGTGGGCGTTAAACATATACCTTTAGTGTTCAGTACTAACATCTTCAGTGCATGAATGATTATAAACAAGTGAATCAAACTTGTTAGCGTGTTTGGCAGGGACACGTTCAGCAACAAACTTTTAGAGGAATTTTATCATAGTACGGAGCTCATGAACGCAGTTTCGTTCAGCGAGATTAAAAAAAGGCAGTTGTCTACTTCTGTCAGTAGCTCAAACAGAGCGCACTGCAATACATCTTAATCGTGCAACTGATACTGGAGTCTATGGCTATAGCATTACAACTGAAGAATACAGTGACGTAACTCACGCATGGTGGACTGAAATTGTTTACTAAAATATTCGTACACTTACCACCATCTGCCGATGATACAGATGAGAAGCTCACTTACCTGCAAACAAAAGAAAATAATAATTAGTAAAATGATGTATCATGGAATGTTCACAGATATCTAGAGAAGCACCAAGGGATTCATAGTTGCAATATAAATGTTACAGCTTTCGGCTACAAAGTTATCCAGTCACAAAATAATTTACACTGCCTGCTGTTAAATATGGAATAAGTGGATGATGATGATATAATAATTACTTGTATCCCAGTCTTTGTGTGGATTCCTTATGTGTGAAGTCTATTCATAGAGTAGTCGTTTAAACTACGTGGCCATATAATATGTGGCGTATCGACGTCAATTTGCTGTTTCGGAGACTATCATCGTCATCGTTGTGACTATCATCGTCATCGTTATCAGACGTAAAAGCAACGGACGGAAACGGGCGGCATCCATGCTTCCTGAATTTGATAGGGGTGCGCAAAGCGGTCCGGGCCAGCCGTACAGTATATCCCTGTGTGACTTCCAGCATACTGACATGTTCCTAAAAGCGAGAGGTTCTAAGATTTGGTGTAGTAGAGAGGCCAACACTTAAATATACAGAGAGAAAGTGATGTCAGTCTGTGAAATTCTGGAGTCAGCGTAACTACACCTGAAGTACATGTTAAGGATACACAGAAATTTAGGAGAAAATGAAGGAACAACTCTGACAACGTTAGAGACTCCATATATGGTCTATTACTGATCAAATTAGGCCCCGTAACATCGAGGGCAAGACAAAAATTGTGGCCAGAAGGCTGCTGAATACGTGACCTGTGACTCCTCCCGTTGAATACAGCCTCTGTCACAGGACGCCTGCAACATGCTGGGTTTCACGATTGTGCCAGATTTTGTAACACATTTGCTGTTGCTAGGTGTGATTAACATTACGACTCTTATTTGTTCCAGTTTACAATTCTCTCTAGAGTCCTCTTATAACACATTTTCTGAGGTTGTTGTTGTTGTTGTTGTTGTTGTGGTCTTCTGAGACTGGTTTGATGCAGCTCTCCATGCTACTCTATCCTGTGCAATCTTCTTCATCTCCCAGTACCTACTACAACCTACATCCTTCTGAATCTGCTTAGTGTATTCATCTCTTGGTCTCCCTCTACGATTTTTACCCTCCACGCCGCCCTCCAATACTAAACTGGTGATCCCTTGATGCCTCAGAAAATGTCCTACCAACCGATTCCTTCTTCTGGTCAAGTTGTGCCACAAACTTCTCTTCTCCCCAATCCTATTCAATACTTCCTCATTAGTTATGTAACCTACCCATCTAATCTTCAGCATTCTTCTGTAGTACCACATTTCGAAAGCTTCTATTCTCTTCTTGTCCAAACTATTTATCGTCCATGTTTCACTTCCATACATGGCTACACTCCATACAAATACTTTCAGAAATGAC
Organism: Schistocerca nitens; assembly: GCF_023898315.1. Lineage (NCBI taxonomy): Eukaryota > Metazoa > Arthropoda > Insecta > Orthoptera > Acrididae > Schistocerca > Schistocerca nitens. Next base: position 379,013,655 of record NC_064622.1, on the reverse strand, counting down.
TTCCTGACACTTAAATCTATACTCGATGTTAACAAATTTCTCTTCTTCATAAACGCTTTCCTTGCCATTGCCAGTCTACATTTTATATCCTCTCTACTTCGACCATCATCAGTTACTTTGCTCCCCAAATAGCAAAACTCCTTTACTACATTAAGTGTCTCATTTCCTAATCTAATTCCCTAAGCATCACCCGACTTAATTCGACTACATTCCATTATCCTCGTTTTGCTTTTGTTGATGTTCATCTTATATCCTCCTTTCAAGACGCTATCCATTCCATTCAACTGCTCTTCCAAGTCCTTTGCTGTCTCTGACAGAATTACAATGTCATCGGCGAACCTCAAAGTTTTTATTTCTTCTCCATGGATTGAGTACTATAACATATCGCGGAAAGCTGTAGCTTTCAATGACTTACATTACCATTATCGACAGTAAATGAACTGATTACATGCAGTACGACGGCTTTCCATGTTGTCAATAGTCCGTGAGAAGCTTCTGTAAATTATCACAGTGCCTGGGATCCTGAATGCGGAATTTCTAAGGAAAAAACGCTAGTGGAAGGTATACTGCAACATCCACGCTCTAGCTAATGAAACAGCTTGAAACTTCATGCTAGCGTGGACAGTAAACCAAGGTCTTACTGTACAAGGATATTTTCTAAGTACTTCGTTACGCAGTAATTATATTTCGCTGAAAACATCTGCACAGCAGTATGAGCTGTGTGTCGTGTTTGGAAACGTATATGTTCCATTCACTCACGACTCTTGTTGTTAATAACAGCAATGTCTGCTTGAATTTTCTCACTCAGACATGAATACAACGCTGCTCACTTGCATCTCGGGTTAGTTCTTTCTTCAGCGTTGCACATTAACAGTAATACACACCAGGTCGGATAGGCTTGTAGGTGAAGATTTGGCCGTTACACACCTCGTATATGGTTTCATTTAGCGCAGTGGAAGAGCGGCAGCACGATGCTTTACTTACTGTTCCCGCGGCAAAAGCAAACACCCAGTGACATTCTGGGACGAGAATGGTTGAACTAGATTGTGTTTCCTGCTTTCAGATTTATTGATTGCATGTGACAGATTTTTTGAGCTTTTTGAAAATGTTTCTACATATGTCAAAGCAGTTAGAGTGACAAAAAGAATCAATACAGTTATAAAAACTGACGCATGTATGTGTGTACCTTCCACATCTCCTCCTAAATCACTGAGCCGATTCCAAAACCAGACTCAGTAGACATATCTCTTGCTATCAGGCAACAATCGATGTGGGGGTAGGAACCACCTGACTGTCACAGTTCAGGAGATGTCATGTTATAAAAAATGAGATGCGTGAAAAACTACTACGTTATGTTTATTACTTCTTTGCTAATAACTCTATTAGGAATATATATCGTAGATAGTATCCACATATACAGATGAATGTACCTTCACAAACACACTGATCAGCCAGAACATAGAGACAGTCTACGAAAAGCTAATATGTCCACCACTGACACGGATAACATTGGCGACGTCTTGGTATGGAAGCAATGCGGCTCTGGTAGGTCGTTGGAGAGAGTTGGCTCCACATCTACACACAAGTCATCTAATTCCCGTAAATTACGGTGAGGGGGCCAAGAACTCTGACGCCACATTTAATCACAGCGCAGATATGTTCGTTTAGGCTCAGATCTGGCGAGATGGGAGGCTAAGAAATCTACGTGAACCTGCCACTGTGTTCCTCAAACCACCCCATCACGCACCTGGCACTGTGGCACGTCGAGCTATCTCACTGAAAAATGCCACTGCCGTCGCGAAACATGATCGTCATTAATGGGTATACGTGGTCTGCAACTAGTATACGATACTTCTTGACCGTCATGGCGCCATGCACGAGCAGAACTGACCCATACATGCCGACTTGAAGGACAACGGAACCGACGCCAGCTTGTCTCCGTCTCCCAGTACAGGTGTCAGAAAGCTGTTCCCCTGGAAGACGACGCATCCGCATGCTATCATTGCCATGATGAAGAAGGTGACGGGATTAATCGGATTATTATGCAACGCTATGCCACTGCAATGGCGATGACCACTTTCCCATTTCAGTCCCAGGTACAGATGCCGCAGTGTTAACATTGGTGCATACATGGGTCGTCGGATGCGGTATCCCAACGTTGCAGTGTTCGGTGCACTGTGTGTTCACACATCCTCGTACTCCGCCCAGCATTAATGTCCGATGTCAGTGCCGTCAAAGTTCGCCACTTGTCCTATTTCACCAGTATGCCCAACATACGACCTGTGACATCTGTAATGAGGGGTGGCCGCCGAACCCCACGACGTGTGGGCATGGTTTCACCTTGGTTATACCACGTGGGTTATACCCCCCATGAACCATGGACCTTGCCCTTGGTGGGGAGGCTTGCGTGCCTCAGCGATACAGATGGCCGTACCGTAGGTGCAACCACAACGGAGGGGTATCTGTTGAGAGGCCAGACAAACATGTGGTTCCTGAAGAGGGGCAGCAGCCTTTTCAGTAGTTGCAGGGGCAACAGTCTGGATGATTGACTGATCTGGCCTTGTAACATTAACCAAAACGGCCTTGCTGTGCTGGTACTGCGAACGGCTGAAAGCAAGGAGAAACTACAGCCGTAATTTTTCCCGAGGACATGCAGCTTTACTGTGTGATTAAATGATGATGGCGTCCTCTTGGGTAAAATATTCCGGAGGTAAAATAGTCCCCCATTCGGATCTCCGGGCGGGGACTACTCAAGAGGACGTCGTTATCAGGGGAAAGAAAACTGGCGTTCTATGGATCGGAGCGTGGAATGTCAGATCCCTTAATCGGGCAGGTAGGTTAGAAAATTTAAAAAGGGAAATGGATAGGTTAAAGTTAGATATAGTGGGAATTAGTGAAGTTCGGTGGCAGGAGGAACAAGACCAATGGTCAGGTGATTACAGGGTTATAAATACAAAATCAAATAGGGGTAATGCAGGAGTAGGTTTAATAATGAATAAAAAAATAGGAGTGCGGGTTAGCTACTACAAACAGCATAGTGAACGCATTATTGTGACCAAGATAGACACAAAGCCCATGCCTACTACAGTAGTACAAGTTTATATGCCAACTAGCTCTACAGATGATGAAGAAATTGATGAAATGTATGGCGAGATAAAAGAAATTATTCAGGTAGTGAAGGGAGACGAAAATTTAATAGTCATGGGTGACTGGAATTCGTCAGTAGGAAAAGGGAGAGAAGGAAACATAGTAGGTGAATATGGATTGGGGGGAAGAAATGAAAGAGGAAGCCGTCTTGTAGGATTTTGCACAGAGCATAACGTAATCCTAGCTAACACTTGGTTCAAGAACCATAAAAGAAGGTTGTATGCCTGGAAGAATCCTGGAGATACTGAAAGGTATCAGATAGATTATATAATGGTAAGACAGAGATTTAGGAACCAGGTTTTAAATTGTAAGACATTTCCAGGGGCAGATGTGGATTATGACCACAATCTATTGGTTATGAACTGCAGATTGAAACTGAAGAAACTGCAAAAACGTGGGAATTTCAGGAGATGGGACCTGGATAAACTGAAAGAACCAGAGGTTGTACAGAGTTTCAGAGAGAGCATAAGGGAACAATTGACAGGAATGGGGGAAAGAAATACAGTAGAAGGAGAATGGGTAGCTCTGAGGGATGAAGTAGTGAAGGCAGCAGACGATCAAGTAGGTAAAAAGACGAGGGCTAATAGAAATCCTTGGGTAACAGAAGAAATATTGAATTTAATTGATGAAAGGAGAAAATATAAAAATGCAGTAAATGAAGCAGGCAAAAAGGAATACAAACGTCTCAAAAATGAGATCGACAGGAAGTGCAAAATGGCTAAACAGGGATGGCTAGAGGACAAATGTAAGGATGTAGAGGCTTGTCTCACTAAGGGTAAGCTAGATACTGCCTACAGGAAAATTAAAGAGACCTTTGGAAAGAAGAGAACCACTTGTATGAATATCAAGAGCTCAGATGAGATCGACAGGAAGTGCAAAATGGCTAAACAGGGATGGCTAGAGGACAAATGTAAGGATGTAGAGGCTTGTCTCACTAAGGGTAAGCTAGATACTGCCTACAGGAAAATTAAAGAGACCTTTGGAAAGAAGAGAACCACTTGTATGAATATCAAGAGCTCAGATGGCAACCCATTTCTAAGCAAAGAAGGGAAAGCAGAAAGGTGGAAGGAGTATATAGAGGGTCTATTCAAGGGCGATGTACTTGAGGACAATATTATGGAAATGGAAGAGGATGTGGATGAAGATGAAATGGGAGATACGATACTGCGTGAAGAGTTTGACAGAGCACTGAAATACCTGAGTCGAAACAAGGCTCCCGGAGTAGACAACATTCCATTGGAACTACTGATGGCCTTGGTAGAGCCAGTCATGACAAAACTCTACCATCTGGTGAGCAAGATGTATGAGACAGGCGAAATACCCTCAGACTTCAAGAAGAATATAATAATTCCAATCCCAAAGAAAGCAGGTGTTGACAGATGTGAAAATTACCGAACTATCAGTTTACTAAGTCACAGCTGCAAAATACTAATGCGAATTCTTTACAGACGAATAGAAAAACTGGTAGAAGCGGACCTCGAGGAAGATCAGTTTGGATTCCGTAGAAATGTTGGAACACGTGAGGCAATACTAACCTTACGACTTATCTTAGAAGAAAGATTAAGAAAAGGCAAACCTACGTTTCTAGCATTTGTAGACTTAGAGAAAGCTTTTGACAATGTTAACTGGAATACTCTCTTTCAAATTCTAAAGGTGGCAGGGGTAAAATACAGGGAGCGAAAGGCTATTTACAATTTGTAAAGAAACCAGATGGCAGTTATAAGAGTCGAGGGGCATGAAAGGGAAGCAGTGGTTGGGAAAGGAGTGAGACAGGGTTGTAGCCTCTCACCGATGTTATTCAATCTGTATATTGAACAAGCAGTAAAGGAAACGAAAGAAAAATTCGGAGTAGGTATTAAAATCCATGGAGAAGAGATAAAAACTTTGAGGTTCGCCGATGACATTGTAATTCTGTCAGAGACAGCAAAGGACTTGGAAGAGCAGTTGAACGGAATGGACAGTGTCTTGAAAGGAGGATATAAGATTAACATCAACAAAAGCAAAACGAGGATAATGGAATGTAGTCAAATTAAATCGGGTGATGCTGAGGGAATTAGATTAGGAAATGAGACACTTAAAGTAGTAAAGGAGTTTTGCTATTTAGGGAGTAAAATAACTGATGATGGTCGAAGTAGAGAGGATATAAAATGTAGACTGGCAATGGCAAGGAAATCGTTTCTGAAGAAGAGAAATTTGTAAACAATTACTATTAAAAACAGTCTTGATCACAATTTTTTTAACAAGGTGACCGGTTTCAACCACTACTGTGGTCATCTTCAGACCTATAAGTTGTATACAAAGCTTTAATTAGAGGGCTACATACATTAAACAAAATACATAAAGTTATAAAACTATAAAACGTTGAATTACCATTGAGTAGGAACCTCTTTCCTTGAAGAATCACTACTGGAGAAACCAGTGCACGTCTTACTATATATAATGGAGGCTCCACCCACTTCTGACTGCATGATGTCATTATTAACCAATGAGTTATAAGTCGAATTACAATTAAAACTTTCTTAGTTAAAAGAACAATTGTCAAGAAATTAGAAATAAATACACACTAAACTTAGCTTATTAAACAGCTATTGTCAATTAGGAAGCCTTAAAAATATTTAAATACGTAGGAAAATAAACTTCGGTTTGGCAGTACATGGGTTGCCCTCTCAAGGCCAGTCAGCGAACCATTTGGAACCACTGGTTGCTATGGTGAAGTTAGACGCCGTTGCAAAGATGAAGCAGCAGTCTTTTTTCACAGAAGTTATTGTAAAGTCGATAATCGAACTAGTGGTTGCCATAGTGAGGACAAACGCCAGTGCAAAGATGTGGCAGCAGGCTTCTTTCCAACGAAGTTGTTGCGAAGTAGAATGGCAAAAGACTGGCGTCAGACGATGTATTATTGAGCAGCATGTCTTTATTGAAACGAAAAGAGTAAGCTACAATAATCTGTAGCTGACATGTATACTACATGCTGTCCAAATATGATACGAAGTAGTTGTCCGTATATATGAAATATTATCTATGAAGTTGATATGTAGATTACATGTGCTTGTTTAAGGCATTGCTAATCCTCAAGTTATATGCCAGTCATATAAGCAAATAAAAATGAGAGAATTTAAAATTATAAAATTATGAGCCAGTGTCAAAAATAAAACGATGTGAATTAGCAATATGCAGTCTAAAAGCATAAAAGCAAAATTCTAAAACAGATAGTCAAACATAAAATAATGTTTGGTAAAATACAATTACAATGAAAAGATAAAATATTTGCTAAAAAACTTTTTATAATTTAAAAAACAAAGGACAGAAGAGTAAACATTCTAAATCAGATCATCGAAAAGCGCAAAGAAATGTTTGTCTTTGAACTGAAGTTGTTCGTTTAAAACAGATAATGGATTACTTTTGTGAAGTGAAAAAATTTCAATTTCTTCTAAGGTATTTAGCAGTGGTCCTTTTGGCACAGTATGTAGTATTTTCAAATTGCTAGAAACGCAACCCTCAGAATGATTGCATCTATCAAGATGTTGACCAAATATTGATTTGATACGTGCAGTACCAGTAGTATGTTCTTTGAAACGTGTTAAAAAGTTACGGCCAGTTTGGCCAATATACTGTTTTTCACAGTCATTACATATTATTTTATAAACGCCTGACTTTAGGTATCTATTTGAGTCTCCAATTGTGTGTTTCAGTTTCATCTGTAGGGGGTTAGTAGTTTTAAACGCTATTGTCACGCTTGTGTTCTTAAATAATTTATTTATTTTATCTGAGATAGGTCCCATGTATGTCATTTGTGTAAATCTCTTCTTGGAATTTATAACACCATCATTTTTTTCTTTTAATTTTTGATATAACAGATCAACCTGAAGGGAATTATAATTGTTAGCAACTGCTATCTGTTTTAATGTATCAATTTCCTTTTGGATTGCATCATGTTGGAGAGGTAATTTCAGTATCCTATGTATCATAGTTTTAAAAAATGCCATTTTGTATCTTAATGGATGGCATGATGTAGCATTTATTATTACGTCGGTTGATGTGGGTTTTCTATAAATAGAAATGTTATGTTTTCCATTCTGATTTGTAATTGTGAGGTCAAGGAAATTAATACTATTGTTACTTTCGTGTTCTACTGTAAATACAAGTTTTGGATGTAAATTATTTAAGTTGTTAGCGAAAACGTCAATTTCTTCCTTAGAGCCGTTATATAATAACAGTGTGTCGTCAACATATCTTTTGTAGTATATAATTTTATTTGTTATTTCTGGATTATTTTTGAAAAATTGGATTTCAATGTAGTTGACGAAGATATCTGCTATAGTGCTAGCCAGGGAATTCCCCATTGCAAGTCCATCTTCCTGTATGTATATTTTATTATTAAATGAAAAATAATTAAAATCTAGAGTAATTCTTAACAGTTCGATAAATTCTAAAGATGCATATAAAGAAAAAGATGCATTAAATCTTGAAATGTACAATTTACATTTAAAAATTAGCAGTCAGTTGTCACCATTAATATTTTCACAGCTACTTTACTTTACAGATGACAAAATTAATGCAGTGCGAGAAACTATTCTTAATAAGCATAATAAGAAAATTGCAGCCATTGTTAGTCACCAAAATGTGTGTTCACAAGATGTTTCACCAAATTTACATAACTTTTATCCAAGAGTAACCAATCTAACCAAAATTTCTTTTACTTCTGCTGAGACAACACTTTTAAACAAAGGTCTAAAATATAATTTAGCTCCACAATTGAGCAATGCAAATATTAAACGTGTGATTGCTGATGTAAAGATTGCTGCAAAACATGCACAATTTAGTAGGTCTGAAATATGTGACATTGCACGTAAAACTAAGAATGTCATTACTAATGAAAAAGATAATAAACCTAATAATGAATTAAAACTTGTAAAGCAAATTAACCAGAAGTTAATAAGAAATAAAGCTATTGCAATCAAGGCAGATAAAGGAAATACTCTAGTCATTGTTAGCGAAGATGATTATGTTTCTAAAACTTTGCAATTTTTTAATGCTAATGGAATAACTGAGGTTAATAAAGACCCGACTTCAAGATTTTAAACAAAAATTAAAAAGCTGATTGATGATAGTGACTCTTTACTTTCACCTAAAGATAAAATAACACTTAGAGTTATGAACCCCACTTTACCTAAGTTGAGATCGCAAATCAAATTACACAAACCAAATTTACCAATTCGTCCAATTGTTAACAATACCAACAGTCCCTCTTATAACCTGAACAAAAAGCTCAATCAAATCTTAAAATCCTTCTACGTTTATGAAGAAAATTATAGTATTAAAAACAGTTTCGAATTAACTAAGTTAATTTATGATGTGGATATTCCAAAAAACGCAAGGTTCGCATCATTGGACATCACAAATCTTTACACGAATATACCTATTCAAGAGACTATCTCTATCATTAATGATAACTTAACACATCACAAAATCATGAGCCCCAAAGAAATAGTAGAATTTATCGAACTGTTAAGAATTACTCTAGATTTTAATTATTTTTCATTTAATAATAAAATACACATACAGGAAGATGGACTTGCAATGGGGAATTCCCTGGCTAGCACTATAGCAGATATCTTCGTCAACTACATTGAAATCCAATTTTTCAAAAATAATCCAGAAATAACAAATAAAATTATATACTACAAAAGATATGTTGACGACACACTGTTATTATATAACGGCTCTAAGGAAGAAATTGACGTTTTCGCTAACAACTTAAATAATTTACATCCAAAACTTGTATTTACAGTAGAACACGAAAGTAACAATAGTATTAATTTCCTTGACCTCACAATTACAAATCAGAATGGAAAACATAACATTTCTATTTATAGAAAACCCACATCAACCGACGTAATAATAAATGCTACATCATGCCATCCATTAAGATACAAAATGGCATTTTTTAAAACTATGATACATAGGATACTGAAATTACCTCTCCAACATGATGCAATCCAAAAGGAAATTGATACATTAAAACAGATAGCAGTTGCTAACAATTATAATTCCCTTCAGGTTGATCTGTTATATCAAAAATTAAAAGAAAAAAATGATGGTGTTATAAATTCCAAGAAGAGATTTACACAAATGACATACATGGGACCTATCTCAGATAAAATAAATAAATTATTTAAGAACACAAGCGTGACAATAGCGTTTAAAACTACTAACCCCCTACAGATGAAACTGAAACACACAATTGGAGACTCAAATAGATACCTAAAGTCAGGCGTTTATAAAATAATATGTAATGACTGTGAAAAACAGTATATTGGCCAAACTGGCCGTAACTTTTTAACACGTTTCAAAGAACATACTACTGGTACTGCACGTATCAAATCAATATTTGGTCAACATCTTGATAGATGCAATCATTCTGAGGGTTGTGTTTCTAGCAATTTGAAAATACTACATACTGTGCCAAAAGGACCACTGCTAAATACCTTAGAAGAAATTGAAATTTTTTCACTTCACAAAAGTAATCCATTATCTGTTTTAAACGAACAACTTCAGTTCAAAGACAAACATTTCTTTGAGCTTTTCGATGATCTGATTTAGAATGTTTACTCTTCTGTCCTTTGTTTTTTAAATTATAAAAAGTTTTTTAGCAAATATTTTATCTTTTCATTGTAATTGTATTTTACCAAACATTATTTTATGTTTGACTATCTGTTTTAGAATTTTGCTTTTATGCTTTTAGACTGCATATTGCTAATTCACATCGTTTTATTTTTGACACTGGCTCATAATTTTATAATTTTAAATTCTCTCATTTTTATTTGCTTATATGACTGGCATATAACTTGAGGATTAGCAATGCCTTAAACAAGCACATGTAATCTACATATCAACTTCATAGATAATATTTCATATATACGGACAACTACTTCGTATCATATTTGGACAGCATGTAGTATACATGTCAGCTACAGATTATTGTAGCTTACTCTTTTCGTTTCAATAAAGACATGCTGCTCAATAATACATCGTCTGACGCCAGTCTTTTGCCATTCTACTTCGCAACAACTTCGTTGGAAAGAAGCCTGCTGCCACATCTTTGCACTGGCGTTTGTCCTCACTATGGCAACCACTAGTTCGATTATCGACTTTACAATAACTTCTGTGAAAAAAGACTGCTGCTTCATCTTTGCAACGGCGTCTAACTTCACCATAGCAACCAGTGGTTCCAAATGGTTCGCTGACTGGCCTTGAGAGGGCAACCCATGTACTGCCAAACCGAAGTTTATTTTCCTACGTATTTAAATATTTTTAGGGCTTCCTAATTGACAATAGCTGTTTAATAAGCTAAGTTTAGTGTGTATTTATTTCTAATTTCTTGACAATTGTTCTTTTAACTAAGAAAGTTTTAATTGTAATTCGACTTATAACTCATTGGTTAATAATGACATCATGCAGTCAGAAGTGGGTGGAGCCTCCATTATATATAGTAAGACGTGCACTGGTTTCTCCAGTAGTGATTCTTCAAGGAAAGAGGTTCCTACTCAATGGTAATTCAACGTTTTATAGTTTTATAACTTTATGTATTTTGTTTAATGTATGTAGCCCTCTAATTAAAGCTTTGTATACAACTTATAGGTCTGAAGATGACCACAGTAGTGGTTGAAACCGGTCACCTTGTTAAAAAAATTGTGATCAAGACTGTTTTTAATAGTAATTATTTATGACATTGATCACTGTTGTGCCCATAATGTATTCAAAAGTAATAAATTTGTAAACATCGAGTATAGATTTAAGTGTCATGCAGTCGTTTCTGAAAGTATTTGCATGGAGTGTAGCCATGTATGGAAGTGAAACATGGACGATAACTAGTTTGGACAAGAAGAGAATAGAAGCTTTCGAAATGTGGTGCTACAGAAGAATGCTGAAGATAAGGTGGGTAGATCACGTAACTAATGAGGAGGTATTGAATAGGATTGGGGAGAAGAGAAGTGTGTGGCACAACTTGACTAGAAGAAGGGATCGGTTGGTAGGACATGTTTTGAGGCATCAAGGGATCATAAATTTAGCATTGGAGGGTAGCGTGGAGGATAAAAATCGTAGAGGGAGGCCAAGAGATGAATACACTATGCAGATTCAGAAGGATGTTGGTTGCAGTAGGTACTGGGAGATGAAGAATCTTGCACAGGATAGAGTAGCATGGAGAGCTGCATCAAACCAGTCTCAGGATTGAAGACCACAACAACAACAATATACCATGTGTTTAAGACAATCACCACAGGATTCCCCAAACACGCGACAAGTCACGCAGTTCCTGAAATGCTCGTGTCGACCCTCGGGGCCACAGCTATCTATCCTCGATCAAACTCATATAGATCGCGGACGATCCCCATTCTACACACGGACAGAACACTCACTGAAGCTACATGTGTGTGGCTGACTTGTAGTTATTCCTCGCCAGGTGACGCTGCTATCGCCTGGACAGGTTTATATCGACAGTAGGTCGGTGGCCATAATGTTCTGGCTGATCAGTATATATGATTGTATGACACTTAGTTCAAGGTATATGACGTCGGAATCACTGACATGCACGAAAAAATGCCACATCATGCGTGAATTATTAAGACATTTATTCTTTACTACTCAGACACTCCTCCAGTCGAATCAACTTAAGAAAATGGGAAATTCGTGACACTTGGCATGGCTTTTGACAGCTTTCAACTGCTAAGCGCAAACGGCTGTAGCCGATAACAGTAGCCGTCCACAGAGCTATGAAGAGGCGTTACATAGAGACATTTACAGAATCGCGTTGTAGACATGCGAAGCAGCCGCGGCCAGCGTACAACAAATGGTTCAAATGGCTCTGAGCACTGTGAGACTAAACATCTGAGGCCATCAGTCCTCTATAACGCAAACCTAACTAACCCAAGGACATCACACACATCCATGCCCGAGGCAGGATTCGAACCTGCGACCGTAGCGGTCGCGCGGTTCCAGACTGAAGCGGCTAGAACCGCTCGGCCACCCCGGCCGGGCCGCGTACAACAATAAATATTAAAAATACCGTATTTTACGTACTACGTTCTTTAAATTGGAGACAGTACTGCTAGTTATCGCTTGCTTTAATCGTAAATCTATGTCCAAGCGACGCTAAATGTCATCATCTTTACGCAAATTAAAGTATTATCTTCTCAACAATCTTCAAATCGAGAGTTACACCCTTAATTTTCGTGTATGAAGCTAGTGAGGTTAATCAAGACACTTTTGTCGCCTATGTAAGCTGTCAGCTTCAGAACTCAAAGTAGTACTCAAACTAACTAAATTAATACGACTGGATTTTGAATTGATGGCGTATCCATGTATTACCACAATAAAATGTAAACAATGGGTAGTTGGACGAATATGAACGAAAACAGTGGCATATTTAAGTTTGCAGAAACAATGACAAATTTTTTATTCGTCCTTCCAGAACAACGATCGAGCTGGTAAATCTTACAAAAAAATTGCAAACTTATATCCCAAAGGGATGGCGTTAGTTTGGCAAATCATTTATTGGGGTAGAAACTATGAAAATTCTCCCCTGAATTAATCCCTCTTAGAATGCAATCTGACTTTGTTTACACGAGTCAACTGTGAGGTCCAGTTCTGTTCAAGTGGTATCAACTACGACCAAGAGGCTAAAAGAATAGCTGTATTAAGTAATGGAAATTGTATAGGATTAAAAGGTTGAATTCCTATTGGATCACGGAGAACAGAGAGCTGCGAATATCGTTTAACAATCCTCCGCGCGTGCAGTAATATCTTACCAGCTCACCATGATTCAGGCGACAGCAGAAAATCGCACGCTGTGGGCGATCAGTGGCGCGCTGTGGCAGCTGTAATACTCTTGACGCATCCACGGAAACTTGCAAACTATGCGGTCTGGCTTCTCGAGTATTAGAAAGCGGGATACTTCCCTATCAGAGCCCTGAAATACCGGCAGATAAATACACAATATGTCCGAAATGGTATGCAGCTCCACTGTGGGTACTAGTGAAACCTGCCAATGGCTCCTAGTCCACCTCAAGTCACTGACCATAATTCTCACCGTCTGAGGAAGAACCTGAAGTTCTCCACCAGGAGGAGGACCAGAAAAGGAAGAATCCAGAGAATCACAAATAGTTTCCACCGAACATCGGCACGGGAGACGAATTAACAAAAAAGAAAAAAAGGCCGCCTTCTCGTTGTACAAGCCAATCGAACTATCCCCTACTCCTTGAATCTCCCCTGCAGGCCTGGTAGCCAATCAAGGCACAGCACCAGAGTTCTCTGCTCGGGGAGAAAGCCTCTGCTTTGCATATCCTGGGAGTAGCCAATCTGTAAGTAAAAAACTCTGCTGTCTGGAAAAAAGAAGATTTTAGACTATGGAGGCGTCGTTATCACGATAAGAATGACCATGTTTCGGCAGCAAGCGTCTACCCAGAAATCCCGCAGTCCCTCAGTTACGAAAAAATCTAATCTTTCCAGGCCAGACATTTCCAATTTCTGAAAGAAGGCTGTTAAGCTTCCCATACAGTCGTGCCCGTGAAATTTTTTTTTTCAGCTCGCTAAAAGATTCTGGCGACTTCCTGACGACAGGGCAGTTACATTATTGCCTCCACTAAACACGCTGAACCAACCGCTCTGTTCGTAGTGTACCAACATGTAACGTGAGAATGCTTGTAGTTTTATGAGCGTCTCGCCGTTTGCATAAAAGCTTAGAATACAATAGTCTCTCTTAAATGGCTTTGTCCACCCACTTTCCGCCACTGCTCACATTCGCGAAGGTCTGTCGCCTAGCTAAGGTAAAACGTTTTGCTAACCTGCGCCCTCGTGCTTCAATCCTAAATGGAAAGAGGCGGCCAGGTCGCTGGACATAACGTTCATGGTCCATAATCCATCTTTCCCCCATTCTCAAGTTGATTCCGCATTTCTAGATTTCCGGAAAGCTTTTGACACCGTTCCTCACAAGCGACTTCTAATCAAGCTGCGGGCCTATGGGGTATCGTGTCAGTTGTGCGACTGGATTCGTGATTTCCTGTCAGGAACGTCGAAGTTCGTAGTAATAGACGGCAAATCATCGAGTAAAACTGAACTGATATCAGGTGTTCCCCAGGGAAGCGTCCTGGGACCTGTGCTGTTTCTGATCCATATAAATGACCTGGGTGACAATCTGAGCAGTTCTCTTAGTTTGTTCGCAGATGATGCTGTAATTTACCGTCTAGTAAGGTCATCCGAAGACCAGTATCGGTTGCAAAGCGATTTAGAAAAGATTGTTGTATGGTGTGGCAGGTGGCAGTTGACACTAAATAACGAAAAGTGTGAGGTGATCCACATGAGTTCCAAAAGAAATCCGCTGGAATCCGATTACTCGATAAATAGCACAATTATCAAGGCTGTCAATTCAACTAAGTACCTGGGTGTTAAAATTACGATCAACTTCAGTTGGAAAGACCACTAGATAATATTGTGGGGAAGGCGAGCCAAAGGTTGCGTTTCATTGGCAGGACACTTAGAAGATGCAACAAGTCCACTAAAGAGACAGCTTACACTACACTCGTTCGTCCTCTGTTAGAATATTGCTGCACGGTGTGGGATCCTTACCAGGTGGGATTGACGGAGGACATCGAAAGGGTGCAAAAAAGGGCAGCTCGTTTTGTATTATCACGTAATAGGGGAGAGAGTGTGGCAGATATGATACGCGAATTGGGATGGAAGTCATTAAAGCAAAGACGTTTTTCGTCGCGGCGAGATCTACTTACGAAATTTCAGTCACCAACTTTCTCCTCCGAATGCGAAAATATTTTGTTGAGCCCAACCAACATAGGTAGGAATGATCATCAAAATAAAATAAGACACATCAGAGCTCGAACAGAAAGGTTTAGGTGTTCGTTTTTCCCGCGCGCTCTTCGGGAGTGGAATGGTAGAGAGAGAAAATGATTATGGTTCAACGAACCCTCTGTCAAGCACTTAAATGTGAATTGCAAAGTAGTCATGTAGATGTAGATGTACATTCTCCCCCCTCCACTAAAGCCCATCGGGTACAATTTTTGTACAGACTACACTTGAAACTACATGAACATTCTGCTCACAATTTCCTCATGTAAAAAAGTCATAAACCACACACACCAAACGTAGTACTGGAGAGCATGGATATCATGACCTAAAATTTGAATATAAAACTGACTGTCGGTGTAGTTAAAGTGAGAGAGTGGCACGCCACCTCTCACTACTTACACAATTCTATATCAAGCGTTGTTGTATGTACGACTGCTTCTTAATTTCAAAGATGTTTTCCGAATACCTGAAAATGAAGTTTTTTCCATATTACACTACATAGTTCATTTTTTGTTTTCGTTTTTAAAGGAGAACTTGCAAAATTAATACCCGGGCAGTGCCAGCTAGGAAATCACAACTATCCACTTCAAAAAATTGTTCAAATGGCTCTGAGCACTATGGGACTTAACTTCTGAGGTCATCAGTCGCCTAGAACTTAGAACTAATTAAACCTAACTAACCTAAGGACATCACACACATCCATGGCAGAGGCAGGATTCGAACCTGCGACCGTAGCGGTCGCTCTGTTCCAGACTGTTGCGCCTAGAACCGCACGGCCACTCCGGCCGGCCAACCATACACGTACTCTGCAACGAACAACCAGAGACTATGGGCACTTGCAACAAATTCTAAAAATTTATCTGCTAGCGGTGTCCGAAATTTGGTCGATTAAAACTCTGTGTATCTCTGTCTTTATGCAGCTGAACCCCTTCCCCAGACCAACGAGCTGTTCAAGATGCTCATCGTAGCGTTCTGTTGAAATAAGGTGTCAGTTGCTAATGGGGATCTTTGGGGAACAGCTCTTTGGTCTCAGATGTTGTGCACTGACGTGTCGAGCCCTGGGCTCGCACTTCCATATGATGCGTGAGCAAAGACATTTTTAGTCGCAATACATCTTCACTACATTGCTGATATTGATGCATAATTCTTCTAGAACAATGTAAGATGTTAAGCTTCTACTAATAGTTAATTAATAACCAAGAAGATGTACATTAAAAATTGGAAGGTCTTCGAAATACCATACGCAGATCATGTACAAGAGATAGGAAACACGGCTGCAAATAAAACAATGTAAAGAAAACTTGCTTCCATCCTAAAGAGTAACATTGAATGGTGTCTCAATTCTACACGTAAATATGGAAATCAGCATTTTTACAAAACTTCTATGACGTAATTCTTCTTTGTCTTTGCACTGAATTGTCATGAAGACTATAAAATGGCTCTGAGCACTATGCGACTTAACTTCTGAGGTCATCAGTCGCCTAGAACTTAGAACTAATTAAACCTAACTAACCTAAGGACATCACACACATCCATGCCCAAGGCAGCATTCGAACCTGAGACCGTAGCGGTCGCTCGGCTCCAGACTGTGGCACCTACACCCGCACGGCCACTACGGCCGGCTGATGAAGACTATACAATCAATACTTAAAACATATCAACAAATATTCGTTTAACAGAGTAGAATAACCCAATGAATGTACCTTCTGTATATAGGATAATTACTTAACTAATATGCGTATTGGGATCGTTATCGGTACGATATTTGTTTCTGTACTCTTTGATTTGTTTGGACTTGTAACACATTTCACCTCTGGCGTTCAGAAACGGTGTTGCTATTTTTTTATGTTAACCATTATTAAGTTTTCAGTAGGACGGTAGAGTGAAGACTGATTTGCGGTGAACAGTTCTGTGATAGGATTATTCTCATAAGAATCGACAGCAAACCAAATCCAGGTAAGGTGTACTTCACAGAAATGAGATGGAGATAGAGACAGTATGAGGGAATGTATTGGAATATGCAAATATAATAGTGAAGGGGGAGTATAACTGGAGAAAATAATATAATGCAGATCTATTGGAGAACGCGAACTGTGGGATAGGAATGCGAGAGGATAAAATTTCCCTGACGTCTGCCACATATTTCTGCCAGTAATATCACACACGCCGTTCAAGAATCACAAGAGAAGGACGTATCCATTGAAAAGACGTAGAGGCAGTGGAAAATAATGGCTTGAATACACCATACTGAGGCTGAGATTCCGAAATCAAAGGCGCTACAGTCTGGAACCGCACGACCGCTACGCTCGCAGGTTCGAATCCTGCCTGGGGCATGGATGTGTGTGATGTCCTTTGGTTAGTTAGGTTTAAGTAGTTCTAAGTTCTAGGGGACTTATGACCACAGCAGTTGAGTCCCATAGTGCTCAGAGCCAGTTGAACCAACCGAAATCAAATAAACCAAAAATTGGATTGTAACGTGTACCCAGATACAGATATAGTCTCACATCAAAATTCAGTAATCATTGAAAGCGGATTGAAGTTTATGAAAATGGTCGGGAAGAATCAATGTAGAAAGATATCGGATGCGTCTATTGAACTAATGAAGAGTGGAAATAAGAGGTTGAATGTATCTGAGGATGCAGACATTGCGATAATGAATAGCAAAGTAGGCACTTCAGTTGAAGAAAAATGGCCATTCCGAAAAATAGCAGTCACAAAAGTTATTCAGACAAAGAGATATAAAGAACGTAACTGCGAAGAAAGTACGACTAACAGAAGAAATAAATCTATTGATTGACAAAAGAAAGTAAGAACATGTTCAAGCAAAGGGAAGTATACAGCAATAAAATCACTTGGTAATGAAATCATGAAATCAGTAGGAAGTGCGCGAGAGCTGAAGTGAAATGACTAAAGAGAAAATGTGAATAAATTGAGAAGAAGTTGGTGGTATGAAGGTAAGATTTTGCATAGTAAAAAACGCAAAATAACTTTCGATTACACTAAAAGCAAAAGAATCAACATTAAGAGTGATTAAGAAATCCCATTGATAAGCACATAATGAAAATCGGGAAAGTGGCGAGAGTACAGTGAAGATGTCTACGAAGAGTTCTCTGGGCAGTAGGCGTCGACCTGGGAGACATATATTTAGGGCCAAGGTTTAACAAATCAGCGGAGGACTTGCAGTCAAACAGTTTATATTGGTGGCCTCTATTGCTTATAAATTTATCATATCATTGCGGGACATGACAAACAAGTGATTATTCAGTTTAGTGCGCATAAGATGTGACACTGGATATTTACAACTGGACTTCCGGAAAAATCTCATCCATACAATCACGAAGACGGAAAAGGCAGATAAATGCGAGAACTATTGCATATTAGCTGAATAGTTCATTCATCCAAGATGCTAAGAAGAATGGTGTACAGAAGAAGGGAAGGGATATGCTTCTGCATTAGGAAAGTTAAAGGCAGCACAGAGTCTGTTCTGACAATGTGCCTGATAATGGAGGCAAAGCCAAAGTTAATTAGAACCCTTACACCAATATGTTGACTTGGGAAAATCGTTCGATAATGTTAAATGGCGCATTCTATTCGAAATACCGTGGAAATTAGGTATTACGTAGAAGTAGAGACGGGTTATGCAGTTATGTACAAGACGTAAGAGGAAGCAATACGACTGAAACACCAAGAGACAGTTTCTCGGATTAAAATTAGCGTACAATGTATTAACCAAACTATACATTGAAGAAGCAGCGATGTGAACAAAAGGAAAGTTTTGCAATGGAATTAAAATTCTGTGTGGACGAACGTCAGTGGTAAGATTCACTGAAGATATTGATATCCTCATAGAAATTGAGAAGGAATTGCAGGAGCTGCTGAATTAAATTTACAGTCTAATGACCACTCACTACTGACTGAACGTAGACAGAAGAAAGACAAGAGTGATGAGTAATAGTAGTGGTGTGATTAAACTTTAATGCCAGACCACTGGCATCGAGCATCGGCCGTAGTTAAGGAAGAAATTCCTGAAAACGTAAGTCTGGAGCAGAGCTTGTACAGAATTGATTTGTGGACTGTGGGAAAACCAGTATGGAAAGGAATCAAAGAGTTAGATATATATCATTATAGAAAGGTGTTGAAAATTATTTATAGTGTTAATAAATGTGACGGATCTCAGCAGAATTGGCGAGAGAAGGAACATCTGTGTAGCTCAGGCTGTAAGAACTAAGAAAATTGTAGGTAACATGTAATGGAATCGAGCAGTTATTTCCATAGCACTAGCTGGAGACGAAGAGTGCAAAAACTGTAGGTGAAGGCCGAGACTAGAGTAAACCCAACAGGGAAGAAAGGACGTTTGGTATTAGTCTGAGATGAAGACATTGGCACATGGTAATAAATCGTGATAGGCAGCTTCAAACCAGACAAAAGACAGAGAAAAAGAAAGGAGTATGGTCTAAAAAAGTATCGGGTAATACCAGTAAAGAGTGAAACTTCCCCTTTGTATGTAAAGAATGACAGTGTTGGCAGTGTTGGAAAAACTCTTGCGTTATTTGATTTTCAAACAGCTGAGCAAAACTGAACGTACTCAGATAGTTCTCTCTTTACTTATTCTGATCATCACTAAACTGACACACAATATTTTTAGGACAACGCAATCTGACTGTCAATAATTCCTACCAAAGAATGGCCCTGACTAACAATAATCTATACCTTTCATGAATCACTTCCTCACAAAAATCGTCTTTACTTGAGCTACTGCAAGACAGCGAGCGCAAATACTGCCGGCTAAATAAAAGAGTATAACTACTCAAGGCACTGACTAATGATAGATATAGTTAGCAAATGAAAGATTTTGATAGAGAACAAACAATGTTTCTAGAATGAAATTTTCACTCTACAGCGGAGTGTGCGCTGATATGAAACTTCCTGGCAGATTAAAACTGTGTGCCAGACCGAGACTGTACGTTTGTCGGTCAGAAGAAACAAATTTTTAAGAATGGATGTCATGAACTGATACATATATTATGACTTTTCAACACTATTAAGGTTAATACATTGTTTGTTGAAACTTCCTGTCAGATTAAAACTGTGTGCCAGACCGAGACACGAACTCGGGACCTTTCCCTTTCGCGGGCAAGTGCTCTACCAAGTGAGCTACCCAAGCACGACTCACGCCCCGTCCTCACAGCTTTACTTCTGCCAGTACCTCGTCTCCTACCTTCCAGACTTTACAGAAGCTCTCCCCAGGCTGTGGCTAGGCCATGTCTCCGCAATATCCTTTCCTTCAGAAGTGCTAGTTCTGCAAGGTTTCGCAGGAAAGCTTCTGTAAAGTTTGGAAGGTAGGAGACGAGGTACTGGCAGAAGTAAATCTGTGAGGACGGGGCGTGAGTCGTGCTTCGGTAGCTCAGTTGGTAGAGCACTTGCCCGCGAAAGGGAATGGTCCCGAGTTCGAGTCTCGGTCTGGCACACAGTTTTAATCTGACAGGAAGTTTCAACAAACAATGTATTAACCTTAATAGTGTTGAAAAGTCATAATATATGTATCAGTTCATGACATCCATTCTTACAAATTTCTTTCTTCTGACGGACAAACGTACAGAGAGTCCGCTCACAGTAACCTCTCAAAACTCTGGCATCTCCCTCCCCACATCCACTACCACTGGCGGCTCACCTTCAACTGCCCAACGCTACGCGCTGTTCACATCCAACAGCCTCTCACTACACAAGCGAATATTCCAACAGTGAGTCCAATTAGCCACAGACTGTACACAACGCAGTCAGCGATTTTCATACAGAGCACTACGTGGCGTTACCAACATAAAAACCTAAACAGCCAACTTACAAGAGCAATAGTTCAGTGATTCTCATTAAATGATCGTATGGCATTGATGATTGGGAGTCCCCACTCGCGGAAATTCGGCAGATGAGTAGCAAGTCTTTTCAGTTGACACCATATTGGGCGATCCACTTTTCTATGATAATCAAATTATTACCAGGACAACACAATACCCAGTCCCCAGCTGGGAACCAATCCCTGGTTCACTGCATGGCTGTCAGACGCGCCTACCTCTCAGCTAAGAGGGTGGGGGAGGGGGATGGAAAACGACTACCATAATTAAGGCATTATTAACGGAGTGAAATTCCAAATTATACTTCCGTTAGCTGAAGGTGTACAATGTCGTTTATGTTCTATGTTTTATCTAGCGAAATGCATCTTGACTATGCGTTTCAGTGTCATCCTCCCACTTTTTTAATTAGTGAAAATAAAATGGATTATTAGTGGTTTACTTTTCGCAGTGGGACTTCCTTTATTCTGCCCTTACATTGTGTGAAATAATCAACGTATGGATAATTCTTAGTTCGTCTCCATTGAATGTAAAATTTTAACTACACGTTTAACTTTAATATACATCGTTTTTATTTTCATCTGTTGGTGTAGAACTGCAGGCACGTCTGGAAGTGGTGTTTAAATTCAGTGATACTCTTACGCAGACAGCATCCTATTCCAGCAGTTTCAGAGCACGACCAATCAATCTGCATTCTACATCTACATCTACATCTATACTCCGCGAGCCACCTTACGGTGTGTGGCGGAGGGTACTTATTGTACCACTATCTGATCCCCCCTTCCCTGTTCCATTCACGAATTGTGCGTGGGAAGAACGACTGCTTGTAAGTCTCCGTATTTGCTCTAATTTCTCGGATCTTTTCGTTGTGATCATTACGCGAGATATATGTGGGCGGTAGTAATATGTTGCCCATCTCTTCCCGGAATGTGCTCTCTCGTAATTTCGATAATAAACCTCTCCGTATTGCGTAACGCCTTTCTTGAAGTGTCTGCCACTGGAGCTTGTTCAGCATCTCCGTAACGCTCTCGCGCTGACTAAATGTCCCCATGACGAATCGCGCTGCTTTTCGCTGGATCATGTCTATCTCTTCTATTAATCCAACCTGGTAAGGGTCCCATACTGATGAGCAATACTCAAGAATCGGACGAACAAGCGTTTTGTAAGCTACTTCTTTCGTCGATGAGTCACATTTTCTTAGAATTCTTCCTATGAATCTCAACCTGGCGCCTGCTTTTCCCACTATTTGTTTTATGTGATCATTCCACTTCAGATCGCTCCGGATAGTAACTCCTAAGTATTTTACGGTCGTTACCGCTTCCAATGATTTACCACCTATGGCATAATCGTACTGGAATGGATTTCTGCCCCTATGTATGCGCATTATATTACATTTATCTACATTTAGGGAAAGCTGCCAGCTGTCGCACCATTCATTAATCCTCTGCAGGTCTTCCTGGAGTACGTACGAGTCTTCTGATGTTGCTACTTTCTTGTAGACAACCGTGTCATCTGCAAATAGCCTCACGGAGCTACCGATGTTGTCAACTAAGTCATTTATGTATATTGTAAACAATAAAGGTCCTATCACGCTTCCTTGCGGTACTCCCGAAATTACCTCTACATCTGCAGATTTTGAACCGTTAAGAATGACATGTTGTGTTCTTTCTTCTAGGAAATCCTGAATCCAATCACAAACCTGGTCCGATATTCCGTAAGCACGTATTTTTTTCACTAAACGTAAGTGCGGAACCGTATCAAATGCCTTCCTGAAGTCCAGGAATACGGCATCAATCTGCTCGCCAGTGTCTACGGCACTGTGAATGTCTTGGGCAAATAGGGCGAGCTGGGTTTCACATGATCTCTGTTTGCGGAATCCATGTTGGTTATGATGAAGGAGATTTGTATTATCTAAGAACGTCATAATACGAGAACACAAAACATGTTCCATTATTCTACAACAGATTGACGTAAGTGAAATAGGCCTATAATTATTCGCATCTGATTTATGACCCTTCTTGAAAATGGGAACGACCTGTGCTTTCTTCCAGTCGCTAGGTACTTTACGTTCTTCCAGAGATCTACGATAAATTGCTGATAGAAAGGGGGCAAGTTCTTTAGCATAATCACTGTAGAATCTTAAGGGTATCTCGTCTGGTCCGGATGCTTTTCCGCTACTAAGTGATAGCAGTTGTTTTTCAATTCCGATATCGTTTATTTCAATATTTTCCATTTTGGCGTCCGTGCGACGGCTGAAGTCAGGGACCGTGTTACGATTTTCCGCAGTGAAACAGTTTCGGAACACTGAATTCAGTATTTCTGCCTTTCTTCGGTCGTCCTTTGTTTCGGTGCCATCGTGGTCAACGAGTGACTGAATAGGGGATTTAGATCCGCTTACCGATTTTACATATGACCAAAACTTTTTAGGGTTCTTGTTTAGATTGTTTGCCAATGTTTTATGTTCGAATTCGTTGAATGCTTCTCTCATTGCTCTCTTTACGCTCTTTTTCGCTTCGTTCAGCTTTTCCTTATCAGCTATGATTCGACTACTCTTAAACCTATGGTGAAGCTTTCTTTGTTTCCGTAGTACCTTTCGTACATGATTGTTATACCACGGTGGATCTTTCCCCTCGCTTTGGACCTTAGTCGGTACGAACTTATCTAAGGCGTACTGGACGATGTTTCTGAATTTTTTCCATTTTTGTTCCACATCCTCTTCCTCAGAAATGAACGTTTGATGGTGGTCACTCAGATATTCTGCGATTTGTGCCCTATCACTCTTGTTAAGCAAATAGATTTTCCTTCCTTTCTTGGCATTTCTTATTACACTTGTAGTCATTGATGCAACCACTGACTTATGATCACTGATACCCTCTTCTACATTCACGGAGTCGAAAAGTTCCGGTCTATTTGTTGCTATGAGGTCTAAAACGTTAGCTTCACGAGTTGGTTCTCTAACTATCTGCTCGAAGTAATTCTCGGACAAGGCAGTCAGGATAATGTCACAAGAGTCTCTGTCCCTGGCTCCAGTTCTGATTGTGTGACTATCCCATTCTATACCTGGTAGATTGAAGTCTCCCCCTATTACAATAGTATGATCACGAAACTTCTTCACGACGTTCTGCAGGTTCTCTCTGAGGCGCTCAACTACTACGGTTGCTGATGCAGGTGGCCTATAGAAGCATCCGACTATCATATCTGACCCACCTTTGATACTTAACTTAACCCAGATTATTTCACATTCGCATTCGCTAATAACTTCACTGGATATTATTGAATTCTTTACTGCTATAAATACTCCTCCACCATTGGCGTTTATCCTATCCTTGCGGTATATATTCCATTCTGTGTCTAGGATTTCGTTACTGTTCACTTCCGGTTTTAACCAACTTTCCGTTCCTAATACTATATGCGCACTATTTCCTTCAATAAGAGATACTAATTCAGGAACCTTGCCCTGGATACTCCTGCAGTTTACCAATATTACGTTAACTTTTCCTGTTTTTGGTCTCTGAGGACGGACGTTCTTTATCAACGATGATAATGTTCTCTCTGGTAAGCCGTCAGGTATTTTATCGTTTCGCCCAAGGGGGGGTCCCTCTAACCTAAAAAACCCCCGTGTGCACGCCACACGTACTCTGCTACCCTAGTAGCTGCTTCCGGTGTGTAGTGCACGCCTGACCTGTCTAGGGGGGCCCTACAGTTCTCCACCCAATAACGGAGGTCGATGAATTTGCAACCATTATAGTCGCAGAGTCGTCTGAGCCTCTGGTTTAGACCCTCCACACGGCTCCAAACCAGAGGACCGCGATCGACTCTGGGCACTATGCTGCAGATATTAAGCTCAGCTTGCACTCCGCGTGCGATGCTGGTTGTCTTCACCAAATCAGCCAGCCGCCGGAAGGAACCAAGGATGGCCTCAGAACCCAAGCGGCAGGCGTCATTCGTTCCGACATGTGCTACTATCTGCAGCCGGTCACACCCAGTGCGTTCAATAGCTGCCGGAAGGGCCTCCTCCACATTACGGACGAGACCCCCCGGCAAGCACACCGAGTGCACACTGGCATTCTTCCCCGACCTACCCGCTATTTTCCTGAGGGGCTCCATAACCCGCCTAACGTTGGAGCTCCCTATAACTAATAGGCCCGCCCTCTGTGACTGTCGGGACCTTGCCGGAGAATCGGCCACTGGCCCAACAGGCGAGGCATCCTGTGGTGGCTCGGAAACGATGTCATCACCACTAGGAAGCACCCCGTACCTGTTAGAAAGGGGTAAGGCAGCCGCCACGCGGCCAGATCCCACCTTCGCCTTTCGGCCAGGCACGCGCGAGCCCACCACTGTCCGCCATTCACCCTGGAGTGATGGCTGACCGGTAAGATGCTCACTGCCGGAAGACGCAGCGACATCAGGGGTTCCATGTGATTCCAAGGCCACCGAAGTAGGCATAGGTCTCACCACAGTTGCCCCAACGCCACTACGAGCCGACGCCTGCGCCTCGAGCTCGATGAGCCTAACAGACAAAGCCTCCACCTGTCCCCGAAGAGTGGCCAATTCTCCTTGCGTCCGCTCACAACAACCACAGTCCCTACACATGACTATGTTTACCCTACTCTATACGGTGACAAATTCCCAAGATAATCTTCTGATGAGCTACTCTGATAATCAAGAAACACTCACTGAAATACGAGACGCGAAAACTACGCTAGGTTTTCCCAGAAAAACTATTTAAAAGCTAAGCGCAGCAAATAAGTACAAAAACACTGTTATTGAAATAAAAGGTTCTACCTAGTAAGCACTCGAACACGCAAGAAATTACAAAAATAAACTAGTAATTACACAGATAACTGAAAATAAGTCGCTGCTGTTTGTAAAATATGTAAGAAGCAAACGGTGTACTCGCCTTAGTAGTAGCAGGAGCTAGCGATGCGCTCTCGCTGACGGTCTAACTGACACTCTACGTAGAATCCCTGAACAACTTTAGAGCAATATTGGAGTTTCTTTAGTAAGGTCCTGGTTGATTTCCCTGTCACGGTCCAGCATGTGTTTTGCTCCAACTCTAATGATGTTGATATTGGCGTTACTTTTCACTCTAACATTTCATCCCTGTTTTCTCTTTTTCTTCCCAGTTGCTGCACGTTACGTAGATCAGCCGACTGGTTTCCATAAGTACATCGTATCGGTAATTTACAAGTGTAACTAAAAAATTTAATAAATGGCATCCGTTACATGAGTGACAAGGTACACCCGTATTGCCGATTCAAATTTATATGCGATGTACGCAACGAATGTATCAGAGCCATGAGATGGAAGGCAAAGCAGAAGAATGAGAGAGGCGTATAGTGACAAATTTTTCCCCTTGAGGTAGTGTCTGGCATCTCTAGATCATTAAGATACACGAGTTGCGGAAGTTACAGCTAAACTATTCCTTCGAAAACGTTTATTCGATACCAGAAATACATTCTCATAATATTGTTCTTACTACTGCTACTTCCTTTATATGTTCGACATAGTCCACGGATATAAAATGTTGGGCATTTCGACTTAATTTTCTCTGTAATTAGCCAATTTACAGCATTCTTCTTTCCATGCAGTGTATCCAATGCCTTATAATCTCCCGGCCATCCTGACTTAAGTTTACTGTGACCTCCCTAAATCGCTTCAAGCAAACGTCGGGATGGGGCACGACCAACTTCATTACCCATCCTTCCCTAATCCGAAGGGACTGATGACCTCGCTGATTTCCGGCCGGTGTGGCCGAGCGATTCTAGGCGCTTCAGTCGGGAACCGCGTGACCGCTACGGTCGCAGGTTCGATTCCTGCCTCGGGCGTGGATGTGTGTGATGTCCTTAGGTTAGTTAGGTTTAAGTAGTCCCTAGTGGATTGATGACCTCAGATGTTAAGTCCCACAGTACTCAGAGCCATTTTGAGCCTCGCTGTTTGGTCCCCTCCCACAAAACAACGAACCAACCTTATAAACTACACGGCATATGAAAACATAATTTGCTGAGATCATATCATTAACATAAAAAGGCCGGAATATTTACCATACCTCATAGCGTAGCTACTGAATTTTACGGGAAGGCAATTCTGACTCGAGTTCACAGTTTGCAGCTCATCCTTTCTATCAGTCATGAAATATCCCCGCAGTTCTGAATTATATATTTAGCTGATTTAAGTCTTTTTTTCCACTTGTAGTGCTAACATCACGGTAAAGCAACCACCAAGGTGAGGTGTTATATTGTGTAGTCTTGCGCGTGCGTGCGTGCGCGCATGCATGCATGCATGCTTGTGTGTGTGTGTGTGTGTGTGTGTGTGTATGTAGGTTAACATAGAGAGAGTGTGAACTGGCTACTGTTCATCAGACAGTCTGATCATGAACAAATTAGAAATACATTTTCTGTGATGTTAATAACCATGAGGTCAGACGAAATGCTCTTCCTGAAGTATATGAACATATCAGGAAGACTTATACGAGAGTCATTACATACATTTGCATCATATGGATTGTATCGAAAAGTACGCTATAAATCCTTATTAAAATTATTAAGTTTTAACTGGAGCATATCTTGTACTATTATCTTCAAGGTAGTCCACTTAGGAGTGAGTATACTCTTCCCAACATTTTTGCCACTTTCGGAATGAAGCCCGGAAGTTTTTCTTGGCTAGTCTACAATACCACTTTGAATATCATACGCTATAAATAAAATATTCACCCTTTGCAGCTGATTTCTATCTTGGGGGAAAGGAATAATTCGTACTGAGCAGCGTCTGATGAATACACCAGGGAAGGAACAACTGTTTTCGTTTCTAATAAAAAAAATCCATAAACAATGCAGGCCGAAGGCGTTCATGCGTTGACATACCAAAGAACCCACTCGCTAGTTCGCCACTTCCGTGTGCTTTTTCTCCTTATCTCCTCCCTGAAACGTTGGAGAACGTCATAATAATCATTTTATTGATCATGGGGCCAGAAGGAATAAACTTTGTATTAACAGTTCCCTCAATATATTTAACGTATCATGAAGACCTTAATGTTAATCTTGACTCGTCGAGTATTTTTTTGGCAGAGGTAAAGAAGACCTCACCTACTGTGGCGACTGCTGTCCAGTTTCCGGCTCAGAGCCATAATCTAACTTAGTTACTAATGGCAACCACCCTGAAAGAATGGGTCGTCCTGAAGCTGTTACATTCCCAGAAGTCTTCCCAGTGATGTTGCTTCTGATCATCTTGAAGCAGTAGTGCTACTTCACTTTGCCAAGATCCTAATGGTCAATTCCTGATGCATAATACATTGACATGCACCGTAACCCAGGGTCATGGATCTGTCTTGGACGGAACGTCAACGACATCCCCAACTTCCTGAAAAATTTTTGGTATGCTGACAGTTAACAGCCGACTGGGAAGGTTGTTATCGTCAGTCGACGCTCATCCATTGTTCAACGTTTATATCAACCGTAAATGTGATCACAGTTAAAGCGTTGGCTCCAAAAGGTTCTCACCCAAAAACAGGAAACAAAGAAACTTATTTTGATATGCTGCTCATTTAGATCGAAAGCGGTAAACCCGTAAAATTTGGACGTACGACATAGGGAATGTGCTCAACGACAAAGAATCACATCATTTGCTGCACTGATTCAACGAAGAGGCATGGAAAGACACCTAGCGGTATTTCAGTGTAGTTGTAGCAATTTTCACGGAATATTCAAATTTTGGCAACTTTGGATACCACCACAAGATTCACCTGTGTAGAACACGTAACAACATGCTTGTGTGCTAGCCTGCCGTTATGTTTCCAAGTATGTGAGCTTTTGTATTGTGCAGTAAAGACTAGTATTGCAGAAGTAGACCTATAAGACTAGCTGAAGAGCCGGCCGTGGTGGCCGAGCGGTTATAGGCGCCACAGTCTGGAACCGCGAGACCGCTACGCTCGCAGGTTCGAATCCTGCCTCGGGTATGGATGTGTGTGATGTCCTTAGGTTAGTTAGGTTTAAGTAGTTCTAAGTTATAGGGGACTGATAACCTCAGAAGTTAAGTCCCATAGTCCACAGAGCCATACTAGCTGAAGGGCTCTTCGAGTAACCTAAGATTAACTTTAGACAGATGGTACATTAAAACATATTACATTATTTTTTTATTGCTCTCGTGCACCCAGCTGGGTGCAGTCGTTTACGATACACCATGTTTCGATAGCCATAAGTCAAGAAGGTGATAAAGCCATAGGACAGCGGTACGCATATACACAGATGGCGGTGGTATCGCGTACATTAGATGATTCATTTGAAAAGATTTTCGACGTCATTTTGGCAACATGATGGGAATTCTGTATGTGAGTAGCTCGAAAAAAAAGTAATAGAATCCAGTATGTTGCCCTCGATTGCATATACAAGGGTTTTCATCATCAGTGACCCAGAGAAGTATCATAGGGCCGCTCACGTTTTCTATATACATAAATGATCTCATTGATAGAGTGAGCAGCAGTCAGCAGCTTTTTATTGATGACGCTTTGGTATAGAGACAGGAAACGTCGTTCAGTGGCTGTAGGCGGATACAAAATAAATTCGACAGAATTTCTATTACGTGTGATGAATGGCACCTTGCTTTAAATATAGAAAAACTAGCAGTTACGGGGGGCGGCATTCGCATATCGGTAAATTGTAATGAAAGGTGCATATGTTTTATGGAATCCGAGACCCCGGTTGGAGCCTTCGGGAGCCTTGGACAAGTAAGTGGTGCACTTCAGCTAATTGCGCATCGATCATGATAAAACGATGCTGAGGCAACACATTTTTCTTAAGTTATTTATTTAGCATTTAACATTTCCACATAATAACATTACATAACAAAAAAAACTATTTTAATCATATACTTTGTAACACATGATTTGTCTTTAGTATTGAAATATGCAAGATATTGTCCACTGAGTAATTTCTTAAACGACTCTTTTGTAGAATTAAAATTGAATTTTTCAAATACTTTTTATTTTTGTATTTTTTATTTCATTTTTTTACAAAGGTTTGCATCCTGTCGCGACTGGAACAAATGTGAGCT
This sequence comes from Schistocerca nitens, assembly GCF_023898315.1. NCBI lineage: Eukaryota > Metazoa > Arthropoda > Insecta > Orthoptera > Acrididae > Schistocerca > Schistocerca nitens. Next base: position 378,983,755 of record NC_064622.1, on the reverse strand, counting down.
GAACGGGAATCGAAATCGGGAGACCGAACAGAAAATCAGCAGCACTAACCTCATTACCTCAAGCTGTTGACATAGACGCGAACGCCCCTTAGAAGTCATACACAAAGCGTGACGCTCACCCGCTAAAATGTGACAGCCTTGTGACTGGTATCAATGTAGAAGTATGGATTCAACAGGCAGGATGTTGTATAAACATTGTGTTCAGTACGTTGAGACATATTATGTGGAATATACCAAGCAATAAGAGTTTTTTCAAAAATACACACATCAAAAATATTTTGCATCAACTCGGTTCCGAGACTTGCGGAACCTGCACAGAAAATTTGAATACAGAACAACATAAACATCATTTACGCCATTTTTATTGCTCATGAAAACCACACATTGCATGCTGTACCCCCATGCGGTGAGACCTTGAAGCAGTTAATTCCATAGATTATATTAGGAGTGATTTAAAATGGAATGAGCATATAAAGTTGATCGTCGGTAAAGCAGATGCCAGACTGCGATTCATTGGAAGAATCCTAAGGAAATGCAATCCGAAAACAAAGGAAGTAGGTTACAGTACGCTTGTTAGCCCACTGCTTGAATACTGCGCAGCAGTGTGGGATCCGTACCAGATAGGGTTGATAGAAGAGATAGAGAAGATCCAACGGAGATCAGCGCGCTTCGTTACAGGATCATTTAGTAATCGCGAAAGCGTTACGGAGATGATAGATAAACTCCAGTGGAAGACCCTGCAGGAGAGACGCTCAGTAGCTCGGTACGGGCTTTTGTTAAAGTTTCGAGAACATACCTTCACCGAAGAGTCAAGCAGTCAAGCAGTATATTGCTCCCTCCTACGTATATCTCGCGAAGAGACCATGAGGATAAAATCAGAGAGATTAGAGCCCACACAGAACCATACCGACAATCCTTCTTTCCACGAACAATACGAGACTGGAATAGGAGAACCGATAGAGGTACTCAAGGTACCCTCCGCCACACACCGTCAGGTGGCTTGCGGAGTATGGATGTAGATGTAGATGTAGACCTTCAGAGGTGGTGGTCCAGATTCTATTACACACCGGCGCATCTAATACCCAGTAGCACGTCATCTTGCATTGATGTATACCTGTATTCGTCGTGGCATATTATCCACAACTTCATCAAGGCACTGTTGGTCCAGATTGTCCCACTCCTCAATGGCGATTCGGCGTAGATCCCGCAGAGTGGTTGGTGGGTCTCGTCGTCCATAAACAGCCCTTTTAAATCTATCCCAGGCATGTTCGATAGGGTTCATGTCGGGAGAACATGCTGACCGCTCTAGTCGAGCGATGTTCTTATCCTGAAGCAAGTCATTCACAAGATGTGCACGATGGGGGCGCGACTTGTCTTCCATAAGACGAAGGCCTCACCAATATCCTGCCGATATGGATGCACTATCAGTCGGAAGATGGCATTTACTTATCGTACAGCCGTAACGGCGCCTTCCATGACCACCAGCCGCTTACGTCGGCCCCACATATTGCCACCCCAAAACAGCAAGTATCTTCCACCTTGCTGCACTTGCTTGACAGTGTGTCTAAGGCGTTCCACCGGACCGGGTTGTCTCCAAACGTCTCCGACGATTGTGTGGTTGATGGCATATGCGACAGCCATCGAGGAAGATAACATGATACCAATCCTGAGCGGTCCATTCGGCATGTTGTTGGGCTCATCTGTACCGCGCTGCATGGTATCGTGGTTGTAAAGCTATGAAACAAAGAAGCTGCTAAGGAAAAAAAAAATGCAAATTTGTGGTAAGGTCTTATGGGACCAAACTGCTGAAATCTTCTGTCCCTGGCGGAGGTTCGAGTCCTCCCTCGGGCATGGGTGTGTGTGTGTTTGTCCTTAGGATAATTCAGGTTAAGTAGTGTGTAAGCCTAGGGCTGATGACCTTAGCAGTTAAGTCCCATAAGATTTCACACACATTTGAACATTTTTTTCATCGGACACTAAGCCTACACTATACTTCATCTAACTTAAACTAACGCTGTGGACGACACGCACACCCATGCCCGAGGTAGGACTCGTATCAGCGACGGGGGGAGCCCCACCGACCGTGACAAGGCGCCCTAGACAGTGCGGTGCTAAGGAACAGTTTTCGAATAAGCTGTGGAGCAGCACTTGCGGTTATGATCAACGTGGGGCAGATTCCGTTTGGTTTACAATTTTTTTTTTTCGTGATCGGGTTTAGCATTCACCGAAACGTTGAGTATCTCACATGTGTTTTACATCTACGTTACGAAACTGGTCACAGCACGACTGTCCTGAGAGTATACCGTGAAACATGTAACATTAACTCGGTTGTTCTCTATAAAACGTTTGCATTCTTAAGGCCCAAGTGCAATCGATAAATTAACAAAAGTTTATAGATATTTATTTACGTTTCGTTTCTGTCATCGTTTTAATTAAATTATGTATGATTTTGCGAGGTGGTAGTACTGAGTAACAAGGAGCATTTTCCGTATTTCCGGGCATAGGAATAACCAGGGAAATTATTTTATGTCGCCACCTCATTTATTAGTTGAATGATAATAATTATTAATATCATACGACTTGTAAGTTTCAGCAGATAATTATTTTTACCTTAGTTGCCTTCTCAGATTACGAAAGGCAAGTTTGCCCCAACAGCTTCGGGGCAGCAGTTGCTTCGTCGTCTCGTTATGTTCCGTGGCAATGTTACATTACTCAGTCACTAGAATTTCCGTTGCAAAACGTGTGCGTGTCTGTGACGAATCATTCTCGAGGGCAGTCAGATCGAGTAATAATATTATTTCCTTCGGATTTTATTCAGTTTTAAAGAGAGTATCTTTAATCAGGTCAACTTTAAGTGGAACTTTAATGTCAACTTCCACTACAGTAGTGACATTCAATTTTAGAAAGACCATACAAAAACATAACATCCAAATATTTAAACGATGTGACATGCTCCAGATATTCGCCATCGACTTTCTATTCGGATGCAGTCGAATTCTCTCCCTTCTTGTAAGAATTATCTGAAATCTGCGTACAAAATCTGCCCACATTTAAAGATAGCTGGCATTCAGTACATAAAGTGGCAGTTTTGTCCAAGGGTTCCTACATTACCTGACTTTCGTCTAAACACGAAACACGATAAAAACATTGCCAGCTATGTGATACCTTGGTAGTGCTTTCGATACTACCTAAGATAATTCAGTGCTCATTTCCGATGCAAACCAGTGATGGATAGTTTGCTTAGTGCGTTTGAGATAGTAACTGATTCCACAGAGCCGGCCGCTGGTGGCCGAGCGGTTCTGGCGCTACAGTCTGGAACCGCGCGACCGCTACGGTCGCAGGTTCGAATCCTGCCTCGGGCATGGATGTGTGTGTTGTCCTTAGGTTAGTTAGGTTTAAGTAGTTCTAAGTTCTAGGGGACTTATGACCTCAGCAGTTGAGTCCCATTGTGCTCAGAGCCATTTTTGATTCCACAGAAATTACTAAAACAAAAGAAGGATTATAAAATGGAGCTCTGGGGTACATGGAAGGTAACACATCACAGACCTTTTGTGAGTCTTTAAAAACTTTTCACGGCAAGAATAACGCAAATTTTTAAATTTTAACAATCCTTAAAACACAAAAAGTGACGGTAACGGCTTATACAAGTTGAACCAGTACTGGTACACTAAGATGCCACAGGGCAATTCCTAGCATTCTGTCAGTTCAAAAAAGTCTACTACAGGCATTAGCGAGGCACATCAGAGGAAGGCAGTGCGGCAACGTGGTAATCACATGTCTGACAGGTGTCTTCATACAATAGTGTGTAGCAATGCTGCCCAGTTAGTGCAGTGGAAGGAGTTTTGAGGTGAAGCACTTGAGTCCGACTCTGGGTCAAAGTGTAACACAATTTTTTTAAATTTTATTCAGCATGATACGATATTTCGCTGCTTACTCGGTATACAGAGTTACATTAGATGTTATTGCAAAGCACTTGTAGTTACACTCCTGGAAATGGAAAAAAGAACACATTGACACCGGTGTGTCAGACCCACCATACTTGCTCCGGACACTGCGAGAGGGCTGTACAAGCAATGATCACACGCACGGCACAGCGGACACACCAGGAACCGCGGTGTTGGCCGACGAATGGCGCTAGCTGCACAGCATTTGTGCACCGCCGCCGTCAGTGTCAGCCAGTTTGCCGTGGCATACGGAGCTCCATCGCAGTCTTTAACACTGGTAGCATGCCGCGACAGCGTGGACGTGAACCGTATGTGCAGTTGACGGACTTTGAGCGAGGGCGTATAGTGGGCATGCGGGAGGCCGGGTGGACGTACCGCCGAATTGCTCAACACGTGGGGCGTGAGGTCTCCACAGTACATCGATGTTGTCGCCAGTGGTCGGCGGAAGGTGCACGTGCCCGTCGACCTGGGACCGGACCGCAGCGACGCACGGATGCACGCCAAGACCGTAGGATCCTACGCAGTGCCGTAGGGGACCGCACCGCCACTTCCCAGCAAATTAGGGACACTGTTGCTCCTGGGGTATCGGCGAGGACCATTCGCAACCGTCTCCATGATGCTGGGCTACGGTCCCGCACACCGTTAGGCCGTCTTCCGCTCACGCCCCAACATCGTGCAGCCCGCCTCCAGTGGTGTCGCGACAGGCGTGAATGGAGGGACGAATGGAGACGTGTCGTCTTCAGCGATGAGAGTCGCTTCTGCCTTGGTGCCAATGATGGTCGTATGCGTGTTTGGCGCCGTGCAGGTGAGCGCCACAATCAGGACTGCATACGACCGAGGCACACAGGGCCAACACCCGGCATCATGGTGTGGGGAGCGATCTCCTACACTGGCCGTACACCACTGGTGATCGTCGAGGGGACACTGAATAGTGCACGGTACATCCAAACCGTCATCGAACCCATCGTTCTACCATTCCTAGACCGGCAAGGGAACTTGCTGTTCCAACAGGACAATGCACGTCCGCATGTATCCCGTGCCACCCAACGTGCTCTAGAAGGTGTAAGACAACTACCCTGGCCAGCAAGATCTCCGGATCTGTCCCCCATTGAGCATGTTTGGGACTGGATGAAGCGTCGTCTCACGCGGTCTGCACGTCCTGCACGAACGCTGGTCCAACTGAGGTGCCAGGTGGAAATGGCATGGCAAGCCGTTCCACAGGACTACATCCAGCATCTCTACGATCGTCTCCATGGGAGAATAGCAGCCTGCATTGCTGCGAAAGGTGGATATACACTGTACTAGGGCCGACATTGTGCATGCTCTGTTGCCTGTGTCTATGTGCCTGTGGTTCTGTCAGTGTGATCATGTGATGTATCTGACCCCAGGAATGTGTCAATAAAATTTCCCCTTCCTGGGACAATGAATTCACGGTGTTCTTATTTCAATTTCCAGGAGTGTATTTAGTATTTATTTAATACTGGTATAGAAAATAAAGAACAATGAAAGACATATTGTTCATTGATGGAACTTTTAAGATATTACAACTGGTCTTTCTTAGTCACTCTGATGTGTTTGTTAAACTTCTCCATATTGATAAATTTTGTTGATGTTTCTGTTATTTGGCAGGTAATTTGTTTTCAACTGATTATTAAGTACTTTCATGAATATATCTGGGATCTCTGACAATTAACTATTATTTTCAACATAAAAATACGTATTGTTGTAAGGCATGTATCTTTCAATAAACAGTGTATAATACAGGATCACTGTACAGCTAAAAATTACAAAGTAAAATAAAGTCACACCTAAATCCGGAATGTAACTAACGAACTTCCGTATTCTGATGCAAAACTATTCTACCTGAGAAGAAAATGTACAGAGCGTTGAATACATGTTATTATAGTGTTACCAAATTGATTTTCTTTGACGTCCATTTTATATGTGACAGATACACGGAACGAAATTTTGTTAATCATTTTTATACGCCGAGAATGCAAGTAATTGCGCTGTGGCCTCAAAGGGCGCGAATTTTCCTTCACCGTATATAGTTCTCACAAAGAATACAAGCAGACGACATATCGCTAGATAACTTGGTTATGGTGTAAAAGTAAATACAACCATCTGAAGAAAACACTCCAGTCGGAAACCATTCATGGCAATACATTGATACCTACTGTATCTACTTATTACGGATGTCTTCTAAATATATTTACTGACCGTGATGTCCACGACAGACTTAGCAAACCTGATTATGACTCTTACAATTGAGTAGAAACTGGTTGTGTGAATGTCAATACAACACAATTAGCAAATGAAGCATTTCATAAAACATGAGCTTAACAAGAAAGTTTTGTTTGTCCGTCTACATTCAAATCAATAATAATAACCTAGTTAATTGGTGAATCTCATGTATGAAATAGTTATGCAGTATAACACTGACAGTGCGAGAGCTAATTTGTCACCTCCAAACGGTCGCGAAATGGAAACAAAAATTAAAGTCTGAAATGTTTTATTTGGAACATTTAGCTACACCTTGCAGTCACTTCTCTACATAGATGCCGCTCCGACTTTGTAGTAGCATGATACCGGCTTTCCAATACTCTAGCCATGGAAGGAAATCGCCTTTGATTTCCGCCAATGCCCTATACTGGTCTGCATCCCGCTGTATGTGGCAAAATTCTGTCCTTGTAGCCAGCAGTTTACATAAGCGAATAGATGAAAATCAGTCGGAGGCAAGTCTAGGCTGTGAGGTGTGTGATCAGCAGGAGAAACGTTGTTGCACCTACAGTGTGGAGCCGAGCGTTGACCTGAAGAAGTAAACGCTTGACAGTTGTGTCCTGAGGGCTGCTTCTAAGCACACTGAAATCCTCAGTGAGCCCTCAAGCTTGACAGAAGACTATTGTGCTAAGCACCCTTACGTTCTCACTGCGCGCTAAGAACTGAAACGTGGTGCGCTCGACGGGCATGCTAAAGACACCGTGTAACATATCTAGGCAAAGACTCACCAGAGGTTCCAAGAATGAAATAGACTTGGTCATTAATTCAAAGACAAGCTTGCCCAGCTTAATTCGAATCTCGCTGCTTATCGAGACAAACAGTTGAGCCATACCCAATCAATTCTGCGGGGTAGATCAACGATCGTTTGCCTGATGCCTTGGTCGGCATGAACGCAGATTTTTGGCGGTTTTCAATGGTCGTTTAGGAGTATTTAGGACTGGTCACCAATCCCTGCCTCAGAAAACTTGATAATCAGCTGAAATGCGATAATACACAGAAAAACGTTTAAACGATTCACACACAGATGGTGCACATAACTCACCCACCCCAAACCCTTTCGCTTAACTGATGGTTGTGGTAAAACCAATGACATGCAGCTATAACGACAGTAGTGCAACGAAGTACTCTGTATCATACACAAGGGTTGCTAGCAGAGAATTGATGTTGGTGTAGATATAAAGGAACAGCATTAAATGTAAAAAGAAGCGACGAGTACTCAAAGCGTTTCCTCTGTGCAGGATCAGAAGCTTTTCCAAAAATTGGCGGCCCTTCTCTCCCTGCCACCAAGAACATCAGCACCAGAGTAATAAGGCTCGTCACAAAGTCTTCATTTTAAGGTCTGATTGCAATCTTAATCAATTTTAATATTATACATTTTAAGGATTGGAGTTATCGGTTGTGATAATGTGCTCTTAAATTGTTACATCAAAATTACATTTGTAACTGGGGGAGGATGGAAGCAAGGTATTTTGTTTTACTGTTTCTTAAATGCACCAGTCTCCATCCTTGATCAGTTAGTCCGGAAGGATAGGTGAGTGGTTTGAATACTTTGTAAAAGACACGGAAATACCTTTACTTATTCTCCAAAATAGTAGCACCAATCTTTAGAATTTCGCTTTTCGCATTTTTTCTTATCGCAAAGATAGCTTGATGAACCAACTTTAGCGAATCACTGGCCTTATCGCCTCGTTCGCGTCGGCCGCGAAAAAGGAAAATAGCTGTAGCGGTTCTTCTGCCCAGCCTCATCGGCAGACGCCACCCTCTCTAACCTAAAGAAATTTGACCTTAGCTCTGAAAAAGTGGAGACGTTACCTTTCTGTTGAGGAGTCGTGTTCCTGCCCTCGGTCGGTAAGAAGTTGTAATCGTTGAGCTGGACACTTTCCGTTACACTATTTTCACGTACGTGGATCCACTGGGTGCCCACACTGAGCAACGCCTTTCGAACTTATTTTGATCAGTTTTACCTCTAGCGATGTTTTTCCCATTTCTGTATTTGGTGTGCTAAACGAATATATCCGATTAAGTAATTTCTCCGGAGATATCATCTCGCCGCGAGTCGTTAATCTGTTATTATTGTAGAGTTCAACGATATATATATATATATATATATATATATATATATATATATATATATATATATATATATATATATAATTTTACTTGCTAATGATCCGAGAATAATGTGAAGAAATTTCTACAAACTTACGAAAAATGCAGATGGTAGACCATTTTGTTGTTTGAATCGTCCTGTGGCGAGTTATCCTATCGATGTAGTCTGCGTGCTTATTACTCCCGGTTCTTTGAAAACACCAGCGTTAAGTTTCTTATCGCAACGGTCAAGGTCCAACATATACTTTTCCCGTCTAATCGTTTTACCTTATTCCTTATCGACAGAGACACCATTGCTGAGATGATATTCAGACTGATCAGATTATGATATAATGAATTACAATAAGTGGCTTTTGTTGTCATTTATACCAAAAAGTAAGAAACTTCCTAAATAAATTTGATATTTGCCTATGAAACGTTCTTTCTAACGATCACGCAATCCCCACCGCTCATACCCTTCACCCCGCCCCCCTCCTCCCACCGCCCCATCCAAGGAGAGCGTCAGTGGATGAGAATTTATGAAACACTTATTCAGAATTTCGTAACACTAGTATTGAAAATAATCTGAAACAAATCATGCAGTCTTGCGGTCAGGTGGAGTTTGCGTTATAATTTCATATTGTTTTATGAATTAGATTTACGATAGGCTTTATTTCTTCTCCGATCCTGCACGATCATTACAAATGTGACTGACATTTATAGATGAATTACTTGTCATTATTGTTCAAATAAAATTAACATGTGTCATTAGATGGCACTAAACCAAAGTCCAGTTGACGTGTTAAAAGAGGGTGCGTAAATAGAAGAATTTTAATAAAATGTATTAATTATAGTCATCTTACACAGATGAATTATCCTTTACGTACAATTCCATATCCCTTTTTGACTGAATAACACCACCCAATTAACGTATGGTGTCTTAGAAATCCTATAATGCTACTGCTTACTATCAGGCACCTCTTTTAATACAACACAAACATGTGAGGACTGTTACCCACTACTGCACGTTTAGGGAGTCAAGATTCTCATTATCTGACTGTCTACCTTCAACATTTATGTTCGAATATCTGTATTTTATGTCATGAGTAGTTGTGTTTTTTAAGTGTGTGGGTATGAAGGGTTGAAGGCAGACAACCAGGTGATTGGAACTTCGCTAACGAAACGAGTAGCACATTTGTATGCTGTAAGCTAATAACGATAACAAATCTCATTTCCAATACCTCTCTCTACAAAACCATTAGATAAACCAGAGCCCGCATCTCGTGGTCGTGCGGTAGCGTTCTCGCTTCCCACGCCCGGGTTCCCGGGTTCGATTCCCGGCGGGGTCAGGGATTTTCTCTGCCTCGTGATGGCTGGGTGTTGTGTGTGATGTCCTTAGGTTAGTTAGGTTTAAGTAGTTCTAAGTTCTAGGGGACTGATGACCATAGATGTTAAGTCCCATAGTGCTCAGAGCCATTTGAACCAATTTTTTGATAAACCAGAGCCTACGTAGAGCCTTAACAGCAATCTACATCTACATCTACATCTCAACGACTACTCTGCAATTCGGTTGAGATGCTTGGCAGAAGGGTTCATACAACAACTTTCATACTGTCTCTCGAATGTTACACCTTGTTGATTCCTACCCACATAGCGTGAAATGACTGTTGTGATGAAACAAGTGCAATTACAGGTCGCACGAAAAAAATTACGTATTCATTCATTTCCCAAGTGGAAGGAGAAAGTTGGTGACTGAAATTCCGAAATAAGATCAATGGTTCAAATGGCTCTGAGCACTATGGGAATTAACTTCTAAGTTCATCAGTCCCCTAGAACTTAGAACTACTTAAACCTAACTAACCTAAGGACATCACACACCTCCATGCCCGAGGCAGGATTCGAACCTGCGACCTTAGCGGCCGCGTGGTTCCAGACTGTAGCGCCTTTAACCGCTTGGCCACCACGGCCGGCGAAATAAGATCTCGACGTAGCGAAAAAGGCCCGTTGTAGTGATTGCCACTCAAACTCTGTTATCATACGCGTGACACTCTTTCCCCTATTTCGGAATACTATGGAACAAGCTCTCTTGTATGAACTATTTCAGTGTCCTCTGTCAGTCGAGTCCGGTAATGACACAACAATCATTCTTTCTGTGTTACATTCGTGACTGGATCACGAAATGAAATGATATAGGTGCAAGAAGTGCGCTCTGCCACATATGTGAAAAAGCACGAAGTAAAATTAGACACATCAGAACCTACACGCTGACGTGCCAACAATTGATCCACCTGCGCATCTTTTGCGAGTGGAACAATGAAGGTGGGAGGGGGCTGTGACAGTTGATGGACGTACACTGTGCCACGCTGAGGGTACAAGTAGATTACAGCTCGCACTTACGAACGCTCTTTTCGCGCACCACTCGCCACTGCAAAAGGAAAGATGGGACTGGCAGTGTTAGACGAAGTATCCTCTGCGAAACATCGTAAAGGTTCCTTGCAGAGTAGAGACGCGGGTGCAGATTTAGATACAGTTGAAAGCTTGTCTCACCGCTCGACGAGGTGGCAGAGGCTCATGCCAGCCAGCAGCCGCGCCGACGGCAGCAGAGCCACCAAACCGGACACTCCACGGCTCTTGGGCACCAGCATCGTCAGCTCCGGAAGGTCCGCAGGTCGGCACTCTCTGAGGCCGACTGAGCCCGGGCCCGTTCGCAGCTCACACACATACAGACACACACAACGGACGACTGCTCTTGCGCCGGCAGTGTCGCGTAAACTATTCAGCCGCGGCCTCATCCAGCATGCAAGAGGCGGCTGTCACTCGCAGGTCCAGACTTCTGCGACCCGCCTGCGTCACCAGGGCAGCCTCCAGGTCACTGTGGCCACTGCCACTGCCTCACTGCCTACATCGGTCGTTTCAACGCGGTCGACTTATCCCATCGCACGTCATCGCGACTGTCTGAATTATGCAGTGGGCTCGTGGCTCTATTCGCGGTTCTCAGATTTCGTAATGACAAGGGAAAGATCAGCCGCGGCCAACCGATCCGGTTCACATTCGGCAGATAGCTTGTGATGAACCGGAACTGAAAGAATTTGAGGTAGTTTGGCCGAAACGCCGCTGTTCTTAAGAAACGTCCCCCAATGCATAATTGAGAGGATCGATAGGTAATTGAAAGTTCAACATTTTTCATCACTGTGTTAGGTCTACTTTACTTTCGGCATTTTTGCTCGATATTTGACGGTTTTCTGAAAAACTTACAAAACACATATATTCAGTAATATGACAATCATTTGCCACTACTTTCTCCCATCATTCGAGAGCATACGAATCTCTCGGCGGAAGAATTATGCGTGTTTTGAGGAGAAACATGAATAGATCCAATTTTGCACTTTTTCGTATTACCAGAAATGCTGGTAAGCCAGGCTGGGTGCCATTGCCCGAAAAACGTGAAAGTCAGGGAGAGCGACGTCTAGCTAATACGGTGGTTGGGGCAGGACTTCCCATTTCAATGTTTCCAAATATGTTTTGACGTGTTTGCGACGAGGGAACGAGAACTATCAAGCTACACAATTAGCTTTTCCTCTCAGTCGCTGTATTGTGGCTCAAAGGCATCAATAGCTTTCGACAAAGATCTCCTGTGATTCTTTCCGTCGTTTACAGTAGCTTTGAAAGCCTTCTCTCATCCGCCATCAAGCCGGTACTTTACGCCAAAATCACCGTTCTTGAATGTTTGAAACCATGTTCCGCATACTCTTTCACCAACTGGTGTTCAAATGGTTCAAATGGCTCTGAGCACTATGGGACTCAACTGCTGAGGTCATAAGTCCCCTAGAACTTATAACTACTTAAACCTAACTAACCTAAGGACAACACACACATCCATGCCCGAGGCAGGATTCGAACCTGCGACCGTAGCGGTCGCGCGGTTCCAGACTGTAGCGCCAGAACCGCTCGGCCACCACCAACTGGTGTCTCATCATAGGTCTTGCCTAGCATTTTATGAACCTCAGCAGCAGAATTCTTCATGTTTGTGGATCAAATTGAAACTTCCCGCAAATGACGAGAAACTGGGACGTAATTTGACTTCATGATGCAATAACAGTTCGACTAATATGTTGATGGAGTTACGTACATACGTTCCTAAGCTTATTGTATGTCACTTACCATCTGTCACCTACACCACCACTTGCAGCTACGGCTGTCTGTCACAAAATCGTGGAAACAAAGCTGTAGTCTTAATAAGAAGTCCGCAAATGTGTAATTTCCTAAAAATCGAAGAAAGGGACAGTTACGACAGTGCTTATCTACCCTTAACGTAAACATTGTCAAACGAAAGACAGTTGGCGTAACAACAAATGCATCTAGCTTATGAGAAGAGAACTTGATTGGATTCCTAAATGAATTCTGCAGTTTTTTCCATTTGTAAGTTTTCCCCGTGTGTGAATTCGTAGGCATAGAAGAGTTAATAAAGTAATCAAAGTACCCAGGAACGACAAGTTAGGAAAATGAATATCTCAAACCACTTGAACTAGTAAGAAATTAAAATTTCAATTCTTGTTCCCTTACAATGGGTCTTTCACTCACTCTGTTACATATCCTCACTTTGCTTCGAAGAACAACTGAATGGTACTTGTCATAGAAACATCCGAATCAAAACTTTTCCCTTTCTGTCAGGCTGGCTAGTACAGCAAACGTACAAAGATTATTTTGAAGATAAACACAGTCGTGTTAGCGAAAATTATTGTTCATGACGCGTTTCACCAGATCAGGTTTCCTACAAAACGAAATTACAAAATACAGAGATATGGTCATATTATTCACAACTCGAAATAAAAATATCAAAGAGGCATCTACGAAACACCAGAAGGGAGACTTACATTTTCTGTTGTGCTGTGAAATAAGCATACATAAATATCGTGCAAAACAAGGCGCATCCCTATATAATCATTACGAAGCAACAAGAATATTTTAAAAACAGGAAAATATGTTCTGCAACAAAAGCAAAATTTAAAGTGCAAACAATACCTTCGGTACACACATAATGGCTAGTCGTGGTGGTGCAGCGACTGAACCACCGTAACAGTATTTTAGACATGTGACTTCAGTGGAACACCGTCTGGTGAAATTGATAGTGATCAATCATGCAAACAATTTACCATTGTAATTGTGTAGGCTTCCGCGGCCAGAGTCAGTCGACATAAAAGCCTCCTGGGTGTGGTACCGCGTCACAATGTATAAAACTACAGCAGCTGGAGAAAAACCAACGTGTCGGCCACTGTTGCAGCGACCTTCTTCTGGGTCTACCGTGACACTGGAGCACAGAGTATATCGCCATCCTACACATACAGATGGGTATGCGCAGAGCTTAAAAGGCTACGCACAACGTCTAGCCAATAGCTACAGCCATAAGTCGATCCACACAGCCTTGACGACGAACGCAAGCAAGAATGATAAGCTTTAAACAAACAAACTGCAGGCAACAGTGCGCTTACCCTATATGAAAAGTGTTACTGACCGAATTGGCAAACACCTTCGCCGGGTTGGGATCCTGCTTGTCTTTTATAGTGGACGTGCTAGGCTCCACTTAGGACAAGGTGAATGCATTACATACTGCAGGCGTGTACAAGGTGGAATGTGAATGTGGAGAGGCATTAATTGGCGTGACTGGCAGGCCAATGGCAACGCGCATTCGGGAACACGAGCGCCATATTCGCCTAGGGCAACACAACAAATCAGCATTGGCAGAACATCAGCAAGGCTGCGGAAAAGAAATAAAATTCAGCGAAGCCAGTTATGACGAAACGCAAAATAAGAGAGGCCTTCGAAATACTAAATCACACTAATAACATGAACACTCAGGCTTGTCCCATCTTGGCTGCCAGCAATCAGAGCAACACAGACCGCACTGTCAACACGAAGCACGAGCCCTACCGGCGAGTAACTGCCGCCGCTCTGCCGACGTCCAGCCTTTGCAAACAGCAGCAAACTCCTCATTCGACGGTGACCACCAGTTACGGCACATAACACAAGAACCAATAGACAAGTTACCCTCTCCCTCCACCGCAATAACCTATTAAAGTTCCCTCTCCTTCTTCCTTAAGCGACCGATGAAAGAGCTATTTTTTAAAATTATGACGTAATGGAATGCGCAGTGAACAGTAACAACAAAATATAAGGGATACTGCATAGTTAGAACGCACTATTAGACCCAGAAGAAGGCCGCTGCAACCGTGGCCGAAACGTTGGTTTTCTCTAGCAGCAGTAGTTTTATACATTATGACACGCTACCATACCCAGAAAACATTTATGACATATTTACCATTGGATTAGGGCCCTCACGTGGTTTTCTCGGAACAAACTCTTCTCTTCTTTTTAAAAAAAGGAACTGAAGCGAATGTAATCGCGGCAGTAAGAGCGTCTACTGAATGTAATCGTCGGCAACTACATACTTCCTGCCGAAATTTTGACTGAAAACAGACTTGGTTAACATTTAAAGATGTCTCTTTTTATGAATTAATTTAATGCATGCCTCACATATGATAACATTTCCCGAAAATTTGGCGTGAAAGTTGACAGTGAATTATTCTGTCACGTTCATGTGTGCGTGCGTTTCTGCAATTTCAGCTGCGTTCCAGACGCAGAGTGCTATTTTGAAACCCCAAAACAAAGTTCTGTGTCGCGCATCGCTGTAAACAATCATCGGGCGGGCGGCAGTCTATGGTGTCTCATAACGAATTCGTACCATTATTACTGGGAATTAATTTCGTACAACTCTCTCCATCCGAACAGGGATCGAAAGGACCAATGGAACCGACCAACTGCCATCATGTCACACTCAGCCGATAGGCATCACTGAATGTGGATATGCAAAGGAATGTTGTCAGCACACAGTTCTCCCGGTTGTCAGTTTTCGGGACCGAAGCCGCTACTTCTCAGTCAAGTAGATCCTCAATTGACTTCACAAGTGCTGAGTGTACCCCGCTTGCCAACAGTTCCTGGGAACACGACTGGCCAACCATACAAATATCAGACAAGCCAGGCAGCGCATAACTTCTGACTGGAACCAGTGTTGGAACTTTGGCAAGGTCGTTGGTTGTTGGCTGTTCTATACGAATTCAATTCGTCTGAGAACTTCACCTACCATCTTATTACACCTTATTGATTATCTTATTAGCATACCTACTCCTACGGATGTCGATACGGAAAAGAGAGTAAAATTTAAAATAAAGAAATAATTACAGAATGCATTTGAGAACAGAAAACAGATTCTCAGTTCCCCAGCCAGATGTATGGTGACTACCCCCGCAGTATTTTCGATGTAGAGTGATTACTTTAAGGACACATAAGCGACAACTGTAACAGTTTCGTCCTCTATTTCTCGGAAACTATGTGGTTCATGACGCCATATATGGTACTGAATACTGCCCAGTTTTCAATTATGTATCGGTCCTATCAATTCTGAATCGATTTCAAGTCCTCAACTTCACGGGTATTGAGCCAAAATATCTTCGAGTCTCTCATTTCAGACTGTATATAAGCAACTTGCCAAATATGAGCCGAATCTTTTGTATGTGCATCCTTGTGACTGGAGGTCCGGGGAACTTCGGCCGTTCACTATTGTAATAAAATGAAATACCTAAAGTTGAAGTTACAGGTAGTCCGCGTTAACCAGTTGTGTTGGCCACTGATGCATCGTGTATACGGAGGTATTAACCCCTTCAATATCAACTATTGCCGGAAGATGGGCACTGAAGCGCCGAAACTAGAAGCAACGCAATAAATATCATAATGACCGGTTTGGGTGTTTCATTTTCTTACAAAAATGAGTCGATTCTGTTAGGCGAGTCTGATGCCTTCCCCTTCTGAGCACATCCCTTAACGTACTCTTGTCTCACACAATCCACTCATTTCCCATTTACATCTACACAATTCCACATATGAATCCACACATATATTTCACAAACCAATGTACAATGCATGTCTGATGAATGGGAATTGGGGGGGGGGGGGGGTTAAATGGGTGGGATGTTGGGTAAAAGAATTACGATGGTGGTGTCAGCATGATGGTCACAGTGGGATTTTAGAATTAATGCCTTCCAAATTTGCCCAACATTGTTTCACAAGAGAAAGGAGACCATCTTCCAAGAATTCCAGTTTAAATTCTGTATCTTATCTCTCAACTTTTCGTAAGGGCTACACCAGTCTGTTAAGCAAATAGTAAAGCGTCTGTAATTCGTTCGATGTATATTGTCATGCCTAATCGATAAGGACTCACAACACCGGAACAGTACACTAGATGTCTTCAAATGGTTCAAATGGCTCTGAGCACTATGGGACTCAACTGCTGAGGTTATTAGTCCCCTAGAACTTAGAACTAGTTAAACCTAACTAACCTAAGGACATCACAAACATCCATGCCCGAGGCAGGATTCGAACCTGCGACCGTAGCGGTCTTGCGGTTCCAGACTGCAGCGCCTTTAACCGCACGGCCACTTCGGCCGGCAGATGTCTTCACTCTAGCGTTTTAATGTATTTCCCATTTGCTTTCCATAATACTGATGTTCCGTAGTCGTCCCGTTTCATAGTGCATCTTTAGTATTACCCCTAAGCAATTATGCGGTGTGACGTGTTCAATACATGCACCATTAATCTTGTAATTAGACACTCTTTGTTCAAAGCATAAGAGATGAGTGTGTCCATCTAAATGTCGCATTGGAGTATTCGTCGTATACGTTTTAGCAAAATTATTTGAAATCAGAATCTCGATGACCGCACCGGGACAGGAACCACCGTTCGCCTGAACAACAGTTTGCTAACCACTGCACCATTTCACTCGATCACATGTCAGGGAAAATGAAATTTCAATAGCGGTAAAAAAGGAGAGTCCCAAGCGGGTAATGCACGAGTGGGAGCTAAAAAATAACGCCTCCAAATGTTTAATGTGAAATGTCTTACAGATTAAAAAAAAAAAGTTCTTAACATTCTACATCTTTATTGTTCATGTCTATATTTTGCAACCCTGTGCCGGTAGAGGGGTCCGAAATGCACCGTGTAACTAGGCGGTGAGTAATGTAACTATATCGGTGTGCGAGAAACAGTGTGCTGTAATTGAGTCTCGTGCACACATGGAACACACTCTCCTCCACCTTCAGCACATACGAGGGCTGCAACAATCCGACACGTTGGCTCCCCTGTCATCGGTCATCTTACATATAGTCCCGACTTGGCCCAATGCTGTTCTTAGCAGTTTCCAAAACTTATGAACACCTTCGAGAACTTAACTCTGATAGCGATGAAGCAATGCAGGAGTGCTAACTCCGCCAACAAAGTCAAACATTCTACAGTGACGGTATCAACAAACTGGTTCAAATGGCTCTGAGCACTATGCGACTCAACTTCTGAGGTCATTAGTCGCCTAGAACTTAGAACTAATTAAACCTAACTAACCTAAGGACATCACACACATCCATGCCCGAGGCAGGATTCGAACCTGCGACCGTAGCGGTCGCTCGGTTCCAGACTGTAGCGCCCAGAACCGCACGGCCACTCCGGCCGGCCAACAAACTGGTCTCTCATTGGAAAGAATGTGTTTGTCACCAGGGTAAAAATATTGAGAAATAACAATCTAGACATGAACTTTCCTTTATTTATAAAGTATTGAAAGTTTTCAAATAAAAAGTTCCGAGACATTAATTTCCAACACGCACGCGTAATTGCAGGAGTGTGTATTTAGATTTCGGTTGCATTACAGTGTATGTTCTTTCTTCTGTTTCATTGTACGAAGGTGAGACGTGTCAGTGGCAGAAGGAATACCTGGCTGTTAAAGCTATATTTTCTTATTTATACAATGACGGAAAAAAATCACGACACCAAGGAGGAGTTGTGCGACATAAAGGAAAGTTTCTGAACGTCTTTCTGCACCTGAAAGATGATGTTTACTCAGATTTCGTGCCATTCACATAGCAGTGGAGCTAACAGCGCAGCTATGAGGATGCAGATCATGTTTCCTTTACAAACACGCTGTAACGAGCGTGAGCGTTGCGTGTCAGATTGGATGTGGTGAGCTGATATTAGTCAAGACTGCCTCTGAGGCGACAAAGACGCCGTTAACAACACCTCACTAAGTTTTAACGAGGTCGTGAAATTGCTTCAGATGGTTCAAATGGCTCTGAGCACTATGGGACTCAACATCTGAGGTCATAAGTCCCCTAGAACTGAGAACTACTTAAACTTAACCTAATGACCGTAGCGGTCGCGCGGTTCCAGACTGAAGCGCCTAGAACCGCTCGGTTACACCGGTCGGCTCATGAAATTGGGATGCGAGAGCATTGATGCTCCTTCTGCGGTAGTACAGAAAGACTTGGCACGAATATAGTCATAGGGGTGCTCACGAGAATGTACGTTCGCAAGAAAGCCGGGCTTAGAACGGCCTTCATGGCACTACCGGGAACAAAGACCATCGTCTTCGGTGTGTGGCTCTGGCACATCGTATTGCATCGTCAGCAGCAATTTGAGTAGCAGTTGGTACCATAGAGACACAACGAACTGTTACAAATCGGTTACCAGAACAGCTCACAGCAAGACGCTCTTTAGCGTGCAATCCACTGTCCCAAAGGCACCACCATTTGCGATTTCAGTGGTGTGAAGCGAGACCCAATTGGAGGGCAGATTGCATGTGTGCTGTGTCTTCTGATGAAAACTAGTTCTGCCCCCGTAACAATGATGGCAGTGTGTTGGTTAGAAGTATGAAAGTTCAGGATCTGCGGCCAACCTGTATGCGTCCTAGACACAATAGACCTACACCTAGAGGAATGATCTACGTTGTGATTTTCTATGAAAGATGGAGCTCTCTCGTGGTTATCCCATCCAGTGAGAATGTAAAAATTCTGGTGATTAGACCTGTTTTCCTACAATTCATGAGCACCATTCCAGGGGATGTTTCCCAACAAGATAACGCTTACTCACATACAGCTGTTGTAACCCATCATGCTCTACAGAGTGTCGACATGTTGCCTTGGCCTGCTCCATCACCAGATATGTCTCTAATTGATCACATAATCACATGTGTAATTTCATCTATCCACAACTCCACCGTCATCCACGAACAGCATTTTCTGTCCCTGTAGTGAACCACAAAGTGCAACAGACATGGAACTTCAGCCTACAAACTGACATCCGGCAGCTGTACAACACAATACTTGCACGTTTGCATTCTTGCATTCAACATTTTGAGGGTTACACAGGATATTAACGTACCAGCATTCCACAATTGCAATGTCCTGTCTCGCGCTTATATTAACCTGTGGTCTTACGATGTTAATCACTTACATGTTTTACTGAGACAAATGTATTCCCGAAACTTCACTACTCTATATTAATTATTTTATGGCACTGCGATGTTTCTTTCCGTCAGTGCACATGAATTTTTGTTGCACTGTTTACTTTTACTGTAGTGTTTTTATTTCCGTGATTTGAGTTCAGATTTCCTGTCAGTACAACTCGAAGAGCACTCTGGTTGAAAGCTGTGACAAAGAAACATTGCAGAACGTCCAGGCAGAGGAAAATGCGTTCTCGACACTTTCAGGAAGAGTAATACAGGATACAGGCGTAAAGCACGACAGTTGAAACCTTTTCAGAAGCAAATTTATGAAAACAAAATACACATGAAATTGAAAATTCTTTTACATATAAGTAGTGGTGCCTTCCAAGAGTAACATCACTCGATATAATCCATTCAGCCGCAATCACCGCCTCAAATCTTGTCCTGAAGCAATCGCACGCATTTTTTAAAACAGCGCTGTCCGTATTCGCGAATGCTGCTACGACAGCGGTGCGTATAGATGCGACGTTAGAGCGACTCGTTTTATTGGTAACTCATCCGCCTAGTCTCCAAACATAGTGGTCCTGGTGGTTCAAATCCGGGCTATTCGGGACCAGAACTACTTTGAGCAGAACATGTCAAGGCTATCCGAGAGCCAGTTTTGTACTAAATGGCTCGTATGAAGCCTGCCATCCGAAGCAGTGTTCGTTGGCTGACATTCAATAATGACGCCAGTTTCCTCAGCGATTGCGCCGTGCCCTTCGAAACCAGTGGCTGAGCCTTTTCGATGACTGCAGCAGTTCGTGACAAGCGTTTCCTCGAATGAGATATCGTCGTCGGTTTAGCGGAACCTTTTCCAGGCATCTTCGAAGCATTATACTTGGCCGCAACATCGCAAACAGTTGATCTCTGTTACCGGAATAATAGTCGAACTATTTCAGTGGGAGAACGTCCAGCGCGAATTCTTTCGATAATCGCAGCTCTTCGGTAGTACTCCGCACTTGACCGTAACATCTCGGCCATTTTGAGCTTCTGACTGACTCCTAGATGCTTATGGCTTTTAAGAACGTTAATCGTGGCATGGCGGGAAATTAAAATTGAAATTTGTCCGGATTTAAGCGCCGCACCCTGTATATGGACCATCACGAAATGCTGGATCACGAAAGCAGTCTTTTCAAATGGTTCAAATGGCTCTAAGCACTATGGGACATAACATCTGAGCTCATCAGTCCCCTAGAACTACTTAAACCTAACTAACCTAAGGAAAGCACACACATCCATGCTCGAGGCAGGATTCTGTGACCGTATCAGCAGCGCGGTTCCGGACTGAAACGTCTAGAGCCGCTCGGCCACAGCGGCCGGCAGCGGGCTTCTCCCATCACATACTTCACTAATTGGTTATTCTAAAGGTGTAGCTAAAAGAAAGGGCCATTAACCAGGCCAAATGCATCGTGTTGCAGGATAAAATATGCCTTTAACACCTGAAAAATGTTTGAAAATGGCTTCCCGACCCTGTTTTATTCAAGACAAACTGTAATCCACTAACGTTTGCGGGCTACTAAGACGACGGTACCGGCTTCAAAACACTGTTCAAGTATAATGTACTAAATTACTTAAGTACTGTTAACGATGGACTTTTTAAATTACGACAAAGGCAATATTAACGTAGAATGCTGTCATACTCATGAAAGAAATATGAGAAATAATTTCTTAAATACAAAACATTCCTTAAGGACGCTGACATAGATTAATTATATTTATACTTTGTGAATTAATTACAGTTTCAAATTGTTTACTGAAGAACCAAAGACAGTAAACTGCACCGTGCTCGCATGAAGTTAAATCCGTGAGCTACCATATCTACGATGTGAACTAATCGGAGTTAAGGCGATTTTGAAAATCAGACGTAACGACTGTTGTCAACTGCGGAAAGCTAAACCCCTCGACGAAAAACCTCGAAGATAAAATCCGAGGATTAATTAATTGTATGTGACGTGCGCCTGTGGAACAAATTAAGCGTTGCCACAATAGCATCTCGTAACCGACACGTAGTACATTCCGTTACGGAGTTAGGAATCATTTATGCCCCACGTCACCTAACATTTGGTTGTATTTCATGAAACATTCCAGTAAGGCTAAGGCTGATGCAAGCCAGCACGCAGTTAATATCGGTGGCAGTCCCCAGCCGACGTAACAATCGGTGGTCATGAGGCATGAGAACGAAGGCGCGATTAGGAAGCATGTCATGCTGGAGTTTATTGACAACGCGGCGATTCACAATGCCACGTTTGGCGCCAAAGTCCAAAGCGACTGGAAGGAAGCCCTAGTAACTCTTGTATATAAGAAGGGTAAATGAACTGACTCACAAAATTACAGACCAATATCCTTAACATCGGTTTGCTGGAGAGTTCTTGAACACATTCTCCGTTGGAATATAATAAATTTTCTTCACACGGGGAACCTTCTATCCACAATCCAGTACGCTTTTAAAAGAATCCCTTTCCTCACATGATAACCTGCGATCTCTGGTTGAAGAGCAACAAGGAGATTTCATATTCCTGGATTTCCGAAACGCATTTGATACGGTACTCCACTGTAGGCAGACAATCTGAGCAGCCGTCTTCGGTTGTTTGCAGATGACGCTGTCGTTTATCGTCTAATAAAGTCATCAGAAGAGCAAAACAAACTTCAAAACGATTTAGGAGAAACATCGGAATGGTGCAAAAAGTGGCAGTTGACCTTAAATAACGAAAATGTGAGGCCATCCACAGGAGTGGTAAAAGGAACGCGTTAAACTTCGGTTAGACGATAAATCAGTCTAATCTAAAAGCCTAGGTATTGAAATTACGAACAATTTTAATAGGAAGGAACACACAGAAAATGTTGTGGGGAAGGCTAACCAAAGACTGCGTTTTATTGGTAGGACACTTAGAATATGTAACAGACCTACACTAGCTTGTCCGTTCTCTTTTAGAATACTGTTGCGCGGTGTGCTATCCTTACCAGTTAGGACTGACTGAGTACATCGAAAAAGTTTAAAGAAAGGCAACACGTTTTGTATTATCGCGAAATATGGGAGAGAGTGTCACAGAAATATAGAAGATTTGGGATGGTCATCATTAAAGGAAAGGCGTTTTTAGCTGTGACGGATCTTCTCACGACATTCCATTCACGAAGTTTTTCCACCGAATGTGAAAATATTTTGTTGACACCGACTTACATAGGAGGAACGATCGCCAAGATAAAATAAGAGAAATCAGAGCTCGCACGGAAACGTACAGGTGTTCATTCTTCCCGTCGCTATACGAGATTGGAATAATAGAAAATTGTGGTTCGATGAACCCTCTGCCAGGCACTTAAATGTGATTTGCAGAGTATTAATGTAGATGTAGATGTAGGCAGTCAACGGAGGTACGGATATATGAAATAGGAATACAACTACGTGAGTTGCTCGAGTGCGTCTTAAGTAAAGGAACCCAGCATTTTTTTCGATAAATTATAGAGCGCAGCAATCAGTCGTCCTTTTTTGTAAGTTTTATTACGCAAATCCAGATTTCGGCTAGTGCCTAGCCATTATCAATGCAACATTTTCTAAGCTCGATGCATGTTAGTTCCCTGATATTGGGAGTCAGTCACAGTTCTTTGAATACAGTCCCTGAGTGCACCCACTTCCGTAATGGAAGGTAACTTGATGAAAACCCACTATGTTGTTCTCGGCCGGCCGCTGTGGCCGAGCGGTACTACCCTCTTCAGTCCAAAACCGCTCTACTGCTACGGGCGCCGGTTCGAATCTTGCCTTGGGGATGGATGTGTGTGATGTCCTTAGGTTAGTTAGGTTTAAGTAGTTCTAAGTTCTGGGGGACTGGTGACATCAAATGTTAAGTCCCACAGTTCTTAGAGCCATTTGAACCATTTGTTGTCCTCGAGGTCGCGTGTTTATCAGAGACAAGGTTAACGTCAGCTGTATCCCAGGTAAGTGTGGTAAGACCACTATTATTGTCTATACATATAAATAATCTGACAGACAGGGTGAACAGCAATATGCCGCTCTTTACTTATGAAACTCTAGTGTACGGTAAAGTGAGTAACTGTAAGAGGATACGAATTGACTTAGACATAATTTCTCGTTGGTGTGAATAATGGCAGCTATCTCTAAACGTAGAAAACTACAAGTTAATGCAGATGAACAGGGAAAACAATCCCATATTGGTCGAATATGGAATTTGTAGTGTACTGCTTCCCATAGTCACGTGGGTTACATGTTTAGGCGCAACGCTGCAAAGCAATATGAATTGGATCGAGCACGTAAGGATTGTAGTATGGGAAGGCGAATGATCAGCTTCTGTTTATTGGGATAATCGTAGGAAAGTGTGGTTCGCTTGTCAAGGAGATCCTATATAGGATGCCAATGCGACCCATTCTTGAATACTGCTCGAAAGTCTGGGGCCCGCAGCAGGTCGGACTGAATGAAGACATCGAAACAATTCTGAGGCTAGCTTCTAGATTTGTTGCCGTCAAGTTAGAGAAACACACACGTATTGCTTCATGCGTCGGTAACTCAAATGGGAATCCCTGGAGCAATCCCTTTAGAGGAACACTATTGAGAAAATTTAGAGAATCTGAAGGTGAAACTGATAGCAAAACGATTCCATTGCAGCCACCGTAAATTTCACATAATGATCATTAACATAAGAGAAATTACGCACTAGCGGAGGAATATAGACAGTAGTTTTGGTCTCACTGTGTTTGCGAGTGGAACAGGAAAGGAAATGATTAGCTGTGGTACAAGATACCCTCCGCCATGCGATATACGATGGCTTGTGAAATATGTCTGTAGATGTAAATGTAGCTGTAGAACTTTGTTTATTAACAGTAATTATTTAAATGTTAATAGACGACTCCACGTAGACCGTCGACATCCATTACTCCAGTAATCCCAAAATGAAGCTCAAATACTAATTATAATTTTTTGTGACGTTGTTAATTGTCGGTCGAGTAAACTGACCATTCATACACGCACCAGGTGCAGCTGTCGCGGCACTCTAAAGCTAGTCCACCACCTTGTCTTGAACTCCCGTACTTTACGCCGACAACATATGTTTTCTACAAGTGTATATTTTCTGTTATTGCACGTATGTGAAAAATCAGTGACTGGAACTGCATTAGAAAACCTTTAAACGCGAACTCGCTTTTGGACGGTTTAGTGTGGCATTAATGTCATTTGGATATTTTAATGAATCGCAACTGGTGCTCCATAAGTCAAGAACATACAGCATGAACTTAGATTCAAGTACTGCCGTTGCAACGGATGTCAAGGCTATTTTTTCCTTCGTTTCATTAAAGTGGGGCGGTATCCTTTTAATTCGAGAGTTTCATTTTAGTGCTTTGAGACTTTCCCATTTGCCATTCCATCATTAGGGATGAATGTATGTATGTTAGAAATTACGATTGGCGGGGAAAGAAGCTAACGAGGACAACGAAACAGCTGTACAAGAAACGATGTAAGCAAACCACCCTCTGCTGAGGTAGCGAAATTGCGAAAAGTTTGCTGGACCGCATGCAACAGTTCACAAAGAACGACTTGCGCGTTTTCCGTTTTGGACGCAGAAATGTGTCACGCCAGGAACACTCCGTATCTCATCTTAATTACTTACAGTGGGGTGGGGAACACTGACAACCCTCTGCTGCTGTAGTGGTAATATCTGAATCACTGTGTGTGACACGTACTTCAAAGCAGAGGTGCATGGGACACTACGATAATAGTGGGCAAAATCTGTAAATTGCACGTAATTTCACCTGTAATTTTCTGGCGCTATATGGGCAAATGTTATGTCGCATCCATCCCTAGTTAAATTGTGCCAACATTTCGTAGATATTCGCACTGACTGAGGAAAACCTTATCGTGCAGGAACGACATCGACCGCTAACAAAAATGTCCAGGCAGTCGGCAAGATGAAAGAACGTCTTGAGGAAAGAGATTTTCCTAGGATGAGTACGCTTCTAGAAGTGTTTTGTGACCAAATAGTAGGTTTCTATCGTCTAAGAACTGACCGATTGGTAGTAATTTTAGACCACTGTTTACAGAGACATGGTGATTACGTTCAGAAACAGTTTGACGTAGCGGCGTCACTTGCAGCCGTAGCGCAGCATTAACTACACTACTGGCCATTAAAATCGCTCCACCAGGAAGACGACGTGAAACAGGCACGAAATTTAACCAACAGGAATAAGATGTTGTGTTATGCAAATGATTAGCTTTTCTGAGCATTCACACAAGCTTGGCGCCGGTGGCGACACCTACAACGTGCTGACATGAGGAAAGTTTCCAACCGATTTCTCATACACAAACAGCAGTTGACCGGCGTTGTCGGGTGAAACGTTGTTGTGATGCACCGTCTAAGGAGGAGAAATGCGTACATCACCTTTTCGACTTTGATAAAGGTCCGATTGTAGCCTATCGCGATTGTGGTTTATCGTATCGCGACATTGCTGCTCGCGTTGGTCGAGATCCAATGACTGTTAGCAGAATATGGAGTCGGTTGGTTCAGTAGGGTAGTACGGAACGTCGTGCTGGATCCCAACGGCCTCGTATCACTAGCAGTCGAGATGACAGGCAACTTATCCGCATGCCTGTAACGCATCGTGCAGCCACGTTTCGATCCCCGAGTCAACAGATGGGGACGTTTGCAACATAACAACCATCTGCACGAACAGTTCGACGACATTTGCAGCAGCATGGACTATCAGCTCGGAGACCATGGCTGCGGTTACCCTTGGCGCTGCATCACAGACAGGAGCGCCTGCGATGGCGTACTCAACGACCAACCTGGGTGCACTAATGGCAAAACGTCGTTTTTTCGGATGAATCCAGGTTTTGTTTACAGCATCATGACTGTCGTATCCGTGTTTCGTGACATCGCGGTGAACGTACATTGGAAGCGTGTATTCGTCATCGCCATACTTGCGTATCACCCAGCGTGATGGGATGGGGTGCCATTGGTTACACGTGTCGGTCACCTCTTGTTCGCAT
The DNA here is from genome assembly GCF_023898315.1 of Schistocerca nitens. Taxonomy (NCBI): domain Eukaryota; kingdom Metazoa; phylum Arthropoda; class Insecta; order Orthoptera; family Acrididae; genus Schistocerca; species Schistocerca nitens. Next base: position 378,957,096 of record NC_064622.1, on the reverse strand, counting down.
TGACGGCACTTTGAACAGTGGACGTTACATTTGATATGTGTTACGACCCATGGCTCTACCCTTCATTCGCTCCCTGCGAAACCCTACAAAATGGTTCAAATGGCTCTGAGCACTATGGGACTCAACTGCTGTGGTCATCAGTCCCCTAGAACTTAGAACTACTTAAACCTAACTAACCTAAGGACATCACACACATCCATGCCCGATGCAGGATTCGAGCCTGCGACCGTAGCAGTCGCACGGTTCCGGACTGCGCGCCTAGAACCGCGAGACCACCGCTGCTAGCGCGAAACCCTACATTTCAGGAGGATAACGCACGACCGCATGTTGCAGGTCCTGTACGGGCCTTTCTGGATACAGGAAATGTTCGACTGCTGCCCTGGCCAGCACATTCTCCAGATCTCTCACCAATTGAAAACGTCTGGTCAATGATGGCCAAGCAACTGGCTCGTCACAATAAGCCAGTTACTACTCTTGATGAACTGTGGTATCGTGTTGAAGCTGCACGGGCAGCTGTACCTGTACACGCCATCCAAGCTCTGTTTGACTCAATGCCCAGGCGTACAAGGCCGTTAGTACGGGCCGGCCGCGGTGGTCTCGCGGTTCTAGGCGCGCAGTCCGGAGCCGTGCGACTGCTACGGTCGCAGGCTCGAATCCTGCCTCGGGCATGGATGTGTGTGATGTCCTTAGGTTAGTTAGGTTTAAGTAGTTCTAAGTTCTAGGGGACTGATAACCACAGCAGTTGAGTCCCATAGTGCTCAGAGCCATTTGAACGTTAGTACGGCCAGAGGTGGTTGTTCTGGGTACCAATTTCTCAGGATCTATGCACCCAAATTGCGTGAAAATATAATCCTATGTCAGATCTTGTATAATATATTTGCCCAATGAATACCCGTTTATCATCTGCATTTCTTCTTGGTGTAGCAATTTTAATGGCCAGTAGTGTGAGAGGTGGCATGAGCCCCCTCTCATATTTCTATCTTACGATTCTCCTCTCTAGTTGCATGCGATGGAGGGTTGCTTTTCCTTAACACGCGTACTTCCCACGCAGCGTCTCTCGTCACCCGGGTGGGCCGGTGACAGGCGGGCTCTGTGGAACTGGAGAGAGTTAAGCCGACGTGTGTGAGGCAGTCGAGTGAATGCTTTTCAGACGCCGACATTGTCAAGAGACACGCCCGCTGGGGTGTGAAGTAGCGGCTGGGCTAGAGGTTCCGTTACTTCAGAGAAACTTTGCGAAAACACTTTCTGGCGGGCTACCAGCGAGGCGTGGGAATGACTTGTGTACCCACGCAGTTGTGGCGGGAAAATTCCCGCACTTTCTGCAAAATCAGCACAGAAATTGGCGCCAAGAATCTCCATTGGTGGAATGGTAGTGCTCCGGCAATGGAGTGGAATTTCCGCCGGTTTTCGAGTTGCTGATTGGAACGTAACCACGGCCACTGTCGTGGGGGCGGGAATGTTCGGTGTTCGGCCTGTACGGGTGCTCTGAGTAGTCGGCAGTCGCCTTTCGGTCGAGGACGTCGGAGCAACCAGCCCTCGCCTGCGGTACGCCAGATCGTGTTCTGGGAGATAAGAAGACTGTTGGTAATGTACGTCCGCAGCACCGGCAGATAGGGATTTTCCTAGGTGATAATCAGAGCTCAGCAGAGCGCGCCTGTTCATCCTTTTCTAACTTTGTTCAGTTTCGAGTAGCAGCAATTACTATTGGGTTAGCTGTGTGTCTCTCTTGAGATTTGAGTGGAAAGGAATTGGCTCCACATACCACTTCGTCTTAAACCTCACAATCTAAGTTAGGGACAACTTCACCTTTACTGTGTTTGTATGAATCTCCAATTTTAGCCAATATGATGTTTTATATTTCCTGTGTCTCTTTTACTATTCTGCGTTTAATCTTAATAAATCATATTGTTATTTTGGACAGAACTTTCTTTCTGTTAATCAATAGAGCAACCCTATCATTCCTCACTATGCTAATGAAACCTTTGTTTATTTAACTTATTTATCAAATTAAATTATTGCAGGTGCCAAACTCTCTTCTACTCCACTAGCAGGGTTGATTAGAGTCAGTTCGCGTATTTGTTTTATCCTTGTGCAACAGCAAAAGTCGGAGTTAGAATAGGGGGGGCTTAGAGCATGATTTACACATGTGGATTCTAGTAGAATTTAGTGATAAATACACTACTAGCCCCGGCACCTCGCATAATATGGCGACCCTTGGCCTCGGATCTTTCCTGTGAATCTCTGATAAACAAACAGGATTCTTAGTAGGAACATTCAATTTTTTTTTCTCTCTATTTTTTTTAATGATTAATACCCAAGTTTTTTTTTGGTAGTTCCGCGTTTAGTTTTAAGTAGCGGCGCATGACTACAGTTTTTGTTTTCAGTGTATATATTTTTTGTTCATTGTTTTTTTTTGTGTTTCGCTGATGTGGTGTCTGTACCGCATCGCACTTTGTCGGATTTGTGTGCGGTTTCTGTACCACATCAAATTGTGTTTGTGATTACAGCGTTGGAACAGCGTTGTTGAAATTTTATGTTTATGTGTAAAAAAAAAAATATATGGAGTAGATTAATTTTATTGTGCATTTTAGATGAATTTGTTTTTATGAATGATAACGAGAAGTAAGGCACGACTATTATCGGGCGAAGCTAAAACAAAAGAGGATAGCATAATGGATAAGGGGCAGTTTACTGACGGGAATAGGTTCGGAGATGAGATGGGCACATTTTTAGCAGGACAGGACGCCAGGGGCATTGATGAGGAAGGTGATTTGGACGCGATCTCAGAGCAGCGTTGCGGCCGTGATTATGATAGTGAAGTAGAGGATGAAACAGAGACAGGCACACAGGTCGAGACGGTAGCAGAAGTTTATAGTCAAACGAACGAGTGCAGACAGAGGCCAGCTCGGTCACGTCAGAGCTCTAGCGCCCAGGTGTCCAGAGTTACATCGCCCATGTTTGAAGAGGATCAAGAAGATGACGTAAACCCAATACTGAGCTTCCTACGATCAATGAAAGAAGAAGCTGACGAACAGCGTAAGAAGCAGGAGGAAGCTGACGAACAGCGTAAGAGGGAGAAGGAAGAAGAGGAGAAACAACGTAAGAAGGAGAAGGAAGAAGCTGACGAACAGCGTAAGAAGGACACGGAGGCAATAATTTCGCATATAGGGGAAATTCGTGGGGAATTATTAACAATAAAGAAAGAATGTGGAGGAGCAAAACAAATGTCAACGGTAGCACAAAAAGTAGCAGGCCTTGCCAAAACTGCAGCAACAGGGGCAATGAAAGTCGCGGAAGCAACTTCTAAACTCGCAGGGCGCTTGCGACGTACAACACAATCCCACTCAAAATCCCTAGCATTCTTAAAAACTCAAGGTAATATCGCGGTTGCGAGCTCCACGAAACGAATGGAAGAAGTAGAGAGTCGGATAGCAAAACTAGAGCAAAACGGGCACACGAGCACTGCGCGTTCGGATACCCATGATGGAGTACACAGAATTGTGTCTCCGAGGAAAAGCCCGCCGTGCTCTAGCCCAGTGACAGAGTGCGGAACTAACAATGCACACGCAGAAACAGCAAGTAATAGCTCCAATAATTATAGCCCACTTAGGAGAGTGAATTCTGAGTGCCACTTCCACTGTGATACAGAGGTTGCACATCACAGTTATCAGCAAGATAGAACAGGACACTCAGCAGACGTGCAAGTATCGGAAACGAGTGACAACACCAGTGCGAGGATCAGACAGGATTTTGATCACAATCACTTCCTGTCGATACTGAAATTCCAGAAGTTCAAAGAAAATGGAGGGTCGATGCATCCGAAGAGCTGGGTGATGCAGTTTACAAATTCATTACCGGCATCATGGCCAACCCAGGCAAAATTAGAATTCATGTGTGGACACATCGAAGGCCAAGCCGCGGAAAAGATGCGGGGTGTGGCAGTGACGTGTCGGACTTATCAGGAATTTGTTGGTGCATTCCTGCGGACCTACTGGTCAAAGGAAACGCAAGATAGGATTAAAGAGGAAATAATATTCTGTCCTGAACTGGAAGTGTCCGGGCATAGGAGCGCAACCAAATTTCTTGATGATTTACTCAAGAAGAATCAATTTTTAGATAGTCCATATAGTAACGGAGAAATCATTAAATTTTGCTTTTCCAAATTGCCAGTTAGGTACCAACAGACACTTGTCGGCAAGTGTGGAGCTGACATAGAAGCATTCAAGATTCTATTGCGCGAACTCGAAGTAGTCTTTGATAAACAAGACGCAAAGGACAGGAAGAAGGGGCAAAGTAACAAATACCACCGGCCAGGAACAGAAGACGACAGCAGATTGCATAATCGCACTGGTCAGTTAGGAAACCAGGGTTACGGAAGTCAAGGTTACGCTATTCAAGGTTATGGAAACCAAAGACACGGAAACCAGAACGTCAGGGAGCAGGGTCAATCTAGACAAGGAATCTGGGATAGAAGGAATAACGAACGGCAAAGCGACCGTAATTGGAGAGAGCGAAACCAAGGACAACGGTGGAACCAGGAGATTGAAACCAGACCCGCAAATCCTAATGCACGTCAGAGGAGGGGGAGCCTAACTAGGGATTGACGCCAGACTAGTGCGAACACAGGCCGCCGGAATTTCGCACGTAATCTCGGACCTGGCCAACTACGGATGATACATTACGAAGATTTATCAGAAATCCTGCTCGAGGAACATAAAGCAACTCCTCGACATGATCGGCAGCCTCTTATCACAGTAGCAATAGCTGAAAAGAGTCTGAATGCGATAATAGATAGTGGAAGCTACATAACAGCAATATCTGAGGCAGCATACAAGAGGTGCTCTCAGGAGATGGACTGGCCTGTCCTATCGGTTAAGAAAACCAAAATAAAAGGGGCATTAGCGGGTAAATGTACGGAGGTCACCCAACAAACAAGACTGGAATTCTCCTGCCAAGGACACAAAATAGAGTCTAACTTCTGGATCGTGCCAAATCTGGCGATCGACATGATAATAGGAACGGACTTCCTAAATGAACATGAAGCGATAGTTGATCTAGGACGAGGTGAAGTGGTTTTGAGGAAAGGGAATCCCGTCCACATTAAGTTCGACGATCAGCTGATCCCAGCTCAACTACCGTCTAACTGTGTTCGGATAAACTATGCGTGTCTGAAAGACAGAAAGGAAGAACAGGACGACGTTGCGGATAGGGGAGAGGACACGGATGAGAAGGAAGTCGGAATAATGGGAGAAATAAAGGAGAAAATAGGAGAAAAAGTGGAAGCAATAAAGAATATAAGGGGCGAACACCGCAAAGAACTTCATAAATTACTAGTAGAACATGCGGAGGTCTTCCTTCCCAAGACAGGATCAATAAAGAACTTCCAATATGAATTTCGTGTACGTCCGCACAACCAGTTTCGTGTGCCACCCTATCCAATCCCCTTGGCATATCGACAGAAAGTAGCAGCTGAAATTACGCGAATGCTGAGTGAAGGAATAATAGAACCTACGGCTTCAGCCTATAATAACCCGTTAAGAGTAGTCGAGAAGGCAGATGGTAGTATTCGTTTAGTCTTGGACTCGCGACAAATTAATACCATAATAGAACCCGAAACAGACAGACCGGAACGATTAGAGGAACTCTTACAAAACTTCCATGGAATATCAATCTTCTCATCAGTTGATCTAAAATCGAGTTTCTGGCAGATCGAGCTCCATCCAAATTGCAGACAGTACACAGCCTTTTTAGCATTTGGAAGATGTTACCGGTTTCGTCGTCTACCATTTGGTTTGAACGTTTCATCTGCCGCATTCATTCGGGGGCTGGACGGCATACTAAGCGATAATTTGAAACGTCATGTCACCAGCTATGTGGACGATTTGCTGATCGCGGAGAAATCTTGGGGAGAGCACAATGCGGTCCTCGGTGAACTCCTAGCGACATTCAAGGAATACGGTGTGACTATCAATATCGAAAAATCGAATTTTGGGACGTCCTCTGTGAAATTTCTAGGACATATCATCACGGGTGAGGGCATTGCGCCAAATCCCGAAAAGATCGAAGCGATTGAAAAGTTTCCCATTCCTACGACAAAGAAGCAGTTAAGGGGGTTCTTGGGGATCATAAATTTTTACAACCGCTTTATACATGTCAAAACTCAGAGCAGTCCTCGGTTGCATCAACTTACAGGAAAGAAGATTCCTTGGGAATGGGATGAGGCGGCCGAATCCGAATGGAAAACATTAAAATTCGCATTATTACAAGCACCCATCCTATCACACCCTAATTTAGCTGAAGAGCTTTGCATAGTAACGGACAGTTCATACTCCGGTCTGGGTGTCATGGTGTTCCAAGACTATGTACATGAAGGAAACAGGGTGTGGAAGACAATTGCGTTTGCTAGCAGAGTACTAGCCAAGAGTGAGAGGAATTACTCAGTAACCGAGTTAGAGGCGCTGGCTATTGTATGGGCGTTTGAAAAATTCAGATACCTTCTGTTTGGTCGCCAGACGAAAGTCTACACAGACCACAAGGCACTCGAGTTCTTGATGACTGCAAAGCTTAATCACAGGCGGCTCATTAGGTGGGCATCATATCTACAGCAGTACAACTTTTCGATAGAATATATCCCCGGCAGTCAGAACATTATTGCAGACGCCTTATCACGGTCACCGATCGGATTTGAGCACAACATGGAAGAAGATCTAGAGGAAAATCACTACTGCCTTTACTATATGCAGAAAGTAGCCTTTGAGAATTTTATTACCTGTAGTATGCAGGACATCAAGAAGGAGCAAGACAAGGACCCTGCCCTAGTGTTATTGAAGCAGAAATGGATAGACAGAAGACACGCCACCATCAGGCAGTTCTACCTCTTGCGTAAAGGCATAATTTTCCACCGAAATTATACCAATGACACTGAATGGGGGGTATGCATCCCTGAACACCTAATAAACAAGGTTATATGGCATACTCACCTTAGCTATGGACACTTCGGACCACGCAAGTGCAATCTCAAGCTAAGGACCATGTGTTACTTTCGAAACATGGAGCGTCGAATTCGGAGGGTACTGTCGGTGTGTAAAGACTGCCAAAAGGCGAAGCACACCACTGTGAGCATGCAGGCACCATTATACCCAATCGTACCGACCAAATTAAGACAATTAGCAGCAACAGATTTGATGGGACCTTTGCCAAGAACAAGAAGAGGATATACTTACGTATTAGTGTTTGTTGAACTAACGTCCAAATACGTTACCTTTACGCCACTGAAGAGGGCGACAGGACGAACTGTATCACGAGCCCTCATCCGGGATTTCCTACCACAGGTTGGTCATGTGAGTAGAATCATTTCTGATAACGGGCCACAGTTTAAGTCAAAAACATGGAAGGAGACGTTGCGTCGATGTAAAATTGATCCCATTTTTATATCTTCACACCATCCGAGCTCGAATGCTGCAGAACGGGTTATTAAAGAACTCGGAAACTTGTGCCGGTTGTACTGTAACAAACAGCACACGACATGGGACGTTTTCCTTAAAGACTTCCAGGAGGTGATCAATGAGGCACCCCATGGGATAACCAAATTGGCACCCATTACAGTACTAAAAAACTGGATTCCTAAGGACTTGATAACCAAGGTCGTAAACTTCCCACCAAGGGCGCGAACGCAGCACCAAGCCATAGTGGATTTGGCTCTCAAGAGGATACGGGCTGCAGCAGAGGTCAGGAAGAGACGTGCCGACAGGGGAGCTCGTCTACGACACTTCCAAGTTGGACAAAAGGTGCTCGGTAAGTCTTTCCGACTTTCGAACAAACAAAAAATGAAATGCCAAAAATTCTATTCTGTTTACAACGGCCCGTACCGTATAAGGAGAGCAGCTCACCACAATGCTTATGAATTGGAGACGCTGAAAGGAAAGAAGTCCATAGGACTCCACCACATATCTCACATAAAGGAGTTCGTAGAATAGTAGTAGTGTAAGAAATGTACATAGTAGAATAGGCAAATATATGAACCTTTGTTCGGGGAACAATAATCGTTACATTAATAGATTAAGATTGCTAAAGTATTAACACGCTGCGTTGTCTTGCATAAGAATTTACTGCTGCTATTCTCTTTTTGTTTATGTTTGCGATCTCCAATGTCGATGGAGTAGGAGACACTACCTTTTCATGAGCAATGTTTTTGTCCTTTCCTATCTGGTGTCCATGTTAAGGGATAAGGATGAGTGATGAGACGTCGCACAAACGGGCGCATACAAGAACGTGCTCTTAGAAGCGTTCTGAGAGGTCGTGATACGCTCCATAGCGGCCACAACCAGTTCGTGAGACGTTCATACCAATGCTTGCAGGCACGCGTCAGTGCACTGCACGATTGTGGTATATTGCGCGATTTCGAGGGTGAATATGGGCAGTATAGTTTTTGCAGAGCTGCGCCGGTATCGTTGTCTTGCAAGTCGGGGTGAACCTGTGAGCATTTGACTCTAATGGTGCCCTAGACGAGAGAAATGAGGGCATAAAAGCCTACCATGCTAATGTGCTGGTTGGGGATTTAGCGTGCTGCTCGTTTTTGTCACAGATGAATCACCAAGGAATTGTACTTGGATATTCGTGACATACTGTGTAGCTGGCGTGTGTTGGGTGTCTGAATCCTCAACAGGAACCAGTCCTGGCTTGGTCATATTACATTGCTTCTGGAAAGGTGTGCTTTGATCGCGAAAACCGCATCACATAGAGAAGGAAGTTGCAACTATAAATTTATTGTCGTGTATAGCCATGGCTAACCCAGTCTCTGGAGTTTCAGTGAGGCGTAATGAAAACTCGGAGGTCATGTCGTACGGCGCGCACATCACTGTCGTCAATAGCGGCGAGCAGCAAGACACCTCAGCGTAACAGGAACTATGTAAGGGTATTGTATAAGGTAAATAAAAAAAAAAAAATAAATAAATAAATAAATAAATAAAATAAATAAATAAATAAATAAAAGGGAAAGTACGATACTAGGATAAGTTAAACTGTAGGATTTAACAATAACTAGATTAATATTGTGGGGGTTTTCTACCACAAGTGTGGCGCGCGCCTGTTGAGTTGCTATTTTTCAGGGCACCAAACCACAGACCCGAGATGGAGGGACGACGGGCGAGCGAAAGTAGCGTAGTTGCATGTTCTTTATAGCACAGTAAAACTTAGACCTGCATAACAACATAATTTAATTAAAAGACGTAGAATGTAGATCGTTGGGATATGGTAGTTAATTCTTGAAGCATGTCTACTGTCGATCTATATAATTAATAGTAATATTAGTGCGGGCCCGCACATTTAGTTGTTCATCCATTACAAAGCATCAGTTATCACACACCATGTACATACTGAGATCGGTCTCTACACATATATCAAAATAAATTATTTCCATGTCTAGATTAGATGTTATAATGATTGCCATAGATTAATAACTATAAAAGTAAAATAAGAGTGTCTGAAATGACAGACCATCAATGTTTCATTATGTAAATTTATTATAACATAGAAGGTCATGGGAAAAAGTTAGGCATAAGACTTTTGTAAGAATTGTACAGATGACGAGGAACGTGGCAATGCAGAGGCCAGCCAGCGCAAAAACAAGAGGTCTTCGGCTACCTGCTAGAGGGCGAGCGTCCCGTCCTACACGCTGACAGTCACCGGGCTGCCTACCTGAGGGATTACACGGGACCCTCGCCCCGCCACAAGCGAAAGTGGGGCTGGCCGTTGACCCTGACACGCGACAGCCTGCTAGCTCTCCGGACGCGGCAGCCGCTTGGAGGGATTCCCTGCGGCAGACCACGTTGTCGTGAGTACACGAAGAACATCACATATCGTGTCAGAACCTGCGCCTCATGTGCCTCAGGACAGAAAGGGACGCTCTATACTCACCTGTTTGGGTTTTTACAACTCACTAGCATTGGCCGATCTGCATACACAAAGCAGTATCGTGCCACACTAACAAATGTATGGTCTCATGTCTTACTTCTCCTCTCTATTAGAGAGCAGTTTTTAACAATAGTCGCTCCTAGTTCGATCCTGTATGGATGACCTCACACACTTGTGGAGTCACTCCACGTGCCATCATCCCTCGTCGAACTGCAATATTGGGAAACGTAAAGTTCTGTCCAGCGAGAGAAGAGACCTAGACTAGTGATGTATCCCAACAAGGAGATCTCAGAGACAATTAATCGACGTGAGGAGAACCTATCACTGTGTCTTCCTACCGTACTGCCGTGATCATATGCGTGGGTCTGACTACAATCTCAACAGCGTACTGCAGACACTCCAGAACTCCCTATTGCTGTTGCCACAACGTAGCAACTACACCCGACGTTTAGCCTTATGTGATGTCAGTACGGTGGAATTTGTGAAGTGCCACGGATATTTCTAACAATGTGATTTAGTGCCTCATTCTCAGCACAGTCGTGAACTTTGTGCAATGTGCACGCACAATTTGATGCCCCATGAACCTTGTTTTTTTTGTTTTTCTTAAATTTCTTTCTCTTATGTTGTTTCTGTAATGTATGTTATACCTTGTATGCGTTTGTGTTTTACACTGTAATTCTTATTACAGATTACTGTATTGTTCTCCACATCATGTTTTTTTGTATTTTGTGTTTATTGTTGTGTGTATGCTAACAGTGTGCCTGAAGTCCCCATAAACTGAAGCAGATACCACCACTGTCATTGTGAATGGACCATCAGTTCAGGGAACATTTTGTAAAGGTTATTCTTGCTGCAGGGAGACAGAATGAATCGGAGGTTGTAACTAGATTCTGAAAACTCACAAAGAGATTGTTAACTTAAATATTATCATGTGTGAGTGAGGTCAGGTTAGTTTAATGATTAAAATTGTTGTAACATCTTGGGCATTTAATTGCGGAGCACTCCAACTCTGATTGTAAAGAATAAACTGCTCCATATTTGGCTCAGATGCCCGGGCCATGTTTAGAGCGTGAATGTCTGCGTGAATCGGTGTTTGGAAGGGGCTCCCTGGGTATGGATGTGTGATGTGAGTGTTAGTGTTCCATATTAAGAAGGTGAAGTTGGCTACATCATAAATAATCCTCCCTCAATGAGTTGCATTTTTCAGTTGCAATGATCTTTTTTATAGAGTGCGGTATGTGGAGTCACTTTGTAAGATTGTTCTTGGGCGATTGACTCACTACCTTGCTCCTAAGTGAGCCAACCGCTCACCAATTACAATCTAAAATGGCGTAGGGGCAATGAGAGGTGGCATGAGCCCCCTCTCATATTTCTATCTTACGATTCTCCTCTCTAGTTGCATGCGATGGAGGGTTGCTTTTCCTTAACACGCGTACTTCCCACGCAGCGTCTCTCGTCACCCGGGTGGGCCGGTGACAGGCGGGCTCTGTGGAACTGGAGAGAGTTAAGCCGACGTGTGTGAAGCAGTCGAGTGAATGCTTTTCAGACGCCGACATTGTCAAGAGACACGCCCGCTGGGGTGTGAAGTAGCGGCTGGGCTAGAGGTTCCGTTACTTCAGAGAAACTTTGCGAAAACACTTTCTGGCGGGCTACCAGCGAGGCGTGGGAATGACTTGTGTACCCACGCAGTTGTGGCGGGAAAATTCCCGCACTTTCTGCAAAATCAGCACAGAAATTGGCGCCAAGAATCTCCATTGGTGGAATGGTAGTGCTCCGGCAATGGAGTGGAATTTCCGCCGGTTTTCGAGTTGCTGATTGGAACGTAACCACGGCCACTGTCGTGGGGGCGGGAATGTTCGGTGTTCGGCCTGTACGGGTGCTCTGAGTAGTCGGCAGTCGCCTTTCGGTCGAGGACGTCGGAGCAACCAGCCCTCGCCTGCGGTACGCCAGATCGTGTTCTGGGAGATAAGAAGACTGTTGGTAATGTACGTCCGCAGCACCGGCAGATAGGGATTTACCTAGGTGATAATCAGAGCTCAGCAGAGCGCGCCTGTTCATCCTTTTCTAACTTTGTTCAGTTTCGAGTAGCAGCAATTACTATTGGGTTAGCTGTGTGTCTCTCTTGAGATTTGAGTGGAAAGGAATTGGCTCCACATACCACTTCGTCTTAAACCTCACAATCTAAGTTAGGGACAACTTCACCTTTACTGTGTTTGTATGAATCTCCAATTTTAGCCAATTTGATGTTTTATATTTCCTGTGTCTCTTTTACTATTCTGCGTTTAATCTTAATAAATCATATTGTTATTTTGGACAGAACTTTCTTTCTGTTAATCAATAGAGCAACCCTATCATTCCTCACTATGCTAATGAAACCTTTGTTTATTTAACTTATTTATCAAATTAAATTATTGCAAGTGCCAAACTCTCTTCTACTCCACTAGCAGGGTTGATTAGAGTCAGTTCGCGTATTTGTTTTATCCTTGTGCAACAGCAAAAGTCGGAGTTAGAATAGGGGGGGCTTAGAGCATGATTTACACATGTGGATTCTAGTAGAATTTAGTGATAAATACACTACTAGCCCCGGCACCTCGCAAGTGGAGATATGATTTGGACTTCCCTTATAACGTTTGACTTGCTATTTGAAGTATCCTCATACGAGTGTCTACAGGGCCTTAGGGGTTTAAGTGCAGCTATTTCATTTGACGACTGAGGGCGCTGTGCCGATCAACATTATATCACTATCTACTTCACTGGGCACAACAAAGCGTTTAATGTTTATTCTTCCCGGGATAAGGGATCAGGTGTTCTGGTGTGGATGCAAAAACTACGTAAGGGGTTGTCCACATTGACAGGCGTCGTCCACTTCGTCCACTTCGCACGTCAGTTATGACTATGCATGAAATATAGGCTAATAAATTATGTGATGTGTTTGCAGAAGGACAGATGCAGAGAACAAACAACTGGCACATGTAAGTGGAGATACATATTAAGGTACCAAAGATCACCATATCGGTACCCATAACCACGACGCCCTGTGTTGAGAACATTACTGTTCGTACTGTGCTTCCTTGTGAACACTTGATGTTATTATTTCTGGTTAACCTTCATTGATCAGGATTACATTATCGCAGTACGATCGTACATTGTTTATAGTGATGTGAATGACGCCTTCTTTGCAGATAATATTTTACAGCAATTGCAATGAGCTCTCTGTCCCACCCCCCTCACGCTCCAAATGTTTGAGTATCTCAGTAGATCGTGACGCTGGGGTAAGAAACACAACGGGTCGCTCTTTCTGTTTCTAAATCTGCTAAGAACAAAATACATTCTCGGAATAATTTATCTGTCTCGTTTTAACGTAATAAGTCTCTTGCTCGTATTATGTCAGCAATAATGAACAATTAAGTGGTTAATTATCTTCACTATGCCTAAGAAATGCAATGTTCCACGCTCTAGTTCTTGCAGGTCAATGAGAACCAACAGAACGACATGTCATCCTCTGCCAATGACGTCAGTATGTGCGCCATTGAGAGCCGTCGGGTCAACACCGCCCTCCCGGCCGTTGTCGGCTCGTGCCGTTCCTCCCACTAAGGAAAAATCCCTGACATTACTGCGGAACAGACACGCTGAGCAGTTTTCGTTTCTCTCCTCCTTCATTCTTCCTTTATTTCCTTTTTCCCGACATGTTCCTTCGTCGTAATGTCGATAGTGGTTCTTTCCGCATCTTGCATGACATCTTTATAATTCTGTTGATGAGAAGATCACTCAGTTTCTTATTGCAAAATGTGGCTACTACCCTGCAAAACCACGCTGAGCTACAGAGGTGTACTACTCCATACCTAAACTGACGTGAAAATCAACGCCGAGTGTTCTAAGCGCAGCCGACAGCCAAATAACAGTCAGGTGCGTCAGAGTCACGCTACCAACGGGAACGTGGCCTGTACAATACCCCTTGCCACTGCAGAATGCTCCATCACCCGACGTCTTGCATGGACACCACTACAATGTTGTCTTATATTGTTTAACGCCATTTGGAAAGCTAAGAAGATGGAAAGTACGTGTGCACCTTGACAGGGTTCTGCAGAAGATACGGAACACAGCCATACATGAAAAACTACCACCCTCCATACTACTCAGGCACTCCATATTTACTCTTAGCCACCTAAAGAAGTCAATACTGACAAGGCCTGTTTTATGCATCCACCTGTCGTCACACAAATTGTTCTAAAATGGATAGAATTCGGCAAACACAGATACAAGCAGATTCACAGTTTCACTGAAGCACTACCAATTTATAAATATTTAAAATACTTTAAAACAACCATAGGCTGTCACTTTTATTATGCAAGATGATTTGATTGCATTATCTACATATCTCACATTACAAACACTTTTCGGCTATTTGTCATTTTGCAAATGCCTACAAGAACAGAAATAAAAGAATTGTAAACACATTGTAAAATTACACTTGCATAGCGTTTGTGCTGTGTGTGTCACATTTCAAAGCTGTTTGTTGCACACACACACACACACACACACACACACACACACATACACACACACACACACACACACAGTCAAATAAACTAACACATGTTGAAGGTTTATACAAACTTCTTCCAAGCACTTCTTATACAAAACGTCAGGTGAGTAAAATACAGGGTGTTACAAAAAGGTACGGCCAAACTTTCAGGAAACATTCCTCACACACAAATAAAGAAAAGATGTTATGTGGACATGTGTCCGGAAACGCTTAATTTCCATGTTAGAGCTCGTTTGGTTTCGTCAGTATGTACCGTACTTCCTCGATTCACCGCCATAATTCCATACGGGATACTCTACCTGTGCTGCTAGAACATGTGCCTTTACAAGTACAACACAACATGTGGTTCATGCACGATGGAGCTCCTGCACATTTCAGTCGAAGTGTTCGTACACATCACAAGAACAGATTCGGTGACCGATGGATTGGTAGAGGCGGACCAAGTCCATGGCCTCCACGCCCTCCTGACCTCAACCCTCTTGACATTCATTTATGGGGGCATTTGAAAGCTCTTGTCTACGCAACCCCGGTACCAAATGTAGAGGCTCTTCGTGCTCGTATTGTGGACGGCTGTGATACAATACGCCATTTTCCAGGGCTGCATCAGCGCATCAGGGATTCCATGCGCCGGAGGGTGGATGTATGTATCCTCGCTAACGGAGGACATTTTCGACATTTCCTGTAACAAAGTGTTTGAAGTCACGCTGATACGTTCTGTTGCTGTTTTTCTTTTTTTTTTCTTTTTTGTTTTAGTGCGCAAAACTGCTATGCCAGCAACAATGGGAACGAAACTCAAAAAGCGCGTGTCATCTGCTAAAATGTTCAGGCGACAGCTGTAAAGGGGCGCGTAACGGATTAAAATAGGGGCACTCAAGTAAAATGTGTCTTACCGTCCACAGCTGAGAGCAGTGGGGACAGAGTGTGAGAGGATCGCCGCCTAAAAGATGTCGATGGCTAAAAAGGCAGTGCCCTATCCGGAGTCTAGTTAAAATTACCTCCCCCGACGACGCGTTCGGGAGGAAGAGGCGGCCTGCATACCCTAAATCCAAGGAGGCGTCGA
This sequence comes from Schistocerca nitens, assembly GCF_023898315.1. Lineage (NCBI taxonomy): Eukaryota > Metazoa > Arthropoda > Insecta > Orthoptera > Acrididae > Schistocerca > Schistocerca nitens. Next base: position 378,941,578 of record NC_064622.1, on the reverse strand, counting down.
AAAAAATGTCATGGGCCGGATTAGCAGGCATGGAAGACAAATGGCGAACAAAACGACTTAGAAGGACGGCTCGCCGATTGGACAGCGGAGGTTTAGCAGTCTCAGCATAAAGGCTTTCCATAGGGCTGGTGTAAAAAGCTCCGATACTAAACGTAATCCACGGTGGTGGATAGTCGAGACGCCGAAGAATAGACGGCCGAGCAGAGGAGTAAACTATGCTTCCATAGTCCAATTTCGAGCGCACTAAGGCGCGATAGAGGCGGAGAAGGACCACTCGGTCCGCTCCCCAGGGTGTGCCATTCAGGACACGGAGGGTGTTGAGGGATCGCAGACAGCGAGCCGAAAGATAGGAAACGTGGGAGGACCAGCACAGTTTTCTGTCAAACATAAGACCCAAGAATTTAGCGACGTCCGAAAACGGAAGGTTGACGGGTCCTAGATGTAAGGAAAGTGGAAGAACGTACGACGCCAAAAATTAACACAAACGGTCTTACTGGGAGAAAAGCGGAAGCCTGTTTCGATGCTTCAAGAGTGGAGGCGATCGAGACAGCCTCGAAGACGTCGTTCCAGAAGGGTGGTCCGTTGAGAGCTGTAGTAGATCGCAAAATCGTCCACAAAGAGGGCTGTTGCTGTGTGTTTCCATTCTATGATTAATGTGATTTGAAGAGAAGTAATAAAATGAGCTCTAACATGGAAAGTAAGCGTTTCCGGACACATGTTCACATAACATATTTTTTTCTTTCTTTGTGTGTGAGGAATGTTTCCTGAAAGTTTGGTCGTACCATTTTGTAACAGCCTGTATAGCTTTCTTCCTCATTCTTGCAAATTCATCTGACAGCAAAACTATCCTTTTACTTCCTCGTACATAAACACATCTGTTACAAAAACGTGGGAAACATGCATCTTCCAAAGATACTTAGAGATTCTATTTTGCAGCGAGTCAAATTTTAAGCATGGAGGGAGCTACAGTGGTTGGAAAAGGGTTTCATCTTTTACATGTTACATTGAGGATATGGATCCACAAATAAAGCAAAACAAGGTACCAATTTTGTATTTACACAGCGTCAAGTCGGTATCAGCAGCACATCAAAACAGCTTCGAGACAATTACAATTGCCCCAAGACAGGAAAGCATGTCATTCCCATGGTTCGTAGTTAATGTATACTGGCTTCAGGAGCAGACGAGAGCTGAAGGTAGATCACAGCAATTGAACTTTAAACTACTGCCACAGATTATCTTCGTACTTTAGGTAAATATTTGTAAAGTTTCTATTAATACATTTTTGATAATTTTTGCTAATGTTGTACGATTTTTTGTGATAACTGATATTCAGGACAAGGGCCTAAATTTAATTGTTCAACAGGAAGTGGTTACTTACACATCACACTGAAACCTTTAGACGTCAGTCAGACTCTGTACATAATATAACTTTATGGTCACTGGTAGCTGTATGGAAACATTCACATCTCACCTACAACATGTGAATAATGGTATTGTTGTAAGGACTTTATACATAATCTCGCTACTGACATTTCCACTGAAAAACAGTTACACATCCACAGTTACACAGCCAGTTACACACCAGAATATAAAAATAATCGGAGTGTACAATCACTGTTCCATTAGCGAGCAAGATAATATTCAAATGTGGCTCTAATGATCACTTTGGCTTACCTGTGTGACAATACGCAAACAACTTTGCATGCAGCTACTTTCCCACAATACATCATTTAAATAATCGTTCCATGTGTGGTATTATCCAGAGACCTCAATGCCACACCAAAGTCGGAAATGTGAATCGTTATCTCAGCATAGCAGTGCCCTCACACTGAGGTCAATATAGTGTCGAGCATGCACGAGCTCAGCCCATTTCGCGATCTAATCTAAAGGAGTCAACAGTGTAGGAGCAGAAGTTTCAGATGACTTTGTACTTTTGTAGATGCTGAACATGTACCTCAGGAACAGTCTGTTACTTACTGCATCAAGTGATACTTTTGTAGTCAATGACAGTTGTAAATCATCTCGTCCTCCTGTGACAAAGACCTGCGTCAAAGAAGTATATCTTTTATTCTTTCATGTAATAAAGTGAACTATTATTTCATGCGATCTAGTTTGATGAGCCTTCTCCCAGAACAAAGAACTGACCAGACGAAAGCAGTTTCGCTTGGTCACAACACCATGTGCAGCGCAACGTATTATGCACCAATCTTTAAACAGTCAATTCTCGCAAATTGCGATGCGATTCCAATTAAATAATTTCAACATAAAATTCTTATAGCTCTCCCAGTTAACAAACATGTTTTTTGCACTCAAACATTAATCTTAGTTTTCCAGATACTAGTTTTGAAATCACAGCCGGCCGGTGTGGCCGTGCGGTTAAAGGCGCTTCAGTCTGGAACCGCGTGACCGCTAAGGTCGCAGGTTCGAATCCTGCCTCGGGCATGGATGTGTGTGATGTCCTTAGGTTAGTTAGGTTTAATTAGTTCTAAGTTCTAGGCGACTGATGACCTCAGAAGTTAAGTCGCATAGTGCTCAGAGCCATTTGAAATCACAAACTCTTCGCTGGACGGGCAGTACATTAGGTGAATAAAATAACCCCTATTTATAGTCAGCAAAATGTCAAGTAAGGATGTATGAATGACGTGGAATCAGAGACAATGCATGTGGTGTACATACTGTAAGACCTTCAGTACACACACCATCAGATTATTTGACTTGTCGCTCTAACGAAGTAGGCGAGTGTCAGCAATATGTCTCGTGGTCTTATCGTGGCGTGTTTATCTTCTGCCGATAGGTCAGACGATAGAAATGCCACTTGCACGCTTAGAGTAGCAGATTGACGGTGACCAACTTTAAACAGAACTTGATTAATTTTCACACACATTTATTAAAATAATAACAAGCATAAAAATTACTTAACTTGGTTCTGGATGCTATTTACAATTGACAGTCTGAAGTTCCTTTGGTATTGGTACGTTAATCTTATTCTCACATATATCTCTGATACTTGACAAAAGTGTCTGTACATTTATCTTCGTGGCTATGTACAGGAATATGGTAATCCTATTAGGTGCAGACTGAAACTTGACTGTAGACTGGTACCAACAAATGTAGAACTCATACAGACTGATACAGACTAATGCAGACTGGTACAGACTGGTGCAGACTGACTAAAAAAATGGCTCTGAGCACTATGGGACTCAACATCTTAGGTCATAAGTCCCCTAGAACTTAGAACTACTTAAACCTAACTAACCTAAGGACATAACACACACCCATGCCCGAGGCAGGATTCGAACCTGCGATCGTAGCAGTCCCGCGGTTCCGGACTGCAGCGCCAGAACCAGACTGACTAATCGGAGGTCTGTTCACTCATTATAGTACCTCGCGCGTTCATGTATCACTGCGCGAGAGTGATCCGCGAGGAGAAAAGGTTCTACGTTAGCAGCAATCTCATTGCGTTACATATTAATACGCGGATCGGCGGAAGCAGAATTTGGTCCGTCTCTATGGCAGCGCCATCTCGTAGTGCGGGGACGGACGAGCACTGCCTCTGCGCTGTTGTGCTTAGCTGGGCGCGCTCTATTGGGAAAGTTGTGTACGCGCTGACTACGCGGAACTATGTACAGAACACTGCATGACATTGTTCTTCTTCCCGTTTCCAGGTTCTTTTTGGATCCTCGTGAGGTTTTGCTCGGTTCAGGAAGAAATTTGCACTCCTTTTAGTGCAGCAGGAACACCAATTTGATGGCGGCACTTTGTTAGCCAGTGAGCACGGCGAGTGGAGGGGAACAGTGGGCGGAACGGTGAAGGCCGGCTGACCGGTATCGGGAGACGGTAGCGAGCGGCTATTGACAGGCCGTCAGGCGGGCAGCGCCGGGGCTGAAATACCGCTGCCTGCGCTGGCCGGGGCGGGCTGTCGCCGCGGGAGACGGACGGTCCCGCGTCACGGCAGCGCGGCGCCCGACCCTAAATCACGCCTACCCAACCCTACACTACCCCACCGATCATCCCGTCCATCAACCCCCCCTCCCTGTTTCCTCTTACAGGGACACGCTGTTCCGGTCGAGACAGAAACCAGATATGGCCACTTCGTTGAGATGTGCGACAGAGTGGACGAATGGACTTTGCTTAGGCCGTCGGCACATGGACCGTGCTGCCGAGCGTTTACGTTGAGCGTACCAAGTTCAACGTGCTGCTAAACGCTCAGGAATGATGCGACTTGTGCATACGGTACGTGGGTCCCAACGTGGTATACGCGATCGCAACGCACTCCAGCGGCAGATGAGGGATGTTTATAGTTCGTGAATCACACTGTTTACTAAACGGGCGCGCGTAAAATTCCCATGTTGGCTCCATTAAAACGCACATTTCCACCATCGTCCACGAAAAGGAAAATACCATGTCCAATCAATAAGGACACAGGCTTATAAAAGTGCCGTTACAAATAGTGCCATACAAATTTGGAATAGTTCTTCACATAATATAAACATTATTTCGTCATTCCCACATTTTAGTAAAACCCCAAGGTCAGTCTTACTTGATCACTGTTCCTGTCCAGCAGCAGAATCATTGCAACATGTGAATTACGAAGCGTAAAAGATAAATATCTTTATACAAGTAGCGGAAGCTGTCAAGTAGATTAAGTCAACCGAACAAAGTCACCCCTCAAAAAGAAAGATGCACTTAAATTTACATAACATCAAATATTATAGTATATACTTATATTAAACTAATAATACAGTATCAGAATCTAATAAAACGCAAATGATAGGAAAAAAATTTTGACGTGTGAAGACGCGATCAACCGCCCCAACAACCAACTCAATACAGGTCAGTGACGCTACGCGTTACGCTGAACCAACAACACACCCCAGGCCTCTAATCATAGTAAACTAGCTCTTGCTGAAAACCTTAATCGTAGATGTGTTACTAATTGCAATATAATTATAACAAATTGTACCAAGAACAATGCGTTTTGGGTGGATCTTCAGTGCGTCGCTGCCTTCAAGTAGCCTACTCTTATAATACGCAAGCTACAATAATTCTAGTCCCACGAATATGATGTTTCTGACTATTGTATTGGAACGAATCACACAGTTAATAACGGGTTTTCAAGTGATTCTCAATTTGCTGATGCAAATATACATAGATGCTTGAATTGAATGCCAATATCACAACTCTGTACTGAAGGGAGACGGTGTGCGTGTGACGTAGATGGCGTTGTGCCATCTCATTGGTCAACGCTCAGACGCACGCTCAGAATATCTGACATGCCAGATAATGCTCTGGACGTTCGGAAAGACTCCCGAACATGCTATTACACGCTATGACGTCAGAAACTCAACGTTCGGATGCACGGTCCGTGTGCCGACGGCTTTAGACGGAGGATGGCTGAAGATTTTCATCCTAGCGTGGGAAGCCAGATGTAACGGGCCCTTCATTGTAAGCTACTTATTGGTACCTGCAGTAGCGCTCCCATAGTAGTAGTTTTGTTATGAGTGACGGGAGTAAGGAAGCTCACGTGTGTGCAATAATGTCAGCTACCCTCCTGCGTCTGCATATCTAAGAAAGAAATACTCGTTATATGCGTCACGCCTCACCCCAAAATACTCCTCACCCTACCTGAACTTCCACAACGCACAACGTGATGGAATGTACATACCATGGCATCCAACGACTACATTATACAAAATATTTAATAACTTTTAACATGGTTTATGTTCCCTGATGTAAAAAAAAAGGGAAAGATGTTCCACTGCCTACTTCACCTTCTTAGAGATCCATGCTTTTCCTTTTTATAACTTCCCTTGGGAGGCTACGCTCTCCATAAGGGTTCAGTCTATTGCTGAATCAAATTTCATTGAAACCGGTTCAACGGCTTAGTCGTGTAAACCGAACAGACAGAATTGAGATTTTCACTCTGCAGCGGGGTGTGAACTGATATGAAACTTCCAGGCGGATTAAAACTGTGTGCCGGCAAGTGTTCTTGCCCCCGAAAGGCAAAGGTCCCGAGTTCGAGTCTCAGTCCAGCACACAGTTTTAATCAGCCAGGAAGTTTCAGAAAGACTTACTTTCAGATCTAATGACATTAATATGGAAGAACGGATTAAACTCATTGAGGGTTGTATAAGATTTGTATTGATTATGTTGAATTGTGTTGTGAAGAACATATTAACCAATAAATGCATTTTTACAAATATGATGATTTTCCAAAATCAATGAGTAACTACTTTTCCGTGAAATACCGCGAAATGTTCTTCAAATCAATAAATATCTTGCACTGCGTCGATCCTATAGATGACTGCGATCCTCTTCAGCGTTGAACATATCTCCATACCGGATTTTACCAAAATCGGTTCGGTGGCTTGGTCGTGAAATGATAATGGACGGAGTTACTTCCGCATTTATATTATTAGTATGCATTTACAATATTTCTGTCTGTTTAAATTCTGCCACATGAGGCCATATGTAACATAACGTACTATTGTAAGCAGTCCAGCAGCTGTTGTTAGCTTTTAAATGTTAATTTCAGCAATGGATTTTACATATCGATTTATATGGTTTTCTTTCTGACAGCCATGAAATGTTACTGAAACAACCTGCTGCACCCAGAATTTTAATTCGGGTCACTGAAATGCCCGAGTAATTGTCTTGGAAGAATTACATTGTTGCATAAGCATTTGACATGTTGTCGATTTTATTTAACATGATTTTCAGTTCAGATTTTCTTGACGTTATTCATTCGTAAGTGATTAAACGAAATAACAGACCAACGATTATTGATTTTCAGTTATCACGTATTATTTAAAATTCATTATTTTCGGAACAAACACTTATGACAGAAATTGCGCAATATTATTTAGTTCTGGTCATCACCTCATTGAAATTGAACATGGTCAACGGGTTTTGTAGTTAACAGTCACACCTATGTTGTGCTCCCAGTGTTCTGTCTTATCATCTGACAAGGGTAGGCCACGACATTGGGATCGCGGATTTACTTCAAACTTCGTACACCTTTAGTAGGCCATTAAAACAACATTGTGTGCAAGTAGTAGGGTGCAGTACTCTGGCAGTTCCGAGAAAACCGCAAGAGAAGTTTTAGGCGTATGTTATGAAACTGATGTATTTATGCGAAAGTACCTAGCCTAAGAAGTCATTGCGGTCAAATACACTCCTGGAAATTGAAATAAGAACACCGTGAATTCATTGTCCCAGGAAGGGGAAACTTTATTGACACATTCCTGGGGTCAGATACATCACATGATCACACTGACAGAACCACAGGCACATAGACACAGGCAACAGAGCATGCACAATGTCGGCACTAGTACAGTGTATATCCACCTTTCGCAGCAATGCAGGCTGCTATTCTCCCATGGAGACGATCGTAGAGATGCTGGATGTAGTCCTGTGGAACGGCTTGCCATGCCATTTCCACCTGGCGCCTCAGTTGGACCAGCGTTCGTGCTGGACGTGCAGACCGCGTGAGACGACGCTTCATCCAGTCCCAAACATGCTCAATGGGGGACAGATCCGGAGATCTTGCTGGCCAGGGTAGTTGACTTACACCTTCTAGAGCACGTTGGGTGGCACGGGATACATGCGGACGTGCATTGTCCTGTTGGAACAGCAAGTTCCCTTGCCGGTCTAGGAATGGTAGAACGATGGGTTCGATGACGGTTTGAATGTACCGTGCACAATTCAGTGTCCCCTCGACGATCACCAGTGGTGTACGGCCAGTGTAGGAGATCGCTCCCCACACCATGATGCTGTGTGTTGGCCCTGTGTGCCTCGGTCGTATGCAGTCCTGATTGTGGCGCTCACCTGCACGGCGCCAAACACGCATACGACCATCATTGGCACCAAGGCAGAAGCGACTCTCATCGCTGAAGACGACACGTCTCCATTCGTCCCTCCATTCACGCCTGTCGCGACACCACTGGAGGCGGGCTGCACGATGTTGGGGCGTGAGCGGAAGACGGCCTAACGGTGTGCGGGACCATAGCCCAGCTTCATGGAGACGCTTGCGAATGGTCCTCGCCGATACCCCAGGAGCAACAGTGTCTCTAATTTGCTGGGAAGTGGCGGTGCGGTCCCCTACGGCACTGCGTAGGATCCTACGGTCTTGGCGGGCATCCGTGCGTCGCTGCGGTCCGGTCCCAGGTCGACGGGCACGTGCACCTTCCGCCGACCACTGGCGACAACATCGATGTACTGTGGAGACCTCACGCCCCACGTGTTGAGCAATTCGGCGGTACGTCCACCCGGCCTCCCGCATGCCCCTATACGCCCTCGCTCAAAGTCCGTCAACTGCACATACGGTTCACGTCCACGCTGTCGCGGCATGCTACCAGTGTTAAAGACTGCGATGGAGCTCCGTATGCCACGGCAAACTGGCTGACACTGACGGCGGCGGTGCACAAATGCTGCGCAGCTAGCGCCATTCGACGGCCAACACCGCGGTTCCTGGTGTGTCCGCTGTGCCGTGCGTGTGATCATTGCTTGTACAGCCCTCTCGCAGTGTCCGGGGCAAGTATGGTGGGTCTGACACACCGGTGTCAATGTGTTCTTTTTTCCATTTCCAGGAGTGTAGTTAGTGTCAGCGCTTTACAAGTGGGTTGTGCTCGAAGCGAAGGTTCGAATCACGCTAACACTTTTTAATCTATAGTTTTTTCTTCACTTGTCGCGTTATTTAATTTACACGACATTTGAGAAGTAAGACAATGAAAAAAGTAACGAGTATTTTCATAAAGTTGCAGTAAATTTCGTATATTATTGGACAACTTACAATTTGTTAATTATATTTTCAAGGACGAGGGTTAGGCTTGGAAATTCCAAGTCAAACCTCGATAAATGATGATACGAATGACGTTATTCAGAATCAGTAATATAGTAAGACACAATGCGCCAGACGGATATTATTTGTCGCACAGACATGGAAAGCATAAATTGAACATTTATGCAAACACTTCATGCAAATACACGTGGTTTTTTTTCAATATATTACACTCAAATGTCATACACATTAAATAATATGACCAGTGATGGAAAAAAAGGTTAATAATTAAGTTTGAGCGGGAGACGAATCGTAGTATCATGCAAGCTCAGCTTACGAAGTTCGTACGCTGTTCACTTGACCACCATGAACTGTAACGCCCGACACCAACACACAGGTACATCTATCACATAATGGACGCGTAAAAGATCCCTAGCTATTCTCCCGGAATGACCAGAATACCGCACCTTGCTCCTTGCACATTACGACGTTTTAATGGCCTACTAAAGGTCTAAAAAGTTTGAAGGAAATTTGAAATACCCACGTCGTGGCGTCCCCTTGTTAATATTTCCACAGCACTGCTCGTCTTCCCTCTCATGTCTACCACTCTCGCCTTTCTATTCTATTCCGGTGCTACCGACACTGACCAATTTTCCCATCTCCTGCGCATGTTCTGCTTTCCGCTGGGTGCACAGTATGGCTTCATACAATGTCACAATGAGAACAAAACTTTTCTAACCTATTTCCTTTTCTTACAGGTGCTTTACCTTATCAGGCTTCTACATGAATATGGTGTCGAGTTCAATGTGGATTAATTTACCTATACAATAATTTTGTTCTTCAAAAATTAACAAAATCTGGAGTTTTACCAAGGATTTGGTCATCTTACAAGAATTTGCATGTGGCCATACAACTGTCTCTCGTTTGTGCTCGTTTGTGTTCAGGTTGCGATATTGCAAGCTGTGCGAGTACAGTGCAGTTTTTTGCTCAGAACTACACCTCATGTTGCGCTAGGATGTATGTAATTGACATGTGTCCTTAGCCATACGATACGGCCATACACTATTTAGATACGTACTCAGAAAAGTGACTGCCTGCGCGAATGTGAGTGATGGGTCAGCTGGGCGAGTAAAGCTGAACCGCATAGATAGCGAGTAACTGGGAGTGAGAGTTGCTCAGGCGAATTAGTCAGGCACACACAGTGATTTGACAGGCAATGTGCTTTTTGGACATGAGAGTGATGTTTGCTGCTGTTGTCTTTCAAGAAGTATACTGCAGGTTGTACACTTGGTACATCTGGAGAAGTGAATAGCTGTTTTCCTGTATCCCTGGTTTGAAACTGTAGGAGCCCTGGTTCTGTAGTGGGTTGATGAGGAGACACAATCACACTCGGCTTGGGGATAGTTGATTCATTTATTTACTTGCAACAGTTTTCTGTAGAAGACTCACGCTCATATCTGCCGAGAGGGGTGGGTGTTCAAATGGTTCAAATGGCTCTGAGCACTATGGGACTTAACATCTTAGGTCAACAGTCCCCTACAACTTAGAACTACTTAAACCTAACTAACCTAAGGACATCACACACATCCATGCCCGAGGCAGGAGTCGAACCTGCGACCGTAGCAGTCCCGCGGTTCGGGACTGCAGCGCCTAGAACCGCACGGCCACCGCGGCCGCCTGGGGTGGGTGTCCTCAATGCTTCATGTGTAGCTGTGAAGAAGCCTGCAGACAGTAAGCACAGTGAGAGCAGCGGAGAGACTTTGTGTTGTACTCATTCCAGATCAGGTGATGGAGTTGCATCAGATGCTAACATAGTGTTCAGGAATTGCAGTGCCGCTAGTCAGGCCGGCAGGAAGTATGCCCAGCTGTGACGAGTGGCAGAAGCAGCTCGACCCCTGACCTTCACCTCTGCCCAGCAGCATCCGGTCTCAAAGGTCACCCAGAGGATCGACGGCTGGGAGGGCCTCAGTTCGACCCTCGACCAATCGGAGCATCCTACAGGATGGCCACGGAAGCAGATGGTGAGGCAGCGACGATAGTCTCACGGTGGTAGCCTGCTCTAGAGTGGCGGCTAACTCGATGGCACTTCTCAGCTGTGTGATCAGCGTTTATATCAACCAGGGTGGGATTGTGTGAGAGCAGACGGCCCAGGTGTTACGGACTCCATCAGCCACAATGCTGCGTAAGCAAAAATGTTCAAATGTGTGTGAAATCTTATGGGACTTAACTGCTAAGATCATCAGTCCCTAAGCTTACACACTACTTAACCTAAATTATTCTAAGGACAAACACACACACCCATGCCTGAGGGAGGACTCGAACCTCCACCGGAACCAGCCGCACAGTCAATGACTGCAGCGCCCTTGACCGCTCGGCAAATCCCGCGCGGCCGCTGTGCAAGCGTTCAAGTTTTTCGATTCCACTGTTGTTCTTTGCTAGTAAAGGTACGTCGTGATGGCATATATTGTACAATTGACAATTACCGGTATCGGTCATTCTCATTATCAAATCTGTTAGCAACAGAGAAACACTGACGTAACAACCTCGACTGAATTTCTACAACAGTCCTAGTGATACACAAGAAAAATAAAAAATGCGTACTGATTCTGATGCAAGTACCAACGTCAATCTATGTGTCTAGATACATAAGAAGTGCTGGTAACGCCCTGTATTTATGCACGTAACTGTGGCTAGTAGAGGAAACTAATGCTAGGGTACATGAGTAACCGGTGTTTGAAGTTCAATGTTTAAAATACAGTATGCACAGTCCTTGAAAATGTTCAAACGAAATCTTATGGGACTTAACTGCTAAGGTCATCAGTCCCTAAGCTTATACACTACTTAACCTAAATTATCCTCGAACCTCCGCCGGGACCAGCCGCACCGCAGTCCTTAATTAAAAATGTTTAAGGGGCTCCGGAAAGGCTCAAAATCATGAAAAGTTCAATTTTTACTTTTTTGCGTTTTCTGAATCTGCAGACTATTACCTTTTAATAGATATATAATTTATTCAATTCCGAAGACTACAACTATTTTAAAATTTTTTTTAAATGTGTTCTACATGGGCGTGACCCACTGTGGCGCTGTTAAACTGCTGTCAAATGGTGTTATTATTAACGTCCGTGTTCATCAGGTACATTTTAGTGATATGAGATAAAGTATGTGTTGTGGTTAACCTGTGATGGTTCAATATATATCGCTGGTGTGATTGTCGATTGTTTCATGTTTATTTACTCTGTCATTATCTCGAAAATATTCGTAATTAATTCTGTTTCTTGAGTCTCTGTTTTGTTGAAGTATAATAATGAGTAAAAGTAAAGTTATTAGAAATCCTCTGAAGGCTTTTAAGAAAAGGAGAAATGTTGGAAAGCCTAAGGTATGTGTTATTACTGTAAACAATAAAGACGATAACCAAGTGAGTGAACCTAACCTCTCAAGTACACCTGCCCATAGCAGTCAAAGTGGGAAAGAAAATACTTCACAGAAGAAGCTTGGTTCAATGAGTGAAAACTATGAATGTTTTATGGGCGAATCGGATGTGAATGAAATATTTGATATGTCGGCTCTCAAAGGAATTTTTTCAAACTGTGTAAGATGTATTCACTGTAGTGAAGTTGGTCTGGAACTCTCCATAACAAAGCACGTAGGACTTGCTAGTGAAATACAACTGAAATGTGATAAGTGTTCATACATGACCACCTTTTGGAACAGTGTTGCAACTGAAGAGAATGGTAGCAAAATCTACGAACACAACAACGAGCGATGCTTGGTTTGGACAAGGAACGCCTTCGGGCTGCAGACAGGGCTGTAAAGAGTCTAGAAATACAAGCAAGAGTAAACAGGAGGAGGAACAAGAGGAAGCTGGAGGAGGAGTTTGCAGAGGATGAAGATAATCCATCCTATGGACCTGGAATGCACTAAAAAGTTAATCCAATCTTTGTCGCTCGATTCCCAAAACTTTTATTTTCTCATACTAATTACATGTTTTCTAAGGATCTTCCAAACATATTTGTTTCAAACTTTCAGTAAACGTTACACAGTACCTTCTGCACAATTTAACACAGCCTTTTCCCAAAAACTGTATATTTTTTAATATATAAATAAAAAATTGCAAAAAAATGTTGTGAATTTTCATTAAATTGAAAAAAATCATCTTTAATAACTGAACTAAAATTTTGTAAAATCCCTGTGTTAAGTTGTAGCCCATATTCCAATAAATAATCTGTAAAAAGTTCAACTTCCTACCTCAAATACTTTGTGAGGAAAGATGTAATTTATAAGCGTTATTTTAACATTGCAAGTATAGGGCGTTCCGGAGTCCCTTAATATGGCGAAAAGTGCGTCTGACAATAAAATATTACCTGACGTACGATGCGTGGAAATAAAAACCATACTTTAAATCGAGATAAAACTTGTAATGTGTGACGATAGAAAGCTACTAGCCAGATAGCGTCACACAGAAAAAAAAAAAGACTTCGAAAGTAAAACCACATCTGTAAATGGAAACCTTTCATCATGATAAAGATAGATAACAGTATGAGTAAGGCAATTAACAAAACAACAACTATTAATTAAAATCTCGTGCTCGAGGACACTTTCAGAGTGGAAGCAAAATTGCGCCACCTTGCGCCTTCCGCGTAAAATAGTTTTGATTTCCTGTGGCGGAGAACGCGGGAAACGCCCAGTCTCCCCACCCGTGGTGGCCGGTTCACACGACCGCACGGCAAGCTGCTGCGGCGCTCGACGCTGCTCAAACCAAAAAGTCTCTAGCTTACACGGTGCCATGTTGACAACTTGGGTACTTTGTGGGGTCTGCGCTACAATCGAACTCTTACCAAGAGAAATTCGGTCTCAGCTGACCAGACCACTGTTTTTCTTTCGTCTAGTGTCCAACCGATACAGTCACGAGCCGAGGAGAGGAGCTGCTGTTAGCAAAGCAATCGCTTCGGTCGTCTATGCCATAGCCCGTTAACGCCAAATTCCACCGCACTGTAGCAACGGAAACGTTACGTTGCACGTCCCACATAGATTTCTGCGGTTACTTCACGAAGTGTTGCCTGCCTGTTAGCACAGACACCTCTAAGCAAACGCCTTTGCTCCCCATTGTTAAGTGGAGGCCGTCGGCCACTGCGTTGTTCGTGGTGAGAGGTATTGATTGAAATCTGGTATTCTCGGCATACTTTTGACACTGTGGATCTCGGAATATTTAATTCCCTAACGCTTTCCGAAATCGAATGCCCCATGCGTACAGCTCCAGCTGGCATTCCACGTTCAGAATATGTTGATTCCCGTCATGTGCCCAAAATAACTTCGGAAACTTTTTCACGTGAATAATCTGAGCACAAATGTGTGCCCCGCCAATGCACAGCCCTGTTGTACCTTGCGTACGCGATGCTACCGACGTCCGTATATTGTGTGCATATCGCTATCCTATGACTTTTGTTACCTCTCCGAGAACCCCAAACGCGTCGTTTCTCAATACATCATTAGCCCACATATTGCCTCATTGATTCGCCCGAATGAAACTGCCGGACTTAAGCCTACCTCCTCACCATTCCTAAATTGTAATCCGAGCCCGAATCTGCCGCTATATAAGCATTACAATCCAATATCTAATATCTCTGTCTGACTATGATGTAATCCATCTGTAATCTTCCCAATGTCTGGGTCTGCTTCTTTTTTAATTCCTCCGCTTGCAATTTTCAAACGATGATTTTTTTGTTCCCAGCAAAAATGTATTGTAAACTACGCTAGACTTGCTCTTCTCTCATTCCTACTACGAAATCCACATTCTCCTTTAATTCAGTATTCTAACCTTACACTTTCACAACGTTCGAACGCTCAGTGATGATTACATTATTATCTTCCTTTACATCCTGAATTACCTGTTCAGTATCCTTATATCCTCTCTCTCTCCCTATCTTCTGCTTGTGAAGTTGGCGTGTATACATGTCGTTGCCCGTTTAAATTTGACTTCCATTCTGATGAGAACACCCCGAGGACTGATCTTTTCACAGTAATTCACTCTCCTCCCATTCATAATGAATCCTACTGCCGTTGTACTATTGCCGTTCCTGGCGATATTACCCTATATTCTCCATGCCCTAATTTCTTATCTTTTTTCCATTTCACTTCACTGATTTCTAGTTCACCTGAATTTATTCTTTCTGTTCCCCTTTTAAGTTTCTCATCGAATCGGAATCTTTTGTCGATGGAAATATCATTGGGCCACTTTTCCGGATACAAGTAACATTTTTTTTTTGTCATCTGCCTACTGACTGGTTTTATGCGGCCCGCCACGAATTCCTTTCCTGTGCTAACCTCTTCATTTCAGAGTAGCACTTGAAACCTACGTCCTCAATTATTTGCTTGACGTATTCCAATCTCTGTCTTCCTCTACAGTTTTTGCCCTCTACAGCTCCCTCTAGTACCATGGAAGTCATTCCCTCATGTCTTAGCAGATGCCCTATCATCCTGTCCCTTCTCCTTATCAGTGTTTTCCACATATTCCTTTCCTCTCCGATTCTGCATAGAACCTCCTCATTCCTTACCTTATCAGTCCACATAATTTTCAACATTCGTCTATAGCACCACATCTCAAATGCTTCGATTCTCTTCTGTTCCGGTTTTCCCACAGTCCATGTTTCACTACCATACAATGATGTACTCCAGACGTACATCCTCAGAAATTTCTTCCTCAAATTAAGGCCGGTATTTGATATTAGTAGACTTCTCTTGGGCAGAAATGTCTTTTTTGCCATAGCGAGTCTGCTTTTGACGTCCTCCTTGCTCCGTCCGTCATTGGTTATTTTACTGCCTAGGTAGCAGAATTCGTTAACTTCACTGACTTCGTGACCATCAATCCTGATGTTCAGTTCTCGCTGTTCTCATTTCTACTACTTCTCTTTACCTTTGTCTTTCTCCGATTGTCCTGTGGATATTCCCTATGTGTCTTTAACGTAATGATTTCCGTAGTTCTCTGCGTCTTCAAGGCGTAGACCAGAGCAGATTCTTCCACGCTGTAGGGGCAGTTTCCGAGTTCAAGGGAAAGACATTGCCCTGTAATTGTGCCTCATCCTCCGTCGTTTATGGGAAGACCTTTGGCAGAACGTGGGCGATTTCCTACACCGGATGTCTTCGGCCGCCATTGTTGATGATTTTTATTCATAATTTAAGCAGCGTGAGATGCACACATTTCTCAGGACGATTTGTTTATTAGACGAAGACGCTAGCTTCAGACCACATAATCAACACACAAGATGTGAACGTAGATGATTTCGAACCAAGATTAATATGCCTGAATGGAAAACTATTTTTCAGTGCACGCCCCCCACCCCCCCGCCCCCCTTTGTAAACGGGAGGATTAAATTGAGCTCGAAATTATCTAAAATTGGGATGTCAAAAGGAGTTTCATAGTTCATTATCCAGATACATATTCGAAACACTCCCAAAATCATGCCCAAAGCAATGAGAAAAAGAATGTGCATCTTACCTGTTAGTGCAGACTTCTTTTTATTATTATGCGGCAGTGTGGAATGAATAACATGGACATCTCAGTGGAAAATTAGTATTCCGCTGACCGTCACTATCTGATCGTCGTGAAGGATATTTGTGATAGCCCCAAAACATATTGTGTATTGGATATGTAAAGCACGAACGTTGATGGAAAGGGTAATGGCTGCTTAATGAAGTGATAACAGGTTTCTCTTAGATCCATCCAGCGGTTTATCGACGCAGGAAGCCGAGTACCGGAATTCTGAAATGTCCAATAGTTGTGAAAGTTTGTTACGGGCGCTTTACTCATTTTCCGCTGTCATACTCTGTGAAACTTTTTATGCAATTTAACGAAACTCCTCCCATTATCTGCTACCACTTCCAAAGGTAGAAGCAATACCAGAGAAATTTAAACTACTGATTAACAGAGTGTAGCACGTTGCTTTCTATATATTTATGCAAATTTTTCCGACGCCACAATTATGATGAATGTATAAAGCCCCTGGAAACTGAATAAATCACTGAGAAATTATAATATTATTTACTTCGTTATTCCTAACTGTTGATACTACCGTAACTGTTTGTATTAGGATGCCCATTTGTCAAACCCATACACGGACTAAGATAACGGCATCACAAATAAATTAATAGATTAGTTGGATTACGAATACGGAGCACAAATACATGTAAGATGTGATGAAATACTTGATGGTTGGACTGCAAAATATTGGCCAAGTCCGTAGCCGGAAAAGGCCCTCTTTTCATCTACAGGCAGTGAATCTTTATGGAATAGTGTGTTAATACAAGATGCCTACACCACATGTATTTCGTTCTGATAGCTGTATCTCAAGAGCTCATAACGCGAAAGCTGCAAAAGTTGTCGTTACATTTCACTGACTACAAAGAGCTTGGTGTGTATTTAAATTTTCTATACAAGCAAAGTTTATGGTGCAGATTTCTCATTCTGATACCGCATTTGAATGATGGTTATGTGCCGTTCGGTTACATTAAAATGATCACCTATCAACTGCAAGACGTGCAAGAAGAGAGTCAATGAGGTTCTGGAAGATATGGTCAGGGATGTGGAGCCATGCCGGTCCAGTACTGTGGCCAGCTGCACTAGGTTTCTCGGCTGAGAACCCATGGCGCGTACCGTCTGATCGAAGTAGTCCACATACTCTCAATTAGGTTTAAGTGCGATGCGTTTGTTGGCCAGTGTAGCAATGTAAAATCATCCAGGTGCTCTTCGAACCGCACACATACCGCTGGGAGGTCTGTAACGTCGTACATTGTCCTGCTGCTAGAGTCGATCGTGCGAACAAATAACCTGCATGTAGGGGTGAAAACGGACACCAAGGATAGATGTTGTGGTGTCACCGCCAGGAACCACACTTGCTAGGTGGTAGCCTTTAAATCGGCCGCGGTCCGTTAGCATACGTCGGATCCGCGTGTCGCCACTATTAGTGATTGCAGACCGAGCGCCGCCAGACGGCAGGTCTAGTCTAGAGAGATTCCCTAGCACTCGCCCTGTTGTACAGCCGACTTTGCTAGCGATGGTTCACTGACTACATACGCTCTCATTTGCCGAGACAACAGATTAGCATAGCCTTCAGCTACGTCATTTGCTACGACCTAGCAAGGCGCCATATTCAGTTACCATTCTGAACAGATAATATGTGAATCATGTACCGTCAAGAGCGACGTTTATCATTAAGTATCAAACTAATTACGTCCGCTTTCTGAATTCTCATTCCTTTTCATGTTCCAGACCTCACGTCAGTATAGTTCTTCCCTCCTCACGCCAGCCTGCGTGAGCTAAAACGCGTGCATTTCGGCCTCATTTCGTAACACGGTGATGGCTCTTCAGCCAACACAACAGATACATACATGTTTTGATCCATTGTACCTTTCAGAATGAGGAGATTACACAGTGAATGCCACGAAAACATTCTCCGCACCATGAAGCTCCCTCCTCCTTGCTGGACCCCTCGGACGAATGATACTAGGTGTCCGCTTTCTGTCCGGTGGAGCATAAAATGTTCACTTGTCGCTGCCCAGTGGAAATATAGTTGCTGTGCTTATGGTGTCGTCAAGTATCGATAGCGGTGCAGGAAGTATCGACCAACACAGAGATACTGCACAGCAAAGCGGTGTCACGGGGCGCCAATGAGATGCTAGGAGAAACAGTCGCTGCGTCTCTGCCCTGAAATTGCATTGCCATAGCTGCACTGCAATTCCCCACACTTCTTCAGAAGAAATCTCGCAACTTTCATGTCATGTGATGCTGCTGGCATTTCTTGTTGTAATACTATTTGATTTATAATGGCATTGCCTACCAACAAATGATTATTCATTATAATTTACTTACTACAACAATCCATTCGCCTCGACAATGGTTCATTATTTGCTCAGCATTGACTAGTGTTCTTTTCCTGTGTCGAGTAACTTTATATCTCTTTCTCAGTCTATGGACGCATCCGAAACTGTAAAAGCAAAAAAGAAAAATTCCCACCATAAATGCTCTTAGAGTTTCTCCTTAGCAAATGCAATACATGACTTCAACCACCAATCGGGAATTTATGCTCTTATCAATTTAAACAACTAAGTATCAATTGACGAAAAGGGCTTAATGTAACAGTGGGTATTACGTGCAATCCTGGAGATACAAAAATTTTTGTAATCTATTCACTAGTGTGCAAAAACTGAGGACGAAAGTAACTTTCGTATGACGTGTCACTTGCAGGTAACAGGAGCTCGATGGTGATGATGTTTGGTTTCTGGGGCGCTCAACTGCGCGGTCACCAGCGTCCGTACAAAGTTCCAATTTTTACACAGTCCAGATTGTACACAATCTTATCTAGCCACTGTCGTGAACGATGATGATGATGATGATATGGTGAAGAAAACACAAACACCCAGTCCCTGGGCAGAGAAAGTCTCCAACGCGGGCGAGATTCGAACACGGGATCCCGGGATCCAGAGGCAGCAACGCTAGCGACTAGACCATGGGCTGCAGACCTGGAGCTCGATGAAACTTGGGTCATACATAGAAAGAACTGCTCCAGTATAATACAGTATAGAGACAATTGATATACATGCGAAATGAGACGAGCAGAAATAACAATGTTACGGAAAGATAATAATTCAACTGAAGTCACCGCGATTCGTGTTGGTCCCCTGGATATTAAAAATGTTGGGATACGTTTTTGAACTGGGTGTGTGATGACCAACAACGACAGTGCATCCTCTGCAACAGGCTCCCATGCAGGTCGCAAGGTTGTTATGGAGTTTGCGAGGTGCCGGGGCTAGCAATGTATTTAACACTAAATTCTTCTAGAATCTTCATATGGAAATGATGCCCTAAGCCCCCCCCCCTTTTCTAACTCCAAATTTTGCTGTTGCACATGGATTAAGAAGAAATGCGAACTGACTGTAATCTACCCTGCAAGTGGAGCAGAAAAGAGTTTGGCACCTGCAATAATTTAATTTGATAGAAATTAATTTGATAAAGGAAAGTTTCATTAACGTGGTGAGAAATGAAAGGGTTGCTCTACCGATTTACAGAATGAAAGTTCTGTCCAAAATAACAAATTGATTTATTACGACTGAACTCAAAATAATAAACAAAACACATGAAACATTTACAATACGTCAAATTGGATATTCAAATAAATGCTGTGAAGGTGAAGTTGTCCATAAACTAGCTTGTGACATTTATGACGAAGTGGTATGTGGAGCCAATTCCTTGCAACTCAAATCTTAAGAGAAACACCCAGCCAACCCAACATTAATCGCTGCTATAGTAGGGAGAACTCAGACAATGAACACCCAAGACAGAACGAAGAAAAGACGAACAGGCGCGCTCTGCTGAGCTCTGATTATCACCTAGCAAAATTCCCTAATCTGCCGGTGCTGCGGACATACATTACCAAGCTGTATTCTTAACTGCAAGAAATCGATCTGGCATACCGGAGGTGATGGCTGGTTGCTCCAATATCCCATCGTGGTGATAATAATATCGCGAGTATAGCCCGAGACGAATTATCCTGGTCTGGTTGTTCCAGACTAAAGGCTTCGTAGCAACACAAATGCGCCTCTGAGTGAGACGAAGAATGCTCGCTACACAATCACTGACGGTACAGTGAGTGAAGTCACACAGTAACTCCGATACAGTCAACTTTAGCGAAAACTGCTCAAGACAGACAACAAAGGCCGCTTGTACGCAGAACGCTCAATTGCCAACTGTACTCAGAAAGTTACGTTGAATTCGAAACTTCAGCAACTTCGTCAAACAGTTACAATTAAATGAAAGTATATTAGACAGCCAACGGAAGGCAGGCTGTCCAGAGCAGCGAGAGCTCAGTTTTGTAACCTACTCCGACCGATAGGGAAGAGCCCAGTCCCTCAAGATAGTAACCGTGGTTAAACGTTCCAATCAGCAACTCGAAAACCGGCGGAAAATTCCACTCTATTGCCGAACCACTATTATTCCACCAATGGAGATACTTGGCGCCAATACCTGGGCCGATTTTGCTACATTACGGAGCTATCGCCTGAGAGTTATGATTTTGCAGAAAACACAGGAATTTGCCCGCCAAGAGTGCCTGGGAACCCAAGTCATTCCCACGCCTCGCTGGTAACCCATCAGAAAGTGTTTTCACTAAGTTTCTTCGAAGTAACGGAATCTCTAGCCCCAGCCGCTCCTTCTGGTCCCTGTGGGCGTGTCGCCCCCGCTCTTATGACAATGTCGGCGTCTGGACAGCAACCACTCGACTCCCTCACACCTGTCGGCATAACATCTACATCTACATCTACATTCATACTCCGCAAGCCACCCAACGGTGTGTGGCGGAGGATCAGCAGAACCCACCTGTCACCGGACCACCCGGTGACGAGAGACGCTGCGTGGGAAGTCCATGTGTGAAGGAATTGCAACTTTTCTCAGGATGCAATTAGAGAGGAAAATATTCATATCTTTTGAGTTCTCAATACTAGCCTTGTAATGACCATACTTGGCTATACTTCCCCAAATCGAATTACTCAGAGTAAGATTGAAATATGAGAGGGGGCTCATTCCACCTCTCGAGTTCTTGTTATAGAGCGTTCCTTTCTTCCAACTGCACGATTGAGAACTGCTGAACGGTCATTGGTACGTTTGGACCTGCTGGAACACGTCTCCCCAGCTCAATTACATGTGGTCCTTGTGGTTTAAATCAGGGACAGGGGCAGATCAATCCATTCTCGGAATATAGTACACTCATGTATCATTGTGTTTCCCCAAACCATAGCAACTGGAACAAAAAAAAGATAATGTTCGACGATACTGGACGTACCCTCAAATGATTAGGTATGGGAACACGTAATAATCCTAGGAACACTGTCCAACGTGATCGTCGTGTTTAGGTACGTCGACATGCACTAATGACCATCCAGCATTTGTCAGCCGCAAAGGGGAGTAATGGAAGGACCTTCCACAAGAATTCGTACCATCTTGTGGGCAACATGGATGTATTGCTCTCTGTGACGATAACACACCCTATTAATAATCGTGTCCGGCCTTTTGTAGGGTCCAGGAGATATTCATAAATCGCGGGTATTTTACTGTAATTATTTTCTTTGAATAAAAGTTTCATTTCTGTTCGTCCCATTGCGTATTTCTTCAGTTACCTCTGTTACATTGTAGCAGTTTTATCCATAATTGTTGTTTGACAGTGACGCATCATGCGAAAGCTACTTCCGCTCTTAACTTATTCCACCGGTGCATTTATAATCATTCAGTTACTTAACGTTCAGCATCAGAATCACGAGGATTGACTACTCCGATCGTAGAATAAACGTTGTCTTGCAAAATTCTAAATAAACGCGCACGCAGTTTAGATTACATTTATATTGACGTAGGACTCATGTGAAGTTGTTGTCTATTATCAGACACTTCTCACAGATACGAGCCAGAGTTGGAGGACTTTGCTCCCCATTGTGGACTGGTGCCTGCCAATCTAGGGCGCCGTTACATCTTGAAACGTTATTAGTCTGTTCCCTTGCCAATAGCAGCTAACAGAACGCAATCTGTCGCAGCTACTTCTAGTGGCGCACAGAGACGGGAGGCGTAGATTAGCGTGCAGCGTAGACGCAGCTACCCCGGGCGCCTCGATACACCGCCGGCGACAACTCAGTGATCTATCACGCCACTCGAAGCGCCGACAGCTCCTTATTAAAGCAACTAGCAGCGACACGGCACTCGGCTCCGAGGCACGGCAAGCAAATAATTGCTTCCTCTGTGCTGCGATGCTCGATTTGTACGGTTCGTTTGGCGCCTTGTTCCAAACAGTAAATGAAACAACACAGGAGTGGTGGGGGGAGGGGGGTGGGAGGAACCAAGTCGTAATCTACCACTGTGTGCGGTGCGGTGCTGCCGTTATTCGATTGTGAAAGTGATTACTTCCAACGCTACAAGGTTATCAGAAATTAACAGGAAAATGGAGCCAATTACCGTGGTAGTTTGATTGAATTACGTAACACGTATTTCACACTGGATGTGAACGCTGACGTCAGCATGTGGTAATGTAATATTTTCATCCATTGTCGTAGAAATCCCTGGGTAGGTCTTTTACGTCCAATTGAGATCACCAATTTAACCATACCTGTACTTTCCATGGACTCGCTAAAACCTCCTAATGAATATAGAGTGTGGTTACAATCAAGTTTTCGATACGTGAGAGAGCTGAATGAAAAACGAGTAATCGGAAGATAATGAAACTTTGTGGGAACATTTTTAAGGACATGCAGAAGAGTAGTAACGAATAAACTACCGAAAGAAGCACACTATAATTTCCACATGACAAGGTGACATCTTTTTAATTGCATACCATCTTTACGTTTCAGATTACAGATGTGCTCAACTGATTAGCATCTGCGTCGACAACAGCCTTGAACCGCACTAGAGATAGTATTTGACAACTGTTCGCAGAATTTTTCGAACGGTGGACCATGGAGCGTTCAGAGATCGTGTGACAACTCGTGCGCTGCTTGGAGATCGCACATTGCGTCCAGCATTCCTAGCCACGACGACACTAGTTCAACACTTTGTGGCACAGTTGGTCGTCGGCTTCTCCCAGAAAAAATACGCAAACTCCCAGTTAATTATAACTTCCGAACCATCTCCTTCAAGCCCGGTGCGGAAAGAGGGCTTTTCCGTATTCCTTTAATTCGTCGATACCCGTGAACAGCAGCAGAACTGTTACTGTTGTTCTGATGAAACACTAACATGACACTAACATTACTAGCAACGGAGGTCCTGCGATGCGCAGTCTGAACATCGTTCTTACAATGTTGGGCACCCGTACGGAAAATAGTTTTCCGTCCAAACTGGCTCAAGCAGCGAAATTATAACTGTAGCCGCCCTGTACTTCTAAGCGTAAAAACTTGAGAGCAGTGTTACTGTTATTGCTTAAGGGGAGGTTTACTATCTTTGGCCTGAAAAAAGCAAGTTCTTTGTTAATTTCTTTCTCTCGATGTGTTATAGAAATCAATGTCAAATTTAATCAAAATTTTTATTGTTATTTCCCCTACAAACTGGAATTTTTTCGACTGGAAATGTCGAAGAGCAATGGCGGAAGTGACGTCGGAACGAAACCAAATTTCGATGTAGACCTCCACGCGCGGTATGTCACAGGTCAGCCGGGTCGTCTAAAATCAGAATTGAGTTGACGTTAGCGAAGTATACAAGATTCTTAGGGGGTGTACCTCGCTTAAGTTATTTGGACCATAGGAAACAAAATAGCGGCCATTTGAAAAAAATAGGGTTTTTTCATTGATTTTTCCACTTCGTCGACCAAGTAAAAATATTTATAGTTTATGGATTGGAATAAAAGTTGTACAACTCATAGACAGTTTAGTTAGCTTCGTCGGAAACCAACAATCATGCCAGTCGGTTCAGTAGATTTGAAGTTACCATACCGCGCGATAAAAAAAAGTCATTTCGGGAAAAACACGTTTGAAGTTTTGACTGCATATAAATGTAATATTATGCAACTTACGTTCAGCCT
The DNA here is from genome assembly GCF_023898315.1 of Schistocerca nitens. Classification (NCBI taxonomy): domain Eukaryota; kingdom Metazoa; phylum Arthropoda; class Insecta; order Orthoptera; family Acrididae; genus Schistocerca; species Schistocerca nitens. Next base: position 378,917,260 of record NC_064622.1, on the reverse strand, counting down.
GCTATTCCGGGTCCATAAACTAGTCCTTCCTCTTCCCCATAGAGCGCGTTCTGCTCGATCTGGGCCATCCTGCGCTGCTTCAGGGCCGCTCTTACGGCCGCTTCAATCCGGTGGTCTTCCGAATGCTTGGAGAACTGCGTCGAATAGAGCCCCAGGATGACGTCCAACGTTGTTATGGTCTTCAGAATTGCTGAATACCCTTCGTTGAAGCTGCTCACATCCAAGAAAGTCGCAATCTCCACAGTCTTCGCACCAGAATGCAAGTGCTTGGGGGCTAACTTCCAAACACACGTGTACAAACTTTCATTTGACTTTTTGTGTGTTTCCTCCCAAGCACCAGTACAGTAACTCGTCCTCAGAAAAAAAACAAAAACTGATGCGTGAGAAAGGCCGATTTCAGGCAAGTGAATTTTTATGTTCGACCGCGAATAACAATCATTTCCGTTCCGTATTCGGAAAAACGTTTGAGGCGTGGATTCTAAACACTTTTATGGATCCAAAAATAAATTTTTTTAAAAAATCGAGTTTTTGAACCAAAAGATAGTAAACCTACCCTTAAGTAAAAGTGCCAGTCATTCATATATCTTTAATAATGTCCTCGAAAAATCAAGCCGTGGCCACGAAAAATAGTTCTGATTTTAGTTCTTGTCGCATACACGTCATCTAATGCAACACATTTTTCACGATGACGCCTGACTTGAAGAAGTCACGTGTTCAGGAAACTTGACACCTCCAACATCACTTCGTCGTCTTTCTGGTAATGGCTGTCACAAAATGGACAGAAGAGGGAAAAGTCACTAAGTGTCGTGTCAGGAGAATCATGAGGGTGAGGTAAATTTTGGTAAGCAAAGAAGCACTATGTGTGACAGTGTCTTGTGCAGAATTAGCTGGGTAGTTGTTGTGCTAAAAACATGCCACCTAGGACACTTCCTAGTGAGTTCTGTTTTTACCGTCTGTTCTGACACCATTAGTTGCTTTCAGTAGTATGATTCTGCGGTGGTTTTTTTGCTTTCGCGAGTAGTGTGTCAGCATCACACTTCGACAGCCCCTGACGAGACTAGTCATCACTTTGCCCGATGAGGTTTGGGTCTCAGTATTTTTGCGGTGAATCCGCATGTTTCCACAGCTTGCTTTCCTCTTTGTTCTTGGGGTCCTAGGTATACGCTACGATTAGGCGACTTAAGAAGCCATCTAAACTGTACTGACACAGCTGCAATGTTTCCGCTGTTGCTTCGGTTCGGCGGGGTTTTTGAATGGGTGCGAATGCTCGTGGAAACAAGCGGTGGATGATATGTGTCATATTCAAAATATCGTGAAAGATGTTGACACATGGTTCGCGACTGATTTCACTTGTTCCGCTGTCACCTCTATTGTGATATGTTCGGTCTTCAACCACCAGGGCTTCTAGTTCTCCCGTGATTTCCGGCTTCAAACAGATAAATGATCTGCAACCTCGTTCTTCGTCATTCCAACTTGTTTGTCCACGTTGGAAACGTCCTCTATGTCGTATAATAGTGCAATGTTGCCACACACTTACACCAGTCCAGCACGAATTGTTGCAGCATCATTCGTCTTCAAATAAAAGAAACGAATTATGACATGATACTCCACATTCTCAATGAGCTGCAACATTTTTTTGGCTTATCTAGCTGCGGTTCTGTGGCGTGGATATTTCGAGTGCACCAGGGCTGCAGGCGTGTAGCTAAAAATAAGCAGTAAATCAATTACGGCTTCGCCGCGATAATTTAAACTTTATGACTATTCCCGTAGTATCTCACTGGTTCCAAACGTTGGGGTAATTACGCGTTAATGGATAAAATGAATATTTGCGAGAGATAAAAACCAAAATGTGTTAGTGACCACACTGATTTTTTTAAAGTAATGTCTTTTACCACTCTATATGTATTGGACAATTATATTCATCGGACACATGTCATCCATTGTTGGTTACAAACCTCGTCTAGCTGTATGGGGCGACCAAAAAGTATCCGTTTGGGAGAGTTGCTGTAGGGCATATAAACGAAGCGTGACTGCGATGCGGGTATATAAGCATCGACATCAAGGTAACGACTTACTTTCCCACGTGAGCGCGGATAAATGTGGAAACGTGAATTATGGCGACATTATTACCAAATGCGCTCAGACAGGACCAACGTGTTGTTACTGTTTTGCTGATTGTCGAAGGACGAATACCGGCAGACAAACATCGGAGAATGAACAATGTGTATTGAGCAGCGTCTATCGAAAATCACTGCTGTGGAATGATGTGTTAGTTGGGTGCTGGGTGCTACTGCTTCACGATAACGCACATCCACATATAGCAAAAGTTGTGAAGCAGAAGTTACGACAACACTCCTTTACACGCCCTATAGTCCTGATGTCTCCTGATGCGACCCCTTGGAAAAGGCATTTAATACCCCACTATTCCTGTCATACAAGGATATGCAGCTGGCCGTTACGGACTTCTTCACGCAACAGATCACAGTATTTTACCAAACTGGTATCTTCAACCTGGTGCGTCAGTCAAATCATTATATCAGCGCTTACGGTGATTCTCGACTGCACGGTCTTCGAACAAAAATTTTTGATCGCCGTTTATACACTCCTGGAAATGGAAAAAAGAACACATTGACACCGGTGTGTCAGACCCACCATACTTGCTCCGGACACTGCGAGAGGGCTGTACAAGCAATGATCACACGCACGGCACAGCGGACACACCAGGAACCGCGGTGTTGGCCGTCGAATGGCGCTAGCTGCGCAGCATTTGTGCACCGCCGCCGTCAGTGTCAGCCAGTTTGCCGTGGCATACGGAGCTCCATCGCAGTCTTTAACACTGGTAGCATGCCGCGACAGCGTGGACGTGAACCGTATGTGCAGTTGACGGACTTTGAGCGAGGGCGTGTAGTGGGCATGCGGTAGGCCGGGTGGACGTACCGCCGAATTGCTCAACACGTGGGGCGTGAGGTCTCCACAGTACATCGATGTTGTCGCCAGTGGTCGGCGGAAGGTGCACGTGCCCGTCGACCTGGGACCGGACCGCAGCGACGCACGGATGCACGCCAAGACCGTAGGATCCTACGCAGTTCCGTAGGGGACCGCACCGCCACTTCCCAGCAAATTAGGGACACTGTTGCTCCTGGGGTATCGGCGAGGACCATTCGCAACCGTCTCCATGAAGCTGGGCTACGGTCCCGCACACCGTTAGGCCGTCTTCCGCTCACGCCCCAACATCGTGCAGCCCGCCTCCAGTGGTGTCGCGACAGGCGTGAATGGAGGGACGAATGGAGACGTGTCGTCTTCAGCGATGAGAGTCGCTTCTGCCTTGGTGCCAATGATGGTCGTGTGCGTGTTTGGCGCCGTGCTGGTGAGCGCCACAATCAGGACTGCATACGACCGAGGCACACAGGGCCAACACCCGGCATCATGGTGTGGGGAGCGATCTCCTACACTGGCCGTACACCACTGGTGATCGTCGAGGGGACACTGAATAGTGCACGGTACATCCAAACCATCATCGAACCCATCGTTCTACCATTCCTAGACCGGCAAGGGAACTTGCTGTTCCAACAGGACAATGCACGTCCGCATGTATCCCGTGCCACCCAACGTGCTCTAGAAGGTGTAAGTCAACTACCCTGGCCAGCAAGATCTCCGGATCTGTCCCCCATTGAGCATGTTTGGGACTGGATGAAGCGTCGTCTCAAGCGGTCTGCACGTCCAGCACGAACGCTGGTCCAACTGAGGCGCCAGGTGGAAATGGCATGGCAAGCTGTTCCACAGGACCACATCCAGCATCTCTACGATCGTCTCCATGGGAGAATAGCAGCCTGCATTGCTGCGAAAGGTGGATATACACTGTACTAGTGCCGACATTGTGCATGCCCTGTTGCCTGTGGCTATGTGCCTGTGGTTCTGTCAGTGTGATCATGTGATGTATCTGACCCCAGGAATGTGTCAATAAAGTTTCCCCTTCCTGGGACAATGAATTCACGGTGTTCTTATTTCAATTTCCAGGAGTGTATTTACATAATTTCGATCTTGAGCGATACGAATCGTTCTTGCTCCTATTTATTTCCCATTGTCATCTGCCTAGCTTTCTTTATTATACCTTCTCAGTCTTCTATTACTTCATGGAACTTCTTTTGACCATGTACCACCACTTTTCCTGGCTAATGATCATTCCACCTATACTTCTTTTCATCTTTGTCATAGATATAACTTCCACCCTAGTCTGTTTCCTAATCTGCTACGTTTACTAGTATTTTTTAACATGCGGCTCTCGACTGACTGCTTATCTGTCCTCAAATTTTGGAAACATTTCGTGCTAGAAGGTCAAGCTTCACTGTCGTGAGTAACAGTTTGTTAACACGAATTCTTTGTAAACCTTCAATTCCCTACACAATAAAAGCTTTATTTTGAAATTTTATTTATTTTATCAGCATCACTCAAGATCATTTTTGCTGTTCTGTTTATTGCCTTTGGTGTTTAATTTTCGGACTGGGATATTCGACAAGTAAATATCTGAGCTCCAACACCAGATTGAATAATTGAAGGAATATTTTTAGACAGTAAAGTTAGTGTGAGAGCACATTTTCTTGGACCTCGAAAAGGCAACAAACTCTACACTTTCTTGAAAGATAACTGATACTATTTTAGCGAAAGGTCAGCGATTAGTAACTATTATTGTTAGAAGAGTTCTTAAGAATTCTGATTCCATCTGTAGTGTTAACTTAGATCTTCGAACACAGTAGCAGCGAAAACAAAGGAGATGAACTGGATGAACTTTGGGCATGAATTATAATGTGTACCAGTAGACAATAAACCAAATGTAAAGAAGTAATAATGTACAATCCTTGGCGGTCCGCAGCTTTAAGTATTTATAAAAGGATATCTGTAAATCACCATGAGCAGCAGTCGAAATGCTTATTTGGTATACTGGAAATCAGATTTACAACCCATCGTCAATGCATAATATGTATCTCTATTGCAACGTCATTCATGTTATTTCATAGGATGGAATATGATATCTGTCATACCGCATGGTACAGGTGTTATCGTGTATGTTACTACCGCCAAATCTGAGGCTGTAAAAATACTTGGTTACGTATAACTGGCATACAGTGTAAATATGCGAAGATGATTTGCTATACACCTTAATACCGGATTGTCAAACATTTCATGTGTAGCTCATGATTTTTAGGAGACATCCTTTAGAAAAAAAAAAGTCAGGGAAAAGCAGAAGATACATCATTCGTTGGTCTAGTGAAAAATTTAAGAGAAATGTGAGAGTTTCAGTTGTTTGATCGTTAACTAAGTCTTACAAATCGTTCGTTAGTTTAAAAGAGGAATGTTAATAATTAATACCCTAATGTTAGTTAAGATCCAATCTTTGTTGGGGATAGTGAACGTTATCTCATCAGTGTTAACGGTCTCAGAGAAGCTGGGAACCACTACTCCAGTTTGTGAATCTATTTTAAGTGTGTCACTGTCTCCTAAGTGCCACGAGGACTTTCGTGTAAAATACGAACATATATCACCGACGGCAGACCGGATAGACTAACATATGACATTTCAAAGGAATCGGAGTAGCTGGCCATATGATAACTTTTACGGTCCCGAGACCTTTCGCTGGCATCAAACCACGATCTACTAGCGTCATTGACTGTATTGGACACTGGTAGTTGAATTTCTGTCATTGTCGGAACCACAAAGTATTTTGTTAAAAAAATGGTTCAAATGGCTCTGAGCACTATGGGACTTAACATCTATGGTCATCAGTCCCCTAGAACTTATAACTACTTAAACCTAACTAACCTAAGGACATCACACAACACCCAGTGAAAGCATTTTGTTTCCAACTTCTATGTTCTCAGTACAATCAACCTGTGTTTGCAATACTCCTTTCGTTGATCTGCCCTTAAGTCGCATCTCTTAGCTGGTACACAATGTGTATCATTCTAACGAATTCCAAGCTCTTTTCAAAACTCATAGTTCCCTTGCGACCCCTCGACCTACTCTCACTACTGTGAGAACTCTAATCTAAAATTCTGCGTTATAAAAGACAGTCTTAACTCAAGTTAACAGGCTATTCCAGCCACTACATAAAAGTTACTGAAATTTTCTAACCCTGTCCGTATAGATCTTATTACTTGCCCTTACTTTACCAGCCTCCTTCATGTGGTTAAAAGTTTTTGTTCAATTTCTTTTTTTAGAAATTATTCGCAGCTTTATAATTAGGAGCACCTCGTATTCCCTGTACCATAATACCTTTTATAGCTTTTGTGGGAGAGAGCTTCCAATAACTAATCCTGCGCAGCATGATATGAGGGTACCACTCATCTTAATTAGGATACTCGTTTGGAAGTGAAACAGGTATTTCAGTAGAAGCAGGAGGTCAGAATACCTCAATCCTAAAAAGCAGTTTTCCTTAAAAGAAACTGCTTTATTTACTGTTAGGTAATGAAAACAGCCGTAACGATATATCGATAACTTTAGAAATATTTGGCTTCATTATACAATTTCATTTTCGAGTCCACTGAACAAAGGGAATCGTTTGACACACGTCACGAAAATTACGATTTGTTCTTGGCATTTTTCTAGTGACCTATGTTTTTATTTTTTAGCCATGCTACCCCTGTTTGTACCCGTCACATTGAAAATATTTAAACACGATATGTGTCCCAAAAAAAATGAAGAGCTCTCAGGGATTCCCATTGTCATTTGCATGCACTAAATTACCTGTATAAGTGCCCAAAAGCACAGATAAAAATTTCATGAAACTTAATTCATAAGACAAGTCGTAATTTTTAGGTAATGATCTCCTGACGCCAAGGGAATGACATCACGAGACAACAGAATAAAACAGATAGCTTCAGCTGAAAGTGACCACATCGACACGGGTAGCAAGCAGGCGGTTTGATAGTTTCAGATGCGCTTGTTTTCAAGATGCTATTGAATTCGTTTTAAGCAGTATGAGGGTCGCAGACCAGTGGTTCCCACTTTGCTAAACTCGTTACCTTTGAGTGCCATAAGATTTTAGCTAGTACCCCTCTTCCCTTCACGATCAACAACAATAGCTTCTAACTAAACTGTAGAATAAAAAATTATTCTCTTTGAACATTTGTATTTTTAAAATGACGACTGACAGACGACAGAATGTCTTCATGGAGGATAGTAATCCAGAGTGCTCAGAGACGAGGATCATGAGAACAGGTAGAAATTTATTTCACGAGACGTGGTAGGTGTCAACAGCCACCCTCCGTGAATCGTACTTCACAAATGACTTTTGCCAAGTTGGCAAACTGCCTATTGGCTTCTGTCTCGGTTTCTTCGGCCGACGTTCATCTAATGATTTTACTGAAGTTTCGTCAGCACGAGTGTCTAGAATTGTCAAAGCTTCACCCTCCATTGCCGGAAATGGAGAGTGAAGCTTTGACAATGCCAGCCACTCGTGCTGGCGAAACGTCAGTAAAATCATTAGATGAACGCCTGCCGAAGAACCCGAGACAGAAGCCAATAGGAAGTTTGTCAACAAGTGGCCACGAAAGCCTTAACAATTTTGTCTTTCCTTAGTTGTTGGCTAATTGACTGTATACTGAGATCTTCCAAATCTCAGATATGAGATTTGAGACACAATCATTCGGATCATATAATGCGGTATGTGGGAACTGTTATATAGTTCAAAAAGGGATAAACTTGTCGACACGTACTGCATCGTCATCACCCGCTTAGCGCGTGGTGGATCACATGAAACCACTAACAAATAGGTTTTCGTATCTCGCATTGGCTGTAAGAGCATTCCCCTGTAATTAATTGTTACAGTTTCGGCTTACGACTGGCTGGTTTTGAGAATACAAATTCCAAGAAAGTCTGACAGGAATGGGTGAAGTCTGTCTGAGGGCGACCGTACATGGCAGTAGACACACAGAGGGCGAGAGTGTGCCGTTATTTTAAACAGCTGCCGGCCGAAGTGGCCGTGCGGTTAAAGGCGCTGCAGTCTGGAACCGCAAGACCGCTACGGTCGCAGGTTCGAATCCTGCATCGGGCATGGATGTTTGTGATGTCCTTAGGTTAGTTAGGTTTAACTAGTTCTAAGTTCTAGGGGACTAATGACCTCAGCAGTTGAGTCCCATAGTGCTCAGAGCCATTTGAACCATTTTTGAAACAGCTTGTGGAGACGAGGCTTACACATTCCATGTCGATTGTTCGTGTTGACTCTTTGTACTCCTATTTTTACCTTAAGTTTTAGTTTAATGGTATAATTTCTTCTGGAGGTCAACACATCATTGTCAAATGAGTGAGTTATTAAAACATATTGCCAGTGTCTAATACCGGCAAAGATCGAGAACATTGTTGCTCGGAGACGAAATATCGATTTATTTGTAACGTCTCTTCCAGTGAATGATTATAAGATACATTAAAACGATTAACTATTGATCTCAGGGTCGCTGATTGCTATGAGCAAGTAAAGATTAATGAATGAGCGCAATAAGAGTTAGGTCATTACATCTCCTCACAGTTATCTACTGAATCCGCTAGATTCAACAGCAAAAAAAAATCATGTACACTCGACAGAACAAACAGCAAGCCAACACTGAATTCGTGTAGCTGATGCCTGTCTCTATGTAACTGACATAGCATAGCTATCGTGCAGATCCTCTACGCCCTCGGCAGTACAGACGTTTGACTATACCCCATGGATACCACAACATACTGCTAGAAAACATTGCTCTTTATGGCACTCAGTTCACATGTAAAATGATATCGTTATATACACTTTGAGGAAACATGTTATTACAGACAGGACAGTTTAACACTTGCAGATTAAATGCCATTACAAAAAGTGACACATCAGAAGCCTTATCACTCTCATTAAATTACATGACAAAATGTTGTTTGTTGTCCCAATTTGAACCCACTGATAACCAAAGAAAGCTTGCATGTCTGATCGAAATTCGATTAGGCATAACATGACGAAAACATCGAATTGCTTTAGGGAGGACAAGTTACTCTCCCACCTATTTACCTCTTACAGAAGATTATTAAGGATTTTATTACAACCTGACGCACCTTGGGCGAGACTCTAGAAAGTTAATGGCCTGAGCAGACGTTGATGGTGTCTGGTAGGGCGTTAAAAGCATGAGGTATTTTTGTAGTTCTTAGCTCGTAGAAACGGGAGTTGAAAGCAATTGGTAGCGAGCCCATCCCCTAGTAAATCTTGCCGGACAGGCTGACAGAGGACAGATAGGGCAGGTCCTTGTCGAGACTGGTCTCCAGCAGAACAATGCCGCGATACCTGCCGTGACGCCAGCGGAAGCTTGGATTGGGGGCAACGGTCTGAAGGAATGTTTCAACACAGTGGAGTCATAGACTGGGCATTGTGTGCAGAGCCACGCATAATAAAAATTCACCTGTTTTTGTGTTTGCCAGTGGTGTAAATAGGCTAGTGAACCACTTCCCAACTGCCCCAGTTGTATAAGAAAAAATGCGGATGTGAGAAATGTTTGGGCATAGAATCTTTATTACACCTCATAGCTAGGACAAACAAGTTTCCAAGGCACGGATGATTTAGATAAAGATCATTAAGACTGTATCTGTTGACCTGTTGCCATGGGAACTGGCACGACTTCGGAGAAAATCATCTTCCCCCTCTGCGAAAACTTAAAAAAGCCAGTAATTGGCGGTTTCTATTTTCTCCAGAGACACAGTTTTCTTAACTCTTGCCATGGTTTGATATGAGTTTGTGCTGTCGTATGGGATGGGAGATTTAGCGCCTCTTGAGCCAAACAGGATGAAGGCAGTGTCGTTTGTGCAATTTTCGGGAAAACGTTTTTTTTTTATTTTTCTCTCTGGAGAAGTGCAAAGCACTCAGGTGTGGGATTTTGGTCTGTAAGCACTTCCAGTCGAGGCTCTGGCTTGTGTGGTTGGTACTTGGGACCTTTCCTGAGACTGATTTGACTTGTGAGTAGTTTAGACTGGGGAGCTTGTGGTGAAGTTCTTACTGTAACGACAGTGTGACTTCAAACTTCCCAGACTGTTCGTTTGCTGAGGGCACACTTATTCGTTTTTGGTTTACCAGTCTTCACTTTTGGTGTCCTTGTGCGCTCTGTTGTATAAGTGAGCCAAATTGGTCCTTGGTACGACCAGAGAATGGGTGTGTCACAGACTGAAATGTACAGTGATTTCAGGGGGTAAATTGCAATCTGTCTGCCTGGTCGCAAGAACGTGTGAATTTTGCATTTCTTTCGTGGCCGCGATCGATTCACAGGTGCCGCCTCCACGCCTCAACTCCGCCGCACACATCTCGCCAGCTGCAATTGACATCGCTGCACGAAGCTAACAGGGTAACGTACTGTCCCTCCGGCACTGTCAGGGCGTATAGATCTCAATCGCCACTTGCTCTCATCTGCACCTATATAGAGAGAAACCTCGGTAGATTTGATCAATCAAAGTCTGCTCAGCGTTAGATCAATTCAGTTTGCGTTTTCCACATTTTTAGGGTCAGTGTACTTGACTCACTCAACTAGGAATACTGTCTCTGCCACCCAGGATCCTTGTTCAGTGTAGTCTTGAATCACCTGTTACTTGTTTACGGTATTCATTCCATAACTTGTTTAGCATAATTTAGGTCTGCTCTAAAGAAAAAATAAATGTGGTTAGAAAACTAATACTATGCCAATACAATCAATCATTTGCATAGTCCCCACCAGCGTTAACTTTCGTTCTCACCACTATCAGTTTACAACGCCAAATTTCCGAACCTGGAAATAATTGACGATAGAGTTAGTACTGCACCGAAAACCCCATGAAACTTATATTGCCCGTGAGAAGTAACAATGAAAAGTATGTAACAGAGTGCAAAACAAGTGTGAAACGTTAAGAAGTAAAGTTGTGGTGATGGATGGGGAGCAGAACCCGGCGCCTGTACGAACTGTTAACTAAGCACAGCCAGATGTCACACACCAAATATGTTCACCAACAGCGTGATACTGGAACCTGAAACGCCGACAGAAATGATTTTTGTCTGGCAGGAATTCGAAAATGGAACTTTTCGATATTGTCATATAGCTACGAATGGACATGAAATATTCATTATGTAAGGAAATTAAACATCCACGGCCGCCCTTATGACGTCATTTATTGTGTATGGCTACTAGTTTCGATGGTTCAGTTCATCATCTTCAGGTCTTAGCTGATGGGGAGGGGGTCAGTTGATGGTTGATGATTGGAAGGACCACATCATAGTAGGGCTGAAGGTGCTTCATTTCCTTACATAGGGGAACTGCTGTAGTCCCACAGACCTCCAATCACAAGGTTGGACATATAAAACTATATTTATTGTTTCTTCAGTGAATGTACATATAATTTAAAAAAATGGTTCAAACGGCTCTATGCACAATGGAACTTAACTTCTGAGGTCATCAGTCCCCTAGAACTTAGAACTACTTGAACCTAACTAACCTAAGGACATCACACACATCCATGTCCGAGGCAGGATTCGAACCTGCGACCGTAGCGGTCGCGCGGTTCCAGGCTGTAGCGCCTAGAACCGCTCGGCCACCCCGACCGGCACACATACTTCGCTGGAGGTTTTGCAACGAATAGTTTTGTGCTGTATGGCACTTCAACCCCACACATATCGTCACTGTTCACCCAAAAGGAAGAGATGTCAACTGTCCAATTGTCCAATTATGTTTCACTAGTAGGATCGTGCCATACGTAGAGACCTTTAGGAGTTAAGATCCTAAGGAAACTACGAAATGATGAGACAGTAACATCTCAAAATGGTTCAAATCGAAAACAAATTGGTTTTGGAGTTTGAATCCCAGTCAAATTCCAATATTTTCGTCGTCTCAATGTCTCTTAGAGTAAAAAATGAATGTCTTGTGATCTTACATGATGATGGTTTGTCACCTAAAATAACAAAACTGGTGTAAAATAGCTCTTTAAAAACAGAGTTTCTGCAAGCTGCAATTTAAGCCTCAGATAGCCGAAACTAACCCATCTCTAACCCAGTCAGTAGCGGAAGGACACGTTTAATTTTAATTTGGAAGCACGACACAGTCCTGCGTACATTTCTTGGAATTACTGTAGGTGAAATGGATATGTTAATGGCTGTTCAAAAAATGGTTCAAATGGCTCTGAGCACTATGGGACTCAACTGCTGAGGTCATTAGTCCCCTAGAACTTAGAACTAGTTAAACCTAACTAACCTAAGGACATCACAAACATCGATGCCCGAGGCAGGATTCGAACCTGCGACCATAGCGGTCATGCGGTTCCAGACTGCAGCGCCTTTTAACCGCACGGCCGCTTCGTCCGGCGTTAATGGCTGTCAAAAACTGGAACCTTCAGCGGGGGTCATACCCAGGACGTAGCCATTACAAGCTACCCTCAGTCCAACCACCTACCGAATATCACACGTATTAGCATTATGTTTTTGCCTTAATGGGGTACGCAGAACACGGTACGAGAAGTGTTGACATCCATTTGAGCTGTTGTTGTTAATAACCTCTTATGGTCTAGTAGTCAACATCGTGCAGTGCGAACGTAAAGCCATGATATCAAACCTAACGTTATCCTTCCTTTTGAATTGTATTCCGGCTGTTTGGTAAGAGCATCAGTCTGGCAAAAGGTCAGAGACATTTTATTTGATTTTCCAACTAGCCAGTAGTAGAAAAATCTTGCAGAAGCATGTTTGTGAAAGAGCTCTGGGCATGTGTCACAGTAAGACAAATTTCAGAGCCATCAGTCAGCGGCCGCTTTATAAAGGCCGGCATCCTCCCAAGTGATTACGATGTATCGGGCATACAGCCTATGATCTACAGCAGACTTTTCTGCGGCCTAATTAGCCAGTATAGCATTGTGTAACGTTGCATATGATATTGTACGATGTTTCGGCACGGTCCATGGCGATTTTGTGCGGTATTTTACTACAAGGATATTTAAGTATGGTCTTATTGTGTTCAATGTTGCAGTGTAACCAGTGCAAAGACAACTGGAATATTTCGCAAATTCAATATTTCTCAGTTCTGACGTTATGAGGAGCATTATTTATGCATTACAAGATGGACTCTACAACAGACAAAAGTGAAAAATTTGTGACAGTATTTCTATTTTGGTTTAATAAAATGTGGAAAGCAGTCCTGTGAATTGTAAGGAGTGAGTGCTATCGATTTCGTCAAGTTATATCGTTTCAAGTACGATCGTTTTGAGATAAATTAATAACCACGTTAAGGGAGACAAACTGGAGTTGGTGGAATACATTTATGCTATTTACTACTATTGTCAGTGACAGTGCACCTGATAATTGACGTGTGTGACAACTAATTAAGCTTCAAGAGACACTTGCATTCAGCAGTGACATTGAGAATAAGGGAAAAGAAGGAGAATTACACTACAACGTCGCATCGAAAACTGGATAAGACGCAAAGTAGAATCTCGAACTGGGAAGGATGGGGAAGGAAGTAGCCTATGCTCATTCCCAGAATTGCTCGTGGCACTTGTCGTAATAGATTTAAGGAGAGCACAGTAAACCTAAATCAGTGCAGCGTGATGATGATTTGAAGTACTGTTTGGTAAATTCATAAGGATAAAATTATGGGTAAACCATAACAAACAGTATCTCAAACTATGGCATATAAACATCTACGAATCGTATTGTGATTGATTACACGTGGTGGCAAAACGAATGTGATTTGCGTTACGAACTGCTTCCCAGTAATGTATCCTTTGCAGTTTACATTTTTTGCCTACAAATCAGATGCCTTACAGTCGCAGAGTAACAAATAAGACCTGGAACACAGCACCACGGAGCTTGGTTGCAAACACACCTACCACATGTCTTCTAATCTGCCACGTGCATATGTTTACCATTCTCTTTTGTTTGTTTTGCTATGGAGACTGGGCTTTAAATGTGACTTAACTCAGAATCAGCAAGTCGTTGCATGAATAGGATCGAAAAATTACTTTCACGTCATAAGATGATTTACCATAACGACGTGGTATATAATGTTGACAATTTCTCTAACATTTTTGTCTCTTTTCTTCAATGACGTAACAAGAAATGCTGTTAAAATTCACTACACTAATACGACTGTTGTCTCCATAATAATACTATACAACGAATGGCTACATAAACAAACATGAAGTCTCAAACTCAAGTAACATAACTGGACGTCTAAGGTAAACAAAATAGCGTGGCTGCGGGAATAGTTTCTGAATGAAACACAATTAGTAGATTATTCAATGATACGAGTTAATTAACAACTGGGTCAACTGGCTCTGAGCACTATGGGACTTAACTGCTGTGGTCATCAGTCCCCTAGAACTTAGAACTACTTAAACCTAACTAACCTAAGGACATCACACACATCCATGCCTGAGGCAGGATTCGAACCTGCGACCGCAGCGGTCGCGCGGTTCCAGACTGTAGCGCCTAGAACCGCTCGGCCACCCCGGCTGGCTAGTTATTTAACAGATGTGAGTGTTTCCAACAGCAGCTCCGCAATATTTAATATTTCTTAAATCGAGATCTACTTTTAATGAACGTAGGTTGGTTTGGTTGTTTGGGGAAGGAGACCAGACAGCGAGGTCATCGGTCTCATCGCATTAGGGAAGGATTGGGGAGGAAGTCGGCCGTGCCCTTTCAGAGGAACCATCCCGGCATTTGCCTGGAGTGATTTAGGGAAATCACGGAAAACATAATTCAGGATGGCCGGACGCGGGATTGAACCGTCGTCCTCCCGAATGCGAGTCCAGTGTCTAACCACTGCGCCACCTCCCTTGGTTTTAATGAACGTTGCGAGGTATCTTATAATGATAAAATTTCTATAGATTTCGCTCTAGGTTAGATATAGCTGTTGGTAGCTCTCTCACAGAGGAGGTAAAATTTTACACTACTGTCATCGGATCTACGGAAGTGCGACATGTTCTGCGTAAGACACTGAGTTGTAGGAGGCGAAACGTGTACCTGAACAATGTAAGTCGACCTGCAGCATTGCGTGAGATGTCTAGCTGCTACAACTAGCACACATCGTCATGGTTTCAGCTGTAATGACGAGTGTAGTTGTACAGCCTTCCAGATACAAAGTGCAGTAGCAGGTCGCAGTGCACGGAGTTGCGCTCGCGAGGTCGGGATGGACCCCAGCGTGGCCGACTTGGACCGCGGCCCAAGAAGAGGCGAAAGACGTCTGGCGCCCGGCTGTCCGACGCTCGGCCGGCGCCGGCCGTCACTGACGGCGGAGGCGGCCAGAGGTCATCCGGGTCACCGCGGTCAGCGGGCGCGGCTCGCGACGTCCGGGACGCGTAGTTGTTCGCTACGGCGCAAGGACTTGCCCGGCATGCGGCTTCTACATCTGATTTCCTCTTAGGCCGGTATTAAACTACGAAACTTCTTTCACAAAGGAGTTTGTGGTTGCCTAATTTATTTAAAATTGCTACACCACGAAGATGACGTGCTACAGACTCGAATTTTAATCGACAGGAAGAAGATGCTGTGATATGCAAATGATTAGCTTTCCGGAGCATTCACACAAGGTCGGCACCGGTGGTGACACCTACAACGTGCTGACATGAGGAAAGTTTCCAACCGATTTCTCATACACAAACAGCAGTTGACCAGCGTAGCCTGGTTAAACGTTGTTGTGATGCCTCGTGTAAGGAGGAGAAATGCGTACCTTCACGTTTCCGACTTTTATAAAGGTCGGATGGTAGCCTATCGCGATTGCGGTTTATCTTATCACGACATTGCTGCACGCGTTTCTCGAGATCCAATGACCGTTACCAGAATATGGTATCGGTGGGTTCAGGAGGGTAATACGGAACGCCGTGCTGGATCACAACGGTCTCGTATCACTAGCAGTCGATAGGCATCTTATCCGCATGGCTGTAACGGACCGTGCAGCCACGTCTGGATCCATGAGTCAACAGATGGGGACGTCTGAAAGACAACAACCATCTACACGAACAGTTAGACGACGTTTGCAGCAGCATGGACTATCCGATCGGAGACCATGGCTACGGTTACCCTTGATGCTGCATCACAGACAGGAGCGCCTGCGATGGTGTACTCAACGATAAACCTGGGTGCACGAGTGGCAAAACGTCATTTTTTCGGATGAATCCAGGTTATGTTTACAGCATCATGATGGTCGCATCCGTGTTAGGCGACATCGCAGTGAACGCACATTGGTAGCGTGTATTCGCCATCGCCATACTGGCGTATCACCCAGCGTGATGGTATAGGGTGCTATTGGTTACACGTCTCGGTCACCTCTTGTTCGCATTGACGGCACATTGAACAGTGGACGTTACATTTCAGATGTGTTACGACCCGTGGCACTACCCTTCATTCGATCCCTGCGAAACCCTACATTTCAGTAGGATAATGCACGACCGCATGTTGCATGTGCTATACGGGTCTTTCTGGATACAGAAAATGTTCGACTGCTGCCCTGGTATGCACATTCTCCAGATCTCTCACCAATTGAAAACGCCTGGTCAATGGTGGCCAAGCAACTGTCTAGTCACAATACGCCAGTCATTACTCTTTATGAACTGCGGTATCGTGTTGAATCTGCATGGGCAACTGTAGATGTACACGCCATCCAAGCTCTGTTTGTCTCAATGCCCAGGCGTATCAAGGCCGTTATTACGGTCAGAGGTGGTTGTTCTGGGTACAGATTTCTCAGGATCTATGCATCCTAATTGCGTGATTACATTATCACATGTCAGTTGTAGTATATTTGTCCAAAGAATACCCGTTTATCATCTGCATTTCTTCTAGGTGTAACAATTTTAATGGCTAGTAGCGTATTTGACGCAGTACAATACTGCACTTTCGTCACATTTTGCTTTCGTCAGTTTTATTATTTCAAAGGAAGTAAGCGTCTTTTGATCATAAAAAGCCGCCAGCATACACCCTGAAGCGCCAGAGGAACTGGTAGAGGTATGAATATTCATAAACAGACATATTTAAATAGGCAGAATACGGCGCCACGGTCGGAAACACCTATATCAGAAACCAAGTGTCCGGCGCATTTATTAGATCGGTTACTGCTGCTACAATGGCAGGTTGTAAAGATTTAAGTGAGTTTGAAAATGGTGTTATAGTCGTTGCACGAGCGATGGGACACAGCATCTCCGAGGTAGCGACGAAATGGCGATTTTTTCGGTACGACCATTTAACGACTGTACCGTGAATATCAGGAATCCGACAAAACATCAAATTTTCCACATCGCTCCGACAGGAAGAAGATCCTGCAAGAACGGGACCAACGAAGACTGGAAGAATCGTTCAGCGTGACAGAAGTGCAACACCTCCGCAAATTGCTGCAGCTGGTCCATTAACAAGTGTCAGCTTGCGAACCATTCAACGAAACATCATCACACGTGTACACTTGATGACTGCACGACACAAAGTTTTACGCCTAGCCTGGGTCCGTCAGCACCAACATTGGACTATTGATTGGAAGCATATTACCTGGTCAGACAAGTCTCATTTAAAATTGTACCGAGCGGATTTACGTGTACTGGTGCGGAGAAAACCTTATGAGTCCATGTACCCTGTATGTAAGCAAAGGTTGTTCAAGCTGGTGGATCTTCTGTAATGGTGTGGGTCGTGTGCAGTTGGAGTGATATGGAAGCCCTGATACTCTAGATACTACTCTGACAGTTGACGCGTACGTAAGCATCGTGTCTGATCACCTGTATCCATTCCAGTCCATTGCACATTCCGACGCACTTGGGCAATCCCAGCAGGACAATGCGACACCCCACACATCCAGAATTGTTACTGAATGGCTGCAGGAGGACTGTTTCGAACTTAAAAATTTCCGATGACCATCAAACTCTCCGGAAATGAACATTATTGAGCATATCTGAGAAGCCTTGCAACTTGCTGTTCTCCAGCCCCCTGTTGTCTTATGGATTTATGGTCAGCCCTGCAGGATTCATGGCGTCAGTTCCCTCCTGCACTACTTCAGACATTAGTCGAGTCAATGCCATTTCGTGTTGCGGCGCTTCTGCGTGCTCGCGGGTCCTACACGATATTAGGTAAGTGTACCAGTTCCTTCGGCTCTTCAGTGTATAAACACTACGCAAAACGGTTGTGTGATGTGTTCGTAGTGTGGAGAAGAACGTTGTAAACGAAAACTAAGTCCTATCTTTCGGAGCGTATTGTGGAGCTGCGAAGACGAATAGCCATTTTATAATATGGGATAGAACAAAATGTTTTCCCTCTTTAGGCAGCGAGATGCAAATCCATTCTCTTTCTCCAAATCGAATTTGAATATTTTGCGCTCACAGATTTGTGTAAGAGGTGAAAAGCGGGAAAGATGTAAGAGAAGCTCATAGTCATCACTGACGTTTATTTGTTCACTAAGTAGGCATTTTAAGTTCTGTTGAAACTGCCTCGCAGTTCAAAACTGTGTGCCAGATCGAGATTCGAAGTGAGGAACTTTGCCTTCACGGGCTGGTGCTATACCGGATACCGCCTGAGCTGAAAAAGTACAATTCACAACTTGTCTTCATAGCCCTACCTTCGCCAGTACCTCGTCGCCTACCTTCCGAACTTCTGAGATGTGCTCTTCTGTGAAGTTATGAATGTGGGGGACGAGGTACTGCCGACAGTAGAGCTATGAAGAGGGATCGTGGGCCGCGCTTGGGTGCCGCAGTCTGTAAAGCATTTGCCCGCGTAGGGCAAATGTCCCGAGTTCGCGCATCGACCAAGCACACAATCTGCAAAGAATTTTCATATCAGCTCACACTTCACTGCAGAGTGGAAACTTCAATCTAAAGAAGTGTTGTTTGTCAAGGACAGAAAACTATCTGAATACGATTCATTGATGCTGCAGCAGAGGAAACCCAAAGTGTACAGGAACTGAGTTAGTGATAAATGTAATGGAACATTCACTAGCTGTACGATAACGTAAGCACATAAAAGAGTAAGTGTCACAGGCAGACATGCTGGCGGACCAAATGCTGTATCCGGCAACGAGGAACTTCATGGGTACACGCGAGGCATAGAACCAAGGACAAAGGCAAGAGGTCTTTCGTAAAAATAAATAGCAGTTAATATTGAATAGTGTAAACATCGCGCATTGATTTGAATGACTCTGAAATCCGTGAAGAAATTCGCGAAGCAAGCACAGGCGGCGTAAATTAACAGTAAGCAGGCGGATACTGTTATAATCAATTCTCCTCGAACACAAACACATCGTGTCACGATTCATATTGCATGTTCAACCATTATCGATTACACGATTACGACTACATTATTGTAAACTGTGTACATTACATGTCACTCAGAGTTTATCATTATATTAGAGTGGTGTGTAAGTTCGTAGCGCTTTTGTTTTTTACGTTGGTATTCCGGTTGCTACGGTTTTGTTTATCGATTGCCTTTTTTATTTCTAAATTACTGTTGCTATTTGAGTTCACATATCGTCGTTTTGTCATCTGGATATACTGAGAGGAGCTGTGAATGCTAGAACATGGAGTCCCAATTGGTGAAATCTGAACTTTTTCGACGTATTCGCCTACGTGAGTTCAGTAGAGGACTGACAGCAGCGCAGGCTGTCAGAAGGATTTGGCCATGTATGTGGATAATTTTAAGGACGGTTGTTTTGACTTATAGTAACGCTTCACGTTTAGGAAGGACTTCGGGGCTTAATAAAAAAAGTTTTAACGCATTAATCCACAATGATTCACGTCACTGTACTCGAGAACTGGAAAATCTGATGAACTCTGATCATTCCTCGATCGTGAGACATTTGCATGCAATGGGTAAGGCTGAAAAATCTGGTGTATGGGTACCACATGTTCTGAGCCGAAACAACAAAAATCACCATGTGGCGTCATCAGTTGGTTCATGAACAACACTGACTATTCCTATCTCGTATTGTCACTTGTGACGAGAAGTTGTGTTTTAGTGCTAACATTAGGAACATTGAGGAATGGTTGAACCCAAACAAAACAGAAACTGTGGAAACAGTAATGGCAAGCATCAAGACAGTGGAACGTACGCTATCCTTCCATTCTCCATAACTACAAAATCGCTGTACATTCAGAAGAATCTTGCATTTAGTATTGGAATAAGTGTGGGGCAAGCGTGTTTCATCGAGCACTTCAACAGTCTTGGTTACGGAGTCATCTACCATGCGAGCAGTTTCGTCCGAAATTACGCACTCACTCCATAAAACGCAACAGGTATACCGTAAATCATTTCTGTCACAACCTCTTCCCTATAATGCCCAATGCAATGTTTGGCTGGTAACAGTCTGGTTGACAGAAAACCTCTAATCTTCTTTATTTCTTTGTTGGAATTACAGGAATCGTCTGAAATAGGTCTATGAACTGCAGTCGTAGTAGTACTCTATTTATTTTACCAATGTGATATATCTCTGGTGTTGTTTAAAAGAGTCCTTCACGTCTTGGTGGGCGACAAATAACCTGAACCCTCCATTCTACAATAGTGTTCCATAGGCTTGTCTCCCGTTCCTTTTAGGACTTCGCCATCCGTAGTCTTATGAGTCAATTTCATTCTCAAGCTGCGCTTCTCAAATCCCTAAAGGAAATAGGTCGCTGGCTGTATTACAAAATTAACAGCTTAGAGAAAGAAGCGCCCACAGTTTCTATAAGATCCTCCCATCAATTTACAGGAGTATGCTCGGGATCACGTGGCGCAAGTTGTGACTAATTTGTTCTGTTGATTGAACTGGAAAGTGCTGTACCACTCACGACACTCCCCGGACTTAAACTCTTAAATTGAAGGAATCACTTCATGGAATCCGCTTCAGATATGTTACAGAGATACGCCGGGCAACAAATCGCTGCATTCAAACTATCAACACAACTCGCGTTGCTAAGGATATCCTACTGCTTCCACGTCACTGGCAACAGTTTGTACACAGGGTTAGTGAGTACTATGAAGGCATTAAAAGTTTGAAAGATGTATCAATTTGATATAAGTTGTGAATAATTAGTTACCATTATCGATGTTCGAACCCTCGCATACAGCTCCGATAGCAAAACTATATTTACCTATTTATAGAAAATGTAGAGGCAGTAATGCTGCAGAAACACTGTCGCTCCTTCGCGTACAGTAGCTTGTCGAAACCTTTAATTCAGAATCTCGACTGTTCGTATAACATTAGACATTTCCCCAAATTTTCTGTTCTTCGCTCTAGTTTCGTAATATATATGTACAATTTTAAATAAGTTTGTTAGCTATTCTCATACACTAATATATAATCCAAGATTTCAGGTGTATATTGGGCTCAAGTCTAATTTTGACATTATGAACAGCATAGCATTCATCTGCAATGTCGTCTCAAAGCCGGTCGTGGTGGCCGACCGGTTCTAGGCGCTTCAGTCCGGAACCGCGCTGCTGATACGCTCGCAGGTTCGAATCCTGCCTCGAACATGGATGCGTGTGATGTCCTTAGGTTAGTTACGTTTAAATAGTTCTAAGTCTAGGGGACTGATGACCTCAGATGTTATGTCCCATAGTGCTTAGAGCCATTTGAACCATTTTTTTAAATGTTGTTCGCTTATTGTTACTACATCACATGCACATCTCTTAAACTACTAACAGCGATTGTTGTTTGTTATGTGGTGTTAAGAATAATGCTACAGAAACTTTTGAAGAAAAGAAGATGATGTCTAGAAAATGAGTTGCCGTAAGGTAAACTAATAATATTTGCAGAGAGCGAGATTTTCTTCGACAACTGACTTCTTCGACGCAAAACACATTTTACACCTGGAAGAGGTCACTGAATATGCAGAACAGTAGTCAAACTGTGAAACGTTCTGGGAGCTACAGTCTGGAACCGAGCCACCGCTACGGTCGCAGGTTCGAATCCTGCCTCGGACATGGATGTGTGTGATGTCCTTAGGTTAGTTAGGTGTAATTGGTTCTAAGTTCTAGGCGACTGATGACCTTAGAAGTGCCATTTGAACCAAACTCTGAAAACACTGGCAGGCAAATTATTTGTCTTTCGTAAAAAAGAATGGTGTGTAACGTACAATTATAAGCATGCGAGCATCAGCTGTGGGAAAACTGGAATATAAAGTAATGTGAGCGTTCGAGATATAGTTTTAAAGAAGAATGTTGAAAATTAAGTGGAATCATAAAATAAAAAAAAATAAAAAATCAGGAAGCTCTGCGCAGAAGTGGTGGAGAAAGGAATTTGTGGAAAACACTGACAAGAGGACGTGATATGATGATATAATTTATGCTACGACATCAAGAAATGACTACCATCGCACTAGAAGTAGCATCAGAGGGTAAAACTATGGAAGACAGAGACTGGGATACATTCAACATAAAACGGAGGACCTAGGCGGTAAATGCTAGTCTGAAATGAAGATGTTGACACAAGACAGGAATTCATAGCAGGTCACATCTAGTCAGAAGACTGACGGCTGAAAGAAAAAGAGAACAACACGCATAATGACCGCAGCTTGCATTTTATACAGCAGAAAATCTCATTGACAGAACGAGGCTTTCAGACATATGAGTATAAATGTACAGTATTCAGTGATCCGGAAGCCACAAATATCAACTTGTTATTTTGTACAAGCCTTTTGTGAATTTTTCTACTTGCAACATTTCATGTCCAAGAGAACACATCACAAGTTCCCCTAAATGAAAAGTATTTCAATTCAAGTTTTCGTTAATTCTGTGATTGTTTCATATACATATTAGGTTGTTGAAAAGTTCAGTTACAAAGGAATAAAACTGTACAGTAATGTGCGCAAAGTGAGAAAAGAGATAACCAAAATCCTATTGTCTAAAAAACCGGTTAAATTATATTTCTTATATAATTCATACTACACAGTAAAAGGTTATTTAGATACGCCACATTTTAAAATGATAAAAAATAATATTACATAATAACAAAAATTTCTTTCTACAGTAAACTGTTGTAGTGTAATAAATTATGTGCGAAATACTATGCACATGACCTCTTTCGAATAATTATAATCTGTTTATATTTTGTGGAACTCCCATTCTTTGTGGTAACGGGCTATCTCAACATTTTTAGACTGGTTTTGGGGACAAAAAGAGAAACTGAATAGAATGGCGGAAGTATCGTCAAGATCGGGCTGCCACCCGAAGGATTGTGTGTGTGTGTGTGTGTGTGTGTGTGTGCGTGTGTGCGTGTGTGTGTGTGTGTGTGTGTGTGTGTGTGTGTGTGCATTGCAGACTAGTGTCCTGTGTGGCTATTGTTGTGTCAGCTGTGTCGAGTGAAATGACACAAATGAATAGTGTAAAAAAATATTACTGTATCCATGCGTTAGTTAATTTTAAAAAAAATTCCTTTTCCAAGTAACATGCAATGCATAATATAATTTGATATATGATGTATAGTTACACAAACTAATTAAAACAGAAGATTTCGTTTTGGACTTATCTGTGATAGTCAGTAAACTGAGGAGCAGACTGGAGGCGATTTTCATTACTTATCCTGAACTGTGAGGTTCTTCAAATGATGGATTGTTGTTATTTGCAAAAAGATACCCGTTTTCACGGGTGTGTTCTCTATACACACAGGCCAAGATGCACGCTAAATTTCCAGTGGGGTAAAAGGCTAAGGAAGAAGAGACACCACCTCTCTCAACATCCGGAGTTCTCAGAACCCCTCATAAATTTGCAACACATGGTGCTCTAATTGTGAATTCGGATTTTTCAACTCACATGTTAATGAGCAGCAACTTTTACTTCGTATCGTTGTATAATCAAAGTCATTATGTATAACGTACGTATGTATTACGTTAAAAATCTATTAAGTGTGTGCGGGTTACAGTCTGCAACAGCAAATTTCCGGATTGCAGACTTACAGTTCTATGTACTCCAAAGTTCCCGGTAGTTGTTAAGAAATACTGGAAGTTCTAATCTAACGTTTCTGGCTAAAAGAGCACCATTTTCAATTATTTAACAATTCCATATGAAGCAATGTAGCCGTTCGATTGTTCGCTGGATTGGGAGCAGTTGATTGAAGGGACTCGTGAACTATCGTATTTTTTGTTTCTACATATCGCATCTGGGATTCGGAATCTTTTATAGATTTTTAAAGGTCTTCGTGGTCGTCTTTGACTGTAATATTAAAATTTATTTAAAGAGCACCATTGCAATTGCGGCCGTGTGTCCATCATCAAGAGGAATACGCGGTGTAAATGACTATTACTTCCAGGTTTGCTGCAGTTTATGAGCATGTGAGCTACTGTGAAGTCTTTCAGGGCAGATGATTCCCGTTCTATTACGTCACAACTTGATAATTAAATTTACCATACCCTTTTTTAAATCTTATCGTTGTATTATAATAAATAAACAGAATTTTTGTAAACTGACTTAGAACTGACATTAAGTCTTGCAAATAACAAATGCTTATTCTGCAGCGCATGATCTCTGTCGATAGGACACCAAAAATACGACCTGTTAACGTTTCGTTTCTTTTTTTTTTCGCCAGCAATCTCAGCTGTAATTTATACAGCTGTAACAACTACTATAATTTACGCTATTTTATGAGATAATCTTGTACTCGATTAACTTATACGCACTCTTGCAGTTATATACCCAACATATGGAAACGTGACAATGGCATATACACATGTTAAACTTTTTTCCGACGTGTTCTGAAGTACAGTGTAAGTAATACAGTGTGATTCAAAAAGAATACCACAACTTTAGGAATTTAAAACTCTGCAACGACAAAAGGCAGAGCTAAGCACTATCTGTCGGTGAATTAAGGGAGCTATAAAGTTTCATTTAGTTGTACATTTGTTCGCTTGAGGCGCTGTTGACTAGGTGTCAGCGTCAGTTGATGCTAACATGGCGACCGCTCATCACTGGCCTCCAAGAAGCCCTGATCTTACCCCCTGCGATTTTTTCTTATGGGGGTATGTTAAGGATATGGTGTTTCGGCCACCTCTCCCAGCCACCATTGATGATTTGAAACGAGAAATAACAGCAGCTATCCAAACTGTTACGCCTGATATGCTACAGAGAGTGTGGAACGAGTTGGAGTATCGGGTTGATATTGCTCTTGTGTCTGGAGGGGGCCATATTGAACATCTCTGAACTTGTTTTTGAGTGAAAAAAACCTTTTTAAATACTCTGTGTAATGATGTATAACAGAAGGTTATATAATGTTTCTTTCATTAAATACACATTTTTAAAGTTGTGGTATTCTTTCTGAATCACCCTGTATATTGTTTAGTATTTCATTTTACTTTATGACATAGGCAAGACATGATATAAATATTGTACCTTACTGTATATGTGCCCTGTTTCTATAGTTCGCAGTGTTTCACCATCTGTGATACTGTTTTAAATAATTTTTTTACAGTCAGATTTGACAATGATGTCCTTTAACTATGGAGCTGTATTTGTTTGTGATCAAAACAGGGAAACTTAAGAGTACAACAAAGGCTAACCTCCCATACAGCAAATATTTCCCTTAGTTCCCTCGACATCCTTGAAAAACTATGCTGTGTGCTAGATGCATGTCTTCACTGAAGTCCTGACCCACAATACTTCTCTGAACTACCACTTTTGCAACAGAGAATGTTTCTTCGTGTGCCCATAATATTTTTCTCATTTATTTTTACATTTTATTCCCTTAGTTGTTCTACAGTTCTCTATTTTTCGCACGTTAAGCTGGATTGCTTTTTCCACACTTTATTTTTTAAACATGTAGTGTAAATACTTCAGCTGTCATGAACTATTCAACGAGACCTGATTTCTCTTAGTCGTAAGGAAATACTACTATTACAGCCAACTGAATACCGCTTTATCTTTTATATCAAGTGGACTAGTAAAAGGAAAGTTATATTTTAATCAAAGTATCATCACCTCGACCTTCGTTTAACTCCCCTATATGAAATCACTCTTCATAGGATCTAACTAGTACATTAAGAAAATTATGCGATGTTTCAGTACAACGTACACAGATTAGAGAAAATTAGTCTGCTCGAAAGTTGTCTTGCCAATGTAAGTATACGATTCTGACTTTGCACAGTGTAAAGAGTTCATGTCAGCTGAATAGTGTGTTATTTAAAGAGGAAAGGAGAGAAATAAAATGAACATCGAAAGAAATGCTATACAGACAACTTATAATAATGTCATTCGCAATAAATACATGCTAGTTAGGAAATTCGACAATTGGAAGGCAAGACTACTAGAGTGTGTCACATCATCTGCCCAATTCACTTACAAGATGTAATTCATTCTTCTGTATTTTAGATTTGCTAGTGTTCGCCCTGAGGGGGAAGTGAAACCCTTTACGAAAAGATGTCTAGGTGATGCTACTCGTGAGTCATTTGTCATTCGAATCTTGATATGGCTGACAGAAAACAAAGGATTGTGTCAATGTTAATGGTGGTGATGGACACTGGAGCAATTCCTCCGAGTAACTAGTTAATTAATTCATATAATCGATAGATTCTCCAACGTGTCCAGATGTGGACGATTATTTTTATTTTCCTTCTTTTGCCAGAGCAGGTTAAGTGGTTAGCACAGTGCTTAATTTGCTATCTTTCTCTCCTCTCGACTGTTGGTTTCATTAGACTTTAACTACCGGGACATTGACAACAGAATGAAAATAGGAGAGCACATTACACATGTGAGCAATCTATGGTGTACTGGAGAGCTGCGTGTTTCATTGTGAAGAGATCTGTACGCATAACACTTGACTTCTAATTAAAATACTTCTTTGTTGAGAAGCACACCACCCTCGTAATAAGGGGCAGAGCAACGTTCTTCTGCCCTTTAATGCAGACTTTTGGCCTTTTGGTGAGTCATTTCTATGGAAATTTGTAATATCAGCAATCATAAATCGGGACCATTACGCATATTTGCTGCGTTACGCACCATTTCAAGGAAGAGGGTGGATCAGGATACGAGAACAGAATGACGCGATGGGCAAGAGAAACACAGAATAAAAATTTCTCGTGCCGTCCAAGCAGATAACTAACCAGTGTAGCTAAATAAGAATTTCCTGTTGGAAAACTAGAGACATTTATTGCTAGCATATAGTTCCAAGTTCACCTACCATATAATATTTGTATTTTCTATTCGAACAAAGTTGAAGATTTGCTATAGAGCTACTTTTGTGGGTCCCGCAAGAGAGATTTTGTTTCGTGTAGACTGTGGCAGAAATACGAAATTGCTGCTACATGGGGTAGCATCAAGGTTATCCATCAATTAATCAATAAGCTCAGCAGCGACAATAAGCTAGTTTATTCAACCGCCAATGAGAAGAGCACCAAACTGCTGCTTTAAATATTTCAGAGTGTGTAACGTTTTAAGAGTGTTATATCGCTTTCCGTTAACTTTGCCACTTAGAGTCAATGCTTTTCTGAAATTGGGCTTCTACATCGTGAATATACTCTTTCTAACGTCCGTCCAAGCTCCAGAGGAAGTAAGCCTGAGAATGATCTTAAACTACCATTAGAGTTAAGCTGCACATATCAACTTTCAGCCAAGCGACACAGAGCAGCATGGGCAACACTGCACTCGAAGTGTCATCATAGTTTAAGGTTATCCGAGTTTATAGCATCACTGAATAGGAGCATGGTTCATCACCTACATAAACTGCTCTGATACACTTTCCCATCGTATATAGTGCGATCGCGATTCGCGGAATGTTAACCTCTTGTCTTCTTTCCTTTCTCCCTTCTTTCCTTCCTTAATTTTCGACACTAACATTGTCCGTCCTATTTGGAGATATTAGAAACACGTAAAACAATGAGTACTTATCAATGAATAATTACAAACAGTTGTGAAAGCTTAAAGCCGAAGAAATATGAGAAATGTGTTCTGACTTTCAAAGAATTCAACTCAGTGAAACGTAATTTTCGCCACGAGGCCTCATAACCCTTGCTGGAACCACCTACGTGGCCCATGTATAATATACAACGAAGCAGGGTAAGAGAAAACAGCCTAGAATGTATCTTGGCGTGTGATACAGTGCGGGGACTGTGAATAACGTTTGCCGCAAATTAATGGACACCAGTATCTTGCTCAGTTCCATTATATGTAAACGAACACCACCACCCCACATTGAATGCCGAGCAGTTACTTGGATTCCAGTGTAATAATGATCGATATCAGATACACTTTAGCGACGCTCATTAAATATTACTTATGATTGATCCCAAAAGGTTTATATGCGGTTATTACAATTCCAATTACCATAATACGGAAATGAGTAAGTATGAATGTTTCACGATAAAAGTGCGTATATTTCTTTCTATAAATCTGAAAATTGTAGCCTTGGAAAGAAGGAATGATATTGGTATGTGTGATTTGACTTATTAAAATTGTTTTTTACGGAAAGAAACTATTAGAGAAATACTAACAGTTAAGGACTCACATTATGGCATCCGTTGTAGATATTGCTGTAAGACGAGTCACAGGATGAAACTTCTGATGATTAACCATTACAGATCTCCTTCGAAGTACTAATTATTATCTTCTTATCTTGGTAATCCCTATAGCTCTTGGAGTGCTACGAATTAGGTATCTTGCAAGAATCAACGAATTTTTCTTTGCCTATAGCCCAAGGAAAACCCCTATACCTGCTATTCTGTCATATAGCCGAAAGAAATCTGAAATTATTTTTGTTGCATTTAATTGTGAGTACTCGAGCACATAAATGATTTCTCATTAGTGGGGAACCACAGTCGAACAGAAATTTTTGAAAGAATTTTCCGCGATTTGACTGTTAATTGTCGCTTATTTTATAGATCCACGATTTCGGATTTGTAACAATTCTCATTGTATTGTTGACACTGTGCACATGGGTAACCATTAACATACAGTATGGCGGGTTTAACAGCGAATATATTCCTGAGACCTGCAACAGAAGGAGGGCCGGGTTCTACACGATGTGAAGATGAACCATAGTCCCAGCTCCCAATCTGGAGTACCCGCAGTCCGCCGACTACACGCAAGTCCGTCTATCTGAAAAGACCCAAGATCACATAACGGCCCAATAAGCTTTTCAAACGTTGTATAATGTGGTAGTTGTCTGTAAGGGTATTTATTTTTGCACAGCCGTGTTGCCTCTCGACCGTTTCCATCTGCTTAGCCGTAAACAAATACCATCCCGGCTTGTTCCCGTCAGGAATACTGGACTATTCTGCTGCTTACAGTAAGCTGCGTCAATCACACAGCCTCCAACACACAACGAACACAAAGCACACGTGGTCACAGGAACTGTCATTCTTCAGCGGCATCTGTCGTGGCAACGGTGCATTTTCGGACACATGTTAATAGGACCGTTTTTCCTCCAGTTACAATCAGAAATTCGTCTCCGCAGTTTGTCGGTCCTGTACAGTGACTAAAAAAAGTATTCACCTGACCATAGCACATACAATATAACAAGCACAGTCATAAGAATATAGCTAAGAAACGAGCAACCATTATTTCCTCATTTCAGTTAGTATATAAATTTAGAAGTAAAACGCAATTTGAGTTAATTTGTTGCTTAATTTTGTAGCAAATCAACATCATGTAACTTCAAGCCCATTTGATTTCAAACAAGAATTTGTCTAGTAAACAAGATGCTGCACTGAAACATACCCCTCAACTTTTCCTGATGCAGTGGTATTATACACTGTAGTGGATAGTTACTCTTTCTGTTTTCACAGACCTCATGTGATATTTAAGTAATGTGGGTCGAGAAAGGAGGAAAACTACAAAAGAAGAGAGATAAATCTGTGTCAGTTTGTCTCGAAAAGGAAAATTCTTTCACAGAATCATGGAGACCATTCGTATGCATACCAGTGCTGTGAAGACTTTCATATACAGCTTTAATCAGAAGCATTCACGAAGCAGTTCTGTTTGAGATGTAAACATGGCAGCTCCAAGACAAAGCGCTCCAAAACATACCACTGAATTTTAGATGCTCAGAGGGAAGTCTGTTTTAGAACTGTGCTTTATGAAACTGGATATTGAGGCCTGACAGCCCGTAGAAAACCATATATTAGTAAAAACAACAGCAGGAAGCGAGCGACGGTTGCATGAGAACGTAAATCTGGTGCGTATGATTTCTAGAGAATTTTTTTTTTTTCTGGCGTGAGTCGACTTGGGCCGTTTAAGTCAAATTGGTGAGTGACGACGTGTAGAAAAACTGATTTTGAACTTGTAGGTTGAACATAGAAGCATTTCAGTACTTGTCTTGGGCTCGATGATTGGAAATGTTGTGGGGATCTGAGTTTTACTGATGGAAATATGGAACACAAGTTTTAAATAAACGTCCAAAAAACATCTATTGAGAAGTGTGAATAATATGGGTCTTTCTGGCGATGATATTCTCAGATCCGATTCTAATCCAAAACACAAAACTTTAGATGCAAGCCTGTGGCTGTTGTACAACACTCCGCAGTGGATTCTGATATCATGGCAATCACGACATTAATCCATCAAAAAATTTGTGGAAAGTACTCAATAAAATTATCAGATTTCCAACGGAAATGATCTAAAGGTCGCTCTACTATCGATATGTCGCAAAATTAAAGTGCAAACAACAGAAACCCTGCTGAAGTCCATGTCAATTAGAATGCTGGAGATTATAAACAGGAAAGGAGGGCCCACTAATTACTAATTACGGCATTATATGTCGAGAGTGTCGTTTTCTGTATTGCAAACGAATATTTATTTTGTAATCCTAAACTACCTATCTGGGTTTCTTTATTGTATTCTCCTTTTACTGACTGATAGACAAGTCCATGTCCCTGTTCGATTTCATTTTGGCAATTTTCCACTATCTGTACACCATTCGAAATAATCTCATGTATTAGAAGAACAATTTTGGAGTAATTACTACACATCAATGGATTAAACTTTATACAGAATAACTCGATGTGCTTTTATCTTGATCTCAAGGACATGTGTGGCCACATGTTCCATTTCAGCGAAATCTTTTTTGTGTAAAAATCAACCCTTTTAAAACAATAATAAAATAAAATAAAAAAAGAGATTTAGAGGGTCGCGGAAGCTATCTTCCTATTTCGATAAGATGTACAGAAGAAGGAATAGTGAATTACTGTTTAAGGTTATGTCGACACCGAGATCACCAGAGACAGAGCAAAAGTTTAGATTTGTTTCAAGGATGAGGAAGGAAATCGGCCATACCATTTCAAAGTCACCATGCCGGTATTTGCTCGGTACATTTTAGGAAATTCACGGAAAAGCTAAATATGGATGCCAGACATGGATTTCAATGATCGTCCTCATGAATTGCAGTCCAGTGTATGCCAACCACTGCATTCGGTTACAAATGCATAGCACGACTGACAATGAAGTAACTGATGCTTTACAATGCACAGTATTTATCTTAGAGAAGCATCTTTTCCCTAACATAGGTCTCTAGATTCTTACAAGAAACGTGTACCTGAAGAGGTTTGTAGAGTTTTCCATTGAATGAAATTACACTTTTTAAGCAACAGTACTGGAAAAAGTGGTGTACGTTCAAAATTTTTATTATCTGTTCTATCTTGCACTACTTATACTGAAAAACAATTTAGCGCTTTTGGCTAGTATTTCCTCAGACACTTTATTGATGTTATCACAATGCAAGGAGATTTTAGGAGATACCAAAACAGTTCTGTAATGAGAGGAAATAAATAGTTCCAACGAAGAATGCAGAGTTCAACGAAGAATGCAGCGCAAGCAGAGCTGAAAGAAGTTCTCTCTCTTTTTTTTTTTTTTTTGGACGTGACCTCGTAAATATCGGCCCTACTGAGTCCAGTAGACTTCAGATTTATTGCACGGAACTGGACTCCTAACTCAACTGAACATTAGTGAACTAATGTTCTTTCGCTGACGAAGTTCTATCGTATTCGACGTTAAAACTGACACACGTGAGCAGGAGAAACTGTTCGTACACTTACGAAAATATACCTTTCTGTATCATGAGAATGGAGAGCGTCACTCCAGAATGTTCATAATATAATGAGTTGCCAATGGAAAGCCACTAGGATTCAGATATTAACACTAACAAGTCGCAAATTCGAATTTACAGTGTATCAGTACTCTCAGCCAACATATTCATGACTATATGAAATCATTAAATGGGAATATTCTTATCGCCATTTGTTCATTCTTTGAGATGTAATAATCACGACCATGTTCTGGTTTACCTCACAAATTTGTACTGCTTTGTGTAAATTAAAAGGCCCATGTAGGGTTTTGTGTTATCGTATGGCTCTTACTTTATCCAACAAGCTTTCTTTCTGGCGCACTTTCCTCGAATCCTTGAAATCCAAATCATAATTCATTGATACTTACACTTTTCATTTATTACTTGCAATCTGAATTGCTTGCAATCAGAAGTTACCAAGATAGAATTACTTCCGGAACACGACCGTCAAAAATCAAAGATTGTTGAATTAATTTCATTTCTATTTCAATCTTTCATGGCCTTTAGTGAACTGTATTGTGTTGCCTGTTCAGTTGCACGAGTTTCAATAGTAATGTCTAAGATGTCACATAGCAATACATTCTTAACAGCTATTCTCTGCCATGCACTACGCAGTAATTCGCACCATATCGATGTAGAACATACCTCTTTCTCTAGAGCAGGCCTCCCAAATATTTCCCCCCGACGGAACACTTTGAGAATTCTCGCACTTTGATCGAGCACCTTGTTTATTTTAAAGGATAATAGTATTTTAAAAATGGAAATACTTGTTTTATTTAGTGATTATTTCAATTTTAAATCATACCTAGTAACTCGATAATCATAATAAAGTTTATAGAATGTATCAACCTCAAAAGATAAAAAACCGCCACGTTACTAATAGTTTTTTCGGAGCACTTATTCACTTCCCTAACACTTATGTTCCACGAGACACAGTCAGGCAAACTCCACCCTAGAATTACGAGTCATGTTGAGAACGCTGGTGAAATATGTAACGAAAATGTTGTCACCTCAATTTGACCTCGTACACTTTATAGGCCTGTTGAGACTATTGACTTTATAGTCGTATTCTAGCCAGTTTTCGATCCTTGTTTAGCCTAGTGGCATTTAGACTCTTACTGTAACTTGTTATTATGTAAGTGTAGGAGTGTTGTTACAAAACTTTCAAATAATTGTGTTAACTATTGATATGATAACTACTGAAATGTGTGTTTCATAGTGCTATATTTTCTATTCTTATAGCGTTAATTCATTCAGTTTGTAGTAGAGAAATTCCTTCGATAATTGTAGAAAGTAGTAACATTTTCGTTACACACATAGATCGTTGTTCTTCTGGTCTGTGACAACACATTTAAATGATGATCTTACACTGTTTAGTTGGTATCTTTCCTTACTTGAGGAAAACGCTGATAAATAAGCAATATGTATGTACTAAGGAAGTATGTTTCTGAATATCCTACTGATTTATTTTATTTTACAACATCTGACCGGTCTGAATGACACGCCACGGCTCTCTCTCCTATATCAGGCACATTTCTCCACCTCAGAGTTACATCTAAACCGAATGTCCTCAACTATTTATTGGATGTATTCCTGTTGCGGTCGTCCACTACAGTTTTTACCCTCTACAGCTGCCTCTAGTACCGTAGAAGTTATTCCCTGGCAGCTAAACACATGTCCTATCACCCTCTCCTTTCTTCTCGTCAGTATTTTCCACATATATCTAACATCACCGATTGTGCGTAGAACAACCCTATTTCTTATCTTATCAGTCCACTTAATTATCAGCGTGCTGATACAGTGCCACAGCTCCGACGCTTCGATTCTCTTTTTCTCAGCTTCCTCCACAGTCATTGATTTGCTTCCATACGCTGCTGTACTGACTCAGAAATGTCTCCCTCAAATTAAGGCCAATGTCTAATACTAGCAGACGGCTTTTCCTTACGTATGCTCTCTTTGTCTGTACTAGTCTGCCTTTTACGTCCTCCTTGTTTCGTCCATCAACTCCACTGCAGATACTATCTTCTATTTCCATCATTACTTCTCGACGTACAGATTTAACAGCAGATGGAAAGGCTGCATCCTTGTTTTATGCCCTTTATTATCAGAGCACTTTGTTCTTTGCGTTCCTTTTCGTTGTTCCTACTGGGTCGATACATATATTATATATTAACCGTCTGTGGCAATAGTTGACTTCTATTACGCTGGGGATTTCGAACACCTTGCGGAATTTTAAACTGACGAACGTTTCCTGTTGGTCTGCAAATTCTATGAAAGTGTGTCGATTATTCGTAAGTGTTCCTTACATTATCTCGTGCAACATCAGATCTGCAACTCTGGTGCGTTTATCTTTTCTAACGACAATATGATAGTCATCTAACAGAGCCACAAATCTCTTTTTCCCTCTTATGTATATTACTGTTGTCAGAAACTTTGATGCATGGACTGCTAAGTGGGTTGCACGATAATTGTCGGTCTTATCTGCTACAGTTATCTTCGATCTTGTGTGGATGATGATATTCCGAAACTCGTATGGTATCTTTCTAGTCCCATAAATCCATATATTCTACACACAAAAATGAATAATCGTTTGGAAGTCATATCCCCATCGATTTAAGAAATTCCGAAGGAATGTCTTCTATACTTTCGAAATTATTCAGTCGTAAGTCTTCTAAGGCTCTGTTATACATCGGCTGTATTAATGGATCACCTATGACATTCATATCATCTCCCAATTTTTCTTCTAATTTCTTACCACCCAGTTCCTCCCTTCTACTATGTGTTTGGCGGTGAAATTCCTCCTGAACTCCTTTCCCCTTTGTTTCACTGAAGGTTGTTTTGATTTTTCTATATGCTGAATCTGTCCTTCCGACAACCATTTCTTTTCCTTTATCTTCACATTTTTCCTGCAGCCTATTCACCTTAACTTCCCCGCACTTCCTGGTTATTCTGTTCCTCAGAGACATATATTTATTTCTTTTCGTCACTATTTTTGTACATTCCTTCTGAAGTTGACCGACCTATTTCTTCTGCTACTAAGCGTTGCTTGTCCAGCTTATGTAATTGCCCTTTCTAGAGATGTCCATTCCTCTTCAGCGAAACTGCCTACTGTCGTATTCATTATCGCAGTACCAACATACATGAAAAACATCGAATCATACCTCGATACTTCCTTATCCCAATTATTTCCACGTTGATTCTTTCTGACCATTCTCTTTCACTTCATACTACTGTTAATTATTATTAAATTGTGTTTCGAGCATATATCTGCTATTGCGTAGGCATTAAAATCCGCCAGCTAATTTCAGTAACTCTAGCTGACGACGATATAATCCATCTGGTACCTTCATGTGTGTCCATTTCTTTTCTAAGTATATCTCCCAATCTTGTAATTTTTTTGAACGGTGTATTCTCTACTACTGTTTGAAGCTTGCTCACTCCTTCTACCCGTAGTACATTCTCCCGTAACCCGGCCTTCTATTCCTTTCCCTACTACCAAATTGCGATCACCTATGATTATTATATTATCCTCTGAATTACACGTTCAGTATCCTCACGTACCTCGACTGTCTCCTCATCTTCTGCTGATGACGTCGTCATGTACGAGGGCGTGATGAGAACTAATGCCTCCGATTTTTATATGAAAACTCTTAACAAAAGTTATTAACATTCTACATCTTTATTATTCATGTCTACATATATTTCTCTCAATACAATCCCCCCCCCCCCCCCTGGTGACGAACGCATTTCTCCCAACGAGTGACCAGTTTATTGATACCGTCAATGTAAAATATTTGACTTCGTTGACAGAGCTGCAGACTCACCTCTGTTTACATCGCTTCACTGCCAAAGTGAAGTCGTAGAAGATATTTTTTAAGTTTTGGACACAGGTGAAAATCGCTTGGGGGCCAAATCGGACGTGTATGGAGTGAACCAAAGGCGTCGTGTTGTGGCAGATGTCGCAGCGCTCGTGTGTGGTCAGTCACTTTTACGCCGAAGGAGATGGTGCTCCATGTATGGGCGAACTCTCTAAATTTGGAACTCGATTACTGCACGCTGTTTCTAAAAATGGTTCAAATGGCTCTGAGCACTATGGGACTCAACATCTTAGGTCATAAGTCCCCTAGAACTTAGAACTACTTAAACCTAACCAACCTAAGGACATCACACACACCCATGCCCGAGGCAGGATTCGAACCTGCGACCGTAGCAGCAGCGCGGTTCCGGATTGCAGCGCCAGAACCGCTAGACCACGCTGTTTCTCATGCACGGACATAGTTAGGTCACACCGTCATATTAGAGGCCTCAGTTCGGAGCCCTCTAGTGGTAGAGAGCTACAGATATGTAGACCTGAATAACAAGGAAGTAAACTATTTGTAATGTTTGTTTCGTTTTAAAAACTTCATGATTTTTAACATAAAAAATTCGAAGATAATATTTCCACCACGCCTTCGTGTACTTTAACTATTGTAGTTGGTGCTTCGTCGATACTGATTCTGATGATGATAATTCTATCAATGAATTTTGAAAGTAACTCACTCTCTGCCTTGCGTTCTTATCCATAACAAATCCTACCCCAATTCGACGATTTTCTACTGCTGTAAATACAACCTAACATTCACATGATCAGAAACCAATTATTCTGTATTTCACATCACTGATCGCCACTACATCTGAATTGAGCATTTGTATAAACCTTTTTAAATTTTCTAGACTACTGTTATCCAAAAAAACGTGTTTATCACATATACTTGAATATATATATAATTGGTCTACAGTTTGCGAAGGATAACTACGTTCACTGAAATACCCATATTGCTTCTTGTTGATAACTAATGTTTAAAAGTTTATGCTGTATTCTGTGAAGAGCTTTTAAATTTTCTTTATTGATTGTTGAAACCTGGCAAGTTTAGGGCAATCAGGCCTACACTTAAATCAGCATATTTTACATTAAGTATATTACAGTAATCGTATTATTACATATTGATAATTTAAAAATTACGATACTTCAAACAGAAAAACAGACATACACACGCAATTTATATTCTCACATCCTAAGTACATCAATAATTAGAAATTGCCTAATGTAGATTTCTAATTATGAGTAGTAGCATAGATAGACATCAGTATAAATAACAGAGGAGGAGAGAGGGAAAGAGGAACGTGATGAAACGACATTAATGAATGTAAAGGAAAAGAAGGTGACGTGAGAAATGCATAATTGTGAGAAGTTAAGAGCATTGCTTATTTGACACTGGGAACCTTGGACTTATGCGTTAATTTTGGGGAAACGCTGTGAGGGTGACAGAAGAAGGGGTTTCAGCTTTTTCTTGAAAGTAGGGGGGCATGCACGGAATGAGCGCAGAGTGCAAATCAGTTTGCACCAGAGGTAGAGAGCAGCAACATCATTTGACATAATTCACGTGTAACTCGTGGACAGAAGGTTTTCTTAGAGGGATCGTGTATGTAGGAGTATGTTGAACGTAGCGAGAGTGAGTTTATTAAAATATTGATGCGTTTTACCATCAGTTGTGGTTGTGTAGTTATTTGATGGCATGAGGTTTCTGAGTTGTCAGCTGTTGAAGTATCAGGATGTATATGTTTAATTTGTGTATTAGTTCTGCAATGTTCTGTAACGTGATTTGAGATCTTAGGGCAGTGTGAAATAGGCAAGGAACATAATACAGTGTGCTGAGAGGATGAAGCCAAGGATCACCAATGTTTCTTAATCTGTTAGTCTTTCTCAATGCGACTACTTCTATGACAGTGTGGACGCGCGCCGTATAATATGCAGGTCGTAGTCGAAGAATGATCCCGTTAATACAACTATTTCCTTAAGTTGAGAGATGTCTCCCAACAAGTTGGTCTATTTCTACCATTGCCGTGATATGTTCATATTAACACTGAAGTTATTGTAATTCTGAGTGGAAGGAAGATATTCATCTGATTTCTGATGGCTTGTACACGATATTACGCAAATGATTCTGACTCTGAACGTGGACATACTTTCGGTATGTCTTTCTCTCGGTAGCGTTTGACGTGATTAAGACACTGGGTCTGAGATCAGATTGTATACATGCACCGACATATCCCTCCACACACCCCCCCCCCCATCACCACCCCCCACCCTATCCCGGCGCACCGGCGCGGTGAATTTGCCTGTCCACCGTGAGAAATGTGTGTCCTGGGAGCTGAAGAGATGTAGAGTATATGTCTGGTTTAGCCACTTTTTGGATAGGAGCATTACATGAATTTGCAGTTCGTGGAAGGAGAGGCTCAGTTCTTTATAATGTGCAGGTGAGAATTGGTTGTTAAAATGTGCAAGCAACAACTGTGATGCATGCTGCAGAGATGCTTATTGCAAGTTGTTTCACATGTTCGCCCTTGGGTTTGCTCCAACAGGGGATGACGGAAAGCGTCACTCCTCAGGGTAGCCAAGATTTTCCACACTTTGATGCTTCTTGCTCACTCGCGCTGAAGAAGAGGGGTCGAACGGTCGCAAAGTTAAGATTTTCTAAGATTACACAGGTATACGAAGTTGAGAAGTATTCCTTGTGCGGAAATGTGGACAATGTAGAGAAGACTATGAGACAGTCAGCCACCTATTTTAAAGGATTAAATGTATTTAGTGTATTGTACAGTTCAGCGTCGAAAGAAATAATTTAAAATTTTCGATGTAATTACCACCATGTGCACAAAAAATTTGCATTTGAGCAGTGGCCTACGACATACACAGTAAGAAATAGCCTGCACACAGCGACGAAGGCCGCAAAGAGAGCTGTATAATGAAATATTAATAGAAACTATGTAAGTTAAACAAATTAGAGGATCTCGGCGGTCAGCTGTTAAACTGAAAATATCAGTTTTTTTACGAATGTTGTTCTGTCATATTCTACAACTAGAACTATTAAACTTGCTGGAAAATACAGTGTATAAAAAGAACGTAAAATCAAGAAAGTTTTTCGAGTGTGCATCTCGGTGTGTGCCATCAACTGATGATGATGGCGAGCTAGATACACATATCCGGATGTGTGCCTGAAAGTTGATGGCTGCAGGGCAAAAAACAGGAGATTTGGTTTCAAATCCTGGTTTGGCAGAAATGTTGCAGTAGTCACGAAATAGTGATTATCTTTCATGCCGAGTAATCTGAACGAGTTCCACAGATAGAATGTTCTGTCTGTGCATTTTATTGATTTAATATTTATTAATCCTTTGCAGTGAATTCATAACAAAGGAAGTGGTAACTCCCAATGTTATCATTAGATTGTTGTGGCAATTAATGAAAATTGCTGGTTGTAGGCAGCTATAAACGTATATGTGCAAGGAATCACAGACCAGGGGACCAGGCAGATCACCTAAGCAACCATTCTTTCGTTAAGGTGTTGAGTGCCAACTGCAGTGTTTAATCTTGTATTATCGTGCTACAATATATCATTTGTCTTGATGGTTGTGATAAAAATCTTTAAATTCTTGTGTGGAAAGAGTGTCTGTTAAACGACAACAAAATGAGCCCTGCTGTCCTATTCAGTATCTTCCTCATCCATTATCCTGGTAGTTACAGAAATGAAGTATTGGCCTCTCGAGGATTATCGCTTCGTGTTGCAATGCCCCTCCCAGTCTCACTATTACACCGAATACCCCAAAATACCAACTATTTACTTGGAAAATATTCAATAGAGATAGTTTTAGTTCCAGTTTTTTCAGTGAAAACAGTGCAATTTCCAATCAATGATATTTTTATGTTAGAAATTTATTTTTAATATAAAACA
This sequence comes from Schistocerca nitens, assembly GCF_023898315.1. NCBI lineage: Eukaryota > Metazoa > Arthropoda > Insecta > Orthoptera > Acrididae > Schistocerca > Schistocerca nitens. The sequence goes on along the minus strand of NC_064622.1, from coordinate 378,877,557 downwards.
AAGGTGATCCATATAAATCGTATCACATAAAGCATGAATATAGTGACTGGAGTGGGCATTACACTCGTTTACATAATTTCAAGATCAACAGAAAATGTTTATTAAATATAAGTTTTCAGTAATAATATCTCATCATAAAATGTATATTCCACACATTATAGTGTCCACAGCCTAAAATCCCTAATCTGTTTTGTTGGTAAAAGTAACATGCAACATTTCTCACTATTCGAAGTTACACTAAATGAAATCAGTCTTACGTCTTTCTAATTAATAATCCTTTGACATCGTAGCTATACAACACTTTGGTAAAAAAACGTAGCAATTTGGCTGTTTTATAATATAGTCCACTATTTCATTTACTAAACACATCCTAGAATTCATTAATTAACAGGTGTGATGTAACTACTCCTGTTTCCATTCAAAGACTGTTCCATGGCATGAATTTCCTACAAATCTGCATTTAATAAAGAAAGTGATAACTGTGTGTTCTCTATTCCACAGTCCTGCCAACAATTCAAGACATAATCGAAAGCTTTTACGTTCAACATTTACCAAAAATAAAGTTCCGAAGTCCACTATTAAAGACGGAAGCCCTCCTGTACACACCACAATTTAATAAACAGTAGGCAGTACAATACATACAGTTGAACTGAAAGCAAACTACCCTCTTTAATTATTATAATTGGTGTTCTCCTTCCGTTGTTTACTTGTAACAGGAACACGTAACTGTGTGTAGGTAAGCTGAAATTAGTGTCAGTCACTACCATGCAAAACTCATAATGAAATCTTATTTACTGAGTCCGTGGATAACCTGGAATTAGTCCCAATTACCACCAACAAAAATAATAATGAAATATTATGCAGTGAGGCGCTATTTATATCTCTACTGACAGAACTTTAGAGACAGAGTTCACAAATACTTTACACAAAAGTAAAAAGTGAAACATGTCCTTCCTGAGAAATCAATCCATTAGGGAAAAGTTCGTCCACTAGTAGTTAGTTACACCCACACGCAAAAATCCGTCTCAGACTAACAGATGACATTTTTTAACAGTTGTTTCCATACCTCAGTGGCTTTAAAAAAACATCCTGGTTGGATTCTTCTAGAATAATATCGGTACATTTGTTTCTGAAAAAAACTATCTACGTCTAGTAATCACTATTCCACACTGTAGCCATAAATATCAACTGGTAAGTAATTATACTTCACGCCATATTACTGCAGATAATCCCTGCTCTCTCTCTCTCTCTCTCTTTGTGTGTGTGTGTGTGTGTGTGTGTGTGTGTGTGTGTGTGTTGCGCCAGTAATCTCCAAAGTAATTAGTCCTGTGATCGTGTTCCCACTCTCCATTACCAGAATAGTACACCATCTGTCCATTCTTAATTCATTTATACAAAACAATAATAATTAGAATTCTCTTTGTCTCTCTGTCTTTAAACAAGCAGTGGTGTACAATAATGTGTAACAGGATATACGACAGTATAACTATATTAACCAACTTTTAAAAATATTAGGAATAAATAAGCTACTATTTATGTTCACGCAAATTCTGTCTCTGGAATTTGTTTACGCTCATACGGCAGCAAAGGATGCTAGTAATCAAGCCTAGCGAAAGTTACGCTTACTTATAAGCGAATTTGCACCAATTGATACCAACATAGCTCTTGTGTATCCATTGTGACATTCATACCTCAAGTAGCTTTCAGACGCCATGCGGAGTACCATCATCATAGATGATGCAGGCATTCACTGAAGGTACTTCACCATGTATGTGTTACAAAAAAAAAATAATAAATGAATAAATAGATAAATGAACTGAGATTACTTGATAGGTCACACAATGACTTATCACCAGGTTGTCGTATACAGCCAGACAGAGCAGTAGTCGGCTGGATGCAGACATCACGTCATGGGTGTGCATAAGTCTAGGCGCTGACCGAGCAGGGCAGGCCAGTCTATGGCCACGTTGATGATAATTGGTCAGCCACGAACAGAAAAGAGAACTGCTGCTCAAGACAACAGAAATGCCACTCTCTGTCCAGTTTACGTTGGCTCTACACCATGCATCTCTTTGTTGCCTGTGGTACGCTGTTAGCGATAAACGACGCATGTTAAGTCGATCTGTCAATCGAGCTTCCATCACTCTCTTACCGACAGTTCGTGCTAGTACTCTCTCTGCCCAAAAAAGTCTGTCGTGATTTCAGCTGTTTTCATCCGTCTGTTCTTCAGACCCGGTTGAACAATTCTCTGACTTCTTAGTGGTGTAGTCCTTAAGAAACATACTCAAATGGTTGAAATGGCTCTGAGCACTATGGGCTTAACAACTGAGGTCATCAGTCCCTTAGACATAAAACCTAACTAACCTAAGGACATCATACACATCCATGCCCCAGGCAGGATTCGAACCAGCGACGGTAGCAGTCTCGCGGTTCCGAACAACCTCAGCCTGCTCTTTCTGCCACACTGTTGTTGTACATCCATTTCGTCGACCCTCGTTTTGCAGTCATTGTAGTAGACCAACTATTAAATTTGTATTCCGTAAGAAAATTTAGGTCATGCGTGCGTGAGTATGTGCGAGTGGTCGAACGGTACCGCTGGTACCACTGTCCTTTACCTAATTTTCTGTCCATTCTCTAATAAGCTCCGAGTGACACATAGCTTTCTCACCATAATCGTTTCCCGAGACATTTGTGGGAGGACGTATTATGTTGTCCTCCAATTCTCGAACATTCTCACTCTGAATTTAAACACTAAGCTTCTCTGTGAACAGGGAGCCTGCGTTCAGCAACACCATTGGAGCTCTTCGAGAGTGCGTGTGTTACTCTCGCGCTGAGTTAACGACTTTGTGACCATATCTGTTCTATTAATCCTACTTAGTAAGGATCCCACACCAATAAGCAATACTCAGGAATAAGTCGTACGAGTATTTTGCATGCCACTTCTTTCATGTATGAAATGCATTTCCTTAAGAGTTACCCAATGAATCTCAGGCACCTACTTTAGCTGCTGTTGTATGTGGTCTTCTCACTTGAAGTCGCTCTGAACGGTTTCTTCTAGTCATTTTACGATTGTAACTGTTTCTATTGATTTGTTGGCCGCAAGTAGTGTAATCCAACAATACTGGACACCTTCAGATATTTATTAGCAGTACATTACATTAATCTTACTTTAGTGTCAGCTCTGAATCTCGTGACCAATCGTAAACCCGGTGCAGGCCTTCTAGTAGCCTTCGTGCGATGGTCGCATGTCCCTCATACCAATGATTTAACCTCTCTAAAACAGAAAGACAGAAGTAAGATATATGAGCACGTTCTCTGGGAATGCAGTGTTGCAATCTCCACTTGAAAAGTTTCTCTAATGTTGGACCAAGAACCTTCATGTACTCACACATCTCTAAGAACAGTGCGTGTCCTGAAGTTCATAAGCTGGAATAAAGATGAAATTCTAACCACGAGAATTCGCAGGAAAGTAATAATGGAGGATCGAAATGGTTCCGTTTTGTCAATGGTGCCCATGGTGTAACATTCTGCAACTTAATTACAAGTTGATGATAAAATCATTACTGTCAAATCTAATGGTTCTCCTATACAGTTGTATGTACCACAACAGAATTTTCCCCTGCAATGCTTCACATTTTACACAAGGGAGCAATGACAGTCTGTATCACTTAGCAGCCCACTGTTAGCTGTAAACTCTCTCTAACTACCTCCCATAGCACGGTAAAGTACAGGCGCGATGTTTGTCCGTGCAGTTGCTGGGTGGCGAGTAGCAGCCAGCTGCAACTGCGTGCTGCTCGCTTTCCGGCCATCAGGCGATTGAATTTAGAGAAGCGGCACCGCTGCGTCAGACAAAAGCCGGCCGGGGCCGACAGGCGGCAATGCCGGCGCGAGGCCCGGCAGGGCGCGTCGTAGCCCAGCCGGCTCATCAGCGAGAGTACCGGCCCGGCTCAGCGCGCGCCGCGAGTTATGCAGACCCGCAACGCACAGAGTGCATCCAACCGACTGCTGCTCCATCTAGTTGTATACGACATTCGCTAAAACTCCAGTCACACGCTGCCCACTCCCTAACGCGCAGTGGTGCCTATACTGAACGTACACTGTCAAAAGAACTGACGGAAAAATTATTTTGGGATTATTCCAAGCACTGTCTTAGGGCCGTCACTGTTTAAAATATCCATATACGACGTCTGTTCAAAAAACTTCTTTTTTGGTAGGAATTTTATTTGTCAGCGTAAATGTTCTACCATTCATAGTAGTTCCTACTCGTATTCAATTAAGCCACTCCTTTTACAATCCCCAAAACACGTACATTATTGCTTGCGATATGCCACTCCGTGAACGTTTTTAGTCTCTTCTGTTGTCTAAAATCACTGTCATTTGACGTCATCTTCACTTTCATTCAGTGAAAAGAACTCTGACGAGTACTGCTTTTGGGACACTATAGTTTTTCGCCAAAGTTCCACGAACAAAGTACAAAGAGTGAGCTGAACAGTAATATGGAACACGGTATAGTAGAGATCCCTTGCGAAACGGAATTCCACTCCGTATTACTCCACAGATAATACAAAAAAGTCTCCTAAGATGGGAATGAGGTATGCTACCATGGGCACAAGAAACCATGCAGTATCATTTTCATCATTTAATTTTGAATTTAATGGATTTGCTTACTTTAAATTGAATATAACGTTACTGTAAACTGACCGATAACAAACACTCTAGAGTATTTCATCCGCTATCTCTGCAAGAAGGTTCTCTTGTTTCATCAGTCACTTTATAGTTGCTATCGTCAGGCAACAGAGTTTTCCTTATGATTAACACACTTTGTTAATTCACTGTATTCTAGCGACTGCAATGATCCTAATATTTTACCCTTAGAACGGTCTTTTATGTTGCTTCATAGAAGTTTTTCATTAATAGCTTAGCTTCATTTGAGATTTGTGTTATCCCTTCTTTGCACTCTATCTGCCATGTATTACTGGAACTAGCTGTTCACTACACTTCTTATTCACAGGGAAGCTACGTTATTTAATAGAGAAATATAGACAACAGTATTAAAAGTCTTAGACAGAGAAGAATATTAGTGTGACACATCTATGATGGTCAAGAGCACGAAATACCACTTTTCAATTCGGATATGGCTGATTCTGTCCTTTTACCACTTAGGAATGCTAACTGCGATGCATTTAGAATTTACTCAGTCAATGTACTTATCTGTATTTCACAAGTGATTTACGTATTTTTGAAAATGGTGACATCACAGGAACAGGCCTATTGTTTTCTATGCCTTCTGTATTATCTTCCGTTAGGAGAGGGATCACTCTGTTTTAAACACTTTGGAAACTTGGCTTTTGTGGCTGGCTGATATATTATTGTGTCGAAATAGCTTCTATGCTCTATATGCATTCATTCAGCACACAAATTGATACTTCATCGACGCCTGCCGATGTTTCACTTTTAACTTTTTTCCGTCATTACTTACTTCAGGCCATGTGGTTCATAGTACCATTGGTGCAGTTAGTCCACTAATATTTACAGTTTTATATTTGTTTTGGACAGTGTTTGTTGTAATATTTCTGCAATACTTGAAACATTTACTGTTCACATAGTCTGGTAGTTGGTGTGAATCATTTATTACTTCATTCCATGGCGTACCGGAATTTTATTGTGCTTTCCTGTTTCATGATATACCAGACTGCTTTGATTTCATTTTCTGTACTGTATATTAGTTTTGTCAGAAGATCAGTTTTCTTGAAACAATCAGTATTATGTCATACATAACTGTTTTTGTACAGGTGGGTGCAATTTAAAAACTCTGGGTCAAACGCTTTCATTATCGCGGTACTGGGGGACAAGAGGCCCTGATAGAATTTTTGATGCCTTCCTTTTCCAATTGTTTTTGTGGATATGTTCGAAAATGTCATTTTACAGTTCCATTTTTATTACGCGAGGACTCAAAATTTTATATTTTCATTGGTTTTTCCATACGCTCCTTCACAATTTTGGTTTCTTCTCCTCAAGAAAATTTATTTCAATATGACATCTGGTGAATGTGTTTTGAAAGCCTGCTGTTAAGAGATTTTTTCCCTTAGTTCATTTTTTATAATTTATGACAGAATTCATGAGAAAGTCCAAGATCTTTTGCAATTAAATTGGACTTTTTTCTTTTCATATTTCAATCTGTGTGAGCAATTAACTATGCTCTTCTTGTAATCACCTTTATTGTACTACTGACAAACAGAGACATACAGAAACTGTGAAGGATGTTTATGAGGGTGCTACTCATTTAAAATGAGATATTTGTGTCTATTATATGTGTCTACTCAAAATTATGTTAATATTATAGGCTGAGGTTTTGTCCCTTCATTTTATTGAAAAGAACATCTACACTACCTCTTGACCTATGGAGGTACAAATTGATCAATTTCTTTTGATATTAAGCTAACTTAATTCAACACATGCTGTGTCAAGGTGCATGTCTTCTCTAACATTACTAAGCTGATGTCTCAATTTCACCAGAGTTTGTTTTCTACAGTACATGTACATTCCTTTACCTTCTGAAGGACTGCTACTGTAAGAACAAGCCCTTACGCTGGATTTGTGTGTCTGTACTCAAGAACTCTGATCTGTACTAAAGTGCACTTCAGATTTTAGAAACTATCTACAAAATTGCTGATTTTTATTTGTTTTTCGTTGCATGTTTCCATAAGAGATTACTAAATCTGTTTAATGTACAGTGGTACTTATTCCAATGGTTTTCTTCATCAGATCTAGTAAGTGTGGCATTTGATGTGTCAGAATATATATAGCGAGTGCTTGATGCAAAGATAACACTGGTGCACATACCCTTTCACTAATTACGTTTACCAGTCCTCCCTTCCCAGCCCCTCTTAGGGTACACTCCCACCAAAGTAACACACACATGTGGAGTCACTGTTAAACTGTATCACAGCTCAAGTAGGGCACGGCCAAAACTAATGTTGGGACAGCTCAATGACGTGTGTATTGGTACCATGAGCCATGGAATCAATATTGTCCATATATATTACTTTACATGCCCTGTCATTGTCAGAAATGTTTCCCACCCCATCTGCTGTGGCTTAAAGTCCCTAAGTAATCTATCACTTTATCTACTACTACACTTGGTTTGAATATGCTAGCCGCCTGAAAACTTCTATACCTAAGAGCCAGCCCCTGTCTATAGTTACAACCTAGGTGCAACAGTACCTTTTTTCTAACATTCTTCACACTCATAGGTTTCCTGATCAAGGTTGAAATCTGCTGCATGTTTCATGCTTCCTGTACCACATGAAACTTTTTCCACTTAAACCCAGCTGTGACTGATACCTGTTTTTACTGTTTATGATGACTACTTTGACCACATTCTCTTTCTCTCTGCCTTCCTACCAACTTCCCTCAACGCATCTATCTTGCTTCCTTATCTTTCTATGCTTCCTCCAAGTGTGCCAGAAGGCCACAGATTTTCTGTTTCAGCTCCTTCTGCATATGCCGCAGCTCTTCCATTGTTCTTGCAACTTACCTCACCTCTTCCTATGTCAAAATACCTACCATCAACAGCTCATGCACTCCCCACTCAAGGAAATGAAGTAAAACGAAATCTGGAGTACTTAACATAATGTTACATACAGGTCTGCAAAGGCCAAGAAATTGGAGGTATGTAAACAGAAACAAGACCCACATCTTCTGTGCTATTGCTGAGGTTTATTACAGGTTCTGAATTATAATCAGTATCAATAAAAATTTAATACAGTTACTTGGTAAGCACATAGCTTGTGAATGGCTGAATAATGTTCTTAGGGAAAGAATAATTGGAAAATTTTTCAGGATGGTTGGAAAATTCGGAAAACCTGAAGGTGTTTTCTTCTATGGGACTTTTGTATGAACGCGAAACAGTAACGAACGATTATAACGATGAGTATGAACAATTCATTCTCGCTTTCGTCCCGGAAAAGTTTCTGGGAAGAAACTTCAGGGCAATTACAAAGTGAAGTCTGTAAGCCATACAACACGTAAAAATTATGATGTTTGAATAAAATCTTCTGGGTTTTCAAGCTATGTTAAATCGAATTAAATTCTCGAGCTGTCGATGGCTAGCTTCGCCATCGTCATCAGGAGTAAAATTACTGACTGCCAAGGCTGTTTTTCTTTTCTTTATTGTAATTCCACTCCCCTGCCCCATATGGACAGGGGAGGGCTGGCAGCATCACATACCACCATTCTTCAGCCAAATGGCTTTACAAAAATGCGAAGGGGCACTCTTACAAAAAATGGTGGGGGTAAATAGGGTGACATAAAAAACACAGTAACTGGAGATGATGGGATTTAAAATATATACTAATATGGGGACATGCACTGGAAGACAGTTAAAAAGTCGACACAAAGTTAAAGGAACACAGCTGGCAATTCAAAATGCACTTAAAAAACACTGGAGTAAACACAAGTTAAAAGTCGGCCACAGGATAAAAATCACGCAGAGCAAGACACTTAAAAACACACTGGAAATGACAGAGCAATCATGAAGAATAAAAACCGTTGGTAGTGACGGGAGGCTGGAGAGGAGGGAGAAAGACGGGAGGAAGAGGCGATGGTGGGGATATGGGGGCGGGAGGAAGAGGAATAAATGGGGGGCAGGAGGCACATCAAGGGGCAGGAGACGGTCAGGGCAGGAGATGAATAGGGAAGACAAGGCAGAGCGGAGTGCAGAGACAAGAATGGGGAACATGGAAAAGGGTGGGGAAGGGGGAAAACCGCTCAAAGGAAGGGGAGCGGAGAGGGATCCCTGAGGAGTAGGTAGGAGCAAGTTGAGGTTAGGTTTGTAGGAAGGGTAGATGTGAGGTCGTAGCTCATCATCCGGGAGGGGAAGTTGCTGGAAGTAGCGTTGGGAAAAGAGGTGGAGAGTGTGGAGATAGAGAGAGGGCGGGACACAACGGTAAAGATGCGGGAATGGGCTGGGGGTGGAGGAAGTGGGACAGCGGGGGGTGGGGGAGATCAAGTCGGCAGACCATATACAGAGTGCGGATGTGTTCCAGGAAAAGGAGAAGGTGGGGAAAGGGGATGAGGTCGTAGAGGATGCGCGTGGGAGACGGAAGGCAGATATGGAAGACCTGAGGCTGGCACTATTTCTCGCTTATATACCTATGATTACGGCCACCGGCACAATTCAGAGGGGGCTGAAACGACGTGTGCAGAGAAGGTGAGCTGGGCAACTCATAGCAACTCCGGCCTGCTGCTGGACCGAGTGACGTCAGGTGGCGCGAGGGCCGCCTCCGCGTATGAAACTGCCGCTCCTGCTTTCCTACAAGCGTTATGCATCCTTCTTCGCTTTCTTCCAATATCCAAAGCCCGCTCCCACGCCCTAATCAGCGTTTACTCCTGGTCTCTGTTGAAATTATTAGTGTTCATTATATTATCAGTCGCCTCTTTTATAACGGAGTCCGAGTATTTTGACGCATGAGCCAAGACTTTCGTGTTCTCAAACTGTATTTTGTGTCCGTTTTCGAGGCAATGCTCAGCTATGGCTGACTTGTTGAGCTCCCATTTCTTAGTATGTCTCTTGTGCTCCGTACAAGGCTCTGCAACTATGCAAATTGTCTGGCCTATACAGATGCTGTTGCATTCGCAAGGGACCCATACACACTGGGCACACGATGACCTATGTCGTCTTTAAGATGGTGCAACGCATCTCGTATCTTGGAGGCGGACCGGACCACTGATCTCAGTCCGTGTCTCTGCAGTACACCTCCTAACTTTCTCCATGTGCTCCACAGAATGGCAGGAAAGCCACCGGTTTGGCTTCTTCTGCTGATTCACAAAGCGTCCTTCTTCAGTGACACCTGAAAGCTTTCGTAATGTCTCTTTTGCTGTAGCCATTCTCCCTGAACACGTGCCTCAGGTGTGCAATTCAGACGCTAAGTGGTCGTTGTCAGAAATAACTTTGGCTCTATGTATCAACAAATTCAAGACCACTTTCTTGTCTGCAGGGTGGTGGAAACTACCGGCGTTCAAATACCGATCGGTGTTTGTCGGTTTCCTGTACACTAAATTACCAAGCCTGCCTCCTACCTTCAGCTCAACTAAAACATCTAGGAACATCTCTCCCCACCTTAATATAATATTGGGATAGACAGCGTTCATGTGATCCACGAACTGTTGCAGTGTATTTTCACCGTGAGGCCATATCACGAACAACCGCAGGTGTGCCCATTGCTGTGCCATTCGTCATTTCATAATGTTCGTCGCAGTGCAAGAAGTATGTTGTCGTTCGAACATGTCGGAACGACTTGACGACTCCGGGTGGAACTTGTTGGACCAAAAGATTCATCGTGTCTCGTACTGACACATTCGTAAAAAGTGACACCACACCTAGACTAACCATTACGTCATTGCAACGTATTTTCAATGTTTCCAGTTTACAAGATGGTGTTCACAATGAACCAGTCTTGGCGCTAATAATCCTACAAGATGTTTTTCCAGTCTGAAGGTGGCAAATATGATTACACGAACAATGGGTCTAAGAAGAAAATGTTCCTTATGTATATTCGGCAGTCAGGTCTGGCGGCACGAGGGATTAATTTCTTCATGACTTCAGGTGGTAAACCAAATTTCATTAATAACTGCCCTTCCTTCCTGACTATGGGCTGAGTCGGATCCCAAGTAGGCTTCCAGTATACGTCATCCTCTAATAAATGTACCACCTTCAGGTTGTAGTCTTCAGTGTTCAGAACCACGCTGGCATTTCCTTTGTTGGCTGACAAGACAACCAAGTTCTTGTTCTCATGCAAAAAGCGTAAGCTACATCGTTCCCCCTGATTAATATTTGGTTTCGGTGACGTAGCCCTCGAAAGTATGCCTAGTGGTTAGGCTGACCTCCTCAGCTGCGTCGTGCGAGAGATGCCGAATCTCGCTACCCACGCCCGGGTTCCCGGGTTCGATTCCCGGCGGGGTCAGGGATTTTCTCTGCCTCGTGATAACTGGGTGTTGTGTGCTGTCCTTAGGTTAGTTAGGTTTAAGTAGCTCTAAGTTCTAGGGGACTCCTGACCATAGATGCTAAGCCCCATAGTGCTCAGAGCCATTGATGCCGAATGCACTGCTCTGTTCGACTAATAAGCTCCAAAATTGGCAGACGTCGCAAGACTGAAGAAAAATTTACCCAGTGCTGCCACAGAGCTGGCGTCCAGCTGTTGTCTGGAGTAACTAATGAATGTTCTGCGGGCCTTATCATTCTCCACGTCAGATCCTGCCTGGGATAATCTGTTAAACTTGTTACAATGCGTAGACGTTTCCTTGCACAAACAAGCACGCTGTTTGACAACATGAGAGCCTTGGTTTATGCTTCAAAATAATGGGACTCCATTGTAAGAGAGACGGCTAAGATTAGAATTAACACTAACAGTTTCAACAGAGACCAGGGGTACACACTGTGTAGGGCTTGGAGGCGGGCTTTGGATATTGAAAGGGAGGGGGGAGCGGCAGTTCCAAACGTGGCGCCAGTCCCACGCACCACCTCAAGTCACTCTGTACCACTGTGGGCCGGAGCTGCTATGAGTTGGCCAACTCACCTTCCACACACGCGTCGTTTAGGCCCTGTGTGATTGGTACCAGTACCCGTAATCGTAGATACATAAGCAGGAAATAATGCCACGGCATCCTGTGGGCTGTGGGTTGGATTCCCACACCTTCCAAACCGGAAGATTTGCGTGGCCTGGGCTGATCTCGAGGGCAACATTGACGTCTGGGAAGGTCGCCCCCTGGGCTCATCTCGAGGGCCACATTGACGTCTGGGAAGGTCGCCCCCCAGTCGTCAGTTGCTGCTGCCATCCGTCGCCGTCTGGTGCTGCCCATTGCTGCCTGCTGCTGCAAGTCGCCATCTCCACCTCTGCTCTCCCCTACGTCAGCGACTCCTGTTGCCAGCAGGCCTCCACACATTCCACCAAGGACAACCTCACCCCCAGTACCTCCTGGAGTGCCTCCTCTGGGTTTACCCCCGCTACATGCCCCACCTCCCTTCAACTCATTCTCCTCCCATTCCTTCCCCACCCTTAGAGTGTATCCCCACTTCTGTACAGCTACTGCTATTGCTACTGTTGCTGCTACTGCTCTAGCACTTCCTCCCACTCCCACAGATACAGATGCCCCTTACCCCCCTTACCCACCCCACTCGCCCTGCTACGACCAATCCTGCTTTTCTCTGCCATGTCCTCGCCTCGCCCACCGTACATCACAGAGCACTCGACCTCACTTCTAAGTGCCTCCGCCTCATGCAATGGTCCTTCCTCTCGTTACCTCCCTCTCCAACAAGTCCTTCACCCCTCCACCCAGGCCACCCCCTCTAAAAGACCACCCAAACACCAAAGTGCCAACGTCGCCTTCACCCACTCCTCCAAGAACATACTGCCCATCTCCTTCCAATCCATTCATGGACGTTACACTTCCTTTCACATCATCAGCCCCTGCCCTGAATACATTCGTCCTTTCCAAGCCCATTCGCAAATCCTTGATGCCTGCACCCTCACACTATAAATGTGCAAGCATGTCTCCTGTAAACTCACAGCTCCAATTAACACCTGCAGAAACTTTGCCCTCATCAAATACACCTCTCCTTCATTCCACAGTGTGGCCGAGTGGTTCTAGGCGCTTCAGTCTGGAATCGCGCAACCGCTATGCTCGCAGATTCGAATCCTTCCTTGGGCATGGATGTGTGTGATGTCCTTTGGTTAGTTAGGTTTAAGTACTTATAAGTTCTAGGGACTGAGGACCTCAGATGTTAAGTCCCATAGTGCTCAGAGCCATTTGAACCATTTCATTCCACACTGACCTACCGTGGAAACCTCCCCATGTCACTTTTGGCCCACATTTGTCTCTCACAACTTCCCTTACTTCCTCCTCTCCCCATCAGCCCCAACCCATTTCATCCTTCAACCCTACTGTCATGATCACAAAGCTCAGCCCCATGGGGGTATAGGTCCTGGAGGAATTGGATTCCCACCCCACCGTGGAAATCCACTTAGCTTGACGAATCTACAACGACTACGGCCCTGCTTTCCTGATGTTTGTATTTACTGAGTCTGCCTCCTATATTGATCAACTCCTCACTCAGGGAGCCCTGATTTTTAACCATCATTGACCATCATTTGACCCCTTCCATTCCTCTTTTCAATCCCACTGCTGCCAATGATGACTCCCCTACAATGATCACCTCACCCAGAACTGCAAAAATGCCCCTGGTCACTGTTTTAGAAATTGGGAGTCCTTACAGGGGGAGACACTGTAAAGCTTCCCACTTCCCAAACCAGTGACCTTGAGCTGTGGTAAAAATAGTTGTTTCGAAGAGCGCGCTACAGGGCCCTGGAGGAATTGGAGGAATTGGATTCCCAACCCACCGTGGAAATCCACCTAGCTTGCCGAATCTACAACGACTATGGCCCTGCTTTCCTGATGTTTGTATTTACTGAGTCTGCCTCCTATATTGATCAACTCCACACTCAGGGAGCCCTGATTTTTAACCATCATTGACCATCATTTGACCCCTTCCATTCCTCTTTTCAATCCCACTGCTGCCAGTGATGACTCCCCTACAGTGATCACCTCACCCAGAACTGCAAAAATGCCCCTGGTCACTGTTTTAGAAATTGGGAGTCCTTGCAGGGGGAGACACTGTAAAGCTTCCCACTTCCCAAACCAGTGACCTTGAGCTGTGGTAAAAATAGTTGTTTCGAAGAGCGCGCTACAGCGCGTAGTGTGAAGCAGTCGCCCTCCGTTTCCGGCGGTGGTGGCGCTGTTGCAATCGCAGCTTTGGTGTCTCCCTCTGGTGGGAAATAAAGGTTGCCTGTTCACGTGCATTTAAGGGGCGCTATGAGCTCGCCAGTGAGTCTGGAGTCAGTCTCTCGTCCCCAGCTTGCTAGTCTGTCCCTCGTCCGCATTTGTTAGGCAGTTAGTGTCTGTCTGTCGTTCGGAGTGCTAGTATGTCTGTCGTTCAACCTGTAAGGCCGGCAAAATGAGAGTCTGTCCACTCCGCCAGTATGAGAACTCAGCGAGTGGTCGCCCGGTCGGGGCCTAGTTCCAGCATCTGAGTCTGCGCGTTAGGCCGCCAGTATGCTCGAGTTTGTTCAGGCAATGGTCATTGGCAGTTGGATCGATCGGTTGGTCGGTCGCACACTGAGACACAAGATGACTTCTCCGTCTTGAGCGTCGGCACATGTGAGGTCGCCACGTGAGTCCAGTGGGCCGCGCCGTATAGCGAGGGGTAGTGGCTTCGCAGTGGACACGAGAGCAACAGGAGTCAACCCACAACATTCGTCTGGGCTATGCGAGCTACGACGCCGTGTGACGGGAGATCGGGGCGCCTTCCTGCGTACGTTGAAGAGGCTGGCAGCGGACGGTTCGGGAGAGCGATTTGAGGGTGCTACGCCAGGCCTCCTCGAGAAGCAGTTTATTATAAGTTAAGTGATTGTTGATATGTTGTGTGATTTACTCTTGTTAAATTCTACTTGTTTTCTTGCTCAGTCTCTCGGCCCCCGCTTGCTCGTCTATCTCTCGTTCGTATTTGTTAGGCAGTTAGTGTCTGTCTGTCGTTTCGAGCTGCCTCTGTCATGTTTGTCTGATTTGGTGTGTTAACGAATTTATTGCTTGCAGTGTAACGGCCTACTTCCTGAAATATGTTTTGACCTTGCCTATCATCTTGAGAGGCGGTATCTGTGTACTGTATAGCATCTTAACTTGTATGGCCAACCTTGTAAAATTTTATATAAGACTGCATTTTAGGGGCTTTTATTTAAATGATCTTTTCCATATATAAAGTTGCCACCCTTTCACCGTAAGACTTTTCTTAGAAGTTAAAATCAAGTTTCACCCTCGGTGGCAAAGTTAATATTTTTATCTTTTGAGTTTTGTACCATTTACATCCCTCTTACGGGGGTGCATAGTTTTTTTGTGCTTGTATAAATTGTTAAAACTTTAAGTTTAAAGTAATCTGGTGTGTTGCAGATTTGCACCAGTGTAGTCTTTCAGAGGCTGTTGAGAGCGGTCAAAACTACGGCCGTGTCGAAAGGGAGTAGCAAGGTTCTCCACCTGAAAGCTCATACAGTCAAAAGTTGTTTCTTTATGCCTCTGAATAAATTGTAACTTTGATATTTAGAGGGTGCTTTCTGACTACAATTTTAAATCTGTTTATTTTAAAAAATGCTTTTAGGCACTATTAAAGTAAATAAAATTCCCATTTGTTAAAAGGAATTTGCTTATGATTTTATCAGTTACTCCCTGGCAACTACTTCCATTCTTACATAATGTGATTAAATGTGTTACTGTTCTTGATAAATCGCTAGTAAATAAAATAAATTCTTAAGTATATTCTTTGAAAATAAATCATGGGTCAGACCTAACCTCATCTCTCCTCCTTCCTCGCAAAACCTGCAATGCGTCCCATCCCACCTACACCTACAAATGTAATGCTAAACCCCCTCCCACCAAACCGCCTTCAACAATCTCAATCTCTCCATTTACATTCACCCCATCGATCAGCCCATTCATCCTAACAATTCCTTCCACCTGCCCCCTACAGCCAAAGATATAATCTACTTCCTCACAATCATTCTCCAGAACAGCCCCTCTCCAGCAAATCTCCCTTGCACTCCTCTCGACCTTCCGTTTGACCACCTATGACACATACCCCACAACCAGGCACATTTCACATTTACGTGGCTCAACACCGTCATTGAAACCTCTCTTCTCCTCCCTCCATTCCGTTCACTCCTCCACAGTCTGCTACACAAGCAGTATTGTCTCCTCCACCGAAACAACCAATTCTTCCCTGCCAACAAATACCTCTTCACACATACTCTGTCCCAGCACAATGTCGATTCTTTCTTCCTTAATAAAACCTTCCTCCAACCTCACCATGTTGTCAACTCCTTCACTGTACCAAAAATCCCGTACCCCTTGCATGAGTATGGGCCACTATTGGCCACCTAAAGTATATCCCTATCTGGCCACAATCTCTGATCATTAACCTGACTAAACACATCATCCTCAGCGTCTTCTTTCCCTGCCTCACTGTCAGCTGCACCACAACCTATGTCCGTCCAGCAATGCCCCTCCCCTGTGACTTCATCTTCCATGTTGACCAGATCTTCTCCACCTATGTAATTGCTGCAGACTCCAACATCCACCGCTGTGAACCTGCCACCCTTCGGTGGTGGCATCAGTTGCTTGCCACCCTCCAATGTGACCTTGTTCCACTCCCACAGAACCCCTGTCCTGATAGTGACTCCATCCCTGATGCCATCCTTGCTTCCCCAATCTCCTTGATTGTATCATTGCAGAAGTCCTGGATCCTATTGGTAATGACCACATCCCAATCCTTCTCACCATCTCCTCAACCCCTCACACCATCACCCACATTCTGGCTGCCGTCCTCTTGCCCATACTGAGTTTGTGCATGGCTAATGCTGAGCCGACTAGGATGCCTACTGGGAATCCTTTGCCCCCCAGGTTGTAAGCCATCCAGTTATCTTCCAACATTCTGCTGACATCACCCATGCACCATCCTTCCTCCAGAACACCATCACTGATGTCATGGAGACCCACATTCCTACCAAAATTATCTTCCCTCACTGCCCTTCCTCTACAGGCCATTCTTCTTTACGGCAAACCCCACAGACTCTACAACACCTTCCCTTGCTCTTGTGACTGGGATGCAATCCTCTGCCACTGGCAGTTACAACAACACATATGCAACCTCTTAATAGCAAAGAAACGCCAGTACTGGTGCCACACATGCACACATCTCAACGCCACCCTCTCTCTCTACTCATCCAAGTATTGGTCTGCCTTACACCACTTTACTGGTAGCCGTCCCAACCCACATTACCCCATTCTTAGTAACGATCGCCCCTTCCCCCACAACCCCAGTAAGGCTAACCATTATGCTTCTCATTGCTCTGAGGTGTTCTCCATTCCTGCCAACCCTCACTTTGAGTATTACCTCTTCCCCACTGTCCCCAAATGCACTGCTACCTCTGTCCTGCCATTGACTCCCAGTTTCGAGTACTTGGATCAGTTAACCTCTACAGATTTAACTACTCCCATTACAGCACACAACATCAAACTCACACTCCATTCCAAATGCAACACCA
The DNA here is from genome assembly GCF_023898315.1 of Schistocerca nitens. Classification (NCBI taxonomy): domain Eukaryota; kingdom Metazoa; phylum Arthropoda; class Insecta; order Orthoptera; family Acrididae; genus Schistocerca; species Schistocerca nitens. Next base: position 378,860,410 of record NC_064622.1, on the reverse strand, counting down.
CCTGTGGTGGCAACTGCATCACCTACTCCCACCCCAAGGAATCCTGCACCCTCCTTCCTGGCTATCCCTGCTACCTCGAATAATGTCTTCCTTTCCACTGGGTTTTACTCCAACCTATGTCCTGTTGTTCCTTAAATCCAACAAACCCCCAACAGACACCTCTTCCTATTGTCCCATCTGCCTCACCTCCACGTATAATAAGGTCATCGAGTCTATCTTCTCCTGCAATATTCATCATCACCTCAACAAGAATTATCTCCTTCCCTCACCCACTGTGGCTTCTGGCCCCCTCCTCCGCCAATGACCGCTTCCTGAACATTATCATTTTCCTCTAGCTTATATTGTTGCACTATCTTTGTTTGCCCTGACATCCAGAACGCCTATGAACGTGCATGACAGCCCGGGCTCATCTTTAAGTTCCAGTCCTACGCCCTTCCTGTCGATTTTGCCGCCAGACGTTGCTGCCGAGCGTTTCTAGGCGCTTCAGTCTGGAACTGCTCGACCGCTACGGTAGCAGGTTCGAATCCTGCCTTCGGCATGGGTGGGTGTGATGTCTGTAAGTTAGTCAGGTTTAAGTAGTTCTGAGTTCTAGGGGACTGATGACCTGAGATGTTAAGTCCCATAGTGCTCAGAGCCATTCGAACCATTTTTTCGATTTCACCCATCTCGTTGGTACCTTCATCTCCCATCGTCCTTTCTATGTCATGATCGACAGTACCAAGTCCCTCACGTTTTATACCACTGCAGGTGTGCCTCAAGGCTCCTTCCCTTCCACTTCTTCTATCTATTGTACACTGCAGATATGCACAAACCCTCCTGTTTACCTCCTTCAATTTGCTGATGACACCGCCTTCCTGGCTCCTTATGCTACTTTTCAATGGTCCAAACATACTCTTCAAACCCAACTTGACCAGTCCACCACTTGGTTCAACTAGTGGCTCCTTTGCATCAACCCTTCCAATTACTGGTCAATCATCATGGGTCATATTACCCTCTATTTCCCTTCTTTCTGATACCACTATTTTGTACTTACCATTTATGGTCGTCTTATCTAACTCACTCATAGCCTGAAATGCCTTTGCTTAATCCTCGACTGTCACCACACTTGGACTCCCCGTCTACTTATGATCCAAAACAAACCTCACAATAGACTTTCTCCTGAAACTCCTGTCCAGCCTGACATGGAAACTGCATCCTCCCACCATCCCTCACACCTACAAATCCTTGATCCATTCCATCCTTTGCTATGCCAGTGTCGCCTAGATTTCCACCCCATCCAGATGATATAACACCCTCCAAATCCTCATACACCATGCACACTGCCTCACTTTCTGTATCTGCCACCTGTCCCCCATACCTATATGACTCATCCCATATCTTCCTATTTACCTAAAATGCATCTGAAACCCATACATTGCACGCAGACTTGATCTCCCTCACCCCCTGGTGTCTCCTATCCTACCACCTGACCATTTTCACGCCTTTACCGTTGTGTACCAAGCTCTCTCCATCTCCAGAACCTCCACCTCCTTTAGCAGTGCAACTTCCAGTACCTATGGCTCCCAGATGATGAGCTTCACCTTGATATCTACCCCTCCTATCAACTCTAACTCGAGCTTCCTCCCTTTCTCAGGGCTCCTTATCCACTCTTTCCCTTCCACTGAGCGATATTTGCTCCCTGCTACGCCCCCTACCTTTCCAGTGAACCGCTTTTTGATCCCTGCACCATCTCCTAGCTTGCTGTCCCTTCCCCACCGTGCCCATCTAGCGCCCGTTGGTGTTGCACTGGACTCCATTTTTCCATCCAACCCTCGCTAGCCCCACCTCTCCCACTTTCCCTCCTCTCACTTCACTTTCCTCCTCCTTCGCCAGCTTCCTCCAAGCAGTTTTACACTTTCTATGCTCTGTCTCATGCAGTATTTCTAAAATGCTGTCATTCTGATGTGGACTTTGAATACTGTGGCCAACTTTTATCTTTTGGTTGTGGCTCTGAGGCATTCTGTGTGCTATGCACATTGTTAATTGTGTTTTTATCTTTACGAGGACCTTTCTTGGCTGTGTATCACTATGAACGTCTGCATGTAAGTGTATTCTAACAGCCCATTGGTTTTCCTCTTTTTATGTTCTTCTTTTCCCCTTTTATCGTCTTATATGTTTTGTATCATCTTTTTTAATTCCTATACTATCTCTAAGCTGAAGAGCGGTGGACTGTGCTGTTGACAGTTCTCCCCTGCCCATATGTGGCAGGGAATGAAACAGCAATGAGGAAAACAATCACGGTGGTCTTTAGTTTTACTCCTGAAGACGATGACGGAGCTAGTCTTCGAAAGCTCGAGAATTTTATTCCAATTGACGCCGCTCGAAATCCGAGATGATTTTATTTAAACGTGCGGGCAGGAAAGACTCCGAGGACACCATAATTTTTTCATGCACTATGCACTCTCGATCATAACTGACGATAGGAAAGATATGTTTGGGTGATACATTTCTTTGTTTTGTTCGTTATGCTGCCACGATGAAAATAACTCAATAGCAAAATAAAATAAAAATAAAAAAATAAGAAAAGGTCACAAAGTTCTCGAGAAAAACATGGGAAAATCTTTCCAGAGCAGTTTAAATAAACTTACAATTCTTATTTTTTTTTTGCAGTTTCACGACTTGTCCAGCAAAGGTAGTTATTTCTTTTCTCTTCCAGTGACTACTTATTTCCCTTCTAAATGGAAAAATATCATGTTACAGCCGATGGTCAAACTGTCTGTTACGTAGTGACAAAAAATTTAGTTCATTAATAAACACGATGATCACTCTAAACCACGGTTTTTCCTCATTTTTACTTTTTTTACTCATTTCCCATAGTTTTTCAAAAATGCACTCAACTGTCGCAAAAAGTTCATTGACATTTGGACTGGATAACATCTGTTGCGTCAGGTAGTGATGTAAAAGTGACTTATTATTTGCATTTTTGCAGAATCTCTGTGGTTAAAATGGTTTTCTGGAATTTTTCAATTTCTATAGCTGCGATACACACGTGGTGTACGAGTATCGTCTATGAGTAATGGTCAAAAATTCTTGTATCCAGTGTTCCAGCCTCGCCACTGCTTAAATTTCTAATAAAGGCAATGAGCAGTAGCGCCAAATGATTTCGTGCATGAGTCAGCCTCATGCTAGAGACAGTACGATTACTGAACGAATTTCCTGAATTTCTTTACGTCAAGAGAATACAAGGTACTTTCACGGCGTTCTTGTTTCAATTTACATTTAGTAGTGGAGTTATCATCACCATTTTCACATCGCCATGTACTATTGCTTTTTTTCAAAGTTAAATTATCTTGCCTCAAAAGTATACGGGCTTCGCATCGGGTAATGTTGAGAAAGCTGCACAATTTTTGAGCGATATAGTTTCTCGTGACCTTCTGGTGTAGTGGCTTGGCAGTTCATACGCTGACTCGCTACAAAAGCGTAGGTGCCAAGAGATGGGGCTATAATGTCACCGTAGACGAATCTTAAAGAAGTTACCCATCTAAAGCATTATTTCAGAGAAGCGGGCTACGGTTTTCGCAAGCGCGACGCCGCATTTCAAAGCACAGCGCGTGTGCGTACAGCGGACAGTGTGTTGGCGCTAGGTAAGGGTCCGGACTCCGAATACTCGTCTGCGTTGACTCACTGGATTTGTTCATTGCGCCCGGCTATGCCTTAGTGGCAGCAATGCCAGGTTGGAATTCCGTGTCTTGGGGAGCAGTAGTTTGAGAGTTGTGTAATGCAGTGCAAAAAATAAATGATATATATTCAGTCACAAATCTACAGTCAAGAGCTGAGAGGGCGTAATGGAAGTGGAACTGGATACAGACGAAACGAAAAACCGTGTTTGACGATTAACGGTTACGAATCAATGAAACGATGATAGAGGAATGTACGCTCGAAGAAACGCTTGTTGGTGAAGAAAGAAAGAAGCGAGTGGCTGATGCGTGGAAGGGCGGAGTGTCGTACACGTGTAGCGCGGTCAGTACCCTGCTGCCTCAAGATGGGGGTCCCCAGATACACGGATCTGCAGCCTCCATAAATCGTAGTGGCCAAACGGCAGCGCCTAAGCCTTTGCGACATTAAACCCTCTCGCGTATTTATCAACGGTCATAGCAATAAAAGCTTCGCGAAGTAACCCGGTAAAATGGATAGCGGCGACGTTGAAACATGTATTTCTTCCAAACGATAATGTGATAACTAGAAATGCTGCACAGAAAAGTATTTCAAGTGTACTATACGCACCTCCAGATCTGCATTGATTAGTTCATTTCATTTAGAACAAGTGATGTTAATTTTTGTATTCGTGAGTTATTCTTGGGCTGATTCTTGCTGGTGGTTGGTTTCATCTTTTTTAACTTTCACCCACTTACAATGACAGTGTTAAATATGTTGAAGTACCTTTCGATTATTGGTAGACATGTCTCATTCATTAGCAGCAGAAAATCACTGGGATGACAGAAAGAATAACAAGAAATTTAAACTGCGGTGAGTACTTACTGTATAGTGGTGCAGTATCGGAAATAAGGATCCATACATGATAAAGTTAGATTTTTATACTTTAAAAGATTATGCTCAGCAAACAACGTGTTGCATCTGAGAAGTTCAATACGAAAAACTTTACAACATTACAGACTTTTTTGTCAACTACAATCCAATAACAGAAAAGTGTATGTGTGTGTGTGTGTGTGTGTGTGTGCGACCGATAAATAAACTACTTTATTAAAAAGGTAGGAACAACACTAGTTAATTCAAATCCAGAGGAAATGTATTCAGATAGCTGCGAGCGTCGGTTCAAAATGGTTCAAATGGCTCTAAGCACTATGTGACTTAACGTCTGAGGTCATCAGTTCCCTAGACAGAACTACTTAAACCTAACTAACCTAAGGACATCACACACATCCATGCTCGAGGCAGGATTTGAACCTGCGGCCGTAGAAGCAGCGCGGTTCCTGACTGAAGAGCCTAGACCCGCTCGGCCACAGCGGCCGGCTGCGAGCGTCGGTGCACCGCCTCCGGTATTCGGGAGAGGCGTCGACCCCGATCGAATGTGCTCGACGGATTAACGACGAGGGCCAGTGTGCCGGCCAGCCTGGAAGTGTTTTTTAGGCGGTTTCCCACCTACGACTAGGTGAAGACCAGGCTGATTCCCATGTCGCGCCTCAGTGACACGATTGGCAAACATTTAGGAAAAATGTTGTCCTACTGTCAGAAGAGACAACACTAGACGTAAGTAAATAGATGTGGCACACAAATTCCTTTCCGTGGGATGGGATATTGACAGGAAGATCATCCGGCCTCCTTCTACCAGAAACATTACCAAACCAAATTAACATGTCGACTCCCTGAAGACATGGGAAAATTGCGAAATTTGTCCCAAGTTCCTATGGGACAAAACTGCTGAGGTCATCGGTCCCTAGGCTTACACACTACTTAACCTAACTTAAAGTAACCTACGCTAAGGGCAACACATGCACCCATGCCCGAGGGAGGAACCTCCGACGGGTGAAGCCGTGTGAATCGTGTCAAGGCGTCCTAGACCAGGCGGCTACCCCACGCGGCGATGACTCGGAATGACGTGAAGAAAATGAACACCACGATTTCCAACTCCAGAGAAACCAGGTGCCGAACCTCGTATCGTAACATTCTTCCACATGATGTTTCGTTATCACCAATTTGTTAAACCACATACTTGCACATATGTCTTCATCATTCCTCCTCACATTCATTCATCGAAAGAGAGATAAAGGTTTTCGAACTCACTACGTGTTGATTTTTTTCCGTTGAAACATCATGTTATCAACAAATTGAGATTCCAAAATCTTCAGCAAGTTCTCTGACAGACGATGGCTGCCGCCAAAGTTTTTTAACGTGCTCGCCACAAGCGGATATCAAAACCCTCCCATGTCGAAGGTCACCCGCCACTGATTGATGAGTACTTTTCAGTTATTAAAACACTTTGAAACAGGTTGATCGACATTGAGCGTTACGTTTGTAAGCTTACTTCCGAAGTACAGACATTTCCTTAAATTTTTCCCCATTTTCAGGTAAAATTTCGTTTTGCACCGTAGATTCCGTTGTATCTGATCTGAGTTCCAAAAAATGGTTCAAATGGCTCTGAGCACTATGGGACTCAACTGCTGAGGTCATTAGTCCCCTAGAACTTAGAACTAGTTAAACCTAACTAACCTAAGGACATCACAAACATCCATGCCCGAGGCAGGATTCGAACCTGCGATCGTAGCGGTCTTGCGGTTCCAGACTGCAGCGCCTTTAACCGCACGGCCACTTCGGCCGGCGATCTGAGTTCCCAAATAACGTACCACTCATTACTCAAATGACGATATCTCTGTAAGAAAATGCTTTATTAAAAGCTTTGAACGTAACTGTTGTTGAGGAGGTTGTGACGCAAGAAGTGTTACCCATGACACGTCACAAAGACGCTTCGCTACCGAGCAAAATAAATTACCTCAGATACTGCGGTGGGGAGACCGGGTTGACAATGCACATTGCGTACCAAAGTAAAAACGTCTTCTTTCTCTCGTTATTTTGAGCAAATACAGCAGGGGAATAGTGTAGCTTTACATAACTCGTTCCTTCGCGTCATTTTTAATGCAGAGAGGAGAGACTTCACTCGTATTTTCCAGTCTGTACTCTGAGAAAGGAGATAGCAAGCCTGAACATCGGCGACAATGGCGATGGAATGTATTTCAGCAGGAAATCCCCTTCCTGTTCTGTCTCACCGTTCATTTCTCTTTTTCAGAAAGAACGTACATATAGAACTAAAGGGGTCACAGAAATAACTGTAGTTTTCATAAGCTTTCTCAGCAGCTGCACACCGCTCTTGTCCATAGCGTAGACCACATTCTTTTTCTCCCTCCCTTCTTCTGCTCAATTCTTAGGAAGGAAATTTCGCAACCAGACGAGACAATCCGTGATCCAGATATTCAAATGTGATCGATTCCACTGTAATACATTTCAGTTTTGGAACCTCGTTCTTCTCTAAATCGACATATTTTTCGGCTATTAGTAGGAAAGATTTTTGGAAGAATTTTGTAAAGATTCTATAGAGCAGACTGCATCGGAGTGTAAAATATGTTATTTATGACTGAATAAGCGATGCCAGTACACATTGTCTATGTAAATATGGGGCTTCAGTATTTATGACAACATTATTTTTTTAAGGCTGTGAAATATTGCTTCCTAAGTATGAACGGACATTTTAAGGAAAAATATTTGTGTATAATGGGGAACTGAATGAGTATCTCGCAGCTTTATTCGAAGAAATAATAAAACTGCATATGTAATTAATGAAACAGTAATTGCTTTGTTTCAAAATCTTACAGGAGCTTATCAAACTAGTTTTTTACTAACGAACAACAAACTGAAACTCGGAGAGTATTCTGTTGACGCGCTACCTTCTTTTTTAAAGGTTGTGATAAAGTTCTTCACAGTGTATAACGTTTATTGTCGTGGGAATCAATGCAAAGTATTGCCATACGATCACAATGAATTTTTACAATTTCGCCTACTACCTGTCACGTAGTTAGACAATTTAAATATTGGGGGTTGAGCAGTCTCAGTAAACATAAATGGACTTGAGGACAAATCGTCAAACGATCCCATCTCGTGGATGATATTAAAACTGGCTACGTGGATTTCATAATGATTAGTTACGATAAAAACTAATAGCAATACTTTATTACTACTCAAAAGTGACCGTCAGATATGGGTAAGAGCATGAAATTAGATGACGTATTTTAGTCTAGGCTGAGTTGCCTTACATATATTGTGATTATTTCCCCAATGAAAACACACTCGTAGTGGAATTTCATCGTGAGGATCCTACATGTCAGTTTTAAGCAGCTTGCATGCAAACAAATTTCTACGAACTCCACAGGACAGGAGATAATAACGTAACAATTGATCTGTAACGTTACTGCCTCTCGTTTAAAGGTGTGCGGAAGAAAGACGTGAACTTCTGCCCAGTTACGATGAAATGAATAGAGCGAAATGAGTTTCTGCGTTTTTTACGTTATCCCAAGTACTAAAAAATATGGAATTTCAATAGGAACTACAGTTACAGAAAACCCAGGAATTAATGACTGTGGCCTGAACTGGGGAAAATTCAGCTTGCGAAAGGTAATTGCATGGCAGAAATTACCTTATATTGAAATTTCTATAGGAATCTGTTTATAGACCGAAGACAGAAAGTGTAACGTTCTTGATAAAGGCTTATGGGGATACTCGACGACGATAGTAGTTTTGCGTCCATCACAGAGAGAGCCCCCAGATATAATTCGCAGTTTTGTGATTAGAACGAAAGCAAAACTCTGATTTAGAGCAAAAATTTTTGTGGCAGCTTATATCGGCATCTACATCTACATACATACTTCCACAGCTACCGTATGGAGTATGACGGTGGGTACTATGTACCTCTACTGGCCATTTCCATTGTTGCTCCACTCGTAAATGGAGCGTTGAAGAACGACTGTCTATATAGCTCAAAACGAGGCATAATTTCTCTTATCTTGTTTTCACGGTCCTTACGCGAAATGTACATTAGCCGCATTAGAATCAATCTGCAGTTACTTGCAAATGTATGTTCTCTGAGCTTTCCTAATAGTGTTTCGCGATGAGATCGTCGTCTTCCCACCAGGGGTTCCCAATTAAGTTAACAAAGCATCTCCGCAGTACTAAAGAACTGGTCACAAAAAATAGTTCAAATGGCTATGAGCACTACGGGACTTAACATCTATGGTCATCAGTCCCCTAGAACTTAGAACTACTTAAACCTAACTAACCTAAGGACATCACACAACAACCAGTCATCACGAGGCAGAGAAAATCCCTGACCCCGCCGGGAATCGAACCCGGGAACCCGGGCGTGGGAAGCGAGAACGCTACCGCACGACCACGAGCTGCGGACAGAACGGGTCACACAAATGTTCTATACGCGATCTAGTTTGTAAAGGAGCTACACACTCCTAGAACACTCCCAATAAATCGAAGTCGTAGTTCGCCTTCCTTCTACCTTCCTTACATACTTTTTCCACTTCACATCGCTATCCATCGTAACGCATAGATACTCGATGGACGTGGCTGTGTCGAGCAGCGCACCACAAATACTGTCTTCGAACATTAGAGGATTGTTTTTCCTACTCGTATGTATTAACCTGTATTTCTCTATATTTATAGCACGTGCCAATCGTCACAAAAAAGGAAATTGTTTCAAGTCATCATGTATCATTCTCCAGTCTCTCACGACAATAGTTTCCCGTGTACTGTAGCATTCTCAGACTGGTGCTCATCCTATGGCGTCATGTTTGAGAAGTGGCACGAAACAAGACTATAACATAATTATAAGTGGTTGTTTAGGACAACATTAAATAAGGTTACCTACCATTCCAAACCAAAGCGCACGCCTAACTGGAAAAATTTACTGAGGACAGTGACTACTTTCGAAGGATAGTACAAGAAATTTGATGGGTTTGGACGGGATATGGTCCGCAGATAATATAGAAAATCGTGGAATCGTGAGCAATGGTCACAGCCTGCAGCGACAGAAAGACTACCTATTTTCTGTCCTGCACCCAGAAAATCTTTAAACTGTGCCCACTGATCTCGGTAGTTTCAGTGCGGTACCAGAAGCAACAAACATGCTAGAAAGAGTTTACACACCAGAGTTGTGCACCTGGAAATTTCTTCTGAGTAGAGCGGTAAGGCTAGTAGTTAGGTCTGCAGTGATTGAAGCTGCAATAGCGAGAATAGTGACTTTATTACCGTTAGCTGTGTAATGGAGAAAGAGATATTAGTAGTTGTGATATTACTACGCAGGTAGCATTTTGCTATAGCAGATGAAGGCAGATAGTGATTATACACAAATTCTTTAACATTATTAATGTTGTAACACAGCCATTTAGCAACTTTTATTGATAAGCTATACCTGGGAAAGATTATATAAAACAGTTGTGAGAGACTGAATTTTATACAATTAATCGACTAACAAAAAGACAGGGAAACCTGTACCGAAACAAGGGGTTATAGAGCCTAGAATGGGACGGAAGGAGAGTGAGGAAAAAAAACCAATCACTATACAATAATTTTATCCACTTCAAGTGTTACTGATAAATCTCCCGATCTGATGCATCCAAAATATTACGAATATTCCAACACCCAGAAGAATTTATCAACACTTAAAGACGAAGTAACACGTCTTGCGTAAGGAAAAAGAGCATTCTTATCTGAAGTACTTATATTGTACAAGAGCACAGATGAAGATTCTATAGCGCTGCAACCGCAGCTCAGCTTAGTATCCAAGACAAATATTTTCTTACAGGACTGAACAAAGTCCATGTTAATGCGAAATAGTATTCAATTCAATAAAAGATCTGGAAGAATTAAAACCTGTCTGTATCACACCAAGGTGTACACTGTAAAATACTGTAAAAATCAGAAACCATTAATTAAAATGGTGAACGACGCTACTTCGTTAGTACGTGCACTGAAGGAGAAGGATCTTAAGACCTAGAAGGAGTTGTGCGACATAAACGAAAGTTGGTAAGCGTGTTTGTACACCTAAAATATGATGTCTTACGAAATTTCACGCTAGTCGCATAAGAGTAGCATTAGGAGCTCTGCTGTGAGTTTGCAAATCAGATTTGCTTTAAAGACGCTGTAACGGTCGTGGGCGTTAGTTGCCTTTTAGATTGGACATGCTGAGTTGATGTTAGCCAAGAATACCTTTAAGGCGACATAAACGCCACTGCCAACTGCTCACTGACTTGAACATGGCCGTGTAATAGGGCTACGAGGAGCTGGATGTTCTTTCTGAGATACTGCAGAAACGCTTGACAAGAGCGTAGCCACTGTACAAACCTGCTGGCAGCGGTGGTCGCTTCAGTGTACTATCACAAGGAGACCGGGCTCCGTATGGCGTTACCGAGAGGGTAGACCATCGTATTCGGCTTATGGTTGTGGCGCATCGTACTGCATCTGCAGCAGCAATTCCAGCAACAGTTGTCACCATGGTGACACGACGAACAAATCGGTTACTTCAAGGACAGCTCCGAACCAGACGCCCTGCGTCGTGCATTCCAGCAGTCCGAAACCACCGCCATTTGCGACGTCACAGGTGTCAAGCCAGAGCTTATTGGATTGAAGGGTGGAGGTTTGTTGTGTTTTCTGTTGAAACCTGGTTCTGTCTTAGTGTCTGCGATTGCCGTGTGTTGGTTAGACGGATGCAAGTTAAGGACCTGCACCCAATCTGTCTGCGGTGTAGGCAGAGCGGACTTACACCTTAAGTAGTGGTCTGGTGTGTTATTTCGTATTACAGCTGAAGCACTGCCATGGTTATCCCACGTACGCTGACTTCCAGTCTGTAAGTCGATCTGGTAGTTCGACCGGCTGTACTGTCATTCATGAACAGCACTCCAGGGTGTGCCCTCCAACAGGATAAGGCTCGCCCATACACTAATGTTGTAACCCAACATGCTCTACAGAGCGTCGAAACGTTGCGTTGGCCTACCCGATGATCAAATCTATCTCCACTCGATCATATACGGGGTAACATCTGACTACAATTCCACCGTCATCCACAATCTACATTAACCGCCCTTCTATTGACCTACCAAGTACTCCAAGCATGGAACCTCATCCAACAAACTGACACCCGGCACCTGTTCAACACAGCTAAGTACCAGCATTTCACATTTACAATGGTTTATCTCGCTCTTACATTAATCTGTGATGGTGCATTATTAATCTCTTACATATGTTACGTGGACCAATCTATGTCCCAAGTTACATTTCCGTACATCAATTAATTTTTGTGTTGCGGTCATTTTCTGTCGGTATATTTACGGATTTTTCAGTCCGACTTTCGATGCAGCTGATGGCGCCTCCAGAACATTAAAATATACTCGCACTAAATGTGTTACGAAAAAGTGTTAAATATTCATCACTTCGCAGCACTCTTTCCTTCAACAAACATATCGTTAAGTCCTGTCTTTTTTTTCGACCACTGCACACAGTAGAGAATTACCTTAATAATAATCTGTTACAGTTATTCAGTGTTGACTGCTGTATGTGGTGAGTTACTCCTCGTTACTGAAGAGCTTGGAAACGTATGCTATAAAAGATGTGTTATCTTGCTTTTTATTACAAGATGTACAACTTTGCTTCCGCCGTTTGCCGAAGGTGGCGACAACGATAAGTAGTGGTCGAAAGAAACAGATCGCAGACGTCAGGCAGTTAGCTTTGACCTCATTGAAACAGTAGTTGATTTGTGTCTGCATCATAAAGTTGTTCTTGATTGAAAATGTCAGTTTTCGAGTCTAATTCTCGTCATTTGCGGAGGTGTTACTGTTTTGTTTCAATATGAAGAAAACAGCGGGTGAGTGTATTGTAAGGACGCTATTAGGGAAAGAACGTGTCGTGAGTGGTTTCAACGCTTCAAGAACGGTGATTTTGAACGTCGTAGACCTGCATAGTGGTGAAAGAGAGAATATTTTCTAAGATGCAAAATTGGAGACATTGCTGAGTGAAGACTCGCGTCAAACTCAAGAAGAATTGGCACGATTAATGGGAGTGACACAGTAAGCCATTTCAAAACCTCTCAAGGCTGTGGGCTTGAATTCAGAATGAAGGAAATTGGCTCCCGTGTGAGTTGAAACCAAGAGACGTTGAACGGCGTTTGTGTGTTTGTGAACAGTTGCTTCAGAGGAAAAAAACGGAAGGGATTTCTGCATCGCATTGTGACCGGGGACGAAAAATGGGTTCATTACGATAACCCTAAACGCAAAAAATCGTGAGGATGTCCCGGCCATGCTTCCACATCAACTGCCAAACCGAATATTCACGGCTGCAAGATCCTGCTCTCCATCTGGTGAGCGTCGTGTGTTATGAGACATTTACACCAAGTGAAAAATCACAGGTGCTAGTTATCGAACGCAATTAATGCGTTTGCTCAGCGCAGTAAAAGACAAACGGCCGCATTACTGGGGGAGGCGCTGATAGAGTGATTTAGCAGCACGACGAGGCTCGACTCAACGTTGCAAAAGAGGTCAAAACGTACTTGAACATGTTCAAATGGGGAGTCCTGCCCCACCCGCCGTATGCTCCAGACATTGCGCCGTCTGACTATCATCTGTTTAGATCAATGACGCGTGGCCTGGCTGACCAACACTTCCTACCTCATGAAGAAGTCACAAATTGGATGGATTCGTGGGTCGCTTCAAAAGATGAAAAATGTTTTCGACGCGGGATTCGTACATTGACCGAAAGATGGCAGAAAGTAGTGGCCAGCGATGTAAAAAATTTTGAATGATACATGTGTAAACAATATGTTTCATTGAAACCTCAAATGTTGGGGAAAGACGGCGGAAGCAAAGTTATACGCCTTGTATGTTTTAGAAGAAACCTTAATTGTATTCGAATTGTATCACGAAATGTGTATGTTATGTCAAGTACTGGATAACCGGTGTGAATTATAACCAACAGATAGTTTATACGAGGCATAATAAACAACCTCTGTATTATATTCATTTCTTTTCTTTTTTTTGGTAAAAGAACGTCGCTTTAAGAAGCGAGCACTTTCTCTTGTGATTACTTACTCTTGTTTCTGACTCCGAGGCATTAGGAGCTACGTGTTTTTCTCTCTGTGTAATATCTGATCTATTGAATAGTAATAGTTTTATTCGTAATTACTTGTGTCTGCATTCATTGTGAAGCCTTTTGTCAGTACCATATTAGTTTTATTCTCACGGTTTCATATGTTCCAGCAGATGTGTCAGAATGTTGTCTATCCATTGTTTGAAGACAGATAATTCAACTGCTTATCTCATCGTGTCCCATAAGTGTTCAACATCACCAAGTCGAGCCTGCAGATTTATTTTTAAGAAGTCTGAATTAATATCCTATAACAATTTTTTGTGGAAGTCCATATAGTATTTTCACGTCAACGTGCCTTCAAACAATGGTGATGTTCAGCAGCCTGGTACATCAAAGGATCACAATGCGCGATGACATAGATATTTAATGACAGTAATTCAGGACAACAGAAAATTTTGTTGTATCTTAATGAATGTCACATTAGAAACTGCATCGTGCCATCGCATCTGTGGCGTGCCTTTCCCGACGCAAACCTTTATTCATGAATTGCAAAATTCCAGCAAGGTTCAATATTTGTCACAGTTTTATCTGACATAAATGAAAGATACGTGATAGAATAGATTATCAGGTAGCTAATAGCACACAACAGTACCATAAAGGAATAAGACACATGAACTATGACTTATACAGTTTCCTATAAAATATGTTACGACAATGTACAATGTCATAAAGGTAAAATCTGTGAAAATAAAAGTTGCTGAACACGGTAAATGTTTTAGTTACCATCGGTGCGAGAAACGGGACATCTCTGCTTCGGGCGAGAAATATTTTCTGTGTGTGAAACGAAGTGAGTCTTGAGGACCAGAGCTCATTTTATGGCAGCTGCTGCACAGAGTAAGCACCTGCCTGCTATGAGAATCGTTGAGCAGTGCTGCATGTGCGACCTTTAACGTGATGCACTCACGGAAGAGACTCGACGTCTAGAAATAAGAATGTGAATATTTTACTACTCTACGTCACGCAAACGCTATGTAATCTCCAAGTACAGTTCGCCACAGTTGGTTTCATTCGTACGTCTTCGCCGCCCCCTCCCCACACACCGGCCCCAGTCGGGTGTAAAGCACCAGTAATGAGCATCCCACTCTTTATATTGTTACCAGCAAACCTGGAAATGCTTTGCAATTGCAAAATTTATATGAGATTTACATACACGTTCCAACGTTCTTCCCGCTTCTCTCTGTCAGTCTTCTCCTCGGCCTCCCTCCCCCTGTCTGTTTATTTTCTCCTCCTTCCCCCCCCCCTTCCGCTCTTTCTGTGCATCACCTCCTCCCACTTTTCTCTTTCCCACTAGTACTACTCCACACAATGTCTGTTTCTTCCCTCCTCAACCCCTTTCCTACTGTCCTATTCTTCTCTCCTACCTTCAGCCTTCTTTACTGTCACTGCAAACGAAACTTCGATTTCCTTAAAATGAATCGGTAAATCAGTTGAGATCATTGGTATACAGAGTGTAAGGGGCACCTCTCCGGCAGCTGAATCTGTGGGGATAGTAGCTTCAGTGACAGTATATCGCGTAGTTTTAATCTATGAACGGACAGGATCACCAAGCTTTGGTAGATTCAGATTCCGTAGTACTATGCTGATCATAAGCCGATAAGCCACACTTACAACTCAACTCACCTGATTTTTGTAAAAGCGGCGATGAAGTACAAATAAAGAATAATATGGGGGAAGGTTTACACGCCCTCCTCTCAAGATTGAAATGGACTGTGGGAAAGAAATCGAAACATCACATTATCACATCACAGAACCGCATCTTCTTTCACGCATTCGGATGTACTCGTAACAGAAGACCTGTACAATGTCGTGTGAAAGTTTGAAGTAAACTGTGTAAGTACGCGGTTTAGGTTTTTATATTGGTAACGCCACGTAGCGCTCTGTATGAAAATCACAGGCTGTGCAGTGTGCAGTCTGTGGCTGGGTGGCATTGTTGGAATTTGCTATTGTACTGTTGGGCACCCCCCCCCCCCCATGAACCATGGACCTTGCCGTTGGTGGGGAGGCTTGCGTGCCTCAGCGATACAGATAGCCGTACCGTAGGTACAACCACAACGGAGGGGTATCTGTTGAGAGGTCAGACAAACGTGTGGTTCCTGAAGAGGGGCAGCAGCCTTTTCAGTAGTTGCAAGGGCAACAGTCTGGATGATTGACTGATCTGGCCTTGTAACAATAACCAAAACGGCCTTGCTGTGCTGGTACTGCGAACGGCTGAAAGCAAGGGGAAACTACGGCCGTAATTTTTCCCGAGGGCATGCAGCTTTACTGTATGATTAAATGATGATGGCGTCCTCTTGGGTAAAATATTCCGGAGGTAAAATAGTCCCCCATTCGGATCTCCGGGCGGGGACTACTCAAGAGGATGTCGTTATCAGGAGAAAGAAAACTGGCGTTCTACGGATCGGAGCGTGGAATGTCAGGTCCCTTAATCGGGCAGGTAGGTTAGAAAATTTGAAAAGAGAAATGGATAGGTTACAGTTAAATATAGTGGGAATTAGTGAAGTTCGGTGGCAGGAGGAACAAGACTTCTGGTCAGGTGACTACAGGGTTATAAACACAAAGTCAAATAGGGGTAATGCAGGAGTAGGTTTAATAATGAATAGGAAAATAGGAACGCGGGTAAGCTACTACAAACAGCTTAGTGAACGCATTATTGTGGCCAAGATAGATACGAAGCCCACACCTACTACAGTAGTACAAGTTTATATGCCAACTAGCTCTGCAGATGACGAAGAAATTGAAGAAATGTATGATGAAATAAAAGAAATTATTCAGACAGTGAAGGTAGACGAAAATTTAATAGTCATGGGTGACTGGAATTCGAGTGTAGGGAAAGGGAGAGAAGGAAACGTAGTAGGTGAATATGGATTGGGGCTAAGAAATGAAAGAGGAAGCCGCCTGGTAGAATTTTGCACAGAGCACAACTTAATCATAGCTAATACTTGGTTTAAGAATCATGAAAGAAGGTTGTATACATGGAAGAACCCTGGAGATACTAAAAGGTATCAGATAGATTATATAATGGTAAGACAGAGATTTAGGAACCAGGTTTTAAATTGTAAGACATTTCCAGGGGCAGATGTGGACTCTGACCACAATCTGTTGGTTATGACCTGTAGATTGAAACTGAAGAAACTGCAAAAAGGTGGGAATTTAAGGAGATGGGACCTGGATAAACTGAAAGAACCAGAGGTTGTACAGAGTTTCAGGGAGAGCATAAGGGAACAATTGACGGGAATGGGGGAAAGAAATACAGTAGAAGAAGAATGGGTAGCTCTGAGGGATGAAGTAGTGAAGGCAGCAGAGGATCAAGTAGGTAAAAAGACGAGGGCTAGTAGAAATCCTTGGGTAACAGAAGAAATATTGAATTTAATTGATGAAAGGAGAAAATATAAAAATGCAGTAAATGAAGCAGGCAAAAAGGAATACAAACGTCTCAAAAATGAGATCGACAGGAAGTGCAAAATGGCTAAGCAGGGATGGCTAGAGGACAAATGTAAGGATGTAGAGGCTTATCTCACTAGGGGTAAGATAGATACTGCCTACAGGAAAATTAAAGAGACCTTTGGAGATAAGAGAAACACTTGTATGAACATCAAGAGCTCAGATGGAAACCCAGTTCTAAGCAAAGAAGGGAAAGCAGAAAGGTAGAAGGAGTATATAGAGGGTCTATACAAGGGCGATGTACTTGAGGACAATATTATGGAAATGGAAGAGGATGTAGATGAAGATGAAATGGGAGATACGATACTGCGTGAAGAATTTGACAGAGCACTGAAAGACCTGAGTCGAAACAAGGCCCCCGGAGTAGACAACATTCCATTGGAACTACTGACGGCTTTGGGAGAACCAGCCCTGACGAAACTCTACCATCTGGTAAGCAAGATGTATGAAACAGGCGAAATACCCTCAGACTTCAAGAAGAATATAATAATTCCAATTCCAAAGAAAGCAGGTGTTGACAGATGTGAGAATTACCGGACAATCAGTTTAATAAGCCACAGCTGCAAAATACTAACACGAATTCTTTACAGACGAATGGAAAAACTAGTAGAAGCTGACCTCGGGGAAGATCAGTTTGGATTCCGTAGAAATACTGGAACACGTGAGGCAATACTGACCTTACGACTTATCTTAGAAGAAAGATTAAGGAAAGGCAAACCTACGTTTCTAGCATTTGTAGACTTAGAGAAAGCTTTTGACAATGTTGACTGGAATACTCTCTTTCAAATTCTAAAGGTGGCAGGGGTAAAATACAGGGAGCGAAAGGCTATTTACAATTTGTACAGAAACCAGATGGCAGTTATAAGAGTCGAGGGGCATGAAAGGGAAGCAGTGGTTGGGAAGGGAGTAAGACAGGGTTGTAGCCTCTCCCCGATGTTATTTAATCTGTATATTGAGCAAGCAGTAAAGGAAACAAAAGAAAAATTCGGAGTAGGTATTAAAATCCATGGAGAAGAAATAAAAACTTTGAGGTTCGCCGATGACATTGTAATTCTGTCAGAGACAGCAAAGGACTTGGAAGAGCAGTTTAACGGAATGGACAGTGTCTTGAAAGGAGGGTATAAGATGAACATCAACAAAAGCAAAACGAGGATAATGGAATGTAGTCGAATTAAGTCGGGTGATGTTGAAGGTATTAGATTAGGAAATGAGACACTTAAAGTAGTAAAGGAGTTTTGCTATTTGGGGAGCAAAATAACTGATGATGGTCGAAGTAGAGAGGATATAAAATGTAGACTGGCAATGGCAAGGAAAGCGTTTCTGAAGAAGAGAAATTTGTTAACATCGAGTATAGATTTAAGTGTCAGGAAGTCGTTTCTGAAAGTATTTGTATGGAGTGTAGCCATGTATGGAAGTGAAACATGGACGATAAATAGTTTGGACAAGAAGAGAATAGAAGCTTTCGAAATGTGGTGCTACAGAAGAATGCTGAAGATTAGATGGGTAGATCACATAACTAATGAGGAGGTACTGAATAGGATTGGGGAGAAGAGGAGTTTGTGGCACAACTTGACCAGAAGAAGGGATCGGTTGGTAGGACATGTTCTGAGGCATCAAGGGATCACCAATTTAGTATTGGAGGGCAGCGTGGAGGGTAAAAATCGTAGGGGGAGACCAAGAGATGCATACACTAAGCAGATTCAGAAGGATGTAGGTTGCAGTAGGTACTGGGAGATGAAGAAGCTTGCACAGGATAGAGTAGCATGGAGAGCTGCATCAAACCAGTCTCAGGACTGAAGACCACAACAACAAAAACAACAACTGTTGGGCAGTTGGCTGTTAACAGCGTGTAGCGTTGCGTAGTTGGAGGTGAACCGCCAGCAGTGATGGATGTGGGGAAGTGAGATGGCGGATTTTTTAGAGCGGATTATCTGGACGTGTGTCCATCAGAAACAGTACATTTGTAAGAATGGATGTCATGAACTGCTATATATTTATATATATAATGACTTTTGAACACTATTAAGGTAAATACATCGTTTGTTCTCTATCAAAATCTTTCATTTGCTAACTATGCCTATCAGTAGTTAGTGCCTTCAGTAGTTTGAATCTTTTATTTAGCTGGCAGTAGTGGCGCTCGCTGTATTGCAGTAGTTCGAGTAACGAAGATTTTTGAGAGATAAGTGATTTGTGTAAGGTATAGGTTAATGATAGTCAGGGCCATTCTTTTGTAGGGATTATTGAAAGTCAGATTGCGTTGCGCTAAAAAAATATTGTGTGTCACTTTAAGCACAGTCATTTATAATTTTTTCAGACACCAGTGCATTGCTATTACAATTAATACAACAAATGGGACAAACACAGCAAAAGCTTCAATAGTTAGACACAATGGAACAAAATCTTCGAAAGTTAAACACAATGGAACAAAATCTTCAAAAGTTAGACACAATGGAACAAAATCTTAAAAAGGTTAGACACCACGCTTGAACAAACACGTGAAGATTTAACTACTGAGTTACGTAAAATCGAATAGAAATGTCAAAAAGTCTGTAATGACGTAAAAACACAAATTTGTGAGCATTTCCAACTTATTTTTTCGCGGCATGAAAATACATTACAGAATCACGAAGCAGCCATAAAAGAACTGCAAACTATTGTTCATGAAAATCAAGAGACCGTGCAAGCTAAAATTGACTCAGTTGCATCTACCGATTCGGTTGCGCAACTTGCAAAAACGCAACAAATTTTAAAGGACACAAATGGACACTCTGAAACTTGGTTCAGAAAAACACACCGAGGAAATAAGTTAACTATCGGAGAAAGGCCGAACTTTCGGATCACTTCACTAACTTATCTACAAAGGTGGGTGATGATCTAAATGACACAAGAACTGTAACCTTCACTGACACAGAAGAGTACGAAGAATTTAGGAAATTCAAACAAAATCAGAATCAAATTAATACGTAACACCAAAGAGAAATCCGGGAAGTACAAGATCAGTTGACACAGGTAATACAAGTATTACCTATTTCAGAGGACACTCGCACTCCAATACGGGAAGAGGAACATAGAAATACGGAACAGCCACAAAATAATAACACAGGGCACTTCGGAAATTACGAAAGAAATTGGCAAGGTACACCGAATTTTGAGATGGAACCACCGAAACGACGTAACAATGACCGACATGCGACTCGCCGACTTGATGATTTTGACTATAAGCTGTTTATTACTACATGTAAATTCAAAAAATTTAAGAATTCCGGCAACGACATTCATCCACAAGCGTGGCTTCATCAATTCTCTCATTGTTTTCCTCCCAACTGGTCATTAGAGCACAGATTAGAATTTATGTGTGGCTAACCAGCTGTAAGAATGCGATCGGTCATTCATGATTGCCACAGTGAAGGAGAATTTTACCATGCCTTCCTCTCAGCATATTGGTCTCAATCCATACAAGACCGAGTAATACATAGCATCATAATGATGAAACATTTCGAACAATCTGAATTTTCCAGTCTTGTGAAATATTTTGAAGACATGTTGCACAAGAATCAGTACCTGTCAAACCCTTACAGTCCCTCAGAACTCATTCGCATTTGCTTGCCTGAAGATTTACGACATATTGTTTTGGCAGGACGTTGCAAAGACGACATTGAAGCTTTTCAGGGACTGTTACAAGAGTTGGAAATTGGCACTGACAATCGCGGAACGCGGAAACAGGAGCACAACAATTACAGGTCACATCCATCACAATTCCACGATGACAGAAATAATAAATGGACACGACAAGGCTGCTCTTTCAACGCAAATCGTGACCAAAACAGACACCACCCGTAATGTAAAACCGTTTATTGAGAGATAATCTGTTTTTATAACTTAGTCTTTGCTATAAAATTTTTCACTTTATATTACCAGCATGCTTTGTCAGACTTAGAATCTGTTAACATGCAGCAATGTTTGAAGTTAAATATCCAGTCAAGAACCAAGAGAACTTATTTAAATAGAAATTACGAATGCATTGTTATAGTGAACAGAAGACATGGTGTTATTGTGTGTGTACATTCTTGCTTGTTAATGCGCGATTACGTAACGACTATAAGCCTTACATACTTAGAACATATACTGCTAATGAGATTTTAATGCAACATTATTTGAAGTACTTTCTGTGAGATTAAAGATGACTTAGTATTTGGTTTATTTGATAGCTACACGATTATATCACGACGCTACTAATGAGTGACACAATTTACATTGTTGCTTTTGCGGTGTATCTGTTTTATACCTGCACACATTTTATGTATTATTCTGGAAAGTAAAACATGTTTTAGTAGTAATTTTTGTGGTATAACTACAATGAGACAGCCTTTTCCGTAGCACAACAATACGTTACAGTACAGTACTTTCATCATCACGGCAATAAGCATTTCACTTTTGTTTATGATGAGGTGAGTACATTGACTTCAGCAGAACTTTGCTTACAGAGTACAATGACTTCAGCAGAACTTTGCTTACAGAGTACAATAACTACGACACTTCCACAGAATTATCTTACAGCAAGACGCACATTTAGCGCTACAGGACACGCATTTGAGTGATTAAATTTTTACTTAAACCATTTATTTTTAAAGATTTTTGAATTACAAAGAATGTTTTCTGTGATACATTTCATTCCATTGCTGTAATCTGTAACACCTGAGGGTATAATTACATTAATCCTCTGGGGGTACACGCCTACTTTGTGTGCTAAGTGCGTAGCGAGCGCTAGGAGCCCTAGCTAATATGGTATTTGCTTATACAACTTTACACATCGGTACCATTTTTCTCTAACACGTAAATTACACAGCTATATGATCATTTAACTGAGAGAGACAAACATTTATTTTACTACATCAGTGACAGATGTTTACGTAATTACACAGCTGGATAACTTCACACTTATGAAATTGTATTTTGTCTGTACTTTGTGAACTGTACATATTTTTTCGGAACCATTGTGATACTAAGAGAGCTTTGAATGATGTATATGGTATGGGATCATGGTTTTTAAAGTACTTTTCAGAAAGGTGACATTATTGAAATGAGCAGATAATTTATTTTTGGTTTTGAAATTATTGCAGAAAGCTACGACGTTTTTGAGATTTGGCGGAGTTTTTATGATTTTGTTATTACGACGACAATGTGTATTATTCTGTTGAGGTATGTTTATGATCAAGAAGCTGACGCTATATGAGGAATTTGATTATGCTACGTATTTATTATGATGAAATATTGAAGAAGTGTCGACGAATATGTATATGTGTAATAAGGTAAGGAATAATGACTAGTGGTTAGGGACTCTGACTTGTGAAAAATGATGTTGGAAACCAAGAATCGTACTTTAAGAGTTATGAAATGTGTGTAAATGCGTTAATGTATCACAATGCTGGCGAAAATTTTTTGGACACTGTTATATTTATAGGATTTTGTTTCTACAGATTTGTAACGCAAATATTTCGACCTGTGAAATTTTATTTGTATCAAACTGTCACTGTAGCGGAAACTGATATCGTAAATATTTCGGTAAGGAAGGTAGGTCACTGTAAGTACCCAGTTGCGCGACAGCCACCTGGAAAAAAGCCATTAGTGCGTGCCTTTCAGAGGCACAGGTGGAGAAAAACGAGACCATTATCCTCACTATTGACATTTCTTTGTAGAAAGCATCGCAAATACAACATGCCCAAACTTGAAAACATATGATTACACTGTGGAGCTCTTAATATATGATATTTACTAAAATTCCTAACGAAATGATGAGAAACATTTTTACATCTATTGTCTTTCTAGTTGAGAGATTGCTCAATTTGTTTAATATCTAGTTTCTAGCTGCACTGCAGCATTGGTTAAAATAAAGTTTAATAGATGTACTAATATAGATATTTTATACCTACAGATCCAGTAAATAATAATTATATGATCTACTTCGAAAAAAAAAGGAGGGAGCACAAAACGACATTTCCCTTCACAGGAACTGCACACATAATTTTCTTTTCACGTACTTGGTAATTTTTTGTAGAATAAGTTTTTGTGGTACACCACGTTAATTAAATAGACATTAGATGTGAATATACATTTCCCTTATGTGCATTGTTGTCTTTAGTGTAATATTTGTTCTGCTTGAGCTTTGTCATGTTTAGGTATAAGTTATAGATAGCATTTGCTGCTGCTGTTTGCCAGGCATAGTGTTACTGAAATTTACTTTGCATAACTCTTGTACAGCCAGTTTTACTACGGATTTATTTTTCTTGTTTGCTGCATATTTCCTTATATTAGTTGTAATATTGCAATTTCTTTGCTAATTTATATATACTGCTGCTTGCTTTGCCAATTTACATTTTTTTTGTCATTGCTGTTTGTGTTAATTTGTTATGTGCTGCTGCATTGCCTCGTCCCTTGGTATATATATATATATATATATATATATATATATATATATATATATATATCTGAGCTCAGTAGATTTAAGTTAGCTTAAGAGGGTGTAGACTATATAAGAAACTAACTATGATGAATTGGAAGAAATGCATTGAGAAGCTATAAGAAAATGGTTTGGAAAAAAAGTAGTGTACAGTGGAGAAAAATTATTTTTGAAAGAGGATGTGAACAGAATACAGAAAGCGTGCTTGGATAGGATTTTTTTGGTGGAAACAAATGTTGAAATAAGAGGAAAGATTTACAGAATGAAGTTTTGGGTTGGACTGCAGTACCAAATGTCACACTGAAAACAAACCCTGTCCTGTACTTTTGTGTTATTATGCTATGTGAATTTCTGTTTTTCCTATCTTTATGTGTTTAGTTAATAAGATTTACGTTGTAGATTTTTTCTGATAATATGTTATTTACTTTGTAAAGGCGTTTAGACATTATTTATTCTGTTTTGTTTTAATGCTCATGTGTGAAGTTGATGTTTCAAAAGTTATTCTGACCTTTTATGTATTTAACTACGTCTTAATTCCTGTAACACTGATGTATATGTTAGTTCGATTCTTTTGTAAAGCCCATACTACTACAAATGTTATCTGTATTGTTATGTTCTTTAATGATGTATTTTGTACCTTTGTAATTGAATTTCCATGTTGTAAATGTAAAATTGTAATTGACACCAGTTCATCAAATTAAGTAACTTGTAAGCATTCATTTCACTGCACACATTTCTCTTGGTCATAGTATATGCACAATATATGAAAAAAAAGGACTGTTAGTGTTTGCACGTGTGTTAATAATTCAGCAAGGGACTGGATAACAGCATTGCTGGTTCTACGGACATTTCAAAAAAAAATTTTTGTGAGTGCACAAGTGGCTGTTCATGGACTTGCTATATTGTCCACAAGACTCTTCGATGGTGATTGTGCACCTGCATAGTCGCAACGGATGGCTGCTAGCCATCTCTATGAGCACTACAGTGGGTCTGCATCTTTGATGGCCCACCAGCACCATTATTTCTACAAGGACTGCACTGGGTCTGCACCTCTGGTGGCCCACCAATACCGTAATCTCTACCAGGACTACAGTGGGTCTGCTCTGTGATGACCTACCTACCAATATTCTTCAAAACTTCCACTGACTCTGCGGTGGGTTTGCTCTGTTGTGGCCCATTACCTATCTGCATGTCAAGAGTCAGCACTGTCTTTCCGTTGGATGGACAACACTACTTCTTCAAGACTGCATGGAAATCCACTACTTCCGTGCGCATTTTCGTTTGCTGCTCAGACTTTGAGAAAAACACTGAAATTCTACTGTGATGAACGATCAGGGCTGTCTTTATGGACTGTGAGAAAATTTTAACGTTTGACCAACATTGTATCAATAAGTGTGTGCATTTGATTTCTTTGTTATTGTAATTATGAAAATTTTTTTTCAAATCTGTATTGGCCACGGTCCAAAACAATTTGTAAAATTTTTACTGGGGAGCATGGGGGCTATGTAAGTAGGCTGTTTAGGTTTTTATATTGGTAACGCTCTGTATGAAAATCACTGGCTGTGCAGTGTGCAGTCTGTGGCTGGGTGGCATTGTTGGAATTTGCTATTGTAGTGTTGGGTAGTTGGCTGTTAACAGCGTGTAGTGTTGCGCAGTTGGAGGTGAGCCGCCAGCAGTGGTGGATGTGGGGAAGTGAGATGGCGGATTTTTGAGAGTGGATGATCTGGACGTGTGTCCATCAGAAACAGTACATTTGTAAGAATGGATGTCATGAACTGCTATATATATTATGACTTTTGAACATTATTAAGGTAAATACATTGTTTGTTCTCTATCAAAATCTTTCATTTGCTAACTATGCCTATCAGTAGTTAGTGCCTTCAGTAGTTCGAATCTTTTATTTAGCTGGCAGTAGTGGCGCTCGCTGCATTGCAGTAGTTCGAGTAACGAAGATTTTTGTGAGGTAAGTGATTTGTGAAAGGTACAGGTTAATGTTAGTCAGGGCCATTCTTTTGCAGGGATTATTGAAAGTCAGATTGCGTTGCGCTAAAAAATATTGTGTGTCACTTTAAGCACAGTCATTTATAATTTTTCTAAGGGGACGTTTCAACTGGTGACAAACTTTTTAAATTTCTTGGTAACAACGTTTCCCCTTTATATACTACATATACAACTTCTAGACTGGTTTGGTAACAACGTTTTCCCTTTACATGCACCCCCTACCCCCCCACCCACCCCCACCCCACACACACACATACATTTAAGCAAGGGTAGCCGAGAGAGCTAATGTGCTGCTTCCTGGACTCGGGTAGGCGCGCCGGCCACAGATCGAATCCGCCCGGCGGATTAAAGACGAGGGCCAGCCTGGATACGGTTCTTAGGCGGTTTTCCACATCCCAATAGATGAATACCAGGCTGGTCCTCACGTTCCGCCTCAGTTACACGCGTCGCAAACATTTTCATACGTCCGCACTATTTCACGATTTCCACTAGATGCCTAGATGCAGACAGTTGGAATACACAGATTCTGTCCTGGGGTGTACAGGGTGGCGGCTGGAAGGGCATCTGGCCATCCCTAAGCCTAACATTGCGAAATCCGTTGTAACCACACTGACCCTGCGATCGCTGCGGGACTATGGCGTACGCGAAAGACAGAAAGAATATATATATATATATATATATATATATATATATATATATATATATATATATGTGTGTGTGTGTGTGTGTGTGTGTGTGTGTGTGTGTGTGTCATTTTTCTAGGACACATAACATACTGATATCAGTAATGCCTTTAATGCCTGTTACAAAGAGACTACACCACCTAGACTTAGAGCAATTCGTGGCATCCTTCAAATTCCCCCGAGATAGGCAATTAAAAATACGCAAATGTTTGTAGACTCATGGCCCTCGAGTAGTTGTAAAAGTAGGTCACTTTGCGTCAGTCAGCTCTCTGCATCGTCAGCGTTTTAGCAGCAGGGCCTAAGCGACGAATGGGGCGTGCCATTACATTGTCCACCAGTTGCGCCTTATGTACTGCCAATCGTTTCCTGCAAACGGAGAGAGTCGATGCCGCCAAATTCATTGTCTGTTGTGTCGTATGTATGGGAATTGGATTGTGACTGTTTTAACCGAGTGGGACATAAATTTCCATACAGGTCCTACAAACGAGTATGATGGAGGTATCGGCGAAGACATTCAGACATGACAGAAGAACTGGTCATACATCTTGCGAAACTGTACGTGCGAGAGACGTCGGTTCACAATTTCCTAGCTTGCTGTTGATGTTTCCACAGATACCAAGGACAACCTCCATTAATATTGTCGCAGAGTGTTTACGGTAGCATAAAGGTTATGTACGGTAGGTACCGAACTATAGAAAGCAATGTTCACAAAACTGCCTTGACTTTCCTTGCTGCCATGAAAAAAGGGAGAAATTTCTGTACAGAATCGTAATTAAGTACTAAGTTCAGATCTCTCAAAACGTTCCTACATCGTACTTTTACGTAAACCACTTTTCACACTTTTCCCAGCGTTATGGGAGGAAGGTTTTATTTTCAGCACAGTGCTTATTTAACGTAGTAAGTTACACGTATATCAATTTCGGTTGAAATAAATATGGTGATTTAGTACGAGACGTGGAATTGACCTACATATATTTAATTACTTTATAAATGTAACAGATAACTAAAAATATAAATATAAATACTCATCAGATTTTATGCAGTACTCGATATGCAGGTAGTGCTCCATCTAACGACGTGTGACAGCTAAATTACTGCAGCTTCTAAATTAGCGGCAGTTAAATGACGTATCACCACACACAGCCCTAAATTTACTGCTGAGTGAGGACAGAGATCAGTGCACGTCCGCTGGACTGGGCGCTATTATTAAGTATGTCAACTAATCCAGCCCTGCGACTGAAAAATATTAAGGTGGGTAAGCCTTTGACGGTACGTCAAGAAGTTACAGTGTTTGCCACGAGCTTCATGTATGTGGAAATCTCATAAAGAAATTCGGAAGGACGATTCCCAACTGGGACTTCCACTTAATGCTACCAAATCTGAGGCGAATTTCGAATATCTGAGGAATCGTTACAACGTTTTCTTGTTCGAGTGACTACACGGCTACAGAACCACATCTGCCATTCACGAAGCAATGAATGGTCGAGATGTAGTGCTCATTAACAGGTATGTGGCCCAAGAATGTAACGACTGGAATGTATGACAACATCGTTGAATCATCTGCTGTGACTATACAGAGTTTTTTTTACTGAGAATTTTCAGCTACCATTGCCTGTTTATGCGATTTTGAAAGTCCATGTTGTTCAGATGAACGGAGCAATGTTCCTTCAGACATGCATGTATCGTACATGTGAAAAACACAGGCACTGTGATTTCCTATTTATCAGCTGACACTAGGTAAGCAACTTTCAATTAAAGCGTCTCTCGTGTACAGAAATATACATAATGGATGTACAACTACAGGTTGTAGACACGTGGTTGACTACATATGGTAATCCTGGTCTAGGCCTGTAGCGTGCTTGGGTAGCCTAGTGGAAGCCAGCACAGTAGCTCAACTTGTTCGGTCACAGAGCTGGCGGCCCTTTGTAATGATAATAGTAATAATAAAAATTGAGCGGAGCAATCAATGATGAAATTGAAGGGTATCATGTGACGTCCGCCCAGATCAAATGACGAGAACGATGTCAAATAATTGGTAAGGCGACCGCTCGCGACAAGCGGGAAATCCGGACTCGTGTCCTGGTCCAGAAAACTTGTCATTGTCGTCATTGCAAAATACAGCTCACGGTTGTCCATATTCGCTTCCGCTAATACAATGAAGTAACTATTTAGTTTCGAAGTTTGCTACCCATTACCGACTTACAGTGTTCTCATACACTTACCCCAGAAGATGAATATTTACACACAAAACAAGTGGGGAGATTAGCTTTTTTCTCTGACCTCTCACATTTTCCTCTTTCGTCATTTCAGCGTTCCTGTAGACAGCTTCGAGTATACTGCCAACAAAGTTTATAAGTCTCATACACCTGATGGTGCAGCAAAGTAATAGGTTGGTTGGTCGATTGATTCAGGGGAGGGCACTAAAGAGGTAGGTCATCGGGTTATTGAAGGATGGGGAAGGAAGTCGTCCGTAGCTTTTCAAAGGAACCATCACGGCTTTTACTTGAAGCGATGAAGGTAAATGAAGGAAAAGATAAATCAGGATGGCCGGACGTGTGTTTGAACTGACGTCCTCCCGAATGAGAGCCTACTGTGCTTAATGATGCACCACCTCGCTCGCTACACAATCATACTGATGTAGTAATTTAAGCAATTATGTATCTCATAATCGTATTGTTATTATTATTGAGATGTAAGCACGTGATAGACAAAATACCACTTAATATCACTACATTATCAATGTAGTTTGGTAAAATTCCTCAGCCCAACTCGTTTCAAATGGCTCTAAGCACTATGGGAGAGCACGTCTGAGGTCATCAGTTCCCTACACTTATAACTACTTATACCTAACTAACCTAAGGAAATCGTACACATCCATACCAGAAGCAAGATTATCACCTGCGACCGTAGGGTAAGCGCGGTTCCGGACAGAAGCGCATACAAGCGCTCGGCCACCGCGGCCGGCCAACTAGTTTGAAGAATGAAATATTATAGTTGCTTTTTCGATCTTATTAAGTGTGCGTCTGACTGTTCACGTTTCATATACAGCTGTGAAGACCTGAAAATCGGAAAGAACAGTAAAAAAAACTTGATAAGCTAAACTGTGGCTGCTTACCAAAAATTCAAATCGTTTCTCAGTAATATACGATTCAGGTGCTCTTCCTTAATCCATTACCCAAAAAGATTCAACCAGGTAGTTGTGTTACCGTTTCCCTTCGATCTTATCATATGAGGCGAGGCCTAATCATACATATTTCCTGGCGGGGACATATCCAACCTAAGCTCCGCACGGACTCTGAACTACTAAGACAAACCTCCACATCAATGTTGTTACAAAATCATTACATCTCCATTATAGTCTCCATCCTACTTTTGTGATACAGGAACTAAGCTAAGGTCCATGAGAAAGAAGATTAATACAGGGGATTCATAACGTCCGGTCAGTCATGCGAAGTAAGTCAACCGCAATTTTTTGACGTATGAATATCCACCGTAATGAATGAAAGAAAGGCTGGGAAGAGGTGCACCAAACACTTCTCTCTGGCTAACGATCGCGCAATCAGAAAATGTCGCCTCTTTCTAATTAATGATATCTGCACTGAACTGTCAGTCCCTGACAGCAGCTGTGTGATTCACTCTCTGCGATATCGAACAGAAAGAGTCACCTGTCACCCAGAAACAGACGTGACTGACATTTACGGGAGCGTTGCCGGCTCAAATTCGAGGGGAAGTGTAATATTTTCTGTGTTATATATGAGTAACAGAAAATGAATTCAGAACCTTAATAGACAGGCCTTATAGTGGCGTTATTGGTGTTCATCAAAATCAACCGTATAGACTTTCGGTAAAGCGAACTCTCAAAGTATTTCTAAACTAGTGAAGAAAAACAATAACTGTTCACGTTATAAAGGAACCGTTTCTCTCAGCTTATTAGTTTTCCTCGTCAGAAAACACTACTACGAAGCTTCTCATAAATCTTTACGGGAGTACAGATGTGTTTTCAGTGGTAGATGGGCTATGCAGACCTGTGTCGACAAAAGTAGTTGTTATTTTGAATGTATCTACCACTAAATACACGTTTCTGGCATCTACTCAAATTTGCACCACTCTCTCTATTTAATTCTAGGCAACGGATTTTCCCACGAAAAGTGTAAATATGTACATAGTAAATTACTTGTCTACTGTCTCAGTCCGTTAAAACCTTTTAATTAAACTGGCAGTACTGCAAGGATATAACTCAATATCGTTAACAAGCCATGACAAATAGCACCATAATGATGTCAACTCTCGCCTTTCTTTCTGTGTTCTGATACTGTAACTAGGTTCCCATGAATTTTACGGATATTAGTAAAATATCTAACGGCTTAGTGTAATCTGAAATACTTTCAAGATTTTGTGATGCCATTAAGGACAGAGAAAGGATATTTTTAACAATGCTCGACCACGTACTGATGTGTGAGCACTAAGATCTGTACGGTGGTCCATTGTGGATTTATTCTATCAATACTACAGTCCTGAGCTCACACGTAGTCATTATCATGCAGTCCTGTGTGAAAGTTACACAGCTTCTCACGATTTCGAGGGAATCATTGTCGTGAAACCTGCCATCAAGTTATCAGGAATACTACGTCATAGAATATCATCGGATCGTTTGAGAAATCTTTAAAACTGCTTGATGGATGAGATCTCCATGACAGACTGAGTCTTGAATTAGAAATTGCCCGCATCTCGTGGTCGTGCGGTAGCGTTCTCGCTTCCCACGCCCGGGTTCCCGGGTTCGATTCCCGGCGGGGTCAGGGATTTTCTCTGCCTCGTGATGGCTGGGTGTTGTGTGCTGTCCTTAGGTTAGTTAGGTTTAAGTAGTTCTAAGTTCTAGGGGACTTATGACCACAGCAGTTGAGTCCCATAGTGCTCAGAGCCATTTGAACCATTTTTGAATCAGAAATTGAAGAGAGGTACGCAGTTAAAGGTTTCAACATTTGATGGTGAGTGAACCGGATTAACCTTAACGATAACGGTATATACCAAAAAGAGCATTTCCGAAACATATGATGAGGAAAATGAAGAAAATTGTAGACAACGAGTTTGGTTCTTTTAATGTTTTGTGCATGCAGGAAAATGACTTGTTTCAAGAAAAGATAAAAATATCGTTGAAAACTGGGTTCTAATTTTCAATTTATAGTGATACAGAAGGGATTGGTTACGAACTTGTTGAACGAACCGTTGCAGGTTTGAAGTGAAGTTGAAACGTAATTCCAGATAGTCACATTGATCCTTATTTCGTTCCCACAAATCAGAGATCAGTGTTTCCAGCAAGGGTATCGGTTCGATTTTCGGCCTGGAATCCAGTTTTACAAGAGTTTACACTGCACTGTATAGTGAACATTACACTGTGGTATCGATAAGTCGGATTTAGCTTGCCTCGTATAGGAATTCTGCCACCGACACCACTCCAGAAATTGATTGCAGTTTATAAAAAGGCAAGTGCCCTTCGAAGATACGAACTCCTAAATTTGTACTGAGTCGTAGATGGAGCTGAACGCAGCAGTAACGATGCGCCTTGCTGCCTTAATAATTCTGGATTTTCTTTCTAAAATATTCATTATCTACGTCAAGGAGACAGTTGATAGCAAAAATTGCAACACAATGAAGGTGGCATGCATCACACTGACATGAAGTGAAAATGTAGCATTTCAGTGCAACGGAACACCGTGTACAGTCGACTAGACAAAACTGTCTCACGCCACGAGCACCTGACAGGACTGTCATATTTCAACCTATGTTGCTCTTGCTGCCCTGAACTACTTCGGTGCAGTGGCCTTCATGTTCTCCAGACCTCCCAAATCATTTTCAGCCACCACTTACCAGCACGAAATGTATCTTCCATCTAAGCTCAGTTCAGCTCAGTCCCCAGTAATTTAGAGACATTATTACTTCTAGAGATGGCTGATACGTGTACTGAATTTCGAATCCTCTACAACACCTACAAATTTATTCATGTGTTCTTCCTACCATAATTTTACGCATTATGAGTAAAATTTCATTGATACTTCCTATCTAATTAAGAGTTATGCCGGCTTCGAATCCCGTTCTGTACAGAATTTTAAGCTGGAAGGATGTTTCAAGTCAGCGCACACTCCACTGCAGAGTGAAAGAGCCATTCTTAAAATTTCATCATTTGCTACCCTACCTGCTATACCATGATTAACAGCTAGTAGGGTAAGTACCAATTCCTAACTGCTTCTGATACTGAAGTCTCACAGCACAACCATGTATGGACGAATAATGCAGCTTGTTTACTGTTTTGTAAAACACTGAATTTAACTACGATAGTATGAATATTGGTTAAAACATTGTGAAGGAAACTAAGGCCAACAATACGTAAAATTTACTTGCATATAAATTGGATGTCAGTGTTTTAAGCATGTCTTTTTTAAAGACCCATATACAGAGACACTCACCAGACGTGGTAACGTCCGATAAGAACTGTAATGAGGCAAAGACGTACTTGGAATGCTCGGCTGGAAGCAGCAGCTGCAGCGGTCTCAGGCTCTGAACTCTGTGGCCCGCAGGAAGGAAAGTCGCTTTGCTTTCCCAATCAACACGGGGTTTCTTTAAAACAAGGTACGGTAGAAATCTAAACAAGAGTATATGTGACATGGCATCGACGCCGTTAGTTGTATTAACTGGTAGAACTTCGTTCATAATTTTGTACATCAAAAATGGTCGTGTATGTCATTTGCAAGTATGAAACCGGATTTTTCCAAACACTAATCGATCTGTTACGTGCTTTTGTCCTCAGCCGTTGTACGCTTCCCTCTGTTTCCACATAATTTTCGTGTAATAATTGAAATTAGTAATGGACCAGCTCGTGTGACATAGGGAACCAGGCACGTAAATCAATACGAAGAGAAAACGTTAAGAATTGTTAATGGACTCAACATAAATTAGCAAAATACAAGATCCAATCCGTCCAATATTGAGATAGAACTGGTGTTAAAGCCAGAAAAAACTAGTAACAAGGGTAAAAGTAGATAGGGTACATTCCACAAAGTATTAAACCTCACAGGCTTTCCGATGTACATCAAAAAGAAAGTCAAAAGACTACGACCATGGACAGAACACAACGCCAAACTGAAAACGTGTCTGATTCTTCTGGAGAACAAATGAAAGTACAGAGGAAAAAAGCGGCAGAGGGTCTCCCTGTTATGCATTAAATCCTGGGTTCATGGAGAAACAAGCTTTTTGAGACATAGTAAGAGCACCGCAATTTCCATACTAAAGTGTAAATGTACATCTGCATCTACCTGACGACTCTAACATTCGGACATGTTTCTTTCGGATGGTTCATCGATGACTTGCACTCTATTTCTCTACCGTTCCACTCTCTAACAGCGCGCGGGAAAATAGAACATTTAAATTTTCATGTGTGAGCTCTGATTTCTCTTATTTTATTAAGACAATCATTTTTCCTTAGGTAGGTGGGTATCAACAAAATATTTTCACATTGAGGGAAGAATGTTGACGACTCAGATTTCGTGAAAAGATCTCACCGCAACGAAAAACGCAAATCATATCTGTGTCACTCTCTCTCCTGTCCCGCGACAGAACAGATGGAGCTGCCCTTTTTGGAACTTTTACGATGTCCGTCAGGCCTATGTGGTAGGTATCACAAGATGAAGAGTAATACTCTCGCAGAGGAGAGTCAAACATAGTGTAGCGAATCTCTTTAGTACACCTCTTGCATCTTTTATGCATTCTGCGAGCACAAGGTAATCTTTGATTTGCTTTCCCGAACGCATTATCGATGTTTTCGATCCAATTTAGTTTACCTGACAGACTTCAGATTTGTAGGATTAATCATATAACTTTCGTATAAATTTAGCTGATTCCTTTTAGTACTGAATTGGATGTCTTCATACTTTTCATTACTTAGTCGAGTTCCCAGTTTTCGCACCATACAGGTACCTTGCTTAATTTATTTTGTAATTGGTTTTGATCTTCAGCTCTGTACTAAACTGTAGATGACAGCATCAACTGCAAACAATCTAAGAGGGCTACGCATATTGACTCCTATATCTTTTACGTATATTAGGGGCACCTGAGGGCCTGTAATATCTACTCGATGACTTTTCGTCAATTTCTACACACTGTAGCGTTTCTGACAGGAAAGACGCTACGCCATAAGCACGCACTTTAATTAGAAGACGCTTATGAGGAACGGCATCAAAAGCCTTTTGGAAATGTATAAATACGGAATCAATTTGGGATCCCCTGTCCATTGCACTCATTACTTCGTGGGAATGAGGAGCTGCTCGCGTTCCCCAAGAACGATATTTCCTGAATTCGTGCTGATTGTGTGAGCGATATTTTCTGAATACGTGCTGACTATGTAACAACAAACAGTTTTCCTCGAGATAATTCATAATAAATGGGTTACCATGTACGCAGTTGCTTATAAAACCGAAATCTTTTTTCTATCGTTGAGGTGTAACTGTGTTTATGGTGCACCAAAATAAAATCTGTAGATAAATTTGTGCAGTAAACTAACATCCCAGAAAGAGGGGCGCGCCAGTGCCAGATCGAATATTTAGCTAAATTCGGGGTTGATCCTCAATTTCCGCTTGAGGCAATAAAATGCACAAACAGTTAAACGAACAGTTCATACGATTTGCAAACAAATGCCTTAGGTTAACAGAATATGGGACTTAACTTCTGAGGTCACCAGTCCCCTAGAACTTAGAACTACTTACACCTAACTAATCTAAGGACACCACACACATCCATGCCCGAGGCAGGATTCGAACCTGTGACCGTAGCGGTCGCGCGGTTCAGGACTGAAGCGACTAGAACCGCTCGGCCACACCGGCCGGCGAA
Organism: Schistocerca nitens; assembly: GCF_023898315.1. Lineage (NCBI taxonomy): Eukaryota > Metazoa > Arthropoda > Insecta > Orthoptera > Acrididae > Schistocerca > Schistocerca nitens. Next base: position 378,825,262 of record NC_064622.1, on the reverse strand, counting down.
GAGGATCAAGTTATAAAATTAAACTATAAGTATTATGTCACCAGATCACGAAAACAACTGATCGCATACGATGTGATCAGCGCAAGGAAACACAAAATCTAAATTTACAGTGCTATTGTATTCCTCTTACATGATCAAAGCAGTGACTAGGCAAGTAACGCGTACTGATAGTTAGTTCGATATTCACTTGATTGTACGTAGCGTATGGTAGCTTGGATGTGGTAGGTGATACAAATAGCACCTTTCTTATCGCCCGGTTCAGCCTGTTTTTTTCCCCCATTGTTTCACCTTAATTATTGCTTGAAAAGCTGTGTATAAACAGTGTCACTGTAATAGTTATTTGGGTCATAGAATACTTACATTTAATCCTGGATTTAGAAATATAATTGTAACAAGTAGAGGGGTATTTTAATAAATCTTCTCTGTAATTATTTTATAGAAATTATTTAAAGAGGCAATGACTGCCGCGTGGAGGATAACATTGGTATCTTCCGAGTTTTCTTTATTTTTGAGGAAATTAACAGGTTTGTGTGGCCAAAATGATTGATGCTGGCCTGATTTTTAACTTGATTTTTTCGCTATAACAAAACTGTCTATTACAGCATTTTTCCATGTGAACCTCAGAGAGGAAATCAAAGTCGTTAATAACCGAGCACCGCTGTATGTGGGAGGGGGCTGTGTTGCAAACACGCCGTTGCTCGAGCGAACACAATATGGCTGCAGCAGTAACTGCTGTGCGTCTCTGTGCTGTCCACAATAACACGGTTCCCTTTCACATGTGGTGTAAGGTTCGCTTTGCAGGGTCCAAGTAAACTTCATACTTTTTATGCGCCCGTCTTCTACCAGCTGATGGTAATATGTTGAGTGAAATAAACAGCTCCATATCGAAATGAGCCCAGAAAATTATGTTAGCCGCCACCTTTTTCATCCTTTGACTGGTATATGTGATTGCAGAGCGGTATACAACTGTGATAACAAGGGAAACGTGTTGTAATCGCTACTCTGCTCTGAACCATTAACTGTCAGCAATTTCGTTATTATGATGCTGATAAAGTGTTACACAACACCAGTGCTTTTATCCCGCTGTGGCGTGCAATTTTAGACTGTTTTTAAGGTTTAACGTCATTCACTCTACGACACAGCTTAAGGCTCGATCTTAATAAATCAGTTACACGGTATAAAATGTGTTTAGCAACCAAATTACATTCATTTAAATAAGTAGAATGGTTGATGGAGACATAATTAATGAGGATGCTGAAGTAGGACATGATACATAAAATACCTATCAGAAATGCCGAGCAAGCGAGACGAAAATGTAATGACTACTGGATAATTTGTGCAAGATGTTAGGTGCCAGTTTTCTCATGACCTTTCACACAGTATACCGCAGAATATTTTATGTTCAGTTTCGTTGATCAAGTAGTCGGTAACTAAGGCTGCATTACAACTGCAGTAAAAATTCAGTGCCTCCAGTGAGTTTGGTTTTTTCATTACTTTTAGTTCACTTCTGTTTTAGTACAGTGGAGAGACTGCACAGCTGGGAGATTCAGAGCTAACTAGCAAGAGATAACAATCCTTTTACGAGTTGATTGCCACAAAAATTGTTCAGAATCCAAGGCGAAGTCATTATTTCACGTACACTGACGTGTTCATTTCCTTACCCACACTTCCTGGTAGAAAAATGTCGTGTGGCTAGGGCCTCCCGTCGGGTAGACCGTTCGCCTGGTGCAGGTCTTTCGATTTGACGCCACTTCGGCGACCTGCGCGTCGATGGGGATGAAATGATGATGATTAGGACAACACAACACCCAGTCCCTGAGCGGAGAAAATCGCCGACCCAGCCGGGAATCGAACCTGGGCCCTTAGTCTGTCACGCTGACCACTCAGCTACCGGGGCGGATCTCCTGGTAGAACATGGGAGGTCCGCTTTCAGTCGCCAAAACACAGTACCGTTCGTGGAAGCCTTTTAGAAAGGTAAGAGATCTGTTGCCAGTTGTCACTTCCCCGAGTTTAGCGTGTTCATCTTCATTGCCTCAAAAGCGATGACACGAAATAACGTTCAGTTTAAATTTTCTGAATCCAGCGCTCTGACAGTTTCTCGGCCGTGCCTATCTGTCAAATCCTTTTCCAAATTATGCCATGAAGTGGGATATATCTTCTGTATTCACCCCCAACTCAGAGTGCTATTGGTTGTAAACAGCAGAAATCCGCAAGTGTGGGATATTGTTAAACATCTTTACTTTTCACAGGAAGGAACTCGTAAACTCGTAATGTCTGCCAGCAGTGGCTGACGAGTTCCTGCTCTGCCGAAAAGCAACGAAGTGACATTGCGTTCAGAAAGAGAACACTTATCGTTAGGCTTATGGCGAGTAATGACTTCACGATATACTACGGGAGAGTAATAACAGGCTACTGGACGACTGATGTGGTAAGACTTGCAGTTGCAACGTAGCTGCACTTGAATTCTCAGGACAGAAAAAGAGCATAACTCTGAATAGCCAGCCGCTACTTCTGCAGCCTTCCGTATCACGTGGAATCACTGCGATGATGAATTTCGCAGGAACGTGATATCAGTTAATTCCCTTCATGAGCCAGTTATTCTGTTTTAATATTCCACAAGCAGCTAGTTTCCTTTCAATACGTGCTGTAGTGATGTCACTGGTGTTCAGTCCTATTTCTCCGAGTTTTCCCTGCAATTTACTAGCCATGTTTACAGTCACTAGTCGTATTCATGTACTATTTACGTAAGTATGCGTTTACCGTGCCAAACCAACTGTTACAAGGTTACAGCTCATCATTATGACCCCTTGGCCAAGTATTTAATGTTCATTTGTTTACCTAGTGGGTAATATGTCTGTTTAATTTCGCGATAGTAAATCTATTATAGATTGGTTGGTCCCCTCTCTCATTTATATGTCTAGATGTGCATGGTGTGGCACCCTGCTTTGTCATGTTTGATTGTGCCACCCCTCTTAACTATCATTCAATAAGACGTTTCCATTGTGCGACATTATTATTTCCCTAAATTTATTTGAACGACCATACAGGATGATTCTCTTCTCTGTAGGTCAACAGAGATCCGACTTCAGCGTCATAGCGATATGTAAAATAATACAAATGACACAGCAAATGGCTCTGAGCACTATGGGACTCAACAGCTGTGGTCATCAGTCCCCTAGAACTTAGAACTACTTAAACCTAACTAACCTAAGGACATCACACACATCCATGCCCGAGGCAGGATTCGAACCTGCGACCGTAGCAGTCGCACGGTTCCGGACTGCGCGCCTAGAACCACGAGACCACCGCGGCCGGCAAATGACATAGCACAAAGAGAAGAATGACGAAGTCTGATGTCCTGCTTCTTCACTATCTGTGAACTACTAGGCTACGTATGCACAGCTGCAGGTCTGATTCGAACTTTTACTGTCACTGATGTTTATACCTAAGTCTTCCCACTACAACAAGCTGCATGTCATGACTGTCACTTGGAAATAACAGCACTCTGATTCGATGGAGCCGGTAGCCTACAATGCACGGTAATGCAGGTCATTGCATTAAATATCAATGAAGATGCATTGACATGCCACACAATTTAAAACCAAATACAAATATGAAACCTTACATTTTAAGAATATTTCGTGCCGCAATTTGTGCGACCTCAAAGCTGTATAGTCTGATTACTGAGAGCAGTATTTTTACCCATTTACAGCTCATGTTACCAACCTTGGGAGAGTACCTTCAGTCACAGTTTCCGAAGCTACTTTATTGAGGGGGGGGGGGGGAGGTGAATTTCAACTTCTATTTCTGAATGATTTGTTGTAGGCCCTCCGTGATTTCTTCGCCTGTGTGTGTGAAATCTTATGGAACTTAACTGCTAAGGTCATCAGTCCCTAAGCTTAGACATCACTTAACCTAAATTATCCTAAGGACAAACACACACACTCATGCCCGAGGGAGGACTCGAACCTCCGCCGGGACCAGTCGATTTCTTCGCCTGTGTCAACATATTTTATCTCAGATAATACCCTCACTTAATATGCTCAATGACTGTTTCGATATATTTTAATCTTGTTCTGCCTGTAAAATGTTAGCCTTCTGGGGCTACCTACAGCGCTGTGAATGCTTCTTCTTGATGTCTTAATGTCCTATAATAACGGTTTTCGGCGTATTCTATTTTCATGATTATTACGTGGAAAACTTAATTTGTTACCTTGTTAGTGCACTTAATTTTCAGTGTTCTTTGATATCACTACATATCAAATGCTTCAGTTTTCTTCATTGCCTGTCTTTCCTCCGTCCCGTAACTTACATTTCTTTTCTTACTCTTTTCTTGTGTTATTTATCTCTAAATTCCCTCGTTTAATAGAACACTTCTTAATGAACTTTATTAACCTACTCTGCGCCTATTTGCCCAATTATATGATGTATGATAGACTATTAGTGGAGGTAGTGTCATCTATATGACAGTGGATTTCCCGAATAAATTTTCACTCTGCGGTGGATTAGGGCCTCACCTGAAACTTCCTTGCAGATTAAAACTGCGTTTCTGACATAGGAGAAAGCCTGTGTAGGTGGCTCGTGAGTGATGACAGGACAGCTAAGTCGCGCGCGATACGCAAAGGGGCTGCTTTCGAGTGCTGGTCCAGAACACAGTTTTTGTCTGCGATGATGTTTAGAGGTACGGGACGTTAAGCCACTACATTTTGCCAATAGCTGCAGAGTCGGCCTGTCTTTTCGATGAATTTCTTTCCCGCGACGCCTTCGGCAGCGGCGCGTCAGCTGGCAGGCAGCCTGTCATACGGCGTAACTGCAGGCGACGGAAATCGATAGCCTCGGTGGGACAATGCAAAGCTCATCTCGGCCGCGCCGGGCTGAAACAAAGCCGGCGACGTTGCAGCCACAAGGGGAAGTCCCGAGAGGAAGGTCGGCGAGAGAGCAAGGGGACTCCGTTTACGTGGCTAATCAAAGGCTGAGCGAGGCCGCGGCCCGGTTCACTCCTGCCAACGTAGTCGCAGCAGGAGACCATACACACGTGGCACCGCCAGAATCGTTTGACCTCTCGTAATTACAAGCTGTTGCACAAAGAACTATATTTATGTAAATTGTCTATCGTGATGGAGTGCGGAAAAGCAGCTATAAGGGAATAAATTTGCCCCTGCTTCATTTTCGTTTTGTTGTGTCATGATCTGCCTCACCGTCAGATGCACCTGTTTACCTTAAAACTTTTTCTTTGCAAAATGTATGTGACGTCATTGCCTACAGAATACAAAAGCACCACTCGTTGGTTATATGTTAAAATTCTGTGACCGCTTGCGGTTGTTAGGTCAGCTATTGTTGATAAGCTCAAGTCCAAGTATACGTGAAGATAGAATTCCACACAGACACAGGCAGAAACGTTAGTACAGTGACATTATGCAATTTACGAATTTTAAGTGTCATCTACTAGTGTTAGCAATCAGTTTAAAACTCGAACGTAAGAAGGTTTACGATGTAACTGAATATATCCTACTCCACAGTCGTCGCCCGTCGACAGGGGACTGATACGCACACTCTCACTGTAAACGTTCTCACCACAAGCATACTAACTGATTTCATGACCGCAAGAGGTCACAGAATGTGTAACACACAGTCAACGAGTAATTATTTTATATTACGTTGACGTAATATAAATTTTCTAGAAAAGGAAAACATGTGAAAAAGTACATATGAAGGTTGGGCTCGTAGCACCGAAATCGATCATGATACAATATAAAGAAACTGAAGACCGGTTCTACATCTACATATATACTCCGCTAGCCACCAAGCGGTGTCTGGCGGAGGGCACAATTAGCGCCAAAGTCATATCCCCCCACTCGCGGATCGTGCGACGGAAAAACGACTGTCCGAACGCCTTAGTACGAGCTCTTATTTCCCTTATCTTTGAATGATGATCATTACGCGATTTGAAAGTTGGTGGTAATGATATATGCTCTACATCCTCGGTGAAGATCGGGTTTCGGAATTTAGTGAGCAACCTTTTCTGTTGAGCGCGTCGTCTATCTGCAAGTGTGTCCCACTTCAAACTTTCTATGAGATCTGTAACGCTGTCGCGATGGCTAAACGTACCAGTCACGAATCTTGCCGCTCTTCTTTGGACCTTTTCAATCTCTTGAATCAGACCCAACTGGTAAGGGTGCCATACAGACGAACGATACTCTAAAACTGGACAAACTAAGCTATTTCCTTTGTTGAAGGACTGCATCGCTTCAGGATGCTACCAATAAACCGCATTCTAGAGTTTGCCTTACGCGTTACTTGTGCAGTTAGTCTGCAGTCTGGTTTGGTGTGGTGCGCCACGGGTTCCTCTCCTGTATCAAACGTTTCGTCTCCGTGCAGAATGTTTGCAATTATTTGGTCCATGTACTTCAATCTGTGTCTTTCTACAGACAGCTCTTATCCTCTACGGCCCCTTCTTGTACAACGAACATTATTATTTGATGTCTGAGCAGCCGTCTTAGGATGTTTGCAGATGAAGCTGTCATTTACCGTCTAGTAAAGTCATCAGAAGATAAAAACCAATTGCAAAATCACTTAGGTACGATATCTCTATGGTGCGAAACGCGGCAATTGTCTCTGAATAAGGAAAATCGTGAGATCATCCACATGTGTACTGAAACGAATCCCTAAAATTCCAGTTAAACCATAAATCAAACGAATTTTAAAGATTTCAGTGCAACTAAATAACTAGGAATGACAATATTACGAACAGCTTATACAGAAACCATCTCACGGATAATGTAGTGTGGCAGGCAAAACGAAGAGTGCGTTTTATTGGCAGGACATTTAGAAGAGGCAAAAGTCTTCTGAAGAGACTCTCTGCACTGCACTTTTTCATCCTATGGTAGAGTACTGCTCAAGCAGTGGGATCCTTACAAGTTGACGGAGGAAATCTAAAAAGCTCAAAGAAGGGCAGCGCGTTATATATTCCGCGAAACAGTGGGCAAAGTGTCACTAACATGGTGAGGGTATTAGGATGGCAATCATTCAAACAAAGCCGTTTTGCGTTCCAGGCAGATTTTTTCACAAAATTTTAATCAACTTTGACTTACCAGTGCAATAATATTTTACTGCCGCCAACTTACATGTCAATAAGAGAATAGAGAATATATCAATTCAATAACAGAAATCAGAGCTGGCACTGAAAGGTGGGCATATGCGCTGTTGGACAGTGGAACGGTAAAGAAGTAGTCTGAAGAGCTCTCTGCCTTTCACTTGTGAATTGCAGGGTAATGATGTATATGTAAATGCAGAATCAAACTACCCACTTCCTGCCAATTTTTTCCACAAGTTCTTCTCTTTGCTGATTCTAAGAGGAAATTCGTTTCGATCTTATCACGCCACCTAATTTTCAACATATTTTTATAGCTCCATGTCTTAAAAAGTATGATTCTTTTCTTTTACGTTTTTATACTCGTCGGTGATTCATTTCTATACAATGCTGTGCTCCAGATATACATTCTGACAAGTGTCTTCTTCCAATTATGTACAGTGGCTCATACTATAGTGTAGTCGGCGTAGGTAGATCTCTGCCATCTATAGTCCGATCCAGAAAAGTTGTCAGTTCGCACACCTCAAGAGACGGAGAGGAATTGCATTTTTGTCGGTTCCAACAGACGGTTGCGGTAAGGTAGTACATGATCTCTGGGCTTGACCGTGCAGATTTTGTTGCTTACCACCATAATCAGCTATGACAACTCGCAAAACATGGAATAAATATTCTCAGAATAACTCGCTGTTGTTTCGCAGTAGCTAGACATCCACAACAGAGCACTCAGAACACTACCTAAGGCTCTTCCGTTGTCGGAAAATGAGTGATGCAGATGCACAGAGCAGGCCTCAACTCGACAGCCATCGTTCGTGGCTCCAAGTATAGCGGCGTTGTTGCCAGCTTTCAACTGTGGTGTGCAGACGGTTGCAGGCGCAACCACTAGCCGTCTACAGAGTTGTTACGACACGAGGCGTTCCCATACACACCGTTTACATGGGCCTCCCAAAAGAGGATTTCGTAAACCGATTTCTTAACACCGCTTCTGGGTGGTCACGTAAACACTCCAAAATCAGTTCTGGAAATCAGCTTCTAGTTGCCAGTTTCCTAATTCCGCAATGGATTTTGGCTGCCACGTAAGAGCAAACAGATTCGATGCATGCTTTGGTTGTCAAGTTACGTCTCGTTTTCAGAATATTCGGTTAACATGGACTTACTGCGCAGTAAAGGGGAAGCAGAAATATTAGACTGAGAATGAAGCTGTCTACTTGTGGGGTCTACTATTTAAGTGAAGAGAAATAACGATTGTCTTGATTGAATCAAAAACTGGATCAACTGCTTTTAGGACGCCATATTTACCTGGAGTGAACACATAGAGCGTAGTGGGGCGATCACTCTTTTGTAGAAATATTTAAAAAGCCAAGATCGCCTAAATACTGTTTACTGGATAAACAGTCTCAACTCACTAAAGATGGCACCATCGGATCTGAATGTAGCTTAACATATGTAAACTTTGGATATAACGATATATGAGGGAGACCAGCTGATATAATATCACTGTCACAAAAAAAAAACTGTTCTCATGGTCACTCTTTACCATCAGATATGTAAAACCGAAGTCACAAGATAAAACTATTTGGTACATGACCGCTGATCGACTACTTGGCTTATAAATGTTAAGCTACATTCAGATCCGATGATGCCACCTTTAGTGTGTCGAAACCGGTTATCCAATAAACAGTATTTAGGCGATCTTGGCTTTTGGGGCTAATAAATCCGCTTCAGACCTTCACAAGTAAAGGAGACAACGAAAAACTGTTTCCGAAATACGGTTTCCGTCTTTCGGAAGATGTGTCCCACGTAAATGTAGTGATATAGACGATTACAAAACCACGTTACGTGGTTGGTTGACACGTATTTACATGCTCTGATATATTCTTTGTACCAGGTGTCAAACGTTCTGCTGATTTGTGCCATATGTCTTCCATGGAAATATGGAACGAGCCACTCAACGTTTGCAGAAAATTTGAGAGAAAATAAGAAAATTTGAGAGAAAATAACCACCAACCTACTACAACAGAAATTGATATGAAATAGAACAATAAATAATGAAAGACATCTCCAACATTACAGGAAAAGTATCATACATACAAAACAACGGCTAAAAGAAACAACTACTAAATGACCAAGTAAATATGACTAACAACTCACTGTTTACACTGATTGATCATATAATAAGAGTGATATCCCAACAAATGATTACACATCTGATTCCTCTCATAAGTATATACAGGTAAATATAATATTAATAATAATTATTATTATTTTTAAGAATAAATAAATGAAAAAATTTATTTAAAAAAGAAAACTCTCTCCCTCTCTAATACAGACACACACACACACACACACACACACATTCACAAAACAGTTGAATGCAGAAAATTGAGAATGTTGGTAACACTTAGAAAAACAAATGAAACTCTGTATTAAAAAGATGGCAGTTACAGTGATGTTTAACGTAAACAGTGAACTGAAAATGAACTGTAAGATGTCCATCTGGTTTCCAGGTGAGAAAAAGCCGTCTGCTTGGATGCAATGAATTAGAAGTTACCTGTAAGTACCTTTCCATTTCATTAAACAACGTTAAGGAACTGTTTTTAAATCTATAACCTAGATGTGAAACCATAAATTAAGTGTAGAAATGGACAAATCATTTATTATTTCAGGACGCGCACTGAAGATGCCTTGTAAAAAATGCGAAACACGTCTGGGTGCATAAATAAAAATAAAAATTTCGATGTGCAGCATGTAAAATAGGCATTTTCTTTGAAACAACCGCAATTTACATCTGAGAATGTTTAAGTGAGGCAGAATTTGCAACAGACTACAGTACGATGTTACTGTCACCAACATACATCTAGCGTACGCATTGCGAAGACAAGATAAGAGAAATCATGTATCGCGTGGAAGCAAACATACAGTCGTTTTTAGCTGTGGCACAACGTACCCACCGCCATGCACCGCTGGGTTGTGGAGCTTGTGTGTAAATGTAAATGTAGAACAGCCAAGTTTGGAACAATGTAAATGAACACTTCGTACGCGTAAACAATGCATTGATGGCTTTCTTCCAATGAAGACCATGTAGTTGTTTGCTACCGCTAGTAGTTTGCACACACATTTCGTGTGTCCGTAATGTACGATGTAAGTGGTGTAAGATAATAAGATTCTGTATTCAGGTTATTAAAAACGCATTGCTGGAGAATTGTATATTATACTTTCTAGAACACTTTTTACAAGTTACCTCGTATTGTATTTAATTTACAATGATCAGGACCTAGGCTTAATATTCCGACCGTTAATACAGATATTCTTCTTAAATAATTCCTTTGCTTTGAACCCCTTTAAAATTAATTAAACGCTGAGTCATTCTACTAACATACTACATCTAAAGCTGAAAAGAAAAGACGGTAAGCTAATTTTTTACGTTATTGTTAGACTTTTTCACATGCATTGAACATTACTTAAGTCGCGAATGTTATACACAGTAGCGTGTTTAGATAATTATTCGTCATTTCATTGAGTATTGGTTTCGAAATCTTTGACTAGGAGCTGAAAACGTGGAAGGTGTCCCAGATTAATGAGACATTGAATTTCCTGCATACCTGTTGTGAAACGGTTTCATGGGAATGAAAGGGGGACTGCAAACGCTAGTGACGTCTTCTCCTGCCACTACATGACATGGAGCTGAAATTACTAGATTGGGGAACAGGAACTACGCGCTTCAGGCACAGTTCGATTAAGCAAGGAAATATCTGCTAATAAGTATCTTCTACAAGAATTCTATTTCTGGGAGAAAAATGCGAGATTTTATATGATATTTCATTGAGAAATTCAGATCCGAGATCACAGTTTCACAATCCAGAATTCTTTTCCAGTAATCTGAATTTTCAGATAATATAAATCATTAAATCATATTATTATTTGCAGTAAATAGAGAAAATTTTTGTAGTTACTATTCGGCAATATTACCTTCTTCATTTATGACAAATGTGTAGTGGCTATCCCGATATTGGTATTCTCGTCTACTATTGCGTGCCGCCGTAAACAGAAATTTCCTCAAACCAGACTTCACGGTCACTGTCAGGAAACCTCAAGCTAGCGTAAAATGAAGATTTTAGCGATTAATAAGTAATTGCATTGTTTTTGGGAATGGAAGAAGGCTACACAAAACATGTTTATTTCCTTTGCGAGTGGGATACTCGCGATAGAAAATTGCACTGCATAAAATATAAATGGCCTGAACGAAATTGTGGAATCTTAGAGGCTGTATTCCACCTATTCTCATCAAACTCCGTTTAATTAAACTATTTGTAACGGTGATGGAGATAACTGGCAGGGGGTTTGCCGATATTACTTGTTAATTCTTACACTGAAAAAAAAAATGAAAGTTAATCACTTGAAACGCACCATTACTTGAGGTTTCCTGCAAGTAGCTATTATATTAGGTTTGATGAAATCCTTGTTTATAGTGGTACGCAATCTAAACGTGAGTACCAGCATCAAAATGCTTTAGCCAAACTGGAAATTGAAATTGGGACAGCGAGTAATTTTTTCTATCGTGTAACAGATAACCTTAAGACTTATTTTCGACGCATCTGTAAAGATTATGAACTTGTATGGAATGTATTTGTTGTCGAGTGCTTTCATTAAGGCTTTGGCATCACTGCAAAACGTCAGTGTCCCCTCGGTTGTGAAGTACGTCATAAAAAATATGTTCTCCTACTCTACATCAAAAATTAAGGAAGGTGTAGTTATGTGCGCTCAAATCAGCGAACTTCAGTTTGATTAAAATTTTGAAACATGTCTGACTTACGCTAAAGTGTGACCAAGGGAGAATTTCAAGGAAGCATCAGAAAACTTCCTTGGAAGAAGGAGGAGGAGGAGGAGGAGGAGGAGGCGGAGGAGGAGGAGACATAGAAAAAGATGAGTTGCAAATTACAAGGAAGTAGTGAATTAAATGATGAACACGTTTCAAGATTTTTCTTGCAACCTGTCTTTGAAAGTACGTTTCTCGCACTCTCACATACACTTCTTCCCAGAGAATTGCGGTGGTGTGTCGGACCGACACGGTGAAAGATACATCTCGTCCATGAAAAAACACTACGATGTTGGCGAATATTGCTGGAATATCATTCCAGGCAACAAAGGTATTTCATACAAGAGAGAAAGATGAGATGTGCAACTTTTTTTTTTTGCACGTTTGTAAGGTTTTCTCCTTTTCTGCGTACCTTCCGTTAAAATACATGGTATAAAATGAATCGTTTTCTGAAATCAGCTTCAGGAAACACCTCCTCAGACTTTCGTAATATGGTAGAGTCCTTTACTCAACTGGAATGACTGATATTAATATTTCCTGAAGAGGACAAAGCAGAAAGTTTTATTTAGGACGCAAAAAAGTTACAGCAGCTGCCAGAGCTAAGTGAAGACACATTTCGACTAGAAGCAAGTGTTTTAAATGTACAGCAGGCCAAAGCAGTGATCAGAAACCCCAGTAGTATGAACAATGTTAGGAAGAAGAAAGTACTGTCGCTAGGAAAAAGCTATGGGCGAGGTGTCGGCCCTCGGTTGCAGGAAACGCTGAGGTCTAGGTTTCAGATCACTAGCATTTTAAAGTTAGTGCAGGACTGAGACAAGTGACAGACGACTAGGCCATTTATTTACGGATTCCACAAGTAAAGATGAAGTAATAATAATGGTGGGTGGGGTGGCAAACAGTTTAGTTAGGGGCTGGGCACATTATATTGATGGTGACCTGCACGAGTCAGCGTTCCTGGTTTGCGACATTAGTGTGCACTTTTCTAGTTATTCCGGAACCTTCATCAACTATGTCTTCATACTAGTGCAAAGGGTATTTATGCAGTGCTGAAAATGACGTTCATGACGGTTGACTGTGGACATGATGCACTGGTGCCAGTTGGGACTAATGAAAGATGGAACTTCACAAGGTAGGGTTTACACCTACAGGACTTGGAAGGGGAGGCTGGCTAATTGTGGAAATTATAATGGCTGGGTGTCGAGCTACATATTATAAAACCCAGGTCGTCATTGGTATGCTTGGTACACCTTTTTCAGAATAAACTCAGACAACAGATGTCCCTGCTTGAAAAATACTACAGTTAGTGTAGAAACTTCTCCGTCAGGTGTTAAAACACAGATTCCATCACAAAAAGTACTTGCTTCTTTGGCATCAGAATCAGAAAGAAGCCACAAGGGCAAGTAAAGCTAAAATTCATACAGATATACCAAATAATATCATCAAAATATTTAGTCAATAAAAATTAAAATGCAAAAATCTGAAAATGTGCTTTAGTAATTCATCTGCACAGTAACTTGTGTCACGGAACACTAACATTTATACTTTAATCCAACACACGACATCGTCCTCGCGTCAAAAATTCTTATCTAAGACTTCCATAAAGGGGGATGGGTCACATGTATACACCACTGGCCATAAAAATTGCTACACCACGAAGATGACCTGCTACAGACGCGAAATTTAATCGACACGAAGAAGATAGTGGGATACGCAAATGATCAGCTTTTCAGAGCATTCACACAAGGATGGCGCCGGTGGCGACACCTAAAACGTGCTCACATGAGGAAAATTTCCGACCGATTTCTCATACACAAACAGCAGTTGACCGGCGTTGCCTGGTGAAACGTTGTTGTGATGCCTCGCGTAAGGAGGAGAAATGCGTAACATCACGTTTCCAACTTTGATAAAGGTCGGATTGTAGACTATCGCGATAGCGGCTTATCGTATCGCGACATTGCTGCTCGCGTTGATCGAAATCAAATGACTGTTAACAGAATATAGAATCGGGGGGATCAGGAGGGTAATACGGAACGCCGTGCTGGATTCCAACGGCCTCGTAACACCAGCAGTCGAGATGACAGGCATCTTAACCGCATGGCTGTAACGGATCGTGCAGCCACGTCTCGAACCCTGAGTCAAGAGATGGGGACCTTTGCAAGACAACAACCATCTGCACGATCAGTTCGACGACGTTTGCAGCAGCATTGACTATCAGCTCGGAGATCATGGCTGCGGTTACCTTGACGCTGCATCATAGACAGGAGCGCCTGCGATGGTTTACTCAACGACGAATCTGGGTGCTCGAATGGCAAAACGTAATTTTTTCGGATGAATCCAGGTTCGTTCTGTTTACAGCATCATGATGGTCGCATCCGTGTTTGCCGACATCGCGGTGAACGCGAATTGGAAGCGTGTATTCGTCATCGCCATACTGGCGTATCACCCGGCGTGATGGTATGGGGTGTCATTGGTTACATGTCTCGGTCACCTCTTGTCGCATTGACGGCACTTTGAACAGTGGACGTTACATTTGAGTTGTGTCTCGACCCGTGGCTCTACCCTTCATCTATGCCTGCGAAACCCTACCTTTCAGCAGGATAATGCACGACCGCATGCTGCAGGTCCTGCATGGGCCTTTATGGATGTAGAAAATGTTCGACTGCTGCCCTGGCCAGCACATTCTCCATATCTCTCACCAATTGAAAGCGTCTGGTCAATGATGGCCGAGCAACTGGCTCGTCACAATACGCCAGTCACTACTCTTGATGAACTGTGGTATCGTGTTGAAGCTGCATCGAAGCTCTGTTTGAATCAATGCCCACGCGTATCAAGGCCGTTATTACGGCCAGAGGTGGTTGTTCTGGGTACTGATTTCTCAGGATCTATGCACCCAAATTGCGTGAAAATGTAATCACATGTCAGTTCTAGTATAATATATTTGCTTAATGAATACTCGTTTATGATCTGCATTTCTTCTTGGTGTAGCAATTTTATTGGCCAGTAGTGTAAATCACAAAGTGGACAGAGTTTAATCTCAGATATTACCTTACCACAGTTTGTGACGAGTGTCTTTTGGGAGAGTAATTATATACATCTAAAAGGCAACAGAGTTTAAACTGAGATATGACGCTCCACATTTACTGATAACAGACTTATTAATTATTAATTTTGAAAGTAATAGTTATTGGCATTAAAATAATAGTCATCCCTTTTTTTTGCACCAAATATCTAGAAAAAAATTGACGTGTTTTGTAATAAATTAACAAGTTCTGGACAAAGTTTGTATGCTCAGAAACAAGATAATCTTATGTGGAGATATAAATACAAAGAAAAAAGTCATGGTTGAAACCAACAGCATTCTCAAGCATTCGTCCCTGTTGCGGAATGTCACATTTGATCAGCAGTGCATCAAGGGTCACAGGAACCAGTAACTGAACACTTTGTTACAAATATAGGCAGGTACACTGTGTTATGCATGTAAAAGATCTAGGACGATCTAACCATTTTTTACGATTAATAAAAGTGAAAGCTTTGTTGGATAAGTGCAGTAGACTGCAGACCTACGAAAGACCTCTTTCAGAACCCAAAACGAAAATATTTCAAGACTGTTACTAGACCAAAGCTGAGATGAACTGCGCACAGAACACAATGTAGTAATTTCTCTACAGTATTTAAACTAAACTTTTAGCAAACATTTCTGCAAGTATTCACATCAACACCAATGCTCAATAAAAACAAATGGTGTTTAGCAGCTATAAGAATGTCCTCCGAGTTTGTGAAATATTTCAGTTCCACCAGAAGAAACCCATAGTGAGCCACAGCTCCTAAACTACTATGGAAGAAAGAAAGGAATAATCTTAGAGGAAGGTATTGCTCGTCGTAAAAAAATGTCCCAACAAACAGCAAAAACTAATTAATGGTGAAAATAAACGAAAAGCAATTCTGGCTGCTGTAAAAGAAGAAATCGCAAAACAGACAAAATCGCAATGATTACCTCAAAAAGGGCAGGGAAAGACAACTAAAAGACCCACAGGAACTAGCAACTTTGGGAATAGATATTTTTCAAATGTAGCAAATAATGTACAACAAAAATTTCATGATTAAATTTGGCTCTGGAACAGTATTAAATTATGCAAGAAATACAATGACAATGCGACCTCTGACAGGGTATGAAGTCAGAAAAAAATAAACAATTGAAAAATAAAAAGTGAGCAGGCATAGTTGCAGTACCAGTCTGTGTACTGGTACTTTTAGAATGCACAAACCGTGTACAAAATCCATTAACTCACATGATAAATGTCTCTTTCAGATCCAGTAACTTCCTGGTCCTTAAGACCCTCTTCTTTGTTGTCATCATTTTAAAAAATAATAGAATTCGTTATGAGCGAAATACCTAAATAAATTCCAGTATACTACAAACTCCTTACTGAGAAACAATCCGGCTTCTCGAGTAGTACATTATCAGCCACAAGACAATCTATAAGAGTGGCACATTAATCGCTGTAAAAGTATGAATATGTTACTGCTGTCTTTTTAGAGCTATCAAAGGCCACTGACAATGTTGATCACAGAATTTTATGAGACGGCTTGAAACATTAGGGGAATAAAAGAAGTGCAGGTCTGCTATCGTCTCTGAAAAACAGAGGACAAAGCCTACAAATAAAGCAAAGACTGTAATGAAACATTGGTAAAATCCCAAATACATTAACACAGGACTTCCCCAGGGTAGCATCTTAAGCCCAAAATTGGTTATGATGCAATCAATGACTTTCCAGTGTTAGAGATGGAGAAAAGATTTCCTTGCTAATGACAGGATACCACTAAAAGAACTGTTTCAAAACGTTTGGAAGAGCACAAGGGCAATTGTAGAAGAGGAGAAACGGAACGATCAGCTGTTGCAGATCATGCTTTCCAGCCAGGTAACCACCATATTCGTTTGGAGGAGACGCAAGTACTAGCGGCCACAAGCAGATATTACGAAAGGCTCTACAGGGAGGAAATCTAAATCGCTAAACACCCTAACAATTTGAAATCGAAAGCAGGAGGGCGTGGAATTAAACGGTATATGGATGCCGGTGTTAAAGAAGATGTGTACCACCCGTCCACTACTGGGTGATGGCAACGGCGATCGACGGCAGCGGACAGCGGCGAATTGCACTGACGTTTTCAAAACACGTGACATCACGCCGCGGTGCGGGAGCGCGCGGATACGGAATTTAGCGGCAGTCAGTAGAGCCAGTGGGTGTGTTGGACTTTCCATCGAGCTACAGACCCCCTTGAAGATGTCTCCCACAGATGGGGACAAAACGTTGGGAATTGACCCAGAGCCGGCCGATGTGGCCGAGCGGTTCTAGGCGCTTCAGTCTGGAACCGCGCTACCGCTACGGTCGCAGGTTCGAATCCTGCCTCGGGCATGGATGTGTGTGATGTCCTTAGGTTAGTTAAGTTTCAATAGTTCTAAGTTCTAGGGGAGGGATGACCTCAGATGTTACGTCCCATAGTGCTCAGAGCCATTTGAATTGACACAGAATTCATCAGCCGACCACGGCATAACAACCTGGATAATTATAATGGAAATGACAGTAACGTTGTAATCACAGATAAAACACCACAGCTACTAGTAGAGAAAGCAAATGAAATGATAAAAGACACAATTTGTCATCGTGTAGTAAAAGTGTACTGAACATTAAGAAAGGAAACAGCATACATCTTGCTCAAAGTGGAAATATAGTTGGGTAGAATTTTGATGAAAGATGAATAGATTGTTTAGAAAATACAATAGTTCAGGAATTTAAATTAGCTGTCAGCAGACGTACAATACACAAATTCACTAACAATGCTCGTTATGCCCTTAGAGTCATTGCAGCACTGTAAGGCAATGTGCAATCTAAATCTGTATACATACTATAAATATTAATTCAATATTTTTCTGAAAATTTTAAAATGTGATCTGTAATTTGAAACTGGAATATGTTATTTGTTATTACTGAAAATGCTGCTGCAAAAATAAAAAATTACATTTTTAATGTAATTTATTTTACACTAGGTCAGTACCGATAGTGAACCGATAAGGGTTGTTTGACAAATTTTGCAACGTTTGTCAAAGATTACAGTAAAATGCTGGCGCCGTTCCTGAAAGCCACCTGTGACGTCAGAGCAAGTGCAGGGTACTTCATTGATAGACAAGTGTTTATGTGGACGCACCTGTTGCAGACAGAGTGTGAAGTTAGATCCATATGAGACCAAATTGCTAATCACGAGACACACAGGGCGTGACAGGAGTCGGAAGATATATAAGCCTCCAGGAACATCAAGATTCTGCCCCATTACTGGTAACTGCTAATCAAATTGTGGCTGTAATAAATGGAGTAAAAGAAATATTGTCGCTGATTTTGAAGACATCGTCACAACATCTCATACGAATCGAAAGATTTTTCCAAATTTCGTCCAAATTAGAAATATTGTGTGGCGTACCCAGTCACTTCGAGCGAACTTTTCTAAATAATAATTCTTATATGTTAAATCTTTTAGGCTCTGGTCTCAGCATTCACTTATGTCAGTGTTACCTTGACTAGAGTCTTGTACCTTTCCTGCTACAGAAAGTCCAGCTACAGAGAAAGAGTAACGTTTCCAGCTATATGTTCTTGTTAAATGTGTGGTTAAAACTAATCATGAAGATATCTCAGTGAGTAAGTTATTGTGTTCCAAAATAATCAGAAGTAATGTTCATCATTACAATTTAAAATAAAGTAAAGGAACTTAAAGTAAATTATTACTGACAAATTAAAATTCAAGCTAAGCATTTTATAATTTTTGCACAATTTTATCACACGCGGCTTTATCAACGTATTATTTTTCAAATTGGTTCATTAGTTTGTACTCTAGCGTTGCAATATTGCTGAAGGGAAGTAATAATCCATTCATTCAAGTGAATCCTAAATTATTTAGTGTAGGGAAGTTCAGTGAAGTCTGTTTGCAAATTTCGTGACTTATATGTTTTTAATGAATGTTACTGAGAGATTAGCTAATTCTTCCTACAAAAGAAAGCTTTCATTAATCAGTCATTTCAATAACGAGCACTTCTGTTAGAGTAATTGCTAACATTTAACGTCTCTTATTCCGTATTGAACTTTTGTGTTGATTAATGTGCCGTAATCATCTGTTGCCAATCGTATACCTAACAACAATGTAATTATTACTCTTCTCATTATCGATTAGCTCTTCACTGTTGACCGTTTCTTTTTAGACATCAATTCATTTGATACTGCTGTGCGTTATTTGGATTTTCCTGGTGCCCCTTTTCGTTTCGTACTTGAGCGATTGCAATATCAACTGTGTGACGTCCATTATTCACAACTGAAGTTAGCTGAGAATGCAGCAAGTTCTTTGTTGGAATAACTTCTTGTACAATTCTTCCCACTAGTAAGTGGAAACGATTGAATTACCGTTTACCTTTTGCTATTACGCTCATGTCATCACAGGCAATAAAGTCGCATTAACGGATTAGTAAAGTGGCAGATCATGTCCAGTGAACAATATGTAATAGAAAATGCCTTCTACACACATACGGTTTGTATTTGCACTTCAACTTCGGCTATGGAATGAGTTTATAGGAATTTCACACAAAACATTGACACAGTCTACACAAACTACAGAAAATAACTATTAAAAAATGACTGCACTAATAGAAGGCTCCCTATAAGGATCTTTTTGAAAAGCTGGGGATCCTAACTACAACGTGTTAGTATCTGTACAAATGTCATCCATGTTAAGAACATTATCAACGATTATCTCACAAACGGCAGAATTCATCATCATGGAACAACAACCAGATGAAACACATTTATTGTGCGTACACAAACAAAAAACTCAGAATTTCACTTCCCACAGAGGAGTTATTTAGTACAACAAACTGCCCAAGGAGATTAATGAGATAACTATCATCTAACTATTTAAAAAGTCATACTACGAAGTCATATATTAGTTACATAACAAAGACGAGGTAATGGTTAAAAATTAACATAATTTAGTAAAGAACAACTCTCGTTCTACAGTACACTGTCATGGTTCAATGATTGTTTCTGTAAGAGCTTATGCTCAGGATCTATGATAGACACATCTTACCATTAATTGTTTTCATGAACTGAATCTCTCATTCAGTATCGTGGGGCACTGCATGAGGTTTCTGAGACAGGTCAAGGGGTTGCACGAGTATCGCAAGATCTTGACGCAAGGCAAGTGTATAATGTTTGAGTTTAGAGAACTACGAGTGTTACCCAGAAAGTATTACAGCACATTTGTTTCTCTAAGAATTCTTTATTGAAAATAATGAGAATTGCACACACGAAAGAATGGTGTTTTATGTACACATCCCATTTTTTCACAGTGTCTCCATCCCTTCTACAGCCTTCATCCAGCGCGAAACAAGGGGATGTATGCCCAGTCGGTACCAATCCTTCACTGTGTCAGTAGCTTCCTCATCGTCCGAAATATGTCTTCCACAAATGACATTCCTTAATGGTCCAAACAAGTGGAAGTACGAGGGGGCTAGGCCAGGGCTGTCATGTGTGACAGCCGTGGATGGTCTCCCCGACCGCTGCAAATCGTGGAGTTCCGCCGAACCGCCTTCTGATGACCTCACCCTCCGTGCACAGCGACTAACTGTGCTTCTGTCGACGGCAGATGCTCCATAGGCTTTGCACAAGCGTTTCTGAATATTCCCCACACTTTCTTTCTCTGCAGTGAGAAATTCAATGACGGCACTTTGCTTGTAACGTGTATCACCTACAGACGCCATTTTGAAGCCGTCCCGCAACTGCGCTATCTGTCAGAAGTGACGGAAACTTGGCGCGCTCATTCAGGAGACTTAACGTAATACGTTTGGCATTCGTAGCATTGTTTTCGGCTGAGAAAAAAATGCGGTGCATTAGTTTGTGTTCAACCCTAATACAATCTCACATCTGCTTGCACCGCTTCATCACTATCACAGATAATTTCTCAAAGATGTTCTTTATGTTTCGAAAACATATAAAACTCCGATGGGGCTGTCGGGACTGTATGGAGGATGAACGATGACAGTGGACAGAACGCATCGGTTTATTACAGGTGCCGCGGTGTTCATGTGTCGACTGTCACTGTCACGCTGAAACAGAAGGTGCTCCATGTGTAGATGAACTCTGTGAATTCAGAATTCGATCAGAGCACTCTGTTCCTACGCACCGACTTAGTTACGTCACACAACTCCTTGTTGCACGTTACAGTTCGGAGCCCTCTAGCAGCGAAGGTTCGCAGTTTGGATCTTCGAAGGAGGAAAGTCAACCAAGTAATAACCGTGTAGTGTAATGCTTCATAGATATGGAGAAAAGAATAGAAAATTCGAAGACACGTCCTAGTATATTTGATCAGATAATATTATTGTAATAATTATCTTAATTGTTTCCTTATTTCATTTAAAACGACGTCTCTCATACTGTTTTGTACACCAACTGTGGATGACTAAACAACTTATTATGTGGTTGTGGATATCACTTCCCAGTCATTCTGGTATACACGCAAGTCCGATAAACGTGGGTCCGGAAATGCCTACTTTCTGCGATAAACACATGTTTATAGGAGGTTCAGAAATGGTTCAAATGGCTCTGAGCACTATGGGACTTAACTGCTGTGGTCATCAGTCTCCTAGAACTTAGAACTACTTAAACCTAACTAAGGACATCACACACATCCATGCCCGAGGCAGGATTCGAACCTGCGACCGCAGCGGTCGTGCGGTTCCAGACTGTGGCGCCTAGAACCGCTCGGCCACTCCGGCCGGCGTTTACAGGAGGTTTTCAGCATTGCGTCCGTTCATGAGAATGCACCCCCTTTCCCTCCGGCGTAAGGAATGACGGACAACCGGTTGTTTATGGTACCTGCTGGCACGCACTAAAGACGTGACCCAATAGTTTCCGCATATCGCTGGCTGGTGTTGGTAGCGTAGACCAATTCCTTCAAGCGTTCCCGTAGCCGAAATTTTAGGGGATTGAGATCTGGGGAACGGGCAGTCCAAGGTGTTGGTGCCCCTCAGTCCAATCTAAGGGTTGTGAAATGTCAACGATAGATGCTCGCCCACATTGTGACGAAAGTGTGCTGGTGCACCATCATGCACGAGCAACAGTTGTATTCGTTTCTTCAACAACGTAGACAATACATTGATGAGAAAGTTCAGATAATGCGCCCCAGTTAACCTTTTTGGTAGTATGTATGGCCTACTAACCCATCGACAAGTATGCCTGCCCATACGTTGATTGAGAATCAAGGTCGAAACCCTCTTTCCTGAACTGCTTAAGGATTCACATCTACCCATTCATGCTGATTATAGAAATTCAAAATACCACCTCTTGTGTACCCTGCTTCATCGCTAAATAAGATCTTGGTTTGAAAAATAGATCTGTGGTACATTATTATATTAGCCATTAACAGAACCGCCGACTGCCGTGATGATCCTGTGGCCTTAGGGCCTGAACGCGCTGTAGATGGTATGGGTACAGCAATTGTTCATGAAGTACCACCCACGTAAGAATGTGAGACGCTCTTTCTACTGGCGTTGCTAATGGTCGCAAACTGGTCCCAGAAGTTTTTCCACCGAACGTCGCATGCGGACTGTACGGGGTACCTGTTTCCCTCAGAGGCTGGGAAGTCTACCACACAGTTATCAGATGGCACTCTGCGTTGGGGATCTTTTCGAGTGTAGAGGACACGGGTTCGCAGACTACGCTCATTTGCTAAACCACAGCATTTCCTATCCGTCACTTCGCTTGTGGTGTAGTAGCCTTCCATTGTTAACAAGTGGTGCAAGAGAGAAAACATAAACGTTCTACGCCATTTGTACGTACATACAGCCCAATAACAGTAAACGTGTATGTGAACCCGCCTTTGGAAGAAGGTAAAACACCATGATACGCACCAAGGGTCGACAGTACTGAAAAATAAGGCGCACAAACACACCCACCCACCCACACACACACACACATACACACACACACACACACACACACTCACACACGCACACACGACGAAAATTATCGTAACCAAAACCACGCAACCCGAACCACACAACTGACTGCAGACCACCCAATGTTACGTAGAGTACTGCGAGTAAGACATCATAATATCCTTCAGACATATTTGACAGAGCGCCAATGAAACGACTGTGCTAATATCCGCAACCAAGCGTCGCGCAGTCCTTCCTATGAACACTTGTTTATTTCGGAAGTACGCGATTCTAGTATTAGCTTCACAAACTTGGGGTATGAATAATGGGAATATAATTGTTTCATACTATGTTCCATTTATTTCACGTGTTAAAGTTTTCAAATAACGTTCCAAAAGATATATTATAAAATTATCGTATGAAGCATAACTTTATTCAGTAATAGTAAATTGCATACAATTTTAACTGTAGTCATGTCATAGAACAAAAGAGTCAGCAGTGTGTAAGTATTAAGATTAGGAAGTAAGTGTTAAGTTACTGCAATAAGATTCATTTGATGATGGCGTGATTACGATTCGAGAAAACATAGCGGAAGATAAAGACTGGCAATAGGTAACAACGATTTTCATCAACTAGGCATTGGACATCCCACTACATCCCTCCCTCTTTGTATTAAACTTTTCAACTTACCACAATTATTATAGCAGTTTTCTCTATAATTTGTTTCGCATTTTCGAAACTTATCTTTTGTTCTGTGGTCCTACACTCCGTTATCCAACGTCATGTCACTTATTTGTGCATACACTGCGCTCATTCATTAATCTGTTCCTATACTAATATGGGCTTGCCACTGACACTTTCTCGCAGCTATCCCGTTTAGTATCCCATTATTTTGCATTTGCTAACATCCAGATGTTGTATTACAATTATAATCCTTCCTATATCCGCTTCTAAATATTTTATTTGTTAGTGTATCATTTGTTTGCTACTTGTTTCTCAATTCCCTGTCAATGTTCCATAACAGCAGAACTATTTAAGGATGAACATTTCCCTGCGCAATGTAGCACGATCCATACGCCTCCATTATTTGTATCAAATTTTGACTAATTTTACAGTTATCTTTATAATCTACTGCCATTACAACATCATGTTTTACAAGTGCAATGACAAAAAATACAACTATTACAATTATGAAATGCCATATTATAACGAACACCGACTTTTCTTAAGCAACATATACTCCTGTGGTTACGTTACTTCGAGTGGACGTCTAAAAGTAGGTTACACATTATTATGGCAGACCAATAATTTTTAAGTGATTGCTGCACTACACTCCAAAGTGAAATACATACATGGCACTATTTTTCAGCATAGTGTACAGGTCTCTGTGAACAACAGTCGGTACGTTCTAACAATCGTTCCTAGAGAGCCATTCGAGAACAGCTATGTGAACGTCGTCATCATTGGAAGATCTTCATCGAAGTCCTCAGTATCTCAATCAGGATCACCCAATTCTCTACAGCCTTGGTCAAACTGTTGGTACCATTTAACTACGGCTGAAATTGGTTGATATACAGCCCGTATTTGGTGGCTAATGTGTGTGCAATTTATAAGTTTTTTCCACAACGTGTACTTCAAATCTGGAGTATGTTTTGAGCTGTCGCGCCATTTCATTCGTACACAACCTGCATCTGTTATCGGAACTGTGTATGCTGGGAACTCAGAACGTGTACTCTTCTTCTGACGATGTGCAACTCTTGGTTCGCAGTGGTCTTACCGTGAGACGAAATGTGTAGCTCCGTTTCTGAAGCCCTCTTGCACAAAGCTTCCCGGCTGCAAATCTCCTGCATGCTTTACGTAAATACCTGTTACATCCTGGAATAAGGTATATTGATGACGAATCGCTTAGCTGCAACCTAAAAGATCGCTCCAAGAATGAATCTTCAATTGTAGAGTGTGAGGATTTTTAAACGGTCCTGAATATGAGGTTCGAACATTTCTTTGTGCATTGTTCACAAGTCTGAGCTATCCAGCAACAAGCCACGATCCTCAGTATCATTTCTCCCATGAGTGCCGACCCTGCACAGTGTGCAGAGAATATCTTTGAAGTTTGGAAAGTAGGAGTAAGGTGCCTGTTGAAGTAAAGCCAAAGTACTCGGTTCATATCCCATCAGGCCCACTATTTTAGACTGCGAGGAAGTATCAATGGAAATATCTTACTGAACAGAGCCTTACTCACTTGCACCCATTTGCCTATGCTACTTTCCTCGTTATCAAATGGTTCATATGGCTCTGAACACTATGGGACTTAACTTCTGAGGTCATCAGTCCCCTAGAACTTAGAACTAAAACCTAATTAACCTAAGGTCGTCACACACATCCATGCCCGAGGCAGGATTCGAACCTGCGCCCGCAGCGGTCGCGCGTTTCCAGACTTTAGCGCCTAGAACCGCTCGGCCACCCCTGCCGGACCTCGTTATCACTGTTTTTCTATCCCAGATAGCAGAACGATCGAATCGCTTCTACTATATTTTTCCTAATATTGGTGTCAATTCGTCTAAAAGTACTCGGTTCATATCCCATCAGGCCCACTATTTTAGACTGCGAGGAAGTATCAATGGAAATATCTTACTGAACAGAGCCTTACTCACTTGCACCCATTTGCCTATGCTACTTTCCTCGTTATCAAATGGTTCATATGGCTCTGAACACTATGGGACTTAACTTCTGAGGTCATCAGTCCCCTAGAACTTAGAACTAAAACCTAATTAACCTAAGGTCGTCACACACATCCATGCCCGAGGCAGGATTCGAACCTGCGCCCGCAGCGGTCGCGCGTTTCCAGACTTTAGCGCCTAGAACCGCTCGGCCACCCCTGCCGGACCTCGTTATCACTGTTTTTCTATCCCAGATAGCAGAACGATCGAATCGCTTCTACTATATTTTTCCTAATATTGGTGTCAATTCGTCTAAAATTTGTATATAATTCACCTGTATTGTTTGCTATATACGTCATCAATTCCATGCAGCAGGTTGCTTAACCCTGTCAGAATTTCTATGTCGTCAACGATGCTTGCTTAGCACTGTATGCTTATTCCTTCATGAGATACTAGCTGAATTTCAGGCAGTGTTGTCCAGATATGAATGTATTCCAATTTCATTAGTCCCCATCCTTCTCGATCTCCCTGTTCAGTTCCTCCGCCATCCTTTCTCTCCATCTGCTAGTCCCCCTTTCTATGCTCCTTCCCCATCTAGATAACAGCTCCTTGCTCGTCTGTCCATCCTCTGTTCTCTGAATTAATTTCTTCCTGCCACCTCTATATCCTCCTCACCTCCTCTACTTGGCCGGCCGTGTTGACCGAGTGGTTCTAGGCGCTACAGTCTGGAACCGCGCGACCACTACTGTCGCAGGTTCGAATCCTGTCTCAGGCATGGATGTGTGTGATGTCCGTAGGTTAGTTAGGTTTAAGTAGTTCGAAGTTCTAGGGGAATGATGACCTCAGAAGTTAAGTCCCATTGTGCTCAGAGCCATTTGAACCATTTTCCTCTAATTCTTCCTGCTCCTCCTCTCACCATCAACACTCTCTCCACCATGTCTCTTCCTCTCTCTTCTCTTTCCATATCATACCTTCTCTCTCTCTTTATCTCATTTTCCCTTTCTCTGACCATTTGCTCTTCTCTCTGTCTTTGTGCCTCTCCTTCTCCACCTCTCAGTCCATCTCCTCTTTGTTTCCTCACTCCACATGCTCTTGCCACTCTTTCTGTCCATCTTCTCCTCTTCCCTTGCGTTTCCCATTTCCTCCTCCCCATCTCTCTGTCCATCTCCTCATCAACCATGTCTGTATCTATGTCCTCATTATCCCTCTCTCTCTGCCAATCTCTTCCTCTCCCATCTCCCTCCACGTCGGAGGTTGCTGGTTCTTACCACCGCAACAGTCCGTCCGAGATAGGAAGTAATACGTGTACCAAGTCTGCGTGAAGTCAGTCAAGTGGTTTAGGAGAAAATGCGTAACAAACATAAATAATTGCTAATTTACATCCATTTTTATAATATGTTAGGATTCCTGCGTTTCATCAACAATTTCTTAGGTGTTGAAATTGAACATCAGTGTCGGTGTCACATCTGTGTTGATTTTATGCGAGAAATATTTGATGGCGTTTCCCCTTATCTGTGAGAAACTCTTTTCTTGTTTCCAAACTGCAAACGGGAATGGGAAACGAGAGATGCTAGACCAGACCATAACTTGGGTACATCGAACTGTCTCACCCAGCACACTACGAAAAGGTTTCACGTAACCCGAGAGCGTACTGAAACGAAATGCTTCCGAAGTTTTTGTGTGAAATTTTTAAATAAAACAAACATTAATATTCTGCCACTTCATTCTTCACGTCCACATATTTGCAGCCCTCTGACGCTAGAGAGTTCCGAATTGTAGCGTGTAAAATAGCGGTGTGTAATGTAACGATGGCGGCGCGTGAGAAACAGCATGCTGTAATCGAGTTTCGAATTGGAAGAGTTCGTCCACACATGGAGCAGCGCCTCTTCCTGCATTTCAATGCCTGACCATACACTAGGGCTGCGACATCTGCCACTATCAGATGCCTTTGGTTCACTGTCGTAGATTATCCTTCACAGAATCGCGACTTGGCCCAACGGAATTTCACGTGTTTCGAAATCTTTACTTTGATACTGTTGAAGCGGTGGAAGCAGAGGTGAGGTTGTGGCTCTTTCAACAAAGTCAAACATTCTACAGCGATGGTATCACCAAACTCGTCGCTCGTTACAAGAAACATTTCCGCCGCTAGGGTGATTGCGTAGGTAAAAAGAAAAAAAAGAAAAAAGAAAAAAATGTATGCACGAAAAATAACGATGTAGAATTTATGAACGTTGATTTCATTTAAAAACTTTAAGTGTTTTCACATAAGGATTTCGGAGGTACTGCTTTTCTGCATGACCTGGGACATAAGCTCTTATATGGCTATGTAGCTCATTTCTGAAACGGAAGAAGAACTACAAATGAAGATTTTAACACCTGAGATACAATCAGACTTATATCCGCTGGTAAGCCACAAACATGCCTTACCATTAATCTCAACATGAACATAATTTACTTATCTCGTATTTTTATAACTAATACATTTATTTCACACATAATATAGTGTATGTGATATTAAATGTTACGAAACACAGATTGAATGGAATCCGCAACGAAACTAGTGAAATGATATGCGTCACGTGATAAGAAAGAGAGCGTAGAAATAACTTACACAGCCACGTAACAGACAGTGCGCAAGAGAAATGTCAAGGGAAGCCTGAAAATATCAGGGCAATTTAATATTTAGCTATTTTACTGTCGTAAAAACACGTAGCATACATTTCTACGGTCTGAAGACGAAAGGTAGTTGGTAACTTTATTAACATGTTAACTGTACATTCTGTTCCGCGATTCACTGTTGCGTTTAGACTTGGCGGCGAACCTCCTCCTTCAGAACATCGGCCCACCCTACGTTCGTTCGCGTCACCTGGGTGCCGTAAACTCTGCACTTTACTCGCCGGTCCCAAAAGCCCTGCCTCTTTTTAGCCAGATCCGCGTCTCTATTTCCTCTTCTCCGTCCTTGGCTGATGCCTCACTTTACAGGCTACATATCCCGGATGGTACGTGTGAGCCGTTAACTGCGCACGAGTACATTTACTCTCACTTAGAATAAGACAGGCTTGTTTAGCGATTGCCGATAAAGTGCGGCGAACTTTGACGTAATGTTTTTTGTTATCTATAGTATTCTGCAACTGTAACAGTTAAGTGAGTCTTAAGCATTAACGGGCATGTTACAAGTGAATGCAGCCATGTATAAGTATTTATTTATTTATTTATTGTTCCGTGGGACCAAATTAAGGAGAAATCTCCATGGTCATGGAACGAGTCAATACATGAAATTATAACACGATAATAGAAACAGATAAAATGAAATATAAGAAACGTATTCAGGCGGCAATTCGTAAGTTTAAATAAAGAAAATCAACAATGTAACACTGGAATTTGCTTACTTTTTCAGCTCTTCCAGGAGCTTCTCGACAGAATAGAAGGAGTGAGCCATGAGAAATCTCTTCAGTTTATACTTAAAAGTGTTTGGGCTACTGCTCAGATTTTTGAGTTCTTGTGGTAGCTTATTGAAAATGGATGCAGCAGAATAGTGCACTCCTTTCTGCACAAAGGGAAATGTATTCGACATGCAGATTTGATTTCTGCCTAGTATTAACTGAGTGAAAGCTGCTAACTCTTGGGAATAAGCTAATATTGCTAACAACAAACGACATTAAAGAAAATATATACTGTGAGGCAATGTCAGAATTCCCAGACTATTGAATAGGGGTCGACAAGAGGTTCTCGAACGTACACCACATATAGCTCGAACAGCACGTTTTTGAGTCAAAAATACCTTTTGTGAATCAGAAGAATTACCCCAAAAAATAATACCATATGACATAAGCGTATGAAAATATGCGAAGTCCTTTTCGTGTTGAACTGTAACTTATTTCTGATACTGTTCTACTGGTAAATAAAGCAGCATTTAGTTTCTGAACAAGATCCTGAACATGGGCTTTCCACAACAGCTTACTATCTATCCAACCGCCTAGGAACTTGAACTGTTCCGTCTCGCTTATAATATGCCCATTCTGTCTGATCAAAATATCGGTTCCTGTTGAATTGTGAGTTGCAAACTGTAAAAAATGAGTGTTACTGTGATTTAGCTTCAAATTATTTTCCACAAGCCACAAACGTATTTCATGAACTACATTATTTGATAATGTTTCAATATTACACACAAGATCCTTCACTACCAAGTTGGTGTCATCAGCAAACAGAAATGTGTTTGAATCACCTGTAATACTAGAAGGCATATCATTTATATAAATAAGAAACAGCAGTGGCCCCAGCATCGACCCTTGGGGAACGCCCCACTCAACAGTGCCCCATTGGGACTGAACATCACAACCACTCTCAATATTGCGCAGAATTACCTTCTGCTTTCTGTTCTTAAAGTAAGAGGCGAACCAATTGTAAGCTACTCCTCTTACTCCATAATGGCCCAATTTCTGCAGTAATATTTTGTGGTCAACACAGTCAAAAGCCTTCGTTAAGTCAAAGAAACCTAGCGTTCTCAACCTTATATTTCATCCGTCCAAAACCTCACAGAGAAAAGAGCATATAGCATTTTCAGTTGTTAAACCATTTCTAAAACCAAACTGTACATTTGACAGCAAATTATGTGAATTTAAATGCTCCAGTAACCTTGTATACGACCTTCTCGATAACTTTAGCAAACACCGATGGCATAGAAGTAGGTCTATAACAGTCAACATTATCCCTGTCTCCATTTTTATATAGGCTTCACTACCGAGTACTTTAATCGGTCAGGAAACCGACCACTCCTAAAGGAAAAGTTACAGATACGGCTAAGTACCGGGCTAACATACATAGAACAATACTTCAGTATTCTGCTACATACCCCGACATATCTATGAGAGTTCTTGGTTTTTAGTGATTTAATTATTAACTCAATCTCCCTCTTGTCAGTATCATGGAGGAGCATTTCAGGTAACAGTCTCGAAACACTTTTTTCTACAAGCGCTATATGAATCCCTGTTGGGACTAGGTTTCTATTTAGTTCACCTGCTACATTCAGAAAGTGATTATTAAATACTGTACATATATGCGACTTATCAGTAACACGGACATTCCCACTACGCACTGATTCTATATCCTCGACCTGTCTCTGCAGACCAGCCACTTCCTTTACTACTGACCATATGGTTTTAATTGTATCCTGAGATATAGCTATTCTGTCTGCATAACACATACTTTTTGCCTTCCTAATGACTTTTTTAAACACCTTACAATACTGTTTGTAATGGGCTGCTCCATTCAGATTTTGACTGTTTCTAACGTTTTGATATAATTGCCACTTTGTTCTACAGGATATTCTTATCCCTCTAGTCAGCCACCCAGGCTGCCTGTTTGTGCTAGTACCCTGTTTTTAACGTTCTAACGGAAAGCAACTTTCAAAGAGCACGAGTAAAGTGTTGAGGACAGCATTATATTTATAGTCTACTCTATCAGCACTATATACATCTTGCCACTCTTGTTCCTTGATAAGGTTTACAAAGGTCTCTACAGCAACTGGATCAGCTTTCCTAAAAAGTTGATAACTATATTTAACATGAGTTACAGCACAAAAATCATTTAGCGTTAAAACTTGTGCATCATGATCTGAAAGGCCATTCACCTTTTTGCTAACAGAATGCCCTTCTAGTAATGAGGAATGAACAAAAATATTGTCTATGGTTGTTCTACTGTTCCCTTGCACTCTCTTTGGAAAGAATATGGTTTGCATAAGATTATGTGAATTAAGGAGGTCTACCAGCATCCTTTTCCTTGCACAATCACTTATACAATTAATGTTGAAGTCACTATATATAACTAACATTTTGTATTTCCTTTAAAGTGAACCAAATCGGAGTCTGGGGATCTATAAATAACAACAGTTAGAAGTTTAACTCCACTAAATTTAACCACACCTGCACAACATTCAAACACCATTTCAGTACAGTACTTTGAAACATCAATTGACTCAAATGGGATACCGTTTTTCACATACATGGCTACTCCCCCACACCGCAAAGAGCTCCTAGAAAAGCTGCCAGCCAACCTGTATCCCGGTAAAGGAAGCCTCTGAATAATCTCCTTATTTAAGAAGTGTTCAGATTTACCAATAATTTCAGAGTCAACATCTATAAGCAGTTCACTAACTTTATCTCTAGTACCTTGTATATTTTGATGAAATATACTAATTCCCTCATTACTCGGATACCTCAGCTTTGTCGAAAGTGGTTTCTTTGTTAGAGAGATTTCCCTTAAGCAGGAATACCTATCAACTGACTTCAATCTAAGAAAGATGCAGCTCTAACACCTACTAGTACAGGAATTTTCCCATGAGTGATCCCACCACCCCCACCTATGCTGTCACCTATAAGCTTTGCCAACCTCCCCTTTCCATACCTGTTGAGGTGCAGGCCATGTCTAGTGAAACCCGTCCTGCTGATAGACTCCACCGACACCACTGAAATATGACTCATGCCTTCTGTCATCAGCGCACCCCCAAGTCTCATGTTATTACGCTTGACGGCTGTATTAAGATGAGGCCGATCGTGACGCTGAAACAGTTCCACGAAATGCACATTCGTGTTGTCAGTGTGAGTGGCTATCTTTTCCAGGTTACCATCTATGTCATACTCCCCATCCCTATCAATACTATTACCAGCCCCACCCACAACCACTACCTGATCCTCTTTAGTAAAATTCTTACGTAACCCCATCATGTTAACAGTCACCTGAGCCAATCCTGCATTAGGCTTCACAATGCTGGTTACCTGGTACTCACTCCCCAACACTTCCTGCAACTGCCGGCCTACACCTCTACCATGAGAACTTCCTAACAGCAGAACCTTCTTCTTTCTTTTAGACTTTGCAACTGTCGTAGCCACCGTAACTGCTGAGTTCTGCTGCATACTTCCTACATCTACAACTACTAGAGATTCCTCTCCACTAGACTCCGACAGTTGGTCATATCTACTGCAAACACCAATAGTAAAACTATCTGAAAACCTCCTCCTAGCAGATCTCTTGCCAACAGCCAGCTCCCATTCCCCAACCCCCTTCTCCCTCCTTATCCTATCTAGCTGCTCCTGTGCGTTTTTCAACTGCACCTGAAGGGCAAAGATCTTACGCCCCTGCTCCTCTATCAACATACTCTTGCTACATAACCTGCAGTTGCAGGAGAGGACCTCATCAGAATGCCCACTGGCTTTCCCACTGCATTCCCCCAGTGAAAATACTTCGAACAAGTCTCACACCGCAATCCACCACTCACGAACCTACGGCAAAGCCCACACTTCTCACTCATGGTATAATTTTACAGTTATCGAAACAAGAAAACTACTTTAAGTTCCGCTACTACAATAAGATGATGTTAAAAAAATGACTACAATAATCACAAACTTACTCTACAAGGGAAGTAACTATTATTATTAACACTATTAATCAACAGCAAACGAGAATATAACAAAAGACTAACACAGAAAGAAAATCAAACATCTAATGACACAGTAACGAAACTGAAAACAGTTCCCAAAAAATTCTTCTGAAATTATTTCACCAGAAAACACCAAGATAAACCGGTTGAGGACTAATAAAGTTCCTAAATAAACCTCTATACACATACAATTAATTATTACTTAGCTTTCCATGCACCGCTACAGCTGCAACTGGTCAGCGCGGAATGTAAACACAGGTAAGAGGTTAAGTTGATCGATACGAAACACTCACAAATATCAGGGTACAACACAAGAAAGGCGGAGGTGAACGAAGAAACCACTAATAAGTCACTTATATAGTAAATATTATCACAAAAACCGTTAAAATATGTATCTGAAACCTAAAAATATATGAAAACTTAGAGAGCGATATTAAACGCAGTCACGCGCTTATGACGTCACACCAAAGTACAGAATGTTGATATTGGAATGAGGTATATGTGCAGATAAAAACGCTACAGTTAATGGATTTTTGAATCATTTCCTTTCGAGGAATGTATTTCGCAGAATGTTTACTGAAATTTATGAATTTTGATAGTAGTTCAAATGGCTCTGAGCACTATGGGACTTAACGTCTGAGGTCATCAGTCCCCTAGAACATAGAACTATTTAAACCTAACTACCCTAAGGACATCACACATATCCATGCCCGAGGCAGGAGTGAAACCTGCGACCTTAGTGGTCGCGCGGTTCGAGACTGTAGCGCCTAGAACCGCTCGGCCACCCCGGCCGGTTTTGATAGCAGTGCACACGATTATAAACGATCGTTGGCTTTCTCTTCCTCTTTTTTTCTTTTTCTTTTTAACATCAGCTGCGATCGCACAAATTGGTTCACCAATTTACTCTGGACTAGGTAGCGTTGTTTCAAAATAAATCTTCATGTATTGAAAGTATTTGTCTGTTCGACAAATTCATTTGTATAGTAGATCACCGTTAGTTTCAGAAGTAATGTTGCTAACTTACGAAAGTCGATCATTTTTGTGGACGTGGAGCAGCGGATGACAGTGTAAGTAATGGAAGTGGTTTGCGACCGATTTTTTACGTGCGTGCGTGCGATGCACCAATTGCGACGGATTATACGTTGCTGCTGCAATTCAATTTCTTTTATTATTTTTGTTCACCTACCTCTTTACAGCGGTAGATCTTCACACGTAAACTCCTGACGGCAGCTACTTACGAGATCACAGAAAAGCAGTGTTGAGGAAACTGTAACCTCATAGCTACACGCTGGAGGCCGCTATAAGTAAAATTTGCTGAAAATTGTCTATGTACTTTAAAGAAATGATTCGGAAAGGGGATGTCACTCGTACTTTAAACATGAAGCTCAAATTTAAACCTTCAATAGATCTTTATTGCCGTTAAGCAAGATCATCAGCCCACATTTACGAAAATTACTAAAGTTTCTATTCATAGTTGTCACCATACCTAAAACAGCCACAACTTTTACCTTCCCAAATTCCGAAACCAATTACTAGTAACTCAGTCAATGATCAGCCAATTACTTCTGCACACGATATTCAGTGGTTGCCTTTAGTAAATGTTTATGCTCGCCATAAAATACTATGTAAGAATATACTCAGTACCGCCACGCTATACAATTCAAAGTTCACTCGCGATTTTCGTCGGAACGAATTATCACAACACTCTAAAGTTTTCATAAACAGTTTCTGGTCACTACCAGATACCATTACCACTGGACCATAAAGCGGAAGTCATCCCAAGACTTCTTCTTACACATAATGCGAAAAGTCACATCCAGCATAACCGCCTCCAATCAAAGCTAGCTCGCGACTCTCCTTCTCACTAGTGATGGGGAGCTCGTGAATGAGTCGTTTAAATGAACGCTTCACTCCAGTGAAGTGTGAACTAACCACTCAATTTTAATGAACTGGCACTTCAAACTCTCCACAGATAGTACACTCCACACTTTTTTTCTAGTTCGTTCACTCACTCTCTTCCCCTCTCCCTCTCCCACTACATTGGCGCTACGTCACTCATTCTCCCTTTACTTCAATCCTCCCTGTACTGCCTGTCGACGAATCGCACGGTGAAATACACTTAGAACAACAGTTGCACTTTGCTTTCACATAACCTAAATCGGCGAAGAAACCCCAAATTTCACTACTTTTACGCGATCGCGTGTTGCTAGCCATTGTATAAGCGTGAACAGACACAAAAACTGCTTTCGAATAAAATAAAGAGGAATTTTACCTTAAATCGTACCAATGACTACAGGTGACAGTTTACGTTTTGAATTTAGAGGGTTATTATTCTCAATAAAAATAAAATCCCGGAAAACTTCTGAATAATTACTTAACGTAGGTATATAGACTTTGTGACAGTGGTAAACATACTCATTCTATTTTGGATTAAATTTTAAAAGGAACATAAACTTGGACTGCATTTCGTTTGTAGCCCAAGTTTTCAGTCCATAAATACAACAAATACGGTTTCACTTGGCAGATGAAGACTTTTTGGCGCTTCATGAGAAAATGTCGAGCAAAATTAAACGTAATACCTTCTTTATATGTGACAGGCTTCTCTGTTTATCTTTCCTTTGTCCCCTTCGACCATCCTGTATTTAACTCGGACGCTGTAAGACGCAAAACGTTGCGTGCACGTTACCGCATAGTTCGGCCATCTGTTGGTAAAAATATGAAGTATTACGAAGCTTTATTGTACGAGCGAGGCGAAGCGAGCAACTTCGCCAGGCTTCCGTACTTCATGAATGAACTACTTCATTTGAACGCTTCACGGCAAAGAGTGAAATGAATGAAGTACTTCACGGGAATGAACGAGTTCGACCCATCTCTACTTCTCACTCTCCCACTCCTCCAAACTACATCTCCTCGCTAGGCGGCCAACCGTCTCGCTTCTCATTGACTGTCAGCACTTACGACCAATGAGAACTCACATCTAGGGCGCGGCTCGCGCCGAAATCTAGCAAGCACCAACCACTTCTCTAGGCTCATTGACGTCATCAAATTAAGTAACACAAAACACTCTAATTAAATAAACAAAACAAAATGAATTATTAGCTTTACTCTATATCTGGAAATTTATTATATAGTCGCGAATGTTCTGGCTGTCTTATACATAAGCATACATACTTGGACAGCCGACATTCACTAGTAGGGGAACCACTAGTGGATTCATTCCCACGTTACAGAGTTGGAACACTTGCCAGTTCCTGTAGAGAATTACATGAATGATTTTTAATAATGCCGAACGTCCCACATACTCTCACGCACGCATTCTCATTCACACGCACCCTAACACACAATACACATATTTACTTAGAATTCTTGAAATTATTATTATTATAGAAAAGTGATAGAGATTTTCTGAAACTAAAAACTTTCCAAATTTATGTATGAACACTGAAAGTGTTATCAGATCATCGTACATAGTCACTGAAGGTGAACTATTACATCACTGTATTTATTTAAATTCTAGACTGTCGGAAAATTACGTTTTTTATGGAATTTTACTAACTTCCAAAATACAACTATTTTTGATATCAGACGTTGACATATTGTTTGTTTTTACAACAGAAGGATGTTCATCAAATATGACGTCCCTCAGGCTATCCCTTTATTAGTTATTAATATTTTTAGTTTCGTATAATGTAAGTGGCCTGCCAGCGCTACTCCACGGCTTTCACACTCGCAGCTGCAACAGATGGTCGTGACGTCAGTCTGCAGGACACAACTCGTCCTTCACTGACCGTATAATAAATAATCTACCGGCTTACATTGCAGCCCACATACATTCTGAAGTATAGTTTTTAATAGAGAAACGGGCGATAGCGCACTAGTTTCGACGCCACAAGTTCACCACAGGTGTATTTCCAAAGCATTTGTTATTCCGACTGATTAGTTTCAACACTACATTTGCGACATCCTCAGACTCTGCTATTAACTAAATTAGTACTCCCAGTCACAGGTTCGTGTCTCATACAACATACACAATAACTAGGTGCATTGGACCACTGTTCGCGGAGGGTATATTTCGAACTACTGCACTTGAAGACGGCGGAAATGCAGCGATGAAACTAGTCGTCTAAATAATAAATACTTTGAAAATACGGCGTGGCTTTCCACTTACATTATTGATGTTGGTAATGTCAGGTATTTATGATGAACTCATCCCACACGTCGAAACTGCACATCTTCAGACGTTTCCCAGCATCGAGTTTGCTCACAGAATCAACTAAAATATTTTATATAATTGTGCAACACATACACATTCAGTGCCCCTGAATACCACGTTAAATGACATTCGATTCCATAGTGGTGGCCTCCTCAGCACATGTCAGCACATCGTCTGTCCCATATTGGCTCCGTCTCGACTCTATCAACACGATAACATTAAATAAAAGAAAACGAACGCTGCCGCACTTTGGAGTTACGCCTAACAAATCTGTCTCCCTCTGCGCACCCCGATATGCCTAAATTATATTGGTGACTGCACTAGAATACCTACGTTTTTGCATCATAATCGCTTGACTACTATTATGCTAGCATGTAGATAGCTACTAAATATATCCAGCAACGATTATCTTTAAATCATGTCGCTTAAGTGGAATTTATTGGCTATTATCAAAAGGGAAAACACTACGTAATGCTCTGCAAAATTATATTAACTGATCACGAACCGACATTCGGCTTCTCAGGCCATCTTCAGGTGACAACTGAATGTCGCAAAGACATTCGTTTGTCACCTGAAAATGGCCTAAGAAGCCGATAACCGGTTCGTGCCCAAATAAATATAATTCTGCACAATATTACGGATTTTTTTCCTTTTTAATATTATTATTATTATTATTATTATTATTATTATTATTATCTTCTGCTAAGCCACCACGGAAAATTCAGGTGATTCAAACAGAAATTTATAGTAGTGAGTTTCATTAGAAATATTCAACACAAACTGTGGGTTTAACGGACATACAGAAATACTGCTACTTTCACATTCTTTATCTAGAAAAAAGGTGGTTTCAAATAATTTTAACTTTTAGTAACGTTTTGCTGTTTGTGTTGTTCGTATTAATAACGCATATCTCTCCGACGTTTTCAGGTGAGACAAGAGCATTAGTGGACATGAAGGGGTCAATGAACAGATAATCGCATACGGTTTGGAACAAATTTGGGACATAGTAACAGCCATAACCTTCTGCAATTACATCATCACTTCAAGGGAAATCCCTATAAATTGGTTTGGTTTACTACTGAACTAGACAGAAAGTATGGACAGGACAGGTACCAGATGTTGTAAATACCTCTAATCACTAATTCAGATGCAAAATTTGGAAGGAGTGGTTTCTTCCTTCTATCACGCAGAATCTGAAAAGTTTCTTTTAAATTACGTATTCCAAATGCTGTGCTGTATTATCGCCACAGCATCAAAAGTTATGATTTTGTAAATAAGTTTGTGCTGTAAAGATCGTGGTAAGTTTTTTTACAGGTTTTCGCTGAAGCCAGGTGTAAATTTTGTGAACTATCATATAATTTTAACAGCCTTGATTTTCCGATAGCCTTTCTCTCAGAAATTCCTGTGTTATTGAAGATTTGTTTTTAATGGAGGGGGCTTGCACCACTTGTTTTGCGTGGCACTATCACAACACAGGCCTACATTGAAGTTTTAAGCACTTTATTGCTTCCCACTGCTGAAGAGCAATATGGGATGGCGATTGCATCTTTCAACACTATCGTGCACCCGATCTTAATGCACGGCCTGTGGCGGACTGGCTACACGACAATAACACCCCTGTAATGGACTGGCCTGCGCTCATTCCTCACCTGAATCCTATAGAACACCTTTTGCATGTTTTGGAACGCCTACTTCGTGCCAAGCCTCACCGACCGACATCGAAACCTCTCCTCAGTGCAGCACTCTGTGAAGAACGGGTTGCCATTCCCCAAAAACCCTCCAGCACCTGATTGAACGTATGGCTGCGAGAGTGGTATCTGCCATCAAGGCTAAGGGTGAGCCAACACCATATTGAATTCCAGTATTACCGATGGAGGGCGCTACGAACTTGTAAGTCATTTTTAGGCAGGTGTCCGGATACTTTTTATCACATAGTGTATATTAGACTGGTCGGCACCCGTGGTGTGAAAGGGGCGCTCCGTCGCAAGCTCTGATTGGAGATGGCGATGGCCACGACGTGTGCGTGTCGTGTCTAATACGGTGTTCTGGGTGTACTCTGTCCCTCCCAGGTCAGTGCCCTTGTTGCCACTCCGGATTTAGGCGATGTCGGGTTCCGCTGATCCTGCGAGTTCCGTACGCAAGCAATCCTGGACTTTAGAGCAAGTTGTGCCCCAGGTTGGAATGCTGTTGGTAGGCCTTTGGACCAGAATAAAGTGATGCCTGGTACTGGAGGCTGTCTTCTAACATATGTGCCTACGGATCAGTGGCCATCTCGTATGGCGGCAGGAAAAGTATCATACACAAGACATTACTGTCCAGTAATCAAATAATCGAGACCGAACGACATGAACGCCATCCGTTCTACTGGTCGTCTCCAGCATACACTCTGCTCTTTGACGCCATTCGTCAAGGTCTTATCGTTTGTGCTCTTTACTAGTTGGCAGCAGTATTCCGTTCTTGCAACATTTCCTCAATCGATTTGTTTCAGTATCTTAACTGCTTTGTCAAAACCCATATATGCGTTGTTCCGTCACAGAGGTGCCGCAACACGACGTGGCATGGACTCGAGTAATGTATCAAGTAATGCTGGAGGGAACCGCCACCATGAATTCCGAATGGCTGTCGAAAAATCCGTAAGAGTATGACGGGGTAGTTGCAAGGTATCCAAGGTATTTTCAATAATGTTCATTCCTGGTGAGTTTTGTGGCCTGCGGGTGTGTTTAACTCATAAGACTGTTCCTGGAGCCACACTGTAACAATTCTGGACGTGCTGCGTTGTCCTGCTGGAATTCCCGAAGATCATCGGAATGTACAATGGATATGAAAGGATGCTTACCCACGTGACACCTGCACACGCCCCACACCGCTACAGGGCCTCCATCAGCTTGAACAGTCCCCTGTGACATGCAGGGTCCAGTTGGTTCATGAGGTTGTCTCCATACGACAGAACATTTTATTTCCCACTGTTTGTATTTTCATAAATAACTTCATAAGAAGTTGTCAGCATGACCACGAAGGATTCAGGATTCGCGCTCATGGTAGTGGAAGTTCAACAACATAACAAAATAATTTTTTTACATGTGAAATTCAATATTTTTTCTGTGATTATTGGTTGCATTTGTTACTATTGGTACGTTTCTCTTCATAAGTAAGAGACATTATTTGATGAATTTTGCACAGCATACAAACCATACCTACAGGTGTATGAAACTCCAGAATTTATTCAATTGATGAAAAAATGTATGAACTGTTATATTTTAAACTGCACGTTTAGAAGAAACTCAATTTTTATAGTTAATTATCACAATTTTTACCACATTTTTAATATATTTGGAAAATTCTAGAGTTTCCGTCACATTCCATCTCTTCTCACTGCCCCGTTACGCTAATATGATTCAATATGCACTCTGCAATAGTGGATACCACGCTGAACGTCCTGCAGGGTTTCTGACTCCCAATGAGTTCGCCTTAGATCTTGATGGTGCGAACCTTTGTGATCACTGTTACGCGCCGTTTATCATTCAGTGTTCATGGGCAAGTTAATGGTTTGTTTAGAAGATTTCTTGATAGCTGACGATGTCCATTGTGTGAAGTGTAACGCATACATCCCAGAGAAGGTTGACTTCTGCACCTCACGAACACTCATTTTCTGTCGCCTTCTTGATGCACATGGTGAGTCGTTCGCAGCTAATATTTTTGCTGTCGTAATTTTTAACGCAGCAACATTCTGTAAAAGGTGAGTGTGTGAAATGTGCTCTTGGTCGTTTGTGTTTGGCAATTGCTCTCCTGTATTTCACCATGTCTCTCAATTTTCCGTAATAGTTCTCCGTGACCTCTTTTGTTTCACAAGTTAAATACAATCCCTCCATAGACACTAGAATTGTCTGCTTCTTAGTTGCTAGGATTTTCATAGCGGGAATACATCAACCAGATTGAAAAGACTTGAACAGGGTAGAGTACCGTGGAGAACTGCATCAAAGCAGTCTTTGGAATGAACACCACGGCAACAACAATAATGTCAATAACGACAACATTTTCTCACCTTTGACGGGAGATATGAAGAACTTTAGTTCAGCATTTATACACCGTCTACTGCAGCAGTCGACGCAATCGCCTTCCCTTCTTCCTTACGTGGAAACTATTTGCTTGCGACGCTAGCTCACAGTGCGCGAAAATCCACATGGTGCTACTTGCCCTCGTAAAATGTTGACAGATGCTCTAGCGAACTCTGTGCCATCTCTTATTGGTGCCGGCAGGGTAGGTCAGCGTTATCGGTCAGAGGGTTAACTGCCATCTATAATGAAAGACTGAGTGAAAGGCTCAACGATTAACCTGAATGGGTGTCATAGGACGTCCGCCCCGAACAATGTAACGAAAAACGCGAAAAAAATCAAATGAAAAGAAAATTGTTTTCCACAGATAAGGATGTGGTCCTGACTACACATAACAATAATTTCTTACCGGATCTGGGTTTCAAAATAACTGTACTGCTCACAACAGTTCCTGTCAACGTTGCCACTTCTTAAATTACGCAAGGCCGGTCGGTGGGGTAAGTTCCTGACTATGAATCCAAAGATATTGGGTGTGATTGTTTAGTTAGCATGTATGAATGAGGATGACATGGCGGCCGGTCGGTACTGCAGGGCCTTGCGAGACCCGTACAGATGGGGTTCGTTATACCGCAGGTTTGAAGGAGGCGTATTGGTAACTCATCTCTCAGGCCTCTGGTGCAATTAGATTTCACGACTCCTGTCCACGACATAGCAACGAGGCCATTCTAAACAAACTCGTCAGTGAGAGAGGCGGTGCAGTGGTTAGCACACCGACTCGCATTCGGAAGGACGACGGTTCAAACTCGCTTCAGGCCATCATTTAGGTTGTCCGTGATTTCCCTAAATCGCTTCAGGCAAATGCCGGGATGGTTCCTTCGCCATCGTTCCCTAAACCCACGGGACCGATGACCTCTCTGTTTGGTCGCTCCCCCAAATCAACCAACCAACCAAACAGCTAACTTAGACCTGCAGCACGTTCTGTCTGCTGTTTACACCGTCCGGTGACTAAGCAGCTTGTACAGCGCACTTCCGACAACGCCACGCACCAATCCTTGTTGACTCAGGCCCATGTTACAGTTCCCAGACAACCGACCAGACGTTAGGCATCAGTTGTCGGCGCTGCAGCGGGCGGCGCGCAGCAGGCGGCGCTAGGCGAGGCGGCAGTCAGGTGTCCCTGCCGTGCAGAACATCTGCCGCGCGCTGCCCCGCGCAAGCAGCGGCGCAGTCGGCGCATGACGTGGCTGCCCGGGCCAACAGCTGACGGGCGCCGCCCGCCGATTACCGCATTAGTATGCACCGCCACGCACTGCCAGCCGCCGCGCTGTCCAGCGCAGATGCCGCGGCGCTGCAGTGGACGCCGGCGGCGACAACGCGCTGCTGGACACACCTACCAGCGACCGTGTCTCCCCTGTGAATCTCCCACCTAACCAGTGAGCGATTTGTGCTTTTACCAGTAGGGGGGATGTCTTAGGGGGTTAGTATAATTATATATGTTACCAGCTTGGACCGTGGCGCTACCTATGGTTAAACAGTCATTTATAAATAGATGTTAATGCCGAAACTCACTATTCACGCGTATGCACTATCAGAAAAGCCATTCCTTATTATAGCTTTAAAAGTACATTATACTGTAGGTAAAGCTTATTTACAAAATCATCTACATACAGGTATACGAGGGGAATTCAAAAAGTAAAGGCACCTTTGTGAAAAGCTGTACTTATTCTGGTGATAGGAAACTGAAACATGAGTTATTTTTCTACGTAACCTCCCTGGACTTCAATGCAGTTTTCCAGACGATTACGGTTTTTTTTTATTTCATCAGAAAATACGTTTATCGGTTGCATCTGTAACCCATTTTGTACCGCAGAAATGACGTCTTCATCACAGAATGTGGGCGAGCGTTATCTTGCTGCAGGATGACACCTCTTCACAGTTTTCCACGACATTTGGATCTGATTGCAGGTTTTAGTTTCGTACGCAACACATCACATCCACCATACAATACAGACCTGGCTATAAAGCCTCGTTTACGCTGGGGCGACGTCTTGCAACATTGTGGCGTGCTACGGAAATGTGGCGTGCGTCGTCTTGTCATTAAGTTCTAAATGTTATGAAATGCTTAACTACTACATAACACTTTTTCAAAATTAATAAGCAAACATATTAATAGTATTAACAGTAATGTTTCAGTGTACGGCTCCACAAAATAATATCTAAAGTTTTACTCCAGTGCGTGAGAAATAAACATCGCAGGTTGGGATGAATAAACCAAAACCAGAGGAGGGGATGGTGTGATGCAGAGGGGGGGGGGAATCCCCCCATCCCCCCCACCCTGCAAATCGCACACTGCACCTAACTAACCAACTCAGCCCGCATCTCGTGGTCGTGCGGTAGCGTTCTCGCTTCCCACGCCCGGGTTCCGGGTTCGATTCCCGGCGGGGTCAGGGATTTTCTCTGCCTCGTGATGGCTGGGTGTGCTGTCCTTAGGTTAGTTAGGTTTAAGTAGTTCTCAGTTCTAGGGGACTTATGACCACAGCAGTTGAGTCCCACAGTGCTCAGAGCCATTTGAACCATTTTTAACCAACTCACAACCGTGGCCCGCATACCTGTTTGCATCTACATTAATTCAGAATAAACAGCTGTAAGAGACCACACAAGTACAATGTTTACATGCTTATGGCAGCCATCTTGCATTACAGTCACATGACCCCAGCCTTCAATGCGATTTGTCAAAAGGGACAAGGCAAGTTTTGCACCCAACTTTGAATCGAACCACACTTTTCGTGAGCTGTTTTCCGTAGGACATGGAGAGCTTTGAGCATAAATAGCATTTCAAGCATGTGTAAAATGTCATGCTCTACAATCCAGAGTTGCCAGCTCAATTTTTTTAAAACGTGGACATGGACAGTTTTGCATCCAAGCGACTCATTTGTACTCTGCAAGCAACTTCGTTATGTTTGGTGAACGGTATTTCTGACATCACTCTGTCTTCCCAATGTCCTGTTACAGTTCTGAATGGAGCGTGAGAAGAACGATTGTTGATAAGCATTCGTGCGTCCTCGATTCTCTCTAATCATGTTTTCTTCGCCATTTTGTGAAATATACGTAGGTCGTAGCGATCTGTTGGTTGAGTGTTACGTGTTTTCTGTAAAGTATGACATGTGAAACTTGCGGCCAGTGAAAATAGCGACCAGAAAAAGTGGAAAAAATTCCACTGATCCCGCTGTCCTGATTCAGCAGATTGCTCAGCAGCAGAAGAGCTGAGGGCCCTTACGTGGTTTAATGATGAATAGTACTGGAGATGCTAAAAAAAACCGTAATGGCAGAATATTTGCATTAACAAATGATCATAATTTGATGTATTCCCTGTTGGACGTAACTGCAAATTGTTTACTCATAACCTGCTCTGCACAAACCTACAATGAAGTATATCAAAACCAAATTAGAGACATTGAACATGGAAGCCGCATCTCTTCTACTTGACAGGTCATACTTTAAAATGACTATAAAATAAAATATGGTCCACACCCTTATATGAGAATAAGGAACATGCACTGTACATAAGTTGCATTTTCATAGTTACATATAGGTGCCACAAGCTTTCCTCTCACTCTTATCGCTATGTCGCCATGTCTTCTGTAAGTGACTTCAAAACATGA
The DNA here is from genome assembly GCF_023898315.1 of Schistocerca nitens. Classification (NCBI taxonomy): domain Eukaryota; kingdom Metazoa; phylum Arthropoda; class Insecta; order Orthoptera; family Acrididae; genus Schistocerca; species Schistocerca nitens. The sequence goes on along the minus strand of NC_064622.1, from coordinate 378,780,371 downwards.
AAAGATTTTCATCATAGTGATAGTTCTGCATATTATTGCTATTACATGGAAGACATATGATTGTTATAAAATTGTATCTTAATTTTTTAAGGGGGCAGTTCATTACGATTTTCTACTTATCACAGAGTGTACACTATGAAAGAAGTAAAAGCAGGACTTAACTTTAAGACAACTAGAATCATATAAATGTTACTGGTCACAGGCAAGGTGAAGAGTAGAGATAGTTTAGACAAGGCGGCACAGCACCTCATTGCAGGCATACAAGGCATTTCCGGTGGACAAAGAGTTTCAGGTGCAGGTAGGTCATGAATTGCTGAAAAGGGATTTTTGAGGAATATTGGGCGCAAATATCACAGTTTTTAAGGTCGCAAGTTTCACTGGGAAGTGTTTTCATATATCAGCTGCAGCTGTATCTCATCTGTGAATTTCCCATGTAACTAACAGTGCCACAGCCCACACCTATGCATAATCTACATCCATACTCCACTGCCGACCGCGGTGGTCTCGCGGTTCTAGGCGCACAGTCCGGAACCGCGCGACTGCTACGGTCGCAGGTTCGAATCCTGCCTCGGGCATGGATGTGTGTGATGTCCTTAGGTTAGGTTTAACTAGTTCTAAGTTCTAGGGGACTGATGACCTAAGATGTTAAGTCCCATAGTGCTCAGAGCCATTTGAACCATTTTGAACCATACTCCACAAGGCACAGTGCTGTAACATACGGTCTATAGCAGTGTCACTCTAAGGTTTCCTGCATCAGTTTGACAGACCGAAATGGTAGTCTGCCGTATGGAAAAGTACCTTCAAAACCATACTGACGGCAGCGCTGCAGTGACTGTATAAGTGTCTGACAAGCCCATGGCGTGTTGCCACGAGTCAAACGCTGGAGTGACGGCCGGGGTTGTCTGTCGGTTGGCTGGCCCTGGATGTTCCAGTCAGCAGCACAGAGCAGCAGCATTGACAACAACTTGAATCACCGAGTTTGGCTGCTGCCTCGAGTAACTGATAAGTGGGGCGCAGCACTACGCCATCTATGTGAGCTAGCCACACTTATTTTTGAATCGGTTTGGCTGGTCCAAGTAATCGCCGTGGACTGCAGTGGAGCAGCCCTAAGCAGCATGCAGAAATTCTTTGATGACCAGCATGCGAGATGGATAAAGGAAGAAACAGTAGTGTCATGTGCTGTGAAAACACTGGTGTTTTGGCGGTAGTCAATTTTAATGTACTGTGTTCTTTTGAGTGTCTGATTATGAGGTTACTTGCTCTGATATGCTATATCTGTTGTTGGTTTGTGTCCCAGTTGCATGGTCCTGGGACCGAAGGAGATTATTGCTTAATAATACTGAAACTGTTTAGAGTACTTTCTTTGTTTGCTGTGCTTATAATTAAGGATTATTACTGGCCAGTTTATTGATTATTTTTGGATATTAACTTTCCACGATTTCTGTTGTTGTGTAAGCTATTATTTTACAATACATGGTTGTCAATACAGGTTATTGTAAACGAATCTCATGCTTATACAATCCTCAATCTTAAAACCATTCCATCCAAAGCCAACAGTACAACTGATAGCAGGGTGTGGTTCTTTCTTAGATCCTAGACATAGCTTAAGCTTGGTGACAGATTCTGTCTTCTATTCGTTTGTTGTGTTGCTGAAACGGCTGCTGGGAATATGCCAGGTGCCATGTGGCTGCAGAAAGAAGAGATGGATTATTAAGTGTCCATTTGATGGCATGCCCCTATAAGCATTGTGGCGAAGCATTTCTAACAACTTCAACAAGGAAATAGATGAATCACTGCAGTTGACAACTGAGGAGAAGACGGATGTGTGTAAGGACATCGACAGTGTGTAAGGACATCGACAACATTGAGGATGGAGGCATTACATGAGACAGGGCGGTATGTGCAGACTTCACTATTAGTGACATATTGGGTGCTCCATGCTAGCAGGGTAGCAGGACGGTTTTAAATGTTGCACAAGGAGAGGTGGCTAACCAAGCAGGGTCAGAGAGGTGGCAAATCTGAAAGATATTACGTGGGAATTTCTTTCGGAGGGTTTTCCTATTTGGTAGGTGTGAGATGAGTTGAGAGTAGCGACTTCCTTTTGGGAACGCACCTCTAGGGAGTTTCCTTAGCCAGTTGTCACGTTGGGGTGTTTCTTCTCATGTTCTACTTTGTTTGTGTTATATGACCATTATGTGGACTGTTCGGCTGATCACTGCGCTAGGAGACAAGCGAGTGCTTGGTACAAGTTTACAACTCGGGCCAACATTCTCTGTAACGCACTTTTACACGGTCCAGTCACATTAATGTTATCACCAACAATATTCGAGGTCAACTTGCATTAACCATCGACAAACGCCATGTCGTAGCGCTGGCAGTGCATGTCAGGGCGACATTGAAAACAGTGCGATCGTTGTTGTAACATGAAATTGGACAGATTTGCCTGTCGCCCAGAGGGCAGGTTCATTGGCGTTTGGACCAAGGTTGGACGCATTTTCAATACCGTTGAGAAGTCTGTTAACTGTTCACTTTGTTAAAGTGTACCAAGCGTGGCAAAATGGCACTATCCAAAACTGTAGCGAAGGCAACTGTGGTCATACATGACAGGCGTGAATGACGGCCGTGGAGATGTGTGTAGGCAAATAGATACCTGGAGACGAATAAAGTGGCTGCACGTAATGCTTCCTCAATGACAGTTCAGCGAACGGTGCAACGTATGTGCCTCAGCAGCAGGCGCCTCTCTCAGGCTGCCGTGATGACTGCTGTCCAGTGGCGACGAAAGCTACACTTTGCACGCCAATACACCAACTGCACATCCAATAAGTTGGCCTTTTCAAAAGAATTACATTTTATGCTCAGTTTGAGAGACAGCCGCTGGCTTGAACAGCATGTAATGTATGAAAGCAAACCACCTGCAATAAGGATCCATGTTGGAGGATGGAGCGATATGGACTGTGGAATAATGTTTTGTCGCATTCCCCGGGTGATGTTGTCATTCTGGAAGGCACAATGGATCAACACAAGTATGATCAATCTTTGGGGACCAGTGCACTCCTACATGCAGTCTGCTTTTCCTTGGCAAGGTGGCAAACCAGAATGACACTGCAACGTGTCACACAGCCTGCAGTGTACGTGCATGGTCCCAAGATCACCAATTTGAGTGTACTGTACATCACTGGACACCATAGACCGCGGATGTAAGCATAGTCGAGAATCTGTGAAACCACTTCGATCGGGCTGTGGCGCCACGGATCCTCAGCCGAGAAACCTATACTGTGTCCAAAATTACGCTTCGCCAGCAGTGCGTGGAGGAGCGAAACAGAGTTGCCACGTCCCGCACGAACACAAACGTAATCGTACATTTCAATTAACTCTCGCTAACAGGCAAAACACTCACTTTATAAATATGGAAATTGTATCAATGTGATCTGGAAGAGTCACACCACGTTTTGATTTCAGTTTTATCTGCGGCAACATATTATTAAGATGGTATAAGAAAGTGCATTTTCTCACGACGTTACCGAATTTTCTACATGCTGTAAACTTCTTTGTAATTGAAGTTAGGTGAATACATTATGCGAATGAAATCTTAAGAATACATCATATATTTAACGTTCGAAACCAGAACTCCGTCGGTGACCTCCAATTCGAGATTATGTGAATTATATATCGCGCACAATGATCCGCTCGCGCAGCTACTAATTGGGCGCCCGTACAGTTTCGGCATAAGAAGCAAACGGCTGGACCTTATTAATTTTTATGATCCACATATTTAGTTCTAACACAACAAAAAATGAGAATAGGCGTGTTTATTGCAGTGGGAGAACGTACCATAAATACGTCAACCTCTACTGTTTACAAACAATAAAAGCGATGCAGATATTAGGCCCTCTGTATTACAGCAGTTATGTATTGAAAGCAGTAATATTTAGTTTATGTGGTTTATACTGAATTCCTGAGATAAACTTTCTTTGTAACTAGTTGATATTAAGGCTTCTTATTAAAATTTCAAAACCTTCGACGAAATGATTTTGTTACGTATGTATTCGTAGGTACAGATGTGGACAGTGCACGCCAAACATTTAGCTGGATGCACCAGTGCTCCATTTCTATGGGCATAAAGAAAAACTACACTGGTATCACTCTAGTAACTATGACGGAGCCATGAAGTGTTACTATGTCTGTCACTGTTGTCATTTAATGAAATTATTTTCTCCTCCACTGAATTTCCAAAAGGCTTCATTCTGCAAAGTTTCTTCCATGATGCTCAGCGCATGTTTGATGGCTTTCTTTCAGTCTGCAGCGGCAATGTTCGTGACAGCTTTTCTTGTGACTGCTTCGACTGCCGTGAGGGTAATTTTATTATTATTTCAGTCAACGAAACCTATCATTTGGGCTCATTTTAACTCTATTGGGTTGAAATGGTAGTGGCAAGGTGGTAGCCTAATGACTGTAGGGTCATATATTTTTGCCAGTTCGTCGATTTCGTACAGGGGAACTGTAGCTTATGCAGGTTTTTTTCACCAGCTCCATCTTTTTAAGCCAACTACTTACATCGATGATACAACGCTGAAGCCAATCAATCATTTTCTCGTTTTGGTTTGCCGTGGAAGGTGCTTCGTCAGCAACAACTGAATGCAAAGGACCATTATCTAGAACAATTATTGACGGTTTTCCGAGACTTCGAAAGTCTTTGTAAAAGTAAACATTTTTTCGTGAGAATACTCTGTTTTCTTTGATTTTAAAAGCAGCATACTATTTGGAAGAAAACGTTGGAAGGCGCCTGCATGAAGAAGGATAAGTGCTGGTGGCAAGCGTGGCGGGAGGGGTGGGGGATAAAAATCGTAGAGGAAGACCAAATTATGACTACACTAACCAGATTGAGAAGGATGTTGCTTACAGTGGTTACTCGGGGATGTAGAGACTTCCACAGCATCGAGTAGCATGGAGAGCTGCATCAAACCAGTCTTTGTACCGAAGACAACAACAACAACAATATACAAAAATTACAAAATCAGTCTGTAAATAAAATATGTGTTGTCTGTAAATTGAACTTATTGCTACAGAGGTACCGCACAAGGAGAAAATAAAGCTCTTCACATTTCCCACCACGACAAATGTACTAAACGAGTAATTTTAATGATTTTTGAAACAGACTAGTAAAACCACCGTTCGACAATCGTTTGATTTAAGTAATGGGACTCTTCTATTCACTCGTTTGTAGAAACATGCAAACTATGCACTGCATCATTGAATAGTCTTATAAGAGCAGTAGATACAACAAAATTCTATCGGTCAGACTACGATAATGACATATCATTGCACAAAAGGCGTACTTCACACAGCAAGAAATAAATTGTCATTTTCCAAAATCTCATTTACGATTGACGTCTTTTGGGTTAACTATAACTGCTCACTGTTTGCGTCTTTCTTTATTGATCGAAAGTACTAGAGCCACTGTACATTCTACGGTCAATAGCGTATCAGCTTGGAATGACACTCTGTTTCCCTTAAAAAGTACACGAGGCGTATTTGTTACGTTCATTATTCTTTCATTAATCAAAAATTAGGTTACAGACATTGCTGGGGAAATCTAATGCGGCGATGATCAACGCAGAGTCGACATACAACATGATTCTTTTGTCGATGCTAAATTACGCGAAATGAACCCTGCGTGACCTGCAGAATTGCAACAAGAATTACTGTATTTCTATCTGGAAATAATTATATCACGGGACAGGTACTGGCAGCAAGGAACTCGGTCTACAGCTGCTCCAACCATGTAACCACAAAACATGACGTTCTGAACTCACAGCCGATCAGCGTCGATTTCACAATTGACAACTCTCTCACTGCGCGGTCTCCCCTCCCTTCCTTATGTTAAATCGTGTCTTAGGTGTCAGGAAGGACATTTGGACTCAAAATCCATACGCATTAGAAAAATGGATGTATGTTGTTCTAAATATCACCTTAAATCACTGGAAATGTTTCTACGAATCTTGGTACGTGTGTCCTTATTGTCTGGCAAGATTTGCTATGTGGGGAAGAATAACTTATTTGTCAAAAGAAGAAGGAACGTAGCCCATGAAACGTGTAAACCCTTACTTTAGTCTTGGATTACCGGAAAATGAGAGTATTAGTGACTTGCAGCAAAATGTACACATAACTTCAAACCCTTACGAAACCTTTTCTCTCTGACAACCCCTACAAAATGGTGAAAGGAAAAAAAGTTTGTCGCTTACTACATTTTTGCTATTCATGCACACATGAAGCACGACGGTTTAATTTATTACTTCGTTACTACAAATTGTACTTACAACACATTTTGCAGATAATGCTCACGTATATTACTGAATTTTCCAGCAAAATTGCGACACACAATTTAGGAGATATGAATTTTGTAAACACTGAAATGTATGAAAAACTGCCGCATCATGGATGACGTTTTAATTTGCTACTTCTGTACGACTACTCCATTCACAACACATCTAGAGACAGTATTCACGTATATCACAGGACATACTTGCAAAATTATATCACTTGATAACACTTACTTCAGGAGATACAACACCATAAACATTAAGCTGCATGAAACTGAAGCTGCATAGCTAAATTCGCTGGATATACTGGTGAAATATGGGTACAAATATGTGTGAAATATGGTAAATATGTGTGAAATATATTTGATATCTATGTATGCGAGCAAAACTAAGAATAAAATGTTTATCCTGAACCCCTGGAATGATTTCAGACTACTCTGCTACGCATATTGGCTACAATCTCGAAATAAATGCTCAGAGGCTAAGAACCACCAGCCTCCTTTACTGTGGTAAGGATGATAACGTTAAAAGAGAAGGGAGATGAGGATATGTACAGACAGAGAGAGGTGAGGAAGAGATGGACGCAGTTAGGGGAGAGGAGGAGGTGGTAGATAGAAAGAGGGAGGTCAAATGAACATAGAGAAGGGAGAGGGATAGATGTGATGACAAAGGAAAGAGAAGGAAATAGGCGAAGACAGGAGGAAGAACAGATAGGCAGTGAGAGAGGAGGAAGTATTGAGCAGAGAGAGGAGGGAGAAATGGACAGGGAGAGGGAATGCGAGGATATACAGAAAGCAAAAAGGGAGAGATGATGAGGAAGAGGAAGAGGAGGAGGAGGAGGAAGGGAGGGTTGGGGAGAGAAGGAGAATGACAAAGATAGAGTGAGGTGTAGATGGGCAAAATGATGAAGAGAACGAGATGAAATTAAAGGGAGGAGAGAAGGAGATGGACAGACAGGAAAAGAGAAGAGACAGAGGGGGAGGAGTGAATAGATGGATAGAGGGAGAGGTGCAGACGGACATAGGAACGGGAGAGAAAGAAAGACATTAAGAGATGTACAGAGATTAGAGCAGCGGGATGGAGAAGGTGGTCAGAGAGACAGGAGGTATAGGAGACGGACAGGGAGGGGGTGGAGAGGACGGTGCACAGCGAGAGGTGGAAGAAATACATGCCTAGCAACGCCGGGTGTTCAGCTAATTTATAATATAAAGACGTTTGCCGCATCATGAAAACAGCACACTTCGAACGGCGGGATGATCGTTACGAAAGAGTTGGATTAGGTTTTCGTTCTGTGCTGTTGACAAGTTGAGTGTAAGGGTAACGACAGTCTTTAAGGCTCAATGAGATGTGTTACTTGCTTTGTATTACCTGCAACACCTCCACCAGATAGACACCTAGTGCACTGGTAAATACTCGAACATTCGCAGGTTATGCATTAAAAATGCTCATTCAAAGAAGATCATTGCGGGATGAAGGGTATCTTTCTTCGAATAGCTCTCCTCCTTAGCCTGTGACGCTAATGTACGTGTTTATGGTGGCACTCACTTGTACGTGGCCGCTTCGAATCCTGGGATGGGATGGAGGGAGATGTACGGGCGTAAGTAATTTTCGCCACTAGTCTTTAGCTGGCAAGGCGGGGAGGGATGGTGGCGTAAAGTTCCTGATCAATAGAGTTTGCACCAGTGTTCTAGATTAAATTACAAACTTCTCTGCAGTGTCTCATGGAGTGCGCGTATATGGTACTTTAGATATCAGGATGGGGACGTTAACCTCGGCGACACTATTGCTATTATTCGAGAGGAGTAGAACTTGCTGAACCTTCGCTTTCTGTTCGACATCAGTACTTGGCGAGAAAATTTATTTGCCACAAAGTTCGATAGCCCAATAGTAGATTAATCTCACTGGTACGGGAAATGAGAGACAATCTTCCTCTCAAAAGGTCGACATCATAAGCGAGGAACTTTGCTCTCCGCTAGTGGCAGCATTTGACTCAATGCACTCCGCCGATCATTGGATTCAAACAAATAGTTATTTAATCTCATTTGGAGCTCCATTCAGACATCAGCTGAAATACTTGGATATTCACTTTTATAATTTTATGAGAACTGGTTTGGTACATTTGAGTTTCAATGCTCAGAATTACCTTTCTTGACAACCCTTACCTCTAGCGCCTACATATGGCTCTCGATATCTAGAGACTTCAGCAGTAGGATGCGTATTTCTTCCCCAAAAAGCAGAAATAGTCCAAGCAACTTCGCGTGCTCCTATATTGTTCAGCTTATATCATTGAAGTGGTAGTGATTCAACAGTTTTTCATATTTGGTCGTCAGGAGGAACTGCTGAAACTGCTGACAGCGCCAGACTAAAAATACGCATCCGAAGTGGTACAGAAAATTGAATATTCAAATACTGGATATCACTGAAGAAACTCTGCTATAGAAACGAACAGGTATGAGAATCCGCTTTCTATGGGCCCCAGATCGTCTAGAATTGGTCAATAATGATGAGGCTGACAAGATGGCGAAGGTGGTCGGCGTTTTTGGCTCTGTAACGAATATCAGTCTTCCATTCTCCGATCTCAAGCTGTGGATGCGCAACTGACCGAAACTGAATGGACAGAAGAACTGTACTTCTAAATCTGCCATAAAGATCATTCCTCCGCTACGATCCAACGAGTACTCGGCATCAGCCCATGGTTTCAAAAATTTCAGGTGAGCAGGAAGATGGATATTACTTTGGTAAGAATGCATGTAAACTGGAGTTCAACTCCTTCCTACTTACATCGGATAGGCATGAAGGATAAGCTCTACCGTGGCTATCAGAAGAATGAAGAAGATGATGTCAACCACTTGCTGCTTTCCTACAGCTTCTTCGAAACACAGCAAAACAGGTTACTGTAAAACTTTTTGAAATTGAAAGTGCCCTTTCAACAATTTCTCTTATTTTATGTTATGAAGATCCTTAAATTTACAAAGCCATTCTTTCTTCTCTTCGAGACTATAACGTTAACATATGAAATTTCGTGCTCTTCCTGTGGTTGCAAAAACACTCCAGTCTCCAGATGTATGCTTCTCAGTCTCATCTGAGTTCTTTTTATTTTCTGTAGCCAATGCTAAGCGACCGTAAGGTGGTGCCATTTGGTAGCGATAAGTAAGCGATTAACAGTACGCTGTTTATCCAAAACTAAGAACGTTTTATACTGTAGTCACTTAGTTGTCACGAAATTTCTCCTGTCCTGAATGGAATCTTTACATCTGGCATCAAATTTGAGTTGAGGAAGGGAAAACAAAAAAGTGTATTTAGCAACCTATGTTTCAGTGAGGTGCCTGAAGAAATGGGAAGCCTCGATCCGACGTTTATCTCTAAATAATTACGTTCAACAAACTTCCAGTGAATATTCATTGTGGCGTCGAGGAAAACCCAAATATATCTATCTAGAATTGAATTCGTTCTAAGTTTGTCGACTTCTTACTGCTACAAACGTTGCGTTTTCGTAGAAAATACAAGTTTAATATTAATCATCAAACGGATTTCAGTACATTTCGTTGGTTCTCATTAACATTATAACGATTTTAATGGCGGATATGATCACAGTGTCAAACACGGAAACGACAAAATTCGGACATTGTATTCACGCAACATTTGGGATACGTGTAACAATATTCGTAAATATTATGCTAGGTATCCAACTCTGTATCAGTCCTAAATAAAATGTTGTACAGAAAGATAAATACTAAATTTCACAACGTCAGTAGCTATACAGAGCTACCCACACACACAATTTGTTTATTTGGCTCAACTTCCCTTCATTAAATCAGGTGATATTTGTAAGACTGTGTTTCGTTGCGCTTTATATAGCGAATGTTGACTGTTGTCACCATACTGTACCGTCAGATGAGTAACTAAATCAGCCTGTCTGAATAATGGCATCATACAATTTCCAAATATTGCAACCGTAAAGTGAAATATTAAATAATAATTTTCAGCTTCTGATTAGTAAATGTGTGGGAGTGTCCGTAGTCGTGTCTCCCGCAAAGACAATTCAGATTAGTGTTATATGACTGATTTGCAGTCTAAATATTTTGGTAGGTCATAGCGTTCTCTACAAGAAATTTGTAGTATCAGGTAAGAAATGTGCTATTATCCACATACCGACAAAATATTGTCCTGGCGTGATTTTTCAAATAAAGGTCTCAGGGCGAAGCAAAGCTGTTTCTTCCAAAACGTAAAGCCATGGCGTCCTTTGACTACATAATTAACGATACACAGCTACAGTCATACATCTCGTACAAACTTTTTGGAGTGAAAACGTGTGTAGATACGATTGTCGATAGCAGAGGAAGTCAATGGCCGAATTCGATGCGTTAGGAGAATTCTAGGTAAACGTACTCGTCTATAAAGGAGACCATTCGTAGAACACTAGTGCGACCCACTCTTGATTACTACTAGAGTGCTTGGGCCACTAGAACTTCAGATTATAGGAAGACAGCGACACAATTTACAGGCGTGGTGCTAAAGTTTTGACCAGTAGTTTCGATTAACACGCGAAGGTTACGGAGATACGTCGTAAATTCGAATACGAATCCCTGGGGGAAAGGCGATGTTGCTTACGTGGAGCACAATTGAGAAACTTTAGAGAATCAGCATTTGAGGCTGACTACAAAACGATTCTACTGCCGCCAACGAGCATTTCCCGTAAGGACAGCGAAGAAGAGAACATGAGAAATATCAGTGCTGCTACGGAGGCGTATAGGCAGTTGGTTTTGACTTTTCCATTTGCGAGCTCACTGGTCACTCATTCGGAATGACAATGGTTCAGATTCCTGCGCGACCATCCTGTTTTAGATTATCCGTGATTTTCCCAAATCGCCTTCGGCAAAGACCGTGATGATTCCTTGGTGAGGGCACGGACAGTTTTCTTTCCCGTCGTTCCTTAAACCAAGCTTAACCTCAGTTTCTAAATGACTTTGATATCGACGGAACGTTTAATTCTATGTGTTCGTTCCTTCCTCCATTCCATATGCGAGAGGAATGGGAAAAGGAATGAGCCGTTGTGGTACAAGGCACCTACTGTGATGCACCGTATCGTGACTTGCGGAGTATATACGTAGACGTCAATTTAAATAAATGAATATAGCTTAGGTAGTGTGATACCCATGACAGTTCTCATTAACATAGGACGTAGAACATAGGTAGCGTGAATGTAAATAGGTTTGTGTGAATGGTGCTAGAGTGTTGAATAACTGCCAAGAACTCAGAGAAATAAATAATGAAAGACAGAAAGAAAGAAAGGGAGGCGTACGGAATTGTTAGCTGGGGAACCCTGATAGTAGATACTGCCGCCTAATCGGATAGACTTACTTCCTCCGCGCAAATCGACAACTTTCTTCATTTTGTGCTAGAGTTGTCTCTTAAGTCAGCATATTTAATGTAGGAGACAGTAGTAGATGCTCGTTTGGAGCAGTGTTATGTTTATGTTGCATAGTGATAAGGGATGGGACAGGGTGAAACGTAGTGCTGGCTCACAGCCTCCTAGTCTCGAATGTCTACCGACTTGACAGAAAACTCTGAAACGGACTGGTATTACGTTAAATTAGGAAACGGATCGAAGTCATCTGTCCAGACATTCTGTGGCCATAATGGCACTGAAATAGAACATGAGACAGGAAAAGCCGAAATACTAAACGTCTTTTTGCAAATCTGTTCTACAGAAGTAGATTGCACTGTAGGTTCTCCTTTAAATGGTCGCATAAATGACAGTGACATACATCGAAGTAAGTGACAAAGGGATAAAAAAAACAACTGTAAGCGTTCAACAGAATGAATGTCACTGGATCTGCCAGGATTCGAATTCGATTCTAAGCAAAGTATGTGAGATAAATTGTCCCTCCTCTGACCGCAGTGTACCGTAAGTCGCAGCGAAGCGTTTCTAGTGATTGGAAGAAAACACGGGTCATTCCCGTTTTCAGGAAGGGTCGTCGGACAGACACAAAAAAGTATAGGCCTATATTCCTGACGTCCCTCTGTTGCAGAATTTTTGAACATGTTTTATGCCCACCTATTATGACATTTATGGTGAGTGCAAATCTACTCTGAAGGAGTCAGCATTGGTCACGAAAACAACGATCGTGTGAAACTCAGGTCGCTCCCTTCGTCTGCGTGGTCTAGAAAGTAGTACGTATACCGACCGCCATTTAGATGCCGTTCTCCTTGGCGTCTGAAAGGCGTTCGATACAGTTCCTCACTGGCGACTACCGAACAAAATATTAGTGAACGGAATAACTGAGCAACTGTGTGACTGGGTCGAACAGTTTCCAGCAGCCAGCCATTGTGGCCGAGCAGTTCTAAGCGCTTCAGTCCCGATACACGCGGCTGCTACGATCGCTGGTTCGAATCCTGCCTCGGGCATGAATGTGTGTGTGGTGTCCTTAGGTTAGTTAGTAAGTCTAGGTGACTGATGACCTCAGATGTTAAGTCCCATAGTGCTTAGAGCCATTTGAACGTTTTTTTTAAAGTTTCCAGCAAACAGAATTATACTGGTTGGAGATAAACCGTCAGCCTTTACTGTAGTATTAGATGGCTGCAGAACAATCAGTGGAAGCATTAACTTATGTAAAATATCTAGGAGTACAGAGTGATCTGAGGCGCAACGATCACATAAAAGTACCCGTAAAGTAGATGCCAGACTGAGATTGGAGGAATCCTCAGGAAATGCAGTACATAAACAACAGAATATTGTTTGTCATTTTTGCATCCGTGATAGACAGGATAGGTAGAGGAAGCACAGAAGATCCAAAGAAGAGCAGCACATCTCGTTACTGGCTCGTTTAGTAAGCGCGTAACTGTCACGGAGATGTTCAGCCAACTCCGGTCACAGACGCTACACGAGAGGCGTTCTGCATCACGGAGTGGCTTAACGCTAAAGTTCCGAGAACGTACGTTCGTAGAAGAGCCAACCAATATATTCCTCCCTCTTACGTACACTATATGATGAAAAGTACCTAAAACCCCCCAAAACATACGTGTTTCATATTAGGTGCATTCTGCTGCCAACTACTGCCAGGTACTCCATATCAGCGACCTCAGTAGTCATTGACATCGTGAGAGAGCAGAATGGAGTGCTCCGCGGAACTCACGGATGTGGTCAGCTGACTGGGTGTCACCTGTGTCATATGTCTGTACGCGAGATTCCACACTCCTAAACATCCCTAGGTCCATTGTTTCCGATATGATAGTGAAGTGGAGAAGTGAAGGGACACGTACAGCAGAAAAGCCTACAGGTCGACCTCGTCTGTTACCTGACAGAGACCGCCGACAGTTGAAGAAGGTCGTAATGTGTAATAGCCTGATCTATCCAGGTCATCACACAGGAACCAAAAACTGCATCAGGATCCGCTGAAAGTACTATGAAAATTATGCGGAAGGTGAGAAAACTTGGATTTAATGCTCGAGCGGCTGCTCATAAGCCACACATCACCCCGTAAATGCCAAACGATAACCCTCTTAGTGTAAGGAGCGTAAACATTTGACGATTGAACAGTGGAAAAACGTTGTGTGGTGTGTCTTGTTTCAACGACCTCTGGAAGACTGGTATTTGGCCATTACACCTTATCGTGGTTAATATTATTCAGTCTGTGTGAACCGGTCTAGCTGATGAACAAAATGTGTTCCCTGAACTGTGTAACTGCAGTGTTGAACACAATTTATGCGGAAAAAGTAGTAACTACTAAGATTAACATCAGCAGCACAGTCGAAAAACGGAGTATAGGAATAAATGCAACCAATCAGGTATGAGCAATAGTAATAACACCAGCGATTGCTAAATGTTGTGTCTTGTTCATACAGCATAGACACAATGAGGTAGCTAGGTGCACGCTAAACTAACGCAGACGGGCTTGAAGTTCTGGAACATGAGACTTATTAATGCACTAAAGAAAAGTAAGTAGTTTTATAATACTTAACTTTATTCTCTTGTTGGAATACATCTCTCTTGAATATTAGTAAGCTCTAAGCACTGATACAAATGGCGCCTTGCTAGGTAGTAGCTATGGACTAAGCTGAAGGCTATTCTATCTGTCTCTCGGCAAATGAGAGGAAGGCGTCGTACTTCTGGTCGCAAGCAATGTCGTCCGTACAACTGGGGCGAGGTCTAGTCCGTGTCTTGTGACCTGCCATGTGGTGGCGCTAGGATTTGCGATTACACAGTGGCGACACGCGGGTCCTACATGTACTACAGGACCGCGGCCGATTTAAGTTACCACCTAGCAAGTGTGGTGTCTAGCGGTGACACCACACTAAACATCTTGACACAAGTAGAATATCCCGCACCACAAAGTTATTTGTTACCAAACTTTGTTTGGTTTTTATGCATATAACCTCCTGTAAGAATTCGAGACACACAACTCCTTAAAAAAAAATGGAAAAAAGGGACATGTGCATGTCGCAACGATTGAGGCAGTGTACAGACGCTCCGACAACGTACTCGCTCTCGGAAGGACGTGCAATGGAAATGATCAATGATTCACTTGGCTACATATTTTACTTCTCGATACACTCAAATAAATGCATTACTTGATACATCTTTCAGACATCATACAAACTTTGGTTCTTGACTATGACTAACTGAGTTGTAGAGTATGATTTTACTTATGTGCAGATATAAAGAATGTGTAATAAGAAATCATTTCACAATAACAATCAAACTACTAGGGATTGTCTTAAACACATTTTGCTTTAATTTTTCGGAAAATGACTGAGATGACTACTGTCATTATTTATATAATTTTGTATTTCAGTTTGTTAAGCGTCTGTAATGTTATTGCTGTAAAATATTAACGACGTTTAACTTTTCTCTCTGAATATAAAGACTGATGTATAAATATAGAGATCCTTTGTGTTGCGAGCTGAGCGTGGTCGGCGCAAGTCACCACTACACTGTTCTGTAATGCGATATGGCGTGTTTACACTGCTCTGATCCGTAATGTTGTGCTCGGTACAGTAACAGTGTAGTTTGTTCTGTTATTTGCAAAGTTCAAATGCTTTCCCATTCGAAGCTAGAATTGTTATGGTAACAGTAAATTACTTATTTGAAGAAAATCTAAGATAATCTATAATAGTTTATTTCTAAAATTTATGCATGAATAATAAAAGATCCGGATTGCTCGTAGCAAATCTGAAACATATCCTGAATTTGGAACAGTTTACAGGAGCTTCGAGACGACAACAGAAAGGAAATAAGGTAAATAATTTACTTCATTTCAAATGATGGTGCTCAGTTTATGTGCACTAATTCGCAGCTTCGTTCTATTTCGTCATATCCAGCTCTCCGAAATGCTCCCAATTAATGACTTAAGAACAAACCTAAAGGGATGAGCTCAAAGACGTGTTTTAAATACTCGTCATTGTATCAGAATTTGGTCCCATATGGTACGCCTACACTTGCTTTGGAACATTCCACAAGATTTAGCAAGTCTCTTCCCATTAAGAACAAATAGTTAATCTCTAATGTTACGTAGTGTAATGGGATGTTAAAAGTCAATCTTCCTTTCTTGTATGCAGCAATTTGATATGACATTCTTCGACAAATTAGCTGTCCTTTAAACAGATCCCACTCATATTCTATTTCAATTCGGCCAGACAAATTCCGTCACTCTACAGTGTAATAAATGACAGCTGACGGTAGACTTTATTCAGTCAGAAATTTAATACAAACTCTGACAGGGAATAAAACGCGTCATAGCCATCGCTTTGTTATATTTAATTGGAGGTATTTCTCTGTAGCGTGGTTTAAACTCATTTCTGTTATTCCAATGGTCAGAAAATTAAGCTTTTAAATGTTAGAGCTGTTTAGATTCCACTGGAATATTTGAGCTTCGTTTCTAGATCTATTAAAATTGTCGGCCAAAAAATAATACGTAATATCCAATGTGGAGTACGTTTCATTAAAAATTTCAGATTTCCTTTGTCATTTTATCATTCATGGTTTATTGGTGTGGATTCTGCTCTCACACTGATGACTGTACGTTTTTGGAGTGTTACCTAGCATGACTAGGATTCTTTCATATTTTATGTTAAGCTAGAAGCAAAGTGATTCCAAGCATTTTCTTTTTCACAATTTTCTGATCGAATTTACTACACAATAATTACATCAGTTTACGATTCTCGTAGAGTCAGCAAAAATTTTGTGACACATTCCCCGAGCTTCACCTTCCGCCGTGCATTATACGTGTCGTAACAAAAACTATGATTTAACGTTAATCTTTGTTGCTCCTGCTAGTCTGAAAGTGACTAGGTGAGGAGTGAGTTTCTTAGCTTAAGGGAGGGGGGGGGGGGGGGAGGGCGTGCAAAAATATATTAAACCTAACAGAAACGTGTCCAGAGGTAAAGCAATCTGGTAGCTTATATATGTCTTCGTTGATGACAGCTACACTTTCTGCTTAAGGTAACTTATAAAATATTGTAACAATGTTTTGTTGCGAATGTTTTCCACAAATGACGCAGTTCTGAAATTTTTGTACAATGTTGCTTAAAAGTGGGACAGATATACCTCTTCGGCGACCAGTGTCTGTATTCTGCTAACGAGTGAAACCTACTACTTTTCTAGTTCTTCTTAACTAACGCGAGCTGAATACGTATCTGGTATGATTTCAATGAAAATGCACTGAGGATATTTAGCCTTTCTTACAAAATTTTGATGCATGGAAGAAACGTAACGCGATCTGACTGCTATTTGGTTGATATACACAGAAATAAGAGAGACTTCATAGGTCAAGGAGACATTGAAGGGGAGTCAGGACGTGTAATTAAGTAAATACAACTTTACGAGCAGCACACTCTACTCACATGAAACGAACTGCAAGTATATTTTTACTCTGTACAGCAGAGAAAATACGTGCAATGAAGATTTGAATAACTTAGAATGGTCAAACGCCTATTCACAATGAATATGAGGTACAATAATCATTCCGAACATAAACAGCATCAGTAGGCATTCTCGCAGTTCTCAGCAACACAAACCTATTTTATACTTGCTGCACAACGCGTGCAAAGATTTTGAAAATATTTCTGCTAATGCTAGTTGGTGATTTAAGCAACAATGCATGAGCACATGGAAACTCTACAAGGAAACGTGTTAATTTTTCAGGAATGACTGTGGGGTCAAAATAACTGAAGAGAAAGAGTAACTTCTTATTGTTAGCCAATAAACACGTGAGAAATTTCGATACAAAGGTCACACTGTACTCTAACAAACCTCGTAAAAGATAATTCCACAAAGCATTTGAATTTAACGAAAAGGAACACCCATAATCTAAAATTGCCGTAGCAATAATAAATAAGACGGCTAGCAAAGTGTGTTAATCACGGATGAATATATCCATGTAATACCGATATTGATCCATGAACGTGGAAAAACTAGTCTGACTTTGATCAACGGATTTAACCTTGATCAAAAAGATGGTACATCCATAAAGCACAAACCGAATGAAGTACCACGCCACAGCGCACATTACGAGCCACGATTGTATGTTGCAGCCCAGAAATGGCCTTCGAAATGAAACGTCAGACAAAGCCATATAAATAGTGCAGGCAGCGTCCTCGTATGCAGCTTGCCCCAACGCTGCCATAAACAAAAATTTACTTTAGCTGCCCGTCTACTTAGGCAAGGAGCTCAGACTCTGTTGCGCTAAGACAAGTACGTGCTCAAAAAATGGCCGTGACTGAAATATGAATTAGTATCCATGTTACGCATGAGCAATCGCACTCTAGGATTTACAGTTCTGGTCATGAAAGTAAAGTACACTGGTAACTATGAGTAAAGTAGAAGGATTAATACCTTTTTGAGACGCTCTGAATAAGATTGTGCACTCTAAAAACACGCAAGAAAACTACACCGCATCATTCAAGCTTTGCAGTCCTAGCAAAACCACTTCATTTCGTCATGTGGATTCAAGAGCGGTAAGGAGTATCAAAACGTCTTCGATTGTAACATAATTCATCCGTAATTCATTGGAACAATCTGCGGTCTAGTGGGCAACAGCCCGGCGACAAGGTTTGAGTCGTATCTATCATAGTGCAATGTTTTTGGCTTATTTAATTTGTTTAGTAACGAACAGTTCACGGTTCTTATTTTCGGCAATCAAAAAGCACGGCTTGTACCTCATTTATTCTTGATGTCATGTCCAAAGACCTTTAACTTCAATCAGTGACTGCTACCTAAAGGGAAGGAAGTCCATGGCGTTGGTAATAAGTCGCTATCTAGCACCTCTCCCCAGGCGGTTGTGGTGACGTTCCAAAGGTCATCACGGGTTTTTGGCATGGGTCAAGCTAATTTTCTTGCGTGTTCCGCTTCGTCGCTGCACATCCGTTTAAACAGGGATTAGGTTCGGTGCAGTAGAAGGCTAATCGAGCTATCTCTCTTCCGAAAACCGCTGCTGCACTATCGCTGACTTATGGGTATCAGACTGGTCACGTAGGAAACCGATTACTCCATCAGGTTATGGTTGTCGCAATGAGGAGACCGTAATATTACTCATAATATGGTTACACCGCGTAGTTTCATGTCGACCATCTCTCCTGCGAAACATTCAAAGTCCACGGAAACACTTCCAGCCACAAATCTGTCGCAAAAACACACGGCCCCTGCGAGATGACTCATGGATGTATGTGGGATAGAAGCCGAAAACTTGTGACCTTTACAAGCCATAATTCTTTGAGGACAAAACGATCCGCCGGAAAAGACCACGTTTCAAAAGTAACGGCTGATACTGTATTCAGCAAACGCTAATCGGTAGAGTCACCACCAGTGAACCTCTTTGATATCAGCACGTTTGCTAAATTTTTACCAAACAAAACTTTCCAAACAACTGCATGTTTTCAGAAGGTATTTTATTTAGACTACCAGCTCCGGCATATCATTAATGTCATCTTTCGACACTTACATGTTAAAAACGAGCATACACATAGCGTATGTCAAAGATGCTGCACTTGACATTACAGAAAATGAAGCGTAATAATAAAAAAAGTCCTTAAAACCTACAAAATGCAATTTTCAGCGTTAATAAAACTACCTGTGCACAGCAAAGTATAGTATGTACTCATACTGGTTACAATCTAAACTCAATATTTTGACGTCGCAGGGTCATAATAGAATATGCCCAAGATTACAAAAAAACGAAAAAGATAAGCAATATAAAACTCAGAAGCCCAAATGAATAAGACCTGCCTATTTTTTCTTCTTTCTGTTTCTAGTATTAGCTTTTTATATTTTAAATCATTTCCAATTTTTTTTATTTTTTACATATAAACATATAACAACATTTATAATTCTTATAAGTGAATAACGCCCTGTTGCTTAGGAAAACCTATACTCATTCACATTAAGACGTCCTGATAATCTTTGTTGTACACAGTACTGTTCTTATCTACCGCATACGTATTATCACCACTGATCATATATCAAAATTAATTTTCACAGCATAAAATTTCAGCCAGTTACAAAACCTAACAGCCGACAAATTACTAAGTGAGTAACGATATGCAAAGAACTTACGAGGAATACCACTAAAATACATAGATAGCATAATGCTGTATACCAAATAAAAAAAAAGATATGAGACATGTCCCTCAAACATCAATGAAATGGCGTGCTAATACTAGCGTGGTACAAACATATTACCATATTAACCGAGAGAGTGCTCCGAAAACATCAGTTGACTGCGTAATTACTACACTCCTGGAAATTGAAATAAGAACACCGTGAATTCATTGTCCCAGGAAGGGGAAACTTTATTGACACATTCCTGGGGACAGATACATCACATGATCACACCGACAGAACCACAGGCACATAGACACAGGCAACAGAGCATGCACAATGTCGGCACTAGTACAGTGTATATCCACCTTTCGCAGCAATGCAGGCTGCTATTCTCCCATGGAGACGATCGTAGAGATGCTGGATGTAGTCCTATAGAACGGCTTGCCATGCCATTTCCACCTGGCGCCTCAGTTGGACCAGCGTTCGTGCTGGACGTGCAGACCGCGTGAGACGACGCTTCATCCAGTCCCAAACATGCTCAATGGGGGACAGATCCGGAGATCTTGTTGGCCAGGGTAGTTGACTTACACCTTCTAGAGCACGTTGGGTGGCACGGGATACATGCGGACGTGCATTGTCCTGTTGGAACAGCAAGTTCCCTTGCCGGTCTAGGAATGGTAGAACGATGGGTTCGATGACGGTTTGGATGTACCGTGCACTATTCAGTGTCCCCTCGACGATCACCAGTGGTGTACGGCCAGTGTAGAAGATCGCTCCCCACACCATGGTGCCGGGTGTTGGCCCTGTGTGCCTCGGTCGTATGCAGTCCTGATTGTGGCGCTCACCTGCACGGCGCTAAACACGCATACGACCATCATTGGCACCAAGGCAGAAGCGACTCTCATCGCTGAAGACGACACGTCTCCATTCGTCCCTCCATTCACGCCTGTCGCGACACCACTGGAGGCGGGCTGCACGATGTTGGGGCGTGAGCGGAAGACGGCCTAACGGTGTGCGGGACCGTAGCCCAGCTTCATGGAGACGGTTGCGAATGGTCCTCGCCGATACCCCAGGAGCAACAGTGTCCCTAATTTGCTGGGAAGTGGCGGTGCGGTTCCCTACGGCACTGCGTAGGATCCTACGGTCTTGGCGTGCATCCGTGCGTCGCTGCGGTCCGGTCCCAGGTCGACGGGCACGTGCACCTTCCACCGACCACTGGCGACAACATCGATGTACTGTGGAGACCTCACGCCCCACGTGTTGAGCAATTCGGCGGTACGTCCACCCGGCCTCCCGCATGCCCACTATACGCCCTCGCTCAAAGTCCGTCAACTGCACATACGGTTCACGTCCACGCTGTCGCGGCATGCTACCAGTGTTAAAGACTGCGATGGAGCTCCGTATGCCACGGCAAACTGGCTGACACTGACGGCGGCGGTGCACAAATGCTGCGCAGCTAGCGCCATTCGACGGCCAACACCGCGGTTCCTGGTGTGTCCGCTGTGCCGTGCGTGTGATCATTGCTTGTACAGCCCTCTCGCAGTGTCCGGAGCAAGTATGGTAGGTCTGACACACCGGTGTCAATGTGTTCTTTTCTCCATTTCCAGGAGTGTATTTCCTTGGGAATATAAGATGCCACTCGATCACCCTATTTATAAAATCATGAAAAGCATCCCAATAGGACCTGATACATAACAAGTTGTATCGCAATACGGGGTGTGGAGGTGGAACAGACTAATTTTAAAGTGAGTGTGCGAATATCCACAAGGCCCCAGAGTATAAGCTGACTAATAAAGCAACATACTGGCGGAAAAATGGGCAACAGTTTTGTTTGAAAAATAACCTGACACTATAGACCAATCACGGAATGGAACAAAACTAATTCAGAGACACCTAAAACAGCTAATGCAGTAGCACAATCCTAATATGCCAGTAGTCTCAAGCCACACAGCAGAACTTGTGACCCATAACATTAGCACATAGCGTACTCAAAACTCACAGCTGTCACCAGGTCGACTCAACCAAAAATAATTGAAAATGGTAAAATTCATGTATATGCTAAGAACATCATGAAATTCGCTATAATATGTAATGGTGAATTAAAAATCACATAGCTACGGCTATACCGAACCAGGCTAAACACAACTAATGGGATGCAGTCCTGAAACACCGAATATGCCACATGTGACCCAGGGAATCTGTCAGTTTGTGTCTAGAAATGTAACCGGCTAAAAATGATAAGCAAACGACTTGATTGCGATAAATAAAAGCATAGGGTAACAGCAACAGCCTCGCCGTCTTAAATATCAAAGAGACATCATTATCATATGGAAAATCTTACCTTAGAACGTATAGCCGTACAGGAGATCAAAACATGATCCATAATAAGAAGTTACCACATTCCAATAGTATGGAGCACTACAAAGCGAGATCCGCAGTGTTGCAAGGATATCAAAGATCTATGATATCAACCAGTACTCATGACAAGGGGACGTAACACACGTCACAGCCAGACACACCAGTGCATTGGACAGGAATATTAAGATTGGAGCCAGCCGGAGTGGCCGAGCGGTTCTGGGTGCTACAGTCTGGAACCGCGCGACCGCTACGTTCGCAGGTTCGAATCCTGCCTCGGGCATGGATGTGTGTTTTGTCCTTAGGTTAGTTAGGTTTCAGTAGTTTTAAGTCCTAGGGGACTGATGACCTCCGAAGTTAGGTCCCATCGTGCTCAGAGCCATTTGAACCATTTTGAACCATTAAGATTGGAAGTTGCTTTCAAGGTGATGCACTGGTTTGTCTGGCCATGACATATCATAGATCCGCTCATTATGAGTACAGGTATGTCTCACACATATCGCTTTATAACGCTGCATGCTACTGGTAAGTAGCACGTCTTTATTATTGGTCATGTTTTTATCTTTTGTAAGCTTATACACATCTAAGATTAGAACTTCCTTCATATTTAGAACAGTGAGGTGGTTGCTGTTATCCTATGGTTTCATTTGTTGTGATCAGTTCGTTTGCACACCATTTTCAGCCGGTTAAACTTTCTGACACAAGCTGATATGTTCTCTGAGTCACATATGGGGTAACTGGTGTTTCTTGACTGCATGTCATTATACGCGTTTCGCTTGGTTTAGTACAGTTGTAGCTTGGTGATCCTTACTTCACCGTACACCTTATGGAGAATTTCATGGTGTTCTTCCCTTAAATGTGGATTTTATGACTTTTAAGGATTTTGGACTGATGTCGACTGGATGAGAGCTGTAAGTTTTGAATATGTTAGTTGCTACTGTTGTGGGTCACAAGTTTTACTGTGTGCCTCGTAACTCCTGGCTTACGTAGGTATTTGCTTCTACATTATTTGTTTTTATCGAATTGGTTCTATTTATTATTAAAACGCTTTGGTTTAGTATCGTTCCACTCCGTGATTGTTCTATAGCAACGGGTCAGATAACAACTTCTTTCGCTCAAACATATTGCCCCTTTTTGCGCCAGTATGTTACTTAATTAGTGGGCTTGTACTTCGGTGTTTTATTGGTTTTCGGCACACTCAACTTACTGTTAACCGGTTCCGTCCCCACACTAGCTACAGCGAAGCCCGCCCGGTTGGCTGTGTGGTCTAACGCACGGCTTTCCGGGCGGGAAGGAATGCCTGGTCCCTGGCTCGAATCCGCCCGGCGGATTTGTGTAGAGGTCCGGTGAACCGGCCAGTCTGTGGATGGTTTTTAGGCGGTTTTCCATCTGCCTCGGCGAATACGGGCTGGTTCCCCATATTCCGCCTCAGTTACACCATGTCGGCGATTGCTGCGCAAACAAGTTCTCCACGTACCTGTACACCACCATTACTCTACCACGCAAACATAGGGGTTACACTCCTCTGGTGTGAGCCGTTTCCTGGGTGGTCCACCGGGGGCCGAACAGTACAGTAACCCTGGGTCGGTGTGGGGCGGTGGTGAAGTGGACTGCGGTAGTCTTCGTGGGGTTGTGGACCACTGCGGCTGCGGCTGGGACGGAGTCTCTCCGTCGTTTCTAGGATCTCAGTTAACATACTATACAATACGTACCTATTGCGAAACGGCTTACTATTTTTCAGTTCCTATTCAGATGGATTTCGTCATTTCATAAGTAAGTCGGTGGTATGATAGCCTATATTCCCAAGGAAATAGTATTTAGATAGTAAACTGAGATTTTCGGATGACTCCCATTCTATAATGTGGTATTGTGTTCGTTATTTGTTCCACTCTCGTATTTCCCTGCCGACTGAATGATGTTTAAGGGACACAAAGTCACATCTTTCAATTTTGTGATTTTGTGTACAACATTATGTCCTCATAGGTAAGAATATTGGTCACAAATTCTTTGCATGCTGTTATCGACTTAATAATTTGTCAGCCGTTGGTCTTGGCTCTAGTTGAGTTTTCGGACGTTGTGAAAACAAAATCAGAAATATGACTAGTTGTGATAATACTTAGGTGATAGATACACACATTACTATGTACTCCACAGGTTATATCGTGACGTTTTAATTTGAATGAGGATAGGTACTCCTACGAAATAGGGTATTTTTCACCTCTATAAGAATTATGAAGGTTTTTATACAAAAATAAATTAAAAATTGTTAAAAAAAATTAAAAAATAGGAAAGAAACAGAAAAAATCAACTTAATATGCATTATTCGTTTGTGCTTCTTATTTTGTATATTGTCTGTTTTTTCTGTTTATTTGTAAGATTTGGCATTTTCTGTTTTAATTCTGTGATGTCAAAGTTGTTAGTTTCGATGTTGTTCCGTAAGTGTCATATTCTGCTTTATTGTGTTTTCTGTGCGCAGGTGCTTTTCTTGTCGCTGGAAACCGCATTTTCTTGGTTTTAAGGATTTAGTGTTACACGTAAGTTTTTGACAACCATGGTACACCCTGAGATACATCACATGTGTACTCTTTTTAACATGCAGGCGTCTGAAGTTGGCAATAACGAGATGCCGAAACAGGTCGCCAAAATAAAAACATACGGCTGTTCGGTGACTTTTTGTTGGTAAATGTCTGAACGGCCGCTCTCTTGTATACATGAGGGATCAACAGAGATCGTTTTCTAGATGGTTTGGCATCCCGAAACTGACGTCAAATCATATCCACCTACCCGAGAAACGCAGTAGTGCGACACGTCTAAGAGAAGAATTTTGCCGTACCATGTTGACAAGTTCACTATCCTGCGTAGGTGTTGTTACCCGCAAACGTCCACGCCCCACACGCCTAGAGGATTCTCCAGTGTCTCGATAACGTTTTATCGATTGTCGCACACTGTGTTCAGGAACGTCTTACTGTGTTCCAGCCTCCAACGTCGTCAAATTCCTTTCTTTCGCAAGTGTAACGAAGCAGTGAAGAGCGAGCAGTTGACAATGAGCACGGCGCTTGAATAATGTGACTCGACTGAAAGTAATTTGGAGCAGGTACTTGACCATATTCGGTTAGTGCCGTTCTATGTTAAAGAACAGGTTAGGTTTTCACAACACGATCTGCATACATACACTGAAAGCAACCATACGGTGCGCGACGGAGCGTACACTGTACCACTACTAGTCATTTCCTCTCCTGTTCCGGTAACAAATAGAGCGAGAAAAACCGACTATCTTTATGCCTCTGTACGAGCCATAGATTTCCTTGTCTTGTCTTCGGGGTCTTTACGCGAAATGAAAAATCGTGCCAGTAGAATCGTTCTGCGATCAGCTGCAAATACCTGTTTTCTAAATTTTCTCTCTCTCTCTCTCTCTCTCTCTCTCTCTCTCTCTCTCTCTCTCTATATATATATATATATATATATATATATATATATATATATCAGGCTGTCACGTAATTTCCTCGACGTTTTACTTTAATACAACCTGCAATACTCAAGAATGGGTCGCATAAGTATCCTTTACGGGTGAACCACCCTTTCCCAAAACAAACATCAACCATTCGCCACCCCTACTGTAGTTCTAACAGGCTCGTTCCCCTTCAAATCGCCTGGACATTTAATGGATGTGACTATGTCAAGCAGCACATGAGTAATGCTGTATTCTATCATTACGAATTTGTTTGACCTTCATCTGCATTAACTTACGTTTGTCCGAGTTTAGAGCTAGGTGACATTCAACTCATCAACTAGAAATTCTATGTAAAATGTAACCTCCTACAGTGACTCAACGACGACACCTTCCCACACATTACAGCATCATCAAGTATAGGGTTGCTCTTCCCGTACGTCAGATAATTTGTGGTTATCGAGAATAAGACCGATCCAATCACACTTCCTTGCTACTCTTCTCTCGGTACACTTATCTCTGATGAACACTCAGCATCGAGGATAACACAAAATGGTTCAAATGGCTCTGAGCACTATGGGACTCAACTTCTGAGGTCATTAGTCCCCTAGAACTTAGAACTAGTTAAACCTAACTAACCTAAGGACATCACAAACATCCATGCCCGAGGCAGGATTCGAACCTGCGACCGTAGCGGTCTTGCGGTTCCAGACTGCAGCGCCTTTAACCGCACGGCCACTTCGGTCGGCCGAGGATAACACACTTGGTTTTGTTTTGAGCTACTTACATACCTGGGAACCTATTCATTACGATCGTACCTTTGTTAACAGTCTGCAGTAGAGTACCACGTCAAATGCTTTGCGGACGTCTAGGAATATGGGACCTGCCTGTCGCAATTCATCCGAGAAAAGTATAAACTGAGTTTCACACGAGCTGAAATAGTGCTCATTCGTGGACATAAGCTTTTTCGTCTCACGCAAATTTATTATATGCGAACTCAGAACATGTTCAAGAAACTGGCAGAAATCGATGTTAAGGATATCTGTCTTTAATTCTGCGGGTCCGTTATTTCCTTTCTTATATACAGGAGTCATACGTACTTTTCTCCAGTCACTTGCGAGTACGCTTTCGACGACAGATCCGCGACAAATCAAAGCTAAGATTATTACCAACGCCGTGCAGTACTCTTTGTAAATCGAATTGGGATTTCATGCGGATATGGCGACTCTTTCCGTAGTTTCTCTACGCCTACGTTCACACGATAGACTGTGAAATGATCAAACTCCGATATGAGTGTACGATTTTCTCGCATGAACGATTTCTCAAGGAGGAAATGGAAAAGTTCGGATTTCCTTTAGCTATCTTCTACTGTCACACCCGAATAGCTGGCGAGTGACTCGATAGAAGCCATAGACCCCTCTTAGATGCTGCAGATCTAGCTCGCTGCGACAGACTGCCAGTCTGTTACCGAGTGATATCTATGAAACTGTGAATAGTTATGGCGTATTATGTCAAATAGATGTCGTAAGTTTAAGATTTCGGCTCCAGAAAGTTCATTCTTCATCATAAGTGACTGTCATTGACCTATAGTCAAAATTCCACTCTAACTGTGGGAAATTAGCTGCACACCATCGAAATGTGTTTCATACTATACATCGAGGGCTTCGTAAACAACAAATCGTTGAACCACAATAACCTGGCTGTTAAGGGGGAAGGATGAAATCATATGTGCCGGACATAAGACACTTTGCATTACGACTACTAGTTGTTTATTCAGTTGTAGGCACATTTACGAGTTTCTATGTATTCATTTAAGAGTCACTATATCTACAGATAACATCACCCTACTCTATTTGGAGAAAAGATTTTGTGCCTTCTTGGAACAAATCTGAAACCTGCGAAGATGAATTATCTAAAATTTTCAAGTGTATTTCCTTGTTTGCATGTAAATAGAAATTACCGCGTATAGCATGTCAGTACTGTACAGGGGCGTTAACTCTGGCTACTATTTCCGTCGCCCTATTTTTGTGCTGTCAAGCGTATCTTCACTGCAAAGCCAATGACTGGTATTCATAACAAACGAAACTCTAGCACAGTATCCTTCTGCAACTCGACAGCGAGTAATGACTCCCATAAAGATAAATTATTCCAATGAATTTCTAATTGATGGCTTTCAAAATGATTGCAAATAATACATATATACAAAATGTTGCAACCACAAAGGAATCGGTAGATGAGTTCCGAACGCAAGAGGTTTTGCAATCGCCAACGTGCTGGTTCGAAACTCGCTAGTGACAACGTATACTTATTTTAATTCCATATTTAATAAAAAGTGGTAATGCTGCGTAACAAATATTGAATCACCATTCTTTCGTACAAAACTGTCATCTATCTGTCCGAAATACTCGCATTTTAGTGCTAATAGTAATTACAAGTAAGGGAGAGTGGATTTTATTTTGAAAATTATGATTCATTATGTAACACTCCATTGATATTTGCCTTTCTTTATTTCCAGGATAAGTGATAAATTAAAAATATGGAACTAGGGTGATGTGATGTAAATGTTTTCTGCGTGGCAGGCAATAGGCTACAAATGGGAGAAAGTCGTTGTTTTAATTGTTTTTGGAGAAAAAGGTATTAAGATTGTCCTAGCCACCACCCGGATGCATACTGCAGCGGTGGTAATAGATGGACAGAAGATGTATATGCGGTGGAGGAGAGCAATAATTATCCCAACAATTTGGGATCCCAGATACTAGTGCCGTGCTGCAAAGAGGAGAAGAATTCATTAAAACTATGTACTATGAACCATGGACCTTGCCGTTGGTGGGGAGGCTTGCGAGCCTCAGCGATACAGATGGCCGTACCGTAGGTGCAACCACAACGGAGGGGTATCTGTTGAGAGGCCAGACAAACATGTGGTTCCTGAAGAGGGGCAGCAGCCTTTTCAGTAGTTGCAGGGGCAACAGTCTGGATGATTGACAGGTAGATTATATAATGGTAAGACATTTAGGAACCAGGTTTTAAATTGTAAAACATTTCCAGGGGCAGATGTGGATTCTGACCACAATCTATTGGTTATGAACTGCAGATTGAAACTGAAGAAACTGCAAAAAGGTGGGAATTTAAGGAGATGGGACCTGGATAAACTGAAAGAACCAGAGGTTGTAGAGAGTTTCAGGGACAGCATAAGGGAACAATTGACAGGAATGGGGGAAAGAAATACAGTAGAAGAAGAATGGGTAGCTCTGAGGGATGAAGTAGTGAAGGCAGCAGAGGATCAAGTAGGTAAAAAGACGAGGGCTAATAGAAATCCTTGGGTAACAGAATAAATATTGAATTTAATTGATGAAAGGAGAAAATATAAAAATGCAGTAAATGAAGCAGGCAAAAAGGAATACAAACGTCTCAAAAATGAGATCGACAGGAAGTGCAAAATGGCTAAGCAGGGATGGCTAGAGGACAAATGTAAGGATGTAGAGGCTTGTCTCACTAGGGGTAAGATAGATACTGCCTACAGGAAAATTAAAGAGACCTTTGGAGAGAAGAGAACCACATGTATGAATATCAAGAGCTCAGATGGCAACCCAGTTCTAAGCAAAGAAGGGAAGGCAGAAAGGTGGAAGGAGTATATAGAGGGTTTATACAAGGGCGATGTACTTGAGGACAATATTATGTAAATGGAAGAGGATGTAGATGAAGATGAAATGGGAGATAAGATACTGCGTGAAGAGTTTGACAGAGCACGGAAAGACCTGAGTCGAAACAAGGCCCCGGGAGTAGACAACATTCCATTAGAACTACTGATGGCCTTGGGAGAGACAGTCGTGACAAAACTCTACCATCTGGTGAGCAAGATGTATGAGACAGCCGAAATACCCACAGACTTCAAGAAGAATATAATAATTCCAATCCCAAAGAAAGCAGGTGATGACAGATGTCAAAATTACCGAACTATCAGTTTAATAAGTCACAGCTGCAAAATACTAACGCGAATTCTTTACAGACGAATGGAAAAACTGGTAGAAGCCGACCTCGGGGAAGATCAGTTTGGATTCCGTAGAAATGTTGGAACACGTGAGGCAATACTAACCTTACGACTTATCTTAGAAGAAAGATTAAGAAAAGGCAAACCTACGTTTCTAGCATTTGTAGACTTAGAGAAAGCTTTTGACAACGTTAACTGGAATACTCTCTTTCAAATTCTGAAGGTGGCAGGGGTAAAATACAAGGAGCGAAAGGCTATTTACAATTTGTACAGAAACCAGATGGCAGTTATAAGAGTCGAGGGGCATGAAAGGCAAGCAGTGATTGGGAAAGGAGTGAGACAGGGTTGTAGCCTCTCCCCGATGTTATTCAATCTGTATATTGAGCGAGCAGTAAAGGAAACAAAAGAAAAATTCGGAGTAGGTATTAAAATTCATGGAGAAGAAGTAAAAACTTTGAGGTTCGCCAATTACATTGCAATTGTGTCAGAGACAGCAAAGGACTTGGAAGAGCTGTTGAACGGAATGGTCAGTGTCTTGAAAGGAGGATATAAGATGAACATCAACAAAAGCAAAACGAGGATAATGGAATGTAGTCAAATTAAATCGGGTGATGCTGAGGGGATTAGATTAGGAAATGAGACACTTAAAGTAGTAAAGGGGTTTTGCTATTTAGGGAGTAAAATAACTGATGATGGTCGAAGTAGAGAGGATATAAAATGTAGACTGGCAATGGCAAGGAAATCGTTTCTGAAGAAGAGAAATTTGTTAACATCAAGTATGGATTTAAGTGTCAGGAAGTCTTTCCTGAAAGTATTTGTATGGAGTGTAGCCATGTATGGAAGTGAAACATAGACGATAACCAGTTTGGACAAGAAGAGAATAGAAGCTTTCGAAATGTGGTGCTACAGAAGAATGCTGAAGATAAGGTGGGTAGATCACGTAACTAATGAGGAGGTATTGAATAGGATTGGGGAGAAGAGAAGTTTGTGGCACAACTTGACTAGAAGAAGGGATCGGTTGGTAGGACATGTTTTGAGGCATCAAGGGATCACAAATTTAGCATTGGAGGGCAGCGTGGAGGGTAAAAATCGTAGAGGGAGACCAAGAGATCAATACACTAAGCAGATTCAGAAGGATGTAGGTTGCAGTAAGTACTGGGAGATGAAGAAGCTTTCACAGGATAGAGTAGCATGGGGAGCTGCATCAAACCAGTCTCAGGACTGAGGACCACAACAACAACAACAACATGTACTTGCCAGTCTTTAAACTGTGTTCTTTTCCGATTGACATGCATTGTATTTACGTTAGGCGAGGATTAATATTTATAATATTACATGTACGGTTACACATATCGAAACACAGTTTCCGGCAAATGTTAGAGTGTCGAGGGGCACGAAAGTTTTGATTGGTTAACGTTATTAGCGCTGCAGTCAACTGGGATATTGAAGCGAGTACGTTTTTTAAATGAAACCGTATACTTATTATAACTGCGTTCGATAGCTCTTGAAAAAACAATTACAGTGATATAGCGTTTGTTACTGTTGACTATGAAACCTGACGTAAAAAATTCGAGAAATGTCCCAGAATTTGATAGCACGATGGCCGGAAACGGCACTAGGGGTTGAAACACCGCCAAGCAGCGCTCTCCTACTATGCTGTGTCGGAATGTCAACACATTTTACTGTTTACTTGTCTGGACTGCAGACCACTCATTTCTGCTTAAACATTCATTGCTTGTAGACATGCACACCGATGACGAGACGTTGGATATACTACTTCAATATGGTGAAAGAAATTACGTACAAACAGTACAGAGATATAGTACTAGTTATTTGTTTTGCTAATGTCCCGTCGCGCCAGGCAATTACACGAATTATTAAGACGCTAGTCGGCCAGAACGTCAAAAAGAGAACAAGAAAGAACACTGCAAGTGAGAGAGAACACGAAGAAATTGTACTGGCTGCGACGCTAATGACCTCACAGTGGTACGAGACGTATGGCCAAGGAATGTGGAATCAGCCAGACGAGTGTCATTCCCATTCTGCATCGACAGCATGTCCGTCACTATTATCTGTCACTGTATCACGCACTCCAAGACTGCAATTTAGAACGTTGTACAGAAATTTTCTGGTTGGCCTATCAGCAACTGAGTCACGACCGTACGTTTTTCCAACATGTGCTCTTCACCATGAAGCAAAGTTTACTAACCACGCTAAAGTAAATTTGCATAACATGAATTACTGGACAGGCGAAAATCCTCATTGGCTTCATCAGGTGCAACATCAATGGCCGTTGAGCGTAAACGTATGAGGCAGCATCACAGGAAATCATACTGTGGGACCTTACTTCACCTCAGGCGTTCTAAATGGACATTCGTACGCACACTTTCTGACGTACATTCTGCCGGTTCTTCTAGAAGAGGTACGGAATGTTCGACAGTGTATGTGGCTGCATCGCGACGGTATCTAGCTCACTCGTCCCCCGTTGCAGCGCAAATACTGAATGAGAATTTTTCTGCACGTTGGATAGGACGAAATTCTATTGCCGATAGGCCCACGAGGTTCCCCAGTCTGATGCCTTTCTTTGGGGAGTACTCAAAGATGCAGTCTATGACGAAATCCCAATTACTCAAGACGATGTGTGTCGTCGAGTAGACAGTGCATGCTTTACCATATCATCCACTGTAATTAGATCTGTTCATCTTTCTTTCGAACGGGGATTACAAATGTACCTTTCAGTCCATGGTCAACAATTGAAGTACATGCTTCAAAAAAGACAAAATTTTTGTTCTGTTGTTTGGGTAGTCACCAAATCATTGTTAGTAAATTGTTTATTTCATTCACGTGTGTACCAAATTGTGCTGCAACTTCGAATAAGAGGAGAACGCTTATTACACGTAGCTGGCAAGACTGTCATTACGTGGTTACGTTAAGCATGAAACGAAGTTTCGTTAAGAACAACATTTATTTTGCGGTGTAGAGGTGCTCACCAACATACTTTTAATAACATGTTTAGTTCAACGAAAGTATTACGTAGCATATAAATTACAGCAGTGCAGGTAGAGACAGTCGTCCGAAAGCATATATTTTACATATAAGAAGCACTCATGCACGTGCAGCAAAAGATAGGTCAAATTTTTCTTTTAATATTTAGATATTTAATGTAATAGTTGGCACTTGCACGTAAAAGACCTCTCCTGAAAAAAAAGGAACAGTTGATTTCTCTTTTCCAACTGACGGAAATCTATGAGGATGTACAACAAATGTGAAATGCTTTTCCTAAGCCTTTTTTAATATGCTAGATTCTAGCCAATGTATCTCTGTATACAGCATTCATAGGTGAACCAGCATCCCCGTCGTAAGTTAGTTCGGGGAAGTAAAGCTTAATTCTCGTATGGTAGGCCTACGTTACGGCATACAACTACGCAACCTGGTCCGAGACGCCTGCTTGGCAATAATTGCACCGCCAGTGCTGTTACTGGCTACCATGCCCTCATATCCGAGACATTTCTCGAATTTTCTTACTTGTTTAAACGTCAACATTAACTCATGTTATATTCTTCTCAAGAACTATCCAAAATGGCTCTGAGTACTATGGGACTTAACATCAGTGGTCATCAGTCCCCTGGAACTTAGAACTACTTAAACCTAACTAACCTAAGGACATCACACACATCCATGCCGGAGGCAGGATTCGAACCTGCGACCGTAGCAGTCCCGCGGTTCCGGACTGCAGCGCCTAGAACCGCGAGACCACCGCGGCCGGCTCTCACGAACTATCAAATGCGTTTATAAAAAGTATACCGTTCCACTTAAAGAAAGGTTCTTACTTAAATATCTCAACTGATACCAGTGCTACAAACAATTACTAAACAAAAATATACGTGCCCCTCGACGCTCTGCCATTTTCTGGAAACTGAATTTAGATATGTGTAACCGTTCACGAAATAAAAGGGGTGTCACGTCGTATGTGGCCGGCCGAAGTGGCCGTGCGGTTCTAGGCGCTACAGTCTGGAGCCGAGTGACCGCTACGGTTGCAGGTTCGAATCCCGCCTCGGGCATGGATGCGTGTGATGTCCTTAGGTTAGTTAGGTTTAATTAGTTCTAAGTTCTAGGCGACTGATGACCTTAGAAGTTAAGTCGCTTAGTGCTCAGAGCCACGTCGTATGTGACTCAACCTGCATAATAAAGTGCTTATACATGAATTCGCTTTATTTACACTGAAAGAAGAAAAAAGAACACCAAATAAATAATTAATGTACAGTAATGAAATTCCTTGGATGCATTTGTCTCCATAACATATGCAAGTAAATAAATTGCAAGATCACGGGTTAATGTTAAGGCGAAATAAGCTATTGCAGATATGAAATTCTGGTACATTAGTAACCTTTGTAAGTTCCAGAATGTTGAATGCAAGCGTGTGAATTTACATGCATTGTGTTACATAGGTGCCGGATGTCAGTTTGTGGGATGGAGTTCCATGCCCGTTGCACTTGATCGGTCATTACAGGGACGGTTAATGCTGTTTGTGGATAACGCTGGAGTTGTTGTCCGACGATGTCTGCTCGATTGGTGACTGCTCTGGTGATGGAACAGCCCAAGGTAGCATGTTGACACTCTGTAGAACATGTTGAGTTATAACAGCAGTATGTTGACGAGCGTTATCCTGTTGGAAAACACCCTTGGGATGCTGTTCACGAATGGCAGCCCAACGGGACAAACCAGCAGACTGACGTAAGAATTTGCATTCATTGTGTGTGGGATAACCACGAGAGTGCTTCTACTGCATAGGAAATCGCACCCTAGACAATAACTCCAGGTGTAGGTCCAATGCGCGTAGCACACAGAAAAGTTGGTTGCATGCTCTCAACTGTCCCCTTCTAGCCAACAAATGACCATCACTGTCACCGAGGCACAACCAGCTTTCATCAGATAACGCATTAGACCTGTACACTGCTTCCCAACGAGCTCTGGCCAGACACCCAGTAAGTCGCAAATGCCGGATATTTGGGGTCACTAGAATGCACGTTACTGTCTCGGAGCTGCTCTTGAATAACAGATTTGTAACAGTTCTTTGTGCCACTGTGGTGAGAACTGCTGCTCAGGTTGCTGCTGCAGGTGGAGTACGATGCGCCAGAGCCATACGCCGGAAGCAGTCGCCTTCCCTCTCGCCAGTGTCACGTGGCTGTCCGCAGACAAGTCTTGTTGCGACTTCTCATTCTAGTGACAACCGCTACCAGCAGCCATGCACAATGGCTACCTTCCTGTCAAGTCTTCCTGCAGTATCGCAGAAGGAACATTCAGTGTGTCGCAACTCTTTTACACGACCTCGTTCAAACTTAGCGAAGCGTTGCTAATCGTGTTTTATTACCTTAAAGCATTCATGACGACTCAACTCACCACCTCCAGTCGCTAAGGTAACTTACGCTCACGACCGTCATAGCGTGCAATTATAGCAAAGCTGGTTTGCATCCTCATAGTGGCACTACCGGCGACCCTATTATGCGACTGACGCAGGATTTGAATAACCCTCTTTCAGATGTAATGACTCAGCTGAGTGCAGTGTGGTTTTCTATTTATTAATAATTGCTACTTAAAGCTGAGAGAGTGTTTATTCTTAGAATTACTGCAGATCACTCCTTAGAGTTGTTTCATTTCCGAAGCGGCGGAATCGGTCGCCATGTTAGTAACACCTAAACATTAGCACGCTACTGTTTCAGTTTTTTCTTGTTCTTAATTTCTGTCGAGTATAGGTAATAGTTGTTTCAATAATAAATGTTACAATTACAGTGAATAACACTGTGTCAGGTACTCATTTTCAGATGTGTTCCTGGACTTAAAAGCATATTTGATCCAGTAGTATGACACATTTACCCTCTTAAATGTAACTTTGCTTTTGTTACAGTAATGGAATAACCAAGGAACGAAGCACGTAATGAGAAACTGCTGATTTCGTAATGCAGCTGTAGCATTTTCCTAAAGACGTAATTACAAAACTGATATTCCGTATATGTCCTGTTTCCGAAAACGGTGAGAACATATTTTGCTATGTCTGGAAGGTTTGTAATATTGCCTTCTAACAGCTTCAACGAAAGGGCTGATCCAACATGTCACACAGATTTTCAGTGGGGTTAAAGCCAGTTGATTTTGCAAGCCAATCTAGATGCAATGCTGTGTTGGAGGGTTCTGTTAAACTGTCACATATTCCTCCAGACCGACGAACTTTGTTGTTGTCGCGTTTATGTGCACGTCTGCGAAATGGCTTCTTACGCCAAATTGTCATTCCATGTAGTACCACTCGCAATGTTCTTCCACAACAGGCTGGGATGGACCTTCACTCACTGCCCGCGGCAAGTCCTGTCGGGTTTAGAAGCGATTTTATTCGCAAGCTGGAAAAAGTGTCTCCTGTGCCTGTTAGCCAGGATAGTTTTCCGACCATAATTCTGAAGCATTTCATGGCCACGTGTGTTACACCACTGCCTGCTGACATGTCGAACAGTGCGCAACAAAACACCAGCACATTCCGCCACTTAAAACAGTTTATCGCCATGGTCACAGCCAAATACGATTGGCCGTTTTTGCCACTCTGTTAAGTCTTTATATTTACTCATGTCTGCGTATGACGTCCGCTTGAAACTTAAGTCTTCAAATGGTTCACATGGCTCTGAGCACTATGGGACTTAACTTGTGAGGTCATCAGTCCCCTAGAACTGAGTAAACCTAACTAACCTAAGGAAGCAGCGGCTCACGTGTGCGGTTGAGCAAGAGAATCGATCGCTGCGCCGTATCTAGAGGCTTAACAATTCATGTGTGTGTGAGCACTGTGGTGACTAATTTTTATTCGGGTGAGCTTTTCAAGAACATCGAACAATATGAACACGTTCTATTATATGCGCATAACCGTCGCGCGGTGCCTGTAAGTTTCCGAGGAGTTTGCGGCGCTAGTCCTAAAGCAAACGACATACCCGATTCTGGAGCATTACGTCACTGCCAGCTGCACGTACAAGTAAGGCTCCTGAGAACTGCCTCGTTGGTTCCAGTGGGCCGAGCTGAAGCGGGCTGCCCGTTTAACAAGCGATTGCCCACGGGGCAGAGCAGGTCACTAAGGGCCGTTTACGGCTACGTTTCGGCCACTACCGCTGCTCGGTCCCCCGGGGAGGCACATGTCGATCAATGTGGGACTGCCAGCGTTCACCTGGCCCATGGCATGGCATTCGATTGTACGGCGGCAGTAAAACAACCCAATACTGCCTCCAGGATGGGATGTCCCTGAGATGTACCCACATATCTCTTCGCTTCTTGGATGCAGCTACGAGAGCTATTTTTTCTCCCCCCCCCCTTCCTCCCCTTTCCTCCCTCCCCCCAAAATGATCGACCGGTCCCAATATTGAAACACCACTGAAAATAAAAAGTTATTGCTGCTCTGATTTTAGACATTTGTCTTAGCGTCGTACCAAAATAATGGCTCTGAGCGCTATGGGATTCAACTTATGAGGTCATCAGTCCCCTAGAACTTAGAACTACTTAAACCCAACTAACCTAAGGACATCACACACATCCATGCCCGAGGCAGGATTCGAACCTGCGGCCGTAGCGGTCGCGCGGTTCCAGAGTGTAGCGCCTAGAGCCGCACGGCCACACCGGCCGGCTTTCCTGTAGTTTATTAGATGTAAAAAACCCAATGTTTACTTTACGGTTTTTCATACTATTTTGCAATCTTCTGTGATATATATCCAAGAAACGAGAAATACAAGATCCGTTTGAATCTCTCGGTTATAGAATTTTGAATGGAAAAACAGGAAAGAGTTATGAAAGTGCCCACGATCAGGAACAGGATTCATAGTAAATTTGAAAGTGACAGATTCAATAACTGATTTTAAAGCTATTTCTCCACGAATCTCCTCTTTAACTTTGAAAATCATAAACACGATCTGTACTATCATAAATGGCCATGCCCCTACCAACGAGAAAAATTTTCTAACTATGGTAGAAACAGAAAATTTCTGGGATCGTTTAGACCAGACAGCAAATCAAGTCAATAAAAACAACGTGAAGATCGAAATAGGAGATTTTAATGCTCAACTGGGAACGGAAATGAAGTACAGAGACATAACTGAAAAATGAACTCATAGAAATGGATAAAGACTCGTTGAAATTTGCAGAACACAATGGTTGATCTCTAAATCTACATATTTTTAATGAAAACTAAGCAAACTTATGACAACACATTCTAATTGGACAAGAGAAGAACGGCAGCTCCACCACGTCTGTATAGACAAATTCTTTCATAACGAAAATGTTAAATTACTGAGACGAACAGACTCAGGTTCATATTATTATTTGGTCAAAATCACAGTCAAACTCACCTCATCAAGGGGAAAAAACCAGACAACTATAGGAGATAAAAGAAAGTATGACCCACATAAATTAATAACAAAAAAATGGTTCAAATGGCTCTGAGCACTATGGGACTCAACTGCTGTGGTCATCAGTCCCATAGAACTTAGAACTACTTAAACCTAACTAACCTAAGGACATCACACACATCCATGCCCGAGGCAGGATTCGAACCTGCGACCGTAGCGGTCGTGCGGTTCCAGACTGGAGCGCCTTTAACCGCGCGGCCACTCCGGCCGGCAATTAATAACAAATATCAGGAAAACACACAAAATACAACAGTAAACGGTAATCTTGATGAACTAATACCAATTTTAAAACAGCATACTGAAAAATCGGCCCAACTAAATCAAAATAAAATATATGTATGGTGGACTACAGAACGTGACAAAATTTATGATGTAAACTGTGCACAGAAAATTGTATCTGACGTTTAACTTGTGTGAGAGACTGCGCGAATGAACCAAAAAACTTTAGGCACAAGTTATTTCAAAATTCGGTATTAACTGTATATAAAGATCGATAGTCGACTAAAATTGCATATTTTCATATATTGTACTAAAGGCACCTTACACATCACCACCATTTCGTATGTATGGCAAATTACGAAGAGAAGAGCGCACTTAAAATGGAAATTATTTCTCTAAATGCTTGGTGTCAAATATAAATACCGTAAAATTGTGACTGGTAGCGGAATGTGATTTATAAACAAGCCTATTCCTTTTGTCTTGTTCTCAATAGCCCTTCGTAAACGAGTTTCCCGAATCACCTGATCTAGTCACTGCTTGAGACCGTCGTTTGACACTCACACACTCCCTTGATTGCCTGCATCATGAACGTCTGTACCTCCAGTTTCAAAGTTCCCGCACCAACGCCCCACTGTGCTGTCACACAAGGAAGTTACATTATGTGCTTATCAGGCAGAACTACTCAGCATATAGAAACAGAAACGTGGCACATACTTCACACTTGCCAGGACACTTTACTGTCCGAGGTATATTTACGTCCCCCTGTGCATCCAGGACTGAAAGGGGCGACGTGGCGCCGTCTACCATCGTACTAAACTGAAGAGCCAAAGAATCTGGTACATCTGCTTAATATCGCGTACGGCTCCCGGAACACGCAGAAGTGCCGTTACACGACGTGGTATGGACTCGACGAATGTCTGTCGTTACTGTCAGTACATGAAACCTGTTGATGATGCATAGCACAGCAAAATTTTGCGGAGATATCAGGAATAGCACCAACGTCCACCCTGTAGGTTTAGCTTTGCTTCAGTGAGGTGGCTGAATGAGTTTCGAGGAGCGAGAAACAAGTATTCTTCAAGACCCGAAACAAGAGATGGTATTGATGCTGGAGCCAGTGGTGTGCAGCGAAGTCGAAGTTCTAATTTACCCCACAGTAGTTGTATGGGCACGTCTTTCCAATTCATGAATGTTGTCCATAAGCCATTGCCTCACAGATCCTACATTATGACAGGATGCTTTGTTGTGCAAATACAGTCATAGTCTCCTAACTGTTTCTCTACCGTAAGCAATACGTTAATATCCTACTGTATTTAGCGTTTCTTAAGAGCAGTAAGGGAGTCACACGCTAAAGCACCACACTGTAACATCACCTCCCACGTGCTTCACCGTTGGCAGTGCACATGACGGATGGTAACGTTCTCCAAACCAAACCTCTTCCATACAGCATGATTCATCGCTTCAACTCACTTGTTTCCAGTCATCCACTGCCCAGTGGCGCCATTGGTTACAGTACATTAAACATCGCTCAGCAATGAGTACAATAATGTGTGGCTTCTGACGCACTCCTCGACAACTGTACCCCCATTCTTAACTTCCTGCACATAGTCATCGTGATCTCTGATATGCTGGTAGCGCTTTCCATCACACGGTTGACTCCTTGTGCTGATGTCATGCGATTTTGTACAGTCAGCCACCGCATTGATCGACGGTCGTTGTCGAGCGCCCCACAAATCGAACCTCATCTTCTTCATCATCATCATCGACGGTCGTTGTTCGTGAGTACATGATGTATGCCGGGTCTTTGGCTCGGTTGTTCTTCCTCGCTTCCACTGCATGATTACATCACTAATAGTCGACTTTGGCTGCTTTATAAGGAAGGTATCCATTCCGTATTGTCAATACGATTAGTCTGCAACTATTTACTAGTGACAAATGAAAATTTCTGCCAGATCTGGAATCTAATTCGGATGTCCCACTTTACGTGAGCTCTCGTCTTAACCACTTTGGCTATAGGAGCACGCTTCCAGGATTGACCCAAACCATGATATCTCATTGACAGACTTTACTGCCATTGTCGCGACCTCTCTAGGCAGACAGTACTATTTGCAGTGCCTTTGTATTATGGTTTAGTATGCTGTGTTCTTCAGAGACGCATACCTTACCACAGATCATTCGTTTCCATTCAACCACAGTTAGTGGAGTCGCATTTTACACCACCTCAAGCGACACTTAGCAATCACTATTAAAATCTGTGTCATGCAAGATGCTGCTTGACCATTTTACTCCATCCTTTTAACTCCCTATGCACAGTACTTCGGTAGCTGGACTGATGGTAGCGCTTTGGAACTCACTTATGCTGACTTTTCTATAAGCACCCTCCACAATGCTTGACGGTCCCCGTCTGTCAATATGCGACGTTTACGTAGGACGTCTTCAACTAAGGTTGTAATTTGAGGGGCGTTTGAAACGTCCGTGCGAAGTCCGAGAGATGGCACCACCGGTGCGTATCGAGGTCATTTTTAGTTAGTAGCATCTTTGGGAAGAACGCATACCAAGTTTCAACCATATTGGTCTATTTCTTTGTGTTTGGCATTCGGGTGAATCAAGGAAGTCGAGTAATTGTCAGAGAATTGACGAAAAAGAATTTCGTGTGGTGATTAAACATTACTCTGAAGGAAAAGCTTGATAAACATTACAGGGACTCTGCACCTTCGCTTAGAACAGTTTATAAGTAGTTTCAAAAATTTCGGAGTGGCCATATGAGCACAAGTGATGCTGAACGTTCTGGACGCCCTGTGGGGGTTACGACTCCATAAATCATTGATAAAATCCATGATATGGTGATGGATGACAGAAGAGTTAAGGTGTGTGAGATTGCTAGTGCTGTGGGCATCTCGAATGAACGGGTACAGAATATTTTGTATAAACATTTGGACATGGTAAAGCTATCCGTAAGATGGGTTCCGTGATTGCTCAAGCTTGACGAAAAACGGAATCGTGTGAAGTGTTGCAAGGACGGTTTTCAGCTGTTCAGGTAGAATCTGCAGGACTTTAAGCGTCGTTTAGCACAGTGGATGAAACATGGATACATTACTATACTCCTGAGACCAAACGACAATCTAACCAATGAGTTACCAAGGGAGAATCTGCTCCAAAGAAGGCGAAGACCGTTTCTTCGGCCGGAAAGGTTATGGAGACTGTCTTTTGGGATTCGCAAGGGATAATCCTCAGCGACTATCAGAAAAAGTCAATTTGGAGAAATGGCTG
The DNA here is from genome assembly GCF_023898315.1 of Schistocerca nitens. NCBI lineage: Eukaryota > Metazoa > Arthropoda > Insecta > Orthoptera > Acrididae > Schistocerca > Schistocerca nitens. The sequence goes on along the minus strand of NC_064622.1, from coordinate 378,738,811 downwards.
GCGGGACAAAGGTTTTGTTCAGACGAGGACGTGATTGCAGCAAGTAATAGCTATTTTGCAGACTTGGAGAATTCCTATTATTCGGAAGGGATCAACAAATTAGAACAGTGTTGGACGAAGTGTATGAGTCTAAAAGGAGACTATGTCGAAAAATAAAAAAAAGACTTACCCCAAACAGGTAAGTAATATTTATTCTTGCACAGGCTTAACGCCCCTCGTAAATCACCGTCTGCCGACCTGGGTAGCGTTGTACGGACCGAGAGTTCCTGAGGGATTTTGTTTCTGAGCTGACTTCCAGTGAAACATTCCAAGTCACTGAGCTCTCGTGACTGACCCAAACTGCTATTACTGCTTCTCTACTAACAATACAATACTCTCCACCTCTTTTCATTCTAGCAGGTCCGGCACTCGCGACATCTGACGATGAAACACGCGTTGTACAAGGATGTCCGAATCCTTTTATCTTGTAGTTTATTTCATGATCATATACCGACTGCCGTAGACAGCTTCTGTTGTTATGCACAGTAGGTCGTTAAGTCCATGAACTTCTGTAACTCTGTAAGGTTTGGGTCAACGCATAGCTCAGCCAGCAAATTATTCCAGCACACAAGCCTGAAGTACTTAATGTCTCCACGATTTTTCCCAAACTTCTTTCCAATGCCGCTTCTTACTTCTAATTCGGCTAACATCGCTGCGTCAGCTGCCCTAATCCGAGGAAGGGGCTACAGCGCCTACAGTGTGTCGGAGCCTCACGCCGGAGTATTCGCTGGATCGAAAAGCCGGGAAAGAGTGAAAAACCCCGTTTCGGTCTGTAATCAAATTCCTGTCGTCCTTCATTCGCCTGCTGGTATTCACGTAAGACACGCAAGTCCAGTTATGAACAGCAGGTGAATTTAGAAAGTCAACAGATTATTTTGTATTTGTTGCTGGCTAGAAACACACGCAGGCTGCCCTTATATTGTGTGTTCGTCGTAGAACAGTTGTATTCCAGCACGGCCGTATTCACAAATGGAATTGGAATCTGAAACGAGATCTGTAGCAATGAAACGAGTGTAGCGCAGAGGAGCACATCTGGCGGCGGCGAACTCGCGACGTACGGCCGGTTGCTGTCAGCGCATCACGCGCCCGGCGCTCGGTTATCGCCTGCGCTGCCTCCCAATCTCTCTGGATATTCCTCCCACTGAACGCGTGTTCCCTGCGCTACTCCGCAACGATAAGGTGTTCGGCACGACGTGTGTCAGGCTGTAATTCTGTAATGATTCCGATACACAACCCGATCTGCAGCCGGGTTGCTACAGTATTTATCTGAAGAGTAGTTTTTAGTATTAATTACTTCGAAGAAAAGTCTTACTTTTTTGGGGGACGTTTAAACATTTTCCCAATTTTCAGATCTTCCGGATAAAAGTTTAGTTTACTCCGAAGTAGAGTTTCAGTCTTCTTCCCGCAAAGGGTTTCACTATTTTTTCGAAGAAGAGTATCTGTTTCTTCATAAGCAGAATTTCTGTTTTTTCTGAAGAAGAATTTCAGATTTTTCTCACGAAGAAATTCAGTTTTTTCTGATGAGGAACTTTAGTTATTACAGGCAGAAGGGCTCAGTTCTTTTTTCAGAAGATGTCTCACATATTCTGAATTAGAGTTTTAATTTGTTTTCGAAAATGTGTTACCAAATTTTCTGATAGCGAGTTAGAGAAGGAAAAAAATGCACTGTAAAAAGTAATACAGTGGTACATAAAAAATAAAAGGAATAACGAAATCCTTGTCGCCTCATATGCATTGGCACTCGACGCGGGGGTAGTTCACTTGAATTCGGACTGTGTAAACTATTTTTGCCACCAGTATTAGGTAAGAAGGTTACTGTTTAAGGTTCTTGACCTCTAGACTTTGCAGTAATTTCCAGAATTGAACTTCAAACATCTCCGTACTGTCTCAAGAGCCGAGGACATGTCACGCTGTTAATGTTTATCCAAGAGTATGATGGGTAAGTTTATTACGGCTGTCCCCTTGGTGGTATTCGAGAGTATTAAGCTGTTTGCCGGTACCAGATTTTACCCACTCCTTTCTCTCACCAACATGCCACATGAACGTGACACCTCCCTATTTTTGGCTTTTGTCATCAGTCTTCGGACTGGCTCTCGTTCGATGTGGTCTGGCACGAATTCCTTTCTTGCGCCAACCTCTTCCTCGTAGAGAAGCACTTGTTGGGTGTATACCAGTCTCTGTTACCCTCAACATTTTTAATCCTCTACACCATTGAGGTTATTCCCTAATGTATTAACACATGTCATATCATGCTGTCCCTCCCTCTTGGCAGTGTTATCCAAATACTTCTTTCTGCCCAGACTATTTGGGGAACCTTAAGTTTTCCTTATTTTATCGCTCCACATAATTTCCTATGTCTTGTTACAGCGAACCAACTCTCTTCTTTCCTGCTTTACGATGTAAGTCATTCATTATCATACAGTGCTGTGCTCCGGACGTACAGACCCACAAACTTCTTTCCACATTAATACCTATATTTGATACTACTAGACTTATTTTGGCCAGGAATGCTTTCTTTGTCTGTGCTAACCTACCTTTACATCCACCTCGCTTCTTCCATAATCTATTATTTAGCTTCAAACGTAGCGGAATTCCATCACTTGGTCTGCTTCGTGGTAACTGATTTTGATACCTGTATCGCTAATCTCATTTGTGCTACTTTCGTATACCTTCTGTTTGTTCTGAATCCATATTATGTACTCACAAAATTGCTCAATGCATTCAACAGCTCTTCTAATTCTTCCTCGCTTTTCTGAGGCTAGACGTGTCATCAGCGTATCTTATGATTGATAAGTCTACGCCCTCAAATTTAATACCACCCTTGAACCTGTATTTTATTTCCATTATTCCTTCTTCGATGTACAGACTCAATAGACATGCAGAAAGATATTGTTACAACATTTTTATTGCGAGCACTGCGCTCTTGTTCTATTGTTCTGATTCCCTCTTGGTTTCTGAACATATTGTATATTATCCGTCTTTTCCTGTGGCTCCCTGCTATATTTCTCAGAATTACTCAGTATATATACTATCAATTGCAGTTTCAGACACTGCGATGAAAGGGGCCATTGTGTTCAGAGGAAGGGATCGCTTTATGATTAGGCAACTGAGCCAGTTCCTCGGGATCATCCACACAACGGTGCCATACGGTTCAGAAAGTTTCCGTTACATACCGTTGCACGTCAGTGAGTAGGCTCATTAGTTTTCTGATAAAGTTGCTACGATGTGCTGAAAACAAGTTTCAGGCCATTTTGAATATAGCAGCCAAACAGTGATTGCTTAGACGTATTCTGCGATTATCAACGTTCCCAGCTGTGCTATAGAAATCTGACATGAAGCATGGTAGTTGTTTGTCCCAAATTAAGACAGAAAGCTTTTCGGACAGTGAACAGTGTTACATAAATCATATAAGTAAGCCTTAACAGTATGATTATATTTAATGTAATGACGTATAAATAAAATAGTAGAATTATGGTTACAAAAAACGAAAATAAAAGTAGTAAAACGTAAAAGGAGCATGCATTAGGCAACTGCTTAATGCCTAACGGTGAAATATGGTTTCGGCCTCGACTGCGAGATTAGCAACTAGGTCAGAGGATTGAAAGTACATAAAGCATATTGGCAAAAGTATGGATTGAATCTTCTATAAATTGTAGTCTATACATTCCATCGCATAATGTGATGTAACTATAACGGACTTTGGCGCAAGAAAGTATTCGTGGCTGGCCGCATCGAACGAAAACCAGTCCGAAGACTGATGTCAAGAGCAAAATTAGTGATGGGTCACGTTCATGTTGGATGATGGTGATAGAAGGGAGAGGGTAAAATCTGGTACCGGCACACAGCATAGGCCTAACACGTGGCAGCACCCTTGCACTCGTCCATAGCGTCGTGGTGCCAGTTTTCAATTCAAATCTTCGTTCGTACAGGGCACATGTTTCTATCAACTGTCAACCCGATGTTCACGTACTCACGTGATCAGATATATCGCCAGATCGACGCCCGACACAGCACGTGATGGACCAGCTCGGACGTCAAGTCGACCCAGAGCCAGTATCAACGATATCAGGGAACAGTTACAACAGTTGCGCTTCCGATCTCAGGAAAGGTCGATACAGCGGTTATATGACGCCTTTCTCAGCCGAATCAGCCGTACATGCATCTAGGCCACAGGGGATGCAACGTCATACTGATAAACCGGCTCTTGCTGCCACGGTTGTTTCCAAATTTACCTGGATACTGCAATCACTGAACTAATACAGCAAAAATTCGCAGCCCTGGAAGTCTGGATTCATTTGCTCCCCCCTTTCTAGGTTTTTCACTTTTTTTGTCAGGTAGTTCATTTTCAGAGCAATTTGTGGTAGAACAATTCTGTTTTCACCTACAAGAATAACGTAAGGTAGTCCCCACACGCAAGGTGTAGTTTTTACCAATAGGAACCTTAATGAAATACATACTTGCTCTGCAGAAAGAAATATAGTAGTTTTGGTTGCTGGTGTCGTATATCTGAACCATGTAAGTAGTTTTGCAGATATTACGTGATTTTTAGCCTTGGTAACCAAATATGTCTTGTTTTCTGAGGAAATTTGTGACTGCAGTGGGAATTCTCTAACGCTTCATGCTGATACAGTGAAGTGAGGACTAGTTGTATCTTATAGACGAAGGAGAAGGATTCGATTAAATACTGATTCAAGTGAGAATGAAATATATCAGTTGGAACTTGTAGAACAATATTAAAGTTAAGGATGCTGCAGCTGGTTTTCATGTTACGGTTAGTAACGCTAACAGTTGAACTTTATGTTCTCCCAGAACTTTGAAAGAAAGATGACTGTCGCTTATCGAAATTATACGTAAAAACCATGAATTCGGGTGACAGGAATGTTTAACAATAGCTACAGATTAACAAAAAAAATATTACGCGTATCATATCGGAATACACATTTAAGCTGCAAAATTACATGAGTAATAATTGTTGGAAGCCGCAAAAGGAAGTCATTATAAGGTATTCCACAGAATCGTGTATAAGTCAGCAAGTTTTCTAAATGTCTGCTGCTTTTCATAAGTACAGCTGCATTATCTTGTGTGTAACCAATGAAGAGATTCTTTCGATATCCTTTCGTAAGTTCGAACATCGCAATTAAATTGTGTAAAATCGTTCTTACCCGTACATCAGTTTCATATATGAGCCTATATCAGATAAAAAGTATACAATGCTGCCAAATCGACGTTTAGTTCTTTCTATTTCATATCTAGAGAGTAGCAAAGATATGAATGAGAAAGTGCGCAGCCTTAATCAATGGTGTGCTTGGCAGCCATTGGCCTGGTACCACATACATCTACGTACTTCAGGGGATGTTTGATGTAGTACAGTTGCAGCCACTTCGGTAAGAAAGTCTGTGTGTATGTTAATGTTTCTTCAAAGGTAATTGGAGCAGTTTCATAGTCTCCAATGAAAAAGCATTATTCCTTCACACACCACAATCTCTCCAGTTCAACTGTAAACTGTTGCTCAAAAGTGTTCAAAACAGAATAAATAGACTTATGTGGAGTTAAGCATCTTGCTAGTTTTCTGGAGACAACATGAGTTTTCGAGTAAAATTCAACAGTAAATTGATGTCAGCGGCTTAATCAGGTGAAAGGTGTCTGGCCTTTTCACTTCCGAGCGACATTCCGATGCCCTTTCTATAACGTTGTTTTCAGCATTCCCCAGATTGTCACATTGGGCAAAGTCTCCATTGCGCATACAACTCAAATGCTGTATTTGCGTTCCTCGTACTTGTTTGTTAAGAAGTGACATACTTAATTAAAGAAAGACGGCAACAGTTACTTTTTCGCATGCTTAGCATGACACGTTCCGAAAATCTATCCCCAATATCAAGAGCAAAGATTTACATAAGTATTTCTTGTGATGTTTGCATGCTTGACTTTAAGGTTATACTGAAGCAGAAGATAATAATAAAATTTGGGACATTTTTACATGCTAACGTTAGAGATAGCAATTTTGCTTGTCTTCTTAAAGATCCTCGAGGTAACATACGATTCGCGCTTTGGAGCACAAAGAAATAAATCCGCTTCCAGCTGGTAAGATTTATTTCTTTCTGTTAATTCCCATTGATGGTTAAGGTAAATGTCTGGCCTAGTGGTCTACTGGGGAAGCGCTTGTCTGAAAATTTTTTTCTTATTTTATTTGTGCATCTTTGCCCTCTCTTTCTTTTACTGTCTACTTCTTCTCTCCCTTTCGATTAAACTTCCACTTTCCTTTTTTACTTTAGTTTTACTGTATCACTCTTTGTTAGTTTACTGATTAGGTAACACAGTTTTCTCTCTTTTTCCTTTGCTACTTTCTTTCACACTGGAATTTTTCTGTTTTCTTAACTTGCTTCTTACTTTCTCTTTTTCTCTCAGTTGTGCTTGTACTTTGCCTCTATTTTTCCTCCCTTCTGTTGCTTTCTTACATTGCTTAATAAAAAGAGTAAAAAAAAGGATTAGAATAGTAATTCTCAGTGAAAGGCAGAACAATTACCAGAGTAAGTTATGGTTTTTCATGTTCAGTGTTATAACAAGGCCTTGCAGGGCATAAAAGGACGTGAACAGCGTCAGATGTCTGGTAATCAGCACGATGGATATGGATACGCTATGTGTTTGTGTGAGACAGCTTACAGCTTTATCAGCACTTGAAAGAGTTTAAAAGGAGCCTGATTGTGGATCTACATTTGGCGCGCTGGTCTAAACGTGCAGTATCCAGTTTCTTGGGGCATTTGGGTGTGACAGTGGCCCGTTGTTGTTTCCCATACGAACGTGGAGGCAGGCATAACTGTTGTCAAAGTTCCTGTCGAACAGGTCTGAGCATTACAGGGCAAGATGGCAATATTACGCATTTTACATATCAAAGGCCCTTCACATCTGCACCTTGAATTTGAGAGCAAGTAATGGACTCTGTGTAAGATACCCTGTCAACCCGTACCATTAGGTGGAGAATAGCAGCGGCGTAGCGTTCTATGCGATTTCAGCCTCGAACAACGTAACACAAGCGTCTGCGTTTGGTGTAGTGACATGTTTGGGAAGCATGGACTGCTGATCTATGGCTTTTAACTCTGTGCAGCAAGGAATCGATCTTCTGCACCCCTACAGATAATGATTGTCGGACAGAGACCTGGGATGGGTCTCGTTCTTTCGGTGCTTTGGACATTTACAGTGACGTTACACGTGGCATCATGGTGCGAGGAGCTAGCGGGTATGAATTTATGACATGAGTAGTAGTGACTGTGGAGCTCTAACGGAGTAACAGTACATCACGTACATCTTGCCTTCTCATGTGTTACTTGTCATACGACAATATTGTGGTGACATTTTTCAGCTGGACAATACTATTGCACACACAGCAGTGTCTCTATGAACTGACTCTGTGACGCTGATGTAAGTCCATGGCCAGTAAGACGTCCACATCCGCCCCCTAATATGAAATGTATACATGTATGGCAACATCTTGGACGTCAACTCTGTCCCACTGCCAGTATCCACAATATCAAGGACCACTTGGAACAATTGTGGACCAGACTGCTACAAAAGAGGCTAAACGGATTTGTGACCCACTACCCAACAAAACCGTGCATGAACTGAGCCTAGAGAGCATGCAGTGTCCTATTTATACTTGGCATATTCTGCCAAGTACTTTGTAAATTTGTTTGATACTGTGATCAGTGAAATAACATCACATATTTTCTTAAAACTTTCAAATTTCAGTTCGTTTCCTCCTCCCCTTATGATTGCTTCGCTTCTTTTGTCAGGCAGTTTATTTATTTACCTCAATTATTTTCGCTTCCATTTTCCAACCACGCTTACTTTTTCCTTTTTGTCTGTTGAATTCATTATTTACTTGCATTTCTTTTCCGTTTCTATGTTTCTTTTCCATTTTCCTCCTATTTTCCTTTTTCACTTTATTTCTACAATTTATCTGTTTCCTTACATTCCTTTCTACGTTTATCGCTGTCCTCTCTATTTCCACTCCAGTATTCCTTTTGACTTGGCTTCTACAATTATGCTCTTTTCTTTTTTTTTCATCTCCTGCCTCTCTTTGTTCTCTGTCTTTTCTTAATTCCTTCCTTGCTCTTGATGCAATGTGAGATTTCAGAGCAACATGTAGCCGAGGGCGTGACAAACAGCACTATCACAGTTTGCTTGCGATGTTCCGCGCTAAATGAACGGTATATGGACGCCCCGATAGCTTCGACCACGGACATTGGCCGCGGTCAAGTCGACCGCGAAGCAACCCGCACAGCACGCCTCGCCTCGCGTCGCGACGGCAGCGGCGTTTGTCTGCTGTCAGGGCCAGACGCTGCGCCGGGGATTTGCAGCGCCACGCCGCTGCACAAACAGACTGCCTGCCAGCCAGTCTGCCGGCTGCTCCTGTTCCCCGCCTTTCTCCGCTCCGCCCGTATTGCGCACTTGAACTGCAGGGACGTCGCCTCCGAGCCGGTAATGAATTTCCGGCGAATGAATTAACACAGCACAGAATCCAGCAGACATTAATTACGAGCTCTGGTTTTCTGGTATTGCTTGGAGGCCGCCTAGAAACCGCAGAGTAAGGACAAAAGAAGCGCGCCGCGAATGTTCAATGCCGAGGCACACCGAGCCAAGTGGTGCGTTTCGGTTTTGTAGGCTATGGATACATACTAATAATCTCGGCATCAGCAGATGCAATGGCAATCGTTGTTACGCTGCTTGAATGCACAGCCAGCGACATGGAACGACGACATTAGCGATAAGAAAATTAAGTTGAAATACAATGTACGCGTGCAAATGCTGTGGCTGTTGGACGGCAAAGAAACATTGATGATGAATGAGAACCACCATCTACATCTACATCTACATCTACATCTACATCCATACACCGCAAGCCACCTGACGGTGTGTGGCGGAGGGTACCCTGAGTACCTCCATCGGTTCTCTCTTCTATTCCATTCAGGAGGACGACGGTCATCCTGATTTAGGTTTTCTGTGATTCCCCTAAATTGCTCCTGGCAAATGCCGGGGATGGTTCCTTTGAAAAGGGCACGGCCGACTTCCTTCCCCATCCTTCCCTAATCCGATGAGACCGATGACCTCGCTGTCTGGTCTCCTTCACCACACAACCCTACCCTTCTATTCCAGTCTCGTATTGTTCGTGGAAAGAAGGATTGTCGGTATGTGTGGGCTCTAATCTCTCTGAATTTATCCTCATGGTCTCTTCGCGAGATATACGTAGGAGGGAGCAATATACTGCTTGACTCTTCGGTGAAGGTATGTTCTCGAAACTTCAACAAAGTCCCGTACCGAGCTACTGAGCGTCTCTCCTGCAAAGTCTTCCACTGGACTTTATCTATCATCTCCGTAACGCTTTCGTGATAACTAAATGAACCTGTAAGGAAGCGCGCTGCTCTCCGTTGGATCTTCTCTATCTCTTCTATCAACCCTATCTGGTTCGGATCCCACACTGGTGAGCAATATTCAAGCAGTCGGCGAACAAGGTTACTGTAACCTACTTCCTTTGTTTTCGGATTGCATTTCCTTATGATTCTTCCAATGAATCTCAGTCTGGCATCTGCTTTACCGACGATCAACTTTATATGATCATTCCACTTTAAATCACTCCTAATGCGTACTCCCAGATAATGTATGGAATTAACTGCTTCCAGTTGCTGACCTGCTATCTTGTAACTAAATGATAAAGGATCTTTCTTTCTACGTATTCGCAGCACATTACACTTGTCTACATTGAGATTCAATTGCCATTCCCTGCACCATGCGTCAATTCGCTGCAGATCCTCCTGCATTTCAGTACAATTTTCCATTGTTACAACCTCTCGATATACCACAGCATCATCCGCAAAAAGCCTCAGTGAACTTCCGATGTCATCCACAAGGTCATTTATGTATATTGTGAATTACAACCACAGTTGTAATGATACACATTTATTATGCCACAGCCGGTTTCGTTTGTTAGAACATCATCAGGTTGCCGATATCAGCCAATAATGTGAATTAAGATATGTAGTTGTCTTATGTAACAATAAAGGAAAAATCTGGAATTAGAGGTCTTAAATCATGACATCGGCATAACTCGGCAACCTGATTCTGGTGAACAAAAGCGGTGACACAATAAAAGTGTATCAATAAAGTTGGAGGGGTTCTTATTAATCGTTGATATTAGTATTAGTCAGCTGTCAAGCTCAAAATAATCAGTTTATTTAAAGTAAAGACATCTGCAAAAGGAAGAGAATCTGCTTTGAAGTGATTCCATAATTTGTAATTCAACCTAGAATGAAAATATAGATTGATGAAACAAGTTTATCAGGTCATAAATGTAAGAATAGTGTAGAAAACTCGCATAGAGCCTGACTGGGAAACTCTTACTCTACTATTTACATTCTTTCACGTATATCTCTGCCTGATGCTTGAATTTCAGTACGATTCGTCATTTTCTAACAACGTATTACAAATTCACGGGTCCCTAAACCTTTACAAGACAAAATTTGTAAACATTTAATATGCTTGTAAATATTTTGCAAATTAACATGTTTCCTAGATCATTTGAATTATTCCTTTATCGAAATGACGTGGGAGGAGTGAGTTTAAGCGATGTGTGTGATTAGTGGTAACACTAATCAACAAGCTATTTTTTAGGTCTGCTCATACAACTACACTTAAAAACAAGATTTTCTTTTAAAAAAGTTGTTAGACGCAGAGGAGAGAGCAAAATAGGTGTAAAGAGTGTATTGAAGGTCTTTACGAGAGGGAGTAATTACGCCATGCAATGCAGAGGAACAAACGTTCTTCGATCGGGAATACTTGGAATACTTGTAACCACAAGGGATCGTTAACATTCTTTCGGAGTTTCTAAACTCGATGTGGGAACTGGAAACCAAACGATCATTAAGGTTGCTTTGTAGACTAAAATATTAGAGACGTACTGTTGGTCTTTTGGAAGAATATCATTCATGCAATGGGAAAGGTAGCAAAGGCACATAAATAAAAGAACCAATACACAATCAGCTCTGCAGCTTAAGCTACACACTCCTAACAACAACAATGAAAAGAAAATTAAAGCCTTGTTATATTACAACTAGCGTGACGTTGGCAAATGTAAAGTCAGAAGGCGAGTGCTTTCGATGATGAGCTTGACAATGGAGGCAACATTTAAGAAAAATCTGGGCTCCCCCATAGCAACTGTCAAACTGAAAAAAGGAATTTCACAACGGAAAGTGCTACATCACTGTTGAAATTCCTAGAAAATTAGGCATTTAATATGAGGAAAGAGACACGCACAAGAAGCAATAGAGAAAAATAGTGATGGAAGACCAAGATGTAAGTATTCGGATTAAAGTGGATGTACAACAGAAGTGCAATCCTTCCCTTCCACTTTTCAACCTACACATGGGAGAAGTAATGGATAGAGGAAGGGACTGGACGATAGGACATGTGTTAAGACATGAAGTACTAACTTATATTGTGCCACAGGGAGTCAAGGAAAGCAAAACTATAGTGAAAGTCAGAGAAGCGATTAAATCAAATAAATTATAGAGGTCATCGGGTGTAGGTGCCACTCTGAGATGAAGAGGTTGACTCTGGAGAGGAAGTCGTGATGGGCCGCATCACTGCAGCTGGAAAAGTAACGACAAGAAAAGCTTTGCTATCGTTATCTGTGTTTTACATTGTTGCTGCGTTCTGAGAAAGTTCGGTGGGCGAATTGTAAATTTTTAAAAGTTTCTTTTTTATTCCAGATGTGGTCAGGCACCAGAGGACAGTGCGGACGATAGCTGATCATGTAGACCACCAGTCGGAATTATTGATATAACGTGGAAAACACTATGGACAAATGTGGTTTGTGACACCGGTAACGGCCGAGGCACATAAAACCGCTAATACGGCAATCAAGTGTGACCAGGAGTGAAATAATTTTGTAACGCAGACACTTCGTGCTGCCGAGAACCTCACAAACTATTAGTTTAACTGGGCGGAGCAACCAGTGCTTTGGGCAGAAAGTACTCGCGCAGAACTGACAGGACAAGTATATGGCAAATCCATGGAGAAGAAATAAAAACTTCGAGGTTCGCGGATGACATTGTAATTCTGTCAGAGACATCAAAGGACTTGGAAGAGCAGCTAAACGGAATGGACAGTGTCTTGATGAACATCAACAAAAGCAAAACAAGGATAATGGAAAGTAGTCGAATTAAGTCGGGTGATGCTGAGGGAATTAGATTAAGAAATGAGACACTTAAAGTAGTAAAGGGGTTTTGCTATTTGGGGAGCAAAATAACTGATGGTGGTCGAAGTAGAGAGGATATAAAATGTAGACTGACAATGGGAAGGAAAGCGTTTCTGAAGAAGAGAAATTTCTTAACATCGAGTATAGATATTAGCGTCAGGAAGTCGTTTCTGAAAGTATTTGTATGGAGTGTAGCCATGTATGGAAGTGAAACATGGACGATAAGTAGTCTGGACAAGAAGAGAATAGAAGCTTTTGAAATGTGGTGCTACAGAAGAATGCTTAAGATTAGATGGGTAGATCGCATAACTAATGAGGAAGTATTGAATAGGATTGGGGAGAAGAGAAGTTTGTGGCACAACTTGACTAGAACAAGGGATCGCTTGGTAGGACATGTTCTGAGGCATCAAGGGAACACAAATTTAGTATTGCAGGGTAAAAATCGTAGAGGGAGACCAAGAGATGAATACGCTAAGCAGATTCAAAAGAATGTAGGTTGCAATAGGTACTGGGAGATGAAGAAGTTGCACAGGATAGAGTAGCATGGAGAGCTGCAGCAAACCAGTCTCAAGACTGAAGATTACAACAACAACAAGCGTCCTTCTCAGTAGAACTACGTTAGAACCGCGGCTTTCAGGGTATAATAATAATAATGGCGTGTGACGAGGGCCTCCCGTCCGGTACACCGCTCGCCTGGTGCAAGTCTTTCGATTTGACGCCACTTCGGCGACTTGCGCGTCGATGGGGATGAAATGATTATGATTAGGAGAACACAAGTCCCTGAGCGGAGAACATCTCCGACCCAGCCGAGAATCGAATCCGGGCCCTTAGGATTGATGTCTGTCGCGCTGACCACTCCGCTACCGGGGGCGGACTTCAGGGTATAAATAAACGAGCTTAGGTGCTCAAGGCATTCACTGGTGCCACCATTCTGTTTGTGTCTAAAACTGGAGGGAATGACGGTAGAGTTTCAGAGAAGCCACGGCTAAATCTGGATGATGACACTCCGCTGATTACCTCATCTAGTTCCTGCACAATGGGAGCATTACCTGTGGCGTGACTTCGAGACGCAGCTCTCTGGGGGACTTGGGCTGGTCCACTGCAAGCTGTCAACCATCCAGCTAGGACGGGCGCACCCTCGCGGCCTCCTAGCCACTTCCATGTCGTCGGTCACGTGGTCTACATTTGGGGGTGGGAGTTGCCCAGGGCATTGCTGTTCGGCATCACAACATCTAGTGTCAGCTGTTCCACCCTAGCACACTAAATGAGAACAACGAATACGCGTGGGGGCGCATGGGCGGCGAATCTCTGGTGGCTATAAGCGGGCGCGCTCTATGTTTGTACACAGGCGACCCATACGGCACGGCCTGCGACATAGGACAACAGACATCGCGGTGATCGCAGTGTCAGCGCACTTCGCTATCGACTGCGTTCGTACGCAGACAGGGCAGTCCTAATACCTGCCAGAGAGCTGTCTAAGGCTGCTCGAATGAACACATGACGATACTACCACTGTTTTAATGTACGTCCCGGCGTGAATTTGCCCTCTCCCTCACCATTCCTCTCGTCCATCCTGCACTTAAATAACGGGATAGGGTGAGTCATTACAATGCCTTTATTCTTTACTTAAGCACTAAAAAGAAAATTAAGGCTGGATGCAGAGTGAAGATACTGTAGCTCACAGGAAAATAGCGACGCAACACGACTGTAGCGGAAATCAGTAATAGGTTGCAGAGGTTGATTGACGCAAAGACTCCCACATGACTTTGAACGTAGTGTAATTTACGTATTGCACATAAATAGATGAAGAGATTAATTAGTATTTACTATTAAAAACAGTCTTGATCAAGATTTATTTATTAAGGTGACCGGTTTCGACCACTACGGTGGTCATCTTCAGACCTTTGAGTAGGAACCTCTTTCTGCTGGAGAAAGAGGTTCCTACACAATGGTCTGAAGATGACCACAGTAGTGGTCGAAACCGGTCACCTTAATAAATAAATCGTGATCAAGACTGTTTTTAATAGCAAATATTTGTAACACATTGATCACTGTGACTCCCTAAATGTATTCAAAAGATTAATTAGTGTTCGCTTATTATATTCGTCATAAGTCAACACTGGATACAGCATAATTGTAATATAGTTATGAGTAACCATCCGGAGTGGCGCAGAGTGGAACGATCACATACAACTATATGTCGAATAAGCAGCTGCCCAGTTGAAATCCGTTAGCAGATACTCACGGAAATGTAATTCGTCAACGAAAGAAGTGGCATATAAAATTCTTGTAACACTAACTGATAAGCATTGATCAGCAGACTCCATTCTTTTCCTGGAAGGATTACTAGAAAATCTAGAGAATATCCAGCGAGAGAGCGGCAAGTTTCATCGTGAGATCACTTAGTAAGCCCGAGAACGTTACGGAGACGCTCAACAAACTGTAGTAGCGCACACCGCAACAGAGGCGTTGTATATCACGGAGCAAAATGAGTTGAGCTACATGTGATTTGCTCCCATGTATGTCTCGTCTAATGACCACGACGAGAATATAACACAGATGTTTATCAACAGTAATCATCATCATCAGAGCGGAATCCATATCTACATTTGCATCTATATGGGTACTCTGCAAATCACATTTAAGTGCCTGGAAGAGGGTTCATCGAACCGCCTTCAGAATTCTCCATTGTTCCAATCTCATATAGTGCGAGCTCTGATTTCCGTACGTGCTCTGATTTCCCTTATTTTTATCGCGGTTATCGTTTCTCCCTATGTAGGTCAGTGTCAACAAAATATTTTCGCATTCGGAGGAGAAAGTTGGTGATTGGAATTTCTTGAGAAGTTTCCGTCGCAACGAAAAACGCCTTTCTTTTCATGATGTCCAGTCCAAATCCTGTATCATTTCAATGACACTCTCTTCCATATTTCGCCATAATACAAAATGTGCTGTCCTTCTTTGTACTTTTCGATTTACTCTGTCAGTCCTATCTGATAAGGGTCCCACACTGCGCAGCAGTATTCTAAACGGGGACAGACAGTCGTAGTGCAGGCAGCTTCCTTAGTAGATCTGTTACATTTTCTAAGTGTTGTGCCGATATAACGCAATTTTTGGTTAGCCTTCCCCTCAACATATTTTTGTGCTCCGTCCAATTTAAGTTGTACATAATTGTAATTCTTAGGTATTTAAATGAATTTATGGTCTTTAGATTTCACTGATTTATCGTGTAACCGAAGTTTAATAATTCATTTCAGCACTGATTCGGATGACCTCACACTTTTCGTTATTTAGGGTCAATTTTTCTAAATCGTTTCGACATACACTTCTGGATAAACGACCGTACAGGACTATCGAACTTTACCTTACGTGTTCCACACTGATGAAATTTGTTTTTGAGAAGTTGTCAATTTGTATCTGTAACTGAGACTTCATGTGTGAAATTTACGTGACCCCGATTCCAAATAATAAAAATCCGCTACTGATTTCAGTAAGGCATGGAGCACATATTAAATCTCACTCTCTCTCTCTGTGTGTGTTTGCGTTTTGTTTGAAGCAGGTTTAAAATTACTAAAGCCAGATTTAAATATTTTGGAATATCAATTTATTAGTCACATCTCTCAACAAAGTGATGCATCTACTAAGTATACAAGCCACTTATTATAAATTAAATAGCTTCTTTGTTTTAATCGCCAAAAATGCTTATATTTATATTTATGTAAACGAATTTATCTGAAGGATACGAATTTGTCAAGCCTTGAATTTTTTGTTTGAAGTTGTTATCCACATAAAACTGTCATAAATCCGTAGATTCTTTTGAAAACCACAATGTCTTACCAGCCACGATCCTGTTGGAGGTGGTATCATGTCTTCCTCTGACCTTTGAACTGACTGTCCCCGTCAATGATCGCGGGACTTTCATTTTGACATGGTTTCCGACCCATGGTGCAAGTTGCGATTTTTCACATCAAGAAAAATAGCTAGAGGTTAATGAAGTAATAAGAGACTGATAAAAGTCGTAGTACTGACAAGGGATCAGACCTGAGTCTTTTGGATGTGTTGCCTGGCACTTTACCACCGAGCCACTAAGAAAAATACACAGATTGACAAGGGTCACAAATATTTATAACATAATGCTAATTACTTCTTTGTTCTTTCTGTGTGAATTGGTTGTAGTTGTGCAAACCAGTTTTCGTGAAATGTTCTGAACTACATGCTGTTATTTTGCCATGAATTCAGTCCTAAACATTTATAGTGCAGAAATATCTTATGTAGGTTGTGTTGTACAGCTTTAATGAACGTTAAGAACTGCACTATGTAATACAGAGTTGCAATGGTACATTTTATCACAGGCGATCTATTTCGGTCTAGGATCGGGCAATCATTGGGTCCAAAAACCATCTCAGCTATGCATTTGCGTAACAGTAGTAACAGTTATCAGATGTACATAGATGTATCATTGTGTCCATTTAGCCTCGTAGAGTACAGCTAATGTTAACGTCAGAACTATGTACATCTGATAACTGTTATTCCAACTAGGCAAATGCATATCTGAGATGGCTTTTGACACTCTGATGGCCTGATCCCAGATCGAAATCGATCGTCTCTAATAAAACATGCAATTCTTAACATTTGTATTATAGCCTACATTTTTGTTCTTCGTTTCAAAATCGATTATTCTCTCGAATGTAAAGTACACCCCACAGCTGGTAGTCACCGACATCATTAAGAGATGGAGAAACTAGCTACCGCTGTATTTATTATAAAACTAATGTTGAACACCCCTTCCCTTGTGCTCATTCTTCAGTGTGTTCCCTTTATTTGATATAATTCCGTTAACTGTTCACGTTCTATCTGTATACAGATATATGTACACTCGAAAAACTAATACAATACCATTTAAAATGACAAGAGTACCATAATCAACCAAATTTAAAATCTTAACAGTTATCTCAAAACGCTTTGGCAACTAGTTTCCCTCTTTACTCTTGTCGTATATGATATCGTAGCCAAGCATAGCTTCTCACATGTTACGCACTGCTTTCGCAATGGAAAATTAGCTATAACGCACTGGACACTCATTAGCTTAGATGCACCGGTGCCATGTCCGGCCACTTAACACGCGCTATTTCATTCCCACAGTTGCAAGCAAATCAAATAAAGCCCTTTTACGCCGCCTGGTCAGTGAAGAAGACACGTAATTGCCTAAATTATTCAGTCCGTAACGTATTCACGATGACATATACGGACAAAACTTGTTTATTGAAGTAATGCCGCTGTTCGCTGACCTTTTCACATCTTCCGGGTAACTGTCGTATGAGTTTAATCCCAGAACTGAGCGGAATACGTTTATACTCTGTTTGCTACTGTAATCCATTTTACAGAATGGGATTGCCGTAGAAAACGAAATTTAATCAACAGGCATAACGTTGACAAATCAGGCTGTAATCTCCTCCCGTATTGTCCGCTCGCTGCGTATTATTTTAGTCCTCGCGCTGATGTTAGGGCTGAATAGGGAACGGGCTCGCAAACTTTATTGTCAAAATATTATGCTCTCAGGTCCAGGAAAAGTCTGTCGACGTTCGTAGGTTAACTCGTAAGTCATTCAGTATGAAACAAGCCTGCATTTATCTTCACGGTTTCACAAAATATCCATCGAGACAGTTACTAATTTCTTTAATGACCAACTGTTACTACATATATCTATATACAGGGTGACACAACGGTAATTTGCACCGCAAATACTGCGAAATTGAGCTACTGATGTGTCGTGTTTACAAAATGGATTGGTAGTCTTGGACTTGTATTGTCAACCAACAAACACATTGTAGTAGTAGTTAGAGAGCGCACTTTTTGTGGAAACGAATACATTTTAAAATGGAACAGTGCTAACTGACATTAACAAACTAAAAGTAGGACAAATCAGAATGTCAGTAATGTTTGTTGCTGTATCCTAGTGAAAATCATTTACGACATATTGTATTTTGAGAAGTTTTCACACGGGCACTTGTCTGTGCCACTCGAAGTACTTAGTTGCTAGCTACGATGTTGCTATGTTTGCTCACAGCGTCCTTGTGTGTTCCTTGAGAGGATTGCAACTTGATACTAAGTGTGTAACAGTCCAAGCAGTAGGTCGGGAATGGACTATGGGATTTACTAATACAGAAAAGAGCGACTTGCACGTGGTGTATGGGGAACGTAGAACGTAGGAAGAATGTGCGGCGGTATATCCCATCAAGGCACTTATTTATCTCTACAACCAGTTACACCGAAAGAATGTAACAGAAGTAAACAAGTTCCGACAGAAGAGGGAAAATTAATGTTCTTAACTCTGTGGCAATTGATCGGCACGTTAGCTTCCGCTCAACCGCACGAGAAGAGGCATGAAGCATGACTACGTCCAACGAATTCTCCACCAACGTGCGTTCCACCACTATCACATCTCTCTGTATCAAGAGCTGCATGGAAAAGATTACGAGACTCGTGCTAACTTCTCTACATGGGCAACAAAACAGGATTCTCGTGATGTATCATTTATCTTGTTTAAAAATGAAGCCACATGTACCAATCACGGCCAGGTAAACCGCTGAAACGTGGACTGTTGGTCGGTTGAAGGTCCCCGTTGGCTTCGTCAGATGGAACGTCAGCGTCCATGGAGTGTAAACGTGTGGTGTGGGACAGTGAACCATCAGCTCATAGGCATGTTTTTCACAGACACAACACTGAAAGCGCACAAATATCGCAGCCTCCTAATAGATCATCTTCCACGGACGCTAGAAGACGTTCCTCTGCAGGCTAGAAGATACCTGTCGCACTAACATGATGACTGTCGAGACCGTGAGGCACCAAGTAATTGGTTTTCAAATCACCGTATTGGATGCAGGGGACCTGTACTTTGGCCGGCCCGTTCTCCACATTTGATCCCAGTAGACCTTTTTTTTTGTGGGGAAAGCTGAAAGACGCTGTCTATAAGGACATAAAAACTACGACCGATGGTATGTACAAGAAAGAATTACTGCAGCGTACACGGACATCTCCGCTGAAATGCTAGGGCGTGTGCAACAGTCGTTCCATACCAGACTGGAAGTGTGTATTGCCGCTGTCGGTGGTAATTTTGATCACAACATGTGATGGTCAGTTTTTCTCGTTACTGGTCAAAATCCGCATAACTAGAATACGTACTTGTGTTTTAATATGTGTAACCACAGGTATTATGTAATTGTAGGTGTGAGAATTTTCCAAACTATGAAATCGCGTAAACAACTCGCACCCGGATCCTCCAACAAATACCACTGATATTCTAATTTGCATACTTTTAATATCAATAAGCATTGTTCCCTCTAAGAAACCCTATGTTTGCACAAAAATACGCTTTCAATCATTCTTACCTTCTATTGATTGTCTAACGATAACTGCCCCTGACAGAAGATTTAATCTGTGGAAACAGCATCTCAATAACACTTCCCATTTCCGCAATATTTGCGGTGCAATCATTAGGTGATTTACCCTTTATATGAAAGGCAAAGTCCTGAATAACTGATTCATCATCACCCAGTCCAAACCGCTAAGAACAGAAACTTGAAATTTGGACAGGATGTTGATCACATAGGCCTACTGTAGGCATCGTTTAGGAACGGATTTTTCGAAATTCCGCTCCTAACAGAGAGAAATAGGGGACGAAAGGATTTTAGAAACTATGAAGCTAATAATGCAATTTTGAAGCAAGAACTATGAAAACTGGTATTTGGTTTTTCACTAGATAGAAGGAAAACATGTTTGAGCATTTTTGGAAATTTGACTCCTATGGGAGTGAAATAGTGATTCAAAAACTTTTCTAAAAATAATTCATTATTAAAGAACTATTATATCACTTTAAAAGCTACATATCTGAAAACTTCTTTCTGGCGTCTCAGTTACAAATAAAAAAAATTGTGTTTCAGTATTTAGGAAATTCAATACGTAACAAGGTGAAGACAGAGGGTGAAATGTTTTATGAAAATATTTCATTATAAAAGCATTTTTAAAGCTACGTAAATCAATGAAAATTCGAATTCTCAGTTAGAGTTAAGAAATTACTTTTTTCTGCTAAGAGGGTGAAGTAGGACCTGACTGATTCACTGACATCAACGCCCAGCCAATACCGCAGAGGACAGAACTTGAAATTGGGAGTGATTAAACCTAACTAACCTAAGTAGTTCTAAGTCCTAGGGGACTGATGACCACAGATGTTAAGTCCCATAGTGCTCAGAGCCATTTGAACCATTTTTTTGAGTGGGTTTTGACCTTATAGTGTAGTCATCGTTTAGGGAGGGACTGTTTGAAATCACGTCTCTGGGGTGGTGAAGTAGGGGATGAGATGTTTTTGAATATATGTCGCTAGTGGTGCAATTCTGAATGTAGACCTACGAAAATCAGTGTTCGGTTCCTTGGTCAGAAGAAGAGAAATACATGCTTCAGCATGTTTGGAAATCCAACCACTAAGGGGACAAAATAGTGTTGGAAAGTTTCTTTTGAAAATAACGAATTTGTAAGGGACTTTTAAAGCATTGTTAAAGGTACATCTATGAAAATTAGTATTACACTTCTCAATTAAAAATTAAAAATATCTTATTCAGTATTTTTGGAAATTCAACCTTAATCGCGAGAAAAAAAGAGGATGCAAATTTTTATGATGCTTTTTCATTAAGCAGCATTTTTAAAAACTAGATAGAAGAAAATTTGTGTTAATCTTCTCGCTTAGAAATAAAAAATCGTATTTCAGTGTTTTAGAAACTGAACACCTAACGGGGTAAAATAGAAGATGAAAGTTTAATGGAAATGTTACATTACGAAAGCATTTTTGTGGAAGTATTTCGTTGTAACTAAACAGATTTAAAACTAAATCTATGAAAATTGGTATTGGACCTTTAAAGAAAGACGTGTCACGGGATGAAAGTTTTAATGAAAATGTCACCACAAGCACTGAAAAGGTAGGATTAACAAAACTGCTGACTCCAGATTACAGATCCGCATTTGAGTCAGAAGTACACTCAGAAGCACCATGCCTCTATGGCGTGAATTAGCGTGAGAAGTTGTAATTTGTGAGCAAAATAACAATTCGAATCGATTGAGGTACACATACATATCAGAAGGCGAGTGGAGTAAGATAGAGGACCTATGAAAGTTTCATCTGCACATACTATTCGCAACATGTATCATCAGGTGATATCTAAATAAGGGAATCAATAAGTCTTCACTATCTGGGCAACGTCTCATCTTTTTATAAAATAAAGCATAAAAATATTCAGTCAATAGAGGCTACTGTTACGCTCTCAGTAACATAAGAGTTTGGTAATACACATACTCCTGTTTCAACGAAAAATTATCATCACTCTTTCCAGCAGATTAATAATTTTCGCCGCCTATTCATATCGTTTACTGACATTTCCGTCTCTACATTCTAACCACACACGATGTTAACAAAGATTATTTGATGTAGTCTACCTTGCACGTAACTGTTATACTGTTTTCCTTCTTAACTTGTGGCAACACCGAGACGTCTGTTTCTCAACGCGATAGCATATTTCCCACAGAACTCTTCCTGGTGGGCTAAGGAGTAGTAGAGAAAAGGAACAGTCATGCTAAAGAGAAAAATTAAAGATGATGCAGCACCAGAACTTAAAGAATTCCCCTAGCTGGGAAGCAACATTGCAGATGATGGGCTAAAGAATGTGGACATCGAAGAACGTTGATGGGGAGTAGCATGCCTTCATTACCATGTCGACACATACTTAGAACAGACACTGGAAGCTAAGGAAGTAGGTCCTGGGACAAAACATTGTTTGGAAGGAAGTTTGGAATGAGGAGGAACTGAAAAATAAAATAACAGTGGCATAAGAACTTTGATTTTATTGAGTTATTTGAAAAATTATGTGTACTGATTAAGTAAAGTTGAGGTGAGAAGAAATGAAAGCAAGAAAGACTACCAGTTTTATTAACATTAATACAAACTTATTTCTGACTTTCAACGACAAGCATTACATCACCTGTGAACCCAAGAATTGACATTTCTGTTCGTTCCTGGTTTATTAAAGTGCAAGAAACAATTATAACACGAATTTTGAGATCACTGAACTTTCCTGCCCATTACTGGAGATGGTCCGACACCTGTATTGTAACTCTTTGTTGAAGTCGACGGAGAAACTGAACTTCTAGCAGAAGCGGACATTTTATTTCCGGTCTTCGAAAGGCTTCGGCCACCTGCCAGAGTTTCTCCATCGCAACCATTTCCTTTCGTTCTTCTTGAACGTGGTTGTAAGTAAGTGGAAATAGAAAACAATAATTTAAGATTTAGAACTACGTATGTCACAGCACGAATTCTGAAGGATTCACAGATGTTAAAAGCTTTTTCGACGAACTGAGTTCGTAACACCACAGCAATATACAGGGTGTAAATCCTAAGTTAACAAACCCGATTAACTCGAAAAATATAGCTTCACACGAAAAAATGTCTATAATCCAAAGTTAACTATTTTCGAGGGGGACATCTGCTGGCGCTAAAATTAGCCCGCCACCCGAACCCCTGGAGGTGGGGCGGGAGGCAGATTCTACATAAAAATTTACGTACATTTTATCTTAAACATTTCTTTTCATTTTTGGTAGCTGTCGTTGTAATTCACGAAAATCCATGTTCTCATTTTTGCGTGGAAAATGGTTACAGATAAATAAAAAATACTTATTTACTTCGTTTGGTTACTTAGTTAGCAAGTAAGATGATTTGTTTGATAATTAAAAGTTGTGTGGCCTCATGACCACTAAACAAACAAAACTTACCCGAATCTGCGGAAAAAAATAATATTTGGGTCAACATTTGTAAAACTCTAATTCCTCTCTCTCAAACGCCACCCAATGTGGTGATAGGGAGAGTTTTCGTTTGCGAAGTAAATAAGTAATTTTTATTCGACCGTAACCATTTTCCACGCAAAAAGGAGAACATGGATTTTTTTGAATTACAGCGCCAGCTACTAAGAATCAAAACAAATGTTTAAGACAAAATGTTCCTAATTTTTGATGTAGGATTTGATTCTGCAATAAAAAATGGGGGTACCCATTTGAAATTCTAAACTTGCCTCCTGCCCCACCATCAGGAAGCTGGAACGGCGAGCTAATTTTACCACCAGCAGATGTCCGTCCCCCCCCCCCCCCCCCCCTCAAAAAATCAACTTCGGATTCTACAATTTTTTTTGTGTGAAGCTTATTTTTCCAGTTATTATGGTTTGTCAAATTAAAATTTACACCCTGTATATGTCTCTGGAGATGTATGTAAATAGTCTAAAATGGTGAATTACTCCAGATGATGCGATCAGATGTAAACTATGCTATCGCAAATAAAGGTCACATGCAACTGAGCATGATAAGCTCATAAAAATCTGTTCCTGTGAGTTAAACATGTCAATAGTATGAAAGTTCCCTTTTATTTTTAAATTATTTATCGATACACACACCCAGTGTACGTGTGCAGCGACTTTTTGACTGCGGTACATTAATGGACAACACTTTAATCAAGTTGAAAACAATGCCTTTTAGAAGGCACCGACCGTACTTCTGAGAAAATCAATTATTTCCTCATACCTCTGAAACTATTTACCAAATTGTACAGATAGTTTGTGTACAGCTAACTGATGTACATGATGACTCAGCTAACACTACGCAATCCGCAAAATTATAAATGCACTTCATCAATTACACGCAATATCGTCATATTCTGTCAATCACTATATACAAACTATTAGTCGTACAGAAAAATGAACACCACGTTTTTGTAGGAAAATTTAGTGTAGTTAAATTTTCTACCGGGATACGTTTCGATGGAGGCCACGGTTTCCGGATTATCTACGGAAAAGGTAAAAAAGTGACTATCAAACGCACTTCCACTCCACACTCATCCATAACGAGTCAGGATTTGTTGCATATTGTTCGTGGCAATAGCTCCTATCACCGAACAAAAATTACCGACTACACGAACAAATACCGATATTTGACATTTTTTTGTCTTTATTGATTGGCCTATGATGCCTCCAGCAGTGTTGGCTAGTTCGTAACATTTTTAATTTAAACGTACCCGTGCGGATAATGCGTGAAAAACGACTTTTGTAAAAGTTACGCTAAAACTAATTACGTTGACAATTCGATCTAAGCTTAAGCCTTACAAGTAGAGTAGTTCCGCAGTCAGAGGGCCTCACGAATAAACTGAGATAATTATTTATTTCATGCTATTTAAGTTAACAAAATTGTTAGATAAATTTACAAGATATCAGTTTTACACTCTGTAACTGATCGACTAGGCCCGTGGAGAAGTAAGGCAAGTTCATGAACACCAGAAGAGGTCAATTTTGGGAAATAGCACGTCCAGTGGCAAATATTTGTACAGTGATAGGAGGACGAGTTATGAACAATATACAAGAAATTATGTCATGTGAAGGCTGAGTGTGAGAGAGGGATGTATTTGAAGGTCACTTTCGTATGTATTTCTTGAAAAGCTCGAAAACTACGGCCTCCAGCGAAAACTATGTCAGTTCAAAATTTAATTGCATCGAACTTTCTACTAAAAGGTCCTGTTCATTTATTTCTGCAGGACCAATGGTTTTCGCGTAACTAGCGAGATGTGAAAATTCAGCGCTTGGTTCATCAAAGCCAGCTATAACACCACGAGTTGCAAAAACATGGCAGCGACAGAGGCAGCTGTATCCCTTTGTACTTATATGTAAACTTTATTTATATCCCTGAAACACTATGAAAAGTTTAAATGTAAATATCTTGTCTTGTGTTGTTTTGGATGTCATTGTATTCAAGGTTATGCAGTTGGCAGTAAGAAAACCGCATTAATTTTGACTTAAATATGTTTACAATATCGTTAATAATGCATTCATGCTTTTAATCTTAGTTCCAGATTTCACTTCCTGAGTCAGAAAGTTCCTCCTTTTGCATTCCATATTTCTGCATAAGTTTCTTAAATTATCGGCGATGATGGGGGTCAATGGATGCTACGTACATCGCAGTATCCTTCGCATTAGGAGCTGGTACTGGTACGTCAGTTTCATAAGAACATTTAAGCAACCGAGATAAACAATCTGTGTCGGAACTGAAATGTATCGCTGACCAGACCACTTGCAGTACTGCCAGCGATCACAATGTTCTTATAGAATTCAATGATTTTATACATCGTCCCCTTCGACTTTCCTTGATTATTTTTCAGAGGAAATGGTTCTTACAAGCTGGAGAAGAACGTTTTGTAACCGTTTTTCATACATTATTCAGCATCAACAATGCTTATACTATAAGCACTTTCCTGTATTATCCTATCTCTCTGATTTAGTTTGAAGATGGTAACTCGTTTTATTTTCATCAAAAGTGTTGTGTAAAAATAAGGGTGAATGTATATATGACCTTTGGTCGCGAATATAGTGCGGATGTAGTCCAAACGTCCAATCGCGAATTAAGAATCTAAATATTTCGCAGCAAGCTTTACTGCGAGTAAGTTCAATACAAAGATACACAAATGCATGATTATATGACATACGATGAAATCCTAAAACATACACCAGAGTTGTCTTGAACAAAGGATTTCCGTCAATAGTACATGGGAAAATATTATGTTTTGCATGTGGTGAAGCACCACACATTCGGATGTGCTTTACTGTTTCTCTATCTTGTACACGACATTGATATTCTCTCACGTCCTGACAGAATCTCTTGGTTTTAGATTTGTGAGTGTAAAGAAACGTTTTTAAGGTCTCTCTGGCTGTTAATACTGAATTTCCATGTTTATCTCACAAACAGCACATGCATCTATTCTTGGACTCCCTGCAGGATTTTTACTTGTAGAACTTCAGAAAATATTCAGAGCGAACGTGAGGTTTATTACCAGTTGCTCCTAGTGATTGAATGCACAAATATGATTTATTTTCGAACTTCTGTAATTACATATTGGATGTATTTTCATGGAGGCTTCGTAATTAGGATGTGCCTTCCTGTTCCCGCTTTTACTGCAAACGCCGTTCTGAATGGCTAAGGCACGATTTGCTCCGTTACATGCACTTTCCAATCGTCTCCCTTGTACCACGTATGACAGTAGAAGAGAATACCCTTCAGGAAAAAGGGAAGTAATGTGATTATGTCGAGAAGCAGAAAACCATGCAAGGACAGAAGAGCCTGGTTACACATTGCATTTTTCACAATCTTCTACCTCTACTTAAAATCAAGAACAAACCCCTATCTAGAATCACTCCAAACTCTTAAATTTGAACGATTATATACATAAGATGTACGGGGTTTCTGCGATTTTTCAGCCCTTGCCTTTTCCTTACTGGCATATAAACTAATATAAAGCCTGAGAGGTACGTAACTTGCGCTATCTCGAAAGTAATACTTTTACATTGTGTTGTATTTGATATACACCTGCGCTTGCGCCTAAAACGAAAGGTCACATACATTTCCACTGAGTCTGCGAAAACTGAAATTGTTTACTGGAAATGATTACCTAATTAGAATTTATCCTTATAATATTCCCATAACTGACACAAAACAGCAATTCTAATAAACTTAAAACTCACGTGCAGAGTGCGCCAGTAGTTGTCTTTGGCATAGCTTTCCCAGATGAGTCTACACAAGGCTGGATTAAAATACACATTCTTTAAGGAGGCTCTTCTTCGATGAATTCGAATTTGGGATTCGCTTTGGTGCTGCTTCTTCTAAATAAATATTAAAGGCATTTATAATCGTCTCCCTTAAAAAGAAATCACACCTTTACTGCACGAAAGGCAACCGCACGTAAACGATACACAAGCACTCGGTGTTACAAAGTGGTTTCGCGTCAGACAGCAACAGCACACTATCAAATAAGCATGGAAATGTCATATTTTGAAACTCACTGCATGAAATGCTTTACTTCTACTCGTATTCAGAAGAGCACTACATCATGGACCTATGCTGTTATGAATATCATCGATGTACCTATACACCATACCATCATTCAGAATTTTGCGCTGTTCTGGCTGCCAGTGATTTGTCTAGTGTGGGATGAATACCCTGAGGCCAATAATTCACATAGTGCCAAAAGGTGGACTTGTGTTGTTTAGGGAATAATTTTTTAGTATATCAATTCCGATACCATTGGTCATTAGCGGTATCACCTTATAGTCACGAAAATAGTTATCACAAGGTCACCGCTTGCGTCTCCCACCACTACGCACCTGCACTACGCACCTCCATTGCTGCCAACGGCTGATCTGTCGCCTAAATTCTACTACCATGTCCTGAATTTGCTCTGGCCCTAGTATGAGTGCTCGGAAACGTATGTTCTTCTCCTTCTAAATGACATCAGTTTTAAGATGAGAATGGAATGGAGGAATATCATCACCTCGAAAGCTACATTTTTGCGGAGTATGCATTTTGCTGTCATTTTCCTGGAAAAAACATGGGTTTACAAAAAGCATACAAGGAAAAATGGTGGCAAAAAAATATCTGCAGCACTTTTATGTGATGAGTATCATTGCTTAGGGAGATGAGTGTAGTGATGAAGAGTCTGGAAGAGCTGCAAATACACTGTGCGCTCAAAAGTATCCGGACACCACCACCAACATACGCTCTTCTTATTAGGTGCACTATGATGCTACCTGCTGCCAGTACTCCAAATTAACGACCTCAGTAGTCATTAGACATCGTGAGAGAACGAACTGGGGCGCTCCGCGGAAGTCACGGACTTAGAACGTGGTCAGGTGATTGGGTGTCACTTGTGTGATATGTGTGTTCGCGAGATTTCCACACTCCATTACATCTCTAGATCCGCTGTTACCGATGTGATAGTGAAGTGGAAACGTAACGGGACACGAACAGCACAAAAGCGTACAGGCCGACGTCGTCTGTCGACTAACAGAAACCGCCGACAGTTGAAAAGGGTCGTAATGTGTAACAGGCAGACATCTATCCAGAGCATCACACAGGAATTACAAACTGCATCAGGATCCACTGCAGTCACGCCAGTAAATGCCAAAGGACGCCTAGCTTGGTGTAAGAAGCGTAAACATTGGACGATTTAACAGTGCCAACAGTAAAGTTTGGAGGCGGTATCATGGTGTGGTCATGATTTTTCCTGGAGGGAGCTTGAACTCCTTGTTGTTTTGCATGGGACTATCGCAGCACAGGCATACACTGATGTTTTAAACACCTTCTTGCTTCCCACTGTGGAAGAGCAATTCGGGGATGGCGACTGCATCTTTCAACATGATCGAGCACCTGTTCATAATGCACGGCCTGTGGCGGATTGGTTACACGACATTAACATCCTTGTAATGGACTGCCCTGTACAGAGTCCTGACCTGAATCAGATAGAACACCTTTGGGGATGTTTTGGAACCCAGACTTCGTGGCAGGCGTCAGCGACCGACATCGATACCTCTCCTCAGTGCAGCACTTCGTGAAGAATGGGCTGTCATTCCCCAAGAAAGCTTCCAGCACCTGATTGAACATGTGCCTGCGAGAGTGGAAACTGTAATCAACGTGTGCCAGCACCTTATTAAATTCCAGTATTACCGACAAAGGGTGCCACGATCTTGTAAGTCATTTCCTGCCAGTTTCCTGGATACTTTTGATCATTTTCTGCCAATTTCCTGGATACTTTTAATCACATACTGTAGAAATGTTGTGTTTGTGCCGGCCGAAGTGGCCGTGCGGTTAAAGGCGCTGCAGTCTGGAACCGCAAGACCGCTACGGTCGCAGGTTCGAATCCTGCCTCGGGCATGGATGTTTGTGATGTCTTTAGGTTAGTTAGGTTTAACTAGTTCTAAGTTCTAGGGGACTAATGACCTCAGCAGTTGAGTCCCATAGTGCTCAGAGCCATTTTTTTGTTGTTGTTGTGTTTGTTTTCTTTGTAACCATGTCATGTGGACGTCTTTATGACGCATTCCGACGTAAATAAGTGTAGAACCCCATGATACCAACATAATAGTGAGGAAAAGTGTAAAGTGTAAAGAATGTTTCATCGAACTGAAAGAACGGCAATGCTTCAATAGTAGTGGAACAGCATTAGGTCAATAAAAAATGGTTCAAATCGCTCTAAGCACTACGGGACTTAAAAATCTGAGGTCATCAGTCCCCTAGACTTAGAACGGCTTCAACCTAACTAAGAACATCACACACATCCATTCCCGAGGCAGGATTCGAACCTGCGACCGTAGCAGCAGCGCGGTTACGGACTGTAGTGCCTGGAACAGCTCGGCCACAACGGCCAGCTCAGTTTGAAGAATGGGAATGTGCCAAATGTGAATAACAATCTAAATTCTTCACCAGAAATATTTTGTTGAATTTAATTGACGCAATTAGCTGATAGTAGCTTAGTTTAACAGCAGTGTAAAATTTTGTGACTGAAGCTTGGCTAGGAGACAGCGGACTTTTATAGAGGATTCTAGCAGAAATCATGGACTGTACTCGTAAGTTAACAAATGACTGGTAATAACACAGATGAAGAAGAATGATACTTTGAAGATCTCCACTATTAAAAGAGTAATAATTAACTCTACGATTATATAAATCTGTTAATAATCTGAGAAGGGAAACTCATAAAGTAGATTCTATTTTCGAAAAACAATAGTGGAATAGTATGGCTCTTGAAAGATGACAACTGAAAAATTTATAAAAATTTTCTTATTTCCAAGACTGACTGTTCTCTGCGAGACCATCCGAATTTTCGGAAATTGCAGAAGGAAGGAGATGTGTAATATTTCTGGCTTTGCAGTCATCCTATTCACGTGCAAGAAGCTCTTCTTAGAGCAACTGAGAAGGTTCAAAATGGTTCAAATGGCTCTGAGCACTATGGGACATGACATCGGAGGTCATCTGTCCCCTAGAACTTAGAACTACTTTATCCTAACTAACCTAAGGACATCACACACATCCATGCCAGAGGCAGGATTCGAGCCAGCGACCGTAGCCGTCGCGCGGTTTCAGACTGAAGCGCTTAGAACCGCTCGGCCACACCGGCCGCCAACTGAGAAGGCAGCAGAAGCAAGATGACATAATGTATTGTGAGGTACCGGTGACAGATGGTTTGTGCGGTAAGGGTGTTGTGAAAAAGACTGCTTAATTGTGGTACTTCTCCGTGATTGGCTGATGCCTTCGGAAGTAGCGCTCCAAATGATTACCTTCTGTTTTTAATACTAGACAAACTAAACAGCATATTTACTTACGTTTCAAACTGAAGCTTCTCTCAATAGACTGCTATCAAGCCATTGTTTCAAATATGTTAATAACCAGCAGTATAATAACCAACAGCTAAATGTAATGGTAGACGTAGGACTTCGGTGACCTTCGGATCACGCCTAACTTGGTGGCGGGCGAGGTGGTTCGGCTGTAGAATCAGAGCTAGTTAGGGAGTATCGGAGGACCGACATGTTGTTTGTCGCGGGTGCTGTCACTTAAGACTTTATTAGCAATTTCTGTGTACGTTGACTTGTAATTCAGAACAATTTGATAGTAATTATGCAAATAAACAACTCATTGTTTTGTTTTATGAATGTCTGAAGATTGGAGATTATTTATGACTCATGAAGTCGAATATAATTGTGCAATTCTTAGTATTCCGCTAATAAAAAGCGAGTAGCATACAGTATAAACAAAGTAGTTGGAGATTTAATCATTTTAATCCATCAGTTCATCGCTACGGATTCACGACCTACGTGCAGGGGACAACTATAGAAGACTGCAGATTGGTGAACATTAAGTAGAACATATGCATTGCATTCAGGGTGCGTGTACTGAAATTTTAATACAAATAAGATCACACACTGTCATCTGCGGTAACACAGAGGAGATATGAAGGAGATAAATTGTCGAGTGAAGGCGTTTATCATACGTACGTATACTCTCACTCTCCTCCCCCCCCCCTCTCTCTCTCTCCCCCTCCCACCCTCTTTTTCAACTTGCCGTACAATGGGTAGTTCAGTACCTGTAGCGATACAGTTACGAACGTTATGTACAGTACAGTATGGGAAGTTACTTTATAAATTATTTTCATTTTGTTTCTTACTCTAATATTATGCCACCGTTTTCTAAGTTATAACCTGCGGCTATAGAGACAATAGTGAATTTGAATGTCTTGTCTACAATTATTACCTATCACTGCCACTCAGGCATTCACAGTGCAAAATGTTTTCCAAGCGGTAATATACCGAAGAAACTAATGAGTTACGAGTCGCTGTGCATCGAAGTGTCCTGTAAAGAAACTGTCGTTCACGTTTGATGCAATTTCCGCACATTTCGGATTAATACCATGTCTTATCATTTGAAGATTTATATCCAACCTGAATGGCTTAAAGTAGTCTCTTCAAAATTATCCATTACACGCTGCATAAACAATCTATTCTCCAAATTCGTTTTGGAAACAACTGTAACATTAATGTGAAAAAGATTAAATCAACTTTATCACAGAAACGAATGAGATTCGAAGTAAACAGTATTCTGTTCACAGTTACGTATTATTATGCTGTACGAATTGTATACAACTATTTCCAAATTCAGCGTCACTAAAGCAAGTTTAATTCTGTAGGGATCATTCTTTGTATACAATGGACATCAACTTAAATGAGGATACAGTCGAGATACAGACGTTGTACATTCGATTTACAGCTTGTTTTCTGTAATTCAGGCTATGTCTACAGTGACACACATTGGTTATTTCAGTACTTACTATTGGTGGTTCCTCTGAGTGTGCAGACACTTACCTGAAACAAAAACCTTATATTAGGTTACCAGAACTACAAATGTAGTAACGTCAGCAATGCTAGCAATTATTTATACAGTTCACATTTCGTACAATTTCAAATATCATTAAGTTATATTGAAACGAAAGGGTTTCTATAAAATAAAATGCAACAATAATCGTAACGCTCTGCAAACCCATCACAGAGAAGGTAATGACTAACATCCATTTCTGCTGAACTACATCGTATGGAGATATATTTCCGCAGTTACATTCAGTGATATATGCGCATATTGTCTACAAAATATGTCGAAAATGGAGTCAGTAGTGAAGAAGTAAGAAATAAAACGATCATGCCTGAAGCTCAAGTTTTATTACATGAATGGCAAAAATGAAGTAAGCGACAAACTCTTACCTTTTATTATTTAGTGGAGAATGTCAACGAGAAAAATATTAGAAAAAGTTCTGAAAATACGTGCTATGTTTGTTGCATGTCTCAATGTGCTCTCGCTTTGAAATAGCGCATGAATATATCATGAATAATTTGCGCATTATGGATTGTTCTTCCTCAAGATTATTTATAGTTTCTTTCTTTACTTATTTTATTAAACATTTAACGTAAGATTATACCTCAAAATTTTAATTATAACAGCATTTTGAGTTTTTACATCCGGTCAAAAATAACACTGAACACTAAATACCGTCTCCTTGTTGCCCATGGATTCCGTTGTATAAATAAGCAACATGTAACTGGAACCAGGTGTGTCAGCCGTTTAGTGAAATAGATGTAGAGGTTATGACGTGAGATACCAAATACAACAAAAGTTCATGGGTTGTTTGCTACATCAGATAGATGCATTTTCTATTTGTGAAACAGAATAAACTGTCACTTTCCTACGACAGTACTTATAAGGAACTTGCACCCCACCATGAATATCTATGCTGCGATAACCGTAAGTACCAATATAACTCTTCTATTGCTGTAGGTTGCGTCCTGACTGTTGATCAAATAGAAATTTTTGGGTAAGAGCTCTGTCATGAGTGCCTGACCTTTTATTCGCCGTTTATTCCAAAACCAGTGCCTT
Source organism: Schistocerca nitens (assembly GCF_023898315.1). Taxonomy (NCBI): domain Eukaryota; kingdom Metazoa; phylum Arthropoda; class Insecta; order Orthoptera; family Acrididae; genus Schistocerca; species Schistocerca nitens. The sequence goes on along the minus strand of NC_064622.1, from coordinate 378,705,711 downwards.
CAAAATTAGTTCACATTGGAGAGAAGACATGTAAGGTAGGTAATCACACTGCATATATAAATTTCATTAATTTTACTGAATTGGGTTACTACACCATTGCGGTACGCTCAGGCTGCCCTAACCACAGTGTTCAAATATTGTGTGTGGACGTTTACTTTGACTTACTTTCGAAGGCGAAAAAATAGCTGTGTTGCTAATAGTGGATTCCTAAGAAAAGAAAAGCCAAACTCACGGGAAAATGTGCCAATTTATGTGTTAACTTTAAGAGTCATCTATATATTCCATTTCCTTTCATCATACTTCAGAGCATTCTAGCATACGAATAAATATTTATTTGGCATTTTCTTTCTCTGCGTGGCATGATCATGGTAAGAGCTTTAAAGTGACAGAGCTATACTGAAACAAGGTAAACCTTGGTTTATATTTCCGGCGTTTGCACGGCGAACAATCGGCCAGCAACTATTCGAGCCTCTAACATGGGAAATAAACCCAAAATTACTGAATACACGTAACTAGGCACCGAGTGTAAGACTGCGTGGACAGACGTAACCATCAGAATACATACATCTGATGTAATGTTCACAGGGTACATGGTTGTTAACAATAACATGCAACCGAAAAGTCCACCCGAAAAGAACTTAGTGACACGAATAAATTCCTCTCACGTGGATCAGTTGATTACTTTTTTTCACTTTTTCCCTTACTATGGTCACTGAGGAAACTGAAAATAGATCAGGAATGGACCTGCTCTGCTGATAACGCTTTCTGAAACCAACTACACGACAGACGTCCTTCTAAAACAATTTTTCAAACAGCATCCCATCGCAGGAAGTAACATTGTAATGTGGTTACTGGGAAATAACATAATTTACATATTTAATATCAGAAGTTAAGTATTTAATATCAGATGGGATGATTACTTTGAGAAGTTCATTATCTACATCGAAATGGTCTACCAGAAATCCAGAAGGACCGCTAATACAAACAAAATTATTTGGCAGCGTGCAAGATGTAACAGTTTACAATCTAACAATAGGATAATTTACTGAGGGACCAAAGCAAAGCAGTGCTTAGTAAAACACATTTATAAGAAGAAATTTAACTTAAAAACTTACTTTACTGTCCAAGAATGTTTTCTTTATTGTTATATTAACAGAATACGTGGCGTTGACGAGTACACATTTATTTCAATGTTCTATGGAAATGAACTATTTCCTCGTCTCCTCCCCCACTCTCTGTTCATCTCTCCCTTCACCGCCTCATCATTATCTCCTCCACTAACCCTCTCTATCCACTTCATCCACCTGCCCATTGCACTGCCTGCCCATGTCCTCCTATTCCACTCCTCCTCCTCCTCCTCCTCCTCCTCCTCCTCTCTGTCGAACTGCTCCTCGCCCCTCTGTTCATATGTTTCTTCACCTTCTGTATATCTACTCCTCCAATTCCAATTCCATTTCCCCCTCCCTCTCTTTGTCCATCTCTTTCTTCCTTTCTCTATACACCTCTTCTCTTTCTTTGTCTATCTTTTCCACCCCACTTCTCTTTCTGTATTCTGTGCTCCTCCTCCTACCTCTGTCCATTTCCTCTCACCGTCTGTCTCCATCTACTTCTCTCCCTCTCCAGGTGTCCATGTCCAACCTCCAGCTCACAGTCCTTCCCCCTTCTCTCGACACGTTAGCACGCTCGCTTAAAAAGGGCGCTCGTGGTCACTACCCAACAGTATTTCTTTTCAGATCATAACTAATATGTGTATCAAATTAGTTGAAATCGCTGCAGGGATTTAGGATGAGCGTCTTACCAGAGGCTTTGCCCACGAACGCCTATGTCAAATATATTTTAGGTATATTTATCATGTTTCACTTGTATTTGTAAACACAACTCCCCTGTATATCTAGTGAATTCGGTTCTTCAATTCCATTTTCAAGCTGCTCAATGTTTATGGCCCCATATCTCCTGAAAAATGTGTTATACAATGAAATATTTTTATGTACATTCAGCGGCATGTGTGAATGTCGTCAGCCAAGTATATTGCGAATGGTAGCAAGGAAGTAATAAATTTAAACGTCATGCACGGTGTGGCACTTTTTCACGAATCACAGTATTTACGATGTAATATCCCTGAAATAAACGTCGCACAATGGTATAACCTACTGTTACATTCATAAATATATACCAATACTGCGTGCATAACGTGTCATGAACACAAATAGTAATAAGAAAGTAATAAATTGAAACTTCACACTCCATGTGGCAGTTTTACAACAAAGGTGTAGTAAGCTATAAAGATTTCTCCTTTTTGTGGGCGTTGTTAGCGAAAACAAGCTTGGTAAAGGCTTGAAATTATGTGTATAGACGGTTGGAAGACATTCTTAAACTGTGGATGAATAAATTATTGGTATTTGCATGTCATGTGTTACTCTTATCTTTCACCGCTACCCCGTTGATATGTAGATCGCTGCGCGGAATGGCCTCGCGGTTTGAGGCTCCATGTCACGCACTGCGGGCCCCCTCCTGTCGGAGGTTCGAGACCTCCATCGGGCATGGATGTGTGTGTTGTTCTTAGCATAAGTTAGTTCAAGTAGTGTGTAAGCCTAGGGACCGATGATCGTAGTAGTTTGATCCATTAGGAATTCACACACATTTGAACATATGTAGCTGCCTCTTAACCCCTCAGCCCGCAGCTCGTGGTCGTGCGGTAGCGTTCTCCCTTCCCGCGCCTGGGTTCCCGGGTTCGATTCCCGGCGGGGTCAGGGATTTTCTCTGCCGCGTGATGGCTGGGTGTTGTGTGATGTCCTTAGGTTAGTTAGGTTTAAGTAGTTCTAAGTTCTAGGGGACTGATGGCCATAGATGTTAAGTCCCATAGTGCTCAGAGCCATTTGAAAAATCTTAACTCCTCAGCGCGTGATGACTGGGTGTTGTGTGATGTTCTTAGGTTAGTTAGGTTTAAGTAGTTCTAAGTTCTAGGGGCCTGATAACCATAGATGTTACGTCCTATAGTGCTCAGAGCCATTTGAACCATTTTTGAACCCCTCAGCGATTGTTTCCAGACAGTAAATGATGATTGTACCAACACTGATTGAAATCGTTCTTACTGTTTAGGAGATCTGAAACATACATATTTACCAAAATCATCAACTGCGCAGAGTAATCTCAATTTCAAGTTAATATTTGTGTTAACATGTGGCTGTTCCTTTACTTAGATTCGCATTTCATTTGATTATTTACGATTAGTCCGGTAATATTTCTCTGTTCTAGTTACATATTGCCGATAGAGGTTCCTTCACTATTTCAGTGTCCTATCGTTACCAGCGTTAATCAAACAGGCAACGAAATGTTGTTTTGGTGATTGATGTATATTTTTGGATCCATGTGTTAAAATGTTTTTGATGTTTTACACTGAAGCGCCAAAGAATCTGGTATAGGCATGCATATTGAAATACAGAGATACGTAAACAGGCAAAATAAGGCGCTGCGGTCGGCAACGCCTATATAACACAACAAGTGTCTGGTACAGTTGTTGGATCGGTTAAAGCTGCTACAATGACAGGTTACCACGATTTAAGTGAGTTTGAACTTGGTGCTGTAGGCGGCGCACGAGCGATGGGACACAGCATCTTCGAGGTAGCGATGAAGTGGAGAGATTCCCGTACGACCATTTCATGAGTGTACCGTGGGTATCAGGAATCCGGTAAAACATCAAACCTCAGACATCGGTGCGGCCGGAGAAAGATCCTGCAAGAAAGGGGCCAACGACGACTAAAGAGAATCGTTCAGCGTGACAGAAGTACAACCCTTCCGCCGATAGCTGCAGATATCACTGCTGGACCATCAACAAGTGTCAGCGTGCGAACCATTCAACGAAACATCATCTACATGAGATTTCGGAGCCGAAGGTCCACTCGTGTACCCTTGATGACTGCACGACACAAAACTTTACGCCTCGCCTGGGCCCGTCAACACAGACATTGACTGTTGATGACTGGAAACTTGTTGCCTGGTCGGACGAGTCCCGTTTCAAATTGTATTTAGCGGATGGACGTACACGGGGATGGAGACAACCTATAAATCCATGGACCCTTCATGTCAGCAGTTGGTGTAGGCCCTGTAATGGTGTGGGGCGTATGCAGTTGGAAATGATATGGGGTCCATGGTACGTCTACATTCGACTCTGACAGCTGATACGTACATTAGCAACCGGTGTGATCACCTGCATACGTACATTCATATCCATTGTGCATTCCAGCGGACTTGGGCAACTCCAGCAGGACAAAGCGACACAGCACACGGGCAGAATTGCTACAGAGTGGCCCCAGGAACACTCTTCTGAGTTTAAACTCTTCCACTGGCCACCAAACTCTCCAGACATGAACATTATTGAGCACATCTGGGATGTCTTGCAACGTACTGTTCAGATGAGATCCTCCCAATCGTGTTCTACGAGATTTATGGACAGCCCTCCAGGATTCGTGGTGTCAGTTCCCTCCAGCGCTACTTCAGGCATTAGTCGAGGCCATGCCACGTCGTGTTGAGGCACTTCTGCGTGTTGGCGTGGGCACTACACGATATACCGAGCGAGGTGGCGCAGTGGTTAGCACACTGGACTCGCATTCGGGAGGACGACGGTTCAATCCCGTCTCCGGCCATCCTGATTTAGGTTTTCCGTGATTTCCCTAAATCGCTTCAGGCAAATGCCGGGATGGTTCCTTTGAAAGGGCACGGCCGATTTCCTTCCCCATCCTTCCCTCACCCAAGCTTGCGCTCCGTCTCTAATGAACTCGTTGTCGACGGGACGTTAAACACTAATCTCCTCCTCCTCCACTGCACGATATTAGGCAGATGCACTAGTTTTTTTAGCTCTTCAGTGAACTTGTAACTAAAGTCATACAGTTTTTTGTAGAACTTACGTAGTGAGAACCACCAGAGTGAGGTCAAGGTTTAGACTGCCTCACTATTGTCAAGCTCAGCCTAAAAATTCAAAAGTAAATATATTTTTTTGAATATTCCTTGCGTTTATCTCAGCTTTTTAATTTCATATATCGCAAGAAATTTGTAATAGCTTGCAGAAATTTTTATTTAACGAATTTGTCTTTTTCTAGAAGAAGTGATGTGATCTTGTGGCCTGGCACTTAACCATTCCCAGCTCCTCGCTAGTTTAAGTATTTTATTGTGTGAAATATGATTGGCTATCGTTACTGCCATTGCTCCGCAAAGATACGAGTTCCATTTTCGGTATCTCTTCAGGTTTCATTTCTGATGTATAAATAATTCAAAAGCCATCCGATGATGGCACCTTTAGTGCGTTTTAACCGGTTATCCAGTAAAAAGTTTTTAAGCGTACTTGGCTTTTGAATTATTTCTACAACAGTGTGATCGCCCCAATACGCACTAGGTGTTCACTTCATTTCTGATGCTGGTAGATTCGTAAAAGTGTCCACTTAGCATCGTAAAAGAAAATGAGGAGCTGTCTCAATAAAGAAGCAGTGGAATCATCAGCATTCGTCTACTGGCGGTAACGGCTTGATGGATTGGCAACATACTTCCCACATGTCTCATAATCATAGATCGCTTCTTATAGTGCTTGTAGGCAGCAGCCGGCCATTCGGAACAAGACTAAGGCGTAATCGTTGAATGAGGTTTACATATACGTTCTACGTCATCATATGTGCTTGCTTTCATGGAGGCTTTGACTTCCCTTTAGTATCTTGATTCCATTTACGTATTTTGGGAAATGAAAGAGTGGGGTATGCCACTTTTTTCGTGCTTTATAGTTGCTGCTGTTAACCTGTGCTGAGTTATCGTTGGTTTTTATTCTCCTGGTAACTTTGTTGTTACACTGTTTGTTGAATACACAAAGAACTGTGACTGACGCCCGAACAACAAGGACTTACATGCATTGAGAAAAGGAAATAGTGCACTGAGAAGGGCTAGTTACTAGCCGAAATCTGGATTTGCGTAATAAAATCTAAAGAAAGGACGACTGATTGATGCACTCTATAATTTATAAGTCACATAACAGTCGCTGAGTTCATTCACTTTCCGAATGGAAGGTAACTTAATTTCTTGTTATTGGTTTTATTTTTAAAATGATCTGTGGACATAAATAAAAGTTTGTAAGGCTCTGGTATAGAAAACCAGTGCCGAAGTTTGCACGTAAAGTATGTATTGAGAATTTTTAAAAAGGTTTGCCTTCGTTTTCTGGTGCTCAATGATGCCTTCTGGATGGCTAGGCCACAGAAAAATAAATAGAATCTTCAGAAAAAGGTCCACATTTCCCCTTAAAATTGACAGAGTTAGTGTCATAATTTGGCAGCTATAAACGATGAAAACTACTTGCATTGATCAAAATATTGTACATCTTGTCCTCCTCAAATTAGTTATACCTTTTTCTCTATACACGATTATTTCCCCGTTCTGAACTTATATGGGCTTGCCTGTCGCTTTTGCCTTAGACTGCCTTAGAGTAATATAAATGGAGATTATTTGTTTACCAGACTGTTTTCCACCAAATTAATATTTTCCCGATACCTGTTGCTGTTTATAAAGATTCTTTCTGTGTTTAATCTACGACGTAATCAGTGTACACCAATGATGCAGGTGCCTTCATTCAGATTAACACAAGTAATATCACATACACATGATTCGACTTCACGATTGCCGGCCATCCACGAGATTTAGCAATAGGAAGGTAATAACACGTTGGTCCCTAATGACACATTCCGCCGGCCGTGCAGTTGTTCTCCCTTGAAGCACGATGCGCGGAGCGGAGTTCTGCTATGCCTGGCTCGTGCAGCGCGCATGCCTTCGCGCCTGCGCCGACGGAGGTATGCAGTCCCGCTGCGCACGAGCGCTTCATAAGGGAGGCACCGGTCATACCCAAGCCACCAGCCGTTCTAAGTACACTTCACCTGATCCTTAATGGGTATTATTTATTGACTGGAAATAGTTGGTTCATCGGAAGAGTGGAACTGACGACAGGGTACAGATGTCATTGCAAAGAGGGTTTCTAGAGTTGAAAACAAAATCAGTGTATAAGTTTACTTTACATAGTCAAATAAAAGTATCTGAATCTTAGTAGTCATCAGATATGACAAAATGATTGTCGTATATGGTAACAATCGACAGTCAAACAAGAAACTGAAACAAATGTGCGTTGAAACAATTGTTAAACTTTCCAGGCAGGTCAAAACTGGTTTGAAATCTCACAATTTCGTATTTTTTTCAAATACAGCTACAAATGAATCTTAATATTGGTGAAGGGCATATGAACCATGTCATCAGACGCAATGCTGAGTCCTGTTTCCACGAGAATCATGAATATAAGAATTAAAAGTTATTTGCATAATGGAAATGACTAACAGTGAATAAGTTATAACTAATCGCTATTAACATGTAATATTACTCGCATGTGTGCATGCTACTGAACCAGTATGCTTCAACTTATAGAGTTGAGCTATTTTGGTAAGCAGACGACACGAGTATCGCAGTGCTACAATTGTAATATCATCATATAAAAATAATCCTTGTCAATTTCTTTGTTTTGTTGAACAAGTAGGAGGCACAGTAGAAAATCACTTACTGAAATTGACTCTCTTTTCTTCTGTATTCATCTGGACCACAGGTACAAGTTTTAGTTCTGCGTTTATCAATGCCGGCTATGATCTACACTGAGATGACAGAAGTCATGGAATATCGGTATTCACGTATACAAAGCAGTATCGCGTACACAAACTATAAAGGGGCAGTGCTTTGTCAGGGCTGTTATTTGTACTCAGATGATTCATGTGGTCAGGTTTCCGACGTGATTACGGCCGTACGACGCGAATTAAAAGACTTTCAACGTAGAATGGTAGTAGGGACTCGACTCCTGGGACATTCCACTTCGTAAACCGTTAGCGAATTCAATATTCCGAGATCCAAGTAGACAAGAGTATGGCGACAATACCGAATTTCACGAAATACCTCTCACGACGGACAATGCAGTGGCAGACGGCAATCACTTAACAACAGAGATCAGCGGTGTTTGCTTAGAGTTGTCAATGCTAACAGACAAGCAACAATACGTAAAATAACGGCAGAAAGCCATATAGGAGGTAGTGCGAACGTATCCGTTAAGACTGAGGCGAAATTTGGCATTAAACGGTTATGGCAGCTGACGTCCAACGCTAGTGCCTTTGCTAGCGGCACGATATCGCCAGAACCGCCTTTTCTGGGCTTGTGACCATATTATTGAGGCCCCAGACAACTGGAGAGTCATGGGCTGGTCCAGTGACTTCCGATTTGAGTTGCTAAGAGCTGATAATAGGGTTCGTGTTGCAAGGGCCCCATGAAGCCTAGGATCTGTGTTGTCAACAAGGCACTGTGGAAGCTGTTGGTGGCTTTACAATAGTGTGGTCGGTGGGATGGACTGGGTCCTCTGGTCAAGATGAACCGATTATTAATCAGAAATTTTTATTTTCGGCTAGTTGCAGACGATTGGGAGCTATTCTTAGACTTCATGTACCCTAACAACAATGGTAGTTTTATGGATGACATTACGTAATGTCACCGGGCCACAGTTGTTGGCACCTGGTATGAGGAGCATTCTGGACAATTGGAGTGAATGATTTGACCGCCCAGATAGCACGTGAGTCCCACAGACCATTTGTGGGACGTAATCGAGTGGTCAGTTCGTCCACAAAATCTTGCAGCTGCAACACTTTCACTCATATGGAGGGCTACAGAGGCAGTATGGCTCATTTTTCTGCAACGGACGTCCAACAGCTAGCTGAATCCACGCCACGTCGCGTTGATGCACTGCACCTGGCGAAAGAAGATCCGACACTGTGTATAAGTAACACAGTATACTGCATAAGGCCACATTCCTCTGGAAATAAGAATTGTAGTTACTACAGAAAGATACTACAGGTCAGTTAGAGATAACAGCGAATTTTTATTCCTACAAGTCGGTGTCGTCATGAGAAAGAAACTTTTTCATTACACATTATTGAACTTGTGGGGAACCAGGTGACTGATCAGGTCGTCCCCCATAAAAAGGAACAACAAAGCAGAACATGAGAATTTTCCGCTGACTCTTCAGTGATAACAGAATACAATACCAAATATCCAAATAGATCCAACAAACTTAGTTGTTCTGAATGAATTTTTTTCGGCTGTGTTTTGAAGAACCTGAAAAAGGCTGTCATGCGTAACTGGTCTCGAATACGGAACATCTGTATGAGTTACATTCGCCGTATGGTGTAGGGCAAGTACCCGCATTGTAACACACCATATCACTTTGGTGTTCTGTCAAAGCAGTATTGGAAGAAAGGTGAGCTATTTTACTGAGCCAGATATGAAAGAAATAGCATTCTGTGGTGCTGTACAAAAAATGAGATCCCAGATTACGCCAAGATTACGAAGCCACCATGAGCTAAAAAACGTCACTTCTGGACACATTCACGTATGAATGTCGTCGGCGAAGAAACGTCCCCAAGTTATACCATGGGACATTCCTGCCAGGGACTACTTACGTCAGAGCGCAGCGCCGCTCACTCCCACTCTGTGATCGTCAAGTGAGGCAACAGCAGCAGCATAGCATAGATGTGATAGCGCTTGTATTATTGGTCAGAACTGTGTATCAAAAATTCAGGTTGCATATATGTGACTGTACTTCAATGTTGGTCGAGTATAAACAGCTCTTCCGGTGCTCGGCGACAGTAATAAATATAAATTATCATTCAAGTGGACTTGGACTGCGTCCAAGTAAGCATAAAACATTAAAAGTTTTACTCAAACTACTGTCTTATTTGTGTGGCAGTAGCCGCTCGACTCCCTCTTGAAGTAAATCCAGGCTTGTTACGATACACAGAATATTCTCCAATTCTGATATCATTTCTTTTGTTACATACATCTTAACTGAAGGTGGTGGTGCTCCTACACCAATAACGAAGGCAAATCAATGGGTAGCAAACAAACATAGCCGTGGGATAGCGGCGTTGTCTATGGCGCACTGCAACAGTTCGCGGGGATCCAGCCGTCGGAGTTTCGGGTCCTCCCTCGGGCGTGAGTGTGTGTGCTGTCCTTAGTGTATGTTAGTTTAAATTAGGTTAATTAGTGCGTAAGCCTATGGACCGATGAACTAAGGAGTTTGGTGCTATAGGAACTTACCACAAATTTCCAGCCTAGGGACCGATGAAGTGAGCAGTTTGGTCCCATAGGAAGTTACCACAAATTTCAAGTTTCAAATGGAGATATTCTGGCATAAAACAACAATGACAAATACATAGGTTGCTGCTCCAAGAAGAAAGAGATTAGGTGAAGTAGTAGTATAAAGCGCAAATAAAACTGAAATTAATGGAACATTATTTGAGTCCTGACAAAACTTCGTTCATCTCTACACTGGAAGGAATATCAGAGAAACAGCTATATTCTTCAGCCTTAATCACACAAATTCTTTTAATTATTAATAGAAGTACAGTGCACTAGACGATGAGAAATAACGAACTTTGTGCATGGATACCACATTACGCTCCTTGACACGGGTCCTATTAAGCAGAGAAAACTATAAACTGCTACAACTTCAATAAAATTACAAAAGGAAAGTCTTTTCAAGAAAGCTCCAATCAGCTCAACGATCTGTGTGACGGCTAGGTGTCATACACTAGTGAAAACGTATTGCAATGTAGCAGTTTACAGTGATCCATCTCACGACGACTGCAGGAATAAATCTATTTCCATCAAATTCATCTTACTTTCAGACCACGAAGTAACATAGAATATTATATGCACATATTGCCTCTATTGCACGCCACCATCATCAGGATGTGTATTTACTCATATCTTGGAAGAGACTACTTCCTGTAATAGTTGAGATACTAGTTCAACATTTTGCTCTATAATTTTGCTGTAACCTGCAATAACCTTTTGGAACATAACACCCGCCACGAGTGCCCGTGGCCAATAATATATCTGTGGTTTCAAAATCTAAGCAGGTCACTATAGCTACATTATCACTACATCAACAGCTGGTCTATATAAGCTGTTAGACAAAGGTGTCCACTAGACATTTCCTTTCATCACAGCCTTCAGCTACATCTATGCATGTTCCTTCAGCCAGTTTTGTGATGTCATCCTCCTACTTAGGCTGCTCCAGTGCTACCCCATGGGCAAAGGCACACCTTCTCTATTATTATCGCAATCAACGGCAGTAGTAGGTAGTGTAAGCTACCTGCCAGACGGTCGTATTACACACGTTCTGCGCATGTGCTACGTTCTCGGCCACCCTTGGCTGTGGGCCCGTTGTCAGTCGAGTACAGTCGTGTACATTATAGCTCAGATGCAATATTTCCAAAGCAGCAGCTTATTGTGCACCGATGCCCACATGTGTTTGAGCCCACGCGGGTGCCGTCAGGCAGAAAGCAAGCTGTAACATCTTATTCGATCAGGTCACTTTACTCATTTAAAATCTCTCAATGTTCAGCAAAGAACTATCCTGATCCATTTACCATAGAGCCGTATGGCCACTTGGTTCAAATGGTTCAAATGGCTCTGAGCACTATGGGACTTAACATCTGTGGTCATCAGTCCCCTAGAACTTAGAACTACTTAAACCTAACTAACCTAAGGACATCACACACATCCATGCCCGAGGCAGGATTCGAACCTGCGACCGTAGAAGTCGCGCGGTTCCGGACTGAGCGCCTAGAACCGCTAGACCACCGCGGCCGGCGTGGCCACTTGTCTTACTCATTTCCTTTCACTTGATGGTGTGTTCCGATCAATTTCTCTCTCTTGCAGTAGTAACTAGTAATTGCAAGCATTTGCTTAGCATCAAACTTCAGCCTTAATCTGAGGAAGTAATTTCTGAGAATGATCGTTTGGAGCATTTTTTGGAGTTGAATCATAGACTGTTGGACAACCAGAAAGGAAGAAAGTCCAAATATTTAAGATGTGGGGTTGCAGGGGGATGTTGACAGTTAGTTACAATGATAAGATAAGGAATTTGGAGGCTCTCACCACAATCGGAGAAGAAAGGAACGCATGGGAAACAACGAAAAGACGAAGGAGTGGGGTGGCAGGACATCTGTTGAGATATCAGGGAATAACATCCGTGATATTACAGAGAGATGTAGAATGTAAGATCTGTAGGGAAGATAATGAATGGAATATACCCAACTAATAATTGAGGGCCTATGATACAAGTGCAGCTCTTGGAGATGAACAAATCGACATAAGAGAGAAATTTGTAGTGGGCCGCAAAGGAGCTGTCAGAAAGTTAGTGAGAAAACAAAAGCTTTGCCTTGTTCACTGGGTAACATTGTATTTTCGGCGGATTATCTATATCTTACAAGCACGAGACAAAATTTAAGATACACTGCTGGGGAAGAATAGTTTTAGCACGAATCAGGTTATCACTTTTGAAAGCACTACTTAATGCACTAAAATGCAAACTATTTTTTCTTTTCTCTATACCTCTTTTCCTGTAATTCCAGTCAGCTGCGGTAAATATATCAGTTCACCCACTAACACAGGACTAAATTGTTGATAGTATCCTTTATTTGTTCCGTTGTTGTCTGTATATTACTTTAATCTTACTATAACTGATTTCTAGAACTGCTTTGAATCTTGACCCTTCTTTCACTGATGGAGGACTTCACGTGCACGAGAGGTAGACATTTACGCGTTCATAGAAAAGCTAGAGAACTTACGTATGTTCCACTATCATATAAACCCTTAATGATTTCCGAATTTGACGATCTGAAAACTGAAAAGAGTTTTAGTGAACCCTAATTGTGTTTAGTGGAAGTCTTAAAAGTAATACTACAGTAAAATTAATACTACAGTAGCCTGTATATTAATACACACGTCATATTAATATCAAGTGTTGTTTGTGTGAATCTGAATGAAACTGACTCAAAATCTTTCCCAAAAAAAATTAATCAGAGCTAATGTGGTAATAGATTCGTGAAGTCTGGTTACGCCGTTCCTAAACCAAAATATATTGTTTTCTCTAAAAGTTTAGTAAAAATTATGGTGTATATGCACAGATATTATAAAATGGATGTGTGTATGTTAGTATGTTTAACGTCTTTCCCTAAACTACTGCACAAATTTCAACCAAACTTGATATACATATCTCTTAGTGTCGGGCAGCAATCTCTGTTGCGGTAGGAACCACATACCTATCATAGTTCAGTAGATATGACGACATATGCAAGAGATGAGCGAAAAATTGCCGCATCATACATGCAGTTAAAATTTATAATTGCCTTGCTATTTATTAACTCTACTCGCACCATGTTTCGCAGAGAGTATCCACATATGCCACTAAATGTACCTACGGAAAAATATCTGAGTACGACACACAGTTCAAGAGAAATGACTTCTTATACACAGAAATACGTGAAAAAAATGTCGCATCGTGCATGAAGTTTTATTACATGTATTCTTTACTACTAAGACTCTCCTACATTCGATTCAACTTAAAGAAATCCCTGACACCTGGTAGCCCTTCTGACAGCTTTCAAATCACTACGGGAGATAGTAGCTGAAAACAACAGCCGGCTATACACTTGTGAAGAAATTTTGCTTCAGAGACGTTAACAAAATCACGCTGTAGTCACGAGAAGTAGCTGCGCATGACATAATTCTTTGAAGTAATTCTTCACAAATTCAAAGATTTTTTCACGAATACCTGGAAATAAACTTTTTTGGATACTGCACTACAAACAAAGTTCACATTTGTTTTCGTTTCCAATAGAACATTGGGACAAAGAATACATCACAGAGAATGATTGGTAATGTATGATATGTACAAGAGCCAACAAGGATCAGAAAGAACGGAAAATCAAAATTTTCAAACGCAAGGGTGTAGTCCATGCTACTCAATCCTGTTCAAGACTATCTCCGAGTAACTACTGCAACCTACGTCCTTCTAAATCTGTTTAGTGTATTCATCTCTTGGCCTCTCTCTACGATTTCTGCCCAACACACTTACCTCTAATAGTAATTTTGTGATCCCTTGATGCCTTGGAACGTGTCCTGCCAACCGATCCCTTCTTCTAGTCAAGTTGTGCCACAAGTTGCTCTTCTCACCAATTAAAATGAGCAGCTCCTTATTAGTTACGTGAACTATCCACCTAATCTTCAGCATTCTTCTGTAGCATCAAATTTTGAAAGTTTCCAATCTCTTCTTGTCTGCACTGTTTATCGTCCATGTTTCACTTCCATACATGGCCACACCCCAATACTTCCAGAAAAGAGTTCCTGACACTTAAATCTATTCTCGCTTCAAGAAATTCCTATTTTTCCCCTTCCATCGCCAGTCTACATATTATATCCTCTCTACTCCGACAACCATCAGTTATTTTTCTGCCCAATCAGGTTTCTGCACAAATTGTAAATAACCTTTCATTCTCTGTATTTTATACCTGCCACCTTTAGAATTTGATTTATATTGTTCCATTCAACGTTGTCTAAAACTTTCTCTAAGTCTACAAATTCTGTAAACTTCTGTTTGCCTTCGCTTAACATATCTTCGAAGATAAGTCGTATTGCCTCGCGTATTCCTATATTTCTACGGAATCCAAACTAATCTTCCCTGAGGTCAGCTTCTACCAGAATTTCCATTCATCTGTAAGGAATTCGTGTTAGTATTTTGTTACTGTTACTTATTAAACTGATAGTTCTGTAATTTTCACACCTATCTCCACCAGATTTCCTTAGAATTGGAAATATTATATTGTTCTTGAAGTCTGAAGGTATTGCGCCTGTTTTATACATCTTGCTCACCAGATGAATGAGTTTAGAAACGGAATGTTGTCTGCTCCCGGGGCCTTGTTTCAGCGCTCTTTCGTATTCTTCACGCAGTATCTTATCTCCCATCTTATCTTCATCTACGTCCTTTTCAATCTCCATAATATTACCCCCAAGTACATCGCCCTTGTATGAACTCTCTATATACAACTTTCACCTTTCTGCTTTGCCTTCTTTGCTTAGGGCTGGTTTTCCATCTGAGCTCTTGATATTCATACAGGTATTTCTCTTTTCTTCAAAAAAAACTTAATAAATATGCATCCTTCCGGTGTCTCCAGGCCTCCTCCACCTATACAACCTTCTTTGATGGTTCTTAAATCAAGTGTGAGCGATTATTATCCTGTGCTTTGTGCAAAATTCTACCAGGCGTTTTCCTCTTTTATTCCTTACCCTAGTCCATATTCACCACTACTTTCTCTTCCTTTGCCTACTACCGAACTCCAGTCTCCCGTGACAATTAAATTTAAGTCTCCTTTAACTAAATGAATAATTGCTTGTGTGTCATCATATATTTCATCAATCTGTTCATCTGCAGAGCTAGTTGGCGTATAAACTTGTACTACTGTGATAGGTGTGGGCTTCGTGTCTATCTCGGCTAAAAGAATTAGTTGACTATGTTGTTCATAGCATCTTATCCTCGTTCTTATTTGGTATTCATTATTATCCTTACTCCTGCATTACCCCTCTTTGATTTTGTATTTATAGCCCTGTATTCACCTGACCTGAAGTTCTGTTCTTCCTGCCACCGAAATTCACCAATTAACATTACATCTAACTGTAACCTACAAATACCCATTGTTAATTTTCTAACCTATCTGCCCGATTAAGGGATATGACATTCCACGCTCCTATCCGTAGAACGCCAGTTCTGTTTCTCCTGATATAATAGATTAATGAACGAGTACGTTCTGCCATGTGTTTATCATCTAAATTTGTGTGAAACTCATGTACACAATTCATATTCATAGATTTTATTTTGGAGAAAAGCTTGTCTCAAACTCATGCACTAAAGTATTTTGCCATTAATAAGTTTAATTTCACTAGCTTGCCTGCCGGAAGATTAAGTAATATTTCGGATGATATATGTCCAAAATTTGTCTGTCGGCCTGCAGAATCATATCTGTTTTTAGAATACTATTTCTGTGTTAAGGTGTTGGTCGTAAAGAATAATAAGATTGGGAAATCAGAAGGTGCCAGCATGTTTTCAACTCCAGTTGATAGATATGTAGCCCCATGCTGTGGCCTCCTAGTGTTTCCAGGGAAGGGAACCGACTTTAAAATTTATAACGTGCTTCGCCTTGGATTTCCACTGATTTATTGCTGACCATTTGATTTCCAATGGCCGTTAAATATTTGTCTATCAATACGTCAGGAGAAACAGTTTCCATGTGTTGGGCGTTCCGCGAAAAGCTCATGTATTGCTTGCAAATTCGCTTTTCCTGAATGCGATACACGTTAAGAACACACAGTCACACATCGTCATTCACTAAAAATAATATCAATTTAGACAGCAACTTATGTAAACCATCTCCGTTTGTCTGTGTCAGAAAATAAGGTAGGAACATGTTGGGAATAAACTATTCATCACAAGGCCAACGCAACCAGAGTATTCCCTTCAATTACTTTATTTCAGTGGTATCCATAACATATATGAAGCAGGTACTTTTATATATTTTATCTCCCTTGTCAATATTAAAATGTTGTTGAAGATGTAGCTTGTAAATTCTGTTTCTCCTTCTAATAGTTTGAAAATGCTGAAAATTCAGTATGCTGGCTGGTTTAACAAAAGTATTATTTCTTTACATTTGAATAGTTAAAGTTAATAACCCGAACACAAGCAAAACCACGTTCTACGGAAACAACAACAGTGGTTGCAAGACATTTCCTTGTTGACATGAAAAACGACACACGCCTCAGTAGCTAAAGTCGTAGTCTGCCTTCGGCAGTATTGAGATGACCAAGCCATGTTAGCGTCTTGGCTGTTGAGCTGCTTGCGAGCGAGCGTGAGTGTGTTTACTTCCGGCTTGTCTTCATGTCCGAAGTCATGGCGTTTATTGCCAAGCCACGATTAAATTAACAATTCCTTTGGATAATGAACGACAAAAAGCGTCTGAAGTAGAACAGTTTATATGGGACGAAATGCATCTCCCACAGCGAGATGTTCTCGGGATTAATTTTTCGATCCTTAGTACCACAGTGTAAATAAGACTGGTGAATGAATAGCTGTGTGGTACCATGATACCGAACTCGAATTCCAATACTCGGACGGCCATGTAAAAGCTGTCGTAGTTGATAATGCTGGTTTTGGCCTCCGAACGTTGTCTTGGAACGACCATTTGAGGTGCGTCGGAAATGCAGGAGGCCGCTTTTAAACGTTACGCCACCGTCGTCGATCATGTTGCTGAAACGTGGAACTTGTTCAAAACCTACCATGTCCTCAATAGTGAACGCCAGATAAAAATTGAAATTAGGAAGCACGTGTCTTCATAGTCGGTTATTGCTAGCTGCGGAGCTGTTATGATGTATGGTGACCAGCCGCACACTTGTTCAGCTTGTGGCCAGGAAGCCCTTGTCTATTCAGAATGTGTGCAACGTATATTGGTTCGGACGCCCATTGGATAAGTCACTCTGTCTGAACACGCCCACTGTGTTACCTCTGTCTTATTTGTCTGCGGCTGGGCGTCCTGCTGCGACCACAGTGAATCAGTTCGCGACGGCGTCTAGTTCTCTCGACGATGCGATAGAGAGCCTATATTTCCTACTCTTTTTGGGCGGCGGCCGTACCAACTGATAATAGCCGTCAGCTGCCACAAGACGTCTGTTCGACCCCATGGTTGTTAAGCGTGGAGCTGAACAGACCTCCACGTTTCTGTCATCTGGCTGTATGTCGAACGACAGCTGTCCACCATCCGACATGGAACAACGTTTTAGGAAACGATGGTCGCCGATCAAACGGGAGAAGCGTTGTACCCCTTCTGATGGTTGCCTCAGTCAGATGTGTGCACAGGATGACGGCACTCCTACTGGTTATAGGCTGTCCTCAGACACTGTGGCACTGGGCGAAGCCACGATTCGCACCGCCACTGTCCCTATTCAGCATCCACCTGAGGACACTGACCCTCCCCACCTGAGTCTAACGCGGTTGCCCTCTGTCCTACGTCTGATGCTCCTGTTGATAATGTTCCACTGAGTTGGCCTGGTGAAACATCTGTCTCCTGGGTGGACGGCGTCAACGCTGAGGATGGACATTCATAGCGATAGACCTCACTTGTTGTGGTCGGCTCCATCCCCGTCACAGTGATGTGTCTTTGCACGCTGCCCTAACAGGGTGCTTTCCATACTTCCTCTGTGTCTGCATCACACGCCCTCTGGACGATAGCAGATTTTCAAACTTGTCACATAGTCACAATCAATGTCAATACCAATTTCGCATGCCATAAACTGGAAATACTCCATGAAAAGCTGTATGTTTCAGACATCGAACTTGCCCTCCTTCAGGAGGTGCATGTTGAATGTTTTGTGCACCCCATGGCTTTTTGACACATGTCTTCCCCTACTGTTAGTGGGGTGGCGATCCTCTTGCGTGATGGTATCCTGACTGATGCAGTTACCTATTCCCCAGATGAGAGAGTTATGGCACTCACTTTTGGTGGTGTCTGGATCATCAACATTTGTGCGCCATCTGGTTCGGGTCGCTGCCGCAGACGTTCCGATTTCTTCCTGTTGCAGGCACTCCACCCTTCCTGGGTCATCAGGATGCCACAGACATGGGGGGGGGGGGGGGGGGGCGGCTTCAACTCCTCACAGGCGCCCATAGACCTACTCCCGGGTCACTCTCCGAGCGCGTCACTAGTGGCAATTGTCCAACACCTCAGCCTTGTGGACTGTTGAGAATATGCTCATGGTGATCGACCAAGAGGTTATGCATTTCACAAGGCGTTCTTCCAGCGCCTCGATCGTGTTTGTATCTCCCGCCATATTGCCAGTGGGTTGCAGGCTGGTGAAGTGTGGCCCACTGCATTCTCTAACCATGACATACATCTGTGCTCTCAGTCTCTGCCGCCAAAGGATGTGGTGCGGATTGTGATAATGTAAACTGAACACGATCCATCTTCAATCCACTGATGGCACTCATGGAGACCACGTGGACAGCATGACATCAACGCCGGGATGCACATCAGTCTGCTCTGTCGTGGCGGACCTTTTGCACAAAGCTTGCCCTCCACAAAGCCTTGATTCGTTATGGAAGGAAGATCGTGGCGTGGCGGCGACGAACCCAGGATTTCTACCTCATCATTCTCTGGGAACATCCTGTTGTTGTTGTTGTTGTTGTTGTTGTTGTTGTTGTTGAGGTTTCCACGTTAATCACCTTTTGATCCACCGCTACGATTTTTACTCCCTACACTTCCCTCCAGTACTAAATTAGTGATCCCCGTGTTGCCTTGGAATATGTAATATCAACCAATCCCTCCTTTTCCACAGTTTGTGCTACAAATTTCTTTTTTCCCAGGTTCTGTTCATTACTCTATCATTTGCTATGTGATATACACGCCTAATCTTCAGGATTCCTCTGCAGCACCACATTTCAGAGGCTTCTATTCTCTTCTTGTCTGTACTGTTTGTCTTCCATGTTTCACTTTTATACATGGCTGCACACCAGAAGAATGCTTTCAGGAAAGAATTCCTGAAACTTAAATCTATATTCGATTTAAAAATATTTTTTTCTTTTTCAGAAGTACTTTTCTCGTCAGTCTACGTTTTACATCCTCTGTGCTTTGACGCAAATGAACAAACAAATCTACCTCTTTAAGTGTCCTGATTCCTAATATAACTCGCTCTGCATCACCTTATTTTATTCGACTGCATTTCATTATAGTAGTTGTGCTTCAGTTAATGTTTATCTTATATCCTCCTTTCAAGACAGTATTCCATTCCATTCAAGTGCTCTTCCAAGTCCTCTGCTGTCTCTGACTGAATTGCAATATCATCAGCAAACCTGAAAATTTATATTTCATATCTTTGGATTTTAATTCCTGCTCCAGATTGTTGTTTACTTTGCTGATTTTTCAATATACATACTGAATAATATTGGGGACAGGCTACATTCTTGGCTCACTCCCTTCTTAACCACTGCTCTCCTTGACGCTCCTCGACTCGTAACGGCCGTTTGGTTTAGTACAAGTTGTAAATAGCCTCTCACTCCCTGTATTTTATTCCTGCTACCTTACGAATTTCAAAGAGTATATTCCAGTGAACTTTGTCAAAAGCTTTCTCTAAGTCTACAAATTCAATAAACGTGTGTTTGTCTATCTTTAACCTAGCTTACAAGGTAAGTCGTAAGGTCAGATTGGTATCCAATCTGCTATTCACCGAGGTCAGCTTCAACCAATTTTCCCATTTTTCTATGTTGAAGTCGTGTTACTATTTTGCAACGTTGACCTATTAAATTAATAGTCTGCTAATTTTCATACCTGTCAGCACACGATTGTTTTAGAATTGGTGTTATTATATTCTTCTTGAAGTGCGAGGGTATTTCATCTGTTTCATACACAGTGTATGGACGAATTTTGCATGGCTGTTTCTCTCATGGCTATCAGTAGCTCTGACGAAACATCGTCTACTCCTCGGACTTGTTCCGACTTAGGACTTTCAGTGCTCTCACAAGTTCTTCTCGCAGTACTATATCTCTCATCCTATCTACATATACGTTCTCTTTCGTTTCTATAATATTGCCTTCAAGTTCGTCTCCCTTGTATGGATTCCCAATATGGTCCTTCCACCTTGTAGGTTTCCTTCCATTGCTTAGGACTGGTTCTACATCTCAGATCTTCATGTGCTTAGAGCTGATTTTCTTTTCTCCAAACGCCTCTTTAATTTTCTTGTTGACGGTATCCCTCATTCCCCTAGATATATGCTTCTAAATCCTTACATTCCCCCTGTATCCGTTCCTGCTTACACATTTTGAATTTCCTCTCAATCGGATTCTTTAGACGTTTGTATTTCATTTCGCTTTCCTCATTTTCTGCATTTTTTTGTCTTTTTAATTCCGTCTAATGAACTCAGTATCTACTATGTTATCCAAGGGTTTGTAATTGTTCTTGTGGTTTTACTTATTTTATCCTCTGCTGCCTACTCTGTTTCATCTCTCAAAACTACCCATTCGTCTTCTACTGTATTCCTTTCCCCTGTTGTTGTCAATCGTTCTCTAAAGCTCCACCTGAAACTCTCCGCAACCTCCGTTTTTTTTCAACTTTCTACCTCTTTGCCATTTCTTCAGTTTTAATCAATAGTTCATTACCGATTAGTTGTGGCAGAATCTACATCTGCTCCTATAAATATCTTTCAGTTCAAAATCTGGTTCCTAAATCTCTACCTTACCATTATATAATCAGTCTGAAACCTTCTGAGGTCTCTTCCAGATGTACAAATTTCTCTCATGACACATTAGGGAAGATTAAATTGTGCTTTGTCCAAACTTCTGCCAGATGGTTTCCTCTTTCTATCCTTTTCCATGTTCACCTACAATTTTTCCGGTTCTTCTTTTTTCCTCTGTCGAATTTCTGTCACCCAATCTCTTCATCATTTGTAGAACAAGTTGGTAACTAAGCTTTATCTACTGTGGTGGATGTGGGTTTGTGTCTCTGTTGACTACAATATGCATGCACTATGCTGTTTTAATAGCTTACCTGCGTTTCTATTTCCTTATTGATTATTAAACCTGCTCCTACGCTACCCTGTTTTCTATTTATAATCCTGTATTCACCTGACCAGAAGAACTTTTCCACCTGCCACTGAAACTCACTAATTCGAACAATATCTAACTGAAATCTAACCATTTTACAGTTAGGATTATCTGACATACCTGCCTGATTAAGTGATTTAATATTCCATGCTAGAACCTGTGGAACGCCTGTTTTGCTTTTCCTCATGATAAAATCCGTCTGAGTAGTCTCCATCCAGAAATCCGAATGGGGGGACAATTTAAACACTGGAATATTGCACCCAAGAGGGTACTGTCATCATTTAGTAATACACCTGAGCTTCCTGTCCTTGGGAAAAACTACTGCTTTCAGCAGTCTGCAGTGCCAGCACGGCAATGCCGTTTCGCTGATGTTACAAAGCGTGATCATTCCATCATCCAGACTGCTGCCACTGCAATTTTAAAAATGCTGCTGCCCCTCTTCAGGAGCCACACGTTTGTCTGGCCTCTCAACAGATACTCCACTATTGTGGCTTACCTATGGTACATCTATCTGTATCGCTGTGATACACAGGTCTCTCCACCAACAGCAAGGTCCATGATTCATGGGCTGGAGGTCGAGGGGAGGGGTGGGAGAAAGTATTATGACGCCATATGCGTCTGAGTGTCAGGCGATGGTATACCACGCCAAGGCACAGCTCACTGCCCTCTCTGTGTCACCTTGACAGGCCGCTACCACACGACGGGTTAGTCAAGGATCGTCCATCTATGCAACACATGGTAGCAGAAAGACGCCACTGTCAGAGGATTTTGCTTAATGTTCTTTGGACTAATGACAGGCAGCGCTAACATATCCAATACAATATCGGTTCTTCGCTTCGTCCACGTTACGTTATGTTGTACTCGGCACGACATCATGGCCCAGCCAACATTAAGGCAATCGGCACGACATCATGGCCCTGCCAAAATTAAGGCTATGTTCTGACCGTCTCTGGCTCAGTTTCTGGCGATGTAACGATGGATCTACTTGGCAACGTCACAGAGGACAAAATCCATGATGCCAGCCAAGGGTGTCCTGCAAACTAATCGCCCAAACCTGAAAGCCTCTCAATAGAGTTCTAGCGAAACTTTCGTCCCTTACTGGCGCTGGTGTGGAAGAAAATTTGTCGGGACCTCATGTCTCCTATCATGCGGGTCTCCAACTGTCTCCTCTATGGTCTCTTCATTCTCGCCCGCATCTCGTGGTCGTGTGGTAGCGTTCTCGCTTCCCACGCCCGGGTTCCCGGGTTCGACTCCCGGCGGGGTCAGGGATTTTCTCTGCCTCGTGATGGCTGGGTGTTGTGTGCTGTCCTTAGGTTAGTTAGGTTTAAGTAGTTCTAAGTTCTAGGGGACTTATGACCACAGCAGTTGAGTCCCATAGTGCTCAGAGCTATTTGAACCATCTTCATTCTCGGGTTACATCACAGATATGCGATTATCGCCCCTCTTGTTCAACAACAATAAGACGACGTTTACTCTGCCGTGGGCTTCACAGCTTAAACGTACGACATGGTACATAGTTTCTCCTGAAAAAAATCTCTTATGCCTGTGCCAATAATATCCGCACTGCCCTATATCGCTGTCGAGACATAAGCGCACTTGCTCACGCTCATCGTCAACCTGCTCTTTTGGCCAAGAGTTCGATCGGGTCGATCACGACTACCTGGAAGGGTGCTCTGCAATATGGGCTACCCTGATACTACCGTAGACGTTGTAATGGGTCTCCTTCGTGGAGCTCGTGGAGCTACGTTCCGTGTACTCTACAATGGCCGCCTCACTCCTCTCATTCTGATCCGTCGTTCAGAGTATCAGGACTGTCCGCTCTCTCCACTGGTGTAAGCATTGGCCTTGGAACCATTGCTCTGCGGCATCCGTCAATGCCTCTCGAGGATATTTCTTGATGGCCACATCAGTTTCACTGCTTCTACGGACGATCTCATTTGCATGGGTTAGCACCTACGGCGAAGATTCTGACATCTGACGTCACGTCCGCAAATCGAGCGCTATGGCTAAAAATGTGCGGCTTCTTGCCAACAGCCCTTTTCCATTGCGTGTAGCTGCTACTATCCGATGTTTAAGTCTCTATTTCTTGAGTGATTTGCGGCACAGAATTCCCCTAACTGCCGACGCCTACTGTTCCAGTTACGATCTGGTCTGCTATATCATCGTTTACGAGCCCTCGATCTTATGCAACGGACGTTAATGCATATTTGGCGTCACGTATCCCCCACGTGGCAGAGACACTCGCTACTCCACCATTCAAGATCCACCACATGCAAGCGCCATTGGGAACATACATTTTTAATGGCTTGCTGTTCAAGATACGGTACGAGACCCTGACCCTTCCACGATGTAGGGGCCTTTTAGGCCTGTATGATCTCCCTGGCACAGCGACAGCTCTTTTCGCCAGCTCTCCCATGTTTCTGAGGCACCGTTGTCCTATGTGCCTTAAAGCCCATTGATGTAGGCCCATGCACCACGCTCTTCGTCAGTCTCTATCCAGCTTTCGGACGAGCCGTCACCCTTCTTATATTTCCGTCATTTTTTCCTCGAAATGAGCTATGTCCGTACTTTGATATCGCCAGTGCGCTTGATATACACAAGGGCTATCCATGGCTCTCTTCAGCAGCAGCAGCTTCCAAATATGGCTGAGACGAAGCATCCCCAAGTCGAGTGGCGTGCCGTCTAATTATAGGTGTGCGCTTATCTTGTCACTGAAGCCTAGTCTGCATGGCATTTTACAGTCTATGCGAAGGAATAACAACGGTTACGCCTTCAAGGAATTCACCACGCAGACCCCCAGTTGTGTGCTGTCTTTGATGTTCAGTACCCGGACGAGAATTACCTGGTGTGATGATCGGCGACAGGTGCCTGTTTCTTAGGCTAGGCTTAATTACCCACACGACTCTTCATCAGATACCTCCTCACACGCTACTCTTTCATGACTCGGGATAGTTCGAACAAAGAATGACGAATTCTGTGAAGTGAATTTGTTGACCTACAGCTCACTACTTCACTGCTAACAGTGAGAAAAATGTGAATGTGCTTGATTCTTGACACTTCCTTAATGAACGACATTGTGCAGTTGTTCGCAATCTCGAATACAGTCAATTTTTCTTTAATTTTCCTTGTAGTGTCTGTCTCAACCCACCCCGAATTTCGTGTGTCACTTCAACGACGAGTTGACATTTCCCTTCTCTACTCTTAGTACTGGTTATTCTCTGGTAATAGGAATGTTCTTCTCCGAAAACCTCTGCGTCGACAGTCCCAGCGGGTCATGGTGGCCAGGTCTCGGGTTGCGAATTCTGCCCGCATTGCTCCCTCCCCTCCTCTTGCACGTCAGAAAGGTTCCTTTGGAAAAAAGGAAGAAAAGTAGCTCGCTAACGCATGTCTCTGCGGTGGCGCTCGACTCGGATATAAACCGGTCTGAATCCAGGTAGTGGATCAAATTTTCACTGCCATTATTTGCAGGCAAAGGGAGTGGAGTTGTTGGTAGAAATTTTAAGATGACGAGTTTTAGCACAATGTCTTGGGTTAAATTTTAAACCTCTCCGCGGTGTGTCATGAAGTTAAGGCCTATGACAGTGCTGATGGTGTTTCATCCGTGGGATGGGGGTGATACGTTCGGCGGCTCGTTTGGTATTTATCGAGACGAGAAGGTATGTACGGGCAGTGGATATCACACTTTCCATTCCTGTCACCCATAACAACAGAAACCCAACTACCACACTGCAGAAGCACCTTTCCACATTACGTGGATAAACAATTAATACATCATATAAGGTGGGAGGAAGGCAACGGCAAACCACCTCCAACACAAGGTTGCTATTAGCGGCCGTGCAGAATTCCTGCATCTGCGCCTCCTACACTCATTTCCTGAATATGGTACTACCTCTCCCGAAATATGACGTTATATAAAATGGTCTAAGAGTGTACATGTAATTGATTTTTCCTTGGGAAAAAGTATCTGTGACATGGCGTCTGACTTTGAAAGCTTTTGTGACACAATTGCTTTAGATATTGCCAGCCACCATTACTAGATGCCACTGAAACACTCGTAAACAGCAGTGTGCCAGACGTAAGTTCTAGTAGAGTAAGGCAGCGAAAACAGTGGATTTAACCCTTTGCCTACTTTTAGGCAATCAGTCTTCCGAGTGGGATGGTGTTCTTTACTTACCAGCGGCTTATCGTTGCGTTGCTACTCAACCGCACCCAAAATTGACGTTTATAAGTTCTTTTGGATATTCTAGTCTTTCTCTGCGCCTACTATTTTTTTCACCTACTGCTCAATCAAAAGTCATTTTACATATCACTAAATGTCGTAGTAAATGTCCCACTAAAGCCGGCCGAAGTGGCCGTGCGGTTAAAGGCGCTGCAGTCTGGAACCGCAAGACCGCTACGGTCGCAGGTTCGAATCCTGCCTCGGGCATGGATGTTTGTGATGTCCTTAGGTTAGTTAGGTTTAACTAGTTCTAAGTTCTAGGGGACTAATGACCTCAGCTGTTGAGTCCCATAGTGCTCAGAGCCATTTGAACCATTTTTTGTCCCACTAAGCTATTCCTACTTCTGGTAAGAGTCTTCTTCAGACATTTCTCAGTAATTGTACCTATAGTACTACTCACACTGTGCTCCATCTGTCAAGTTCATTTTTATCTGTAACGTCATCACAAATAGTTCACGTTTTTTCTTCTCAAAATATCCGACAGTCCATTATTCACCTCCATAGAGAGACCTGCTACACGACATGTTTCCATATCATTACGAATACACCATCCCGTGCAGTATGGCTTTATGTAGTGGAATATACGTTCAATATTTGCAGTACTACGTATTCCCAATGTTGGCATTACGAAACGAGTCAGATGCTGCCGGATATGAATATTATTAAATCATAAGTTTAAAGTAGTCCTGATTTCAGAATACAGACACGAGTTGAGAGTCATGCGAAAAAGAATTTTATTTGTCCAGCTTGTTACTCAAGCTTTACTTTGAGCAAGAAGTAAGATATAAGATAGGAACATACGAAAAGTGGAATTTACAGTTCAAGAGAAGAAATTACACTGAAGAGCGGAAGAAATTGGTACACCTGCCTAATATCGTGTAGGGCCCCGCGAGCAGACAGAAGTGCTGCAACACGACGTTGTGTGAACTCAACTAATGCCTAAAGTAGTGCTGGAGGGAGCTGACAGATGAATCCTACAGGGCTGTCCATAAATCCGTAAGAGTGCGAGAGGCTGAGATCTCTTATGAACAGCACGTTTCAACGCATTGCTGATATGCTCATTGATGTTCATGTCTGGGGAATTTGGTGACCAGCGCAAGTGTTTAAACTCAGAGGAGTGTTCATAGAACCAGTCTGTAGCAACTCTGGACATGTGGGGTGTCGCAATGTACTGCTGGAATTGGCCAAGTCCGTCGGAATGCACAGTGGACGTGAATGGATGCAGGTGATCATACAAGATGCTTACGTACGGGTCATCTGTCAGGGTCGTGTACAGACGTATAAGGGGTCCCATATCACTCCAAATGCACTCGCCCCACTACATTACAGAGCCTCCATCAGCATAAACAGTTCCCTATGACATGCATGGTCCATGGGTTCATGAGGTTGTCTCGTGAAATGGTCGTACGGGAAAATGTCGACTTCGTTGCTATCTCGGAGATGTTGTATCCCACAATTCGTGCACCGATTGGAACACCACTTCCTAACTCACTTAAATCTTGATAATCTACTATTTTAGCAGCAGTAACCGACGTTACAACTGCGCCAGACACTTGTCTTAAATACGCGTTGCCAAACGCAGCGCCGTTTTCTGCCTGTTTATATATCTCTGTATTTGAATATGCATGCCAATACCAGTTTTTTTGGCGCTTCAGTGTAGATTTTTTAATAATTTAGGCCTATTTGATGTAGCTATTCGTCCGCTGAGATGAGATGGCCCACCACTGATCTTCAACACCCTTGACACTGGCTCTCGGACGGAATTGAGGCCCGAGATAGTCTCACATATGTCCTATCGGGGACAGATCTGGGAAGCTTGTTAGCAACGGGTGCACCCCAAAATCGGGAGG
The DNA here is from genome assembly GCF_023898315.1 of Schistocerca nitens. Taxonomy (NCBI): domain Eukaryota; kingdom Metazoa; phylum Arthropoda; class Insecta; order Orthoptera; family Acrididae; genus Schistocerca; species Schistocerca nitens. The sequence continues at coordinate 378,678,107 of NC_064622.1, read as the reverse complement.
ACTGTTCGTACAGACAAATGACACATTTGGGCTGGCTCTGTCTAACACCACGACAGCGTCGCATGAATTGTAACACATGGCGACGCAGATTAACCAAGGTGAACCGTCGTGCCGTCAGAGTTGCCTCAGTCACAAACAGCCCCGGTTAGTAAAGAAACGCGACACATCGCTGAACACAATACGACGCTGTTCGTCATAGTCCAAGCATCGCCGTCACAGTACCACTCCAAATGCAGCGATTTGTGTAATTCTGTTGACGGTAGCTTTCGCAAGAAACTGTAATCAAAATGGCTCTGAGCACTATGGGACTTAACATCTATGGTCATCAGTCCCCTAGAACTTAGAACTACTTAAACCTAACTAACCTAAGGACAGCACACAACACCCAGTCATCACGAGGCAGAGAAAATCCCTGACCCCGCCGGGAATCGAACCCGGAAACCCGGGCATGGGAAGCGAGAACGCTACCGCACGACCACGAGCTGCGGACAAACTGTAATCACTTGGTCGTACTCTGCTACTAGTCTCAGGAGTCGAACAGAATACTGCAGCCAGTCCATTGGTTTTTCTACGTGGACAGGCGCAGATGTGAAGGGGTTACGGTGTGGTCGTTGCACAATACTGTGATACTACGTAGTGATAGTTACATGACGTCGTCCGGAACTTTGAAAACGATTTCTGCTGCCCTCACGTTCCCATGCAGACCAATATCAAGTCTGTGTCACGCCCACGTCCACCACAAATTTGTGTTTCACGATTTGACCAATAGGCCAAGGGGAAACTCACAATGCGGCTTTTCTGAAGCTCTTATGGGTACAGGTAATACGGTCTCATTTGCAGTAATTATTCAACATCAGACACTTTTCACGGGATTTATCACGCAACACCATTAAACACTAACTACACCACTTCACTCTGGTGGTCGTTCTACCTGTCACAGATAACTGCAGCTCTAACCATTTACGTACTTGCCAATGATATGTGCGAGGATATGAAGATACCTTGACATGCGACCGTGTCTTCGATGCTCCGTTTTTTGTCACTCAGTGTATTTCATCATTCGATACGCAGATAGAAGGTCAACTTTCATATGTACGTAGTTGTCTGCCGAGAAACACGCTTACTAACGTAAAATCTCTGGATGTAGATTGGCAGGATGTATGAAGAATTAATGGAACTAATGCCCTAAGAAATCAAGCTGTAAAGGGCTGTGAAACCGAAATGCGAGGAAGAGTAACGGCCGCAGCGTGCGAAACCGTATAGAAGCGTGAATCTGTCAGCGTCACCCTCCTGTCTGCGAAATATCTGAGCGACATGACTAATGGAGTGCAACACTTCCCATATTTCTGCGGGGAAAGATCTGTCGATGCGAACTGAAAGCGGTCTACGGATCCAGGGATATTTTTTCTCAGAATTCGACACCTTGTAAGTAACTGCCGTCTCAAGGGAATCAGCCGATAGTTACTTATTTTCACGCAGAACCCTAAGATTAAAAGTTCCCTTCCTAACAGACATTGTGAATGGATCACAATGAAGAGGCAAGCCGTCCTAGTCTTTTGCTGGGTTCGAAATCCTATCTTGTCTTTCGTTCAATTGAGGTACAACGAATACGTCCTTCTGAAACAGATTTTCACTATCGATGAGACTGAGGATCTGACGATGTGTCTTCTGAAATCAGTGAGGCAATTTTCTTGGTCATCAAAAATGAATGGCATCAAGAAACCACCAAAAGCTGTCCTAGTGTGTATTCATTTACGGACAACATATTTCGCTAAAGCGACCCTCCCAAGTCATCGATATTGTTTCTTAAGCTTATAGGAAGGTTCCTTGGTGGCAAGTACATGAATATTATCCAGTGATTCCTTAGTTTCTTCTTGAGTAATAATTGATCCAGCAGTTAATGGACATTCTGCCAGTTTATAGCGTTCAAGGTCACAATATTTCGGTGATCACAGATCTCGCCATTGTCAGGTGAGCTGACAGCTAACATTCTGAAGGCACACAGCCGACCAGTGGAAGACCCGGCTAACGTATCTTATCAAGTCGCCGACTTATTAGGATACATTTTCCTTACCTGTCGCTGGTGGGCTGTGCACATGACGATGGTGACATATGTTTTGTCCGAAATATCGTGCCCGTTGAACATTAAGCACTGGCACTACGCATGTAATCTGGACTGTTCGGTTATTTATTTTAAGTCTATTATCGTGATGATAGCAGTTTGGTGAGGTAGTTTGCCGAATAGTGCAATGCACTGTCAGGTTGCGCACTTGAGGGTAAGCTGAAAGAATGTTTAAGATAAAAGACGCTTGTATAAGTGACAGAAGCCGCATTTCATAAATATGATGTAACTTGACGCCAGACAACCGTGTCTTAGACGTGATGTAAGGGTTTCAGTGACCTGAAGATGGTCACCTAACCTAAATGGGTAGACGATAAATACATACTCCTTACTGCAGCTGTTAGTGTTATTGTGGTGCCGTTACTGAAATACGCTGAAGCTGTTCAGCACCGTTCACAGAAAACATTTTAGTTACTATAAAAAAAAATCACTTTTGCGAACCGTCACCTACAGATGTGCAAATATTTAATGCTATCTTAGAAACGGGAACAAGTTTTGCTATTATACCACCCTTAAAGACGTATTTGACCTTTAAACGTTTATATGTTCTGTTCCACGCCCTATATTCCATCATGTATTCCCCTCATTTGTCGCTATTGCTTCCCCTTTCTTCACTTACAATCGATCTCCTAAAGTATGAAAAAAAATCATAGCCCTCTACTTCTATGCCTAACTCTGCTGATTATATCGTAAATAACATTGCAGATCACATACGTTAATGAGTAAAAACATTATGAACCCTGCTTAATAGTTTGTTTGTCCGTATTTGGAATAAAATACACCACTGATTCTGCGTATCAGGGATCCGACAGTTTCTTCGTAGGTATGTGGTGGTATGTGTCATTACATATCTACGAACAAGTAATGTAATTCGCGTAAATAACGGGCCGCTGACTTGCGTACGCGGTGATGGCGCCCGATAGCGACGCAGATGGTTTCCTGAGGATTTACATCTGACATATTCATGAGTTCACTATAAGGCTCCTCAAACCAGTGCAGCATGTTTCTGGCTCCGAGACACGGACAACCATACTGTTGGAAGGTGACATCGATGTCGGGAAAGACATCAAGCACGAAGGGATGCAGGTGGTTGGCTATGTCAGCGTGTCTTAGATTACTACCACAAGTGCCGTATAAGTGCAGTAGAACGTCTCCCACAGCATAATACTGCAACCACGAGCCTGCACCCACCCGTGGCAGGCTGCACGTTTCGAGCCGCATTTCGCCTCGATGGTGACATCTGTGGAGACCACCATCGACCAAGTGTAGCAGAAACGTGATTCACCCGAAGAGCCGACACGTTTCCAGTGATCGACGGTCGCATCCCGACGGTCCCGTGCACACTACAGTTGTAACTGACGATGTCGTTGCGTCAACATGTTCACATGTCAACATGGTTGCTGCGAAGATCCATGTTCAACAATGTATGATGAACAGTGTGCTACGAAACACTTGTCCGTGCACTAGAACTGTACTCTCTCGGCAGTGATGCTACGTACCAAAGTCTATCTTACTTTATAGAGCAGACAAGCCACTGAAACCCACGTTCGGTGAAGAGCCGCGGACATCCAACCATTTGGCGTCTATTGCTTCCTGCTTTCGTACATGCTCACGACAGTAGCACGTGAACATTCGACCAGCTTTACAGTTTTCCTGGTGCACAGGCTTGCGTCATAATAGCTAGCCCTTTGCCAAAGTCATTTATCTCAATGAATTTGCCTATTTGCAGCCCATATCTTCGTTAGCGTGATCACTGTCCGTATATGCTCCACTTGCATACTTTTGTTATCATGTTACGTGTCTACAACACCATCATGCGGCACGGAACGTCGCCGTGGGCTGTGGTCATAACGTTTTGGCTCATAGGTGTAGTCACATCGTGAAAATATGTTGTTTGGCACTACATTAGGACCCAGATTCCGATATTCCCTCCTGCCATTGATTCTTTCTACCATCATGAGCAGTCACGCTTATATTTCATGTCCATTACACATCTTGAGCGCATTACGGGATCAGTAGGTTTACCAACCCACTTACACTGGTAATCCCACACCCTGTTGAGTTTATTCTCCCCCGCCGATGAATGAGGAGGAATTGGTAGCGAGTTTCAACGCTGCTCTTGTAACTGTCGATGTAAGTAACTTCCAGAAGTTTAGAGAAACATGATCCGGCGAGCCACAGATTGTTTGGAGATACTGGGAGATCGCTTTGAGAATCCGCTCGTAGGACCATATTTGTTCTGAGAAAGACATATTGTCACTGGTAGTGTATTTAAACTACTACAACTTTTACTCTTACTGAATATGGTACGTAGTTTATGTTTAACATCCCACACTGATACGTCCTGTAACGATATGGCTCTTACGAGTGGTGAGTTATTTTTAACTGATTATTACCCTTCAAGGATGTTTGTTAACGTTTAACGTTAAAAAACCTGTAGTTGTACGATACACATCCTTTGAGGAACAGTATATCCTACAGCATTATTGGCCATATCAAAATTGTAGAGTACAATAAACAAAAAACTACACTTGGATCCAGTATAGAGCTTTAGAACGCTAGTATTTCAGTGTAAAACCGTACGCTTTCTGCAAACTGGATAGTGCAGCTAGACGGTATTGAATAAAAATACTCAGTGTATATGTGATTACCGGCTTGGCAAGTTGGCTTCTATGATGTCCATTCCCTGCAGAAAATATGCGCGGTGTATAATTTTGCTACCGACATATTTGTACTATTAGTATCCAAACAAAATCGTGTAGCTGGAAGAGAGGTCAGCCGGCCGAAGTGGCCGTGCGGTTAAAGGCGCTGCAGTCTGGAACCGCAAGACCGCTACGGTCGCAGGTTCGAATCCTGCCTCGGGCATGGATGTTTGTGATGTCCTTAGGTTAGTTAGGTTTAACTAGTTCTAAGTTCTAGGGGACTAATGACCTCGGCAGTTGAGTCCCATAGTGCTCAGAGCCATTTGAACCATTTTTGAAGAGAGGTCAGGGCCGCCATGTGCTGTTGTCATCCCAGGCGGCGTTCTCCTATATAGGTTATTCGAAGTCACCGGGGGCCACTGGAGAAACACTGAGTGTGAAGAAAGCCACCTTACATAGCCGCAGCTATGACGTACGCCGTGAAAGAGTTATGTTTCCTCCATTTCAAACGCTGTCATTTAACCAAATTAGTCTGATGAACCGTGCGCCATGGTACGAGACACACGACCAAAAAAAAAAGGGTGAGAGTATGGCATCGTTGGCCGGGAGGCCCCATTCGTTCGGCGAAGTTCGGCCGCCAAGTGAAAGTCTTATATCATTCGACGCCACAGTGGTCCACTTGCGCGCCAGTGATGAGGACGAAACGGTGATGAGAACACGACACCCAGTCTACGAGCGGAGACAATCTCCAACCCGGCCGGGAATCGAACCCGGGCCCGCTTCATGGGAGGCAAACACCTTACCACCCAGCTAAGCAGACGGACAACGAACAATGAGAGGGATACCGGTATCAGCCAGCATCAACCTCTTGCATGTGAAGTCACGTTATGTCATCTATGGATGAGAAATTTCGACAGGAATCCCCTGCATTTACGGACTCTTGTTGGTCACTGCGTTAAAACGTGGGGGTTCTCCTTTCCATGTTGTTTTTCTTTCTCTCAGAGGAGAGGAGCGACGTTCGGGAGAGGACATTCTATGTGACGGCGACGTGCTGTCCGGTCACGGAAAGAGGGGTGTCTGGTGCAGTTTCTACACGGAGCACTCGCTAAATTTTCGACTTAGTTTCACCCTTTCAGATGAGCTCACAATTTGCATGATCTGCTAAGCATCTTATGTTGCCTCATTAATTGTATAGTTTCATTGACGTTCAATCCGTTTGTTTCGCAACTGCAACCTGCAGAGAACGGTAGAGCTTAGCGGGTTTCCCAACATATTCCAGACAGTTTTAAACTGTCCTTCAACGTGTTAGCTTAGAGGTTCTAATGAGCCACCATTTACTGTAAATTTTACTATAAATAATTTTCGATTGAGTAACAACCGATTCTTAGTCACTTTCAGTACGCTTCATCTCTAACTTTGAGTCAATAAATCAGTATCGTTGGAAGCAGACTTGCTTTGCATTTTCAAATATAGGTGTCCTACAGCTGATCATGATTAACGATACTAATAATAAATACAATGACTCATTGCACATGTAAGTTGATGCCTCAATGTGACAGATTAAAATTATTTCCTTTTAATCATGTGTAACAAGTGTTGCACTCTGACGTGCACGATCTTTGTGTTGGGTCTGCAAACAGATCTTTTTACAGGTGTTATTATTAAGCTGTTGATCTGATGTCTAACGAGCACTGTAGTCGCTCGTGTAGCATCTCACTCTACATCTACCTCTGCATCTATTTGGTAACTCTGCAATTCACACTTAAGTGCCTGGCAGAGGGTTCATCGAACCATTTTCATACTACTTCTATACCATTCCAGTCTCGAAGGGCGCGTGGGAAAAAGGAACACCTAAATCTTTCCATTCCAGCTCTGATTTCTCTTATTTTATTATGATCATTTCTCCCTACGTAGGTGAGTGTCAACAAAATATTTTCGCATTCGGAAGAGAAACGTTGTGATTGAAATTTCGTACATAGATCTTGACGCAAAGAAAACCACCTTTGTTTCAGTGACTGCCACCCCAATTCGCGTATCACATCAGTGACACTCTCACCTCTGTTGCGCGATAACACGAAACGGGCTGCCCTTCTTTGCACTTTTCGATTTCCTCCGTCAATCCTACCTGATAAGGATCCCACACCCCGCAGCAATATTCCAGCAGAGGACGAACAAGTGTGATGTAGGCTGAGACAGCATCTTCTAAGTGTTCTGGCAACAAAGCGCAGTCTTTGTTTCGCCCTCTCCACAATAGTATCTATGCTGTCTTTCCAGTTTAAGTTGTTCGTAATTATAATGCCTAGGTATTTAGTCGAATTGACAGCCTTAGATTTGTGCGATTTATCGTTTACCCAAACTTTATCCGATTTCTTTTACTACCCATGTGGATGACCCCGCACTTTTCTTTGTTTAGTGCTTATTGCCACTTTTCGCACCAAACAGAAATTCTCTCTAGATCATATTGTAAATGGCTCTGAGCACTATGGGACTTAACATCTATGGTCATCAGTCCCCCAGAACTTAGAGCTACTTAAACCTAAGTAACCTAAGGACATCACACAACACCCAGTCATCACGAGGCAGAGAAAATCCCTGACCCCGCCGGGAATCGAACTCGGGAACCCCGGCGTGGGAAGCGAGAACGCTACGGCACGACCACGATCTGTGGACGATCATATTGTAATTGGAATTGATCGTCTGATGATTTTACTACTGCATCATCTGCAAACAATCTAAGGAGGCTGCTCAGATTATCACCTAGATCATTTATGTAAATCAGGAACAGTAGAGGGCGTATGACACTACCTTGCGGAACGCCAGATATCACTTCTGTTCCACTCGATGATTTACCGTCTACCATTAGTAACTATGACCTCTCTGAGAGGAAATCACGAATCCAGTCACACAACTGAGACGATACTCCATATGCACGCAATTTTATTAATAGTCGCTTGTGAGGAACGGTTCCCAAAGCCTTCTGGAAATCTAGGAATATGGAATAGATCTGAGATCCCTTGTCGACAGCACTCATTACTTCATGGAAATAAAGAGGTAGCTGTGTTGCACAAGAACGATATTTTCTGAATCCGTGTTGGTTATATATCAGTAAGTCATTTTCTTCAAGGTGATTCATAGAGTACAGTATATGCTCCAATATCCTACTGCAAATTGAGGTCAGTGATATGGGTCTGTAATTCAATGGGTTACTCCTATTTCCTTTCTGGAATATTGGTGTAACCTGTGCTTCTTTCCAGTCCTTAGGAACAGACCTTTCGTCTGGTGAGCGGCTGTATATGACAGTTAAGAAAGGCAGTATTGTGTCTGCATGCTCTGAAAGGAACCTGACTGGTATACCATCTGGACCGGAAGACTTGCCTTTCATAAGTGATTTGTGTTGTTTCGCAACACCTAATATATCTACTTTTGTGTCACTCATGCTAACAGCTGTTCTGGTTTCGAATTCTGGAATATTTACTTCATTTTCTTTCGTGAAGGAATTACGGAAAACTGTATTTAGTAACTCCGCTTTAGTGGCACCATCATCGGTAACATTTCCATCGTTATCGCGCAGTGACGGTATCGACTGCTTTTTGCCACTGCTGTACTTTACATACGACCACAATCTCTTTGGATTTTCTACCATACTTTGAGACCATGTTCCATTGTGGAAACTATTAAAAGCGTCTCGCATTGACATCCGCACTAAATTTCGAGCCTCCGTCAAACTTTGCCAGTCTTAGGGATGCTGAGATCGGAAGTAATCATCCTGATTACAATGTCACTACACCAGATTATAAACTCTGATTGGGAGAGGGTGAATAGGCCGTGAATTTCGAAATGAAATATTCAGAAATTTTTCGTATGCCATTTAGCGAAACCACGAAAACCTAAATATGAGTAACTGGATATGAATGTGAAACCCAAGTCCTCCCCAATGCGAGTGTTATTTGTTCTTACCACAACAGAGCCTCGCTCCTTATCATTTTGCAAGTTGACCGTCCTTCCATATTAGTACATTGGTCAGCTTCCACCATTGATTTACGAATTTTATTGAGAGTCTGGCAACGGCAAAGGTATGGAAGACATCTTCGAGATGAGCTCCGCTCTGAGTTGTAAAGCCACCTATCTCCATATAGGCGTGTAATATTCATTATTGTCGTACAGAAGCGTCGTTCTGTCCTTATCCTTGATGCATTGTTGAACGTAGGACCAAGTGTAGCCCTGAGACGCATTTTAGGCATTGCCTCAGTCTGTTACAATCTCCCTTTCCGTCTACTCAGTTTAGATTATGACGAGTTTTAGAATTTATTATTTGCTACATGATGTTGACGTCCAAATGCCACAATCATTAGTGGATTCATCAACTTGAATCCGTCACACTTTTGTCTAGAATACTTGCCATCATTTCGTCCACAAACAGTCAGGTACTCTGTAATTGATCCTTCGATATTAGTACATTGGTCAGCTTCCACCATTGATTTACGAATTTTATATGGAGTCTGACAATGGCAAAGATATAGAAGACATCTTCGAGATGAACTCCGCTCTGAGTTGTCAAGCCACCTATCTCCATATAGGCGTGTAATACACAAAAATGTCGTGTGTATGGCTACTAGATACTTAGTTTTATCACAGTTTACCTAACTTGTAGATTCATGTAACAGTTTATAATGCACTAAGTAATGCTTTCAACGTGACCACGCTGGATACTAAAAGAAAAAAGGAATACGCCACACTACAATACAGTTGCAAACTTTATATGAATTCCTGCTTTCCAGCTGCTAACTAACGCAAATGCTCTTCAAGATTTTTGATAGGTCAGCAGTTATGATCATTCAAAGGGCGAGAGCTATTTTCACTAAGAATAATTAACCCGTTGTAAGACAGCTGACATCAGAAAACAACTTTCATTGTACTCTAGGGAGCTATACAGGGTAAAAACTGTAGAGGAAGACAGATTAGAATACATCCAGCGAATATCTGAAATCGTGGATTGCAAGTGTCACTCTGAAACGAGAAGAGAGCCATACTACTTCTGTATATACACTCCTGGAAATGGAAAAAAGAACACATTGACACCGGTGTGTCAGACCCACCATACTTGCTCCGGACACTGCGAGAGGGCTGTACAAGCAATGATCACACGCACGGCACAGCGGACACACCAGGAACCGCGGTGTTGGCCGTCGAATGGCGCTAGCTGCGCAGCATTTGTGCACCGCCGCCGTCAGTGTCAGCCAGTTTGCCGTGGCATACGGAGCTCCATCGCGGTCTTTAACACTGGTAGCATGCCGCGACAGCGTGGACGTGAACCGTATGTGCAGTTGACGGACTTTGAGCGAGGGCGTATAGTGGGCATGCGGGAGGCCGGGTGGACGTACCGCCGAATTGCTCAACACGTGGGGCGTGAGGTCTCCACAGTACAACGATGTTGTCGCCAGCGGTCGGCGGAAGGTGCACGTGCCCGTCGACCTGGGACCGGACCGCAGCGACGCACGGATGCACGCCAAGACCGTAGGATCCTACGCAGTGCCGTAGGGGACCGCACCGCCACTTCCCAGCAAATTAGGGACACTGTTGCTCCTGGGGTATCGGCGAGGACCATTCGCAACCGTCTCCATGAAGCTGGGCTACGGTCCCGCACACCGTTAGGCCGTCTTCCGCTCACGCCCCAACATCGTGCAGCCCGCCTCCAGTGGTGTCGCGACAGGCGTGAATGGAGGGACGAATGGAGACGTGTCGTCATCAGCGATGAGAGTCGCTTCTGCCTTGGTGCCAATGATGGTCGTATGCGTGTTTGGCGCCGTGCAGGTGAGCGCCACAATCAGGACTGCATACGACCGAGGCACACAGGGCCAACACCCGGCATCATGGTGTGGGGAGCGATCTCCTACACTGGCCGTACACCACTGGTGATAGTCGAGGGAACACTGAATAGTGCACGGTACATCCAAACCGTCATCGAACCCATCGTTCTACCATTCCTAGACCGGCAAGGGAACTTGCTGTTCCAACAGGACAATGCACGTCCGCATGTATCCCGTGCCACCCAACGCGCTCTAGAAGGTGTAAGTCAACTACCCTGGCCAGCAAGATCTCCGGATCTGTCCCCCATTGAGCATGTTTGGGACTGGATGAAGGGTCGTCTCACGCGGTCTGCACGTCCAGCACGTACGCTGGTCCAACTGAGGCGCCAGGTGGAAATGGCATGGCAAGCCGTTCTATAGGACTACATCCAGCATCTCTACGATCGTCTCCATGGGAGAATAGCAGCCTGCATTGCTGCGAAAAGTGGATATACACTGTACTAGTGCCGACATTGTGCATGCTCTGTTGCCTGTGTCTATGTGCCTGTGGTTCTGTCAGTGTGATCATGTGATGTACCTGACCCCAGGAATGTGTCAATAAAGTTTCCCCTTCCTGGGACAATGAATTCACGGTGCTCTTATTTCAATTTCCAGGAGTGTAGAATAACTTACCAAATAAGATGCAATTAAGCAGTAATCGATCTGTTTGGGACTTTCGTTCATAGCTTAGTAACGGGAAGTCACTTACCTACGTGACTAAAGAAGGCATTCACTTGTGGTTCGAATGGTTTTGAAACTGAGAGCTGCATTAATGATGTATATTAATAGTCGCCTTATGTCCAGCGATACAGACAGCTGTGGGGTAGGTGAAACCACAACGGAGGGGTATCCGTTGAAAGGCCATCAAACATGTGGTTTCTGAAGAGGGGCACCAACATTTCCAGTAGTTACATGGACCACAGCCTTCATAATTGACTGACCTGTCCTGGTAACATCAAACAAAATGGCCTCGCTGTGATGGCACTGCGAACGGCTGAAAGCAAGGGGAAACTACAGCCGTAATTTTGACCGAGGAAGCAGCTATACTGCATGGTTAAATAATAATGATGATGATGATGATGATGATGATGATGATGATGGTACCCTGCTGGGTAAAATAGCCCTCCATTCGGATCTCCGGACGGGGACTAGTCAGGATAATGTCGCGATTAGGAGAAACAAAAATTATTCATATAGTTCAATGAGACGAAAATTTAAAAGTGGTAGGGGACTAGAACTCGATAGAAGGAAAAGGAGGAGAACGAAAAATAGTAGGTGAATATGGACTTGGGGAAAGGAATGAAAGAGGTATCCAAAAGGTGGAAATTTGCACAGGCCGTAATTCAATCAATGCTATCACATGGTTTAAGAATTATAAAAGAAGGTTGTGTACGTGGAGGAGACCTGGAGACACCGAAAGGTTTCAAATTGATTATGTAATGGTTTAGGAACCAGATTTTAAACTGTAATACATTTCCCTAGGCAGATGTGGACTCTGCCCACAACTGGTTGGTCATGAACTGTAGGTTAAAACTTAAGAGATTGGGAAAAGGAAGAAATTTACGGACATGGGATATAAATAAATTGAAAGAGTCAGACGTTATTTAGAGTTTCAAATGGAACATTAGGCAACAGAGTTTAAGGAATACAATAGAAGATGAATTTGTAGCTTTAAGAGACGAAACAATGAAAGCACCAGAGGTTCATATAGGTAAAAAGAGAAGGCCCAGAATTAATCATTGGATAACACAAAAGATATTGTATTTAATTAGTGAGCAAAAAAAAATATGAAAATGCCTCAAATAAACTTGGCGTAAAGGAATACAAATGTCTAAGAATGAGACTGATCGGAGGCGCAAAATGGCTAAGCAGGAATGGCTAGAGGACAAATGCAAGGATTTAGAAGAATGTTTCACTACGGAGAAGGTAGCAGATATCGATTACAAGAAAACCAAAGAGACCATTAGAGAAAAGAGAACTACCTGTCTGATATTAAGAGCTCAGATGGAAAACCAACCCTAAGCAAAGAAGGGAAAGCAGAATAGTGGAAGTAGTATATACAGGGTCCTTACAAGGACGATGTACTTGAGTACAATATTATGGAAATGGAAAAGGACGCAGATGAAGATAAGATGGGAGACAACATACTGTGTGAAGAATTCGACAGTACTGAAACAAGGCCCCAGGAGTAGACGATATTCCGTCGGAACTGTTGACAGCGCTGGGAGAGCCAGCTATGTTTAAACTGTTCCCCCTGGTGTGTAAGATTAATTAGACAGGAGAAACTTCCTCAGACTGTAAGAAGAATATACACTCCTGGAAATGGAAAAAAGAACACATTGACACCGGTGTGTCAGACCCACCATACTTGCTCCGGACACTGCGAGAGGGCTGTACAAGCAATGATCACACGCACGGCACAGCGGACACACCAGGAACCGCGGTGTTGCCCGTCGAATGGCGCTAGCTGCGCAGCATTTGTGCACCGCCGCCGTCAGTGTCAGCCAGTTTGCCGTGGCATACGGAGCTCCATCGCAGTCATTAACACTGGTAGCATGCCGCGACAGCGTGGACGTGAACCGTATGTGCAGTTGACGGACTTTGAGCGAGGGCGTATAGTGGGCATGCGGGAGGACGGGTGGACGTACCGCCGAATTGCTCAACACGTGGGGCGTGAGGTTTCCACAGTACATCGATGTTGTCGCCAGTGGTCGGCGGAAGGTGCACGTGCCCGTCGACCTGGGACCGGACCGCAGCGACGCACGGATGCACGCCAAGACCGTAGGATCCTACGCAGTGCCGTAGGGGACCGCACCGCCACTTCCCAGCAAATTAGGGACACTGTTGCTCCTGGGGTATCGGCGAGGACCATTCGCAACCGTCTCCATGAAGCTGGGCTACGGTCCCGCACACCGTTAGGCCGTCTTCCGCTCACGCCCCAACATCGTGCAGCCCGCCTCCAGTGGTGTCGCGACAGGCGTGAATGGAGGGACGAATGGAGACGTGTCGTCATCAGCGATGAGAGTCGCTTCTGCCTTGGTGCCAATGATGGTCGTATGCGTGTTTGGCGCCGTGCAGGTGAGCGCCACAATCAGGACTGCATACGACCGAGGCACACAGGGCCAACACCCGGCATCATGGTGTGGGGAGCGATCTCCTACACTGGCCGTACACCACTGGTGATAGTCGAGGGAACACTGAATAGTGCACGGTACATCCAAACCGTCATCGAACCCATCGTTCTACCATTCCTAGACCGGCAAGGGAACTTGCTGTTCCAACAGGACAATGCACGTCCGCATGTATCCCGTGCCACCCAACGCGCTCTAGAAGGTGTAAGTCAACTACCCTGGCCAGCAAGATCTCCGGATCTGTCCCCCATTGAGCATGTTTGGGACTGGATGAAGGGTCGTCTCACGCGGTCTGCACGTCCAGCACGTACGCTGGTCCAACTGAGGCGCCAGGTGGAAATGGCATGGCAAGCCGTTCTATAGGACTACATCCAGCATCTCTACGATCGTCTCCATGGGAGAATAGCAGCCTGCATTGCTGCGAAAAGTGGATATACACTGTACTAGTGCCGACATTGTGCATGCTCTGTTGCCTGTGTCTATGTGCCTGTGGTTCTGTCAGTGTGATCATGTGATGTACCTGACCCCAGGAATGTGTCAATAAAGTTTCCCCTTCCTGGGACAATGAATTCACGGTGCTCTTATTTCAATTTCCAGGAGTGTAGAATAACTTACCAAATAAGATGCAATTAAGCAGTAATCGATCTGTTTGGGACTTTCGTTCATAGCTTAGTAACGGGAAGTCACTTACCTACGTGACTAAAGAAGGCATTCACTTGTGGTTCGAATGGTTTTGAAACTGCGAGCTGCATTAATGATGTATATTAATAGTCGCCTTATGTCCAGCGATACAGACAGCTGTGGGGTAGGTGAAACCACAACGGAGGGGTATCCGTTGAAAGGCCATCAAACATGTGGTTTCTGAAGAGGGGCACCAACATTTCCAGTAGTTACATGGACCACAGCCTTCATGATTGACTGACCTGTCCTGGTAACATCAAACAAAATGGCCTCGCTGTGATGGCACTGCGAACGGCTGAAAGCAAGGGGAAACTACAGCCGTAATTTTGACCGAGGAAGCAGCTATACTGCATGGTTAAATAATAATGATGATGATGATGATGATGATGATGATGATGATGGTACCCTGCTGGGTAAAATAGCCCTCCATTCGGATCTCCGGACGGGGACTAGTCAGGATAATGTCGCGATTAGGAGAAACAAAAATTATTCATATAGTTCAATGAGACGAAAATTTAAAAGTGGTAGGGGACTAGAACTCGATAGAAGGAAAAGGAGGAGAACGAAAAATAGTAGGTGAATATGGACTTGGGGAAAGGAATGAAAGAGGTATCCAAAAGGTGGAAATTTGCACAGGCCGTAATTCAATCAATGCTATCACATGGTTTAAGAATTATAAAAGAAGGTTGTGTACGTGGAGGAGACCTGGAGACACCGAAAGGTTTCAAATTGATTATGTAATGGTTTAGGAACCAGATTTTAAACTGTAATACATTTCCCTAGGCAGATGTGGACTCTGCCCACAACTGGTTGGTCATGAACTGTAGGTTAAAACTTAAGAGATTGGGAAAAGGAAGAAATTTACGGACATGGGATATAAATAAATTGAAAGAGTCAGACGTTATTTAGAGTTTCAAATGGAACATTAGGCAACAGAGTTTAAGGAATACAATAGAAGATGAATTTGTAGCTTTAAGAGACGAAACAATGAAAGCACCAGAGGTTCATATAGGTAAAAAGAGAAGGCCCAGAATTAATCATTGGATAACACAAAAGATATTGTATTTAATTAGTGAGCAAAAAAAATATGAAAATGCCTCAAATAAACTTGGCGTAAAGGAATACAAATGTCTAAGAATGAGACTGATCGGAGGCGCAAAATGGCTAAGCAGGAATGGCTAGAGGACAAATGCAAGGATTTAGAAGAATGTTTCACTACGGAGAAGGTAGCAGATATCGATTACAAGAAAACCAAAGAGACCATTAGAGAAAAGAGAACTACCTGTCTGATATTAAGAGCTCAGATGGAAAACCAACCCTAAGCAAAGAAGGGAAAGCAGAATAGTGGAAGTAGTATATACAGGGTCCTTACAAGGACGATGTACTTGAGTACAATATTATGGAAATGGAAAAGGACGCAGATGAAGATAAGATGGGAGACAACATACTGTGTGAAGAATTCGACAGTACTGAAACAAGGCCCCAGGAGTAGACGATATTCCGTCGGAACTGTTGACAGCGCTGGGAGAGCCAGCTATGTTTAAACTGTTCCCCCTGGTGTGTAAGATTAATTAGACAGGAGAAACTTCCTCAGACTGTAAGAAGAATATACACTCCTGGAAATGGAAAAAAGAACACATTGACACCGGTGTGTCAGACCCACCATACTTGCTCCGGACACTGCGAGAGGGCTGTACAAGCAATGATCACACGCACGGCACAGCGGACACACCAGGAACCGCGGTGTTGCCCGTCGAATGGCGCTAGCTGCGCAGCATTTGTGCACCGCCGCCGTCAGTGTCAGCCAGTTTGCCGTGGCATACGGAGCTCCATCGCAGTCATTAACACTGGTAGCATGCCGCGACAGCGTGGACGTGAACCGTATGTGCAGTTGACGGACTTTGAGCGAGGGCGTATAGTGGGCATGCGGGAGGACGGGTGGACGTACCGCCGAATTGCTCAACACGTGGGGCGTGAGGTTTCCACAGTACATCGATGTTGTCGCCAGTGGTCGGCGGAAGGTGCACGTGCCCGTCGACCTGGGACCGGACCGCAGCGACGCACGGATGCACGCCAAGACCGTAGGATCCTACGCAGTGCCGTAGGGGACCGCACCGCCACTTCCCAGCAAATTAGGGACACTGTTGCTCCTGGGGTATCGGCGAGGACCATTCGCAACCGTCTCCATGAAGCTGGGCTACGGTCCCGCACACCGTTAGGCCGTCTTCCGCTCACGCCCCAACATCGTGCAGCCCGCCTCCAGTGGTGTCGCGACAGGCGTGAATGGAGGGACGAATGGAGACGTGTCGTCTTCAGCGATGAGAGTCGCTTCTGCCTTGGTGCCAGTGATGGTCGTATGCGTGTTTGGCGCCGTGCAGGTGAGCGCCACAATCAGGACTGCATACGTCCGAGGCACACAGGGCCAACACCCGGCATCATGGTGTGGGGAGCGATCTCCTACACTGGCCGTACACCACTGGTGATCGTCGAGGGGACACTGAATAGTGCACGGTACATCCAAACCGTCATCGAACCCATCGTTCTACCATTCCTAGACCGGCAAGGGAACTTGCTGTTCCAACAGGACAATGCACGTCCGCATGTATCCCGTGCCACCCAACGTGCTCTAGAAGGTGTAAGTCAACTACCCTGGCCAGCAAGATCTCCGGATCTGTCCCCCATTGAGCATGTTTGGGACTGGATGAAGAGTCGTCTCACGCGGTCTGCACGTCCAGCACTAACGCTGGTCCAACTGAGGCGCCAGGTGGAAATGGCATGGCAAGCCGTTCCACAGGACTACATCCAGTATCTCTACGATCGTCTCCATGGGAGAATAGCAGCCTGCATTGCTGCATAAGGTGGATATACACTGTACTAGTGCCGACATTGTGCATGCTCTGTTGCCTGTGTCTATGTGCCTGTGGTTCTGTCAGTGTGATCATGTGATGTATCTGACCCCAGGAATGTGTCAATAAAGTTTTCCCGTCCTGGGACAATGAATTCACGCTGTTCTTATTTCAATTTCCAGGAGTGTATTAATTCCAATTCCAAACAATTGAGTTGTTGAAAGGTGTGAAAATTACCCAATTATCAGTTTAATATGTCATGGATGCTAAATTCTAACTCCATTTCTGTACAGATCAATGGAAAAACTGGTAGAAGTTGACCTCATGGAAGACCATTTGAATACCGGAGAAATTTATGAACAAAGGAGGCAATACTGACCTTACGACTTATCTCAGAAGGTAGGTTAAGTGGAGGCAAACCTATGTTTACAGCGTTTGTATACTTAGAGATAGCTTTTGACAATGTTGATTGGAATACTATCTTTGAAATTCTGACAGTAGCAGGGGTAAAATACAGGGAGCGAGAGGATATTTGCATTTTGTACAGCAACCAGACAGCAATCATAAGGCGGAGGTGCATGAACGAGAAGCAGTGGACGAGAAGGAATCGAGACAGGTTTGTAGCCTATCCCAGAAGTTATTCAATCTGTACACTGAGCAGACAGTAAAGAAAACCAAAGAAAAATTTGGAGTAGGAATCAAAGTTCAGGGAGAAGAAATGCAAACTTCGAGGTTTGTCGATGACATTGTAATACTGTCAAGGACCGCAAAGAACTTGTAAAACCAGTTGAGTGGAAGGACTGTGTATTGAGAGGAGGGTATAAGATGAACACCTACAAAAGCAAAACGGGTATAATGAAATGTAGTCGAATTACATCAGCTGCTACTGCGGGAATTACATTAGGAAGCGATACATTTAAAATAGTAGATCAGTTTTGCTATTTGGACAGGAAAATAACTGATGTTGACCGGTGTAAAACCATATAATATGTATATAAAATGTATACTGGTAAGGAAAGTGTTTCTGAACGGGAGAAATTTGTTAACATGTAATATAGATATAAGTGTTATGAAGTCTTTTCTGAAATTGTCTGTGTGTGGTACAGCCATGCATGGAAGAGAAACATGGACAATAAACGGTTTCGACAAAAAGAGAATAGAAGCTTCCCAAATGTGGTGCTACAGAAGAATGTTGAACATTAGATGGGTAGATCACGTAACTAATGGGGAGGTACTAAATAGAATTGCGGAAACAAGAGATTCGTGGCACATGACCAAAGAAGGGTTCGGTTGACAGGACACATTCTGAGACATCAGGGAATCATCAATGTAGTATCTGAAGCAGGTGAGGGGTTAAAATCATAGAGGGAGACCAAGAGATGAGTGCTGTAAGCAGATTATGAAGGATGTAGTTGCTTTTGTCAGATTCCCCAGCGTCCAGCTATGAAGTCACGTATGTCATTAGCAGTTCACGCAAACTTCATAAATACATACACTGACATGTGTAGAGATGAAACCACAAGACATACCTGTATAGCAAATCGGTACACGTCGCATTAAAGAGCTCAGTGAGATGCTTAACTTTTATACATAGACTGTCAATGGAAGGCCAGTATAATTAGTTAACGATTGGGAAAAGAATATTTAAGGTACATTTTGCAGTAACTACAATAACGCCACTGGAAAGCCACTTAGAAAACCGACCTAACAAGTGAAAGCGCTCATCGGAAAGAATCTTATGAGTTTTGTTGTGCAGTTAAATAGCCAATGGAAATTTTTACATTAGGTAATACCTTAGAGTCACTATAGCTACTTATATAAAAACACATATATCAATAGCGTTGTAGTGTGTACTAAGCAAAGTTAACCACATATTGTGGAAGACATTTAAGTTGGTAATATCTCAATCTCTAGCCCCCTCTCTGATTAATTAATTTTTGCATACTTTCGTCTGTAATTTGAATTCTGTCAGAGCTACATAAATTTGAATGGGACCGGTAGAAAAGGTAGCTCATATCCTACAATGTCTACATACCGTTTATAATATGTAGTAAATGTAGAGGCCACAGACAATTAAACTAAAATACAATTCTGCTTATGTGATGATTGCTTTCACTTTAATTTCAACTATGTGCAAAATAATAATCCCAAAATTTATTGCAACCTATCGGTTTTAAACAGCGTCTTGGCGCATTTCTTTGGTGTCGTTATTTGGTAGCTTATCAGGATAGAAAGTTGTAATTTAGTATGATGAACGACAATACAAGTTGCTGGTCGCTACCCAAGTGCTTGCTAGAAGTAGAACAGCAATATTGGATTCTGGACAGCATGAGGGAAGCATTTGTAGAAGGTAGATCTGTGTCTGTCTGGGCCATGAATTAGCTGTTCCGATTAATGTTTTTAGTGGACACTTTGTATCCCGACTAACACTGGAAAGACAGTGCATCAGTGCATAGCAGGCAGTTGGTTGGACTTGCGCTTTTTTCTCATGTAAAACCAGTCTGCAATTTTATTTATTTCATAGTTTATGACGTTGTAAATGCTCCTCGGCTACATACAATCGACGGAACAAAATTCGGGCCACCCTGAATTCCAATATGTACGGGGCACCTGATAATATGCAACCAAAGTAGCATAGCTGTGTCACAGTCCTTCTAACTCTCTGCAGTGCAGTCGTCTGACTGTAATTATCGATATTACAAGAGGCCACTAGAGAATTCTGCCTTCTCTCGGGCAATCAATCCAGATGTAAATCAATAGTACCATACATACAATATTAGAAATCACGTTGTTAGAGATGAGGCAGTCCTTAACGCTTGTAAATTAAATTACAATAAGTGTCACTGTGGAAGTGCTATCACACTCATTAAATGACATGACAAGTTGTTGTTCGTGATCCATATTTGAACTCACTGTTAACGAAATAAAGCTTGCGTGTCTGATCGAGACTCGACTAGGCATAAAGAGACATAAAACACTGAAGTTTACAAAACTGAATGCCTGAACCTGGATCGGAAACCCACTGAAGCTTCTATTGCTCCTGCGAAGTAAGCACGAAAGGCATGTACTACAGTTGAATGCACAAGTGTGAAACACCATGACATAAAATTGTGCCGATGGACGAGGAGTAGAACCCGGTACCTATATGAATTTCTAAGTAAGCAGAGTCAGATAACATATTAATTATTTTCAACAAAGCGTGAGATTGGAACCTGAAACGACAATACAAATGATGTTGCCGGCAGGGACTCCGGCATCTTTCGCTATTGTCATGTAGATACGAATAGACATGAAATATTTATTGTTTCTTCATCAGCTGCGAGACGTGCACATGTTCGCCTAGAGGTAACGCAACGAATAGTTCTATGCTTCCTAGAACTCCAAACCCGCGGACATCGTTGTTGTTGCCACCACACAAAGAAGTGTCAACTATCAAATTTTCTTTGACTTGTAGTTAGGATCGCGCCATTCGTAGATACCTGGAGAAGCTTGGCATCTTGAGGAAACCATGAAATGACGGGAAATTATAACCTCGAAGGGTTCAAATCCAGAGAAAAATTGGAATCGGAGCGCGAATCGCAGTCCAGTCTCAGTAATTTCAAAATATCAAGCTCTCTTAAAATACGAAATGCAGGTCCTATGAGTTTACGTGACGATTGGTAGGTGCACTAAAATAACATTAGTTGTGTAAGAAAGGTTGCGAGAGACAGAAAAATTTGGAAATTTGTGGTAAGTTTCTATGGGACCAAACTGCTGAGGCCATCGGTCCCTAGGCTTACACACTACTTAATCTAACGTAAACTAACTTACGCTAAGGACAATGCACCGACCCATGCCCGAGGGAGGACTCGAACCTCCGACGAGAGGAGCCGCGCGAATCATGGCAAGGCGCCTGAGACCGCGCGGCTACCCCGCGTGGCATAGAGACAGGGACATGCGCCTCTGACAGCCAAAATCATCCACCTCTGTTCTAGTGAGCAGCGAATTTTTAACGTTGATTTGATACCAAGGCGTTCTCAGACTTTTACTTGGCGTTACTGGAGGTTGAAATCATACCCTTCCATACAGCACTATTAAATTTTTCTTAGAGTCTTCAGTAGTTTCAAAAGCTTTGAGAGGCGTTAAGATATACAAAAGAAAAACTTTTTTACTTATCATTTTCTCTTCGTGATTTTGGCTCCTATTCTTACGACTAGGGGTACATTCTTGAGGCTGAAATTTTGACTTACTGGGTTCCAGAACCCTGTGATGAAGTACTATCTGTTGCTACGACTTTTTTTATTTTATCACATTCTTCTACGTCACACCGACTTCACAATTTTTATCTTCATAAAACCATCAACTGCATTGTTGTTGGCAAGATTAGTAAAATGCATGCGTATCGATAAGAGGCATGCCCACTACTCCTTACATTCTGTGGTACTCAAAATATTTCTGAGTTTACAAAGCGAAAGAGTTTACAAACTTTATAGACGAAATAAGAATCTTTACTAATTTATATCATTATTTTATAAATGAATCCAGAAATGAATTTAATAATTAGCGTTAGATTGTGCAGCTAATAATATGAATTTTAAGTATGGCAGAATTTCTAATTTCAAATATTTCTAAAACAAGAATAATTAACCGTTAGTAGATATCGATTGTAACAACTTAATTTCTTTTTCATATTTTATCCTGAAAAATAAGACATCGCATACCGAATCAAATGAACTTCTTTCAGTGAAATAGCTGGGAATGTTCACCTGTACAAGAATCGACTATATACATGGTATTGTTTATTTCAGTCCGCCCCGATAGCTGAGTGGTCAGCGTGACTGATTGCCGTCTTACGGGCCCGGGTTCGATTCGCTGCTGGGTCGGGGATTTTCTCCGCTCAGGGACTGGGTGTTGTGCTGTCTTCATCATCATTTCATCGTCATCCGGCGCGCAGGTCGCCCAATGTGGCGTCGAATATAATAAGACCTGCACCGAGGCGGCCGGACCTGCCCCGCAAGGGGCCTCCCGGCCAATAACGACAAACGCTCATTTCATTTCATTTCGGTTATTTCTATAAAAAAAGAAAGTGTTAGAGAAGAGTGTCCCATTACAAGGTGAAAAGATGTTTGTGGCTGAAAAAACTGGTACCCCGAGGGGTAATCGATCCCACACATTAGCCGTTACAAGCTAGCCTCTGTCCAATCAACTACCATATTTGACATGTGTTATCATTATGTGTTTGTCATATGGGGTTACGCAGAGCACAGTACTACAAGTATTGACTTACAGTTGAACTGTTGCTATAAAAACGTATTCGTACTGTCCTATGATAAAGCTAACTGTGGCAAACGTCAAACTAGGGAATACTTGGCAAGTTTTGAGTTCTCTTGTTTTGCGCTTCTGCACTCCTATCCATTCGTAAATCCCACACACCTACCCTCTGCCCGTCCCTTCACATCTGCATCCACATCTACATGAATACTCTGCAATTCACAAATAAATGCTTGGCAGGGGTTTATTTTAATCATTGTCACATTATTTTTCTACTGTTCCTCTCTCAAAAAGAACATGGAAATAATGAACAACTAAACCTTACTGTGCAAGCATTGAAGTCTCTTCAACGATCATATCTCTTATGTATGTCAGGGTAAAGAAAATATCGTTGTATGCAGCGGAGGAAGTTGGAGATTTTAATTTAGTGGAAGCACCTCGCCGCAATGTAAAACACCTAAGTTTCAGTGATTTACATCCGAACTCATTTACCGTATCCGTGACACAATCTCTCCTATTTCGCGACGATACAAAACAAGCTACTCTTTTTGAAGTTTTTCGATGTTTTCCGTCAGTCCTACCTTAACTCGCAAGGATTACACACCGCGCAGAAATACGAAGAGGACGGAGAAGTGTGCTGTAGGTAGTCACTTTAATTGATCTGCTGCTTCTTCTACGTATTCTACCAATAAAACGTAGTCTTTGGGTTTCCTCCCCCACAAGATTTTGCATATGACGATTTCAGTATGAGTCGTTCGTTATCGTAGCTTCTACATACTTAGTTAAATTGACAACATTTAAATGTGACTGATTTATAATATTAGCGAAATTAAACGGCATTGTTTTGGAATTCATGTAGAGAACCTACACATTTCATTGTTTAGTGCAACTGCCGTATTTTGCACCAGGAGGAAACATTTTCTTAATAATTTTGAAAATCGCTTTGCTCTCCTGGGGAGTTTACTAGAAGGAAGCATTACCTACCACAAATCTAAGAGAAATGTTATGATTGTCTGCTAAACTGTTTATATGTATTAGAAATGGCAGAAGGTCTACATCACTTTATTTGCAGAATCACACTTTTTTTCACTAGGTGATATACAGTCAGTTACTGCGAACTGTGACCTCTGAGACAGGAAATCACGAACCCAGCCGCACAACTGAGACGATACTAAACAGAAAAGGAATGTGGTTGGAACCGCTTATGAGGAATGATATGGAAAGCCTCTTTGGAACTCTAGTATAAATGCGGAATCAGTCATTCTCGGTAGCACTCATTCCATACAGGGCACAGTTGTTTCGAATTGCTTCCACTGATTTCACCATTTTATTAAACTCAAACACAACACAATGTCAAAAATGTTATAGTTCACTCGGTTTTGGACTCCGCTTTCTAATACATAAACAACATTCCTCGTAACATCAAAAATGAGAAGTATTCATGGGCAAGCTATACCACAAACATCAAAAAAAGAAGATCGTAGTTAAATGCGGTTATAGCGACATATTATACAAAATCACCACGAAGCACGCTTAAACATTATATCATATGCAACGCTGCATAACGTTATCCTTACTAATTCGAGCACAGTAAAGTCCGCTGGAGATCACAAGTTCTACACCCGAAGCGACATGATCACTTGGGCGGATGCCAGTCCGTGTGAAGCGGCCGCTGGCTGATGGCGCTAAATTTGTTCTTACCACGACAGATACCCATGACCCCTTTCCCAAAGATGTTTTTGCAAGATGTTTCTATTAGTGGCTGGTTATGGAGTGAACAAAACTATCTCTAACCTTCTGTCAGACTCATGATCTTGGTAAAAATTTTGAAATTCGTGGTAAGGTCTAATGGAACCAAACTGCTGAGGTCATCGGTCCCTTAGCTTACGCACTACTTAATATAACTTAAACTAACTTACGCTAAGGACAACACACACACCCAAGACCGAGGGAGCACTCGAACCTCCAACGGGAGGAGCTGCCCGGACCTTGACAAGACGCCTCAGACCGCGAGACTACCCCGCGGGCTTAAAAACAAAAGGAGAAGGATATCACTGATTTTTGTTGAAACTGGACGACTTTGACTGCTAGACCACGAATAGATTATTCACAGCAACAGTTCAAGTGGTTGTCAACGCTTCTCACACCATTTGACAAAAAACATAATGCTAACCCATTTGTAATTCGGCCACAGGCATACTCTTTTCAACTCCAGTGACGCCGAGTATCAATCACAATACTGTGCTGTAGTTCCAAATAAACATTAAACATATCCATTCACTACTGACTAAAACAGTGTCGGATTATTTTTTGCTGCCAGAGGCGGAAGTCCGTGCTTACATTAACACTGTCTCCAGTAAGCCTTCTTACAATAATAAAGTTATTTTCGTTCACGAATCAATCGTCATTTCACGTCTTAGAACCTTCATTTCTCATTTCAAGTGAAATAGAGATTTTGAAAATATTGGAACTGGATTGAGCTTCGAGTTTCGATTCCAATTTTTCCATGGATTTGAACCCTTCGAGATTAAAATTTCCCATCATTTCGTGGTTTCCTCGAGATGTAAACCTTCTCCAGATCTCTGCGAATGGTGCGATCCTAACTACTAGTGAAAGTAAATTTGATAATTGACATTTCTTTTCGTGGTGTCAACAACAACGATTTGCGCGGGTTTGGAATCCTAGGAAGCACAGAACTATTCGTTGAGATACATCTAGCCAAATATGTGCACATCTCGCTACTGGTGGGAAAACAATAAATACTTCATGTGTATTCGTATCTGTAAGATCGCTACGGTCGCAGGTTCGAATCCTGCCTCGGGCATGGATGTGTGTGATGTCCTTAGGTTAGTTAGGTTTAAGTAGTTCTAAGTTCTAGGGGACTGATGAGCTCAGAAGTTAAGTCCCACAGTGCTCAGAGCCAGTTTTTTTAACAATAGAGAAAGATGCTGAATTCGAATCCCTGCCAGGCCAATATCATTTGTATTGTCGTTTCAGGTTCAAAAATAACGCTTTGGTGGAGGTATTAAATATCTGACATCTTATTGTGTTAAGATAACGTTTCATGTAATCACTGGGTTGTACACCTCATCCATAATCACAACTCTACTTCATGGCATTTCACACTTGTGCATTGCACTCTATTATGTACATTTCGTGGTTTCTTCTTGGAGGCGATATATGTTTCTTATGGTTCTCGGTCCAGATTCCTACATTCGGCTTTGTAAATTGATACTGGTGAACACTTCGATATTTTACGTCTGTGTATCCCTAGTCGAGTGTCGATCAGACATGCATGCGTTGTTTGGTTAACGATGGGTTCAGATTTGGACCCCGAACAACAACTCTTCATGCCATTTAATGAGTGTAATAAGACTTCTGAAGTGTCACTTATTGTAATGTAGTTTAATTTACAAGCGTTAGTTACTGTGCCATCTCTAATAATGTGTTTTCTAATATTTGTTGTATCGCGGTATTGGTTTACATCTTGACTGGCTGCCATAATGAGCAGTGTCCTCTAGTGGTCTCCTGTAGTAAGCATTGTGTACAGTCAAGCGACTGTAGCACACTGGGTTTCGGCTTTTAGAGGACCTGCGACACCATTACATTATGCTGGTTACATGCAGCAGTGGAACACCGTTTTTACTGTCAAGTGTCCACTTTCAGACTTTGTGCTGTAAAATTTGATAGGACCTTGCGTACATTTTCCAATCTTTTAACTAAATGAACATACGTGTGAGCGATCAGAACACTGAATTTTAAAAGTTGACACAGCTTTACTCAAATTTATTGTGACCTTGAAATACTATATGAAGGCTCGAAGCACAATTTAGGTCATAATTACGTCAGTAATTAGGTCAGTCTTTACCAGTATGCTCTTGAATGTGTGATACTGATTTAATAAATAGTGCCAATTGTTATATGCTAATACATTACTGGGTATATGCCATATATCCAGCCAGACGAACTTATTTTTCTGGTTCTGCATATCACTGAGACTGATAATGTCGACGAGCCAAGAACTTCATTAAGTGGTCACGTGGGATGGCTTAAAATTATTTCGAAATTATTTTACATATTTAATGAATGTTCAAATATACATGTACTTTTTATGTATGATGCAGAAGTGGCGCCGGCCGCGGTGGACGTGCGGTTCTAGGCACTTCAGTCCGGAACCGCGTGACTGCTACGGTCGCAGGTTTCGAATCCTGCCTCGGGCATGGATGTGTGTGATGTCCTTAGGTTAGTTAGGTTTAAGTAGTTTTAAGTTCTAGGGGACTGATGACCTAAGGTGTTAAGTCCCATAGTGCTCAGAGCCATTTTGCAGAAGTGGCCAAGAGATGGTAAATAAGTAAGAATTATATTTTTCCCTTATTTTAGAGAGTAAATTGAAAGTTAATAATTGTCACGTTGTTGGTGAATCCATTAAATACAAATGTCTGTACGAAATTCAACGTTTTCAAGTACAGGGGTGCTAGTGCAAGGTCAGGTTGACTGATAGAAGATGCTACAGGCTGTCAATATGAAACCCAGAATGGTCCTTTCAGAACTGATGCAAGAAAAGCAGTTAATCGGCCATAAAATTAGTGCCACTGTCATTTGTGCATTTTATATTTTGGGACTTCAGATCTTTTAAACAACACTCAAGGCGCTCTCTTTTTTGGACTGCCGTGAGGAGCTCATCTCGCATTTCATCGAAAGTTACAGTGACAGCCTACGATGTACATGAAATCACAGTTTAGGTGCTGTATTGTGGCAGTGTTCTCTAATACTGAAGACTCAGAAGTACAGGGTAGACCATCTGCTTTCAATGAAAAAGCCGTGTAAGCATCTTGTTCCTCACCCGATTCTAACATTTTATGATCGCAGATGATGTCTTTTTCGGTGGCTCCAGATCTCTCCACAGGAATCAGGATTGGTCGTTTGAAACTCGGATGCCATCCTGTGTTTGACAACATTAAGACTGTAGATAGCGAAACCTATCTGAAACACCTTCACAGATTAATACTGTTCGCAGGGCTGCGACTCGAACATGGAAACTTTGATTTTGTCCCTCAAGCAGTCTAGCGACAAATCTGTCAAAGCGCAATTCGCGATGTACCCTGTTGCCCATATCGAGCTGGACTGCCACAAACATTAATTAAATACCACCACTGATATTTCACCACCTTGTCCCTGAAATTCAACAGTTTCGCACCATCACTGTTTCATGATGTATTGCAAGAAACACATTTAGATATTTGCAACGATACACTAAAAGTGGATACACCGTACCGTTAAAGAACTGTTTAACGTGATGGAAAGATGTGCGAAGTCTCTAGACAGATGGGACCCGGTCTTTAGATAGCGTCGGTAGCGCGTATCATGACGAACGGACACGTCAAAGTATTGAAATCATTCCAGAAGCCAAGGTAGTTTTAGCGGAGCTCACTGAAATGCTAGACATACTTCAATATGTTGACAGCTTACACAAAGACAAAATTACTGTTTTCTCAGACTCGCCATCAAAACAGCTTCTCGTATGGAATCACTTTGTCAGTAATACTAATAGTTAATTGCTCTTATAGATTATACAACGTACTGCTAAATTAGGGCACCGTAACAATAAAAGGGTAATGCAGTATGTAAAGGGGAACGAAAATCTAATAGTCATGGGCGACTGGAATGCAGTTGTAGGGGAAGGAGTAGAAGAAAAGGTTACAGGAGAATATGGGTTTGGGACGAGGAATGAAAGAGGAGAAAGACTAATTGAGTTCTGTAACAAGTTTCAGCAAGTAATAGCGAATACCCTGTTCAAGAGTCACAAGAGGAGGAGGTGTACTTGGAAAAGGCCGGGAGATACGGGAAGATTTCAATTAGATTACATCATGGTCAGACAGAGATTCCGAAATCAGATACTGGATTGTAAGGCGTACCCAGGAGCAGATGTAGACTCAGATCACAATATAGTAGTGATGAAGAGTAGGCTGCAGTTCAACACATTAGTCAGGAAGAATCAATACGCAAAGAAGTGGGATACAGAAGTACTAAGGAATGACGAGATACGTTTGAAGTTCTCTAACGCTATAGATACAGCAATAAGTAATAGCGCAGTAGGCAGTACAGTTGAAGAGGAATGGACATCTCTAAAAAGGGCCATCACAGAAGTTGGAAGGAAAACATAGGTACAAAGAAGGTAGCTGCGAAGAAACCATGGGTAACAGAAGAAAAACTTCAGTTGATTGATGAAAGGAGGAAGTACAAACATGTTCCGGGAAAATCAGGAATACAGAAATACAAGTCGCTGAGGAATGAAATAAATAGGAAGTGCAGGGAAGCTAAGACGAAATGGCTGCAGGAAAAATGTGAAGACATCGAAAAAGATATGATTGTCGGAAGGACAGACTCAGCATACAGGAAAGTCAAAACAACCTTTGGTGACATTAAAAGCAACGGTGGTAACATTAAGAGTGCAACGGGAATTCCACTGTTAAGTGCAGAGGAGAGAGCGGATAGGTGGAAAGAATACATTGTAAGCCTCTATGAGGGTGAAGATTTGTCTGATGTGATAGAAGAAGAAACAGGAGTCGATTTAGAAGAGATAGGGGATCCAGTATTAGAATCGGAATTTAAAAGAGCTTTGGAGGACTTACGGTCAAATAAGGCAGAAGGGATAGATAACATTCCATCATAATTTCTAAAATCATTGGGGGAAGTGGCAACAAAACGACTATTCACGGTGGTGTGTAGAATATATGAGTCTGACGACATACCATCTGACTTTCGGAAAAGCATCATCCACACAATTCCGAAGACGGCAAGAGCTGCCAAGTGCGAGAATTATCGCACAAACAGCTTAACAGGTCATGCATCGAAGCAGCTTACAAGAATAATATATAGAAGAATGGAAAAGAAAATTGAGAATGCGCTAGGTGACGATCAGTTTTGCTTTAGGAAAAGTAAAGGGACGAGAGAGGCAATTCTGACGTTACGGCTAATAATGGAAGCAAGGCTAAAGAAAAATCAAGACACTTTCATAGGATTTGTGAACCTGGAAAAAGCGTTCGACAATATAAAATGGTGCAAGCTGTTCGAGATTCTGAAAAAAGTAGGGGTAAGCTATAGGGAGAGACGAGTCATATACAATATGTACAACAACCAAGAGGGAATAATAAGAGTGGACGATCAAGAACGAAGTGCTCGTATTAAGAAGGGTGTAAGACAAGGCTGTAGCCTTTCGCCCCTACTCTTCAATCTGTACATCGAGGAAGCAATGATGGAAATAAAAGAAAGGTTCAGGAGTGGAATTAAAATACAAGGTGAAAGGATATCAATGATACGATTCGCTGATGACATTGCTATCCTGAGTGAAAGTGAAGAAGAATTAAATGACATGCTGAACGGAATGAACAGTCTAATGAGTACACAGTATGGTTTGAGAGTAAATCGGAGAAAGACGAAGGTAATGAGAAGTAGTAGAAATGAGAACAGCGAGAAACTTAACATCAGGGCCGGCCGCGGTGGTCTAGCGGTTCTGGCGCTGCAGTCCGGAACCGCGGGACTGCTACGGTCGCAGGTTCGAATCCTGCCTCGGGCATGGGTGTGTGTGATGTCCTTAGGTTAGTTAGGTTTAAGTAGTTCTAAGTTCTAGGGGACTTATGACCTAAGATGTTGAGTCCCATAGTGCTCAGAGCCATTTGAACCATTTTTTTTAACATCAGGATTGATGGTCACGAAGTCAATGAAGTTAAGGAATTCTGCTACCTAGGCAGTAAAATAACCAATGACGGACGGAGCAAGGAGGACATCAAAAGCAGACTCGCTATGGCATTTCTGGCCAAGAGAAGTCTACTAATATCAAATAACGGCCTTAATTTGAGGAAGAAATTTCTGAGGATGTACGTCTGGAGTACAGCATTGTATGGTAGTGAAACATGGACTGTGGTAAAACCGGAACAGAAGAGAATCGAAGCATTTGCGATGTGGTGCTATAGACGAATGTTGAAAATTAGGTGGACTGATAAGGTAAGGAATGAGGTGGTTCTACGCAGAATCGGAGAGGAAAGGAATATGTGGAAAACACTGATAAGGGGAAGGGACAGGATGATAGGGCATGTGCTAAGACATGAGGGAATGACTTCCATGGTACTGGAGGGAGCTGTAGAGGGCAAAAACTGTAGAGGAAGACAGAGACTGGAATACGTCAAGCAAATAATTGAGGACGTTGGTTGCAAGTGCTACTCTGAGATGAAGAGGTTAGCACAGGAAAGGAATTCGTGGCGGGCCGCATCAAACCAGTCAGTAGACCGATGACAAAAAAAAAATCGCGTTTGTATGGATAAAATGACACCAAGATATCACGGGGACCGAAACTGTCGACGCTATCGTGAAGACTATCATCCATCATGTCACAAAGACATACTAAAAGTTCCTCACGCTGATTTACTGCAAGACGTGCGGAGGAAGATTCGAATAAGGGGAGACATTAAGCAGCTATACCAGCACGTACGTCTGCACGATAGTGGTGCCCTTTGTATGTACCACAGAGAGTTCCGGGCCACTATGTTCCACGTCCGCTTTAACTAGGACGTTTCCGACTGCAGCTTTATCGGCTATAACTGACAGAAGCAGTCATATGTGATTGTGGCCCGGAGGAGAGCATCGACATTGTCAATTTCTGCTATCAACTGCAGTACCAGGTACAAAAGAATTTATTACAGTTCTTAGTGCTTCGCGGATAAAAACTTTGCTCTAGAATAAAGACACTTCCTATGAAGTGCGATGTGTCAATGTGTAAACATATGCAGAGTAATTCAGCTGCCCTAGACCTTGTCGATTTGTGCAACACGCAGTCTTATATCTGGACCCTTTTTGTAGTAGTTAAACTGTCTCCTGGGCTACGTTTTCTCTACGGGCTGCAGTTTTCGAGTTATAAAAGAAGGCACAAAATTGACCAAACATATCCCCACTGTCACAGTCAGCCCGCATCAGTCACGTTTACTGATATGTTGTTCATTGCACTCACCCCTACCCCGTACAAAATTTTACGACTGCATGGTTGGTTGGTTGATTTGGGGGAGGGACCAAACAGCGAGGTCATCGGTCCCGTTGGATTAGGACAGGATGGGGAAGGAAGTTGACCTTGCTCTGTCAAACGAACCATCCTGGCATTTTCCTGACGCGATTTAGAGAAATCATGGAAAATCTAAATCAGTATGACGGGATGCAGGTCTGAACCGTCGTCATCCAGAATATGAGTCCAGTGTGCTAACCGCAGCGCCATCTCGCCTGATTGCTCGAGTTATTCCTCACATTCGACTGTCTTTAGTCTTCATTAACTGGGTTTATTACACTATTCGCTTAATTAGGGATTTATATATTGCAAAATTGACGTCTGTGTAAATTTTACCAAACAATTTTATGAATTATAACAAAAAGTACTCCGTCTTCAGGCCACGAATGGCCTACCGGGACCATTCGACCGCCGTGACATCCTCAGTGGTGGATGCGGATAGAAGGGGCGTGGGGTCAGCACACCGCTCTCCCGGTCGTTATGATGGTATTCTCGACCGAAGCCACTACTATTCGGTCGAGTAGCTCCTAAATTGGCATCACGAGGCTGATTTCACGCCGAAAAATGGCAACAGCGCATGGCGGCCTGGATGGTCACC
Source organism: Schistocerca nitens (assembly GCF_023898315.1). Taxonomy (NCBI): domain Eukaryota; kingdom Metazoa; phylum Arthropoda; class Insecta; order Orthoptera; family Acrididae; genus Schistocerca; species Schistocerca nitens. The sequence goes on along the minus strand of NC_064622.1, from coordinate 378,645,939 downwards.
CATCCAAGTGCCGACCAAGCCCGACAGCGCTGAACTTTGGTGATCTCACGGGAACCGGTGTATCCACTGCGGGATGGCCGTTGCCTATGAATTTTAATAGCATAAAATAAACTATTACACTGTTGTATTCTTCAAGGCGTCTGACTACGAACCTACCGTGCCTTTAATGCTTCGTTGTAGCATATCTTTAAAAAAACTCGCTTTTGTTTCATTACTGTCACAGGCACGTTTAAATTAACGATGTTAACGAAACAACCAACTATGCTGGTGACGTAATAGAGTAATCAATAGGGACCAAGGAAGTTCGAACATCGGAAATAGTTCGTGTAACTGGAAATTTTTGTACAGTAGTAAGAGGGAGTGGCAGGAGCATCCTGACTGATCAGTGATGAGTTTGGGGCTGGAGATGCATATCACGGTAAAATATATTGGTTCTTCTTAAATAACGCTAAAACCATGGCTTCAAGCGAATAGGTATACCAGTACAAAACTGAACCACATTAAACTTCATAAAAAAGAGTACTGTCCATTTGTTCTATAGGACTACTAGTTTGTGCATAGCGAGCGTGAGAATATGAAAATCTGATGTGTGTTTTTTTGAAGTCTAAATATAACGTACTGAGGTGCATAAAACGAAATCAGTAGGGAGAGGTGAATCAGCGTGTAGGTAACATTTGGTAGCTGAACACATTATAATTTAATTAGTAAGTTTACAGTCATTGTAAGTATTCTATTATGTTCTTGATATTTGAATCATGAATGTAAATGTATTGTGTGTGTCTTTTATTTACTAACATAGGTGATGCTCAATTTAATTAATTGTGCATAATCCATCCGAAGTTGGCCGAGCAGATCGTGCCCGGAGGCCGCAAGTAAAAAAGTACCACCGCGTGGATAACAAAATAACGGCGTGTTGCATAAATATTCTCCCAGGGCAGGCTACAGAATGGCTAGAAATTATCATTTCATGTTAACCTCCTAATTTCCTGTGGAACTTTGCATTATTTATATTATTACATGGACAGCCCGGCTCCAATTAAATTAAGCGTTCAGTAGTTGATGTGAAAGGAGAAGTAGGGAGTGAAGGAGCTCTAGGATTTAGAGCATGTGACGTGGGGCAGCAGGCCACGTGGAAGACCTGCTACTGGCGGCCCTCGCCATCAGTCCCCCCCACCCTTCCACCGCCACCGCCCATTTCCCCACCACTGCCCCACTCCCATCCCTCCCTTTCCTCCGCCACTACGCGAGTGAGGCGAGCGCCAAGGGAGCCGCTACTTCCGCGTAATTTAACGCTGATTCACTGGGCGCGCTCCACTCCCACCCCCTACCCTACCTGGGGGAAAGGCGCAGGCCGCTTATCGCCGCCGCATCGCCGGCTGCGAGTTCTCAGACGCCGCGGCTTGAAACGGAGCACAGAGCAGGGAACGGCCCCTCTGCGTGCAATTTCAGTCAAGCTCACTTCGTAGTTTGCGTTTTGTGTGAAGGCAGCTGTCCGAGACTGTAGGCCAGCTGAGAGCTTTTCATGGAAATTCGGCGATACGCAAACCGCATTTCTGCTTCGGGAAACCAGCGCTAAGTTGTTGGTAGTTGCTAGGTACATGACATACGAAAATTTTGTATCAAGGAATGAGTTAAGACAAACAGTGTGCTTAATCTTCAAATTGTGAGAATAATATCACAAAAAAGAAATTTCGCGACGGCATTCGGCACTGTAATTGCCCCTGAACTTACGTAAAAAATCAGGAATTTTGTCAAAGAGAAAGTGAACAGTGAAATTAGCATGGAAAACTATGTAAAGCTTACACAATCGTATGGTATATCTGTAACAACAAAGCCAGACTGCGCCACTACCAAACAGTTCTCCCAGAAGCATTCTACGAAGCTGAGACATCGCTTTTAACCATGACTGTCAATCTCATCGAAAACATGGTGTAACAAATGTTGTGGAAAATATTCAGACAACAGGTGTAAATGTAGGGTCGCGCAAAAGTTAGGAAGAATTGTGGTCCATGATAGAATAATTTAGTTTCACAGCGCGGAATAGATAACTGAATTTTTTGGGCCCATGGGACGAGTGGACGATTCATTATTAACTAACATAATCACAAAAGGGGCACTGAAAGTATAAGCCAAATCTGTAAACGACATCCAAAGAGAGGGTCAAGGAAGCTGCAGTGACCCACTGACAACTACAATATTTTCGATGTTTTAGCTACAAACAGACCAGACCTTATCGACACACTCAGTATAGAGAGAGGGATTAGTGATGATGATGCCATCATAACGACGATGGCTACTGAAGTTAATAAATCCACCAGCAAGACTAGCACAGTAATTTTTCTACAAAGAGCAGATAAGTAACTGTTAGCATCAATCTTAAAAAATGAATGGACATCGTTTAGTTCCGGTATAACGGGCCGAGTAAATGGACTAAGAACGGAGAAGACCCGCCGTCATTTTATAACAAAATTACAAAAATGCTGAGGAAGAGGAGGCCGTTGCAATTTCCATTCAAAAAAGATTGCGCCAATGTGGACAGGAAAAAAATTTGTTTGGGCGTTAGCAAAAATTTTTATTCGCAAATCATGCAACTTTCTCCATCATACTTTAGCAAAAGATCTCGCCGAGAGCCCAAGACTGTTTTGGCCCTACGTAAAATCGCTAAGCGTGTCTGAGGCTTCCATCCAGTCACTCATTGACCAGCCTGATGAGGCAATAGACAACAGCAAAAGAAAAGCTAAGGCACGAAATAACTCGTTCAAGAAATCAGTCACGCAAGATGACCGGCATATTTGAAACGGCAATAAAAACTGAACGAGAAGCGATAGAAATACACCGTTTGTTGCAATATGCTTGGGACAACAGTACATTTGCAGGCGGACATACTTTCGAAATTACAGTAGTTACAATTTTCAACAACAGATGGCGCTGCAAGTGATGTGAAAGATATAGAAGACAACGCAGTCTGTGGGCGCGCCATTCCGTACGTCGTCTTTCTGCTGTAAGCGTGTGCTGTTCACAACGTGCAAGTGTGCTGTAGACAACATGGTTTATTCCTTAGAACAGAGGATTTTTCTGGTGTTGGAATTCCACCGCCTAGAACACAATGTTGTTGCAACAAGACGAAGTTTTCAACGGAGGTTTAATGTAACCAAAGGACCGAAAAGCAATACAATAAAGGATCTGTTTGAAAAATTTCAACGGACTGGGAACGCGACGGATGAACGTGCTGGAAAGGTAGGGCGACCGCGTACGGCAACCACAGAGGGCAACGCGCAGCTAGTGCAGCAGGTGATCCAACAGCGGCCTCGGGTTTCCGTTCGCCGTGTTGCAGCTGCGGTCCAAATGACGCCAACGTCCACGTATCGTCTCATGCGCCAGAGTGTACACCTCTATCCATACAAAATTCAAACGCGGCAACCCCTCAGCGCCGCTACCATTGCTGCACGAGAGACATTCGCTAACGATATAGTGCACAGGATTGATGACGGCGATATGCATGTGGGCAGCATTTGGTTTACTGACGAAGCTTATTTTTACCTGGACGGCTTCGTCAATAAACAGAACTGGCGCATATGGGGAACCGAAAAGCCCCATGTTGCAGTCCCATCGTCCCTGCATCCTCAAAAAGTACTGGTCTGGGCCGCCATTTCTTCCAAAGGAATAATTGGCCCATTTTTCAGATCCGAAACGATTACTCCATCACGCCATCTGGACATTCTTCGTGACTTTGTGGCGGTACAAACTGCCTTAGACGACACTGCGAACACCTCGTGGTTTATGCAAGATGGTGCCCGGCCACATCGCACGGCCGACGTCTTTAATTTCCTGAATGAATATTTCGATGATCGTGTGATTGCTTTGGGCTATCCGAAACATACAGGAGGCGGCGTGGATTGGCCTCCCTATTCGCCAGACATGAACCCCTGTGACTTCTTTCTGTGGGGACACTTGAAAGACCAGGTGTAACGCCAGAATCCAGAAACAATTGAACAGCTGAAGCAGTACATCGCATCTGCATGTGAAGCCATTCCGCCAGACACGTTGTCAAAGGTTTCGGGTAATTTCATTCATAGACTACGCCATATTATTGCTACGCATGGTGGATATGTGGAAAATATCGTACTATAGAGTTCCCCAGACCGCAGCGCCATCTGTTGTTGAAAATTGTAACTACTGTAATTTCGAAAGTTTGTCTGCCTGAAAATGTACTGTTGTCCCAAGCATATTGCAACAAACGGTGTATTTCTATCGCTGCTCGTTTAGTTTTTATTGCCGTTTCAAATATACCGGTCATTTTTGAAACAACCTGTATTTGAACAAACATACCGTCGTCTGACCGTAGCGCGGTCGCCCATTTGAAGGACGTAGTAATAGGCATCCCTATCCCAGGACAGTAGCTGAAAGAGCTGAAAACGGGTAAGTCACGAAGACAAGATGGAATCAAAATATGGCTTTACTAAATATACTGTTGCATATTGGCCCATTACTTAGCTTGCATTTATCGCGAATCTCTCGCCCCGCCCAAAGTACCAACTCACTTAATATCAGCGCAGGTAACTCCTGTATACAAGAAAAACCTGAGGGTATAAATTATTTCATGTGGTCTTAGTAGGCTAAACCAATAACAAAAAGTATTATTATTATTATTATTCTTATTAGTGGTACAATGCCGGCCGTTGGTGGCCGAGCGGTTCTGGCGTTACAGTCTGGAACCGCGCGACCGCTACGGTCGCAGGTTCGAATCCTGCCTCGGGCATGGATGTGTGTGTTGTCCTTAGGTTAGTTAGGTTTAAGCAGTTCTAAGTTCTAGGGCACTTATGACCTCAGCAGTTGAGTCCCATAGTGCTCAGAGCCATTTGAACCATTAGTGGTACAATGGATTTACATCATCCAGTAACCCAAGATTACACACTAAATTTAATATGTGCTTGAAAATCGATAAATTTTTATGAGTATATCTTATTCTAATGGATGTCTGAAATCCTTATATACATGCAGTCAGTGGTCTGTCCAATTTATTTCTTCCCACTGGTTCGCATCCCATGATCTTCCATGGCCAACTCTTTTCCTATGTCCATGGTTTTGCTTCCACAAAATCAGTAATCGGAGACGTCACGTCCATTCACTTCCTTTCTGACCCTTGTATGCCTGGATATCCCTGCTGACAGGCTCCAAAAGTCGATATCGCCTACCATAATATTTTTCATTGTCTGGGATATAAATGGCCATACTTCTAATCCATATGACATAGTGCTTCTAAAAATTGTTTTAAGACTTTTTTTGTTCTTTTCTAAACTATTGATCCAATAAAATACCATTTAACGTTCTTGTAGTGATGTTCTCAGCATTCAGTACGGAATTAATTTCCTTTACAACCTCATGTGATATTTTCCTCCCAGACCTTTCCACTTCTCTATTGGTGTTATGGTTGAGTTCCTTAGTCCACTGTCAAACCTCGAGTTGTTCCTCATATCACCATCTATTTTATTTTACTTATGTTGACCTGCCAGACCCATTTTTAGGGATTCAAGTTTACTTCCTGGAGTTATATTCAGTGTCTTCATTCAGAGAGTGGTTATACAGAAACGAGTATTAGATTTAATTCTGTAATATGAAATGACCTAAGAGCCAAAAAACGGTAGTAGTATTTCGAAGTAATAGTTAGTTAAAATTTTACAAAGAGTAGATATTCTAAATACAGTAACGCAAAATAGTACAACGGGAATCCAAGGAAGACATAACAGAGTGCGTTTTGTTTTGATGTATAGACCAATGCGCAGCATTGTTAGGTCTCTTGAGATTTTGTTTTTAGCGATGGCGAATGTGTTCGAAGTTCTTCCCTGGTAGTCGGAATTTTTGGATTAGGAGTCTAATTAAATTGCATTCATAAAACTGGATTAGACATTGCAGTGGTGGAGAATAGATTATTTAGGGATAAATTCAGAGACAGAGTCAATTATAGGTGATTGGGTGTACGAACATTGATATTCAAGTGAATGGTGATTGTACGTGTTAAACGAAACGCTACGATCGTGTACTTACAATTTTGTAGAGCTTTATTGACAATACGGATATTTCTATGTTGAAGTAGGACTTTATTCGCTGTATCCGAATTATTAAAGGGTATTGGGACCGAAAATAGTTTGGACCTTATCACACTAGTGTCTTTGCCACTCGTTGTCAAGGTGATTCCGCTAATAAACGAGAAGTGAAAAATAGTGCCCGTTAAAAGACTAAACTTGTGCTGAACAGACATTGAAAGGAATCGAACCCATAATTAATATGGTGTCGTGAGAATTGAGAGGCTTACACATTTTAAGACCCAGAGACATATCTAAAATTTATCGCGTATTAATGGCAAAGGACATTTTCATGGGAAATCATATCTTTGTTGATAGGTACACAAAGGAATGTGGTACTGACTTATCATACCGAAACAATACACACTAGGATCAACTCTCCTTTCATTGATCCCACAGTGCTATCCCTCATTAATTTAATAACTTAATTGTGTCAATAAAACAGAAACATACGAGACATTCCCAGTGTTTATTAAATTCCATAATCAGCTAGTACATAGACAATAATATATGTGAACATTCAAGCCAATGTTTCGCATACACTTTACTACCCACCAACGAAATCTACTACTACCCATTTTATACTTCAAAAAAGGGTTCAAATGGCTCTGAGCACTATGGGACTTAACATCTGGAGTCATCAGTCCCCTAGAACTTAGAACTACTTAAACCTAACTAACCTAGGGACAACACACACATCCATGCCCGACGCAGGATTCGAACCTGCGACCGTAGCGGTCGCGCGGTTCCAGACTGAAGCGCCTAGAACCGCTGGGCCGCTTCGACCGGCTTTTATACTTCATCCGACTATTTAGTAAAAGAAAAGAAGTTTCTGCACCATTCTTAGACCGTTTTCTTCGGCTCCCTTTTTCTTTCTGTGAGCCGTGAATCACTTCCATACGATCGTCCAATAAGTAAGTTTCCGTCTACAAACTAAACATTCAACAATATAATTAATACTGTACATATTTTGTACTGATTAATTCTGTTGAATGTCAAATATGTATTTTTCACTATGTGATGTCTCTGACCTATTGTAACGAAGTAGAAAGTTGTCTAAAATGTTTTTTTATCTTTAAATTCTTTGTATTAATGGAGAAAAGTAGTATTTAGTTATGTTTTTTTTATTTATTAATGTGTTTAAATGTTGGGATTTTATTAAATTTGTTTGCTTGCTAGTATGTATAAGCTGGTTCATACCTAGGGACTTGCGTTGTATAAAATGAAAAGCAACAGTACTTCCCATTTGCAACGGAAGTGAGTTGGCACTCTCCAAAACGTGGTTCGTGCGGGCTAAAAGGTGGAATAGAAGTCAGTCGGCAGGTAGCTACTGGACAGTCTGGTCTGAGCAGCAATATAGTGAACAGCGCTGGTGCCGAGGGTGGCATCCAGTGCCTGGATTAATATGGAAAGGCCTCGGATGTGTGTACTGCTATAAAATGGTACTCTATTAATGGAAAAGGCTCTAATGTTGGAAATGTCAACGCCAAGAAGATGATAATAGAGCCAACTACATCCAGAAGAGACACCAGTAGCCGTTATGTACTCGCCCCCGATATTGCACTATCACATCGGCAGTTACAAGAGGTCAGAATTTTGTCAAAGTATGAACCAGTACATTTAAGTGCTATTTAATTTGCAATAATCAGGATAATTATATTAAACTTGTGTCCGATCCTTTACCTGGTTCCTTTCATGACACCTCTTAGGATCCACTCGACAAAAATACAGACATCCGAGTATCGTGTGTGCTAAAATCTAATGAAAATAAATGGTTGATTATTTGCACAATTCTGAATGCAAAAATATATCTAGAGATACTGTGGTTTCAATTGAAGTTAAGGGACAAAGTTAGTGTTGCATTTATGAAAACCTCCATAGTGATTGATTTCGAAGTGTTTGTTCTTTAAAGATTAACGACATTAAATTACTGTTTGTGTTAATGGCAATAAGACAGCACGTTGTTTTGAAGTTAGAGTGTAAATGCTGGTTGGCTCGGAGCACTAGGGGACTTAACTGCAGAGGTCATCAGTCCCCTAGAACTTAGAACTACTTAAACCTAACTAACCTAAGGTCATCACACACATCCATGCCCGAGGCAGGATTCGATCCTGCGACCGTAGCGGTCACGCGGTTCCAGACTGTAGCGCATAGAACCGCTCGGCCACTCCGGCCGGCAGTGTAAATGCACTTGAAGTCATAATTAAAATTATATAGAGAAAATTACCAGCATTAAATGTTTTAAAATCCATGCAAGATGAGTGAAATTAGTGAAAGAATAATATCAAAATTTGCATCTTACAAATGATATCAGAAAAGTGTGTTTGGTTTTTGTGATCTGATGGTTTCCCAGCGCACAGAAATCTTGAAAATTTCTGGGGTATTCAGCCGGGACACCAAGAACGCCTGAAGATGGCTAGAAGTCGGCTTGCCGAAATATCGCGCCTTTTGGACGACGGTATCCGGCTGAATACTCGAGAAGTTTTCAAAATGTGTTTAGTTTGCTGTATGGTACTGAACAGTTTAAGAGTCCCCAATTTTGAGTGCTTAAAATGAATATATTAATTGCAGTTGAAGTAAATACTGAATTTTGTGCGCTTTGTGTGATTAAAATTGGAAAACAAGTTTGAGAGCCCCCACCAACAATTTTGCTTATTGAAGATAAACTTACTGTAATTCCCTTTATCTATAAAAATATAAATAATATTACCTCTTAATGAGTGTAAAAGTCCTATTTCAAGTGTCTTTTAATTATATTTGTACTATTTAGAAGGTTACTATTGAAACAGTACTATGTCCATTTTCAATTTTGGTTTAGTAGTGTCTTTCCCAACATTTTATGATGATATAATTTATATATGACACTATATTACTGTTGAGAACAGATAAAACTGTTAACTGTTTCTGTGAGAACTTGCATATACTATTTATAACTGCTAGCATCGCTGTACCACTTGTGTGATTATGGTAGAGTTCATTGCAGTTCCTTGAGAAAGAAGTAATGGTAGCTTTTCTTTATCGTAGCTCTATACAGATTATATATAAGTAATGTTCCACATTACTATGCCTAATTAGGCTGGCGACAGTTTTCATTTCATTTAAGTAAACTTGGTTTCTTAAAACAGTTTCCAAATTTCAATGATTGGCTTTCTAGTTTCTTCTGTTGCACTAGATTCAGACTCGATAAACAAAACCCATTAAGTAATTACGGTCATTTTACAAAAATCCTCCCAGAGGGTAACATTAACTGCGTCGTAATGCCATAATTGGTAATACACTGTATGTTGATATAACACGTGACGCAAGTGTACTGTTATAAACTGTGACCACGACGTGTGTTGGCTGGCCAGTTAGACTGGTATGTGATGACAACGCTCACACGCGACTACGATGCAATCGCAGTTTCTTCCCAGTGCAAGCATGAAGTGCTAGCATGAAGTAACCACTACAAACTATGCCCGTTTGTGGGCTGTGCTCTGTCATAAATTTTTTGCAGTAAAACAGCTGTCGATATCAATCTGGAGTTAACTTTGGTCTATGAGGAAGGCTGTAAGCGCGTTAAAATGATTCGACATTGGCGTGTACGTATGTGGCAGGGCGCTAATTTGTATATGACGAACAGCGCACAGGGTGGCCAACTACAGCGACGTGTGATGATGTGATTATTGCAATTCGCAATATTGAGGAGGAAGATCATAGCGTTACCTCCTGGGGCTGTAATTTAATGCTCATCCCCGCATAGATACTCCATGCCATCTTCACTAAGGCAAAGTCTGTTCAAGATGGATACCACGTTTGTTGACTGATGTCCACAAGCAGCCACGAGTGAATTCGGTCAGAATGTCTCTGGAAACGTATCAGGGAGAGGGAGGTCTCCTCAAGCGGCTTGTCCCTGGGGTGAGACCTGAGTCCGTCATTCGACTCCTGAGACAAAGCGTCAGGGCATGGTGTGAAATAAACCTAGAGAAAGTACTCAAAAAAAGATGAAGATCACGCATTTGGGAGAGAAAGCTACGGCAACAATCTTGAGTCTGTCAGGGGGTTTCGTTCTTTCACTACCGGCCTCACAACACTATAATGAACGAACAAAGGTACTGTGATGTATTGAGGAATTTGTGATCTGCCATCAAAAGAAAACGTCCGGAAAATTTTTCTCGAAAAACCCTCCTCCTTCTTGGTAATCCTCGGCCCCATGCAGCTCGAATGACGCAGGCGCAGCCCAGAATATTCGGCTGGGAAGTGGTACTCTATTCTCCACATTGACCAGTCTCGTCCCAAGTGATTTTCACGTGTTCCCGCAGTTCAAAGGCCTCTTGGAGACAAAACACTTCATAATTTTTAACATTTTTATGCAGCGACAGCAACTATATTGTTTATATAGGAATATACAGCCTACAGTTGCAGGTTAACTTTATCGTTTACCTAGGTTTTAACGTTAGTAATAATGTCTTCTTCACAACATAAAATATCATTTAAGGGGCTCCGGAACGCCCTATACTTGCAATGTTAAAATAACGCTTATAAATTACATCTTTCCTCACAAAGTATTTCAGGTAGGAAGTTGAACTTTTTACAGATTATTTATTGGAATATGGGCTACAACTTAACACTGGGATTTTACAAAATTTTAGTTCAGTTATTAAAGATGATTTTTTTTCAATTGTAATGAAAATTCACAACATTTTTTTTGCAATTTTTTATTTATATATTCAAAAATATACAGTTTCTCGGAAAAAGGCTGTGTTAAATTATGCAGAAGGTACTGTGTAACATTTACTGAAAGTTTGAAACAAATATGTTTGGAAGATCCTTAGAAAACATGTAATTAGTATGAGAAAATAAAAGTTTTGGGAATCGAGCGACAAAGATTGGATTAACTTGTTAGTGCATTCCAGGTCCATAGGATGGATTATCTTCATCCTCTGCAAACTCCTCCTCCAGCTTCCTCTTGTTCCTCCTCGTGTTTGCTCTTGCTTGTATTTCTAGACTCTTTACAGCCTTGTCTAGAGCCCGAAGGCGTTCCTTGTCTAAAGCAAGCATCGCTCGTACCATGTTACAACCTATCTTCATTCCCATATTTCTAAATTCCTTGCACCTTACAATGTTGCCATCATTGAAAGTCGCAACAGCATCATACACACCAAAGTGAAGTGTTTCTATTCCAACAAATACAGTCTTGGGGATTCTCGACCATATAACACTATTTACACTTTCATTGGGGTTTTGAGTTTTTCCGTGAATACACTTTTTCAACAGTTCATGTGCTGCTAAGTCTCTGAAAACAAGGTTAGCCACAACACATACTTCATCTCACATCACTAAAATGTACCTGATGAACACGGACGTTAATAATAACACCATTTGACAGCAGTTTAACAGCGCCACGGTGGGTCACGCCTATGTAGAACACATTTCAAAAAAAAATTTAAAAATAGTTGTAGTCTTCGGAACTGAATAAATTATATATCTATTAAAAGGTAATAGTCTGCAGATTCAGAAAACGCAAAAAAGTAAAAATTGAACTTTTCATGATTTTTAGCCTTTCCGGAGACCCTTAAACGTTTGCCTAAAACAAGCCATGTCCTAAGTCAACTTTATAAAACTTGATGCATGACCATAAGGTTTAGTCACACGACTAGGCCCATACAAAGCGCTTAAGGTGAATTTGCTACAGCTTGTTTAATAGAAGGGACAAAACCTTATGGTTATGCATCAAGTTTTATAAAGTTGACTTAGGACATGGCTTGTTTTAGGCAAACATTTAAATAATATTTTATGTTCTGAAGAAGAATTTATTTCTAGCGTTGAAACCTAGGTAAACGATAAAGTTAACCTGCAACTGTAGGCTGTATATTCCTATATATACAAAACACTTCAACACCGGTTATGAAGTCACATCAACAGTGAACAGCTGGTTACGAGCACAAGACCCGTCCTGTTACAAAACCTGTTTGGGAAACCTTGTGTCACAACACAAAAAATGCTTGGAAAAACATGGCGACTATGTAGAAACGTAACACAAGTACTTTATGATGTCAATACAATAATTTTAACGTGATTAATTGTGTATCATTTTCTTCATAAAGTAGGGAAACTTACTTATGGACGCCTCTCGTTCTCTGGACCAGATGGATAACTTCTAAACTTTTGAGAATACAGTTCCGCCTACTATACGACTGACTGGTATTTTGTAATGGGTAAACATATTGCATCAAGTTTTCGTTAAGGCACTGAAGACAACAGAGTTGTTTCTGTAATACGTGGACTTGAGCTCTCATAATCTAATATACAAACACAGGCGCTGCGAGAGCTTCATTAAAAAAAAAAAATGGTTCAAATGGCTCTGACCACTATGGGACTTAACTGCTGTGGTCATCAGTCCCCTAGAACTGAGAACTGCTTAAACCTAACTAACCTAAGGACATCACACACATACATGCCCGAGGCAGGATTCGAGCCTGCGACCGTAGCGGTCTCGCGGTTCCAGACTGTAGCGCCTAGAACCACTCGGCCACTCCGGCCGGCCAACATCAAATGATGATTAATTTAAAGACTTCCTCAACTGCATGCCGATTACTCATAGGAGCGTAGTTACAATGAAGACAGATTTCTATGTCTGGTGTTTGCTTTGTTTGTACATAAACTTTCTTTTACGTAAAAAGTAGAATTATTTAATTAAAACGAGGATTATTAGGTTGTTAACTCATTTCTGAGTCTCGTTTTATATTCTGGTCCCTTCAATAAATTTCTTGCAGTACATTTAGAATTCTTTGGTATATCCGAAACACATAGTCTCCTAATTTACTTTCGTTTTTTGTCAATTTCATTTGCATTTGTTGTGAATTTACGCACAGCTGTTTTGCGAATCCAATTATTATGTTTTAAAATCGTGATTGCTTAATCGGGAGGTAGTTGTGGAGTATGACATCTGATTAAGTTATCTTTCAGTAGTAACTTTCAAGTACAGTACCTTAGACTTCAAACGTTAATCGAAATGCATACTTAAAGTTTCACCTAGCAACAGTCTGAAATAATATTTAAAATATTCCTAAAAGATTGTTATATATTCGAAGTTCGTTAGGGATTCTCTGCGTCCGGTAGCATAATAACTATAACGTCAAGCAGAAAATTGAAGATCGTAAGTATCCGGCCATTTTAGAATTGTTAAAGAAGTTTTATTTCTCTGAGATTACGGTAAGCGCATAAATCACTTAAATCGACTTACTTAATCATGCGGGAGATATTTTTAACGTTAGTCACATCTTTGAAATATATCTGCTAGTTTCTCCTTTCCTGCGCTCCAGTTCATTGTGGGGTACGCATGTGAAGCTCAGTCAAAATGGAGACACTCCAATTAATGCCCCTCGAGAAAAATTAGCTAATTAGAAGAAAATTAAATCTCGAGATGTAACGATCGTCCCATTAGTACTACGCTAGCATTTTCTGAAATTTAGTTTCACAGCTTCACGTGACTGCCATCTGCCGACTGCTTGCTGGAACTAACAGCGGGCACACTACTCGCGCGCCTCTGCGGCATCATTTGGAACTACATGAACTCCGGGCGCCTAACCCCTTTTTTATGTTTGTCACGTCACAGTGCCACGCGCCCCCTCCTCCCTCCGTACACACACGTACGTACACACACACACACACACACAGAGTGTGACTGGAATTAGATGGAGTTAAGCTTAATTTGCAAATGAATTTTTTTTCTCCCTGTAACTGAAGTACAATTTTTATAGATGTGTTTACACCAGTGAATGTAGATAACACACAAAACTGGCAATTAATATACGTATAAATTAAGGACAGCAGAAGGGATACGTAAAACAGGCCAAATGAAGAGAAAAATGTGATAGAAAAACGAAGGTGGAATGAAAAAGTAAGGGAGAGGGAAAGGGACGGAGACAGAGACAGAGAGAGAGATAGAGAGAGGGATGGGAAGAGAGTGAGGGGGAGAGAGGATGCGAGTGATGTCATTTCTTTAAGTGTAGTACAAAAGGCTCATAATTACGTGGTTCGGTTGATAACAGAATTTCAACTAAACATTATTAAAAATACAAAATTACGTGTTGAAATCTGCGTATACTTGTTGATTATTAGAAAATCTGTGGCTAATTCGAGATTTATAGATACGTAGACTTCAAACATCTTGACCTTAAAACCAGAAGTAGGCCGCTGAAGGATCATTTAACCACAACATGGGCATTCCCTGTAGTGGACAGAATTCTAGCCACCTATCGTTACTTCAGACCTAAAGTGCTGAGAAAAATGATGTACGTTCACATGTTTTACGTACTTCATGGATCGAAACTCTCTTTCACAATGCTCTGTCGATGACCAAAAATCACCGGTACCCACGTAGAGCCCCTTGTAAACGTGCATTCTAAGGTCTAATTACACCTGTGCGTTTTGCGGCTAGTCGCCGTGCGATTATGCTTGTTCCACATGCAAGTAAAGACACTCGTGTAAGCGCATGCCTCTTCCTTGGCCTGAGTGATCCCTTTGACGCCTAGATCATTTGCACACGTCGACGCGCTACTCTGACAATACAAAGGCACGTGTCTACCAACTTTCTCAGATAATATTACGGAAACTGTGGATGAAAAATTTTGTTTCTTCTGTGATACATAGAATTACATGCCATCTTTAAAATGAACTGTCTATGTGTTCGGTAATGATCATAGTTCTTGCGATATTTAGTAATTACCCATATCGCATGATTCAAATAGTTTGCAACTGAAACTATGAGTCGCTTTGAGTTTGTTATCAATGCATCTAAGGTCATATATTGCTTTGTTCCATATGTAGCTAACACACTGAATTTTCCTTTAGATTTGGCGTAAAATCAATGTCTGTCTCCAGTCTTGATAAAATAGGTGTTATGTACCGCACTAACTCTCGTTCGTGCATGCAACAATACAGATATAGTGAATTATTCAAAACATCAATCATATTTCGTAAACAGTTCAAGATATCGAAATGAGATTTTAGTAAATAGTAATACACAAAGAGTAGATTATTTTGGAATGACGTTAATATGTAAAACTTTCATATATATCGGAACAGAAGTACCTACAGATTTTTTAGTGTGATTTTTTTTTCGTTCATTTCGAATACCTATATCTTAAAAAAAAAAAACTGATCAAATACATGCTCATTAACACATACCTGATCTCTATTTTTTGTGAAAAATGCATCTCTTGTGGTTTCTAACTACAAACCACATACTAGAGTCCACTTTAATGGTCAACATAAATTCTTAATTACCGATGTTACATACAAGGTATGTTAAAGATTTAAAAAAATGGTAAATTTCTTAATATTCTTTCACAAAATATCGTTAATTAAGCAGTTCTTTTGCAATTAACTCTGGAATTTTATATGAAATGTGTAATTAGAAACAAGAAAACAAGCATTTTCCAAAGAATAATGATTAGATATGTGTTAACTATCATATATAGTGCACATTTGATGAATTCATCTTTAAGTGTTGCAGGTGTTCGAACTGAACGAATATATAAAATTGAAAAAAGACCATGGTTATATTCGAACCAGCGACGATTGATTATCTGTTTACTACTCTCCAATACAACCGAGTGAGACACACGGCCTGTAAAACAAACGACTTTCATTGTTTTCATGTTGTACTTATTTACCAGTAACTGTAGATGATCCCTCCTCTTAATTTTTTCTTTATAATCGGCAGACTTTCAGAGCCACAAACAAGGAAAAGAACGATAATCCTCCACAAACTCTATTTGTTTCTCGTTAGTCCAGTCAACTATGGCACTAACGCAAACGTGTGTAAGAAACTTAATCTTTCAACTGTCAGTTACAATCATGCAAACCAGTAAACGTAGAGAACGGCTGACATGTGCGTGGCTGTTCAGCGTGCCACCGTCTCACTGCTAAGCCAGCCACGGCGGCCTGTGCGCACGCATCAGAGGCATGCGTACCTTGATCTAATGCATGTTCTCGCTCGCCTCTTCATCCCGGCCGTATGTGCCTAGTGCGCAACGAAAGCCACGCAAGTGTAATTGCATTTTTAGAAGAGCCAATCGTGAACGGGGCAGTACGTTTATGTTAATTTCTTCCACATATTCAAATCCTGTTAGAACGAGAAGATGGCCGCTGAACTGTTGTGCGCCACAGTAACCTCATACGAACAATCAATCTGTATCCTGAAACACAAAACATTGAATACGTGCACCTTTTCGATCGCCCGCAGTCGCGAAAACCAGTAAATATCCGATAATCACAAGCTATGATTATTAGATACTGTGAGTATAATGCAAGTGTAGGAACTGAGAGAGACTTTCCGAGTCAGATATAACGCAAATTCTCCACACAGACAGTTTGGCCCCTGGCCGTCCATTACGAACAACAGAACAGCACCCGTCCCTCCCCAGCCACCACCGCCATCGTCGTGCGCGAAGATGTTGGACAAGTGTACACATGGAATACAATTTTCACCAGTGTTACCAGGTTTTATTCACCCAACGAGCGAAGATTTAGTGGATGCCTGATTATGATATCAGCGGCCTGCTGCCAGCAAACGTTTCAGGCACTTATTAGTACGGGTTCAGCAGACAGATAAGTCAGTCATGTTTCGAAAAAGTGTTAAACGTTACCCAGAGGAGTTTCTGAGTTCTCTGTGTGCAAACATATGCACTACGGAACTGGCTGCCTGTATTTTGGTTGTGGTTTTGTTCTTAATTCATGGTATCATAAAGGTTATTGTTTGCTTCGTCACTATTCTGGGGATACGCAGGTGGTATGAAACATTCTCGAAAAAAATTAATTTTAGTATCTTTAAAGGCAGTACCGTCATTAGACGGCTATTTATTTGCAGTGTTACATTTACACGATCATGATTTAGGCTTTAAAGTACCATTGTCAAGTGTTTTCTGAAAACATATTAGACAGTAACATGTGATATGACCATAAGAATCCATTTTTATAATGCTTACTTACAATGTTATACAGTGCCTAAGATGGCATACTGTCGTATTTAAAATATTAAAATACACCTTTAGAGACATTGTCTCAGGGCCAATATTTCGGGCAAAAGCCTACTGCTTTGTTTTATCACTGAGTATACCATCTTGCCTGAATGACAGGTAAAGAAATTCCTGTTCCGAACAGGTGACTTTTTCTTTTAATCTTTGGACTCAGTGTCCAGTAGGATAGGAAACGTTAGAGGCAGTTTATTTTCTTTGGTGATTGTTAGATCTTTGCAGTAGCTGTTTATCTTAGTATACAATAAAATTGTCTGTTCATAAACATAAACATTAACAGACCTCTCGGTAACATTCGTTGCATCCATATATATACAACAGTCTAGCTACTCCTGACGTTGTTTAAAGTACATTTTAGTAGGTAAATATACAGCTTTGTACGTGAGATTAATACACTGCCAAGTTGTGTAACTTTGTCTCAATTTAGAATTAATATACTACAGTGCAATTACTTATTCTACTGACTCATTAATTAACCAGTGTGGTTTGAGGCGATATTTACGATGTACGTATCATCAGGCATGTAAATCCTGTTATATTTTGGAATAAGTGCAAATAACACAGGTATGTGAACCATGTCTTCCTCATAAAAGCATCTAAGCAATTAAAAGAATCAAAAGATTTCATGTTAAAGAGGAGAGATATCCAGGTATTTATTGATGGTTGGTAACATACAATTACAAATATGCTTGCACCGTGGCATTAATACATACGGCCGCAATCTTGGTGCTATAAATCTTATTTACATGGTATAGTAATGGCATCTTACTTATATGATTTAAAGATGAGATAGTAATGTTAACGTCTTAATCAGCTACCACATATGAAATCCGCAAGTGGGTTAATTCCTATTTCTTAACAACAAAGATAAATGTGACATTATTGATCATAGTTACTTGTTAGAGAGGTAATAAACAATTGAGAAAAAACACAAGGTCAAGAATGGTATGAATCAATCATTGAAGACTGTAGGCATATGGAGTGTAAGTGTAAGGGAGGATGTAGAAGGATGGATGGGCATGGGGTTATAAAATGACTAATAAAAAGAAGAGGGAGCTATTATAGTGGAAGGGGGGGGGGGACAAAAGGGTAACTAATAAAGCATTAAGAATAGACATATAAAGTCTATAAATCCTTTTTTTATGTTAAAGCCAGGACCAAACGTAGCATATGTTAGGGCATTGTGTGTGAATGATGTGTCCAAAGTGAAGGTATGGCTTAAGAGTGTATCAGTATATTCTCTGTGTGGATTCATATATCCAAATTTTATGTATTAACTAGTTGTGATACTAAAATTTAATCTGTACACTTAATATAAAATGTTTTATTGAGACTTACTCAGTTTCTCCTTTGCTTAATGATAGAAGTTTGCGGCGGGGTATGAAGAGGGATGCTGAATCCTCTTGACAGTGGTATGCCTCAGAGGGAGGAAACGGTTAGTGAATCAGTGGTTAGTAATATTTCCTGAGGGGAGGGGGTTATGGGTGTGTTAACAATACATCCAGGTAAAGGGGATGCTGAAGAATAGACGAATTATGCATAATCATGTGAATAAAACCCTAAATAAGTAGAGACTAGGCAGTAGAGAATGGGGTAGAAAAGACAAACATTCCACATTGTGAACTATTGAAGGAATGGTCCACAAATAGAATATATTGATCTGTAAATATAAATTAGGTGTCCAGGGTATTATTTGCACTTATTCGAAAGCAATGTTCTACCACATATAACATGATTACATGCATGATGATACGCACATCATAAATATCGCCTCAAGCCTCACTGGTTAATTGATGAGTGATTAGAATAAGTAATTGCACTGTATTATGTTAATTCTGAATTGAGGCAAAATTACACAACCTAGAGTTGTTAATGTGTTAATCTCACGTACAAAGCTGTACATTTACCTACTAAAATGTACTTTAAACGACGTCAATGAGTAGCTGGACTGTTATATTTATGGATGCAGCGAACATTATCGAGAGGACTGTTACTGTTTATGTTTATGAGCAGACAAAAAAAATGGTTCAAATGGCTCTGTGCACTGTGGGACTTAACATCTGTGGTCATCAGTCCCCTAGAACTTACAACTACTTAAACCTAACCAACCTAAGGACATCACACACATCCATGCCCGAGGCAGGATTCGAACCTGCGACCGTAGAGGTCACGCGGTTCCAGACTGAAGCGCCTAGAACCGCACGGCCACACCGGCCGGCTATGAGCAGACAACTTTATTCTATACTAAGATAAACAGCTACTGCAAAGATGTAACAACTACCAAAGAAAATAAATTACCCCTAACCTTTCCTATCCTACTGGACACTGAGTCCAAAGATTAAAAGAAAAAGTCACCTGTTTGTGATAGGAATTTCTTTGACCAAGATAATTTGACACTTAGCCACCTGTCATTCAGGCAAGATGGTATACTCAGTGATAAAACAAAGCAGTAGGCTTTTGCCCGAAATATTGGCCCTGAGACAATGTCTCTAATAGTGTATTTTAATATTTTAAATACGACAGTATGCCATCTTAGGCACTGTATAACATTGTAAGTAAGCATTATGAAAATGGATTCTTATGTTTCTAACACTTGTTATGTATTTCACTGGTATTCGCTAATATGATTTCAGAAAACACTTGATAATGGCACTTTGAACCCGAAATCATGATCTTGTAAATGTAACACTGCAAATAAAAAACAGTCTAATGGCGGTACTGACTTTGAAGAAATATTTTATGACTGTGGTTCCACATTAAGAAAAAAATAATAATTTTAGTCGTCTTAGCACGTATCCTAACGGAGTGTGACATTTTAGTTCTAGAGAAACATTCGACTGATAGACGTTTTACTGATATCTCAAGTATCTACATAAACAGCATAAGAACGCATGTGTGAGAAACTTATTTGATGCGTGTTAAACATTTATATAATTTATCGTGAGCTTCTCCCATTCCCCTTCCCAGCCCTCCAGCTTTGTTTCATTCCATGTATATAGAAGCTACGTGAAATGTGCACCTGTGGCTTCAAATTCGGGAAATACATCATAACAAAACCGTCAACATTGCTAATTAGTATTTCTACACATAAATTCATTCATTAGCTTATGCAGCAGAAATTTTTTTACTAAGTCTCCATAACTGAGTTCGTTCTCAGTTCAAAGACGCCCTTTCTTTTTGGCTGCTGTGACTGGTCGGTGACACAAGACTCGTAGAGAGATATTAGACTGGGCCGATCCATTCCGTATAGCGACCCGAGCAGAACACTCCCAGCACTATGTTAGAACTGAGTCAGCTATTGCAGTAAGAACAGCGTATTCATCTCTACATCTACTTCTAGGTGATTATACTGCTATTCACAATAAAGTGCCTGGCAGAGGGTTCATGGAAGCCACCTCCATGCTGTCTCTACCGTTGCACTCTCGTACGGCACGCGGGAAAAACGAGCACTTCAATGTTTCCGTGCGAGCCCTGATCTCTTATATTATCGTGATGATCATTTCTCCCTATTTAGGTGGATGCCAACAGAATGTTTTCGCAATAGAGGGAAAAACCTCGTGATTGAAATTTCATGGGAAGATCCCGTCGCAACGAAAAACGCCTTTGTTTTAATGATTACCACTGCAATTCACGTATCATGTCTGTGACACTATCTCCCTATTTAGCGATAATACAAAACGAGCTGCCCTTCTTTGTACTTTTTCGATGTCATCCGTCAGTCCCACCTGATGTGGATCCCACACCGCACAGCAATACTCCAGAATAGGGCGGACAAGCGTAGTGTAAGCAGTCTCTTTGGTAGACCTGTTGCACCTTCTAAGTGTTCCGTCAATGGATTGCAGTCTTTGGTTTGCTCTGCCTACAATATAATCTATGTGATGGTTCCAAGTTAGGTTATTTGTAATTGTAATCCCTAAGTATTTTGTTGAATTTACTGCCCTCAGATTTGTGTAACTTATCGCGTAATCGAAATTTAGCTAATTTCTTTTAGTACTCATGTGAATAACTTGACACTTTTCTTTATTCAGGGTCAATTGCCACTTTTCGTACCACACAGATATCTTATTTAAATCATTTTGCAAGTCGTTTTGATCATCTGATGAATATACAAGACGGGAAATGACAGCATCATCTGCAAACAATCTAACACGGCTACTCAGATTGTCTTCTATGTCATTAATATAGATCAGGAACAATAGAATTCCTATAACACTTCCTTGGGAACGACGGATATTACTTCTGTTTTACTCGATGACTTTCCGTCTATTACTACAAACTGTGGCTTTTCTGACAGGGAATCACGAATCCAGTCGCACAACTGAGGCGATACTACGTAGTCACGCTGTTTGATTAGAAGACGCTTGTGAGGAACGGTGTCGAAAGCCGTCTGGAAATCTAAAAATATGGAATCAATTTGGCATCCCCTGTCGATAGCACTTATTACTTCATGAGTATAAAGAGCTAGATTTGTTTCACAAGAACGATATTTTCTGAATTCGTGCTGACCATATGACAATAAATCGTTTTGTTCGAGGTACTTCATAATGTTCGAATACAGTATATGTTCTAAAACCCTACTGCAAATCATTGATAGTGATATCGGCCTGTAATTCAGCGGATTACTCCTACTTCCCTTTTTGGGTACTGGAGTGACTTGAGCAATCTTCCAGTCTTTAGGTACAGACCTTTCTGTGAGCGAGTGGTTGTATATAATTGCTAAATATAAAGCTATTTTATCAACATACTCTAATAACACCCTGACTGCTATACAATCTGGACCGGAGGCCTTGCCTTTACTAAGTGATTTAAGCTACTGTGTTACACCGACGAATCTACTTCTACGTTTCTCATCTTGGCAGTTGTTCTTGATTGGAATTCAGGAATATTTACCTCGTCTTCTTTGGTGAAGGAGTTTCGAAAAACCGTGTTTAATAACTCTACTTCAGTGGCACTGTCATCAGTGACTTCACCGTTTTTATTGCGCAGTGAAGGTATTGATTGCGTCTTGCCACTGGTGTGCTTTATGTATGACCAGAATCTCTTTGGGTTTTCTGCCAGTTTTCGAGACAGAATTACGTTGTGGAATTTATTAAAAGCATCTCGCATTGAAGTTCGTTCAAGGGAGAAAAAAGATCTATTCATGTATTACACCAATAAATTACAGTGACTGAAATCGAACACTGCCATCTGTCAAATTTACGTTTAAAGTTTCATCAAACTGCATGCCGAAGTTCCATTTAACTGTGCATTTAAGTCCTGCAATATACTTGCAGGAAGTGATGCTTTGTCGTTAAACATGTTAGATGCAACTGCATACCAAAATTAAAAACATTGTGCCAACCTCAGAGGCATGTGCAAAAACATGCTGGAATGTCGTCTGTCGGTATCGCTGGGCCCTCAGGCTTGTTCGAACAGTGTTTGTTAGTTTTCTCAGGAACGGAACCTTGGTGAAGTAGTAAATGTAGGTTTCTATGTGAATGAGGCAAAATGATACGTCATTTATTTCACATATTTTGATACAAATTCACTCTTAAACATCTATAGAGTACTTCCCGTTGGCTTAGAATCATGAAATTTGGAAGAAGATAATTATAAAATTATTTTCAAACACGAAACACACAATTCTTTTGTCATTTGTTCTCCCACTTCAAACTTAAAATGAAAATATTCTCGAAAGTCTTTGAATGCCTGGAATGGAAATCATTCCTCCATCAATGTCGATAACAGGTCATTATCACCAATATTCTCGATTTCTGTGATGTATGAATCGTCTTTATACATAATTAAATTTGTAAGGAACCCTTAGAGGGCGTGACGTAGGTGCACATGGCCAGTTTTTCTCTCACCAATTTTCCGAACTGGTATCGTCACATCGAAGTAGTGTTCAGTCAGAAATACTTGGGTTCTACGACGCTGCAGGAATATTGATTGATGACACTGTCCCAACAATTACGTTGCCACAACTGAAAGAACGTAAAGACTGCCAAGCTAGCAGCTGCCTTTGATTAAATTAGTGACAAGGAAACATTTCAGATCGTAATACTTACAACCAAAGCGCTAGCTCCAAATATGCAAGATAATATAGTAAACAAGAGTACTGTTCACAATCCAAAGAGAAATTCCCCAAGAGAAATACCATTGAAATGAAGAACCAATTTAAGAATACGAAATTTCCGGCTGCTACCGTCCACTGCGGTGGTAAGTTAGCACCAGCATTAACAAGTAACGATACAGTAGATTAGTTCAAATTGTGGTACTGAGGAACTTCATGGATTGCCGGCATTGCAGTCTGTAACTGGAAAACCTACTTCAGGTTTTGAGTGCTATGTTACAACTAATTCTTTTACTCAATAGCATTAATTAGGGTAAGTTTCAGAAATGTGTGTGTTTTCGGTGGAAGTTTCTTAAAAAAAGGTACTCTCTTACTTTGTAAGCACCACTTAATAGATAAAATCAGTCTCAAAAGTGTGTTGGAGTAAGGATGGGTTGTAGAAACAGAGCTCTGAAAATAAGATGCCTTAAAAGATTTGCGCAGGTGATCAGGGACAGTTTTATTCAACTTGAAACTGGAATTCACTGCAAAAAAGTGAACGAATATTTTGTTACAGTAATTTGTCTGGAATACTCGATTTTCTTCAAGATACTTTGAGGTTTCAGTAAGTTAGAGGTGATCAAAGGAAATTTTCTGATTTAATTATCTGTCTTAGTGATGCAATATTTCATTTTTCCGTGCTCCAGGTGTAAAGCTTTTCGAAGGGTGTTCATTGGTTGAAAATGTTTGTATTTCGCAATGAATCTGAAGTATCAGCACAATAAGATAAATTCATTTTGCGATATTTGTATTTTCACAATCATTGCGTACGTCGAAACGTTGTATCCTGTCCCTTATGCAGAAAAAGCAATGAATATGGACCTCATTTGGGGTTGAATATAATCATGATCTGTCACCTTAGCATTTATTAATGTAATTTCTCCCCTCGTTTAAAAATTATCCCTGCATTGAGTTATAGGGCGGTAATGTCACACGAAAATATTGAAAACGTTCAACTAGAAATCGATCACATTGAAGAAATCATTAATAATGTGTTCTAATAAATTTTTATTTCGAAACAAGGCTATTTTACAAGATTTTTGGGACCAGTTGTTTCAATACATCGTTCAGAGTGGCTTGAAAACGAAGATTTAATCAACGATCTACACCTAGTCGATAAAGTAAAAGCTATAAATTATCCGGCACCATGGGCGACAAAAACTATATATAAAAAGATGTGAAACACAATTATGTGCTCTAGGCTTTATCCGAGTATCGGTGCAAGACTCCAGACTATAAAGAGAGATTTTGTGAGGTGAAATGGAACCTCTGACTCGTCCTGAAGGTGTTCAATTGGGTTACAGTCGAGATTCTGGCAGGCCATTAGTCGATTTCAGGAATGTTATTGTCCTCAGACCATTGCTTCACAGGTGCTGTTCCATGACGGGATGTATTGTCATATGCTGATACAATTAATCGTCGTCTTCTCGCCACGCCGGGCCAGCTGCAGGGAGTGACAGCTATTGTGCGCTTACGACCGAGCCCTGCCCTTTGACTGAGATGAGGCAAGGGAGCGGACTCTTTAAGCGGGAAACTGACGATCTGTCGAGTTCTACAGTGTCTTCAGGACATAACAGTCTTACGCTTTCGTAAAGAAATACCGCTTGCAGGAGAATAGGATCCTAGCCTCTGGCGCAATTCTTGGTTTCAGAGAACCTTTGATACGAGGCTAGTTGCTGGGCACGAAAACGCGCAACCTGTAAAAATGTTTGTGACCTCACGGAGACGGAGCAGAAGCAGCAGATTTTTTGGAAGAAGGGCGATTCGAAAAAGTCGAAGGTTTTATAGGAGGACATTTTTGTAGGCGGAACTTTGTGCTTGAAGAGACCTCGCCATTGGCCTGCTGAGTGTTCATATTCTGGTTGACTCGTATTTCCTGTTTGGCAGGAAGTAATAGCAGGCTGTACGGTTCAGCTAAATCTCTAGGAGTTCGCTGGGAGACGGGGTCGTTTACGCATCATGTGTACGTCAGTAACGTTCATTCGGAGACGGAGAGCCGTGCGCATCTGACACGCATCTTAGCACATGAGTCGATTCGAGAGTTCGTGTGGATGGGAGCCGACACTTGTCACGTATCACAGAGCCACACCCATGTCGCAGGCATTCTGCACGTCTCATGATAATTAATTACGGTGAGAATAATTAGCAGCACCACCATCATAAGATAACTTTGCTCAAGTTACTGCGATTATCAGTCTCAAGTCCACATGCTTTAGTTCCTCAATAACTATTAAGCCAAAGCTCGTGAGCAATTGTCAGAATGTCAGTTGCGGCTGAGGGGAATTGGTTTCTTGTTCGTTCAAGTAACAAATGGTTCAAACGGCTCTGAGCACTATGGGACTTAACATCTTTGGTCATGAGTCCCCTAGAACTTAGAACTACTTAAACCTAACTAACCTAAGGACAGCACACAACACCCAGCCATCACGAGGCAGAGAAAATCCCTGACCCCGCCGGGAATCGAACCCGGGAACCCGGGCGTGGGAAGCGAGAACGCTACCGCACGACCACGAGATGCGGGCTTCAAGTAACAAGTAACAAATTGGAAGCTTACGTACTACTTAATCTAACTTAAAATAACTTACACTAAGGACAACACACACTCCCATGCCTGAGGGAGGGCTCGAACCTCCGACGGGGGGGAAGCCGCGCGAACCGTGACCAGACGCCCCAGGCCGCGTGGTCGTTCAAGTTACACTGAAAACCAATACGCTAACTTTGCAGGGTTCATATATGGGCATCTGTAACGCCAATTCATATTCTGTCATTGTCAGATCGGTTTAATGAGTGTTTCAATCGAATATATTGTGTTAATCCAAAGCTGGTTTCTCTTAACAGTTTACATTCATATAAAATCCATTCCTTTGTAATTCTCCACCTTAGGAATCATACCTATGGCCATAAATTCTTCTCATTAACCATTCCGTTGTGCCAAATAATTACACCTTGGGTCTTAAAGGTGTGTCCGGCTCTGAATTCACTTTATGCGTAGGCGTAAACACCTTTGCATACAAGGAGCTTTACATCATTTTATACTTGTTGGAGCGCTTGTAGTGGCATATAGTCTTCAATTCTGCAATATATAGGGTTGTCTGGGTATGTTTTACCAGATACCGTATCCTACCCATTCTTAATACTTCGAACAGTTTTCATTCCTCTCCTACTGTCAGGATACTACTTCATTGTGTTCGTCAATGTCACGAGAAACATCCTTCTCATCAACTACATTGCATGTGCGTCCATATTTTTTTTTTTTTGGTCTTTCCATGATTCTCTGTCATGTAATATTGCACTCCAGTCTAACTCTTGGCGATTCTCTTTCTGACATCCTTTAGAATAATCTCTGCTGTCAATGACATTTCTTTTATCCGCAGCATTTACTTCTTATTTCCTCCAAACAGTTTCCAATTTCTGCCACCAAACAGTCAAACAACTTGAAACTTCCTGGCACATTAAAACTGTGTGCCCGACCGAGACTCGAACTCGGGACCTTTGCCTTTCGCGGGCAAGTGCTCTACCATCTGAGCTACCGAAACACGACTCACGCCCGGCCTCACAGCTTCACTTCTGCCAGTATCTCGTCTCCTACCTTCCAAACTTTACAGAAGCTCTCCTGTGAACCTTGCAGAACTAGCACTCCTGAAAGAAAGGAGCACTTGCCCGCGAAAGGCAAAGGTCCCGAGTTCGAGTCTCGGTCGGGCACACAGTTTTAATCTGCCAGGAAGTTTCATATCAGCGCACACTCCGCTGCAGAGTGAAAATCTCATTCTGGAGTCAAACAACTTACTAGTTCCAAAGTGTTTCCTTCCAATGGCATTTTCATGGAACCTTCATGTGTATAGATTCTTGCCACTTTGATATTTCTTATATTTATCTCATTTTCCCAGCCATCGTGAACCTGTAAAGAGCTACAAGCTGCAGTCTCCTCGTAACCCCGACATCACTCTATGTTCCGATGTGGTAGATCTCACACATTTTTCGTTACTCGTGGGTCACTAGCAGACGATGGTATGTTCGAGAATCTCAGGGCCGAAGGTCAAAGTGGCAACTGACAGTATGCCTGTATCCTTTCCGCCTAGTTGGTGACCAGCGTTGGTAACTCATCTCAGGCAGCACGTCTCGTCTTTTGAGCCAGTGGCGATTTTCCTGCCAAGTCCGGTTTCTCACTGTGGGTGGGCACAATGTTCTCTGGGAGGGGGGGGGGGGGGGGAGTCCTTGGGCTACTAGCCAAGACCCTCCAAGTAAGTCAGGAAAACGAGCAGAAAAATTTACGTACGTTTGCGGGGAGTTCTCGTTGGAGATGTCGTGTCGGCGAGAACATATGTTTGGATGTCATAAAGAGAAGATCTTAATTTGAAATTAGAAAACTACAGGAGCAGTGTTGGTGAAGTCTCACAATTAGTCTCGCTTGTGAAATGTAATAATGCCTATGTGTAATTAGTCCTACATCTCTGACGTATGTCTGTTGTAGAATTTTGGAACACGTTTTATGCTCGTCTATTAACATCTCTCTTTGGAGCTAAAATCTTCTCTATAGGAATCAGCATGGGACCCGGGAACAACGATAGTATGAAACTCATCTAGCTACACTCGTCTACGAGACCCAGAAAGCAGTAGATGTTGGCAACCACGCAAATGTCGCGTTTCTTGACTTCCGGAAGGGGCGTTCTATATAGTTGCGCACTGCAAACAGAACAGCATGTCATTCTCAATAGACAGAAATATTCAAACGTAAAAGTAACTCTGGGCGTGCCCCGATGGAGTGTTGGAGGACCATTGCTTTCTTCTATATTTTTAAATGGCCTATATGATTACTTGTGGAGTTCCATAAGGCTTTCAGCGGATGACATTGTTTGCAGGGAAGTCGCTAAGGTAGAAAAGTGTATCGAAATGCAGGAATACCTATAGAGCATCGACGCTTGGTAGGAGGTATGGAAAATTGACCTTCGAGGGAAATAAATGCAACGTGCTGCACAAAAAGAAGCAGTAAAGCACATTAACGTAATAGCCGAGCTTACACTATTGCATAAGAATCACAACATCTATATCATGCGTACGGAGCGATTTAAAGCGTAATAAATGCATAAAAATAATCACAGGTAAGGCAGGTGCCACACTGAAAATTATTGGAAGCATCCTCAAGAAGTGCTGTCCACACACAAATGAGGCAGCTAAGGGAAGCCTCGTTGGACCAACACTTGAATATTGCTCGTCTGTATGCTATTCTTACTGGATAAGACTGATACAGCGTATAGAAAAGAACCAAAGAAGAGCAGCGCGTTTCGTTAGAGGTTCACTTAATAAGCTCGAAAGTGTCACGGAGATGCTTCGCCAACTACACTGGCAGACGCTGGAGGAGAGGCGTTGTCCACCCTGATATAGTTTATTGTCAACGTTCCGAGAGCGTACGTTCCTACAAGAGTCTGCCAATACATTGGTTCTTCCTACGTATACCTTCCAAAAAGACCATGAAGAGTAAAATCAGAGACATTCCAGCTCACACGATGGCTTTCGAAGAGTGAAGTAACAGTGGTACACACATTACCCTCTGCCACAAACCTTAAGATAGATTGTAGACTATAGATGAAGATCTAGACGAAGCTGACTGAAACCGGAAGTGGACAACAGCGAGATACTAAATTTTGGTTTAAATATACATATATCGCACTGATACGCTAGATGCGCATAGTTTCGGCGTGTTTACTGCCACACAGAACTCTACGAGCATGTTCTGAGTTTATTGCATATTCCTAATGTGAAATAATCTGGATGACAGTCGAATTCAAAAGGGTGTCAAAAGTGGTTGTCGGATGTTTTTATAGACCATCTGCCTCAAAAGTTACAGTTGTTGAGAGAATACTTGGAAAATATCGCAATGCTATTGTTACAGGGGAGACTTCAGCTTGACACCTGTAGAATGGGAGAATCGAGCGATTAAAACTGGTGGCAAAGACATCTATTTTTGTGATATTGTTTTCAACGTTGTTTCGGATAAGTATTTAGTTAGAGAACGGAATCGTGAGGAACTTTGTCGTAGGTAGCAGACACAAGGACAACAGTATAGCTAGAAGAGAGAGTTACTGATAATACGACAGTTGTAACATCAATGACCAAAGCTCTTTATAGGATTGCTCAGAAATGTACGAAATATTTTTTGCTTAGCAAGATTCAATGGAAACTGCATAGTATTTGCGCAGACAGCATCACGTAGTTAGACACGGGTTCGAAGATGTGGAAAACAAATGGATAAAATTCAAAAACATTGCACTATGCGCCTTAGACTTGTACTTGCTGAGGGAGGTTGTGAGGGATGGGAAAGCTGCTTGGAAAGCAAAGTCAGTGTAGTCTCAGATTTAAGAGGCGTAAATACTATGCTGATAAGCAACAGCTAAGCGAAGCCAAAACTGACGGTAAGGGGAGCAATGTGAGTAGCGTTCAATGACTATGAAGGTAACGGTCTGTGACGGCGTTAGTATTTCTATAAAGTAACTGTGAGTGCAACTAGATTACTTTATCGGTAACGACTAAACGAAAGTGCCGTTACTTCTTTATCGCACGCGGACAGCGTGATGCCGGCCTTTATTTCGAAAAAATGGAATATCTGTTTAAAACGTAAATACTTTCAACAACATTAAGTTATATAAGAAATATCTGAATTAAAATTTTAGCGCCGTTATTGCATTTAATTCTTGCTCATTCATTTGTAGTATTTGTAATTATGAATTATGTACTCAACTATGAGTATATTACAGTCACTTATCCCGACACACGTGAATAACACGCCTTCTCCGATGTTACTTCATTTCCAAACTTTTCCTACATGATGAAGAATGCAGACCGACGAATGCCTTGGCCAGCTTACGCTGAAGTGTTTGAATTTCTGACGTTGAGTGGAAAAAATATTCCTTTCGTTGCAAATCGTGGGTCACTGGGATAAGAGCATCTCAGCTAACTTAAAAAAAGAATCTCTAGGGGATACAGGTAATTCTTGTGCTTGCTGTTAGCATTAGGTATTTAAGCAAAAGTGTGATTCATATCATTGTTTTATTTAAATAGCATATATTCTCAACATTTATTATTATAAACATGTAAAAGCTTGTGGGGTATTGATACCTAGTTCACCGTTATGGAGAGAGGACTGTAATATCTGAATATCTGTGACCTGAGCACAGACAGTAGTGCGTTCCGAGCTGTGTCTGTGAATGGACGTGCTTCCAGTCAATTGTGTTTCTATATAGTCACTCCCGTCTCGTTACTGGTATATTCTCTCCAAATTGCAATGAATTCTACCAAAGTGGTGACCGAGGGTACAACCGTGACACGCGATACGCAAATTTTCACCACAAACGGCCTACTACGCATTAACAGGGCATCCATCTTTTGTAAGGATTCCTCACGCCGCTAGCTATATGTACCTCCACATCAGGTTTAATCTCGTGAGAAGTGCACCGACAAAGTAACTACAGTGCTCAAAACCACCCACTGACATAACGCAAGTGCCCCATATTAAGTGACACACCGACCGCCGAATCCACAATTCCCATGCCGCGACAGTGGCCGACGACAGGCAAACTACTGCAAGACTTTGAACAAGATTACTCTGTGAATTGAAATCCCCGTGCAGTTAATCATCATGTGCCGACTGGGCTTAATAAAGCACATTTTGCGAAACTACTGCTTCTATGGCGACGCGTGTTTCGCTGAAACATTCGCACGTTCTGCGTCAGCGCCCCCGTAGCCTTGGGGTGAATTCTACCAAAAGCTTATATATTCAGTTCTCACATTCGTTTAGGGCGAATGTACACAGTTGCTAAAAGGAATTGCGGCAAACAAAGCACAAAAATAAAGTGCAGCATTACCGTTCCCAACTCCTGGAGCACCCCTCCAACTTCACAATGCGTAACCCAAAGCATGGTTGACAAAGCAGTCATGAAATTCATCATAGATACCGCTCAGCCATTCCACATAGCAGAGGAGCTGTCATTTAAAGATGTTCTTTGTCTGGGTTTGCAAAATCTCTCTTGGATGTGGTGTCAACTGCCACCGAAGTATGGAGCAAAGGCAAACGATACTTTCATAAATCACTCATATTTCAGATTATACAGTTTTTTTATTCTATTTATTTAGTTAGTCTATTTTATAATTTAATGCGGAGCTCAGTACGGTTCTCAGTAGCTTTCGTTGTATGTTTAAGGTTTATTCATAGATTTTTAGGCGTTTCATTGGCTAGATCTAGTAACATTGAAAAGAAAAATAGCCGATCTGGCTTCTATAAGTGTGAAAGGAAGGCACACATATTATGCTCTCGCCAAAGAAATAAGTAACACGTTGTTAGAATATCACATCAAAATTAAGTACGTAGCATCACAACAGAATGGCAGGATTTTTTGTAAGGCTTTTAGATCCTTCTTGAGGCAAAATATTACTGATGAACAAGAAGACAATAATGAAATGACGATGATTATGACTGTTCAGAATTTATTAATACCTTCAATATATTAGAATCGTTACTGAAGAAAAGATGCTACTGCCCCTCACTACCGTTGTATTAGTCACACGTTAAATTTGATTGTTCTGTATGATTTTGAAGATACACACAAAAATATTAAATTCAAAAGGTTTCAAGGAACTCCATGGCAATGTGCTCTAAGTTTTGGAACAAACAGAACCAGTATACTCAAGCTGCAGACCATATCAGAGTTAGTTGTGATGTCT
This sequence comes from Schistocerca nitens, assembly GCF_023898315.1. NCBI lineage: Eukaryota > Metazoa > Arthropoda > Insecta > Orthoptera > Acrididae > Schistocerca > Schistocerca nitens. Next base: position 378,614,029 of record NC_064622.1, on the reverse strand, counting down.
GTTTGTTAACGCCTGTGGTAAAGACTTGGTCTGACCAACGAATCTGCAAACTCATGGATAGTGGCAGTGAAAAAGTTTACAGTTGGATGAATATTTGTTCATTGCCAAGACTAGCCATTGGTGAAGAGAGAATATTATTAGCTAATGACTCTTCTGGCACAAGCTGTTAACCTGCTACGAAGTGTACACAACATGTTGGTAGCATTCCTTCTGCTAGCTTTGACTGTTTTGAAACAGATGCTGAAAAAGTTCTCCATTAAGCTGACACTGCGCAGATTTTTCTTTAATGCAGTTCTTCCGGGATTGCAGAGGAGATCTGAAGATGCATTTGAAAACAAGGATCTAATTCTGTCTGTATACTTCCGCACAAAATTATAAATCAGCTGCATGGATGAATCACCTGTCTGTGTAGCTAAGAGACATATTCTGGAGACCATGTTGCGAACAACAGCTGTAAGAGTCACTGTCAGTGCAGAAGAAGTACTCGAGGGCGTGGTGGAACATTTTCTTTCTGCTTTGACACTTACGTGCTCAACATGCGCTGAACTGTTTTTACTAAATGTTTCAACTGATATACAGAGGCTCAACATCTTTCATGTAAACAAGACACTCTTTGTTAAATGAATCGTTTATGGCAGAAACGCTACTTCTTCCCGTTTTGACACTATATGAGTTATTCAAATTATCGTCACCATGAGGACAACACCTACAGTTGTATGTAGGAAGAGTACGTCTACCACATATCCCTGACCTATACACAAGATTAAACTTTCAGCTTAGTGCAGAAAAAACGGTTCTGTTGGAGAGGTTACTGTTTCTGCACTAAATGTATGCGTGACATATCAGTACAGGGAGCGTTATACTACAAATACCTCACCATTAACATAATTAATATTGACAACATGAGGGACAATACCGCAAAATTTTATGTATATCATACGGATAGGCTAAGACTGCTCTTTTATCTTAGACGACATTAATAGTGATTATGAAGTTCTGAGTGTCCGGTTCAGATAAAAAATAACACTATCGATAGATTTTTTCAACCTCTCATTACGACTGGAAGATTTCAAAATGTACACCATTGTTTTCCAGAACGTCACAGGTCTTTCATGCAATGTGAAGGTGATTCTGATATACATAAAGATTCCCACACCAGCCAGAATCTATTCACTGAATCAATACATAGAATTAGCAATGTCTTTGCACCAGTATACTGTTAAAATTCTATAGACAGCAGACTACGTCATTTTCTTAATTGGTGGACAACATAATTCAAGAACCAGTCCTCTCAGTGTAGTCTATCGGAAGAAGAGAGAAAAAAGATGAATAAGTAACATTCCATGTAAGTTACTTTATGGAGTTTTAATATGAAGAGGATCGCGCCACACGAAAGAATTTCATTCTTGAACTGTTTGTTTATAATTTTAAGCTGTTGCTTTCTACTGCTCATTGTTACTATACGCTCCTGCTTATCCACTGACACACAGAAATCGCAGCCATACATACAAACAGAATATCCTATTATAATGAATACTTTCTTGTAATATGAAGTACAGTTTCTAAACACATTACAGAGTGTTAAATCCGATTTCCTACCTTAAGTTTTCTGAGTTATTTAAAGTCTATTTCAGGAACAGCAATTATCCATCACTTTTAAAATTTTTTGTAGGCAGTTTTATTGGTCTCATTTTACCGAACAAGATGTAAAAATAACTGCTCTCAGTAGTAGATAACCCCAAAAAATCCATAGCTGTCCTTACTAGATTATCCCCTACAGAATGCTTTCTTTTTTTAATTTTCTGGAAAGTGGAGAAGTGTTCTTTCAGAAATAAACGATTCAAATATAATAGAGGAATCCCAACTTGTACGGCTGTAGAGACAATTTTCAGTATAGGGGTACAGTTTTGAAGACAATCAGTGGGATGTTGGGAGATGAAACATTTGAAAAACAAGTTTTCTTGAAAATGAAATGGCAGTGCAGCTGAGATGCACTGAGACAGAAGAAGCAGTAATCAATGCATTTAAGTCCTGATTGACACTGCAGGTAGTTTTCTTTCTATATATAAAAGGACGTTATTAATAAACAGATGAGTTACAATCATAATTTTTAATAGCAGTTCTAAAATTAAATATAATGAAAACTACAACTGATAGAGTTAGTTTTCATTTATAGTAGTTATAAGTTACTCTTCCTGGGAAGAATTTAGTTACTTTCAAAAAGTAATTTTCCATACATACTCCTTTCAGTCACAGCGCAAATGCCAAAACAGGATATACTAAGGTACGTGTAAGTCATAACCATACCGGAAGATTACCTTCCGTGACTTTAGTGTAGTAAACGCTATAGGTAAATACCACAGCCAGTGACAAACTCTAACGCTGACATCAATTTACTAGTGATGCCTTTAGAGTCACTAGATCTCATTTGCCATGATATCACTAGCAGAAATTACAGAAGAAATTGTAATCTGTTCTCCGCGTATGCTTTCACTCTGGTTGCATATTGGCATTAATTTTAAGGCAAGACAAGAAGCAAAATATTCAAATGCAATGAATTTGCTATTATTCAACAAAGACAGAAACTACTTTTCTAATGGATCAAGCATCGCTAACAAATCCGACATGTGAGCAGTATTTGGTATGCCTCATGTTCCACAAACTATTGTGATATAGAATACTAATGGGAAATAATGGTATTTTGTCATTTTAGAAGCCCGAATAGTATGTATTTCCTGTTTTCGGGCACTTCAGAATCTCTCCATCGCTGACAAGCGTTGTCGTTGGCGGCTTGCCACGCCATGAGACGGGCGTTAGTGGAACTACTTGTTGCTGCTGGAGCTGCCATCTCGCGGCTCGCGGTATAAACGAGATGATATCGATTACAAGCGCGCCGAAATTTAATGCTGTTAACTTTCACATTTCCCATTTCTTTCCTGTAAACGTACTGGAAACAACTAGGCTTCATCTCTTTCTGCAACTACACCTCACTATAAATGTACTGAAAAATTTCCATGGTCAAAGAAGGTGGAAATGTATTCCACTCGTAACGAAAGGAAGCAGTTTTTATTTTTCATCTGTTGATCCATGAATCGTTGCTGCAAGTCCAGTCAACTGTCGGTTTTTAAATTGTTAGATGTTTTGGATCTGTGGTTCCCACTTTCCCGAGATAATTACCCATGATTACAGTAAGATATTAACTAGTAATCCCCACCCGCTCCCATTCCCACACCATCATCACCAAGATCATTACTAGCGTACCTAGAACTGCAATGCCGTATCGATGTTGGAGTCTTTCCGATATCTATAAGAAGCGGTATTAGGAAACTGCATTCTGAAAATAGGATATGGAAGCTCTATGTGTAATTTGGTGTCAACGTACAGTTCTCTAAGAATCACGAGACTTAACGGCTGCGGTCACAGTGACATTGACTTTGACATGGGGCATTCCACCGACGACGAACTTCGGCAGAAGAAGGCCGGTCTTTTCAAATCAGTACACCAGTGCGTGCGGGCTCAGTTTAATCGGCTTCAACGCCCGAACGTACCGACTCCGGAATTCAAACCAGTTTTTCTTCGGTCGAATCGGACGACGTTCGCGCATGCAAAACATGGATTGCGAGACATTCATATATTTAGTGCAAAAATTAGGAGCTTTGGCGTCCTGTGAATGAGAAATATAATAACGGGGATTTGTCTTGGAATTAATGGTCTAAAATCGCACTTTATTTGAAACCAAAAGTTTCGCACAACGTAAAATTTTGTAATAATAATTTGTATTACATTATGCATATTCTGTGGCTGTCTAGCCATTTCAGCCCCATGCCTATACTTAAACTACAGGACACCCTGCAGACAGAATCTGTATCACCAAATTCAGATCTACGGGGGCTATTCGTAAAGTAAGGTCCGATCGGTCACGAAATGGAAACCACAGTGAAAATCAGAAATGTTTTGTTTGTAACATTTAGCTACACCTTCCAGCTTCCTCCCCACATAGTATCAACTCTGAGACATTAGTCACACCATTGTATCAGCTTACCAGTATCCTCGTCATAGAATGCAGTGGCTTTTGATTTCTACCAATTATCTTCCCTTGCCTGCAGTTCGTTGTCTGTAGCAAAATGTTGTCTTCACAGCTAGCAGTTCATGTGAACAGAGGTGAAAATCAGAGGAACCCAGGCCCGTACTGTATGGTACGTGACAAACCGAATTCCAAAGCAATTCTTTGGGGCCTCGCAGGGTAGCCGCGCGGTCTAGGGCATCTTGTCACGGTACGCGCGGCTCCCTTCGTCGGAGGTTCGAGTCCTCCCTCTGGCATGGGTGTGAGCGTTTTCCTTAACGTAAGTTAGTATAAGTTAGGTTAAGTAGTGTGTAAGCTTAGGGACCGATGACCTCAGCAGTTTGGTCCCATAAGACCTTACCACAAGATTCCACATTTTCCAATACTTACAAGGGGAGGCCGCCAATTGTGAAATTCAGATTCGATTCATACTGCGCATAATAAAAGCTCATGGCCAAAGGTGTAATGTGGCAAAGCACCAAGATGCACTTCTCAGCCGTTGTCGAGAAAATCGACAGCTAAAAGAAACCGTTGCGGTGAAATACTCTCTACGATTAATAGTTTTCTACAGCGTCGGGGCGCAGCGGTAAGCGCTCGGGTTCGTAATCCGAAGGTCGCCGGATCGAATCTCGCGCCATGCAACTTTTTTTATTATTAGCTTTTTGTAATTCATATATATATATATATATATATATATATATATATATATATATATATATATATATATATATACTATTAATGAATTGCTTATGCATGTTGGTGAAGGCGGATCGCTCTCCAATTGTACCGCCTCCATTTTTCCCTTTTTTTTTTTAACAGGGTGTACCAAAGCTCTCCCGTCCGCACTGATTTTCGACGATGGTATAAGTTGCGCTAGGGACCGCATCTACCTTCTTTCGAAGTTAGCACGCAACTACGCTGTTATGCGGCGGCTCGTTTCGGCCCATTCAACATCTGTCCTTCAAGTGTAACGAGCGAGTAACGGAGTTTATATTTCATACCTGCCACAGCAAATTTGTGTTCGTGGTGTCTCTATTCTAATTCGAACGTTTGACTTACGCTATACGTATTCGTTTCGGAATATCGTTTCTACGTCCTCCGTTAACTATACGTGGATAACATTATGAAGATAATTAATAACATTTGTGAAATACAACCTTGTTTGCGGAAAACATAATGATGTTCGAAGTCGCCAGTTTTTCCACGACAAACGACTTTCAACAACTTATTATATGCATAATTGTTGCAACTGATTGCCGGGAATATTTGAATTACAAAAAACAGATACTAAAGAAAAAAGTTGCATGGCGCGAGATTCGATCCGGCGACCTTCGGATTACGAACCCGAGCGCTTAACGCTGCGCCACGACGCTGTAGAAAAATTGTTAATCGTAGAGAGTATTTCACCCAAACGGTTTCTTTTAACTTTTTAACTGTCGATTTTCTCGACAACGGCTGAGAAGTGCATCTTGGTGCTTTGCCACATTACACCTCTGGCCATGAGCTTTTATTATGCGCAGTATGAATCGAATCTGAATTTCACAATTGGCGGCCTCCCCTTGTTAGGCAAACCTACGTTTAAAGCATATGTAGAATTAGGGAATGTTTTTGAGAATTTTACTAGACTACACTCTTTGAAATTTTGAAGGCATCAGGAATAAAAGAAAGGGAATGGAAAGTTATACGCAACTTGGGCAGAACCAGACTGCTGTTATGAGGCGAAGCACATGCAGTGGAAGCCGTAGTTTAGAAAGGGTGTGACAGGGTTTCAGCATACCCCAATGATATTCAGTTGCAGGGAAGTGCGTGTCGTCCCTGCAGTGTGCGGACGACAGTTGTCATGAAGAAAGATATGCGTGGTAATTACTTTATGTGGGCCGCATGAATCAGGCAAAATCTCTCACTGCGGTTGTATATTTAGAAGGAGACACTGTTCTCTAGGCATATTCACGCGCTCACCTTGCGGTCAGAATTGAAAAGAACGACGTGACGTGGTCGGCGGACATACTAGACACACTGTCCAACACACATGTGCAAAGCTTCATCTGATTTGCGTGGTGGTTTCCGTTTTGCCATCGGTCTGATCTTACTTTTCGAACAGTCGTCGTAGATTATAACCTTAAAAAATAATTTGTGCAAGAGATATATATGGCATATATGAATTTAGATGCTTAAAGTTACTCTAGTGCATCGGTTTTGGGTTATGATTAAAACTAAGCCCCTTGTGTTGACGAAATTTCCTGAAAAGCCATTGAGAATCTTGGGATAACTAGCGATGGCCAAATTACTCCACCCGCTTTGCAAGGTATATGATACAGGCGACATTGCCTCAGACGTCCTGGAGAATCCGAATTGCAAAGAAGGCAGGTGTTGACAGACGTGAGTATTACCAAACTATCAGTTTAATGAGTCATGATTGCAAGATATAACACGAATTGTTTACAGATGAAAGGAAAATTTGATAGAAGCTGGTTCGGGGAAGATCACGTTGGATCCCATAGGAATGTGGGAACACGCAAAGCATTACTAAGATTAAGACAAACCTACGTTTAAAGCATTTATACAGGGTGTTACAAAAAGGTACGGCCAAACTTTCAGGAAACATTCCTCACACACAAAGAAAGAAAATATGTTATGTGGACATGTGTCCTGAAACGCTTGCTTAGAGCTCATTTTATTACTTCTCTTCAAGTCACATTAATAATGGAATGGAAACACACAGCAACAGAACGTACCAGCGTGACATCAAACACTTTGTTCGAAATGTCCTCCGTTAGCGAGGATACATGCATCCACCCTCCGTCGCATGGAATCCCTGATGCGCTGATGCAGCCCTGGAGCATGGCGTATTGTATCACAGCCGTCCACAATACGGGCACGAAGAGTCTCTACATTTGGTACCAGGGATGCGTAGACAAGAGCTTTCAGATGCCCCCGTAGATGAAAGTAAAGAGGGTTGAAGTCAGGAGAGCGTAGAGGCCATGGAATTGATCCGCCTCTACCAATCCATCGGTCACCGAATCTGTTGTTGAGAAGCGTACGAACACTTCGACTGAAATGTGCAGGAGCTCCATCGTTCATGAACCACATGTTGTGTCGTACTTGTAAAGGCACATGTTCTAGCAACACAGGTAGAGTATCCCGTATGAAATCATGATAACGTGCTCCATTGAGCGTAGGTGGAAGAACATGGTGCCCAATCAAGACATCACCAACAATGCCTGCCCAAACGTTCACAGAAAATCTGTGTTGATGACGTGATTGCACAATTGCGTGCGGATGCTGAGGGAATTGGATAACGAAATGAGATACTTAAAGCAGTAGATGAGTCTTGCTGTTTGGTAAGCTGTGTAACTGATGATGACCGAAGTCGTGAGGATATAAAATGAGTTCTGGCAACATCAAGGAAAGCATTCCTGCAAAGGAGTAATTTGATGTAATATAAATTTAAAATTTAAGAAGTGTCTTCTGAAAGCATTAGTCTGAAGTGTAGATTTGTACTGAAGTGAAACGTGGATGATGAGAACTTACTTCACTCCAGGGCTGCATCAGCGCATCAGGGATTCCATGCGACGGAGGGTGGATGCATGTATCCTCGCTAACGGAGGACGTTTCGAACATTTCATGTAACAAGGTGTTTGATGTCACGCTGGTACGTTCTGTTGCTGCGTGTTTCCATTCAATGATTAATGTGATTTCAAGAGAAGTAATAAAATGAGCTCTAACATGGATAGTAATCTCGTTGATTGTGAAAATTTACAATTTGATCATGTTGGAATGAAATCTCACCCGTAAAGAGAACATTTGCACTGAAATGAGGGTTGACACATTCTTGGATGAACCATTCGCAGAAGTGTACCCGTGGAGGCCAATCAGCTGCTGACAGTCCCTGCACACGCTGTACATGGTACGGAAACAACTGGTTCTACCGTATCACTCTCCGTACAGTGACGTGGTCAACGTTACCTTGTACAGCAGCAACTTCTCTGATGCTGACATTAGGGTTATCGTCAACTGAACGAAGAATTGCCTCGTCCATTGCAGGTGTCCTCGTCGTTCTAGGTCTTCCCCAGTCGCGAGTCATAGGCTGGAATGTTCCGTGCTCCCTAAGACGCCGATCAATTGCTTCGAACGTCTTCCTGTCGGGACACCTTCGTTCTAGAAATCTGTCTCGATACAAACGTACCGCGCCAAGGCTATTGCCCCATGCTAATCCATACATCAAATGGGCATCTGCCAACTCCGCATTTGTAAACATTGCACTGACTGCAAAACCACGTTCGTGATGAACACTAACCTGTTGATGCTACGTACTGATGTGCTTGAAGCTAGTACTGTAGAGCAATGAGTCGCATGTCAACACAAGCACCGAATTCAACATTACCTTCCTTAAATTGGGCCAACTGGCGGTGAATCGAGGAAGTACAGTACATACTGACGAAACTAAAATGAGCTCTAACATGAAAATTAAGCGTTTCCGGACATATGTCCACATAACACCTTTCTTTTATTTGTGTGTGAGGAATGTTTCCTGAAAGTTTGGCCGTACCTTTTTGTAACACCCTGTATATAGACTTAGAGAATGTTTTTGACAATGTTAACTGGATTACACTCTTTGAAATCTTGAACGTATCAGGGGTAGAATAAAGAGAACATAAAGTTATAGGCATTATGTGCAGAAACCAGACTGCTAATATGAGCTGAACGACTTGAAGTGGAAGCCGTAGTTGAGAAAGAAGTGAGACAAAGTTGTACCTATCACAATGTTATTCAGTTTAGCAAGCAGGAAGGAGACTAAGGAGAAATTTGGAATGGAAACTGTAGTTGAGGGAGAAGAAATAAAACCTTTGAGGTTTGGGAGATGACATTTTATTTCTGTCAGAGACGGCAAAGGACTTGCAAGGGCAGTTGAATGGGATAGATAGTCTCTTGAAAAGGGGTTATAATATGATATCAACAAAAGTGAAGTCGAAATAAATCAAGCGATGCTGAGGGAAATGGATAGCGAAATGAGATACTTAAAGCAGTAGATGAGTCTTGCTGTTTGGTAAGCTGTGTACCTGATGATGACCGAAGTCGTGAGGATATAAAATGGATTCTGGCAACATCAAGGAAAGCATTCCTGAAAAAGAGTAATTTGATGTAATATAAATTTAAAATTTAAGAAGTATCTTCTGAAAGTATTAGTCTAAAGTGTTGATTTGTACTGAAGTGAAACGTGGATGATGAGAACTTACAAAAGGAGAATGGAAGCTTTCCAACTACGGTGCCACAAGGAAAAGTCAAGAATAGATGGATCCAGTAATAAAAATTTCGTAGCTAGCTACTTCTCCTACGTGTTTTGTTGTCTGTTTTCTTTCTTTTTTTTTAATTTATTTGTAGTTCCTATGAGACCAAACTGCTGATGTCATTGGTCCCTAGGCTTACATACCACTTAATCTAACTTCATCTAACTTAAAGTAATTTACTCTAAGGACAACAAACAGCTTTATTATATTTTGTGATTCATTATCGAGATGTGAAAATGCGAGTAAGCCCTTAGTCTACTCATATTTTTGCAGAGTTGTGCTACCGTATCCTTAATTTATTATCGTGTCAGACCTACTTCACTGCGATTGTGAGGATCAAGGCGATTCTCAGCAGGAGATAAATTAGATGCTTTCGGCGTGGCCATGGGAAAGAGTCGTGTAGCGGGTGCTCGTTTTGAAACAACACAGCTGGTAACATTGTCTCGCATTTTCACAGCCAGTTCGAGGGATCACCGAGAACACAGTGGAAGGTGGAACCCCCCAGCTGCGGACACTAGACCAGCGCGAACTCACCCTAGCGCCTTGGTGGAGATGAGCGGCGTGCGCAGACTGAGGAAGCCGTTGAGGCGGCCCTCCTTGTGGCCGGCGCCGCCCCCGCCGCCCCCGCCGGCACCCGCTTCGCTGGCGTCGTCGGCGTCCCTCTTGCGCTTCCTGCGGTGCCACCAGTAGCACGCTGCCAGGGAACCCCCCAGCACCAGCAGCGCCAGCACTGTAGACGCCACCGCCGTCACGATCACGTCGCGGCGCTCCATCACCAGCTGCAACACGCGCCAGCACCACCAGGATTACTCACACTGCTCACACACATCGTGCAGGAACAAGGATAACAAGTCCTACGTTCGCCTTGTTGCACACACAATAGAGGACGAAAAAACAGAGAAAGCAATTATTGATATAATACACAGTAACTAGAGGGTAAAACTAAGCTGAGGACAATACATTTAGCGACCTTGATTTTCATTTAACTTTAGCTAGCCATTGTATGTTAACAGTCACCGGCCTTCCCACAGTGGTGACACAGGTTCCCGTAAGATCACAGAAGCTGAGTTGTCGGGCTTGGTTAGCACGTGCCTGGCTGACCACCCAGGTCTGCACAGCGTTGTTGGCAACTGGGGCGCAATCAGCCCTTGTGCGGTCGATTGAGGAGCTGTTTGACTGAGAAGAAGCGGCTCCAGTCACGAAAGCTGACAATGGCCACAGGAGTGTTATGCTGACCACATGCCCCTCCATCTCCACATCCAGCGACTCCTATCGGCTGGGGATGACACGACGGCCTCATGATATCGTTGGGGCCCCCGAGCCTTCTTCAGATGGAGTTTGATCTGGTATATTGACAATGTAGCTAAAGTTGAAAATAGCCGTTGCTCGTCGATGACTCTACTCGTAGCAGTCCGTAGGTGGAACTTCAGCAGCTAATGGTAGATACGAGGTGTGGCTAGAAAAAAACCGGACTAGTACTGGTGAAACAATAAAACGAATGCAATAAGGCTGAAAGTCGCGTGGCCTGTCACGTGACTCTCGCTCCGCCTACTGCTCGAGTTTCATCTGCCTCCTGCACTCAGTCTGCCCGTGGCGTCTGTTTTAAGTAGTTGACGTTTTGTCTGTGCGTCGGAAAATGTTGAGTGTACAGAAAGAACAGCATGTTAACATCAAATTTTGTTTCAAACTAGGAAAATCTGCAAGTGAAACGTTTGTAATGTTACAACAAGTTTACGGCGATCATTGTTTATCGCGAACACAAGTGTTTGAGTGGTTTAAACGATTTAAAGATGGCCGCGAAGACACCAGTGATGACACTCGCACTGGCAGACCACTGTCAGCAAAAACTGATGCAAACATTGAAAAAATCGCCGTTTAACAATCAGAGCAGTGTCTGAGTTAACAGGAGTTGACAAGGAAAGTGTCGAACAAGTTTACCGATTTTTTTCAATGTTTGCATCAGTTTTTGCTGACAGTGGTCTGCCAGTGCGAGTGTCATCACTGGTGTCTTCGCGGCCATCTTTAAATCGTTTAAACCACTCAAACACTTGTGTTCGCGATAAACAATGATCGCCGTAAACTTGTTGTAACATTACAAACGTTTCACTTGCAGATTTTCCTAGTTTGAAACAAAATTTGATGTTAACATGCTGTTCTTTCTGTACACTCAACATTTTCCGACGCACAGACAAAACGTCAACTACTTAAAACAGACGCCACGGGCAGACTGAGTGCAGGAGGCAGATGAAACTCGAGCAGTAGGCGGAGCGAGAGTCACGTGACAGGCCACGCGACTTTCAGCCTTATTGCATTCGTTTTATTGTTTCACCAGTACTAGTTCGGTTTTTTTCTAGCCACACGTCGTATGCTATTGGTGCATACTGCTCTGAAAACCTTAGGGGCGAGCCAGATAAAGAGTAACATAACTCATTAACTACTCAATAGTAATGAATGGAAGTGCGGGAGCCTTTTGCCAGATATCTCCCAGGCGTGCAGAGACAACTCGACTTCACATGGCGCGCCGTAAGCGTGACTGAAGCGAAAAATAGGTGTTGCCCCGCAACATGACGCTGGGGAAGGTACGGGAAAAACAAAACAGGGTGTGATAATAGGCGAGCAGTTACGGAGACTGTGGTGGTGTCCTTTTTTACAACTTGGTCACCAGGCAGCATTTGGATGTCTTCACATACGGGGGAGCAGGAGAATCAGAGGAAGCTGGTAGAAAGACGAAGTTTGTCACATGTGGGCCAGGAGGTTGGTGTTGTTCAGAGCACGAATAACAATTTAGTAAGGGTACTGTCCCATTCATCAAGGTGATACATGATTTTATACTGGAAGTAAAGCATTTAACATCCTATTTCGCCTTCCACAACATCTCTTCAGGATTTGAAGTTCTGTCTTTCCTAAGAGAAGAAGGTTATAGAGGAGCAGGCACTATTAGAGAAAACAGAGTTCCCAAATGTAGCCCCGTTTCTTCAACGAAATAGCTATTCAAAAACAAAGAAGATATTTTGAATCATCACTTCACCAGGGTAATGGAGTTATTGTCAAAACATGGGTGGACAATTCAGTGGTTACTGTAGCATCTACCTGAGAAGGAGTGAAACGTACACTGTTCAAAGGGGAAGAACACAGTTCAAGTACTCGTACAACATTCTCAGATTACTGCAGTTCATAATTATCACATGAAGCACTCGCGAGGAGGGATGAAAGCATTGCCATGTACAGAATAAATATTCTAAAACAGAAATGGTGTGGGGCTTTACTTTCTTGGCTGATTGGCATATACGTACTTAACGCCCCTGAAGCTGAAGAAATGAACAGTAACTATGACTACTCATCTTGAATTCAGGAGCGAAATTAGACAAGTATATCTAAGAGTGCCGGCCTCTGTGACCGAGCGGATCTAGGCGCTTCAGTCCGGAACCGCGCTGCAGCTACGGTCGCAGGTTCGAATCATGCCTCGGGCATGGATGTGTGTGATGTCCTTAGGTTAGTTAGGTTTAAGTAGTTCTAAGCCTAGGGGACTGATGACCTCAGATGTTAAACTCCATATTGCTTAGAGCCATTTGAACCATCAGTCAACAGACGAGGTCGGCCTGTACGCTTGTGTGCTGTACGTGTCCCTTGACGCTTCCACTCCATTACCACATCGGAAACAATGGACCTTGGGATGTTTAGGAGTCAAGATTTTAAACATGGCTGGAGCAGCAACTGTTAAAATTCTTCACAATAAAAGGATGACAGCCAAAACAGTTGCAGGATAAAATTTTTTTATTAATTCTTGACCAAGGTTTCGGTACATATAAATATACCTTCATCAGAAGTAAAACTTCTAAAATTACATCATGCAATGGAGAATAATAAAACAATTATGCCAAAGGCGTCGTCAGTAATTAACACATCATCTCCATTTGTACAACATGTGTAATGGTCGCAGGGTCAAAGCGAACAGTTTAGCACCATTACTTCGCCTATGATGTGTTAATTACTGACGACGCCTTTGGCATAATTGTTTTATTATTCTCCATTGCATGATGTAATTTTAGAAGTTTTACTTCTGATGAAGGTATATTTATATGTACCGAAACCTTGGTCAAGAATTTTAATAAAAAATTTTTATCCTGCAACTGTTTTGGCTGTCATCCTTTTATTGTGAATGTTTAGGAGTGTGGAAATCTCTCGTACAGACGTATGACACAATTGACGCCCAATCACCAGAGCACGTTCGAAGTCCGTGAGTTCCGCGGAAAGCCCCATTCTGCTCTCTCACGATGTCTAAAGACTACTAAGGTCACTGATATGGAGTACCTGGCAGAAGATGGCAGCAAAATGCAAGTAATATGAAACACGTATCTTTTTCGGGTATCCGGATACTTTTGATCACCTAGTGTAGTTTAATGTAAGTTAGTTTTAGAACAGAAATACAAATTTTTTCATGGATTACAATGTTAACCTTATTATTTTTATTTTAAGAAACTTTGTTGCACATAATGATGATAAATCTGGTTACATAGTATAATGGTTTCAGTTTCTTCCAGTTTTTAGTCTCGTCACAAATCAGATCATGTATTACTTGACAATACTTTATAGAAATAAATAACAAACGTGAAGGGCTAAGTTACATGATTTTTAAGACGAAAGTAACTTATCACTTAATGCTCCATGGTTGCTTCCGTGCCACAGTTTCAGGCTAGGGGTTCGATTGATGCTAAACACGTCTTTTGGTTGACTGCCTTTAAGGAAAATATAGACGGGCCATATTTTACAGCAATGTGTGGCCGCAGTAGTGTTGCTGTCAAAACTGCTGTCGTTTTGCTAAGGGAACAGGCTGTTGCAGACGAGCCCATACCCCGCTATAGCTATTAAGTGAGGCAACTGTTCCCGATCTGAAGTCGCCATTTGCTGGGGCGAATATGAGTATTGGCCTTGGGATTTGAGGTGCATGAATGACAACGAAAGAAAACTGAAGAATAAAATAAAATTATTTTTACTCCTCATTGCTACTGGGTAATAAATCCTTATTAGATTCATGTACGAGTAGTTTTCTTGTCTTTCGTATCAAGATTGCCTTAAACGAAGGGAAGTTAGCCCTACATATATCTACTGATGAATGTAGGGTTCGTTACTTTGAAGTAGGAGCGAAACGCAGTCAGATATCGACCCAGGATAGTTGCACGAAACTTAGAAAGTAACATAAGGCGAGATGATAGTGCCACTACGGCAGTGTTACTAGGCACGGTTTTCCGTAATTCCTTCGCCAAAGAAGACGAAGTGTATATTCCAGAATTGAAATCAAGAACAACTGCCGACATGAGTAACATAGACGCAGATATCCGCAGTGTAGCGAAGCAGCTTAAATCACTTAATAAAGACACCGCCTCCACTCCAGACTGTATATGAGTTAGGTTCCTGCCAGAGTACCCTTATACAGTAGCTCCATACTTAGCAGTCACATAAAACTGCTAGCTAGTCGAAAGATCCGTGCCTAAGAGTGGAAAATTGCACAGACCATACCAACATCCAAGAAAGGAGACAGGAGTAATCTGACGCATTACCGACCCATATCGCTGACTCTAGTAGTATTCTGGAACATATACTGTTTCGAACATTACGAATTACCTCGAAAAAAACGACATATTGACCAATAGCCAATACTGATTCAGAAAATATCGTTCTTCTGAAACAAAAGAAGCTCTTTATTCTCAAGAAATAATGAGTCTTACCATAGGGGATGTCAAAACGATTCCATATTTCGAGATTTCCGAATATCTTTTGAAGCCATTTATCACAAGCGACTTCTAATCACATTGCGTGTATATGCAGTATCGTCTCAGTAGTGAGACTGAATTCGGAGTTTCCTGTCAGATAGATCACAGTTCGTAGTAACTGACGGGAAGTCATAGAATCCAACAGAAATAGTAGTTTGAGTTCTCCACGAATATTCTGTAGAACTTCTACTGCTCCTAATCTACATAAATGACTGAGGAGACAATCTGAACAGTCATCTTAGAAGCTGTCATTTACCGTCTCGGAAAGTCATGGGATCATCAAAACCAAATGCAAAACTATTTAGACAAGGTATTTGTATGGTGCGAGAAGTGGCTAATGACTGTAAATAATGAAAAGTGTGAAGTCATTTACATGAGTATTAAAAGAAATTCGCTAAATTTCGGTTAGACGATAAATGACACAAAGCAAATTCAACTAAATACATTCGAATTAAATTTATGAATAACTTAAGCTGGAACGATCACGTACATGAAGCCGTTGGGAAAGCGAGCCAAAGAAGGCGATTTATAGACAGAATATTTAGAAAATGCAACATATCTGCTAAAGACATTGCCTACAGTACGCTTGTCCAACAGCTTCTGGAGTATTGCTGTGCGGCGTGGTATCTGCGCCGGAGAGAATTGACGGAGGATATCGGAAAAAAAGGAGGGCAGCCCGTTTTGCACTATCGCGAAATAGCAGAGGGAGTACCACGGATATGATAACGCCAATCATTAGAACAAAGGCGTCTTTCGTTGTAGCAGGATCTTCTCGTGAGAAGTCAATCAACAAGTCCCTCCTCCGAATGCGAAAATATTTTGTTGGGACCGACCTACATAGGGAGATATGGCCATCATAATAAAACAGGACACATCAGAGCTTGCACGCAGAGATTTACGTGTTTGTTACTCGAGCGAGTTTTTCGTTCAAATGGTTCAAATGGCTCTGGGCAATATCGGACTTAACATCTGAGGTCATCAGTCCTCTAGAACTTAGGGCTACTTAAACCTAACTAACCTAAGGACTTCACACACATCAAGCCCGAGGCAGGATTCAAGCCTGCGATCGTAGCGGTCGCGCGGTTCCAGACTGAAGCGCCTAGAACCGCTCGGCCACACTGGCCGGCGAGCTTTTCGTGAGTGGCACGGTTACAAAAATAACTTGGAGATGTTCCGATGAAACCTGTGCCAGGCACTTAAACATCAAGTGCAGAGTAATCTTGTGGATGTAGATTGTAATATCGATTACTATTTGTTTTACTCTCTCTTTTCCTGGCACATAGCCTGCGTCTACGTTTTGCTCTTCTGAGTCGTTAATTTATTTTTTGTTACTATCTACCTCCCTTTCCTCAATTGTAACGTCTTTGTCCTTCAATAGCTTGCACATGAATAATTGTAATCTCCAGTATAACTTGAACTAGCTACTTCATTTTCACAGTTGTTTCTAACAGGGATAGAGTGACCTTATGAATGTCATTAGCGTCTGTGTGTGTGTGTGTGTGTGAATTCCTAAGAGACCAAACTGCTGAGGTCATCGGTGCCTAGACTTACACACTATTTAAACTAACTTATGCGAAGAACAACACACCCACCCATGCCCGAGAGAGGACTCGAACCTCTGGCTGGAGGGGCCGCGTAATCCGTGACATAGCGCCGTAGACCGCATGGCCAATCCGCGCGGCCTTTTGCGTCTGTTAAGTCATTCTGTATACGAGGTATTATCAGGTATATGACATAATTTACGAAGTGCAAACACAGAGTAACCCTGAAAATGGCGGTTCTGTATGGCAACGTCACACTAGTGCTAGTGAGCGGTCTGGTTATGTTTAGTAAGTTAATGCATGCAGGCAGCTGTCGACGTATTGCTGATCTATTGCACATGTTGTCCGTCAATTATGCCGAATATTTCGTATGACCGGGTCATATCTGTCTCTGTCCGTATCTGTAAATGCTACACTAATTACTCTCGCTCTCAGCCTTGGTTCCTGTTTCTCACCGCTGACAGTGCAGCAATGCCAAGAACGCATACCTCAATATTATTTCTCTTCAATTGGAAAATTGGCGCACGAACTTACAAGCAGTCGACTTGTTCGTTGTCTACAGGAACGTAGAAGTCGGCAAACGAGACAATCATGAATGCCATAAAAATGATATGATTCTCTACAACCAGTGTTACAGAACACAGAAAATATGTTATACGAAAACCGGAAGGATATTCTTTCTGCTATTGTAATTTCAGATTTGCAGTTGTAAGCCATAACTAGTACATTTTACGGGGGCGTGCTGAAGATCAACGCCTCAACACATTTTTGGTGAAAACTCTTAAAGCTTCTAAAACAAACCAAACGTTAATAATGTCCTGCATCTATATTCCTCATGTCTATATACGAGTTTTTGCTGCCCTCTCCCGCTAGAGGGTTGGGAATTGCGGCGGGTAACATGACGGTGTGTAACTGTAGCTTTGTCGGTGCGTGAAAAATAGCGTGCTGTAATCGGGTTTCGAATTCGAAGAGTTCGTCCACACATGGAGTACCCTCTCCATGAGCATTACAATGCCACACCTCAAAAGAGCGCTGCGCCGTCCGCAACAATCTGACACCTTGGGCCTACTGTCATCCATCATCCAGTCCCGGCTTTGGCCTATCCGATTTTCATCTGTTCCAGAACACCGAGGAATTCCCTTTGATAGTGACGAAGTGGTGCAAACAGAGGTGAGATTGTTGGTGCATCAACAAAGTCAGAGATTCTGCAGTGACTGTATCAAGAAACTGGTCTCTCGGTGGGAGAAATGTAGTCGTCGCCAATGTAACTATGTCGGGAAATAAACATGTAGACATGAAGAAAAAAGAAGTCGAATTTTGGAACGTTTGTTTTATTTAGAGAGTTTTAAGGGCATCCACATACGAAATTCGGAGGCATTGCTTCTCAGGACACCCATGTACATAGATTCTTAATATAACTAAACTCTTTTTTCACGGACAGCAACTTGCCTACAACATTTATTTTTATTTTGTTTTATTTATTTATTTTTTTAGTACGTTGTTTGTATACATTACTTGTCACATTCCTCTGATCGTAGCTGTGTAATTGTATCGCATTTCTGGAATTAATGGTTGCTTCACTGCACTTGTGGACTAAATAAGGTATTAAAAAAGATATAACTATGCATTCCTTGGGTCATTCCACCAAATCATTACAGGCGTCTTTTAGCAAGACGCATATCGATGAGACGTGGACTTTCTCTTCATCACATTCCTATGTGAATCAACACTATCAACAAAATGGTTCAAATGGCTCTGAGGACTATGGGACTTAACATCTGAGGTCATCAGTCCCCTAAAACTTAGAACTACTTAAACCTAACTAACCTAAGGACATCACACACATCCATGCTCGAGGCAGGATTCGAACCTGCGATCGTAGCGGTCGCGCGGTGTGAGACTGAAGCGCTTACAACCGCTCGGCCACACCGGCCGGCACTAATCAGCAACTTAAAGGTGATCGCCTATCCGATTGTACCTAGTATACACTCTTTCCTGGTCGTATTGATCTAACCAATTCTCGATCAAACTGCTTTTAAATAATTCAAAATACGATTTTTAGTACTCTGTAATAGACATGTATCCAGCAACAGTCCGCGAGTTAAAAGCTTCAGCAGTCTGCATACTTAACAAAGAGTCCAACTACAAAGCGCAATTTCTCTTTTTCTTCTTTCCCGTGAAATGCAAATGTAAGAAAGCAGCACTGAGCTTCAGCAGCTCGCTTTCGTCTATTTCGTGGCCATGTTGTGAATCTTGTAATCACTTCTGCCTTTCGAGTGTATTGCAGAAACATTGCAAGGTAATAGTGTCTGGCAATGACGTGGCTGTAATTCGTGTGACCGTAATGTTGCAGCACAACGTTTCTGTCCTATATCGTTAGCAATATGCAATATTTACGACCGGCGCGACCGTTGTTTTACTCATGCTGTGACACACAACGTGATAGACACAGCGCATTTAGTAAGTGATCAGGTGACATATAGCAACATAGTGTATGTGTCAACACTGAATATTAGCGAAGAATGATGTCATCGAGGAATTGTCGATTGATTATAGAAACAAACGGCACGTTTTGTTCACGTGTAACTTAACTGTAATTATTTTCTGCCTTTCTTTGAGCAAAAAAGTCAATTCATAATAGTAGAGGAGAAAGTTTAGTATGATAATGAAAACGTGAGACAACCTTTGTGACGATGTTTAATTAATACGTTCGGGTATTAGTATGAAATGATGCAAGGAAACCACGAACCCGCTTTCTATAGCAATTGCACGACCTCGAAAGACAATTTAACTATTGATCCTAAGCTGGTATGGTCAGATATCACCGAAGCACAATTTATCCACAAACCCATATATAAAGAACCCTACATCAAACAAACTATTTGTAGATTAATTTTATTACTGTGATACAATAGAGGAAACAAATTTAGTTGAAGAGTCGTCGGACAGAACTGACTCCACTGGATTGTCTTCTTTTACATTCAAAAATTATTCAGATCCATATCACATTATGAGAAATACACTGAAGAGCCAAGAAACTGGTACATATGCCCCCGCAAGCACGCACAAATGCCGCAACACGACGTGGCATGGACTCGACTAATGTCTGAAGTGGTACTGGAGGGAATTGTCACTATGAATCCTGCAGGGCTATCGATAATTCCGTAAGAGTACGAGGGGGTGATCTCTTCTGAACAGCACGTTGCAAGGCATCCGAGATACGCTCAATAACATTCATGTCTGGGCAGTTTGGTGGCCAGCCGAAGTATTTAAACTCAGCCACTACGTAGCAATTCTGGACGTGTAGGGTGTTGCATTGTCCAGCTGGAATTGCCCTCGTCCGTCGGAATGCACAATGGACATGAATGGATGCAAGTGATCAGACAATACACTGGCGTACGTGTCACTTGTCAGAGTCGTATCTAGAAGTAGCACGCGTCCCGTATCACTCCAACTGCACACACCCCTCATCATTACAGAGCCTCCTCAAGCTTGAACAGTGCGCTGCTGACATGTGGGGTCCATAGATTCATGAGGAGGTCTCCATATCCGTACACGTCCATCCGCTCGATACAATTTTCAACGAGACTAGCCCGACCAGGCAACATGTTTCCGGTCATCAACAGTCCAATGTCGCTGTTGACGGGCCCAGGCGAGGCATAAAGCCTTGTGTCGTGCAGTCATCAAAGGTACACTAGCGGGCATTCGGCTCCGAAGGCCCACATCTATGATGTATCGTTGAATGGTTCGCACGCTGACACTTGTTGATGGCCGAGCACTGAAATCTGCAGCAATTTGCGGAAGGGTTGCTCTTCTGTCGGAGATTATCACGGTATGGTTGTCAAATAGTAGTACGGGAAAATCCCCACTTCATCGCTATCTCGGAGATGCTCTGTTCCATTAATCATGCACCGACAGTAACACCACGTTCAAAATATCTTAAATCTTGATAATTTGCCATTGTAGTAGCAATAACCAATCTAACAACTGCGCCAGACACTTGTTGTCTTAGATAGTCGATGGCGACCGTGGCGACGCATTCTGACTTATTACATATATCTGTATTTGAATATGCATGCCTATACCAATTTCTTTGGTGCTTCAGTGCACTATATATAGTACAAACTACATTGTTATACACTTTCGTACTGTTAGTAAGAGTAATGCGCGCAGTAAGTGAAAGGCTGCAGTAAACTTCTTCACAAGTAGTTCGCCGTATACAAAGAACAAAGACTAATAAACGACATAATATATCCATTTAAAATCGTAGACTCTATTACCGTGACTGGATCCGTATAACTGGAAGGTAGGGAACGTTATTCCTAGACATGAATTTCATTTACGGATTTGACCTAGTACCTGAACCGGAGGAAAAGTGCTACATCCAATCACCTCGTACAACAGATCTCTCATAATTTTACTAATTGTATGTACGGTAACAATACCTCCTTTATGCAGTTACTTCTGTATCTACATTTCTACGCAAATACTCCGCAAGTCACCAGGTGGTGCATGGCAGTACACCTCAAGGTCATACTTGCTCCCTGCAGTTCACCGGCACTAAGCGCTGTGATTTGCCCGTTCCACCTTTGCCTTGTTGCGCATGCACACGTAAGAGTGCAGTATTGGGAGGTTATCTGGAAAGTAATCACGAAACGTTCGTTTACTGTAACGTTATTCAGACATACTAGAAAAAAACTGGTATTACAGAACCAGAGTGCATTTATTCTGACTCACATATTTCCTACTACCGGGATACCCATTAACTATATTCTCCTTTCAAACAGAATTTGTAATGCAGTAGGATGCATACTGAATCATTAGTGGAAATCGTGTGAGCAGTTATATCACGCAAAAGATAAATAACAGAACGGAAAAAAAATAATTTTATTAATTGAAGTACCGCTGCATATGTGGTATAATGTGACGACAGTCACTACAGCTGTTCTTTATCGTGGCAGAATACGGGACCGCTGGGTGCCCTAGCGGCCGTTGAGTGAACAACTTGCGCGAAGTACATAGAAGCACCACTGGAGTCGCTGCTGTCGAGTACATCTGGCGCATCACAGATGGCGGGAAGTGCTGCGGTAACGCTGTCAATACGAAAATAAGAAGTGAGAGAGCGCACAGAGGGTAATCTCACATATAAAATACTATACTGTATGCAAATGTGAGACATATAGCAGCAGAGGTAATCCTGCAACGACGGCAGAACTGACAAACCTGTGCCCACCATCTCCTGTAAAACTACATTACCACAACTCTTTATATTCAGATTAAGCAAATGTTTGTAACTAGGTCTAATAAAAATTATAATTGAAACAACATTGAAAAATATGACTTACAGCTACATGTTTGATATAAAATATTGCACACAAAAATTTCAGTGTGTAATTGTAATAAATAAAGAGTTGTACAAATTTTTAAAGCAAGAATGTATAGAAAATTGTTTGTAACAGCTCCTCTACATTGTGTTTAGTATGATGTATAATGAACAACTGATTTTATTTGTTCGTCATTAACTCTTATCAATAGAAGATAAATTAGTAATTAGAAAGGAAGTATAAAAGGCTATCGTTAAGATTGAAAAACATCCATTCCTTACCTTGGTTTCAGCGACTGAATTTGTCACTGAAATCAAGTTTTGGTAGCTGTGTCGTATTCCATAGTCAACAGACCTAAATTTGACACATTGCCTTCACCCACGGTCATTTTGTTTTTAATATGTATTTTCTTTGAAGAAGCCATCAAAATATCCAAATGAGAACGTGAAACTTGAAATCAGCTATTCGTCAAAAGCAAACCTACATTTTTCAAGATAAGATGCAGAGCTTTCATTTGAGGCTTTTTCCTGACAGGAAATGTTATATATGTGGGATTTGTTTTCCATTTCACTTATTACTGTCCAAAGTACTTTTAAGCTCTGTGGGTCAAACAGTCTCACTCCAGTTCTGTCACCAGAAAACGGCGTAACTTGGAAACCTTCGGTCAAACTGCATATTTGCTTCAACACCCGCTAGTCGACCTTCCGGAGCCTTCAACAGTACCTTACCGAAGTAACGGTAAGTACTACATTGTTGAGATTAGTTGTTGAGATTCGTAGGCGGTAACTGTGTGAAATAAGCGCACTTTTGCTAGATAAACTATATTAGTGACAGACGTCTCTTCGGTAACAGTTGCGTCTTTATGATGCTACTTCCACATCTATATATACACATATACTCCAAAAATCCACCTTACGCAGGATGGCGGAGTGTACCATGTGTCACCACTAGTCACTTCCTTCCTGTTCCACTCGCAAATGGAGCGATGCAAAAGCGACGGTCTGTATGTCTCTCTACGAGACGTCATTCTCTTGTATTTCGTTCGCAGTCTCTCGGCGCAATGTATTTGTGTGGCAGTAGAATCGTTTTGGTGTCAGCTGTAACTGTTGTTTCTGTAAATGTTTTTAAGGGTATTTTACGAAAATAACATTGTATTGTATGTATTGTATGTTAACCGGGGACCTAGAAACGACGGAGAAGCTCCGTTCCCGCCACAGCCGCAGTGTTCCACAACCCCACGACGCCTACCGCAGTCCACTTCACCCCTCCGCCGCCACACCCACGAATGGTGGGTTATTGTGCGCTTCGGTCCCCGATGGACTCCCCAGGGAACGTTTCACACCAGACGAGTGTAACCCCTATGTTTGCGTGGTAGAGTAATGGTGGTGTACGCGTACGTGGAGAACTTGGTTGCGCAGCAATTTCCGACATAGTGTAACTGAGGCGGAATAAGGGGAACCAGCTCGCAATCGCCGAGGCAAATGGAAAACCGCCTAAAAACCATCCACAGACTGGCCGGTGCACCGGACCTCGACACAAATCCGGCGGGCGGATTCCCGCCCGGAAAGCCGTGCGTTAAACCGCCCGGAAAGCCGTGCGTTAGACCGCACGGCCAACCTGCAGGGTTACGAAAAGAACATAGTTTTCCCTCCAAGGATTCGCATATCTACATCTACATCTACATCATTACTCTTCAATTCACATTTAAGTGCTTGGCAGAGGGTTCATCGAACCACAATCATACTCTCTCTCTACCATTCCACTCCCGAACAGCTTCTGGGAAAAACGAACACCTAAACCTGTTCGAGCTCTGATTTCTCTTATTTTATTTTGATGATCATTCCTATCTAGGTTGGGCTCAACAAAATATTTTCGCATTCGGAAGAGAAAGTTGGTGACTGAAATTTCGTAAATAGATCTCGCCGCGACGAGAAACGTCTTTGCTTTAATGAATTACATCCCAACTCGCGTATCATATCTGCCACACTCTCTCCCCTATTACGTGATAATACAAAACGAGCTGCTCTTTTTTGCACCCTTTCGATGTCCTCTGTCAATCCCACCTGATAAGGATCCCACACCGCGCAGCAATATTCTAACAGAGGACGAACGAGTGTAGTGTAAGCTGTCTCTTTAGTGGACTTGTTGCATCTTCTAAGTGTCCTGCCTTCCCCACAATATTATCTATGTGGTCTTTCCAACTGAAGTTGTTCGTAATTTTAACACCCAGGTATTTAGTTGAATTGACAGCCTTGAGAATTGTAGTATTTATCGAGTAATAGAATTCCAACGGATTTCTTTTGGAACTCGTGTGGATACCTCACACTTTTCGTTACTTAGCGTCAACTGCCACCTACCACACCATACAGCAATCTTTTCAAAATCGCTTTGCAACTGATACTGGTCTTCGGATGACCTAACTAGACGGTAAATTAAAGCATCATCTGCGAACAACCTAAGAGAACTGCTCAGATTGTCACCCAGGTCATTTCTATAGATCAGGAACAGCAGAGGTCCCAGGACGCTTCCCTGGGGAACACCTGATATCACTTCAGTTTTACTCGATGATTTGCCGTCTATTACTACGAACTGCGACCTTCCTGACAGGAAATCACGAATCCAGTCCCACAACTGAGACGATACCCCGTAGGCTCGCAGCTTGATTAGAAGTCGCTTTTGAGGAACGGTGTCAAAAGCTCTCCCGAAATCTAGAAATACGGAATCAACTTGAGATCCCCTGTCGATAGCTGCCATTACTTCGTGCGAATAAAGAGCTAGCTGCGTTGCACAAGAAACCATGCTGATTACGTATCAATAGATCGTTCCCTTCGAGGTGATTCATAATGTTTGAATACAGTATATGCTCCAAAACTCTACAGCAAACCGACGTCAATGATATAGATCGGTAGTTCGATGGATTACTCCTACTACCCTTCTTAACCACTGGTGCGACCTGCGCAATTTTCCAATCTGTAGGTACAGATCTATCGGTGAGCGAGCGGTTGTATATGATTGCTAAGTAGGGAGCTATTGTATCAGCGTAATCTGAAAGGAACCTAATCGGTATACAATCTGGACCTGAAGACTTGCCCGTATCAAGCGATTTGAGTTGCTTCGCAACCCCTAAGGTATCTACTTCTAAGAAACTCATGCTAGCAGCTGTTCGTGTTTCAAATTCTGGACTATTCCAGTCGTCTTCCCTGGTGAAGGAATTTCGGAAAACTGCGTTCAATAACTCCGCTTTAGTGGCACAGTCGTCGGTAACAGTACCATCGGCACTGTGCAGCGAAGGTATTGACTGCGTCTTGCCGCTTGTGTACTTTGCATACGACCAGAATTTCTTCAGATTTTCTACCAAATTTCGAGGCAATATTTCGTTGTGGAACCTATTAAAGGCATCTCGCATTGAAGTCCGTGCCAAATTTCGCGCGTCTGTAAATTTTAGCCAATCTTCGGGATTTCACGTTCTTCTGAACTTTGCATGCTTTTTCCGTTGCCTCTGCAACAGCGTTCGGACCTGTTTTGTGTACCATGGGGGATCAGTACCATCTCTTACCAGTTTATGAGGTATATCTCTCAATTGCTGTTGCTACTATATCTTTGAATTTGAGCCACATTTCGTCTACATTTGCATAGACAGTTCGGAAGGAATGGAGATTTGATTTGACGAAGCATCTCCATATGTTGATGAAACTTACCTGTAAAAAACCTGGAAACATAGCTCTGAATTGATTCGATACCTTCCCTTAACCCGATACGGTGGGAGTCCAATTTCCTATGTACTCGAGCAGTAGTTGAGTATGTGCTGCACTAGTGTTGTGTGTGCGGTTTCCCTTATAGATCAACTGCAATTTCCAAAATTTATCCCAATAAACTGGCGTCCTCACGCGCTCTTTCAATTTCGTATCGCTTTCCAACGTTACGCCCAGATATTCAATCGACGTGTCAGCGTTAAGCAGCACACCGTTAATACTGTAAGTGATAGTCAAATGAAAATGAGACAGATGGAAAAAATAAGTAAATTGTCTGTTATTTGAACAGCAATCGCCGTATTTGTTAATAAATTAATCCCAGTGTGAGACAAGATGGACAGTGCCTTCATGAAAAAAATGTTTTCTTTACCCTTTTTTGCACCTCTTCATCCAAAGCAAATCGACTGCCACGAATGTCTCTCTTCAGCGCTCTAAAAATGTGGACTTCACATGCGGAGAGACCGTGACTCTGTGGAGGATGTGTAAGGGCTCCCCAGTGGAACTTCGACAGTTTGCTCTAAACCACGTCGGGATCATGTGTGTCGGCATTTTGTTGGCTTGTTGTTTCCACTAAGCTGCAAGACTTTTGCTGTGAATCCTTTACACATCCTCCATGAATTCCCGATCCCTCCCCCATGCAATTTCCACACTTTTGAAGCCCTGAAGAAAGACGCTCGTGTCCGTCGATTTGCTTCGGACGAAGTGGTGCACGCCTGCGTACAACCATGGTTCCGCAGGCAGCCACAAAAATTTTTCCATGATAGCATTGATTGTCTTGTCTCACAGAGAGATAAATGTATTAATAGCTACGGCGATTACTTATGAAATAATAAATCGTTTACTTGCTTTTTTCCATCTGTCTCGTTTTCATTTGGCCGCCCACTACACAGTGTGTTCAGAAGGAGCCTGAAAAGCTTACCAGAGCGCTGGAAGGTGGGTCGCGCAATATAATAACTGTTAAGAAAAAAATCGATACTTTACGCCGTTTCTGAGTTAATTATCAGTAAAGTTAGGCAATCTGGTCGTTACGCGTTCAAATTCACACCTGCCGCAAGAGACGGTGTAGCCAAACGCGTGCTATGTTTGATTTCCTAAAATGGAGCAAGAGAGGGATAGTAAAACAGGACATGGGACCGTAATAAAGATCAAACCTGAGCCAACGGCTCAGGAGTCTCGTGAGCTATCATCTATGCTGCGAGAATAACTGGCACAAACTGTATATAGCGGACTGCTCGAGTGTTCTCGCGCAAGGTTGTGATTGTTCAACTTACTGCTAATAACCTCGGAAACAGGCCAATGAATAGAAATTTTTTTCTTAACAACTATTTATCAGCACAACCAATAATGCAACAATTTATAAGTTTTTCAGACATTTTCTCGACTGCCCGGTATATTCAAACATTATAATGATGTTTTCCGATCCATCTG
The DNA here is from genome assembly GCF_023898315.1 of Schistocerca nitens. Taxonomy (NCBI): domain Eukaryota; kingdom Metazoa; phylum Arthropoda; class Insecta; order Orthoptera; family Acrididae; genus Schistocerca; species Schistocerca nitens. The sequence goes on along the minus strand of NC_064622.1, from coordinate 378,586,862 downwards.
TAGTTCTATTTTCACAATTTTCTTAACAACGAAGTATTTTCAAATAATCTCTCATCCTCAGCTCCATCTCCTTAGGGGTAGAATTTTTTCTTCATTCAGAGCAAGCTGTCATTCGTACTTTGGTGGACTGCCAGTGTAGAAATGCCACAGTAACAACGCCGTGCATTTACTGTCGCGGACCAAGGTAAAAACTTCCTCTCGTACAGACGGATTAGGTGATCTCACGTACTTCCCTCAGTTCATTCATAAACCATTTTTCTTTCTTAATTTTTCCCTGGTCAGTTTTTGCGCCAGTTCTGTGCCTGCGCCAATGGCTAGGGGCCTAACACATCATCCCGACGGTGCGGTCCTGAATACCAACAAAACAGTCACAAACAATGTCCTGTCTTTCTTTCATTTAGATTTCAATGTCTTCCTAGTTAATGAACAGTGTCTCAGCGTTAGAAATGTGGTGCTACAGACGAATAAAAATTGGGTTGGGGGATAGAATAACTAATCAATTGCTACCAAACGTGCTCGTACCGGAAGGCAAGGGATGCCCCCCCCCCTCCCCTCGCCTATTGATTTAAAGGTCGGTATTACGAAGGCTTTTAACAGGTTCATAACTTCAACTTCTTTATGACTACTTAAAAAACATTAAAAATATTCCAAAGTCCAGGCTGTCCCCCTGAAAACTATCCAAACAGTCGTATGCGCATCCTCAAGTGGTACTGAACAGAACTGTGGAAAAAAAATTTGTGGCGCAACTTGACTATGAGGCTAGTTAGGCTGGTAGAACACATCATGAGGCATAGTGGAATCCTCACTTGTAGAGGGAGACCAGTACATTAAGAGCGCTCAAACAGATGCCGGTTAAAAATGGTTCAAATGGCTCTGAGCACTATGGGACTTAACATCTGAGGGCATCAGTACCATAGAACGTAGAACTACTTAAACTTAACTAACCTAAGGACATCACACACATCCATGCCCGAGGCAGGATTCGAACCTGCGACCGTAGCAGTCGCGCGGTACCAGACTGAAGCGCTCAGAACCGCTCGGCCACACCGTCCGGCAGATGCAGCTTCCAATAGTTATGCAGAGACGAAGCATCCCTCAGACAGAAGATGACAGAAATAGAAAGTAATAAATATATAATTTTGCCATTTGTTTTCATGAATTAAAGCGATTCGCTGTTTCCTTCTTGTTATTGCATTGAAGAGGGAGAGGGTACATTACTTTCTGGCGTGAATAGGCATATATGAGCGATAACATTAATGACGCTGCGAATTCTAATGTTTAACAGTACAAATCTTTATCTCAATGTAATGTTAAAGACAGTGTAACGCAGTTTCTCCAAACAGAGCATGGTACTTGTACAAAGTTAGTAAATGACGTTAGTATTAATTTATTGGCTGTGCTAACGGTCGTGAACGCACCATTCACGATCAGATGGTATTACCATTTATATAAATATGCAGGTAACCAGTACAAGCATACACATCAGAATTACGCACATAGTGTCGAAAATTCATGAGCATTGTACACAATTAAATGAGCTGTCCGTACACTCTAAGGTAAATTCATCGGTAAGCAATGCACGTCCGTACACATTCAGCTACACAGAGTCTGGCTAGCTACAATTGGAATGAATGGACTTTATGTTTCAACGGAATGATTCCAAACTTTCCCTCATTCAATTTAGAAACACAGTAGGTAACATAAATGCGTATGGCCGGATGTGAATTTGAACTTGACTCCATCAGAATGCAATTCGTACACCTAAACCGCTCAACCACCGTACCTCATTGGAACAGAAGCGCATTAGATTTATAGCCCAAGAAGCGTGTAACAGGCGTTATATTTTTATAGTTGCTGATTGAAGCCGAAATTTATTTATAAATTCATATGGGAAGTTTTCTTTTACAAGGATCATTGAACTACAAATGCATTAACACTACTTCGTGTCGAAATTCTACCTGGCTGTGCATTGGAACACTATCGACAGGTTTTAATTGTTTCATTTTTGATGTAACAACCTGTATCCTTTAACCCCACCATTTTTGCTTTCATGCAACTGAATCATATGGAAATACCAAACGTCACATGATTTACATCTACATCTACACAGATACTCTACAAGTCACCACATGGTGCGTTGGGGAGGGTACCACCACCAGTACTACTCATTTAGTTATTTCCTATCCTGCTCCACTCTTAAACAGAACTAGGGAAAGAATACTATTTATATGCGTTCGTATGAGCGTTAATTTTTCGTTTATTATCTTCGGGGTCCTGATGCGCAATGTACGTTGCTGACAGTAGAACTGTTCGACACTCAACTCCAAATGCCGGTTTTCTGAATTTTCTCAATAGTGTTTCTCAAAAAGGACGTCGCCTTCCATTCAGAGATTCCCATTTGAGTTCTCTAAGCATCTGTGTAAGACTTACGTGTTGTTCGAACCTACCGGTAACAAATCTGCAGGCGCCTCCGAAGTGCTTCGAAATCTTCCTTTAATCCGATCTAGTACGTATCCCAAACAGTCGAGCAGCCCACAACAATAGCTCGCACTAGCGTCGTATATGTAGTCTCCTTTAGAGATGAACCACACTTTCCCAACATTCTCCAATTAAACCGAAATCGACAATTCGCCTTCCCTGGTACAGCCTTCACGTGCTCGTTCCACTTCATATCGCGTTGCAACGTTACGTCCAGATATGTAAACGACGTAACTGTGTCGATATGGACACTACTAATGGTTTATCCGAACCTTACTGCTTTCTTTTTCCTACTCATCCACATTAGCTTACGTTTTTCCACATTTAGAACTTGCTGCCATTCATCACATCAACTAGAAATTTTGTCTAAATCATCTAGTAAACACCTACAGTCACTAAACGTGTGAAGATAGTGTTTATTCGCAGTATTATTTCTTTTTGTTTTTTTTTGTTTTGTTTGCGTCACTACAGCATGGGAAAGTTATATGTATATTTGCCATTTCACGTGATTGCTTTATAGTAAAGTCTATTACTATTTATCACTTTTATTATGTAATGCTACCTATTTACTACATACCTGTTTGTTTTTGGGAGGGAAATATTTTAATTTCGTGTAAAACTTTGTGGTAACAGTACTAAATTCAACCACTATACGAGAGGCAGAGAGCGACTCATAAATCGATAGTCGGAAGTCGAACAAAAGTGCGTCAGTGTGAGAGTTCATGTGGTCGCAGAGGTCGTACTGGGTCTGTGACTCTGTGTCGTGTCACAATCGAAAGCTTGCTAACTGCTTACCAATACTTAACTTTCGAACATTGCATGTACTTAATTGTATTAACAACATATCATTCAGATTCTGATAGTGTGAATTTCACGAAATGATACAGGCTAAACTGACAATGAACGTGAGTAAAGGCCATGATTGCTGTCTAGCTAAATTCAATTCACTGGTATGGCATGAGTTACAGAAAATCGACCAGTTCTATTTGCAAGCTATATATGTATAAAAGAAAAGTCTTGATAGACTCATCATCGCTCATTACGAACCGCTAAGAGTAGGAACTTGACATTTTGAAACGGTGCTGATCATAGGCTTGAAGGCACCGTTCAGTAAGGTATTGTTCGAAATTCCACCCCTAAGGAGATGGAGTTGAGGATGAGAGATTATTTGAAAATACGTCGTTATTAAGGAAATTTTGAAAATAGAAGTATAAAAAGTAGAATTTGGTTTCTCAGTCAGATATGAAAAAATGATTTCTGAGAATTTAACCAATAAGTGGTAAAATAGTTATTTTTTTGAAACTAAGTAATTATTAAAGTACTATCAAAGCAGTTTTAGATCTACATCTATCAAAATTGGTTTTTACTGCCCGTACATGCATTTAAAAAAAAGAATGTGTTTCAGTATTTTGGAAATTCGACCACTATGGAGGAGAAATACATGATGAACACTGTCACGAAATTGTTTCAGTACGAAAGCATTTTCACAACTAAATCTAAAAATCATTATATTTGGCTTCTCGGTTCCGAATAAACAAGTGCATTAAATCTGTACAGCTATTTTAAAGCTGTTAATTGATATTTTATACAATATTTAAGTAATTCCACGCTTGTAAAGAGATGTTTTATGTATAACTATTTTTAAGTTACTATTGTACTTTGTTTTTTTACGTTTTGACGATTATGTGAACCCATTTTATACTGATTGGTTGACGTGAGGTGGAGAGAGAACAGTTAGGCCGAGCATCTTCGTATTTAAGCGTATGCTCGTCACTTGCTGCCACCAGTTGACATCACGGCAACTGAGAAGAGTGCTCCACCTACCATCTTCGAAGGATGCCCTGGGTATAACACGTCTTATTGTATTTTATCCTTATAAGCATTTTGTCCTATTTTATTGTCACTCTAGTAAGGTTTCTATTACTTTCTAAACTAAATTACAAGTCTGATGATGGTCGTGTGATACGACCGAAACCGGCCACCTATGTTCTTGTAACATACGTGGTGTGATCAAGACTGAATTTTAAAAAGAAAAATTAAATAAAATTTTTGACCAATGCTCCAAAAGTGTTTATTAAAAAAGTGCATGTTTCAGAGTTTTGGAAAGCTAACCCCTAACGGTATAAAATAGGGGATGAAAACTCGTATGGAAATATTTCATTGTAAAAGTATTTTGAAACTAAATATAGGAAAATTTGTATTTTGACCAATGTTCCAAAAATGTTTATTAAAAAAGTGCATGTTTCAGAGTTTTGGAAAGCTAACCCCTAACGGTATAAAATAGGGGATGAAAACTCGTATGGAAATATTTCATTTCAAAAGTATTTTTGAAACTAAATATAGGAAAATTTGTATTTGGCTTGATGGTTATAAATAAAAAATACGTGGTGCACCAAAGGGGATAAAAAATTTTATGTAAGGATTTCGTTGTAACGAATCATTTTCAAAGCTATATCTATGAAAATTGGTATTTGACTTCTAAAGAAATAAGTGTTTCTATGGGAATATCGCTACACGAACTCAAAAGGCATGATTAACAAAGACTCCAATCAAGAATCTCTATTTGATCAGAAGTATATTCGGGAAGAAAATCCGTCTGCGGCCTTCACCAACATGACAGAATTAGATGGTGCAATTTTTGAATAACATAAAAAATCGATTAAAGCAAAACAAGTTAGCGATACAATTGGCGGTAACGAGTTTTTCCATATTAACATAGACTTGAATATTCACCGCCAGAGTGTGAGTTCGCGGACGTGACATGAGTGACAAAAACGGATGAACAAAGTTTTCATATTCCGCAAATAGAGGTCATTACGCACAGTTTAAAAAATGTGAATCTGATTGTATTAATTGTATCATGTGGCAGAAATGATAATGAAAGACAACATTAGCTGGTTTCGACCGATCCATTTGCAGCGGGAGTCTTCGGTGGCATGTTTAATGTTATTGTCGTCAAATGGACTACACGCGCGTCAAGAGGACGTAACAGCTGTATTTTTAAACTAACGTACCTTCTGTAACTTTTCCGTCACCACGACCTAGCTACAGACGACAGCGCATGGTACTGTCCATCACACAGAGGTAGCTAAACTTGCAGGCGAGACAGATAAACATCTACATCTACTCTACGTGATTACTGTGCTATTCACAATACAGTGCCTGGCAGAGGGTTCTATGCGCTACAGTCTGGAACCGCGCGACCGCTACGGTCGCAGGTTCCAATCCTGCCTCGGGTTGGTTAGGTTTAAGTAGTTCTAAGTTCTAGGGGACTGATGAACTCAGAAGCTAAGTCCCATAGTGCTTTTTTTTTCAGAGGGTTCATTGAACCACCTTCAAGCTGTCTCTCTACCGTTCCACTCTCAAACGGCGAGCGGGAAATACGTACCCTTAAACTTTTCTTTGCAAGCCCTGATTTCTCTTATTTTATCGTGATGCTCATTTCTCATTGTGTAGGCGGGTGCCAACAGAATGTTTTCGCAATCGGAGGAGAAAACTGGTGATTGAAATGTCATGAGAAGATCCCATCGCAACGAAAAACACCTTTGTTTTAATGATTGCCACTCCAATTTACATATCATTTCTGCGGGACTATCTCCCTACTTCGCGACAATACAAAAGGAGCTGCCCTTCTTTGTAATTTTTCGATGTCATCCGTCAGTCCCACCCGATGCGGATCCCACACCGCACAGCAGTACTCCATCCAGGATATGGCGGACAAGCGTGGTGTAAGCAGACTCTTTAGTAGACCTGTTACACGTTCTAAGCGTTCTGCCAATGAATCGCAGTCTTTGGTTTGCTCTACCCACAACATTATCTATGTGATCGTCCCAATTTAGGTTATTTGTAATTGTAATCCCTAAGTATTTAGCTGAATTTACAGCTTTCAGATTTGAGTGAGTTACCACGTAATCGAAATTTAGCGTATTTCTTTTAGTACTCATGTGAATAACTTCACACTTTTCTCTATTCAAAGTCAATCGCCGCTTTTTGCACCATACAGACATCTTATCTAAATCATTTTTCAATTCGTTTTAGTCATCTGATGACTTTACAAGACGGCAAATGACAGCATCATCTGGAAACAATCGAAGAGGGCTCCTCAGATTGTTTCCTATATCGTTTGTATAGATAAGGAAGAAAGAGGGCCTATAACACTTCCTTGGGGAACGCCTGATATTAAATATGTTTTACTAGTTAACTTTCCGTCTATTACTACGAACTGTGATGTTTCTTACTGGAAGTCACGAATCCAGTCGCTTAACTAAGGGGATATTCCATAGGCACGCAGTTTGGTTAGAACATGCTCGTGAGGAACGTAAAAAGCCTTCTGGAAATCTAAAAATGTGGAATCAATTTGACAGCCACTGTCGATAGCACTGATTACTTCACGAGTATAAAGAGTTAGTTATGTTCTGAAAGAACGATATTTTCTGAATCCGTGCTGACTACGTGTCAATAAATCGTTTTTTTAGAGGTAATTCATATATAGTTCGAACACAGTATATCTTCGAAAACCCTACTGCAAATCGTCGTTAGGGACACGGGCCTGTAATTCAGCAGATTACTCCTACTTCCCTTTTTGGGTATTGGTGTGTCTTAAGCAATTTTTCAGTCTTTAGATACGGACCTTTCTGTGAGCGAGCGGTAGATATAATTCCTAAATATGGAGCATCAGCATACTCTGAAAGTAACCTGACTGGTATACAATCTGGACCGGAGGCCATGCCGTTATTAAGTGATTTAAGCTGCTTTGCTACACCGACGATATCTACTTCTGTGTTTCTCATCTTGGAAGTTGAACCATAAAATATTACGAACACGGTGAGGCCTCTGAGTCGTGCAGACAGCTGGTTGTCACATGGCCTGAGGTCAGCGTGACTGTTGCGCTAAATGGTGCTCGGCCCGCAACTCGTGACAGAAGAAGGAACGGGTAAGGACAGTGTGTGTCAATGAGCGAGCAGGTACGGTGCACTGTGGTGGCGTTTTCCATTACAAGATGGCCCGAAAACAACGTCTGGATGACTTCACACGGGGAAAAAACATCGGGGAACTGGAAGAAGAACCAAGTGTGAAGAGTGTAGCATATTTTTATCCCTTATTTTTGAGTTTAAAGCCAAGTGGCCACTTTACCCACTCATGTCCTGCAAAGCTGCCATTTTGCCACTTTATTAAAACTGAATTGTTTAAAGTCCTTCATTTGATATTAAGGCATGAAACTACTCGATATTATATTTCAATAGCTGCAAACTATAATCAAACATTTGTATGCATTTCCGGCAGTAGATACCCAGTTGCTGTCATCGCTGACAAAGGATAACGATAGGATCGCGATGTTTAATGTACTCGGCATCTTCACTAGACCTGTAAACTGAGCCACTAGAGCTAAACGAGACATTAAAAAAACACACAAATATCTGCAACTGAATGATATAAAAAAAAGCACACACCAGCATGAGACGTGACATATTAACGAATCGAATATACCATTAGCTTACGTTGTTCACTAGGCCTGCCCCTCTCTCTCTCTCTCTCTCTCTCTCTCTCTCTCTTCTCTCTCTCTCTCTCTCTCTCACACACACACACACACACACACACACACACACACACACACACACACGCACACACACATGCTCTCATACAAATACACTGACGGGAAAAGTAGCAACAGAAAAAAGTAATTAATATCGAGTAATGAAATTTCGCGAATTAGTTTGTCTGTATAACACACGTAAGTGATTAACATTGCAAGATCACAAGTAAATATAAGCGCGAGATAAGCCACTGCAAATATGAAATGCTGGTACATTAATAACTGGTGAAATCACCATATTGTTGAATGGAAGCATGCAAACTCGCTTGCATTGTGTTGCACAGGTGCCGGGTGTCAGTTTGTGTTGCTCTTGATCTATCAATACAGGGACTGTTAATGCTCTCTGTGAATGATGTTGTTGTCGATGGTGATGTCCCATATGAACTCGATTAGAGGCAGAACTGGTGATCGAATAGGCCATGGCAACATGTTTAAAGTCCTTCATTTGATATTAAGGGATGGTTAGTTGGTTGTTTGTTTGGGGGAAGAGACCAAACATCGAGGTCATCGGTCTCATCGGATTAGGGAAGGATGCGGAAGGAAGTCGGCCGTGCCCTTTCAAAGGAACCATCCCGGCATTTGCCTGGAGAGATTTAGGGAAATCACGGAAAACCTAAATCAGGATGGCCGGACGCGGGATTGAACCGTCGTCCTCCCGAATGCGAGTCCAGTGTGCTAACCACTGCGCCACCTCGCTCGGTTATTAAGGGATGAAACAGTGGTATATGGGCTACTGTTATCGTGATAGAAATCATACACGCGAACGCTGTTAATAAATGGCAGCATAACAGATCGAATTACCAGACTGACCCACGTATTTGTAGTCAGGGTATGTGGACAATCACGAGAGTGATCCTGCTGTCATACGAAATCCCACCCCAGATTATAACTTCAGGTGTAGGTCCAATGAGTCTAACAAGCAGGCAGGTTATTTGCATGCACTCAACTGACCGCCTTACCGCCATATGGCCACCATGGGCACCGAGGCAGGACCGGCTTTCATCAGAAAACACAACAGACGTCCACCTTACCCTCTAACGAGATCTCTCTTGACACCACTGAAGTAGCAAATGGCAGTGCTTTGTGGCCGGTGGAATGCTCGCTACAGGGCGTCTGTCTCGGAACTCTCCTGAAATTACCGATTTGTAACAGTTCGTTGTGTCACTGTTCGCTATGGTTCGAACTTCTGCTCAAATTGCTGTACGATGCGCTAGAGTAATACGCCGAACACGGTGGTCCTACCTCTCGGTACTGCCACGCGGGGAACGGTGCAGTCGTTGTCGTAATGCGGGAACGGAACAATTTGTCTGATGTCCAAAAGAGGCTAATCATACGCATTCCGAAAATGTATAAACCTTTTGCGAACAGTCGGCATGTAGCCATGCTTAAAGAATACCGTTCATAGCAAAATGAACCTATCCTAAATCGGCACCGAGGCAGCTGTTGTTTACCACTGGTCACAGATGACAGGGGTAAACGACGGGTGTGGAATGCTCACGTCTAGCTGTTGGGCAGCTGGCCATCCAGATGAACCAAGGAGATACCAGTACTGTCTCATTAACGACCGTTTAACAAACGTTGCTGTGTATCGGCTAGTGCCTGATTCATGTCCCCATTCTGACTGCTGTCCATCGGCGACGGAGGCTGGAATTTGAACGCCAATACCGTAACTGGTCGTCTACTGAGTGGTGACAAGTGGTCTTTTCAGACAAATCACATTTTACGCTCCATCGGACCATGATAGTTGGTTGCCTCCAGGACGGAGGAGAGAGCGTTATGGTTTTTGGAATGTTTTAGTGGCATTCCCTGGGGGATGAGTTTACCGTTCTTCCCTGGCCACCCACTCCACGCATTTAAACCTAATCGAGAATTTGTCGGAACATCACGATGGGCTGTTCGTGCCATGGATCGTCAACCGAGAAACCTAGCGCAGCTGGCGACGGTACTGGAGCCGACAAGGCTCCACAATCCTGCAGATGTCTTCCAGAACCTCACTGACTCCCTTCTTGCACATCTCGCAGTTATTCGCGCTGTGGAAGACGTTTAGTCATACTTTTGGCGGGAGGAGCCATTAATGTGAAGGGACATTGTATCTTACATACCTAAACTGAAAATGCATATGTTACAAACCTAGTACTGTTTACTACTCCCTTTGTAGTTCGATTGCTACCTGTAACTTTAGTATACTGTCTCCATATGTCACTAATTTACGTCAGTGTTAATGTTACATTATAAATTATGTATATTAGTGGCTTATGACCCCTGTCAACGTACCAATAGTGATTACGATCCGTAATTGTTTGCATCCATTCTACAGTAAACAGGAGTAACCTACATTACTCCTTGGTCACTTAGGACTATTCGATATGAGGAAGGGTAACATCTGTTCCATTTTGCCGATATAGCAGGGAGTGTATCCTCCTGCACTGTCACTTTGGAACTCACATTATAGCCTTCTTATGTGACCATTGTTCTTGAAATATGCGTGTACAACTGCTACTGAACTTGTTAAAATCTTTCGATTACTCATTCATCACGTTTATACGAACTTTTGTTCTTTCATTCCTAATTTTAAAGACTCATAATATTTTAAAATCCCATTAAGATTGCACATTGATCTATGAAATGAGAAAATAATGTCATGAACTTGTTTTTAAATATAGCTAAATAAGGAAAATTTCACTTTTGTGGGTCCACCAAGTGCTCACGTTTGACTAACGTTACAAAGTTCTAAAACGTACCTCCTGAGCTCTTAAGGCCTGTAGAATAAAGTGCGTCCTTATCGAAGAGCGAGTGCACAATGGAATTAAAAACCAACAGACCCAAGTGTAAGTAAATTGGAAGATTAACGTATCGTAACAGCAACTAATTAAACGGGCACAGTAAAAACACTGAAGCAGCAGTAAGGAAAGTTTTTATTGGCTAATGAGATGAACTTTTGCAGCGCTGGGAAATATGTAAACGAGCTAGTGTATCTTGATAAACTTCTTGAGCCGTTGGCTGTGCGGTGGATTTCACGGCGGTTTAGGACATTGTCTTTAGTTTGTATTTTAGAACGCAGCGTAATGTGTGCTGGCCAATGACTAAGATTTTTACTTCTGGAGAAGAATTAAGTGAAAACAGTGTTAACGTAAAACTTTATTGCTTCTACCAGTTCCCAGTGTACTATCAAGAATATTTTTTCTTCTCTGCTAAACTGAAAGCTGTTTAGCTCAATCTTAAAAATATTGTTCACCATATTACAACTGTCATTCGTATGGAAGTAAATAAACGGCGTAGCAATACCGCTCGTTTGAGAGACCTGGTTTCTGTGGACCTATAGCAAGATATCAACTGTGGAGAAATCTTTGCTTTCAGGGACTTTCAAAGTTAGGACACAGACGAGACTTATATTGCTGACATCGTTACATGGCAATCAACGTCTCGATTAGCTGAAGGATAGGTAAGAGAAGCAGGCAGCTTATGGAGCAAACGTTACTGTACCTTTACTGTGGTATTTTTTGAGGTTACTTTTTAATATAATACATAAATTTTGTGCATCACTTACTTGTACGAAAAATATCTGAAAATAAGCAACATTTTGTTCCATGTATAATGTTGAGTTTAAAATAAATTGGTCTGATGAAAATATGACTCGCACGCTAAGGGGTCGGCACAAATTTAGTTATGTATATGGACAGTTAATCCATTCCAGCAAGCGAGTATGTTGACGATTTTTGCCTGTTTTCGACATAGACACTGGCAAGATAAAGGTCCCAGGGCTTTCAAGACTTTTCAGTATTTTAATTTTATTTATGAAATAGTATAACAGATGACAAAACAAATACATTTTTCGTGCGATATAATTACATATTACGAATTTTCTGGTTCTTTTTCTTTACTTGCAGTATGAAACATGACTCTAGAAAATGGGATTTTCCCAACAGATTTTGATGGTTGAGTTTGTAAGTATCACAATATGTGGCATAAATGGCCGTTTTTTGTGATTGCATTGACTTATAAGCTAACCTTTATTACAACGACAAGGGACGGTAGACCTTAGTAGATGAAAAATTTCAACTTGACACATCTACCATTCGTGAGGAAGAGGGGCCGTAGGAGATGAGAGTCAGTCTAGTAACAAATGATCGTTAATGTTCGTTTAACATTGTTAGAAATTTACAGCTTTCCGAATTTCGTCCTTAGAATGCCGTGTAAAACCTTGCTTCGTGACTAAGGGAAAAACCCTGTAGGTTTTGGTTGGTGAGTTTGCGAAGTATCGAAATATGTGGTGTAAGTGACCGTATCTTTTGGCTGCACTCACTTAAAAGCTTAAATTTTCTATACCGCCAAGTGATTGTAAAGCTTAGTATGTGACACAAATTACAGCTTCATATCTCAACCTGTGCCTGAGAAAAATGTGGCCTAACAGAAAACCTGGCTGCCAGGGTGTCAGATAAGAAATGAATAAAAAAATGATATGGTACAATTGCAAATTACACAATACATGGCGTAGCGCAATATCACCTCTCCACCCAAGAAAAAGTTCATTGCCGCACCCTCAGACGGTAAATCCATGGCGACGGTCCCCTGAGTCTCTGAAGGGTTATTCTGATTCGTGTTCTCTATTAACCGCAGGAAGTTGAAGAAAGTACTTCAACGCGTTCGTAGCTACATAAATGCAAACGAAATTCTCCTTCTCCATGACAACAAACGGATTCAATCAAATTTGTGCCCCCGAGAGAAGCACAAGGAAATTTACTGGACTGTTCTCCCTCACCCACCCTTCAGCCCGGATCTGGCACCTTCCGACTTCCATCTGTTTGGTCCTATGAAAGGTGCACTCCGCGGGAAGCAGTACGTCGATGATCGCGAGATTATCGCTGGTGCAAGATGTTGGCTCTGACCTCGACGTAGAGGAGTAGAGAGGTACTACGCGCGCATTTTGGCACTCCCAGTTAGGAGGTTTAAGAACGTCGCATTAAACGGAGATTATGTTGCAAAATAGTTTTTTTGTAGCCAAAAGATTGGGGAATAATAAGATATACAGGAACCCTGAATGACACCACCCTAATGTTCCTAGAGATACAAGGGAAGATACCGAACAACTGAAAACGGTCACGCACGCAAGGAGCTGTAGGCTGATGTTACCGGACTTGAATGATATATTTATATTAAAAATGAAGAAATTCCTCCAGCTGTATTTCAGGTGTCGATTGTATTTTGGCAACTAGTTTCAGAGTTGTAACAACGTCATCTTCAGGCCCATACACCTGCTGACGTCAACTGCGTGCGGTTGATACTTGAAGTCAGTGGTGAGATATGGACGTGATCCGTGTGGAAGGTGGTTAGTAACTCACGTCCATATCTCACTACTGACTTCTAGTATCGGCCGCACGCAGTTGACGTCAACAAGTGTATGGGCCTGCAGATGACGCTGTTACCACGTCGAAACTAGTTGCCAAAATACACTCCTGGAAATGGAAAAAAGAACACATTGACACCTGTGTGTCAGACCCACCATACTTGCTCCGGACACTGCGAGAGGGCTGTACAAGCAATGATCACACGTACGGCACAGCGGACACACCAGGACCCGCGGTGTTGGCCGTCGAATGGCGCTAGCTGCGCAGCATTTCTGCACCGCCGCCGTCAGTGTCAGCCAGTTTGCCGTGGCATACGGAGCTCCATCGCAGTCTTTAACACTGGTAGCATGCCGCGACAGCGTGGACGTGAACCGTATGTGCAGTTGACGGACTTTGAGCGAGGGCGTATAGTGGGCATGCGGGAGGCCGGGTGGACGTACCGCCGAATTGCTCAACACGTGGGGCGTGAGGTCTCCACAGTACATCGATGTTGTCGCCAGTGGTCGGCGGAAGGTGCACGTGCCCGTCGACCTGGGACCGGACCGCAGCGTCGCACAGATGTACGCCAAGACCGTAGGATCCCACGCAGTGTCGTAGGGGACCGCACCGCCACTTCCCAGCAAATTAGGGACACTGTTGCTCCTGGGGTATCGGCGAGGACCATTCGCAACCGTCTCCATGAAGCTGGGCTACGGTCCCGCACACCGTTAAGCCGTCTTCCGCTCACGCCCCAACATCGTGCAGCCCGCCCCCAGTGGTGTCGCGACAGGCGTGAATGGAGGGACGAATGGAGACGTGTCGTCTTCAGCGATGAGAGTCGCTTCTGCCTTGGTGCCAATGATGGTCGTATGCGTGTTTGGCGCCGTGCAGGTGAGCGCCACAATCAGGACTGCATACGACCGAGGCACACAGGGCCAACACCCGGCATCATGGTGTGGGGAGCGATCTCCTACACTGGCCGTACACCACTGGTGATTGTCGAGGGGACACTGAACAGTGCACGGTACATCCAAACCGTCATCGAACCCATAGTTCTACCATTCCTAGACCGGCAAGGTAACTTGCTGTTCCAACAGGACAATGCACGTCCGCATGTATCCCGTGCCACCCAACGTGCTCTAGAAGGTGTAAGTCAACTACCCTGGCCAGCAAGATCTCCGGATCTGTCCCCCATTGAGCATGTTTGGGACTGGATGAAGCGTCGTCTCACGCGGTCTGCACGTCCAGCACGAACGCTGGTCCAACTGAGGCGCCAGGTGGAAATGGCATGGCAAGCCGTTCCACAGGACTACATCCAGCATCTCCGTCTCCATGGGAGAATAGCAGCCTGCATTGCTGCGAAAGGTGGATATACACTGTACTAGTGCCGACATTGTGCATGCTCTGTTGCCTGTGTCTATGTGCCTGTGGTTCTGTCAGTGTGATCATGTGAAGTATCTGACCCCAGGAATGTGTCAATAAAGTTTCCCCTTCCTGGGACAATGAATTCACGGTGTTCTTATTACAATTTCCAGGAGTGTATAATCGACACCTTAAATGCAGCTGGAGGAATTTCTTCATTTTTAATATAAATTTATACGAGCTGACGTCCCACTGTCCTCCATTTCAACTATGGATGTACGAAGATTGAATGATATATCGATTCTTCCGGCGGCAAGTCGTCCGACCTGTCTACATTCATGTTGGCACATCGATGACTCTGACCGGCGGATCGAGATGCCGACTGACCGGCAGTCGCTGCTGTACATAGTACATGGATCTAATTATGAGTCAAATGGCTCACGATGACTGATCAAGTGTAAATCAACAAATGGAAAAATGCTACTCTCAGGGCAGAATAGAAGCGAATATGTTGCTCTTTAAAATACTCTTCAAGAAATGTATGGAACTAGCAGCCTCAATCAACCTTCCTAGCAAAAAAATTCGTATTCAAACATATTCTCGGTCTTTTATCAAAGAACATTACAAATCCTTTCAAACACTCTCTGTTTTTAGTTGTGCTTTGATACTCAGTATTTCTCATTCACTGCCCTATCTATGTACGTCTCTGACTCACTGTTTCCTCTCCCATTAATTAACAGTGTATCCTACTGCCTCAGTCTTCTCTCACACTGTCCTTTCACCTTTCTGTCCCACTGCCATTGCTTCTCACGTACCTCGGCAACTATAAGCTTTGGGGCACGGGAGAGGCGCAATTTATTTTTTCTCCTATATCCACGCCAAAAATGTTCTGTTCTAAATGAGTTTTTTCCTATACTTATCTCTAAATTTCGTCACCCTGTGTATGGCCTCTAATCACATTTTACATTTTACATTTCCTCCTACTGATGCTGTCTCCAGCCACCTCTCTTCCTCTTTTACTGCCACTGTCTCTCACTGAACATGAATATTTCTACTCTTTTTGGTTCACACTGTAGTTTTCTTTATTCATCTCTCCATCTCTTTCACTGCCTCTTTCTCTCACCGTCTCCTCTCTTTAACTCCCACTTTCATTATTTCCTCCATCTTCCACCATCAGTCTCTCTCTGCTACTCTATTTCAGCATAAGATAGAGCGAAAATATTTGCATTCCAAACTCATTGGTGAGGAAGGCAGAATGAAAACTGACGCAGATTTCTCTCCTCTCCCTTTATAAGGGGAGCATATTCCCTTTTTTGTGCTCCGACAATAGAATTTTTCCGTGTTACTATCCTTTTTGCGGCTACAGCACGCTTCTCCGCTTACATGAACCGAATTCTTTAGTTCAGTAAATTTTTTACAGTTCATTTATACACTTCGACACATAGATACACTGTGACACATGTAAACAAAAAAATAAATACTATGGTGAAAGGTTAGCACAAAAATGTTTGCTTTACAGTTTTTCTGGATACTTTTCTCAACGATTGCAGTTAATCTAGCACGCCACCTTATAACTTCTGTCTTAAAAGAGTAAAATCGTTATAAATTTTGGCGGTCTTTTAAGTTCTTTTCAGGGATGTTGAGACACTCTTAAACCCATTTTTTATCACTGCACAACAGTTTAACATATTTGTGTAAACGTCAAGTGCACATTACACGGAGTCACACGTCATAGAGTTTCATTGGAGAAAAACTGATGTCTAAAAAGATAGTTGGGATAACTCAGAACCCTAACGACGACACTAGAACCTTGGCCACGTATTCACAACGTCAGTTAAAATCACATCTACGCATCTGTCCGGATATTACGCGCATAATTAAGGTAATTTTGAACCTGGATATCGCGCGCAATCGTATCGAAAATGTTTCGACTTTCCCCGACAATATCATCTTAAGAACACGATGTAAAACTTTCGATTATCTGACACGAACAGTTATTTTAGATGTGGCCATCCCCACAACTGTTACTTTTGGTACCAAAAAATTATGGTTTTCCAGGGTTTCCTCAGGAACGAAATAGTTCAAATGGCTCTGAGCGCTATGGGACTTAACATCTGAAGTCATCAGTCCCCTGGAACTTAGAACTACTTCAACCTAACTAACCTAAGGACATCCATGCCCGAGGCAAGAATCGAATCTGCGATCGTAGCGGTCGCGCGGTTCCAGACTGAAGCGCCTAGAATCGCTCGGCCACACGGCCGCCTTCTCAGGAACCACCCATGAACAAATGGTGCTTTCATAAGCCGCTTAAGTTCCACCGCAGACCACATCTAATACAAAATACCAACCCATTTGCTCAATTTTCCTCGGCTGGAGAAAGTATGTAATGATTAAAACTTAGCCGGCCTTGTGGACGAGCGGTTCTAGGCGCTTCAGTCCAAAACCGCGCTGCTGCTACGGTCGCACGTCGAATCCTGCCTCGGGAATGGATGTGTGTGATGTCCTTAGGTTAGTTAGGTTTAAGTAGTTCTAAGTCTAGGGGACTGATGAACCCAGATGTTAAGTCATGTAGTGCTTAGAGCCATTTGATTTGGTTAAGAATTAACTCTGTACTACAGGAAATCAACAGTATTTCTGTTCTTCCGATAGGTAGACCAAGCGGTATCTAAAACACTTGACCCCTCATTTTGGTGATCAATAGAACCCGAGTAACGACCCCATGAAAAACCCCTTTTTCACATGCGACAAGGAGCGTTCTTCGTATGTCGCAAGATTTTTTTTCCGTTAATCTACAGTAGCAGGGAGACGTAGAAATAATATTAAATGGAGCATATTTTTTATGGTAGAGTTACAACCTCATCTGGAGTGGGTTTTTCGCCAGACTGCAAAATTCGTTTCTGCCCGCAGGTAGATAGGGAGATTACGTGCACATTCAGCGCTCCATGTGCTTTAAAGGGGTATAGAGGAAAATTTTACGACGCGCTGCTATCGGCGATATTCACCATAACCTTCAAAGGTCATACGGTAATCGCATTGTAAGTAAAAATCGAGATGACTATTCCAGCAGACAGAAAGTTTAAACTTTTTCATCCTTTTAATGCCCAGGCATAAATGTGTGATACTGAATTGTACAAAATTTGAGATACCATCTATATGAGCAATTTATGTCTATGTAATTAATTTCCTTAAGAAGGTGAGTTGGAAAGTTTCGATCAGAGATGGTGTTTGTGTTCAGAAAATGTAATTTATGTTTCGACTTGGTCTACAGCATAGTTTTCTTTATACGCCATTTCAAAATAATTGTGTTTATTGTTATGCTTTCAGCCGGATGGATCAGAATACAAAATATTTCATTGCGTGATGGTTATCGTTAAAGGACAGTTATCCAAAGCTGATAAAGGTATGAAAGTGGTCGGCACCATCGTTTTCAATATATAAGGAACGCCGTCGGATTAAATCGTGGGCATTCTTCTGGATAAGATAATGGAACCACAGCCCGAAATTATGAGAACATGCAAAATGTGACATTGGCTGAAGCGGGAGGGAAGCTGCGTAAGTATGCCGTAGGCATATCATAAAGATGGACAAGGAAAATTTTTCATGCAGAAGAAATTATGATTTCTAGGCCAAAATTGAAGCACTTTAGAAGGAACGTAACGTATTTTATGTTGACAGCGATGGGGTCGCCATTAAAATCTCGCTTCGGAAAAAAGTCAAAGAAAGGAGTATGTTTATGCCGGTGATCCGAAAACAAAATGGTGAGGTTGGTTTCTTGTCCGAAACGGATATGTTGACTTTTCTTTCAGTAGGAAAATGGAACCCCATTCCTCACCTTGCATTGTGTGAAACATTAACAGACGAATGTTTCTTCAGGAGGGACGTATGAGAAAATAAGCTGGTACATGTAAGCTAATGCAACTTTCGCTCTTTGAGAGACAGTTCAACTAAACTATGTAAATGTAATCATTATATTATTGACTTTAATCTGCACTTTCCCAATATTTTAAAAATAATCTGATCAGCAGTTTGTTGGATACATAACATCACATGAGGATTGTTTTCTCACTGGTTACTTTATTTACCAATTTCAAATTGTGGTAGGTTATTCTTAGTAATTACATGAACAAATCAGTGTACCAGTTTTCTAATATCAGTCTTAGAAAACCCACATTTTTTTAAAAAAAATTATGCATGATAAGTAGCAAATTTTATTTCACAAATATTTAAATAAAATTTACAGTAAAAGTTTTGCACTACAGGAAGTTGTGTTGTATTATGTACAAAGTTTCTAGGATATTTCATATTTCTATCTGTAATGGTTCCGCAAAAAATGTTCTTTATACGCTTATACACTGAAAAATGAAAGTTTCGGGAAATTCAGGAAAAGATTTTACTAGTATTTATTACAGAAACAAGTACTTTAATAATGGCCGTAACCATATATTTGTTCTTTTTGATCTTCATTAAAGTCTTCTACTATCGTGGTCGCTCTGGTGTGCCCTTTCTGTAACATCCATTCTTTGGTGCAAATTCAGAACTATGCGGTATAACAGAGAAGCTAGATCACATGGCGGACGTAAGAGTGGCATCTGATACAGGCGATCAGGATTTGGTGATACAAACTGGACAGCTCTACGCAGAATGCGACAGCACACATCCTGAGGAGCGCGTTACGATGCCTGCAGAAGTAAAAAAAAAAAAAAAAAAAAAAAAAAAACGATTCGCCAATGCAGGACGTGAATTTGAATCAGAAACAGTGCGAGAAACAAATACCTACTACAAAGCAGTACAGTATGAAACTCAGACCAGACGAGATCCGCTACAGATTTGTGAAAGCATACAGAATGTTATGTAACTCACTAGACTGTAGAAGTCGATGACGCTTACTACAACGTTAAGACATCCAGTAAGAAACAATCATTTGTAGATAGCATACATTTGAGAATGAACACCCAAACAACAGCGATGGAAAAACTGGAGAAGTTACTGCAGCTGGTTTCTGTCAGAAGAAATGAATCCTTCTCCTTAGATACGTTGTACAAGAACTTTGTTATAACGTTTGATCGTATAGCACAGGATTACAAGAGAGTAGGGCAAAATTGTCGAATTTGTACCCATCATCCCTAATGGAGATAAAGACAGAGCAGCTTAATGTCACGGGAAGAATCAGAGAATCAGCGTATTGCATGAGGCTAGAATAATGCGATAAGAGTTGCAGTTAGATGTATTGTGCCTCCAATAATCGTATTCAAAGGCAGGAAAGGTCCCCAATACACCAATAATTGCCCGGAAACGTCCTATGGCAGCAGTAATAGTTATAGATAATGCCATGAAGGTGACAAAAATATTACAGTACTGTTCCGAAGACGTAATCTGTGTTGAGATGTTAACAGGGGGTGGGGGGGGGGAGTGGCATGCTGGTGTCGAAGTATCTTCAATTTAGTAATGAGATCGATGAGTATTCGCTAAAACTAGAGGATATTAGTCACCTAGGACGAGATAAGCCTCTTATTTAGTCCGCTGAAGCAAATGCGAAGTTATACTGTTGCATAGCCGCCTGACTGACGACCGTGGAAGACAACTAGAACAACCCATCATGAAACTCAGCTATCAGGTACTGAATGTACCTCGCAATCCGCCAACCTACATCTCCATCTACATCTACCTGATTACTCTGCTATTCACAATAAAGTGCCTGGCAGAGGGCCCAATGAACCATCTTCAAGCTGTCTCTCTACCGTTCCAATATCTAACGGAGCGCGGGAAAAACGAGCACTTAAATTTTTCTGTGCGAGCCCTGATTTCTCTTATTTTATCGTGATGATGATTTCTCCCTATGTAGGTGGGTGCCAACAGAATGTTTTCACAATCGGAGGAGGAAAATGGTGATTGAAATTTCATGAGAAGATTCTGTCGCAACGAAAAACGACGTTTTTTTTAATGATTTCCACTCCAATTCACGTATAATGTCTGTGACACAGTCTCCCCTGTTTCGCGATGATACAAAACGAGCTGCCCTTATTTGTACTTTTTAGATGTTATCCGTCAGTCCCACCAGATGCGGATCCCACACCGAACAGTAATACTCGAGAAGATGGCGGACAAACGTGGTGTAAGCAGTCTCTTTAGCAGACCTGTTGCACCTTCTAAGTGTTATGCCAATGAATCGCAGTCTTTGGTTTGCTCTACCTATGTAGTCGTTCCAATGTAGGTTATTTATAATTGTAATCCCTAAGTATTTAGTTGAATTTACAGCCTTCAGATTTGTATGACTTATCGGGTAATCGTAATTTAGCTGATTTCTTTTAGTACTCATGTGAATAACTTCACAGTTTTCCTTATTTAGGGTCAATTGCCACTTTTCGCACCATACAGATATTTTATCTAAATCATTTTGCAAGTCGTTTTGGTCATCTGATGACTTTACAAGACGGTAAATGACAACATCATCTGCAAACAATCTAAGACGGTTAATCAGATGGTCTCCTGTGTCGTTAATATAGATCAGGAACTACAGAGGGCCCTTAACACATCCTTGGGGAACGTCGGATATTACTCATCTTTTACTCGATGACTTTCCGTCTATTAACTACGATCTGTGACCTTTCTCAAGGGAAATCACAAATCCAGTCGCACAACTGAGGCGATTCTTCGTACGCATGCAGTTTCTTTTGAAGACGCTTGTGAGGAACGGTGTCGAAAGCCTTCTGGAAATCTAAAAATATGGAATCAATTTGACATCCCCTGTCGATAGCACTTATTACTTCCTGAGTATAAAGAGCTAATTGTGTTTGACAAGAACGATATTTCCTGAAACTGTGCTGAATATGTGTCAATAAATGGTTTTCCTCGAGGTACTCCATAATGTTCGAATACAGTATATGTTCCAAAAACCCTTCTGCAAATCGACGTTAGTGATACAGGCCTGTAATTCAGCGGAGGGGAGGGGAATGACTGAGTAATGTCAAATATTGACGCCAAATTAGCAAATACGGCAGTGAAAGGCTGAAAGGTTCAGACTGGAATCACCATCGAGCGACCACAATATCACAGACAACACCATCACTTGAAGGGAAATCCAAGACGTAGCAGAAAACTTCAGTTAAGGCTCAAATACGTTAATGGGAAGAATTAAGAAGGTTGTTTCAGTGCCCCGGAAGTCAATTTCTGGGTGATACTTTACACGTTAAAGCACAAGAACTGACTGTGACTATACAAAGAGCAATGGAGCAACGATACCTGTCGGCAGTGTTCATTCAAAGGAGTACCTAGCACGTGGATGGAGGGGCTGCATAAATTGCCGTGTGAAACAAGAAGAGCCATAAAGCTATGCCAGAGGAGCAAAGATGCGTCGGTAACAAAAAGTTGGGAACAGTCAGTTGCTCTGCTAATGGAAGCACTACTTCCTGACGATGGAGAAGAAGACACGACAGATGATCAGTGTAGGTTACGAAAAATGTTATGGGGAGACTATATAAACAAGAAATATATACACTCCTTCACACAAAAAGAATTTACACTACTGGCCACTAAAATTGCTACATAATGAAGATGACGTGCTACAGACGCGAAATTTAACCGACAGGAAGACAATGCTGTGATATGCAAATGATTAGCTTTTCAGAGCATTGACACAAGGTAGGCGCCGGTGGCGACGACTACAACGCACTGACATGAGGAAAGTTTCCAACCGATTTCTCATACACAAACAGCAGTTGACCGGCGTTGCCTGGTGAAACGTTCTTGTGATGCCTCGTGTAAGGAGAAGAAACGCGTACCATCACGTTTCCGACTTTGATAAGGGTCTATTTGTAGCCTATCGAGATTGCGGTTTATCGTATCGCGACATTGCTGATCGCGTTGGTCGAGATCCAATGACTGTTAGCAGAATATGGAATCGGTGGGTTCAGGAGCGTAATACGGAACGCCGTGCTGGATCCCAACGGCCTCGTATCACTAGCAGTCGAGATGACAGGCATCTTATCCGCGTGGCTGTAACGGATCGTGCAGTCACGTCTCCATCCCTGAGTCAACAGATGGGGACATTTGGAAGACAACAACCATCTGCACGAACAGTTCGACGACGTTTGCAGCAGCATGGACTATCAACGTGGAGGCCATGACTGCGGTTACCCTTGACGCTGCATCACAGACAGGAGCGCCTGCGATGGTGTACTCAACGACGAACCTGGGTGCACGAATGGCAAAACGTCATTTTTTCGGATGAATCCAGGTTCTGTTTACAGCATCATGATGGTCGCAACCGTGTTTGACGACATCGCGGTGAACGCACATTGGAAGCGTGTATTCGTCATCGCCATACTGGCGTATCACCCGGCGTGATGGTATGGGTTGCCATTGGTTACACGTCTGTGTCACCTCTTGTTCGCATTGACGGAACTTTGAACAGTGGACATTACATTTCAGATGTGTTACGACCCGTGGCTCAACCCTTCATTCGATCCCTGCGAAACCTTACATTTCAGCAGTATAATGCACGACCGTATGTTGCAGGTCCTGTACGGGCCTTTCTGGATACAGGAACTGTTCGACTGCTACCCTGTCCAGCATATGCTCCAGATCTCTCACTAACTGAAAACGTCTGGTCAATAGTGACCGAGCAACTGGCTCAACTGTGATACCGTGTTGAAGCTGCATGGCCAGCTGTTCCTATACACGTCATCCAAGCCCTGTTTGAGTCAATGCCCAGGAGTATCAAGGCCGTTATTACGATCAGAGGTGGTTGTTCTGGGTACTTATTTCTCAGGATCTAACAACTCAAATTGTGTGAAAACGTAATCATATGCCAGTTGTAGTATAATATATTTGTCCAATGAATAACCGCTTATCATCTGCATTTCTGAGTGGTGTATCAGTTTTAATGGCCAGCAGTGTAGGAAAACTATTTTAAGGCCACCGATGTAATACATTCCCTGTGTGACCAATTAGAGTGTTACTTGAGAGTACTATAGAACGAGTGTCTCTTGCAAGGAGGCGTTCCTTTAGCATGGAAGAATGCTGAAGTGGTAATAATTAGTAAAGAGCAATATAAGGATCCAATCATACGCAAATACTGCAGACCAATTTGGTCTTTTGAACGTTCTCCGTAAGCTATTTGAAAAACTATTATGCAAAAGATTGCTAGGTCATTGACTGCTACACGGAATAAGCCTTAACCAGTATGGGTTTAAACATAAATCTGTATTAGCATCAGTCGTAGGATATGGTGCAAGCGTTTGGGCTCACAGAGTTCATCAGTTGTACTAACACGAGTGATGCTTTGTTAGTAATTCTAGAAATATGCTCAGTGGATTTGGAAATTAATAAAACAAGAGCCTTTTACTAGCTAAGGAAAAGTAGTCAAATGTAAGTACAAAGCTTGCTTGGAAGTGACTCAATTCGAAAAAGGTAATAATATATCGCATATTTCAACTGTGGCAAAATGAATGGGATGCTTAAGGCATAGGCACGAGAACATAAGAATTTCTCCATGTCATCAGGAAGAGAGAAAAAACGAGATTTCATAACCAGATTAGTGGACTGAACATTACCTGACTGGCCATGTCACGTATGCTACGTATCTATCCAAAATCAAAAGACAGATGAATGATAACTGCGCGTGCAGCAGTAGGAGCACACCAGACAACACATTGTGGGACAGCGATGTTTGATCCCAAAGAAGCACTAAGGGCTGAGCCGACTTGGTGCATCTTCGACGTTACTGGAGACGCATTATCGAGGAAGGCTAAGGAAGACTCCACGAGGTATTCAACTCTAAGTCAGCATGCTGACACCCATTCCAGCCAGAGTACTCTAAAGATGAAGAAAAGATTTCGGAGGTCAGCTACTACCGAATGAAACAGTGTCCCGAAGAATCTACAATGCGTTGATGCAAGGGATCAAGGCAATGTGACCTTAGGACGAAACAATGCCGACTGGAACTGTTTGCTGCGTTGGAAAGGCTGCTGACGTGCTGCCCGAAGCTGAAGGAAGCCAGCAGGTCAGGGTAATAAGATGGCGGATCCAGCACAGAAAACAATCATCTTCGTTGATGAAAGTGATCATGGCAGTGTGGATCTTAAGATGAAACAATGGTGAGTGGAACTGCTTGCTGCAGTGGACAGTCTGCTGACGTGCGGCCCGAAGCTGAAAGGAATCCAGTAGGTCACGGTAATATAAGGGCGGATCCAGTAGACGAAACAAGCATCTTCAAGTCAAATACACCAAAATTAATGAAAAACTGAGAATACACTCTCTATATGTTGTAATAATATTAGTGGTTGGGTAACTATTCAAGGGTTTAATGTAGTTCTGTAGTAGCAGAAGCAGCTGTAGTAGTTTAAAAATTAAGTTTCAGAAATAATTGCTATCAAAGGAAATGTGATTTATATGGCCTATTTTAACTTTTCAGATAACAGGGTGATTTTGTGAAGAGTATTTTGAACATTTCTACGCTTCAACAACGATTAAAGAACAGCGGGTGTAATAGAGAGCCAACAAGTTACAATAAATGTGGTTTTCTGTTTACCTTTACCATGATTTCAATGGATTTCCTGAGAAGTTCAAGAAACAAACTCCACAGTAACAGTAAGTCAGTAAAGCTGTGGTCACATGAAATGTGTTGGCAACGGTCTTTATGGCTATTTGTAAAAGTTAAGGCTCCTAGAATCAAGGGCTTGTCACATCAGTAAAAACAATCTCGTGAAATGTCATAGCATGTTAGGAGCCACATGCCGACTCATGTAGCTGAGCGAGCCGTGTCATCGGCGGTTCCTGTCTGTCTGTATCTCCTCCATGTCCGAACAACATTGCTTTGGTTCACCCCGAAACGTCTGGACACTTCCCTTGATAAGAGCCCTTCCTCGCACAAAGCAACAATGCGTACGCGATCGAACCGCGGTATTGACTTTGTAGGTATTGTTGAATTACAGACAACACGAACCATATACATTTTTCCTGGTTGAATGACTGGAACTGATCGGTTGTTGGACTCCCTCCGTCTAATAGTCCTGCTCATGCATGGTTTTTACATCTTTGGGTGGGTTTAATGACATCTCTGAACAGTCAAAGGGACTGTGTCTGTGATACAATATCCACAGTCAACCTCTGTCTTCAGGAGTTCTGGGAGCCGGGGTGATGCAAAACTTTTTTCGATGTGTGTAGATTATCTTCGCATTGGTCAAACAATTACGCCACAATACTACGCTAACGTCTTGGATCAACTAGGGAAGAAATTACAATTTTCTCAATGAAGGAAGTTATCTTTCATGAAGGCAATGCGCGCCCACACACAAGTATCATTGCCATGGCAAAAATACGTGAACTAAGATATGAATTTTTGGAATACCCGTTTTATTCTCTTCGATTGACTGCATCAGACATCCACCTGTTCCCCAAACTCGAAATTTACCTTGGTGGGTGATGATTCGCTTCAAACGAAGAACTGACAGCCGAAGGTGACAGGTAATTTGCAAGCCTGAATGAATCTAATTGCCGGCCGGTGTGGCCGAGCGGTTCTAGGCGCTTCACTGTGGAACCGCGCGACCGCTACGGTCGCATGTTCGAATCCTGCCTCGGGATGGATGTGTGCGATGTCCTTAGGTTAGTTAGGTTTAAGTAGTTCTAAGTTTTAGGATACTGATGACCTCAGATGTTGAGTCCCATAGAGGTCAGAGCTATTTTTTGAACCTAATTTTCGAGATGGAATGTAGGTGTTGAAACATCGGTGGTCCAAATGCATTATTGCACAGGGAGACTAAATGGAAAAATAGAGCAGTTACACTGAGATAAGTCGTTTCTTTCTCATACATTTCGAGAACTTTCCAAATCACCCTTGCATAAAGAAATGGAAGGCTTTCAACTGACAGGGTAATGTGAAAGGTGTTCAAAATGGTTCAAATGGCTCTGAGCACTATGCGACTTAACTTCTGAGGTCATCAGTCGCCTAGAACTTAGAACTAATTAAACCTAACTAACCTAAGGACATCACACACATCCATGCCTGAGGCAGGATTCGAACCTGCGACCGTAGCGGTCGCTCGGTTCCAGACTGTAGACCCTAGAACCGCACGGCCACTCCGGCCGGCAATGTGACAGGTGTGTAGCTGCCCCTAGACAGATACAAGCCAGCAGATTTTAAAAATTTATGGGACACTTGGTTAAGCCCTTCTACAAGTACAGAAACAGTTACTTTGTTTCAACCTGTCGTTTTCTAGGTATCGTGTCTGAAGAGAGCGAGCTGTGTTCCCGTAGTATATTTTCTGAGCTAGTGTCGATTCTGAAAACTTCCTCTTCCTCCTGGAACGTCACAATGTAGAGTGAAGCCTGTGTGAAACTGAATCGCGAACGTGAACAGAGGAGAAGTTTTGTAGAAGAGATGGGGGAAGTAATAGGGGATGTGGAAAGATAAACGGCAGAGAGATGATCCGTTGCAGTCTTTGGGCGGCTGCCGAAGCGCCGCGCGGTAAGCATCCCTAGCGACATCAAAGACAGGAGGTCGGGCCCGGAATATCACTTGCGCCTCTGGACCCGGGAGACGAACGGCGGCGGAATTGGATTTGCGAGTCTGTGGAGCCCTGCGGCCCCGGGAGGGTTGGTTGGCCTGGCTACGTCGCCTCGCTCGCTGCCAATACATGGGGCAGTTTCCCGCCCAATAAACGCCGCCGGGTCAGCAGACCCAACTCGGTCGACTATCTGCTCTGGAGGACCGCGCACTGCGGGAGTGAAGCTAAATGTTGAAGCAGGGTGTGCGTACAGTACCAGGCCAACAGCATTACGGACCGTCGATATGAAATGAGACGGCTGGGTCCGCAGCTCGTGGTCGAGCGGTAGCGTTCTCGCTTCCCACGCCCGGGTTCCCGGGTTCCCGGGTTCGATTCCCGGCGGGGTCAGGGATTTTCCTTGCCTCGTGATGACTGGGTGTTGTGTGATGTCCTCAGGTTAGTTAGGTTTAAGTAGTTCTAAATTCTAGGGGACTGATGACCATAGATGTTAAGTCCCATAGTGCTCAGAGCCATTTGAACCTTTTGAGGCTGCTGGATGTGAGCTACCTCCAACGCTGGTGACGTCAACGGTGGCAACTTTACGTCGGTTGGCTTTCAATTCCTGAAGACACCATGAATCTCGATGAGGTATCAGCTTCCACATTAACCCTTAGAGTATCAGTGGTTACTGCCTGATACCAGTATTTTATTAATTTTTGTTAAAGTAAAGACAACCAGTGCCTTTCGCATGAAGTCACCAATGCTGTTGCAAAGCACTGACATCTAGTGATCCACTGACGTACTTTTACGAAAATAGTGAATTGCAGCAGTCACTTACAGCTTTCAAAGCAACAGTCGGCGCTGAGATTGTACTGCGTGATTATAGGAGACTTTTTTTTTCTTTTTTTTTTTTTTTACAGTTATCATCCTGAGATCACCGACAGTATAAAAGTATAAATACAAATGGGGTGGCTATAAATAAATTGTGGCTACTCACGGAGATTCCATGGGGTCTGCAATTATCATATGGCAGAGAAACTTAGTAGACATTCTAATGTGTTGATTTGGACCGATATACGGTGGAAAAAATTAGTTTCAATTTTGGCCATCAGGTGCAAATCTGGGGCTGTACAGCATCTGGTCGACGTATCAGGTGCTCGTATTGTGACATATTATATAATCAGTGGTTACTAATAACAGTAACATTATGCCTTTTTCACTTGGTTGACCTTTTTTGCCCATGTTCCATTCCTTATCCATTACATATGGAAGCAGTTTTATACCCCTTTCTTGTATTCACAGCTCCAGATTTGCACCTGGTGACCAAAATGAGAACTATTTTTTTTCCAGTCGAGATCGATTCAATTTCAACGCATTACAATATGTACGCTGTTTTGTTCCGGTAAGCTAATTACAGCTCACACTCGATCTCTGTGAGTATCTGCGCTTTAATTAGAATAACCCAATATATCGGAAGTTATTGTATCGTGAATTCGAGTTTATAGTACTGCTTCTGTGAGTGGTTCCGAAATGAAACTACTGAGGCAGTAGATACTTTCGATAGAAATTTATTAAATTTTCGGCCTATTTTTCCTTTTTATTTAAGACTACAATCTGTTTTACACAGTATAAAAGGTGGAGACGTGGATTCGCGTCTAGGAGAAATAAGAAACTGCTTTCAAATATATTTCGTGAAGCGATGGGAGGTTGAATACTGCATGTCCCAGTACCTACAAGTAAAACCACCTCCTTAAAATATTTGATCCTTTCCTTCCTGTCAATTCGTCTTCAATTCGTTGCTTTCTATGATAAAACATGTTACTTTTACAAAAACTTGAAATTATATTCCAAAGTGAATTTTTCCATTTTTCTTTTTCCAGTTTCTTCTTCCATTCGCTGTTGACTACAACGATGAAGGTCAATTCGGTGAAAAATTATATAAATCGATTTTTCTTTTATTACTGCTGCTCAAAGTCTTAACATCCTGGTTTCGTGCTTATCTAGACTCTGCAAATCGGCGTAACGTAAATTGCATAAAAATGCCACAGGTGACGACACGGTGCGTGGTCGAAGGTACTTTGCACCACTCCCGGTCATTTCGTATCTTGCTCTGTTTGCAAACGGAGCGAAAGAAAATAACTTTCTACCAGGTATTTAAAAAACATGCACACAGGAGGTGGCATTGGTCAAAAGTAGAAGAAAAATTCCGGTTATAATACGTCCGTAAAGCATTACCTGCTGAGTTACGGGCCAACCCGTCCTATCATTCCCAATTGTCTGTCACACAGGCAGCGCTGCGCGTGATACTACGAAGCATTGCACGGCCTTGAGCCCTTCTCCGGTCACAAGCTCCTGTAACGTTCGCACATTTTCAATGGGTTATGCATATACTAATGCCTTTGAATGTCCGCATAAAGTGAAATCTTATGGAATCAAGTCCCGTCAAAACGGAGGCAATGCCACTGGATCTCCTCGACCAATCCATCACCTATGAGAAGTTGTGGTGAGGTACGGTCACATGATCCAAAGAAAATTTGGTGGTGCCCAGTCGTGCACAGACCACAGTCGTTGACTTTCTGCAATAGTTACGTTCTCCAAAAGAGCTAGTGATCCATCGCGCAGAAATTGGTCACACGTAGCATCAGCGGTCCGTGGGGGCCGAGCGGTTCTTGGCGCTACAGTCTGGAACCGCACGACCGCTACCGTCGCAGGTTCGAATCCTGCATCGGCCATGGATGTGTGTGATGTCCTTAGGTTAGTTAGGTTTAAGTAGTTCTAAGTTCTAAGTTCTAGGGGACTGATGACCCCAGACGTTAAGTCCCATAGTGCTCAGAGCCATTTGAGCCGCGGAGCATCAGTTAATCTGTTTGGTGAGGTGAAGGGGCTAATGAGCCAGTCACCGACATTCCTGCCCATAATTTGATACTGAAGCAATGCTGATGACATGATCACTCACCTCCATGATCGTTCGAGGATTTGCTTCTGCCAGCAAGTACGCATTGTGGTAATTTACTACGCCGTCTCTAGTGCGTCTTGCTTATACCACCAAATACTACATATTACTCGTCCCAAGTGTGGCACCACCTATTGCTACACATTACTCGTCACGACTGTGGTGTCATCCAGATATAATGGCGAAAAACCGAAGTCGGTAACGCCAATCGATTCAACAGACAATATCGAGGGGCCCGCATCTCGTGGTCGTGCGGTAGCGTTCTCGCTTCCCACGCCCGGGTTCCCGGGTTCGATTCCCGGCGGGGTCAGGGATTTTCTCTGCCTCGTGATGGCTGGGTGTTGTGTGCTGTCCTTAGGTTAGTTAGGTTTAAGTAGTTCTAAGTTCTAGGGGACTTATGACCACAGCAGTTGAGTCCCATAGTGCTCAGAGCCATTAGAACCATTTGAACAATGTCGAGGGTTTCCGGCATTCCGCAAGAACAACTGGAAGGCACCCGTAAAGACCACGCCTCCCTCTTAACACAGAGAATCTCTAATTCTGAAGTCAGTATAGTGTCAAGCATGCAGGAGATGAGCCCCATTTCTTGACCTCAGCTAAAACAGTCAGCGTCACCGTGTAAGACAGTGACAGTTGTTAAAGTTTCTGATGAAATGTACTTTAATAAATGTTGCATTTTGAAGTGCAAGAGAACAGTTCGTTAATAAGTGGATCACGTTATGCTTTTCTAGTCAGTTATACACCATGTGGTCAAAAGTATCCGCATAACTGGCTGAAAATTGCTTACAAGTTCATGGCGTCCTCCTTCGGTAATGCTGGAATTCAATATGGTGTTACCACATCCTTAGCCTTGATGACAACTTCCACTCTCGGCGGCATACGTTCAATCAGGTGCTGGAAGGTTTCTTGGAGAATGGCAGGCCATTCTTCATGGAGTGATGCACAGAGGAGAGGTATCGATGTCGATCGGTGAGGCCTGCCACGAAGTCGGAGTTCTAAGACATCCCAAAGGTGCTCTATGGGATTCAGGTCAGAACTCTGTGCAGGCTAGTCAATTAAAGGGATGTTACTGTCATGTAACCACTCCACCACAGGCTGTGCATTATTAACAGGTGTTCGATCTTGTAGAAAGATGCAATCGCCGTCCCCGAATTGCTCTTCAACAGTGGGATGCAAGAAGGTGGTTAAAACATCAATGTAGGCCGGTGCTCTGATAGTGCCAGGCGAAACAACAAGGGGTGCAAGCCTCCTCCATGAAAAACACGACCACACAATAACACAAACGCCTCCGAATTTTACTGTTGGCACTACACAAGCTGGTAGATGACGTTCACCGGGTATTCGCCATATCCACACCCTTCCATCGGATCGCCACATTGTGTACCGTTATTCTTCACTCCACACAACGTTTTTTGACCGTTCAATCGTCTATTGTTTACGCTCCTTACACCAAGCGAGGAGTCGTTTGGCATTTACTGGAGTGATGTGTGGCTTACGAGCAGCTACTCGACCATGAAATCCAAGGTTTCTCACCTCCCACCTGTCATAGTACTTGCAGTGGATCCTGATGCAGTTTGGAATTCCTGTATGATGGTCTCGATAGATGTCCGCCAATTACACATTACGACCCTCTTCAATTGTCGGCGGTCTCTGTCAGTCAACAGACGAGGCCGGCCTGTAAGCATCCCCTTCACGTGTCCCTTCACGTTTCCACTTTACTACCAGATCGGAGAAGGTGGACATAGGGATGCTTAGGAGTGTGGAAATCTCGTGTACAGATATATGTAGATGTAGATATGACACAAGTGACACCCAGTCACCTGACCACGTTCTGAGTCCGTCAGTTCCTTGGAGCGACGCATTCTGCTCTCTCACGATTTCTGATGACTATTGAGTTCGCCCAAGGGCTGCTACTGCAGTGTTCGACCGCTACCTACGGATTATGGCTCGGAGGAATCCTGACAACAACGCCACAATGTTGAATAATGATTTTCGTGGAGTCACAGGACGTCGCGTTACGACTCAAACTGTGCGTAATAGGTTGCATGATGCGCAACTTCACTCCAGACGACCATGGCGAGATCCATCTTAGCAATCACGACACCATACAGCGCGGTACAGAAGGGCCCGACAACATGCCGTATGGACCGCTCAGGTTAGGCATCACGTTCTCTTCACTGATGAGTGTAGCATATTCTTTCAACCAGGCAATCGTCGGACACGTGTTCGAGGCAACCTTGTCAGGCTGAACGCCTCAGTCACACTATCCAGCGAGTGCAGCAAGCTGGAGGCTCACTGCTGCTTTGGGGTGGCATTATGTGGGGTCGACGTACGCCGCTGGTGGTAACGGAAGGTGCCGTAACGGCTGTTGGATATATAGTGACATCTTTCGAGCGATAGTGCAACCATATCGGCAGCATATTGGCGAGGCATTCGTCTTCATGGACTAAAACTCACTTCCCCATCGTGCATATCTTGTGGATGACTTACTTCAGGATAACGACATCGGTCGGGTAGAGTGGCCAGCATGTTCTCCAGCCATGAACCCTATCGAACATGCCTGGGATAGATTGAAAATGGCTTTTTATGGACGACGTGACCCACCAACCACTCTGAGGGATATACGCCGTTTCACCGTTGAGGAGTAGGGCAATCTGGACCAACAGTGCCTTGGTGAGCTTGTGGATAGTATGCCACGACGAATACAGGCATGCATCAATGCAAGAGGACGTGCTACTGGGTATTAGAGGTATCGGTGCGTGCAGCAATCTAAAGCACCTTTTCTGAAGGTCTCGCTATACGGTGGTACAACATGCATGTGTGGTTTTTATGAGCAATGAAAAGGGCGGAAATGATGTTTATGCTGATCTCTATTCCAGTTTTCTGTACAGCTTCTGAAACACTCGGAACCGAGGTGATGGAAAACTTTTTTTTGAAGTGTGTGTATATACACTGATTTCGCGTCACAGAAAACTGATGCCATGTCCTTCTGGCTGACCGTATTGCCTTTGCTTGCTTTGGTGATAGTGAGTCAACATTTTTACAATGATTTGACAGTTGTTTTCTCTCTGGGTACAGTAGTGGACCCAAGTTTGATCTGTGGCCACAAACCAGATCGAAATAACTTGTTGTTTGTTCTGAAAACGGGTCAAAAGAAGTTCGGGTATTTGCGTTTTTCATCCTGCGTTAAAAGTCGCAGAACCCATCCAGCACACAGTTTTCTCATATCCAATTATACAGCTAAAATGTGGTAGGCACGTTCGTATGACGTGGCTACAGCTTCAGCAGTTTTCAAAATCTCAGTGGGCAATCCTCATTGATCATTTATATGCTTTTGTAAAGTTTCTGAAGTAGTGGCACATCTTGGCCAACTTCTATGCGAATTACCATCTAAGCTGTTGCGATCCATCAGAAACTCGTTTCTCCACTTATAAACAGATGAATATGAAGGAGCAGAGTACCCCGGTGTGTTCTGAACACTTTATGACTGCTCCAATTTTGATTATTTCAGTCTTCAAGAATCGCTGCCCAGGAACTACAGCAGAAAGCCGCTATCCAGAGCACAAATGTGTCCCTTCTTTATTCATAAAGCACCCGTGAAGACACTTTGTGGTCATCCTGCGAACTTTTCAAACTACCCTTGTACTTTAACTTCTGGACCCATAAGATATTGCGAACCCGGTTTCTTTTATAGCCGAGCGGTTGTAGGCGCTTCAGTCCTGAACCACGCGGCTGCTACGGCGCAGGTTCGATCCTGCCCTGGGCATGGGTGTGCGTGATGTCCTTAGGTTTAAGTAGTTCTACGTTTAGGGGACTGATGACCTCCGATGTTAAGTCCCATAGTGCCTAGAGCCATTTGAACCATTTTTTCCTTTATACTTTGAGTTCATGAGACACCATTACTCTGGTTTTTGGTGCCACGAAACGTTACGCCTTTATATTGGTGCTGATATATACTAGCCTTGCATAGTAATGCGCAACTTTCGGGATCCGGCGCAGGCTCGAATCTGCCCAGCGCGTGAATGACGAAGGTCAATGTACCGGTCAGGCTAGATGTGGTTTTAGGTGGTTTCCACATGCCACTGGGTGAATGATGTGCTGGTACCCATGCCCTTCCTCAGTTACCCGATTCGCAAACAGTTAAAAAGTTACGCTCGCATTCACGCAAATAACAATGCACGGAGACAACTGGGCTACACATATTCCATCCTACAGGGCCAAGTGTGACGACAGGAAGCGTATCTGACAACATCACAAGTTACTCATGCGAAATCGATTAGTAATTCTAGCTGTTACCTGCTGCTTAGCTCGCATATCATATCAGTAGTTTTTTTTATGATTAATGAAATCTAGTAAGTAAGCTAGTAATTTATGAATGTCGGTATATACACTGTTGTACAGATGTATGTGTAAAATAAGTATCCAGCGCAGGTGTGTAGCTAAATAACGCACGTACTTGTGTTATTTAAGTCTATGTCGAATCTGAAAGCATCCATTATATCAGTAACTTCCCCACCATATTTGTTTTTGTATGAATTCAGTCCAACATTACCTAAAACTCTATAAAAGTCGACGTTTATCAAAACTATGTACCCACAAACAGTTATCCAATTTAAGCTCGTATGTTAACCTTTGACTAAACAGACCATTATCTGAATTGAACTGTAATTGGCCAGAGTACAACTTGTCATCATATTAAATGCGTAACTGAAGTAAAACAAGTATGTGGCCCTAATCAAAATTTCCACTCACCTAGCGTCTTGTCAACATTATTGCAGATTTCACGAGAGGGCAACAATAAACATGAAGCAGGCAACGGCTACGCTAGATTTCTATTTCTAAATAAAATTTCCAACTGTCGCATACCACATGTGGTAATGCGTAACGATAAACCGTGTGGTGGGGAGAGTAACTATTCCTACGAAATGATATTCCAAGAAAAGAATTTTAGAATGATGTGTATATTCAGAACGACAGTGTAAAACCTTGCGTGATCTTCACACATAACACAGGTCTGACCAACACTATGCTTAACAAAGTTAACAATGATTTAAAGAGGATAGAATGTTAACAGAGCATTTCTATAAAAATCGAACAGATTACTCAATTGATATGTTAATTCATGAGTCAGAGAAGTGGAATGGTCAATCTCTCAGCTCTGACCGAGTGAACAAAGTTAAATAGCTCCCAATAAAAATTTCTACAAATTAGGTGCGTTGTGCTACAATCTTACCTCAGACCTCTTCTCTTCAAAAAGTAATAACATTTTTGAAAATTTACGTTCTCTTCGCTTTCTAACACCTTATTCATCCTTGCTTTCCTTTACAATCAATCTTTCTTCATATAACAGATACAGTTATAAGTCAACACAGCACTATTAAATACGTCCATCCATGTCACACTTCACCTAAGAATGTATTAGACTGGCCAGAGGCAAAGACCAAGGACCATTTAACGTAACGTAACTTGCTCCTGCTCTGACGTGCACGTCGATTACATACAAAAATATAAAAATTTCTTGACCATCTTACATATTTTCTATTTGTATTTTAAAACGCACCGTTTCGTTACATTCGTGCAGGAGTAGAGTACGTAGGGGTTTCTCTGTTTTTCGCTGTGGTTTACATTTCGCGACCTATCGTTCCTTACTTCCCGAATAGGCCACGTATTTTGTGGAGTGATGAAGCACACTGCACGCTGATTGGGACACAGCTATCGTCGCATTTGAGGTTAGTCACTGTGCACGTTCATGATGTTCCCCTGCGTAATGAAAGCATCAGTGTACAGTGTGGCTTCACGGCCTAGTTCACCCCTGGTCCATTCTCATTTTAGGAACTTGCAGCGCAAGGACCGAGGGCATGCAACATGAACGACACGCATTACTGAGATATGCTTCGGCATTGTATGATTCCTGCTCTACAGGAGAGAGGTACTTTGGACTCAAACGTTTTGATGCGTAATGGAGCTCCATATCACACTGAGCGTGAACTCAAACGCTTACTCATCAACACATTTGGAGAGAGCCCAATTATTGACGATCATTCCAAACTGCTTGGCTACCGAGATTAACACATGAAATCGCGTGATTTCTGGCTGTTGGATTACCAAAAGTACAGGGTTCATCAACGCGACATAAATACACGTTCGAGGCTGAAGATGGAGATAGCGACGGAGGTTGCCAACATCTCAGCAGAGATGTTTCGGTCAGTAGTAGGCTGTCGAGGATGGAGATGGTCGCAACATTGAGCAACGTTTATCGGCTGGAACTTAAAATGGTTCGCAATTACCAATTATTATCCTCTCATGTGGAAATGAAAATGTGCTTCTTTCAATAACTTGTTCGTTATTTCTCTTCCGCGTGTTCTTATAAATATTTCCATAAAATCTGACTGCCGTACGATCTCTCGATGCTCATAGGACTCATTTCAAGTAGTGAATGTTTATTTACAACCACTTTCTAAATGCAGCTCAAGCAAGCAGATCGAAGTCGCTTCAATGTGACTATTTCATTAGCATAAGACAAAGCGACTATATCGAACATCCTGGCTCAAGCTCGCGTCACAGGACAGAAGAATAGTGTGTCATTTTGTCCACTGACTGATTTTGCCTCGAAGCTTTCCTATTTGCTGGCTCACTTCAAATTTCAGGCAACTTGCTAAGAGGTAAGTTTACAGTCTTCATCAGCAAATATGCTACTCAAGCAGACGGAGAATGATTGCAGATACCTTACAGCAGCCAAGTGCCAACCGTTCCACATATGAATATACTGCATTAAATGTGTCTAAAAGTAGAGGACTTTCACACTGTTCCGTTAATTAACTAAATTGCAGGCAGGATTATTAATAAGTGTCCCTAATGCAAACAAAGTACAGTTCAGTAATTAAAATGAACTCGTCGAAACTGTCTAAGGAATAATCTAATTCTACATCTACATCTACATTTATACTCCGCAAGCCACCCAACGGTGTGTGGCGGAGGGCACTTTACGTGCCACTGTCATTACCTCCCTTTCCTGTTCCAGTCGCGTATGGTTCGCTGGAAGAACGACTGTCTGAAAGCCTCCGTGCGCGCTCTAATCTCTCTAATTTCACATTCGTGATCTCCTCGGGAGGTATAAGTAGGGGGAAGCAATATATTCGATACCTCATCCAGAAACGCACCCTCTCGAAACCTAGCGAGCAAGCTACAGCGCGATGCAGAGCGCCTCTCTTGCAGAGTCTGCCACTTGAGTTTGCTAAACATCTCCGTAACGCTATCACGGTTACCAAATAACCCTGTGACGAAACGCGCCGCTCTTCTTTGGATTTTCTCTATCTCCTCCGTCAACTCGACCTGGTACGGATCCCACACTGATGAGCAATACTCAAGTATAGGTCGAACGAGTGTTTTGTAAGCCACCTCCTTTGTTGATGGACTACATTTTCTAAGGACTCTCCCAATGAATCTCAACCTGGTACCCGCCTTACCAACAATTAATTTTATATGATCATTCCACTGCAAATCGTTCCGCAAGCATACTCCCAGATATTTTACAGAAGTAACTGCCACCAGTGTTTGTTCCGCTATCATATAATCATATAATAAAGGATCCTTCTTTCTATGTATTCACAATACATTATATTTGCCTATGTTAAGGGTCAGTTGCCACTCCCTGCACCAAGTGCCTATCCGCTGCAGATCTTCCTGCATTTCGCTACAATTTTCTAATGCTGCAACTTCTCTGTATACTACAGCATCATCCGCGAAAAGCCGCACTGAGCTTCCGACACTATCTACTAGGTCATTTATATATATTGTGAAAAGCAATGGTCCCATAACACTCCCCTGTGGCACGCCAGAGGTTACTTTAACGTCTGTAGACGTCTCTCCATTGATAACAACATGCTGTGTTCTGTTTGCTAAAAACTCTTCAATCCAGCCACACAGTTGGTCTGTTATTCCTTAGGCTCTGACTTTGTCTATCAGGCGACAGTGCGGAACTGTATCGAACACCTTCCGGAAGTCAAGGAAAGTGGCATCTACCTGGGAGCCTGTATCTAACATTTTCTGGGTCTCATGAACAAATAAAGCGAGTTGGGTCTCACACGATCGCTGTTTCCGGAATCCATGTTGATTCCTACAGAGTAGATTCTGGGTTTCCAAAAACGACATGATACTCGAGCAAAAAAAAAAAATGTTCTAAAATTCTACAACAGATCGACGTCAGAGATATAGGTCTATAGTTTTGCGCATCTGCTCGACGACCATTGTTGAAGACTGGGACTACCTGTGCTCTTTTCCAATCATTTGGAACCTTCCGTTCCTCTAGAGACTTGCGGTACACGGCTGTTAGAAGGGGGGCAAGTTCTTTCGCGTACTCTGTGTAGAATCGAATTGGTATCCCGTCAGGTCCAGTGGACATTCCTCTGTTGAGTGATTCCAGTTGCTTTTCTATTCCTTGGACACTTATTTCGATGTCAGCCATTTTTTCGTTTGTGCGAGGATTTAGAGAAGGAACTGCAGTGCGGTCTTCCTCTGTGAAACAGCTTTGGAAAAAGGTGTTTAGTATTTCAGCTTTACGCGTGTCATCCTCTGTTTCAATGCCATCATCATCCCGGAGTGTCTGGGTATGCTGTTTCGAGCCATTTACTGATTTAACGTAAGACCAGAACTTCCTAGGATTTTCTGTCAAGTCGGTACATAAACTTTTACTTTCGAATTCACTGAACGCTTCACGCATAGCCCTCCTTACGCTGACTTTGACATCGTTTAGCTTCTGTTTCTCTGAGAGGTTTTGGCTGCGTTTACACTTGGAGTGAAGCTCTCTTTGCTTTCACAGTAGTTTCCTAACTTTGTTGTTGAACCACGGTGGGTTTTTCCCGTCCCTCGCAGTTTTACTCGGCATTTATCTGTCTAAAACGCATTTTACAATTGCCTTGAACTTTTTCCATAAACACTCAACATTGTCAGTGTCGGAACAGAAATTTTCGTTTTGATCTGTTAGGTAGTCTGAAATCTGCCTTCTATTACTCTTGCTGAACAGATAAACCTCCCTCCCTTTTTTTATATTCCTATTAACTTCCATATTCAGGGATGCTGCAACGGCCTTATGATCACTGATTCCCTGTTCAGCACTTAAAGAGTCGAAAAGTTCGGGTCTGTTTGTTATCAGTGGGTCCAAGATGTTATCTCCACGGGTCGGTTACCTGTTTAATTGCTCGAGGTAA
The DNA here is from genome assembly GCF_023898315.1 of Schistocerca nitens. Lineage (NCBI taxonomy): Eukaryota > Metazoa > Arthropoda > Insecta > Orthoptera > Acrididae > Schistocerca > Schistocerca nitens. The sequence goes on along the minus strand of NC_064622.1, from coordinate 378,547,464 downwards.
TTTTCGGATAGTGCACTCAGTATAATGTCACTCGATGCTCTGTCCCTACCACCCGTCCTAAACATCTGAGTGTCCCAGTCTATATCTGGTAAATTGAAATCTCCACCTAAGACTATTACATGCTGAGAAAATTTATGTGAAATGTATTCCAAATTTTCTCTCAGTTGTTCTGCCACTAATGCTGCTGGGTAGGGAGGTCGATAAAAGGAGCCAACTATTAACGTAGCTCGGTTGTTGAGTGTAACCTCCACACATAATAATTCACAGGAACTATTCACTTCTACTTCACTACAGGAGAAACTACTACTAACAGCGAAAAACACGCCACCACCGGTTGCATGCAATCTATCCTTTCTAAACACCGTCTGTGCCTTTGTAAAAATTTCGGCAGAACTTATCTCTGGCTTCAGCCAGCTTTCTGTACCTATAACGATATCCGCTTCGGTGCTTTCTATCAGCGCTTGAAGTTCCGGTACTTTACCAATGATGCTTCGAAAGTTTAGAATTACAATACCGATTGCTGCTTGGCCCCCGCATGTCCTGACTTTGCCCCGCACCCTTTGAGGCTGCTGCCATTTCTGTAGTTGCCCAAGGCCATCTAACCCAAAAAACCGCCCAGTCCACGCCACATCACCCCTGCTACCCGTGTAGCCGCTTGCTGCGTGTAGTGGACTCCTGACCTATCCAGCGGAACCCGAAACCCCACCACCCTATGGCGCAAGTCGAGGAATCTGCAGCCCACACGGTCGCAGAACCGTCTCAGCCTCTTGATTCAGACCCTCCACTCGGTTCTGTACCAAAGGTCCGCAGTCAGCCCTGTCGACGATGCTGCAGATGGTGAGCTCTGCTTTCATCCCGCTGGCGAGACTGGCAGTCTTCACCAAATGAGATAGCCGCCGGAAGCCAGAGAGAATTTCCTCCGATCCAGAGCGACACACATCATTGGTGCCGACATGAGCGACCACCTGCAGATGGGTGCACCCTCTACCCTTCATGGCATCCGGAAGGACCCTATCGACATCTGGAATGATTTCCCCCGGTATGCACACGGAGTGCACATTGGTTTTCTTCCCGTCCTTTGCTGCCATATCCCTAAGGGGCCCCATTACGCGCCTGACGTTGGAGCTCCCAACTACCAGTTAAGCCCACCCTCTGCGACCGCCCGGATCTTGCAGACTGAGGGGCAAACTCTGGAACAGGACAGGCAGCCATGTCCGGCCGAAGATCAGTATCGGCCTGAGACAGAGCCTGAAACCGGTTCGTCAGACAAACTGGAGAGGCCTTCCGTTCAGCCCTCCGGAATGTCTTTCGCCCCCTGCCACACCACGAGACGACCTCCCACTCTACCACAGGTGAGGGATCAGCCTCAATGTGGGCAGTATCCCGGGCAGCCACAGTCGTAGTCCTATCGGGGGATGCGTGGGACGAGCTGGCCGTCCCCGACAAACCCCCATCCCGACCCCCACAGTGATGCCCACTGGCAACAGCCTCAAGCTGTGTGACCGAAGCCAACACTGCCTGAAGCTGGGAGCGAAGGGATGCCAACTCAGCCTGCATCCGAACACAGCAGTTGCAGTCCCCATCCATTCTAAAAACTGTTGTGCAAAGAACGTCTGAACTAACCTACAGAGAGCACAAACAATTCGACACAAAATTTAAACGGTTATTAAAATACAAGATTGCCTAGTAAATGCAGTAATGCTGCTACTTGAGCACTGCTGACGCACTGCTCGGCGGCGGAAGGAGACTACGTGATTTTACACTATTCAGGTACTAAAACGCGATGCTACAACTCTCAAATACTATAATACGCCCGAAACTTATGAATTAAACAATGAAAATACCAAAAACACGCAAAGAAATTAAGAATTAAACTATGTAACAAATAAGAGAGCCAAGGGTATACGACTTGCTGTTGTAGCTGCTTATCCAACGGCGGCAGGGAGCAATTGTGCAATGAGGAATCATAGGAGTCTGCTTGATACATACAGAGCGTAGCGGCTATAAGTGCATATATTTTTATATGTGTTGTGGCTCTGAGCACTATGGAACTTCTGAGGTCACCAGTCCCCTAGAACTTAGAACTACTTAAACCTAACTAACGTAAGGACATCACACACATCCATGCCCGAGGCAGGATTCGAACCTGCGACCGCAGCGGTCGCGCGGTTCCAGACTGTAACACCTAGAACCGTTCGGCCACCCCGGCCGGCTTATATGTGGTCTGCTATGACGTACACGCACCAGTGTGTTACTTGATTTTTCGTGCTTCGAGGAGTCTGCCTCCAAACATTTCACATACTCTACGGCCTGGTGTTTCCTGTAGGTTCGTAACTGCACCATTAAGTGGACTACACCTGTCAGTACGGGTTACCGTTTGGAGTACACGTACCCACCATGTACCAGCAGTAGACCTGCGGCAAACGGAAAATAAGCATTAAAGGCTTGCTCTTACCCCATGTATTTGGAGGCACTGACCAACCATACTATTCCTAATATCTATAATTATTAGTGTGCACACGTCGTAAATACTGATGTAATATTGTTGAATACATCGTCCTCAGACACCAACAGAAATATCTCTAGTTATACTTGGTACACCCTGTATGTATATCTTACATATAACTAATCATATGTATGTATTATTGCATAGCTTTGTAACAAAATTCAAGCATTTCATCAGATTAGTTTGTAATAATATTCAACCATTTCAGAAAGAATAAAACAGGATTGGAATTGTAAAGACACTGTCATAGGATTGTGAAGCCCATAAAACCTTGTCATTATGAATTGCCTGTACTTTTTTGGCATTAGTTTGGAGTAGCTACGATATCAAAGCTTATGCGGTAGCCCATAGCGTCCGTTCCAGAATCGGCCGCTAGGAACAGTACCTGCTACCCTATAGCGAGTCTAGGACACAGACGCGCGCGCTGATGCTCACGATGCGCCATCTGACGCGCATTTGAACTACAGCGGCTTACTTAGACTGTGGAACGAGCTCCAAGCTTCACTTCGTAGAGACTGCGCTACGACTATGTTCGACCTACTACTGAACTTTTATAATTATTTTATTTGGATAAATTGTTTGCCAGTGCTTGTACGAATGCTTTTGGTGTGAGTGCATAAGTGTTACTTTATTGCGGATTGTTTAACTGTGTAGTAGTCACTAAACACTTCTTATGACCAGCACCCCGCAAGATTTCGTCACGCTACTTAGGAAGCACTAATGTTGCAGCAGTGGTAAACAGAACACCTCGCCAAGTAAGATTCAAACTTGTGCCAATGTTACATCGTGAGTGCTAGGGGGCAGGGGACGTTTTTTCATAAAAAGCTGTAGGGTAGCCGCGGGATAAAGATGAGAATCTACTGTTTTTCCTGCTTGTGAGTGTAGTGTGGCAGCCCTACATGTTCGGTTGAGCTCTTTTATGGTGGAAGAGTCAGGCGTGTTGTGTTAGTGGTTTGTGCTTTGAAGCTTTCGAGATATGAGGTGAGTTACTGTTTTGGAAGTTTTGATCTAAGTATTCACCATGTAGTGGCCGTCTGTCTGCTATAACAAAATCCTAAATAATTACCACTACCTCGTACATAAGTACATGACGTAACTCGATCTTTAAGTTTAGTAGTTAGTTTAACAAGGTTTAACAAGTTGCTATGTATGACAGCTGATACCATGAGTTCAGAAATTAGCGCCAGAAAGCAAACATCCTATGAACTAGCTGGGGCCAATTTTCGTTTCACTGCCGTTGCCACAAAATAATTGGCTTGTCTTTAGTTTTAATAATGAACGTGTAGGCTCATTTAACATATTTACTGGACCTTAATTTACTGTGGGTTCACATAGACTGATACAATGTTAATACAGAGTGTTGGAGCATATACAATTGCCAAATCTTGGAAAATATTGCTACAGGAAAATCAAGAAAATTCCCCATATGATGAAAATCTACAGCAGCAGACCGAACCAGAAAATACTACCCTGGTTTCATTGTTACGAAAAGTTCCGGGATGTGCTGACGCCACAGCAGATGACATAAATGAATGGATTGTCCAATATGAAGAATTTGAAGTGACAGATGAAAAAATAGTCAACATGGTAAACGAAAAAGAAGAAGACGAAGAAGCGGATGTAGTGGAGGAAAGTGCGCCCAATATTTCTCACAAAAGGAGGACACAAGGCCTTAGAAAAGGCTTTAAAATATGTAGAGCAGCTGGAGGAAACATCGTCTACCGAGGTTTTACTTTTTAAAAGACTACGTGATTTAGCGGCAAAAAAAAGAAAAAAAGCGGCAAACAGCAGGCAAAAAAAGATAGTTACTAACATCTTCACACAGTAAATATCTTTTCAGTGTAATTTTATTTGTATTGTATTAAATGTTTAACTCATTTGGCCTACTTTTTAATTTTTGTGTTTTTTTTTGTATTATTTTCCGTGTCATCCGACCTTCCCGCTTATCCGACCTTGCCGCCGCCGGTTTAGGTCGGATAATTGAGACTCTACTATAAGACTTGTTAAACTTCGTGTTACGGAAACTCCTTTCACTTCACGCCCAACCAACACGGGATGCCTGCATCACATGGTGTATATTCACCAGGAAAACCTACGTCGACTGTGTTGCCAACACAAATATTACCGGCGGCCACCAGAGACCACTACCCATTCGCGGAGGAGCCTGCAGAACAGCTTCACCAGAGGTCGCAGCTACCCCAGGAAGTACTTTGATACGCTAGGCCGGCCGGAGTGTCCTAGCGGTTCTAGACGCTACAGCCGCAGGTTCGAATCCTACCTCGGGCATGGATGTGTGTGATTTCCTTAGGTCAGTTAGGTTTAAGTAGTTCTAAGTTCTAGGGGACTGATGACCTCAGAAGTTAAGTCCCATAGTGCTCAGAGCCATTTGAACCATTTGATAGGCCAGGCACGTGATCGCAAACAGTTCCGGCATATACATCCGTCAAACAGGCTTTATAGAGCGGTGCACTGCCGGCAGAACACACCGGTTGGAAGTATACAGAACTGTCGCCCCGGCAGCCACAGCCAGACGCCTCTTCTAGCTGGTTGATCTCTTGCAGGTAGACTTGGTATAGTCGACGAACATCTTGACATTGTAGAATTGTTTGATTGTGTTCTCTCCGCATGAAGAGTCTGGTCTTTTCTATTATTATTTGTTGTTGTATATTTGTGACGATCCGCAATGGAGATTGCATTACCGTTTCGTTTTGATGAGTCCAATAAATTGTTTCCGGCTTGTGTTTGACGTGTTTCTATTCTGCTGACGCGGATGCTTCAGAAGCTACTAGAGGAAAAACGTCCTCCACGCCTTTGTCTCCTAAAACGTTAGAGGAGTTTAAGAAACTAATATAAAATGGATCTTCCACTGGAAATGCTGCTAATAGGCTTGGTTGTAATGAGTCCAAATTAAGTCAAAGACTTAAAGCAGGCCATGGAGCGGCATCTTTACGGCGTTTCAGGAGAATATTTTCTGAGACATATAAAACAGAATTGGGAGAGCACTGTATCAGTGTGGATTGTATGCTCTTTGACCTTACGTTTAAACACTTCCGATATGTTGTTTATCAGTCTGCCGAAATTAATGACGTAAACTACAAGTTTAATAAAGAAGCCCAAATGGCAGGGGAAGACTGGGCTCGCTCATTCATCGATCATCATGTTTTAAGTTTGAGGCAGCCGGATAAAATCTGCGCCGGGAAGACAATAAAGCAAATACAACTTTTTTTCAGCAACTTGAAAACATAGAAATAGAAATATAATTTTCAGCTCCACCGAGTCTATAATGAAGACGTGACAGGAATACAAACTCTACATGAAAAACTGCAGAAAAGTGTGGCAAGAGAAGGTCATATGCTCGTAATAAAATGTTTGCTAGAATTAAAATGTTTTGTATTTAAATGGCTGATATGTAGTGGCATGCTTTGATGTTTGACATGATCACGATGATGGAGACAATGACGATGGTGATGATTTTGGTATAGTACATCTACATCTACATGGATACTCTGCAAATCACACTTAACTGCTTGGCAAAGGGTTGACTGAACGATCTTCACCACTGTTCTCTATTACTCCACCCTCGAACAGTGCGCGGAAAAAAAGGAACACCTATATCTTTCCATGCGAGCTTTGATTTCCCTTATTTTATTGTGATGCTCGTTTCTCCTTATGTTGATCGGCGTCAGCAAAATATTTCATATTCGGAGGAGAAAGTTGGTGATTGAAATTTCGTGAGAAGATTCCGCCGCAACGAAAAACACCTTTGTTTTGGTATGTCCACTTCAAATCCTGTATCATTTCAGTGACTCTCTCACCCCTATTTCGCGATAATACAAAACGTGCTGCTCTTATTCGAACCTCCTTGATGTGCTCCGTTAATCCTATCTGGAAAAAATCCTACACTGCGCAGCAGTCTCTAAAAGGGGACGGACAAGTGTATTGTAGGGAGTCTCTGGAGTAGATATTTTACAATTTTTTAAGTGGCTTGCCAATAAAATGCAACGTTTGGTTTGCCTTCCCCACGACATTTTCTATGTTTTTTTCTAACTGAAGTTCCTTGTAATTGTAATTCCTAGGTATTTAGGTGAATTTATGGCCTTTAGGTTTAACTGAGCCCGCATCTCGTGGTCGTGCGGTAGCGTTCTCGCTTCCCACGCCCGGGTTCCCGGGTTCGATTCCCGGCGGGGTCAGGGATTTTCTCTGCCTCGTGATGGCTGGGTGTTGTGTGATGTCCTTAGGTTAGGTAGGTTTAAGTAGTTCTAAGTTCTAGGGGACTGATGACCATAGATGTTAAGTCCCATAGGGCTCAGAGCCATTTGTTTAACTGATTTATTGTATAACGGAAGCTTAACCAATTTCTTTCAGCACTCATGTAATTGACTTCACATTTTTCGCTGTTTAGGGTCAATTGCCAATTTTTGCACCATACAGATATCACTTTGCAATTTATTTTGATCTTCTGGTGGCTTTACCAAACAATAGACGACTATATCACCTGAAAACAGCATAAGAGGACTGCTCAGATTGTTTCCTAAATTGTTTATATAGATAAAGAACGTCAGAGGATCTATATCACTACCTCGGGGAACGTCAGAGATCACTTCTGTTTTACCCACTGACATTCCATCAACAACTACGACCTGTGGCCTCTCTGACAGGAAATCAGCAATCCATTCATATAACTGTGAGGATATTTCATAAGCACACAATTTCAGAAGAAGCCGTATGTGTGGTACAGTGTCATAAGACTTTTGGAATTCTAGAAATACCGACTCAGTTTGAAATCCCTTCTCAATAGCACTGAACACTTCATGTGTTAAAAGGCTCTTTGCATTTCACGAGAACGATGTCTCCTAAATACGTGTTGACTGTGTGTCAATAAACTGTTCTCTTCGAGGTAATTCATAATGTTGAACAGAATATATGTTCCAGAATCATACAGCATATCGATTTTAATGATAAGGACATGTCATTTATTGGATGACTCCTACTAGCTTTCTTGAATACTGCTGTTTACTGTGGCACTTTCCAGGCTTTGGGTACGGATATTTTGTCGAACAAACAGTTGCATATAATTCTTAAGGTTGGAGCTATTGAATCAGCATACCCTGAAAGGAACCTGATTGGTGTGCTGGCGTAGCTGTCGCCAGCACACCGGTTGGCAAAGATAAATAGCGAAACTCGATTAGTAGGGGCTGGACCAAGCGTGCCAGTCACAAGAGAGGCCAGAAGCACACTCACAAGCAACAAACCGCCAACGCCCTGTCGACAGCATGTGTTTACACCGCCGCTGAACGGAGGCTCTCACTCGCTCGCTAACTAACATACTCATCCTGTTTGGCATATATCAGTATATTCGCAGTGTGGGTTTAGTTTGTTACCGGCTATGACAATACATAGCGACCAGGCTAGTGTCTATAGCGGGGCTATTTACCTCAACCAGACTTGTGCTTTACTAGCAGTGAAACTGAAGTTTGTGATAGCAAGATTACCAATGAATATTACCTCAGTTGCAATAGAACGATTCCTGACGAGCTCGTACCACAAAACACTGACTCTATTCAAGTTAAGTGAATGTTTCTAGATTGTGTAAATAAAGAACCACATTAATCCACGTGTGCATTTGTGTTGCAAAAACAGGATACCACCACGCGGGGTAAGCTGTGCGGTGTGAGAAGCTTTCCAGGATTCGTGCGGCTTCAGCCGGTGGTACGAGTCCTCTCTCGGGCGTGTGTGTGTGTTATCCTTAGCGTATTTTAGTTCAAGTTAGAGTAAGTAGTGTGTAAGGCTCGGGACAGATGACGTCAGCAGTCTGGTCCCATAGGAACTTACGGAAAACAACAAAAAAGGAACTGGATACGAGGCACAAATAAAAACATCCTCACCCTTGCAGTACAAGACTCTACAATCAGTACACAGTCTGGAGTGCAAGAGTTGCTTTTACTGAGTGATTCAAGTTCCTTTACTACTCTGATAATATCTATTTCTAAGTTTGTATTGTATTGTATGGAACTGTGGACCTAGATACGACGGAGATGTTTCGTCCCCACCGTAGCCCTCATCAGTGGTTCACGACCCCACGACAGGCTACAGCAGTCCACACACCCTACGTCCCACACCGAACCCAGGGCTATTGAGCGGTTCGGCCCCCCAGTGGACTCCCCGGGAATGTCTCCCACCAGACGACTGGTACCCCAATGTTTTCATGGTAGAGTAATTATGGTGTTCACGTACATGGAGAAAGTGTTTGTACAGCAATCGCTAACATAGTGTAACTGAGGCAGAATAAGGGGAACCAGCGCGCATTCGCCGAGGCACATGGAAAACCGCCTTAAAAACCATACACAGACCGGCCGCCACACCGTATCTCACCACTAATCCGCTGGGTGGATTGGTGCCGGGGACCGGCACGCTTTCCTCCCCGGAAAGCAGTGCGTTAGACTGAACGGCTTCTTCTATGGTACTCACATTGGCAACTGTTCTTGATTCCAATTATGGAATGGTGTGTTATACGAGTTAACAGTGGCAGTACCTGGCAAATACTAAAACTATCCTTTAGTCTGTTACAATAATAATAATTTCCTTTTGTGTATTTTGTCTGACGACAATAGGATGTTTACCCCTGTTATCATGAATCTAAATGGTAATCGATTACGTAAAATTAATACAGGTTGAAGAGGTATCGATGTAACTGCAGTCGACTGCCACAATAATACGGTTGATTGGTAAATTGCAACTAATATCCCACTCATGCTTCTAAGTGACCTAAAACAAGACACGTGTAATTTATGTTTTGTCATTACTCTAATGAAATACGTCAGACAGTCTGCGACATAAGGCTTTCCGAGAATGACTGGGAGAGGAGGTGCGTTGAAGCAGGAAATTCCGTGCAGCGTAGCGGGTCTGCGTTGTTTGCCGCGAGTGGAGACAGAGGCGGGGTGCAATATCCGGGACAGCGGCGGCAGCGGCACGCAGCACTTGCAAAGACAATGCGGCCAGCAGCGCAGCGCTGCGTTGCGCTGTGACCCGAGAGAGGCAGCAGCTTCTGAGCCCTGCGCAACCCGGCCTGCGGACGTGCACGGAAAGCTCGTATGCCCGATAATCCCACCGTGTGGCGAGGTCAGAGCTGCTCTGGTAAGCATCTGCGCCAAATCTGAATACTTTGCACCGGATTCGGTCCATGCTTGTAGCTAGGAACGTGGTGCCAACGGACAAACATAGATACATACAGGTCCAAAGTGCTTTTTAATAATGGGTAAAAACCTCCGTACCGCCGTAGATGACACTGAGACAAGCAATTTAAAACTATTCACATGGGGCTGCAAAAGTCGGGATATACCACAAGAGTGGGTGATAAATATTGAACATTTCACGTCACCAGGTAACGTACGTCGCCCCACGTCCAGCTGTTGAACCAATCGATCTGTCACATCATATGACCCAACTAAAGTTCAGTATTCACGTCGGTGTTGCTCCGGGCCTACGTGCACAACTTTAGTGTGCGAGTTTTGCGGCTGGCAAGCTGTATTTTTTTCATTCTGTTAGACAGTCACTTCTTTACATTGAGGTATGATTTATTATTTCATTTACCAGTATCGCAGTTCAAAAAATGGTTCAAATGGCTCTGACTACTATGGGACTTAACATCTGAGGTCATCAGTCCCCTAGAGCTTAGAGCTACTTAAACCTAATTAACCTAAGGACATCACACACATCCATGTCCAAGGCAGGATTCGAACCTGCGACCGTAGCAGTCCCGCGGTTCAGGACTGAAGCACCTAGAGCCGCACGGCCACCGCGGCCGGCGGTGTCGCAGTCTCCGCTGGTTTATTGTAAAGCAAAGTATACAAAAACTTGCTGTACTGCGTCAGAAGTAAACCATTATAAGCTTCGGAATTTCATCGTTACAGTAAATTACTAAATAATGCCAGAAATAAAAAAGGAACGAACGAAAGGAGACACACACAAAAGAGGAATAGCTTTCGCTTGGTTACACCGAGGACAGTGATTTTGTGACTACTACGAATACAACAGATTTCATTTGCAAACGGTGTAGAATATTTGCCCCGTTGCGCTACAATGTGTAATACTGCCCTCTGCTGTCGACTGTAGAATCGAAAAGCCGAAGCGCTGCAAATGTGAGGAGAGACATCTGGTGACGTCACATGTTCATCATTGGTAATCCGCTTTATGGGGCATTTCTCGACGTTTGCGGCCGTTCTTGTCTAATTTTAAATTACTTGTCGCAGTGGCGTCTACGTCGCTTTGGGTCTTTTCATAATTTAATAACAATCACCTTGTATTACAAAAGTGCATGTATAAATATTAGTATGTATTTGTGTATGTATGTTCCACATTGCCTCCTAATCCACTGGACAACTTTCAACCACACTTGGTACACATAACACTTACTATCTGGAAGTCTTCACTGTGGGGGTAAGAAACACCTACATATCAAAGGGATTGGGTGAAGAAGCAGTGTAGCCCACGACGCGTAAATACCTTGCGAATGAGAGCACTCAGAGACTTGCAACAATCTGTTCACATAATTTCGAACCTTTACGAAACTGTTCCTCCATGACGACCTCCATTAAATCTTAAAAGCAAAAAGTTTATTCCTTACTATGCTTTCGCTGTTCATGCAGTATAATTGACACGTGAAGCATGACGTTTTTATTTATTAACTAACGGAATTAATGTCAAATTTAGCACACAGTATTCTATACATACTAGTGGACATATTAGAAAAATTATATCATTGTAGAATACATGACATAAACACTACGATGCTTCAGAAACTGCCGCATCATGCATGACGTTTTAATTGATTAATTCTTTACTAACGCCATTCACAACACGTTACACAATCTCTAGCCACATTTATACCATTGGATATACCACCAACATTATATTATTGTGCAGTTCATAGCTCAGGAAATACGATGTCATAAACATTGATATGTATGAAAATGAAACTGCTGGGTGAAATTCACTAGAGATACCGGAGAAATAGCTGTTCAAATACGTGTGAAATACGTTAAATACATATGAATTATATTTCACATGTGGGTATCCGGCAAAGCCATGAGTAAAAATCACTTGCTAAGCCACTGAAACGATTTCAACCAAATTTGGTTCACATATTACTTACAATCTGAAGAACAATCAAGGACCGTCCTTCTACTGCGGTCAGCATCATAACGTGGAGAGAGAATGAGGAAAGAGAGATGGATAGACAGTGAAGGGAAGGAGGAGGTGGACAAAGATAGGCGTAAGTGGAGACAGGTGGAGGAAGAGATTTTGAGATGGGGTTGAAGAGACGAACAGACAGAGAGGATGAAGGAGGAAATGGACTTATGGGAGAATTAATACCCGGGCAATGCTGGGTACTTAACTCTTTGATGGAAGATTAACGTGGATATCATCTACCAGTTACATATTTCTCCACGTCTGCTTTTAAAATTTATAATAAAGAAAAGAATTATCGATTTTCATAAGGTTTAAATACACTGCCTGACAAAAAGAGTGAAGCACCCAGTAGATTTTGCCGGAGGTCAACGTAACTTCTTACACATAAACAGCAACAACATGCAGAGGCTGCCAATTGTTGAATTATATGAAAGAAAACGTAAATTAGTTACAAACTACGCCGCGAACACATTTTATTCAATAAGTAATCGTCACTACAGCTTTTCGGATTTAGGTCATGACATGTTCTACATGTGTCCCATCATTGGCGATGGTATGGCGCGGACGAGTAGCGAAATTCTGCATGACCCGCTGAAGTGTCGGAACATCGATGCTGTCGATGACCTCCTCAGTGGCTGTTTTCAGGTCAGTAATGGTTTTTGGGGTTATTACTGTACGTCTTGTACTTAATACAGCTCCACTAAAAGGAGTCGCATGTGTTCAGATCCACAGAATATGGTGGTCAATCGAGGCCACCGCCAGTAGCCTCTGGGTAGCCCAGAGCCAGAATGCGGTCCCGAAAGTGCTCCCCCAGTACATCAAATACCGTCCCGGTTCGTTGGGGCTGAGCTCCGCCTTGCACGAACCACACACATCTTGTCAAAATCGGGTTCACTCTGGGTAATGAGGATGAAATTATCTTCCAAAACCTCCACGTACCGTTCGGTAGTTACCGTGCCATCAAGGAATATCGCACCAATTATTCCGTGACTCGACATTGCACATCACGCTGACAGCCGTTGAGGGGGAAGAGACTTCTCAAGCCCAAAATTCTGTTTCTCAATCCCCGAAATGCACCATGTTCGCTTATTGACGATCCCATCCCCAAGTGGGCTTCATCGCTAAACCAAACCATACAGCTCATACTAATTACCATCATGCGGCGAACCATGCTGTTTGAATGTCCTAACGCAATCGTTCAGGAGTTATGACGATTTTCTTTAGAATAGTCCAGTAATTGTATGATTTCTGAAAGTACTTCCAGTACATGCAGTTACTGCGATGTTGAAGCACAGAGTCATGTGCAGGTGCGAGGATGAGCTGTTAGCGTCGAGTAGCAAGTGTGTGACACCAACGACTCGCCGTCCCTTTCCACTTTCCATCCACTGCTGTGGGAGGAAGTAGTCTTAACGCTCATCCGGATAGGGCACAGTCTCTAACTCATGGATGCCTCCTCCGGCAGGAAGCTCCATAGGTACGCAGGGTATATGGTGTACAGGTATCTGTAGTTTATGTTTTACCTTATGTTGCTTAATTTTCAGAAAACGAAACCACATTCGTCTCCCATCAGTTCAGTACGGATGCTCATGACCTCGCTGCTGACCTGCGTATACGAGTATATATGACCCCCACTACCACCACCACCACCACCACCACCATTACTACCTGCACCACAATCACCATGAATCGAGGGTCATGTTCCAGGGGTATTTTCCTCTTGTTATGCGGTCTGTTCCGATGCAAAAGTCACCAGCATCTGGCCCTCATTAATAAGGGGAACAGGCGACAGCGTTGCCTAACTTCGTTATCAGGGAGAAACTTATCCGAGTCAGTTTGTACTTGCGTGCTATGTAGACAACACTGAAAATAACTGAAGATTTTCAATCACTCCCGTACTTTCAAAACTGAAGCAAAAGGTGAGATGATATCGAGTGTTTGACCAAAAAATACATAATGTGGCGTACAAAACGCGCAATTAAAAAAAAAAACGTTCACCAAGGAACTCAAAAAGTAGTGCGAGTAGAAAAACGTAATTCGTCTCCAAAAAGATCAAATTTTTTTCTTACAACCACTCTAACTAAACCAAAAATATAACCAAAAATTATTATTTAAATCTTACCGATCACGTTTAAATATTGTACGTGGTGTGAAATTATGATTACTTTTATTTAGCTACAACGATGCAATCCTACAGGAAGCTGGAATGTTTCCGTGCTACATTTTTGGTTCATAAATTCTTATGAAGAAAATTTTCTTTGGTATGTTAGTGAGTTACGACATTGTAATATTTCAAAATTTATTTTAATAAATGTCCTTAATAAAATAGGTCCACACCAGACCAAAGTACTCTGAGATTTCGGTTTTGCGAAACTTGAAGAAGATCACTGAAAATATTTGACCGTGGCGCCTGTAAGGAAAAACATCGAATTTCTGTAACGCTATGTCGAAAATTGTAGACTGCTTTCTCCGATATACAGTATGGTTAAATGTCGGTGACGCCTACCCAAAACTCTACCACAAAAACACCAGCCACTCGTCTCGCAATACGTTTGACATGAAACTGTATGCGATTGCATAAATAATACACACGTCTTTGAATAACATTTCAGTTTCAAATTGTATTTTCCACAAACACTTTCGTTAACTGAGCAATGAACATCAACTACAATCAAAATCAAATCAGCAAAGGAATGTGACGCGAATGTGACTGAGAACGCTAAAGGTAATGTAGGAGCCTGAATAGTTTCGTCCCTCGTATATCACTTGTGAATATAAATTCTCGTCAGGTTATGACGTAGTTTATTTTGTGTCTCTATGATTTAGGTTCTCCTGACTCTTACAAAGCCTTAGCTACTGTGCTTGAACATTAACTATAATTACTTATATGTAAATAAGAAGCCATAATAGCTCTTAAACTTATGAAAAATGGCCACACAAAACTGCAATTGTTATTACAAGCAGTCGAATCCAGGGGATGTCGGCATACGTGTTGCGATTGAGGTAATGAAGACAAAAAGACTCTCAATGAAGTAAGTGAATTGCATTTTAATTTCACAATTTATACGATACCATACAATGACTTCTACCGGTATTATAACGAGGAATATTAATTACATATCCATATGTATGTAGGTATTAATTCTAATTCTGATTAAGAATTGTGTGTATACATAATCAGTAAATTAAAGTTCCGTCATCCGCATATTAATACTACATGTTATAAGAGGTCCTTTTGTACTGTCATTGCTTTTTTGAGATCCTTGCCGCTTGATGCCAGTTATAATTTCTTTATTTTGACATTTGCCTACGCCTGAAGGTAGAATTACAGCTTGTTTACTTGAGAAT
Source organism: Schistocerca nitens (assembly GCF_023898315.1). Lineage (NCBI taxonomy): Eukaryota > Metazoa > Arthropoda > Insecta > Orthoptera > Acrididae > Schistocerca > Schistocerca nitens. The sequence goes on along the minus strand of NC_064622.1, from coordinate 378,532,424 downwards.
GAAACTAGAGACGACGGTCAGCACAAAAGCAGAAGGATTTTGCGAACATTACGCAGTCTTAAAAATAATTTGAACCCATACGACCTTCCCGTTTTAATTTTTTGAGAAGATTCATAGCAATAGTAATTCCTCCCGATTATAGACAATTACACGTTTTCTTTTTTAACAGAGCTGAGTTAGGTACAAATACGGAGCACAGTGCACAATTTCTTAGGACGCCGCGTTCTGATGTGAGAAGTGCAACTGAATCCGAAGTTATGGACAGGTGACTTTGTATTATGACTGCCCGTATACTATCGCGCTACTTTCGCGAGTTAGTCCTGTGAATGCCTTAAGGTTAACTGTCCGACCGCGAATCACAATATATTGAAAGAATGGCATTACGTAACCCTTGAAAGATGGTGTAATGCGTATTCATTTATCCAGTTTCGCCCAAGGTACTATTCTGACGTCAGGAGTAGCACTATATCAAGTTTCTTGACATTAAGAACGTAATTTTTATGATGTACGACATCTGTCACTTATAATATACTGTAAAGACATCTATCAGTTCTGACACTAGAAACAGGCCACGTGACGTGTAATGCTAAAAACCGTCTTCAACCCGAAGGAAGCGCGTCAGTTGTCTGTATCGCCTAAAATTACTATAAAATATTATTTTCTAGCAGAATGAAGGGTTCCTTGAGTTGTCTGTATATTTTACTTTCATTTTTGTGTTAAAATGCTGTATGTGACACCTGGTAATCGAGAAAAGCTGTGTCCTGTCAAGTCAGCGAGTTTGCAGCGCCCGGCCAATTGCTGATTCGCGGCGAGCGGCAAAGATAACTACCGTGCAGCTGGCCATTACGAACACCTGCTGGCGTCTGCTGAGGCGGAACACTTATTGTTAAAGAGAGAAGTAGCATGATATGTTTGTTCGCAGAGAATAGTTCTTGGCTTATCCTTTTAGTACTTTAGTTGAGTATCCGAGTATCGTTCGAGTACTGAGCCTCTAGAGAGTTTGTCCCATGAGTGTGATGAGATCGGCTCACATGTACGATAGATGAGTTTGTCTGCAACAGGGAAAGAACTCAAATGTGTTCAAAGCAGTTATAAGACTATTAGACAGATATTTTGAGGAAATTATCAGCTTGAGTGGAAAGATATCGCCGATTTTGGTAGGGTGTAGACCCTCCAGGTAAAGGAAAGCTCCGGTTTTTTGAAATGTGAGATTAGTTACTTCTATTTGAGATTAATGGTGCACTGTGTTGCTTAACGGCCACGTGCCTGTAAGCGAACAGCGTTTCAATATTTTTGGGACATTTTCCAGTGGATGGCATATGTGGAAACAGGTGTTCACGCGAAGTCATTTAGTTATTTTGTGGTTGAGAATTAAAGCACACTGAGGGGCATAGTAGCGTTGCACCGCATTATTGTGGCTGCGTAGGTTATGCAAGCACTGAAGTATTGTGACTTAGCGATATTTGGTTAGGATTTATTGTGTGACTTCGGCGTGAGCGTCGTAATATAGCAAATTACGGAAATCTCGTTCAATATATTGAATGTCTTGTCTATATTAAAGAGAACGGTCGTCCCACGTAACAGTTATTTACTGAGAAACAATGAGAAAATTATTGGGAGATTGATAGCTTTTCCCCTTGGTCCTAAATGACAAACCGAGAACGATTTACTGGAGAACATCCTAATAGTCTCTAAAAGAGTGGCGCGCTTTGAGTTCTAAGCGTTAGCGGGTCGCGGAAGTCAATGCCTGAAGTAATTGAGCTTCTTCTGATTATTTAAAGTTCATATAGTTGAAAAGTGGTAGTAACACTCAGGTTTTTTTAGTATTACATTTCCGTTCAGTCGACTTTTGAACAGAGAATCAGCACTCGTAAAGTAGAACGCCGACTTGACCCGTAAAAGAATTAATGGCAGGAAATATAGACTTAACTGTTTTAAACTGAAAAAGTTAGTACGCGACTTGTTCTTTATCTCCTTTACAAAAAAAATATTCCAAAGTTTGTTAGAAGCAGACTAATATCTAGAATATATTTTTTCGTATCAAAGTAAATTCAAAGGTCATACTGATAAAAGCAACTTCCGAAAAAAAATTAAAACGCTAAAGACAAAGAATAGTATTTCTCAGTGAATAACTTGCAACGAAAAGAAAGATTATTAATCTTTATTGAGACAGGGAAAGACAGTTTTCAATAAAACGTGTGAGTGAATTTTATGAATGAAAAGTTATTCCATTTAATTCTGAATTGTTGAGATTGACGAAATAGTTTATTACGATAAAATTTCAGTAGAGTCAAGGATATTGTTGCGGACAGGCGCTAGTTATGGATGTTATCGTTGATTGACAACGAAAGATAAACAATGTTAAATTATATCTTTGCCTTGTGAACGTATTATCCAATTTATGTAAAAATTTCTAATGTTCACACTGATTGCTTGCATATACGATTAGGCAATTTCCAAGAATGATTCCTTATCGAAGTCGCGGGGTCCAAACGATACATATCGAATGTGCGATCGTAAATCGGTGGTGGGTGTTGTGATCAATTATTTGTGATCGTCATTTTTATCTGTTTTCAAATGGTTCAAATGGCTCTGAGCACTATGGGACTTAACATCTATGGTCATCAGTCCCCTAGAACTCAGAACTACGTAAACCTAACTAACCTAAGGACATCACACAACACCCAGTCATCACGAGGCAGAGAAAATCTCTGACCCCGCCGGGAATCGAACCCGGGAACCCGGGCGCGGGAAGCGAGAACGCTACCGCACGACCACGAGCTGCGGACTATCTGTTTTCCGTCGTTCCCTTAGTTTCTCTAAATTACATACGTCCGCGAATTGTTTGTGAGTTGCTAGGGAAACGCAGACGATTTATGTCGTTAGTGAGTGGGATGTCTGGTGTTCTTGACGTTTCTTGAGCGGATTCTCTCACACGGAAAAATCTAATTCCATGTTTATCCATAGTAGAAAATTATTCGACTTTTTGTCTCAAATATGGAGTACTACCGGATGAGGAAAGAAGGGACTGTGTAGACTGTTGTTGTGCGAAGTGTGTAAAACTTCGTAAGAACAGTTTCGATGCTGAAATACCGTTACAATTTCATTGCGGACAGTGCGAAGAACGAACGAGTATGAGGAAGAATACATGGTTCGACTCTTCCAAATTATCCATCCAGACCACCGTAATGGACCTTCACATAACGACAACACCAACGACGAGTGAGGTAAGTTATTTCCTTCTTTTGTTGGTGCCGCAATGACCACTCTAAACATACAACACCCGCCGCCGGAATCGCATCATCGGTTTACGATCGCACGTTCGATACGTATCGTTTGGACCCCGCGACTTCGACAGGCAATCATTCTAGGAAATTACATACGATTATGCTGTTGAAGCTTTAAAGAGGAGCAACTACAAGAGGCAGAGGGTCTATATGACATGCTCATCAGTTACATACGAAAGCTGTCGTTTCTGGAACGTACGATGTTGAGAAAGTGTTTTAAGTTGTGTTGCCAGATTACACAGAATAAGTTTCGCTATAGGATGCTGTTATTGGTGAAGGAAATATATCATTCCTACTCTCCATAGACTCTCGAATTTACTATGTTTCTGGTGACTGATACTAGCTTTGGTGGTAGTTTATCTTCCGAACCTAGTGCATCCCGATAGTCTGATGCGATGCTGTAATTAATATCCAAATAGCTATCACTGACCCATTTATACCACGAAAAGCAGTATTGTGTACATACTGACGTCGTAGCGAGCTGTAGTGTGATTTATAGCATGAGAAGCTGAATATCAAATCTTTCGTGACGTCGTGTTAATAGACATGATTAATTCAAGTTACAAAGATTACGTCGTTGATTGTAGGCAAGATCTTGTGATTACAACTTCCTGTAGCATTACGAGAGTGAGCTACACTATCCGACGTTGCTTTTCACCTACATTTTTCAGTGCTGTTAGAGCCTGTTCATACAATGTATCTCCTACGAGTTTGAGGTATTTAAAGGGTGGCACGGTACAGACGACAATGGAAAGTATTGCTTGCAGTTAGTATAAGCTGGGCACTTTATCCACACTGACCACGGTCAGGAAACAATCGCACGCATCCAAACATTTTCTGCCATAGTCACAGTTATCCAAAGAAATAAGTCCTAAAATCATAATGAAACGCTGTTAGATGCAAATCTAGAACCCAGATCTCGACACTGAGGGGCAGGTCATTGTTGCGAAGCAACCGTTAGCGAGTTGATGATCAAGGGACACGAAGTAAAAGGAAGTCGTCTCAGAATACACACAAACACATACGCATTCACTCTCTCTCTCTCTCTCTCTCTCACACACACACACACACACACACACACACACACACACACACACGTTCACACGCATCCTAGGATCCTAGGAAATAAATGACAATACATAGTAAACATAGTATCCGTGAGAGTTTTCGTATGGAGTAACACAGTTTAGTAAAACCAGAAGGCACAGTAAACAGCAATAGCAATTTCAAGTAATACGTTATCGACATTTTCTTAGGCAAATGGTACAAATATCTGTCAAAGAGAGTCAAATATTAAAAGACTAGAAAATATGCTAGTGATTCATATATGAAACAACTAACGTAAGATAAAACGACATTTATATTATGCTACACAATTGTACGTCTATTGTTAAATATTTTTGTTCTTCTTTGTATGGGAGGCACACAGATGCCACATGCATGCCAGAGAGTAGGTTCCTGTTACACAGCTAAGATAGTGCTCACAACAATACTTGAACCAGCACCTTAGGAAGGTCGTTTTCATCTTTGCTAATGAGGATAGCAAGGAGATGACGCTCTGTTTAAATACAGGTTGTATTGAATTTGTCATTGAGCGTTCTTTTACAAGTTCTATGACTTGATTTGATACTGTTGTTAGGTGAAATGTGGATATAAATAAATACTTGTAGCGATGACTTAAGTCACAATACTGCAAAGACAATGTAAGGCTGGAGCCACGTGAGCGGAGTGTCTCCGCAACGGAGGACGTACTGCGGCGGGACGTAGAGTCCTGTAACCATGTGGCTAGCATCGGAACGGAATGCAGAGAGCTAAATATAGAGCCATGAGCTGCGCCTCTGAAAACTGTTTTGTGTAAACAAAGCAAAGCAACATCTGTTTACGCAGTTAGTTCTCGATTAGAACTTTTACTTTTCACATACAAAATTAGAAAATACTGTTTTAGGAATTGCGTGTTTTTTGCGTCTTGTAATGTTTCTCATTCGATTCTGAATAAACTGTTCGACAAACAGAACTCGTTCTTTTACATCTTATAATCATATACAGGGTGAAAAGTATTTAAAGCGACAAACTCTGGGAGGTTGTATGGGACATCAAACAAATATTTTTCCCTAATGTAATTTTTTTACTATGAGGATCATTTAAACCGGTGGAGGCCGCATTACGCTCTTCAGTTATTAGAGGCCATATTACGATCTTCAGTTGTTAGAGGGCGTATTACGCTCTGCAGTTGCAGGTTAACTGCTCTCCAACAATGTAGTAGTGCATTGTGCATTGTCTCTGTTTACTAATGGAGCGATACACCTGGAGTGAGTACACCGATATGGTTGGTGCGTACTACGTAGTGCATCACAGTGGACGAGTTGCACAGCGGGTTTATCAACAACAGTATCCTAATCGGCGTATCCCGCATCATACGACCTTTGCTGCTGTGTACCAACGTCTGCGTGAGACCGGGTCATTTAGCAGATTTCCTGGACAGGGACGCTTTCGCACGGTAAGAACGCTGCAATTTGAGGAAGCTGTCTTGCAGCATGTGGAGCGGGATCCTTCAATAAGCACTCGTGCAATTGCACGTAACATGGGGACGAATCAGAAGAATTTAAGAATAGTTCTTCGAGAGCAATTATTACGTCCATTTCACCTACAGCGTGTCCATAACCTGGGACCGAGCGAGGTGGCGCAGTGGTTAGCACACTGGACTCGCATTCGGGAGGACGACGGTTCAATCCCGTCTCCGGCCATCCTGATTTAGGTTTTCCGTGATTTCCCTAAATCGCTTCAGGCAAATGCCGGGATGGTTCCTTTGAAAGGGCACGGCTGATTTCCTTCCCAATCCTTCCCTCACCCGAGCTTGCGCTCTGTCTCTAATGACCTCATTGTCGACGGGACGTTAAACACTAACCACCACCACCACCACCATAACCTGGAACCAGTTGATTATCCACCCAGGGCACAGTTTTCGCAGTGGTACCTGGAAGAGAGTGAAATGCATCCTATATTTCCATCCTCTGTGTTGTTTACCGATAAATAAACGTACTGGCGTGATGGAGTCTTCAACATGCACAATTCGCATGTTTGGATTGAGGATAACCCACATGCCACAGTTACTACCGCTCATCAAGTGCGCTTCTTCGTTAATGTGTGGGTCGGTGTTGTTGGGAACTGTTTAATTGGGCCGTATCGGCTACCTAGGCCATTAAATGGCAGGCAATGTTACAATTTTCTCGCCAGAGCATTCCCAGAACTGCTGGAAGACGTCCCGCTCCCTACAAGACAACGCATGTGGTTTCAACATGACGGGGCGCCGGCACATTTCAGTCGTCGTGTGCGTCGATTCCTGGACCGACGGCTCCCAGAAACGTGGATTGGCAGAGGTGGTCCTGTACCATGGCCTGCTCGATACCCAGATATGTCCCTTCTGGACTTTTTTGTGTGGGGAGAGATGCGCAACCTTGTTTACGCAACTCCTGTTGCATCAGAAGAGGATCTGATTGCCCGGATAGTAGCAGCAGCAGGAACCATTCAGGATACTCCTGGGGTTTTCGCCCGTGTCAGACAGAACATGATCCGGCGGTGTAACCTCTGTTCACGTGTCAATGGAGGCATTTTTGAAAATCTACTGTAATTGAAATTGGGAGTGTGTTAATGTGTTGTCTCTTGGTCATAAAAAATGGAAAAGTGTTTGTTGGTTTAATTAATTTGCCGCCAGAGAAATCTTCCTGTACCGATTTAAATACTCCTCATAGGAAAAAGTGACATTAGGGAAAATTATTTGTTTCGATGTCCCCTACAATTTCCCAGAATTTGTCGGTTTGAATACTTTTCACCCTGCATAGCAGCCTGATAATGAACTGGCTCTCTTTTCATGACTGCCTATAGTTTTAATGCTACTCACGAAATAAGTAAATCATATCACGTCCATGAAAAGGTTAACAGTAAAGAATGTAGTCCCCAGTTTACGTTTGGTGCATATTTAGGCACACATTCCTGCGCACATATATAGCTATCATATCTAAATTGTCTTTAACATTGGATGGGATGCCATATGTGTTTCCAGTCCTGAGTAAATAAATTATATGTGATGGCGTTCGGCCGCAAAGGACCACGCCACGCCACACTCGAGGCTGAGGCCGCTCATTACACGGAATTGTGAAATTCGTTTTTCTGTAGTATGGTGTTTACAGTTACAGACACACTTTATGTTAACATTGCTTTAAGAGGATTTTCATTTATACAAGTATAAATAGACATTCTCACATCCAGGGCCCAGTTAGCTGTACACTGTATGTGTAACTTGTCTACACTAACAGTTCTGTTCAAACACTCTGTAAGTATTACTCTCAACAAAATTTTAAAAGAAGTAAAGTTCATCTGATAATTTACCTTTTAGCTAAAAGCCAAAATAAATTCAAAATGCAAGAAATATTCTAGAATCATGCAGATATTAACCTGTAGCTGTGTCCTTGCTGTCAAATAATCTATTCGTTGACTAGAATTTCGGCTTAATAAAACACACAGACTGGATAATATAATAATAGAGGTTCTATTCAAACATCTATAATTGATTTAAATGACACATAATTATGTCAAGTAATGTTTACGCAAGAAAGGAGATCTCAAACATTCGGGAAGTGTTCCTGCGATATCTAGCTAAAATACAGACTGAAAGTACCCTTATAAAATTCAATAACGTTAGGCTGAGAGTATTATGAGAATGGTAGCAAGATCCCCAAACTAAATCGTCACCAAAGACAAGTTCATTTCGTGATCATTACACACGAAATATTCACCAGCTCAAAACAGTTCATAGTTGACCATGATGATTCACAAATTAATACAAGGCGGTTTAAAGAATGGTAACAAATACTCTGTCTATTATCAGTTCTGTAATGCAAGCAGAAAAGATAAAAATCCTACTCCGGAGCACATTCTGACCTCTCGTAATATGAAGCCCCTTGAGAAAATAAAGTATGTTAGTGGCCGTTCACTACTCAGAATCTGTCACCCACCCTATCAGTAACGATACTAAAGGCAGGACTGCCTTCTTCCAGAATGAACATCCAAGTGCCCCCTTCGAGATCTAACCGAAAAGTGTCCGCAAAAGTTAGAGTCTCACAGCGGCTGTTCACCTCTGTGAATCTATTATACGTCTGAATCACGCAGGTGGGTCTTTTGTCTCGATATAAAGCGTGCTGAATCGCTCCCTTGAGCTCTTATCTCGAGAAGTCCCAGTCTACAGTTGACTCCCGTAGAGTTCCTCTACTGACTGCTTTTCCATTGGCCAAAGGCCATCCCCACCAAAAATACATCGTCCTTAATGCTATAGTCACCACTGACACCTACTGAAGAGGCAACTGCGCATACACACCAGCGGTGCGGGTTGCCGATACCGCTGCGAACCGTGGGCGACGCAAGAGCGTTTACAAGCAAGTACCGAAGTCGACGACAAATTAGGTATGGCCAACATCCATCAGAGGACATCAGCCAGCAGCAGAGGAAGAGGGCGTAACGATCAACGAACTATATCCTGGCTATCACCTGTGTCAAATAATCCCGGAAATATTCTTCCGCCTGGGACTAGATTAGCTGGAGCCTGGCCGTTCAGCGGGCAGTTCTCGACTTTCCGAGTGCGGAGGAGATCGGCCTGTCCAGCGGTGCGCCACCTCTCTTCCGCAACGATAGTGAGACGACGCTTCTGTCGTGCTAGGCGAAGGGAACTGATTATAGGATTTAGTTGTTATTTGATTGACCCGCAGAAGGGATTCTTGTTGTTTTTTTGGTTTTGAAGAGAGTGTTACTGTTGGTGGTTTATTGTAGTTTTCTTAATAAAGAAAATTGGCAAAACGAGTTGATTCTTGCCCTGTAGATTTAGCACTTAAGTTCTACAGAGACGATTTAATTCATCTTGATCACTTTACAGACTTAACAAGTATATTAAAATAATATTGAAATACAGAAATGCTATAAACATTAGTTGGCCCTCAGATCTTGTAAACTAAATACAAGGAATATTTGGTTCATAAATTCATATACAAGCATTCTTGCAGAAGTGTGGTTTTCATGATAAATGACAACAGACTGTCGTTAGTTTAAACCATTATTTATGTCATCTTGACAGAAGCGTCTTTTGGTACTCTATTCAACTGTGATGTCCGCTAACATATGCGACTGACTACAATTAAATCAGCACAAATTCTTAACAGCAGTTGCAATCAACGTTTTAATACAGTTACTGGTAAAGAAAGGAAAGTGTATATCAAACAAAAGCACAAATGTGACAATACATAAGGGATCTATGCTGTATTCATTTGCTATCTAAATGTGGAGAATGCGATGTTCCAACAAACATCTGCATAATAAATGAGATATAAAAGACATAGTAAATCAAGAAATAAAATAGGCTCAGATGCATTGCTTTCAGCATTGATAGCTATAGTGCAATGCTATCATCTCAGATATCGTTCGTTAAAATGGCACGAAGCGTTTAAGTCTCGTTAATTAAGAGATTTGCTGTGGACATGTTCACTCGCTGTGAAGTATTAACTTCTGTAGTTTTAAAGACACGGACATTATTGCTATCAAAACATGCACCTCATTTTTATGGGATTGCTGATGAATTCGGATTAGCATTAATATTTGACTGTAGATTATCACAGACTTTCAAAGAACAGTAAGAAGGCAAGTTTCAGATTGTCTGACACTCCTCCATTTCTTGGAGCACTGTCTGTCCTCTTATGCGACCGTCCGTAGTTAAAATTCTTCACAGTGGGATTTATCCATTTCCGGCGACGATGCTCGCATCTGTACGTAGACTCCCCCATACTGGTTACCTAGCTGGATCTGCGGCAGCGCGCCCTGAAACCTGGGCCCGCTGGCGTTCATCCACACATCAAGTTCATATTACCTTGTACCAGTCCTGAGCGGCTGATTAGCTCGCCTAAATACGTGTAATATTACAGATTCGCTTCGTAGCTGCGAGAAAATGTTCAAAAAATGTTCAAATGTGTGTGAAATCTTATGGGACTTAACTACTAAGGTCATCAGTCCCTAAGCTTACACATTACTTAACATAAATTATCCTAAGGACAAACACACACACCCATGCCCGAGGGAGGACTCGAACCTCCGCCGGGACCAGCCGCACAGCCCATGACTGCAGCGCCAAAGACCGCGCGGCTAATCCCACTCGCGAACAGCTGCGAGGTGTCGATGCAAGTTGAGTGAATTTATACATTTCCCTCTTTTTCATTTTATTTTTTATTTTTTTTTTTTTTTGTTATTCGAGATGGATCCTCGACATTTTGCAGCAGACGTGTCTGTAGAGGTGAAACTGTTACAGAAACATACGCCGAATATACTTGGTGCAACCAGAAGCGAGTGGTCGGGTACCACAGGAAGCTTTTTACTTTTTCTTTAATGAGTTACAAAAAGATCAGTAGAAATGTTTCAACTGCTTCAGAAGGTATTTTAAGTCGTTGATGAATAGCTTCGCACAGGACATTAGACATTCAAGATACAAATATGCGACCAACTATACCTTCAATGGAAATGTTGCGTAAAAATAAGAGGTCTTATATAAGATAGAATATGAGCTGTAACATGCATTTCCCTTTATAAGAACCATTTTGGTAATTTTATTGTTCTTTACTGCTTGTTACTTTCAGTTGTCGCACCTTTTCAATTCGTCGTAAACACAAAACAAACTAAGAAGATACTGTTGACTCTTTCACACTATCCAGACACCCATTTTAGAGCAGTGGTTACTGAAAGTGATTTTTGTAATGTTCTGCTTTTACTGATGTATCACTCTTTACAATAAAGTAATTGAACCAGGCGAGGATGAGGCTTAATTCTTACGATGCAAATGAATCGATATCATTATTGCCGAAAACGGGCATTCTTTGCTAAGCCTTGTAAAAAATCATAATGCATTTAATTCTAATTGGTGATTCAACACAGTTTTCTGCATGTTTAAACAATATAGATAAGAAATTAAATATTTATCTTATTACTAGTTGGAAGTACATTAGCCATGTTTTCCGATATCCAATCATTGATCAATCATGATGGAAATACTTCAGATATCACATCATTGCAAACTTTCGTCAAAATTTGATATGCCTTCTCAATATTTGCACAATTTTTAACTAGTTGTTAAATTCTATAATAATTGCAATTGAATTAGCCTTTCTGCAATGTTATGTCAGAAGAAGCGTGATGAAAGTAGGGGCGATTAACTGGCGAAAACTGTGTAGCATCTACTTCCCATCGACGTATCCCTACCACATAGTGATTTTGATAGTAGACTCGCCAAGCGAGCTCAAATGGAATGGAAAACGTTAAGAGTTATAAGCGATTACATCAAAGGAACGTTGTACTAATCTGTTCAGCAAAAGATTTCACGATATTCTTATTTTCTGAGCTTGTTATCGAGAATAGAAATTAATCTTGGCACACTGACAGCAGATCATATTGTTACAGAAGTAGTTCAGTAGCTCCGTGGTGTAGTGGTTATGATACTAAACTGTTGTATGGATAGTTGTGTGTTCAAAAAATGCCGGCACAGTAGCTCAGCGTGTTCAGTCAGAGAGACGGTGGCCCTGTGTAATAAAACAACTGAGTAAAGGAATCAACGATCAACATGAACGGATGTCATGTGACTTACGCCCAGACTAAACTGAACGAACAACATTTACAAAGAAAAACTTACCTGGGCTGTACAATTTTAATTTCCATATAGGTTCGAGTACATTCTAGAAGTATATACAAATGTCAAGAATCATTGTACTGGAATGTTCTGTAGCTGTATATATACCGTCTGTGTTCTGGCCGGAGGCACTTCGATACGCGCTCTTGTATGTGCAAGTGTTGAATAAACCTTCGTTACGAGAAGTTAGTGTTCGTCATTCATCAAAATACACCTTCTTCAGCGGGACAATATGAACAACAATAACACTAAACATTTGTTAAAGTAAATTCCTTCTCCAAGCTGCGGCTCCTGCCTCACTGACGAGGACATTGTACATATGCTCATAGAATATGATAAATATCGTCATTCAAGAACAATTATACAATACAGTATTTTAAAAACACAGGACTGTGAATTAGGTCCGTTGCCAAATGTATTTGGTATTCACTCGACTTTTTACAAAGGAACTACAATATTTGCGGATGTCTCTAATACATACACACACACACACACACACACACACACACACACACACACACACACACACACAGCCGGCCGCGGTGGTCTAGCGGTTCTGGCGCTGCAGTCCGGAACCGCGGGACTGCTACAGTCGCAGGTTCGAATCCTGCCTCGGGCATGGGTGTGTGTAATGTCCTTAGGTTAGTTAGGTTTAAGTAGTTCTGAGTTCTAGGGGACTTATGACCTAAGATGTTGAGTCCCATAGTGCTCAGAGCCATTTTGAACACACACACACACACACACACACACACACACACACATATATATATATATATATATATATATATATATATATATATATATATATATATATCAAAAATAGCATTTAGTGAATTTTATTGTTACAGGGCAGTCAGACTAATGTTATTTGATAACTCCTTAAATGGTTTGCGTATGTTTCATATTTTGTAATGAAATCAGAAGAAATGGGATGTAAATTTTCTACAATCTAGGAAAAGTAGTAGTTTCTCGATGCTTATAATTGTTGGCAAATCTCTGATTAAAAATTAGTAACGCTCTTGGGGAAAGTAAATCTCTAATTCGGTTGCAGTTGTATTATAACAATGAAGAAGTGGAAAAAAACTAATCAGATGATTGTCTCTCTATCTGCATGCATTGCGAAATCAAGAAATAATTCACATCGTGTGTCATGCCGTACTGTATATTTCTTGTTTCTGTCCTTGTACTAATCGGTCCTTATGTCCCAGTTACAAGCCTTGTTCTGCATTCACAACGTGCGCCATAGCTGTGCGTCCATTTACCGTGCAGGCGACACTTCGCGTATATTCCACTCGTGTGGTGCCTGCCTAAATGGTAATGTATTACGTTACAACCGAATACTACGTTCGTAGAAAATCAATATGAGGCGCTGCAGTACAGATCAAATTAATTTGTATCACTAAAGGCGTAAATTCGCAAGTTAAAAGGATTTTCATCTCCGGAAAGCTGTGTTCGACGTTGTAACGAATTTCAAACCATTAAGCGGATAGACTTCAAGCAAAGGCATATATACATAACATTTTCTGATGGACATGATTATTTCAACATGATCTGCAAAGAGCTTGCAATACCGTGTGTGCTCTTTGTTAAATTTCTCATTAAATTAATTCGTAATCGATGACTACTACGACATTTAGCACTGTTCTTTCATTGTGAATTCAGTACACAATAAAACAGTAAACAGAAAGAGATTGCCAACACACCATATCACGAATGTCTGGACTGTTGAATTCCTTGTGCAGAAGAGTGTGATTGGCCAAATCATCCTTTGGTGCGCTTCGGAGTTCCTAAAGACATTTTTATATCGTATGTGGAATCCCACAGGCCCTTTCTACGTCTGCGTACATACTCCGTAAGTCACCGTAAGGTGCATGACGGAGGGTACGATGTCATACTATTCATTCCCCTACCTGTTCCACTCACAAATAGCGCGAGAGAAAAACGCCTATGTGCCTCCATAGAAGTCCTAAATTTTCTTATCTTCGTTGTCCCTGCGCGAGCTGCAGGTTGGCCACAGTAGAATAGTTCTGTTGTCAGTTTCAAATGCCGGTTAACTATATTTTCTCAATAGCTTTCCACGAAAAGAAAGTCGCCTTTCCTACAGGGATCCCCGTAATACTTACGTGGTGACCAAAACTCCCTATAACAAATCTAGCACCCTGCCTCTGAATTGCTTGGATGTCTTTCTTTACTATAGGCTAGTGAGAATCCAAAACATTTGAGCAGTACTGAAGAACGGGGCGCGTTAGGTTTCTATATACGGTCTCCATTACAGATGAACCTCGCTTTATTAAAACTCTCTTTCTTTACTATAGGCTAGTGAGAATCCAAAACATTCGAGCAGTACTGAAGAACGGGGCGCGTTAGGGTTCTATATGCGGTCTCCATTACAGATGAACCTCGCTTTATTAAAACTCTCCCAATAAGCCCAAGTCGCCCATTCGCATCCTCTTACAATCCTTACATGCTCGTTCCATTTCATTTCATGCATCTCTGCAGAGTTACACTAAGATATATAAACGATCTCTGTCGAGTAGCACATTACTAATGCTGTATTGGAACATTACGGAACTGTTTTTCTTGCTCATCTGCATTAATTTTAATTTTTATACATTTATTACATCAACTACAAATTTTTTCTGTGCTGTCTTGTATCCACGTACTCAACTATTCCCCAATACCACAACATTATCACCAAACAGCCGCAGAATGCTGCTGGCGCTCTCCGTCAGACCATTTGTGTATACCAGGAATAGTAGCTGTCCTATCATTCGTCCCAGGGGCACTGCTGATGCTATGCTTGTCTCTGATGAACACTTGACATCTGGGGCCAAGTACTGGTTCCTATTACTTAAGAAGTCTACGAGCTACTCACAAATCTGTGAACCTATTTCGTATGTTGATATCTTTGCGAACAGTCTGTAGTGGGGCTCCGCGTCACACGCTTCTCAGAAATCTAGGACTCTATAGTGTACCTATTGACCTTCATCCATAGTTTGCAGGATATCATGTGAGAAAAGAGCACGATGAGTTTCGCAGGATAAACGGTTTCCAAACCTGTGCTGATTTGTGAAAAGGAGCTTTTGCGCCTCAAATTCCAGTTGAGAATATGCTCAAGAATTCTGCAGCCACCGATGTTAAGGATATTGGTCTGTAATTTTTTGGTTCAGTTCTTTTACCCTTCTTATATACAGGAGTCACCTGCGTTTCTTTCCAGTCGCTTGGGACTTCGGCTTAGGGAGAGATTCACGATAAATGGGAGCTAAGTAATGCGCAAATGCCGTATAGTACTCTATGTAGAACCGAACTGGAATTCCCTCCGGACCTGGAGATATATTTGTTTTCAACTCCTTCAGTTGCATCTTTACGCCAGCGATCTGTATTACTGTGTCCTCCATACTGGAGTCTGTACGATGGTCCAACGACGACACGTTTGCACGAACATTCTACGTGAACAATTTCTTAAATGCGAAGTTTATAACTCTAACTTTCTTTTTACTGTCTGAAACTGGCATACCAGTTTCGTCAACGAGTGGCTAAGACAGAAGCCTACGAACCGCTTAGCTTGACTGCCGACTGATCTCCGCAAATCTGCAGTAGCCATTGTGTATCGGTACTTCGGGGTTACTACAACCTTCACTTGGTTTGAAGCGGACATGCAGTGCAGAAAACATTACCTATCTGCTATAGCAACAGGGAATTGTGATAGTGCGGAAGTTTCTCTTCGTTTAAAAAATCACACGCAACACAGAATGTAGCATACGATAGTTACATGTTTCGCACAAAGGAGTATACTGTCATAACTTGAAGCAATCAGACATGAAGTATCACATTGTTCTGTTTCGAGTATTTCGTTGTATTTGGTATACGAGGTGCGTTTGAAGACTTTGGTGAACTCTCTTCGATAACGAAGGAAATAAGAGGTACAAAGAAAATACCTATACTGGTCTCTGGTCTTCAACGTAATCACAGTAACTACAACACGCTTCTGATATCGCCAGTAGAGCAACATAAGGTAGCATAGTAGACAGTGGAGGAGTATTAATTCTTACGCGCAACACCGTCTACCTTTAAAACAAATAGTAATAATTTTATACAAATAGTTCATTATGCAGGGTGTCCAACAAAGTGTTTAATACTGTCAGAGGTGGTAGTACTCATCGAAAGAAGAATAATAAAACCAGTAAACAAGATCCCGGGATGGTGTACTTTCCGAGATAAACACATGTTTGTGGGAAGGGCTGCGAGAAGTTTGGTTGCGGATACTAGCAAAGACGTTGCATTGCCGCTCCGTTGTTTGGTTGGGGGGAGGGAATCAAACAGCAAGGTCATCGGTTCCATCGGATTAGGGAAGGATAGGGCAGGAAGTCGGCTATGCCTTTTCGCAGAAACCATCCCAGCATTTGCCTGAAGCGATTTAGAGAGATCACGGGAAACCTAAATCAGGATGGGCAAACGCGGGTTTTAACCGTCGTCCTCCCGAATTCGAGTTTAGTGTGCTAACCACTGTGTCGCTTCGCTCGGTTCCGCTGTGGCAAATGTGTCGGTAGGAAAGTATGACGTCTTACTCACAGTACTGTACCTACCATTAGGTGGTCTGCTGTCAGTTGTGTGGTTCGAGTCGTGTTGTGGGCTACGTTAATTTTCGTCATCTTTGTTCAACTTTTGTACAATACTTTCGTCACTGGGTACGTATCACGGTGTTTTACCTTTTTCCAAAAGCTGACTTATGTACCTACTGTTCTTGCACTGTTTGTTCGTACAAATGGTGTAGTACATTTACATTTCGCTCTTCCACCACTTGTTAGTAATGGAAGCCTACTACTCGACATGCGAAAATGATATTTTGCTATGGTTTAACAAACTGACGTAGTCTGCGAACACGTGCCCTCTACGCTGACAAATATCTACAGCCAAGAGTGTCCTCTGATAAGCTGTTTGGCTGACTTTTACAGCATCTGAGGGACACAAGTACCCTTGCAGCTCGGAATAGACAGTGGAAGGTCCCGCACAGTTCGTACTCCTCACATGGAGTAGCGTGAGCTACGTTGTGCGCGACGATTAGCAGCAGCAGGAGGCTGGGAGTAGTTCATGAACAATTGGTGTACCCTTATCATCTACGGCGTGTTCAGGCCCTAAGGCCGCAGAATCATCATGGCATACTTTGGTTCTGCCAATGGCTGTTGCATAAGTGTGCCACAGATCGTCTGTTCACATTCAAGATGTTATTTACCAATGAGGCAGGGCTCACAAGAGATGGTATTGCGAATTTTCATAACAATCATTTATGGCAGATGCAAATCCACAGGGAATTCAGGGACGAGTACATCCATACGGAAACTCAGTCAACGTAGGGGCAGGCTTACGAGGCGGTAGATGAAATAGGCCATACGTGCTGCCACACGGGCTAACAGGGGGGCATTTTATGGACTTTCTTATTCACGTATTGCCTACCTTGCTGGAGGCTGTGCCATTGCAGCAACGAATACAAGTGTAGTTTATGCATGAAGGCGCTCCAGCACGCTTCCGTCACAGTATGGGCGAACATCTGAAATAGCCATTTCAAGACCGCTGGACTGCTCGGGGATGGGGGCACACTTTGACGTGCTCGTTCCCGAGACCACAGTTCCCTAGACCTTTGGTTCTGGGAAGGAACTGATCTAGGCAATGCCAATCAACTATGTGCGGACACTACAAGGTCGCTTCTTCAGTGCATACCAACAGGTACAATGACAATCGGATATGCTTCAAAGGGTACGTCATTTATTAAGTCGGAGGGCAGAGGGGTGCAGTGTCATGAATGGACGCCACGTTGCATGCCTCCTGTGAATACGTGTTTATCGGAGAAAGTATGCATTTCCGGAACCATTTTATTGCGCTTATCTCGGAAAGTATGCGTTTCCGTACCCTGTTTACAGGACTTATTTTTCTTGTTTCGATGAGTACTACCACCTCTCAAAGTTCGAAGTCCTTGACGCTTTTTTCGAATTACCTGAATTCAAGATGGTCAACTTACACGAATTTTTAGTCAAAATTTTAGCCATTGAAAAGCGATAAAAATTCGTATGAAGGACGATATAAGGAAATATCACATGGAATGGGCCAAATAAGAAGATTGTGAAAAACGATCGTCCAAACAGCAGAAACGAGGATGAGCTAAGACGGCACACTCAAAGACGATTTAATGTTGATGCAAGATTATCTCCGGAGGATAATTCCTCTCTATCTGAGGACACTATGTTCTAAGGTTGGCTACGCTGTTTCTGCATGTCTGTTTACTATAAAAGTTCCCAAAGAGCACCTGAAAGGACAGAGGTTCATTCGATCTTACAGAACAGTGGTACGAAGGCGACCAATTGGTGTTATGTAACCGTTGAAACCATAGCGAACAAAGCTGCCGACGAGAAAAAGGGTGACTTACGTCATGGCTTCTTAAACTTCCTCCTTGGCGACGCTTTTCGCCCAGGTGCACTCCTTCGTGACTCCTCCTCTCCTTTATAAAAGTAATTAGCACTAACAGCGAAGACAAATAGGCGATGTACTAGTTTCTACGCGAAATTTTTTCAGGAACTCTATCCAAGCAACTGTTTATGCTGAAATCCTGATCGAGTGATTTGTAATGCGCAAACAACAAACTGAGAAAAAAGGAATACTTAAAGCAGAGAACTACATCGTCAACGAAGTATCATTAATTTCTCGGAGTAAACTACCAAAGAACCGAACAGAAATAAGTAGGTAATAACATTGAAAATTGAAACTATTATATGTCAAATTAAGTTTCGATGAAAGAAATGATATCTTACTGAAGACTGCAAAAAGATACATTTATCTTAATATTGTGAAATTTTAGCGAATTTTCATTAAATGGTGACTATATTGAAAATGTCCGCAGCTCGTGATCTCGCGGTATCATTCTCGCTCTCCAAGAACGGCGTCCCGGGTTCGATTCCCGGGGGGGTCAGGGGTTTTCACCTGCCCAGCGATGACTGGGTATTGTTGTGTCGTCTTCATCATTATCATTGATCATCATTACGGTCGGAGGACGGCAACGGCAAACCACCTCCATTAGGATCTTGCCTAGTACGCTGCTGCTGTTCTCCTACACTCTGTCAAGAAGCATGGGACTTCATTTCCACTTCCATATTGAAAATCGCGATTGCCTCAACTATATAATAGCAAATGGCAGAAGAACTGTGTTATATCCAACAATACTTAAAATTGTGTCTTTCCACTAGGCCAAAAACTATTGAAGTCGTATCTTCCTATTTCAATTTCGTCCAACAATACTTAAAATTGTGCCTTTCCACTAGGCCAAAAACTATTGAAGTCGTATCTTCCTATTTCAATTTCGTAACTTGAGTCTCTTGATTGTTCTTCACATTCTGCCTATCATTTTGCGAGGAACGTACAAGAGATACCATCAAATTATCGATCAATTTTACTTTTGCCGGCTTTTTACAAAATATCTGAAAACGTTTTGTTCAAGCCACTTCTTAATCATCTGACTGCAAAATTATATTGTCAAAGAAACAGTTTGGGGTTCTTAAGGGTTCCGATGTACTGTAGAGAAGACTCTTAACACGTACAATGAGAATATAGTCAACTCATTAGATAACAAATTAGAAGATACTGGTATTTTCTGTGGCATGTCAAAAGCCTTTGTCTGTGCAAATCACAGTGTTCTTTTAAGTAAATGATAATATTATGGTGTCACTGGAACTGCTGACGTGTTCTATTTCTATAGGCAGTGAAAATTACCTCCCGTCCCCCTCATCCCTCGCCTTATTCTTACTCTGTTCCATTTGTGAATGTCGCGAGGAAGACCTCGATATGAGCTCTAATTTGCCTTTACTTCGAGAAACATTTATGGGAAGAAGGAACATGCTTCTCGATTCTTCGTGGGACGTACACATTAGAAACGTCAATAACGACATCTCTCCGTGATGCACAACGCATCTCTTGTAGCGTCTGCCACTAGAGTTTTTACTATCTCCGTAATGCTCTTGAAGTTACTAAACCATTCGATGACAAAACACGTTGCTCTTCGTTGGATCCTTTCTCTTTCTTATTTTAATCCAAACTGGCAAGGATATCAACCTAATGGCAGTACTCAAGATCGGTTGAAGAAGTGTCCTGTAAACTACTTCCTTTTTTGCATGAATAACATGCTATTCCAGCGAATCTTTGCTTCTCCCGTATTTAATATTATTCCACATGAGATCGCTCTGGACGACTGCTGAAAGTTTAAATTGCTTACAGTGATCTGACATTATTACTAACATCCAGCAGTATTCAATTCCATCACTTGCTCCTGCACAGTAGGTTGCATTTACTTACGTCCAACCTCCACTGACAGTTTCTGCACAGATTGTCGACCCTTTGCAGGTCTTCGAGCATTTCGCTGCAATCTTCTGGATTTGTAATCTACATTTAGTCAACATCATCGTCTGTGAGCAGCTTCGGATACGTTTCGATACTGTCTAGGAGACCAACTGTACATTGTGGAATGGTTACCAATCAGGGACATGAACGATCATTCGAAACAAAATGTGTAGTGAACAATGGCTCTTCAAACTGTACAGTAAGAGATATGAGCACTTCACCACCTGTGTTTTCTCTGTTTTAAGAGATGGTAGAGTGGATCAAAACAAAAAAAAAACAAAAAGGAATCCGGTAAAGATGGGCTCTAAAGTGTGTGTCTCACAAGTTATGATCACTTGTTCGACTTCACTGCTGTGTAAAACACCTCTTACACTCAGCAAGTGCTCATACCTCTTAAACCACGCATTTTAGAGCCCATGTTTACAAGATAATTTGTCGTCCCAAATATGGAAAGCAAAATTGTGTCTGTAGAGGGGATTTATTTCACGATATCGTAGATGAAGAAAGTTCGTGGCTCTTAAGGTGTTAATTTTAAAGCCGATGTTTACTTATGGTTTGCTTGGAATGATTCTTCCTGTTATATTGACCACTGATCCAGGGACACTTTACACACAGAGTAAAAATTAAGGTTCCTATAACGTTATCTATGATGTAAAAGTTTAAAAAATAATTAATTACTATGTACTGCACAACATCGCTGAAGACGTACTAACATGGGTGTATTCATATCTTTTAGGCACTATATGCAGAAATGGAAAGGTGTACTTCGCTCAGACAAGGAAGAAACACGATAATGATTAATTTGTTGAAGAAAAGAACAGTGTATTAGGTGACGAATGAGAAGGGATTTCAGTAGGGTGGAGTGATGAAACTAACGCCGCAGCAGCCATCTTGGTCACTGAATGCAGAAATGGAAAAATAGATTTGAGCCGGAAAATACATTGACGGGAAAAAATTGCATCACCAAGAATGAGTAGTGCGACATAAAGTTTGCAGCCGTGTTTCTTCATCTGAAAGATGATGTCTATTCAGACTTCGCACCAGTCGCATAGCACTGACATTAGTAGTGCCACTATGAGGACGCAAACCCTGTTTGCTTTAAATACAGGGCTATTACAAATTATTGAAGCGATTTCATAAATTCACTGTAGCTCCATTCATTGACATATGGTCACGACACACTACGCATACGTAGAAAAACTCATAAAGTTATGTTCGGCTGAAGCCGCACTTCAGGTTTCTGCCGCCAGAGCGCTCGAGAGCGCAGTGGGACAATATGGCGACAGGAGCCGAGAAAGCGTATGTCGTGCTTGAAATGCACTAACATCAGTCAGTCATAACAGTGCAACGACACTTCAGGACGAAGTTCAAAAAAGATCCACCAACAGCTAACTCCATTCGGCGATGGTATGCGCAGTTTAAAGCTTCTGGATGCCTCTGTAAGGGGAAATCAACGGGTCGGCCTGCAGTGAGCGAAGAAACGGTTGAACGCGTGCGGGCAAGTTTCACGCGTAGCCCGCGGAAGACGACGAATAAAGCAAGCAGGGAGCTAAACGTACCACAGCCGACGGTTTGGAAAATATTACGGAAAAGGCTAAAGCAGAAGCCTTACCGTTTACAATTGGTACAAGCCCTGACACCCGATGACAAAGTGAAACGCTTTGAATTTTCGGCGCGGTTGCAACAGCTCATGGAAGAGTATGCGTTCAGTGCGAAACTTGTTTTCAGTGATGAAGCAACATTTTTTCTTAATGGCGAAGTGAACAGACACAATGTGCGAATCTGGGCGGTGGAGAATCCTCACGCATTCGTGCAGCAAATTCGCAATTCACCAAAAGTTAACGAGTTTTGTGCAATCTCACGGTTTAAAGTTTACGGCCCCTTTTTCTTTTGCGAAAAATACGTTACAGGACACGTGTATCTGGACATGCTGGAAAATTGGCTCATGCCACAACTGGAGACCGACAGCGCCGACTTCATCTTTCAACAGGATGGTGCTCCACCGCACTTCCATTATGATGTTCGGCATTTCTTAAACAGGAGATTGGAAAACCGATCGATCGGTCGTGGTGGAGATCATGATAAGCAATTCATGTCAAGGCCTCCACGCTCTCCCTACTTAACCCCACGCGATTTCTTTCTGTGGGGTTATGTGAAAGATTCAGTGTTTAAACCTCCTCTACCAAGACACGTGCCAGAACTGCGAGCTCGCATCAACGATGCTTTCGAACTCATTGATGGGGACATGCTGCGCCGAGTGTGGGAGGAACTTGATAATCAGCTTGGTGTCTGCCGAATCAGTAAAGGGGCACATATCGAACATTTGTGAATGACTTAAAAATCTTTTTGAGTTTTTGTATGTGTGTGCAAAGCATTGTGAAAATGTCTCAAATAATAAAGTTATTGTAGAGGTGTGAAATCGCTTCGCCCGGGTTCCCGGGTTCGATTCCCGGCGGGGTCGGGGATTTTCTCTGCCTCGTGATGGCTGGGTGTTGTGTGCTGTCCTTAGGTTAGTTAGGTTTAAGTAGTTCTAAGTTCTAGGGGACTTATGACCACAGCAGTTGAGTCCCATAGTGCTCAGAGCCATTTGAACCATTTTTTTGTGAAATCGCTTCAATCATTTGTAATAACCCTGTATACGCTGTAACGATAATGAACGTTACTTATCTTTGAAATTAGACGTGATGAGTTCATGTTAGTTAAGAACGTCCTTAAGACGTCAAAGATGGCTTTATCAACACCTCACCGAGTTTGAACGAGGTAGAGTAATAGGGCTACAATAAGCTGGATGCTCTTTCTGCAATAATGCAGGAAGACGTGGCAGGAATGTAGTCATTGTACATGACTGCTGCCAGCGGTGGTCCGAGAATGTATAGTTGCAAGAAGACCGGGCTCTGGACGGTCACATGGAGCTTCCAAGAGGCAACACTATCGTGCTGCACCAAAATAAGCAGCTGTTAGGACCACTGTGACACAACGAAGTGTTACAAATAGGTTACTTCAAAGACAGTTCTGAGCTAGACATGCTGTCGAGCTGTCGAGTGCATTCCGCTGACCCCAACCACCAAAGTCCAGTGGTGGCAAGCTTATTGGAGGGCAGGGGAAGGTCTGTTGTGTTTTCTGATTAAAGATCGTCCTGCCTCGCTGCGAGTGATGGATGTGTGTTTGTTAGGAGGAGACCAGTTGAGAGCCTGTATATAGCCTGTCTGGCACACTGGACCTACGGCTGGAATTATGATCTGCTGTGCGGTAGCGTATGACAGCAGACGCGCTAGCATGGATGTCCCTCGCACACTGGCTGCAAACTTGTGAGTGAGTCTGGTGATTCGAGCTGTTGTGCTGCCAATCATGAAACGCATTCCAGGCTGTGTTTTCCCACAGGATATCGCTCGCCCACATCCCCTATAGTAACCCAACATTCTCTGCAGAGGGTCGCTGTATTAACAGACCAAGTACAACAGACATGGAACTCCAGCCTACAGACAGACCTCCGGCACGTATAGAAAACAATGCAGACCCGTTTGCATGCTTCCGCTCAACATCTTGACGGCTACACCGCTTATCAGCGCATCAGTATTTCACATTTGGAATAGTTTTCTCACACTTACATTAAACTGTGATCTTGCAAAGTTAGTCGCTTAAAATGTTTTCCAGAAATTTCATTACTCTATATTAAATATATTTTGGTACTGCGATTTGTTCTGTCATTGTATTTCACACACTCCAAGATATGCAACCGAACTTACTTCATCCGCATCCGGTGTAGATGATTTAAGCTGGGTTGTCTGTCTTAAGGCACATGAAATACTTTGCATGCTAGTTTAATTTGGAAATCCTATAGCTAGAGACATTGGGAAGGGACACAAGGCACAATACCCGCCACAACGGGACGACAGCGGAGCACTGTCATAGCAGCCGGCACTCAAAGACTGCTAACGCTGTGAGGATACGACGATGCAGTCATCTGGTATAATAATTGTTGGGCGGGTGCTTGTATCGAGGATAATAATTGCAACTGTTGACACAGGAATATACTGGAAGTGCACCGCCACCATCTTTTAAACCACCCAAGTTAAGCAAAGGCGTTTGCTTCGGGAGGGGCTTTTTAACTGCTTATGGCTTTGTATCCAAGGTCAATATTTCCGCTGCCGATATTACCTATAGCCATTGAATACAATTGACTGTACTCTATAAAAAGAAATATTATGTATTTTAATTGACGCCTTCATCCTCTAATCGCAAAGCTGACGTCAATGTTCCCACTGATTATGGAACTGTCTTTCGAAAGGAACTAAATTATGAAGACCAGTGAGCAGATACGGTGTCCACTGGACTCGTTTAGCTGATCACAGCACTGTGAAGATACAGCAAAGTGACTTTTCGTACGACCACTTGGCTATTTGACTGCAATGTGCACTCGAACTAAACTTCAGAAGCGTGGAGAAGGCGAGGAGCGAACGAAATGTAGCTCCACTATTCAAGTGTGTAAGCGAATACTAAATAGAGTGAAATTTATAAAGGAACTGCAGCAAGAACCAACTTTTCTCATGGAGTTTAAACCCCTTCGGCCTAGATACACACACTGACTCGGTTCGCAAAGTTGTCATGAAACCATTTTTACCCTTTATCTAAGGCAAGCTGACCCACAAATGTTGTAACTAGACGCTGATATCCTGGGTACTGACACTGACACACATAGACGCCCATACTCGTACTCCACAAGCATTGTCTGACACAGATCTGCGAGTACTGTTACACCGAAAAGATTATTCACAGAGGCACGTGCAATATGTGAACGAGCACTGTCCTATTGAGTAATTGCACCATGGTACTGTTGCGTGAGGAATAACATATGAGGACACAGGATGTCCGTAACGAATTGTTGTGCCGTCAGTGTTCTCTGTATTTATGAGCCGTGACCTGAAGTCCTACCCGAATAATACAGCTATGGCTCTCGAAAGTACAGGGTGTTTCAAAAATGACCGGTATATTTGAAACGGCAATAAAAACTAAACGAGCAGCGATAGAAATACACCGTTTGTTGCAATATGCTTGGGACAACAGTACATTTTCAGGCGGACAAACTTTCGAAATTACAGTAGTTACAATTTTCAACAACAGATGGCGCTGCAAGTGATGTGAAAGATATAGAAGACAACGCAGTCTGTGGGTGCGCCATTCTGTACGTCGTCTTTCTGCTGTAAGCGTGTGCTGTTCACAACGTGCAAGTGTGCTGTGGACAACATTGTTTATTCCTTAGAACAGAGGATTTTTCTGGTGTTGGAATTCCACCGCCTACAACACAGTGTTGTTGCAACAAGACGAAGTTTTCAACGGAGGTTTAATGTAACCAAAGGACCTAAAAGCGATACAATAAAGGACCTGTTTGAAAAATTTCAACGGACTGGGAACGTGACGGATGAACGTGCTGGAAAGGTAGGGCGACCGCGTACGGCAACCACAAAGGGCAACGCGCAGCTAGTGCAGCAGGTGATCCAACAGCCGCCTCGGGTTTCCGTTCGCCGTGTTCCAGCTGCGGTCCAAATGACGCCAACGTCCACGTATCGTCTCATGCGCCAGAGTTTACACCTCTATCCATACAAAATTCAAACGCGGCAACCCCTCAGCGCCGCTACCATTGCTGCACGAGAGACATTCGCTAACGATATAGTGCACAGGATTGATGATGGCGATATGCATGTGGGCAGCATTTGGTTTACTGACGAAGCTTATTTTTACCTGGACGGCTTCGTCAATAAACAGAACTGGCGCATATGGGGAACCGAAAAGCCCCATGTTGCAGTCCCATCGTCCCTGCATCCTCAAAAAGTACTGGTCTGGGCCGCCATGTCTTCCAAAGGAATCATTGGCCCATTTTTCAGATGCGAAACGATTACTGCATCACGCTATCTGGACATTCTTCGTGAATTTGTGGCGGTACAAACTACCTTAGACGACACTGCGAACACCTCGTGGTTTATGCAAGATGGTGCCCGGCCACATCGCACGGCCGACGTCTTTAATTTCCTGAATGAATATTTCGATGATCGTGTGATTGCTTTGGGCTATCCGAAACACACAGGAGGCGGCGTGGATTGGCCTCCCTATTCGCCAGACATGAACCCCTGTGACTTCTTTCTGTGGGGACACTTGAAAGACCAGGTGTATCGCCAGAATCCAGAAACAATTGAACAGCTGAAGCAGTACATCTCATCTGCATGTGAAGCCATTCCGTCAGACACGTTGTCAAAGGTTTCGGGTAATTTCATTCAGAGACTACGCCATATTATTGCTACGCATGGTGGATATGTGGAAAATATCGTACTATAGAGTTTCCCAGACCGCAGCGCCATCTGTTGTTGACAATTGCACCTACTGTAATTTCGAAAGTTTGTCTGCCTGAAAATGTACTGTTGTCCCAAGCATATTGCAACAAACGGTGTATTTCTATCGCTGCTCGTTTAGTTTTTATTACCGTTTCAAATATACCGGTCATTTTTGAAACACCCTGTATTTGAAGAATACGAGCCCTTCCTAACCCTCCGCCATATTCATCGACATGGGCACCCGGAGCAGTGCAAAAATGGTTCAAATGACTCTGAGTACTATGGGACTCAACTTCTGAGGTCATCAGTACCCCAGAACTTAGAACTACTTCTCAGGACACCACACACATCCATGCCCGAGGCAGGATTCGAACAAGCGACCGTAGCGGTCACGCGGTTCCAGACTCTACTGCATAGAACCGCTCGGCCACGGAGCAGTGCAGAACGGCGATTCATCACTGAATGAACCTGAAATGCGATTTATCAGCAGTCCATGTTTCCCGGCCATGGTTCAACTCCAAACGCTGGCGCTTGTACTGTGGTGTTAACGGGAGCCTACGACGGAATGGTACTTCCCAAGTCCGACTGCTGCTAGTTTCCGACCAAGGCTAATTAATGACACAGAATTTTATTACTTTAGATAATAAAAGCTTTTAGAGGGGCTGCGACAGGGTTTGGCTCAATAATTCAATTTTCTCTTAGTCGTCATAATAGTTTTCATTACCGCTCCTGATCACATGTTTCAGTTTAACATTATCTTCAGATAATGGCTTTGGCGCGGAGATCGGACATTAAAATAAATGATTAGCGTAATTGTGGCGACACGTTAGTTGATCGAATAGCTCATAGATAAATAGAACACTATCTGATCAAAAGTATCCGGACACACTCAAAAACATACGTTTTTCATATTAGGTGCATTGTGCCTGCCACCTACTGCGCTGGCCAGTGTGGCCGAACGGTTCTAGGAGCTTCAGTCTGCAACCGCGCGACGGCTACGGTCGCAGGTTCGAATCCTGTCTCGGGCATGGATGTGTGTGATGTCCTTAGGTTTGTTAGGTTTAAATAGTTCTAAGTTCTAGGGGACTGATGAACTCAGATGTTAAGTCCCATAGTACTCAGAGCCATTTGAACCATTTGAACCACCTACTGCCAGGTACTCCATATCAGCGACCTCAGTAGTCATTAGACATAGTGAGAGAGCAGAATGGGGGGCTCTGTGGAACTCACGGACTTCGAACGTGGTCAGGTGATTGGGTGTCGCTTGTGTCGTACGTCTGTACACGAGATTTCCACACTCCTAAACATCCGTAGGTCCACTGTTTCCGATGTGATAGAGAAGTGAAAACGTGAAGGGAGACGTACAGCATAAAAGCGTACAGGCCAACCTCCTCTGTTGCCTGACAGAGAACGCCAACAGTTGAAGAGGATCGTAATGTGTAATAGCAGACATCTATCCAGATCGTGACACGGGAATTCCAAACTGCATAAGAATCCACTGCAAGCGCTCTGAGAGGCGGAATGTGACAAAACTTGTATTTCATGGTCGAGCGGCTGCTCATAAGTCACAAATCACGCCGTTAAATGGCAAACGACGCCTCGATTGGCGTAAGGAACGTAAACAGTGGACGATTGAACAGTGGAAAAACGTTGTGTGGAGTGACGGATCACAGTACACAATGTAGCCGTCCGATGGAGCGTGTGGGTATGGCGAATTCCTGGTGAACGTCATCTGCCAACGTGTTTTGTGCCAACAGTAAAATTCGGAGGCGGTGGTGTTATGGTGTGGTCGTGTTTTTCATGGAGGGGGCTTGCACCCCTCGTTACTTTGCGTGGCACTATCACAGCACAGGCCTACTTTGATGTTTTAAACACCTTTTGCTTCCCACTGTTGAAGAGCACTTCGGGGATGGCGATTGCATCTTTCAACACGATCGAGCACCTACCTGTTCATAAGGCAGGGCCTGTGGCGGAGTGGATACAAGACAATAACATCCCTTTACTGGACTGGCCTGAACCATTTATAACACTTTTTTGAACGACGACTTCGTGCCAGGCCTCACCGACTGACATCGATATCTTTCCTCAGTGCAGCATTCCGTGAAGAATGGGCTGCCATTCTCAAAGAAACCTTACAGCGCCTGATTGGACGTATGCCTGCGAGAATGGAAGCTTCATCAGGCTAAGGGTGGGCCAACACCATATTGAATTCCAGTGTTACCGATTGAGGGCGCCACACTTTTGATCACATAGTATATCTAGGTAGAGTTCAAAGCATATTAGTCAACATGCGAGACCAAATTGTCTCTCGCTTTGCGGCCCTTTACATTGTATTAGGCCATAAGGTGCCTATAGTGAATGGCTTACAGCAAATATAATTACTAACATTAGTTTTTTATGTGAAACAATTATTCCAGCATTACAGCATAACCTACAATATTTTAAAATAATTTTTCATTGGGCTTTATTGTGCTTTGAAAGATTGCAACTTGAATCGGTGATGCTGCATCTACAATTTTAATTTTTAATAAGCAAACAAATCTGCCATTGTTGCAGGTGCAGAAAAAATACGATGGTTAGTGTTATTATATTTATAGAAGGATATGTATGGAGAGGCTGTAGGTTGGTGCAGGAGTATTTAAAAGCCAATGATGATAATAATTACATAGCGACCACTATGTCAGTATAAATAAATGTCAGTAAGAGACCTAAGTAACAGTAATGACAGTAAACAGTATTGACAGTGATGGTACATATGTGATACAGATGAAGGTATTTTTAAGAAATCTAACATTTCATTCTAGTGTGAATATATAAACAACGTAAGTGAAGTCTGTATAGAGTGACATACTAATTAATGCGCAAGAGAAAACACGTGTAAACTTAAGTAAACTGCTCAGTTATTTGACGAAAACAGAATAGATACATCAACATAAAAGTGGCATGAGAGGCGTGCATACGCTGGAATGGCGATCCACGACGTCGACCATTACTTCACAAAGCGCTTTTTCCACATTGTTGCTTACCTTTGTGGCTCCAACGCGCTACGGTAAGATACTGTTAGAAGGGGAGCACGTTTTTGCGCATAATCACTGTGTAATATCACAACAATCACTCCTAGTCCAGATGACTTTCCACTACTGAGCGATTTCAAATGAAGATGTACTCCGCTGTCCCTAATGACAGTGTCTTCCACTACGACATCTTTGCGAGGACTGAAAGAAGGAAAACACAGCGAAACAGTTTCGGAAGAACAAATTCAATATTGTACCCTCTTCTCTGTCA
This sequence comes from Schistocerca nitens, assembly GCF_023898315.1. Lineage (NCBI taxonomy): Eukaryota > Metazoa > Arthropoda > Insecta > Orthoptera > Acrididae > Schistocerca > Schistocerca nitens. Next base: position 378,502,434 of record NC_064622.1, on the reverse strand, counting down.
TCTACCGTTTCGGTGCCTGTTTGGTCACTAGTTTATTGATTAAAGTACTTCCATCCGCTTTCTGCCTTCACTCCTTAGAATCTTCAGTCATATCTATTGGCAAATTTTTATTTTCGAATGCATCGACGCTTCTCGCAGTGCTCTTCTTATGTTTATTTTGACTTCATTCAGCTTTTGTTTAACAACTAAGTTTTGTCTCCTCTTAAATCTGTCGTGAAGCTAATTTTGGTACCTGTTACTGGATCACAGTGAGCCTTTCCCGTCTTCAGGACCTTGTTCGGAACGTACTTGTCTCAGGTCCTGTAAAATTAAACCAGCCTGTAATAAAACGCTGTGCTCTTTTTTGAATGTTCTGTGATCTCCATATGAATCATACCTGGTACGAATCCGGAACTGAAGATCAGCATTCAAATATTGTTTGAACGAGAACTTTGTAAATTACCTCCTTGGTTAGTTGAATATGCTTTCTGATGATTCTTCGAACGATTCTCAGCCTGGTATCTGCGAGGCGTTTACTGCACTGGTCTTGTCTGGTCGTTTATCTTTAAGTCACTCCGCCCACAATTCCCAGATACTTAAAAGAGGTTGCTGGTTGAAGTGATTATTTTGCAATAATGTACTCATAAAATAATGATTCTCTCTGCCAATTTATGCTCAGTAAGTTCCATTTCTTTACGTTGAGAGTCAACAGACACCATCTGTAGTAAGCAACATTCTGTGCAGGTCTTCCTGCATTTCGCTACTACATTCTATCGTTGCGACTTCTCTGTATACAGCTGCATCTCCCGTGAATACCTCAATGAATCTGATATTTCGTATGCTCGCGTTTTGTTCATTAATCTGTTGTGAAGAATAGTATCGAACGCCTTTGGAGCTCAAAATGTAAGGCTTCAACCGGACCACCTATGAAAATGTATGAACCTTACTAATTTTACCTTGTTTGAAACACTTTATTCTTTGATGACCTAAAGATCTTATTATCACTGATGTCCTCCTCTACGTTAACTGATTCAACAAGTTCTTAACTATTAAGTAACAAGAGACCTAACACATTGAATTCAGGATTCGGCTCTATGACTGCATGCTCGATTCAGACAATACATTCTGAACAAACTCACAAATCTTCGTCTGTGGCACCATTTTTTAATCGCGTGATTGTCCCATTGAACAACTTGGAAACTTAAGTATCTCCTTATCACAACAGCATGATGTGCAAACGTGGTCGAGATATTTTCTAAGTTTTATCTGAAGCGCTTATTACGATGTTTGGCCGATCCACACTTTTCTAAATGTATAAAAACCTCATATAGTTTATTCTTGCGATATTGAGGATGAACCATACCTCCGTTCTTTAAAGAGTAATAATGTAATTATGATTTATTCTGTGTATATCCGTGGTCGCTCTTGCTTCCTCTAAAATACTTTCATAACAGTGAACAAGCGTGTAATATGCAGTAACCAAAAATGTACATGACAAAATACAGATTAATGCAACGAAATCCGTCGTCAAAGTGCTGTGACGTGGCTGCCGCCAGTATGGGAACAGCTCATCACAGCGCCGTTACGCTGATCTTCCATTGCTTTCAGTGAACCCATACTCGGCGCAGGTCAGTCGTTTCTTCATGATTACGTCCATGGTAATGATGTGGGTCGCTGTGAACATATAACTAACACTGCCGGAAAACAAAACCCCACATAAAACGGAGGAGCACTGAATGCTGAACTTTAGGGCAACGAATTAAACTGGGTATTACGGTTGTCAACAGCACGTAGCGTGAGTGCATGGAAACAAAACATGTTGCGAGTACAGTCGACGTCTGCAGTATTGTCCACAATATTCAGAGCAATACACATACAAAGCTAGTTGCGGCAAGGCACCGAACGAAATCCAATAACTTTGTTAAGAGCCGCTGCAGACCGTGGGTACCATAGACCAAAATGCAAGTACGAGGGAAGTTCAATAAGTAATGCAACACATTTTTTTTCTCGGCCAATTTTGGTTGAAAAAACCGTAAATTTCTTGTGGAATATTTTCAAACATTCCCGCTTCGTCTCGTATAGTTTCATTGACTTCCGACAGGTGGCAGCGCTGTACGGAGCTGTTAAAATGGCGCCTGTAACGGATGTGCGTTGCAAACAACGGGCAGTGATCGAGTTTCTTTTGGCGGAAAACCAGGGCATCTCAGATATTCATAGGCGCTTGCAGAATGTCTACGGTGATCTGGCAGTGTACAAAAGCACGGTGAGTCGTTGGGCAAAGCGTGTGTCATCATCGCCGCAAGGTCAAGCAAGACTGTCTGATCTCCCGCGTGCGGGCCGGCCGTGCACAGCTGTGACTCCTGCAATGGCGGAGCGTGCGAACACACTCGTTCAAGATGATCGACGGATCACCATCAAACAACTCAGTGCTCAACTTGACATATCTGTTGGTAGTGCTGTCACAATTGTTCACCAGTTAGGATATTCAAAGGTTTGTTCCCGCTGGGTCCCTCGTTGTCTAACCGAACACCATAAAGAGCAAAGGAGAACCATCTGTGCGGATTTTCTTGCTCGTCATGTGGCTGAGGGTGACAATTTCTTGTCAAAGATTGTTACAGGCGATGAAACATGGGTTCATCACTTCGAACCTGAAACAAAACGGCAATCAATGGAGTGGCGCCACACCCACTCCCCTACCAAGAAAAAGTTTAAAGCCATACCCTCAGCCGGTAAAGTCATGGTTACAGTCTTCTGGGACGCTGAAGGGGTTATTCTGTTCGATGTCCTTCCCCATGGTCAAACGATCAACTCTGAAGTGTATTGTGCTACTCTTAAGAAATTGAAGAAACGACTTCAGCGTGTTCGTAGGCACAAAAATGTGAACGAACTTCTCCTTCTTCATGACAACGCAAGACCTCACACAAGTCTTCGCACCCGAGAGGAGCTCACAAAACTTCAGTGGACTGTTCTTCCTCGTGCACCCTACAGCCCCGATCTCGCACCGTCGGATTTCCATATGTTTGGCCCAATGAAGGACGCAATCCGTGGGAGGCACTACGCGGATGATGAATGTTGTGGCGTAACAAGACAGCTACGCCACACTGAAGTAGCCGAAAGGCACGCGTTACTGACGCAGGCTAGAGATAGGTCTGAAACAGGATATGTAATGAATGCTATAAAGAAAAGTACGTAGCTACTGAAATACTTAACTTTAATTCATCATAGTTGTACATCGCTCTTGACGATACAAATGAGACTCTGTAGATACATGAAGTTACTAATGGCGCCTTTGCTAGGTCGTAGCCATTAACTTAGCTGAAGGCTATTCTATCTGCTCTGCAAATGAGCGAGGCTTCGTCAGTGTGCATCGCTAGCTAAGTCGTCCGTACAACTGGGGCGAGTGCTAGTCCGTCTCTCGAGACCTGCCGTGTGGTGGCGCTCGGTCTGCGATCACTGCCAGTGGCGACACGCGGGTCCGACATGTACTAATGGATCGCGGCCGATTTAAAGCTACCACCTAGCAAGTGTGGTGTCTGGCGGTGACACCACAATGAAGAAGTTATTCATGCAGTACGACGTTGGCTCCGACATCGACCAGTGAAATGGTACCGTGCAGGCATACAGGCCCTCATTTCAAGGTGGCGTAAGGCCGTAGCATTGAATGGAGATTACGTTGAAAAATAATGTTGTGTAGCTAAAAGATTGGGGAATAACCTGGTGTATTTCAATGCTGAATAAAACAACCCCTGTTTCAGAAAAAAAATGTGTTGCATTACTTATTGAACTGCCCTCGTATATCTTTGAAAATTTTTCAGTGGAGTTCTAGTGCAAGCTATGTATTCCAATCTTAATTTAGGATTTATCTGTTATTCACCTTATGATTCAGCTAGCCCTCTGCTCCTAATACTCTGTGGTCAGTATTTCATTTAACAAGAGGGAGTACTGTGGCCCGCTACTGTGGATGATTGTACAGTTTCCTCATGGCGTATCAGTATCTTTCTGATTGGCAAAAATGAATGTTCCCCTCGAAGAGCAAAGTCTGTGAAAACGGCAGGTTTCTAACCTGAAAAGGAAAATAAATCATGTGCCACATATACACATCGAGCCGAACAGACGTTTCCAGGTACTTTGATGGGAACCCTACAACAATCCAGCCCAAAACGGAGGTCGGGAAGTTTCCATCACAGATATATGCAGAATCGTCCAAGTCTTTCGTTTTCGCCTTAAATTCGAATATAAACCATAGGTCCACTATCTGTTCTGGGTACGATGTTGTAAATAATCAACCCAATTTCCGTCCAACAAACGAGGCTAACTGGCAGGCTTCAATAAATCAGCCATTCCTCTAAAGTGACCGAGATTGGCGTTAAACCCAGGTGGCAAGTACCATTCGTGCCGAGTTGAGCTACTATTTGAGACCGGGTGCAATCAGAGCGTTCTGCTGCTGCCGACGAGTCCCCTACACGTCTCGTGTGAGACCTTTTTCCCGACCTGCTTGTTAGTATCCTGAGAGGCTCCATCACCCGCTTATCTCTGAAGCTGCCAATGATCAAATAGGCTACCTCTTCATGTTTGGCAGCACAGCCGATTACTGATATAATTGCCAAGTACTTGTGTTATCAGCTCAGGGCAGAACCTCATCCTTTTGCTAAAATTAGTGATCAGCCTTAGGGCCAGTTACCACACTCACTTTCACCACGCAGATACGCGAATTTTTCTCATCGACGTGTCAGTCGTGGCGCATCGGAAGACGCAGTAACGGCTGAGTTTCCGGGAGAGTCCAGAGACAGGAGACCTGTCACAGAATTCATCACAGGTGATTAAACGTCGATGAAAGTTAAGCACCAATCTGAAATCGGTCTATCGCGACCAAGCCAGCCTCTAACTTTTCCGGAGGACGGCCAATTCACCTCATGTGAGCATACAACAATCAGAGCCCCTCTCTATTTCCTGCTACATAAAATTACATAAACTGACAAAAACAGTACCAATGAAAGCAGTCAGCGACCATTTCAGAAGGAACTCCAGATTACAGCAATATATCAGATTATATCACCGTGACGTTCCAGGCGAATCTACACTGGTGAGATTGCGGTATTCTCAAATATGCACAAAGACTTTCTTGTGGCGGAATGGTTAGCGTCAGTGGCTTCGGTTCAGAAGGACCTGGGTTCCATTTCCGGCACCTACTCGTATTTTTCAGAGGTGTAGAGGTCTGTATCAACCTCCTGAAGCCAAATGAGAGCTTCTTGAATAAAGAAGCAGCAACGTCATCACGGTTCATCTACTGCCAGCTGGAGGAAGAGATGCCATGCTGGTCACATGTCCCACGGTAATAAATCGCTCCTCTTACTGGCTGTAGGCAACTGTAGGCGTACAGGTTAATCTGTTACTGGTGTTTATGTTTAGAATTTACAAATGTAAAAATGAAAATAAAAGTTAAGTTTAAAATCCGCACTGCAAAATGACATTCCACGATATTAAGGCTCGCGAAACACACAAACTATTTAACTATAATTAACAACACAACAAGAAAAATGGAGATGATTTAACAGGTGCTGTACATTTCTTCCGAGAAGCATGTGAAGAGAAAACTACAAAAGCTGTGTGTACGAAATAAGAAGTGCTGTTCTGCTACTGCCTCTGCCCTTTTTTACGACTGGTTCACGCGCGACTGATGTATCGTAATGACTCCAGTCGCTTACTTATAATATAGTAAAAAAGCGGAACATTCTAAGTTCTTCCTCGAGCAAATATATAGATGACGAAGGAAATGAACAGTTGAGCAGAATGCAAAAATTGCTATACAAAAAGTGATCAATATGAAGCAGGTATGATAGTTTGAGTCGTAGCGATAGCGACAGGGAAAAGAATTTAAATATTAATGTAACAAACGAGTTACTTATTGTGACAACATTCGATTTTCTCTTTAAGCGTGTGTCCTTACGAAAAAAATTAAGCAAGTTTCAGAATACAAAGATTTGAAAGAGGCTGAATGTCAAATTCTTCTCAGCAATATACCACGATCGGTTGGATGACGTACCACATGTAAACCAGCTGCAATGCGTAAGTGTGCGATATTCCTTGTACCCTGTGCTAAAAGTTTGATAGGACCTGTACATGGCTTTATTGAGTGCATACGGACTTGATAAGTCAAGTTACACAAGTCGTCCTAGGCTAAGGCCAATTTGAAACAAAAGTAGCACGCTATTCAGGAGAAAGTACATGTTCCGAGCATCCTGCAGACACTGTTCGGCTGCGGCACGAATAACAGGTAGTTCACAGTATGTGACTGAAATGATGCGGCAACTCAAGACGTATTCCAAAGTGTAAATTAGCGGGACGGTACTATTCTTGCGGACAATACGTAAGTTTCAAGGCAGATTCTGTGTGTAATTCTGGTAGTGCATGGGCCAAATGCTGTATCGAGTCCAGCTGTAGTCAAATCGTGCCAATTATTTGACCAAGTCCATAGAAACATTGATGGTGATGACGTTGAAATTCAGATCTTGCAACATGATATTTCCATCTTTTCGGCAAACTGAAACAATATATCGGGCAAAAGAGATTTTCCACCGATGAGGATCTTGAGATAAACGATCGTAATTCTATCGTCGAGGAACTGAACGTTTAGATGGACTTCCTCATCACCGTATACAGAGACTTGATGACAATGTTTAAAAATGGTGTAATGTATATGTGTCACTTTGAAGTATAATGGCCGGCCGCGGTGGTCTCGCGGTTCTAGGCGCGCAGTCCGGAACCGTGCGACTGCTACGGTCGCAGGTTCGAATCCTGCCTCGGGCATGGATGTGTGTGATGTCCTTAGGTTAGTTAGGTTTAAGTAGTTCTAAGTTCTAGGGGACTGATGACCACAGCAGTTGAGTCCCATAGTGCTCAGAGCCATTTGAACCATTTTTTTAAAGTATAATGTGACATTTAGTAAAAGTTAACTTGGGCTGCCATAATAATATGTAACTTACCCTTTAAAGTCCCCTCGTACTTATCTCTTCTGTATATTTATCAATATTTTTCTGTTATGTAGAACTGAATCACGTGCTACGCTCACGGAGGACGATGACAGTTTGTATTTGGAACTGGAGTAGGTTTAATGACGGCTATTGAGGAGCAGATAGTATTTTGGCGTTGACTTGCGGTGATGAATGTTAAAAAGAAGTACGTTAACCATGTACGATAAAGTGGAGTTGGGTGTGAGAGATACATTGGAGTGACAAAGTCTAATTTGTAGTTGTGTAAGGAAGATGCGTTAAGGCAGTTAAGTGAACTCGATATTGAACTATCGTTTATTTTAAAGTACACAAGGGCTGTGGATGTACAGATGACAGCAAAAGAAGATAACCGAAAAGTTGAAGAGCTTTTAGCAGTGAAAATCTACGAGAAAAAAAAAAAGAACTGTCGATTGTGTACTGGAAACTTTTAATGGGGGTTATCACGTGCGTGAAGTACGAAATTGTACTTGCTGATGGACACTCACTTGAAAGGTGTATGGAAACAATTATCGTTAAGAGTAGATAATGTTGTTCGTCAAAAAGCGAACGTTTATATGGAATGTGACCTGTGAATGAGCTGTATCGAAAAGATTAAAACATTACGTGAACGCATGAGTATGAGAACAGAATTAGAACTATTTAATAATAGGAAGGACATTGCACGAATCATGTTGTCTTGGATGATTTGATCTTAATGTCTGACAGTATACAACTGTGGGTGAAGCCTTGGCTTCGTAACACTTCCTTTATGTTCCTCTTCTAGTCTTACTTTTTATTTTTCTTCACATTGTGCCATACATATGTTTATATTGTCAACTTTCTTATTTATGGATGACTCTTCTTCAAAAGTTATATCACATGTATATACTGGAAACGGGACTTCTGTTCTACCATTGCGTTACTGACGATTATCCTGGTCCTTATGTGATAGATTCCTAATAAGGCTACTGATTTTATTTTTGTTATTCGTATATTCAGGTTATAGCTCAAACTTGCATTTTTTAATCTAAGTATCGCTGCTCGCTATTTTTCTGTATTATTACATAGACATTGGCATTGACCGTCGTCGATGTAACTAGTGAACAGTATTGAGCCTTGCCTCAGTCTTAGTTTGATCTCTATTTCTAGTGGCAGCTCTTTGCAGTAAATATTCTTATTTTCATGTTTTTATATCTACCCTTGACATACTTTTATCAGATATGTAGGGAAACATCTTTTCTAGTGTTCACCACAACTTTTTCCGTTGATGCACTGAAACGCTTTTTGACAGTCGTTAACTGCTATGAGTGTTTGCAAGTTGAATTTCCTCTTTTTTACGTAATTTGTTTCAGAGTTAAGACCTCACCGGCCCGGAATCTTTCTTTACCGAAGACTGCTTGCTGATCTAATAAAACTGAATCACAGATGCTTCGAAACCTTTCATTAACTACTTTGCTGAAGATTTTACAAAAAGCTTGCAAAATACTGACTCTCTTGTAATTAGTTCAGTTAATTTGCCTCCTTTGTAATCTGTGAAAAGTTTATCGCATCTCTATTCTAGTGGTGTCTCACGTGTACGCACACACATGTTATAGGAAATTCTAGAAATGTTCTACCATAGTTTATGAGCTTTGAGTTAATTCCATCTAATCCAGATGCTTTTCTATTTTTAGTTGTTTTGAATGCTTGGACGGTAAAGTCTGAAATAAAACTACCAACATTTAACGGAATTGGTTGCAATGTCAATAACTCTCCAATAGCTCCTAACAGAAACTTTTAGCTCCACTGTTATTAGTAGAGAATAAGAAGTACTAACGAAACCGTAGTTTTTGCTTAGAGACTATATTAAACTAAACCAACTTGATTAACAATGAACAATACATGTAGCATGCGCTAATATACATCAAAAACAGACTTCCTGTTATCTAGACAGTTGTACTTTTCAGTAAAAATTATACAGTGACCATCCATACAACAATTTCACTGTATCCAATAATTACAATTGCCCACCTCTCAGCAAACCCCAGTATTGGCCTTTAGCTACGAGCCAGCGGGTGAGCACTATCTTCTAGCAACATAATACGAGGGCTATTGGGAAAGTAAGGTCCGATGGGGCGCGAAATGAAAACCACAGTGAAAATCCGACGAAAGTTTGCACCGAAATGTTGGCCCGTGTCTCTAGTATACCAGCCAATCGTGTCACGTCGCTCTCTTTAGTCCTGCGCACACAATTAGCACTCAAAGATGCCTAGATAATAGTGGTTCAAATGGCTCTGAGCACTATGGGACTCAACTGCTGTGGTCATAAGCCCCCTAGAACTTAGAACTACTTAAACCTAACTAACCTAAGGACAGCACACAACACCCAGCCATCACGAGGCAGAGAAAATCCCTGACCCCGCTGGGAATCGAACCCGGGAACCCGGGCGTGGGAAGCGAGAACGCTACCGCACGACCACGAGATGTGGGCAGATAATAGCGTTCCTCGCAAAGTATGAGAGTCTTGTGCGGCATTTCGGCTGATAAAAAATTCAGCTCGCAAAACATAACTGTCATGCGCTTCCATCTGACTGACAACTCTTGGCTGCACTCTGCGGGGGTAATGAAGATTCTGCTGCAGTGATTTAGATGGGAACTGTTTGATCACCCTAGCCTGTTAACTGCCCCGACCCCCTAAGGTTCAGTTTGCTCACGTGAGCCGCTGACAAAGACAGAGAGCTATAGTCCAGCGTTTAGAATCGGCGGCAAGCAGAGGCGGCTACCTGCTATGACGATGGAATTGGAAAGTGGATACAACGCTACGACAAACGTCTTAGTCGAAGGGTGAAAATGTAAAGAAGTAGCTTGAAGACGTAGCTAACTCTTGCAAATAAAACATATTTTGATTTTCGCTGTACATCTCATTTCTCGACCGATCGGACCTTACTGCCTACAAAAATGTTAATCGCAAATTGCTGGTGCTCTTCTGTATCTGTATTCACCTCCATTAACACTTCTTAAGAAAAACTACAAAATATATTATTTGGTAGAAGATTAGGAAGAGGTGAACTAGCGATTGTTTCTTGTGACCTCACTTTAGCCCTTGACTGCGCAGGGTGGGTAAGTCGTCGAGGTCCGTAATTCCTCGCCACTATAACCTTGAGCAGTACCTGCTGGAAGTCAAATCCTTTTATTTAGTCTCAAGTGTCATTATCTACTAAGTGTGCTCTCCAACACACATGAATCTTAGTTTTTGCAACGATGCAGCATTTCTCTCTGGTGTAATTGCTGCATCTGGGACGAAATGTTCTCTGTAAGGTTAACTGGCTTTCGACATTCATCTTCATCAAGCAAAGTCTGATAGCTATTGTATTAGGTCGTGGCTTGAGTCTCGTTGGAGGCAACTGTGCGAAAATTGGACATATGATGATTATGTGATCTAGAAAGCGTACCTTTTGCCCTTCTTCAGACGGGACGTCGCACTTTCCCCATCAAATGCAGATCCACAGGACATGAAACTTGACCTGTCAAAAAGTCGCATTCTGTGAACCTGGCTGTAAATGTGTCAGTTTAATCGTTTCTTTAACTGACGAAGAAAGTTATGGATTCGACGAGCTCGTTTGAAGTATCCCATTCTGATACTCAAATATAAAATACAAAATTTTTAATTTCACAAATACTTTGGCAAGTCCTTCTCATGATATTTTACACTTTTATAAAATCATATTTTTGACGGCAATAAATGGCTGCACATTTACACATTTCCGGTCTACAGGACATAATCCCACGACCACCACAAGCCTACCTTCGGTGTTGTTTCAAGTGCCTCTACAGAGCTAAGAACGATGTTACACTTTGATCTTCGAAGCATCACGATGCTCACACCACCCCGACTTTATGGGACCAGGCACTCGCCCCGTACCCCACAACTGATGCAAGGAGGCTATTACAGACCATGTTTATGACGTTTTCTGGTAAATTAAATATCTTATAATCAATATTTATGATTTTGTTACGTATGTCAAGAGTTTTATTATGTACGTCTTCGATATCTGGCTCGAAGTTCAGCGTTTCGTCGTGGTTACACCCCAAGTACATCGCAACTCTTTGTTGTTTTATTGATCTCCTCTGCATCCTAATACTTGTATGTCTCTCTAGATTGCCTTTGACGTGATACAATAGGATTTAGCTGGTCCAACTGCTAACTTAGAATTATGATTTAAATTTGTCAGACAAGACACTGCTAGGATAGCTCTTTCGTGAAGATGGTTTCTTGAATTCAGCTGAACAAGGACAACCAAACCGTCTGCATAAGTGACAGCAGCCACGATATCTCCCTCTTGCTGCAAGCTGGCCAGTAGCGGCTAAACATTAATGTCCCAGAATACCGGGCTGCAGTCGCAGTCTTGAGGGCAATTATTAGTTACACTTTTTCTGACGGAGTGACCTGGGGTTGTCAACTCAACGTATCTGTCATTACCGTAGTTCCTCAAACAACCGTGCTGCTGCCGAGGACTGTACATCCGGCGTACACAGGAGAAAAGTGACGCGTACCACATGTTATCGAAGGTGATTCCGCGATGTCTACCATAATTCCGATGAATGGACAGGACTGATCACGTGGGTAATGGCGTCATCAGTCGATTTCAGTTTTCTAAATCCATATTGACACTAATTCAGAAAAAAAACGAATTTTTATGTGAAAACTCGTAAAGATTTTCAAATAAAACAAACTTTATTAACATTTCACATCTTTCTTATTCGTGAGTACATATTTGCAGGCACCTGCAGCTAGAGAGCTCCGACTGTAGCGTGTAACTTGGCGGTGTGCAACGTACCTATGTCGGTGTGTCAGGAACAGTCTGTTGTCACCGAGTTTCTAATTCGAAGAGATCGTCAAAACATGGCGCAACTTCTTAAGCGTGACAAAGCCAGACCACACATGAGCACTGCGACACCTGTAACAACCCGACGTCTTGGATTCACTGTCATCTAGCATTCTCCATACGGTCCCAACTTGATCACATATGACGTTCATCTGTCTGTAAAACTTAAAGAATATCTTAAAGGACTTCAAGCATTTCGCAGTGACGGTATCAACAATACGATCTCTCGTTTTGAGAAATGTGTTCGTTGACAAAGCTGACTATCTTTGGAAATAAGTAGGTAGACATAATGAGTTATGAATCAGAATGATAATAACGTTTGTTTCATATGAAACGCTTTAAGAGCTGTCACATAAAAAAACTGGGAGGTATTACCTTTCAGCACGCCCTCGTACAGCACTCCATGGCTTACCTGTCTAGTAGAGAGTAATATCCGAAATGATTTTCGTATTACATCAAGAAGGTGAATCTGTCTGTAAGACTTTGGATTTTCTGTATCTTTGTCGGGTCCTTTCTTGAGAACCACAAATTTAGCTTCTTTCTCTGTCTACATAACTACTCTGCACCCCACACCAAAGTTGCTGGTAGATGGTTCTTCGATCCCACTTAAGACTATTTCTCTACTTTTCCCCTCTCTAACAGCGCATGGACAAAATTAACTCTTAAATCTTTCTGTAAGAGCTCTAATTCCTCCTACATTACTTCGATGATCAGCTTACATATGCAAATCGACGATAGTAAAATATTTTTTTGTTTTGAGGAGAAACTTGGTGTCTGAAATTTCACGAAATGTTATGGTCGCAACGAAAAACTCCTTGTTTTGAATGATTGCCTTTGGAACCCCTGATCTTATCCGTGTCACTCTCTCCACGATGATACCAAACGACTGCCCTTCCTTGATCGTCAATCACATTTGATGCCGATTACGCATCGTGCAATAATACTCCTGAATTGGTCAACCATACTGTAGGTAGTATCTTCAGTGCACCTACTGCACCTTGTAAGTGTTCTGCAAATTAAGCACAGTCTTTTGTTTCCCTTTCCCATTATCTATCTTATCGTTCCAGTCTAAGTTGTTCATGTTGGTAATTTCTCGTTATTTACTTGAACTGACAGCTTTTAAGTTTGTGTGTTTTATCGTGTGAACGAAATTTAATAGATATTTTTTCGTACTCATGTGGATGACTCCACACTTTTCCTTATTGAGAAACTAATGTGACTTTTTCCAACATTTACGGAACTTCCGTTTTCCATACAAGTATTATACAGCTCAGTTAGTATCGGCGATAGCTCTGGATTTATACTTTGTAGCAGAATGACAAGTGAACTCCCTGGGCCTGATGCTTTATTTCTTTCGATGCTAGTAACTTTCTCCATCAATTCGTATACCGAAAAGGGGTAAATCTCCTATTTTCATAAGAAGCCTCTAATTCGTGCCTGATCTGAGCTAGTCCCAAAGTGTCCTCAGACGGATCATAGCCGAGCGAAATGACAGTAAGTAATATACTGGCAATTGTGTCTTACTAAGTTGTGGTCTCACACTCTCTATCCTTCCCACTAAAGGCGGAGAGAACAGTAGGATCTCTAATATTCTCTTTTACAATCCTATGTGCAGTACAACACGGATAAAATAAAAAAAAGTTGAAAAACTTATCGCAGCTTTGTCTCCCAGTTTCATTGATTTTGTTTTTATACCTTGCTTTGTTTCGTCGTATAAATATGTAACACGTGCTGCCTTTCATATGGCATCAAATTTCTCTGATAGATGTGACATCGGTCACCGCATAGAGCAACTAAGCTGATCGGGATCGGGAGAAGGGCACCAGATTTATGTCATGTGGCTTCCTTGTGTCAGGAACAGTGCTATCAATTACGTTTTGAAGATAGGACCTTAACCTCTTTTCCTGCATGCTGATCCACACCCAGATGTCACTCCAGCTGGTAAGGATGGAATTCCTAGAGAAGCATTTCTCAAATAGATTCAGAAGCCATTGTTGTGGGTCTCCATACACTTACCCCACTTCCAATATTATTTCGTCACTAACAATTAACATTAAAATAATGATTATAATTTTGTTTTCTACTTATGCCCAGGTTATGACATGCTTATGCTAATTACCAATTTCCTTAACATTTAAGTTTGGTGTACTTGTGGTACGCTTGAATATATGTATGCCCGTTTTTGTGTATAAACTTGTCGTTATCAGGAAGAAGCTACGCTTAACAGGCAGGCCGATCAATTGATGCATGTTGGTTGTAGCTGGCTTTCTGTGTATAAGGGGTAGATGAAATTAGCCGCTTCAGACTGAGCTCTGAGCAGGTATTAAGCAACCTACTTATTAATGTAACGGTAGGACAGTTTAACAAGGACAGTGACAGTTGGTTATCAATAAAACTATACATATTTTTATTTTTATTGTCATTTGTTCAAAGTTTTGTCTGCTGACACTTGACTGCAGCCTGACTGTACATTTTAGCTGCATCAGCGGACAGTATACAGTAAACCAAAATAAGATGTTATCCAGAAAGCAGTGCTACACTATAAACATTCATCACTACAGACCTTTCATAATTCACGGAATCTCTTCATTCTAGGCGCTACAGTCAGGGACCGCGCGACCGATACGGTCGCAGGTTTAACCATATGTGGGGCGGCGGGTGGAATTATTGTTGTTAAATAAATGTTCCTGTTATTTATGCTGCCTTTTGCCGTTCTCAATACTGGCTCTCTAACTACAATATTGACAACCAGAAAGTGATTAGCAAAACGTGAAGCCTGTAATTAGAATTCCTAGTGCCCACTTCGTCTGAGAAACACACTTATAGCTGCAGCTTATAGCTCTGAGAAATTAGGAGATTGTCTGGGATTCATAATCAAAAAACGATTTTCTAAAAATTGTTCAGTATATTCTGAAAGTCACAGATAAAAAAAAAAGGAATCCACACAATCCAACTACCAGAGCAGTTCAGAGTCTAATGCGCTGATGCAACTATAACTGTCCAAATTAAATGTTTAAGTGAATGCTCACCATAATTTGATGATAATGTTCATCAAACGCCACGCTAAATAATGGTAGAATGTCTGTCCCGCGGCGGCACGTGAAAAAACGACATACGCAAACGGAAGATAGATAATTAATGTCATCGCAGAATTAACACTTCTCTCGAAAACGATTTCATGGTTACGCGTATCCCGAGTAACTTCATACGGCATCCGAGGCGGTTTATAGCGATGATACCGACGCGGCGCGACTCCCGACACAGATGGTGTGCTATTCAGAGTGTGGAGAGAAATGGGGGCCTTGCTTCCTCGCGCAGCGTTCTTATATATAAAGCCGCGGTGCGGACGGCGAAGGGCCCCCTCCTCCTCTCTTGGCAGGTACCCGGACTCGCACACGCTACGTGGACTTTCGCGCGCCGGAGATCGTCGCCATCAGTGTCTCGTGTGTGTGCCTTCTTTTGTGTTTAGTGTTTGTTCGCCGTCACGCCACCGCTGTTCACGTGTACCGTCGCCTTCATCCGTGCTATGTACGCCGTGTCAACTGGTGTTAGTGATGTTTCTCGTCCAGCGTGAACGGCTCCATGTTTTTTTGTTTTTTAGCGTCTACATTTTTTGCCCACCGTTTTGATTGTATTCTCTGTGCCACCTCTATGTTTCACTTATTGTGAAACTAAAGGCTGAAGAGCGGCGTACTCAGCTGCTGACAGCCCGCCTTGTGTAAGGTGATCAAAATCACAATAAAGGAAAAAAAAAAAACGGCTAAGGGAACGCCTAATCAAATCGGCTCTCCCAACTAGCCGCTGGGCTAGTAATGCACCATATTAAGTTATTGAATAAATCATCGCTTCCTTTGCTGATGGCCGATGAAGCTCTCAATTTAAATGTGCATTCAGCACACAGGTAAGTAATCATAATAAAAGTCTGACGTGGCTAAGTAAAATATTTTGGGCGAGAGAATTAATTTAATTACACTACACGCAGTAGACGAGCTCTGAACTTGCCATTTGGAGATACGCTATCGCTATAGTTTTATAGTTATTCAAATGAAACTTCTCACATCTTTATGGTTATAGCGGATCTCCATTCTACCTAACTATAAACGTCCTAGCCTTATTTATTAGCCTACTTAATCTATCTTGCTTCCTTAATTTTTAAGACAAAAACCAGAAAATTATGAATTTTAACTAAAATTTTAATTTGTGAGATCCAAAGTACTGTTTCTATTAAATTATTATGGGAAAGGAATCTAAATATAAATTTTTAAGTCTCTAGCTCTTTTCTGTTGCACCAATGATTTTTGCAGAAAAACGTCCAAATTTCGGAAATGGTTAAAGTTATCGAACTGATATTCAACACATATTAATTTAGTATTACTCCTGACATGCTAGAACCGTTTCAGGTTATTTACTTGATTTTAAAAGTATTGCGCAACATTTATGACGTCAGAGCTAGTTACAGCGGACTGGCTGGCACACAATGGAAAGACTGATGTGAATTTACTACGGCGTGAGTAGGCTGCTTCCCTACAATATGGTCACTACGGTTCATAGGACCTTCCACACTACTTGTAGTATAGTTATGGAACATGTATATTCTATGACAACTACACTGTCCTGTAGACCCTGTACTGCCTATCCAAGTGGTACTCTCCATGAAACCTGTGTAGCCTTGACACCTCGATAAGAATATGACATCTTCGTCCGTACCCGTAAAGGTGATTACATTCTACGAATCCCTAATTGCTACCACCTTATATTTAGAAATGTTTGTGGTTTCTGCTGTTTACATAGTCGACTTTCCGTTTCTGACTTTGGATCCTAGGTGTCAGCCGTGTCTTTACTTGCAGTTTTCCTTGGATTTCCTGCTCTGGCCGAATCAGTCACAGTCTTCAGGTTATCATTGTGATTATGATTCACTGACTTGTTACAAGGGCACAGCTAAAAAGTAGGGTCCGTACACACACACACACACACACACACACACACACACACACACACACACACACACACACACACACACATGACATGAGTGTGCTGTGAATGGTCTGTGCTCCATCCGACAAAGTTAAAAGTTTCTTCTTAGTGGCTGGCTGTATTGGCACTCCATATTGTGAGTGTCGGATTTCATTATGAGTATTTATTTCACAGTCGTGCCACTCACGGAATGGTAGTGCTTCCTGATTCTTAATTTTTTTTTTGTTTGTTATTTGATTTGTCGTCACGAATATGAGCGCCGAAGAGCTTACTGTGTCGGCGAGCAAGCATCTCGTGTTACATGATTTGTCGAACCTGAATAACATAGCTATGAACTTCGACAATTCTTTGTCGAGTGAAACTGAAATGAAACTGATACAGACGGTGCTAAATTGATGTTTACTTTTGTTTTTGTTCATTACATTTTTAATGGCAATATCTTAAGGTCGAAGATTAAAAATCTTTTTTGTGGATTGCCGATCTGTCTCAGTCAGTGTATTCCAAACTTATATTTATTCACGTTTAGGCATTTCACTAACAAGATATACTCCCAGAATGAGGATTAAAGTATTCCATAAATATTTTGTTTCCATGAAACGTATCTGTCATTCCGATTCTTTATAATTTAACTTTGTTCTTCTGGTTTGTTACAACCAGTCTAAAAAGCACATGTCGTTGCGTATATTTCTTATAAAATAATGTAGTAAGCAAGTGCTCTCAATCAACCTGAATCTGAGTGTTATAAAGAATAAATATTTTTAGTCATAATTCCCAAAATAACGTAAATGTTTTGTTTTGTTCGCCTTTTAAAGAACAGAGAGGGTTATACACTTAACTCCAACAACTGGTCTACCGTTCTCCTCCTGGCGCTCTCTTCCGTTTTCAGGTAAACTACCAGTTTTGTCAACAGTGAGCTGAAAACATTTTCTGACAAATACAAAGAATTCGTCCTACAGAGTAACAAATTCCTATTCTGTTGCTCGATTCTTTTCACGCCTGATGGATCCCCATCCTTCTGTTTTATCTTTTTTTTTAAATTATTATTACCATTCCTCATCTAAAGGCGGAGCAGTTATCAAGAGTTCTTCCCCCAAAAGTATTGACAGTTTGCTCAGTGACATGCACTATCAAATGACGGTCGTAGGACATCAAAGCAGATGTGACTGACTGCTCACGGATCTCTCAAGTGATCAGTGCGTGTGAATGGAACTTCAACAGAATGTGACTATATTACGTGCAATAATGTCCGCTACTGGTTTCTGGTTAATGAAATCGGAAAATTAGTTAGTTATACATATTCTGACACTTGACTGTCCGTTCAGTCCCTTCCACAACACAATATTGCCCTATGTAGCCCACAATCCAAACGCTTAGCGGTTTAATGATGCAGGACCAATTACATTTAACATCATCGCATCAAATATTTACCAAGAATAGCACCTGCATTTAGCTGACTGTTAATTAATTACATGGGAATCGCTTAACACACACGTTAGCCGTTTCCCAAGGCTCAGTATTCACGGTACAGAAGGGATAAAATTTTTGTGTAGGAAATGGGTGCTGAATTCATCGCTCTTTCCCTATAAGTACTATTGACCTAAGTGGTATTGTTTTAAAGCGCCAATTGTGTGTTCGGCAGATATAATCTATCGATTAGTCTATCAGTTTTAGGAAAGATTTTCACAGTCTACATGTCGTCCATAACAGCTGTTGCCAATTCTTTAGCTTGAGAGATCATAGTGATATTAAATAGCGAGTAATAAGTGCAATATGATCTTTGCATGTGGTCTGTAATTGTAAATATAGCTTAATTAACTGTGTGACTTATTTTTTTCTATATAAAGTAACAGAGATTTAAAAGAAGTGGTCATTAAACATTTTGATCAAATTTTGTGTAAAAATAAAAGTTTCATTTTCCTACACAGAACGTGTAGCGTCGAACACACGCATTTAGCCCTGAGAATTCGTTAACAAAATGACCGCCAGGACTTAATTTGGTTGTGAGAAGTACCTGTTTCCTTGGCGTAAAGCTTTACTTTAGCCCATCTTGCGAATTCTTCATCACGTTTCATTACAAGTAGCGAAATTTTGTAACTGGACTGTGACTGTCCATCCTGTCATTTTACGGCGTCCCTTTCGTTCTACATGATACACTAATGTCATCAGTTTTCCAAACTGGTTGCCTATTAGGACTGATTTTCTGTTCGTAAGTTTTTTATAGAAATGTGCTAACAAAACAAGCGAATATAAGCGAATATTTGTCGATAATGGACTTAGTTATCGTGACAATACCAAGGAGAAAAGAAATCGTAAAATGTTGTCGGTCAGCATACTCACAGTGTACGTTTTCTCACAGTGATGCACAGTGGTGGTTCCACTCTATCAACAACTGTTAGAAAGTCAGAAATAGCTGTGACATGTCCATAAACTAAGCATTCGCTCTGACACGTTTCGTGCACGTTGCGCATCAAACTTTGATACGAAAAAAGTTGTATTATCTACTCAACAACTACATAACTCCTTAATTAATTATAAAAGGCGCAGAAGTTGCATTATCTTAAGGTTTAATTCATTAATCAAAAGGCAAAATTCTAAATAGTCTCTCCTTTGAGTTCAATCACTTGTCAAAAGCCCATCCCCGTAGCTTCCTATATTCGACTAAGAGGTAAGCCGCTTCGATTGTTGTTGGGGGATGAAATTTTCACCATCAGTGTCTGGCCGCCAAGAGGAAAAGAGGCGATGGCGTAAGGTTCCTGATCACCAGCCTTTACGTCAGTGCGGTGTATATCATTTCAAGCTTGTCCACTCTGTGTCACGCCGGCCGAAGTGACCGTGCGGTTAAAGGCGCTGCAGTCTCGAACCGCAAGACCGCTACGGTCGAAGGTTCGAATCCTGCCTCGGGCATGGATGTTTGTGATGTCCTTAGGTTAGTTAGGTTTAACTAGTTCTAAGTTCTAGGGGACTAATGACCTCAGCAGTTGAGTCCCATAGTGCTCAGAGACATTTGAACCATTTGAACCACTCTGTGTCACCAAGTAAGATCATCTGACACTGTAGATCTTAACATCCCCCAATCGGATGGGGGCATGAAGCACGGCGGCCATCTTCGTGCTGTTTCGGAAGTGTAGGCTACGTGCCGGCACCGAGTTTCAACCTCTCGAATTCCTCAGCATCCCTGTGCAACAAAAGTACAGCACTGCGCTATAAACACATCGTTTACACTCACCAATAGAAAATAACGAATAGTAATTGAAAAGACCCGAATCTTCACTAGGATAGATCACAATAAAACAGTTCTATAGTTTCAAGATGATCGTCGACTATACAAACTTCATCTGCAAAAGATAGGCCAGCTAGAAAATGAGTCTGGCTGTGGCTGCTGGGGTGGCAGTTCCGTATACTTCCAAGCGGTGCGTGGAACTGCACTTTGCTGGCAGTGCACCGCCCTACAAAGCCCGTCTGGCGGATTGATCTGCTGGAACTACACTCCTGGAAATTGAAATAGGAACACCGTGAATTCATTGTCCCAGGAAGGGGAAACTTTATTGACACATTCCTGGGGTCAGATACATCACATGATCACACTGACAGAACCACAGGCACATAGACACAGGCAACAGAGCATGCACAATGTCGGCACTAGTACAGTGTATATCCACCTTTCGCAGCAATGCAGGCTGCTATTCTCCCATGGAGACGATCGTAGAGATGCTGGATGTAGTCCTGTGGAACGGCTTGCCATGCCATTTCCACCTGGCGCCTCAGTTGGACCAGCGTTCGTGCTGGACGTGCAGACCGCGTGAGACGACGCTTCATCCAGTCCCAAACATGCTCAATGGGGGACAGATCCGGAGATCTTGCTGGCCAGGGTAGTTGACTTACACCTTCTAGAGCACGTTGGGTGGCACGGGATACATGCGGACGTGCATTGTCCTGTTGGAACAGCAAGTTCCCTTGCCGGTCTAGGAATGGTAGAACGATGGGTTCGATGACGGTTTGGATGTACTGTGCACTATTCAGTATCCCCTCGACGATCACCAGTGGTGTACGGCCAGTGTAGGAGATCGCTCCCCACACCATGATGCCGGGTGTTGGCCCTGTGTGCCTCGGTCGTATGCAGTCCTGATTGTGGCGCTCACCTGCACGGCGCCAAACACGCATACGACCATCATTGGCACCAAGGCAGAAGCGACTCTCATCGCTGAAGACGACCCGTCTCCATTCGTCCCTCCATTCACGCCTGTCGCGACACCACTGGAGGCGGGCTGCACGATGTTGGGGCGTGAGCGGAAGACGGCCTAACGGTGTGCGGGACCGTAGCCCAGCTTCATGGAGACGGTTGCGAATGGTCCTCGCCGATACCCCTGGAGCAAGTGTCCCTAACTTGCTGGGAAGTGGCGGTGCGGTCCCCTACGGCACTGCGTAGGATCCTACGGTCTTGGCGTGGATCCGTGCGTCGATGCGGTCCGGTCCCAGGTCGACGGGCACGTGCACCTTCCGCCGACCACTGGCGACAACATCGATGTACTGTGGAGACCTCACGCCCCACGTGTTGAGCAATTCGGCGGTACGTCCACCCGGCCTCCCGCATGCCCACTATACGCCCTCGCTCAAAGTCCGTCAACTGCACATACGGTTCACGTCCACGCTGTCGCGGCATGATACCAGTGTTAAAGACTGCGATGGAGCTCCGTATGCCACGGCAAACTGGCTGACACTGACGGCGGCGGTGCACAAATGCTGCGCAGCTAGCGCCATTCGACGGCCAACACCGCGGTTCCTGGTGTGTCCGCTGTGCCGTGCGTGTGATCATTGCTTGTACAGCCTTCTCGCAGTGTCCGGAGCAAGTATGGTGGGTCTGACACACCGGTGTCAATGTGTTCTTTTTTCCATTTCCAGGAGTGTATTTGCGATCGCGTGCCTGTCGTATCACAGTAGTTCCCGGGCTAGCTGCGACCTATGGTGAAGCTGTTCTGCAGGCTCCGCGAACAGATAGCGGTCCCTGGAGGCCGTTGGTGGAGACCTAGTGTTGTGTTGTGTTGTCACAGCCGTAAATATTTGTGTTGTCAACACAGACGACGCAAGTTTTCCTAGTGAATATATGCCCTGTGAAGCAGGCATTCCGTGTTGGTTGGACGTGAGGTGTGATTCCGATGCAGTAGGCGCTACGGTGTATGAAGTGAGCGACCACTGCAGTGGGCCTGCTGCCAGATTGGGCATTATGTGACGTTTTTGGAATGCGGCACGGCCGCAGTTTTTGCTCTACTTCACTGCGTAGAGCTACTATGGACCTTCCAGAACTATTCGATGAAGTGTGAACGTGTTCCGAGGCAGCAAAGGATGTATACATGAATACGCTTTTTCGGACCTTGCGTTTAGTGCCCACCTGTGGCGTGATCAAAGAGCGGTAGAGGGGAGGGGGTAGCAACTCATCTATGTGCGAATAAATCGTCAAAGAACCACCCAATTCGGCAACACCCTCAATGCCACCTGGCACCGTTGTTGAGCACCTAATTGTAGTCGCACTATGTCGCTAAACTAACACTTGCTGACAGCATGCGAAATATGCTTGTCACACTGGTGCACAATAATCCGTGACTGGTGTCTCTAGTCAGGTACATTTTTTAAAATCCTCAACAAATGTTCGTTGTTGCATTTTTCACCTCACTACAAACTGTCGTTTTTGACCTCATAATGTGTGGAAATCAGCGCCCCAAAGGAAGGGGTGGTTGTATTGTCACCAATTACGCACCCATACGGCTTTATCGTGTCGATATTGAGCGGTGTTGTGTGTGAAATTTTTCCCTCGGCAACCCATAAGAAATCAGCATAATTTCAAAGCTGGGCTTCGTGGTTCTCACCTCGTCTGCAGCGACCTTTCCATCGTGTAACACGTCCACAGTGTCTTTGGGCAGAACTGTGAAAAAATTTTGTGCCAATGTGTATCATTACCCAATTTGTTCCTCACATGAATTTCTGTGCTTTGTGTTGACACGTTGCTATTTCAATCGTCTCTGTGCCCGAGGGTGACGTCGCAGGGTGCCATGGTTTTGCGCTGTAACAGAGGAAGCGCGTGTACTCCTTGAGTCAAATATCAGACTCATGCTTCGCAGTGGAAGACAGTTGGCGGGTTTCGAAAAAGTTACCAGTTAAGTGTGTTGCGCAGTGTAAAACGTAGACTTCGATTTTTGTCACTGGGGATAAGTGGAAATACACGGCAAGAGTGAGTTTCGGCACTAACACATAGCTTACACCGCTCAAATAAAACTCTGGGGACAACCTAACATACTGTGCCGTCCGAAGAAAGAGTGTCAGCAGAAAGTGTAACATGCTCTGAATCCATGAGGTCCTGCGGGGTGTTTAAGCAACGCTATTTCGTACAGTCTGCATAAGCAGTTTGCACTGCCACCTGATACCTTCACAGCATCCAGTTCCTGATGATGAATGTTCACTACTACTACACAGGCGGCCGGCCGAAGTGGCTGTGCGGTTCTAGGCGCTGCAGTCTGGAACCGCGAAACCGCTACGGTCGCAGGTTGGAATCCTGCCTCGGGCATGGATGTGTGTGATGCCCTTAGTTTAGTTAGGTTTAACTAGTTCTAAGTTCTAGGGGACTAATGACCTCAGAAGTTGAGTCCCGTAGTGCTCAGAGCCATTTGAACCATTTGAACAACACAGGCAAGTAACGTCTTTCTGAGTGGACCAAAACATGGATACCTATACAACTCCAAGTAGTTTCGTTTTTTAAACTGCCATACAAATGGAATATTTACTTACTTCGCATCTATCGACGATGGAATTATGGAAACGGCTCTCAATAAATGAAATACTGGGATGATGCTTATACGTTGGACATGATTTGGATGACCAAACCATTTTATAAAGGGCACTGATTTAGAAACTAGAGAATATATGGCAATAGACTTGATGAAGGAACATTCCTATCATGTTTCTAAAAGCTTTAGCTACGTGAACTGTTACTGAATAGCTACCGAAGTGTAACCTTATGAACCGTTAGTTGTGTTTTGATTCACTCCATGTACGATCTGTCATCATGATGCATGTGTGTCTGCTTTGCCAGTTCACTAATTTCCCATCGCCCTTCTTGAAGTTTATTACTTTCGAGGTCCTGGTACCCAGAGCCACAAGACTGAGACGTGTGACCTGACACTTCCTGCAGTTTGGGACGGTGCTGCAAGAGACTTTCAATCTGTCCAGCTAATAAATAACGTAAATAGCTTCAGAGCATCTCTACCGCATTTTACGCACAATTTTTTTCGTGTACGTCTCTAATTATAAGGATGACTGAGCAGATATCTCTTACTTCGTCGCTCATAACGGATTACAATGCCGAGAGAGGTGGCGCAGTGGTTAGCACACTGGACTCACATACGGGAGGATGACGATTCAAACCCGCTTCCAGCCATCCTGATTTAGGTTTTCCTTGATTTCCCTACATCACTTCAGGCAAATGCTGGGATGATTTCTTTGGAAGGCCACGACCGACTTTCTTTCCCATCCTTCCCCAATGCAGTAGGACCAATGACCTCGCTGTTTGGTCTCCCCTTCCCCCCCCCCTCCCCAAAATCAACCCACCAACCAGATTGCAACATACATTTGTATACCCCTTTTACGTTGCAGAGCAGCACATGACCTCAACACAGTTTTCGTGGCTAAATTTCAGTTCTACCACCATTTACATTCTTGCCATTTCTTGACGTTTTGGTTAGGAGAAAGGATGATGGATCATTGAGACATGCCGTTTACAGGAAACGCTCTCACACCGACTTGTATTTACAGGCTAATACTTGTCACCATCCGGCTCCGGGTGAAGGGGTACTTCGTACCTTGGTTCATGTCATTTCCGACAATGAGACTTTGCTAGCTGAGCTGTCGCATATTGAAGCTACGTGAAAGACAGACTGAACGTGCGTTGCGATATCGACCAACTGTGCATCGGGTGATTGATGATGATACTGAGTCGACACCTAAATATACTGCCTTTTTTACCTTACGTAGGAAGCACTTCCCACAAGATCGGTCGTATTTTACGGAAATATGATGTGAAATGTGTTTTCCGACCTCCATCTAAAATTAAAGTGGTTTTGGGTTCCGTTGAGGATGATCTTGGTTTGCGTAAGGTGAATGTATATTGCATTCCTTGTAGCTGTTGCATGGCATATAGTGGTCAAACTATCAGGACTGTGGGGGACCGATTTCATGAGCGTAAACGGCAAACACGATTACAGCAGCCAAGTAGGTCTGCTACTGCCGAACATTGCTTGGATACTGGTCACCCAATGTTATACAACACCGAGATATTGGTATGCACGACCAGCTATTGCGACAGTGTTATTAAGGAGGCATTTGAGATTAAATTAGCGAGCAACCTTGTAAACAGGGATGAGGTTTTTGTTTAAAATCTGTTTGAAAATCTGCCCTCTCTCTTGTAAAAAAACGGAGGGACTGAGTCAATGTTACCTCACCTCCTAGTTCGTAGTCTCACTATCGATATCTGACTTTGGTTGTATATGGTAGCGCTAGTGTTCAGCGTGTTTTATCGTTCCTGCGTTAGTCCGAGAACCGAGGTTTTAAATTTTCCTTTCACAGCGCCTTTCCGTTGGCAGTTTGCCCTGGAAATGGCTGGGTGTGCTCCCGCCGAAACATCGGCGGGCGCTATTAATACTACCCGGCTCAATTCCCGTAAGTTGTTTCAAAACTGTATACTCCAGGAGAAACTCAGGCGTGACAGCTATAGGACAGCCGAACTTATTTTGAAGGTCAAAAGACCACACACAATAGTACAAAAGTAGTTAATGGACAGTGTAAAGATATGGTAAAAATAGTTATGGTTCAAAGGTGCTGCTGGAATATCTAAAATTCATCTCGCTGCTGAGACAATCAGCCACAGGGTTAGCAATATGGCCAGTCACATCGAAGACATTTTGAAGGTAAAGAGATACTGACTGTCATGTACAGCTTCTTACGTAAATTACGTGTGTTGATGAGGACGTAATTACACGTAATTTCTTGTTCTGCAACGCACTACGGGTGAAGCTATATTTCATGTGACTAATGAATATTTGATCCGTAGTGTATTAAAGAGGAAATATTGCTTTAGTGGATACATACAGATGAGCTGGCCGGAGTGGCTGAGCGGTTCTAGGCGCTACAGTCTAGAACCGCGGCAGCGCTGCGGTCGCAGGTTCGAATCCTGCCTCGGGCATGGATGTGTGTGATGTCCTTAGGTTAGTTAGGTTTAAGTAGTTTTAAGTTCTAGGGACTGATGATCACAGATGGTAAGTCCCCTAGTGCTCAGAGCCATTTGAACCATTTGATACATACAGATGGGTCCCCTTCTATGACAAACTGAGTGAAAGGATTCGTGGATAAAATACGCAGGGTAATTCCCATGGGATCACAGAACACAACACTGCTGTTACGTACTGAAATACGATGGATCTCTTGAGTCGAGGTTTTTGCGTTTCTTACTATTGAAAGGGTGAGTACGAGGATTCATTTGTAGGTAAGGAATGTGTGTCTAAGTTGATATATCTTTCAGATATTTTCACACGCTTAAATCAACCTGAACCTTATGGCCCTTAATGATTATAGCAATGTGTTGATGGGCTTAATTAAACAACATCTAGTAATTATGCAGCACAATTTCAAGAAATATTTTGGACGGTTACAAGAGGAAGCGGTAGATTTGAAGCGAGGCAGAACTCTAAAATCGTAGTGTTCCGAAGTGCCTTTGTATAAATTTTGTTATTCAGTAAACAGTGAAAACATGGCTATGTCCGAGATGACAATGAATGTATTATTTCCATTTTTAACTACATATTTGTGTGATATATGCCTGTTGACGTTGACTGAAACTGAACCATGAAACAGAGAGAGAGCCAGATCAGTCGATGAATAAGTTAGATGTACTTAGTTACGATTTCGCCACCGTCTATGTACAGTAAGCAGACCCAAGTATTACATTGAATGTTTGTGTAAAGTTATTTACTTTACAATTATTATTAGAAATATTTGTTATCTCCAGTTTAAAAATTGTTAATACATGCATTAGTCTATTCCTATTTGATAAGAATGATAATGAAAATTAATTACAGAATGATTTAATACTTCTTAATACTTCGTAACTCTATTACGATTCATAGGATTTTGAGGCTACAGACATTTTGCTGTGCTGTGTGAGTCTAGGCTTCCTTGCAGGTAACGCAATAAAAGATTGGTGAATAGAGTCGTAGTCAATTATGTTAATAGTAAAATGTGTTCTGGCTTACGTCAGAGATTTTCAAATTGAATAAAATCTTGTATACCCGTTTTAGGTAATCCAGTTCTGCAGAATAACAGCCGTTTGAGATAGTAATCACTTTTTACAACGAAGAGAGAGAAATGTGCGAAATACATTGCAGATATTTTTTCAGTGTCTAATGTAGATCTTCTAAACTTTTCCTGGTATTTATTAATAGCAATCTGAATGTTGAAAATTTTAGAACACAACTCAACAATTCTGAGTAATTTTTATTTGTCAAGTGTGATAAATAAGCCTGATATTAATTGCATATGCCACACATTATTCATACGGGAATGAGTGCTTCACATTGCCCTCCTCCCTTCCCACTTTGCCATTGTAAACTTATTTCTAGTAATATCGTAACTTAACTACCTCCATTACCACAAGTTCATGTTTGACGGATTTGAGAATGCCTTCCTTCACTTCAATGAGTCATTTTCATAAGCGCTCAGGAGCCCTCTGCAAAGACATCTAGAAACAAGTGCATCCTATGCTGCTGTCCAACTGTTCAGGTACTTTCTTGATATTTAGGTAAAACTATCGTCGGAATATCTAGTTCTGAAGAGAACTACGCGAAGGAAACAGTTCATGCACGTAGTTCTGCTTTAATATTTAGAGCCCTTAAACACACAACAAACTCAACACGAAATGATGCAAATAAAGCATGCCGACAGACAAAACTCCATGCTGTAATTATCGTTAACTGTTCCCGTAAAGTGTTCTAATTTCTTCTGCTCTAACTTTTTCAGAAAAAGTTTTCCTTTGAATGTAATTAACTTGAAATGAATGCGGCTACAATTGTGCGTCAACCTTCTAAACTTCAGCGCGAAGCGGTTAAATGGAAATTACTGCCCTACCGCACAAAGTGCTGAAACACAAACTACTCGTATTCATTCACTTTTTACAGAGTAACAATGAGAAGAGACCTGCCCCACTCTTAAGCACACTGGAAATGGCGGTGGCGGGGAGGGGGTGGTGGGAGGAAGCGAATGTGGGGATATGATTTTTCAAAATTATATTCAGCCTGCAGTGTTATAGCTAGGTACACAAGCTGTTAACACTACCGGTGAATTGTATGATACACTTTTCAACATAAATAAAATCACTATATCACTGTTGAAGATCCATATTTTAGTGTTGTGAAATTATGGTTAACAATTCAGTAACTAGCAAAATCTGTTTTCATATGTTAACTTACAGTCAGGGTAGAAAGACACTAATGTTAGTTGCAAATAAATTCTTCACGGTTAATCGTTGTCTTAATGTCATTCTTCCTAGGGTAAACACAACAGCCTTGGCTCTTTTGAGACGGATCGAACGATGTAATTTGCAGTTTTATTTCCAAGATTTCGCTTCATCAACGACCATCCCATTCTCTTTAACATTATCAGAAACTCTGCTGTCATAGTTTTTATTTCATTGCGTTCACATTCATTGCGTAACTTCTATCTTCACAGTATAATATCCTGACTAATTCCAAGCCTCACACACTTCTCCCGCCCCCCCTTCCCCATTTCCAGCCACTATGATTGATAAAATAGAAAGAATCTATTACTCCTCTCCACATAATTTGTAATTATTAGGCCAGTTATAATTATTTTTATTCTTATCTTTTTAATATTGGAATTCTAGCACAGTTTTACCTGCAATAAAACCCACATAAAAAGGAACATAAGGGAAGAAATAGTAATACAACGATGGTGGATGTGTTGTCCGAACAATGGTGCTAGTAATTGTTCTTGTGCCTGGTACTGGACGTGCTTAGGACTGTCCTAACTGTAAATCACTACCAGCTCATAGAAATATTTACGTGAAATATGAATGCGGAATGCAACAACCCGTCATCGTATGCCATGGTTAAAGAAGCAGCGCGTGATGGGTATTTTTTTTATAGATCGAATTTGTGATGTGTTGCATTTTCAGTCACGTTATTGGAGAGAGGAAATAGGATATATTTGCGGATGGACTTATGTGTACAAAGACAAGTACAGTCTTAAAAGTTTAGAGAATGAATCAACAGCATTCCTGTATACCTGAGGTTTTATTTCAAAATGAATAATTTAACGTACTCCACTGCGAATAATGCATATCAAGACATTGTTACATGAGCAGGAGAAGCAGCTAAGGAAGCTGTAGGAGTATTGGACGACAGTTCAGGAACTGAACATAGATGTGAACGGTGTAATGAAAACATGGCGGAATTGGAACAGGAAAAGGGAGCATACAATAAATATACACTTAGGTGATAAAAGTAATGGGTTTTGCGATACGCACATGATGATGTCCTCCTCGCCGTGTCCGGAGACAGCGACTCCATCAGTCTTCTCTGTCCTTGTTGTGGTAGGCTCGGATGTGGCTCGCGAATCGGAATTTCGCTTTGAATATCCTGTTGCATGAAGCACAGTGAAGTTGACCAGCAGAGTTGTAAGTATACGTGTAGACAGGCTTGAGCTGAGATTTTCGGAGCTCTCCTAAAGCATCCAGGTTCATTAGACGCTTTTGCTCGAATTCTTCGATGCTCTTATGTACAGTTGATCGACACTCCGATCGGCGCAATGCTAGCTCCTCCCAACGGTTGCTTGGAATGCCACAGGCTCCAAGGTGGCGTTTAATGGTGTCTTTATATCGCAGGTGTTGACCACCTTCCCTCCCCTTCCTGCACGAGAGCTGCGAGTAGAACACCGCTTTAGGTAGCCTACTGTCATCCATGCGTACTATGTGACCACTCCATCTCAGTTGATGTTTCATTATTAAAGCTTCAATACCAGCCAGTTTCACGCGGCGCAAAATCTCCGTGTTTGGGACACGGTCTTCCCATTTGATGCGCAGAATTGATCTCAGACATCGAAGATGAAATTTATCTAGCTCCTTAATGTCAGCTTTATAACAGCACCAGGTTTCCGAGGCATAGAGTAAGGTGGATAATACTACTGCTTTGTAGACTGCAATTTTTGTTTGTAGTTTGAGATCATGTGATTTCCATACTCGGTCATTAAGCTTACCGAAGGCTGAGGCTGCGCTGGCTATACGCGCTGCGATCTCCGTTGTCAGGCTGTTGTCACTTCTAATTTGGCTTCCCAGGTACTTGAAATTTGACACATTTTGCAAGGGTTTGTTATTTATCTCAATACTGGAGTCATCTGCATTAAGACCTCTAAGTGGCTGTATGAGAACTTGCGTCTTAGTGATGCTAATGGCTAAGCCAAATCTTCTGCAGGAGGCATTTAGCAGATTTATGTAAGTCTGAAGAGTTTCGCAAGAATTAGCCATCATGCATACATTATCCGCGTAGAGAATCTCTAAGATGGATAGTTTGGTTACGCGACTTCTTGTTCTGAAGCGAGAGATTTGAAGACACTTTTGTCTGTCCTTGTGTCGAGACTAGTTTGATTACTACGGGCTTTGGTCGCGTCTCTCATAACAACTGCGAAGTAAAGTGAGAAGAGTGTGGGAGCCAGAACACAGCCTTGTTTTACACCACATGCCCCGGGAAACTGTTCTGAGAGCTTGTCCTCATGGCGGATTTTTGCCATCATGTTTTCATGAAACTGCCGAATCAAACTGACAATTTTGTCAGGGCACCCAGTTTTCTTTAGTATGGTCCAGAGACCTTCCCGTGGGACACGATCAAAAGCTTTTTCCAGGTCTACAAAGCACATGAACACAGGCCGATGTTGCTCTAAGCTTTTCTGTTGCATTTGTTTGACAACAAATATGGCATCCACTGTGCCTCTGTTTGGGCGAAAGCCACACTGGGTCTCTGGTAGCAGTTTTTCTGCAAAGTGTGTTAACCGGGTGTTAATTATGTGGGCAAGGACTTTTCCCGCCGCTGAGAGAAGAGAAATGCCCCTGTGGGAGCTGCAGTCTGATATGTCACCCTTGTCTTTATAGATCTTGGAAATACACGCATCTTTCCAGTCGTGGAATCATTTCATACTCCCAAATCCTTAAGATCAGAGCAAACAATGGTTTCTTCATGTTTGGCCCCCCATATTTATATAGCTCTGATGGCAAGTTATCTAATCCTGCTGTTTTGTCATTTTTCAACTTAGCCAGTGCTGAAATGAATTCATCGTAGGAAGGGGCATCCGCAAGTTGTTCCTCAACTGGCAGGTCTTCAAGTGCTTCTATGGAATATCGGTTGTCTGATGGTCGGGATTAAGAACGTCATTAAAATGTTCCGCCCACCGAGACAGGATGTCACTCTGTTGCGTCAGCCGACAACTTTTGTCTTTGTTATAGACTGGTGCTATCTTCCCAACTCTTGGACCAAAGATAGTTTTCAGGGACTCAAAGAATCTGCCCGTTTGGTGTGTGTCGGCATATAACTGTATTTCATCTGCTTTATTTGCCCACCAACTGTCTTTGAGAGCACGTACCTTCGCTTTCAGATTGTAATGCAGGACAATTTCGTTGGTATTTTGTGTGAAGCTCGGCGTGGTGCCTTCAAAGTTATCTTTAATTTGGACCTCGCGAGTCGACGGTCTGTCCGTCCGTGAGCGCCTCTCATTGCACGTGTGACCAGTACGTCACCAAGATCTTTTTTCCGTACTATCACATAATCCAGAAGGTGCCAGTGTTTAGATCGCGGATGCATCCATGTCGTTTAATATTTTTTCAGGCAGACGAAAATATGTATTTGTCAGACAGAGTTCAAACTCGGCACATAGAGTTAGAAGATCCAAACCATTCGAGTTGCATTTTCCAATCCCATGGCGACCGAGAACTCCATTCCAAGCACTGAAATCATTCCCAACACGATCATTAAAATCACCAAGTAACAGAAGTTTATCTGCAGAAGGAATATCCCTGAGGACATGTCGGACGTCTTGGTAGAACTTGTTCTTCTCTTCATCCGGAGATGGCAATGTAGGTGCGTATATATTGACCAAGTGAAGATATTTCTCGGATGCCAGGTGAAGTCTGAGTGTTATTAGTCTGTCACTGATACCTTTTTGGAGTTCTGTTAGTGAACATGCCAATTTATTGCGTATGTCAAAGCCTACCCCACTTTCCACCCTTTCAGTGGATGATTTTCCACTCCAGTAGTAGGTATAACCTCCGAGCGGTTCACATAACTGTCCAGAGTCACTAAGATGTGGTTCACTTATGGCGGTAATGTCGATGTTATATCTAGCCAATTCCCTTTCGATAAGTCCTGTCTTTCTCTCTGGGCACTGATTATGGTCGTTATCCTGTAAAGTACGGACGTTCCAGACTCCAATAATTAGATATTTAAGGTAACTGTTTATTTTATTATTTCTTTGACCGCATATGTTAGTGAACAAGTGACCGCAGTTTGCCACTTGTGCTGGGTTGAGACGGGCTATGTTTAGGCCACCTTTTCTAGGCACCTCCCTGGATTAGGGAAAGCAGAGCGATCCTAAATAGGGCTGCTTTGTCGTCTGACGAGCTGCCGAACCAGTCCTCCCGTCTCTCACGAGTACCAGAACGACCATCACCGTCTGACCGCCTAACGTGCAGAGCACCAACTAAGGTTCAGGTACACCAAACCCTTGCATCACCATCAGTGCTCCATCGCCGCAGGACTTTCAAAGCTCATAGTCCATTAAAACTTTGCCGGAGTCATCTGCGCGTGAGGTATTTAAAGTGGACAAGCAGTTGCGCAGATGCAGATCCACTCTCTCGTCCTCTGCCTCTGGTTGGCAGTGGATCGTAGGGCCGATACGACTGGCAAGAGGCAGGGGATGCAGTCAATGGCCATATGCCACTGGAAGTATCCTGACATACGCCCTTAAGGCACATCACAGGTGCCTTGCTTCGTCGGTACAGAAGCCGTGAGTTTACCTACCGATATTACCCGCCTCCTACACCGATGAAGTGACTGACAGAAGGGAAGAAGGAAAGGGAAGGGACTGGAAGGGAAAGACAGGAAAGGACGGTAGGTCGTTGTGAGCCACACTTCGTCTGGCTCCTCTGCTGAGACCTGACCGGCTAGGTTGAACCTGCCAGTAGCTACGCTACCACCGGTATATTGGCTCTGAGCACTATGGGACTCAACTGCTGAGGTCATTAGTCCCCTAGAACTTAGAACTAGTTAAACCCAACTAACCTAAGGACATCACAAACATCCATGCCCGAGGCAGGATTCGAACCTGCGACCGTAGCGGTCTTGCGGTTCCAGAGTGCAGACCACCGGTACAGCTCTCAGCATCACAGGAACACGCAAACTCTCCCACCCGCACGGACAGTGCTACGATAAGGTGGTGCCTCCAGATATGCACATATAAAGATGGCGGTATATCGCATGCACATGGTATAAAAGGGAAGAGCTGTCACTTGTGCTCAGGTGATTCATCTGAAAAGGTTTCCGACGTGATTGTGACCGCACGATGGGAATTAACAGACACTGAAAGTAGAATGATAATTCCAGCTGGATGCATGGGACAGTCCATTTCGGAAATCGTTAGGGAAATAAATATTCCGAGACCCAAGTGTCCACAGCGTGCCGAAAATTACAAATTTCAGGCATTACCTCTCACCACGGATAAGACCTAGAGGAGCGGCCTTTGCGTAGAGTGGTCAGTGCTAACAGACAAGATACATTGCGTCAAATGACCACAGAAATCATGAATGTGGAACTTACGGCGAACGTATCTGTTACGATAGCGCGGCGAAATGTGGCGTTAAGGGTCTATGAAAGCAGTCAACAGACGCAAGTGCCATTGCTGACAGCACGACATCTCATCTAGCGCCTGTCGTGGGCTCACAAGCGTATCAGTTGGATCCTAGACGACTGGAAAACTGTGGTCGTCACACATGAATCCCGGCTTCAGTTGGTAAAAGTTACTTGTAAGGTTCGAGTGTGTCGCAGACCTCACGAAGCCATGGACTGAAGTTGTCAACAAGCATTGTATAAGCTGGTGGATCCATAGTAGATAGTGCTATGTTTACATGGAATAGTCTTACTAAATCGATCATTTGCTGCTAAAGGTTGTTTCTACTTGAAAACCATTCATGTTCCCAAATAACGATGAAATTTTTATGGATGGCAATGTTCCATATCAGAATGTTCTGGACAATTCGAGAGAATTATTTGCCAACCCAGATCTCCTGACATTAATCCGATCGAACATTTATGGATCACAATCGAGAGGTCAGTTCGTGTAAAATATCTTGCACCGGTAACACTTTCGCTATTATGGGCGCCTATAGAGGCAGTATGACTCAATATTTTAACAGGAGTGTTCCATCGTCTTGCTGAATTTATGACACTTCGAGCGGTTGCATTACGCCGGGAAGAATGAGGTACAAAACGATATAAGTAGGTATCTCACAACTTTTGCCACCTTAGTGTAAGGTTGATAACAAAAGGCAATGCAAATAGGAATGAATGCGTGAAATAAATATAACCCGTGAACAAAGGAGTCAGGGATGCATAGATAACATTGACAATTGTAATGAAGTTCGTCAAAGCCATGAAGTATGAAAATGTCTGAAATCTCTATCATTTCAAAGGACAGAAATATGCCAATTGCCTTAATTACACTGGAGGAAAGGAGAAATTGTTATTACATTCAGTTTATTGAAAACCGTCCTGAATTCTTTAGAGAAAATGACGATGAGTTGTTTATCTTGGATGCATGTTACTAAGAGGACGAAACAAATCGAAAAGGTGGTTATGACTGTGAAGAATGGATGAGATTCAGCTCCAAACGATCTGCCCGTCTAACTGTTCAAAAGTGGACCAGATAAACTTCTGGAAGAAGTGTTTTCATCTGCTTTATAAAGTGGAAACTTACCAGGGGAATCGAAAATTCGTACATATACAAAAAACAAAACAAAAATGGCGACAGAAAAAAATGCTCAAATTGTAGAGGACTGAGTGTAGCAAAGTCAGTCTCACGATTAGATGAGGGAATTATAAAGGAGAAAATCGAATTACAGTTTCTGAACGAAATATAACAGGACGGGTTCCGTGCTGGAAAACAGCTGTTGAAAAGTTACAGGTTTAGAATCTGGAGACCCACATGGATTTCATTGATCTTATGAAAGCCTGTGGTAGCAAATCTCTCTATAACGTGTGTCCTCTGATGTTAGATAATGGCGTGAGTCGTTTACACAGGGTGTTCCAAAATTCCAGTAACAAATATTTAGAACTTATAAATGGGAGTGAGTAATTAATATTTTGAACAGGAAACCATGTCATGAAACTTACCGTTTCCGTTCTACAACGGTTTCAATTCAGATGTCCACGTCGGCGTAGGGAAAGAGAAAGTCTCAGCGTTGGTTGTCCTGGTATGTAATAGGATAGATGGTTACCTGATGTCACTTAACGTCTGCCTTGTTGTTGGGCAGTCATGTCATTGGGCTATGCCACCTTTCACCTTAGCTAACTGGTCCTGCCTACCTGATTTTCCTGAGAAACGTATTGGAACCGTTCTTAGAAGCTGTGTTACTGCGTGTCCGTCAGGAAATGTGATTTCAGCATGATAGTGCACCACCTCATTTCTCACGTGATGTTCTAAGACAGCCGAACACTCGATATGCTGAAAGACGGATAAGCCCAGATGGTCTAGTCACTTGGCCACCGCGACCGCCGGATTTAACTTCTATGGACGACTACTACTTGTTGGGTCGTACGCAAAGTTCAATATACGACACTCCTGTGGAGACAGATGAAGATCTTCTGGCACGAGTTCCGACCGATGCATTACTTATTAAAGAGACACTAGGTGGCACGGAGAGTGTGTATCAGAACGTGCTTTGTAGACACAATGTCTTAACAACGTTGGTAGTCGCTACATCGAACCGCTATTGTAATGAATCAGTACTGTTCTGTTAGTACAGTATGCTGTGTCCCGTTTTGTTTTGGAATAATGTAAGCAGGTAATGTTTGTTGTGTTCTGCCTACTCACCAAATATGGGGGGCCTAGGAAACCTGCATTCTCGGATCCCTAGACAGCAGTTCAAACAAATCGTGTTAATGAAACTTATTACAAAAGGAAATGATTACAATACTTAACTTCGTGAAATGCAGACATGTTTGCAGCAACGGGTGACAGATAAACATAAGCAAGCTCTTCAGTATATAGTATATGTAATACAACAGAAATTATACAGTTCCTGAGTCGCTGCTAAAGAGCTTGTAGAACGACTAGTCTTCAGCGGGGCCGCTGTCAGGCGTCGCAACGCTTATGTCATCTTGGTATAGATGCCGCTGATGTTTCTTTGTCGTTCTAGTGCCGGGTCGATCAGAGTACTACTGGCTAATGTGGTCTCACAGACCCCTCTGCTGTACCGTTCTTAACCGGCGTGCCGGCGCTTGAAGTTAAGCCAGAACAGTATTAACACAAAGAAATATGCTTAAGGGACACACGGACGTTTCGTTGTGTTTCTTATCTAATTGTTAGCTAATAATTGTACTGCGTCACGTCTACTTCAATTCCCATCCATAAATGGCCGAGTTAAATATCTGAACTGAAACTGCCGTAGACTGGACATGATACGTTCCTGACATCGGTTCTTATTGGCAGTATTATGTGCATACTTCCGTCCACAAGTCCTAGAAGTTTGTAATGGGAATTTCCGAACACCCTTGTAATCGAACCGTTCCGACATTGTGTAGTGACACAGCTTCTGGGAATAAAGGAGGCAGAAAAATATATGGAGCAATACCAGTTACCAAAGGGTTATAACGAGGATGGCCAATGTCACCTACATTAGAATGAGATTTTCACTCTTCAGCGGAGTGTGCGCTGATATGAAACTTCCTGGCAGATTAAAACTGTGTGCCGGACCGAGACTAGAACTCGGGACCTTTGCCATTCGCGGGCAATTGCTCTACCAACTGAGCTACCCAAGCACGACTCACGCCCCGTCCTCACAGCTTTACTTCTGCCAGTACAGCAATTGCCCGCGAAAGGCAAAAGTCCGGAGTTCGAGTCACGGTCCGGCACACAGTTTTAATCTGCCAGGAAGTTTCACGTCACCTACATTATTTAAAACGTACTCGAATTCTGCCTTAAGTTTATAGTAATGTTCGTGTTGTAGTATTTGTGTCTAAAAACTATGACAAGCTATTCACTTTGCATTTTGTTGAGATAGTTATTTTTCCAGAGGTGCACAGAGATTGTCAGAAATGAGGTTCAACCATTAATTTGGAGAAAACGGAGGATTTTGTCACTGAATGAATGAGTTAAGGCTTGAACTCTCCTGAATAACTGGGAGTCATTAACACAGTTGCGTCCCGTAAAAGCAGAATTAAGAAGCGCATTGGCCTGCGTAGACAAGGAAGCAAACAATTGTGTGTGTATGTGTGTGTGTGTGTGTGTGTGTGTGTGTGTGTGTGTGTGTGTGTTTGTGAATACTTAACGGATCAAACTGCTTAGTTCATAGGTCCTTAGACTTACACACTACTTAAATTGACTTATGGTAAGAACAACACACACACACACCCATGCCCGAGGGAGGACTGGAACGTCCGACGTTAGGAAACCCGCAGTCCGTCACATGACGCCTCAAACCGCGTGGCGCAAACAATTAAATGGAGTTTTATAGACGATACTGAATAGATTATAAACGAAGGATATTTAAAACTACTGTACAAAGTATAGCAATGTATGGAGCAAGAACATGGGAAATAGCTATCCACCGATCATGACACGGCGGGTGGTCGGTAGCGTTGCGCCCTCCGAGGTCTGTTGTGCAAGACTTTAGTTTAATATCGTATGTTAATAGATATGGGATTTTGAATGTGTTGCTGTGGGATGACATTTCGGGACAGAATTAGAAACGAAGATACGTAAGAGAATTAACCTCGTTACCGCTGTAATGGATGCAATCGAAGCACAACATTTGAGGAAGTATGGGCATATATGCAGTTTGAGTGAGGATACACAACCTAAGACGATGGAATGG
Organism: Schistocerca nitens; assembly: GCF_023898315.1. Classification (NCBI taxonomy): domain Eukaryota; kingdom Metazoa; phylum Arthropoda; class Insecta; order Orthoptera; family Acrididae; genus Schistocerca; species Schistocerca nitens. Next base: position 378,464,440 of record NC_064622.1, on the reverse strand, counting down.
CTTCCACCTAAGAGAAGACGGCTTCCGAAACCAACATGGGAAGAGGGCGTCAGAAGACTATGCCAGAGAGGAATCTGCAGGAGGAGGGCTGAAATCTTGTAAGTTCTGGGAAGCTACGATGCGAGGAAGAAATTTAATGTTGTATTAAATCGTAAATATATACATGGTCTCTCTCCTGAAAGTCGTCGACACGTTTTCTCTAATATTTAGGCAAATATTTGCAATATCTTGTCTACAGTGGCGTTCAGCCAAATAAATAATGCTCATCATATGTTTATGTGACGCACAGTGTCAGCGGAAATAGTCGATTTGTTTTCCGTAGTAACTAACATTACCTTTAAAGAGAAATTTCACGCGCTCATTCGACAGCACGATCTCAGATTACTGTAGTGGGAAATACGTTTTGTCGATGTGTGTTAACGGGGATAATAAAATAGAAAGAATAGCTAGAAATCAGCGCGATCCATGGCAACACACGAGCCGCTGCTGGAGAGCTGATTACTCTTCATTCTTTACTGTACCTGTTAGTACACATCGATGAGAAGAATAACCCTCTAAACCTAACCTGAGATCGCTCTATAGACTGGGCAAGAAAAATTCAGTTTTTTATTATTTTGTTTTTAATGGGAAACAAACTGATCCTTTCAGTTGACAGCAGGTGTTACATGAAAGATGTGATGATCAGTACCAAAAATGGTTCAAATTGCTATGAGCACTATGGGACTTAACATCGGAGGTCATCAGACCCCTAGAACTTAGAACTACTTACACCTAACTAACCTAAGGACATCACACACATCCATGCCCGAGGAAGGATTCGAACCTGTGACCGCAGCGGTCGCGCAGTTCCAGATTGAAGCGCCTAGAACCACTCGGGAACAGCGGCCGGCGATGATCAGTACCAATTTGGGCTGCCATCAGCTACACGCTCTACGCAATGCTAGACCAAAATTCTAAATATCTTTGCCGGCCGAAGTGGCCGTGCGGTTAAAGGCGCTACAGTCTGGAACCGCGAGACCGCTACGGTCGCAGGTTCGAATCCTGCCTCGGGCATGGATGTTTGTGATGTCCTTAGGTTAGTTAGGTTTAACTAGTTCTAAGTTCTAGGGGACTAATGACCTCAGCAGTTGAGTCCCATAGTGCTCAGAGCCATTTGAACCATTTTTTTCTAAATATCTTTCGGGAAGCTTAAGAAAATGTGCTCTGACTACTCCTAGGACGGTGACCCTGTATATAAGAAAATCGTAGCGTTTGCGGTATATGTAGAACGATTTGATCCAGCAATACGAACGTTACCTTCACGGAAGGTAACATTCTGTGGCAGGAGGAACAAGGCTTCTGGTCAGGTGACTGCAGGGTTATAAACACAAAATCAAATAGGGGTAATGCGGGAGTAGGGTCAATAATGAACAGGAAAATAGGAATGCGGGTAAGCTACTACAAACAGCATAGTGAACGCATTGTTGTGGCCAAGCTAGATACGAAGCCCAAGCCTACCACAGTAGTACAAGTTTATATGGCAACTAGCTCCGCAGATGACGAACAGATTGATGAAATATATGATGAGATACAAGAAATTATTCAGATAGTGAAGGGAGACGAAAATTTAATTTTTATGGGTGACTGGAACTCGATAGTAGAAAAAGGAAGAGAAGGAAACGTAGTAGGTGAATATGGAATGGGATTAAGGAACGAAAGAGGAAGCCATCTGGTAGAACTTTGCACAGAACATAGCTTGGTTCAAGAATCATAAAAGAAGATTGTATACATGGAAGAGGCCTCGAGATATTGGAAGGTCTCAGATTATATAATGGTAAGACAGAGATTCAGGAAATAGGTTTTAAATTGTAATACATTTCCAGGGGCAGATGTGATGACCACAATCTATCGGTTATGAACTGTCAATTAAAACTGAAGAAACTGCAAAAATGTGGGAAATTAAGGAGATAGGATCTGGATAAACCGAGAGAACCAGAGGTTATAGAGAGTTTCAGGGAGAGCATTAGGGAACGATTGACAAGAGTGGGGGAAAAATACAGTAGAAGAAGAACGGGTAGCTTTTAGAGATGAAATAGTGAAGGTAGCAGAGGATCAAATAGGTAAAAAGACGAGAGGTAATAGATATCCTTGGGTAACAGAAGAGATACCGAATTAAATTCATGAAAGGAGAAAATATAAAAATGCAGTAAATGAAGCAGGCTAAAAGGAATACAAAAGTCTCAAAAATGAGATCGACAGGATGTGCAAAATGGCTAAGCAGGGATGGCTAGAGGACAAATGTAAGGAAGTAGAGGCTTATCCCACGAGAGGTAAGATAGATACTGCCTACAGGAAAAATAAAGACACCTTTGGAGAAAAGAGAACGACTTTCATGAATATCAAGAGGTCACATGGAAACCAAGTTCTAAAGAAAGAAGGGAAAGCAGAAAGGTGGAAGGAGTGTATACAGGGTCAATACAAGGGCGATGCTCTTGAGGACAATATTATAGAAATGGAAGAGACTGTTCATGAAGATGAAATAGGAGATATGATACTGCGTGAAGAGTTTGACAGAGCGCTGAAAGACCTAAGTCGAAACAAGCCCTCGGGGGTAGACAACATTCCATTAGAACTACTAACAGCCTTGGGAGGGCCAGGCCTCACAAAACTCTACCATCTACTGAGCAAGATGAATGAGACAGGCGAAATACCCTCAGACTTGAAGAACGAGTTATTCGCAGACGAATGGAAAAACTGGTAGAAGCCGATCTCGGAGAACATCAGTTTGGATTCCGTAGAAATGTTGGAACACGTGAGGCAATACTGACCCTACGACTTATCTTAGAAAATACATTAAGGAAAGGCAAACCTACGTTTCTAGCATTTTTCGACTTAGAGAAAGTTTTTGACAACGTTTATTTGAATACTCTCTTTCAAATTCTGAAGGTAGCAGGGATAAAATACAGGGAGCGAAAGGCTATTAACAATTTCTACAGAAACCAGATGGCAGTTATAAGAGTCGAGGGGCATGAAAGGGAAGGCAGTGAGAAAGGGTTGTAGCCTATCCCCGATGTTATTCAATCCGTATATTGAGCAAGCAGTAAAGGAAACAAAAGAAAAATTCGGAGTAGGAATTAAAATCCATGGAGAAGTAATAAAAACTTTGAAGTTCGCCAATGACATTGTAATTCTGTCAGAGACAGCAAATGACCTGGAAGAGCAGCTGAACGGAATGGACAGTGTCTTGAAAGGAGGATATAAAATGAACATCAACAAAAGTAAAACGAGAATAATGGAATGTAGTCGAATTAAATCTGGTGATGCTGCGGGAATTAGATTAGGAAATGAGACGCTTAACCCTGCTGTTCTGTTCACTTTTACTTGACATATATACTGTTCGGGTCAATATGACCCGACATATCAAAATGCTTTAGAAACATAAATTTTGGTACAGTTTTAGCTATCGACATTGTTGTTCTATTCCAGTACCTTGTTAGTAATAATAATAATAATAATAATAATAATAATAATGGTAATAATAATAATAATAACAATGCATACAACTTTATTGAGGGATATTTTTCATTTAAATATGCACATAAATTTGAAACAACAGACAGTTTCCATTACAGGCATTCAACTTAGAAAGCACTACAGTTTTTCCATACTTCTATTCTTATTGTTGACAGTTTAGACGTAAGTATTGACATTTTCTAACAACAGACAGTTGTCATTACAGATATTCATCTTAGAGCACACTACAGTACAGAACACACTACAGTTTTTTTATTACATTCCAACATAGAAAGCACTACAACTTTAGAATCCTCTCTTCTTACTGATTGTAGTTTAGGCACAAGTATTCACATAAATTTGAAACAACAGAATTTTCAATACAATCATCTTATAAAATACTACAGTTCTTTTCTTACTGCTTGCACTGTGGACACAAGTAGGTTACATGTTTCTTGCAAATATGTTTACTACATTTTCCACACACCATGTTTGTTTTATTGTCATTACTTGATGGACAGAACTTACAGCGTGCACGTTTTGTAGATTTTCTTGTTGTTACCGATTCTGACACACCACCCACATCATTCGGGTTTTGGATGCTTGTGACCATTCTCAAAGAATCTTCTGTTCTTGGGAAATGCGTTCTTGATGCAATATGTTCTTTTATCAGTGACTTTCCAAGTTCCTCCAAGAATATTCTCCTTCTAGTCAATTTGCTTGCATTCCAATTAGGGTCAACCGAAATCCACAAAACGTATGCATTATAAGCAGAAACATCAAGAATATTGTAGAAAACTATCATTGGCCACCTATTACTTTTTCGTTTGCATGTATATGTACCTAATAACTGATCAAGCGTGTCTACAGCACCTTTGGTTGAATTATAGTCCAAAATCATTTTTGGCTTCTTATCAGCCCTGTCACTGATTTCCGCATCATGGTGGAGAGTGCTCATAAGTACAACATTCTTGTGTCTCTTAGGAATATAATTAACCACAGTAGTGTCATTTGTGAAGTAAAATGAAGAGCTGTGTACCTCCTTGTTGGTCATTTTGTGTGGAAGCTCCGGCTTATTTTTCCGTATAGTTCCCAACATAGTCAATTTCCTTTTCAGAAGCAGCTGCCCCAAATTGTACGACGTAAAAAAGTTGTCACACGTGATATTCTGACCACGTAACTCAGAAGTGAGATCAGATACCACCCTCATTCCCTGATTTCTTTCTGGTGCCGCTCCACTCACCTTTCCTGTATAAATTTGGGCTTTCAGTACGTATGAAGTTTTGCTGTCACACATGGTCCATATTTTGATCCCATATTTTGCCGGTTTACTTGGGATATACTGCTTGAATGGACAGCGACCTCTAAATGCTACTAACTGCTCGTCAACAGTAACATTTTCTCCTGGATTATACAGTTTAGGAAGGACCTCTACCCACTTCTCCCAAATACTACGAATTGCGGCAAGTTTGTCAGTACGTCGTCTTTCCTCTCTAGTAGATTTCTTGTCAAATCGCAGGACACGTGATATCTTACAGAATGTTTCATGAGACATGGTTGCTCGAAATATGTTTCGCCCAGTATCTTTATCCCACAAACTTTTTGTAGACTCCCCATGAGATCGATATACACCCGCTAGGAGTAAGAGTCCTAAGTATGCATGGAAAACAGAACCATCAATATCTGTCCACTGTTCACCATAAACTCGCTGCCCTTCAATATTTGTCATCTCTATTATTTCATTTTGAAGCGCTGTGTGAAATACTGCTTCAAATGAACATTTTACATCAGATATTCTGCTGACTGCATACCTGGTAACTCCTGGGGTACTCTTGATGATGTTCGAAGCTGGTAGGCGACCATGTTGTGCTGGTGGATGCAACTGCCATTCTATATTCCCATTTTTAGAAAGAAAAGTCTCTACACTATTTTGTATGGGCTGTGGACTGTCGTAACTGTCATCGGAACACTCGCTTTCAGATGCATTGCTGATGTGATCTTCAAACTCAGAAAGTGATCCTTCATCTGGTGAGGCATTTACTATTTCTTCCAACTCACGATCATTCAATGGTCTCATCGCCATGGTGTCACAAGTCAAACTGGGCAGAAACAAAGCATTCCAATTATTGAGAACTGCCAATTATTATTTCCTGGGGAAAGCAACAAACAAGCCCATTGTTGTGAACGCATGGAGCTTTAGGTGATTGTTGAGAGTAAGTTGGAATGATGCAGTCACTATTCCCACACAACACAACAAAAATAATTTTCGCCATTTCCAGATTTTAGAAATAAATACGAGTTACACTAAACATATTTGTGTCGGGTCATTATGACCCGAACATTACATATGCAACTATTACAGTTGAAGCCCAAACTTCTTAAACTTTTTTAAAACCTTTTAAAACACATGCTGCTCATCCATTTTCAGACAAAGTCACAAAGTTTCATAAATATATATTGGTATTTACATAATGTAAAATAACGTTCATATTCGTTTCGGGTCATATAGACCCGAACAGAACAGCAGGGTTAAGGTAGTAAAGGATTTTTGCTATTTGGGGAGCAAAATAACTGGTGATGGTCGAAGTAGAGTGGATATAAAATGTAGACTGGCAATGGCAAGGAAAGCGTTTCTGAAGAGGAGAAATTTGTTAACATCGAGTATAGATTTAAGTGACAGGAATTAGTTTATGAAAGTATTGGTATGGACGATTAGTAGTTTAGACAATAAGAGAATATAAGCTTTCGAAATGCGGTGCTACAGAAGAATGCTGAAGATAAGATGGGTAGATCACATAACTAATGAGGAGGTATTGAATAGATAGAATTGGAGAGAAGAGAAATTTGTGGCACAACTTGACTAGAAGAAGGGATCGGTTGGTAGGGCATATTCTGAGACATCAAGGGATCACCAATTTAGTATTGGAGGGAAGTGTGGAGGGGAAAAATCGTAGAGGGAGATCAAGAGATAAATACACTAAACAGATTCAGAAGGATGTAGGTTGCAGTAGGCACTGGTAGATGAAGAAGCTTGTACAGGATAGTGTAGCATGGAGAGATGCATCAATCCAGTCTCTGGACTGAAGACCACCACAACAACAACAATTGCATTGATAAAGTTTTGTTAGTAGTGGAAATCAAGATTTGCATTAATAAAGCCTGAAAGGAACTGACGACTGATTGCCGTTCTCCATCATTTATGAAGAACCTAGTACGGTGCTCTTTGCGAACAGTTATCGTCATAAGCGAGGGTACAACATGGTAGCGTGATAGGACTACTTTACATACAGCCTTGCTAATAACTGAAGCATCCACAAGACATGGTCGGATGCCAAAATGCGCTCGTAGGTGTTCCCATCATCTGAGTGTGTCTAAATAAATTAGAACTGTAACTCTGAGTGATACGTTCTACAGCCACCAGATACCAAAACAGTTTTGTTTACGTTTAGTGCTGTTACAGGCATTGTAGGATATATATGTGACGTGGAAAGAGTCAGATGTCAAGAGATCACTGTTTAGCAGATAGAGGTGCAGCGTAGTCGTGTGAGACAATGTTATCAGCACCCGGCAGAATTTCAAAGGGGCCGGCTGGTGGAATCGTTGAATATGCACATTTGTGAGTCATTCTGTGTCTTTCCGCGCCATTGGTCGGAAAATGAGATTTAGCGTCCCATACGTAGGCTCCTGTTAATACGAGCACAGAAATGGCTGCATTTATGGCGTCGCATTGTGTTAGAGATCAATCGAGGATCTGGAATACACCGATTGACCATCGTCGGCGAATGAGACGGCGACCTGTGGAGAAGTACCATTTATCATATATTTTTGAGAGGCATACCTATGTTGCTTGGATTGATATACCGTTCTTCAGATGATTTCGAGGGGTACAGCAGCGTTACTTCTGGCGTCGTGGTGTGGGGACCCATCGGGTATGAACTTTAGGTCGCGGCTGTCAGTGATGGACGGAACTCTTGACAGCAGGGGGTTACGTCAAGAACATCCTGCTTTCTCATGTGTAACCACTGATGTCATTTTTCCACAGTACAATGCTCGTGCACACATGGCACATGCCCCTATAAACTGTCCACGTGAGACTGAAGTTCATGTGGTAGCAAGTTTCTTAGATACGTTTCCGACAGAACCTACATGGAGGAATGTTGGACGCCAACTTCGTCACTGCGCCAAATAACCAGACCAGTTACAACAGTTGTGGGCCATCTTGCCTCAAGAGATGATTCAACCGGCTTATGACACCCTTCCCAAACGAATCAATGCACTCATGCAGGACAGAGCCAATGCAATGTCCTACTAACAAATGATTTCATACTGCCGAGTCCTTTCTCAATTTTATTCGAGTTTATTACCAGAGAAGTAATATCACATTCCCTCTGAACTTGTGGAGTTTCATTTCATTTCTTCCTCCCCATCTGGGCACTTCACATTTTATGTGCTACCACTCCGGCAGCTTTCAATTAGCAAAGTTACGGCCTCTTTCTCGTATCTTCATTCAAGCAAAGAGAAGACGCGGTCACGAACATTCAGCGCTCGTTCCGTAAAAGTAATTTATGGCCTCCTAGAAAGCGCAGACACTGAGGTCGGCTGGAACGGTCAGCCTTTGCGTGCAGAGAAGCTATTAGACGGTCCGGAGCTCCGTACAATGCTCGCGAGCGCCTATTACCACCATCAAAGCGAGCCGTAATCTGCTGGCGGCAGATAAGTCTCCGCAACAGCTATATCCGACACCGCCCGGGGTCACGCTTTCGAGCACGTCATTTACTCAAAACGATTGTACGTTGCTCAGTCGGACTGTGTTTCAGGTTCGCTGTTTTATATTTAGTAATCTCAGACATCATGTGCATCTAGTTCAACGCATCAACTGCGTCTTAAGTGTGACTCTGAGTGCAGCGGTAGTAGCTAGTCGTGCCTGTATTTCCTGTATACATGCAGTATACACCGAGGTGACAGAAGTAAACGGTTAGCGAATTGCTAGTGTAAAGATGGCGGTAGTATCGCGTACACAAGGTAAAATGGCATTGCGCTGGCGGAGCTGTAATTTCTATTTCGGTGATTCATGGCTTCCCGACGTGATTATGGCCACACGACGGCAATTCACGGACTCAGAACGTGGAATGGTATTTGCAGCTAGATGCCTGTGACGTCCCATTTCGGAAATCGCTAGGTAATTGAATATTCTGAGATCCACAGTTTCCAGAGTATGGCGAGAATATCAAATTTTCGACATCGTCCCTCGCCACGGAAAGGAGCAGTGGCCGTCGGCCTTCACATAATGTCCAAGAGCAGTGACGTTCGCGTAGAGTTGTCAGTGCTAACAGACCAGCAACACTGCGTGAAGTAACCGCAGGAATCAATGTGGGATGCACCACGAACATATCTGTCAGGACAGCGAGGCGAAATTGGGAGTTAATGATCTATAGCAGCAGACGACCAACGCGAGTGTCTTTGGTAACAGCACAACATCGTTTGCAGCACATCTCCTGGGCTAGTGACAATATCGATTGTACCCTAGACGACTGCAAAACTGTGTCCTGGTCAGATGAGTCACGGTTTCATATGGTTATAGCTGATGGTTGGGTTCGAGTGTAGTGAAGATCCCACGAATCCATGTGCACAAGTTGTCGACAAGGCACCGTGTAATCTGATGGTGGCTCCATAATGAGGCTGGCTGCGTTCATATGGAATGGATTGGGGATTGGTTATATTCGGCTACTTGGAGACCATTTGCAACCATTCAAGGTACTACATACTCCCAAACAACGATGGAATTTTTAGGATAACAATGCAGCATGGCAGTGGACCGTAATTGGTCGTCAATGGTTTGAGGAACATTCCGTAAAATTCGAGTGAATGATACGGCCTCCTAGATCGCCTGATATGAAACCCGTCGCATATTTGTGCGACATAACAGAAAGGTCAATTCGTGCACAAAATACTGCACCGAAAACACTACCACAATTATGGACGACCATGGAGACAGCCTAGTTCATTATTTCTGCAGGAAATTAGTCCATGTTACGTCAAGTTCCTGCACTAACCTCAGCCAAAGGAGGTCCGTGACGATATGAGGAGGTACCACGTAACTTTTGTCACCTCGGTATATAAAGCAGATACACTTCGGTAAAGAAGTGCTGTACCTTCGATTCGTAGGTATTATCCGTGCATTAACTTGTGTACAACAATGTCCATAATATCTTTTTCGAGCAGCAGGTTCAATGAATCTCTATTACCTGTAATGAATTTACAAAGAAAATTCTGCTCTTTTGATGGATTTCAGAATTTTTTCGATGTAGATTTTACTGAAATGTACTGACGAAGGAAACTCCCATCCCATCCCTCTCAGATTTAGTGGTAAGATTGCCCAGTTGGTCGCCCGTCAACAACTGAACACAGATGAAGCATGAAAAGAAGAAGGAGGTGTACCGAAATACGAAGTGAGAAGCAAAATAGAAACAGAGGACGGTCCAAGTGCCACAATGAGTGACGAGAATGATCCACTGCGTCGTGGAATTTGGTCACGGTGTTGGACTGCAAAACGGACGAGCTATGTGCAAAACTACCTCGTGCCATTTATTTTCATTTTTTTCCCCAATATTATGAACTGCACGTCCGGTCATTTAAATGTTTGTTCTCTTTCTGTAGTCTTGGCAGTTGTCATACTACGCATACACTATCGTCGCAAGTAACCATGATGAGTACTGAGAACACACGAGATACCACACAGACGTCTCACAGAAATGAAAGCAACAAATAAACTGGTGTGAACTATGATACAACAAAGGAATTCAAGAGTCAAAACTTCCAAATTGGAACGCAACTTCAAAAACGTTAAAAACTTACGGTTTGACAGAGAACAGAGAATCTGTGTGATTGTGAAACTTTTGCGTTTATTTATTGCAGATTATGTGCGAAACTGTTACGTTTTCATCATTTCCTTGGGAGTGGTCACATTGACATTCTTCGGACACATCTCACTCACTCACCAGACGTTCAAATTATTTGCATCGATAAGAGATTCGTATCATATGACATGGAACATCAGGCTACATACACACCAGACATATTTTTCGGTGGAGAATTCAGTTGATTCGGCACCTTGTTATGAAAATTTTGCGGTTTCCCTTCGAAAACTACTTCCTTTCGGCTACTAATAGAGTACTTGTGCAGAATCAACTGTCATTGTGAGTCTCTTCCCTACACATCGCTATTGCAGACGAACGTTACACCACGACACAGAGACAAATTTGAATATAGTGAACGGTAAAAATAAAGTAAAGGTAATTCGCACTATTTATTCATGAACCGTTCACTGTTTCTATTCCGCTTCTCTTTTGTGGTTCAGTACACTTCTTCCTATTTTCATGCTTGATCTATGTTAAGTTTTAAATCTAAGGTCTTGTGATAGGGAGTTTCCCTTTTAAAGCGGTCAATGGAGGGAGGACAACCGTTCATCAATTTTTCTCTGTTTTAAGAGAAGAAAGACTGAGAAACGAAGGGAAAAAGTAATGTCTTCTAGAAGGCTCCATCCCCTGTTGTTTATCGTTTCATATTCACATGGAAAATGCAGCAGAAGAGAACGTAAACTATACTGACGTACATGTCAAGACAAATTGGCTACGCTTGAATACAACTGTTTTAGTTGCAGCTGCATAGAGTCTTCAAAAGAAATCATACACAGGAGTTATTCACAAACATATGCAGTGAAAAGGAAAGTGAAGTCTCATTGCTTAAGGAAATGTCATTAACAGCGAACATAAATCTGAAACTCAAGCTAATCAGCAGTTTCATTTAACCAGGTAGGAGATGCAATGCGGGACTGAACAAGTTAAATACTCTAATGAACATCAGGCTACATACGGTCTGAAGAAGTCATTAAATAGTCATAACATGATATTGACACGGTCCACAGAATTCAAGAGATACGGCGTAAGAAATATGTTTTCTTCTTTCTTCTTGTAGTGCATCATTCCGTTGATCGGTCTTGATTGCCTTACTAAGAGTTTAGCTACAATTCATAAGACAACATTTCAAAGCCTTTATCAACTTTCGTATTCTTTAAAAGAAAAAAAAACACTGAACCGAAGTAGAAAAGAAGTGTTTTAAGTGACTATTTAAAGTGTTAATGTACATGTGGTACATATTATTCCATACCTAAAACATAAACTGATATTTCGGGGTAAATTCACTTTTTGTCTGGATGATAATTATGTCACGAGAGAACAGATAGGGGTTTATGTTTCCAATACCAGAATTTGTTTTCATTGTCGACGAGAGTGCTCGCAACCGTACTCAGCTACTCAATTAGTGAAACGAAAATTCTATATAAATACAACCAGTCCAAAGTGATTTTTTGGGAAACTAAAGCCAAACATTAATATAGTACTAAATCTTCTTTACCAGACTATTACCGGAATCCATTTTGCACATTACTAACCGCCTTAGTGCTGTGTAGTGCTTTGACACATGAGTAGCACTTTTCGTCACACGCCTTTTAATTTCTGAGGAATGACCAGCAGTATGACAAAAAATTTAGTGAGATACTGATAAAGTAAATAATTATTTGCCGTGCGCTATTTCAAAGCTTTTGAGCTTCTATTTTCTGTTTGCGTTTTCAGACACAACCTATGACTTTAAACATATAAACTAGCCATCTGTTTTGCATGAACCGATGTATGTTTATTCCGATATATGCGACAAAGGGTACAAGTTTATTAGTAAAATACTGCAGTTAATGGAGTGGAATATTGTGCAATTTATTTTGAGCTTATTAAGTTCTGATGTGTGTGTGGCAATATCTCCACCACAGCTTTGTCCCAGTGTCATAAAAACAGTTAGACATGTTTCCCAGCTTTTGTGGTTTCTTTCAAATTATATCTCCCTTCATTCAGTGTAGTTAACTGGCTCGTCATAGGATTCGAGGAAGAGCCTCACAGAAATGTTCAGTACTAACATGCCTTGAGGAAATCATCGTCTAGTAGATATCTACGTGCCATTATTAACGATAAGTTATTTCAAACAGGTGCAGCTATCAACAGTTCGTGTGGGCACGGATTAAATAAATTTTCCGGTAAAGGAACCAACTGAACGAAAGTGTAGCAGGCCTCAAGGAAGTATTAACTTAGCTTCGTCAAGTTCGTTACTTCCTACAACCATTGCGATTTTAATAACATCAACTACAAAAAAATGGCTCTGAGCACTATGGGACTCAACTGCTGAGGTCATAAGTCCCCTAGAACTTAGAACTACTTAAACCTAACTAACCTAAGGACAACACACACATCCATGCCCGAGGCAGGATTCGAACCTGCGACCGTAGCGGTCGCGCGGTTCCAGACTGTAGCGCCAGAACCGCTCGGCCACCAGCGGCCGGCTAACATCAACTACAGACAAAGGTACAGCCCCGTTTCTTTTTCAGTAAGCAAACGTAACGTATCGCTGTAGTATTTAGACAACATGTCATGACGTTTCTTATGGAAAAATTCGAAAGCAAATGTTACTGAGTAGAGGTTGAAACACGTCGGCGTGTTTCTTGCCTGCCATTTCATATTTCCTCCATGGCACAGGCACACCCATTGCGAGTTGCCTAGCGAGTCCGACCGGCCAGTGGTTGCTTTCTTTCCACCGCCTGACCTAACATGTCTGTCCCTTTAGGACCATTGACAGATGTGAGCCAGTGAGAGCACAGGAAAGGAAAATTTAGTTCTACCAGAATGCGCTCGCTTAATTTTGGTCCAGGGACCGGCACTTGTGTGCCATGGGCGTTCTGGTGAATGGTGCGGGCTGTTTCGGTTTTTCATAATGCATCTTGGCGTAAGGTAATGTTATCTCTGCCCGCTGTAGGCTTTGGTAATGCATTTCCTTATTATTACTATATTTTCAAGTCGTGTTACTTCAGATTAGCTCCTCACATCACGTGTTTGATCGATTTGCAACCTAAGTTCAATAACTGATTGTGATCCGTTTGAATCAGTGGGCATAAGTTGGTGAGTGTATCGTTTAAGTATTATTCCATTTATGAATATATATCACCTGCAATGTCCATCACCTGCAATATCCATCCACTTGTTTTGATGGTTTATATTTCTCACATTTTAAATTTGCCTGCTTATTGCATTAGTGACTTTACTTTTCCTAAACTTAAATTTACCCTTGATATATGGACGTAATTCCAGGGCCGTGAGTGTATGTAAGATTTTTATGAATAATATTGGTGCAACAATCACTTCTTACAGTATTTTATTTGCACGACGCTTTCGTATTAATTACAATTTGAAGCGAGGTTAGTTTTATAAAAATCTTTCTTTAACCATGTCTGCAGCCATGGGCTGTTGTCTATTCATGTTGACACTGGAAGACATCATGCAAGCTGTACATGAAATGTATTCGCTTTTGTGAATATGGGCAATCATCAGCTATGTAATGGAATGATGACAACGAAATTTTGTGACGCATCGTGACTAGAATCAGATTTGCCGCTTATTGCGAGTGGTCACCGTAACAAATGGCTATCCGTGCAAGTCTCAGGGGCAGACCCACACTTCCATATGTCGTCAACCATGTGTATTCAACCTTTACTCGTCCATCCAACACATACCGGGTGATCAAAAAGTCAGTATTAATTTGAAAACCGAATAAATCAAGGAATAATGTAGACATAGAGGTACAAATTGACACACATGGTTGGAATGACATGGGATTTTATTAAAACCAAAGAAATATAAAAGTTCAAAAAATGTCCGACAGATAGCGCTTCATCTGATCAGAATAGCAATATTTAGCATAACAAAGTAAGACGAAGCTAAGATGATGTTCTTTACAGGAAATGCTCAATATGTTCACCATCATTCCTCAACAATAGCTGTAGTCGAGGATAATGTAGTGAACAGCACTGTAAAGCATGTCCGGAGTTATGGTGAGGGACTGGCGTCGGATGTTGTCTTTCAGCATCCCTAGAGATGTCGGTCTATCACGATACACTTGGGACTTCAGGTAACCCCATAGCCAATAATCGCACGGACTGAGGTCTGGGGACATGGGAGGCCAAACATGACGAAACTGGCGACTGAGCGCACGATCATTACCAAACGACGCGCGCAAGAGATCTTTCACGTGTCTAGCAATATGGGGTGTTTTTTTTTTGTTCTGATAAAACCGCATTTCATTCCAAGCATGTGTGTCAATTTTTACTTCTCTATCTACATTATTCCGTGGCTTATTAAGTTTTCAAATTTGTGCTTACTTTTTGATCATCCGGTATATTCTAGTAAAGTTGAGATGCTTTACTCGAAAGTCTCTTGCCCGGTGTCGGCAGATAAATACGAGATTGCAGTGCCTGTGTCACCCAAAAGCACAATGCAAAGTTCCTTCTGACTTGCATGTACGTCCGAAGGAACAGTGCATCGTAATCTGGAATAACACAGGCACTGCTCTATTTTATATATCGTATCGTATCATATCATGCAACCTTGTCCAATTTCTCTATATAGTTTGTTTGGAAAGAAAACCGCTTCTTCCTTTTCCTGTGGATGTGCAAGCTACCTTTCTTAGTATTTTTTTAGCGATCGGGTAAGGACGCTGCGAGGATGTTGCTGAGACGTGGCTTGGAGATGTTACTTCATAGTTTTCAGTTCTTCCATAGCAGGTCGCGTATTACATTTTCAAATCTTAAATTTAACGAACGGTAGGCACATTGTTACAGCACGAAGCGATCCTGTAGGGCAAAATTAATAATACTTTCAAATTTGCTTAGGCAATATGTGTACGTAACACACGGTCTAGTGACATTAATGTCATCACCACCTGTGTTCGACTTCTACACGCAATAATCACTCAGAGACAGCAGTTGACAGCACTAGCAGTGGAGGGTATATAAAGCATGTCGTGGGGGGATATGGGCCGCAGTGCTGTAGTTGTCACTTGTCGTTATGCGGAAACGGAGCGTTTTATCTTAAGTCCAAAAGGGGATGATAATTGGCTGTCAAGCCAACAGTGCAAGCACTTGGGAAATGATTAAGTTTGTGAACCGTTCGTGTTCCGCTTTGGTTATACTATACCATGCGTGGCAAAACTGCGCTACCCAGAACCGGCACCAAGGCAACTTGGTGCGACAGGGGCCATAGATGACAGGGTGAATGGCAACTGCAGAGATGTGTACGGGCGAATAAATATAAAACTGTTGAGGGAAATAGCTCCCAGACAAACGACAAGACTGGCAAAACTGTGTCCTAAACGGCCTTACCGAAAAGTTTCTGCGCATTGGTCTCCGCTGATGGTGCCTTGTTCATGTGCCCATGTTGACAGCTTTCCACAGGCGATGAAGGCGGGGATTTTCACGTCAATACCGTAACTGCACGCCCAATGAGTGGTAGCTGGGGCCTTCCCAGATGAATCACACTTGACGCTCCATGTGACAGACGGAGGTTGGCGTGCAACGTCTAAGAGCAAAGATTTCAAGCCAGAGGGGGAGTGCCATAGTTTGGGGAATGTTTATGTGAAGTTTCCTGGGTGATCCCGCTTTCTGGAAGGCACAATGATTCAACGTAAGTAATACATCTATCCTTGGGGATCATGCCCATCGCTTCGCGCAGTTTTTATTTCTTTTCAGCACGATGGCATCTACTTGTAGGGCAGTGCAACGTGTCACACAGCTCGCAGTGCACGTGTGTGGTTGGATGAGCACGAGGATGTGTTTACCATACTCCCATGAACCATGGACCTTGCCGTTGGTTGGGAGGCTTGCATGCCTCAGTGATACAGATAGCCGTACCGTAGGTGCAACCACAACGGAGGGGTATCTATTGAGATGTCAGACAAACGTGTGGTTCCTGAAGAGGGGCAGCAGCCTTTTCAGTAGTTGCAGAGGCAACAGTCTGCATGGTTGACTGACCTGGCCTTATAACACTAACCAAAACGGCCTTGCTGTGCTGGTACAGCGAGCGGCTGAAAGCAAGGGGAAACTACAGCCGTAATTTTTCCCTAGGGCCTGCAGCTTTACTGTATGGTTAAATGATGATGGCGACCTCTTGTGTACAATATTCCGGAGGTAAAAGAGTCCCCCATTCGGATTTCCGGGCGGGGGCTTCTCAGAATGACGTCGTTATCAGGAGAAAGAAAACTGGCTTTCTACGGATAGCGGCATGGAATGTCAGATCCCGTAATCGGGCAGGTAGGTTAGAAAATTTAAAAAGGAAAATGGATGGGTTAAAGTTAGATACAGTTGGGATTAGTGAAGTTCGATGGCAGGAGGAAGAAGACTTCTGGTCAGGTGAATACAGGGTTATAAATAGAAAATCAAATAGGGGTAATGCAGGAGTGTGTTTAATAATGAATAGGAAAATGGGAATCCGGGTAAGCTACTACAAACAGCATAGTGTACGCATTATTGCGGCCAAGATAGATACGAAGCCCACGCCTACCACAGTAGTACAAGTTTATATGCCAACTAGCTCCGCAGATGACGAAGATATTAATGAAATGTCTGATGAGATAAAAGAAATTATTCAAATAGTGAAGGGAGACGAAACTTTAATAGTTCATGGGTGACTGGAACTTGACAGTAGGGAAAGGAAAAGAAGGAAACGTAGTAGGTAAATATGGAATGTGAGTAAGGAATGAAAGAGGAAGCCACCTGGTAGAATTTTGCACAGAGCATAACTTAATCATAGCTAACACTTGGTTCAAGAATCATGAAAGAAGGTTGTATACATGGAAGAAGCGTGGAGACACTGGAAGAGTTCAGATTCATTACATAAAGACAGAGATTTACGAACCAGGTTTTAAATTGTAGGACATTTCCAGGGGCAGGTGTGAACTCTGACACACAATCTATTGGTTATGAACTGTAGATTAAAAGTGAATTAATTGCAAAAAGGTTGGAATTTAAGGAGATGGGACCAGGATTAACTGAAAGAACCAGAGGTTGTAGAGAGTTTCATGGAGAGCATTGGGGAACGATTGAGAAGAATGGGGGAAAGAAATACAGTACAAGTACGGCTTTTAATCCAATTGAGACTCTATGGGACCTCATCGACCGAGAAACCGAGCGCCACGGTACTGGAGACGGCAAGGCTCTACATCCCTGTCGGTATCTTCCACAACCTCATCTACACTCTTGCTACTTGCCTCGCAGCTAGTCACACTGCAGAAGTTGGTTGTTCAGGCTTTTCACAGGTGGTCACACTAATGTGACTCGACATTGTACTTAACCACTGCTAGTTACGAATGCTTCACAAGAAACCCCTGATGTGCTCTTCAGAAATTTCTGCCACATCGCAAATAATTTTCCGAGGCATGAACGTTTTGGGAGGTAGGTATTTGTGTACCTGGTACAAAAAATCACGATGAAAGTTGTTGAAATCTTTTTTCGAGAATTCAGTTAAATTTTACTAAACGTGGTTTGTTTCCAACATATAAATGATAAAAACCTCTGATCTGAATGTTATGTGATCCCAGGTATCCAATAAGGTCATACTCTCCCATGACAACACGCTGGCTTAGTTAGGTGCCGTAACGTATGTAATACCGTCGTTGTAGTCAGCGCGTGAGTGGAGGAGATTATCCAGAATCGGATTAAGGGTGCAGCGAAGTGTTTGCCGCTGAGAGAAAAAGAAAACTCCCGGTTTGCCCGCGGCGTCAGCACGAGGCTGGCTGGTTGCCGCCGATAATCGGGTTAGGCCGCCTAACGAGCGCCGCGCCGCGCCTCGCTGTGCTGGGTTGGGTTGGGTTGGGTTGGGTTGGGTTAGGTTCGGCTCTGCTCGCTCGACTGCCTCAGCTGTAGCGGGACGGGCGACCGCCATCGACCCAGCGGCTGACCCCGCAGCCTCCCAGACGCAACACGCTGCCGGCTTGCTGGTCAGCGAGTGGACAAACTACTGACCATCGAAACTGCAGCACCGCGAACAATACAACAAGGAGCGTTCAATAAATCTACATCTGCATCTACATCCATACTCCACAAGCCACCTGACGGTGTGTGGCGGAGGGTACCTTGAGTACCTCTATCGGTTCTCCCTTCTACTCCAGTCTCGTATTGTTCGTGGAAAGAAGGACTGTCGGTATGCCTCTGTGTGGGCTCTAATCTCTCTGATTTTATCCTCATGGTCTCTTCGCGAGATATACGTAGGAGGGAGCAATGTACTGCTAGACTCCTCGGTGAAGGTATGTTCTCGAAACTTCAACAAAAGCCCGTATCGAGCTACTGAGCGTCTCTCCTGCAGAGTCTTCCACTGGAGTTTATCTATCACTTCCGTAACGCTTTCGCAATTACTAAATGATCCTGTAACGAAACGCGCAGCTCTCCGTTGGATCTTCTCTATCTCTTCTATCAACCCTATCTGGTACGGATCCCACACTGCTGAGCAGTATTCAAGCAGTGGGCGAACAAGCGTACTGTAACCTACTTCCTTTGTTTTCGGATTGCATTTCCTTAGGATTCTTCCAGTGAATCTCAGTCTGGCATCTGCTTTACCGACGATCATCTTTATATGATCATTCCATATTAACTCACTCCTAATGCGTGCTCCCAGATAATTTATGGAATTAACTGCTTCCAGTTGCTGACCTGCTATATTGTACCTAAATGATATGGGAAATTTCTTTCTATGTATTCGCAGCACATTGCACTTGTCTACATTGAGATTCAATTGCCATCCCTGCACCATGCGTCAATTCACTACAGATCCTCCTGCATTTCAGTAAAATATTCCATTGTGACAACCTCTCCATATACCACAGCATCATCCACAAAAAGCCTCAGTGAACTTCCGATGTTATCCACAAGGTCATTTATGTATATTGTGAACAGAAACGGTCCTATGACACTCCCCTGCGGCACACCTGAAATCACTCTTACTTCGGAAGAATTCTCTCAATTGAGAATGACATCCTGCGTTCTTTTATCTAGGAACTCTAATCCAATTACAGAATTGGTTTGATAGTCCATATGCTCTTACTTTGTTCATTAAACGACTGTGGGGAACTGTATCGAACGCCTTGCGGAAGTCAAGAAACACGGCGTCTACCTGGGAATCCGTGTCTATGGCCCTCTAAGTCTCTTGGACGAATAGCGCGAATAATGCCACACCATTTTATAATCGGCCTATTTAGATATTAAAAAATGCGAACTTTGTCGTGGGACATAGTTAAATACTCCCGCTTCATGACGTTCCCATAGGTTACGGAAAGTAAGGAACGATCGGTTGCGAAATGGAAACCCCAGTCAAAATCCAATGACGTTTTGCATCGGTGTGTTGCGCAGTGTCTCTAGTATGACCATCGATCACGTTACGTCGTTCTTTTTAGTTCTGAGCACACAGGGAGCACATAAAGATATCTAGAACAATAGCGTCTCCCGCCAAGTACGAGGACCTCGCACGAAATTTCGCCTCAAGCTTTGCAGCCAACATTACATAATTGTGGTGCGTTTTCGTCTTCAAGACAATTCTCAGCCGCATTCTGGAGGGGCAATGAGATGCTCCTGCATCGTTTTCAATTGGAAATGTTTAATTACCCAAAATATAGCCCGTAATTGTCTCCATCCGAGTTTCACCTCTGCTCACATGAACCGCTGGCTATGAAGACAACATTTTGGCACAGACAACGAGCTGTAGGCCAGCGTAGAGAATTGGCGGAAAGCACTGGCGGCTGCCTTCTATAATGAGGGTATTGGAAAGTTGGTACAACGCTACGACAAACGTTTAAGCCGGATCAGCGACTATGGAGATAAATGACTGGAAGCTGTAGCTGAATGTTGCAAATAGAACAGTATTGATTTTCGATGTAGTTTTTATTTCGCGACCTATCGTTCCTCACTTTCCGGATAGCCCTCGTACACAGCTCAGGGAGCTGTCATTGAGTTTCTTTTGACGGAAAATCAGAGCATCGCAGATATTCATAGGTGCTTGCAGAACGTATGCGGAGACCTGAACAAAATCACAGTGACTATTTGGGCGAGGCGTCTGTCATCTTTGAAACGAGGTCACACAAAGATGACCGATCTCCAGCGTGCTGGTCGGCAATCCAAGGCACAAACTTCGATTCTACAGAAATCTCTCTAAACAGTGTTCTTCAAGCACTGTCAAAGTACTACAGAATAAACCAGCTTCAACCAAACGCATCAAAGACACACGTGTGTGATTTCCATGTGATAAATG
Source organism: Schistocerca nitens (assembly GCF_023898315.1). Taxonomy (NCBI): domain Eukaryota; kingdom Metazoa; phylum Arthropoda; class Insecta; order Orthoptera; family Acrididae; genus Schistocerca; species Schistocerca nitens. The sequence goes on along the minus strand of NC_064622.1, from coordinate 378,443,783 downwards.
TGGGAATCACTCACAAGTTAAACATGAAAAGGTCTGAGATTTAATTGGAACACTGTGACACTCCAAAATACCTAGGATATCCAATGTTCGAAAAACACAGCATGAATTTCAAATCAAAAGTCTCCACCAGGAACAACCTAACAAGAAAACTGACCGGATCACAATGGGGCCGTCAGGCTGAAACCATCCGAAATTCTGCAATGCCATTATTCTAATCCTCTGCAGAGTAAGCCTGTCCTGTTTGGTATAAGTCAGCACATTCCAAAAAGTTGTATATGGCCCTAAACGACATACGCAGAATTGCAACAGGCCGCTTGAAGTAAACTCCAGTAGAATGGCTCTTCCACCTTGCAGGAATTGCACCACCTCTTGTTCGAAGAGAAATAGCGGAAACAGGGAAAGAAAGACAGAAAGTGGAGCAGGAAAAACGCACCCCATGTTTGGGAAATCACCCTCCTCACAACGAAGGTCATGGATATGTTTCTTCCTAACATGGGAGAAACTACCAACCATCGATGAAGAAACCAGATTGCAACTGTTGAGGCCTGAGATGTCCTACCCTCCTGGTTGGAAAAGTTTTTCAGAATCTTTACCCCCTTGTCATGCTGAGAATTGGTCAATCTGGAAGTCCTTGTATAGGCTGAGGTCAGGCGTGAGTAGATCACGGGCTAACCTGGCAAAATGGGGATACACTGAAGGAAACAAAACCCAATGTGACTGCGGGCAAGAACCGACAGTTAAACGTATGATGCAGTGTCGACTGTTTCCAGCCACCTGCACAGAAGATTACTGACACCAGGCAACGGAAAATGCACTGGAAGTGGCCAAAGTTTTGCCCAACATTATACAAACTCTTTTGAGTCAGTCAACAATAGTGTGAACAGTGTTTTATATGAATCTGGCACTAGAACAATAACTACAGGCGATGAAACCTGTGTTCATTATTTAGAGCCGGAAACAAAACTGCAGTCCATGCTGTGGCACCACATCATCTCTCCTCCGAAAAAAAAGTTCAAAGACGCACCTTCAGCCGGTAAAGGCATGATGACAGTCTTCTGGGCGTCTGAAAGGTTATTCTGTTTGGTGACGACCCTCATGGTGCAACGATCAACTCTGAAGTGCATAGTGCTATCCACAAGAAACTGATAAAACCACTTCAAAAACGCAAACGAACCTCTCCTTCTCCATGACAACGCAAGGCCTCAAACCAATCAGTGCATATAAAGGAGCTCTCGAAACTGCATTGGACTGTTCTTTCTCATCCAACTTACAGCCTGTACCTCGCACCTCGCGTTTTCCATGTCTTTGGTCCACTGAAGGATGTACTCCGCTTGAAGAAGCGCGTGTATGATGGGGAGGTTACTGATGCGGAAACACTTTGGCTCCGACGTCCACCGTTAGAATGGTACCATGGTGCCATACATTCCCTCTCAGCAGACGGCGTAAGGCCGTCGCACTGAACGGACATTATATTCGAAAAAAAAGGATTTGTAGCTAAAAGTGGGGAATAAAACGGTTTAATGGAAATTTGAAAAGAAAACGACCTGCTTTCGGAAAAGACAGTATTCCATTACTTATTTTACGCCACCCCCCCCCCCCCCTAAATCCAAAAGAACGAAATTTCACCTGTTGTGCGTTTACAGTGTAAAAGGAACAGTAAGTTTTTAAATGTATTGGTGATTTGCGGGTATACAGGACGCGAAATTGAATACATCTATGGCAGCGACGACTGCTGAAACTCGATTAGACATCACGTCGAAATGAACTTGGTTGACAGGCACGAGCACGTTATTTCATGATGCTTCTTCCACTCTGCTACAGAATTCATCAACCGTAGTGGCTGGCGAGCGAAAATATATGCCAACGTCTCACCAACTCTTGGCCATACGTTTTCACTGGACGAGAGATCTGGAGAACAAACTGTCCAGGACAATGTTGATTACGCTATGTGTCGTGGTCGATCAGGACACTACAGGCGACGGTCGGTCTTTCGTTATATCGTCGAAATGTGCCTCTTCATATTATTCTTTACGAAATATCTGTCCTCACTACGATACCATCGAAATTTCGAGTACTCCTCTCCTTGATCGAAACCATCCGTCATGTTAACGGGGAGTGTGTCTGCGCCAGCCAGCCTGGATGTGCCGCTTCCCACCTCTGAAAAGGTATTACCGGGCTGGTACTCAGGTCCTATCTGATTTACACGATTCGCAAACATTTAGAGAATGTTCCCAGAGTCACATAACATGGATAACACTAGAAAAAGACTAGGTACGCAATTTCCGTCCCAAGGTAGTTGGAGGGAGGTTAGGAATAGCAAGGGGAATTTGGCCATCCTGTTCCACTACCAATCCCAAATCCGGATGTGGGCCGTGAGTTGTTCAACTTAGCATACCACAAAGATGCTATAGTCGAATTTTTGGTGACCTAAAGAGAAGAGAGGCATCCCATAAAACCTTACAATTGTAACGAAATGATAGATGGGAACTTCTTATTGGAATGACAACAGCATAGGTGGCCCACTGAAGCATGGAAAAATTGGTACGACACCAAACGTGTACATGCAGGGTGTTACAAAAAGGTACGGCCAAACTTTCAGGAAACATTCCTCACACACAAAGAAAGAAAACATGTTATGTGGACATGTGTCCAGAAACGCTTACTTTCCATGTTAGAGCTCATTTTATTACTTCTCTTCAAATCACATTAATCATGGAATGGAAACACACAGCAACAAAACGTACCAGCGTGACTTCAAACACTTTGTGACAAGAAATGTTCAAAATGTCCTTCGTTAGCGAGGGTACATGCATCCACTATCCGTCGCATGGAATCCCTGATGCGCTGATGCAGCCCTGGATATTGGCGTATTGTATCACAGCCGTCCACAATACGAGCACGAAGAGTATCTACATTTGGTACCGGGGTAGCGTAGACAAAAGCTTTCAAATGCCCCCATAAATGAAAGTCAAGAGGGTTGAGGTCAGGAGAGCGTGGAGGCCATGGAATTGGTCCGCCTCTACCAATCCATCGGTCACCGAATCAGTTGTTGAGAAGCGTACGAACACTTCGACTGAAATGTGCAGGAGCTCCATCGTGTATGAACCACATGTTGTGTCATACTTGTAAAGGCACATGTTCTAGCAGCACAGGTAGAGTTGTTGTTGTTGTTGTTGTGGCCTTCAGTCCTGAGACTGGTTTGATGCAGCTCTCCATGCTACTCTATCCTGTGCAAGCTTCTTCATCTCCCAGTACCTACTGCAACCGACATCCTTCTGAATCTGCTTAGTGTATTGATCTCTTGGCCTCCCTCTACGATTTTTACCCTCCACGCTGCCCTCCAATGCTAAATTTGTGATCCCTTGACGCCTCAAAACATGTCCTACCAACCGATCCCTTCCTCTAGTCAAGTTGTGCCACAAACTTCTCTTCTCCCCAATCCTATTCAATACCTCCTCATTAGTTACGTGATCTACCCACCTTATCTTCAGCATTCTTCTGTAGCACCACATTTCGAAATCTTCTATTCTCTTCTTGTCCAAACTAGTTATCGTCCATGTTTCACTTCCATACATGGCTACACTCCATACAAATACTTTCAGAAACGACTTCTTGACACTTAAATCTATACTCGATGTTAACAAATTTCTCTTCTTCAGAAACGATTTCCTTGCCATTGCCAGTCTACATTTTATATCCTCTCTACTTCGAGCGTCATCAGTTACTTTACTCCCTAAATAGCAAAACTCCTTTACTACTTTAAGTGTCTCATTTCCTAATCTAATCCCCTCAGCATCACCCGATTTAATTTTACTACATTCCATTATCCTCGTTTTGCTTTTGTTGATGTTCATCTTATATCCTCCTTTCAAGACACCGTCCATTCCGTTCAACTGCTCTTCCAAGTCCTTTGCTGTCTGTGACAGAATTACAATGTCATCGGCGAACCTCAAAGTTTTTACTTCTTCTCCATGAATTTTAATACCTACTCCGAATTTTTCTTTTGTTTCCTTTACTGCTTGCTCAGTATACAGATTGAATAACATCGGGGAGAGGCTAAAACCCTGTCTCACTCCTTTCCCAACCACTGCTTCCCTTTCATGCCCCTCGACTCTTATAACTGCCATCTGGTTTCTGTACAAATTGTAAATAGCCTTTCGCTCCCTGTATTTTACCCCTGCCACCTTCAGAATTTGAAAGAGAGTATTCCAGTTAACGTTGTCAAAAGCTTTCTCTAAGTCTACAAATGCTAGAAACGTAGGTTTGCCTTTTCTTAATCTTTCTTCTAAGATAAGTCGTAAGGTTAGTATTGCCTCACGTGTTCCTGTGGTGTCACTGCCAGACACCACACTTGCTAGGTGGTAGCTTAAATCGGCCGCGGTCCATTAGTACATGTAGGACCCGCGTGTCGCCACTGTGTGATCGCAGACCGAGCGCCACCACACGGCAGGTCTCGAGAGACGTACGAGAACTCGCCCCAGTTGTACGACGACGTTGCTAGCGACTATACGGACGAAGCCTTCGCTCTCCTTTGCCGAGAGACAGTAGAATAGCCTTCAGCTAAGTTCATGTCTACTACCTAGCAAGGCGCCATTAGCCTTAGATAGCTTGTATCTAAAGAGTCTCACTTGTATCGCCACAATCTCCAGATGTCTCATCAAGAACGATGTATACAAAGCATGGATTAAAAGATAAGTACCAAAGGAGCTGCATACTTTTCTTATTAGAATTCACTACTTATCCTGTTCCAGAATTCACGCCCGTCTGCGTTAGATAGCGTGCATTTTCGGCCTCCTCTATCTACAAGGTGTTGGCACATTCACCAACACATCAGTTCCAACATTTCTACGGAATCCAAACTGATCTTCCCCGAGGTCCACTTCTACCAGTTTTTCCATTCGTCTGTAAAGAGTATCCGGTAGGTAGAGTATCCGGTATGAAATCATGATAACGTGCTCCATTGAGCGTAGGTGGAAGAAAATGGGGCCCAATCAAGACATTACCAACAATGCCTGCGCTAACGTTCACAGAAAATCTGTGTTGATGACGTGATTGCACAATTGCGTGCGGATTCTCGTCAGCCCACACATGTTGATTGTGAAAATTTACAATTTTATCACGTTGGAATGAAGCCTCATCCGTAAAGAGAACATATGCACTGAAATCAGGATTGACACATTGTTGGATGAACCATTCGCAGAAGTGTACCCTTGGACTCCAATTAGCTGCTGATAGTGCCTGCACACGCTGTACATGGTACGGAAACAACTGGTTCTCCCGTAGCAGTCTCCATACAGTCACGTGGTCATCGTTACCTTGTACAGCAGCAACTTCTCTGTCGCTGACATTAGGGTTATCGTCAACTGCACGAAGAATTGCCTCGTCCATTGCAGGTGTCCTCGTCATTCTAGGTCTTCCCCAGTCGCGAGTCATAGGCTGGAATGTTCCGTGCTCCCTAAGACGCTGATTAATTGCTTCGAACGTCTTCCTGTCGGGACTTCGTTCTGGAAATCTGTCTCGATACAAACGTACCGCGCCACGGCTATTGCCCCGTGCTAATCCATACATCAAATGTTCATCTACCAACTCCGCATTTGTAAACATTGCACTGACTGCAAAACCACGTTCGTGATGAACACTAACCTGTTGATGCTACGTACTGATGTGCTTGATACTAGTACTGTAGAGCAATGAGTCGCATGTCAACACAAGCACCGAATTCAACATTATCTTCCTTCAATTGGGCCAACTGGCGGTGAATCGAGGAAGTACAGTACATATTGACGAAACTAAAATGAGCTCTAACATGGAAATTAAGCGTTTCCGGACACATGTCCACATAACATCTTTTCTTTATTTGTGTGTGAGGAATGTTTCCTGAAAGTTGGCCGTACCTTTTTGTAACACCCTGTATATCAATAAGAGAAGTTATCATCGATAATTGAAAGAATTGTTCACTTTATCTATCATAAAGCATCAACATATGAATTAAACACTGACATACGTGAATGAAAATTTACTAAATGGACAAGGGATTATACACTCCTGGAAATTGAAAAAAGAACACATTGACACCGGTGTGTCAGACCCACCATACTTGCTCCGGACACTGCGAGAGGGCTGTACAAGCAATGATCACACGCACGGCACAGCGGACACACCAGGAACCGCGGTGTTGGCCGTCGAATGGCGCTAGCTGCGCAGCATTTGTGCACCGCCGCCGTCAGTGTCAGCCAGTTTGCCGTGGCATACGGAGCTCCATCGCAGTCTTTAACACTGGTAGCATGCCGCGACAGCGTGGACGTGAACCGTATGTGCAGTTGACGGACTTTGAGCGAGGGCGTATAGTGGGCATGCGGGAGGCCGGGTGGACGTACCGCCGAATTGCTCAACACGTGGGGCGTGAGGTCTCCACAGTACATCGATGTTGTCGCCAGTGGTCGGCGGAAGGTGCACGTGCCCGTCGACCTGGGACCGGACCGCAGCGACGCACGGATGCACGCCAAGACCGTAGCATCCTACGCAGTGCCGTAGGGGACCGCACCGCCACTTCCCAGCAAATTAGGGACACTGTTGCTCCTGGGGTATCGGCGAGGACCATTCGCAACCGTCTCCATGAAGCTGGGCTACGGTCCCGCACACCGTTAGGCCGTCTTCCGCTCACGCCCCAACATCGTGCAGCCCGCCTCCAGTGGTGTCGCGACAGGCGTGAATGGAGGGACGAATGGAGACGTGTCGTCTTCAGCGATGAGAGTCGCTTCTGCCTTGGTGCCAATGATGGTCGTATGCGTGTTTGGCGCCGTGCAGGTGAGCGCCACAATCAGGACTGCATACGACGGAGGCACACAGGGCCAACACCCGGCATCATGGTGTGGGGAGCGATCTCCTACACTGGCCGTACACCACTGGTGATCGTCGAGGGGACACTGAATAGTGCACGGTACATCCAAACCGTCATCGAACCCATCGTTCTACCATTCCTAGACCGGCAAGGGAACTTGCTGTTCCAACAGGACAATGCACGTCCGCATGTATCCCGTGCCACCCAACGTGCTCTAGAAGGTGTAAGTCAACTACCCTGGCCAGCAAGATCTCCGGATCTGTCCCCCATTTAGCATGTTTGGGACTGGATGAAGCGTCGTCTCACGCGGTCTGCACGTCCGGCACGAACGCTGGTCCAACTGAGGCGCCAGGTGGAAATGGCATGGCAAGCCGTTCCACAGGACTACATCCAGCATCTCTACGATCGTCTCCATGGGAGAATAGCAGCCTGCATTGCTGCGAAAGGTGGATATACACTGTACTAGTGCCGACATTGTGCATGCTCTGTTGCCTGTGTCTATGTGCCTGTGGTTCTGTCAGTGTGATCATGTGATGTATCTGACCCCAGGAATGTGTCAATAAAGTTTCCCCTTCCTGGGACAATGAATTCACGGTGTTCTTATTTCAATTTCCAGGAGTGTAATTGTGAAATCAAACCTTGTAACATGATAAAAACATAATAAAGACGTTAAGTCGTAAATACGGCCAATGACTGGAAGAGTGACTAGTGTTTTAAACAAAGAGCACAGGAAAATAAGTACTAACACCAGTAAGATCGCCAAAATGCATGATGGAAACAACTAGATGCCGTGAAACATTAAAACTGTGTGGTTATTTCCTGATAAGAGCTAACGAACATCAGATCACTAAACTGGTGATTGCAATGCCTGCCCCTTCTTACCACACTCCTGCAGTGTGAATGCGAAAGGCAGTTGGACATTCTGAGTTCAGCTCACCACCTGTACTCAGCACTGAAGTGGATACATGCTTTTTTACGACAGCAAGGCACGTCTAACAGCAGGTCTTTACACTTCAGTCGTCACTTTGCCAGCGTCCCGTATGTTAACGCTCTCAAATTTGGCTTTTCCTGCCAGAGCAGGCATCTGGCTCGCCAATAATGACAGACATTGCGAGTTCCGTCAAGCAATAATTTTGCAACAGCGTTAAACAAAATCTTGCTCCTGCAGCTTTCGTTATTATTAGCCAACCTTGCTGTAATGCAGGGAGGAGTTCAGGAAATCCCTTCGACTTCATGATGTGATTCCTAAGCTGACACAAAAGAAGGATTATACGTAAGCACGACGAGAAAGAGCATGGTCCACAGATAATATCACTACGAACCAATGAGGAAGCCTGTTACAAATGTCTAAACTGAATGTGCTTCCATAGTGAGGTTGCAGAGGCAAATGGCGTTTCTCATATTGCAGCGTCTCAGAATAGCCATTCTTATCTTAGGCTCTTAAATTGTTTTAGCAAATAGCTGGTCCTGTTTTACATCTGCAGTGATGTAGTGAGCTGTGTGAATTCCATTCTCAGCTGCCTGCGCTGAAGATCATCCGTCGCCTCTAACACGTTTATGATGCTTGCCCATGTTAGTTTAGGTAAACTCCCGCGCCGTCCCATTCACCTTGAGAGCTGTCAGCGCTGGAGAAAAATAACAGTTCATTTTCATAGTAAAGAAGAAGGGACGAGAACAGACAATTAGCTGGGCAGTTGCTAGTAGTTGAATATTGTCTGCAATTGCAGTGTAGCGTGAGAGTGCCGCTACATTAACCAAAGGTTCAAATGGTTCAAATGGCTCTGAGCACTATGGGACTCAACTGCCGAGGTCATTAGTCCCCTAGAACTTAGAACTAGTTAAACCTAACTAACCTAAGGACATCACAAACATCCATGCCCGAGGCAGGATTCGAACCTGCGACCGTAGCGGTCTTGCGGTTCCAGACTGCAGCGCCTTTAACCGCACGGCCACTTCGGCCGGCCCATTAACCAAAGGGAACGAGCGTATAATGTCGTGGACTATGTTGCGTCACAGTTTTGGTAATTAGCTGCCATGTAGCACAAAGTAACATGCCGGTTCCGTTTAATTAAAGTTAGGAAAACGAAGAAGATGAATACTAACTCACTGTAATCTTACTTTGCGTTCATGTGCAAGTTCATGCTTTTATTCTTTGGAGGATACAGTTGCAGAATACATTCATGTTATCTCTTGCAAACGTTAGCCTCATGTACATGTATATGCAAGTGGAAAAGTGTGAATAAAGTCGGAGATTTGCTGTAAATTTTCAAACTTTTTCTATAAGGTAACGTTTTCAACATACGTACATATTTATACGTTTAATCTTTGAAGCATCCTGTCGCGGAATAGCAATTAAAGTGGTGTTAAAAATTTCAATGCCCAAATTAACAGATATTAGGACGGAGCCAACAACAAAATATATATTTCCTTATATAACAAGGCATCGGAAATGAATGCTGAGTGAGCAGTAAGCGTGCACAAGTACGCCAATGGCGAAGTAGATAAGAAGTACCTTCCGGAAAGATCGTCAGAGGAAAGTTGATTCGAGGTTTATAGTCTTATGATACCCTAGCATTCCCAATGAACTTGTCAAGAAAGACAACATAACACACACAATCAGTCCTACACAAATCACCACCATCGTCGACACTACACTAGCAAGCACCACCAACATCAGTGAAAAACGTGTGGAGGCAAAAGGCACTGAAGAAGCGTGTAATGAAATGAAGTGTAACCATGTGACATCCCTAAGCGATCTTAAAATATCTCCCAGTCAGCGGCCAAGACCAAGCCACAATCCATCTAGTATCACTGAAGAAACCGCAACAGAACCCAGCACCAACAGCAAGCCAGCTACACCTAATTATGATAACTTTGAGTTTAACTTACTTGTAAGCAGGTTAGAGAAAAAAAGAGATACCGCAGACACCGCAGTGGATGCTACTTAGATTGTGCCACCCAAAGGGAGATTCTGTTTTCCACTAACCGAGTAGACAGACAGAACCATCCTGAGGACAGAAAATATTTTTGCATCAGCGGAGCCGCTACTCGACCTCATGCTTCAGGTCTGCCTGCGCAGGTAACAATCATTCGACTTTGACAAAATATATACAGATCATGTAAGAGCACACGAACGAACGTATTTCGATTACACACAGACAGGCAGTAAACGTTTTGTACACGTAAAACGCCCAGAACACATAGACAAGAAATGAATATCTTACAACATAACACAAAAAACAGTACGAAAGTGAGCGCAGAAATCCAAAAAATAGCACAAGACTTGCAGGCAGACATCATGAGCTTACAAGAACCTAATAATAGAAATTGGCAACTAATATGTCTAACAAAACATGCAACCACAGTAACAGGCAGCAACGACTGCAAGGTTTCAATAGTAATTTTAAGTAGAACTTATAACATAATTAAGGTATTACAGTTTTGCAATCAACACTTAGTTATCATAGAGGTAGCTAATGGGAGCATTACATGGGTGATTGCAACCATGTACGCCCAATACAGACAGCAAATACAGTCATAGGCAGACTACATCAGAGCGCTAGTAATGTATGCCACAGGCAAAAAATTAGTGATAAGGGCTGACATTAATTCCAGATCGACCCTCTGGACTCAGACAGAATAGATGGCAGAGGACGCATCACCGACCTAAAACAAACCAGTAGTGATTACAATGTCGTAACATACACACTAACTCACACTCAGAACACAACGACCAAATCACACAACAGAGACTTATTGTTGAACAAAGCAGACTGGAAAAAACTAATGGAAATTATCCAACAACATTATCGAGGAAACATCAATGGAGGTATCGACTATAGAGCACACAACGGTCACGAGACTAAAACAAGATGCCAAATGGTTAAAATGGCTCAGAGCACTATGGGACTTAACATCTGTGGTCATCAGTCTCCTAGAGCGTAGAACTACTTAAACCTAACCAACCTAAGGACATCACACACATCCATGCCCGAGGCAGGATTCGAACCTGCGACCGTAGCAGTCGCGAGGTTCCGGACTGAGCGCCTAGAACCGCTAGACCACCGCGGCCGGCCAAGATGCCAGACGCCAACGAAAATTATATCATAGAACGATAGTAGATACGGACAGACGCATAAGACTCTAAGCATATTGCCATGCACAAGATTTTTTACAGACAGACCCTATACAACACGCCTAGATGACAATGGGAGCTATTTATAACAAAACAAACACAGCAAAATATATGGGAGAACCATGCGAAATCTGACAGAGAAGATAAAAACCCCACTAGTTCTGGGAACGGTGGGGCAGGATAACGGCACGATGTCGAGGGGTGGAGGAATACAGCGGAGTTTCTGCTGTATAAACTACTCCCTGACGACGTCATCGATACAGACACACAATATCATACAACACTTAGAGAAAACCTACACACACCGTACAACACTGCTACTGTCACCTGTCCTTTTGAGCAAGAAGAGGGTGCGCTTGCAATCTCAGAGCTCAAAAAGAAGAAAGCACCTGGACCAAATGGTATCCACTCGGAAACACTGAAAAAAATAGCACTGCAGATCATCCGGCGCCTCACAAAGTTACTGAACGATGCCCTACGGCTGGGCAGTATACTTACAGTATGGAAACCCTCCAAAGCAGTCATTATTAAGAAATCAGCGAACAAGGATCCTTCAGATCCGAAGACTTACAGGCCAACATGCCTAATAAACACCCAAGCAAAATTCAGGAGAAGCTACTGTGTAAGTGCTTGCAAACGCAGAGAGCTCTCAGGGGTATGAGCCAACACCAACTCAGCTTCAGAACTGGCAAATCAATTCATGATGCCATCAACCAGGCCGGACACATAGTTACTACAACACAGAAATACGCCGTGGCAATAATGATTGACATTGCGAGGTATTCGATAATCTTTGGTGGCCCGCAATGTTTCAGAGGTTAAGACATCTGGAGATATTGCAGTCACTGTACAACAGTTTCCGACTACAGTAAAGACCGAATAGCCGAATGGCAGATGGACAGCCGGAAAGCAGTTAAAATAATTACCAAACACTGTCCTCAAGGGTCGACCTGCGGACCCATCTTCTGGGACATAACAATGAAAACCCTCCTACAACTTGTGGAATGGGGATGACATGTCAGACGGAACTGTTGCCTATGCAGATGACCTATTAGCTGTAGTCCCTACAAACAACAGAGCCCAGTTAGAAGAGAAAGCCAGTGGATTACTCAAGTAATTACACAATGGTGTCATAACAATAAACTCAGGATGGCCGAACACAAAACAACATACACATTACTGAAAGGATCATTGCAAAGGAACCCGTGCGCGGGAAGCGAGAACGCTACCGCACGACCACGAGCTGCGGACATATCTCGGGGAACCCAGAGATGAAAAACTGAAGTTCCAGGAACCCATAAGGCTAACAGACAAAGCAGAAAAAATACTACACAAACTGATGAAGCTAAATCCAAAATTGAACAGATTACCTCTACCAGTCATACGGAAATACCACTGTGCACTCTTCAAATCAGTACTCAGCTTCGCAGCTAGCACGTGGGCACATATACTGAACCTGGTCACCAAGAAAGCATCGGTCAGACGAGGGTAGAGAAGTGTCCTACTTATGCTACCTGGAGCCTTCGGCACTGACTTAGTGGATGCTCTGTGTGTTGTGCTCGAAATATGCCATATAGATATACGATGAAATACAGAGCCCCAAGATACTGGGTAAAGATGGGGAGACTAGATAAGGTACACACAATAACTGTGTGCCGATAGAAAAGATATGTCCTCTTAAGATTTGGCCTTCTTGATACATGACAAGGTGATAGGATGTACGTGAAACGGGATGTGGACTTCACGACTTCTTTCCTGATATAAGGAAGCGGTTGAGAATGAAAAATATCGATCCTAGCCGCGGTATGGTACATTTCTAAACCGGACACGGACCTTATCGCATGCAGTCTGAAGCAGACACCGACATGCGCCTGAGGAGAAGAAGGTTCCCCAGAACACACAGTCTTTTTCTTCGGCAATACGCGAACAATAGACATACACTGCACTTACACTACACAGAAACAGACATAGATAGATACACTGTAATAAGAGACGAAGAACAATGGGCAAAATTAAACGTATTGACAAACAGTATTTCAAAAACAACACATGAAGTGTATCTGCGGACACGACGTAACAGACATGCCCATGTGCAGCGTACCAACGATCTCCAGAGGGTGGATAGCGATACCCTCAGTGAAAGCGTAAACAGTGACAATCAGGAGGAACAGCAGCAGGATGACGCGATGTGACAGTAAATAAGCATTAGGTGCTGGCCATCTAGACAAGAAATGACCAAATACTGTACACGTTTGGGCACCCAAAGTTAATACATAGGATTAGTAATAAATAGGATTAGCAATACTCTTTCTCAACTAATAATTATTCGTATCTCACCTCTTTCCAATCACCTTTCTATATCCTTCTTAAGAAAAGCAACAAAATTTTATTTATATTTCAACTGTAAATTATTATTTTGAAGATTATTAAAAAAAATGGTTCAAATGGCTCTGAGCACTATGGGACTTAACTTCTGAGGTCATTAGTCCTCTAGAACTTAGAACTAGTTAAACCTAACTAACGTAAGGACATCACACACATCCATGCCCGAGGCAGGATTCGAACCTGCGACCGTAGCGGTCTCGCGGTTCCAGACTGCAGCGCCTAGCACCGCGCGGCCACTTCGGCCGGCTGAAGAAGATTATTATTCTTTGGATATGTTGTAGATAAAACAAAAGAAAAAAAAACTGTAAAAACGTGAAAAACGAATATCGTAAGATGTACTACCTGTTTTAAAACATCAAGTAACACGTCTTTAATTTGGCAACAAGTAAATAAATAAATAATGATATGCCTGGGCTCGCAGGCCAGAGCGGGTTAGGTTGTGGGAAAGGCCGATATAGGTTGCTGTCAGTTGCACTCAATATACAAATTTTATTTGTCCATACACCATATTACGCAAGAATGCAAAACACTCAAAACCTTACATTACCTCCTTTAACTAACATTAGATCGGCTAAAGGCCACACTCAAAATGCAAGTCGCAAGGCCTAAGCAAAAAAATTTAAAATACAAGTTTCTTCTGGAGGTTTGACCGAAAATATTTTCTAAATCTTTACTCCAAACAGGCTGAAGGCCATAGCAGTTTAATTTAAAGGGAACTCGGCTGGAAGTCGCATATTAAGCTATAAGAAGTGCTTGAATCAAACGACAGAAGACCTTATCTTAAAACATTTCAAGCAAATTCGGCTGAAGGCCACACAGCAAAGCATCACAATATTAGGAACAGCATTTTAAGAGATATTAAACTCGACTGAAGCCACACATCAACACAATAATTTAACGGCTTTAAGCCTTAAAAGATTTAATGTAAAATTCTGGAGAAATTCCCATATAAAAAATAATAATCTTATGCCTTAAGGGAAGAGAAGAAAATTATTTCGGGACATATTAAAACTCGGCTGAAGGCTACACATTAACCAAATTACTGAAACCCAAACAGGGAAGTTACTATGTAACAGACACGGAACGACGCTCAGAAGTTTCCCAGGGTCGGCCTGGAATTGTAACACTAACGCCCGTTTAGGCGAGACAGGCAGCCTGATCAACAGTCTCTTATTCGGAAGGCAACCCGACCGATAGACTGTCGGCGAAACACCCAACTACCTGATTTCGGTCAACAAACCAACGGCACTACAAGCAAAATGCCAGCGAGGCGAGGAAACGAGTTACACTCGTCTTGAAGTATAGGCGTGTTAATAAGCCAGGGCGCAATAACTAATCACATACACGAACATCGCAGCGGCTGTGGAATTACACGCCGTGCCGGACAGCATCACTCCGGTAAGAAAACACTCACTCGCTGCTCTGTCTCAGCCGACCAGCTGGCTACTGTAGTATACAGACCGCATTTCAGCATTAAAGCATTTCTCGGTCGAACTGACACAGGGTACACAGTGTTCCACGAAACACTGCCACTAGAAACTCGAACAAGCGTGAAACGAATCACTGATGAAAAACTAGAAGAAATCACAGGCGGACACACACACAAAACCGAAAGACGGTCGGTGACGAAACAGACGTCGTCTGACCAGACGACCGACCAACAACAAACCAAGGTCGTTGAGCACTCAAAGAATGCACGTCCGCTGTCAGTCGGGAACTGTGAGGCACGGCGATCCGGGCACACTGGCTCGAATCCAGTCATACAGAGGTAACTCTTGCGCTTTGGCCACGACGTCTCCGCACAAGGGGGAACCGAGCAATGTCCAGCAAGATGATCCAGTAACGTAGTCCAGAAACGGTCAAAAGCCCAAACACACGTCCCCGAATGAGGCGACCAACTGGACAACCGACCAACGGTCGATCCGGCTCCCATCTCCGTCGGTCGGACAGTTCATCCTGTGTCACGAGCGGTCGGCGAGTACAGGCTGTCCGCACCTCCCTGTCGCTCCGTCCCCGACTGCTGCTACGTCCCGAATGAACTTCTGCCGCGTCCCAACTGACTTCAGCCGCGTTCCAACTGCACGACTGCCAGTTTCCAACTCTCTCTCCACGATACAGCACGACCGTGAAGTAATAGCCGTCCAGCAAAGACAATACGGCAGGGGAAATATCTATAAACGCTGCTGCTGCCACTCACTGGCAGGCAAGACAGTAGTTCAATGTCATCAGTAATGGAAATTTAAAATGACGAGGCGGCCATAAGGTAAAAGAAGATGATGCATGAATGAAAGTTTCACTCTGCAGCGGAGTGCTAGTCCTGCAAGTTTCGCAGAACTTCTGTGAAGTTTCGTAGGTAGGAGACGAGGTACTGGCGGAAGTAAAATTGTGAGGACGGGTCGTGCTTGGGTAGCTCAGTTTGTAAAAAGCTTGTCCGCGAAAGGCAAATGTCTCGAGTTCAAGTCTCGGTCCAGCGCACAGTTTTAATCTGCCAGGAAGTTTCAAGATATTACATAATGGATGGCACGAAAATGAGCCATGCACAGCTCAAATAAGTAAATAAATGAACTTGTAAACAACAATAGTCCGCCCCGATAGCTGAGTGGTCAACGTGATGCATCGCCGTCCTACGGGCCCGGGTTCGATTCCCGGCTGGGTCGGAGATTTTCCCCGCTCAGGGACTGGGTGTTGTGTTGTCTTCATCATAATTTTATCCCCCACCGTCGCGCAGGTCACCCAATGTGGCGTCGAATGTAATAAGGCCTGCACCAAGGCGGGCGGATCTGCCCTGCAAGGGGCCTCCCGGCCAATGACCCCAAACGCTCACATCCATTACCACTATAGTGCTTGCTCAATGGTCACAGTACGTGACATGTAGCGCTAAGCTTAGTGAGAACTGTAACATATTCATTTGCTTGCGGTGCAGCTGAGGGAAACGGTCGAAGAGCTTTCTGAAAGTACTACAAACATCCCCTGCACAAAACTGTCATCATTATCGCAGATTTCCTGCATCCACCACGAACTGGGCAATGCCGGCACGGGGCAGGGTGCTATACAGACTCAGTACAGCCAGACCGCAGGTGGTGCATATACCAACCTTTAGGACGAATTCTGCTACTTATTACAGTATATTAATAATATTTAGTTTATGGACCGTCTGACTACAACTGAATGAAACACAATTTTCGTGCTATATGCGTTTCGCCTTTATTCTCTGCAAGGCATCTTCAGTGACACGTTGCATCAAAACAAGTGTTCAGTTCCTGGTGCTCCCAAATGTGGAAAAAACCGCAAATGGAATTTATAAGAAGAGTAAGGACACCTAAAATGGAACAGGAGCGTAATATGTAGAAAATCGTTCTCGCAACCTGCCAGTGAAGATGGAAATGGAAATGAGCGTTTGGCGTCATTGGACGGAAGCCCCCTAACGGGGCAGGTCCGGCCGCCTTGGTGCAGGTCTTATTACATTCGACACCACACTGGGCGACCTGCGCGCCGGTTGGGGATGAAATTATGATGAAGAAAACACAACATGCAGTCCCTGAGCGTAGAAAATTCCGAGCCCGTAGGACGGCAATCTGTCAAGCTGACCACTCAGCTATTGGGCCGGACGCCAATGAAGATGCCTTGCAGAGAATAAAGGCAAAACCCATATGGCACGAGAATTGCGTTTTATTTAGTTGTAGTCAGACGGTCCATAAAATAAAAATTATCAGTATACCGTCATATTACACGCATCTGAGGAACACAGGACTAGAAATGTTGTAAATGTTAATTGGCGCGACGATTCGGCAACAGGCACACGGCAACTACAAGATCAATTGACGCTGAGATCGGTGCTCACCGTAATTTAATATGGAACGTGTTGCGGGAAGGGCTATTTCACTCTTTTCGCAGTACCAGAGTACAGACCATAGGGCCAGATGGCCATCCACTGCGACTTGAGTTTGCACGCTGGTTCTGTAAAACAGTAACCAAAATTTTAAGTTTCCTGAAGTTTTTCGTTTTATGGATGGACTCAATATCTCCGGGAAGGCGTGTTCAACTGTCATATTTCGAGTGTATGACTGGTTGTACACTCACTCACAGTACTTACTCAAGATGAAAAAAATCAGTTTGCAATAAGTATGTGGAGCGGTATCGTGCGCCACTGATTGTTCTGATCCTGCATCTTTCATTCCACCTCGGGAGACTTGTAGAGACTGTTCTTGCAGGAGCACCTGCTGCAGTTATTGGGGGGGGGGGGGATATGACGGTCTGTCTGCGTATTTTGCCAAGATAATATATGCCGCATTAAATCGAACTTTTGATTGTAGATAGATCAGACAGAGAGGAACTGTATATTGGACTGAAAGAGCCTAGTATCTCAACCAATTACATTACTTCCTCTCGGAATATATTACAATAGAAGTTGCCCTGCGACTTGAGTGTGTGTTTGAGAATCATTGAATTATACTGTACATAGAGACGTTTGATGACTTGCCCGATATACTGATTGTACCTATGTCAATGTCGCAGCAGGATAGGAATGCCACATAGAGGATCCCGATCGTAAAAGTTTGTAAGGAAACTTCCAGTTCCGTCATTCGCCTGACAGCCAAGGAAAGCCTCACGAAAATCTTTGATATCATCAGGGCGTTGGGGCTATTTTATAAGGAAAGTGAATCTAAAAAGAGACACACACAGAAAAGTAAATAAAATGTTTATTATTTCAGAAGTAATCGCGATAAATATTAGTATATTTATCACACTGTGAGACAATACAGACAATGCCTTCATGGAAAAACGTTTTCGGTTGCCTACGGAACCATGATTATGCCCAGGCGTGCATCTATTTGTCCGAAGAAAATCGACGGCCACCAGGATCTTTCCTCAGGGCTCCAAACAACAAGTCGCATGGGGAGTGATCGTGACTGTAAGCGCTTCCGGAGTACTAGAGAAATCGTTGAAAACATGTGGGCGGGCATTATCCAGCGACAGAATTATGCGCTCCGTCAAAATTGCTTATTGTTTTGACTTCATTTTCTCCATGTGGTCACCTTACAAATACTGAAGTACACCATCAAGTCCATAGAGCCAGGAATTTTGATGGACAGCACCATTCTCTTGCAGGATAATACACGCCCACATATCGCCAAGGTTGTCTCGGCTACTTTGCAGAATATTCAGTGAGCTCTACATCTATATCCATATTCCGCAAGCCACCTGACGGTGTGTGGCGGAGGGTACCTTGAGTACCTCTATCGGTTCTCCCTTCTATTCCAGTCTCGTATCGTTCGTGGAAAGAAGGATTGTCGGTATGGTTCTGTGTGGGCTCTAATCTCTCTGATTTTATCCTCATGGTCTCTTCGCGAGACATACGTGGGAGGGAGCAATATACTGCTTGACTCTTCGGTAAAGGTATGTTCTCGAAACTTCAACAAAGGCCCGTACCGAGCTACTGAGCGTCTCTCCTGCAGAGTCTTCCACTGGAGTTTATCTATCATATCCGTAACGCTTTATCGATTACTAAATGATCCTGTAACGAAGCGCGCTGCTCTCCGTTGGATCTTCGGTCGGTCGGTTTGGGGAAGGAGACCAGACAGCGTGGTCATCGGTCTCATCGGATTAGGGAAGGATGGGGAAGGAAGTCGGCCGTGCCCTTTCAGAGGAACCGTCCCGGCAGTTGCCTGGAGTGATTTAGGGAAATCACGGAAAACCTAAATCAGGGCGCCGGACGCGGGATTGAACCGTCGTCCTCCCGAGTGCGAGTCCAGTGTCTAACCACTGCGCCACCTCGCTCGGTCGTTGGATCTTCTCTATCTCTTATATCAACCCTATCTGATACGGATCCCACACTGCTGAGCAGTATTCAAGCAGTGGGCGAACAAGCGTACTGGAACCTACTTCCTTTGTTTTCGGATTGCATTTCCTTAGGATTCTACCAATGAATCTCAGTCTAGCATCTGCTTTACCAACGATCAACTTTATATGATCATTCCATTTTAAATCACTCCTAATGCGTACTCCCAGATAATATATGGAATTAACTGCTTCCAGTTGCTGACATGCTATATTGTAGCTAAATGATAAGGGATCTGTCTTTCTATGTATTCGCAGCACATTACACTTGTCTACATTGAGATTCAATTGCCATTCCCTGCACCATGCGTCGATTCGCTGCAGATCCTCCTGCATTTCAGTACAATTTTCCAATGTTACAACCTCTCGATATAACACAGCATCATCCACAAAAAGCCTCAGTGAACTTCCGATGTCATCCACAAGGTCATTTATGTATATTGTGAATAGCAACGGTCCTACGACACTCCCCTGCGGCACCCCTGCAATCACTCTTACTTCGGAAGATTTCTCTCCATTGAGAATAACATGCTGCGTTCTGTTATCTAGAAACTCTTCAATTCAATCACACAATTGGTCTGATAGTCCATATGCTCTTACTTTGTTCATTAAACGACTGTAGGGAACTGTATCGAACGCCTTGCGGAAGTCATGAAACACGGCATCTACCTGTGAACCCGTGTCTATGGCCCCCTGAATCTCTTGGACGAATAGCGCGAGCTGGGTTTCACACCACCGTCTTTTTCGAATCCCATGCTGATTCCTACAGAGTAGATTTCTAGTCTCCAGAAAAGTCATTATACTCGAACATAATACGTGTTCCAAAATTCGACAACTGATCGACGTTAGAGATATAGGGCTATAGTTATGCACAGCTGTTCGACGTCCCTTTTTGAAAACGGGGATGACTTGTGCCCTTTTCCAATTCTTTGGAACGCTACGCTCTTCTAGAGACCTACGGTACACCGCTGCAAGAAGGGTTGCAAGTTCCTTAGCATACTCTGTGTAAAATCGAACTGGTATCCCATCAGGTCCAGCGGCCTTTCCTCTTTTGAGCGATTTTAATTGTTTCTCTATCCCTCTGTCGCATATTTCGATATCTACCACTTTGTCATCTGTGCGACAATCTAGAGAAGGAACTACAGTGCAGTCTTCCTCTGTGAAACAGTTTTGGAAAAAGACATTTAGTATTTCGGCCTTTAGTTTGTCATCCTCTGTTTCAGTACCATTTTGGTCACAGAGTGTCTGGACATTTTGTTTTGATCCACCTACCGCTTTGAAATAAGACCAGAATTTATTAGGATTTTCTCCCAAGTCAGTACATAGAACTTTACTTTCGAATTCATTGAACGCCTCTCGCATAGCCCTCCTCACACTACATTTCGCTTCGCGTAATTTTTGTTTATCTGCAAAGCTTTGGCTATGTTTATGTTTGCTGTGAAGTTCCCTTTGCTTCCGCAGCAGTTTTCTAACTCGGTTGTTGTACCACGGTGGCTCTTTTCCATCTCTTACGATCTTGCTTGGCACATACTCATCTAACGCATATTGTACGATGGTTCTGAACTTTGTCCACTGATCCTCAACACTATCTGTACTTGAGACAAAACTTTTGTGTTGAGCCATCAGGTACTCTGTAATCTGCTTTTTGTCACTTTTGCTAAACAGAAATATCTTCCTACCTTTTTTAATATTTCTATTTACGATTGAAATCATCGATGCAGTAACCGCTTTATGATCGCTGATTCCCCGTTCTGCGTTAACTGTTTCAAATAGTTCGGGTCTGTTTGTCACCAGAAGGTCTAATATGTTATCGTCACGAGTCGGTTCTCTGTTTAACTGCTCAAGGTAGTTTTCAGATAAAGCACTTTAAAAAAAATTCACTGGATTCTTTGTCCCTGCCACCCGTTATGAACGTTTGATTCCCACAGTCTATATCCGGCAAATTAAAATCTCCACCCAGAACTATAACATGGTGGGGAAATCTACTCGAAATATTTTCCAAATTATCCTTCAGGTGCTCAGCCACAACAGCTGCTGAGCCAGGGGGCCTATAGAGACATCCAATTACCATGTCTGAGCCTGCTTTAACCGTAATCTTCAGCCAAAGTATTTCACATTTCGGATCTCCGTCAATTTACTTCGATACTATTGCACTTTTTATTGCTATAAACACGCCTCCCCCTCCACTGTCCAGCTGGCCGCGGTGGTCTCGCGGTTAAGGCGCTCAGTCCGGAACCGCGCGACTGCTACGGTCGCAGGTTCGAATCCTGCCTCGGGCATGGATGTGTGTGATGTCCTTAGGTTAGTTAGGTTTAAGTAGTTCTAAGTTCTAGGGGACTGATGACCACAGAAGTTAAGTCCCATAGTGCTCAGAGTCATTTGAACCATTTCCACTGTCCAGCCTGTCCCTGCGGTATACATTCCAATCTGAGTTTAGGATTTCATTACTGTTTACGTCTGGTTTTAGCCCTCAAACGTCCTTTATACAATTCTGATCTCTCACCACGCGATTCCCATTCTTTTGGATCTCTGAAGAAAGACATTCTCGGCTGCGGATTTGCTTCGGACGAAGAGGTGTATTCCTGGGTCAGTCATGTTTCGTAGAAAACAGCAAGCATTTTTTCCTGAAATAATTGACCTTATTGAACTAATGAACAGTTTACTTACTCATTTTTCCATTTGCCTCGTTTTATTTTGACTGTCCCCTACGGTTCATACTGAAAAAAGCGCAACGCCAAGGAGGAGTTGTGTGACATGAACGGATGATGATAGACCTGTTTTTACATCTGAAAGATGATATCTACTCAAATTTCGGGCCAATCATGTAAGAGTGACGTTAGTATCGTTACTATTAAGTTCAAATCAGTTTTGCTTTGAATAGACGCTCTAATGGTCGTGAGCATTAGTTACCCTTGGATGTAGTGAGTTGATGTTAGTAAAAAATGCCTTTAAGGCGACGAAGACGCCATTATCAACACCTCACTCAGTTTCAACGAGGTCATATAGTAGGGATACGAGAACGAGAATGTTCCTTCTGCGATACTGCAGAAAGATTTGGCAGGATTATAGCCACTGCTGGCAGCGGTGGTCACGAGAATGTACGATCGCAAGAAGACGGGGCTCCGAACGACAAGCGCCATTACCGAGATGGAAAACAGTCTGTTCGTCGTATGACTCTGGCGCATCTGCAGCAGAAATTTGAGAAACAGCTCGCGTCACAGTGTCACAACTAAGTATTACAAACCGGTTATTCTAGAACAGCTACATGCCAGATGACCTGTAGAGTGCATTTCAGGAACCACAAACCGCAACCATTGGCGACTTTACTGGTTTCAAGCGTGATGATGTTTGGGGGGGGGAGGGGGGGGAGTGGAGGGCAGCCTGGAGCTCTGTTCTGTTTGCTGATAAAAGGGGTTCTGCCTCAGTTCCAGAGATAGTCGTGTGTTGGTCAGAAGGAGACTAGTTTAAGGTATGCAATCAACCGTTTTACGTGTTAGTAACACTGGACTTATACCTTGAGTTTACGATCAGGAATGTGAATTCGTATGATGGCAGAAGCACTCTCGTGCGTATCCCACGCAGCCTGACTTGCAAAGCCGTACGTCAGTCTGGTGATTCGACTTGTTGCGCTGCCATTCATGAACAGCATTGCAGGGTTTTTTCCAACAAGATAACACGCGCCATCATACCGCTGTTGCAACCCAACATGCTCTACAGAGTATCGACATGTTGGCTTTGCCTGCTAGATCATCAGATCTGTATCCAATCGAGCACATATGGGACTTCATCGGTCGATAACTCCAGCGTCATCCATAAACAGCATTATTCGTCCCAATATTGATCGATCAAGTGCAACAGGCATGGAACTCCATCCCACAAATTGATTTCCGGCACATGTACAACACAGTTCATGCACTATTGCTTGACTGCATTCGAAATTCTGACTGTTACGTCGGTTATTAATGCACCAGCATTTCACATTTGCAATGGATTACCTTGCGCCTACATTATTGCTATATTATCTAGTTGAATATGTTACCTAGTCAAATGATTTCCCAAAATTTCTTTTTTCCAAATTTATTATTTTTTTGTTCTGCGAATTTTTTCCGTCAGTGTATTTCTGAGAGAATGTCCTCAGTTGTCCCATGTTTGTGTTGTAAGATTCTTGCATATATGGTTGGACCAATGCCTCCGGCACAGTTCGGGTTTTTCCGAGTGACGTCAATGTTGAGAGGCGGTATCAGCTCAGGATATATTCTGAAGTTCGCGTATTCCACTACTCTGCTTAAACTAACATCAATTTTACGAAAATTGATGGGCTGTGTAATGAATATTATTGGCACAATAAAAAGACAGCGACTGAACTTTACTACGTCATACAGCCTTGATACACATTTTGCTTTTCTTGTAATGACAAGAGAGAAGCTATACATTACTACTGTACTTGATACCTATAGTCAATTACTCTGTAGTTTCTATTAGATAACTTCTGAACTGTAGTCCTTCTGTTTCGGTAGTACTGCATACGCAAGAAGTATAAAAGTTTCCAGTGAACTCAACACATTCCATGTGTCTCAAATTGCCCTAGTATTCGTAGTTTTCATGCACATATAAAGTTAGAAGGAAATCACGTAATTCCAGTTACTTATCGCAGACATTACTATACAGAACATTGAGATAAATCTACACACATTAATCAAAATGCCAGGATGACACAGAAAACATTTAGGTAACGACAGCAATCTTTTTAATTCCAGAACCACACTAATGATACTTCTGTAACTCTTTTTTGAAGAAAATGAAAGTTTCCATTGATAAACAGAGTAAGAGCAAGGTTTTACTCATTCGGTTCCTATGGCTGCTCTTATTGGATCTAAGATATTTAATGGATGTTTCTGTAAAGATTTTGTAAAATCTACTGCGTACTAGTAAATAATTTAGCTCTGTGTCGAAACTGGAGACTTTGGCATTGATTTGTCTGTCTGAGTAAAACTTACGCCGGTAATTTATTATTTGTCCTCAGTATACTGTCCTTGGTTAATAAACTATGATTTCTTTCTCTCAGGAGCATAAGTTCTGTTTCAATTTTCTGCATTCCATCTTCGATGTTGCCTTTTTCTTTGTTCCACATTTTCATTTTCGGTGACTGCAAAATAAGTGTGCTGAGCGCACGTTTACGAATTTCACGATCAGCCCTATCGTTTCTTTGTGACACCTGCTGGTTAGAGGATGGAACAGCAAGGAGCAATGTAGATAAGACAATTTATTTTAAAATATTTTCTGGAAGTTTTAATAATTAGATGTGGAGAACTCGTAAATAATCGTCCTGTTTCAAATGTATGCTACTGATAGCACCAAGTTTTCATGTTGAACCTACCGAGCATATGCTTTTGATTTTTGGGAAAATTATGAAATGTAGTATGATTACCTTAAATGAAGTCGTTATCCTGCGTATTTGTTATGATTGTTAAAGTAAACACTTTAATTCACGCTTTTTTCATTGTTAGCTACTTTCGCTACCTGGTGCATATTAAAGCTATCTACGATGCAGCGAAAACAGTGATCATACATTTCATCATCCGCACTTAAGTGTTGAGGAATCAACATGCAATGGAGTCTCTAATAAATGTTATACGTGAACGTGGTGGTAACGCGTACAGATTACAAAGAGGTGAATTCCTTATGTAAAATGATAGAATGCAACCCTCGTAGGGACTTAGGGAATTCACAACTGTGTGAACAGTGCCCGTTACCAGCACGTTCACCAACTACCTCAGTTAGTGAGACCATTAGACAGTGCTTCCTTTGTACTAGAGTGTGGAAGATGAGTGATAACAGTTTATCACTGTGACAGAGGTAATTTCAAAATTGCTAAGGGGGCACAATTATCTAACAGCGTAAAAGCAAGATACAAAGAGTTGGTTTGAAAAATAAAAATAGCCCAAGTAAGACAATGACTTCCTCAAGAAATTTGCAAATGCTTTGGACCGTTATATGCAAAAGAATATTAATGGTACTACATTTAGCTTCCTGACTATAGTTTTCATATACAGCCACAATACAGTTCGGAGTTATTATTGTCAATAGAATGAGCAAACTCGAAAGAGCAATAACATGGAACACAATCATTTCAACACACAAGAGCGCGCGTGAATTAAGTGGAGCTTCTTGACAGCGACGTAAAGCGAAAACGTGAAAAATCTCATTTTTGCGTATGCATATTGCACCCCATCCCCATTTAACTCAAATTGTAATTCGTTTACTGTACCTACATTGCAGCGCTATGACGCTGTTTAACGACATTTATTCTACATCTACGTCTACCAGTCACAATGTGGTACCACTCATTTCACAGTCCATTATCAATTTACTACTCAAACATCAATTTCCTAAATAAATATCAGTTATCAGGAATATTTAATATCTAGATCAGCAAATCGTGCTCTGGAATTTACCGATATATTACTCAGCGCGGAAGAAAGGGTAATATGTTCGTACCACGTTATTCCTACCCACGGTTAGAACGATGACCGAAATTAATAACTTGTTCTTTTTATTTAATGAGAACGTTAATTGTAATTTATCATGCCAAAATTAAAAACATATACTTTCATACAGAAATGTGTTTCCAATTTTCGCACAACGAGACATGCACCAAGTTTCCATATGAAATTACTCCTCTATTTGCACGTCGCCAGTCACATCGCATAGAGCAGTCTTCTCCATTATAAACAATAATTGTGCACATTTCTACACGGATGCTTCTACAGCTTTCAGTCGCTCCAAGGTATTGAATATTTCCTTCCTTCTTTCTGTAAATCTAAATTTTATAGCCCAAGTTCGGCAATTTCGTCCAGTTAGACGTATATTTTTTCTTTCGGATCATGAAGTTCGTCCACATTCTGCTCGAATAACATGATTATACTTATTGAACGGTTTAATAATTACTACCAATGTATCATGAAACATCGCGGCGAATATATGAAAAAGGGTAAAAGTGTTCTTTGGCATTACGTTATCAATGTAATGAAAGGAGTGTGGCTACACAGCTCCGTAACAGGGCTAGAAGGAATAGAAGAGGTGGCCCTATCTTACATTCCATAAACTTATGAACGATATGTATCGTAATTATTCGATGAAAAATTCACGTTTCAATCAAAAGAAAGCACGCTGCGCACGAAAGGAAAGTACAATGCTCTGCAAAATTTAATGACCACCTAGATACGCAACATAACATACTAACTACGCTGTGGAAATGAATGAACGTGCGGAAGCATGTTTTCAGAGGTTTCCCATTTGTTCACAGGTAGTTGAACCTCAAATAGCGTGAGGGCTGCATGACTATAGAGCCAAGTAGAGCTTGTCCCGCAACTCGAGGCAGTTGGGCGAACTAGAAAAAACAGTGTCTGTCACTCAGTGAGCAGTTAAGGTGCAGTGTGGTGGTACTATTAGTTGTAACCTCGTCGCTAATGCTGTGTCTTGTTCCGTAGGAAACAAGAGAGAGGAAGTTATGGGTGGCTTGTATCCTGTTTCTACGACACCAATGGACACGTGTTAATACGGTTATTTAGTTACTTAGCCAACTGCCTTGCCGCATTGGTAACACCTGTTTCCGTCAGATCACCGAAGTTAAGCGCTGTCGGGCTGGGCTAGCACTTGCATGGGTGGCCATCCGGTCTGCTGAGCGCTGTTCGCAAGCGGGGTGACTCAGCATTTGTGAGGCAAACTGAGGAGCTACTTGATTGAGAAGTAGCAACTCCGGTCTCGTAAACTGACATACGGTCGGGAGAGCGGTATGTTGACCACATGCCCCTCCATATCCGCATCCAGTGACGACTTTAGACTACGAATTGACACGGCGGCCGGTCAGTACCGTTGGGCCTTCATGGCGTGTTCGGATGGAGTTTAGTTACTTAAGCAGATAGCTTCTTTTGGCACAAGCTATTCAATAATAGCCTCACTACTGGTGAAGTACAAGTCCCGCTATGAACTGTTGAACTGTTGAACTATGCCGATCCGCGAATGAATAACAGACGCCAACCTGCAGTGCGAGTTAGTACGTCAGTGACTGAGCTAGTGACTAAGTGACTTAGGCCCTTTGGTCCGTGGTGGCTATCTAAATACTTGCTGTCGAGAAGGCGTTGGCGGCGTGTTGCTTGCGAGGCCTCTTTCCTATAGGCGCGCTTGATCGAGTGCCTACTATCGATCTTTGCGTTGCATCTTTGCGACCAGTGTGCTGGCGACAGCTAACGCCAGCACACTATTCGTTAAATACGGTCTGGAGACAATATGTAGACGACTTCATGGTGAAGAAACATCGACAAACTGGAAGAAGGACGAAATGTGATGAGTGTTGTCCAGGAGATTGGTTTTGCTGACAGCAGTTTTTCGCGCGGATGTGGAGCGTTCTGAACCAAAGGTAAAGCTGCCAAAAGGACAGGAGGCCATTCAAAATGGTTCAAATCTCTCTGGGCACTATGGGACTTAGTATCTGAGGTCACCAGTCCCCTAGAACTTAGAACTACTTAAACTTAACTAACCTAAGGACATCACACACATCCATGCCGGAGGGAACATTCGAACCTGCGACCTTAGCGGTCGCGCCGTTCCAGACTGAAGCGCCCAGAATCGCTCGGCCACAGTGGCCGGCAAATGAGCACTCCGTTGTACACCTGGCAAGAAAGCGGCCATGTCAAACAGTGAGTGTAATTGCAACTACATTTAACATGACTGCAATGCACGCGTTCTTACGCTCCACAATGCCAAAGATTCTGCATGATGGTGATATACCAGTACATTGTGTTCTGTTAATACCTACATAGCTGCGGCGTTGTTTGCAATAGTACAAAGGGAACAGGGAGTGGTCCAACGAGACATGGATCCCGTGTTGCTCTCAGATGAGAGCTGATTCAGTCAGAGTGGTGATTCCGGACTTACCCTGAAAAGGCGAACTGTCGAACATGATCGTTTTGACGGTCCATAAGCCATGGTGTGGGGAGGTACAATGTTGTATGGGCATGCTGACCTCCAAATCTTTGAACATAATAGACACACTGGTCCATGTTTTTGTGACACTGCACCCCTTCCCAACGCGCCGCACACACTTCACTTTTTTCGATTACTGTATCGAACAGAGCAGGTGGAGGAGATCTTCCAACGAGAGAATACTTGGAGAATGGACTGGCCTGCCCGTTATCACGACCTAATCCCATAGAAAAAGTGTTGGAGTTCGTTGGGGACAAGTATTGTGGCACTTCGACGTGAACTATCAACCTTCCAGCAGTTGACAACTGCGCTTGTGGAATAATGGAACGCCCCACCACAATATGACATACGAAACCTCAGCATTTTTCAGATCATGCATTTCTGCCCGTGATGTTACGCACCTTGGTGAGAACCACTTCCCACCTGTTGTAATGTTTAGGGGACCATCTAAAATAGCAATTACTTAAGAATATTTATTATTTTTGATAAAAAGTGTCATTTCTCTTCGTCTCAATGCACATTTCTTTGAGTTAATTCTGTCCTATAGTGTAGAAGTTCTTACTATCTGTGGCCCAAGTTACTGCATTAGTTATTTATTTGTATGTTCCAAGTTGCATGGGTCTTTGCTACTTGGCAGTGGTGCGTATGTTCAAGGATGTTGACGTTCTGTAAAAGAATATAGCTGAGCTGTTTGACCTCTTGAATATAAAAGCACTTGCTCCGTCGGCAGCCCTTATTTTGTTAAAACAGCTGCTTGTCTGCGCATGTTAATCTGCAGACGTGTTCCAATCCCAGTATTTTGCTGGTTCAGTGAACCATGGGATTGCGGTGTTGGGACGGGTCGCAGGTGTTTGGTGATTAATATGGCTGGCCGATACCGCTGGGAAAGCGGTGGCTCCGTGTTTTAAGGCCCGCATACTAATTCCCTGCATTATTCATGAGGCCTACGGACGCGGACCGATTCCGTTCCCGGGGAGCAGGTCACTGTCTCCTTGTGTGTGTGTGTGTGCGTGTGTGTGTGTGTGTGTGTGTGTTTGTGTGCATGTGTTTGTGTCCTCTGCACTCACGTCTCGCTAGGTACTGATGCAGAGACACAGTCTCCTCCATACGTTTTTTTATCGAGCATCGTGGCACTTTGTTCTTTAAGCAATACTGTTCTAAATCGCAAGGACGAACGCAACTCCAATGACAAAATTTCATAAATTGTTAGGGGATGCTTTCTGAGCAATCTGGTATCAGAGACTTGTAATCTCCGGCATTTCATTGCAGAAAATGTTTTCACTTATTTCTTTATTACCTCAGTTAGCTCCGTATCTGTGAAACTAGCTTCTTACAGCGAAAGAAAAGAAAAAAAAAAAGAAGCCAGCTACGTGTAACCACCAAAACTTACAACACAACATAAAGAGTAATTAAATAACACTCAACGGTGTACTGTGATGTAATTGGCGCTCTTTAAAGGCATTCAGCGAACAAATACACAAGGTGGATTTCGGCCAACTCTCCATCGGTAAACCTGACCATACTCCTCTATATCACTGTCAGCGCACAACTAACGGAGGCGGATAAACAAAGAAGAGGCACAAGCTAGCAGTACTGAATGCATGTTTGAGGACAAAGAATTTTCGTCGTTAGCATAACGTAGACATTTACATCTTTTTTTTTTTTTTTGTAGTTATTCTGAGTAGCGTAGAGTGCAGAGACATGGATAAAAAAGAATAAGAAAACAAACTAGATGCAATTTCTCTTAAACGAGGACCGGAGAGCAAAGGTTCAGTATAATGAAATATTCGTGAAAGTGCTTGAAATCGTCTAAAATGTTTTCGGTTTTCAAGGGTGGCGCAACTTCACTCTGTAATCATTCGCGAACTATTTCTCATTCTAAATAATAAAATTCAAATTATTCCAAGCGCTATGGGTCTTAACATCTCAGGTCATCAGTCACCTAGACTTAGAACTACTTAAACCTAACCAACCTACGGACATCGCACACATCCATGCCTGAGGCAGGATTCGAACCTGCGACAGTAGCAGCAGCGCGGTTCCGGACTACAATGCCTAGAAATGCTGGGCCACTGCGGCCGGCTTATAAATAATACGTAACAGCCATATACCAACAGGAAAATTACATCCGTGTGGTGGCAGTGTAACGACTGTTTTTTTATTTAAAGAAAGAAAACGATGATTAACGTTTTAAAGAAGTAAAACTCGTTTCCTACCAACAAAATCTTATTGAACAAATGAAAATTTACGATATTGCAGTGCCTGTGTTGTTAAAATGAACGATGCAATCTTGCTTCGTCGTTCTTAACAAGACAGGCACCGCAATATCGTATTTATCCACCGATTCCGGGGCAGCGACTTTCAATAAAAATGTCCTCTGCTATGCGGGAATTATGTGTGTACGAGCGTAGTATGTGACGCAGGAACGACGACATATGGAAGTTCGTGTCCGACGTGAGACGTGAACTGATAGCCAAAGCGATTCATGCGGGAAATCCGCGTTCTGGTCCTCTTCTGACTTATACTTTCACTGTCTTCATTCCCTTTTATATCTGATCAATTCATGTTCATCTGTAAATTAGCTCTGGTGATTTAATGCTTCATTTTCGGTATTTGAAAGTAAATGTTCTATTATTCTTAGTACAAAAATCTCACCTGTTGCAGAAAGTAATGTAAACGCTATCTATTCGATGGGGAGACTTAGGTCTATATGTTTCACAGACGTTGTACTTCATCAGTACTAATGTATCTTATGTTCGTAGTGATCTATACTGACTAGTGGCTTCAGAATAATAACACTGTTACGAACGGCATGCTTTCTTGTCTCTATGGATATGATAGCAACTCTTTTGTTGCTGTGTGTAGCTCAGGAAATACATAGCTATGGATAGTCCTAGATAACTCAGCAGTTGTCGAGGATGCGGCAACTAAACAGCGATCGACAAATGGTTCTCACAAGATGTCTCTGAAGTCCTTTATAGCACTACGTCACCACAACAACAGCATCATGTCACGTTGTCTCTGGCTCACAAAACTTCCAAAGATGTTACGACACGTAGCAGAATGCCAGTGCCTTTGTGATTTGGATAAGTCTAAAAAACAACATAGAGAAATGACTCGTTGATTCGACGGCGTTAATTTCATTTTGCCTAGGCAATTTATTTACAATCAATGTATCACCGTGTTGTAATTTAACTTTATCTCCAGTAGCGGAGAGTGCAGACGACAAACTGCGTTGTATCTGATCGATGCTACCACACGAGGTGTGTAATGCACAAACATTGACCTGTTCTCGTGCTATTTAGCTGGAGGCAACTTGATCTCCTGGATGGAAGATACAGTGACGATGTCATCTGTAAGTAAAGTAAGGCGATCAACAAGACGAAGGGAGCTCTGTACACAAAACTCATTTATTGTACATGGTAATAGTGAATGAGGTGGGGGTAGAACTTGGCGACGATCATTGAGGTCACTCATCCAGCCAGACGCAGGGGAATCTACAGCTTGACGTGAAGCTCGGTGCTACTCTAATGATTCATTTTTTACTACTCTTCCTTATGAAAAGACCAAATAACTTTTTTATTTACTAAGGTATGTTTTGACACCTATACATTATCCGAGGGCAGGTAGGTGTTTAAACATATCTTGGTAAATGGAAAAGGAATATAATGTGTTTTGCACAAGGTTTGCTTTAAGATTAATTCACAAACATGGAAAACCCATAAACAAGAGCTTCCAATCTGAGCAAGATGTTTGGTTATGAATCATTTATAGAGGAGCAACCAACAGCAAGTGCTAAAAGAAACTCTGATACCAGGAAAGGATTAAACTTTGCAGCTATGAATTTGCAATCTGATGTCACAGTGCGACACATACATAATCAATGATGCTCTCTAAATGAACGACAGCTAAGGCATTTCAACATGCAATACGTAGCTAATATTCGTTCATTAAAGGGCTTAATATACTGTATTGGTTATCGTCCACGTTTCACTTCTGTACAAGTCAACAGTTTAGACATACATCCTTAGATAAGATTTCTTAAGATTTAAATTTGTGTTAGGCTACTGATATAGCCCGGTTTCGCAGAGGTAGCAGCAGGTATGTACAGCGGGACGACCTGTTTATAATATGTAATGATGTAAACAAAACCTTCCTCGTCGTTCAGTCTATCTATTAGTGAAAACTCTGTCAAAATTCCTACTGAAGTTCCTTAGATTAGCCTTCACATACAGACATAAAAACGCGTTGGGTGGATTTTAAGAAATACACTGGTGTCCAAAATTACACAAACAAACGGAAATTTTACAAGATTGCATTTATTTTTCTACAAAAGAGTACACAGAGGTGACAGTAAAATGGAAACAACCTAAATCATACAAAACGTAAACAACTGTAACATGCGTCACGGTAGGCAAAAATGTTCTTATTTTTTCCAAGTTAACGGATTGTCACACACTTTCCGATCCGACAGCTCTGGCCCAATTCAGGCCTGACAACGACGGTACATGCTGTGAATGACGTCATCAGTATCATGTTGAGGCAATAATGTCCATTTTCCCTGCAGAGATGCTCGCAAATTTCGGAGAGTGGTTGGTGGATGCTGTATGATGCACACGTTGCCCTAGTGCATCCCAAACATGCTCTATGCTATTGAAATCGGGGTAGCGAGCAAACCACGCCATTCATGCAATATCTTTCGTTTCTAACAAAACATCAGTCACCTGTGTCCTATGACATCGGCCACTATCGTTTTCAGTACGGCGTCTGGGACCACAGCATCTGACAAAAATAGCACGTGAGGTCTCACGATCTCGTCACGACACCTTCGGTTAAAACTTGCAAACTTACCCGTACAGTTTCATGAAGGGGTGTTCGATTGCTCGACATAATCACTGCGCGCGCCATGACGGATACTCTTCGATATCCGTTTCGTTCCACAATGTTTGAGTTCCTAAATCGTGTTCCACGTTCCCTCCAGATGTGAATTCGTCGACAATCACTCTCCAGACCAAATCAGAACTCATCTGTGACAAGAACGTTGGTCCACGGTTCGACCGCCCAGGTTGCATTTCGACGAAGCCACTCTAGACGCTTCCTTCTGTGAAGACGAGTCAGAGGAACGCATATAGCAGGCCTCCGACAGTAAAGGCAACTTTCCGAAGCCTTCTGTTCACCGTCTGTATTGATGCGAAATATCCAGTGGATGCAGCAAGGTCAAATACCAGTTTCCATGCTGTAATAAGGCGATAACGTCGTGTCCTTGCAGCCAAATAACGGTCTTCTCTTTCTGATATCACAAGTGGTCGGTCTTGCCCTGGTCTTCGGGATATAGTTTCGGTCTCCATAAACTGACGCTACGTCCGAGAAACAACAGAATGATTATCATTAAGCCATAGGGCCACATCAGTTAGCGACTGTACTGCTCCCATTCTTTCAATGCCCTCCCACAGCGGAGAGTGTGTAGGCGCTGTGTCTGTGGCATACTGCACCGTCTATGACTTACAAGGGAACCACCCCATCGCACCCCCCTCAGATTTAGATATAAGTTGGCACACTGGATAGGCCTTGAAAAACTGAACACAGATCAATCGAGAAAACAGGAAGAAGTTGTGTGGAACTACGAAAAAATAAGCAAAATATACAAACTGAGTAGTCCATGTGTATGATAGGCAACATCAAGGCTAACGTGAGATCAGGAGCTCCGTGGTCCAGTGGTTAGCGTTAGCAGCTCCGGAACGAGAGGTCCTCGGTTCAATTCTTACCTTCATTGAAAATTTTAATTTCTTCATTTTCGCAAATTTATGATCTGTCCGTTCGTTCATTAACGTCTCTGTTCACTGTAATAAGTTTAGTGTCTGTGTTTTGCGACCGCAACGGTAAACCGTGAGATTAGTAGACGAAAGGACGTGCCTCTCCAATGAGAACCGAAAACATTTGATCGCAAGGTCATAGGTCAACCGATTCCTCCACAGGAAAACGCGCCTGATATATTCTATACGACACTGGTGACGGCATGTGCGTCACATGACAGGAATATGTTGTCGACCCACCTAACTTGTACACTTGGCGAATGGGTAAAAAGATTCTTCTACCTTACCCGATTTCGGTTTTCTTGTGGATGTGATAATCACTCCCAAAAGAGTGATGAAAACATAGGAGTTTGTCACATAAACTGAAAAAAAAATTTAATTTTTGACTGGAGGGAAGACTTGAACCAAGGACCTCTCGCTCCGCAGTTGCTCACGCTAACCACGGAACCACGGCGCTCCTGAGCTTACATCAGCCTTGATTTTGCCTATCTTGGACATGGACTACTCAGTTTGTATATTTTGCTTATTTTTTCGAAGTTCCACACAACTTCTTCCTGTTTTCTCGATTGATCTGTGTTCAGTTTTTCAAGGCCTATCCACTGTGCCAACTTATAACTAAATCTGAGGGGGGTGCGATGGGGAGGTTCCCTTGTTAGTACATTGCAATTGTGGATGTGGGACAACCCGGTAAACACTGTCCCGTTTGACAGGTACCTGACGTCATCTTTGGAATGGTTATCCATTGACTGGAATGCCAACTTCCGTGCAGAACACGATCGTGCGAACGTCTGTTGGGAGTTTGTATTATTTTATCGTGAATTAGACTGGGAGACATCAGTTTGTTGCTTTAATTTTGGACACCAGTGTAATACGTGTTCTAGTTTCTGGTCAACTTTTGCTGCTCTCTAGAGTTGCTGTGACTGTTCAACTTACTGTTTTTCCCGCCAGATACGGCCTCTTATCTAGCTGACCAGTTAGTAGCTATCATCATTGCCACGATATGTAACTCCTAACTCCAATTAAATATGGAAAAATATATATTACACACTAACCATTACTTAACGGTACCAAATTATAAACACAAACTTTCCTAGTGATTAAGTTTATTTCCTGATGAAAAATATATAAAAATCCTCACAGTGGTTCCCGATATTAGCCCGGAAAGACAACAAGAAACCATGATGGGAGAGCTCCATTTATAGCACGTATAGATAGAAGCAAAGAGATGCTAATAAGATTAATGTACTTCACTGCTTACTCAGTGCACCGATTGAATAACACCAGGCAGAGGCTACAACCTGCTACTTTCTTGTCTATTATTGTTTCCCGTTCATCTCCTTCGACTCTTATACCTGCAATCTTACTTCTGTACGAGCTGTAAATAAATTTTCGAATCCTGTATCTGATCCCTGCTACTTTCGGAATTTCAGTAGAGTGATCGCAATCAACATTGTCAAAAGGGTTACAAATATTATACACATAGGTTTGTCTTTCTTCAGTCAATCTTCTAAGATGAGCAGAAATTCAGTATGGCCTCCAGTTTTCCTATATTCCTCCACAACCCAAACACATCTCCCACGAGGTTGGATTCTATCAGTGACTTGACAGATATGGGAAAATAAGCTGAAGATGTGTATCATGGCCATATCATTCTGGATGCCCGTAGAACAGGTACTGTCCCTTTAAAGTGTGTGGGTATGGTGAAGCTATTTAGCAGATTCAATTTTCATTATGTGTAATACAAATAACATAACAATTAGCGCTCTGACAGAGCATGTAAATTTTCGATAGAGACTCAGAACTAGAAACAAGGGTCTCCACTTTGAGCACCCCCCGGCACGGCCAGAGGCAGACGCAGAGAAACAGCAGAGGCGATGCCGTAAGATATTCCTCATCCCTTTTTGCACACAACACATCACTCACTCACCATCTATCTCGCGCACCACTCTATGCCTAATGTTAAATATAGCATTACTCAAAGCAAACTTCACAGCAGTAAGCTAAAGTACGCTGCCTGCCATAAAGGTGAAGCACGCAGAAGGGGATGAGGAAGCGACATGAAACTCTACGAGTTGAGATGGCTTTTGATGTTTTTTAGTGCTTATATAATCGAATCAGATTTACAAAGAAGTTGCTAGAAGAGCTTCTTACACTGGTTCAGTTGGGAAGGGTGTCATAAAGGCTCTGAACCCTCTCCTGTAGCAAGTAGGCGGCAATCGTTGTAAAAAGTCCTTGATATACTAGGTCGGACTTCACATTCGAGATGGTCCACACACGAACTGTGGAAGACACGTCTCGTGATCTGTGTAGCCGCCTGAGTACCTCAATATTACGCAATGATAGAGACACTTACTTTGTCCGACCAAGCACAGGACTGAGATTCATCACCGGACTGTGTCCGACGTCATTCATCATCTGTCCATGCTTCTTGATCAACACACCAACCAAACGCAATCACTTTGTTGGTGTCCGGCATCTGCTAGTATCTGACCATCGAATCATCGGTGCGGGACGACACAGAATTTTGCATTGAGTCCGTTACTTGTTCTCGGGATAGCGGGCGCAGATGTGAAGGGATTGCGAAATGCTTGGAGTACAATACGGCGACTTCCGCTTGCTGTCGGTACATGTTTTTGGCCTGATCCTTGACTGCCAGTACGTGTGCCCTCACTTTCCCATGTGGTCCCACTTCAAGCCACTGTGATATCCGGATGCAACTCAAATTTGTTTCATGTGTGGCTCCCTGTGAATGACTGTACCCCGCGAACCTGATGTCATTCAGGACAGAAAGAAGGTCAACATCGGTCGTAATGTCACCTGTCTTTTTTTATTGCATTGCAGATCTATATTTCTACTGAGAGTGCAGATATCGTCAGTGTGTTTTCACATAACTTATATGCTGTACCATATCTGGTAATACACAATAAAAAGAACTACATTAGCACAATTTAATGCTTCCCATTCTATCACACATAAGTGCAATCTAATCATTGGCGCACACGCCAATGTCATGTGTCCGTACTAAGATATATCGACATCAGTCCTCGTGTTCTGGGTGGTTCACTTTTTCTTGCAGGCAGCTTGTATTGAGTAAGCAATGCCGTGGATAAATATATGACTGAGCAGTCATCAGGTCTCACTGTCATGTGATTCGATTCCAAGACTGCAAGAAATGGTCTTCTTGGTAAGAGTACGGGTTAGGAATATACTCAACCTCGTAAGTACAACTGCGAAACTATTTCAAAGAAAAAAAGGGCTTGTATCTCAGGAAAGCTTCAACACCTTGGAGAACTCGGCTCTGATGCCATAAACGCCCATACCGAATTCTATTGACGCTATTTGGTAGCAGACGACAAGGCGGCTGGTTATCCTCTTGGCCTGATTAAGATGTTATTTTTAACCAACGCTGTATCGTACAACGTTTTTCAGTGGTACGTATTTTAATGTGAAGCACGTGTGTATGTAGTCCCATTTACAACTATAGACGTCTCAGACAAAAGTGATAAAACGGACAACAGCATTGAAACTCGAATTTGCAGGTATGTAAACAGGTGGGCAGCTGCATTGTTAACATCGTTGATAATATCCTTGAGGAAACCTATACACCACGTAGTACCCTGCAGCGGCCTCAGTTGGAACGAACGAGATACGTCATCTGCATCTGTACTCTGAAGTCACCTTCTCCTATGTGCCGGAGAATACGTCTGGTACCAGGATAATTATCCCGTTCTCACGTTCATTGGCGAACAGTGCTTGGGAACAACGACTATGGAACAACCTCTGATTTCTATATTTCCTGAGACGTCGCCGGCCGAAGTGGCCGTGCGGTTAAAGGCGCTGCAGTCTGGAACTGCAAGACCGCTACGGTCGCAGGTTCGAATCCTGCCTCGGGCATGGGTGTGTGTGATGTCCTTAAGTTAGTTAGGTTTAACTAGTTCTAAGTTCTAGGGGACTAATGACCTCAGAAGTTGAGTCCCATAGTGCTCAGAGCCTTTTGAACCATTTGAACCCGACACGTATCGGTTTATGGGACACAATAGTATGCCACCCGTCTGTTCTTGGAATGAAACCTCTCGTAATTTCAAAAACAGCGTCTGCCGCTGGAATTGACGCATTCACGTTTACTGTACAATCTCGCGACGAAACGCGCTGATCTTCGTCGGATCTTCTCTGTCTGTTAAACTATTCTAAACTAGCAAGGATGCAAAAACCGACGACTAACTCTCAACAATCGCGCTTACAAGTGTTTTGTAACCAACTTTTTTCGTCGATATACTGAAATTCCTTAATATTCGCCCAGTGAACGTCAGATTGCCATCTGCTGTTACAATGATTAGTTATTTTTATGTGGCTGTTCAACTTAAAACCACTCCACAGTCATGTTGAAATACACTACTACCCATTAAAATTACAACACCAAGAAGAAATGCAGATGATAAACGGCTATTCATTAAACAAATATATTATACTAGAACTGACATGTGATTACATTAACACGCAATTTGGGTGCGGATGGATGTGTGTGATGTCCTTAGGTTAGTTAGGTTTAACTAGTTCTAAGTTCTAGGGGACTGATGACCTAAGATGTTAAGTCCCATAGTGCTCAGAGCCATTTGCACCATTTTTTTGCCAACCACCTCTGGCCGTAATAACAGCTTTGGTACGCCTGGGCATTGAGTCAAACAGAGCTTGGATGGAGTGTACAGGTACAGCTGCCCATGCAGCTTCAACACGATACCACAGTTCATCAAGAGTAGTGACTGGCGTATAGTGACGAGCCAGTTACTCGGCCACCATTGACCAGACGTTTTCAATTGGGGAGAGATCTGGAGAATGTGCTGGCCAGGGCAGCAGTCGA
The DNA here is from genome assembly GCF_023898315.1 of Schistocerca nitens. NCBI lineage: Eukaryota > Metazoa > Arthropoda > Insecta > Orthoptera > Acrididae > Schistocerca > Schistocerca nitens. The sequence continues at coordinate 378,404,928 of NC_064622.1, read as the reverse complement.
ACATTTTCTGTATCCAGAAAGGCCCGTACAGGACCTGCAACATGCAGTCGTGAATTATCCTGCTGAAAAGTAGGATTTCGCAGGGATAGAATGAAGGGTAGAACCACGGGTCGTAACACATTTGAAATGTAACACGTCCACTGTTCAAAGGCCGTCAATGAGAACAAGAGGTGACCGAGACGTGTAACCATTGGCACCCATATCATCACGCCGGGTGATACGCCAGTATGGCGATGACGAATACACGCATCCAATGTCCGTTACCGCGATGTCGCCAAACACGGATGCGACCATCATGATGCTCTAAACGGAACCTGGATTCATCCTAAAAAATGACGTTTTGCCATTCGTGCACCCTGGTTCGTCGTTGAATACACCATCGCAGGCGCTCCTGTGTATGATGCAGCGTCAAAGGTCACCGCAGCCATTGTCTCCGAGCTGATAGTCCATGCTGCTGCAAACGTCGTCGAACTGTTCGTGCAGATGGTTGTTGTCTTGCAAACGTCCCCATCTCTTGACTCAGGGATCGAGGCGTGGCTGCACGATCCGTTACAGCCATGCGGATAAGATGCCTGTCATCTCGACTGCTAGTGATACGAGGCCGTTGGGATCCAGCACGGCGTTCCGTATTACCCTCCTGAACCCACCGATTCCATATTCTGCTAAAAGTCATTGGATGTCGACTAATGCGAGCAGGAATGTCGCGACACGATAAACGCAATCGCGATAGGCTACAATCCGACCTTTATCAAAGTCGGAAACGTGATGGCACGCATTCCTCCTCCTTACACGTGGCATCACAACAACGTTTCACCAGGCAACGCCGTTCAACTGCTGTATGTGTATGAGAAATCGGTTGGAAACTTACCTCATGTCAGCACGTTGTAGGTGTCGCCACCGGCGGTAACCTTGTTTGAATGCTCTGAAAAGCTAATCATTTGCATATCACAGCATCTTCTTCCTGTCTGTTAAATTTCGCGTCTGTAGCACGTCATCTTGGTGGTGTAGCAATTTTAATGGCCAGTAGTGTATATTAATGTGACGGCTTCCAGTGACTGTTCCAAAGTTGTGTAATCATTCAGTAACGTATAATGCTGTCTATTTATGCGCATCAGCCGGCCATGGTGGACGAGCGGTTATAGGCACTTCAGTCCGGAACCGTGCGACTACTACGGTCGCAGGTTCGAATTCTGCCTCGGTCATGGATGTGTGTGATGTCCTTAGATTACTTAGGTTTAAGTAGTTCTAAGTCTAGGGGACTGATGACCTCCGCTGTTAAGCTCCATAGTGCTCAGAGCCATTTGAACATCACGTTACACTTCTTTGCCTTGAAGGTCAGTCGCTGAACACTGAAGGAAGCGTCTACTCTCTGCAGCTCTACCGACATTTCGCTCAAATTTTCTAGCGGTGCGACGTCTCTACATGCAACAAAATCATCCAGGAACAGTCTAATGGCGATTTAGACGTTACACACTCGGACAATTACGAAGAATATTCCGAAAAAATTTCGTTATTTTATTTCACACTAAAAATTTATTGGAAAAATTTCGTCATTTTATTTCACACAGAACATTTACTGGCAAAAACAAATACAGGATGCTACCATATACGAGGTGCGGCTAGAAAAAAACCGGACTGATGCTGGAAAAAACATTTATTTACAATTATTTACAATTTCATGTTATCTCCTTCAATGTACTCTCCTCCTCGGTCTCTACACCGCTCCATACGAATTTTCCACTGTTCATAGCAATGCTGAAGATCATTTTCTGTAAGTCCATATATTACTTCCGTCGCTTTTTCTTTTACTGCTTCAACAGTCTCAAATCTAGTTCCTTTCAAAGCTGACTTGACTTTAGGGAAAAGAAAAAAGTCACAGGGGGCCACATCAGGTGAGTAGGGTGGATGATCTAAGATGGGAATGTTGTGTTTTGCCAAAAACGTCTTCACTGACAACGCACTGTGAGCTGGGACATTGTCTTGGTGAAGGATCCATGACTTTTTTCTCCACAAATCGTTCCGTTTTCTCCGTACTCGCTCACGTAGGGTAGCCAGGACGCTAATGTAGTAATGCTGATTCACTGTTTGTCCCTCTGGTACCCAATCAATGTGCACAATCCCTTTGATGTCAAAAAAAAACAATCATCATTTCTTTGAATTTCGATTTTGACATTCGTGCTTTTTTTTGTCGTGGAGAACCAGGAGTTTTCCAATGCATCGATTGGCGTTTAGTTTCGGGATCGTAAGTAAAAAACCACGATTCATCGCAAGTAATAACATTTTGTAAGAAGGTGGGATCACTTTCAATGTTTTCCAGGATGTCAGAACAAATCATTCTTAGGCGTTCCTTCTGTTCAATTGTGAGACACTTTGGAACCATTTTCGAACACACTTTGTTCATGTTGAAACTTTCATGAAGAATCTGCCTAACACTTTCCTTGTCAACTCCTGTTAACTCAGACACTGCTCTGATTGTTAAACGGCGATCTTGTCGAACAAGTTTACCGATTTTTTCAATGTTTGCATCAGTTTTTGTTGACAATGGTCTGCCAGTGCGAGTATCATCACAGGTGTCTTCGCGGCCATCTTTAAATCGTTTAAACCACTCAAACACTTGTGTTCGCGATAAACAATCATCGCCGTACACTTGTTGTAACATTACAAACGTTTCACTTGCAGATTTTCCTAGTTTGAAACAAAATTTGATGTTAACACGCTGTTCTTTCTGTACACTCAACATTATCCGACGCACAGACAAAACGTCAACTACTTAAAACAGACGCCACGGGCAGACTGAGTGCAGGAGGCAGATGAAACTCGAGCAGTAGGCGGAGCGAGAGTCACGTGACAGGCCACGCGACTTTCAGCCTTATTGCATTCGTTTTATTGTTTCACCAGTACTAGTCCGGTTTTTTTGTAGCCACACCTCGTATCTGTCGTAGCGAGAAATCAGTTGGAAGAAGCCACTCTCGTAAAACTCGCGACCTTGCATTTGAAGAAATCGTCCCACAGCCAACTCCACCTCAGCATTGGTTTGCAAGTGCCTTTCAAGGAGTGCGGCCGTCCATGCAGGGAGCAGGTGAAAGTCCGCTGGAGCAAGATCGGAGCTGCTGCCCGGGTGACCCAATCTCGCCCATCTGAAGCGAAGAATATGAGCCTTGCTGTGTGTGGTGATCTGGTGTCATGTTTCTCCACTCTTGTCTTGAAGAGATTTTTCGGTATCCCGACATGACATCGAGCCTATGATGGGCCTGATCACGATTAATACGCAGTGCGCATGCCACGTCTCACAGCATTATGCCCGTAATCAAAAAAATGGTTCAAATGGCTCTGAGCACTATGGGACTTAACTTCTGAGGTCGTCAGTCCCCTAGAACTCAGAACTTCTTAAACCTAACTAACCTAAAGACATCACACACATCCATGCCCGAGGCAGGATTCGAACCTGCGACCGAAGCGGTCGCGCGGTTCCAGACTGTGGCGCCTAGAACCGCTCGGCCACCCCGGCCGGCTGCCCGTAATCACTAACTCCTTTTTCTGTACTCTTGCAACGTTGTATTCATTCGTGGATGAGTAGGAACGCCCGCTTCGACCTTCATCATCTACACTTTGCATTTCTTCTGTGAACATTGAATACTGACGACCAGTTGTTTGACGAGACATGACCTCTTCACAATACGGAGTCTGTAGATATGCATGGATGATGTACACACTATTCCCACCTGCCCATTCATACAGGAAAAGGAAACATAATTCCATTGGTGACCATGTTGTCAGCACACGTCAGTCTGCCATCGTGATGTGTACTCAACTAACCTCGGCCACACCGTCACTTGCCACTCTCTCTTCTTCAGCACGCTGCGCGTTCATCATTTTTCCTGCACTGACGCCCCTTCCATTATTGAACCAGCAACGGGTGTTGCATAATATGGCGTTTGCTTACCATTTTGTGTTTCGAAACCAGTGACAAAACTTGCTTTTGAACGAGCTTGGTATACCGGTTGTGAAAAGTAGTGGCCTGTACCCCCGAAGCTACTATTACAAATGAAGGTTTACATTCGTTATGAATCACATGCTTTGGTTATTCTTCAATTTGGTCAGAGAGCTGGTCTAATATATAGTAAGCTCGTGTTTTAATGACTTGTAAACAGTGCGGAACTATACTGAAGGTCTTCTAGAAGTAAAGAAACACGTGAGCAATCTTCGCACTGATATTGAAACGTCCCCTTAGAACAATTATAAATAACTGTGCTTAAACTGACACAATATTTTTAGCGCAACTCAATCTGACTTTCAAAAATCCCTACAAATGAATGGCCCTGAGTAACATTAACCTATACCTTTCATGAATCACTTACCTCACAAAAATCTTCGTTACTCAAACTACTGCAATACAGCGTGCGCCAATACTGTCAGCTGAATAAAAGATTCTAACTACTGAAGGTACTAACTACTGATAGGCATAGTTAGCAAATGAAAGATTTTGATAGAGAACAAACAATGTATTTACCTTAATAGTGTTAAAAAGTCATAATATATGTATCAGTTCATGACATCCAGTGTTACAAATTTACTATCTCTGATGGACACACGTCCAGATCATCCGCTCTCAAAACTCTGCCATCTCTCTCCCCTTATCCACCACTGCTGGCAGCTCACCTCCAACTGCGCAACGCTACGCGCTGTTAACAGCCAACTGCCCAACATTACAATAGCAAATTCCAGCAATGCAAACCAGCCACAGACTGCACACATCACAGCCAGTGATTTTCATACAGAGCGCTACGTGGCGTTACCAATATAAAAACCTAAACAGCCTACTTACAATACCTATTGTCTCCTGGGTCTCGCGGACCAACATATAAAGAAGTGAAGCATTGCATGTATTGTGAGTACATACCAGAGATGAGTTCCGGACTACATAGAAGAAAGCCTGACATTTCCAGGAACCAGCAACAGACAAGGTTGAGGTCACTTTTCCTATACACCAAGGGACACCTGAAATCCAGCGTTGGGGGTCCATTAGCAACTTAGAATCTATTAGATCGCCCTTCAATATCTCACGGTCTCAGATGCCAACAGTTTTGCATCGCCACGAATCAAATAATATATCGTTTTTAAAAGTAGAGATATCGGCTCCAATACGATGTTTTGAAGCGTAACCATCTTCTTCTGGGTCCAAGATCGCAGTCATGTGGTGTGAGGATGCCCTCTTGGTTAGGCAGTGGGGTGAACGCTTGGTGCCTGCACAAAAGGAACATAGGAAGTTAGTCTGCTAGATCGGCTAATGAAATGAACGTTTCGGTTAACGTATAGAGGTGATTCTTTTTTAATTATTGTTGTGTGACATGGGAAGGTACATTTTTCTTTGCTATGACCGAACGGAATCATAATGGGCACTGGCTAAATTGAGTGACAATGTAAGTAATGAGCTTTAGCATGTTCTTTAAATGGACTTGAGATCGACGTAGGGTCCTTTTAATGAACTCAAGGCGTAATAAACTCAGTGGTAATCACAAGCTGTTTAGTTTACAGATCGATTTTTATGCTACTTTGTTCCTTGAGTTAATTATATTGGTGAGCAATAGTAGTAGATGGAGAGGACACGTGTCATATATGGACTCGGTTATCGGCAGTAACTTGTCCAGAAATATTGTCTGTAGTAGTCTGATGTTGAATGCGTACGATAGTAAAAAAGAAGAAACAAATTAACAGTTTATAAAAATTCGACTAACTACTGTGAAACTTACACATCCGGCATCGTCAAACGTAAATGCGACAATTTCATTAAGTCATACAGTTAAACTGTAATAAAGAACTTTCTTACTGTCGATTTATGACGCTGATGTAACTTGATGAAATTTTCACGACTACACAGCAGCACAGTCTCTCAATTTAAATGGTGATAAACCAGTAATTGCTCTCTACCATTCTTTCTTTTCTTAGGCTGTAGTGGAATTCTAGTACAGTCTCCCAAGTTAGAGGAGAATGCGTACATTATTTTTAAAAGTATCTCCGATACACTGAGTTTACTATTTGGAACAGAGCAATAGTGATGAATGATTTAATGCGTCACCACTGACTGCGAATCCACAGAGGTCTCTCTCCCTGTGTGTGCTACACAATTCATATCCCTGTATTTCGCCGCCTGCTCAGTTTTCGACAACACCGAACCGGGGAATACGATTGCGCCTCACTTCTGTGTGGCCACTCAGGGACCTGCTCAATTTGGAAGTTTCCTAGTTGCTATTCATGAAGCTTGCCACGCGTTGCCACAATTCTGATTGAGGTAAAACAACATCACATGGGAAAGAGTGCTGCAGTACAGTACGCTGCAGAACCGTCTGTGTTTTTCAGACAACATTCAGACAGTTATTTTTATATATTTTGTCCAGAAATGGACTCAAATTTATTTCTTAAACACCTTTAGGGATAAGCTTTGTACTCCTACTAATATCTACTTATGCTACTTTGCCGAAGATTGTAGTTACTTGTACTTAACATTGGACCAAACACTTGATTTAATTTGTGAATTTTCATTTTCTTGTGGTGTATAAAATTTCTCGAATTTTGCCGTAACCAAACTTTAGCTGGTGCTAATATTTCGGCTGTAAACGTATGTAGTCACCAATAAAGCTTTCTTTATCTGCGATTATTTCATCCCCCACGCCCATATGGGTGGAAGGATGGCTGCCAGCGGCACAACAATTTAACATTCAAACAAAAGCTCTAAAACACATAAATTCCGATGTAAAAAGTATGATTGAAAGGTGAAAAATATTACTAATGTTTTTAAACGCCATAAAAAGATAGGTGTTTTGTTAACATTAAGCAGTTGATTTATTTGTCGTTTGTGTTACAATGAAAGTAATGAAAAGTAAATAGATAAGCAAATATATAGATATTTAAAATACACTGCCGAAACGATGAGGGGCGCTGCACTTTCACTAAAAAGTCGAAGTACCTGTACTGAAAAGAAAAAGGGATTTGGGGAAAGGAAGAGATGTTTATAGAGCTGAAGGCTGTGAATATAGTGTCCGTTGAGTAGCATATTTAGAGATGACGATAGATGTTGGGGTACATAGTGGAATCACAGAAAATAAGGAGGAGTTTGGTGTAAGGGCAAAGCCGTAGAATCAAGAGGGGAGATCATGCTATTGCACGTTCCACATCATACGCGTCTGCAATGGTGTATACAGCATTATGGACTGCTGGCGCAGGGAATCGTATGAGTGGGAGGTCCGAACGGAACGAAATTTGGATACTGTATTCGTCATTGTTATGCAGATTAGGAGCAGCATACAGCCTACAACCCTTCCTTGGATAACGCCGGATAAACTTCAGTTTACTCCATGATTTTCCGTCGATTGCTAGTCAGTATGATCTTTGTGAGAGGAAATTACCAATCCAATTGCGCAGCTGAAGCGATTCTCCTGAGACATACAATTTAGTTAGAATTCTCTTGTGTGGAGCGGTGTCTAAAGCCTTTGGTTCAAATGGTTCAAATGGCTCTGAGCACTATGGGACTTAACATCCGAGGTCATCAGTCCCCTAGAACTTAGAACTACTTAAGCCTAACTAACCTAAGGAGAGCACATACATCCATGCCCGAGGCTGGATTCGAACCGGCGACCGTAGCGGTCGCGCGGTTCCAGACTGAAGCGCCTAGAACCTTTCGGCCACAACGACCAGCTCTAAAGCCTTTCAGGAAATCTTGATCTATGGAAATTATTTGAGATCCCTTGTCAACAGCACTCATTACTGCGAGAGAATAAAGAGATAATTGTATTTCACAACAACAATATTTTCTGAATCTGTGCTGTGTGTGTGTCAACAGACCGTCGTTGCCATTGAGGTAATATATGATGCTCGAAAACAGTAAACGTTCCAAAATCCTACTACAAAGCAATGTTAGTGATATGTGTTTGTAATTCAGCAGATTACTTGTATTTTCTTTCTTGAGTATTTGCGTGGCCAATGCAACATTCCAGTCTTCTGGCACAGATCGCGAGCGGTTGGATGTATATGACAGGTAAGCGTGGAGCTATTGCAACAGCTTACTCTAAAAGGCGTCATTTTGGTATCCTATCTGGACCGAAAGACTTGACTTAATTAAGTGCTTTTAGCTGCTTCGCTACACCTAGGGCATCTACTTTTAAGTTGCTCGTGTTGGTAACTGTTCTCGATCTGATTTCTTGAATGTTTACTTCGTGTTATTTCGTGAAGGAATTTTTATTTTGTATATGGTCACTGGACTTTAAATAGCCAAGGACTCATACGCCCAGATAATTAATGGACCGATGCTAAAAGACTGCAGCTACTGAAAGCAATCTGTAATATGGCCAATAATGTAAGCATGCGCCAAAAGATCGCTTAACGTATTCTGCTGCTCCTGTGAAACAGACCATTAAATCGAATACCGCACTAGAGTAATACGGGACTGCCGTGTGAAACAGCCACACAAAATTACTGTCCGAGAAAGATTTTGTTTATAACGAAAAACAAACCAATGTTTTCCGTTGACACTGGTAGCAGAATAATTTGGAACTGCTCAGCCGAATGTGCTCATAAAACTTCAGTGAAAAGAAACACTTCGTTTGTAACTAGAAGCTAACCGATCTTTTCCATTGACACTGGTCGACACAGGGCACACGTGATGAGCAATATTCTTATGATCATTAGTGTTTCTCCGAGCTGTTGATTCAATTTCATGCACAATTTATAGACAACCGCAACAACCGTCTGTGAGCTGCGTTGTTATACGAACTCGTTGTCTTAACTCCAACCAGACTGTGAAGCATTGTTGGTGTGCACAACAGTTTAAAGTCTTCATATGGGGTCCAGTCTAATTCTGTCTTTGTGGTCTTCTAGCGACTTATATGTAGGAGGAAGCAACATATTGGTTGACTCTTCTAGGAATGTACGCTCTCGGAATTTCAACAGTAATACATAACGTGATTCAGAAAGTCTCTCTAAAAGCGTTTGCCACCGGAGTTCACTGGGTATCTCCGTGAAGCTTTCGCGCTTGCAAAAGGAACCTCTAACAAAACGTGCTGCTTTTCTTTGAATCTTCTGTATTTCCTCTATCAATTGTATTTGGTACGGATTCCGTACGCACTAGCAATATTCAAGTAATAGTAGGAACAGTGTTATGTAAGCTACTTCTTTTGTTGATGGAGTACGTTTTCAAGATTTTTTCCAACGAATCCCATTCCGATATCTGCCTCACTTGCTATTAGCTTTATGTGGTCTTTCTATTTTCAATCGCTCCTTGTACATACTCCTAGATAAGTTCTGGAACTAACTGCGTCCAGTGATTGTTCTGCAATTTTGTAATCATACAAAGAAGAATCCTTCTGTCTGTGCATTTGTAATATGTTGCATTTGAATACGTTTATGGTCAGCTGCCACTCCCTGCACAAAGCGTTGATTCTCCGCGGATCGTACTAAACTTTTCTACAATTTTCTAGAGTCGCGACTTCTCCGCTTCCTTTCATAAATGACAGATAGGTCGGCCAGCATTGCACAGAGCTGTGCCGGAAAAATTTATTGTTAGAGCAGATATATCCGGCGACTTCATTGAGGTAAGAATTTTTCCTGTTTTTTATTCAGAATGATGTTTCAGGGCCATGACGCAGCATTGCTGTCGTCCAAAATATACCAGGTTAAATTCACAGTGAATTATTGAAAAGTAATAAGTGAGCGACAATTTACAGTAACCTGGTAACAATACAATGTAACTAACCTCTCAATTAAATTGTCGCTCATTTATGGTTTTCCAATAATTCACTGTGAATTTAACCTGGTAAATTTTGGACAACAGCAGTGCTGCGTCATGGCCCTGAAAGATCATTCTGAATAAAAAAAGGAAAAATTCTTACCTCAATGAAGTCGCCGGATATATCTGCTCTAACAATAAATTTTTCCGGCACAGCTCTGTGCAATGCTGGCCGACCTATCTGTCATTTATGAAAGGAAGCAACTGATTTTTCTGTTGCAATAATCGGGATGATCATGGATGGAAGAAATTAGTAAATTCTTTAAATTGAAATGAATGGTTGTTAAAAGTTACTTTTTATGAGGAAGATTATTATTACGAGATTTTTAAAACATTTACCATGCGACTTGAGATAACATTACTACATATGTGCGAGGCTGCTTTTTACTTTATACAATAATACTCAGGCTCTGACATCGCTGCACCGCGACCGGGCCAGCCAACACGATACACCATTCCAGACCAGAGCAGACTCCAGACTAGCAACAACTTACTGCTACAGCTACACAGTTCCTACTAAAGTTCAAAAAATGGTTCAAATGGCTCTGAGCACTATGGGACTCAACTGCTGTGGTCATAAGTCCCCTAGAACTTAGAACTACTTAAACCTAACTAACCTAAGGACATCACACACATCCATGCCCGAGGCAGGATTCGAACCTGCGACCGTAGTGGTCGTGCGGTTCCAGACTGTAGCGCCCTTAACCGCTCGGCCACTCCGGCCGGCTTCCTACTAAAGTCAACACTGCTCTCTGGTCAGAGACCTTGCATATCGCAGGCAGCGCATGAGCAATACATCGAAATTACATGTGCTCGGACCTCTTACAATATGTTGCATTTGAATATGTTTATGGTCAGCTGCCACTCCCTGCACAAAGCGTTGATTCTCTGCGGATCGTACTAAACTTTTCTACAATTTTCTAGAGTCGCGACTTCTCCGGTACAACAGCATCATCTACGGAAAGCCTCTTGGAAAGTGCGATGCTTTCTAATAGGCCATTCATATCTATTGTGAAAAGTAATGGTCCTGTAACACTGCCCTGGGGCACGCCTGAGATTACTATTACGCCTGAAGACTTCTCTCCGTTTAGAATGACATGTTAGATTAACGGCAACAAAGAAGAGATTAGGTCGTATACCGACGCATAGATAGATATTTTCACGCCGCTCTATACACGAACAGAAAAGCAAAGAAAGTCGCAAACAGAGGTACACTCCATCAACCATCGTATTGTCTGCAGGACACAACGAATGTATAAGGAACAGTTTTACATATCGTCCATAACAGTGAAAGGTCTCTGTTGGATTCCTTTCATGTTAATTTCTTAAATATGTTGTCATTTACGGCATAAATTCCTCTTCTAAATTTACTGTGGTGTTTCTATCTGGGAGGAGAATGAGCAGTGAAACGTGTTACTTTTACACATAAACAACAACGATCTGTCACACTACTACACTTTAAAACACAGTTTATATGTAATTCATGTCACACAGTCTCATACGGAACCTACATCCGCTTTCTTTTATATACTGTATATGATAAGATACTGTAATCCCCCTTTCCTTCTGTGTGAGAGGATGAATGAGCAAATGTATTTCTAGTTGCATGCTGGAAGGTAGCAGACAAGCCTGTCTGCTAGAGAACAGTAGGACCAACGTCGGAACAGGTAGCTACGCTTTCTAAAAGCAAAGAGATTTCTATCCTTAGTATGATCGTGTCCGTCCCTTGTCATGTTCGTATAGGAAGCTGCCTCTCTGGTCACTTCCGTTTTGTATACGGAAGCACGCTCGGTAGCGGCCCAGGTCAGTCTGTCCGCGGCGAGCGTCTGAAGTGGTAAGATCTCCGGCTAAGCGCGTGTCTGCTAAGTCCATAGGACAATGGATTTCTTAAGATCAGCCTAACTGAAAATTTAATCACCTTTATTTCAGGTTTAGCTCTAAAATATCTAATGTTATCTTAAATTGCAAGGCAGTGTAATTCGAGTGTGAAGTTCAGAATATATTCCGGTAGTTGCTTTGTCACTACTTTGTGAGTAAAGTGGAACCACGTGTTGATCAGTAACTCTAACTAAGATCATCAATCTTAAATGCGTGAAATTATAACGTCTCGTCTTGACAATATTTTTCAATATAGCAACTTTTCTTTATGTTCAACCCACGTGGGGTGTACTTTGTGAGACCAGTACCACGTGATTATACAATTGTTTGACCCATCAGGTTAATAGTAAGACGATAGTAACCAGTTCGAGGTTTTTCTTTTGTAAATTGCTTTTCGATCTAATTTATTTTAATTATCAAAATTATTGTGGAGTTACACTCTTTGTGTAAACCAAGGTGACCACGTGAAGCATGTGGTGTAATCATCAGAGTATCCCTCAGCTATTATTTTCGGGAAGATTTCACAGATAGTTAGTATGAATTTATTATACCAGTGTGTGGTAATTACATGACGAACAGGATTGCGCTACGAACGTAACTTCTTTGGGTGAAAATTGAATCGGTTGGTAGTGGTTAATTTCCTCTTGCGTATGTTTCAACGTTCTTCATGTGTTATTTTATGAATGCAGTGTTGTATGCAGTCTCCCAATCTTAGCTCCATATTTGATGTGTCCTGTAAGATTACAAACTCACATTTTCACAATCCTAAATAAGGCACCAGTTCAGTTATGAATCAAGTGTAATATGCTAAAATTTCAACGATCAATGTGAAAATAAATGTCCAAATATAAACTGATTTATTTCTTTTTATTTAAATTGTCTTTTAGTATATATCACCGGTTATCGTAAGATGAGTACTAAAAGATTATAATTAATGTTAGTCTGGTTGAAAGTTTGGTAAGCTAGACTGGACACCTGGTGAAACAGTTGCTCAGTAATGCAAGGTTAACTTCCCCAGACAGCTCACAGCTTTTTAACCCGCTTTTATTGTCTATCAGCACCGATTTAAGGACAAATTAAAGCAACAACATTACAACAGATACCTTAGATTTAAAAAAAATCGCCCGTATAAATTCATTTATCGACAATCCCTGATTTCTGAGCTGCACATGAACGTATATTTTACAAATCTTTCAGCTCATAATCTCAAAACAAATATTATAAAAATATTCTGTTTGCTCGGACGAACGTTTAAAAATTCGTTTTCCCTGCCGTGACAAATTGCAAATGACAACTGTAACGTGCTTTAAATAAGCGTAGTGAAAAAGTACTGGCCGCCCTTTAAAAGAGAGCACTGGTCGCTTGGGAGCGCTATAGGTGATGCAGGACTGATACCAGAAAGACCCAGATTTCACCATCAATAACATATGTCATGCTAGTGAAGGGGTGTGTGTATGTGCCAGCCAGTACCATGGGTTGGCGTAAAATATTGTCACAACAGAGCTATCGTGACTGAACGTACCCATAACCACACCGTGAATGGACCTGCCGATTTGTCGATATATCACCGTCGGCGATCAAACGTGTCTACAAGGAATGGGGTACCACTTGCAGCCATGAAGAACTGTACACTAAAAGTGGCTGTAAAATTTCGGAATCGACAGAGAACAGACACGATTGTCACGCCTTCTCAGCGACAATCGCTTTCAAACCCGACAGGAACGGCTCGCGTCAGTGAATTTTTCGATCAACATGGAGTGGGTTCTTCGCGAAAGGCCACTGCTGACAACCCAAAAGAAGGCTGCACCACTTGGGTGGACAAATACCGTAGACGGCTGGAGCCGTGTTGCGCGGTGCGACGTGTCGTATTTATTCACCTTTGCAAATGAAGTAATGCTTCCAGTACGCCGACGGCCCAGTGAGTTGCGTAACTTGCATTGTGTGGTGGATGTAGCTCCGGACTGCTGTTGTCTTGTGGTGTTTTCGAAGTTCTTTTTGAAACAATGATTCAGGCTGAAGCTTCGGTTAACACGAGCGAGGACGTTCCTTTCAACATTGTCAGAAATCAAATATTGCCCTTTCTTCCATATCTTCTGTGGACGCTCCCGTCTTCCAAGATGAGAATAACTGTGTTCACAGGGCTTTAAGCGTACGTTACCGGTCTCACGAATACCCATCCACACTATCGCACCTTGAATAGCCTGCTTTCTCACCCGTTTGATCTAGGATAGAAAATTTTTGGGACTATTTGGAGCAGCAACACACATCTCAAACACTGACATTTCTGTAGTACCTAACCATCAATGTTTTCATCTGTATACAGTCCGCCCCCGGTAACTGAATGGTTAGCGAGACAGAATGTCAATCATAAGAGCCCGGATTCGATTCCCGGCTGGGTGGGGGATTTTCTCCGTTCAGGGACTGGTTGTTGTGTTGTCCTAATCATCATCATCATCATCTCATCCCCATCGACCGTCAAGTCGCCGAACTGGAGTCAAATCGAAAGACTTGAACGCGGCGGTCTACCCGACGGGAGGCACTAATCACACGATATTTTATTTATCTGTATACAGACTGGTCAGAAACAGACCGAAAAGCTTGTATTGGTGATATAGAGTACGTTGTGCTGAAAAATTATGTTAAGAAAAAGTTGGTTATGTGGCATAGTTTCCGAGTTAATCAGAGTCGAACTTAACGAAATGGGCTGTTGTCCGTGCATATTCAAGCCGCCTGTCAGATACGATAATGTCAGTTCTCTTACCGTAAAATGTAGAGTAGCTATACTGTTCAACATTTGGCTCGGTTTCGATTCGTTCTGTCACCCCATGTCCAATTTTTTAACCGCTCTCTTGTTAGGTTTTAGAAAGAGTTAGGCGACACCCACTCAGTCGCTCGGAGTGGTCGCGCGGTTTGAGGCGTCATGTCACGGACTTCGCGGCCTCTCCCGCTGGTCGTGGTCGTGCAGTAGCGTTCTCGCTTCCCGCGCCCGGGTTCCCGGGTTCGATTCCCGGCGGGGTCAGGGATTTTCTCTGCCTCGTGATGACTCGGTGTTGTGTGATGTCCTTAGGTTAGTTAGGTTTAAGTAGTTCTAAGTTCTAGGGGACTGATGACCATAGATGTTTAGTCCCATAGTGCTCAGAGCCATTTAAAACCATTTCTCCAGCTGGAGGTTCGAGTCTTCCCTCGGGCATGCGCGTGTGTGTTGTTTTTAGCGTAAGTTACTTTAAGTTAGTTTGACTAGTGTGTAAGCCTAGGGACCGATGACCTAAGCAGTTTGCTCCCTTACGAATTTACACATATTTGCGCGCGCAACGGCCTAATTGGCTAACTTGAAGGTTAATTATCTCGAGAACTGCGCAACTTATCGAACCTTTTCCTTAACACCTATTTCTCAGCACAACCTACACTCTTACGTGCTATTCAGACTATTTCTGGCCACTTACAAGGGAACCTCCCCATCGCACCCCCCTCAGATTTAGTTATAAGTTGGCACAGTGGATAGGCCTTGATAAACTGAACACAGATCAATCGAGAAAACAGGAAGAAGTTGTGTGGAACTACCAAAAAAATAAACAAAATATACAAACTGAGTAGTCCATTTGCAAGATATGCAACATGTAGAATGTGGGCTCAGGAGCGCCGTGGTCTCGTGGTTAGCGTGAGCAGCTGCGGAACGAGAGGTCCTTGGTTCAAGTCTTCCTTCGAGTGAAAAATTTTCTTTCTTTATTTTCGCAAAGTTATGATCTGTCCGTTCGTTCATTGACGTCTCTGTTCACTGTAATAAGTTTAGTGTCTGTGTTCTGCGACCGCACCGCAAAACCGTGCGATTAGTAGACGGAAGGACGTGCCTCTCCAATGGGAACCGAAAACATATTGCCCACGAAATACATCTCACATATTTAATGCACTCTCATCCAAAGTAGCGAACAGTCAACTGCCAGCCAGGGAGCCTCGTTAGCAGGAATACTCTCTCTTACGTGCGCTGTAGTCGACTGACGTCGCGTGATTCGATGTGTGTTTACGTGTAGCGTCCCCATACTACGGCGCAGTTACCCCGCATCGGACGGACGGAGGGGCAGATAATAATTGTCTGAAAATAAAGAAAGAAAATTTTTCACTCGAGAGAAGACTTGAACCAAGGACCTCTTATTCCGCAGCTGCTCACGCTAACCACGAGACCACAGCGCTCCTGGGCCCACCTTCTGCTTCATGTTGCATATCTTGCAAATGGACCACACAGTTTGTATATTTTGTTTATTTTTTTTATAGTTCCACACAACTTCTTCCTGTTTTCTCGATTGATTTGTGTTCAGTTTTTCCAATGGGGAGGTTCCCTTGTTAGTATGGCATAACTGTAGAATGTTCTGGGCTATCTTATACATCAAACTGGGTCCATTATCATGCTTGGTGTGTTTGTTACGCGGTATCAGCTTGATGTCTGCTCGGCGGAGTGGGCTGAGTTTTGTGTGTGTATATTTGTTCCTCGAGGGGAAGAGGTCATAAAATTTCTTCAGTGTACACTCAGAAAGAATTAAAAAAACTCAGATCCGGAAAAGTATAGAAACGATGTACACTAAACAGCAAAGGTATCATTTCTGCATGATTTTCATGACAGATGCGTCTTATTGCACACGAAAAAAACCGTAGAAACCCTGAGAACTAATGCTGTTGCAGTCGTACCTTGAGTACGTGGACATCAGTAGATCTAGATGGAATCAAAGGACCAGAGCGTTTGCAGGGAAATCAGGAACACGCATAGCGCTCGCTGCACTAAGTGCGGAATCCTGTACACTATACAGGAGGCAGAATAACGCCTCCAGCGCATCAACATTAGAATCCCGCAACGTAGCGCTCTCTGTCGTTCCGTCAGGACTTTATAGAGTTATGTATTAAGCGACCATTTATATCAGTCCATGCAAGGAAAACGAAAACGTATCCCAAGATGATTAAACCAGCTATAAAACTATATGGCAGCATCTGTAGGCATTTCATGTAGGTGTAAGTAACACTCAGGACAGGTTGTCAGTAGGCAAAAACTTTTAAACGAGATTTTGGTGTTGATTGTGACCTGTGCGTCTATAGTGATATACCATTTTCGAACACTGGGAGCCAAGGAAAATGTATCTCATACTATAGCATAAATTTTAATCTACACTTGTTTATCATACGCTCCGATTGCTTCAAATGGTTCAAATGGCTCTGAACACTATGGGACTTAACATCTGTGGTCATCAGTCCCCTAGAACTTATAACTACTTAAAACTAACTAACCTAAGAACATCACACACATCCATGCCCGAGGTAGGATTCGAACCTTCGACCGTAGCAGTCGCGCGGTTCCGGAATGAGCGCCTAGAACCGCTAGACCACCGCGGCCGGCCATACGCTCCGAGATTGTGTCGTTGTTCAGGTAACAGTTTCCTCTAATGTATAATAACCAATTGACTAAAGGTATATTTTCAGACATCTTCGGAATTTTACGAGTGTTGTGCATAACAGTTGCGCCGTATAGTTGCGTGTTCTACAAATTTGAGCAGCAATATCTTTTGTGTTAGCAGAAGAGCCAACACCGTGTTACGAGTGGAGGCCGAAATGCCGAAATGCAAGCGCTTTAGCTCACGCAGGCTGGCGCGAGGAGGGAAGAACTATACTGATATGAGGTCTGGAACATGACAAGGAATGAGAATTGAGAAAGCGGACGTAATTTGATACTTAACTTTAATCCATTAATGATGAACGTCGATCTTGACAGTAAATGATTCACAATATGATCTGTTCAGAATACAATCTGGAAGATAGTAATTATAGTAACTGAATATGGCGCCTTGCTTGGTCGTAGCAAATAACGTAGCTGTAGGCTATGCTAAACTGTCACCTCTGCAAATGAGAGCCTATGTAGGCAGTAAACCATCGCTAGCAAAGTCGGCTGTACAACTGGGACGAGTGCTAGGGAGTCTCTCTAGACTAGACCTGCCGTGTGGCGGCGCTCGGTCTGCAATCACTGGTAGTGGCGACACGCGGGTCCGACGTATAATAACGGACCGCGGCCGTTTTAAAGGCTACCACCTAGCGAGTGTGGTGTCTGGCGGCGACACCACAATATCTAGTTCGGAATATCGTTTCTCCTTAATAACAGTTAGTGTAGTATTTCCACCTTTTCCGCTCGTTGACCAGTTTGTTCTCAAGAAATGTTTAAAAGAGTATTATCGCGATGTAAATACATAGCTCACGAAGACGACTCCTGTAGCGTAAGACTTTCCTTTTTAACAGCTGTGTCTACTGTCTGAAATTGTTGTGAACTCCTGCAATCTTTTAGTTTGTTGCCCGAGTTCTTTCGTAAGCATAACCCCAAAAAATCCAAATTACGTGACTAAAAGATCTAACCAGTTTCAAGGAAACAGTAAATTTTATTAGAGGTTTTGTTGTAACAAGAAACTACTTTCTTCTGTGTTAATCCCTTCATTTCTTACTGACAGCTTCTAATCCTTGTAGCAAAACTCTTGTATGCGTAGGTAAAACACAGTTTGCCGGCCGTTGTGGCCGAGCGGTTCTAGGCGCTTCAGTCTGGAGCCGCGTGACTGCTATGGTCGCAGGTTCGAATCCTGCCTCGGGCATGGATGTGTGTGATGTCCTTAGGCTAGTTAGGTTGAAGTAGCTCTAAGTTCTATGGGACTGATGACCTCAGATGTTGAGTCCCTTACTGCTGAGAGCCATTTGAACCATTTTTTATAACACAGTTTATGATCACTCGGACTAATAATCACGCAGATATAGGTGGAACAAACAGGGAGATACTGTGGACGATGACAGCAGATATCACGAATTAAAAGACTAGCTAGAAGCAATGTCCTGACCGTCGTAAATGTAGGCAAATCAGTTCACAGACCGCTTCGAATCGAGAAAAGTATACATAGGCTAGAGATATCTCTCTGCTATCAGCGTTGCATACCAAATGCTTCAGAGAATTACGATGAAATGAGGGACAAGTGGAAACCCGCAGCATTTAGTGGTACTTTCGTGTCCGTGGCCACGACAACAGCCCCATCCCCAGAAGCGAGATGCAACCACGCTGCAAACCCTTATTATGTCTAACTAGAGTTCTACACTTCAATAGTTATGGTGCTCTACATAAATGAGTAGGATTACCGGGAGCGTTGGTAGCACTGGCAGGGAAAGAAACGCAAATGAATGTGTAAGAGTGGACCTTTGAGCAGACGACTGCTCTTTGTTTCTTCCGCTTGTTTGGTTTGTTTTTCACGCAGTCACAACCGTCCATCCTTCATTGTCAGTCCAATGTATATTGTATATCCTTACAGAATATATACAGCATGTTAAAAATAAGAAATTTTGCTTGATCGCGCAACTTTTGCACTTTTATGTAACGAAAGGAAATATGTTTGATTCAATAACAGGTTACATAGACAAAAATTATGTATATTGTACTCAATAGCACGTTCGTCATCAAGATGGAGGGCAGGAGATTCCTGTTGTTGCTGTTGTTCATAAATATGAAAGTTGTTTATGAATAACAAACATTTTTATGTAAGTTCGATGAAGTATTGAACGAATGTTTGATACATTCTAGTGTTTTTCTTTTATTGTAACTTTGTGTAGGAAAAATTGTGTTTTATAACGCTACATGATAAATCTTTATTTTTTTTCCCACAATATCTGTCTGTTTCACGTAAAAAGTCTACAACTTTCGATTAAAACCTGAATTAAACATAAAAATTATCAATTTGGTAACAATACCGTCTATTTGTAAGTAAAAGACAGTATGATAACCATGTAGAACAGAAATATTCTCACTCAGTTACTTGACTTTTCACCATTCCCGGAATTTAGGGAAGTGTAGTAAGATACTGATCATATAGCACGCTGATCAGTCAGAACTTCGTGAACACCGACCAACTATCGATACAAACTCCTTCAGGCATTAGCACCGTCACTTGGCGAGAAATTTCCGCTGGCCAGGCACACGCACAGTGCATGTGGATCAGCGAGCGTGCTGTCTTTGTTAGAGTTGGGAAGGAGCGCGATCTATCAATGTTTGACCTAGGGCGGGTTTTGATGGCCCGGAGGCTCGACATGAGCATTTGGAAATTGCGCACCTTGTCGGGGGTTCGAAAAGTGCTGTGTTGTTTGTCTTCAGCAAGTGGCGAAACGAAGGTGAAACCACGCCCTGGGCGGCCATCCCTTAATCCAGCTGTTAGACGTCGTACGCTGTGCTCACTGCTAAAACATCACAGGCTGCGAACTGTGGCGGAAATAACATCAGACTTTGATCCTGGGGAGAGTACAAGTGTCTGAACACACAGTGCACCGAACACTCTGAACGATTGGCCTCCGCAGCCGCCGACTCATGTGTGTGCCAATATTAACATAAGTATATCGGCAGCTACGACTAAAATGACCACATGACCACCGGAACAGGACGTTGGTGCAGTGGCAGAGCGTTGCATGATCTGATGAATCCCGAAACCTTCTTCTTCATGCCGGGGGGAGGGGGGGGGGGGGACACGAATCCTTTGTCTTCCAGGGGAACAGCCCCTGGACACCTATACTGGGGTACAGAGACAAGCTGGCGCTGGCTCCATTATCCTCTGGGGAAGGTTCATGTGGGCATCTATGGGTCCAGTAGAGCTCGTGCAAGGCACCATGACAGGCATGACGTATCGTCCACTGTTTGCAGCTCAGGTATATCCCTTCATGACGACCCTGTTTCCAAGGACAGCAGCAGTTTTCAGCAAGATAATGCACCATGTCTCAAGGTCAGGAGTGAGATGCAGTGGTTCGAGGAACACAGTGGTGGGTCCCAGTAGATGACGTGCTGGCCCCTCAACTCTCCAGATGTGAACTACATCGAACACATCTGAGATGTGATTGAATGTGGCATCATGGCTGTTGACCGCCCTCCCCAGAACTTGGGAATTAGTTGATTTGTGTGTCCGATCACCGAAGTTAAGCGATGGAGGGCTGGGATAGCACTTTGATAGGAGACAAATCAGTCTGCCGAGCGTTGTGGGCAAGCGGGATGCACTCAGACCTTTTGAGGCAAACTGAGGAGCTACTTGATTGAGAAGTAACGGCTCCGGTCTCGTGAACTGACATAGGCCGAGAGAGCGGTTTGCTGACCGCATGCTACTCCATATCCGTATCCAGTGACGCCTGTGGGCTGAGGATGCCACGGCAGCCGGTCGGTACCTTTGGGCCTTCCAAGGCCTGTTCGGATGGCGTTTAGTTTAGTTTACTATCTGACGTGTGTGCGCATATGTGATGCAAACTCTCTCCAGCGGCCTGCCAAACCAGCAGAGAGTGTCATCACTTCTGTCGTTATGGTGTTCATTTTTGGAACAGAACCTACGACCAGCATAGAGACAGAAGTTATGACACTTTCTGTAGGACCTGACCACCATTTTGCAGCACAACGCTCATGTACGCACAGTGCAAGCTGTTACTGATTTGCTTGACTGATGGGGCTGCTAAGTGCTATACCACATACTGCACTCCCCTGACTTAAGCCCTTGTGAGTTCAACTCGATTTTTCAACTGAAGGAAATTCTTCACGGTATTCGCTTCAGAACTGCTACATATTCGTCGGGCAATAGACCGCACCGCTCGAACTGTCAACACAACAGGCACTGCTAAGAGTATCCTACGACTTCCACATCGCTCGCAACGGGTTATACACAATGCTGGTGACTACTTTGAAGGTCAGTAAAAATTTTAACACGCATCTATTTTGTACGAGCTGTAAATGTATAGTCGCCTATATTAAAGTTCCAACCCTCGCACTTTGTTCGTACTTTCTTATTTCACTTTCACTGACGCTCTATGATTTAAACGTGAAGAGCTTACAGGTCGGCTGGTTTTCCAGATCCCTCTCTCTTCCCTCACTGTAGGCGTATAATAGCCAGTACCCGACTCTGGCGCCGAGATCATTGACATACGCTGCTATAGTTACATTACAATGAGCCACCGGGGTAGAACAAGGACTTGCCTATCTTACAGTCATTCCCTTCCTTCAATTTGCCCAGTGATATCCCAGATACGTGGTGTAGGCTGCCGCCAGATAACCGAAGATACGAGGCCTGTTCAGAAAGTAAGCTCCGATCGATTGCCAAATTGAAACCACAGTGAACATCAGAAATGTTTTACTTGTAACAATTAGCTACCCCTTTCAGCTACTTCTCTACGTAGTCGCCGTTCTGACTTAGACTTTTGTCATAGCGTTGTACCAACTTTTCAATAGCCTCATCATAGAAGGCAGCCGCCAGTGCTTTCCGCCAATTCTCCACGCTGGCCTACACCTCGTTGTCTGTGTCAAAATGTTGTCTTCAAAGACAGCGGTTCATGTGACCAGAGATGAAACTCAGGGGGAGACAATTGCGGACTGTATTGTGGGTAATCTCACATTTCCATTTGAAAACGATGCAGGAGCATTTTCATTGCCCCTGCAGAATGCGGCTGAGAATTGTCTTGAAGAAGAAACAGCACGACAGTTATGTAATGTTAGCTGCATAGCTTCAGGCGAAATTTCTCACCAGGCCCTCGTACTTGGCGGCAGACACTATTTTCTAGACATCTTTACGCACTCACTGCGAGCTCAGAAATGAGAAGAGCGACGTGATGCTAACTGGGGTTATACTAGAGACACTACCCAACACATCTGTGCAAAGCTTTATCGGATTTTCATAGTCGTTTCCATTTCGCGACCGATCGGAGCTTACTTTCTGAACGCCCCTCGTATTTAGGGAAAGAGTTATCAGTATCCAACACTCAACGGCGCTGAAGAGGACCGCAACAAGCCGGTCGAAATCTCGGCAGTATTGTTCTTAGTGTATTATAATGATGCGGCATAGTACCCAAAATAACTTTATTCAAAAAATCACTGGTCCTGGGAGCCTACAAACGTATACGTTAGC
This sequence comes from Schistocerca nitens, assembly GCF_023898315.1. Classification (NCBI taxonomy): domain Eukaryota; kingdom Metazoa; phylum Arthropoda; class Insecta; order Orthoptera; family Acrididae; genus Schistocerca; species Schistocerca nitens. The sequence goes on along the minus strand of NC_064622.1, from coordinate 378,382,347 downwards.
AGCTTCAATGGTCGATCGGGATAGTCAGTTCGATTTCTAGTAGTGGAACAATTTGCTAATAAGGAGTCTGTTGCTATAAGGAAGATAGACATAACAAGGGATAGTCGAAAGACGTCCGTTATCACCTCGAAAAAAAGTGACTATGAACCCACCTCCACAATTGGGTCGTAAGTGTGAAATATGTTTTCCTGCTGTGGTAGACTTTGTGGAGACGAAAGTTTTATTTGTTAAGGAAAGATATACAACCTCGAATTTCTCTTCGTGGTCAACCTGTAAACGCCTGTCATGTTATAGTTTACTCATTCACGGAAAGAGTGAGAAGTCATAGGCTGCTTCGTCAGAGGAATGTGGGGGTGTCGCAAAATTTGATAGCCCAGCGAAGCAACATTTTCGACTGTGTCCTGAGCAGAAGATATCGACGTGTAGCTGTGGAGCAACCCTTTCGTTACGCTTCGCCGTGATACAACTCCCCAGGGCCGTCCGTTGTCGCCGAGCGGTTCTAGGATCTTCAGTCCGGAACCGCGCTGCTGCTACGGTCGCAGGTTCCAATCCTGCATCGCGCATGGATGTGTGTGATGTCCTTACGTTAGTTAGGTTTAAGTAGTTCAATGTCTAGAGGACTGATGGCGTCGGATGCTCAGTCCCTTAGTGCTTAGAGCCATTTGAAACCAAAAATATATTACTGATTTTGTATCTTTCGAGGTGGCTGCTAAATCTTTATCACTGACCCTCTTAGGCTCTCTAACATTTTATATCTTCCTCTTTTTCACCCACAGTCCCATCGACGAGGATACAACGCCTGGTAAATCGATACATGAGCGAGGTAAAAAAAAAAATGGTGAGATGACCAATAAATGCGTACTAGCGGAAAAATTCTCCCATCAGAGCGCAAAAAGTCAAATATGTTATTGTTAAGAAGACTGACTGAAAAGTGGCGTAACAGGTGCCTCATTCTTCCTTCCTCAGCACCTTTAAGAAATTTCGCTAAATTTTTGGCATGTAATCATATACGCCCTCTTTCAGACATGAAACTTCCGTCGCACTTCCACAAGCTCCCCTAACTGTAACTCACTCACACCCACTAAAACATCGCTGTTCGTCGCTCAAACCTATCCATTCACACTTGCCATTTTTCACTCACTCATTCAAACGAACTCATTTTTATTATCTCATTGTGTCTCTCTTAACAGTTACTCTCTCCTGCCTCACTCTTTCCTTCGCTCTTTCCTACTGTTGCGGTGTCCTGTCACTTTTTCTCTCTTGCTCTCTCTTACTGCTACTATCTCTTTCATTTCTTCCCACTGCTGCTATCTCTTCTCGCCATCCGTCTCTTCCTTCCTCGTTGTCATTTGATATACTACCTCTCATCCACTTTCTCTCACCCACTTTCACATTGTCTTTTTCCTCATTCCTCTCCCACCGTCACAGTCCGCCTGCCTAGGTGAGTGATAACATATTTGCCTACCATTCAGTGGGCCCTGGTTGGATTCCAGGTCGGGTTCCAGATGTTCCCCGCTCGTAGACTGGCTGTTCTGTTGTTCTCATCTTCACTTCTTCATCACCGACGTGCAAATCGCCCAGTGTGGCCTCACCTGAAATAAGACATCTACCCGATGGCCGCATTTACCCGATGGGGCTCGACTGCCAGCAATGGCGCAGGATCATTTCATTTCGCACTGTCACTGTCTCCTTCCCTCTTTTCCTAACACTGACCATTCACCATCAACTATTTTACACTTTCGATTGTCCGTCTCTTTCTCTCACACTGAATTTGTCTGCTTCGGTCTTCGTATACCACAACACTGTGTACTGTCTTCCAGTATTTATTACTTATCCATATCTTTCCTTCAGCCATTGCCTCCTTCTCTCTAGGAAAAATAGAGTGTGATCCATCTATTCTAGCTTATTTGATCTTAAGACGTCCAAAGTCCTTTAAATTATGATCACTATCTCTCCTCTGGATCCCTACCTCTACCCATTCGACTCATGTTTATCTTTCTTTCACGTCATCAGACAAGTCCGCCTCATAATAGAGGCCTTCAATGTACTCTTCCCACCCACCCGCTTTCTCCTCTGTGTTTGGCAGAATAATCACATTTTCCGTTTAAATGTTACCACTGCAGCCTTTTATTTCACCGAAGGCAGTTTTGACTTTTCTATACGCTGAGTCACTGCTCCTCACATTTATTTCTTTATTAACTTGTTCACATTTTCCATGCAGTCATTTCGCCTTAGTTCATCCGCACTGCCTAATCATTTCATTCGTAAGTGACTTGTACTTCTCTATTCGTGAAATCCGTGAACATTTTTGTACTTCCCTTTTTGATCGATCCATTACTTCTCGCTTACCTTCCTTGTACTATGTTTTTCTCTCCAGTTTCTGTGACTGCCCGTTGTAGTGAGGTCGAGTCCTCTTCAACTAAACTGCCCACACCACTATCCATTATTATAGCACCTATAGCCTCACAGAACTTCAGTCGTCTGTTCATGCCTGAGTACTTCCGTATTCCACTTCTCTGCGCAATGATTCTTTTTGACTAGTATCTTAGTCCTCGCCGGCCTCTGTGGCCGAGTGGTTCTAGGCGCTTCAGTCCGGAGCCGAGCCGCTGCTGCGGTCGCAGGTTCGAATCCTGCCTCGGGAATGAATGTGTATGATCTTCTTAGGTTAGTTAGGTTTAAGTTGTTCTAAGTCTAGCGTGCTGGTGACCTCAGATGTTAAGTCCCATAGTGCTTAGAGCCATTTGAACCATCTTAATCCTCACTTCTCTTAGCCATCAGTAAAATGTGATCTAAGTCTATATCTGCTTATGGGCACGACTTAGAATTCCGTATCTTATTTCGGAATATCTAGGTGAGTGGAATTTTCCGTATTTCCCAGCCTTTTCCAAGTATTCCTCCTCGTCTTGCTTTTCTTGAACAGAGTATTCGTTATTACTAGCTTAAATTTGTTGCAGGACTCAATCTTTCTCGTTTCTCATTCCTGTTATCCAGCCCATATTCTCCCATAGCCACCTCTATTACTCATTTCCCTCCAAACACGTCTCTGTTTTTATCTTCTTTTATGTACCGAATTATCCGTTCAATATCGTCGTATACTTTCTCTATCGCCTCATGTTCTGGCTCCGACCTCGAATGTATACCTGATCTAAGGAGGTTGCTGTTGGTTTGCTATTGAGTATGTCGGAAACAACCCTATCACTGAATTGTTCACTGTAACTCATTCTTTGTCGCACCTCCCATTCATAATGAATCCCACTGCTACTGTATCAATTTATCTGTTGCTGTTGATTTTACACTATACTCGTGTGACCAGAAATCTTTGTCTTCTTCCCATTTCACTACTCTGATTCGCACTATACTGTATAGAGCCTGTGCAATAACTTTTTCATATTTGATAGCCGCTCTACCACGTTCAAACTTATGAAATTCCACGCCTCGACTAATAGAACGTTGTTCTTTCGTTGGTTATTCGCTTTTTTTATCAGGGTCACCTCCCCCATGGCAGCCTGCTCCTGCATATCGAAATGGGGGCTAGTCCGGTATCTTTTGTTAATGGAGAGACCATCGTAATACTTTTTCTCTACTATAGAAAACTTGTCTTGTCGATATACATTATGTGTCTTAATGTAGTTACTTCCATCGCCTTCTACATCCTCATGGTATTTATCATTGCTGATTCTTCTGCATTTTAGGAGCAGTTTCGCACCCCCAAGTGCAAGAGAGTGTTTCGTAGAACGAATTTTACTTCTTAAGACGGGAGTCGTTGGACGCCATTGCTGAAGTTTTTCGTTCCGTATTCAAGCAGTGGCGAGGTTCGAACCCAGTACCTAGTAAGTTTTGATTAGTAATCAATGGTGCTACACCTACCTTATTGCCCGCGAAAGGCACGCATTACTCACATCGAATTTAGGGCATTGTATCGCCATTTTCAATCAATGTTGCTGTTAGTGTGAGTTTTCACAATGATTACTATAACAAAATATTACTTGAAATATTAGATTCATGAAAACCGAGCAGTGTAGCACTGTTTCGTTTGAGTTGGTCAGATGTATATAAAGTTAAAATTCTTGTTGTAACAATTTATTGTATCTGTACTTTGGACGCGTGACCTTATCGCTAGAAGTGTAATTAATTACTGCCTCATCAGCGTGCCCTTTCTAAGACTTTCGTTTATCTTCTCGGATGGAAGTTTGCCTCATACAGGCGCAGGCAATGTTTCAGCAACTTCGTACTTTAAGTGCTCTCCTGTAGAAGAATACTTAATTTGTTTCAAATCAAGCCAGGATTTACATCCCTTTATAAATGACCAAAACTTAGAACTACTAGACTTTCTTTCCCGCTTCTCTCATTAAAAGAAGAAAATGGGTTGGCAACTTCTGCAGTTGCGCTCACAGACAGAAGTGAGTTTTAGTTTCTCGAAAAGAAGTAGCTCCAATTAATTATTTTAAGAAGGCTGGGTGTATGTGATTCTGTTAATTACTCTAAGTTTTAATTCGTTTGATATCTTAACAATTGTGGGGTATTAGCACTCAGAAGTCTTAAATAATACAGGCTAACATTTCGCAAAAGAAATTGTTTCTGTGGTAGAAGATGTTTCTGGCTTGCGAAATATTGATTGTAAGGTGAGGATTAAAGCTCTAAAACTAACATTAGAAACTACAGGAAAAAGGAGTGACAGACTATGGTTTAACGGGAATCGATTGCTGTATTTTCTAAGTCATTTATTGTTTGTTGCACCTCAATAACAATCCATTAGTGGGAATAATATCAAGAGCACTGTCGTTTGGAAGCCGTATTAATTTTTTTTTTTTTTTTTTTTTTTTTTTTTTTTTTTTTTTTTTGTCATCAGTCTACTGACTGGTTTGATGCGGCCCGCCACGAATTCCTTTCCTGTGCTAACCTCTTCATCTCAGAGTAGCACTTGCAACCTACGTCCTCAATTATTTGCTTGATGTATTCCAATCTCTGTCTTCCTCTACAGTTTTTGCCCTCTACAGCTCCCATCTAGTACCATGGAAGTCATTCCCTCATGTCTTAGCAGATGTCCTATCATCCTGTCCCTTCTCCTTATCAGTGTTTTCCACATATTCCTTTCCTCTCCGATTCTGCGTAGAACCTCCTCATTCCTTACCTTATCAGTCCACCTAATTTTCAACATTCGTCTATAGCACCACATCACAAATACTTCGATTCTCTTCTGTTCCGGTTTTCCCACAGTCCATGTTTCACTACCATACAATGCTGTACTCCAGACGTACATCCTCAGAAATTTCTTCCTCAAATTAAGGCCGGTATTTGATATTAGTAGACTTCTCTTGGCCAGAAATGCCTTTTTTGCCATAGCGAGTCTGCTTTTGATGTCCTCCTTGCTCCGTCCGTCATTGGTTATTTTACTGTCTAGGTAGCAGAATTCCTTAACTTCATTGACTTCGTGACCATCAATCGTGATGTTAAGTTTCTCGCTGTTCTCATTTCTACTACTTCTCATTACCTTCGTCTTTCTCCGATTTACTCTCAAACCATACTGTGTACTCATTAGACTGTTCATTCCGTTCAGCAGATTATTTAATTCTTCTTCACTTTCACTCAGGATAGCAATGTCATCAGCGAATCGTATCATTGATATCCTTTCACCTTGTATTTTAATTCCACTCCTGAACCTTTCTTTTATTCCCATCATTGCTTCTTCGATGTACAGATTGAAGAGTCGGGGCGAAAGGCTACAGCCTTGTCTTACACCCTTCTTAATACGAGCACTTCGTTCTTGATCGTCCACTCTTATTATTCCCTCTTGGTTGTACATATTGTATATGACCCGTCTCTCCCTATAGCTTACCCCTACTTTTTTCAGAATCTCGAACAGCTTGCACCATTTTATATTGTCGAACGCTTTTTCCAGGTCGACAAATCCTATGAAAGTGTCTTGATTTTTCTTTAGCCTTGCTTCCATTATTAGCCGTAACGTCAGAATTGCCTCTCTCGTCCCTTTACTTTTCCTAAAGCCAAACTGATCCTCACCTAGCGCATTCTCAATTTTCTTTTCCATTCTTCTGTATATTATTCTTGTAAGCAGCTTCGATGCATGAGCTGTTAAGCTGATTGTGCGATAATTCTCGCACTTGTCAGCTCTTGCCGTCTTCGGAATTGTGTGGATGATGCTTTTCCGAAAGTCAGATGGTATGTCGCCAGACTCATATATTCTACACACCAACGTGAATAGTCGTTTTGTTGCCACTTCCCCCAATGATTTTAGAAATTCTGATGGAATGTTATCTATCCCTTCTGCCTTATTTGACCGTAAGTCCTCCAAAGCTCTTTTAAATTCCGATTCTAATACTGGATACCCTATCTCTTCTAAATCGACTCCTGTTTCTTCTTCTATCACATCAGACAAATCTTCACCCTCATAAAGGCTTTCAATGTATTCTTTCCACCTATCTGCTCTCTCCTCTGCATTTAACAGTGGAATTGCCGTTGCACTCTTAATGTTACCACCGTTGCTTTTAATGTCACCAAAGGTTGTTTTGACTTTCCTGTATGCTGAGTCTGTCCTTCCGACAATCATATCTTTTTCGATGTCTTCACATTTTTCCTGCAGCCATTTCGTCTTAGCTTCCCTGCACTTCCTATTTATTTCATTCCTCAGCGACTTGTATTTCTGTATTCCTGATTTTCCCGGAACATGCTTGTACTTCCTCCTTTCATCAATCAACTGAAGTATTTCTTCTGTTACCCATGGTTTCTTCGCAGCTACCTTCTTTGTACCTATGTTTTCCTTCCCAACTTCTGTGATCGCCCTTTTTAGAGACGTCCATTCCTCTTCAACTGTACTTCCTACTGCGTTAATCCTTATTTCTGTGTCTATAGCGTTAGAGAACTTCAATCGTATCTCGTCATTCCTTAGTACTTCCGTATCCCACTTCTTTGCGTATTGATTCTTCCTGACTAATGTCTTGACCTTCAGCCTACTATTCATCACTACTACATTGTGATCTCAGTCTATATCTGCTCCTGGGTACGCCTTACTATCCAGTATCTGATTTCGGAATCTCTGTCTGACCATGATGTAATCTAATTGAAATCTTCCCGTATCTCCCGGCCTTTTCCAAGTATACCTCCTCCTCTTGTGATTCTTGAACAGGGTATTCGCTATTACTAGCTGAAACTTGTTACAGAACTCAATTAGTCTTTCTCCTCTTTCATTCCTCGTCCCAAGCCCATATTCTCCTGTAACCTTTTCGTCTACTCCTTCCCTACAACTGCATTCCAGTCGCCCATGACTATTAGATTTTCGTCCCCATTTACATACTGCATTACCCTTTCAATACCCTCATACACTTTCTCTATCTGTTCATCTTCAGCTTGCGACGTCGGCATGTATACCTGAACTATCGTTGTCGGTGTTGGTCTGCTGTCGATTCTGATTAGAGCAACCCGGTTACTGAACTGTTCACAGAAACACACCCTCTGCCCTACCTTCCTATTCATAACGAATCCTACACCTGTTATACCATTTTCTGCTGCTGTTGATATTACCCGATACTCATCTGACCAGAAATCCTTGTCTTCCTACCACTTCACTTCACTGACCCCTACTATATCTAGATTGAGCCTTTGCATTTCCCTTTTCAGATTTTCTAGTTTTCCTACCACGTTCAAGCTTCTTACATTCCACGCCCCGATTCGTAGAACGTTATCCTTTCGTTGACTATTCAATCGTTTTCTCATGGTAACTCCCCTTTGGCAGTCCCCTCCCGGAGATCCGAATGGGGGACTATTCCGGAAACTTTTGCCAATGGAGAGATCATCATGATACTTCTTCAATTACAGGCCACATGTCCTGTGGATACACGTTACGTGTCTTTAATGCAGTGGTTTCCATTGCCTTGTGGATCCTCATGTCGTTGATCATTGCTGATTCTTCTTGCCTTTAGGGGCAATTTCCCACCCGTAGGACAAGAGAATGCCCTGGACCTCTATCCGCTCCTCCGCCCTCTTTGACAAGGCCGTTGGCAGAATTAAGCTGACTTGTTATGCCGGAAGTCTTCGGCCGCCAATGCTGATTACTTATCAAAATTTAGGCAGTGGCGGGGATCGAACCCGGGACCGAAGACGTTCTGATTATGAATCAAAGACGCTACCCCTAGACCACGGGTTCACCTTTAACTTGCCACGAAAATCAGTTCAGAGGTCTGAGGAGGATATGGGATTATAACTTCCAGCTGAATCATACCTCGTAAAGCCCACAGACAGAGTTCAAATCAACCTTTGCGATGAAGGCACTTATTGTTACTTGTATATTTGTTACACCTTAAAATTATCTGTAAACTTGCTGGGCGTAACACATGTACATGTGTTCTCCTGTCAGGCCCTTGTTACAATGCTGTTCTCGTTTGACATACCTCTTGTAACAACGTATTCAGTATTAGCTGTTACCCACGACTGAAGTCTCATATCAGTAGATTCCTCGTGATTAATGAAGGTGGTAAATAAGCTACTGTATGTGAAACAACAATGGCGCCCCTCACGTGTTTGTCTGTTCCGGTAAGCATAGTTCGTGACGTGAACCTCACTTTCTCCCCTCCCAAGTTGTTCCATAGCACGCTGCATTTGCTCGCACGTAGTCACTGCCAAGCAGTGCGTATAAAGGAACATGGGCAGAAACGTGCATTTATGCATCGTGCTGTTGAAGGAGCTGTACGTTTTTCAATGTCTACATTATACAACAAATATTGTGGAAGTATGGACTGAAGACACTGATGATTGTATAACTGTTACATTCATTAATATGAATCGTATCAAATATCAACCGATAATCGTTATTTCACAAATATGATGAAGATCAAAAGTGAAAGAGAAAATAGCTTCTTCAAGGAGTGAATACTTGTTCCTAAATCTCGTAAAGTTCTTCAAATGTAAAATTATCTTCTTCTACACAGTTCAACAAGTACCCTGTATTCTCTCTCGTTGTTCAAGCTATCTCCACATCACAGTGAAATAGGTTCAGTCGGTAAGTCGTGTAGGTGTAACAGACAGAATTAATTTCGCATTTATAATACTCGTATGGATGAATGTTTCAGTGATATCTTGTTCTCTGCGAGACGATTTTGATGAAATAAAGGCTATCCGGTGCTCCAAGCTATCGTACAGTTACCTGCGAACACCCCTCATAAGACGTCTAGTAGTTCTGGAGAAGCGTGTTCAAACAAACAGATAGACAAACACGACTGTTTTACAGAGATATTGACAGCATATAAGGACTTACTTGTCATATTTAGGACATTTCATCTCTTGTGCTTAAATTCGAAGCTTCTGCAGTTTTCAATTTTTTATATTACCATACCTCATACCTCTATTTTGAGTGTGTTGGTGATGATTTTAGTATTCGACACATTCCGTTGGATGGCTCAAGATAATGTCGAAGGTCAAATCTCCCAGAGCTTATCACCTGTAATATTCCCACATCAGTTCTCCTCCCCCTGTACGTCAATCCGCTTATTATACTACAAGGTGTCAATTGGATTTCTGACTAGAAACGTTTCAGAGATACTACCCTTTTACTTTCGTCTGCCTCAAGCCGCTCTTCACCATCAGAGCAACAGGAAGTCTCTAAAATCTTCAGGCATAGCGACAAGTTGCTTCTTGGCTGTCACTTTACAGTAAATAAAATGGTTCAAATGGCTCTGAGCACTATGGAACTTAACATCTGAGGTTATCAGTCCCTTAGAACTTAGAACTACTTAAACCTAACTAAACTAAGAACGTCACACATATCCATGCCAGAGGCAGGATTCGAACCTGCGACTGTAGCGGTCGCGCGGTTCCAGACTGTGGCGCCTAGAACCGCTCGGCCACCCCAGCCAGATACAGTTAATACCTCATTTTTACTGTGGCAAGGACAAAAAGTTACTCAGTACTAGCAGCCAGCATGATAAATATCTCGTAATGCCACTTCTAGTCTTTATAAGGCCTTGGTTGTTCTAAGAAAGGGAACCATAAGTATCTCTAGAAACGCCATCCACAGCTGATATCCTACTATATTTGAGGGGATGTTGCTTGCAAATTTTCTCCCATTGTTGGAAAGAGCCGCAAACAGTTTCTATGAAATTAAGGTCGTCTGATTTAGCGGGTAATTCGAAGGCCGATACGCTGTATGAGTGTTCATCAAAGCATGTTCACTGAGAATGATGTATCGTCATTCTGGTTCACACTAACGGTACCCTGAATCAGTGTGCAAAAAGCATGATTCGAATACCACCTCCTGAATATCACATAACCATCTCCAGCCAGAACAACACACTCCACTTACCGCAGGTTAAATGTCTGAATGGGCCTTCGATGTTTCTGGTGCCTTGAATTATTCGTAACGAGACAAAATCACATCTTGTAAGACCATACGTCATGGGCCCAGTTAGTTGCCGTCGAATATCAGTATTGTTTGGCCCATTAAAATATAAAGCTTCAACATGCTATTGTGAGCACTGGGTTATCAGTTTCCAGATGAGTAGAGCAAGCAACTCCCTTCACAATGCTTGTTTCGAAACTGCACGAGATGGACCTACAATGGCCGATAGCAGCCAGCTTATTGGGGGGGCTGTAATCGATTGCAAACGAGAAAGTGTGATACTCATTCCTGGCGCCAGTTATTTAGGATATTTTAATAATATTCTTCGTATGCTGAGTTGCATTGATGTGACTGATATACAATTCATGTAGACATGCTTTATAGTCCGAGCAACTTCAGTTGGCCAACAAATTGGGCAACTTTAATCACGGTGTTGTCACAGTGAAACGCAAACACGATAGCTGTTATCCGCCAGCCTGTCATGTCTCCACATTGGCCCACTTTACAGAGGTAATTCCATACAACCAACCGGTAGAAACACGCCATTTCACTGTCATGTGTCGCATCTGCAGTGGATCGTTGAAAGTCCCTTGATACTCGTTCTGCGGTGCCACATACCGATACCATCCCAGAGATGTCGTTACGTTGATAACGAAATTGCAAGTTTCCGTTCGACGCGGCAGCGGCCGCGTGTGGTCGGGCGGACCCAATGGTGCGCATCCACTGAGCCACACCTCCAATGGCTCTGCACCACGAGCGCCCTCTTCCGCCACGATACTGGATGGCCGCAGCAGACACTCAGCCCACTCGTGTTCGGCGCCGCTTCAACCCCATAATTCGTGCTTAGTACAGCAGACTCCCCCATGTTGACATTGATTACCAGGACTCTCTTTCTTGCTGCAGCATTTGTAAAGAGTCTTCGTAAGCCTGGAGATATACAAGTTTGTTGTGTTGTCATGTTCGCTAATCATTGCTGCTCCTGTCCAGCTTTTCTACGACAGCTGGTGCATTATTCTGTAACGCGCTTCCCCTTACCGTTATGTAAAAAGCCGTAAACAACAAATTCTACACCACCTACACCCCTTCAGAGGAACCTGTGTTCTTTTTTAAGGAGACGACTATTATTTTTTCCGGTGAGCGTGTGTCCTGCACTTGATGTGTGTAAATTCAATACGTGTGTTCTGACTTGTCATTTGTATATACAGAGTGGTTATAATTAAACGTCGCTACTCCAAAGCGCCCTCATAAAAAGCGAGCTCTTATAGGACAATGAAACATTGTGAAATCATTTTTAAGGATATGCAGAACAGAAACAACAAATAAACCAGAGAAAGAAACAAATTTTAATTTCCACATGTGAGGATAACACTAGATACTTGCGTAACGTGTTTATCTTACAGGTTACAAACGTTGCTCAATGTGACGACCATCTGTACCGACGTCATAGGAAGTTTTTACCAATATCACTTCACAGTTGTTCACAGCAAGTGGAATGTAGTGTTGATGTGACACAGTTCGTGCACTGCTTGAAGGTCGCACACTGCTTCCAGCATTCACAGCCATGGCAACAGTAACTTCTTCAACAGTCTGTGGTGAGACTGGCTGTGGGCCTCTCCCAGACACAGTTTCCAAATTTCCAGTTAATTCGAACTTCCGAACCAACTTCTTTAACCCCAGTGCTGAAAGAGGACTTCGCGTATTTATTTAGTGCGTCGAATTTCACGAAGACCAGCTGCATAATTGGTGTTTGTTTGATACAAAAATTTTACCAGCAAAGTACTCCACATTTTGCTCAGACCCATATTGACTGTCTGCAACTACGCTGCAGACCCATAGAAACTGGTACACCTGCCTAAGATGGTGCACGCAGAAGTGCCGCAACACGACGTGGCATTGACTTGACTAGAGTCTGGAGTAGTATTGGAGGGAATTGACACCATGAATCCTGTCGGGCTGTCCATACATTCGTAACAGTGCTAGGGGGTGGAGACATCTTCTGAACAGAACGTTGCAAAGAATCCCAGGTATGTTCATTAATGTTCATGTCTTGGGAGTTTGGTGGGTACTGGAAGTGTTTACACTCAGGAGAGTGTTCCTGGAGCCACTCTGTAGCAATTCTGGACGTATGGAGTGTCGCACTGCGCTGCTGGAATTTCACAAACTGTCGAAATGCTCAATGGACATGAATGGATGCAGGTGATCAGGCAGGATACTTACGTACGTGTCACCTGTAAGAGTCGTATCTAGACGTATCAGGGGTCCCATATCACTCCAACTGCACGCTCCCCACACCATTACAGAGCCTCCACTAGTCTGAACAGTCCCCAGCTGATATGCAGGGTCCATTTATTCAAGAGGTCGTCTCCATACCCGTACACGTCCACGTCCACGTCCATCCTCTCGATACAATTTGAAACGAGTCTCGTCCGACCGGGCAACATGTTTCGAATGTCGGTGTTGACGGGCCCAGGCGAGGTGTAAAGCTTTGTGTACTGCAGTCATCAGGGGTACACGAGTGGGGCTTCGGGTCCGAAAGCCCATATCAATGATTATTCGTTGAATGGTTCGCACGCTGACGCATGTTGATGCCCCAGCATTGAAATCTGCAGCTGTTTGTGGAAAGGGAGGGCTTGTGTCACGTTGAACGATTCTCTTCAGTCGCCGTTGGTCCCGTTCTCGCAGGATATTTTTCCGGTCGCAGCGATGTAGGCGATTTGGCGTTTTACCGGATTCCTGACGTTCACGGTACATTAGTGAAATGGTCGTACGGGAAAATCCCCACTTCATCGATGCGTCGGAGGTACTTCGTCCCATCGTTTGTGTGCCGCCGTTCGAACTCACTTAAATTCTGATAACCTGCCGTTATAGCAGCAGTAACTGGTTTAACAACTGCGCCAGACACTTGTTGTCTTAAATAGGCATTGCCGACCGCAGTGCCGTATTGTGCCACTTTGCATATCTCTGTATTTGAATAAGCGTGCCTATACCAATTTGCTTGGCGCCTCAGGGTATAATCCACACCCAGTCTTGTGTTTCAACCCTACGTCACCGTACCGGAATCGGCGCCTAATGGCAAGTCATGATACTAACACTCCTAACAACACAAATCATAGAATGTACCGTGTAAACTTCATTTCTACAAAGTTTGCCGCCCATGCAGTAAACATTTTTGCGTCCACACAGGATCCATTACTAAAAGGTTAATTATAACCACTCTGTACGTGTAAAACAAAGGACTGTGATGCAGTATTATATGTCATGAAACTTCACAAGTATTAACACATGAGGTACGAATTAGTCTATGGTTTACATGGAGGCCTTCATCACTGAAAACAGCCGACGGGCCGTGGCGTTAATTCCCAGCCTAGCTCGTCGATATGCTCCCGGCGGCAATAAACGTTTGGCTGCGTAACCGCTGCCCGGCGTGCTCCGCCTCTGACGGGACGGATGGCAAACTATTTACTGCAAAACGAACGCCGCGCCTGCATTTGACCTCTGCGCGTTTCCAGCATCGTAAATGTCTCCCCACCCCCTGCACCAAATGTTAACAGCCGCGAATCGCGCTTAATAGCCAATAACCTGCGCGATTTCGAATTTAACTGCTTCGCCGCTGCGAGGCGCGAATAACAGCAATAGTTCCTAGCAATAGCTATGTTCGTGATCCCCTTTCGATTACTTCTACAGAAATGCATCACTAAGATCTCGATAACATGATTGCTTAATTAAACATATTTGTTCAGCGATGGTCATACAACTAAAAATTTAATAAGACAAAGGAAACAAGCCCTGATTCTGCTCACTGCGTTCTCGCCCGCTTGTCTTCGGTATCTGTATGACTGGTGACGGACCCGTTAGTGTTGAAAGAAACTAATATTTGCTGGACCGCATATTGATACGACTCTCAGATTAGTCGTCCGGAACTATCAGGCACCCGCGGAAGATAGTAGTGGCATTCGCTTCTCGGAATACTTTGACTAGCCAAACGAAATAGCTCAAGAAGGGAAGAAATGTGTCAGCAGTTTATATACATTCTGAAAACTCTTTCACTTAGCGTCATAAAATGGACTTGCACTAAATGTAGGGTTTTAGTTAGAAAAGTGCTATGTAAACAAAGAGATTCAAGAGAAGTGAAAACCTAGCTGAGCAACAAAACCTGAACGAAGCGTAAGTGAGCTTAACGAGAGCAATGAGAGAAGCGTTCAACGATTTTGAAAGTAAGATAGAGAAGATCCAGCGGAGAGCAGCACTGCGTTACAGGATCATTTAGTAATCGCGAAAGCGTTACGGAGATGATAGATAAACTCCATTGGAAGACTCTGCGAAGAGACGCTCACTGGCTCGGTACGGGCATTTGTTGAAGAATCGAGAACATAGCTTCACCGAGGAGTCAAGCAGTATATTGCTCCCTCCTATGTATATCTCACGAAGAGACCATGAGGATAAAATCAGAGAGCTTAGAGCCCACACAGAGGCGTACCGACAATCTTTCTTTCCACGAACGTTACGAGACTGGAATAGAAGGGAAACCGTCAGGTGGCTTGCGGAGTATGGATGTAGGTGTGGATGTAAGACGTTGTCAACCAACCTGAGTAAAATCCCTAAGAGGTTTTGGTCCTATATAAAATCAGAAAGTGGGTCAAGATCCGTGAAATCTTCTCGGGTGATCAGCCGAGTAAAGGCGTCGTCTTCTCGCAACGTTTCGAAGGGTTTCGTACCCATCATCTTCAAGCGAAGTGTCGAGATGCTGTGTTGCGCGGTCCTATAAAGGCTCCTGGACCAGTGACTGATTCCGGGCGCCGACCAATCAGGTACCTGCGGAATCGGCCGCCGCTCCAGTGGTGGGGGGTTCGCGGCGCGGACCGGGCGTCGAGTCCCTGCCGGTTCCTAATACGTCTGTGGCCGCTACCGTCTTCGTGCCGGAGCGTTCTCTTCTAATTTTAGTTATTGCGGGATTCCACGCTGTACTGAGTTGGAAACCAGTGTCTCGATTGATCAGGTTGCTGTTCAACCGAATTTCTACAGCCTCTTTGAAAACTGAATCCCAAAATCCTTTAGCGTCACACAGCTTCTTCGTACCCTCAAAGAGGAAGGTGTGTCCTTCGTTAAGGCTATGTTCCGCTACCGCCGATTTTTCTGTCTGACCAAGGCGTACATTTCTAATGTGTTCCGAGCGCCTCTGCGTGATGCAGCGCTGCGTTTGTCCGATGTATTTCGTACCACATTCACATTCAATACTGTATACGCCCGGAGTCTGCAGTCCTAGGTGGTCTTTGACTGAGCCAAGTATGTCCTTAATTTTACTTGGGGCATGAAAGATTGTCTTGATGTTGTGTTTCTCCAGAATGCGGGCAATCTTGGCTGTTGGCGGTCCCGCGTATGGTAGAAATGCCAGGAATCTGGTCTCATCTTCTTCTTCTGGTGTGTCTACCTTCCTGCTCTTGTGTAGGGCGCGCGAGATTTGTGTCTCATTATAACCGTTGCTGCGGAAGGTCTTCCTTAGGTGTTGTAACTCTGCAGGTAGGCTGTCATCATCACAGATAGACTTGGCCCTGTGCACAAGTGTGTTAAGCACTGAGTTGCGTTGTGCTGGGTGGTGGCAACTCTGTGCATGAAGGTATAAATCCGTATGTGTCTTCTTCCTATACACAGCGTGACCCAAGGTGCCATCAGGGTGCCTCTTGATTAGAATGTCAAGGAAGGGCAAGCTTCCGTTTTCTTCCACCTCCATGGTGAATTGTATGTTGCTGTGTATGCTGTTGAGATGTCGCAGGAAGTCTTGCAGGTTCTCTCTGCCATGTGGCCACACGACAAAAGTGTCATCCACATATCTGTAAAAGGCTTTAGGCTTCAATGGGGCGGTGTCCAGGGCTATGTCTTCAAAGTGCTCCATGTAAAGATTAGCGATGCCTGGAGCTAAGGAGGACCCCATGGCTACACCATCCACTTGTTCATAAAATTTGCCTCCACACTTGAAGTAGGTGTTTGTTAACACATGCCGGAACAGCTTTATTGTGTCCTCACTAAAGCGTGTTTCGAGCAGCGCTAGGGAGTCTTCCAGCGGTACTCGTGTGAAGAGTGAGGTGACGTCAAAGCTGACAAGAAGATCTTCTTTATCCAGGCGGAAGCCTTGTAGTACCTTCACAAACTCCGCCGAGTTCTTGACATGGTGCTCACAGTGACCCACGATCGGTTTGAGCAGTTGTGCTAGGTACTTGGCTAAACCATATGTCGGTGAGTTGATGGTGCTCACTATGGGTCGCAATGGAACTCCGTCTTTGTGGATCTTAGGGAGCCCATATAGCCGTGGTGGTGCCGGTGCTCTGGGGTACAGCTTCCTGATGACGTCCTTTTCCAGTACAGAGTCATTGAGCAAGGCGATGGTCTTGCGAGTCACGGAAGCTGTCGTGTCCTTGTCCAGTTGCTTGTAGGCAGTATCTTGTAGCAGTGAGTTTATCTTCTGCCAATAATCTTCTTTCCTCAGTATCACCGTGGCATTGCCTTTGTCAGCAGCTAGAACGACAGTGTCCTCATCCTCACGTAGGGCCTTAAGAGCCTTCCATTCAGCAGACGTTATGTTGTTCTTGGGCATTTTTGCCTTCTCCAGGACCCTGCACGTCTCTCTCCTAACTTCCTCAGCTGCCTCCGTAGGGAGGCCGCGCACGGCTTGCTCGATGCTGCTGATAATGTCTCGCTTAGGTAGTGTCCTGGGTACTGGAGCAAAGTTAAGTCCTCTCGACAGCACTGATATTGTGGTCTCGTCCAGTTCTTTGCCTGCCAGATTGATGACAGTCTTGGCATTGGTTGTGTGGTCGGCATGTTGCCGGGCTCCAGACAGTCTGGTGAACTTGCCACATTGTTTTTCCGTGGCTTTTCTCTTGTGGATCTCACTGCTTGCATATGTGTTTCCGTCGATCCACTCCCATGTGTGTGGTGGGAGATAGGATGCCAATCGAAGGTGTTGAGTAAGCAGCATCCTTGCGTTCTTATCTAACTCCTGCCTGGTGACCCGTATGTGTTCGCGCACCAGGGCCGCACCGGCTCGTTGTAGTATGCGTCTGGATCTTGTTGTGCTAACAGGGTGTCGCAAGTTGGCAAATTTCGGCAACACTTCTTTATCTCGACACCGTTGTAAGAAGGCCAGTCTGCTAAGCAGCTTGCCCGTCTTGAGTCGTAGTTTCTGTAGCATCTGGTAGCTGCGATGGATATCCTCCCCGTAGAGGTATGTTAAATGTGATTTGAGACTTTCTCGGCGTATTCCATTCGTGAAATCTTCTCGGGTGATCAGCCGAGTAAAGGCGTCGTCTTCTCGCAACGTTTCGAAGGGTTTCGTACCCATCATCTTCAAGCGAAGTGTCGAGATGCTGCTGCTGCTCACATCTATTACTTTCCCCTCTTTGGGGAAGTGTGAGGGGGAGTTTGTAGCCTTGCGGCTTTTACTCCCCTGTGTGCTTGTGTGTGTGATTATTTCTGTACTTTTTGGATGTCTGTGAGATTGTGATGTTTGTTCTGTGTGATTCTGGTACTTGCCTGAGGTTTGGCGAGATATTTGTAGTATTTGGGGTAGGAGCAGGATTTGGGAATGGGTATTGGGATTTTTCTCTTCGACTTAGTCGTCAAAGATCGTCATGGGGCGATTGTGTTTATCGCGGGACATGTCATACCGACCTAGGGAATGGATGAGGGCGTTTCCCGACCTGGAAGTACCTTCATAGAAGGCCCTTGCCAGGTCTTGGAAACGCTCTCTCAGGAGTGGGATTTCCGCAGCGGCATGCAAATCGTCGATAGGGAATCCAAGGGGTAAACGCAGTGCCCTCCTGAGGGCGCGGTTCTGCAGCCTCTGGAGAGTGTCCAGGTGCTGCTTCGCCGCGTATCCCCAGACAGGACACGCGTATTCCATGACTGGCCGGATCAGGGCCTGGTAAACGTTCACTCCTACTGAGCAGGATAGGGAGCTGGATGAGTTGAGGATTGGGTACAGGATGGACATTCTGGCGCAGACCTTCCTATGGACCTCGTCTATGTGGGGTTTCCACGTAAGACGAGAGTCCAAGGTTACGCCAAGATACTTGGCGGTTCTGCGCCAGGGGAGTTGGGTTCCGTTTAGGTGAAGGTGGAGGGGGGGGGGGGGCGTTGAGGAGGTTCGCGCCTTCCGAGCCTACGGGTAATCAGCATTGCCTGCGTCTTTTCAGAATTGATGGTGATTCGCCAGCGACGGGCCCAAGTTTCTGTGTCATCTAAAACCCTTTGTAGCCTACGGATGACCAGGTCCTTGTTCGCGTTTCTCGTGTAGAAGGCTGTATCGTCAGCGTACTGTGCAGTGTGCACCAGGGGGGCCGTTGGAGTGTCCGCAGTGTACAAACTGTACAATACGGGCCCCAGGACCGATCCCTGTGGCACCCCAGCACGAATACGCCTTCTGGTGGAGGTGGCAGTTTCTACTTTGACGGAGAAAGTCCTATTGGTGAGGTAGCTCTTGATCAGCTGAACTATACTCCCGGGAAACCCTTGTGTGTACAACTTGTAGAGTAGCCCTCTAAGCCATACTGAATCAAAGGCTTTGGCTACGTCTAGTAGCACTATCCCGCAGTAGCCTCTGTGGTTGAAGCCCTCTGTGGCCGCTTCAACCACTCTCATGATCTGTTGTGGGGCAGAGTGGTTCTGCCGGAATCCGAATTGGAAATCCGGCAGAATTTGCTCTCTGGTAATATGTTCTTGTATGGGTCTTAGCATGAGGCGCTCATAGATCTTGCTGAGAGTTGGCAAGAGGCTAATCGGCCTGTAGTGCTGCGGGAATAGAGGGTCTTTCCCTGGTTTGTGTATTGCGACCAATTCCGCGTGTTTCCAGCAAGCTGGGAACTCGCGGGTACGAGTAATCTCGTTGAAGACGTTCGCGAGGTGTTCGATCGCCGTGGGTGGGAGGTTTTTGACCAACTGGTTGGTGACTTTGTCATGTCCTGGCGCCCTTTTGGAGGGGAGGGACCTAATTACTTTTGCCACGTCTTCAGGGGCAAAAATTGTGGGTTCGTCTTCTGAGTCCTCCTCAGCATTGAGGAAGACAGCTAGTTGACGACGGACCACTCTTTCATGCTCATCATCCTGGGGTTCAGCCGCTTGAAACTGCTTCTCGAAAGTGTCGGCGAGGGCGTTGGCCTTCTCAGCATGGCTGTAGGCCATACCCCGCTCGCCGTGCAGTGGCGGCATTCTAGCGCGTCTTTTTGTGAATTGTTTGGTTGCTTGCCAAAGTGTGTGATCGTCTACTTTGAGGGTTGTGAGGCGGTTTTGCCATTGCTGGTTTCTGTGCTCATTGAGCGCTACCTTCAATTCTCTCTGTAGACGATTGAGCAGCCTCCTTGTGGCCTGGTTTCTGGTTATCTTCCACTCTTTTGCCACTCTGTTCTTATGTCGAATTTGAGCTAGCAAGTGTTCCGGGAGCTGTATTTGCGGCGGCGGGCCATCCCTTTGTGGGGGGGTGGCCTCTTCTGCTGCCTGCAGAATGGTACCTGTTAGGTCTTGTAGCGCTTGTTCTACTGTTTCGGCAGTAGGTGGCGGAGCGCGAGCGATATCAGAGGCGACAGTTTCTCGGTATCGCTCCCAGTTTGTACGTTTGTAAGACGTCTGGTACCGTGGGAGTGCTACCCATTCTCCCACGTCGACCTCTAGGATCACTGGGTTGTGGTCGGAGGACATTCTGTTGATCGTCCTCGCGGTCACAAACCCCGTAATCCTCCTAGTGAGAGCTATGTCTAACACGTCGGGCCTGCCTCCATTTTTTGGAAAATGTGTGGGCTCGACTGGACCCCATGTTTCGAAATGGTGGTTGCGCGCTAGTTGTTGCAATCTGGCGCCTGCTCTGGAGGTTACTCTAGAATTCCAATCAGGATGTTTGGCATTGAAGTCGCCCCCTATTATGAGTTTGCCTTCAATTTGCCCTAGAGTAGCTATGTCTTCCTCATCTATCTGGTCTTGTGGGGGTCGGTAGATTGCAACGATTGTTAGGGGTCCAGTGGCAGTGGCTACTTCCACTGCCACTGCTTCGATTTTATTGGTAGCTGGTAAGAATACCTGGTGGTGGGGGATCCCTCTTTTTATGTATATGGCCACTCCACCGCCATGGGTTGGCCTGTCTTAGCGATAGCTAACATAGTTGGGGACTGTCGCTTTTGTTCCCGGTTTTAAGTGGGTTTCCCCCATCATGCATATGTCGATGGAGAACTCCTTCATGAGTTCTCTGAACTCGACCTCTTGGTTAACAATGCCGTCTGCGTTAAAGACGCACATTGTCAGGCCATGGATGTTTGGTCGTCTATCCATGATGGGGTTATGAAACTGCTGAGGAAGTCGCAGAGGGGAGCGACTGCTGGACTGTTGCCTGAAGGGCGACGAGGATCTGTGTGTTCTGCTTCTGGGCTTCCCTGAATTCCTTCATCATTTCCATGACGAGGTTCATGGTCTGCACCATTACGCCTAACAACTGATCCATGGGGGGGGGGGGGGGGGGAGTGTGTGTGGGGTTCCCTAGAGCTTCCTCCATCATGGTGGACCTGGTCGTTGATGCTGTGTGTTTCCCGGTGTTGTTCTCGTGATAGTGTCCGGTGTTGTGATGATTGGGCCACGCTTTCATGGTTCCTCAGAGGAGAAACCACTTCCGCATATGTCGCCCTCGGTGTGTCCGGCCTTGGTTTTACCCAGGCCTTGTCTGTGTGTGTTGTTGTATTTTGTTTTCTTGTGTGACTGGTTGGGTTTGTCGTGTTTTGTTTACGTGTGTGGGGGGCGGCCTTTGCGCCCTTTGCCTGCTGTGAGTGTCTCTTGTGGACCTCACAACCTTGGTAACCCGCTGTGTGGTTTTTGCCACACAGCGCGCACCTTATTTGTGGGTCCGTGTGTTTGAGTGTGCATGTCCTGGTGTCGTGGGCCTCGGCGCACTTCCTGCATCTCACTGGCATGTTGCAGTGCGCAGCGATGTGGTTCAGGCCCTGACACCTGAAGCACTGCACCGTCTTGTTTTTACGGCGCAGCGGCTCCGTGGTGACAGGGACTGCCAGGACCATCTTAATCTCCCTCTTGTTTTGAGGTATGTCAGGGAGTGTTACCTGGTACAGCGGCCACTTACTGTCTATGCTGCCCATTTGTTGTACCACCTTGACGACGTACCCCCGGGCAGTCAGGTCTGTTTTGATTGCCTGGGGGGACACTCGTCTTGGAAGGTCTCTGATAACTATGTTTCTGTTTCGTGTCTTTGTTGTTGGGAAAGTGTAGTGAGGTATGCTTCTTGTGTTGAATAGTGTTTTGACTGTGTTGTAGTGTTCTAGTGTGTGTACTGTGACTTTTATTTTGTCTCCACCGGCAGGTTTTGCCTGGAAACTGCCTCCCCCGATTTCTGTCTTGAGCAACTCAAAGAGCTCCTCGTAGTTTTGAGAAAACTCTGCGACAATCGGGGGGAGGTGGTGGGAGACTTGGTTCTGTGTTTCTGTTGTTTTTTCTGTTGCCTCTGGCTCCTCAGCAACCGCCTGGAATCTGTTTGGGGTGGGTTCCACTCCCCGGGCTGGCGGAAGCCTCGGCTGGCGAAACGTTTTCTTCGCCAGCACGAAACCATCCGAATCCTGCCCGGTTACGCGGTTCCCTTCCAGTGCTGGTGTTTCCTGGTCCCCTCCCAGAGCGACGACAGGTGCTGTCGGGGGCGCAGGCTCCTCGGAGGGTGTGGGAGTGGTTAGGGTGGAGGTGGTGGAGTGCTTCTTCCCCTTGGAGTGCTTCTCCTTCCTGTCCTTCCTGTCACGCCGCTGCTTTGATGTGGTGGACTTGTGTGGGGGGGATTTAAGGTATTTGGAACGGGTGGAGGACTGAGACGAGGGGGTGGGTTTGGGAAGGATTTTGGTCGGCATGCGGGTCGTCTGCTTGCCATTTTTCATGGTTTCAAGGAATTCAGGTAGTGTGTTGGTGGCGTGGGCAAGCAGGAGCGGGGGTAGGACGAGGTTAGGATGGGTGGGATTGCAAGTACTGACTATGTATGAGGATGTTGGTGTTCTGTGTAGGGTGGCATTTTTTGCTGTGTTATTTGCCACGTCCGAAACGGAGAGGGGGAGTGCTGCCAGGGGGGTGCCAGTTACAGCCATCGTTGACAGGAAGGACAGGAAGGAGAAGCACTCCAAGGGGAAGAAGCAATCCACCACCTCCACCCTAACCACTCCCACACCCTCCGAGGAGCCTGCGCCCCCGACAGCACCTGTCGTCGCTCTGGGAGGGGACCAGGAAACATCAGCACTGGAAGGGAACCGCGTAACCGGGCAGGATTCGGATGGTTTCGTGCTGGCGAAGAAAACGTTTCGCCAGCCGAGGCTTCCGCCAGCCCGGGGAGTGGAACCCACCCCAAACAGATTCCAGGCGGTTGCTGAGGAGCCAGAGGCAACAGAAAACACAACAGAAACACAGAACCAAGTCTCCCACCACCTCCCCCCGATTGTCGCAGAGTTTTCCCAAAACTACGAGGAGCTCTTCGAGTTGCTCAAGACAGAAATCGGGGGAGGCAGTTTCCAGGCAAAACCTGCCGGTGGAGACAAAATAAAAGTCACAGTACACACACTAGAACACTACAACACAGTCAAAACACTATTCAACACAAGAAGCATACCTCACTACACTTTCCCAACAACAAAGACACGAAACAGAAATATAGTAATCAGAGACCTTCCAAGACGAGTGTCCCCCCAGGCAATCAAAACAGACCTGACTGCCCGGGGGTACGTCGTCAAGGTGGTACAACAAATGGGCAGCATAGACAGTAAGTGGCCGCTGTACCAGGTAACACTCCCTGACATACCTCAAAACAAGAGGGAGATTAAGATGGTCCTGGCAGTCCCTGTCACCACGGAGCCGCTGCGCCGTAAAAACAAGACGGTGCAGTGCTTCAGGTGTCAGGGCCTGAACCACATCGCTGTGCACTGCAACATGCCAGTGAGATGCAGGAAGTGCGCCGAGGCCCACGACACCAGGACATGCACACTCAAACACACGGACCCACAAATAAGGTGCGCGCTGTGTGGCAAAAACCACACAGCGGGTTACCAAGGTTGTGAGGTCCATAAAAGACACTCACAGCAGGCAAAGGGCGCAAAGGCCGCCCCCCACACACGCAAACAAAACACTACAAACCCAACCAGTCACACAAGAAAACAAAATACAACAACACACACAGACAAGGCCTGGGTAAAACCAAGGCCGGACACACCGAGGGCGACATATGCGGAAGTGGTTTCCCCCCCGAGGAACCATGAAAGCGTGGCCCAATCATCACAACACCAGACACTATCACGAGAACAACACCGGGAAACACACAGCATCAACGACCAGGTCCACCATGATGGAGGAAGCTCTAGGGAACCCCACACACACTCCCCCCCCATGGATCAGTTGTTAGGCGTAATGGTGCAGACCATGAACCTCGTCATGGAAATGATGAAGGAATTCAGGGAAGCCCAGAAGCAGAACACACAGATCCTCGTCGCCCTTCAGGCAACAGTCCAGCAGTCGCTCCCCTCTGCGACTTCCTCAGCAGTTTCAAAACCCCATCATGGATAGACGACCAAACATCCATGGCCTGACAATGTGCGTCTTTAACGCAGACGGCATTGTTAACCAAGAGGTCGAGTTCAGAGAACTCATGAAGGAGTTCTCCATCGACATATGCATGATGGGGGAAACCCACTTAAAACCGGGAACAAAAGCGACAGTCCCCAACTATGTTAGTTATCGCAAGGACAGGCCAACCCATGGCGGTGGAGTGGCCATATACATAAAAAGAGGGATCCCCCACCACCAGGTATTCTTACCAGCTACCAATAAAATCGAAGCAGTGGCAGTGGAAGTAGCCACTGCCACTGGACCCCTAACAATCGTTGCAATCTACCGACCCCCACAAGACCAGATAGATGAGGAAGACATAGCAACTCTAGGGCAAATTGAAGGCAAACTCATAATAGGGGGCGACTTCAATGCCAAACATCCTGATTGGAATTCTAGAGTAACCTCCAGAGCAGGCGCCAGATTGCAACAACTAGCGCGCAACCACCATTTCGAAACACCGTCCCTCGTTTCACCTGTCGTACGAACGTCTAAATGGCCGATATTGAAATAACCGATCGCTTTATAGTGGAAAGGCGTCAGGACCAGATGGGATACCTATGAGGTTCTATCAAGATTATCCGAAAGAACTTGCTCCCCTTCTAGCAGTACTTTATCGTAGGTCGCCTGAGAAACCAAAGGTATGTAAGGACTGGAAAATTTCGCAGGTCATTCCCGGTTCTAAGAAAGGCCGTAAGACAAAAAAATGGTTCAATTGGCTCTGAGCATTATGGGACTTAACTTCGGAGATCATCAGTCCCCCAGACTTAGAATCACTTAAACCTAACTAACCTAAGGACATCACACACATCCATGCCCGAGGCAGGATTCGAATCTGCGACCGTAGCGGTCACGCGGCTGCTGACTGTAGCGCCTAGAACCGCTCGGCCACTCCGGCCGGCCGCCGTAAGACAGATCCACACAATCATAGACCAATATCGTTGACGCCAGTCTGTTGTACAATTATGGAACATATTTTATGCTCAAGAATTATGACGTTTTTGGGAAATAAACATGTCCTCTACAGAAATCAACATGGATTCTGCAAACAGAGATCCTGTGAAACTCAGCTTGCTCTACAAAATTTCGGGAGAACTGCCGGATGTTTGTACCTTCCTGCCACAATACTTCTGTGCGGAGTCTTCTGGCCATCGTCAGGAGATACTCGCGAAGATGTCCAGAAGACTATGCGCCGAAATATTGTGGCAGAAAGTCACAAACCTCCGGCAGTTCTCCCGAAATGTTGTGGAACAAATATATGCCGGGAAAGTTTTAAATCTCACATCAGCTTGCTCTGTTCCTCCATGAGAGCCACAGGGCAGTGGACAATGGCGTTCAGGTTTATGCCGTGTTCCTTGATTTCAGTAAGGTGTTTGACACCACCCCGCACTGAAGTTTAATAATAAAATGCGAGCTTACGGAGTATCGGAGCAGACTTGCTATTGGATTCAAGACTTTCTTGCAATTAGGAGTCAACACGTCGCTCTTAAGGGAACTAAATCGACAGATGTAAAGGTAATATCCGGAGAACCACATGTTTACAATATCTATAAATGATCTAGTAGAAAATGTCGGATGCTCTTTAAGGATATTCGCAGATGATGCCGTTATCTATAGCGAAGTAGCAACGCCAGAGGATAGGAAGAATTTGCAGAACGACCTGCAGAGAATTCATGAATGGTGCAGGCTCTGGCAGTTGACCCTGAACCTAAATGTGTGTGTGTGTGTGTGTGTGAAAATCTTATGGGACTTAACTGCTAAGGTCATCAGTCCCTAAGCTTACACACTATTTAACCTAAATTATCCTAAGGACAAAGACACACACCCATGCCCGAGGGAGGACTCGAACCTCCGCCGCGACCAGCCGCACAGTCCATGACTGAACCTAAATAAATGTAACATATTGTGCATACATAGGAAAAGAAATACACTACTGTACAGCTACGCTATTGATGACAAACAGCTGCAGACAGCGTCTGCCGTAAAATATCCAGGCGTAACTACCCAGAACGACCTTAAATGGAATGACCATATAAAACACATAGTGGGAAAAGCAGACACCAGACTCAGATTCATCGGAAGAATCTTAACCCTCTGTTACACGCACCGCGGACTGTGAGTCCGCAGTTTTATCTTTCCATCAACAATCACTTATAAATTCTAGATTTCCATTAGCGGCTTTTTCTACCTTAACCTCCTTCTGTAATGAATTATTGGCAACAATTGAAATTAGTCAATATTGCCAGAAGCAGCAGTCTCGTGAGGTGCGGAGTGTCAGTCTGCGTGTGTGCATTCGTGTGGCACGGTTCTATGATCAGTTCTTTTACGATGTATTGCAGGTAAGGAGGTTTCTTCCCTTATAATGTTACAAACCGTCGACAGTTACGTTTAGAAACTGTTTTTATTTATGTATTATCAACACTGTCATACAATTATGAGCCTTTTCATTGACCAACGCCGATTAGTGAAATAAGTTATACACTTTTTTTTCAGAATTTTTGCATTTAGATGGCACTGGTTTCATGTAAACCTAAGAAAGACAAGGTAGTCCTGCTACTGTCTACTTTACATGATGATGACAGTATTGACAGTGATTCGGAAAAGTGAAAGTCGGAAATAATAACATTTTACAACGAGACTACATGTGGTGTGGTTGAAGTTGATGAGATGAAATGTACATACTCTGTGACAAGAATTACCAGGAGATGACCATTTATAATTTTTTCCTCTCTTCTAAATATTGCTGGAATCAATAGATATATAATTTACAAGAACAATTCGGGTTCAACAGTTCCCAGAAAAGACTATTTAAAAGTTGTTGCCAAAGAACTGTTGCATGATTATATGACAATGAAGGTCTATCATCTAAGTACACCGGTGAACATCAAGAATCGTATCAAGGAAATTTTGGGATTACCAACAGCTGAAGCTCTTCCTAGACGCCAAACAACAGCTCGAGGAAGATGCAACTTCTGTGACAGGAAAAACACAAAAATGGTTCAAATGGCTCTGAGCACTCTGCGACTTAACTTCTGAGGTCGCTAGGTTCCAGACTGTAGCGCCTAGAACCGCACGGACACTCCGGCCGGCGGAAAAAAAAAAAACAGAGCGACGAGATTTTTCTGCAATATGTGCAATAAATTTGTATGCCTGGAACTTGTCAGTGCATATCTGTGCAGTGAGTGTAGTGAAAATGGCAACCACCACGAGTGATTTACTCGAATTGACAATGAGGCTGTAAACTATAGTTTTCTGAAAAAGTTTCTGAACTAATTTACTTAAGATAAGTGTTGGTTAATATTCATTTGGAAAAATCGTGAGAAAAGAGAATGAACGCAAATTTCAGCGAGTGCAATAAATGTTCTTATTGGTTTACGGGTAAATTATGAGTTAAAATATTTTGCCGGCCGAAGTGGCCGTGCGGTTAAAGGCGCTGCAGCCTGGAACCGCGAGACCGCTACGGTCGCAGGTTCGAATCCTGCCTCGGGCATGGATGTTTGTGATGTCATTAGGTTAGTTAGGTTTAACTAGTTCTAAGTTCTAGGGGACTAATGACCTCAGCAGTTGAGTCCCATAGTGCTCAGAACCATTTGAACCATTTTTAAAATATTTTGTGTACACTACTGATGCTGAAATACATTGTGTTTACGAAAGTCATTGTTTTATTTATGTTATCCAGACTCGAATCTATTATATTTGGCAACTGTAATGTCAGAATTGTTCATAAAAAGGGTATAAAACGCAATGCGGTCTTTCAGTCCGCGCGCGTGTAGCGGAGGTAAAAAAAATCGCGCGTGTAGCGGTGGGTTAAGGAAGTGTAACTCATCCACGAAAGAAGTGGCTTATAAAGCGCTTGTTCGCCCAATTCTTGAGTATTTTTCATCTATCTGGGATCCCTATCAGGTAGGATTCATGGAAGAAATAGAGAAGATCCAAAGAGGAGCGGCGCGTTTCGTCACGGGATCGTTTAGCTGGCGAGGATGAGTTACGGCGATGCTAAACAAGCACCATTAGCAGACGTTACAAGAGGGGCGTTGTGAATCACAGAGAGATTTACTGTTGAAATTTCGGGACAGCTCTTTTCAGGAGGAGTCGGGAAACATATTACATTTCGCCACATACATTCGCGTACTGACCACGAGGAGAAAATTCCCGAAATTAGAGCCAATACTGAGGCTTACCGAGAATCATTCTTCCCACGCACTATTCGCGAGTGCAACAGGGTTGGAGGAATCAGATAGTGCTAACGAAAGTGACCGCCACACACAGTTAGACGGCTTACCGAGTTTGAGGTAGATGTAGTATCTTCCGGCCCTTCGTGTTGCTACCCAAGCGGAGTGTGGAAATCTCGCGTATAGACGTACGACCCGAGTAACCGCGCTCGAAATCCGTGTGTTCCACGGAGTGCCCCGTCCTGCTCTCTCACTGCTGAGGTCGCTGATATGGAGTACCTGGCAGTAGGTGGCAGCACACTGCACCTAACATGAAAAACGTATGTTTTTGCGGGTGTCCGGTTACTTTTGATCACATAGTGTATTCCGGCCAACGAAATCAGACCTCATGGCTAGGAGGTTGGTAGGAATGGAGTGACGACAATTCTGAGGAGGGCAGCACAGGTTAGCGCTCCTTTGCCATGAAGTAACCGTGGCCCGAATTTCAAAGCAACGGTTCAGCCAGTGTTAGTAGATTTTCGCTATCTTGTAAAATATCGGGAATAATTATACCGGTTTCGGAAAATTACTCCGCCTCCCACGAGACGACGGTCCTATGATCACTCAAGGTCTCGGTATCTAATTTCCAGTAAAATTAATTTAATATTATTCATTTAACAATTTCTTTCTTTGACTTTTGAAATAGTAATCAGTCAACCCATGATCAATGTCAATCAATTTGTAAACTTATTGACAATCCAAATCTGCGATTGGAAATGTAGGTTACATTATACTTAACGTTTGTCTCTCTGTCAGGCAACTGGACTGGGCTGCAGTAGGTTCTGGTAGGTTAGAGGAGGAGGAGGAGATTAGTGTTTAACGTTCCGTCGACAACGAGGTCATTAGAGACGGAGCGCAAGCTCGGGTGAGGCAAGGATGGGGAAGGAAATCGGCCATGCCCTTTCAAAGGAACGATCCCGGCATTTACCTGTAGCGATTTAGGGAAATCACGGTAAACCTAAATCAGGATGGCCGGACACGGGATTGAACCGTCGTCCTCCCGAATGCGAGTCCAGTGTGCCAACCACTGCGCCACCTCGCTCGGTTGGTAGGTTTGAGAAATTCTCTGCTGAACAACTTCTGTGTATCTTCCGCTCGTCGTTTAGCTGCAGTGGCTTGGAATTCGCGTAGATCGGACAATAACAATTTAATGTGAGAGGTGAGAAAAGTGTAATCTGTGCCTTTGAAAACGGAACTAAGCTCCTAGGAAGTTCTTTTCCGTTCTTGTCTGTGTTGTGCTTTGATTGTAAAAAAGAATCTTTGCTGCACTGATATACATTGAGAGAAAGAGAGCGAATGGTGATTTTATATATGAAAAATTACAACGAAAATTGCAAGCTGCAGTAGATAAGATAATATTTGCTGCCGATGATAAGATTTGCTGCAAATTCATAATTTGGAGTGCCATATTGATGCATGTTGTTCACCTCTGCACTGAACCATTGTGAACAATATGGCGGGACATGCAGTTTCCTTTAGTGTAGACCAGTATCTATGTCTCCATGCGGTGTAATTATTCTTAACCGAGTTATATTAAATCTGTTCTATCATTCACCCAATGATTTGTAGCATTTTCGTTTGTGTCATGAGTATTTTACGTCTCTGTCTTGCCGTGATGTAGCCACCACCTGGTTCTTGTGGCACTGAATGTGTTCTTTCATATGAGGTGTTTGTATTTTTAGATGCCATAACTATTAAATGATATGAAATATTTCTACATATTATTCACGCACCTTCCATTATTAATTTTAGAATAAATATATACCCGTGACAAATTTTTTAAAGGGCCATGTGGCTGCTAAAAATTATTCAGTAGTATATAGCCTTTGCGGTCATATGTCTTCAGCACTGTTATTTGCTCAATATCAATCATTTTTGTGTGCTGAACACATTCATTCAACTTGAGATTATATGGAGTACGGTTAATAACGTTTTGAAAGGTTCCAGAAAGGAAATTTTCCTCGAGATCGTCGGAGAAACATATGGTATGATAAATTCCAGCCAATATTCTTCGACTACACCACGTATGAATGTGTAACACGGACGATAAACGATAGTCCAGAAGAGAATAGAAGCTTTCGAAATGTGGTGCTACAGAATAATGCTGAAGATTGGATGGGTATATCACCTAACTAATGAGGAGGTACAGAATATAATTGTGGAAAAGAGAAATTTGTGGCACAACTTGGCTAGAAGAAGGGATCGGTTGGTAGGACAAGTTCTGATGCTTCAAGGGATCGCCAATGTAATACTGGAGGGAAGGTTGTAGTGTAAAAATCGCAGAGGGAGGCCAAGAGATGAATACACTAAGCAGATTCAGAAGGATGTAGGTAGCGTTTGTTACTCGGAGATGAAGAAGCTTGCACAGAATGGAATTGCATGGAGAGCTGCATGAAACCAGTCTTTGGACTGAAGACCACAACAACAAGAACTCGAGGTTTTCAGGTGCTTGTAGAAAGATGCTTTGAATCACGTTTATGAGCCAAGCTGGCTGAGTGCAAATGTTTTTCCCATAAGGTGAAAATATTTCAATTTTTGCCAGGTGAAATGCAACTTCTTTTATTACAAATGTTAGTCACCAACTTGAACTAACGATTCTCTACGTCCAATGTAAACATTGAGCGAAGTACGTACTGCCTGCGCTCTGTTATTTATGAAGTTATGTCGGATTATGTTAAAGCAGTGTCCATTTTTGTATGTCAGCTTTTACAGATGGGAAAGGGAACTATCATTAGTGCACCGAGTTAAGTGGCGCTATGGTTAGCAGATTTGACGAGCATTTTGGATGACGACAGTTCAAATCATATTTAGGTTTTTCATGATTTTCCTACATTACTGCATGGAAATTCCGGGGTGGTTTCGTTGAAAGGGTACGGCCGATTACTTTCTCCATCCTTGACACACTCTGAATTGTGCTTCGTCTGTAGTGTCCTCCATGTAGATGGGACAATAAACCCAATCTTCCATCTTCCTTTTTCTATCAGCGCAATTTTATGTAGAAATTACATTCTCTTTCAGATTAGTTATGAACACTGCCGCCTTACACATTATTTCCGTTAACAGTGATGACCGTACCTGCTGCATGCTCCGGCTGTCAGCTCGGTTCGCCAAGTCCATGACTGGAAGGCCTGGGATATTGGGATAGCGATTAGCACAGACGTAGCACAATCTGCTGCCCTAGCCGTCCATCAGGTTCATTCGCACCGCCGTCTGTCGTCGAGGGATTGTATTAGTGTTCCTGGTACTTTGGAGCATTCACATTCTTCTATTTGAACGTTAGAACATTAACAGGCCGTCCAAAGTCTTGTATTGATGCCGGTGATCGTTAGGAGCTTCAGAAGTCATTCAATTTCCATAATAATCATCCTGTAATTAAAAGAAAAAGCTAGACACTATTTTGGGACACAACGTGACTTCTTAGAGGATTATGCCTTTCTCTGTCCAGTTGTTCCCGGCCGCCTGCGTACTTCACAAACTAGTTCTGGAATGCTGAACTTGCCACGTTGTCACTTTTTTCTTCCCGCCTACCATCCTATATTGGATAACGAAAATTGGTCACGAAATAACTGCCTTAATGTCACCGTTTTGTCCGCCAAAACCGGTTCTCTTCACTAGGATGCCAAATATAAATTAGACTAGGCCTTAGTTTCTAATGTATCTACTTTGACAGTGATCACATTAAATATCTGATTAAAAACAGAGCTGTGTAGTACGAAGGACGGTTTTGACACACACACACTAACATCTGGTAAGCTATTAGAATCCGTCATGGCTACTACCTCTAGTTACAGCCTTCTCTGCATGCGTTTGGTCAGTGAGCTGCGATTATGCAACTAACAAAGTAGAAAGAAGAACAGTTTCCTCCGTGAAGTATAGATTCTTTTGTACGATGTTTCCTTGCTTTAATAATGTAATTTCTCATAGTTCATGTGGTGAAAGGAATTCGCTGCTTACACCATTTTCCTAGAATATTAATGTTCATTTCTCGGACGTCAGTGTGAACTGCTGTGAATTAATCGTTAACCAATGAGATCGACAGTGTTGTCGTAGATCCCCAGCTTAGAGGCACCATGTCACTTACTGCGTGGCCCCTCCCGTCAGAGGTTCGAGTCCTCCCTCGGGCATGAGTGTGTGTGTTGTTACTAGCATAAGTTAGTTTAAGTAGTGTGTAAGTCTAGGGCCGATGACTTCAGCAGTTTGGTCGCTTAGAAATTCACACACATTTGAACATTTACATTCTTAATGATATTGTTAGGTGAATTGCCTCAGCATCAGCATCCTTGTGTCGCCCACTGATTGGTATAAGCCTCTTACAGTCTTCTTCACACACTTCGACGTCCATCGTTATGTATCCAATTTCGTCTTGCTTGTTTCATCATATCGTCAACGCATTTTCCTTAGGTCGTCTTAAATTATTCTTCAAAGTACAAGGAATCCAACATAGTCCGACAAAATCTTCTTGGTCCATCACCAGTCGATTCATCCCCCTGTATGCTCAGCCTATTACCACTTCCTTTCGTACTATTCCATATTACTGCACCATTCCTCCCTTTCATCGTTCTGTCTTTATGTATTTCTATCCAGTCTTGACTATTTCAGCTTCTCGTATGGAAACACTCAATTTCTCATAGCATTTAACATCCATGCCCCATTACGGTAAGTTAGTACTGGCAATAGTAATTGGCCAAACTATTATGACCAATTGGATAATAGTATATTAGTCTAATTTGGAACTGAGCACAACATCGTCTCTTTGTGGCACCTATTCGATACGTCCTTGGTAGATTTCCGGAGGTTACGTGACACCAGACCTCTACAATCAGGTCACGCAATTCCCGTGAAGTACGGCCCGGTGGATTGTGAGCGCACGGATGGTCTCAGTAGCATCACAGAAATGTTTCATGTTGGGGATAGGTTAAGTGGAGTGTCTTAATGTCGGTGGAGGAAAGGCAACAAATTCTTTGTCAAGACTCTAAACGAGAGGAAGTAGTGATATTGGACGCTGGGACAAATCTTAAAGCTGTTACACTGGCTTCAGCTGAGGACACCAGGCGTACTGGTTCATCGTAGGGACGTTATTGTCTACAAACCACTGCCTCCCGGACATTACTTTAGGAGGGAGTAGATTGTTATGCCGACGCAAACAATTATCGTCTCCGAACTGAAGCCCTAACGAACACAGTATACATTGCTATAAAATGTATTCCTATTCCTCTGCATTTAGAATTTTCTGAAACCTAATAAGAAGACCACGCCCTAACTACGAAGGACACCCCCATTCCTTCGCGCTACCTTCTCAGTGCTTCACAGTTACATGTGACGGCAAGTAACATTCTCACGGCATTCGCCAAACCAAAACCCTTCCATCGTTTTCACACAGTGTAGAGCGTGATACATTACTCAAAATCCCTCTCTTACAGTCATCTACTGTTTAGTGGCACTGCTGTTTACACCTTCTCAATCGTCGATTAGCATTCACTACACAAATATGTGTCTTACGGTGAACTGTTCGACCGTTGTACCTCATCTTTTTAAAACCCTACGGACAGTCATTGTGCTCGACGGAACTTATGAGCGAAATCTTCGGCTTATTTTATGCGATCATTGACGTAAGTACATGAGATCTGTCTGATCTTGTTTTACCTGTGGTTGTTCCTTCGTGATTCCACTTCAGAATAACTCACCAACAATCAACATGGGCAGCATAGAATGGTTGAAGTGTGCTTGACTGGTTTCTTTGTCAGGTGACATCCAGTTAGTAGCCCACGTTTGAAGTTACTGAGTTCTTCTAGCCGAAACATCCTAGTATTACTGATTGTTTACTGACACAAAAATACTCCGAGTCTCCTTGTGTGCTGATGTTGAGCCTCTGGTGGCATCTAGTCGGCAGTTCTGCCTTACATAAATTTGTCCGGATACATTTAACCGGATAGAGTTTAGCGCGGCTTCTTTTTATTTCTTATCTCTAGCTATGAAAAAAATTCACCAAATGTAAAAATTAAACTGTTTTTATCGTTTGATTATGACCCGCAATCGTGGTTAAAATCGCTATCTGCTTTCAAGTTGTCCACGAAAATTCCGTCTTTCGTGAAAGCAGAAATGGAATTCTACAAAAAAGCGGCTAATTCCTCCACAATCCTCGTTCATCCTCAACAATACCGAACGATACTTTGACAACACTCTCACATCTACACTTTCTTTGGTTTGGTTTGGTCTCATAGGATTAGGGAAGGATGGGGAAGAAAGTCGGCCGTGCCCTTTCAGAGGAACCATCCCGGCATTTGCCTGGAGTGATTTAGGGAAATCGCGGAAAACCTAAATCTGGATGGCCGGACGCGGGATTGAACCGTCGTCCTTCCGAATGCGAGTCCAGTGCCTTACCACTTACACTTTCTTACAGGAAAAGATTATGTGCTGCCTTAAGTACACCTGCTCATTTCTAGTTCGGTTGTGTGGAATGGGCCGCGCGGGATAGCTGCGCGGGGGTGGCCGCGTGGTCTCAGGCTCCTTGTCAAGGTCCGCGCGGCTCCTCACGTCGGAGGTTCGAGTCCTCCCTCGGGCGTGGGTGTCGGTGTTGTCCTTAGCATAAGTTAGATTGAGTAGTGCGTAAGCTTACGGACCGATGACCTTAGCAATTTGGTCCCATACGACCTTACAACAATTTGTGCGAAATGGGTATAAACACAATAAAAAGGAAAATGTATAGCCCTTGTAGCTATGTTCGGTGTCACCTATTTTCACTTAGAGTTCTTCAGAAACAGAAATACTAAAGTTCTCACAACTTAAATAAAATTTAATAATACAAATTATTTTACTGTATTTTATGGTTTGCCGTAATCATTTAATCGGGTTGACGAACAGATTCGTTTTCTCAGTTTGTTACTACCAATATGTGTGTATTAGCAAGGGTGTACATTTTTGTGTATCTGTACGTCCTACAAGTAGACT
This sequence comes from Schistocerca nitens, assembly GCF_023898315.1. NCBI lineage: Eukaryota > Metazoa > Arthropoda > Insecta > Orthoptera > Acrididae > Schistocerca > Schistocerca nitens. Next base: position 378,347,229 of record NC_064622.1, on the reverse strand, counting down.
GCCTTCAATTTAAGGATAATTTTGCCGCTCGATGCTATACTAAGAAAATGCCTGACACAGGTATTGTATCAAAACGGAGGAATACTCACAAAATTCTCGGAAAAAGTGGACACCGTATTCCTGTGGAAAAGTGCCGGTGACTAAACCGCGAAAATTTCGAAGCATGAAACAGCTTAACTGAAGAGCAGCGAGCTTGGCGTGGAAAACGTGAATTTTCCCTTGGCATCCAGTTTTTAGAAGGAGTAAGTCCGTAGTGCAGTTTTACGCAACGATAATCCCGCACTGAAGTCAGACTTACAAAGATGTCATATTTTTACGACTCAGTTCTTCAGTAAAATCCAGCAGTTCTAAGGATTAGAGAAGATTTGCCTTGTAGAGCATAAGAGACGCAGCTGGCACGATAAAAAGGTAATAAACGTTAGAAATGTCAGTGAAGAATTTTAACAGGGGGATGAGTTCAAGCGTAAACATGTAAGGGCATGTTACGAGCGGGAGCTGAGCTTCGGACGTTAACCCCAGTGTGGAGGACGTTTCTTTTAAAATTATTTTTGTTGGTTTAGCTCACAGAGAAAATAGCTACTCTTTAAATTACCTCTTTTTTTTCTAGTAACAGAAACGTTCATAGGATAATATTTAAGATAATATTTGCTCCCACAGATTTAACCACAGACTATATTTATCTATATCGTCTAAGGAATCTTCAGTGCCCTGCGGATAGGTATCTTGTTTTTTGTTATTATTTTTTAACAAATTAATTCTCTTTTGAGCTTAATAATAACAATAATATTTTTTAAAGTGATAATAAACGAAAATTTCTCGCATAAGGAAAAAGATAACTGTTGGGCTAAAAAGCAGACTTATTACAAACCATGTTCCCATTTCTTCACTACTTTCACAACACGGATACAATGGTTTACCATTATCTGTTTTATCCTAAACTAATTCTCACTAAGCGTTACATTAAGTAGCAGAATTTCTTCGTTTACTTCTGTACTACTAACGAAGTCCTTTTACTGGCTGTGCTACTCGTAATGCTTAAACCATTCACAAAACTTCAATTTCCTCCAAACTGACTGTACAGTCCACCAGTTCTAAAAGGTGTGAGGGCTGGATTTTACTTACAAACTTATTAAAATAAATTTTGTGCAAGTTCATTAGCTTCGGTTACGGACTTTTTGTGTTGAGTACTAAGAGGAAGACGCAAGGTCACTAGATAAAAATATAGCTATCTCTATGAAAGATTACGCTGATTGCTTAAGAGCGCTGTGAATGGCTTAGAATTTCATCAGATATTCGGGTGACCGCCTTCACCACTGACGTAAACCATGGAAGTGAAGTGGTGCGTACACGTGAATCGGTTGTGCTGTAAGTTGACTCGAAATGGGCAACTCACGCGTCCATTACTAGGCAGTGAATGAAGTTATGCGAATCGTTGACGCATCTACATGGACTGTTCAACATATACCCAAGTACAGAACTGTCGGTTCTGGGAGTTGGTGAACTACACCAAAAATCTCTCCACAGCTCAAAAGTAGTAGTGTGGTGTGGTATTTTATAGAGAGGAATTGTTGGACCATATTTTTTTTAAAAAATGGAGGAACCACACTTAATGTGACGTTAACGCACTACATGGAAATGTTAAACAACTATATCCATCCTTAACTTGAAATTCTTCAGGTGTACATGACGGAAATGTGAATAGGACATGATGGTGTCACAGCTCACATGGCGAGAGCAGCCATGGAAGTGGTTCGGCCAATGTTCTGAAGACATGTCATTTCACTATCCGATGGCGTTCCATGACTCTCACGCTCACCCGATCCATCTGTGACTTACTTTCCTTGGGCTTCTTGAAATCAAGAGTGTACGTGAACAAACTGCGCAAAGTCGTGTACGTCAAGATTTCCTTTCGTCAGGAAACTTAAGCTGTGCCGAATGGAGCAAATGGTTCAAATGGCTCTGAGCACTATGGGACTTAACATCTGAGGTCATCAGTCCCCTAGAACGTAGAACTAATTAAACCTAACTAACCTACGGACATCACACACATCCGTGGCCGAGGCAGGATTCGAACCTGCGACCGTAGCGGTCACGCGGTTCCAGACTGTAGCGCCTAGAACCGCACGGCCACACCGGCCGGCTCGCTGAATGAAATAGTAGAGAGAGCCATGCGTAATCTCCAGGAGACGATCCAGATTTGTGTCCGGCAAGAAAGTCGTCTTCTTGGCGACATTAATTCCGAATCTAGTTCAGGTATGTAGACTTAAAAAATGCAGTAAAGGTAATATTGCTGAACGTATTATTTTTTAATGAAACCAATTTCAGTTATTCAATAGTGCCAAACAAGTGTTTCCTCCACCCTCTAGACCTTCATAACGGGTATGCTGTAGACACTCTCGTCATCCCAGACGACAACAGCCTTGGTCACTGGGCTGCTCACATCCGCTCCTGGACTGACGAACACTCAGACATAAAAACCAAATACGTTCAGACTGGGCTTCTAAAGAATCAGATCTTAATCCTGTAGAAAATGCCTGTGACGATCTGGATCCGTGTGTGATACGTAGCAATCATCATCGTCGTAATTTGGCAGCTCTACGAGATCTAATCATACATGAGACGTTTCAGTTCTGTATGATATACATGAAGAACCTTGTGGACTCTCATAATCAACGAGCTCTGCCCAATATCAGAGCCACAGGCTACGTCACGCGGTATGTGCATGGTACACCCTACGTGGTAAAGACTTTTTTGTCCGCGAAGCTCATCTTTGTACCCGTGTCACCTGAAGGAGCAACATGACTGCAGCAGCAAAGCCATACCCTTCCATTCTGGAGACAAACACTTTTCACTCTTTGCGAACAGGTTGGGATTCGTTTTGTACAAACTCAGTCGTAAGGGTTTCATCAGCTTTCTGCTCACTTCTACTGTTATTTCCACACAGTCTATTGTATGATGTTATAATGAATTAGTACAAGAAACACAGAACTAATCGAAATTAATCCCGACAGTTGCCTTATTGGCGTGATTGTGGTGTGCAGTTGTCTTCGTTAAATATGTCCTGAGTTATCAAAGCGATATTACAGCGATTCGCGTAAGAAAAACCGCACCCAAACTAGTTATGTGGTTGATTGCTGCTATGACAGGTATCCTACAAACAAGGAGGGCCATCCTGAAATTATTCGCTTACTATGTTTATGGGAACGAAGATACAAGTCTCTGTTGATCCACTGTGGACGCTGGACAGTGGCTGGTCAAATATTTGCCATGGAAAATCTCCAAACAGCCGTACGTTTTGAGTAGTTATTTTACTTTAATTACAATTTTCGGCAATTCAATAGGCCATCTTCGGGTATGAAATGCATATGGAACCTGAAAAAATGATCCTCACGATAAAATAAGAGAAATCAGGAGTCGCACAGAAAAACTTAAGCTCTCTTTTTTTCTCGCGTGCCGTTTGAGAGTGGGACGGTAGAGAGACAGCTTAAAGGTGGTTCATTGAACCCTCTGCCAGAAACTTTATTATGAATAGCAAAATAATTACGTAGATGTAGATATTGAAATGACGAAACTGGTTGTCCAAATAAAATAAAATAAAACAACTTCTGAAAATGTGTGACTGTTTGCCGATTTTCCTAGGTAAATAAAGATGCAAGTCGGTTAATAGTGATCACTGTTCTCGACTTTCATGGTGTCCACCTCCACGTGTCTGATATTGATCTCTCCATCTACACAAGACATTTGCGACGATCACCAACATTAATTCTTTCTTTCTCTACGAAGTTTCACATCGAACGGTGCCTACATTACATTTGCTCTTAACGTACAACAATGAGTTTTGATGATAAACATTTTCAGATATGACTGATTTAGGTGTGAATCCTATCGTGTAGACGTGTTAACTCATTGTTGATAGATGTACCAGTATCATTCAATGGGTGTCGGTATCCCATAAACTTCCATATATTCGAAATATATTAAATTATAAGGGGCGATAAAAAGTCGAAGGCCGTGCAGTCGGTACGCCAATTAGGCAGAATCGAGCGGACGTTGAGACAATCATTCCGCCGACGCACGAGGCTAAAGATACTGTTTCATAAAACGTATATTTTCCTGCTTCGTCCGGCAGGAATGACTGCCCTTTCAAGGGCTTTTTAAGGGACCGAAAGCGTGACAATCTGATGGTAGAGATCAAGGCTATAGCGTGGATGCTCAAGTGTCTCCCACATGAGTTGGCCTAACTTAGGCGTTATGAAATTTGCGACATGAGGATATGCGATATCATGAAGCAGCAGCACCCAATAAGGAACAAGGCGCGCCTTTGAACAACGTTGGTTTTTGACACGTATGCTGCCCATAGACATTCTTCATTCTCTGGCGGATGCCTACCCTATTTGTCCTTCGGCAGCCAAGAAATCAATAATAGCACATTGATCTTGTTCGGACGCATTACGTAATAACATCTCCATAGTTCACGTCTTCGCATTTATCACAGGCACGTCGGATAGACAGAAATGCCATGCTAATGCCTACCTGTCGGTGTTTATGAAGCCGCATCGAAGGCAAAAACGTTGTATATAGGCTGCAGCAACGAACGTTTTCATCGTCACTTAAATACGTCCACCTAATGGCATCTTGATGTAGATACCAGAATCATCTGCTAATCGTTCTACACATTTTTCTACAAGAAAGAAAGGTACAGGTACTGTAACTATACTTCCAACGGCGCATAATTCCAGACGATTCCAGTACAGAAATTTCCGCGTGCAGGTAACATTAACATGTTGCTTCACGTATGCATTCAAAGGCAACACAATGAAGCAACTGAAATCTGTCGTTTCCAATATTTTACACTCGTTCTCCCACGAATGGCTAAAATTTCCAGTCCGTTAATTACCTTTTGTTGTCAGGTAACAAAATATTAATCCCACTGCAGAATAAAATTTTATATTTTGAAAGGTACGATTACAAAATGCTCCGTGTGATGGACTAACATTCGGACGACCATTTTGTGCCTGCCTCTTTCCGCCACTAATTAAGCCGCCAAGAGCTTAGCTACTAACGCAAAAGCTCCTATGCTGTATTTAGCGTCTGCTGGGGAGAAAATTTCCACATACTGATATACGTTAATCACTTTGGCATTAAAATTGAAGACCACCAGTATTCTTAATTACCGGGTATTAAAACAGAATTTTCTCAGTCATAGTCATCGTTAATTTTTGGATTTTACGTAGTGTAAAATATAATTTTCCTTAGGGTATTGCAGACGAGTGGTATAGTACGCAACAAGTGCTCCATTGCCGAGCATAATCACATCTTCAAGAGTAAACTGAAGTCCAAATAAACATCATCGATAGTTGAGTTTCAAGCGTTTAATATTAGACCACGCTTACACGATATTATTTCAATCACATCTATAATACGAAATCCGTCAACATAACGAAAATAATTCAAGTCAAATCATATAAATTATTTAGAAAATGAAGATAACAATACAAGAATGCAAAGGAGAATTGATTAAAGGTACATCGTGAGATATGAGTAAATCACACACACACACACACACACACACACACACACACACACACACACACACACACACATACGCACATGCGTTAACGCGCGTGTGGTTATGAAACAAAAATTTGGTTACAGAAGGAAGCATCATGCCGGAGATGTTCGTGGATTTGTGTATCTATATCTAATAGTCCATTCTAGTGGCATGTCAAACAACAATGTCAGCAATCCTTAATAATATATTGCTACTCTTTACGTAATGATATTAACATAGCGCAGCGTTACAGCACTTTAATATTGATCATGGAAACGGTCAGTACTGATTTATATTAATGTATAGTTTCACTATAGGGAAATCTGATACTGATATTAAAAGCATTTGTATTAGTGTAGCTGAGTTGCTAGAATTCAACAGCTTTCTGAATTCTTTTCAGATATCTCTCATTGGAAACTTTATTTCGTACTTGCTCATTTCATTTCACACTATTTTTTTGTTACGTTTACGAATTATATCGGCTTTTCTTCTTTGATCAGAAACAAAACGAAGGAGGATAATGGGACTTAATAATTGCTTGTTGAGAGAGCAATTCACAAAATGCATGTCCATTTACAGTCAAAATGACCCAAACACGTGAAACACTTTATTAATTCTAGTTTCTGTCTAGTTTCATTTTTTAGCTCAAATGTGGTTATCACATTTGTCAAATGGTTATGTGAAACGTATATAAGAACGTAAAATTCTACTGTGGAATTCTAAATCACTTGGAAATGCTTTATGAAATCGCCTTCCGTGGCAGTACATAACTGTGCTACCAAATAGGTAAAGCCGTTGCCAAGTCTAGCAGAACCATTTGCGGGACGTCATTAAAGTGTGTGTGTGTGTGTGTGTTGTGTGTGTGTGTGTGTGTGTGTGTGTGTGTGTGTGTGTGTTTGTGTGTGTGTGTGTGGAGTTAATTCAGATCAAAATGTTTTATGACCTTCTGAAAGAGACAGATTCGAGAAATACGTAGCTAAGATGCGAAGTTGCTGTAGTGGTGTGAAGTTTTTTGCATGACACTGTAGCTTTTGGATGTTTCTTCTTAATGCGTTACTCAGTAAAAGACAATGCGTCAAAATAAACGTGATGCTGACTGCCAGTCACGTGTAGCAGAGCAGTGCGGTATTCCCAGGCGACTTATCTTGTACGGGCGAGGTAAGCCGGGTGCAGCTTGTTGCGACAGGCGAACCGTGAATGCCAGATTGCTGAGTGCGGCAGGCAGAGCGATATGATAACGCTCACGAAAGCGGGGTGCCTCAGCTGACGTCACGACACGCGACATCGATCACGGCGCAGCTCGGCCTTAAACCGGTCGCCGCTCCTGTTTACACGCGTAATTGCGCGCCATCCGTGAGCGGAACTTCATTTCACCGCGGCGTCGCCCGTCTCTTCACACAGGGGGTGCGCGCCGTAATTAACGCAGCCTTTTCGATAAACGAGTGCGTGACAGCTGAGAGAAGTGCAGGTGCCCTTACATCGGATTACCATGTATCGAATATTTTAACTTGCACATCTGGATGAACAGACGTTACTGACGATAGACAGCCTAAAGAAAGTAATTCTACATAAATTCGCTATCTGGAAATATTCTGGCATTAGACGTGTTACCTATATACAGGGTGATCAAAGAGTCAGTATGAATTTTAAAACTTAATAAACCACAGAATAATGTAGATAGAGAGGTAAAAACTGACATACATACTTGGAATGACATGGGGTTTTATTAGAACCAAAAAAACAAAGTCCACAAAATGTCCGACAGATGGCGCTGGACAGCAGAACGTCAGTAACTGCTACCGTGACGGGTGAGAGGTGCGCCGATATGTTACAAGATCGGATCATCCCCAGCCTGGCTGATAAACACCAACAGGAACGTACGATGTGTATGTAGCATGGCGCTTCACCCCATATTGCTAGACGCGTGAAAGATCTCTTGCGCGTGTCGTTTGGTGACGATCGTGTGCTTAGTAGCCACTTTCGTCATGCTTGGCCTCCCCGGTCCACAGATTTTAGTCCGTGCGATTTTTGGCTTTGGGGTTACCTGAAGTCGCAAGTGTATCGTGATCGACCGACATCTCTAGGGATGCTGAAAGACAACATCGGACGCCAATGCCTCACCACTCCGGACATGCTTTACAGTGCTGTTCACAACATTATTCCTCGACTACAGGTATTGTTGAGGAATGATGGTGAACATATTGAGCATTTCCTGTAACGAACATCACCTTTGCTTTGTCTTACTTTGTTATGCTAATTATTGCTATTCTGATCAGATGAAGCGCCATCTGTCGGAAATTTTTGAACTTTCGTATTATTTTGGTTCTAATAAAACCCCATGTCATTCCAAGCATGTATGTCAATTTGTACCTCTCTATCTACATTATTCCGTCATTTATTCAGTTTTCAAATTTATACTGACTTTTCGATTACCCGGTATATACACTACCTATTATTGACATGTGAAAATTTATACCGAATCGAGTTTGAGTCTTGGTCCGGCACTAATTTTCATACATCACTAGCAGAAATTTTGGATATTTGTGATAAGTTCTTATGGGACAAAACTGCTGAGGTCATCGGTCTCTAGGCTTACAGATTACTTAATCTAGCTTATATCACCAGCAGACGTATGGAATACACTGACTGCCGGCAGGAGTGAAAAGTTGAAAACGGGTTCCACGGTTTTCCTGTGCAAGTTGACAGTGACTGATTTTTGGTATCGACATTGTCTTTGCTGACAGGGCTAATTCGACGAAAGAGACCTCTTTTCCTGCTGCGTATGTACTCATATTTTAAATACTGTACACCGAAAGCACCGATAGATGGGGAGCAAAGAACCGGTGTTCCATTTCCAAATGCATTCATTTCTTTTTCTTCTGTATTTCTTTTCCGTCTCGCAATTGTCAGGAATATGAGCAGTGTCAAGGTAAGTAAATTAGGAATAGCAATAAGACAGGTGAATAGATTTCTCAAACGATTTGGATTAGTAAAGAATTAAAAATTTAATCCCCGTCGCTTTACAACGGTTCTTTCTCTCGCTCTGGTAGGTGTTATCCACTTCTTTTGAAGAACTATATTTATAGTATTTGTCATAGAAACATTCGATGCCGGCCGGTGTGACCGTGCGGTTCTAGGCGCTCCAGTCTGGAACCGCGTGACCGCTACGGTCGCATGTTCGAATCCTGTCTCGGGCATGGATGTGTGTGATATCCTTAGGTTAGGTTTAAGTAGTTCTAAGTTCTAGGCGACTGATGACCTCAGATGTTAAGTCAATACTGCTCAGAGCCATTTGAACCATTTGAACATTCGATGCAAATCCACTCACGGCACCAGGAGCAAATAACAAATGCAGTCATCGCGCAATTGTTTCGTTGCTTTAGAAGATTCGGCGAAAACCAGACTTGTCCTATAATCAAAACATATTTCTTGCTCCGCAATTTATGTTGATACATTCCATGGATACGATAATTTTGCCTGAAAAATCGCTGCTGAATTTCATCATGAATTATGCTGTAAAACTTTACTATATCCTCACAGTTGTGCAATTACCGCTGGGCTTCCAGAAGTAGATTGCAATTCGATATAATGTTTTCAAGTTGGTGGTGAAAGGGAACATCACATGGCTGGTAGGGGGTGTGGTTTGATGGTGTTACTTCTGTCGTGCAAGTCGGTTGACCCTTGTCTACTTCAAACATGCTATCGTATTGTATTACTTCGTCAATCCCAGGATCTCATTAGCAGATTCTTGTTATCAGCACCGTATGCTTTTTAGCTGTTTTCAAGATATGCTTAAGAATTTAATGTGTCGTATTAAAGGATTTGGAGCTAGTGACGTAAACATTTTTCAAGAATTCGGTTAAAAGGCTGACCTTTTCATTAATTACTTACAAGCACAGAGTAAGATCCAGAAACATTTTCCAGATACTGCGATGGAATATTGCGACTTGTAGGAATGCATTATAACATGCATACTACCAACTGAGACGAGGATTCGTTGTTTCCCCACATGTGTTAAGCTATGTCGAATACTCGTCTTCGCAACACTCCACTCGGTATTGTTCTTATGCAACGAGGCTTAAAATTTTATTTCTTGAATTTAAGTTTAAATCGTTTCAGAAATTTATTTACTGATTTTTTTATTAATCCTTGTTGATTTACTCACCTCAGTGACTCCACCATTTCTATTTAAATTAAAGAAATGCGTTTGGGACTAACTCATGTTCTCTGGTCCTCAACCAGAGGCCTTTGTCGCTACACCAGCAGCGCATTCGTCGCGAAATGTTTACCTTATGGAAACATAAGCGGCAGTCAACGAAGTTTCTGTTCTGCATTTCCGAGAAAATATGCGTTTTGCCCTCATATGTGATGACGAAAAATGCTCAATTATCTGTCGATAGCGTCAATTACGGGTCGATTGCGCTGAATGAAACTTGTGGGTGGTTTTCTCAAAACGCGGCGGTGTTTAGCAAAAATGTCTTAGATCGTGTCATTTTAGGTTGTGCAGAAGCGACTTTCTCAATTTTAGCCGATTCGGTTGACGGTGTCTGAGTCGTTCGTCTAGTGACAGAAGCACATGCATCTTAAATTTTAAATAGTTTTAATGCGAAGAATATAGAAATAATTGAAAGGGACATGGTTGTAAGTGCGAATTCTCCTATTTCGCAGCATGGAATTGCGGTGCCCACCTAGTTATTGCAAAAAATGCTGAGGCAGTGACAGAATTAATAATTTATTAAGATCGTTGTAACTGCCATAACAGGAAACTGCCGGGTTTTGAATGGAAATAACAAAAGGTTTAGTTTCAAGTCCCTTTAACGCAGAGGTTCAAATGGTTCAAATGGCTCTGAGCACTATGGGACTCAACTGCTGTGGTCATAAGTCCCCTAGAACTTAGAACTACTTAAACCTAACTAACCTAAGGACAGCACACAACACCCAGCCATCACGAGGCAGAGAAAATCCCTGACCCCGCCGGGAATCGAACCCGGGAACCCGGGCGTGGGAAGCGAGAACGCTACTGCACGACCACGAGATGCGGGCTAACGCAGAGGCACTAAGTTTATTTGTCATTATACAAGTGCAGAATTACAGCAGCAGTATTTGAGCTAGTACATCTGTATTCAATAATAACCACTTCATATTTCTTTCAAAATTTTTAGAAGAGAGAAACGTTATTAAATTCAAGAAAAAAATGTCCCATTTGTGACTTCCGTTTCACACACACCTCCATGCTTGGGCTCAGAGGTTGCAAAGTATACTGTAAAATTCTCCGTGACCTTAAGGAAGACATGGAAACATTCTTAAAAGGTCTCTCCATTTAGCAAGTGATAGAAATAGCTGGGCTTTCAGGCAAAGTACAGCGTGGCATACATCTGTATGATCTTTCCTCTTTTGACTACACTGGCGAATTTATATGTCTTCTCTTTCAAATTCAGAAATTTCATACACCTATTTGAGACGGATGGGGAGAAGACATTTTCATGACTCTTCATTTCGAGATCTTACACGACCTGATTAGTGCAGTGTTTCGGCACTAGCATTTAAATTAAAGACGACAACGTATGCATCAGAATTATATGGAATGAGTTCACAGCTTTAGATGGCTCTATAGTCTTGTGCAAAGCTTGCAGAAGAAAACCCTTTCCTTCCTTTCGTTGTTTCTCTATAATTCCAAAATATCTGTCGCAGCTAAGAAAGTTGTGTCCACCTGCCTAAAACTAGCGTGTTATCTCTCGAAGCCAGCCGAGGCTAAATGGAGAAATGTAATACCCTTCTACATTGCTGCATAATAAGTGACTTGCATTCAGACCAGACGTTAGTGATTATTTTGGAGGGAGTTTCACCGATGGACACATCCACATATCAAGAGTTAGAATTTAGTTTGCTGAATACCTTTAAGAATGCTTCGTTCTCCTCTTCAGCGGCATGATAATGTCCGCAGGTGCTCTTCTAAGAAGGAGAAAATAATGAAATGACTGTGAAAATCGGTTAATTCTCGATGTATCGAGTGAAGTAATTTATTTGGACCTTTAAACGTACGTATTCCGCATCATCTCTCATAGTATGACGGCACTATTTGAACAAACACACGTAATAAGTCACCCGCTCTCCGTAGCCTAAAAGACTACACGACTTCCTTAAATAAACACTTTCCGTCAAATATGTACAAAATGAAAAGAGCAGAGATACTATACAAACCAAAGAATTAGCATCTTCGTCGCAGACAATTTCTGCTTCATATTTAGCAAAATCAATAGACATGAATTTACTAAATGGTATGTAAATTACTTCAAAACTGTTTTAAATACATAGAATATCAATATTTAATCGTGAAACAATTACATTCTTACCAACATGGTTTTACATGAATTTATTTTTATGTAAAGGAATATACCGATACCCTCTGGTATCGTAGGATTCGTAATGTGTTATTGCCTTGAAGTCATTACAGGAGACACTGACACATTGGTCCTCGAACCGCACTGGGAAACCAAGCTTGGCATATAGAGCCTTTTGACATCTAGCGCTATATGTCTGAAACATCTTTTCTATGATTTGACGCAGAGAGCAGGTTCAGGGGCATGCAAAATAGTAGCGAGAACACAAGTACACTGAAACCATGTTTTGTGAAAAATGCTACTTAGGAGGTTTTACGTTTCCAACACGTCTTATAATTTGGCGAAATGAAATGAATAACTTGACGAGCTGGCAGCACGGGCCTGTTTACGTTAAAGAAACAGGAAGCGAGGGCGGTAAACAGAGTAAACTTTAGCAGTCTTAGAAATGGAGTAATCACACTTACGTTAAACATCAATGTAATGCACAGCACAGCAGTTAAAAATTATTTACCCACTCTATTGTTTGATGATGAATCCTTAGTGTATGGAAGAAAACACCAAAAGTGAAACAAATGGCTCAACCTATATGGTTTGAAGTTCTAGAAAGACTAATCGTGAACTGCAACTAGAGAGGACGACTGTCAGAGACTCGCTCTTCAATCAGTGGAAATCGAAAACCATTGACTCCGGACAAACCGCCGAGGGGGCAGAGTTTATTACAGCTCCCCGTGGAGCGAACGACGACGAACTGCCATTGTCACAGATGATTCTCCTGCAGGACGAAACTGAAATACTATAATGGTCTAGTTATATTCGCGAATACGTTGCTGAGTGATGGAAAAAGGGGAACAAGCGGGGCAGTTTGCCTTATTAATTAGCGTGTTCAAAAATTTTTCGTGTTTCTGTCCGGCGAAGAGTATCTAAGCGCTCGCCCAACATCGGATACTGGTAATCTGGGAGCACGGGAAAGTGAGGCACAGAGGAACTGTCGCAGATTATGATGAGGCAAACTCAACAGCCAGCAGCTAATATTTTAGTGTAACTGGGCCAGTCATTACTTTGAATTCGAACTACACTTGTGACTTTTACTTTCCCCACGCCAGAACTATGTTGAATTACTGATTTAGATTACGAAGGTTAGGAAATACAACGAATCGCATTGCCTGCGCAAATAATGAATAGTGCATCAAATTTTTATTTTCATCACTTTTGTATTTTAAAAAATGTCAGTGAACTGATGAGGAAAGAGTGTTTCCAGCTCTTACATATGCTATCAAGTGATGTACAGAAATAAAAAGAAGATTCATTATCAGCGCTGACAGTTGTTTCTTCTTTGCAATTTCAACTTTTAATTCAGCTGGTTGAAGAGAGACAACATAAATCAGTGGGATAGCCACATTACGTACTCAGAAGTGGATTTAGGGTCCCATAAACGTACGTTGACTGAAAAAAAAGTGCAGCACCATGATAATGTTCAAATTATTAGTGTAGTAATTCTCTGTGACAAGTGGAATGGCCACCAGAGTTACTGTTGATACCACGCCCGGTACGGTACATGAAGGACGTGAATAGCGTCAGATCTTAAATGACCACAGCGATAGAAACGGAGAAGCCACGCACCCGTGTGAGACAGCGTTATGAGCAAATGACGGAGTTGGAAATGGGCCTCAGTGTGGGTCTTGACGTGGACGACCGGTCGAATCTTGCAATATCCAGATTTAAGGGGCATTCTGATGTGACAGTGGCCCGATTTTGGACCATATTGGCTTTTGAGGGCAAGCGTACTTCTCGTCAAGGTTCCGTTCCACCACGTTTGACCACCACAATAGAGATTCCCATATTGCGCACCAAATACAACGTAACCCCTTTGCAGTTGGAACTGTCATCAGAGAAGAAGCCATGGACTACTTTTCAATATTACGTGTCATCTTGCTTCAATGGTCGGAAACTAACAGTAGTCGCAATATTTACTCACTTTCGCCTGCATAGGCCTCCGTTAACATAATACTAACGGCTACGTTTGAGGTGGTGGCTTGACTGGGAATCGTAGACTGCTCATGAATGGCGTCACGCAGTATTCAGCGATGAATTACGATCCTACACTGCTGCGAATGATCATCGTCGTTGAGCATGACGGCGATCTGTGGAAAGGTCCAATTCTTCCAATGTTTTGGAGAGTCTCAGCAGTGGCACTCCTTGCGTCACGGTGTGGGGAGCAATCGGCTATGATTTCAGGTCACGGCTTGTAACGACGGTACAACAGAACAACGACATCCTGTGTCCTCTCTCCAACGATAATATCGTGCTGTTACTTTTCTACAGGGCAATGCTCGTCCACACACAGCACCTGCCTGTCTGAACTTTCTTCGTAAGGCTGAGGTACTACAGTGGGCTGCAAAATTCCCAGACCTGTTCTATGTGTAGGACCAGCTCTGACGTCTTCTCTCCCAGTGGCAACATCGGAGATATCTAGAACCAGTGCATACAACGAATTTATGACGTATTTTCCAACCCTATAAGTGCATTGATCCAGATCAGAGCGGGTGTAAGGTCATACTGAGTAGATTTTATAATCAGTGAAATAACATCACACGCCCTCCCAATCCGCTAACTTTCGTTTCGTTTCCTCGTCCCATTCTGGGTGCATCACTTTCATTCTCAGGCAGTTAATCTTTTTTTTTTTTGTTACAGTTTTAGGGCGCAAAACTGCTACGGTCATTAGCGCCCGATTCTCAGGCAGTGTATTTTGTTTCGGAAGAAGTGGATCGCCGGAACCCTTTTTGGGTGGGTCCTTTAACAGCGTCCCTCATGAAATCGAAATTATATAGTGTGTTTTCTATTTTATTCAGAAATTGATAGTCGGTATCGCGGCTGCCTATTCCACAGAGACAGACAAATGGAACTGCCACAATGTCAACCGTATCAATCCAAACAAGAGCAACTGCCTCGGCAGGAAATGGCTTCCTAGTAGCAGCAAAGAGGTACTGTCAGACACAGGTGAGCAGACAGTCCGACACTCGATACTCTGCCGTGGGCTGAGTCACCGTCAAATAGGAATGTCAGACTGGCGTTCGGTCTCGCTCATGAGAGTTGCAGAGCGAGGTGGCGGCTGCGAGCAGAGGCTACGCTCTCACACAGGGACCAGGCCTGGCGGCCGTATTCCAATCCGGGCGGCAATCTGCAGCACAGCACAGAGCAGCAGAGTATCGCACAGGCCGGCGTTATTGGCCTCGCGTCACGAGCCACGCTGGGCCCGATGTGCTGCGATATTGCGGTCGTGGCGTGCGGGTAGTGCACCCTGCCCTGTGTAGGCGCTCACGGCCGCAGGGTTGGTGAAGGAGTCTCGCAGCTGCTGACTGGCGCCTGACGCACTGCTGTCTGTGTCAGTGGCGAGTGCGTGTCGCTGTTCACAAACTGTTCAGCTGATTCTGTACTCCCTGATAGTGGGGGTGGTCGTAAGTCGTCGTCTTTAGGACGCAAAACAGCCGAGGTTCCTAAATCCCACATTATAACTGCAAGTGGTCTGCTTTCTAAGAGAGGTCATCATCCTTCTTGAAGTTAGGGAACACGTAGAAGACTAAATTGTATGAAACTACAAGGAATAGAATCGGAAGACCTGAAGCTCTAGCAAAAACAACAAGCAAGAGTTAAAATCAAGAATTAGAACTACACTTCATTTTACAGTCATTAGCCAAAATATTATGATTAGCTGATTAATGACACGATTTCACCACTTAAATAACGAAAAACTGAGTATTTCTTCCGTGCTTAACAAAACGAGTTTTGAGAAGTTATTGTTATTTTCAAGTGCATTTCTTTAGATAAATATTTCTTGTCATTTTTGTGTGTGAGAGTGTCTGCATCTCGTTCACTGCATTCTCTTTTTGACATCGCAAAATCGGACAAAATGAGTTCTGCAATGATTTTATACGCTAATGTTAGAAATGTTTTTCTGGCTATCTAATGACAACTTTTGTGTCTCCACCGCGTGATAATGTGTGTAATGAAGTAGATACAATACTTATAAGTAGACAGACAAAAATAATGTTTCTAAACTTAACAAATAACCAACTCAACTTTTTATTTTGTTCAATTTTCCAAATGAATTATAATCTCTAAAAGACGACAGAGGCAGCAAATCACAACATAACATTATTCCCTTTTGATCTGATAGGTGAGAGGGGGCGTCCAAGCCGTAGGGAGGGTCTCGATTGTACTTAGTTTGATTCCACAGAGAGACCAGACTGATACTTTGTCCCCACGTATACACTACTGGCCATTAAAATTGCTACACCAAGAAGAAACGCAGATGATAAACGGGTATTCATTGGACAAATATATTATACTAGAAGTGACATGTGATTACATTTTCACGCAATTTGGGTGCATAGACCCTGACAAATCAGTACGCAGAACAGCCACCTGTGGCCCTAATAACGGCCTTGATACGCCTGGCCATTGAGTCAAACAGAGCTTGGATGGCGTGTACAGGTACAGGTGCCCATGCAGCTTCAAGACGATACCACAGTTCATCAACAGTAGTGACTGGCGTATTGTGACGAGCCAGTTGCTCGGCCACCACTGACCAGACGTTTTCAATTGGGGAGAGATCTGGAGAATGTGCTGGCCAGGACAGCAGTCGAACATTTTCTGTATCCAGAAAGGCCCGTACGGGACCTGCAACATGCGGTCGTGCATTATCCTGCTGAAATGTAGTGTTTCGCAGGGATCGAATGAAGGGTAGAGCCCCGGATCGAAACGCATCTGAAATGTAGCGTCCACTATTCAATGTGCCGTCAATGTGAAAAATAGGTGACCGAGACGTGCAACCAATGGCACCCCAAACCATCACGCCGGGTGATGCCCCAGCGATTCCATATTCTGCTAACAGTCATTGGATCTCGAATAACGCGAGCAGCAATGTCGCGATACGATAAACGGCAATCGCGATAGGCTACAATGCGACCTTTATCAAAGTCGGAAACGTGGTGGTACGAATTTCTCCTCCTTACACGAGGCATCACAACAACGTTTCACCAGGCAACGCCAGCCAAATGCTGTCTGTGTATGAGTAATCGGTTGGAAACGTTCCTCATGTCAGCACGTTGTAGGTGTCACCACCGGCGCCGACCTTGTGTGAATGCTCTGAAAAGCTAATCATTTGCATTTCGCGTCTGTAGCACTTCATGTGCGTGGTGTAGCAATTTAATGGCCAGTAGAGTAGGAAGTGGATTCACGCCCTACATGATCACCGGGAATTAAGTTCCACGTATATTATACTGAGTGTTAGGGGTATAATTCGTGACTGAGGACAGAGTGCTGAACTACATGACATCGGTATATACATCAGTTGCAGACTGATCATTACAGCCGTTAGGAGTTGGTCGGTGCCTCGAAGTACTTATGGCAAGAGCAAGCAATTAATACTTATTTCCCCTGAGCAGCAGGTAAGATGCTGAAGTTGAATACATGGACGCAAAGCAATTAGAGTAAAATAATGTGACGTTCTTGCTGGAAGACTGTTAGTTGCAGGTAAGCAAACTCTGACGCAATGAAGTGGTTACGTATTGAGGCAGCAATGATCACAGTATCTGCACTTATAACGCTAAAATCGCGTATAACTAGGGAAAACAGTTCTGTTATTACTCAAATATTTGGCACAGACCAGGTGTACATCAGTACAGAAACACAATAACTACATCGTCTACTTTTCTTACACATGTATTTTCAGCCTACAGTCACACAAATATTATCATTGATGTGTTTCGATTTAGTTGTCAAATACTGATAAGTGATCCACACCAGTTCTAGACAGTAGTATGTAGTGAAGAGTACTGTTAGTACCATTGATTAGACTCCCGCTCATCTGATCCCCCCTCTCCCACAACAGTTTGCTATTTCAGTCCAGAAATACTGAATATTATCAAGCCTCCTTGTGAATACGAATCTCACTCCTTTAATTTCTCTAAGGACAATATTGTCCGCTATTTACTGCGCAGTTTAGAAATAAATTTGTATGTGTATTGCCCATAATGAACAATGAAATACGTCTAATGTGTGGGTCCATGTGCACACAATATGGTATCTAATTTTACTTTCTTGATCTATTCACGATATATAGACAGAAGGTAGCATTGTTTTGATCGGCTCATTTAGGATTGCAAACACCAGGAGTTTCAACTGTAATCGACACTGTGATGCAGTACAGCTCTCTTGTATCGTCTGCCCCTTAGAGTGGGACAAGCATCTCAGTGACGTCTACGCACGTAGTAAGCGAACCTATACTCTTCTTTCGATAATCTCCCTCTTTTCTGCCAATCCTATTTTATATGAATCTAGACTGAGGAGAAATACGGAAATGTTGGTCGAATGAAGGTTTCCTGAGCTAACATCTTCGTGGGAGGAGCATACGTTTTGAGGATTTATAAAGTGAGCCTCTGTCTGGTATTTGCCTTACTTCTTAAAGGTATATTCGGTTTGCGCTATACCACCCTTCGGTTCACGCTGTTTCGTTTGCAGTAACATAGGCAGGTAATCGATTTGCCGATAGCTGTCACAAATGAACATGCTCCTCCCACTGGAATCTTTTCTTCATGGTCTGTCTGTTCTTCAAGTGTCACGTGCAACATGAATAAAGTCGGATAAAAAAAGTCTACGAATACGTCAACGTTTCTGATGAATACATGTTCTCGTGTAAGTACAGAATGCAACGCTTACTATCTACAGAAGTGCAGTGCAGTAACATGATTTCACATTGCCGTCATAGACGTATTTTTGGTAAACAAACCACAAGGAAACTTTTAATAATATGCAGTTTGGTATGAGAAGTAGTAAAACAATTTCATATGATTTCGCAATATTACGGAAATTTATAATACAATTTTTAGTAATCACAAAAGAAATTTATAATTTACGTAACATATAAAAAATACGATATTCTATGTTGTATTAAAATGTGGTCTGGCTGCGCATGAAGAATTTTTGGATACTTATGTGAATGTGGATAACAGATTTGTGAATGCGAATGAAGGACTTATGGATGCAGATGTCGATGTTGATGAGGTACTTGTAGATGTAGATGCAAATGTGGATACCGATAAGGGACTTAGGGATGTGGTTTCATGTGAATGACTAGTGGATGTAATTGTAGATGAAAATTTGTGGGCGAAAAAGGGACTTGTGCATGTCGATGTGGCTACTAATCTCGTTTTTGTTATTCACACAGACCTTAATCTACGGCTGATAGGTTTCAACAGGTGTCTCATTTTGTACATGAAGAAGCGGAGTCAAACAACTGCCAACTGAGATTATAATTCAGCTATATGCTAGATTTTGCGCTGAAAAAAAATTATCGTGTCAGGTTTTGAATGTATTGGCGTTATTTGAAACTGAACTCCTGCTTATAGTCAAGAATGCAGTACCACAAGCAATATAAATTTAATTGGATCGGAGTTATTATCTTGAGCAAACGACACCTTTGGTTTTAGTTCCAGTGATTGTGTACAACAGCTGAGCGTGTGGACACCTGTACTTCTGGTCGCCTCATATTTTGAATCAACCATTGATTTATTCAGCTACAAAATTGCTGTTAATACTAGAGAAATTGATCTAGAAGAATATAGCCACATTTTATGCAAGACGAAATGATTCGAGTCCTGAAACCGATGGTCAGAATAACTGCGGGAAAGCGTTGCTAAAAAATCAGTTAACTGTCACAGGTAGGCAAAAATTACCGGCGATGGAAGCAGATTACTTGAACATAGTGACAATATTTAAATCTCTTTTGAACCTTGAGTTAGGTGGTCAAGGAACCTGTTACGAAAGTTGATGAAAACATTTGTATCTTAACTTATTAGGTACGTGTTTCGTTTCAAATTGTTATTAGTTTCTGATTGGACGACTTAATTCTTGAGGCTCGTACGTTTCATATAGGAACTTGTCATTTATTTGATTATTTACTTTTGAAAAACTAACATTCAAAACGACGCCTTATGTTCAAATATGCATGTTATCTAAGATGCGACTAGCATAAAAGTATATAATACCTGAGTACGATTTGTGTGGCCTACGGCTAGCTCGGTGCTCTATATTTGAATGACCTCACACTGTCTGCAAGCACTCTATACTGAATGTGGTAATATCCTGCATTGTGAAATTCCAGATAACTGCGCCCATATTCATGTGATATATAATGTGGTCAGTCTCCTTTGATGAACATCATAACCTTTATCTCTCTATTGTTTACTGAAGCTTTTGTGCGATACTGTTGCACTACTGAGTATATAATTGGGAAAGAGAAATTAAACGTTTTCGTCTGATAAGAGTTAAACCATAATCATAAACGAATTAGTGTGGCAATGGCTTGAGCTACACGTTATTCCTTCATATGGATATTAAAATGCAAAACAATATTTTCGTTACACAAAGACGAACCAAAGCATTATAATTATCACCATCCCATTACTGTTGATAGACCTATCAGACGCGCGTTTCTTTATATTCATGCTGAGAAAAAGTGAAATATCGTATTTACGTCTAGAGACGTATGAACCATGAACCATGGACCTTGCCGTTGGTGGGGAGGCTTGCGTGCCTCAGCGATACAGATGGCCGTACCGTAGGTGCAACCACATCGGAGGGGTATCTGTTGAGAGGCCAGACAAACATGTGGTTCCTGAAGAGGGGCAGCAAGCTTTTCAGTAGTTGCAGGGGCAACAGTCTGGATGATTGACTGATCTGACCTTGTAACATTAACCAAAACGGCCTTGCTGTGCTGGTACTGCGAACGGCTGAAAGCAAGGGGAAACTACAGCCGTATTTTTTCCCGAGGACATGCAGCTTTACTGTATGATTAAATGATGATGGCGTCCTCTTGGGTAAAATATTCCGGAGGTAAAATAGTCCCCCATTCGGATCCCCGGGCGGGGACTACTCAGGAGAACGTCGTTATCAGGAGAAAGAAAACTGGCGTTCTACGGATCGGAGCGTGGAATGTCAGATCCCTTAATCGGGAAGGTAGGTTAGAAAATTTAAAAAGGGAAATGGATAGGTTAAAGTTAGATACAGTGGGAATTAGTTAAGTTCGGTGGCAGGAGGAACAAGACTTTTGGTTTGGTGAATACAGGGTTATAAATACAAAATCAATTACGGGTAATGCAGGAGTAGGTTTAATAATGAATAAAAAAATAGGAGTCCGGGTTAGCTACTACAAACAGCACAGTGAACGCATTATTGTGGCCAAGATAGACACGAAGCCCACGCCCACTACAGTAGTACAAGTTTATATGCCAACTAGCTCTCCAGATGATGAAGAAATAGATGAAATGTATGACGAGATAAAAGAAATTATTCAGGTAGTGAAGGGAGACGAAAATTTAATAGTCATGGGTGACTGGAATTCGTCAGTAGGAAAAGGGAGAGAAGGAAACATAGTAGGTGAATATGGATTGGGAGGAAGAAATGAAAGAGGAAGCCGCCTTGTAGAATTTTGCACAGAGCATAACTTAATCATAGCTAACACTTGGTTCAAGAATCATAAACGAAGGTTGTATACCTGGAAGAATCCTGGAGATACTAAAAGGTATCAGATAGATTATATAATGGTAAGACAGAGATTTAGGAACCAGGTTTTAAATTGTAAGACATTTCCAGGGGCAGATGTGGATTCTGACCACAATCTATTGGTTATGAACTGCAGATTGAAACTGAAGAAACTGCAAAAAGGTGGGAATTTATGGAGATGGGACCTGGATAAACTGAAAGTACCAGAGGTTGTAGAGAGTTTCAGAGAGAGCATTAGGGAACAATTGACAGGAATGGGGGAAAGAAATACAGTAGAAGAAGAATGGGTAGCTTTGAGGGACGAAGTAGTGAAGGCAGCAGACGATCAAGTAGGTAAAAAGACGAGGGCTAATAGAAATCCTTGGGTAACAGAACAAATATTGAATTTAATTGATGAAAGGAGAAAATATAAAAATGCAGTAAATGAAGCAGGCAAAAAGGAATACAAACGTCTCAAAAATGAGATAGCCAGGAAGTGCAAAATGGCTAAGCAGGGATGGCTAGAGGACAAATGTAAGGATGTAGAGGCTTGTCTCACTAGGGGTAAGATACATACTGCCTACAGGAAAATTAAAGAGACCTTTGGAGAGAAGAGAACCACTTGTATGAATATCAAGAGCTCAGATGGCAACCCATTTCTAAGCAAAGAAGGGAAGGCAGAGAGGTTGAAGGAGTATATAGAGGGTTTATACAAGGGCAATGTACTTGAGGACAATATTATGGAAATGGAAGAGGATGTAGATGAAGACGAAATGGTAGATACGATACTGCGTGGAGAGTTTGACAGAGCACTGAAAGACCTGAGTCGAAACAAGGCCCCGGGAGTAGACAACATTCCATTAGAACTACTGATGGCCTTGGGAGAGCCAGTCATGACAAAACTCTACCATCTGGTGAACAAGATGTATGAGACAGGCGAAATACCCTCAGACTTCAAGAAGAATATAATAATTCCAATCCCAAAGAAAGCAGGTGTTGACAGATGTGAAAATTACCGAACTATCAGTTTAATAATTGGCAGCTGCAAAATACTAACGCGAATTCTTTACAGACGAATGGAAAAACTGGTAGAAGCCGACCTCGGGGAAGATCAGTTTGGATTCCGTAGAAATGTTGGAACACGTGAGGCAATACTAACCTTACGACTTATCTTAGAAGAAAGATTAAGAAAAGGCAAGCTTACGTTTCTAGCATTTGTAGACTTAGAGAAAGCTTTTGACAATGTTAACTGGAACACTCTCTTTCAAATTCTGAAGGTGACAGGGGTAAAATACAGGGAGCGAAAGGCTATTTACAATTTGTACAGAAACCAGATGGCAGTTATAAGAGTCGAGGGGCATGAAAGGGAAGCAGTGGTTGGGAAAGGAGTGAGACAGGGTTGTAGCCTCTCCCCGATGTTATTCAATCTGTATATTGAGCAAGCAGTAAAGGAAACAAAAGAAAAATTCGGAGTAGGTATTAAAATTCATGGAGAAGAGGTAAAAACTTTGAGGTTCGCCGATGACATTGTAATTCTGTCAGAGACACCAAAGGACTTGGAAGAGCTGTTGAACGGAATGGACAGTGTCTTGAAAGGGGGATATAAGATGAACATCAACAAAAGCAAAACGAGGATAATGGAATGTAGTCAAATTAAATCGGGTGATGCTGAGGGAATTAGATTAGGAAATGAGACACTTAAAGTAGTAAAGGAGTTTTGCTATTTAGGGAGTAAAATAACTGATGATGGTCGAAGTAGAGGGGATATAAAATGTAGACTGGCAATGGCAAGGAAATCGTTTCTGAAGAAGAAAAATTTGTTAACGTCGAGTATAGATTTAAGTGTCAGGAAGTCGTTTCTGAAAGTATTTGTATGGAGTGTAGCGATGTATGGAAGTGAAACATGGACGATAACTAGTTTGGACAAGAAGAGAATAGAAGCTTTCGAAATGTGGTGCTACAGAAGAATGCTGAAGATAAGGTGGGTAGATCACGTAAGTAATGAGGAAGTATTGAATAGGATTGGGGAGAAGAGAAGTTTGTGGCACAACTTGACTAGAAGAAGGGATCGGTTGGGTGGACATGTTTTGTGGCATCAAGGAATCACAAATTTAGCATTGGAGGTCAGCGTGGAGGGTAAAAATCGTAGAGGGAGACCAAGAGATGAATACACTGAGCAGATTCAGAAGGATGTAGGTTGCAGTAAGTACTGGGAGATGAAGAAGCTTGCACAGGATAGAGTAGCATGGAGAGCTGCATCAAACCAGTCTCAGGACTGAAGACCACAACAACAACAACTTCTAGAGAATTGGCTAAATGAAGACTGTGGGTTGAAAGGTTAACCCAGCAGCAAAAATGAAAATACTGAAATTTCGAATAGTTTCTTTCGGTTTATGAGAGAAAGGGAAAACACTACTGACGCCAAATTGAGCAGACCTGCTGGTGAGAAATACGAGCGTGAGCTGAGCAATTCTCAGGAAGGGACAACGAAATGAAAATTCCTCCAGCACCGTTACGGCATTTGTGAAATAAAGCCAGGCTGGTGAAACAAGGCAGGCTGTTAACTCGGTGTGCTTCGATGAATGTGAACTTCAGAGAATATTTCAGAATTTCCTTTGTAATTTACAACGAAAATACAGCACTTTCGTACGGGTGGATTATGACTACGCAGTATTTGAAATTTGTAACCATTATACCTCTCTACCGTAACGACCAAACAAATCCTTGGTTCATTTACATACATGAAAAGAAAAATCTACTAACTTGTAGCAGTGACTCTACCAATGTAGATTATCTATCACAAAAGACATACTCTCAGTTTATCATAAATTATTTACATTCTTTGTGTTTGTACAATTTACACGGGGGGGGGGGTTCCATTTTCGAGACTGAACAATAAGAAAGCTACCGGAATAGGTGGAATAAATGCCGAATTCATTAAATATGGAAGCTCATCACTAGATAATATATTTTCAGAATTAATGACTGCTGGATCAATAACAATATCTCAAACCAACAGTACACAGCAGGAGTAATCTCTTTCTATTAGAAGTGGAAGCGAAATCTAGGTTAGCACTAAAATGAACAACAAAATAAAATCCAAACAGCAGAAATAAGGTAGCTGAGGAGGAAGTGCTCCACAAGAGTAGACATGGTTCGAAATGAGGATGTTCGAACAGGATTAAATATTCTTAACATGAAAGAAAAAATTTAAAAAAAATTGGCAGAACTGCAGACAAACGTAAGTGAATGCCATATTGAAAGACCTGGGAAAACATGGGAGTGACTTTTTTTGTGAATTTGGAATAGACAATAAAGCAATTCATCAAAGATGAAGAAGGTGATTAAGATAATGAGAGCGATTTTTCCTTTGTTTTCTTAAGATTTTTACCACAGTTCTTATTAAGTCGGACTTAAATTTATCCTGAAAATACTTCAATTCTGAAAACATACGTAAACCTGAAGGAAATTCAGACGGATTGTCCTGCTCTGTAGTTTAATGTACGATTTGCAAATTCTCCAGTGACCTATTCCGTTTTGGCGATGGTGGCGAACGGAGTTTTGAAACGTTAACTTGCTGCTATCAGGACAATGAATACTGGGAGATGCCCTCGTCTGACGAATGAAACTAGTTCTGACGCAAAAAATATTGTTCGACGTGTGGCTGCTCATCTGTACATTAATTCGTAACTGTAGTTCTGTCTGGTAACCGTGATGCCCGTTTTTGTAATTAGAGATACACCATAATTAGAGATACACAATACCTATTGCGTTTGCTCGTTTCCATTCCCTCCCGAAATGAAGTTTTATTGACGCGAAAAATCTAATTTGCATCTACATAAACGTTCATACTCTTCAAGCCACCGTATAGTACGTAGTGAAGTGTATCTTGTACAACTAATCCTCGTTTCCTTTTCTGTTCCATTCTCAAATTGAGCGAGGAAGTAACAAATGTCTATAAGCTTCCATAGAAGTCCTAATTTCTCTCATCTTGTTGTCCTTACGCGTAATGTACGTTGGTGGCGGTAGAGTCGTTCGGCAGTCAGCTGCAAATGACGCTTCTCTAAATGTTGCCGTCCCTTAAGGATTCTCATTTGAGTTGCCAAAACATCTCCGTAATACTTGCGTGTTTCTAGAAGCTTTCGGGAACTAATCTTGCACCAGCCTCTCAATTGCTTCGATATTTTCCTTTCATCCGACTTGGTGCGGATACGAAACACTCGAGCAGTATCCAAGAATGGGTCGCACTAGTGTTTGTAAGCGGTCTCCTTTACAGATGAACCACACTTTCCTAAAATTGTCCCAGTAAACCGAAGTCGAGCATGCCCCTTCCCTATTACAATCCTCTTGTTATAGTTCCATTTGATATTGCTTTGCAATGTTACGCCTACATATTTTGTCGACGTGACTGTGTCAAGCTGCATCCTACTAACTCTGTATTCGAACATTACGGGATTGTTTTTCCTACTACCCGCATCAGCTTTAATTTTTTTACATTTGGAATAAGCTGCCATTCATCGCACTGTCTAGAAATTTCGTTTAACTCATCCTGTATCCTCCTAGTGTCACTCAAAGACGACAACTTAGCGTACATCATAGAATTACCTGCAACTAATGCAGACTACTACTTAATCTGTCCGTTAGATCTTCTATGTATGTAGAGAATAAAAACGGCTGATCCCTGAGGCACTACTGATGATACCATTCTAACATTCGTCGCCGAGGACAACATAGTGGGTTGTATGATGGTTCAAATGGCTCTGAGCACTATGGGACTCAACTGCTGAGGTTATTAGTCCCCTAGAACTTAGAACTAGTTAAACCTAACTAACCTAAGGACATCACAAACATCCATGCCCGAGGCAGGATTCGAACCTGCGACCGTAGCGGTCTTGCGGTTCCAGACTGCAGCGCCTTTAACCGCACGGCCACTTCGGCCGGCCCGGGTTGTATGACTTAAAAGGTCTTCGAGCCATTCACATATGTGGATACCCATTGCGTATGCTCTTACTTCGTTAACAGTCTGCAGCGGAATACCCGGTCAAACTTCTGGAATCCAGGGATATGGAGTCTACCTGTCTGCTTCCATCCATCATTGGCAAGATATCACATAAAAGAACGGAAAGCTCAGTTTTGCAAGAGCGATGCTTCCCAAAACTATGCTAATAACTGAATAGCATCTTTTCCCTCTGAAGGGAATTTGTTATATTCGAATTCTGCAGCAATGTTATTGATCTGCCATTCTGCGTGTTCGCTGTTTTACCTTTCGCATGGGACTCTGCACCTGTCAACTTTTCTGTTTTCAACTCAGTCAGTTGCTTCTCTACGTCAGTTACGCCTGTTTCTATATCTTTCGCCAGCAGCTGTGGCCGAGCGGTTCTACGTGCTTCAGTCTGGAACCGCGCTGCTGCTACGGTCGCAGGTTCGAATCCTGCCTCCGGCTTGGATGTGTTTGATGTCCTCAGATTAGTTAGGTTTAAGTAGTTCTAAGTCTATGGGACTGATGAGCACAGTCCCATAGTGGATAGAGCCATTTGAACCATTCATGTCCTTAAGGGGGAGTGTGGGTGATATTCAAACAAAACTATGTTTGTATGATCCTCCTACACGAATAATTTCTTTAACGAGAAATTTTAAACTTCATCCTTTGTTTTCCTATATTCTATAGTCATAGGAGAATGGTCAACGAATGAGTGGATAGATGCCTTCCACCCTCTTAGCGATTTTACAAAGAACCAGATTTTTCTCGGATTCTCAACTAGATGTTTTCTAAGATATGACGATGATAGTTGCTGTACGCTTCGTGCATCAAACTTTCTACAGACGTACGTATTTCTACTATCTTTTGGCTGTTGTCTTTTGCGCAATTTCTTTTGAACTGAGATGGCAACAGTCTTTGGGTCTTCAGCATTTCGAATTTCGGTATTCACCCACGTGTCTTTTCAATCCTTAATCCACTTACCCGGCACGTATTTCTCCAGACAGCATTTTACAATTTGTTTAAACATTGCCCCAAATTACTCTACGTCCATTATGCTGGAAGTAAATGACATAGGTTCATTTTCTAATTGGGATGCCAACAACAGCTTATCTGCTCTTTCGAGCAAAAACAATCTCGACTTCGTCATCGATTTATTAACTTTAGTAACGACGCCCTTATGATGACATCATGATCAGTAATCCTTGTCCCTATACTGACACCGTCGAGAAGGTCAGGCCTATTTGTAGCAATGAGGTCCAAAATATACCCATTGCGTGTAGGCTTTCGAACAAGCTGTTCAATACAGTTCTCGAAAAACATGTTCAAAAGTACTTGACAAGATGCCTGTCCGTAGCCCGTACAACAAAATAACAGACGTCACAATCTACATTCGGTAGGTTGATGTCGAACCCAAGTAATAATTCCAGAGCTGGTTACTTCTTCGCTACAGATCACAGAATTTCGTTGAATGACTCCAAAACTTTCACGGCGGAATCAGGCGGCCGGTGAAACATCCAAAAATTACCTTCGTTTCACCTACAGCTGTTACACGCGTCCAATTATCTCCACAGCCACAGTGAAATTACACCTCCATAGAGACAATATTTGGCTGACTGCTATGTACACTCCAACTCCCACCATGCCCAGTCTGTCATTTCAATGTGCATTCCATGAAGCACTAGTTTTTCAGAGCTTTCTAATTGGCGTTTCCTCCAGCCCTCGGTCTCGAGGAGAATCTGACAGCGACAAATTTCCTGTGTGCAGTAAATTTGGGAAGTTACTTATGAAAATATTCCCACAATTTACTGATAAAATTTTGACTTTCGATGTGCCTTTACTCTAAACATCGTCTCTCTTTGATATCTCCTTGTCGACAGGCGAATGTTCATGAGATAACCTTAAAAAACCACCCATCCTAAAAAGACCCCATGTGTACTCCACAGGTACTCTGCTACCCGAAAGCTGCTTCCTTTGTGTAGTATACCCATAACGTACCCTGCAATTCTCCATCTTACAACCTTCGCCGTGTGCATTGACCGCACGGTTTGAGGCGGCATGCCGCGGGTATGCGCGGCCACTCCCACCGGGGGTTCGAGTCTTTGCTCGGGCATAGGTGTGTGTGTGTGTGTGTGTGTGTGTGTTGTTCGTAGCGAAAGTTAGTTTAAGTAGTGTGTAAGTATAGGGCCGATGACCTCAGCAGTTTGGTCCCTTAGGAATTCTCAAACATCAGATTTTTTTTTTTGACAACCTTCTTCCAGAAATCAGTGACGGTATAAATGTTACAAACTAAATATAACGTCGTAGATCAGTGACTGACAGTCAGAACCGTAATCCTCACTAAATGATATTACGTAGGAAAGTCTGACGCCACTGAAGAGGCATGGAGGAAGTAACAGGATCGAACAAAACTGAGGACACGTGGTTAACTATGGAGATACTAAGCATGGAGGCTATTCAAAAGTGGTTTTTATTATTTGCTGGGAGATTTCTAAATTGAACTGGTAACTCAGAAGGAATTAGATACTGTAGAGCAGTAATGCCCTCCAGTCTCATTAACCACAGACCTCGCTGCTGTTGGGGAGGCTTGCGTGCCTCAGCGATACCGATAGCCGTATCGTAGGTGCAACCGCAACTGAGAGTATCTGTTGAGAGCCCAGATATACGTGTGGTTCCCGAAGAGAGGCAGCAGCCTTTTAAGTAACTGCAGGGGCAATGGTCTGGATGATTGACTGATCTAGCATTGTAACATAAACCAAAACGGCCTTGCTGTGTTTGTACTGCGAACGGCTGGAAGCAAGGGGAAACTAAAGCCACAATTTTTCCCGAGGGCATGCAGCTCTACCGTGACGTTAAATGGTGATAGTTAAAATATTCCGGAGATAAAATAGCCCCCTATTCGGATCTCCGGACGGAAACTACTCAGCGGAAGGTCATTATCAGGAGAAATAAAACTGGTGTTTAGGAATAGGAGCATGGAATGTCAGATTCCTTAATAGGACAGATAGGTTAGCAAATTTAAAAGGGGAAATGGATAGGTTAGAGCTGAATGTAGTGTAAATTAGTGAAGTTCGGTAGCAGGAGGAACAGAACTTCTGGCCAGTTTAATACAGGGTTACAAATACAAAATCAAATAAGGGATAATGTAGGAGTAGGTTTAATAATGAGAAAAATGTAGGAACACGAAGCCCACACCCACTGCAGAAGTACAAGTTTATATGCTATTTACCTCCGCAGATCAGGAGGAGATTGAGAAAATGTATGATGAAATAAAAGAAATTATTCGTATAATTAAGGGAGCCCAAAATTTAAGAGTCATAGGGGACTGGAATTCGTAGTAGGAAAACTAACAGAAGGGAAAGTAGTAGGTGAATATGGACTGGGGGAACGGAATGAGAAAGGAAGGCGCCTGGTAGAATTTTACACAGAGCATAATTTAACTTGCTCTAAGAACCATGAGAGAAGGTTGTGAACTTGGGTAACACAAAAGATATTTAATTTAATCGAACTGGTGAATAAAAAACTAGGATGCAGAGCTTCCAAATAGGCATTCCACTGCAAGACCTAGAACTACTCCACGATGGAAATTTCTGGCCAGAAGATGTAATCTTCCGGCCATTTCGGCAACCCTGGGAGTTTAGAGGCCTGGCAACCAGGGACTAATATAACAACATGAAACGTAGAGGGCCTCAGGAGAGTTCTGAAAATGCCCCCGAGAAATATAATGGCCGATTACGATATTGGAGTATTCACAAAAACAATGGTAAAAATGAACAACCCAGAATTTTAAAATTTTTGTGCCTATGAATTACAGCGCAAGAGAAGAGGAAGACCAGCGGGGGGTTTCTTATGCATAATTAAACCACAAATGACCCCTTTAAAACTTTTATTAAGAGAGGAGAACATGTTGGTAGTCAGGACAAGGACTGGAGTTAGAGTAGCAATCTACTTCAACCCAAACTACGCCTCAACAGACATAACAGACAAATTAGGGATGATCTGGGATTGGAGTAGAAGCAAGGACAAGAAAATCTTCGCGAGAGACCTGAACTGCGCGATAAATAGGCAAGATAGAAAAGACAAAGGAGTAATGGAATATGTAGTGAACGAGGGCTACACAGGACTCAACAGATAGGATGACTGGACATACACAGGGCACAATGGAGTCAGCAAAATCGATCTAATAATCACAAAGGGCATCAGAACAAACCGCCCTGCCACTACAGTCAAAAAGGAAGAACCAAGCATTCATAAGCACATTCCAGTACAAATAAATAAAGAAAACGACAGAACCATCAAAAAAAAAAAAAAAAAAAAAAAAGACGAAATATAACACTTGGCAAGATCCTGGACATGGAAATAGTCAAAGGGAAAATTATAGAAAAAGATAATGTTGAAAGAGCAATACGAGCAGGAAATATTGACAAAGCTGCCACATGGCTTAAATCAAATCTAATAAATCTGGCCACCAAACGAGACACAGATAGGAGAACGAATTGCTGAAAACGCTACAGAAAACTAAAGCACAAATGGCAAGTGCAACCACCTCAGAATAACAACGAGAGCGGAGGAAATGCAAGGACCCCATAAAAACGGCCGGCCGCGGTGGTCTCGCGGTTCTAGGCGCGCAGTCCGGAACCGTGTGACTGCTACGGTCGCAGGTTCGAATCCTGCCTCGGGCATGGATGTATGTGATGTCCTTAGGTTAGTTAGGTTTAAGTAGTTCTAAGTTCTAGGGGACTGATGACCACAGCAGTTGAGTCCCATAGTGCTCAGAGCCATTTGAACCATTTTGAACCCATAAAAACGAAGAAGAAGCAAAATCTGCAAGAAGAACAAAAATAAATGCTAGAGGAGGCAGAAGAAGACCCATACCGAGTTCTGAGACCGAAAATGCAGTAAATACAGCCTAGCATCCCCATGGAAACGTGGAAACACCACATAAGAAAAGTGATCTGTTCCAAATAAGAAAGACACACGATCAAGACATCTAGGACCCTACAGACTGATGAGATCCTCACCACAAATGAAATTCCGAGAGCAATACATAAAATGAGGAACAAGAGAGCACCATCCACTCAGTCATCTCTTGTTTAACATCCTCACGCACAACGTCGCCAAAGGAATGACAGGAACAAGCACTTACATATACGCTGATGATATGTCCAGGAATGACTAGAGGACAAATGGAACGATTCAGAAGCATCAACCACTAGGGGTAAGATAGATACGCCTACAGGAAAATTAAAGAGATCTTTGGAGAGAAGATACTTATCTCTATGGATATCAAGAGCAAAGAAGGGAATGCAGAAGGCGAAAGGAGTATATAGAGGGTCTGTGCGAGGAAGATGTACTTGATGACAATATTAGGGAAATGGAAGAGGACGTAGAGGAAGATGAGATGGGAGAAACGATACTGTGTGAAGAATTTGACAAAATACTGAAAGACTTAAGTCGAAACAAAAGTCCGCAGCTCGTGGTCGTGCGGTAGCGTTCTCGCTTCCCGCGCCCGGGTTCCCGGATTCGATTCCCGGCGGGGTCAGGGATTTTCTCTGCCTCGTGATGACTGGGTGTTGTGTGACGTCCTTAGGTTAGTTAGGTTTAAGTAGTTCTAAGTTCTAGGGGACTGATGACCATAGATGTTAAGTCCCATAGTGCTCAGAGCCATTTGAACCATTGTTTCCGAAACAAAATCACGGCAGTAGACAACATTCCGTTAGAGCTACTGATTGCTCTTGGAGAGCCAGCCATCACAAGACTCCTCCATCTGGTGAGCAAGATGTATGAGGCAGGCGAAATACACTCAGACTTCAAGAAGAATATACTAATCCCAGTTCCGGAGACAGCACGTGCTGAAAGGTGTGAAAATTACTGAACAATCAGTGTAATAAGTCACAGTTGCAAAATACTAACACGAATCTTTTACAGAAGAATGGAAAACCTGATAGAAGCCAACTTCGGTGAAGATCAGTTTGGATTGTGGACCCGAGGAACACACGAGGCAATACTGGCTTTCGACTTTTTGTAGAAGAAAGGTAAACATACATTTATTGAATTTTTAGACTTACAGAAAGCTTTTGACAGTCTTAACTGGAATACTTTCTTTCAAATTCTGGCAGGGGTAAAATACAGGTAGCGAAAGCTATTTACAGTTTCTACAGAAGCCAGATAGCAGTCACAAGAGATGGGGAGCACCAAAGGGTAGCAGTGGTTGAGAAAGAGTGACACCGGATTGTAGCCTATCCCCGATGTTATTCAGTATCTATATTACACAAACAGTAAAGGAAACAAATGAGAAATTTTGAGTAGGAGTTAAAATACAGGAAGAAGAATTAAAATCTTTGAGGTTTGCTCATGACATTGTAATTCTGTCAGAGACAGGAAATTATTTGAAACAGCAGTTGAACGGAATGGACAATGTCTTGAAAGGAGGGCACTAGATGAACATCAACAAAAGCAAAACAAGAATGGTGGAATTTAGTCGAATTAAATAAGGTAATGCTGAGGGAATTAGATTAGTAAGTGAGACACTTAAACTAGTAGATAAGTTTTGCTTTTTGGGAAGTAAAACAACTGATAATGGTCGAAGTAGGCAGGATATAAAATGTAGACTGCCAATGGCGCGGAAAGCATTTCTCAGGAAGAGAAATTTGTTAACATCGAGTACGGATTTAAGTGCCAGGGAGTCTTTTCTGTAAGTATCTGTAAGGAGTGTAGCCATGTATATAATTGAAAAATGGACGATAAACAGGTTAGGCAAGAAGACAAAAAAATGGCTCTGAGCAATACGGGACTTAACTTCTGAGGTCATCAGTCCCCTAGAACTTAGAACTACTTAAACCTAACTAACCTAAGGACATCACACACATCCATGCCCGAGGCAGGATTCGAACCTGCGACCGTAGTGGTCGTGCGGCTCCAGACTGTAGTGCCTAGAACCGCTTGGTCACTCCGGCCGGCGGCAACAAGGGAATGTAAGCTTTTGAAATGTGGTGTTACAGAAGAAAGCTGAAGATTAGGTGGGTGGATCACTTAGCTAATGAGGAGGTATTGAACAGAATTGGGGCGAAGAGAAATTTGTGGGACAACTAGACTAAAAGAAGGGGTCAGTTGGATGGACACATTCTGAGGCATCAAGGAATCATCAGTTTAGTACTGGGTGTGGTCTGGGCAGGCGCCGGGGGGGGGGGGGGTAAAAACCGTAGAGGGAGACTATGAGATGAATTCAATTAGAAGATTCAGAGGGATGTAGGTTGCATTAGTTACTTGAAGAGGTTTGCACAGGACAGAGTAATGTGGAGAGCCGCATCAAACCAGTCTTTGGACTGAAGACCACAACAGAAGGAACAACAACAACAGCAACAACAGAGTAGTAATGAAAGTTATATAAATTGGTGTATTTGTTGGGAGAAATGTAATATTTTGTCCTCACTTTATTTTCAACACAAAAACACAATAACAATGCAATTCAATATAATCTCAGCAAACGTTATTTACATTTCTGGCTAACGAATATTGATTTGATTGTGAAGCGAAAGTTCTTTAAAACGAAGTTTTTGTTTAACCAGCAAAATAAATTGCTTACTTTTCAATATATGTTAGAGCTCATGCTTGAAGCTAATGCAACTCTTTGAACTCATGCATATCGAAATGACTCCTAAATAAGTGACTTTGCACAGCGTTTATAAAAGACAGTCTTACTACGCCTCAAACCCCAACGGAAACAGTACACAATGAACTCTCTGCTCTCGGGTGGGAGTGCATTCGGGTAAACCGAATGTCAGAGTTCGGCACAGCGAGACCGTCTCACAACTACATGGCGGAATTGGCCGACACGGCCAAATCCCGCGACCTGCTGAAGATAAAGCTATTTCTTCACATGGTCGTCAATGTGGAGGTGTACAACACGCCACGCACCCCCCAACAATGCCACAACTGCCAGCGCTATGCGCACGCGGGTATCAGATGCGGTCTCGCACCCCGCTGCCGCATTTGCGCTGGCGGTCACACAACCCAACGCTGCAAACTCCCCCATACAGCACCTCGCAAGTGCGCCAACTGTGGTGCTGCCCATCCGGCAAACTACAGAGGGTGCATTGCTTACAAAGTAGCTCTGAGGCGCAAAATCGCGAAACATGCGAAACCTACCGCCATAACAGTCCCAAAGCCGCCCCCGCGCCCAGTAAGAAGTGGAATATCCTTCGCTGGAGTGGTCGCTGGCAGCCCCAGCAGCGCGGGACGGTCAGAGGAGCCCCAGAGCTCAGAACACGGTCACCAAACACCCCCAGCAACAGACACACAACAGACAAGCACAACACCTGACACCACACCCGCACCGGGCACACCACACGAAACAAGCAACAACAACACACTACCCCCTGAGATCGCGAACTGCAGCCCACCACAGGCTACAGAAAACGCACCTACACAGGGACAACCCCAGCGCCAGAGGAGGAGGAGAAGGAGAAACAGCCGTAGCACGAGGAACACGACCGCACCACAACAAGTAAACAGGCAACAGAACACCAACACCCACGAACACATCCCGGACACCAACTCAACAACCCACATAACACACCCACTCACCACAGAAAGCACACGGGCGCCAACAACTGCCACACGAACAACCGACTCGCAGGCCAGCCCTCACCAAACGCCAACACTGGAACAAGCGGCCGTTAACACGACCAATAACTCGCAGGCCGACATGACCAACATCACTACAACATTCCAGAGAATAATGGAAACATTATTCCCCGGACGCACGACCACCGAAATAGTCACGAAGATTATGGGGTGTGTCTCACAACTCTTCA
Organism: Schistocerca nitens; assembly: GCF_023898315.1. Lineage (NCBI taxonomy): Eukaryota > Metazoa > Arthropoda > Insecta > Orthoptera > Acrididae > Schistocerca > Schistocerca nitens. The sequence goes on along the minus strand of NC_064622.1, from coordinate 378,312,003 downwards.
TGCAGTTCATGTAGGGTACGCTCAACTGGACTAGCGCCCAAGCCACTATCACACCGCTTTTTACACTACTACATGGATAATACACCACACCAGCCCCGAAACGCAGACTTAAACACTATCACACAGATCCTTTTTTGGAATGCCAACGGGATCGCAAGCAAAAAAAAAGCCGAGATGGCCGCGTTCATGGAGCGAAAGGGTATCGGAATCGCTCTTGTGAACGAAACACTGCTTACGCCTCGCAAACAACTAAACTTCCCAGGTTATTGCGTCTATCGTACCGACCGAGCGGATGGCAGGAGGGGAGGCGGCACGGCAATCATCATACACAGAGACATCGACCACACGAACATCGAGCTCCCAGCACTTGAAAGACTAGAGGCTACGGCCGTCAGGGTCAAGTTCAACGGAGCCAACACCACACTGGTATCGCTATACAATCCTCCTAAAAACATAGTAACACGCGATATCAGCACAGTACTCAACATAGCACCGCGGGTAATAGCCGCTGGAGACCTCAACGCAAAACACCCCGATTGGAACTCACGAATACGAACCTCCAACGGCAAGAAACTGTACGAACACGCACTAGGCCGAAACTACATTATACTTGGACCGGACGTTCCCACGTTCGTGCCCACACAGGCCCGACATAGGCCAGACGTGTTAGACATAGCCCTCATAAAGGGCATCACATGCACACTCAACCTAACGGTTGAAAACGATCTGGACTCAGACCACATGCCTGTAATACTGCGCATGGAAGAGACACTGCAGGATATCGTACCACGCAGGATGCTTAACTACAAGCGTGCGAATTGGACACTGTTCAAGGAAACGCTTGATAGTCGCATTCCTGACACCCACGAAATTAATAACACACAGCAAATCGATGAGGCTGTGGAGGCTCTCACAACTGCCGTCCAAGACGCAATGACTGACGCCATTCCATTTACAACACCAAGACAACACTCGACGGCCCTGCCCCAGGAAATCCTGGGCCTTATCTGAATGAGGAACCGCCTCAGGAGATACTGGCAGCGTACCAGGCGCCCGTTCTATAAACTGCACGTCAACAGACTCCAGGGCATAATACGAAATAAAATTCAAACATTCAGAAACGAACAATGGGGACAGAAACTCGCAGGGCTGGATACCACACGTCCTGGCGTGTGGCAGCTGGCCAGACACTTCACCAGGGAGAAACATTACATTCCCACGTTACAAGGACCAGACGGCCCAGCCTACTCCGCGACGGAGAAGGCAGAGCTTATGGCCTCAACACTTGCAGCGTCTTTCATGCCGAATCTGGTTCCTTCAGACCCAGCATTCACACTTGAAACGGACCAGGAGGTTACACGACTTGTAGCCCAGCCCTCGCGCAACGAAATAAGACGTACTAGCACAAATGAAGTTACATGGGCTATCAAGCACACCACCGCTAGAAAAGCCCCTGGACCTGATGGCATTCAAAACCGTGTCCTCCAGGAGTTCACGGATAAAGCCGTAGAGTACCTCGCACACTTAACGAATGCCATCCTGACACATCAACACTTCCCTGACTTTTGGAAGGCGGCCAAGGTCCTGATGTTCAGGAAGCCAGGGAAAGACCACTCCCTCCCACAAAATTACCGACCCATCAGTCTGCTGTGCTCGCTCAGCAAGATTGTTGAGAAGGTAATACTAAAACGTATCACTAGGCATTGCATCGCCAACGACACCCTAAGACCGGAGCAATTCGGCTTTAGGAATCACCACTCGTCAACACAACAACTCCTCCGCGTAGTCGAACATATAACACACGGCTACAACATGAACAAAGCCACAGGGGCCGTGTTCCTAGACATCGAAAAGGCTTTCGATCGTCTCTGGCACAACGGACTCATACGTAAACTAAGCGAAGCTGGTTTCCCGGACGGACTCGTACGTCTCATACACTCATATCTCACGAACAGATGTTTCAACACTAACGTGCAGGATAAACAATCAACACAACACGGTATCCAAGCTGGAGTACCCCAAGGAAGCATCCTAGGGCCCATCTTGTTTAACCTGTACATTAATGACTTCCCAGCGACACGAAACACGACGTTAGCCGTCTACGCGGATGACACAGCCATCCTCGCGCAAGACTGGAAACCGTCGAACATCAACTCACGAATACAGACAGCACTCAGAACAGCTGAGCCTTGGCTGGAGCGATGGCGTATTAAAGTAAACGTCGACAAGTGCGAAGCAGTTCTGTTCACACGCAGACCGAAACTACTGCGCAAACACCAACACTGTAGACCGATAACACTACATACACGCCCAATACGTTTCCGAGAGAAAGTCAGATACCTTGGTGTCTGGCTGGACCGGAAACTTACATGGGGGGACCACATTGAATACGTTGCCAACCGAGCGCACGCGAGGTTCAAACACCTCTACCCAATGCTCAACAGGGAAAGCACACTGAATAGGAGGGTGTCGAGGTCCTTATACACGACACTGATTAGACCTCTGATGACGTACGCAGCCCCCGTCTGGGGATATGCAGCTCCCACACGACTGCGCCGCCTGCAGATCATACAGAACAAGGTGCTACGAATCATTAGCAATGCTCCACGCTACACACGCACCGTGGATCTTCACCGTGAATACCGCCTTGATACCCTCAAGGAAGTATTCAAGAAACACGCCACACGACTATACAGGAACTCGAGACACTCGAACAATCCGTTCATCCTCACTCTGGGAAACTACGATCACAACCACAGGTGGAAACACAAGCGGCCAAAGACACTGCTTGCTAGGGCATAACCACCTATGGTAAACTAACATACGCAAACAGCGACAAACGTCGGTAAGCCCCTGCATATCAGCAACACTGACTGGCAACTACCAGCTGCTATTAGAGCCGACCAACAGGCCACAGCAGGGACACCGACAAGCTCGCCCACAGACGCACGAACAATCTCCCAACACTCCCTCACACTGTGCCTCCGGTATATGACCATCGGACACAAGACCGATAACAAAACTAACTGTTGCAGGTTGCAGGACGCTGAACGAGGACTCTGTACCAGCGCCAGCCACCGAGCAGCACAAACGCACGACATCAAGGTATCGACATGCATGATACCCACTACTAACAAAGCCTATCCTTGTACAACCTATCGCAGGCAGCAAGACAACCGCTACTGCTCTTGCCGCCCGACCTAACTTTCGCAGAGGTTTTTTTCCCTTGGCTCTTGCCTTGGCACTTTTTTTCCTCTGCCCTTCAAACCGCTACCCTTCGTCAGATTTCGACCAATCTATCTCCAGATGAGCGCGTATTAATGGTTAATCCTAACCAGACGTACGCAAACATCGCAGTACCCACATCCTGCGACACCTCACTTTAGTGAATACTAACCCTTATGCAGAGATGGCAGTAGACCTTTTGTGTTGGCCATCATGCCGGTGTGGGCGTGGAGGGGCTCCACCTCTATTAAAAAAAAAGCCTCAAACCTAACAAATCCTCTGCATGTCTACAGTCGAATGTGTTTTAAACCTCTTGAGCACTAATATCGAGAAACGCTAAACCACAGTATTGATGGGACACGATCACGTCGCTGTCGAATAGTGGTAGGTACTGTAGACGTTCCTCTTACTTGCACCAGGCGTAACGAAGCTTCAAACAAAGCCACAACATTCAAATCCGATTTATGAGTGAGAGACCCTCTGTTTAACGATTATTTACACGCATAATGGGAATGGCATTATCCTTACTTACGTCGTGTGGTTGTGGTGAAATGGTTTTTACTTGGATGTTGTTGTTGTTGTCTTCAGTCCTGAGACTGATTTGATGCAGCACTCCATGCTAATCTATCCTTCATCTCCCAGTACCTACTACAACCTACATCCTTCTGAATCTGCTTATCTGCTTGGTGTATTAATCTCTTGATCTCCCTCTACGATTTTTACCCTCCACACTGCCCTCCAATGCTAAATTTGTGATCCCTTGATGCCTCAGGACATGTCCTACCAACCGATCCCTTCTTCTAGTCAAGTTGTGCCACAAACTTCTCTTCTCCCCAATCCTATTCAATACCTCCTCATTAGTTACGTGATCTACCCACCTAATCTTCAACATCCTTCTGTAGCACCACATTTCAAAAGCTTCTATTCTCTTCTTGTCCAAACTATTTATTGTCCATGTTTCACTTCCATACATGGCTACACTCCATACAAATACTTTCAGAAAATACATCCTGATGCTTAAATCTATACTCGATGTTAACAAATTTCTCTTCTTCAGAAACGATTTCCTTGCCATTGCCAGTCTACATTTTGTATCCTCTCTACTTCGACCATCGTCAGTTATTTTGCTCCCCAAAAAGCAAAACTCCTTTACTACTTTAAGTGTCTCATTTCCTAATCTAATTCCCTCAGCATCACCCGATTTAATTTGACTACATTCCATTATCCTCGTTTTGCTTTTGTTGATGTTCATCTTATATCCCCCTTTCAAGACACTGTCCATTCCGTTCAACAGCTCTTCCAAGTTCTTTGCTGTCTCTGACAGAATTACAATGTTATCGGCGAACCTCAAAGTTTTTACTTCTTCTCCATGAATTTTAATACCTACTCCGAATTTTTCTTTTGTTTCCTTTACTGCTTGCTCAATATACAGATTGAATAACATCGGGGAGAGGCTAGAACCATGTTTCACTCCCTTCCCAACCGCTGCTTCCCTTTCATGCCCCTCGACTATTATTACTGCCATCTGGTTTCTGTACATATTGTAAATAGCCTTGCGCTCCCTGTATTTTACCCCTGCCACATTTAGAATTTGATAGAGAATATTCCAGTCAACATTGTCAAAAGCTTTCTCTAAGTCTACAGATGCTAGAAACGTTCGTTTGCCTTTCCTTAATCTTCCTACTAAGATAAGTCGTAAGGTCAGTATTGCCTCACGTGTTCCAACGTCTCTACGGAATCCAAACTGATCTTCCCCGAGGTCGGCTTCTACCAGTTTTTCCATTCGTCTGTAAATAATTCGCGTTAGTATTTTGCAGCTGTCAATTATTAAACTGATAGTTCGGTAATTTTCACATCTGTCAACACCTGCTTTCTTTGGGATTGGAATTATTATATTCTTCTTGAAGTCTGAGGGTATTTCGCCTGTCTCGTACATCTTGCTCACCAGATGGTAGAGTTTTGTCAGGACTGGCTGTCCCAAGGCCGTCAGTAGTTCCAATGGAATGTTGTCTACTCCCGGGGCTTTGTTTCGAAAAATGGTTCAAATGGCTCTGAGCACTATGGGACTCAACTGCTGTGGTCATAAGTCCCCTAGAACTTAGAACTACTTAAACCTAACTAACCTAAGGACAGCACACAACACCCAGCCATCACGAGGCAGAGAAAATCCCTGACCCCGCCGGGAATCGAACCCGGGAACCCGGGCGTGGGAAGCGAGAACGCTACCGCACGACCACGAGATGCGGGCCTTTGTTTCGACTCAGGTCTTTCAGTGCTCTGTCAAACTCTTCATGCAGTATCGTATCTCCATTTCATCTTATTTTACATCCCCTTCCATTTCCATAATACTGTCCTCAAGTACATCGCCCTTGTATAGACCCTCTATATACTCCTTCCACCTTTCTGCTTTCCCCTAGTTGCTTAGAACTGGGTTTCCATCTGAGCTCTTGATATTCATACAAGTGGCTCTCTTTTCGCCAAAGGTCTCTTTAATTTTCCTGTAGGCAGTATCTATCTTACCCCTAGTGAGATAAGCCTCTACATCCTTACATTTGTCCTCTAGGCCTGCCTGCTTAGTCATTTTGCACGTCCTGTTGACCTCATTTTTGAGACGTTTGTATTCCTTTTTGCCTGCTTCATTTACTGCATTTTTATATTTTCTCCTTTCATCAATTAAATTCAATATTTGTTCTGTTACCCAAGGATTTCTACTAGCCCTCGTCTTTTTACCTACTTCATCCTCTCTTGCCTTCACTACTTCATCCCTCAGTGCTACCCATTCGTCTTCTACTGTATTTCTTTCCCCCATTCCTGTCAATTGTTCCCTTACGCTCTCCTTGAAACTCTGTACAACCTCTTCTTTCCGTTTATCCAGGTCCCATCTCCTTAAATTCCCACCTTTTTGCAGTTTCTTCAGTTTTAATCTACAGTTCATAACCAATAGATTGTGGTCAGAGTCCACATCTGCCCCTGGAAATGTCCTACAATTTAAAACCTGGTTCCTAAATCTCTGTCTTACCATTATATAGTCAATCTGATACCTTTTAGTATCTCCAGGATTCTTCCATGTATACAATATTTGGATATATAATCACATTATACAATCCATGCCAATTTGTCGTGCACTGCACGCTATCTTGAAGGTGCTAAAATTTTAATGGTCGTCTGTGTAGACCATGTAGATTACAAATCAATGCTGAGACTGCTTTACACTGTAGCACACATTCCCTACATTGTCCAGAGTATCCATTGTTTGCGACAACTTTTAAGCAGCAGCACCGGAGTCATAACTGCAAATACAACTAATTCAAATAATTAACTGTACAGTTACGCCTTTCACTCCGTTTTGCACCAGCAGGGCAATGTCACCAGGTAATATCCACATGTTTAAAGCACTGTGCTTATATTGCTGCTGAGAGAGGATGAAACTCTGCGATTTTCTTCCGCATTTACATTGTGCTGTAGCTCTGTTTTCGTCTGGCCACAGTTGTGTTTTTTTTTATTGCTCTTGGTGAAGGCCCATCAAACTAGAGCACAAAAACATTTGTTCACTTTATTACATAAATGAATGAAAGATTTACTTAACTACGACGCACTTCTTTGCCACAGAATTGCCGGATGACTTGCAGCTGTCATGGACTAGCAAAGCATTACTTGATGCATGAGTTAAAATGTTCAAGATTAACAACACTACGAGTTCATCTAAAACTTTACCGACTCATTGGTCTTTGGCAGTGGTGATGAATGTTGCAGCTGATGTCTCAAATGCGGCAGAGCTCTTGCTTGCCCTACGTTACACTGACGCCAGTGCGAAGGCGCCGCTGTACTGTGCGACAGGAGTGGTCTTTAGGAGAGTCTCCTGCACATCGTAGCAGATTGGAGCTAGCCCTCGCTAATGTCTGTGGTAACGATTCGCGTTGCCAACTTCGGCGTTGCAACGCGGTCACTGTAAGGTATCACAGTGGCTGTCCCAATTAGCATCAGGCTAATGCCAGACAGGCCAAATAAATCCAGATTTTGTTCCATTCTGTTAACTTTGAAGGCTGCGACGTCTCCTCCAATGGCATAATTGTCGTCACGACATTAAAGCCTACTCATACTTGCTTTCTTGAGAATGGATTATCTGCGGCCGGTGTGGCCGAGCGGTTCTAGGCACTTCAGTCAGGAACCGCGCGACCGCTACCGTCGTAGGCTCGAATCCTGCTTCGAGCATGGAAGTGTGTGATGTCCTTAGGTTAGTTAGGTTTAACAAGTTCTAAGTTCTAGGGGACAGGTGACCTCAGATGTTAAGTCCCATTTGCACCATTTTTTTTGATTATTTGCAAGAATCACAACATAATCTTGCCCGCAGGAGGTAAAAGTCAGACCAGTCATAAATCCTCTAGCTCGTTACAGTAAATCTAATTACGGAAAAGAGTAACACGATTTCTTGCTCCGGCAATGTCGAACTGTGCTTGTGCCAATCGAAAATTCATACTTTTTTTTTTTTTTTTTTTTTTTTTTTTGCAGGCAGCTCTTCAGCCACCACAATTCTTTTTGGAAAACTAAATTCTTTCACAGTTGGATGCATATGCATCACCCTTTCACTGACAATTTTACTGATGATGCCATTTTCACACTTTCTAAAGTACACAAGGTTCGGTAAATGACACATTCACATAATTAACAATACAGTTATTCTTTGATTAAAAATCTCATAGCAGGATTGACCTAACAAGTTTCATCGCAATACACCATCGCAGGAAAGTTCACTACGTCTGATAGAAGAATGTGAAATGAACAATTCAGCAAATTACTCATTTCTGAAGGAACTGTTAGCAGTAATCGTGAATGACAATTAGTTTATCAGTTCAAGAATGGATATTCAATTACGCACAAGTACCATTGCTAATAGATCAAAACTATCTCATTGCCTGAAAATTGTTTCATAATTTAAACTGTTCAGTAATCATAGAAACTACGCTCCATCCGCGTGTGGGTAGAGAGGTGTTAATGTTCTTAATAGTATGCTAAATAGTCCCGTCGGATACAGAGTTGGCGTAAAATCTTCTGGAGCCCACGCTTCCAAAGTACACAATTGACAGTGGGAACTCAGTATGGAATTGTACAGTAGTTACCGCATAAAAGTTTTATAGTCCGGATAATTAGATTATCCAAAGTCTTACACGTTAAGCTTGCTGCCTCGACAGAAACTTTACAAATACTGTGTTACATTTTTCAGTGCTGGTAAGGTTGTATTTCTGATAAACCGTAAAATTAAAATAAAAATACTGTGTGATATACACGTACTCATGGAGTGTTAGAAAAGTCGTCCGTAAAACGAGGAACTTCAAGCGCATATGTAACATGCCGTATACTCACAGTTGCATCTTACCATATTGCCGGCCGCAGTGACCGAGTGTTTCTAGGCGCTACAGTCCCGATCCGCGCGACTGCTACGGTGGCAGGTTCGAATCCTACCTCGGGCATGGATGTGTGTGATGTCCTTAGGTCAGTTAGGTTTAAGTAGTTCTAAGTTATAGGGGACTGATGACTTCAGATATTAAGTCCCATAGAGCTCAGAGTCATTTAAGGGGCTCCGGAACGGCTCAAAATCATGAAAAGTTCAATTTTTACTTTTTTGCGTTTTCTGAATCTGCAGACTATTACCTTTTAATAGATATATAATTTATTCAATTCCGAAGACTACAACTATTTTTAATTTTTTTTTGAAATGTGTTCTACATGGGCGTGACCCACTGTGGCGCTGTTAAACTGCTGTCAAATGGTGTTATTATTAACGTCCGTGTTCATCAGGTACATTTTAGTGATGTGAGATAAAGTATGTGTTGTGGCTAACCTGTGATGGTTCAATATATATCGCTGGTGTGATTGTCGATTGTTTCATGTTTATTTACTCTGTCGTTATCTCGAAAATATTCGTAATTAATTCTGTTTTTTGAGTCTCTGTTTTGTTGAAGTATAATAATGATTAAAAGTAAAGTTATTAGAAATCCTCTGAAGGCTTTTAAGAAAAGGAGAAATGTTGGAAAGCCAAAGGTATGTGTTATTACTGTAAACAATAAAGACGATGAAAATCCCCAACATAGCTTGTGTCCCAAAGAAGAAGACAGTTGGTGTAAATATAACAAAGGATTGCTAACTGGTGAAGTGTACACTCATAAGCATAGTCTGCCTCATGCAATAATGGAGGTGATAAAACCTATTTTCAGAGACTTAGCAGCACCTGAACTGTTGAAAAAGTGTATTCACGGAAAAACTCAAAACCCCAATGAAAGTGTAAATAGTGATATATGGTCGAGAATCTCCAAGACTGTATTTGTTGGAATAGAAACACTTCACTTTGGTGTGTATGATGCTGTTGCGACTTTCAATGATGGCAACTTTGTAAGGTGCAAGGTATTTAGAAATATGGGAATGAAGATAGGTTGTGACATGGTACGAGCGATGCTTGCTTTAGACAAGGAACGCCTTCGGGCTGCAGACAGGGCTGTAAAGAGTCTAGAAATACAAGCAAGAGTAAACAGGAGGAGGAACAAGAGGAAGCTGGAGGAGGAGTATGCAGAGGATGAAGATAATCCATCCTATGGACCTGGAATGCACTAAAAGGTTAATCCAATCTTTGTCGCTCGATTCCCAAAACTTTTATTTTCTCATACTAATTACATGTTTTCTAAGGATCTTCCAAACATATTTGTTTCAAACTTTCAGTAAATGTTACACAGTACGTTCTGCATAATTTAACACAGCCTTTTTCCAAAAAACTGTATGTTTTTGAATATATAAATAAAAAATTGCAAAAAAATGTTGTGAATTTTCATTACAATTGAAAAAAAAATCATCTTTAATAACTGAACTAAAATTTTGTAAAATCCCTGTGTTAAGTTGTAGGCCATATTCCAATAAATAATCTGCAAAAAGTTCAACTTCCTACCTCAAATACTTTGTGAGGAAAGATGTAATTTATAATCGTTATTTTAACATTGCAAGTATAGGGCGTTCCGGAGCCCCTTAAACCATTGCTTACCACATTGTTGATACAGTCAGCCCTTCCTCCACTGACGAGTAACAGTCGTGGAAGCTTCCATACAAATCGTCGTCCTCCTAATGAATTATGTTCACAGAGAAGTATATGAACTTCTGCACTAGTTTAGCCTTTCTTCAGCAAATTATTTTGAACGCCTCCACAAAGGTATGTGTAGAGAACGTATAAATACTATGCCTTAAATACACACCCTCCATTCTTATAAACTGCACTGACGTTTTACACCTTTCTAGAGCATGTGCTCTATTCGGAAAAACTGCCTATCAGTTTTGATATGCTGCAATCAGAACTTTCGAAACAATTTAATACGTTTTCTCATAAAGGGCTCAAATGGCTCTGAACACTATGGGACTTAACACCTGAGGTCATAAGTCCCCTAGAACTACTTAAACCTAACCTGCGACCGTGGCGGCTGTGCGGTTGCAAGCTGTGGCGCCTAGAACTGCTCGGCCACCCCGGCCGGCCTTTTTTCGTAGTTTCATGTTCCGCTAGCAGATAAAATCTGGAGGTGTAGTGTGAAACGGGTGCTGCCAACATTCCGAAGCGAAACACCAGATGGCAGAGATAGAAATTCCTGCGACAGGCTTCCAATACTCGAGTCCCTGCTGTGCCGGCGACGGCGCCGTTCTGTTCGTGGAACGCGGGGTGACGTCTGCACCGGGCGGAAGATTTTCTCAGCTACCTCTCGCTTCTCTCACTCTGGCCACAAGCGGTGCGAAGTTGTCTGAATAAGACAGGAGACAGCTCTGACAACGCCTGGCAAACAACCTAGCCCTTTTCCTCTCACAACACTACACGTTGGAAATGATATTACTAAACTTACTAAAATAATAATAACTATGATTCGAATGATATTAAGAGACAGTAGTTTCGCAGATAAGCCACTGTATACAAAAGTGTTTGAATGCTGTGGAGAAAGATAACCACTCCTAGCTTGAGAAAAGAAGTGAATGCTGTGATTCGCTGTACTCTTAAACTTATACGAATGAGGTTCACACAGGATTGAGGAACCCAGCAAATGAAAATATTTGTGTGGGAGCACTGTCCAGCAAGGAGGCAACCATAAATTAATCAACAGTGAGAATGAACAGGTCTTAACAATAGTGACGTTGAAAGTTCTAAGCAGTTTATTTAGTTGCAGTGGCCGCTGTCTATCATAGCTATGGAATGTAGCATAATCGAAACGTGAACATGAACAACCATGGTAAGAATCGAAGGCGCCATACAGTTCTGGACTGCAGGCCACCTTTATCGACGGATGCCTAATGTCTTTCTGGACGGCGATGGCACCTTCTAGCAGGATGGCTCCCCATGTCAGAACGATTCTAATTTCATCTCCAAATTCGCCTGATCTGCATCCGACGAAACTCTTCAGAGAATCCATTGGATACCATCTCCGTGCCTACAAACCACGGGCACGTACGTAAAGACTACTGTATGATCTCTACAACGAAATCTAACGTCACACACCTCCGGGAACGTACGAAGAATTTGTGACTCAGAATCGCTGCTCTTTAGTGCACCCAAAGTGTACCAACAAGTACTTCGCAGCTCATCATAATGTTTCGCCTCACCAACGTGCTTCCCAAAGCAAACGTAAAACTCATTCAATTGGTGTTAATACTATCTTCCATCAACCACACATCATTGGAAGTGCAAATAAGCCTGCCTCATGCGTCAATGTAACTTTATTTGAAGGCCCTATTACTTCATTTGAAATTAGTCAGGTTTGTTAAGCGTACTTCTTTTATTCATGATAAATTTTCTATCTCTAAGCATGTTACGATTCAAACTACTTTACTGCAGCTAGATTTAGCTGTGGGTGACTGGTAACTCTGGCGACAATATGTGTATCTTGTTTTGTACGTCGACATGAATTAATCAATGGTGCACATGCATACTGTCAGCCTATTAGTGCTGCAGAGGGTAGTGATAGTCCTTAAAGTGTTGAGATGAAAAGTTTCGTGTCTTACGACAGTCTGTTAAGGTGATACTGGTTTTACTTGAAAGCGATACTTTACGGTAGCTGCTGGTGATTCCGTATGACATTAGTTCTTCGATAGTAACTTGAGTTAGAAAGTAATATGAGAATACATGTTATAGTCTGACTGATACAGCCCAGGTTGCCAGGGTAACTTTAATGAGATTTTTACTACAGAGGGAAATAAATCTGAGAACAACTGCGTAGGGAAGTGTCGTTCCAGGCACGTGTGAATTCCACCTGTGCCTGTCGATAAGGAACTTATAACCATTGTTGCACTACTTTTGCGCTGTCTAGTCCCCAGGCGATTTGAAGTGGATGAAGATGTACATCCACTGATACACTCTACCAGCAACTAACATTCTATCTGATTATATTCACGTAACGATTGAGGGAAAAATAGCTCTGTATATATACATCTTGTTTCAGGCCTTCTCAATTAACTGTCCTCATCGCCCCTACCAAGGATAACCAACTGGTGCTGTAGAAAGAATGGCAGTATTCGTTCTGTTATAAAACTGTGAGCAGCATAAGAGCATTACACGTTAAAAACATCAACATTTTATCAAAATTTCGTATTTTTGCTCTTTCCCGCTTTTCATTACATTTGACAATTATCTGACTAGTTACGATTCTAGCAGAAAGTCTGGAAATTCCAGCATTTGTGCTGTCTTCTCTGTTTGATGACGATTCCTAATGCTAGATTTATAATAGGTCTCACTTATGTCTTGCGTATGTGTGTTTTGATAAATTCATGGCAAATCCCCATAAATGCGCTAACAGTTTTAGCACTCTTTTAGTGTCTACTTCTACAGATCTAATAAAAAAATGGTTCAAATGGCTCTGCGCAATATGGGACTTAACATCTGAGGTCATAAGTCCCCTAGAACTTAGAACTACTTAAACCTAACTAACCTAAGGACATCACACACATCCATGCCCGAGGCAAGATTCGAACCTGCGACCGTAGCGGTTGCGCGCTTCCAGACTGACGCGCCTAGAACCGCTCGGCCACATCGGGCGGAACAGATCTAATATGTTCATACCGTTCCAAAATACACTGGGCCGTTAAAATTTCTACACTATAAGGTACATCGAATAAATGAAATTTACTTGTTGTCCGGATACACTATACTTGGAGAAATGTAGCAAAACTTTCAGATGATTTGAGGGTGTAGAGTGTGAAATCTGACACAGAAGGCTACCACCTGTGGTAGCAACGATTGCTCTAACCCGTCTGGGCATCGAGTCGAAGTGAGCTTGGATGAAGATACCGATAAGTCGTTCCATGCCCTATCAACTCTTCGTCGCAGTTCATCAGTTGTGGTGAGTACTGACCGATGGCGTGTCAGTCCTTGTGCATCGCACCAAAGTTTTTTCAGTAGGTGATGGGTCTGGAGAGCCACCTGGTAATGGCAATGGTCCACCGAGTGTATCCATGTCATTGAGGTCAGCACAAGGATCATGTCGTCGTGTTGAAACTTAACGTCACGGAACCAGCGGCCTTAAAATTTCAGAAAAATGAGGACTGCGGTCCACATTACGGGCTGTGCGAACCGGACGTAACCGAGTTACAAAGAAAAACTCCCCATCACACTCTCCTCAAATTTAGCAGTAATATTGGCAAGAAAATAATGGGCTACGAGGGAGATGTGAACATGGATCTCCCCCTTCGCAGTGCAACACCGTGATCACATGACCACGACGCCGTGTGTCTAGAAATTTACTTGATACTGCGCACATTGACCTTGGGCCGCTCACTGTTTTTATTTTGCTTGTTTTTCTATCAGACTCCGTTACAGATTATTCCTGTTGTAGTAATTGAGTTGTGTTCAGTTTTTGACCGGCTGTACTCTGTGTCATCTTACCACTAAATGTGAGGGGGGTCTGATGGGGAGTTTCCCTTGTTAGTGGCACTGCCGAGGAGTGGGCAGATCTTCAGGGCACTCTCTTATCCTTCGGCTGGGAAGCTGCCCCGATCAACGGCCAGAGGATGCGGAAGAAAATGGAAACCACTGCATTAAATACACTTAATGTGTATCCTCAAGACACGTAGACTTATCTGTGTCCCACTTCCATTGCGTATGAGTGTAAGTGCGCGGAGAGTAAAGTCGCCGCTCATGTGTACTTCATTCAACCTATACCCTGGGGACGGCCACTAGAAACCGCCTGTAGGAAGCGTGCGCCTGCACTGTCTCCGACGCGCCGTCTACCGGTGACTCGTGCCTTTATACACTCGGACCACCGCTGACTCATTCTCACTATGAAGATGACATCTGTCCTTTCGGACATGTCCGAAAGGACAGATACCATTGGTGACTGTGCAGCCGTCTAGAATGAAATTACAATTAAATCAATACCATTAGCTGCTGACAGGCGTTGATATACACCAACGGGGACAGATGAAAATGTGTGCCCCGACCGGGACTCGAACCAGGGATCTCCTGCTTACATGGCAGACGCTCTATCCATCTGAGCCACCGAGGGCACAGAGGATAGTACGACTGCTGGGATTTATCGCTGGCACGCTCCCCGTGAGACCCACACTCTAGTTATTTTTATTTTTATTTCTATTTATTTATTTATTGTTCCGTGGGAACAAATTAAGGAGAAATCTCCATGGTCATGGAACGAGTCAATGCATGAAATTATAACACGATAGTAGAAACAGATAAAATGAAATATAAAAAAACATATTCAGGCGATAAGTCGTAAGTTTAAATAAAGAAAATCAGCAATGTAACACTGGAATTTGCTTAATTTTTTTAGCTCTTCCAGGAGCTCCTCGACAGAATAGGAGGAATGAGCCATGAGGAAACTCTTCAGTTTAGACTTAAAAGACTTTGGGCTACTGCTAAGATTTTTGAGTTCTTGTGGTAGCTTATGTAAAATGGATGCAGCAGAATACTGCACTTCTTTCTGCACAAGATTCAAGAAAGTGCATTCCACATACAGATTTCATTTCTGCCTAGTATTAACCGAGTGAAAGCTGCTAACTCTTGGGAATAGGCTAATATTGCTAACAACAAACGACATTAAAGAAAATATATACTGTGATGGCAATGTCAGAATTCCCAGACTGTTGAATAGGGGTCGACAAGAGGTTCTCGAACTTACACCACATATAGCTCGAACAGCCCGTTTTTGAGCCAAAAATACCATTTTTGAATCAGAAGAATTACCCCAAAAAATAATACCATACGACATAAGCGTATGAAAATATGCGAAGTAGACTCCATTTCGTGTTGAGCTGTCACTTATTTCCGACACTGTTCTAATGGTAAATAAAGCAGCATTTAGTTTCTGAACAAGATCCTGAACATGGGCTTTTCACAACAGCTTACTATCTATCCGAGTGCCTAGGAACTTGAACTGTTCCGTCTCGCTTATAATATGCCCATTATGACTGATCAAAATATCAGTTCTTGTTGAATTGTGAGTTAGAAACTGTAAAAACTGAGTCTTACTGTGATTTAACATCAAGTTGTTTTCCACAAGCCACGAACTTATTTCATAAACTACATTATTTGCTGCTGTTTCAATATTACACACAAGATCCTTCACTACCAAGATGGCGTCATCAGCAAAGAGAAATATTTTTGAATCACCTGTAATACTAGAAGGCATATCATTTATATAAATAAGAAACAGCAGTGGCCCCCGCACTTACCCTTGGAGAACGCCCCACTTAACAGTGCCCCATTGCGACTGAACATCACTACCACTCTCAATATTACGGAGAATCACCTTCTGCTTTCCGTTCTTAAGGTAAGAGGCGAACCAATTGTAAGCTACTCCCCTTACTCCATAATGGTCCAACTTCTGCAGTAATATTTTGTGGTCAACACAGTCAAAAGCCTTAGTTAAATCAAAGAAAACACATAGCGTTCGCAACCTTCTATTTAATCCGTCCAAAACCTCACAGAGAAAAGAGAATATAGCGTTTTCAGTTGTTAAACCATTTCTAAAACCAAACTGTACATTGGACAGCAAATTATATGAATTTAAATGCTCCAGTAACCTAGCATATACAACCTTCTCGATAACTTTAGCAAACACCGATGGCATGGAAATAGGTCTTAAGTTGTCAAATCCACACACTATAAAGCCGGTCAGCCGGTTAGACTTAACGATGTGAAGATGGCATCTGTTCTTTTGGACATGTCCGAAAGAACAGAGTTCTTCAAAAATGGCTCATAGTACTATGGGACTTAAAATCAGAGGTCATCAGTCCCATAGACTTAGAACCACTTAAACCCAACTATCTTAAGGACATCACACACATCCGTGCCCGAGGC
Organism: Schistocerca nitens; assembly: GCF_023898315.1. Taxonomy (NCBI): domain Eukaryota; kingdom Metazoa; phylum Arthropoda; class Insecta; order Orthoptera; family Acrididae; genus Schistocerca; species Schistocerca nitens. The sequence continues at coordinate 378,295,454 of NC_064622.1, read as the reverse complement.
GGGATTCAAACCAGCGATCGTAGCAGCAGCGCGGTTCCGGACTGAAGCGCCTAGAACCGCTCGGCCACAGCCGCTGGCTCGGCGAGTTCAGGTTCTGATTAATTCCTTTGGTCTCAATCAGTGGTTGCGGCTTTCTTCTGTTGTGGCTAGCGCATCTGCAAGGTTCCAGCGATTTTTAGTGGAGCTGATTATGGTTGTACCGGGTTGCATTAATTATCTGGCTGATATTGATATCACGGCCGGATCCTTTGTTTTCTGTCCCTCAGTCCGCAGGCTTACGGCGTTGCCTCGCGAAACCTCAGTTTCTTCAACCTTCTATTGTTTATTTCGGATTCGTTGTCTCGTTACACTGGGTTCGCCCTCTGCCGGACCACATCTCCGCTGTTATGTCTATGCCTCGCCCTCGCCCACAATACAGCCTCACAATACAGCCCCAGCGCGGTCCTAGCGCACCGATTGCCAACGCCTCTAAATGTCTCACTCTCAGGAGGAAAAAGAGGTATTTGCTCTGAAGACATTTCGTGTTTTTTGTTACTGGATCCAAGTTTCACCTTATTATTGACCATAAACCTTTGGTTTCCATATTTAACACTGACCCCTGCATGCAACCACAACGCTAGACGCTGTTCTTGTCTTGCTACAATCACGAAATCCATTTTCGATCTACGTCTAAACATATCAATGGAGACACCTCTTTCTGTCTTCCTCTGCGTCGTGATCCTGACTTCGAACGTGAAGAATTGGTTTACTTCCATCTTCATAATGAAACGCAGACCATGGTCTAGGTTTCGCGAATTACGAGCTCGAGCGTAACAGCTGTCATGGCCGTGGATCCGGTTATCCGCCAGGTCATTCGAATTGTTCAACACGGCTGGCCAGATAAACCGCAGGATTGCGCTTCGGACCCCCTGGGCAACTATTTTCCTAATGGTATCGCCTTTCTGTTTTTGATAGTTTTTTTATGTTGTCCACGGATCTCTCCCAGATTAGTCCGTTCTGACGGGTTACGTCTTGAGAATCTATGCCTTATCAACCAGGACCATCGGGAGTTTCGCACATTAAACTCTTAGCTAGGAGACACGGTTTTTGGCTATGGATTGATGGCGCAATTGTGTGTTTTGTTGCGGTTTGCGAGCTGTGTGTCAGACAAGCGGCAACTCCCAGGGCGTCTGCGAGCCCCTGGCCCGTTCCACGCCAGCCATGGGAATACACTGATGTAGACTTTTCGTGTGTCTTCTGGAATTTCTATTGGCTCTTGATTGTGGACGCATTTTCCCAGTTTCCTTAAATCGTACAGAGTATGTCGACGTCGGCATAGGTCATAATTTTCACAGCATTCGTAATGTTATGGTTCAAATGGCTCTGGGCACTATGGGACTTAACAGCTGAGGTCATCAGTCCCCGAGAACTTAGAACTAATTAAACCTAACTAACCTAAGGACATCACACACATCCATGCCCCAGGCAGGATTCGAAACTGCGACCGTAGCGGTCGCGCGGTTCCAGACTGAAGCGCCTAGAACCGCACGGCCACTAAGGCCGGCCGTCATGTTAAGGCTCTCCCATTCCAACCTCAACGAAATGACGAGGCGGAACGAGTAGAGCATACGTTTAAGTCCCAAATGAAATTCACTGTTTCGAATCTTAGCCAGACGTAGCCCTTCTCCGTTGTTGAGCACTTACCGCTTCACGCGCAGCCGAGCACGGCTGAGTTGCACCACGGCCAGCAGCCACCCACGCTACTCCACCTTCTCCAGCCTATGCCACACCTGCTATATTCAGGTTTGTCCGGCCACTTAACGCCAGGGTCGCCATTACGGGCGCGAGAATTTGATTGCTGGCCCAAGTGGACACCGGCCACTGTTGTCCGCCGCCGGGGACGCTGTCTCTACATGTCCGCACGACCGACAGGCTGATAGCGTGCCGCTTTCAGCAGTGGCTGCCACGCTCGACGCAGAAGAGCCGGTTCGCCGGTGCGGTTCCCACCACTGCGTCCCGCCCTGCTACCTTCCGCCTCGAACAGGTCCTCGCCTGTTGTGGAGGAGCCCCGTCTCATTGGCTGCCGCCTCCAAGTGCGGCGACCTGGGGTTCCAGCTTAGCAGCGCCGGGCGCCGGTCCGTCTCTGGCCTTAGTCTGTTGCTGCAGCCTGCTGTTCCGGTCGGGCCGCCTCCACGGGCGCCCTCACCATCATCACCTCACCAACCTTCGCCGGTGGTTCCAGCCTCGTCTCCTCTGCACTGGGACCTAGCTGCTGATGATGATGCAGAGATGGCGATGGCGTCCTCCACCTTAGTGCTGTCTTCGTGCGCTGCACGAGCCCTCCGCCCTCGGTCGTGCCCGCGTCTCCGTGACTTCTGGCCCTATTCTCTGGTGCCCGGTTGTAGGTGTGTCTTTCGTCTGGCCGCCAGCGTCTCCTCAGTCACCTGGGTGACCTCTTTGCGCTAAGGAGAGGTGTGCTGTATTCTGCTGCTGGTGCATATGAATTAACCGCTTGTGGTGTCCCCGCTCGAGTGCACTTACATAAACCACTAACTGCACGTGCGTGGTCTGGCCACTACAGGCCGCCTGTAGGAATCGTGCACACGGCACTGTCTCCTTCTTTCCGTCTACTGGCGACTCGCACCTTTCTACGAGCGGAGCAGTGATGACTCATTTTCACTATGTTCCTTTAGTTTGTACCGCTCACATAACTTGTTATATGTATCGTTTATGTTGCACATTACGTATGATTCTTTTGTCTTCTTACGTGTGGAGCCACGAGACACTTAATGCCGTTATTGTTGAGAAGTTTATGAATAAAGCCATATTTCTTACTTGGAATGGTTTCGTGTGTTACTTGGTTACTACAGTTAATAATTGTAGAAGTGTCATGATGATCTCTCCACTGTCAAAACATCCCAGACGAGTCCCTCTTTCGGATACCAAGGAGGGAACTACCGTGAGAAAAAGATTGAATAACCAACGAAAATATGATGCTCTACGAACTGGGGCATAGGATGTCAGAAGTTTCAATATGATACGTGAGCTGCAAAATCTGAAAAGGAAATACTAAGGTTCAACCTAGATGTAGTGGCGTTTAGTGAAGTGAAATGGAAGAAAGGCAAGGATTTCTGATCAGATGAGTATAGGGTAATATCAAAACCAGCAGAAAATGGTATAAAAAGAGTACCTTCCATTACAAATACGAAGATAGGGCAGATAATGAGTTACTGTGAACAGACGATAGGTAGGGTTCTTCTCATTAGAATCGATAGGAAAATATTATCGACAACAATAGTTCAGATATACATGCTGACGTCGCAAGCATAAGCCGAAGGGATGAAGAAAGAATTCTGTGCGTAAAGGGAGATGAAAATCTAACAGCTGTGGGGAGACTTGAAATGGGGCTGTGTGGGAACAAGTAGAAGAAAGGATTACAGACGAATATGGGCTTGAAACTAGGAATGTGAGAGGAGAAGGACTGAGTTCTGCAATAAATTTCAGCTAGTAATACTGAATACTCTATTTAAGAATCACAATAGTAATTGGTATACCTTGAAAAGACCGCAAGATACAGGAAGATTTCAGTCACATAACATCAAAGTCAGGCACAGATTCCGAAATCAGACACTAGTTTGTAAGTCGTCTTCAGGAGAAGATATAGACTCAGATCACGAGTTAGCAATGATGAAGAGTAGGCGGGAGTTTGAGAGACTAGTCAGAAAGACTCATTGCACAAATAAGGGGATATGAAAGTACTAAGGAATGAAGAGATACGCTATAAGTTCTTTGAGGCTCTAGATATTGCAATAAGGAATAGATAAGTAGGCAGTTCAGCTGAAGAGGAATGGAAATCTTTAAAAAGAGCACTCACAGAATTTGAGAAGAAAAACGTAGGGACAAAAAAACTGCGAACAAACCATGAGTTACAGAAGAAACACTACAGTCGATCGATAAGAAAAGAAAGTAAAGAAGAGTTCAGGAAAATTCGGAAATATAGTCACTTAGGAATTAAACAAGTCGGAACTACAGGGAAGCAAAGGTGAAATAGCTACCTGAAAATTGTGAAGGGATCAAGAAGAAAATGATTGTCGAAAGTGCTGACTCAGCATATAGTAAAGTCAAAACAACATTCGATGAAATTAAAAGCAGTGGGAGTAGCATCAAGAGTGCAATGGTAATTGGCTCTGAGCACTATGGGACTTGACATCTGAGGTCATCAGTCCCCTAGAACCTACAACTTCTTAAACCTAACTAACCTAAGGACAGCACACACATCCATGCCCGAGGCAGGATTCGAACCTGCGACCGTAGCGCGGTTACAGGCTGAAGTGCCTAGAACCGCTCAGCCACACCGGCCGGCGCAATTGGAATTCTGCTGTTAAATACAGAGGAGAGAGCGGACAGGTGGGAAGGGCAAGTTGACGGCCCCCATGAGGGGAATTCTTGTCTGGTGGCGTGGTTGAAGGAGAACCACGACTCGACCGGGAAGAGATAGGGTATCCATTGTTAGAATCAAAATGTAAAAGAGCTTTGGAAGACTTAAATAGAATAAGGCAGAATGAACATCAACACGATTCAGAAGATTGCAAGAGACAACAAGTGCGAGAATAATCGCACATCCAGCTTAACAGCTCATGAATCCAAGTTACTGACCGGAACGGTATCCAGATGAACAGAAAAGAAAATTGTGGATATGTTGGATGACAATCAGTTCTGCTTTTGTGAAGGGTTAAGTCAGTAAAGGGGAAATTCTGACGTTGCATTTGGTAATGGAAGACACTAATGAAAAGTCATTAGACATTCATAGGATCTGTCAACCTCTAAAAAGTGTTAGACAGTTTGAGATAGTGCCAGATGTTCGAATCCTGAGAAAAATAGGGGTACCTAGTAAGAAAAGACGCGTGTTACACAATTTTGTACAAGAAGCAAGAGGGGAAGAATGAGCAATAAGAGAGGAAGACTATGTACGAAATGCTCGGATTCAAAAATGGCCCTGAGCACTATGGGACTCAACTGCTGAGGTCATTAGTCCCCTAGAACTTAGAACTAGTTAAACCTAACTAACCTAAGGACATCACAAACATCCATGCCCGAGGCAGGATTCGAACCTGCGACCGTAGCGGTCTTGCGGTTCCAGACTGCAGCGCCTTTAACCGCACGGCCACTTCGGCCGGCGAAATGCTCGGATTAAAAAGGGTGTAAGACAAGAATGTAGCTTTTGCCCCTACTGTTCACTCCAGCTACAACGAAGAAGCAATGACGGAAATAAAAGAAAGGTTGAAGAGTGGATTAAAATACAAGATGAACGGATGTCAATGATATGATTCGCTGTTGACACTGCTGCACTCAGTGAAAGTGAAGGATCTGCTCAAAGCAATGTCTAAAGAGTACAGAATATGGACTGCGAGTAAATCGAAGAAATACGAAAGAAATGAGATGTAGGAGAAATATGAACAGCGAGAAACTTAGCATCAGAAGTGATAACAAAGTAGATGCAGTTAAGAAACTCTGGTACGTAGGTAGCACAACAAGCTATGACGGACGCAGCAACAAGCACGTAAGAAGCAGAATGGCCATGAGAAATGTGGCATTCTTTGCCAAGAGAAGTCTTCTAGTATAAAACGTGGGCATTAAATTGAGAAAAAAATTCTGAGACTGTAGGTTTGGTTCAAATGGTTCAAATGGCTCTGAGCACTATGGGACTTAACATCTGTGGTCATCAGTCCCCTAGAACTTAGAACTACTTAAACCTAACTAACCTAAGGACATCACATACATCCATGCCCGAGGCAGGATTCGAACCTGCGACCGTAGCACTCGCGCGGTTCCGGACTGAGCGCCTAGAACCGCTAGACCACCGCGGCCGGCTGTACGTTTGGAGCAGGACATTCTATGGTAGTGAAACAGCAGTTGTGGGAACACAGGGAAAGACGAGAATCGAAGCATTTGAGATGTGCTGTTACAGAAGAATGTTGAAAATTATGTGGACTGATAAGGAAAGGGAAGGAGATGTTCTCTTGAGAATAAGAGAGGAAAGTAATATGTGCAGAAGGCTGACAAGAAGGGACAGGATTGTAGGACATTTTTAAGGCATCACGGAACAACATCCTTAGCGATAGAGGGAACTGTAGAGGGTAAAAACAGCAGACGAAAACGAAGATTGGAGTAGAGCCAGCAAATAATTGAGGAGATAGGTTGGAAGTGCTACTCTGTGACGAAGACGTTAGCACAAGAGTGGAATTCATGGAGGGCCGCACCAAAAACTCAGAAGACTGGTGACTCAATGAAAACGAAAATAAGCACTGCATACAATCATGTAAGAATCTGTGGCCCTACGACAACCACGAATGAAATTTGGCAATGTTCCTTCTTCTCGGAGCCTCCAAACTTCGATATGTCCAGTCAGAACTTTTCTAAAGAAAGGACGTGGTAGCAGTCTTGTGTCAGCCCAGCGTTGTCGTTGTCCAGTTACTGTGAGCGCACCTCTCCTTCTGTCTCATGAAGGGAGGCTGCAACAGTTGTCGTCTTGATGACAGTATGTGTTGTTCCAGACGTCGTCACACTGTCGTTGCGGATGCTTGTCTTGCAGTAACGAAGGCTTTCGTGACTTGTCTGTACGATCACGCAGACCTTAAACAAACAATATGTCCGTCCTCTCAAGCGCTAGACACATAAGGTGACTGAAGTACAAAATGGATTTGAGTATGACCCGCTTACAACCGTATATTGCGTATCTCCATGACAGAAGTGTGTTCCTGACCAAAGAGTGCTGCAGTATCGTGGAATCATCTTCTTACATTCCACCAACATTAAAATGTGAGTGGTGAATGAGAATCGTGCTGTGCAGTATTTCCTTATATATTCCCATCTTCAGACAGGGTCGTTGGACAGATGCACCCAATTATACGCCTATATCGCTGACCTTAATCTGCTGTGGAATTACGATACTTGTTTCATGCATACGTATTATTATGTTTTTGGAGACGCAAACTGATCTCTGTAGAAATTAACACGGATTCCGAAAAAAAGATCTTTTGGAAATTAGCTCGCACGGTTCTCCCTTGAGATTCATAGTGGTGTAGACAAGGGCTACTTCAGGAAGGCACTTCATACAGGTCCAGAATGTCGTTCTGTTGAAAACTACGACTCTGTCGAGTATTGGAGTAGTTTCTGATTGGATTCAAGACTTCCTTGTAGATTCAACTCGGCACGTTGTTCTGAATGGAATAAAAATCGACAGACGTAGTAATTTCAGAAGTACTCCAAGGAAGTGTGTTAGGATCGTTACTATTTGCAACGAGTATAAACGATCAAGTAAAAAGAGTCGGAAGATCTTTAAGACTGTTCCCAGATGATTCGATTGTTTACAAGAAAGTAGTAACACCAGGTATTGAATAGAATTGGAGAGAAGAGGAATTTGTGGCACATCTTGACTAGAAAAAGGGACCGGTTGGTAGGGCATATTCTGAGACATCAAGGGACCACAAATTTAGTATTGGAGGGAAGCGTGGAGGGTAAAAACGTAGAGGGAGACCAAGAGAGGAATACACTAAACAGATTCAGAAGGATGTAGGTTGCAGTAGGTACAGAGAGATGACGAAGCTCGCACAGGATAGAGTAGCATGGAGAGCTGCATCAAACCAGTCTCTGGACTGAAGACCACAACAGCAAAAACAACAACAACAACAACAACCTGCAGAGTATCGATGAATGGCACAGGCTCTAGCAGTTAACTTTGAACGTATATAAATGTAACACATTGCGCATAAACAGGAAAAGTGATCCAGCACTGTCCAACAACACTAGTGATGACAAACTGCTGGAAACAGTACCTACAGTAAAATATATTGAAGTAACTATCCAACATTAACTTAAGTGGAATGACCGCATATATCAAATTGTAGGAAAAGGATATTTCAGGCTGAGATTTGTAGGAAGAATGTTAAGGAAATGTCGTTAATCCACGATAGATGTGGCTTGCGAAACACTTGTTCGAAGGATTCGGGAGAAGTTTGAGTCTGCGACCCTTACAAGATTTTAATAGTTGTGTTAGGCAAGTTTCAACGATGAGCATCGCGTTTCGTCATGAGATGCGTGAAAACTTAGTTTTCTTAAAGCGGAGCTGTTTCATACTTTGTAGTTCCTTCAGTTAAGGAAACAGTGATGGGGATTACTGTTACTAACTAATTCGTTTTCTTTCTACCTGTGACGTAATTTTATCTGAAATCGTATGAAGTATGTTGTCAGATAATAAACAAAGTGAGTAAGCTATTGTGAAAGATCAAAAAATAAAATTACTTCTTATCAATTTTGTGGAGCCTATAATGACGATAGTGACGATTTCTTTCTCTAGTTTTAACACAACGCCTAAATGATAGGAGTGGATACAAGAGAAAGCAACACTCCACTTTCATTTGCAGTCGCATCAGAGGCTCCATTATGCCCATCCGTTAAGAAACTCGCTAATGTTTGTAGCACTCTACGTCGTGACAGCAAACAGAACACAGTACAGGCGGCGGAGTGTACATAGGAAAAGATAAAGGCTTTTCGTGCCCTTAATTAGTGATAGAGTCGATGCGACATTGCCCAAAGGCGAGACAGAATAGAGGGGCAAGTAATCGGCGCATATCTCTCGGGTAGCGTTCTGGTGCTTACTGAAGCTTTCATCTCGTGTAATCAAATTTGTCGAGCACATCTGAAAGCTTTGCTCCGTGCTAATTACGGCACTGAATGAGGTTGGTGTGCTGCGCGATTAAAAGGCGACGTCGTACGTAAGGAAACCCGAAAAAGTGGAAATGTGTCACTGGATTAGGACTTTCAACTGAGGTAGCTGAAGGGAATTATAAACCTCTTAACGAAATTATCTTTGTACCTGTATTGTGCATGTATTTTCATTAATTTCATGTTTCTAAAGAGCTGTATGAAACAGTGTGCAAGCACAAAAGGGAAATTTAGGAGGATATATTGCGTCTCAGGAATAGTTTTAATTATTCTCCACAAGGTTTTGGAGTCAATTGCGACGAGAGTATGTGCCTCGATGATCAGCTACAGGGAAACTCACTTTCCTGTCAGAACAATAACAAATATGTTTCTAAAACTACCGAGCGAGTCGGATCTGAGATTAGGAACTACGGTAGAGCAGATCTGAGCATTAGCAAATGTGTTTTGTGTAGGTCAGTGGTTCTCAGATTTGGGGTAAATAATCTGTATATGGTAAAACGTAATTTTGTGGAGTACAGACAAAAATGTTCAAGTCTGTGCCTACATAATTTCCCCAATTGCTTTTTTTTTTTTCAGTGCCGCCCTTCATTCGTGACACATTGTGGTGGATGTTACAGCTTCCTCGCGTAGTCCACCCATTACCCACATAATTAATTTGCACAGTGTGTAACAGCAAAGAAGTCATGTACACTCTTGGAAATGGAAAAAAGAACACATTGACACCGGTGTGTCAGACCCACCATACTTGCTCCGGACACTGCGAGAGGGCTGTACAAGCAATGATCACACGCACGGCACAGCGGACACACCAGGAACCGCGGTGTTGGCCGTCGAATGGCGCTAGCTGTGCAGCATTTGTGCACCGCCGCCGTCAGTGTCAGCCAGTTTGCCGTGGCATACGGAGCTCCATCGCAGTCTTTAACACTGGTAGGATGCCGCGACAGCGTGGACGTGAACCGTATGTGCAGTTGACGGACTTTGAGCGAGGGCGTATAGTGGGCATGCGGGAGGCCGGGTGGACGTACCGCCGAATTGCTCAACACGTGGGGCGTGAGGTCTCCACAGTACATCGATGTTGTCGCCAGTGGTCGGCGGAAGGTGCACGTGCCCGTCGACCTGGGACCGGACCGCAGCGACGCACGGATGCACGCCAAGACCGTAGGATCCTACGCAGTGCCGTAGGGGACCGCACCGCCACTTCCCAGCAAATTAGGGACACTGTTACTCCTGGGGTATCGGCGAGGACCATTCGCAACCGTCTCCATGAAGCTGGGCTACGGTCCCACACACCGTTAGGCCGTCTTCCGCTCACGCCCCAACATCGTGCAGCCCGCCTCCAGTGGTGTCGCGACAGGCGTGGATGGAGGGACGAATGGAGACGTGTCGTCTTCAGCGATGAGAGTCGCTTCTGCCTTGGTGCCAATGATGGTCGTATGCGTGTTTGGCGCCGTGCAGGTGAGCGCCACAATCAGGACTGTATACGACCGAGGCACACAGGGCCAACACCCGGCATCATGGTGTGGGGAGCGATCTCCTACACTGGCCGTACACCACTGGTGATCGTCGAGGGGACACTGAATAGTGCACGGTACATCCAAACCGTCATCGAACCCATCGTTCTACCATTCCTAGACCGGCAAGGGAACTTGCTGTTCCAACAGGACAATGCACGTCCGCATGTATCCCGTGCCACCCAACGTGCTCTAGAAGGTGTAAGTCAACTACCCTGGCCAGCAAGATCTCCGGATCTGTCCCCCATTGAGCATGTTTGGGACTGGATGAAGCGTCGTCTCACGCGGTCTGCACGTCCAGCACGAACGCTGGTCCAACTGAGGCGCCAGGTGGAAATGGCATGGCAAGCCGTTCCACAGGACTACATCCAGCATCTCTACGATCGTCTCCATGGGAGAATAGCAGCCTGCATTGCTGCGGAAGGTGGATATACACTGTACTAGTGCCGACATTGTGCATGCTCTGTTGCCTGTGTCTATGTGCCTGTGGTTCTGTCAGTGTGATCATGTGATGTATCTGACACCAGGAATGTGTCAATAAAGTTTCCCCTTCCAGGGACAATGAATTCACGGTGTTCTTATTTCAATTTCCAGGAGTGTATATGACATGTGCTTCAATATTTCATGAAAATACCTTCCCGGAGTTGGAAACTGTACCCACAGTACACCATAAGTTACTTCGTTATTCACTACACAACTTAAACAAACAAATAGGCAGAACACAACACTAACTTTGTAGAGCTACAAAGCTGTCATAAAGGCTACATTTTATTATTATTATTGTTATTATTATTATTATTACTGACAGTGGTCGGACAAATCATAGGCAGCATGGAGTCTTCCAATTTCCGCCAGTTTAGAAATATGGAGCCCAACAATCGAGTCATTGATAAACAGTAGTCCTAATCATAGCGCACACATTTTAATATGGGGTACTGGGAGTGGTTGAAGCAAGAGCGAGGAGTGTTACAGGGTTCACGTTTTGTAATAAGTGACGGTGTTGGAGGAACACGAGCAACTTAGAATTGCTTCATCACTTTATAAAAAAGTTGTTATAAATGTGCAGTGCAACTGTCTCATTGAATCATTATCTCAAGGTTTGCTAAAATAATAACAACAATAACTAAATACTTTTTATTTTTGGCATTTTAATACTAAAAAAATACTCATACGAAACTCTTCCTCATTATAAAGTTTAGTTAGGCGGTCATGTTGATGATGGTTGGAGGAACAGGTGAGAGGGTTGATACTAGCTAAAATGTGATTACACTCGGGGGTAAAGGTCTCAGAAAAGTTTGGAAACACTGGCGTAGTGGCTGGTCAGGCACTGTCGGACACTAAGCTTTCGCAAAGTGATAATACTTTTTCATATATTCTAAAGGCTTATTAGCACATTCTTCACATTAAAAATTATTATGCTTGGTTACATAATCATACATGTTATAAAAATGGATGCGCCTATGTATTTATGAATTTATGCATGTATGTTCCATACTGTAGCTGAAACTTTGCACCGTTGAAAAATTACTTTCAGTAACCTCAGCATAATTTGGAAAAAAGCAAGAAAGTAACTTTTAATTGTGAAATACTAAATTGAATTTATTTGAAGGAAATGAACAACTGAAATACTTTTAACATAAGAACAATAAAATGCATACCAAGCCAGTAGAAATCACTCGCTAAGCTATATATAGAATAAATGAGATTATGCCCTTTTAATTTGTGGTGCGACTTTAGTTATTAGTTTTGCCACTGAAATTTTATGTTGCTTTAAGTGACTGATGTTAATACCCAAATTTAAAATTAGTTAAGCCTCTGTGATGCAATACAAGAATGAACAGTTACTGAGGCGGCAAAATTTAAACTGAAACTGGTCATTAGCAAGCAAACAAAACTGGCAGTAAATACTTATTCAATTTACATATTTTACGACACTAGATGATTGCATAGAAGGGGGAGGGACTGTGGACCCTGCTTGATAATAATGTGTGACGACAACTACACAGGTGCCGTACAAGTTTTACCTATTGCAGATTTTTTTTTATGTGTATTAAATCTTATGGGACTTAACTGCTAAGGTCATCAGTCCCTAAGCTTACACACTACTGAACCTAAATTATTCTAAGGACAAACACACAACGAGGAAGGCTCGAACCTCCGCCGGGACGAGCCTACAGTCCATGACTGCAGCGCCCCAGACCGCGCGGCTATTCCCGCGCGGCTGCTGATTATTATTCACGAAAATTAGTCAAACGTTGTGAAAGGAATGGCACTGGATAGTGTCTGTACAATATTAATGATGGTCTCTCTGTTAGTCTCACGATGTTGTAGCTGTGCGGACGCTGAAGAATATGGCCGACAACGCTGAGCTACTGCCGTTGCTGCTGCTGGATAGGGACCGCAAGTCGTCTCCAGAGCCACGGATAGTTATGGAACAGGAAACAGTTAGAATTGCAGCTTCCTGCGCCTGTCCAGTCCTACCGTGGTCCCAATACTTGCGGGTTACGGAATTAGGTGCGTCTACACTGACACGGTCAGAGCTGCACACCGCATCAACGGTTGCCACCAAAAAACACTTACGCACTCTTTCAAGACTCAAGCTGCTCTCCTCTCTCTCTAATCGCAAAAAATGGTTCAAATGGCTCTGAGCACTATGGGACTCAACATCTTAGGTCATAAGTCCCCTAGAACTTAGAACTACTTAAACCTAACTAACCTAAGGACATCACACACACCCATGCCCGAGGCAGGATTCGAACCTGCGACCGTAGCAGTCTCGCGGTTCCGGACTGCAGCGCCAGAACCGCTAGACCACCGCGGCCGGCTCTCTAATCGCAGCCTGACAGACACTCCACATCCAACGATATGCAACGGCACAGCTAATGCTATTTCGCCATTGCTGCTGATACATTTGAACGCAGTTCCAGGCGATTATCTAGCAATTTACAATATTAGCATTACAATTATAATTAATTGCTTACATTCACAAATAAAGACACTATTATATCCATTACATATTAAATATAGTTTCTGTAATAAAGCTTACAGATGCAGAGTATTCCAATTTATCACCAGATATTAAACGGCGAAAAATTTTGGATGGTGCAGAAAATATGGCTCTGAGCACTATGGGACTTAACATCTGAGGTCATCAATCCCCTAGAACTTAGAACTACTTAAACCTAACTAATCTAAGGACATCACACACATCCATGCCCGAGGCAGGATTCGAACCTGCGACCGTAGCCGTCGCACGGTTCCAGACTGAAACGCCTAGAACCACTCGGCCACACCGGCCGGCTGCAGAAGATATTTTATCTGTATTTTAGCTGTTACAAAGTCTAACCACTTAGCGACTAGTGGTAGATTCACTGTCCTACTTCTTTCCGTATGTGGCCACGAGAGTATCAAGTGATCACTATACGAACTCGCCGTTTTCTAGATACTTTTTCACAACCTCCGCGTAATAATAATCTGCCCTTTGTCAGAATAGCTTATCTCAACATATTTCCCCAGTTGCAGCCCATATCTTCGCTGGGGTGACTCCGATCTGTGTCTGCGCCGCTTACATACTTTCCTTAGCGATTCACGTGCCCGCAAAGCCACCAGGTGGCATTTAGCGTCGTGGTGAGCAATGGTCAGAATGTTGTCTGCTTACTGTGTGTGTGTGTGTGCGTGTGTGTGTGTGTGTGTATGTGTGTGTGTGTGTGTGTGTGTGTGTACTTTTTGAAGAAAATATGCCGCACTTAGCGGATGACGTGTTATTCCCCATCCTAATGCAGGACAAAAGTGATTCTAAATAAACCTAGTCCCCCAATATTTTTAAATAAAAATACGATTTAAAAAAGGTGTTCTGGCGACATTATAACTGCGTGCAGCGTAGCCAAGTGCGGTTAGGATGAACTAGGAACTATGCTGCAGCTGTCTCAATAGCCCAGCGACACGAAGCAATATTTTGGGAACGGATATTCAGACTCGCTGATGTTCCAGTCGCATTCGCGGCAAACCTTTTTTCTTTTGTTTGAAGTATATCGAATAGCATCCAGTCTACACCAACACAACGCGGTACCTTGTGCATATCTTTCTGTTACTGTTACCTTTATTTAAACATCAACGCCTAACATAAAGTTCTTATATATGTAAACGGCCACTTTGTTTCGCCCATGACACAAATAATGCCAATAGAAAGTAACAGTATGTACGGTAACATCGTGTGTATCCAATGACTCCAATGAGGTACAAAAAGCAACAGATAGACAGGACAAAACTGCACATTATGCTACGCACAATAATTCCATTCTGTGTGTTTGATGTCCAGGCTTATCTTCACAGAGATGGTACGTGCACGTACGAAGAAGTCTCACTTTAGGGAAGATGTTCAGAGCGATCACGATGCATTTGCAAACACTTCGCCACTCGCTGGATCACACTTTGCTGGATCCTACACATATCCGCAGTCACCACTGCCGAAGCGGGATGCACGGGAGCTATTAGGTTCAAATGGTTCAAATGGCTCTGAGCACTATGGGACTCAACATCTACGGTCATAAGTCCCCTAGAACTTAGAACTACTTAAACATAACTAACCTAAGGACAGCACACAACACCCAGTCATCACGAGGCAGAGAAAATCCCTGACCCCACCGGGAATCGAACCCGGGAACCCGGGCGGAGCTATTAGGTCATATACATACATTCGTGGAGTGTTTTAAACTTGTTCCTTTAAGCATCCCCCAAACAAAAAGTCGATTAAGATCCGGGAGTGTGAAGACAAGAATATTGTACCTCGACGCCGGCCGAAGTGGCCGTGCGGTTAAAGGCGCTGCAGTCTGGAACCGCAAGACCGCTACGGTCGCAGGTTCGAATCCTGCCTCGGGCATGGATGTTTGTGATGTCCTTAGGTTAGTTAGGTTTAACTAGTTCTAAGTTCTAGGGGACTAATGACCTCAGCAGTTGAGTCCTATAGTGCTCAGAGCCATTTTCTTTGTACCTCGACAACCAGTCCACTCCTCTAGAAACACTTCAGTTTAAATAGTTACGTACATTCATTCCAAAGTATGGCAGAACGTTTTATAATGCGTCATGGGAAGTGTTTTAAAGAAATGTACTTTATAGTGGCACATTGAACTTGTCCAACAATGGACAAGGGCACAACAGTAGTCCTTCCCTAACAAGGGAACCTCCCCATCGCACCCCCCTCAGATTTAGTTATAAGTTGGCACAGTGGATAGGCCTTGAAAAACTGAACACAGTTCAATCGAGAAAACAGGAAGAAGTTGTGTGGAACTATGAAAAAAATAAGCAAAATATACAAACTGAGTAGTCCATGTGCTAGATAGGCAACGTCAAGGATAATATTAGCTAAGAGCGCCGTGGTCCTGTGGTTAGCGTGAGCAACTGCGGAACGAGAGGTCCTTGATTCAAGTCTTCCCTCGAGTGAAATTTTTTATTTCTTTATTTTCGCAAAGTTATGATCTGTCCGTTCGTTCATTGACGTCTCTGTTTACTGTAATAAGTTTAGTGTCTGAGTTTTACGACCGCACCGCAAAACCGTGCGATTAGTAGACGAAAGGACGTGCCTCTCCAATGGGAACCGAAAACATTTGATCGCAAGGTCATAGGTCAACCGATTCCTCCATAGGAAAATACCTCTGATATATTCTATACGAGACTGTAGACGGCATGTGCGTCACATGACAGGAATATGATGTCGACCCACCTAACTTATACACTTGGCGAATGCGTAAAAAGATTCTTCTACCTTGCCCGATTTAGGTTTTCTTGTGGATGTGATAATCAGTCCCAAAAAAGTGGTGAAAACATAAGACTTTGTCACATAAACTGAAAATAAAAAATTAAACTTTTCACTTGAGGGAAGACTTGAACCAAGGACCCCTCGTTTCACAGCTGCTCGCGCTAACCACGAGACCACGGCGTCCGGAGCTAATATTATTCAAGAAGTTGCCTATCTTATACATGGACTACTCAGTTTGTATATTTTGCTTATTTTTTTTATAGTTCCACACAACTTCTTCGTGTTTTCTCGATTGATCTGTGTTCAGTTTTTCAAGGCCTATCCACTGTGCCAACTTATAACTGAATCTGAGGGGAGTGCGATGGGGAGGTTCCCTTGTAAGTATAAGCCAAAGCATGTCTGAAAGCCAAGTTCACGGGTGACACGTGGGCTGTGTTCCGACCAACAATGGCTTTTGTGGAGGTTTAAAATATCCTCACGAATGAGAACTGTCAGTCGATATCACGTTATTTATAAAATGTTCATTAGCTTCCTCCCCGCCTTTCATAAAACAGTTCTCATCAAAGTCTGTCTTCCGAACACTGACGTTGGTTATTGTGTCATGGATATAGTTCTTCATCTTACAATACTGCAGCATCCAGTGTTTGAGATATCTGAAACTGTCCTGCAGTGTCATCGGCACTTCGCCGAGGAGACTGGTGAATGTTTTCAAGGCTCGCATCCTCTTTTTGTGAAGTACGTCTAGCCTTGGACGACCTCGTGGACCTTGTGGACGAAGAGATCGGTTCCTGAAGGCGTTGCACATTCTTCTTGATACGACGTCTTTGAGCATACCGTGCAGCATACGCACGAGCAAGAGCAGCATCGTGGGCATCGAATGCATGCAGCACCAAAAGCTTACAGACTCATTCATCGTTTGTGTACTACATCGGTATGTCATTATACATGAAATTGACAGCGTCAGTTACGGTTGTGCGCTGTAAGGTTTGTAGATACAGAAATGTAGTTTAAAAGATCCCACAGTCGTTTGGTAGGCTACGTTATGTGACAAAATGATGCCTCGATTATAAACGAATAGAACTCGGGACACACGTCTAAAAAATAAAAAGAAGGAGCTTGACTATGGTTCGAAACATAGCACCATGGTGGACGTCAATTTGACGTCCCAGCAGTCAAATCATTGAGCTACGACAGCTGGTACGTTTATCGGGCTGATGCACGTTTCTGTCTACTTTCTGATGCTTTGGACGATGTGACGTTTTTGCCAGCTACTTGTTTTCTCACATGTGTTTCCAAAATGCACCCGGTCCGATTTTGGTAGATGAACTTTTGTCTTGGATCTGAATGATGAATCTCATGCCTAGCTCCAATTGTGACATTTTCTCCTTCACCCTGTACATGGTGTTCATAATCAAAGTTCCAGTTTCAAAATGCTGTAGAAAGGGAACCACTGCTCCGAATAACGTCAAACGGAAACAGTATTTTACTGTCGCAGCGGGAAACGTCATGCAACAAAAGGAAATTTAACGACCTTTTGACCAATAGATTCCGCTGTGAGAGTCAGAATGTGAACACCAACAGACGCGCACCGCATGGCTGTTTCTTAGTTTATCTCCGAGATGGCCAACACAACTGTCTCCATGAAAGATCGCGCCCTGCTAGTAAAGCTCTCTTACAAGAACTGTGACTGTACGCCAGTAGCCTTGCAGAAGATCCGGACATGGAAGGCTATGAAAAAAGGCATTGTTCTCATTCCTGCTAATAGTGTGCAGGAAATGATTACAAAATTCTAAATACAGGTTCTTTTGAAGCGTAATGTGGTTGAGAGAGAAAAGCAATTGATCCGACGTCTGTCGAAGATGTGGCCACAGTACAGCAAGAGGAGTCGAGCGAAGCTGCAAACATAAATTGCACGTTAAATTACCGGAACGTTGGACATGCCTGCAACCACAGTGCATGAAATCCTACGAAACCTCCAGAGATACTACGCCAATAAAATCACCCACATTCTGGAGTTGCTTCCTGCTGACCACACACCAAGACAAACGTTTGCTCTGAAATTTCTTGTTTGTCTGGAAGTGGACAGTGAATGGCCTTGAAACATTCAGTGGACAGACGAAGTCCATTTCCATCTCCAAAGACATGCCAATACGTACAATTGCAGGATAAGGACAGCGAAAGATCCACACACGCATGAATCGGTAGCGCTTTATTACGCAAAAGTGTCTGTGTGGTGCGGGTTCGCGGCAACGTTTAGCGTAGGGCCGGATTTTTTCGCGGAGATGATTTCTGCAGTTCCTGTAACCTGTACCGTCACTGGTAACCGCTATGAGGGTCTTTTACTCACCGAAGTCACTTCAACCGTTCAACAACGTGAATGCACCGTTATGGCCATTTGAATGGAAGATGGCGCTCCTCCGCATATTGCACAGCCAGTGAAGTGGCTACAGCAGAGGCATATCGAGAGTGCTAGAATTATTAGCCTTTATATCCCTACGGTCTGGCCATCCAGATCAGCTGGCAGCTATGGTAAAGTAGTTGTGTTCAGTGCTCCAATTACGAAAGTAACTGAATTGAACGCGCCTATTGCGCAAAGTATTCTGACTGTGATCCGCGAGACACTCTGATATGTTTCGAACATGATGTTTCTCTATTGTAACTTGTGGCAGAAAACGGTAGACAGTGTACTGACATGCCTTGCGCCAGTCTCACGACAGATGGATATATGCAGGGTGTAAATTTTAAATTTACAAACCACTCGAAAAATAAGCTTCACACGAAAAAGTGTGTTGAATTCATAGTTCATTATTTTCGAGGGGGACATCTGCTGGTACTAAATTTAGACCGCCACCCCAAACCCTGGGAGTGGGGTGGGAGGCAACTTTAAAATTTCAAATCGGAACCCACACTTTTTATTTCAGAATCAGATTCTACACAAAAAACTACATACGTTTTGTCTTGAACATATATTTTTGTTCTTGGTAGTTGGCACTGTAATTCAAAAAATCCGTGTTCTCATTTTAACGTGCAAAATGGATACCGATAAATCAAAAATACTAAGTTACTTCGTAAATTTTGATTCACTAAAACTAAAACTCTCCCTCTCTCCCAATAGGGTTGGATCTGAGAGAGAGGAATTAGAGTTTTGGAAATGTTGACCCAAATATTAATTTTTTCTGTAGATTCGGGTAAGCTTTGTTTCTTTCGTGGTCATGACGCCACACAACTTTTAATTAGCAAACAGATCATCTAACTAGCTAACTAACTAGCCAAACATTCTACTTTCTAACGAGTGAACTCATTAACTATAAAACAACTGACTCATGAACCTAATGAGAACGTGGAGTTTCTTGGATTACAGCACCAACTACCAAGAAACAAAACAAACATTTAAGACAAAATGTACGTGATTTTTTATGTAGAATCTGATTCTGCAATAAAAAATGGGGGGGGGGGGTTCCATTTGAAATTTTAAGGTTGCCTCCCACCGCACTCACAGGGGGCTGGGGTGCGGGCTAATTTTAGCACCAGTAGATGTCCCTCTTGAAAATAATCAACTTTGTATTACACACATATTTTAGTGTGAAGCCTATTTTACGAGTTATTCTGGTTTGTAAACTTAAAATATGCACCCTTAATATAGTTTTGATTTTTGTACGGTGTTTAGCTTCAGGACAATTAAAAACCGATTTCCCAAACGATATGGTACGACCTCGCCGTCGTGCACGAGCTTTACTAATTAACAGTATCACAATTGCTGTCTGCCATGGTACTGCGCTTCATCTGTCACTTGTAGCCGACCCCATTTACTTTAAGACTCTTCCAGAGCCATTTATTGGCAAAATTTTTGTGAACTTTTTTCTCCATGATATTTCCTTCTGCGTTAAAAATATGCCGTTGAAATCTGAGGTAATTGTGAGCAGTGGTTCTTGTTTACAGAGTTTTCAAACTGAAACTGTAATTATGGACACCATGTGTATACAGAACTTATGAGTAACTGAACATTGCTCTAATTTTGTTTTGTGATCCCAACAAAGTCACATTTTTCGTTGGGAACCAGTAGTTTCATACAGCAGAAAGAGGATAGTACCAGTATGTCTGTTAAAACTGCTACAACTACATAATTTAGCATTTTATTCTACGTTCTAGTATGTACGCCTACGTAAGAAGTTTCCCCTTAGACAGAAGAAGCAACGCTATTCTACAGAGCGAAAATGTCACACATACGAAAATGTATTGTTTTTGTATCCGTTTTTATCCTCGAAAACCTCTGAGGGCTGTCACCGCTGTGTGTGGTGTTCCGTTCGCGCTGCCGTTGCACATGACCTCTTGATTCTGTGGCTGGTCTCCGTGAACTTTTGGCAGCCGAGCTGCCATTTTTCAAGTAACAACATCTGGCGGCCACAACCGAGTTTCGCCCTTCCTGTATCTCCAGAAAAGTAATTCTGACAGCTTAAAGGGCACCGCTTCGTCCGCTGCAGTCGTAACATGAGACTACAAACGGTGGCGGAAGATATTGTATGCTTAACAAAAACAGACTCCAGTTTTTACGTGTACGTAGTTGATTATCGACAGATTATTGATCGTTAATACATTCAGTCTACGAGACTTCGCAAAATGTAAACAGATGACCCACCACCTCTCATCTCCGTTGAATACAAGGGAATGAAATACCGTAATACCATACCACGATCTCTATTTAGTCATTGGTGCTCTTGCTCTTACAAGAAGAAATTCTTTTCGGATTCAAACTAAATTATCTAGATAGCGAAAGTTAGTGAGATGATGCACTACGTATTTCACGCTTTCTCCTTTCATCAAGAACACCCGTTTACAGGATATTATTACCTAAGGCTATCAAACCTCTTAATACTGGATCATCATCTGACATTTAAACTGTAGTCTGGCCTTTGTTTCTAACTGCCGTTCCCGGCTTCTCCCAGACACAGCTGACTAAGAGAGACTCTTCACATATTATTAAATAAAAAATATATTTTTTATTTCTATTTTATCATTGTCACATTTTTATTTTTGAGATACAACGATTGCTTGTATACTACTGTATATTCGCAGACATGTTGTTCAAGATTTATGTGAATAATGTTCGGGAGATAAAGGTCGTGTATACGTGCCCTTGCCGTTTTTGGATCCGTACACTGTGCACAGTGTGAACCGTATTTCAGAGTCCTGTACCTCAAAATCAGTTCGGTAGAAATTAAAGAAATTCATGTTGTAAATTCTGGTTTCCCTTTTTCTTTGCGAATCATTATACCGACCTCAATGGTATTATTCTGCGGTTGTTTGATGCAGTGCCTTGTGTCATTGCATGAATTCAGAGAATTGATTGCAACAAAGTGATCGGAAACGAATCTTCAGTGAAGCAATGCATGGTCAGAAAATTCCTGAAATTTGTGGACGATGATGTCGATGGAATTGAACATCGTGTCTTCAAAAGTATCCGGAACCTGCTACGTAACGCGGAATTGACTACTAGATGTCAGAGGCGGGCTCGCAGTAAAACAGGAGATCAGTACAGAAGCAGTAACAGCAGAATGGTTCAGTCAGATGTGTTTGGCGACTTCCAGAGTGGAATACTCATGGGATGTCACTTGAGTAATAAACCGAAGCGGGAGCCTTGAACCCTTTAAAGCTACCCATGTCGACTGCTGGTGATGTTATTGTGAAGTGAAAATGTGAAGGAACATCGCCAACTATACCAACAGCAAGCCGACCAAGAATATTGACGGACAGGGACCGTCAAGCACTGAAGGAGGTGGTTGTAAAACCTGTAATTAATTCAGCGCAAACAGTCACTAGAGTGCATCCAGAAGGGTAGATTGCACAATGCCTGCGGGGAAGGATTTGAAAAGAATGCTACGTCTGTGCAGAAGAGTATACTCAATTTTCGTTTACTTTGACAATTTTAGGCAATGCTGGAACATTAAACATGGATATTAGATTGTTTCCATTTTTAAGAGGTGCTGTAAGGTACGACAGTAAATTACGATACATATGTATGTGAAGTTGTAAGTTTGTCTTGTTCTCATCTTGACGATTAGTTTTTACTAACATTTTATTTATGTATACATTTTTTGTAAATTGCTTTTCATTTTGAGTAAAGACGTCTACACGCGAAATTCCAATTACGCTCATACAGAGCGGAAAATAATCATCTTCAGCCCACTAGTTCCTATATTCAAATTTCTTCGTTTGATGCCGTCTTTCTCCATTCCACTTTTGCCCAAACTGTTTTCTGCACCCTTCACATTTAAAAACGGACTGGATATCCCGAACTCCAGTATCCTAACGCATAGCTCTAACCCTTGAACCAACTGGGCAGTACAGCTACACAGTATTAAATGAAACTACTTGTCTACATGTTATTAAAGTACTCCCAATAGCGTTTCTTTTTCGTCCAATTTGTACCGACAGTTATGCATGCTACGAAATTTTGCCACGGACCTTTTCATACTGTTAGTATGTATGGAATAACGTGGTGTCATGGAAGTGCAAAGATTATACACTCCTGGAAATTGAAATAAGAACACCGTGAATTCATTGTCCCAGGAAGGGGAAACTTTATTGACACATTCCTGGGGTCAGATACATCATATGATCACACTGACAGAACCACAGGCACATAGACACAGGCAACAGGGCATGCACAATGTCGGCACTAGTACAGTGTATATCCACCTTTCGCAGCAATGCAGGCTGCTATTCTCCCATGGAGACGATCGTAGAGATGCTGGATGTAGTCCTGTGGAACGGCTTGCCATGCCATTTCCACCTGGCGCCTCAGTTGGACCAGCGTTCGTGCTGGACGTGCAGACCGCGTGAGACGACTCTTCATCCAGTCCCAAACATGCTCAATGGGGGACAGATCCGGAGATCTTGCTGGCCAGGGTAGTTGACTTACACCTTCTAGAGCACGTTGGGTGGCACGGGATACATGCGGACGTGCATTGTCCTGTTGGAACAGCAAGTTCCCTTGCCGGTCTAGGAATGGTAGAACGATGGGTTCGATGACGGTTTGGATGTACCGTGCACTATTCAGTGTCCCCTCGACGATCACCAGTGGTGTACGGCCAGTGTAGGAGATCGCTCCCCACACCATGATGCCGGGTGTTGGCCCTGTGTGCCTCGGTCGTATGCAGTCCTGATTGTGGCGCTCACCTGCACGGCGCCAAACACGCATACGACCATCACTTTCACCAAGGCAGAAGCGACTCTCATCGCTGAAGACGACACGTCTCCATTCGTCCCTCCATTCACGCCTGTCGCGACACCACTGGAGGCGGGCTGCACGATGTTGGGGCGTGAGCGGAAGACGGCCTAACGGTGTGCGGGACCGTAGCCCAGCTTCATGGAGACGGTTGGGAATGGTCCTCGCCGATACCCCAGGAGCAACAGTGTCCCTAATTTGCTGGGAAGTGGCGGTGCGGTCCCCTACGGCACTGCGTAGGATCCTACGGTCTTGGCGTGCATCCGTGCGTCGCTGCGGTCCGGTCCCAGGTCGACGGGCACGTGCACCTTCCGCCGACCACTGGCGACAACATCGATGTACTGTGGAGACCTCACGCCCCACGTGTTGAGCAATTCGGCGGTACGTCCACCCGGCCTCCCGCATGCCCACTATACGCCCTCGCTCAAAGTCCGTCAACTGCACATACGGTTCACGACCACACTGTCGCGGCATGCTACCAGTGTTAAAGACTGCGATGGAGCTCCGTATGCCACGGCAAACTGGCTGACACTGACTGCGGCGGTGCACAAATGCTGCGCAGCTAGCGCCATTCGACGGCCAACACCGCGGTTCCTGGTGTGTCCGCTGTGCCGTGCGTGTGATCATTGCTTGTACAGCCCTCTCGCAGTGTCCGGAGCAAGTATGGTGGGTCTGACACACCGGTGTCAATGTGTTCTTTTTTCCATTTCCAGGAGTGTAGTTCCCCATACACTGCGATAACAAAAGTGATAGGATTGCTATATGCACGTACACAGGTGACGGTAGTGTCGTGTATAAAAGTGTAGTGCATTGGCTGAGCCGTCATTTGTACTCTGGTGATTCATGAGTAGTGTGTTTACATTTCGCGGCGTGCGGTTGCAGCTATAGCGGTTATAAGCTAAGTACTGTCAAAGCTGTTTGTGCACTGTATTTGAAAATTGAATTTAGTGGTTTTCAATCTTTCATCCAAACAGTATGTTTACATTTCGCGGCGTGCAGTTCAGCTGTAGCGGTTCTTAAGTTCCTACAAATTTGTTTGTGCTCTGTTACACAATTATTAAATTTTGTAGTTTTCGACGGTGTCTCGTACTCTTTGTGGCGAAATAACTGTTTAATGAACTTTTGGAAACATTCGCGCACAGTGTTTTTTAGAGTTTCCTGTGTGTTGAAGTCGTTCAGTAAATTTCGTGCGGAAATTTTCAGCTGATGTTTCTTATTGTTTCTAGTGAAGTTCTTGATTAATATTTTCGTTCACTGTTTTAACTTCGTTGAGTGCTTTTGGTTTTAGCTAATAAATTCTGTGAAGTTTAGCTGGTATTGTTATTAGTTGTGGTTTAGCAGTATTAATAAAAGGTGACGCTTTCTTAGTAGAGTCCACTATTTTTAGTTTTATAAATAATTCTAATAGTGTAGTTATACTTAGGTAACGTGGACCTTTAGTTTTTGGCGGGATTTGTAAAACTTTACAGTGAGAAGTGTTGGCTTTGTCGTAGGTTTGTAAGTAGAGTGTTACGTTGTGGAATTTCTTCAAAATATTTTCATTGGAGGGGATGCACTAGGGAAGCCAGTGGGCATCCTAGCGAGACCCTCTGCTGGGAATGCAGAATTTGTAGTAGAAAGAAGTTGGTAGAGGAGCAGGAGAGGAAGATCTGTGCCCTTCAGGAGCAGTTACAAGACGTAAAGGAGGAAGAAGATAGGTTGAGGAGGGTGAAGGATGATGGGGAAAGGGAACTGACAGTTGCCAAGAAGGCAGCCAGGAGGAGGAGGTAGTCAGACAGTTGTAATTTTCGTATATGTAATACATTTTACCAAGTGTGAGAGTTGAGAGGAGAGGAGCCTCTTGTAGCTGTAGATGTAGGAAAAATGCACCAGCCCTCAGCAGTTAGGAGGCCAAAGTCAGTTGCAAAGTCTGCTGCTAGGTAGTTCGCACGGTAGAGGTGTGGGCCAACAGTTGCGGGAAGTGTTGGAGAGTGATTACCAGGTCACAAGCATTATGAAGCCTAGTGCATGGTTGGCTCAGTAGACTGACACCGTAGGGGAGTTAAATGGAATTTTACGAAAGAGGATCAGGTAGGGGTTGGGTGTGGAGCAGGGATTTGTCTTGACAGGGACGGGGAATATGATGTAGGGTGGTGTGATGGTAAAGATAGCTACTCACACCGTTTTAACAGTCAAACATTCCGTGCAACTGTTTCAGCGTCATGGTCGGTCTCATCTTAATGCGACTGTTAGGCGCGCTAACATGATTCCGGAGAAGGCACTGATGGCAGGGGGCATGGGTCAAATTGCCGCGGTGTCAGTTGAGTCTGTCAGTAGATCGAGTTTCACTAGGCATGGCCTGCAGTTCAATATATATGGGAAGAGGAGGCTGGCAAAGCTTATAGGTGACGGTGTAGTGGGTGGTGGTCGGACCACTCACCTTTTTTTTTTGGTTGAAGTCAACTGATAGGTATATCTGCTTGAAGGAAGTCTCTCTAACTAAGAAATTAGCTTCAGGAAAGGTCCGGTATCCAAGTAGATAGGAAATTAACATATTTCATCAAAATATACGCGGTATTAGAGATAAAGGTAATGAACTGCTTATAGATGTTGACTCTGACATTATTGGTATATCGGAGGACCACTTAAATAATTTGACAACTCAGAGGCTTCCTTTACCCGCATACAGATTATCTGGATGTTTTCAAGTTCCTTATGGAGTTGGGAGTGGCCATGCACGTAGAAAACAGAATTCCGTTTGAGTACACAGACGTATTACGGCATTGCACTGAACAGATATTTGAATGTTATGCAAGGGTAGTGGCATTTAGTGAAACTAAAACTCTAATTGTTGTCGTTATAGACCCCTAACTCTGACTTCAGAGGTTTTCTGCGCAAGCTGGAGAGGGTTCTTGATTCACTTTATAGGAAGTACCAAAAATTAGCTATATGTGGTAATTCGAATATTAATTTTTTACATGATCGGGCAAGACAAAGGCTGTTAGTAGATCTCCTAAACTCATATGATCTGACGCAAACTGCGTGTTTTACACCTAGTGTACCGGGGAACGGTAACACAGCCACAGACAATGTTTTTACTTATTATTCATTATTACATGGGAACTCTGTTAATAATAGGGTGAATGGACTTTCAGGCCATTATGCATAAATGTTTAAACTAAAAGGCTTTTGTACTCAAACAAATGTCACATGTGATTACAAACTATGTGGGAAAGCTACACCTACGTAAATATAGAGATTTTCAAACGTCGTTACGGAATAAGAGCGGCGGGATGTCTGTTGTGCTAATAAAACAGATGAAAAATATAATTCTTTCCTTAAGACATTTTTCATGTTCTTTGAGAGTTGCTTTCCATTAGAACGATCTAAACGGGGTACGATCAGTAAAAGGAAGCCTGGGTGGCTGACGAGAGGGAGAAGGATATCATGTAGAACAAAGCGGGAACTGTAGCAAAATGTTAGAGGTGCTTAAACATGTTACTAGGAAGGCAAACAGCATGTGGTATGCAAATAGAATAGCTTATTCGCGGAATAAAATTAATGCCATTTGATCATTTGTGAAAGAAGCGTATGGTCCGCAGCACAAGATCGACGATATAAAGTCAGTTCGTAGTAAAACTATTTCTGTTACTGATAAGTCAGATGTATGTACAGTATTCAACAATTATTTTCTGAGCTTTCCTGGTGAATTAAATAAGAACTTAGTTCCTACAGGGAATTGTATAACTCTCAGGGAAAATGCCTTTTCGAGACTGATGACTGAAATATTACTCTGTGATACTGACAAGTGGGAGATTGAGTCAGTAACTGAATCAACTGAAGACTAAGGATCCTCGTGGATATGATGGAGTGCCTAGCAGAATATTAAAGTACTCTGGTGGACATGTTAGCTCGGTATTTTGCCATATTTGCAATTATTCCTTTACGAATGGACAGTTCCCTTAACGATTAAAGTACTCAATAGCAAAGTCGCTTTACAAAAAGGGAGAGAGGGATAATTTAGACTATTTTAGACCTATTTCCATGCCATAAGTGTTTGCAAAAGTTATTGAAAAGGCTGTGTGTGTAAGGATAATTGATCATTTTATATCACACGATTTGCTATCAAATGTACAGTTTGGCTTTAGAGGTCGTTTAACAACTGAAAATGCTATATTTTCTTCTCCATGTCAGGCACTGGTTGGATTAAACAAAAGGTTTCAAACGTTAGGCATATTTTTTGATTTAACTGAGGTGTCTTATTGTGTTGGTCACAAAATATTGCTCCAGAAGTTTGACCACTACGGAATACAGGGAGTAACTAACAACTAGTGCACCTCTTACTTTAAGAACATACAGCAAAAAGCCATTCTTCACAGTCTTGAGAATGGCAGTGATGTGAGGTCTGAGTTGGGCACGGTCAAATGGGGGGGGAGGGGGGGGGGGAGGACGACGCCCCAGGAGTCAGTGTTACAGCCACTACTGTTGCTTATTTATATAAATGACGTGCCCTACAGTATTGCAGGTAATTCTAAAATACTGCTGATGAGACTAGCTTGGTAGTAAAGGATGTCGTGTGCAACAATGACTCTGTTTCAGATACTACAGTTCATGACATGAGTTCATGGCTTGTAGAAAATAAACTAACACTAAATGACAATAAAACTCAATTTTTACAGTTTCTAAAACACAATTCAACAAAGTATCCGATGTTTTAATTTCACATAGTGGGCATAAGATTAGTGAAGCTGAACAGTTCATATTTGTAAATGCTCAGGTAGATAGTAAATGTTGTGGAAAGCTCACGTTCTGCATCTTGTTCAAAGACTTTATGCTGCCGTTTTTACTATTCGAACGGTATCTGAAGTAAGTGATTTTTCGACACGAAAATTAGTCTACTTTGTTTATTTTCTGTAGTGTCGGCAGACTTGCCAACACTACGCACACTAATTGAAAGAGGCGGCCAAGATGCACGCGCTAACTCACGAAGGATGGAGTGAGGTCTGAAACAGGAGACTTAATGAATGCTATAAAGAAAAGTACGTAGCTTCTAAAATACTTAACTTTAATCCATCCTTTGTATACATCGTTCTTGATGAGCCATCTGGAGATTGTGGCGATACAAGTGAGACTCTTTAGATATATGCAATGTTACAAATGGCGCCTTGCTAGGTCGTAGCCATTAACTTAGCTAAAGGCTATTCTAACTGTCTCTCGGCAAATGAGAGAAAGGCTTCGTCAGTGTAGTCGCTAGCAAAGTCGTCGTACAACTGGGCGAGTGCTAGTAAGTCTCTCGAGACCTGCCGTGTGGTGGCGCTCGGTCTGCGATCACTGCCAGTGGCGACACGCGGGTCCGACATGTACTAATGGACCGCGGCCGATTTAAGCTACCACCTAGCAAGTGTGGTGTCTGGCGGTGACACCACATTTTCATTCACTTATATCGTGCGATATTATATTTCGGGGTCTCTCTTCCCATTCTCAAAGGATATTTTTGGCTCAGAAACTGGTAGTTCAGGCAGTAAGTGGTGTAAGTTCGCGAACCTCTTGTCAACCCCTGATCACAAGTCTGGGTATTTCGACGCTGGCCTCTCAATATTTACTGTCGTTTCTTGTTAACTATATCAGCTTATTCCCAATAATTAACAGCTTACACTGAATTAATACTCGGCAGAAATCCAATGTGCATTTGGATCGCACTTACTTAACTCTTGTGTCAGAAAGGTGTGCAGTATACTGCTGCATCCATTTTCAATAAGCTGTCACAAGAATTCAAAAATCTTAGCAGTAATCCATGAGCTTTCAAATCTAAACTGAAGAGTTTCCTCATAGGTTGCTTCTTCTATTCTGTTGATGAGTTCTTTGAAAAATTAAGCTGATTCTTGTGGTATAATGTTCACTGCGTTTACATAAACTTATGGCTTAATTTTTCGTGGTACATAAGCATCTCATTTTATCTGTTGTCACTTTTATGTTGTAATTTCATGTACTGACACGTTCCATGACCGTGGATAATTGCTCCTCAATTTGGTCCCACGGAACTAGACGTGTAAATACACTCCTGGAAATGGAAAAAAGAACACATTGACACCGGTGTGTCAGACCCACCATACTTGCTCCGGACACTGCGAGAGGGCTGTACAAGTAATGATCACACGCACGGCACAGCGGACACACCAGGAACCGCGGTGTTGGCCGTCGAATGGCGCTAGCTGCGCAGCATTTGTGCACCGCCGCCGTCAGTGTCAGCCAGTTTGCCGTGGCATACGGAGCTCCATCGCAGTTTTTAACACTGGTAGCATGCCGCGACAGCGTGGACGTGAACCGTATGTGCAGTTGACGGACTTTGAGCGAGGGCGTATAGTGGGCATGCGGGAGGCCGGGTGGACGTACCGCCGAATTGCTCAACACGTGGGGCGTGAGGTCTCCACAGTACATCGATGTTGTCGCCAGTGGTCGGCGGAAGGTGCACGTGCCCGTCGACCTGGGACCGGACCGCAGCGACGCACGGATGCACGCCAAGACCGTAGGATCCTACGCAGTGCCGTAGGGGACCGCACCGCCACTTCCCAGCAAATTAGGGACACTGTTGCTCCTGGGGTATCGGCGAGGACCATTCGCAACCGTCTCCATGAAGCTGGGCTACGGTCCCGCACGCCGTTAGGCCGTCTTCCGCTCACGCCCCAACATCGTGCAGCCCGCCTCCAGTGGTGTCGCGACAGGCGTGAATGGAGGGACGAATGGAGACGTGTCGTCTTCAGCGATGAGAGTCGCTTCTGCCTTGGTGCCAATGATGGTCGTATGCGTGTTTGGCGCCGTGCAGGTGAGCGCCACAATCAGGACTGCATACGACCGAGGCACACAGGGCCAACACCCGGCATCATGGTGTGGGGAGCGATCTCCTACACTGGCCGTACACCACTGGTGATCGTCGAGGGGACACTGAATAGTGCACGGTACATCCAAACCGTCATCGAACCCATCGTTCTTCCATTCCTAGACCGGCAAGGGAACTTGCTGTTCCAACAGGACAATGCACGTCCGCATGTATCCCGTGCCACCCAACGTGCTCTAGAAGGTGTAAGTCAACTACCCTGGCCAGCAAGATCTCCGGATCTGTCCCCCATTGAGCATGTTTGGGACTGGATGAAGCGTCGTCTCACGGGGTCTGCACGTCCAGCACGAACGCTGGTCCAACTGAGGCGCCAGGTGGAAATGGCATGGCAAGCCGTTCCACAGGACTACATCCAGCATCTCTACGATCGTCTCCATGGGAGAATAGCAGCCTGCATTGCTGCGAAAGGTGGATATACACTGTACTAGTGCCGACATTGTGCATGCTATGTTGCCTGTGTCTATGTGCCTGTGGTTCTGTCAGTGTGATCATGTGATGTATCTGACCCCAGGAATGTGTCAATAAAGTTTCCCCTTCCTGGGACAATGAATTCACGGTGTTCTTATTTCAATTTCCAGGAGTGTATATGAATAAATAAATAAAGTTAGGAAAATGTGGAAAGTTTTCCGAGGTGATTATGGCCACACGGCGGGAATTAACAGCTTTTCAAATCAGGATGGTAGTTCGAGCTAGATGCAGAGGACATTCCATTTCGGAGATCGTTATTTAATTCAATGTTCCGAGTCCACTGTGTCACGAGTGTGCCGAGAATACCAAATTCCAGCAATTACCTCTCACTACAGAAAACGAGTCTCAACGGCCATTAATTAACAAGATTGAGCAGCGGCATTAGCGTAGAGTTACAAGTGCTCACAGGCAAGCAAAACTGCGTGAAATAATCGCAGAAATCAATGTTGAACGTATGACGAACAAACCCATTGGGACAGTGCAGACAAATTTGCCGCTAATGTATTATGGCAGACGACGAACGTCATGAGTGCCTTGCTAAAGCACAACTTCGGTAGTAGTGCCTCTCCTACTCTCGTGACCATATCGGATGGAGCCTATACGAATGGAAAATGGTGGCCTGGTGAGATGAGTTCCGATTTCAGTAGGTTAGAGCTGGCGGTAGGGTTCGAGTTTGGCTCAGGCTCCACGAAACCATGGACGCTTGCAGTCGACAAGGCAGTGGGCAAGCTTGTGGTGGCTCCATAATGTTGTGGGCTATGTTCACATGGAATAGACTGAGACCTCTGGTCCCAATGAACACGTAATGGACTGGAGTTGATAATGTGCGGATACTAGGAGACCATTTGCAGCCTTTTATGCACTTCACGTCCCCAAAAGAAAGTCGTATCATCGGGCCACAGTTGTTAGCGTTTGGTTTGAAGAACATCTCGGACAGTTCGAGCGAATGGTGTGGCTACTCTAATCGAACATTTATGGAAGATAAGTGATAGGTCCGTTGGTGCATAAAATCCTGCATCGGCAACACTTCCGCTGTTATGGACGTCTCTAGAGGCAGCATGACTTAAAATTTCTGCAGGGGACTTCTAACGACTTGTTGAGTGCGTTGACAGGACTTTTTTTTTGTCATCACTCTTTGGTTTGATGCAGCCATCCATGAACTCCTCTCATGTGCCAACCTCTTCATCCGAGAGTAGCACTTGCGACCCACGTCCTCAATTATTTACTGGATGTATTCCAGTCTCTGTTTCCCTCTACAGTTTTTGCCTCCTACTGCTCCCCCTAATACCATGGAAGTCATTCCCTGACTCTTAACAAATGCCCCGTCATCTGTCCCTTTTTCCTTGCAGTGTTCCCACATATTCCTTTCCTCTCCGATTCTGCACAGAACCTCCTTATTCCTCGCCTTATCAGTCCAACGAATTTTCAGCCTTCGTCTATGGCCCCACATCTCAAATGCTTCAGTTCTCTTCTGTTTCGGTTTTCCCACAGTCGACGTTTCATCACCGTACAATTCTGTACTCAAAACGTACATTCTCAGAAATTTCTTCCTGAAATTAAGGCCTATGTTTCATACTAGTGGACTTTTCTTCTCCAGGAATGCCCTTTTTGTCAGTAATAGCCTGCTATCTATGTCCTTCCTCCGTCTGTCACTACTTATTTTGCTGCCTGGGTAGTATAATTCCGTAACTTCATCTAGTTCGTGACCATCAATCCAGATGATAAGTTTCTCGATGATCTCATTTCTGCAACTTCTCATTGCTTTCGCCTTTCTTAGATTCACTCTCATTCCATATTCTGCACTCATTGGGCTGTGCAATCCATTCAGCAGATCATGTAATTCTTATTCACTTTGACTGAGGCAACATAGAAGGAAAGAGAAGTATATCATTGTTGACAGGGGTAATCCTGATGGTTTGTTGGACCACTGACGAGAAAGAATTTTCCTCCTCCACACGCTGTGGATACCATAGACACAGAATACGAAAACTGTGTCTGTTAAGCGTAAGATGATATAACGCGGGTATGTATATAGCTTGCTGGCTTGTACGTTTTGTGTAATGATGGGAGAAGGAAAAGTGTCAATCCCGGTGGCAGCACACAGCCTACACTCCTCTAATGGCACCAATGGGGCCGCCGGGCTTAAATTCCACATTTGACGGACAGAGGATCACTATCAACACTGTCACACTCCCTCAAGTCATGGAACACTGAGATAGGTATGGAATTTATCCAGAGCGTTGGTGCAATGTCTGGTGCTCAGAAACTTTCAGCCACCAGCTCGCGTCTTCTTTTCGGCCAAGTAAAATTGGTGAATATTTTTTTCCTTCATCAATATTTGAACCACACATTTCGGATGCAATCTAAACCACATAGGCGTGCTTCAGCGACTCGGCTTCAAGTCCACGGTACTTTGTTTGAGATTAACCAACTACGTTGGTATGCTGCGAACTTCTGACAACACATTGAATCAAAATACAATTCCTGTACAATGAGATTGGTGGTTTACAACATATATAATGTAAAGCATCTAAATCACTTATTTATTGCTACGATATTACATTACTTTTTGTCTTAATAAACACATCGAAAGCCTCTCTCTTTTTTTACGGATACTTTGTATCTCTTACAAGGTTAATTGTGTGTCTGTTTACATCCAGGACCGTAGGACAAATGATTTTTTCCGTTTTTTTTCCGGCCGTTGTCTGGAACCGCCTGACCGCTACGGTCGCAGGTTCGAATCCTGCCTCAGGCATGGATTAGTGTGATGTCCTTAGGTTAGTTAGGTTTAAGTAGTTCTAAGTTCTAGGGGACTGATGACCGTAAATGTTAAATCCCATAGTGCTCAGAGCCATTTCTTTTTTTGGCAGAGAAACAGCGGTTAGCTGCGCTGCTATCATGTTACTGTTTGACGAAGTTCCACACTTAGGCCCACTACGTCGACGAACTCATCTTCAAAGGCTTGTTCCAGTGTCACACATAAAGATAGTTACTTTTAAAAAACGAAGTCGGTATAGTTTGCCTACGACAAACATAAAAAATTATATGTCTGTTTCAGAACTTTTGCCACAACGTACGCTATAACTCACAAAAATCTCAATTTATTTACTCCTTCAGGATATAATTATGGTTGTCTGTCATAGCTGCCGAACCCTGTCATTTACTGGTGATGTAATCTGCAATCTTTATTTATTTTCACTGTAATCGTGACAACTGTTACAGTTCATTTTGGAATGTCTTATCCAGGACTTTCTTTGTTGAAAAAATTACGGCATTTTTAATTATTAATGGACAGGATGTCTTCAGTATTTAACGAACGCTCCACATGTTTTCACTGTACTCATGAATGAAGCGCTTTTGTGTGCTACCATAGAAATACTGTAAACAACACAATTATGGGGCACTTCTATTAGCCAAGCTAAGAGGTACTGCAGTTGTTGGTAGTACAGTAGAGCCAGCCAGAAACCGTACACCCTAGTGAGTTACTGAGCGCCGAGTGGAGACGTTTCGTGCTCTACAGCCAGTGGTCCTGACACACACTGTAAGTCGTGAAGCCGCAAACATTGAGAGAGTGCTAGTTACCGGCTGATAACGCTGAACAACACCTATAGATTCAGAGACATGACATTCTTTTGTTTTCTAGTTCAGGCTGGACAGAAAGATATGGTACCGCACAAGACTTTCGTAAATAAGCAGTTGAAAGCATGCAGTTTGTAAAATTAATCACACTGACAGTGTTGGAATGCTATTTACTCTAACAATGAAAATAGGACCTACGTGACTGATGCTCAGAATGGCTAGAAATGCTAACCACATATTTTATGTTCCATATAAAAGAGGATGTAAAGGCCATATTGAAATTCACTTGCAAAAAAAAAAAAAAAAAGAAAGAATCCAACAGCCGTCCAAAGAAAACACTGCGGTTCGGTTCATGTTGATGTATTTAACCAGCGACGGTACTTACAAGGGAACCTCGCCATCGCACCCCCCTCAGATTTAGTTATAAGTTGGCACAGTGGATAGGCCTTGAAAAACTGAACACAGATCAATTGAGAAAACAGGAAGAAGTTGTGTGGGACTGTGAAAAAATAAGCAAAATATACAAACTGAGTAGTCCATGCACAATATAGGCAACGTCAAGGACACTGGGAACACAGGAGCGCTGTGGTCTCGTGGTAACGTGAGCAGCTGCGGAACGAAAGGTACTTGATTCTAATCTTCCATCGAGTGAAAAGTTTAATTTTTTATTTTCAGTTTATGTGACAAACTCTTATCTTTTCATCACTTTTTTAGGAGTGATTATCACATCCACAAGAAAACCTAAATCGGGCAAGGTAGAAGAATCTTTTTACCCATTCGCCAAGTGTTCAAGTTAGGTGGGTCGACAACATATTCCTGTCATGTGACGCACATGCCGTCACCAGTGTCGCATAGAATATATCAGATGTGTTTTCCTGTGGAGGAATCGGTTGATCTATGACCTTGCGATCAAATGTTTTCGGTTCCCATTGGAGAGGCACGTCCTTTCGTCTACTAATCGCATGGTTTTGCGGTGCGGTCGCAAAACACAGACACTATACTTATTACAGTGAACAGAGACGTCAATGAACGAACGGACAGATAATAACTATGCAAAAATAAAGAAAGTAAAATTTTCACTCGAGGGAAGACTTGAAGCAAGGATATCTCATTCTGCAGCTGCTCACGCTACCACGGGACTACGACGCTCCTGAGCTCATATTGTCCATGATGTTGCCTATGTTTCCCATGGACTACTCAGTTTGTATATTTTGCTTATTTTTTCACAGTTCCACACAACTTCTTCCTGTTTTCTCAATTGATCTGTGTTCAGTTTATCAAGGCCTATCCACTGTGCCAACTTATAACTACATCTGAGGGGGGTGCGATGGGGAGGTTCCCTTGTTAGGATGTAAATGTCCCCGGATGTTTTCAGAAACCACTGCTAGACAGAATCAGTAGTGCTCTTTTTGTGGCGGTGGTGGACTAGATCTTGAACAATAGTTGATGCAGCTCTCCACGCTACTCAATCCTCTGCAAGTTTCTTCGCAAACGTGTAACTACCGCAACATATAACCCTTTGAATCAGCTTAATGTGGATAAACCTTGCCATCCTTCTATAGTTTTAACGCCGTAATGTTCACTCCAATAAAACATTGAGAATTCACTGACCCCACAGGAAATGTCTTTCTAAGGGATCCCTTCCTCTACTCAATTTGTGCGATCAATTCCTTTTCTCTCCAATTCGATCTAGTAACTCTTCATTGGCTACCCTATCTACTGTCTAATCGTCAAAATTCCCCCGCCGCACAACAATTAAGAGCTTAGAATCTCTTCCTGTTTGTGTCATTTATAATCATCATGGTCTGCTTCCGTGAAAGTACATTCCTGAAAAATACTTTCGCAAATGATTTCCTACTACTTAAATTTCTGTCAGATTATAAATTAGTTTCTTCATATCATAACGGTAACTGTAGTATGTGAAGTGTAATGATATTAACTGCGTTGATTTACCTTTCGACTTTGTTGGTATTGTTATTAAAAGCATTTGAAAATGACCACAGGCCGAAGTTTTCTAGTAATGTAATATAATATGTGATGCAATTGAGGTAATCTTTTACCAATAATTGTACAGCCGACGGTGAATAATTACAGTGAGGTGACAAAACATATCAAATACCTTCTAGTATCGTGTCGAATATTTACAGTGAGGTGACAAAACACACGAAATACCTTCTAGTAACGTGTCCGATCTCATTTTTCCCAGCGCAGTGCAGCAACTCGACATGACATGCTGTCCACAGGTCGTCAGAAATCCCATGCTGAAATACTGAGCCATGCTACCCCAATAGCGTTCCGTAATTGCGAAAGTGTTGCCGACATAATATTTTCTGCACAAACTGACCTCTCGCTTACATCGCATATATGTCGATGGGATTCATGTCGAGCGATATGGATAGCCAAATCATTCACTAAAATTATCGAGAATGTTTTTCAAACCAGTTTCGAACAACTACGTCCCGTTGATATAGCGCATCGTCATCCATAGATATTACTTTATTTTTTGAGAACATGACGTCCATGAATGGCTGCAAATGATGTAATAGAAGACGAATGTAATCAAGACCCAGTCCATTCCATGTAAATACAGCCCACACCATTATGGAGTCACCAGCATGGACAGTGCGTTGTTGATAATTTGGGTCCATGGCTTCGTGCGGTCTGCGACATTTTCGAACACTATAATCAGGTCTTCCCAACTGATGTTAGGACTCTTCTCACCCGGCCACGGTTTTCCAATAGTGTAGGATCCAGCCAATATGGTCACGAGTCCAGGTGAGGCGCTGCAGGTGACGTTGTGCTGTTAAGAAACACACCCGCGAAGATCGTCTGCTACCATAGCCAAATAGCGGCAAACGTCGCCGCCCCGTCCTCAACACACATGTTCGTCGTACGTCTCACATTGACTTTTGCAGTTATTTCACGGAGTGCTGCTTGTCAGCTAGCATTGATAACTCTACGCAAACGCCGCTGCCCGCGACCTTTAAATAAGGCCATCGGCCGCTGCGTTGTCTGTGGTAAGAGGCAATGCCTGAAATGTGATATCTCGGTTGCACTCTTGACACTTTGGGTCTCGGAATGCTGAATTTCCCAACGGTTTCCGATATGGAATGTCCCACGCGTCTAGCTCCAGCTACCATTACGCGTTCGGAGTATGTTGATTCCCATCGTGCTGCAATAATCACGTCCGAAATCCTTTTATATGAATCACCGACGCACTGCCCTTTTATATCGCGTGTACACAGTACTATCGCCGTCCGTGTTTGTGCATATGACCATCACATGACTTTCATCACCTCAGTGTAAAATGTGTCAAATCATTTCCAGAACTCAGGAACGTTCGTCTTCCTATTCCCTGGCTACACTGATGATCCTCTCTTCTTCACATCGCAATTTATTTTGCTAACCAAACAACTGAACTCATATACTACTCGTTGTCTGTCACTTCCTAATGCAATTCCCTTATAGCCTCTTTCCCAAACACCATCTGTTCAACACTCATTCTCAACTACTGTTTCGCTGTAAGGTCCTTCGGCTCTTATAATCGTAGGTGCGTATATACATGGGATCCGTTCTACAAGGTTAACCCTCCAGCAGGCGCGTCAACTTTCATGACACCACTAGTCGCGATGTATCTCGTGGATACATGCGACGATTTTTGTGGTTTTTTGTTTGTTTACAGGTTCTTTTTCTTTTGTTTTTGTTTTAAATTGCAGTTACCTTTATTGTTACAGATTTTACAAATACAGAAGTGAACATCAGGCTCATTACACTTTCAAATTAACAGACATATTTGACATTTTGTAATGGAGAAGTACATGAAATTCTTTTAAAAATTGATTTTATTATAGATACAAATAAATTATTGAACTAATCAAAGCATGTCTCTTTTTACTTATTGCCTTCTACAGAAAGACATTGTTCACAAATTATTTTTGTGTGCTTTTGCAAACAATGATGTGTACCGCATTTTTCACATGTATACTTGCTGAGACTAGTCTTTTTTGTCTCCCTGTAACATGACTGGTACCTTTTTCTTTTCTTGTTTTCTGATTCCAAGGATTGTTCGGCGTTTTCTTGCTCTTTTTCTTTAGGTTTGTACTTTACTAGCATTGAACTTATATCATATAGAGTCATAATAAGAGCTCTTCTTTTGTGATGATCTTGCAGTAGAGTCAGAGCCAAAGTTTTGAGTTACTCGCGCCGATTTGAGTATTTATTCTTGTTGCCCAAGAAAATTACTCTTGAGTTGATGCCTGCAATGTTCAACAGGTGGAAAAAAATCACCATAGGCCATCTTCTTGTTGACCTAGCTACACTGTAGGTTGCACAGAATTTGTCAACTACATCAACTCCAGATTTGGTGTCATTATAGTGTAGAATAATTGCTGGTTTATTCTCTAAACCTTCCAAAACCTCACTTGACGATACATGCATACTCGAAAGGAGGACTACAGTTTTCCCTTTTTTCAGGACATACGACACAAGGGTTTCATTCTTGCTGTAGCCAAATACGCTATCATATTGCTGTCTACTTTTTTGGGCTACGAAATTCGATGGCAGTTCCTTCTTGTTTTTTCGAATTGTGCCTACAAACGACAGTCTCCTTTGATGCAGTTCTCTTACTAACTCCAAACTAGTGAACCAGTTATCTGCTGTAATGTTTCTACCCATCCCATATATTGGTTCGGCACGTCTCAGAACTACTTCTTTGGCGGAGTTGTTATTCTGAAAAGGTCCTTCTGGTTGTAATCCACAATATATTTCCATGTTGTAAGTATAATAAAGCTTGACATGACATATGCAGAAAATTTTGATGCCATATTTAGTTGGTTTGGATGGATGAACTGGTGAAATCCACAGCGGCCTCGAAATGCTGGTAGCTGCTCATCAACTGTGACATTCTGACCGAGGGAGTAATGTGTCTTGCAGTTATTCAAACACATGGTGAACATTTCCCTCACAGCTGCTAATTTGTCTGTCTTGCGCCGTTCTTGTCTTGTGGCTCCATCATCAAAACGAACACATCTTATTAGGAACAGGAAACGTTTTTCGGACATGGTCATTCTAAAAATATTCAGACCAAGGTCATCTGCTGTCCAGAAGTCGTGACATTCTGTCGCCCACCACGGAACACACCAGCAAGGTATAACAAGCCAAGAAAGGCTTTTATTTCGATTGCGTCTGTGTCCTTGCAGTCACTCTCGGGAGCAAAGTTTCCTTTTAGATCAGCTATACGCCTGTTAGTGTTGACCACAATTAGATCTAGGATATCATTACTGATGAATAGGCTCCAGCAGTCAATTTCAGTTACCATTTTCTTTGCATCTCCATCTGTCCCAGGCAGTTTGGTTAGTATATTATGAGGCCATGTCTGTGTTGCTTTCCTCCATTTAGTTCCATCCTTACCTAAAATAAAAAAAATAGTACATTACATCATTATTAGATATTGTTATTATTACATCTGAAAGCATATTTATTTTTTCTACTCGCCAAAATAGCAATGTTCATCAGTTTCCTGCACTTCATTATTTTCCTCTTTATCAAATTCATGATCTGTGTCTGAGTCTACAGATCGTGTTTCGAGTATATCTTCGGTTTCTGAATCAGTTTCTGCAAGATCATCTTCATCTTCAATGGATACCTCGTCGTCGAGAAGAAGGCGATGTACTTCTTCCAAATCTTTAGGATTTTCTAGATCTTATCGTTTACTCATTTTGAAAGAGAGTACACGTAGCTACAACGAAACTTTGCTTCATTTAGAAGACAACAACGCAACTGCCGACTTGCGTGCGCTGCAAACAATGCAACAGCTGCAGTCATTAGCGGCGACAAAGCGTTACCCGAGTAGGCGCGCTGCATCTGAGAGATACAGGCAGTACACGTTCCCACACCTACTCATTTATGACCTTGTCAGTATCGGTATAAGACTGAAATTCCTGTGAAGCAATAAGAAAGGTATGACACAAGATGTCGTGGGCCAGCAAACCATTACCACTGTTGATTGCGGTAATATTAGAGAAAAAGTAGGTCATGTATCTCACAGATACATGCGCGACTGTTGGAGGGTTAAATATCTGTGATCTGTGAGAAAGTAATGTTATGTTTCTTCAACAGGTGGCAGTAGTCGCAAGGAAGTAACTGCAACATGGCGGACGTGCGTTTGAGCTTTGAAGCGCGGAAGGAGATAATTAAGTGGTACTGGAAGTTTGAAAATGTAGCTGCGGTTCGAAGACAGTGGAGAAGGGAGTATGGTACAGAACCACCTTCAAGGTTAACAATTACACGTCTACGAGACAAATTCGAAATTCATGGAACAGTATGTGTTGTGCATAAAGGTCGATCAGGGAGACATCGTACAGCTACAAGAGATGATTCCACAACTGCGGTCTTGGAACTGTTTCAGCGTTCGCCTCAAAAATATTCAAGGCAAGCGACACGTGAGAGTAATGTAAGTGCTAGTAGTGTGCTCCCCATTCTCAAAAAGGCAAGTTTCGTGTGTACATTCCAAGGCTAGTGCAACAGATAAGTGACGACGATGCAGATCGAAGGTTAGAATTTTATGAATGGGTTCAGGAGATGGTGAGACGTGAACCGGAATTTATGGGTAGCATAATTTGGTCGGATGAAGCCCAATTCAAACTCAATGGAACTGTCAGTAGGCAGAATTGTGTGTACTGGGCTGAAGATAATCCTCACATTACAGTTGAAAAGGCTATGAATTTGCCTGGTGTAAATGTGTAGTGTGGTTTGTCTGCAAGGGGACTTATTGGGCCTTTCCACTTTCAAGGTACTGTTACAGGAGAAACGTACCTAACAATGCTTGCTGACTCCATATTCCCTGCCATTCGTGCATTATACGGTAATTACGAGTTTTATTTCCAACAAACTGGCGCCCCGCCGCACAATCATAGGGACGTACAAGCATATCTAGATCACAATGTGCCAGGCCAGTGGATAGGACGCAGGGGACCAATAGATTTTCCTGCACACACTCCAGACCTCACGCCGCTGGATTTCTTCTTATGGGGCACAGTAAAAGATGAGGTGTACAAACGTAAACCACGTAACCTGGACACACTTTGGAATGAGATTCAGGCAGTGTGCGCAAAAATCTCATTGGA
Source organism: Schistocerca nitens (assembly GCF_023898315.1). Classification (NCBI taxonomy): domain Eukaryota; kingdom Metazoa; phylum Arthropoda; class Insecta; order Orthoptera; family Acrididae; genus Schistocerca; species Schistocerca nitens. The sequence continues at coordinate 378,254,215 of NC_064622.1, read as the reverse complement.
CACTTTGGTTCGATGTACGGAATCAGTGGTGACTCGTACTCAGAAATGTAGTGATGCTGAAAGCCACCAGTTTGAACATTAATCCCATTTGCAAATTACATTTATTTTTCCAATTGGACTTTAGGCTTTCCATCTCCAGAAATTTAACATTGTAGAACGGGAAATAAAATTTCTATGATGCTTCAAAGTGTGTATACATTTCTTTGACGCACCATATATATATATATATATATATATATATATATATATATATATATATATATATATATATATATATATATATATAGGGTGGTCCATTGATCGTGACCGGGCCAAATATATCACGAAATTATCGTCAAACAAGAAAACTACAAAGAACGAAACTTGTATTGCTTGAAGGGAGAAACCAGATGGTGCTATGGTTGCACGCTAGGTGGCGCTGCCATAGGTCAAACGGATACCAACTGCGTTTTTTAAGTAGGAACCCCCAATTCTTATTCCATATTCGTGTAGTGCGTAAAGAAATAAGAATGTTTCAGTGGGACCACTTTCTTCGCTTTGTGACACATGGCGCTGTAATAGTCACAAACACATGGCTCACAATTTTAGACGAACAGTTGGTAACAGGTAGGTTTTCAAATTAAAATACAGGAAGTAGGTACGTTTGAACATTTTATTTCGGTTGTTCCAATGTGAAGCATGTACCTTTGTGAACTTATCATTTCTGAGAACGCATGTTGTTACAAGGTGATTACCTGTAAATACTACATTAATGCAATACATGCTCAAAATGATGTCCGTCAACCTCAATGCATGTGGCAATACGTGTAACGACATTCCTCTGAACAGCAAGTAGTTCGTCTTCCGTAATGTTTGCACATGCATTGACAATGCGCTGAAGCATGTTGTCAGGCGTCGTCGGTGGATCACGATAGCAAATATCCTTCAACTTACCCCACAGAAAGAAATCCGCGGACGTCAGATCCGGTGAACGTGCGGGCCATGGTATGGTGCTTCGACGACCAATCCATCTGTCATGAAATATGCTATTCAATACCGCTTCAACCGCACGCGAGCTATGTGCCGGACATCCATCATGTTGGAAGTACATCGCCATTCTGCCATGCAGTGAAACATCTTGTAGTAACATCGGCAGAACTTTACGTAGGAAATCAGCATACACTGCACCGTTTAGATTGCTATCGATAAAATGGGGGCCAATTAACCCTCCTCCCATAATGCCGCACCTTACATTAACCCGCCAAGGTCACTGATGTTCCACTTGTCGCAACCATCGTGGATTTTCCGTTGCTCAGAAATTTCAAATTTCATATTGCTCTAAGCACTATGGGACTTAACATCTTAGGTCATCAGTCCCCTAGGCTTAGAACTACTTAAACCTAACCAACCTAAGGACATCACACACATCTATGTTCCAGGCAGGATTCGAACCTGCGACCGTAGCAGTCGCGCGGTTTCGGACTGACGCGCCTAGAGCCGCTTGGCCACCGCGGCCGGCTCCGTTGCCCAATAGTGCGTATTATGCCGATATACGTAACCGCTGCTGGTGAATGACGCTTCGTCGCTAAATAGAACGCGTGCAAAAAATCAGTCATCGTCCCGCAATTTCTCTTGTGCCCAGTGGCAGACTGTGCGCTACTTTAAAAGTCGTCTGCATGCAATTCCCGGTATATAGAAATATGGTACGGGTGCAATCGATGTTGATGTAGCATTCTCAACGCCGACTTCTTTGAGATTCCCGATTCTCGCGCAATTTGTCTGCTACTGATGTGCGGATTAGCCGCGGCAGCAGCTAAAACACCTACTTGGGCATCATCATTTGTTGCAGGACGTGGTTGACTTTTCACATGTGGCTGAACACCTCCTGTTTCCTTAAATAACCTAACTATCCGACGAATGGTCCGGGCACTTGGATTATGTCCAGGATACCGAGCAGCATACATAGCACACACCCGTTGGGCATTTTGATCACAATAGCCATACATCAACACGATATCGACCTTTTCCGCAATTGGTAAACGGTCCATTTTAACAAGGGTAACGTATCACGCAGCAAATACCGTCCGCACTGGCGGAATGTTACGTGACACCATGTACTTATACGTTTGTGACTATTACAGCGCCATCTATCACAATGCGAAAAAAGTGGTCCAACTAAAACATTCATATTTCTTTACATACTACAGCAATATGTAAAAAAATGGGGGCTCCTATTTAAAAAAACGCAGTTGATATGCGTTTGACCTATTGCAGCGCCATCTAGCGGATCAACCATAGCGCCATCTGGTTTCCCCCTTCAAGCTAGACGAGTTTCGTTCTTTGTAGTTTTTTCGTTTAATGCTTATTTCATCAGATATTTGGTCCCTCTCTACAAAAATTGCTCTTCCAGACAGTCTGATGTCGTGTTTTATATCCACTTTGTCTTAAGAAGACTTCCAGACTTCGGCTGCGACCTTTAAGGGGAAGTCGAATGAGAACGAGACAAAAAGAAGTAAATAATTGTTTGTTATTACATGTATCCCAACGTGATAAAAGGCGATAAATGCCTTTATGGGGAAATGATGGGGTTTGCCAAAGGAACCACGGCTGCACTCAGGCGTGCATCTCCTTGTCCGAAGCGAATCGACGGCGAGATCCAGCTGAACGTAAGCATCTGCCCTTTGTCAGAGCCTCTAGTTTCAGTGGTTTTCTCTATATGTGGTTCACATCGTCACTGTAATGAATTCCCATTAGTCTGTGTCTCGCTTATACTGGGTGACTGTCCTAAGAGTCGTCAGCCATATTTTCTCTAATGTTTCGGCACATTTTCCCAATTTTGTTTCTGCAGCGTGTAGCTGTAGTCAACCCAAACAAACACTGCTCGTTACACCTTTCATGGAACACCCCGTGTCGACGGAAAGTGTTGGTTTCTTTCCCTCAACAAACAAAATGATTTTTAAAGTGGAATATTACGTATTCGTTTGATAAAGTGGTCCCATATCATTTTAGTGAGAAATCTGTTTCATGGATATGAACTAACAGTGTGTGACGTCCGTTTGGATTCGTTATATGCAAAGGAAATTACACACACACACACACACACACACACACACACACACACACACACACACATATATATATATATATATATATATATATATATATATATATATATATCAGCATTCTTCTTTCTCTCAGGGATATTGTCTTTTCTTAGCACTTTTAATTACGTGCATAAGTAAATATGAAACGAGTTCTTGAAGGGCCTCAGTTATTCATGTACCAACTTTAGATTTTGAATGTGATGACTAAAATATAGTTGCCGTGAACTGAATTGAATGTAATTTTCTTAATTTCTATTTATTGACTGCAAAGCAAGGCTTGAGAGAATTTCGATTGTTGCCGTGGAGAGGCCAAGATAAAACTTACTGAACTCATGGCATCTGTATAGTTTAAAAACATGAACTTTAACCTAAATTATCTGTTGCAATTTATAGAGGTTCTTATATCGAAATCTCTCGCATATACAGTTACTGTTAACAATAAAAAATAAATGAATACTTCGGCGCGTAATGGCCGACCAGAGGCTGCTTCGGAAGATGAGCTTCTCGCAGCGCAAATTACTGAAAAAATGCTTATTAAAAATAATTAGCCACTGCGAGCATTTGAGGTGACAACTATTACAAAGAAATTCATTTTGTAATAATAATAACAAGTTTATTTAAGCAGAAATACGAATAACTTACATAAAATATGTGTAGCCGTTCAATGGCTGCCTTCCGTATAGCGAAAACAGAACCGTGTGTGTACCACAAAATACGTCCTTCCTCCTCGGCCGTACAATCTCGTCCCTTTCGATCCTTTTTTTATTTTCATAGACATTAAATAAAGGTGCTATCGCTGCATATCAGTTGTTCCAAGAACATTAACTATATCTTTTACACTAATTATATTCATAAAATACGTTAACTACGATTTACAACCGCTAAATATGTCAATATTTATGTGACGTACCAAATGATTTTTAAATGGGAATATTACGTACTCGTTTGATAAAGCGGTCCCATATCATTCTAGTGAGAAATATGTTTCATGGATATGAACTAAATGGGCCAATAAAACAAGAAGAATAACGAATACTTCAGCAGTGACAAGCTCTGGGATGGCACGCACTGACTGGCGCCACGGAGCAACAGCGCTGCTCAGTCGCTGATGGAATACTGGTTATTCTTGGTGTTTTACTGTCCTGTTAATACGTCTCGATAAAGCGAATATCAAACTGGGCTAAGCTGAGAGCCCTCTGTTGGGTGTACACATAAAATTCCGCTTAAAAAATAATTTTATTTGTAATGGTAAACGTACCAACGCCTTCCGTCAACAGCGTCACATGAAAGACGCGAGGAGCAGTATCTGTTTGGACTGATACATAGAACAATTTATCTAATGGACGCTTCTTTTTAAATTAGAGGAATGGATTGTGTATTAACAATGGAAAGTCAAGGCACACATGTTTATTAACAAAAATAATCGTAGTCCACTTACTTTATAGAATGTACTACTTAATAAAGAATTGTTAGACTTAAAGAACTGTAAACAACAATTATAGGACATTATTTAATATTATCTATAAGAGACAAATGAAATTATTTTAATCTCTACATCCAATCAACCATCGGTAATTGTGGACAAACTTGAACAAAACAATATTACCACACTTACTTTATGCAATGGATTACATTACTAAACACCCTTTACCTTTGATAATACAGTAATGAAATTATTAAATTATTTTATCTCTACACCGAATTTATCGTTGCTGACTACAGGTAATCTTGAAAAATAGAAGTATGCATTTTCGGGATAGAATTTCATCAGGAATTGAATAGCTCCATATTTTGCTTTGGAGAGCGAAATTATAGTTGAATACGATGCTTTCGGCTGTTTTTCAGTCTGTGTATAATACTTTTGTCAACAATAACACAGAATGCCCACGAGCCTTCGTAAGTGGTGTCAGTGTTGATAGCTGTACAAAAAATTCCGTAAAATGCTGTTTCTCCCATTTGTCTCATCTACATTGCACATTTTTTATGCATCCTGTACTTGGAAATGAATACCACGATTTGAATTTGTCTTGGGAACATTCGATCTTATCTTATCAAGTCGTTTGAATCTGATGGTTTCAGTGTAGGCTTTTTGATTAATTAAACCTATACCTTCGTCACATTCAACGTAACTGGGCACTCTTATGGGAAAGGGTACTTTAACTGATTAAAAACTGCAATATTTGTGAACCATAGCACACATGAGGTGAATAATGAAATAATTCTGGCGGGTTAAGAATCACAAAAATTTTCAAATGTCGAACTAACGGGTCCGTATGATAAAAGCAGAAGTCAAAGGAGACTGATGCAACTTCGTCAGCTTACTTTTTCGCTATGGTCTCATCGTAAGTGCAAAAGAAAAAGGAAACATCGCCGGAGGCGAGAATATGCACAATAAACATTTAAAGAGAGAGCTGTAACTTGTGTACATCGTTAGTGTTAATATAGGCATTGGAAGACTACTCACGAAATCTATACGTATTGCCCCACACTAATGACTGCATAGCTAATTGTTCTATATATAAAATATTTTCTGTGTGTCTAATGCGCTTCCTGTCTTCGTATTTAAACTTCAAATTAAATTACAGCAAAATAGTAAAAAGTTGTTTCTCCGTTGTACCCATCTGGGCACTCCACAGATACATCTTGCTCTTCTTTTTGTCAATATTTCATAAATTATTGTGTTCTTGTTCTTATTACTTTCTGTCTTTAATTTGCCAAATCTTCTCCTAAACTGATACTTTGTAATTAATATCTGTATGTTATTAATACTCTATCAGTACAGTAATAATTTCATGTCCTGGACAAGTAAAGTAAAATAAATAAGTTTCCTCCTTCCTTCCTTTCTCCCGATGCTAGATTAGTTTCTTTGATGACAACTCGGACAGTCTCTGCGTTTAGTTACAGACAACGGACTTTCAGCTAGGCTGATTTTATTTTCTACTAGTCAGGGCAGTTACACGTAACAGTTGTGTACTGGCAGAACAGAGCTAGAATATTCAATTAACAAAACCCTGACTCAGTATCCGGTAGTAGGGAATGAGCAGTGATAAAGTAGCTACTGTTATTGACAGCATTTACCACAGAATATCAAGCAGCAGTATCGGGCCCCTGTCTATGAGCTGCAATGACACTGTGGTTTTGCGGCAACTCAGATGTAGATTGCGTTTGTAATTAAAGGAGGAACTTTATCGAACGATAGACAAGTTCTGCTGACGGACAGGCTTTCGTATACTCTGAACGACTCCCGTTCTCATATTTGGCACTTATTTCCAGCTATCAGAATTCAGAAAAAATGGGAGAAAAATTCTTCTGTTTACTCCTCCCCAGCCCGTACCCCAAATTACAATCTCTTTCTCTCCCTTTCTCTCACCATCGAAAGGAAAAAGGTCAAATGTTCGAGTTCCAGTCCGCCACATAATTTTTATCTGTTACGTAGTTTCAGTATGAATTTCCATTATGACGTGCAACAATTAACTTAAAGATGTTTTAAACTCAGTGAGGAGGGTGGACTGATGGTCATTTATGGTTGCCTCTTTGGACTCCAAGTATGTGAAAAAATTAATTAGCATTAAAAATCTGTTTCTGAGACGTATTGCATAAATGGCAGTTATGCTTCCTGCAAGCGCTGAACTCCAATAAACGAACATTAGTATCAGAAAATAATGTTGGAATTCAGCCGGAAGTTTGAAGAAGGGTACAACCTCCATACTATATGTGTTAGTATATAGATGCACAGTGTGAACTATAAGAAAAGGAACAAAAGCCACTGATGAGATGGCTTAATCGGACTTGATAGCACTCGTTAGTTCGGGGAAGGCAACTTATCCTAGTTCCGAGTTCGATCACCCTCGACGCTGTGGTCGCTATTCAGCTTCTTAAAATCTAGTGTTGGCTGTACATCAGAGTACTGTTTTATGTTTGTTGTCTGACGTCTGAGTTTATATAACCTTCATTAATGGCAAATAAATAATAGTTATTGTTATAGTAATTATTACAGGGGTTCTAAAGAGTGATAGCCCGTCCTTTCCAAAGTGATTTCACATTATTTGTTGTAACCCTAAGTTTCAGTTGTCTTTTATTGAGGTTATTGCTACAACATCCTCCTCGACCTAAGGTTGTATGTCTTTTGCATACACTATGTAAAAACAGATTCTGCCGTTTTCTTTGTTTATTCTGACGAAGTGCCTTAAAAAGGCCTCTTTCTCGATTCCAAGCACAGGCAGTTACAATACTTCTTACCTAAGGGCCACATAACCGCATCTTATTTAACTGATCGTGTAGTTAGATGGTGAGAAACACTTTCATGCTGCAACTGAACGAAGCAGGAATATCCCAAATATGAAGAGAAGTGGCTCAAAGCGGAGAGTAGATCGAGGATAAAGGAAAGGTACTTACTTACATTCCATATAAGAACAGACTGTTTTATGAGGAAGTGCTGATGAGACAAATAACAGCTACGTAGAAGACAGTGAAAGTGAGGGACAATAATGAATAAAACGTTCTCGGTTTTCAAGCTGCGTCAATTCGAATAAAATCCTTTAGCTTTCGATGACCTTCTCCACCATCATCGTCAGGAGTTCACTGACTGTCGGGTCTGCTACTGTTTCTCGCTTGTATAGGCATGATGACACCATGCGCGTAAGTCGACACGGGCAGCTGTTGGAGCTATTGCCATTGGCAGCAGCTGTGACGTCAGCTGGCGCCACGTTTGAAACTGCCGCTCCCACGTCGCGCATCTGTCTTTGGTTTGCTTTGCTTTAGAAAGGGTCCTCCTCTGGAGATAATGATCTACACGAAGGATAATATAGCTCTGGGAGACAGTTCTTGCAGAAGAACCAGGCCTACGTGCGATGAGCTGTGATCTACAAATCCAACGCAACATGCTTTAAAGAAATCAACTGAAATTGGACTGCCGGATTCTATTATATAAAGAGACACTAGGATTACCGTTTAAGTAAACTGTGGGTCTTGTTTTATCTGGCAACAGTCTGTAACTCTGCCGGCAGAATGGATGGAACGAAAAACTGAGATGACGAAGTCTTGGGATAGCAGCCTGCACATATAAAGGGGTGGTAGTATCCCGTTCTCAAGGTGTAAAAGGGCAGTGCGTTGGCGGAGATGACATTTGTACTCAGGCGACTCATGAAAGAAGGTTTCCAACGTGATTATGATCACACAAGGGGAATCAACAGACTCTTAATGCCGAAAGGTAGTCGGAGCTGGACCATTTTAAATCGTTTGGGAATTCAGTAGTCCGAGATTCACAGTGTGAAGAGTGTGACGAGATGGCAATTTCAGGCTTTACAGCGGCCTGCAATTAACTACCGAGAGCAGTGGTGTATGCGTAGAACAGTCAGTGCCAACAGACAAGCAACATTGCGTTAAATAATCGCAGAAGTCAATGTTAGGACAATGCAGCGAAATTTGGAGTTAACGGACTGTGGCAGCAGATGACGGACGCAAATTATCCCCTGCAGCACCTGTCCTGGGCACATGACCATATCGATTGGACCCTAGTCGACTGGAAGACCGCGTCATGATCAGATAAGTCCCGATTTCAGCGGGTAATAGCTGATAGGGTTTGAGTGTGGCGCAGACCACATGAAACCATGGACGCAAGTTGTTGAAAAGTCACTGTGGAATCTGAGGTTGGCTCCATAACGGTATGGGCTGTGTTTACATGGCATGAACTGGATCCTCCTGTCCAGCTGAACCGATCACTGACGGGAAAAGGTTGAATTCGTCTACTTCGACACCATATGCAGCCACTAAGGGCTTCATGTTTCCAAATAATGATGCAATTTATATCACAATGCGCCATGTTATCGAGTCACAGTTCTTCGCGATTAGTTTGGAGAACATTCTGGACAGTTCGAGTAATGTTTTTGGCCACCCAGATCACCCGACATGGATCCCATTGGACATTTATGGGACATGATGCGGAGGACAGTTCATGCACAAAATGCAACTCCGGAAAATCTTTCTCGATTGTGGCCAGCTGTAGGGGCAGCATGGCGGAATATTTCTGCAGGGGACTTCCTACGACTTGTGGAGTCCATCTCACGTCCGAAACGATATTGGGTGGTATCCCGTGAATTTTGTCTCCTCAGTGCTCCTGCCAGCCTTCATCAGTGGGGTGCTGTACTTTCAAGGGCGTCAGATGGACCGCTGAAGTATAGTGTGAAGACGATTTCTGATCCGGCTCCTGTCCTGGAATGCCGGCGTCGCGAACCTGTCCCTTCACACCTCCCCCCCCCCCCCCCCCGCTTCTCCCCCACCTAACAAGCTGAATAGGGCCTTCCTCCACAGCGCCGGCAGCTAGAGTACACTGACAAATTGCTTTACCTGGATTTACGTCACCAGATGTTGCCGTCACTTCCCTGGCCACGTGTCTGAACTCGGGTCACAAAGACACCCCAGCACTGAGGAGATTGATATTGAGCAAAGAAAATGTGTTCCATACTTACTCATCGGTACGTTAAACTGAACTGTAACGGATGATGCCAGGTTAAACATTTCCACTTTGCTTTTTTTTCGTATCAGGTTTAAGCGTTGGAAACAGTGCATATAAATTAATTTACATTTACAGATATGATATCCTTCTTTTTCTCTCTCCTGGAGTACATTCGTCCTAGCCACTAGGATCCAGTACGGCACAATTGGCAATATTGTCACGTGACTGTGTGAACTGCCAGTAGCACTTCGTCTCACTGAGTATTGAGCTTAAACTCCCCTGGAAATCTGGCGGGAATAAAACGCGAGGACGTCGTGCACCTTGTGTGTCTTTCGGTAAAATGTCAGACCCGCGGCCAATAATACACCTGATTATATGTAATTTACTTGTCCCGCAGGCGTCATCCTGAGAGCTGGCCTCTCCCTCCTCGCTCCTTCATCCCTCTCTTTCTAACGGCCCCATCCCTCTGCGTGAAATAACTACTACGACTAATTCAAGTGTGTGTTTCCTACAACAAATATCACTTACAATCAACATTACGTTTTCTTTATGTGTGTGGTGTCTGTTCATTCAGACATTTCTCGCTAACTTCGTTTTCGATTCACAAAATGTAATGATGGAAGAAAATTTTAAATGAAAGCAGAAAATTTGCAGAAGCCAGAGCTAAATTTTTCTGTACAGTGCACTATTGCATACTGAGGACAATAGCCTTCCAGTATTGAAAAGTGTCATCAAATCTACCTCAGATACAATTTCGCTGGTTTTGCCTTATCGAGTTTATAGAGTATCTTTCCTCTGCCTCCATTTGCTGGTAGGTTCCATGTTCATATTTCCAGTCAGGAACGAAGATTACACTAAGAACCTAAATTTTAGTGTCATTATTCTCACCTTAGTGACAACTGACAGTTATCATAACATTTATCAATTACCACCTGTCCCAGATATGTAATAACAAATGTAAGCAACTAGGCAAATTCAGGTGAAGGTTCTTGCTTTATCTCTGCAGTAGCAGCCAGGGAGGGGAGTTGAACATTATTTTTGAAGTCAGCTATAGTGGCATCAGGTCTGTATGGCACTGTGTCGGTAGACGAGGCCGTTCATATCTGGGTCTGGAGCCTCTAAGTTGGCTGTTTTCAAACCCGAGCATTTGGACGCCATCCTCAAAATTTCAACGGCTGAACGGAATGGAAAATTTTAGCCCAATAGCAGTAGGTGTTTCCTCTCCTGTCTTCTGATTGCAAGAACTGCTCGATCTTTCTAAAAGAGGTAGTTGGTGTTTCGGTCACGTTTTCTCGCTCTCTGTATGCAGAGGTGAGACAGTTTACGTTTTTGAGGAGAACCTACTGGGACATGGACGACAGCAAGCACAGAAAGTAGTTGCTGCTAGATGATCAAGTGGGTAATGGTTCTGGATGAGAGATACTTTCGATTTCGGTTTTGGTCTCTTTCTGCAATTTGGAAATTTGTGGTGAGGTTTTACGGGACCAAACTGCTGAGGTCATCGGTCCCTAACTTACACGCTACGTGACCTAACTTGAACTTACTTACGCTAAGGACGGCACTCAGACACACACACACACACACACACACACACACACACACACACACACACACAAACACACACACAAACACACACACGTGCACACACACACACTCATGCCCGAGGGAGGACTCGAACCTCCGACGGGGCGAGCCCAGCGGACCGTGACAAGACGTCTAAGACCACGCGGCTACCCCGTGCGACTCTTTATGACAAACTCTATCGTTAGGAGCAGTACGGGATCCCCAAAAATGCCGATTTCACTGTCGTTTCTCATAAATTCTCATGTAATCACGTTCGGCGTTTGACCAGTCATTAAGTTTTCCATGCAACATGTGGCCCACTGGTTATTATGATTCTTTTCGCTGTGACTCGTGTGCTGTCTTTTATGTTTCAGTCAGTGTTAGAATGTGGTGAATTTAGCTTTCGAATCTTGGTGTGTGATTAATTGCACGTCCATATCACGCTCCCCACATCTACTCGCACCTTTACTAACAAATGATCGATTCTTTAATGTTGTTTTGTCGTATAGTACCGTAGGCTTAGTTCCTTCATATTTGTTCTATGTAAATGCAGGCTCAGCAATATGTCCCATATGCGAAATAAATGTTAACAAATTCAGCTACTTAATTCATTAAACCACACCACAACGCGCAAGCCAGCACGCCCTCCGACCTTGCGTAATCTTTAATTCCTAGTATCCTGTAAAGGAAAATTGTTTAATATATTTAATAATATGCGATCTTTGATTGCTCACTACGGACATCACTAATTAAAATTTCGTTTCGCTCTTTTAACTTTAGGCTAGAGACTAAGACCAGTAATCAGAAAAAAATTCTTAGATGTTCACTCAGGGGATATTGTTTCAACGTAGTTTGCGCTCATTTACCCAAAATCCTTGTTATAAGGCCAGTGAACCACTTTTATCTGATATGCAAACCACTTTTAGTGTACTTAGATAATATTTGGATTTCACAGATCCATACGAACAAATATACTCTGACATGACAAAGTTATGGGATATTCATATGCACAAAAAAAAAATGGTTCATATGGCTCTGAGCACTATGGGACTCAACTGCTGTGGTCATAAGTCCCCTAGAACTTAGAACTACTTAAACCTAACTAACCTAAGGACATCACACACATCCATGCCCGAAGCAGGATTCGAACCTGCGACCGTAGCGGTGGTGCGGTTCCAGACTGTAGCGCCTTTAACCGCTTGGCCACTCCGGCCGGCTCATATGCACATATGCAGATGGTGATAGTATCGCGTACACAAGATAAAGAAGTGCGGTGTTTTGGCAGAGCTGTCATTTGTAGTAAGGTGATTCGTGTGAGAAGGTTTCAGATGTGATTATGGCCACACAACGTGAACTGACAGACTTGAAACGCGGATTGTTAGTTGGAGCAGACGCGTGGGACGTTACATTTAGGAAATTGTTAGGGCATACAATATTCCGAGATCCACAGTGTCAGGATTCTGACCAGAATACCACATTGCAGACGTTACCTCTCACTGCGGACAAGGCAGTGGCAACTGACCTCCAATTAAAGAGCAAAAGCAGTGATATTTTCGTAGAGTTATCACTGCTAGCAAACAACACACGATATTTCAAAGAACAGCAGAAATCAACATGGGGTGTACAACTTTATTCGTTAGGACAGTGCGGCGAAATTTGGCGTTAATTGGCTATGGAAGCTGACGACTGAGGCGAATGCCTTTGTTAACAGCACGAAATCCCCTGCAGCACCTGTCATGGGAACGCGAATACATCGGTTGGGAAACCGTGGTCTGATCAGATGAGTCTCGATTTCAGTCGATAAGAGCTGATGGTAGGGCTCGAATGTGGCACAGACCCCATGAAACCATAGACCGAAGAGTAGGAGGGCAAAGCGGGTTTGAGACAATTTGTTAATAGGGGTTGCTTACATTTAGTGACAAGCATACGTTCAATGACAAACTTGATTGACTTATGACCTTAAACTACTGTTCAGCTAAGCTGTTTATCACCCCCTGGAGAAAATCCCTCCTCCTGAGAAACATCCCATCCCTCCCCACCCCTCTGGGCACTTCAATCACCAGTGGAAATAGTTCAAATGGATCTGAGCACTATGGGACTTAACATCTGAGGTCATCAGTCCCCTACAACTTAGAACTACTTAAACCTAACTAACCTAAGGACATCACACAACACCCAGTCATCACGACCAGTAGAAGCACACCTTTGATATCAAGTTAATTGACTTATTAATTAAATCGATAAATTAATTATCCTCTACTGCACCTGGGGCATCCTTCCCTGGGCTTCACGCCCCACTTACCTCCCATCCCCCTTCCTAAAAGTTTCTGGAAAAGGACTCAGTCTGTGCTGGAGGAGGAGAATCCCATGGCAGGAAATTCATTACAACGCAAAGCATATACCATTTATTTAAGAGATTCAGTTTTCATTCGCTGAATTTCTTTATTTGCCGGGAAAAGCTCACATGTGGCAGTTAAATATCCTAATTATATAATAATACTGCTGAAAATTCTAGGGGCTCTCTTGTTGGGAAATTTTCGTATGTGTGCTCATCTTGAAATGCAGAGATGGACTGCACAGTGTCACCAATGGAGGGAGTCCTCCACCACCTCCTCTTCTTCTTTCGTCCCCACCTTCCCAGAAAAAACTGGTAGTAAAAATATTCATTTTGTGCTCGAATTTAAGGATCTCATGACACAAATAACAAATCAGTGTTAATATTATATTGATGCATACTCTTTATTCAATCAGTTTGTGGGAGACAAGGCTACCCTACTTGGGTGGAGCTCATGTCTGTTAGTCCCGACCCCATTTCCCAAGATGTAATACATGAAAGTGCTGAGGAATGTAATGAAGTGCGGTATAGCAGCCTCCCTCTGGAGCCTCCTGCATTTGTTTGAACTGTGCAGATGCCACCACGAGGGTCAAAAACTGCCCAGTGTCCTAGTTACAGATCACAATACTAAATACCACTGACCACATACCAGATATTGTACTCCTTTGATCTCTCATCCCCCAAAAAAGGTGCCAAGTGGTGGATATCAGCTGATTGGGGAATTCTAGATCCACTTCCTGTATCTGTCTCTCTCAAGAGGGATGGGAACATTTTGTCATAGTTCTGTTAACTGTGTAGTATGCGTACTTCCAGCGACATACGAAGATTTCTCCTGCAACAAAAGGTTTTAGAGGACCCAGTATGTGTAGTTATTGTGGTGTTTGTTACAGGAAATATTAAGAAGACTTCACATTATACAGGAACTAGAAGAATGGCAAGAATTTTGCTACTACATTACAGTCCATTTCCAAACTACGTACAGGTACTGCAGTTCAAAGGAGATCTGCATCCCTCAGGGTGTATTCATGTCTGTCACCCAAACATTCTCTCACTTCTCATTGTTCTCACTATCCAACAGAGGAAAACTATGAACTATGAAAATTTTACGAATATCACATTGTAGAGAACTCAGTAAATTATTACCATGACTCTTTCTTCTGACAGCCGGCCGAAGTGGCCGTGCGGTTAAAGGCGCTGCAGTCTGGAACCGCAGGACCGCTACGGTCGCAGGTTCGAATCCTGCCTCGGGCATGAATGTTTGTGATGTCCTTAGGTTAGTTAGGTTTAACTAGTTCTAAGTTCTAGGGGACTAATGACCTCAGCAGTTGAGTCCCATAGTACTCAGAGCCATTTGAACCATTTTTTTTCTTATGACATACCGATGACAAATACTGTCTGCATGGAGATATTAAGCAAGTGGCTATTGTATTAAGCATACTGGAATTGGTCTATTGGATCAGGTGGCTAGTGTTCGAAGTCGCTTGCACGGACTCGTGTAAAATTTTGTTGCCTGCATTATACAAATACTGGACTGTATCCTACAGACTATCATTCACAATAGAATGTTCCTGTGTCATCATTTCACAAGCAGTTTTATGCACTGTTTTCCTATTGCAACACACAGCCATACTTTTTTCCCAATAGTACTTTGAGGTCCCTGTCTTCTGTTAAACTGACGTTAACATTTCTTGATCCATTGGCTCTCATAGAATTCTATACATGGTATGGTGTAGACTATGCTGCTCCGACAACACACAGCAGGGTTGAAATAAAAAACAGAGATGACAGTCTCTTAATGACAAAAATTTAGAGGACAACACGACATGTAAACTATAAGAGTTGTGACACTGTGGAGCGTTTGCACCCAGCTACCTGAAGGTGATTGATGGTCGCTAATGTCAATTTATGTTTCACAGTGACATGGGAGCAGATGCCTTGGTGTTCCAATTCCAAGGACACCCTGGGCGTTCACTTTTTATGAGGTAGCCATGTACGTGATCAGTGTTCCAGTGCTGGCCGTTCCTGGGAGGTATCGCTTCCTTCAAAACCCTGTTCATCTGAAACAAGTGATATCAGTTAATCATTATGTAACAGCAGCAAACCAGTGGACAGGTGGTACAGGATGACCTGTTGATAATATGATCAGTTTTAACAACTCTACCAGTTTATCTGTAACTTCAACGCTAACCAATGATGTGGCAGCATTCTTCTTCATTTTCGGTTCATCAATAAACCACCCCTCCACTACTCTGCAAGTATTATATATCAGACTGCAAATGCAGATAGATGACGGTTTAGTAGGTCGCTTTATGGTTAATAGACATATACACCAAAGTATACTAGACAGTACCGTATACTGTTGAAGTTAGGTTATCTAAATATTTCTAGCACTTCTATCATATGGTGGAATTTATGACTACGATTGGCCACCATTCCTTATGTGGAAGGGAATCAGAGAGTGTTCTCGCATTCACAGGATAAAGGTGAAAATTGGAAAATCCCCATGAATTGTCTTTGAGAAACTATTTCTGCAGTACTGCAGCTGATGTAATTTGCATCTGACCGTAAGTAGGAATGTACTATACGTGCTATATTTCCCATTTATAGAAGGAACAGCGCAAGCTGAGTCTCAAACCGCTGTTCAGCGAAGACTGTTCCACCTGAAGTATTGTTTCAGTGTCTGGTGTCCATAGCATGAAGGTATCCAAAAGAGAGAAATCATCATTCAACATAAACACATTCCAAAGACTACTTGTTTCTGTACATAAACGTGTTATAACGCTAGAGCTCTGCGGTTTCCGACGGATTTGTCATGTGGAATGCAATGCTTTTAATACTCTATTGGAGGAAATATATTTTTAAAACATGACACACGTTCTCCCTGGAAATTTCTCTCCTATAAACTACATTGGCATACAGTAAGTTGGTAAAATAACTACCTTGCACACCAGAGGAAGCGTCGATTTCTTGTAACCCTGTAAGTAGGCTGTTTAGGTTTTTTTATTGGTAACGCCACCTCTGTATGAAAATCACTGGCTCTGCTGTGTGCAGTCTGTGGCTGCTTTGCATTGTTGTAATACTCGCCATTGTAGTGTTAGGCAGCTGGCTGTGAACAGCGCGTAGCGTTGCGCAGTTGGAGGTGAGCCGCCAGCAGTGGTGGATGTGGGGAGAGAGATGGCGGAGTTTTGAAATTTTTCATGAACTGCTATATTTATATATGATGATATCAAGGTAAATACATTGTTTGTTCTCTATTAATATCTTTCATTTGCTAACTGTCCATATCAGTAGTTAGTGCCTTCAGTAGTTTGAATCTTTTATTTAGCTGGCAGTAGTGACGCTCGCTGTATTGCAGTAGCTTGAGTAGGGAAGATTTTTGTGAGGTAAGTGATTTGTGAAAGGTATAGTTTAATGTTAGTCAGGGCCATTATTTCGTAGGGTTATTGAAAGTCAGATTGCGTTGCGCTAAAAAAAAAATATTGTGTGTCAGTTTAAGCACAGTCGTGTAAAATTGTTCAAAGGGGACGTTTCAACCCAAACACTACATAGGTATCCGTAGATGTGTAATGCCTGCTGCTTACAAAGTTCATGCCTGATTACAGTTCCGAAATTATGGTTTGTTCACAGCAGTCCCAAAGAATGATCGTCGGAAGTTGAAAATGCATATGAAGAAACAATGACATCATACTATGAGCAGTAGCCAAAGCAGATGCAACAGTTTTGTCACAGTTTACCACCATCCTTGGTAACCTTCCTCTCGCACACAAATGTCATTGTCCAATGTCAGGTTATGTGGCTCATATGTGAGGCAATATGGCCATTTCGCCCTCACACCACATCTGTAGAATGGTTCCTGTTGGCACTATAAAGGTATGTTTATGTACCATCAGTCGAGAACAAATGATGTAGTTGATTTCATTCAGTACACATTTAATGGCAGCTTTCCTCTAATTTATGTCTTCTTAGTCAATATTAGTAACTTCGTTAACTTTTGCGATTTTATGTATTTCATTGTAGCGCCCTCAGTTTTATGTATAATGCTAGAGTTGTGCAGTTTCCGGCCTATGAATTGTGTGGAATGCAACGCGCTTAATACTTTAATCCAGGAAATATATTTGCAACATGTGACATACATTCTCCCCGTAACTTTCCCACTGATGATTATACCCGGGTTCTCTCGTATTTTTCGGATTTTATGTTATTTTTCATATTTTATCGTCAGTTTTCGATATGTATGTAGTCATATTACTGACAAAAACATTTGTTGTGATTTTCCATGATAATATTTGCGCATCTTATGCACCATGCTTCTAATATATTCCTGTTGCTTGCCCTCTTCCTGATGATCCACATGCATGTGTTTTGGATAGCATGATCATGTAAAGTATAGTAACAGCCGCTTTGTACCTGTGTGACGCTCAACGTGTGTTGCAGATAATTGTTGTATTGGAAACTCAAAGCCAGGAAACAATTCCGTGTACTGCTCTGACAGATCAGAGAGCTTATCTGCAGACTCGTATAGTGCTGCACTTGGAAAATTGATGTGTGGAAGCAATTCTACATGTTCATTTCACTTCCACTGCATCGTGTAGGGATCTACAACATGGAGTTGACACGTGTAAATGGTTGATTTCTGTTACGACAGTTTTCGACAGTGCTACAGCTCTGCAAATAGCGAAATACTCCTCGCAAAACGGTTCTGCAGCGGGTGTAATCATATTTAAATTTACCCTGCAAAGGAGCATGCCATCTTAGATACAATTTATATTGCCAATATTAGAAACATGATTGTCTATGTTCTACAGCCACAACAACGACCGAAGGCGTCCCATTGCGCCTATCACACAATACTCTAAAGATCTAGAATGACAGCGCTGCCAATATTCGCAACATGATTGTCTATGTTCTACAGCCACAACAACGACCCAAGGCGTCCCATTGCGCCTATCATACATTCTTTTATACTATAAAGATCTACAATGACAGTGCCGGATCACCTCACACACCCCATTTCCTGTGGTAGATGTCTGTTGGCTGGGTTGATCCATGTTTGGACATAAAACGCACCACTAGACATAATGTATTGTGGATCCACCTTCGAACTCTTTCCCACATGTAACAGACTGCAGATCTACCTCTAGACACAGTTCTGGATATAACGCGTGGTGGATCCGCCTTTGAAGCCTGTTCTGGACGTGACATACTGTGGATCCGCCATCGCTCTGGATATAACGTGGATATCACGAATATCAGGTCCACTCTCATACAATCTGCAACACACGTATAGTCACAGACATACAGAAAAGAGAGAAAATTCACTGCTAATGTAAATATGTTGTTGGAAGCGACGGGGCATATTGAAGAAGACTGATGCGCAATACCATCTGACTAATATGCTGTGCTACCTCGTACATAAGAATGATACTCATGAAGGGCTATCTCTCTCCACCCAACAGACATGAAGCACGCAAAATCGCGTGATTGAGGTAGTCACGTGCTGGCATCACGGATGTTTAGACTATAAACGGATGTGTGGTAGCCTCAGCGGGAGACCTCGGATGCCTGTTATGACTGGGGGATGTAGAAAATCTTGTTACAAATTTTCGTAATATAGATTACATTAAAGATGTTATGTTTTTTCGCAGGATGAATTTCAATATTCTTACACCTGCTGCAGAACCGTTTTGCGATGAGTATTTTTCTACTTCCAGAGCTGTAGCACTGTCGAAAGTAACGTACGAGTTGTTGAAATCGAGACATCGCAATTAGCAATATATGTGAATATATGTGCAGAGTCTCTATGTGTGTGTGTGTACAGCTGTAATTGTTCGTCTATAAATGACGTTGCCAGGGAGACACTCTGTACGTACAGAGAGAGAGAGAGAAAGAGAGAGAGAGAGAGAGTGAAGTGGAACTCTTATGGCCGAAGAAGCTATCAGCAGCCAACACATTGACAACTACTGAATAGCTTATTATCGGGGTAGCAAAAACAAATACCTAAAAGCGACAAGTTGTCGATATCCTGCCAGGGCTCTGGGTACACAACACAGTTGGGATATATAAACAGAAGTAAAGAAGGACATTTCGTAAGCATTATGAGCAAATACTTATGCAGAAAAGTCTGAGCAGCAACAGAAACCAACTCTGAACACATCTCAACTCCCTAAGCAGATCCCTTTATGATGGAATGGATGTCAATTGAACCCGTAGACCTGTTTCAAGACTTTGAGTAGACAGACTACTTTCCTGACATCAAGATTTCAATACAACCATCATCTGCAACAACCGTTAAGCCTCATAAAGGTGCAAAGCGATTGTTACTATGGTTTTCATGATCATTCTATCCAATGTGGATGCATGTGGATCATGGGAAAAGGGTAAGTATTAAGTTCTTTTAGCAGATTGGTGTATAAGACGTCCAAATATTCTCGTATAAAATCTCACAACACATGTGTACGTCAGCAATATGACCGTATACATATGGAAAACTATAGAATAAATGTGAAACATTACCTAAAATCGCCAAAATCTAAGTAAAACGGAGAGATATAGATAAAATTAGTGGAGATACGATGAAATATGTAGTGGTATCCACTAATATTAAATCTTTCCGCTGAGTAACGGAGTGTCCCATTATTCGCAGACGAGAAATGCATCGTTGGCTACACTTATCCGTGCGCGGCCTGCTGTGAACATCGCAGGCCACCCGCATGCACGTGCATGCTTAAAACGTAGCGATTGTCCATCTACAACACTCAGCAATTGGCGGCCCATAATATACAGCGACCCAAGCTGCCAGTTCCTTTAATGAAGGATGCTATACGGTAACTTGGATTTCAGCGTTCACTAGGCTTAGTAAATCAATGGACCTGTGATTTCCGCCAGAATTCTGCATTTCACTTGCACCTCCTGGACAATGGAGTAACTACCATTATTTTCAATACTTTTCCATAAAGTGTTCATCTACAACTTGGCGCTTGGTACAAGAATTATTTGTATCGGTGTTCTGTCAACAAACTGTAGAAAAGTGATAAATTTTGTGTTATTCCACCGTGTTATTACCATTATTACATATGTAAAAGCGTGAAAACCTAGCCTAATTACAGAATGTGACTGAGAATACATATAATTAAAAGCAAAATACAATGAAACGGGTACAGGCCGAAATCAATAAAATTGCGTGTTCTCGCATGATTATACATAACCACACCTTAGTAGTGGAAAGAGGACGCATTCCAGAGATGTAGTGTCAAGGCAAAACGGCACGTGGGCAATATTGTGTAACATCAGGCAGTGACTTGTGTGTGCAAGTGGAAAATTACCAGGTGTGGTGGTTAAATGCGGTAAGACTGTTGGACCTCCACTCGTCACTGATAACGATGTTTATTTCCTTGTAAAACGGTGTTGTTCCTTTGTATCCACTTTTGGCTTCAGACGATTATTTTATAGGACTGTTGTGAATATATATATAATTTCTATACCGCAATCATGCTTGAACTTCGTTAATAGCAGGAGTCATACACCTTCAAAAACTATGTACCCATTGTTTTACAAAGTATCGATGTTTTCTTTTGCTTTCAAGGTAGTTATTTTATCATCTCGCAGTTTGTCAACATAGTTCATCAGAGAGAAATTCCAGAGAGATTGTGTGTGATGTTCTGCAAATATATTTCGTGCATTACAGTACTAAAAGCGTAGCAATAGGTCGGAAACCGCAAGCGCTGGTATTATAGAGTGTTTAAATGCAGTGCCGAGGAGCCCTTAGAAAGTGTTTATGTTCGAAAATCATTTCACCCTTACCGATACCTTCTTGGTATGGACACCAGACACTGGAACAACACACCACGACTGATTTATGTAAAAATCTTCAGTCTCTCCCCGTCTAGTGCTCCACTGTGCACAAACAACATATTACTTTTTCACCATCTGTTATATCACCATAGCACTCTTACAACTAGTGTGCAGCGATGAGGGGTGCTAACCTCCCAGACAGGTACACATCTGGAGAGATCTGGAGAGATCTTGTGCACTCGCATGAGTGCATGAGTAATGTAGGTGGGGAAGAGTCTTCTCTGAACAGCAGTTATGGACTCAGCTCCCTGTGTTCCCTTTCGAGATGTGAAATGTAGCGAATGTAGTACCCTCCTACTTCTAGTCAGTTGCAAATTAAATCAGCTACAGCATTGCAGGAAGGGTCGGTCAAGGAGAATCTGGGGAGCTCTTTCGATCTCCAACTGTATCCTCTTACTGCGACAATACTCCGTGACTCCAATATACAGGGCTATTACAAATGATTGAAGCGATTTCATAAATTCACTGTAGCTCCATTCATTGACATATGATCACGGCACACTGCAGATACGTAGAAAAACTCATAAAGTTTTGTTCGGCTGAAGCCGCACTTCATGTTTCTGCCGCCAGAGCGGTCGAGAGCGCAGTGAGACAAAATGGCGACAGGAGCCGAGAAAGCGTATGTCGTGCTTGAAATGCACTCACATCAGTCAGTCATAACAGTGCAACGAGACTTCAGGACGAAGTTCAACAAAGATCCACCAACTGCTGACTCCATTCGGCGATGGTATGCGCAGTTTAAAGCTTCTGGATGCCTCTGTAAGGGGAAATCAACGGGTCGGCCTGCAATGAGCGAAGAAACGGTTGAACGCGTGCGGGCAAGTTTCACGCGTAGCCCGTGGAAGTCGACGAATAAAGTAAGCAGGGAGCTAAACGTACCACAACCGACAGTTTGGAAAATCATACGGAAAAGGCTAAAGCAGATGCCTTACCGTTTACAATTGCTACAAGCCCTGACACCCGATGACAAAGTCAAACGCTTTGAATTTTCGGCGCGGTTGCAACAGCTCATGGAAGAGGATGCGTTCAGTGCGAAACTTGTTTTCAGTGATGAAGCAACATTTTTTCTTAATGGTGAAGTGAACAGACACAATGTGCGAATCTGGGCGGTAGAGAATCCTCACGCATTCGTGCAGCAAATTCGCAATTCACCAAAAGTTAACGTGTTTTGTGCAATATCACGGTTTAAAGTCTACGGCCCCTTTTTCTTCTGCGAAAAAAACGTTACAGGACACGTGTATCTGGACATGCTGGAAATTTGGTTCATGCCACAACTGGAGACCGACAGCGCGGACTTCATCTTTCAACAGGATGGTGCTCCACCGCACTTCCATCATGATGTTCGGCATTTCTTAAACAGGAGATTGGAAAACCGATGGATCGGTCGTGGTGGATATCATGATCAGCAATTCATGTCATGGCGTCCACGCTCTCCCGACTTAACCCCATGCGATTTCATTCTGTGGGGTTATGTGAAAGATTCAGTGTTTAAACCTCCTCTACCAAGAAACGTGCCAGAACTGCGAGCTCGCATCAACGATGCTTTCGAACTCATTGATGGGGACATGCTGCGCCGAGTGTGGGAGGAACTTGATTATCAGCTTGATGTCTGCCGAATCACTAAAGGTGCACATATCGAACATTTGTGAATGCCTAAAAAAACTTTTTGAGTTTTTGTATGTGTGTGCAAAGCATTGTGAAAATATCTCAAATAATAAAGTTATTGTAGAGCTGTGAAATCGCTTCAATCATTTGTAATAACCCTGTACATATGGAAAGGTAGCCAGTTTTAATCATAAATTATGCACTATGATCAAAGTACCAGAAATATGTAGATAATCTTATAGCAGCAGTATATGACACTATCTAGTATAATTTGGTGCATATGTCCAAGAATTAACCAGGAATCGACCTACTGCAATGTCATCCATTGACATTCACAATCTGGTATATAGTACTCGCAATGTAGTGGAGGGGTGGTTTTTGTGATTAACAAGAAATTAAGAACGATGCTGCCAGGTCGCTTGTTGGTGTTGAAGTTACGGAAAAAGTGGTAAAATTGCTAAAATCGATTGAATTATCAACTGTGGTGCTTATTACAGTACATCAGTGAATACTGACAGTGTAGTTACCGTCAAATCTCTCCACTGGTGCGCTGTTGATTACCATACAGTGATTAACTGACACCGCTTCTTTAAGATGCTGAGAGTCTTGGAGGGAGCAACACCTTCTAGGATCGACTGACCCCAAAACAGTGGTCATGTACATATGAAGAATGAATGCTCAGGGTCTCTTTCAAAACAGAACAGTGAGGTATGTGCTGACACATCACTAAGGAACATAAGTTTACATGGAGTGGTCGTCAGTCTTTTTCAAATAGCTGTTTGAAAATGCTCCACTGCGCTTCAGACTCTTCCAGTTTTCTTATGTCGCAATGTCCTCAACATTTTTGTGATTGAGAAATGCTGACTCTGTTTTTTAGTTCAACCATCCTGTGCATTGTGGCAGCAGCATATTCTACACCGTACGATGTCCAGCTTTCAGTGAGGGCCAATGGATAGTGACGTGTTCATGTCGATTTAGCACATGACACACCTCACACTCACAGTGGAATAAAAAAAAAAAAAAGGTATGCTAGTGTACAAAGCTGCAGTCATATATTGCTTGGATGAAAAACTTTTACCATGGAAAAACAATGCATCAAACTATTATTGAAAGGACAACACATGAGCCCTCTCTTATGATTGATAGTGAGTCGGACATGGCCCACCTATATAGAATTTTACCAAAGTGTATTTCCATCATGGAAAGAACAATGGGCCAGATGCATCACAGCTGATGGAGGCTACATTGAGTAGGCTCAATGTATAGCTAAATGTTCCAAGTATGTTTACAAAATCTTTCGTTCTCCTCCTGCACAAAATAAAAAAAAAATTGAAACACTGTGCAAATCTTTTTGAATGACCTTTGTAGTTGCTGGCTGTGAGTTTTTGTCGCTAAATAAAGACGTTTAATAGCAGAAAATTTAATTTCTTAAATAGATAATGTATCCTTTATATGTAATTGAATTTCCGTCGTGTGATCCCTCCTCTCCAGCACTGTCTGAGTCCTTTTCCCCCAACCCTTCTGATGGTGAGAGGGGTGTGTGTGTGGGAGGGCTGGGGTTTTCCCAGGAGGGGGAGGTGGTAATTAATTATTCGATTTCAGTAATTAGTCAATTTGTTTGACTTCAAATGTGGGCTATATTGGTGACAGGATTTCCGAGATTGGTGTGGGAGAAGCAGGGGGTGGGGGATGAAGGGGGGATTTCTCAGTAGGAAGGACTACACCAGGTGGTCATAAATCAACCCCCAGAGGATCATAAAAGACGTAGCAGAACAATAGGCTAAGGTCATAAAGCAATCGAGTTTGCCCCTGAATGTGTGTTTGTCCCTGAAAGTATTCAACCCACACCAACAAAATGTCTCAGGAGCCACTTAGCCCTCCTACTCCCAAGTATTCAACGAAGTCCTGTGCAAGTCGGTGGTGTCTCAGTGTGGTGTATGTTTACATGAAACAGGCTGTGTTCTTTGGGCATCTAAACCAATTACTGAATGGAAGTGGTTATGTTCATCTACCTGGAGACCATTTGCAGCCATTCGTGGGATTCATATTCCCAAGCGACGGTGTAGCTGTTATGGATGACAAAGAGCTGTGACAACAGTCCACAAGTACACGCTACTTGTTTGAAGCGTATTCAAGGCACTTAAATGAATGATTTGGCCACACAGATCGCTCGACATTAGTCCTATCGAACACCAACGAGACATAATCCAGAGGTCATCTCATGTACAAAATCCTGCACAGGCGACAGCTTCTCAATTATGGAGGGCTATAGAGGCTGCATGGCTCGGTGTATCTGCAGGGGACATCCTACGACTTGAGTGCATGTCTGCCGCGCGACGTCTATGTAAAGGAGACCCACTACGATATAGGGAAGTATTCCACGGCTTTAGTCACATCAGTGTATTTTGTTCGCTTTCGATGTAAATAGTGACCATAAAGTCGCTACATATACTTTTTAAAGCGTTTACCAACGTTTTGGTTGGATGGATGCAGTGATGCTAGGTCTACAACAGTTACAAAATTTTAAATTTTCGTGAGATAGAAAATATTATCCGCCCATTAAGGCGAGCGACGGTACAGAAGACCAGTGGCAGCATAAAAATACAGGAGCGCTGCCGCTATTACAGTTTCTCGTCAACGCACTGCGTTCGTAGGTTACACTATTCAATTATGATGTAGAAGATGTTATCCAAATTAACTTTATTTGTATTTTTCATCACGTTATTCTTTAAAGTTTTCATGATAAAATATGTATCACAAGTATCTATAAACTTTATTGTTGTTCATATACCTCTTTAGTGCAAATATGGTACTGATTCTCCTTTTCTTCCGTCGCTAAAAAAAACTTATTTTTCTTCAATATTAGATGTAGTTTTTATTTTAGTCGTAACGACTGGCAATAATTTGGTTTTGGAAAGCTTTCCATCATATCTTAGACCAGAAACAGAGAAGTCTAACTCATATTCCAGAATTTTTACTAACGTTGATTGTAGTTATCACTTACTAAAAATGCTATAAGACCGTAATATGGCCTTGATCTGCCTACTTTCGTGAATGCCACTACAGTAACCCTCGAGCTGTTTGACACGAATGGTGTTGGAGCTCATGCAAAAAAGCGCCATCATCTGTGAATGAGGTTTCCCGAAATTACCGGTTCATGATTTAGAATGCGTTTTTCCACGATATATCACGGTTCCTTAATTTTCGCAGTTTCGATTAACCCCGGTCACACTCTTTTCCTGGCAAAGCAGTCCATTTGAGGACGTTCCGCAATCTGCAGGGCGCAGCGGGCGAAATCAAATAAAATGCCCCGGCGGTGGTGGCGGCGGCGGAGGCGGCGCGCGTTGGAGGTGGTGCTAGTGGTGGATGGTGGTGGGTGGTGTTGGGAGGGCCAATTTCGCTTTGCGAGAGACGGTGCTCTGCGGTTCCACACGGCAGGACCGCAATCTCGTTAAGTAGTGCCGAATGAGTCCAGCCTGCCGCGAGACAAAGAGGGGCGGTCGCTCTCTTGCTCTTCCGGTCTCATCCGTAACCAAGTAGAGCCGCCGGGGAAAATTTGGTTAGCGGAGGCTCTGAATACAGCCAGGTGCTCCGTTATGCTCGCTGGAGGATTCATTTCACATTTCCTGCACTGTTATTGGTCACTGGCACATATATGCGACCTGTAGCAATCGTTTAAAGATTTTGCCATTCATCATGACTGAAGACGGGCCACTTTTCATCAGCTGTAGTTTTTAATTACAAATACAGTGTTTTAAGAAGGAAGGAAAGAAAGGAAGGAAGATTAGGGCTTAAAGTGCCTTCGACATCAAGGCCATTAGAGACAGAGCACAAGATCGTAATCTTGCTAAGGTGGGGAAGAAAACCGGCTGTCCCCTTACAAGGAACCATCCAGGCATTGCTTTAACCGATTTGAGGAAATCATGGACAACCTAAATCTGGATGGCTGGGTACAGATATGAACCTTTGTCCTCCCGGGTACGAGTCCACTGTGGGTACTACGTCACCTCGC
The DNA here is from genome assembly GCF_023898315.1 of Schistocerca nitens. Lineage (NCBI taxonomy): Eukaryota > Metazoa > Arthropoda > Insecta > Orthoptera > Acrididae > Schistocerca > Schistocerca nitens. The sequence continues at coordinate 378,227,312 of NC_064622.1, read as the reverse complement.
TAGCTGGACGATTCACGAGAAATAATAAATAATTTAGGAGATGGTAGTATAGACTAATTCGAAGGAAATTCCTTATCAAACGTGCATAATTTTTATGAACACCAGGGATTCAGCTGTAACAATGCAATCCAAAGAAATACTCAGTGACTTATTTGTGGCCCGTAGGTGAGGTGGCAGTATAGACGGAAACTAATGAAACACTCCATATAAAATGTGTCTATTATTTAATGCCAATAGAGATTCAGTTGTCAGAATGCAACTGAATGGTTCAAATGGCTCTGAGCACTATGTGACTTAACATCTATGGTCATCAGTCCCCTAGAACTTAGAACTACTTAAACCTAACTAACTTAAGGACATCACACAACACCCAGTCATCACGAGGCAGAGAAAAATGCAACTGACACAAATACTTACAGTGATTTGGGGATGATAAGACACGTCCACAAGTTCATACTATGTTACGGGCAAATGCCAAAGACTACTCTCTGCAAAGATGAATTGGGGTTTGATACAGACGTGGTGACTTACTGCTGGTTCTCTTCGTATGGCGGCCGTGTGGAGTCTCCGCAACACTCTGACGATGATGTGGCTTATGCGATTCCTTTATGTGGATGATCTTTTAAATGTGAGATTTAAAACTTCACTTTCCGTTTAGATGTCTTCTGTTGCCACATTAGAATGATCGACAGCTGACTGCACGGAAGCCTTCGGCCTGATTAGCGATTTTATGTAGGACCAGTATTTTCTCGTGTTCTGGTCAAGATCTTTTGCTAACACGACGGTGGGAGATGTATGTTTCTCACATTGATTTTTTAGATGGTGTATTAATTTCCAATAACTTTTATCTGTTTACGTTTCTGTGTCCGTTTTTGAACCGGCGGTGTTTCCTCAGCATTTTCTGAATTTTGTTATTGAACCATGGTTTGTCTCTCCTGTCTTTAACCCTTTCACTACCAGTGGGTTTTGCCCCTAACCATAATTTTATTAATTTTTTTTAAGAACCAGTACCTTTCGTATGAAAACACCTATGGTACCCCAAGACAAGGGCATATACTGGTACACCTCGTACTTCTACGTGAATTTTGCATTGTATCAGTCACTTAACAGATTCCAAGGCAACAGTCGGTGCGGAGATGGTGCTACGTGATTATAGGTAATTCTTTTTTTTTTTTTTTTTTTTTTTCCTACAGTCATCTTACTGAGGACATCACTGACGCTGAAAGTAAGTATAGCTTAATTTATTATAATGTAAAATTGATACTGTACTTGTGGTGTCACCGCCAGACACCACACTTGCTAGGTGGTAGCTTAAATCGGCCGCGGTCCATTAGTACATGTCGGACCCGCGTGTCGCCACTGTCAGGATCGCAGACCGAGCGCCACCACAAGGCAGGTCTCGAGAGACTGACTAGCACTCGCCCCAGTTGTACGGACGACATTGCTAGCGACTACACGTACGAAGCCTTTCTCTCAATTGCCGAGAGACAGTTAGAATAGCCTTCAGCTAAGTCCATGGCTACGACCTAGCAAGGCGCAGTTAACCATATCTGGAGAGAGTCTCACTTGTATTATCAAGAGCAATGTACCATAATTAATTAAAGTTAAGTATACGAGAAGCTCCGTTCTTTTCTTTGTAGCATTCATAAAGTATCCTGTTTCAGACTTAACGCAAGACGGCGTGAGTTGACGCGTGCCCTTTCGGCTACTTCTCAGTGTGGCGTAGCTAGCTTGTTACGCCACAACAGTACTAGTAAAACCACTGCAGCAAAGTGCGAGTATACGTTTGATACAAATTTGTTAAATTTTAGGGACATTTTGTTATCAAGACCATAATTTACTTTAGGCGTTATGAGTTCGTGATAGTCTCAAATATGGGATTAAGTCTAGGAAGAATGGGAAACATATCTCGTGAAGTCATAAACGTTTCAAAATTCTATGTTCCTTTGGTTCTAAATTGGAGTCATAACTTTAAAACAATTGACTATTTACTTTTCACCAATTTCATCTTGTCATCGTTGCTTACTATGGTGATAAACGTCAATTTTATGTAAAATTTTAATATTAAATTTTATTTTATATTATTCCTACTCAAGGAGTTAATACACTTGCTCAGTACATAGCCCCCCTGAGCGCGATTTACAATCAGTTTGTACTTTGCCTCTAATTTCTATACGTCCATCATATCGGAACTCAATGATGTTCACTCATTTTCTCAATAGATGCTAATAACTCCTTACCTGCTCTTTCCACAACAGATACTATCTTAGCTTTCTTGACAGATTTATTAACTATTGTAACCAACGTCGCTATAGTGACATCGTGGTAAGTAATTCCTGTCTCTAATAGAACACTGTCTAAAAGGACAAGTCCGTTTTGTGGTTACAAGGTCTAAAATATATCCACTGCCAGAGGATTGTGCGACTAGCTGCTGAGATGCGTTCAGAATTTATAATTATTTCGCAAAACTGTCTGTCCGTACCACCAGCGTCGATAGACATCCCATCCCGCCCACATTAGATTAAAGTCGCCTTCAGCTAATAGTGCATGGTCGGAGCACTTCCATCCTACTGATGGCAGACTTGCTATGAATGATTCTGCAACTATAAGAATGGATGCGCGTGGTCAGTAAAATCATTCGACAACTAACCTGAGATCACTTAGGCCGGTTACTCGCGTCCGTAAATTCGCAGTCAGACCTAATTTTGATGTCGAGAAACATAATACGAGGGCCGTTCAGAAAGTAACCTCCGGTTGATTTAAAAAAATACACCAAGTTAAATAAAAATATTTTAATATATACATCTTACAACTACCACTTTGCACTATTTTTCTACATAGTCTCCATAGCGATTGAGGCACTTATCGTATCTCTTCACAAGCTTTGAAATTCCTTCTGCATAAAAATCACCCGCTTGTGCCTGGAGCCAGCCTGTGACCGCATCTTTGAGCTCTTCGTCGTCATCAAACCGCTGTGACCCGAGCCATTTCTTCAAATGCATGAAGAGGTGATAATCACTTGGCGCCAGGTCTGGGCTGTAAGGTGGATGGTTGATAACGTCCCACTTGAAGGACTCAAGAAGGGCCGTTGTTCTGCGAGCAGAGTGAGGACGGGCGTTATCGTGCAAAAAAAAACGATACCGGAAGTCAGCATACCACGGCGTTTGTTCTGTATAGCCCGTCGTAACTTTTTTATTGTTTCACAGTACACGTCTTGATTAATGGTCGTACCACGTTCCATGAATTCAACCAACAACACCCCTTTGGCATCCCAAAACACCGTTGCCATCAGTTTTCTGGCAGAAAAATCTTGCGAGGCTTTTCTTGGTTTGGTAGGCGAATTTGAATGTTCCCACATCTTTGATTGTTCTTTTGTCTCAGGGTTCACGTACTTAATCCAGGTTTCGTCACCGGTCACGATTCTGTTTAACAATGGTTCTCCTTCGTCCTCATAACGTGACAGAAAGTCTAATGCAGAGGCCATTCTTTGAGTTTTGTGGTGGTCGGTAAGAATTTTGGGCACCCATCGTGCACAGAACTTACGGTAACCCAATCTTGCTGTCACTATCTCGTACAAGAGAGTCTTAGAAATCGGTGGAAAACCAGTAGACAACTCTGACATTGAGAAACGTCGATTTTCACGAACTTTTGCATCAACTGTCTGAACGAGTTCGTCAGTCACCAAGGATGGTCTACCACTCCTCTCTTCATCATGAACGTTTTCTCGTCCACTTTTAAATAATCGTACCCATTCACGGACAACTCCTTCACTCAGAACTCTTGGTCCGTACACGGCACAAAGCTCACGATGAATAGCTGCTGCAGAATATCCTTTGGCTGTAAAAAACCTTATGACAGCACGCACCTCACATTTGGCGGGGTTTTCTATTGCAGCACACATTTCAAACTGCCACAAAAACTAAACTAGCGCAGGTACGACGTTCACTCGACCACGGCTTGATGCCGACTGACCTGTTGAGTGCGTGAACGCACAGATGGCGTCGCTACTCCCCCCACAACCCGCACTGTGACCAATCGGAGGTTACTTTCTGAACCGCCCTCGTATTTTTGTCGACTACAATAAACGCACCTACTTCTATGACCTGTAACCTTCCTTTTGGTGTAAGTTTCAAGCCTCGTAATAAATTTCGCAGTTGCCTACTTCGGGTTTCAGGCACCTCTCTGTTCCGAGTATAATCTGTTCGCAACGGCTTTGCTGGAGGGCGGTGAGTTCGTAAATTTTGTAACGAATGTTTCGATAACTTAGTGTGATAATCTTGCGATTAGAAATGTGTCTACTTTGTACGTGATCGACTGCCGAGCGTCCATCAGAAGACCTAAGACTATCGCTTGGTCTGAAATAAGCCCTATGTGCTCTTTACAAGTACGCTATTAGCTGCCTAAGGAACCTCCTCCGATTTAATCTGGATTCTCGTTTTCAACAAAGTGTAGGTACCAGAACTCTGGAACGCAGATCTGTAACAGGGCAGGGGCACCTACAGGGTGTTTCAAAAATGACCGGTATATTTGAAACGGCAATAAAAACTAAACGAGCAGCGATAGAAATACACCGTTTGTTGCAATATACTTGGGACAACAGTACATTTTCAGGCGGACAAACTTTCGAAATTACAGTAGTTACAATTTTCAACAACAGATGGCGCTGCAAGTGATGTGAAAGATATAGACGACAACGCAGTCTGTGGGTGCGCCATTCTGTACGTCGTCTTTCTGCTGTAAGCGTGTGCTGTTCACAACGTGCAAGTGTGCTGTGGACAACATGGTTTATTCCTTAGAACAGAGGATTTTTCTGGTGTTGGAATTCCACCGCCTAGAACACAGTGTTGTTGCAACAAGACGAAGTTTTCAACGGAGGTTTAATGTAACCAAAGGACCGAAAAGCGATACAATAAAGGATCTGTTTGAAAAATTTCAACGGACTGGGAACGTGACGGATGAACGTGCTGGAAAGGTAGGGCGACCGCGTACGGCAACCACAGAGGGCAACGCGCAGCTAGTGCAGCAGGTGATCCAACAGCGGCCTCGGGTTTCCGTTCGCCGTGTTGCAGCTGCGGTCCAAATGACGCCAACGTCCACGTATCGTCTCATGCGCCAGAGTTTACACCTCTATCCATACAAAATTCAAACGCGGCAACCCCTCAGCGCCGCTACCATTGCTGCACGAGAGACATTCGCTGACGATATAGTGCACGGCGATATGCATGTGGGCAGCATTTGGTTTACTGACGAAGCTTATTTTTACCTGGACGGCTTCGTCAATAAACAGAACTGGCGCATATGGGGAACCGAAAAGCCCCATGTTGCAGTCCCATCGTCCCTGCATCCTCAAAAAGTACTGGTCTGGGCCGCCATTTCTTCCAAAGGAATCATTGGCCCATTTTTCAGATCCGAAACGATTACTGCATCACGCTATCTGGACATTCTTCGTGAATTTGTGGCGGTACAAACTGCCTTAGACGACACTGCGAACACCTCGTGGTTTATGCAAGATGGTGCCCGGTCGCATCGCACGGCCGACGTCTTTAATTTCCTGAATGAATATTTCGATGATCGTGTGATTGCTTTGGGCTATCCGAAACATACAGGAGGCGGCGTGGATTGGCCTCCCTATTCGCCAGACATGAACCCCTGTGACTTCTTTCTGTGGGGACACTTGAAAGACCAGGTGTACCGCCAGAATCCAGAAACAATCGAACAGCTGAAGCAGTACATCTCATCTGCATGTGAAGCCATTGCGCCAGACACGTTGTCAAAGGTTTCTGGTAATTTCATTCAGAGACTACGCCATATTATTGCTACGCATGGTGGATATGTGGAAAATATCGTACTATAGAGTTTCCCAGACCGCAGCGCCATCTGTTGTTGACAATTGTAACTACTGTAATTTCGAAAGTTTGTCTGCCTGAAAATGTACTGTTGTCCCAAGCATATTGCAACAAACGGTGTATTTCTATCGCTGCTCGTTTAGTTTGTATTGCCGTTTCAAATATACCGGTCATTTTTGAAACACCCTGTATGTGAGTTTCGGGCGTTTTTCTTGATGTCACGAATGAAAGCAGTTTCCTCAGTAAACAGTATTCAGAGACAGCCTGGTGCGAAATATATGTGAGATACGTGAAATACCCTCACAGACTTCGAGCAATGAAGCCCATGATTCCAGTTTCAAAGAAATAAGCTGCAAACACGTGTGAAAATTACCGAACAATCGGTTTGATAAATCATGGCTGCAAAACACTGTCACGAATTATTTAGAGGGAAATGGAGAAACTGGTAAAAGCTGACTTCGGGGAAATCAGCTGCGTTCCAGAGAAATTTTGGAACAAGCGTGGCAATACCAATACTAGGCCTCTGACTTATGCTACACACTGAGGTGGCAAAAATCATGGCACATCTTTTAATATCGGCGTACTGCAGCAGCTCGACATGGTATGAATTCAATAAGTCGTTGGAGGTCCCTGCAGAAATATTGAGCCGTGTTGCCCCTATAGCCGTCCATGATTGCGAAAGTGATGCAGAATTTTGTGCACGAGCTGACTCTCGATTACCTCTCGTAAAGGTTGGATTGTATTCATGTCAGGTGATCTGGGTGGGCAAATCATTCGCTAGAATTGTCCTGAGTGTTATTCAAACCAAACGCGAACAATTACGACCCGATGCCATGATGCATAATGACCAAAAATATTCCATGGTTGTTTGGTGCCATAAGGCCCATGAATAGCTGCAAATACTCTCCAGGTACCCGTACATAACTATTTCCACTCCATGACTGGTTCAGCTGGACAGGAGAGCTTTTACATTCCATGTAAAAAGAGCGCACGTCATTAGGGAGCCACCAGCAGCCTGTAATGTACCTAGTTGAATGCTTGGAGCCATGGCTTCATGGGGATCTGCGCCACACTCTAACCGTATCGTCAGATATTATCAACAGAAATGGAGACTCATCTGACCAGACCACTGTTTCCCAGTCGTCGAGGGTCCAATTTATGTGGTCACGAGCCCTGGAGAGGGGCTGCAGACAATGTCGTGCTGTTAACAAAGGCAGTCCCGACGTTCGTCTGCTGCTATAGTCCAAGCGGCGCTATACTGACGGGTAAGTTAGTCGTACGTCCCATATCGATTTCAGCGGTTATTTCAGGCAGTATCGCTTGTCTGTCTGCACCCACTACACAGACGCCGCTGCTATTGATCGTCCAGAGAATGCCGTCGGCCTCGGCTTTGTTCGTCATGTGTCTTAATGCCTAAAATTTGTTATTCTGAGCACACACTGTGGATCTCGGCATATTGGTTTTCCTAACGATTTCCGAAATGGAATGTACGTTGCGTCTAGCTGCAACTATCATTCCGCGATTGAAGTCTGTTAATTCACGTCGTGCGTCATAATCACGTCACATACTTTTTCCACATGAATCAACTGAGTACAAATGAGAGCTCCGCAAAAGCACTGACTATATATACCTTGCATACGACACCTATATGTGTGCAAATCATTATCCCATGGCTTTACCACCTTAGTGTAAGAAAAACAAACCTATATTTATAGCTTTTGTATACTTACTGGTGAGACAATGTTGGTTCTGTGTGTGAAAATAGTACGGTTAAGACATAGGGAGCGAAGGATTATGAATAACTTGTGCAGAAATCAGACGGCAGGTATAAGAGTCGAAGGCCACGAAAGAGAAGCAATGGCTGAGAAGGAACTGAAACATCTTTCTAGCCTACCCCCGATGTCACTCAATATGTACACTGAGCAATCAGTAAAGGAAACCAAAGAAAAACTTGGAGAAGGAATTCAAATTCAGGGAGAAGAAATTAAATGTTTAAGTATTGCCGATGACACTGTAATTCTGTCAGAGACCCGCAAAAGATTCCGAAATCCAATTGAACGCGTTGGATAGTGCCTTGAAAGAAGAGTATAATATGCGAAGATTATGCAGTATAATCGATTTAAATCGAGCGAAACTGAGGGAATTAGATAGGGAAACGACACACTAAAAGTAGTAGATAAGTTTTATTTGGCTAGTAAAGTGATTGATGATGGCCGAAGTAGGGAGGATATAAAATGAGGATTGGCAATAGCAGGAAAAGCGTTTCTGTGGAACTGAGGTTTGTTAACTTTGAACACAAATTTAGTTGTTTACTACCTTCATACATAAAGAGTATATTGTATGGAGTGTAGCCATGTACGCAAATGATAAATGGAAGAGAACAGTAGTTTTTGAAACGGAATGCCGCAGAAATATGCTAAGGATTAGATGGGTAGTTCTCATAACTAATAAGGAAATACTGAGTAGAAATGGGAGACATGAAATTTGTTTCATTACATAACTAAAGGAGGGACAGGTTGATTGAAATCATGCTGATACATCAAGGAATCGTCAGTTTGGTATTGGTGGGTAGTATGTGTGTGTGAGTGTGTGTGTGTGTGTGTGTGTGTGTGTGTGTAATCTGCTTCTCAAAGATGTTGAATCCACCGTAAAGTACAGGAGTCGGAGAGAAACCGTACATAGGTAATGTCGGGCTCTGGTTTCCTGGCCTGGCGACTCTGAAAGCCCGCCGGAAGGCGTGGAACTTGATCGCCACCTCTGCGCAGAGCGTTTGTAGCCGCCAGTGCTCGGGTAGTCCGGCCCGAAGCCACACACTATTGCAACTGCCAGCTACAATTAGCGGCCGCTCTGTAAGTTCCGCCATTCAACGCTTATCCTCAAGACCCCAGATCCTAAAAGGCTAAAGCCAATAAAATGAGGAGAACCTAACAAGGTTCAAATCAGGAGTCGACAGCGAAGGAGACGGTGAAATTACGAAGCAAAAAAAACAAAGAAAAAAACAAAAGAATTAGAAGATGAGACGGGAGAAGCCATCATCGCTGCGATAATCTCAACGACAGGTGAAACTGGGATTAGGTGCTCCCAAATAAGTAAAGCACTACTTATGATTTGTAACAACGGCCTACAGACACAAACGATACCAGAAACGTGGGTAGGATGCAAGCTAGTAATGCTACAAGAGTCAGACGAACTTAAAACAAATCCAAAACCATGTAGGGCACTATCCTTACTCGATGTCATCAGTAAGACACTAGAGTGGATAATAACACATCATCACATGATAAATGTCGCAAGCCTTCGCTCGCAGCCACAGTGCTCTAGACATGTTTTGTCCCATTTCACTTCCTAGTCTGTCTGTTTGGTACAAATTATGCATTTGATTTTAAGTAACTTCCCAATGATCTAGAGATTTGAAATTTTAAAAATAGCTCAGAACTGGATGACAAGGAATAATAACTTGCTTTCTTATCGGTCTGCGCAGCAGAGTAGGATGGAAGAGGAGGGTTTGAAAAGCTTGTTAATGCTTAATATCTTGGCCGCCCTGAAGGACCAGTGTGTTGTGTGGGTGGTATTGAAATATTGTCCTGGGAGTATAAGAGCATACAGGCAGGGATAAGCATAGAGAGCTGGAAAGAGGATATGGCTATCACTTTATTGTCCTATACGTCGTATATCCACACAAAAGCGATGAGTGAAAATTTATACCCTGCGCAGGATTGGAATTCGTGTCTCCTGCTTACTACGCAGAGGCAGTAACCACTACACCACGATGTCACAGTGGCTTTGCACATCTGTATGGACTACTCTAATAAGCCTTCCTTTCCACTCCAAATATCGATTGACGACTAAACCAACTTGGTATTCCTCTCAAACTATAAAAGTTGTGCAAAGCCACTGTGCCAAGGTTCCGTAGTAGTTATCAAAGCTGCCTAGTGAGTTGGAGACCCGGGTTAGAATTTCAGCCTTGGTTCAAAGCTTAATTTGTCACTTCAGTCTACATAGATGCATCATAAATGTTTGAGAGTTGAAGAGGTCTCGGGAACCATACACATTCATTTGATTTCCTGTACAACCTGTCTATTTCGCACAAATTTGGGAATTGATTTTCAAGTTATTTCCTGATGAGTTAGGGACTTGAAACTTTCAATGTACCTCAGAAATGGGTAACAATGCAGTATTAACTCGTTTTCTGTTGGGTGTGTAACAGAGGATATTTTGCTTACCACTGCCATTTCGTAATGAGCTAGGGACTTGAAGAAACATACAACATGGCTCAGAACGTTTTGACAAAGCAATATTAAATCGCTTTCTTGCCTGGTGTGTGGCGGAGAGTACTTTTTGTGTCACTGCCATTGCGTCCTTTCCCTGTTCCAGTCGCAACTTACTACTTTGCAAGGGTATTTTATTTCCTTAATGTTATTTATAGCGTGCACCCCATGTGTTTTGTTTTAAGTGTTAGAAAAACTTCCATAGCTATTAAAAATTCATAATCACATTTTTTCAGCATTTCCTTCATGGGTTAGGAATCTGTATAAATGTAGTAGAAAATATTTTATACTTTTTAATACAGTTTAAAAACATGTTATGTTAAAAATTAATTTTATACTTATTTGCTATCGAATGAGCCATTGATGAAGTATGAGACAGTGCACTGCTCCAAGAAATGGTACACACACTGGAATCCCACCTAAGCTAATAATGGTCATAACAAAAATACTAAGGGAAAGGCAGTGCAGAGTACACGTGGAAAACAGAATGCCCAACTATTTCACGTCAGGAGCATGAGTACCTCCAAGAGGCATCACTTCCGCACTCCTGTACCCACGATACACAGCCAATGAGCCAAAGAACCGGCGTGGATTAAGAAAGAGCCCTCTACCCCCACGGCACGGCGTTTTGGGTTACTGGAAACCACACAGGTAAAATACAACGAAAACCCAGAAGCTATTTAGACTAAGTGGACGAATGGATGGCTGAAGCTGACCAATACTGGAACGATTTTGTTCCAAGATAGACATGTAACAAATGAAAGACTCATGATATTACAGACATACCACTTACATTATGGTGAAGCCCTCTAGAACGCACTGAAAGTGCAAGGTAACTAGGCCTCCAATACGATAAGCACCTAAACCAGAAAATACATAAACAATGTGTATTAAATAGGATCAGGAGGAGAACGGGACTAGTAAGACAAGTGCAAGTAATATTTCATGGATGCTGTATCAGAATAGCACTGCATAATCACAAAATTTGTATTGGGTAAGTAACTGATTAGGGGGTCAACACGATTTCCACTTCACCTTCGTACCACCAACAATGGAGATGGGCTGCTTTAGAATGGTTAAGGTATCCCAGATGAATATGTTACTCATGTGGCTAGTGCGCGTTGTACGTCACTGTACTCTTCTAACCTACCCAGTCTGCTCTATGTTCTTCCCTACTATTTACTTTTATACTGTTCGATACAACCTCTCGTAATATCTAGCCATCAATTCCGCATTACGCAGCGGGGGAGGAGGAGGGGAGTGTCCGGATACTTTTTATCATGTAGTGTAGTTCTTAATCACGATGATTAAGAACATCTGAGTAAACCGATTATACTTAATTTGGATTTAATATTTATATCTGCTTGAACACCACTCAGTGGCAAACCTCATATTAACATGAACGCATTAATGACTTACATGTCTTATTCTTTTTCTAGCGATTGGTCGTGGAACACTGCACCATCGGCTGCTACATGCACATATTTACAAGTCTTCACATCACAAACTGTAAGTATCGTTTCAAGTTACTTGCAAACCATGAACCTATCTTTTTGAAGGAACACCTAAATTGGAATTATCGGATGAAAAATGCAGTCCATCTGCTTCGGAAATCCAGTTCGGTGTCCTTACCACCGAGCTCTTCTGTTTAGTGACGATTCATATGTTAGTTCATGCAAAATAACGAAAGCCACGTTCTTTTTCAATTAGGGCTTTGTTCTGCTCTTAAGAGTTTTCAGAGATTACGGGAGTCCCTACACTAGTTCGGATGTTTGGTTTGTAGAGCGCTCAACTGCGCGGACATCAGAGCCCGTACAAAGTCCCAAATTTTACACAGTCCAATTTTTTCACAATAGAGTCCAGCCACTGTCACGAATAATGATGATGATGAAAACATGAGGACAACACAAACACCCAGTCTCCGGGTAGAGAAAATCATCCCGGCCGGGAATCGAACCCGGGGCCCCGTAATTCAGAGGAAGGAACGCTAGTCACTAGACCAGGAGCTGCGGACACTCACTAGTTCCGAGAAACAATATATCAAAGCTAATAATCAGATCTCACTATTTATCTTTGCATCAAGGTTACACTGTAGCGCGGAGATTACCACACAACAGCAGATAATTCCGTAACAGAAGACAAAGTTTCGACAAAGGCAAGTTGCCATGCAGCACCAAAGATTCTATACCGGGACAATGTCTCTGACTTGTGCCGCAACTTACCTGTGTGCCTCTTCTGATGGAAGTATTGATTGGAATGTATAGCGTAAAAGAGAACTCACCTGAAACAGAAGAAAAATATGTATGAGAAAATACACCGTATAATAGGTTTACAGTTGTCTGAAAAAGTGCGTAATAAGATAAAGTCCAATTTTCTATACATTACTCCAAAATATTATTGTATTCAGTTATTTGGTTCTCTGAAAATCATACTATGCTCTTGTCCAAATTCTACCTCTCACCCACACTGCCCCTCTGTAGGTATGTTCTTCAACGAGGCAGTTGCAAAGAACGATATATGATAATTACAACTGAAAAACGACAACCGAAGGTTCCATAGCTCACTGACATATTTTATTACTCAAGACAACAAGTTGTGTAATAGAGTATTGACGTAGGTTGTTGTTCAACAACGATAACAGCAAAGTATCATCTGCATACACACACTAATAGGAGTTTACTCCGCTTAGGGAAGGGTAGACGGAGTAACTTTTGGCAATTCATGCATCTTGTTTACGTTCATGCAGTAATGTCAAATGGATAAAGAAAAGCCGAAAATGTAACTCTACGAACAAGTTTCCCCTTACCAGGCGTCCAAAGTGTAGTAAATAGCACACGGACGGCTCTTGTCCAAATTCTACCTCTCACCCACACTGCCCCTCTGTAGGTATGTTCTTCAACGAGGCAGTTGTAAAGAACGATATATGATAATTACAACTGAAAAAGGACAACCGAAGGTTCCATAGCTCACTGACATATTTTATTACTCAAGACAACAAGTTGTGTAATAGAGTATTGACGTAGGTTGTTGTTCAACAACGATAACAGCAAAGTATCATCTGCATACACACACTAATAGGAGTTTACTCCGCTTAGGGAAGGGTAGACGGAGTAACTTTTGGCAATTCATGCATCTTGTTTACGTTCATGCAGTAATGTCAAATGGATAAAGAAAAGCCGAAAATGTAACTCTACGAGCAATTTTCCCCTTACCAGGCGTCCAAAGTGTAGTAAATAGCACACGGACGGCTTACAAAGATTTAGTAGCGGTTGTAGTAATTAACTAATGTATTGAAAAGCTCTTTACTCCTGTATCGCGCACGCAGCGTTGGAAGGTCCCACAAATCTATCCGAAGATTACCTCAAAAATTGTTGAATAACTAATTAACCTTCAAATTGTTAGAATATATTACAGAATTATATGCTTTGATAATCATCTACTACAGTTAAATTTTCAATTAAGTAGTGAGCTGTTTGTATGCTTCATAATTACTACATCAATTTAGGTAGAGGGCGCGCTCACGTCGTCTTATTGAGCAACGTAAGGGTTCTAAATTTATCGATAGGGAAGTGGAAATGATCACATGAAGTATTTTACAGGATGGGCAAACATTATAAACATGATATTCAAAAAATGGCTCTGAGCACTATGGGACTTAACATCTGTGGTCATTAGTCCCCTTGAACTTAGAACTACTTAAACCTAACTAACCTAAGGACATCACACACATCCATGCCCGAGGCAGGATTCGAACCTGCGACCGTAGCGGTCGCGCGGCTCCGGACTGAGCGCCTAGAACCGCTAGACCACCGCGGCCGGCAAACATGATGTGCTTTGGATTCTGATTAGCATTGTATTTTGATGGGTATGAAGAACTGCTAATACAGGATGACATAATTCTGATTGTTAGTGAGTTTAGTTGCTTTCCTAGCAAGCAGCGTCTAATCCAATTCTTTTCCCGAGATTAACATTTACTTTGATTGGAGCCAACGAATCCAAGCTATATCAGCTTTTCAGAACGATGCAGCGCTCTCAGAGCCAAAGTGCCAGATATTTTCACATTATCCGTTATGAACAATAGATTGCCAAGTCCAATAATGAAAATTTTTCAAGTATATCTACATCTGTGATCCAACAGTCATCCTGCGGAAGTTAATAGTGAGTACCATTACCAAATTAAGTCTTTCGAAATCTATTCATGAATAGAGTGAGCGAGAAAGGACTGTTTGTATGCCAGCGAATATCCAATTTAAGTCACTTCGTGACATATGCGTAGGAGGAAGTAATGTTTTAAAACGTGACTCTTCTTGAAATGCACGTCCGCGTAAGTTTAAATGGAAACTTGTGTGTGACACAAAACGTATCTGCTATAGTGGCTGCGCCTTAAATTTGATGAGCACTTCTATGAGGCTCTCACGCTTACTCAGCGAACCAAGGAAGAAATTCCCCTCCGTATGTACGTCTTCTGTAGCTACCCAATTATCCCACCAGGTAAGGAGACGAAACTGACGACCAAGAAACCAGAATTTGTGCATAGAGCGGTTTGTGCACTGAATTTTCCGTAAGCAATTTGTGTTTTCTCAAGGAATGCAGTGCCGACTCAACCGGACTCAAAGCAGCCGAGATAACTGGCTATGGATTTTAGCTTGGGGAGGAGTGTTGCTGTATGCCACACGTAGTCCGCGAGAAGTAGAAACCGTTACTGCGGGTTGCCGAATCGCGGGCATGACAGCACATAATAGACAAAAGTGCACCTTCCGACTTCACACCCACCAAATTTGTGTGGATAGCAAAGCTGCATACTTGTTCAACGCTGTGGTGGCATTACAGTCATAAGTCGGTATGATACATGCCCCGACGACTCGTGGTAAACAGAGTCCGACAACGACACTTTCTTCAGATATTGTTTATGTGACCTGTTTAATACATAACAGCGATTCTGCCCAGTAATTGCTATAAAATTAGATTGAAAGCATTCCATAAGTAATATTTATCATATTTTTGCGAGACTAATCAGGTATGTCAACTTATAATTGCACTGCTACTGATATTATCCGAAATCGTTTGATACAGACGTTTTTTCACTTAGCTCCACTTTTGTTAATGTCTTTCTACTGCCGGGATAGTAAACGAGTTCAAATGTATTTACTAGTGCATATTTGCTCGTTTTTAGAGGACGGTCATCTTTATACCTTGCGGCAGTACCGACGGTAGGCAATTGTTTTGCTAAAATTTGCGATATTCTTCAACAATGCACAATAATGTGGAAATTACTGTGCAGTAAGGCACACTAATTCATAACTTAATTCAAAATCAATTGAGTGACTTCTCGAATTACTGAACACCAAATTAATCAATAAACAATATGTAGTGGATAATTCTTCGTTGATTATTTTGAATGAATTCCCTTTCCGCATCTATTTACCGTTCAAAAACCTACGTACAATGGCAGTTATTTGACTTTGTGCGAGATGTACGGGCAGCAGGTAAACTTTCAGAGGACGCAGCAGCACATTACAACTGACTGTTAAAAATAAACTCCGATTGATTTTGTCAAAATTGTGGATGAGGTGAAACCAAACTCAATGGACGTATGGTCTACTACACATGCAAGTAAACAGTGGTGGTACTGATCCCTTAGATCAGTGGTGAAAACAGTCCACTTTCTTATATTAGTGTGATAACAATTTTTCCTTATAGAATGACGCGGAGTAAGGATATCCCGCCTTACCGAGAAGACTTTACGTGCGAATATTCCTGTGAGGAAACGATAAATGACGTATCACGTTGGCTCCTGACATCTTATGACCCTATCGTCTTGACCTTCAGAGAGTGACAACTGAAGAAGGTAAACAGGTGCCATATCTGATAAACGATCGGCTTTTTGGACCATCTCCTAGTGGACGATACGGCAGTGACAATTTTGATATGATAATAATGTAAACGGTGAATGTGTAAGATATACAAAGATTTTAATACTTCGTTCCCGACCTCTAATTCACTATCAGGGACCTCAAAACACCTTGCACCCGATGTTTTACTCGAACCCGCTAAATTTACAATTTTCGATCCGCCATGTTAGTTCCGCTATTTTCAGTTTCGTAATTCCGACATCGGATTCGTAATCGGCGAACTCAATCCTCTAAAAAGAGCACAGTTTTGTTAGATCTTATATGGATTTTATATTATGTAAAAATTTTTAAACCGAGTTGGCACACTGCGGCATCTCGTTATCTCTATGTCAATAATAGCTATGTGGGCCTGTCGACTCCGCGTCATCGAGGAACAAAAACAACAATTCAGGACAACAAAAACAGCAATGGATTGTTGTCGTAACAAGCTATGGAATCCGACGCTGAAATAAGAGGCGCCTGGGTCGCCAACAGTCGGTGTGTTCATCGCGGCGAGAGAATCACGGCAATACCTGCATCCACTGGGTCACGTGCCTGTAAGTAGGCTGTACTGTATTCCTCCGGCTCTAAAGTAATTATGACGACGCACGGCCACAGCGACCCACTTCCATCCGAGCGACCAAAACCAGTAAGGATCGAGCAACTAGGCAGTTCGGTTCAATCGACCGACCGAACCAGGAGCATTACAGCCGCCGACTTCGCCAGCAGCCGATGCAGGATCCGCCCATCTGTGCCACCTCCAGGGCAGCCAGCCGCCCAAGCAAGGGTCTTCATCTCTGAGACCCGTAGCCTATGACAGCTCGGGACTTGTGCTCCTCCTACAGAACGATCAGACCGTCTACCATTATTCTTCACCTCGTCGACGTGGTTTCTGAGGACTTCAAGTTTCGGACTTGGTCCAGAACTACCACAGACTTTATCAGTTGTGTATGCCGGAGAGCAGTCCATCCTTTGGATTGCCAGGAGACAGACATAAGACAACGGCCCTCCGTAATTGTACTTCCATCATGGACACCTAATTAAGTTTCATGGAGTAATTAATGACAGCAGCAGTGCTTCCCGCATTCAGAATTTCGTCTTACTTTTTTCAATGTGTAAAGCAGAGGCTGCCAGTCGGCTGTTGCAGTGTCTGTATTTACATCGTGCCTAATAAAACATACAGTGTTAGCTGTCTACTAGGGAGATTGTCTTTCAATGTGCACAGTGCTCCAGTCACATTAAGGACGATCCTGGGAATCTCAACATAGCATCTTCTTCTCCAATCTGTTTTAGTGTGTTGGCTCTGGATTCACCTTACTTATAATCTTTGCTATGGGCTGATACTGCCCTGCATCTTTTACTATTTACTATTTATTTTTTCATCTACTTAACTGCTGTTTTCTCTACACTATTCTACATTACCTACTCTGAATGTTCCTACTAGTTTTTCTCTCCACTACTCCACCCAGAAGTATCTACATGGTTCCTGCCCGCCGCTGGAGAAAATCCTGTAACACGTCCGTTATTTGGTAAGTGTCTTCCAAAGATTTCAGTTTTCGCCCATTCTTGTTCGTTGATAGGTTGGTTGATTCGGGGGTAGGACCAAATATCGTGGGAATCCGTCCCATCAGCTTATGGAAGGAGGTCGGCCGTGCCCTTTCACAGGAACCATGTCGGCATTTACCTGAAGCGATTTAGGGAAATCAAGGAAAAGCTAAATCAAGATGGCCGGACGTAGGTTTGAACCGTTGTCCTCCCAAATGCGAGTCCAGTGTGCTAACCACTGCGCCACCTCGCTCTGTCCCACTCTTGTAGCACTTAATAAAGGCTTAGCCTGCCATCGCACTATCAGGGCTGTGTTTGTGCGGCCGAACAACTTATCTGACGAAGTGGTAATAAATTATATTCACAAACATTCATCGTAAATCAGTCTATCAATGTAGTAGTCCTTGAGACTACTTTTCACTCAGAGGAGAAAAATGCGACTGGTGATTTTAATTTAGTAATATGTATAGATTCATTTCGTACATAATATATACCATTAATATTTTCCCTTCTACATCATCTCACTTCAAAATTCCTTAGTTCTTTTAGGTATTGCAATTATCCACGTTTCATTTCGACACAATGCCCGCTCTTCTTGTACACATTCAGGAACTGCTGCGATTAAATCAACTCTTAACCGCAGGAGCGTCTAGGAGCGCAGTCATAGCCCACAGCACACGCGATAAAGGCATTTCCTTCTACAGCTACCTGCAGGGCGTACAAGAGCGCCGCGTTCCTCCAAATGCGAGGGTCTTCCCGCACAAGCGTATTGCCTGCTCCCGGATCGATATTTCTCGACGCCGCCGCGTCTATCATCAGTCGTGCCTTGTAGCACTGACAGCAGTAGTTATCATCACCTGAAGAGGTCTGTCAGCTGTATCGACGAAATATTGTGGGATTTGCACAATATAACCGGCGCTAAACTCGAGGAGAGTATTTGTAACTTCTTTCTAACTTCTTTTTACAGTATCTTACACCAGTAGCTCTCTTATATTGAAAAACACTGTTCCTCGCTACGCCACTCTACTTTTGACGTATTTCTTACTTCTTTGACTTCTTGCACAGCTGTATCATTTTCAGTTTTAATGCCATCTAGTCCTATAAATCACATACTATAGGCATACTGTCTTTTATCACGTTATCAGCATAGTGCAGGAGAGAGATGTAAAACTATTTACAGTACAACCAACGTTAACATAAAATTATGTACACTTGTTCTTCATTCTCATATCGATAACTAATAGGTATCGTTATTTTATCACAGAAATATTTTTTCGCTTATGTCAACATACTTTTACGTTCTGTTGTGTGCGGGCATCTTGTGGAATATTAAGTCCTAGTTAAGAGAATTCTTTTAGTTCTTCTGCAATTGACATGTTTCCGATATTGAAATATTGATCTTAAGCGAATCGTTATCCTCCATTAAACAGGTTTACATTATTTTATACATTACCTTACGTCATATCCGTATTTAGTGCATAGTATGTTGCTCGTTGTTTTAAAAAGGTCTCCTCATTATTCTTATATTCGTTGAGGACCACATTACTGGACATTTTAACGTCGCAACTCTTTCTAGTGAGTGAGCACCAACCATATACTCAAAGAATAATGAAAATTTATTGCTCTATAGCAATTCTTGCATTTCATACAATTTTATAAAATCCCGAAACACATATAAACACATAATTTTTTATTATTGCTTATAATATCGACACGCATCACCTGGAAACTAATGTAGGTCATATTTTTACGTGGGTATGGAGTGTCTGATACAGCTGTAATTCATGTTTGCGACAAGATTTGTAACGTAGTTTAAACATTTTCAATAGATGTAGAAAATAAATATAACGGAAATAAAAATTTTATAAAATATTAGCTGTAAGTAAAACACCGAAAACCTTTATACCATTGTACCACAACTGTTGATCTTTCACACTTCCATCGCAGGAGATGACTTACTATCAGTTCCTAATTTTAACTACTGTAACACATCAGGGTTAAAGAAGGTATATTCCTTAGGAAGGCCCTGTTACGGAATTCTGCATCCATAATGTCCCCGATATCTGGGGTGGTTTGCTAAATCTCTAGAACCAAAGTTTTGGAGGACACATCCCATCCCCGAACACTCCCGAACCCACGGCGCGTCAGCCCTGAGTTGGAGCCATGTCACCCGCAGTCCCAGAGACGTCATTCAATGAGACGTATCCAGTCCACAAAGCCAACCCTCCGCTGCTGTTATAGCTGGGACACGCCCGTAGGCCATCTAAAGTTCTGATTCATCCATTTGGTTCTGCCATATCTGACACGTTATTGGTCACATATCCGCTGCTTATGGTCATTCTCCGCGTAGAATTAAGCCCAGCGTCGGTCAGACCTCGGTGATATTCACTGCACTCATAGAATGCACTTCAGCATTCACATGTACTATCGTATTTTCTCTTCAGTGCCCTTATCGTCTAAATTATCTGTTTGCATTCCTCCCAAATTACATTAGTTGCTTCTTTGTTCACCAGATGCCTTATATATTTGCCCGAAAAATTCTCATTTTGTGTCCCAAGATCTGTTAGTCGTCCCCACAGTTCTCCACAGTCAGGAGTCAGAGCCCCCTTGCATGTAACAATTAGTGTAGTCACTTCGCCATATGTACACATATTAGTCGCACTTTTCTTTATTCTATATAAATATTCAAATGGTTCAAATGGCTCTGAGCGCTATGGGACTTAACATCTATGGTCATCAGTCCCCTAGAACTTAGAACTACTTAAACCTAACTAACCTAAGGACAGCACACAACACCCAGTCATTACGAGGCAGAGAAAATCCCTGACCCCGCCGCGAATCGAACCCAGGAACATATATAAATATTCAGGAGATGTTATATGACTTGTCAAACAGTGAATCATGCGTCTAGATGGACTTATAAAACTCATTACTTTTCTACACATTAGGAAATATGTCACGCACTCAGCGACCTATTATTTCAAATGGTTGAAATGGTTTTGAGCACTATGGGACTCAACGTCTGAGGTCATTATTCCCCTAGAACTTAGAACTAGTTAAACCTAACTAACCTAAGGACATCACACACATCCATGCCCGAGGCAGGATTCGAACCTGCGACCATAGCGGACTCGCGGTTCCAGACTGCAGCGCCTAGAACCGCACGGCCACTTCGGCCGGCGCGACCTATTATAGTATCGTCCTAGCCCCTCAGCCATTCATATCACATCCATAATTTTACTTCTAGTATGGTTATTGTCTTACCTTGGGACGATTCCCTTTGTGAAGCCAGTATAGGTAACTCTGATGGTAATGCCTGTCTGGCATGCCCATCGTTCGACTAACAGTGCCTCCAGCGGTGTTGTCCCGAAGGCTCCTGTGGGCCCCAGCAACACACTTCTAAGTGTACACCTTAGGACTGACATATCAATGCGTGACCATGCACTGCTACCACCTATACCGAACAAAATAGGTCACTCATGTGAATACTACAATTTTCCCACATAGCGACGCAGAAGTTTTAAATTTGTCTCAGATGTATCTACAACATTCCTCTGTAATGGTGCAAAATCTTGGCACTATGCGACGTCAACTTCGGGCTCGGTGGCACTTGAAACAGCTAGATTTCGTCACATGTGAAAACGAGACCCGAGCTGAGAACTTCACGTGGGGTTTAAGGGGGGCTGATCACTTCACGTCTGCACCAAATTTGACAACGATTCTATCCAAAACCATAGTCGACGCGTCACACGATGGGAAGGTCGTAACATCTCTCACACAACTCACCCCCTCTCCTGACGCCTCTGCGACGGAGGTCCGAATCGCGCCGCCCATCGTAATTTCTTTACGGGTGGACGAGGAAAACATTTCAGACACACCGCTGCTCAGAATCACCACGAAAAGGCCTCAGGAGGTGAAGCAAAGGCCGTTGATGGATGCTTCCCTTCACCTGGGGCGTTCATTTACACGCGTTCTATGCTCATAAACGACAATTTTCAGTGTGATGTGCCAGAGAATGACGTTCTTCCCTACCTTTGACACTGCTGCCACAGCTACTCCCCGAATGATTCAGTCCTTTCCTAAGGACATCATAGAGCTGGAACCCCAATGAACGTGATCTCACCATTTTGGTGTGTATCGCGACCACAATTTTTCCTCTGGAATTCAGGGTGGAACCAATAAGTGTTGTTCAAAACCATTTGCTGAAATTTGAACGCGATCCAAAGCAGCGAAAGTACTTTTGTATTTTCAGCCCACCTGTTCTGCATGCTCCTGTGGCGTAATAACGGGAGAGGTGGGAGGGGGGGGAGGAGGATTCTTAAATAAAATATCTGTAGCAAACAATTTCTCTAAGACCCCTTGATCGAAACAACACTTGTTGCCGCCTACGCTTCTTTGTTGAGCATGCCACTGTGCAGGGAGAACTCTTGACCAACACCTCAGAACCGACAGGCAGGTAAATTCTTCCACGCCCTATAGCTGTGTGGTTATACAGTGCTGTTGTAGTGCCTGCTTGTGGACATGCGCAATTTGGGTGTTGTTGCATCCACGCAATGTCTTTAGAGAAGGGATGAATCGTCCGGGAGTTGTTATCAGTGCTAAATGCAATCAAGAATTTCGTTGTGTTGCACATCGCACTGCAAACTGTTGTTTTCAACGGAAAAATGTGTCTAAACTATCGTCCCACATGAAGGGATGGTTTCATTGACGTCTTTAGTGCCACCTGCTGAGGCCTTTATATT
Source organism: Schistocerca nitens (assembly GCF_023898315.1). Classification (NCBI taxonomy): domain Eukaryota; kingdom Metazoa; phylum Arthropoda; class Insecta; order Orthoptera; family Acrididae; genus Schistocerca; species Schistocerca nitens. Next base: position 378,205,020 of record NC_064622.1, on the reverse strand, counting down.
GGTTATGGGTTGCGTGTGGCAGGAATGTTTTCCTCGGAAACTTACAAGTAAACTGCACGATTTCCTGCCTCCATCGCAGAGGTTCCAAGAGAAACGATGAGATTTGAATAGGAGGAACAGCTTGAGACGGCCTCGTCAACGTGTGACACGCCCACAGTGCCGTTCAACAGAATTCTGGTGCAATTTGGTGCTAATGTGCCATAATTGACCCACCTCACGCCTCCCATGAATTTCTGAGCTATGATCTTTTTTCGCATACCCTGCTGTTTAAAGGCTCGCGAAGCGCGAGAGTGATAGCGCATGGTGCCACGCTTTTGCCCTATTAGTAAGGAAGGTTGTAGACACTTTTGAGCTAAATTTAAGAGTTCTGCTTCGCAATGAGGAAAATTAGGGAGTTCAAAATAAGTGACACTTTGATTCTTCTGCTCAGCTTGTATATGTAACACTACCGTTTATTATTATGAGAGTAAATCACCAACAATACTATTTTTCGGAAGGAATTAAAGTTTGACCGTTACCACGTGCTGATGGAAATTTATTGAGCTTGATTGCGTCGCCAGCCAAAATACTTTTTAACATGGCGTGGCAGTGATTTCAACGGTATTCGAAGCAATGATATTGTGGTTGTGATGTAAAACTGTAGTCATGTAAATGAAATAGGCCACCAGTCTAATTAATGATTCTCAAGTTGATTAGTTTCTGACAGTGAAATTACTGTGGAGAGGAACCTGTCCAGGTAAACGACTGACGAATAAATCAGTGTTCTAAACATAAAACTGAATTATGATCACTTATTATTTGCACATTAAGCTACTTACTGGTCCATGAAAATTTCAATAGTGAATTTCCTTTGTAGTGATGGTGGTGGCTGTATCGATCTTCTGTGGCAGAAGAATGAAGTCGTAGGTGAATCACTCTTTATGTAAATTTGCTCTGTATCTTGTCTTCTTAGCGCCGGAATTTTACGGTTTAGACCTAACTAATAAATGCGATAATCTAGTATCAATTATACATCCTCATCCCAGGCATGATTAATCCAGTACTGCTGCTATCCATGTCACCTTTAGTGCTTAAGATGTTAACTGTTTGAATGGAAACTACTGACTGTAGGTGCGACAAAAACTTGTTGCGGTAGAGATTAAATTAGATTCAGGCGGTAGAGATTAGATTAGATTCAGTTTTCGTCCCATAGACCCAAAATGAGATGATTCCCTTCGGCGTAGACCAAGTCACAAAGTATAATATGAAAAACATGGAACATTAGATTATATACCCACTTCCCTGATCATTTATCACGAGATTGCCAAAATACGGGGTGATCAAAAAGTCAGTATAAATTTGAAAACTGAATAAATCACGGAATAATGTAGATAGAGAGGTACAAATTGACACACATGCTTGGAATGACATGGGGTTTTATTAGAACCAAAAAAATACAAAAGTTAAAAAAATGTCCGACAGATGGCGCTTCGTTTGATCAGAATAGCAATAATTAGCATAACAAAGTAAGACAAAGCGAAGATGATGTTCTTTACAGGAAATGCTCAATATGTCCACCATCATTCCCCAACAATAGCTGTAGTCGAGGAATAATGTTGTGAACAGCACTGTAAAGCATGCCCGGAGTTATGGTGGGGCGTTGGCGTCGGATGTTGTCTTTCAGCATCCCTAGAGATGTCGGTCGATCACGATATACTTGCGACTTCAGATAACCCCAAAGCCAATAATCGCCCGGACTGAGGTCTGGGGACCTGGGTGGCCAAGGATGACTAAAGTGGCGGCTGAGCACACGATCATCACCAAACGACCCGCGCAAGAGATCTTCCACGCGTCTAGCAATACTTTTTTTTTGTTCAAATAAAACCCCATGTCATTCCAAGCATGTGTGTCAATTTTTACCTCTCTATCTACATTATTCCGTGGTTTATTAAGTTTTCAAATTTATACTGACTTTTTGATCACCCCGTATATGAACAAGAACTGCTAATATTTACAGGGTTAATACACTGCCACAATGAAACACAGTTATGCACTTTTGACAAATTTGTCATATACATAATATCTAATTTTGACTGTTGAGACCAACTGCTGTCAAAAATAAAATCTAACAGACATTTTTACTTAAGCAAGTCTGACAGTCCATGTTAAGATATTCATCTCGAGGGTAGGAAGAGTTCGTTATCAAAAAATGTTTCAGACTTTGTTCAGACTGAGCCTTCTGTGAAGCCGGTCGGAGTGGCCGAGCGGTTCTAGGCGCTATAGTCTGGAACCGCGCGACCGCTACGGTCGCAGGTTCGAATTCTGCCTCGGGCATGGATGTGTGTGATGTGCTTAGGTTAGTTAGGTTTAAGTAGTTCTACGTTCTAGGGGACTGATACCTCAGACGTTAAGCCCCATAGTGCTCAGAGCCATTTTAACATTCTCTGAAACAAAGATTCAGATAAATCACCTTATACATTTCCGCGTACAGTTTCTCGTTGTGCTAAGATTCCCCCCCAGCATTAGTGTTATTGTACATGCCTTGTTCTTTGAACCAAATTAACAGACATTGCTTTAACGTGTTATTATTATAAAAGAACACAGTTTCTAGAATGACATTCACAGAGTAATTCTTTTTAAATTGCTCTACTGAAAATAAGAACAATTATTTCCATATGCGCTGAATCAAAGAACATGATGATGATGAGGTCCCATACTCAGAGGAGTGTATGGAACGATGCGGGAGACCGGCACCGCCGACTAGGCAAGGTCGTAGCGGAGGTGGTTTGCCATTACCTTCCTCCGACCGTAGTGGGGATAAATGATGATGAAGACAACACAACAACACCCAGTCATCTCAAAGCAGGGAAAATCCCTGACCCCTCCGGGAATCGAACCCGGGACCCCGTGCGCAGGAAGCGAGAACGCTACTGCAAGACCACGAACTGCAGACTCAAAGAACATAGTAGCACACGTATTAAATTATACATAGAAAAACATAGAAGTTAAATGAAACAAATACAATCGATATCGAACATAAGTGTTACAATACAGCAAATACATCGTCGATAGACACCCGGAAGTTTTCACACTAGCCGTCATATTATTTATGGGTAAACTGTTCATAAATTGTTTTGCAATACCTCATGATTTGGATAGTTCGTATTTTTTTATCGGAAACGTTTTTCTCAATACTCATTTGGCCAGGAAAATTGTTACGTACAGCCGCCTGTATCATGGAGATGAATGTACGCCTGTGCACTAAGTGCAGTTCAGTAGCTCTCTCTGTGTCTCCATCCGAGACTGGAGGATATGATTAGTGAACATTGTTCAGTCTGTCAGTACGTCTTGAAGAGTCAGTTCAAGTTTAGACCGTGAAACTCATTGACACTTTTCCGTAAAAAGGGTTGTCAGTATGGTCAGTAACCTGCTGAAATGTCAAACAATGTACAGACGTCGTCTGAACATTCAAAATCCAATGTGAAACAAAAAGCTGAAGGTCGGCTTTGCAGTGGTTGCCGCATGATAGATAATTCCATGCTACATCAGATCTATGCCAGATTTCATCAGCTGTAGTGACAGGCAAATGGTTGCATGCTATCTGTCAGCAACCGATGGCCCGATCCTTTGATAAGTGAGTGACTAGGGAACGTCATGAACAGCGTAACAGTCGAAAACTCTGTGGTCCGAGGGACATGGATTGCACAAAAATGGGAACCCAAAAGCACTACACATTTCCATGCCCAATTCGGTGTAGGAAAATCTCTGGCATTCAAAACAGCTTCTGGCCATCTCGGAATGGATAAATATTGGTCCTGTTTCATTTTCAAGCGAATACTGCCAAAAATTGGCAAGTTCGGGTAACGACTGTGGTTGCCACTTCGATGTGTGACCATCTGGGGCGCAGTTCGCAGGTGTTGTAAGAGGGTGCACTCAGCTTGGGGATTCCAGCTGAGGAATTACTTAAACGAGTAGTTGTGGCTCCAGGTCACGAAGAACTATAACCACCGGGAGAGCGTGTACTGAGGCCATGCCACTCCATATTCACGTCACTTCATGTTAGTTGGCTGAGGATGACACTGCGATCGTTCGGTGCTGTTGACCCTTATAAGGACTTTTCAGACGGAGACAGTACGTCCTGAAGTCCTGAGATGACGATTAGGATGCCAGATATTATTACTGGCCCTTTTCTCCAAAGTAGACCACGAAAGCCCAACAATATTGAGATCTAACTACTGTGGTGGGCAGGGGAGAGGCGACAGTTCATCCTAGTGCTCAGAATACCGTCATTGAGGTCTGTGTGAAGAGGCACCATGTCTTCTTGGAGTACAACATCACAACTGGGGGAAAAATATTGACGACCGTTGTGGCCGAACGGTTCTAGGCGCTTCAGTCTGGAGCCGCGTTGCTGCTACGGTTGCAGGTTCGAGTCCTGCCTAGGGCACGGATGTGTGTGATGTTCTTAAGTTTAAGTAGTTCTAAGTCTAGGGGACTGATGACCTCAGATGTTAAGTCCCATAGTGCTTACAGCCATTTGAACTATTTTTGAAAAATTATTGTACCATGGGAAGGACATTACCAGACAAATTTACCACACAATCCTTGGCAGTAATGCGCCTTGCAGAGTAACGAAGGCCAAAGGATCGGTGTCCAAATCATCACCAAACTCCCACAAAGTTTCACCCTTGGGACGTAAATTCTGCAAGAAGTTGAAAGCAGTGTTAAACAAAATTCACCCAACCAAATGAAATTGTTCGATTGCTCCTTAGCACAGGTAACATGTCTTCGGCACCATGTCTTACCGTTACCGGCATTAACATAATTATTGAATGGTTCTGAAATTCCAGCTGGCCCTGCAATTCCCTGGTTATGGAGATTCCTGTTTTTTTGGCACAGACAGAATTCCCGAGAGCTGCACTGAGTTCTGCAGTGACTTTTGTAGCTGTCGTACTTTTATTTTTCGTTACAGTCCTCTTCTATGACCGACTATCACTATCATTCAAAACACAATTTCGTCAGCGTTGTGACTTAGGGTATAATGCTTTTCGAATTTCCCTATATCCGAATATATCTTCGCTACGATGCTCCTTCAGCTACCTAATGCTTCGCTGGCCCTGGTTACCGAAGCGCCCACCATACGAGCACGTTCCTGGAAACGTCGTGGAAATGGCCGAAGCTCGTGATTTTTAATCGCAGACGTGGCTGGAAGCACGAGACAATTTTGCCATTTCATTTCGTATGCTTTTTGTGGATGGCGTTAGGCTCACAATGTGAGTGTGCACATCCTCATTGCATCTGATCTGCCTGTAAGGGATGAAACAAACTTAGGATTCGTGAAATGAAGTTGCATTGTGTAATCATATTCTTGCATTTATTCGTATATTCACTTGAGGCTCCCTTTTCTTTTCCTTTCTGCACTGAGTCCGCTTCCTGCTCCTGAATACTCCAATGAAAAGAGGTAAGATAACGTTAATAATTATTCTTTGGTCAAAATTTTGTTTAAAATGGGGAATACTTTTCAGAACATTTTACTGAAGTAAAATGTATTCTGTTCAGATCAAAAAAGGAGTAGGAAGTTATAAAAGTATCTAGGGGTAATCTAAGAAGTCGTATGAAGTGGAAATATGAAGTGGAAAGATCAGTTAGTCAGCATCAGGATAGGCGAACTGAAGTCGTAGGAAAGGTCGTTGGAAAGGTTCTTGGAAAGCGCTGGACACTTGTTACGAAAATGGCATATAAAACGCTACCGCGATCAGTTATACAGTACTGTTTCCTAGTTGGAGGTCTTTGTCAAACGGACATGACAATAGACAGCTAACTAATTTAGATACGCACTGTTAGAGTCGTAAAACGTCGTTAAGCCCATACTTAAGTGTAACAGAGTTGCTCAGTGAACTTAGAATGCTCAGATGAAAGAGTTCGTAGATTTCGAGAATGTTGTGGGTAATTTTAGAGATTCTGTATTTGCAGATGACTGCACCCATTGTGCTACCATCAACGTAAATCGCGATAGTTAGAAAAAGGTAGGAGAGACCGGGCGACGAAAAAGACAGAGAGATTTATCTTCATGAATACAGCAGGAAAGGCAATCGATAGCATTAGTACGATGTCCGTAATAATCGATCGTCTTCCTTATTGCCTGGCAAGCGATCTTTGTTATTATATCTGCTGCTCGTTCATTGATTGCGACATATTCATGGCTGCTTGGGCTACATGAGGTACCTACCTGAGGTGTTTCAGGCGAGAATGGCTTCAGCCATTTCTAGCAAAAGTGTGGCCACCTCTGATGGCTTGCTTGCTTTCAAGAGAAACAAGGGTTCCGTTTCATTCTACTACGTTCGGGTTGCTCTGGAAGGAACGGAGCTTTTCTTCGTCAGTGATACGGTAACGAGTAAGGGTGCACAAATATATGCTGAGAGAAAGAGAGGAAGTCATGCATGAGAGCAGCAATGGTCTCGTATTGACGAGGTGATTGCAATAAGCAAATACAGCTTCTGTCTATGTTCCTTTTCTGCAGTACAAGGTAATGTGTTAAGACTTAGCTAGCTGTACTGAAATTGTGTGGGTGCTTAGGCAATGTTATGGAATGGGTAGCAGATTAGTGCAAGCGGTTACGATCAGTGTGGACTACATCCCGTTTATTTCTGATTCGTGAGCATGTTTACGAAGCTGATGTCTCACTCACCAAACAGGTTTGCATTTTCTATGCCTTTTCTGAAGTACGTCACCGAACTAGTATTTGTGTGATTGTGGTGAGTGTGGTAGGTGTTTTGGGCTACTTTAACTGGTTTCAACCATGTGAGTTTTTCGTAACTTTGTAACATAGTGATTACTATAAAATTAATTCAAACATATTTTTATTTTAGATTCACGCTTTTCATAAATTTAAGTGTAGTACTGATTTTATTGCAATCTTTAATGAGCAGACATACAAATAAGACAAATGGAAAATGAACGTAAACTCTTTGTGGCAGTAACTGTTAATACATTTATCTCATTATGAGACAAGACGGTCCATACCTTAACGGAAAAATGTTTGCTGTTACCTACGGAACCACGATTGTACCTAGGCATGGACGAGCCCAGTTGTTGCCGAGGTTGCTTAGATAGTGCTGCACAGGTTTCGCTGGGAAGCTCTTACACACCATGCCAAGAGTCCCAATGTGACTTCTACATTTTGGTGCACTGAAGAAAAACGTACGTAGACGTCAATTTGCTTCGGACGAAAGGGTGTACATCTGAGTACCATCATGGTTCCGTAAGCAACTGCCAACTTTTTTCAGTGAAGGCTTTGACCGTCTTGGCTTGGAAACAGACAAATGTATCAGAAGTTGTGGGGATTACTTTCGAAATAATAATAAGTTTACTTAATTATTTGCATCTGTCTCGTCTTCAGTAGACTGCCCCTTTTGACATAGACCACCCACAAGGCGTAGAATGATGGCTGAATGGAAGGAATTGAACTAAATAATGTAGTGCCCAACCCAAATCAGCTTTTCGAAGCAACACCATTTCTGCTTGTAGCAGATGTTCACAAAGAACCACTCTTTCAACTCAGAAATAATTTTCGGATCACAGGTGGTCAGTCTCTTGGGAGATTTCACATGGTAGCGTTTCGATATTTCATTTACTTGGTTTGCAATACTGTGTTTCTGCAATGTCATTTCAACGAAATGTATCGACTTCATACATGTAAGTACAAATCTGTATGTGTTGTTTATTAGGAAAATATTAATTATTGTAAGGACGATTGAAGATGGATTCAGCAACAGAAAGTTTACCGTAACCAGGAGGCAATACTATAATAACAAACAAAATAATAAGTTGTGTTATAGAAGTACAATGAAAAAATAATCATGTCAGGGCACAAAAAGGGCGTATACGTTCTTATTGAAAATGCTCTCGCAGAAAAATGGGGAACCAGCTTCCTCAATCCTCATTCCGCATTCCTCACTGAAAATTTTGGCACTCGAAAATGTTTATGTAGTTTTAACGCAGAAAATTCTAAATTCTTTCACCCAATCTCCGTAGCTAAGCCTTCATACTCAACATCTCTCGCTCGCTGCCACTGCCTATTTATGCCTCTTCCTCACTACCTCCTTTTCCTCCTATCGATATACAAGATACTCCATTGCCTCCTTTTTTCATTCTTCCTCATTGCTACTGTCTCCACCATACGTCAGCAGCTAAAAAATTCTGGGTGGTCCAACTTACTTTTTCCCCTGCATCCAAATGTTTAAAATTTTGGTCCAAAACGCGCCATCATCCATACCTATGTTTTAAGTTCTCCAGTCCGGGAGGTCCCGACCGCCCAAGCCTATGTACGGTCTCCACTCTTCTGTATTTTTCATTTCCACTGTCTCATGCGTCTTTCGCTCATCTCTCTGTCTCTGTCTCTGTCTCTCTCTCTTTCTCTGTCTCTCTCTCTCTCGTTCAACACAACAAAGCTCGAATACGTTCGCATGCAAAAATTTTTATGTGGAAAGTGGAACAATGTCTGAGGCAGCTGGTTCTCCACTTTTCTGTCAGTCTTTTAGGGAGGAATGTATTCCTCCTTTCTGTGCTCCGTTGGAACATTTTAACTGGAAAGATGTTTGAGGCAGCTGGTTCCCCACTTTTCTGTCAGTCTTTTAGGGAAGAATGTATTCCTCTTTTCTGTGCTCCAACAGAGCATTTTTACCTTCTTTCCCCTCCTATAGCAAGATGTGCTGCTTGAGAAAAACGAATCCCATAGGCCAGTCAAGTTTTCACAATTTATTTATGTAGTCCCCACCCCCAGAGGGGTCACTTTTCTTTCGTGAGTTCATGCATGGTGCCACAGGATCCTGAGCTATCGCAGCTCATTCCTCCTTTCTGGGCTGCATTTCCTCCATTGTGCCCCGCCCTCCTCATCCTCACTCCATCCCAATTGTCCAGTGCTTTCCTCTCTCAGTGTCGTGATTTATATCGACCTGGCTATCCATCTGGTTCCCTGTGTTCCTTGCTATTTTCTCCCTATTGCTCGTTCTCTTTCTCCCTTTATGGCATTTTTGCCCCCGTTTGGTTTCGCCTCCACTTCTAAATATTTCAACCTTTAGTGTGAGACATTTGGGGAAGAATTACTTCCCTAGCGTATACAGTGTTCATTCCTGTCTAACCCCCCCCCTTCCTTTCCCTATTCCATTCCAGCAATCGTCCCCCTTCCCCCTCGTAGGTCGTCAGCATGTGTAGCCACTCCATGTGGTAAGGGTGTTATGAATTGGCGTCATCCTGGAGCATCAGAACTTAGCAACGACCCAATGCCAGACGCTGTGGCTGGGTGATGCCCATGGGGAGAGCCCCTATTTAGAGTGGGTGGTATCAAGACATGTGCTTGACACATGAAGTGTATCATGCTGCAGGCATATGGCCAATCTCAAGTGGCTGTCTCTCTGCATGGTAAAGTATGATTGAATGTTGATTTGTATGGCCCTGCAGTCTTCCCTTCCCTAGCTACATCAAGGGAGGAGGGCCAGGCTAGCCATCTTGGAATGAAACACTTTCCCAGTTACCTGGTCTGCAGTAGGACAGATGGGGACACACTAACTCCCAAAAAGCTGTTGTTTTTGTGGAGAGTATTGAGGGCAAGTCTGGTGGAGTGAAATCACTGAGTAATGTGGTTGGGCTCCCTATTGATCAAAACTTCTTCAGCCTCCCAGTCTGCAGCTCTTTGTGGTTGTGATGGTCTTGGCAATGTCCTTGAGTCTATTAACGCTCACCAGTCTCTGAATATTGTCCAGAGAGTGATTTTTCTTAGGGGCATCGTCCTGCAAACTGATGAGGAAATCGAGGATAATCTGGAATGAAGCAACATTCATTTTGTTCAAGGTGTGCAGCAGGATTATAAGGACAACTGCTTCACAGAGAAGGTCAAGGTCATGTGCCACATACGTGACATGACGCTTTCGGTGCTTGCCATTTGGGCATATGTCTTCCCACTGTACAGTGGACTCTCTGTGTGGTGACTGCGGACACAAGCTCCATGAGGGAATCTCCTGTGTCCAGCCACCTGTGTCTGTCAACTCTCGTGCCTGACACACTCTATGCTCGCCAGAATGACAAACTTCCATGAGAGAAAAGAGGATCGAAGAGTACAACTCCTTGTAACGCTTACCTTATGTTGTTCGCCAAAAAGATGACAAAATCCACCTAGTGGCGCTTTCGTCTACTTGTTCCTCTGTTACATCCTTACCCCCTCCTACCTCTTCCTTACCCCAGCCCCAATCCCCTATCCCCTCCCCCACCCCTGTGGTTCCCATGCCCTCCTTTCGAGCAGCCACTCTCCCTCCCCCAACAGAGAAGTGCTCCCACCACTTTCTTCATCACCTGCTCGTGATGGGACACCTCCCCTCACCTGGGACACCTCCCACTGGTGTCTCTCAGGATGGAAGACTACTAGAACTACTTGGCCACAAGATGCACCATTTGTGCGCCGGAATGTTGCCTGCTCCCTTTTGGTTCCAGATCCTGTGGTCACCAGCTCTCAGTCTTTGCCCTCCCTCCTCAATCTTCAAAAGACAGGAACAAGGAATGTAAGTCCCAAGACATGGCTCCCCTCGTGTCCCAGAGGTGCCATCTCTCCCTTCGTAACCTGGGTCTGACATCTGAATTATGCGTGTCACTCTGCCCTTGTCAGTAACGACCACTAACCAGGTGTTGTGACCTCCCCTCCGCTCTTTTATGTCTAACCTGCACTGTCATCCCATGCTAATCCATAGCAATTGGAATGGATGTTATCATCACCTACGGGAAATACAAGACCTTCTTTCCTCTTATTCTGCATTCAGTCTCGCTCTTCAAAAATACAGTTCCATGATGACCACTCTCCAACATTTTGTGGTTGTTGGGCGTTCTGTAGGACCTGTGCACAGCCCTGAGATAACATCTGGAAGGATGTGCATTTTGGATCTCACAGAAATCATTACAGACTGGATCCCTCTTCCTATCAACCTGGAAGCAACAGTGGTTCGAATGCAAATGACCGCAACAATCGCTGCTGGCAATGTCTACCTCCCTTCTGATAGGCCTATTACATATGCTGACCTTTGTACCTTAATACATGAACTCCCATTTCCGTTTCTGCTCCTCAGGGACTTCAATGCAGACCACCCCTTGTGGGGAAGAGTCACTTCGATGTGTATGAGTCTTCTAATTGACCAAATTATTACATACTTTGATTTGTCTCCCCTCAATAATGGTTGCCCTATCCACTTTACTGTTGCTCATGGCCCCTTCACCACTTTCGATCTCACAGTCCCCAACCCACTCTCATAACTTCCCTGTATTTGTCTCCCCTTGATGATCTCTTGCCAGTGACCGCTTTCCATTGATATTGTAGTCCCCATGCTGGACATTCCACAGAGCCAATTAGCCTTGATATATGTCTGCTGTGCTCTTCGACACCTCTCTTTTTGATTGCACTGATGTGATCATGCAAGTTACCTCTGCCACTATTTTTCATGCTGCTGGCACTGCTATCCCCCTATCCCAAAGCCTCCATGTCATAGAACGGTGACATGGTGGACCAAGGGTGTAACAATCGCTATCCAGGCCTGCTGACAGGGGCTGCAGCTATTTAAATGACATCTTTCACAAATCAACCTTATCACTTTTAAGCATCTCCATATTAATGCTCTATTCTTCCTCCTTACCTCTTCATCTCATATTTGGTCCAAAATCCGTAGTCTTCAGGACCACCAGCGATAGTCAACTATCCACGATCTTATCCTTCACAGTGCCACATGTAATGATCCATCAATCCTTGCAGAACAGCTCGTGACACACTTTGTGACAGCATTGACGTCCTCCTCCTCTCCTACCACCTCTCTCTAACAGAAACGCCAAGTTAAACAAACCCTCCTCTGATTCAACTGACACCAAGCTGAACCCTATAATGAGACCCTTCACTGAATGGGAATTTTTGCAGGCTCTTACCTATTGACATGATGGGGCCCACACCTGGATTCCTCTCACAAGTAGATGATCCAACACTTGTACTTTACCACGAAGCAACATCAATTCAGGGTCTTCACTGCATTTGGCATATGGGTGCCTTTCCCTCGCAATGGTGAGACAGCATAGTTATCTCCATCCTTAATCCCAGGAAGAAGCCAAGGTTTACCAGTAGCTTCTTCCCAATTAGCCAGGCCAACGTACTTTGTGAACTGCTGAAGAGGATGGTTAGCTTCCGATTATGTTGGGTACATTGTGCCCATATCGGTATGCTTTCTGGGAAAGACGATCTCCAACTGACAATTTACTCAGATTGGAAGCAGCAAGCCGACAGGCCTTCACTAACTGCCAACACCTGGCGCAATCTTCTTTGACCTATAAGAGGCATACGACATGGCTTGGCGCTATTATATTTTAGTTAGCCTCCATGACAAGGGCTTTCGTGGCACCCTTCCTATTTTTATCCACGAGGTTTTAACCCACCGGCTCGTCCGGTTTCGAGGTGGCACTTCACTCAGCACCCCTCACATCCAGGAGAATTATATCCCACAGGGATCTGTGTTGAGTGCCACACTCTTCCTCATAGCCATCAATGGGCTCGTAACCTCTGCTGGGCCTATGGTTACTCAGGCATTTGCATCTGGTGTAGCTCCCAATCGGTATCATCTGCTGAATGCCCTCTCCAAGGTGCCAGCTGATGAGCTTCTGAATGGACCCTCTCCCAAGGCTTCCAGTTCTCTCCCTCCAAAACGAAGGTTATACATTTTTGCCGGCAAACACAGTACACCCAAATCCAGAACTTTATTTAGGCAACCAGCTGCTAGGTGTTGTAGCACAATCCTGCTTCTTGAGCCTTATCTTTGATAAAAATCTGGCTGCCCCATATTGGCCACTGAAAACTAAATGCGTGCGGAAGCTTATTGCTCTCCATGTATGGCCCATACTTCTTAGCGTGTAGACGACTCTGCTCCACATTTATCGGGGTCTGGTTTTGTCCAGACTAGATTATGGTAGTAAGTTTTATAGCTAAGCAGCTCCTTCCACTCTGAAACCACTTGACCCTGCTCATTATTGTGGCGTATGTCTGGCAATTGGTGTCTTTCACGCTAGCCCTGTCAACAGTATCTTCGCAAATGCAGGGATTACCCTCTACAAATACGACGGACCCGACTCCTAGTTACTTACACAATCGTCATTCGACGATTTCCTGACCGTCCCGTGTTCCCTGTCCACGTTGAAACGACAGCTGTCTCCCTCCCGATGCCCACCCTTGGATGGGAAAGACGGTTTAGGACTGACCTATTCCAAGGTCCTAAGGTCTCTGTCACCCCTACGATCTTCTGATATCTTGTATGTTCCGTCCTTGCACAGTTCCAGGATGCTACCATCTTCTACACTGAAGGTTGTAAGACGATAAAGTGGGATACGCTTTTACGTCTCCTACTGGCTTGGAACACTGTATACTGCAAGGATCATATAGTGTGCCCATAGCAGAGCAGCTGGTCATTAACAGGGCCCTCCATTTTGTTACTCAGGCCTCCATCCACATTATTTTAGTATGAACCGATTCAATGAGCAGCTTGCAGGCTATAGACAGACGCTACACTCGTCACCCTTTGTTTTCTGCTATTCATATCGTTCTCTCTGTCCTTCGTCCTGCTGCCTGCTAAGTTGCTTTTCTCTCGGTCTCAAGTTATGTAGGCATGCCATGGAATGAACTGGCTGACCGTTTGGCTAGAGATGCAGATATTTACCCCCTCACTGACGTTCATGGTTCCAGGTGCAGATATTGGATCCATATCAAATATCTCCTTCCCCAAAAGTGGTATGTACATCTGGCCCGCTATTGCTTTCAGTAATTAACTCCGCACAATCAAAGAGAGTACCACAAATTGGGGCTCTTCCTTTGGCTCCTCTCGGAAGGATTTCACTGTCCTATGCCGTCTACGCATTGGTCATAGTAGGTGCTCCCATTGTTTTGTCGTCTTGGGTAATGAGCCATCCCCACAATGTGGCTGTGGAGCCACACTGACGGTATGGCATATATGTGTGGAATATCCCCTTCGTTTGGCTCATAATACTAGGTATAGCCTCCCAGAGTCTTTGACTAATATTAGCAAATGATTCACAGATGGCTGAACTAATGCTCAATTTCCCGTGAAAGTGGATTTTATTTTCAGATGTAAGGTTTTGCTTTACTTCTGGAGCAGTTGTAGGGTGGTTGTGCTTGGAACCTCTCTCCATGTTTTCGTGGTATGGGACCCATCACCACTCCCCCGTGCAAATAGCGCTCTTTTGTCTCTGTTTTTTTTCAGATTTTAGATTTAGTCTACCCTCTTTCACCGTCTAAAGGGTGTGTTTTAACTTTTTTGACTCCTCTAGAACCGTCCACTACTAGCGGATCCTCCCTCTTCCGCGTGTAACTTTGGAATCATGGGACTGATAAAATAGCCGTTTACTCCCATAACCTTCCTCAATTAATGGATAAAGCAATCAACTGTTTATGTGCTTCGACACATTGATATACTCTGATACATATAAACAACCAGTAAGTACACAGAATATAAGGTTAACACAAAAAAGTTTGCTTCACATTTTTATTCAGGATACGATGTATTTCGATCGCAGTTAATTAAAAACACTCGAATTACGTTTTTTATCTTGAGGCATTAAAAATAATAGTACAAAAATGTTACTTAATTTGCTCTCTTTCCCATTTTACGTAAATTATGGCAGTCATTTTAAGTTCTTTTGAGGCATATTAACGCTATTTTCAGCCAACATTTCGTGACTGCAGTACTACGCTGAGCCTATCTGTAGAGAAGTGAACTGCAGATTATACAGATACCGCGCCTTTATAATCTGCTTAAGTTTCACCGTAGAAAACACGTAATACAAAAGAAGGAACCGATTTGCTCAATTTCACAAAGCTGGATGTAGTGTGTCAAGTTTAAATTTCGTCGAGTACTGTAGGGTAACCACAGTAAGATCGTTCTTCCGATAGGTATAAAATATGATCATATCGAAAATCTTATTATTGTACGCTATAATTCCGTAGAACCATAACTGAGGTTTGTCAGATTGCATTTTGTTCTTTTGGGCATTATTAGTTTTTGTAGGAAGGATAACCTTCTTGTGTGACTTGAGCACAACGTGATGCAGTTAATATCGTAACATCGTCCACGGTACAGGTACAAGGTAAACTCAGTTCTTCATTAAATAAGGGGTGCGTGGCGGTGTACCTGGCTGCGAGGAGATACAGCTGCAGGCGAGTAGCTCTATGAAGCAGCCGGAGCGTAATGGCTGGCGGCGGCCGCAACTAATCGAGAGAGACTCGGCGCTCGGTCGCCGGCTGAGAGAGCCCCAGGGAGCGGCGGCCTAATGGACGCGATCGCAGACGGACGTGGCCCGAGATTGCTTCTCCGCCGGTCAGTGACGTGAGCCGATGGCTGGAACAGGAGGACCTGCCGACCGGCCAACCAACAAAGGGCGCGCGCTACTCTAGAGCGCCGCCACCCACGCTTTCCTGGGCCCTTTTCCTTTAATTGGCGTCTTAAAAGGCTCTGACAGGCAGTGCTGCGGTACAGGGTGAATCCAATCGTCACCAACGTCATTTCGCAGTCGTTCAGGCGTGGTTTCTGAGTACTTTCCGGCAACCGCCCCGTATTCTTCAGTAGAGAGTTGACATTCATTCCACAAACAGCACTCTAAGCTGTGTCTCAACCATTTCTCCAAAGATTCCGATTGAAAGGTATGAGCTGAGGTCTGATAAGGGTAGATCCAGAAAATAAAGTCCACAGTTGCCAACCACAAGGTGGAATGAGTATAATATCTTTGAGTAGGAGGATCTTTGATGGTTACGAGAGCCGGGCGCGCGCAGTAAAAAACTCGGCCGTCGCAGCTAGGTACCCGGAGGAAGCAGACGTGTGGTGACAGCTTTAGGGTAGGATTCGCGCTACGCAGTTTTCAGGTCGTACACTGAGTAAACGTTAGCACGACAATGGGAGCAGCTATAAAATGATTTCAAAATTGTTTTTGTTAGATAATGTTCAGAGTTAGGATTTGTGTGTCCCAGTTTTGATGCAGTTAGCGTTTTACAAATTTTTTGTAAGAGTGATTCGTGCTACTAAAATGTAGGAACTGGTAGTTTTTGTATAAGACTTAATTTTTAACTCTGTGTTTAAAAATCTAACAGCCTGAATCATAGACCACAACCTTTGCTTGTATTGAATATGAAAATGAGTAGTAAAGTTAAGTTACCCACCAAATCAAAGAACGTAAAGAAAATGAGGCCTCTATGAAATATATATGTGCAGTTCATGGTTTGAGATCGATTTTGGTATAACTAAAGTTAATTCAAATAACAAATTTTATGCCATTGCACAACTGGCATTATTTAAGCCCAGGTAAAATTTCATTAAGGAAACATCAGCGCCAAATTTAATTTTTCAGTACCATCTTAAAGCCATTGCACAAACGGCATTATTCTCTAAAACTTGATTGCTGAGCCAAATACATGTTTCATTACTGGCAAAATGGAGGAGTGCATGAAACAAGTTCGCAGATGCAGTCAGATGCGCGTTTGTTGAATAATTGTTATGGAACAATTTTGTTTAGATACTTTCACTTTTAAAGACAATTTTGGACCTGGTACTTTCAATTTGTTCCAATAGTGCTTTTCCTACAAGATAAGCAGGATAACTTCCGTGAAATTTAAGGACCATACTTCATACTCATTTTTGGCCATCCTGGGTTGTTCAAAAATCGCTCATCTCAAAGGCCACTACCGATTTCCTTATCCATCTTTCAAACATTCCGGGTATGTGTCCCATCTCTAAAGACCTCGATGTTGATGGGATGATAATCCCCGATCTTCGTTTCCACCACAATTCCATTACTTCACTTTCTTGTCTGTATGTCCGTTCGATAGAAATTTTGTGATTGGCTTTAAACTAATTTCCCATGAACTAGAGGCGTGAAATTTTAAAAATAGCTCAGGACTGGATGACAGTGCAATATTGCCTCGCTTTATTGTTGGTCTGTTAGGCACAGATGGGGTTAATCATTAAAAAGATTGGTGACGCATGACATCTTCAGCAGGACTGGCGTGTTGTGCAGGTTATGTGGGAATACTTCCAGGCTACATGCAAATGAACAGTGCCTATTACAGTGCATGCCTTCAGTGAACCATTCCTACCTCGGGAACACAGAGAGACTTGCACCTCATATGCCTTAGAAGTGTACAGTTAAAGGCTTTGCCCTAGTACCTTTCCATGATTTCTAGACACTCAATAATAGTCTCCAGTATTTAAGGCACGATCGAACTAAACAGGGCGACCGGCCGCTGGTGGCCGAGCGGTTCTGGCGCTACAGTCTGGAACCGCGCGACCGCTACGGTCGCAGGTTCGAATCCTGCCTCGGGCATGGATGTGTGTGTTGTCCTTCGGTTAGTTAAGTTTAAGTAGTTCTAAGTTCTAGGGGACTTATGACCTCAGCAGTTGAGTCCCATAGTGCTCAGAGCCATTTGAACCAAACAGGGCGATTGACTAATATAGTGAAAATGGGCGACAAAAAAATTTGCGATTGAGGGCGTTGCTGCAGCGTATATTCAGCGAGCCAGACTCCAATGCAGGTATATCCTGAAAGGACAAAAGTCACAGGATACTTCATAATATCGTGCCGGACCACTTCCTATCAGGCGTAGTGCTGCAACTCAACGTGGCATGCACTCAACAAGTCATTGGAAGACCTCTGCAGAAATATTGAGCCATACTGCCTCTATAGCCGTTCACAATTGTGAAAATGTCACCGGTGCAGGAATTAGTGCACGAAATGACCTCCCAATTATGTCCCATAAAAGCTCGATGGTATTTACGTCAGACGATCGGGTGGTCAAATAGTTCGCTCGAACTGTCCAAAAGGATCTTCAAATCCATCGCGGACAATAGTGGCCCGTTAACATAGCGCTGTGTCATCCATCGTGACTTATCCGATAAAGCCACGGTTTTCCAGTCATCTAGGGTCCGACCGATATGGTCACGAGCCCAGAAGAAGCGCTGCAGGCGATGTCGTGGTGTTAGCAAAGGCACAAGCGTCGGTCGTCTGCTGCCAAAGCACATTAACGCCAAATTTCGTCGCACAGTCTTAACTGATATGTGCGTCGTACGTCCCACATTGATTTCTGCGCTTATTTCACATACATAGGACAAAGAGGTAGAACAGTTGTTGTCATATACAAAGAACACATGAGAGCCTGGAAATATAGGACAAACGACTCCACATTTGCAGAACACTTAAGAGAAAATGATCACAAACCAACCACTAGAGAAGACCACATGAAAATAATTAGAATCAACAGTAAAAAACATCTCCTAACCATGCAAGAAAATTACCACATACAGAAAACCAAAGCAGACGGGAAAATCCTGTTGAATGACCAAGTACACATGCCAAGCAATTCATTACTTACACTAATAGATACATTAATAGAATAACGTTCACAAAAAGGATTAATATAATAATACTGTCGAATATAATAATAATAGAACCCAACATCTTTACACTCACTCATCCATTAACCCCTCCAAAGAATATTGAAGCGAAAAGTCAGATCTGCTGTCAAGGTTTTCAACCACTCGCTAACAGTTAGTGCACGCCCCGCCCCTCCCCCCCCCCCCCAAAAAAAAATCCCCTCTCTCTCTCACTCATACACACACACGATGTCGACATCATAAATAGATGTTAGTCTCGAATATATACTTCGTTAGGTTGACAATAAATAGGTAAACATATCAAAGACGATCAAACACATAATGGAGTCGCAATATTTACGGTGTGAAAAACAGTGTACGACGAAATAGTTGTATCGAGTGACAAAAGTGCAATAGTCCACCACAAAAAAGAGCGAGAAACATGGTGAAGGGTGTGAGGAAGGCCAGAACACAAAGTTGTGATTATATGGCAGTGACAAAAGTGGTAGTGCGACCTCCAGACCAGATATGAGGAACGCAGATCAACAAATCGTAAGTAATAACTTTTTTAACAAAAAATTCGCGAAGTGAACTGTTTAATAATCTAAAACTAACAAAACTGTATCGTTATAGATCCCACTGATGATGCCTTTGGCGGCCGTTGTGGCGGAGCTGTTCTAGGCACTTCAGTCCAGAACCGCGCTGCTGCTACGATCGCAGGTTCGAATCCTGCCTCTGGCATGGACGTGTGTGATGTCCTTAGGTTATTGAAGTTTAAGTAGTTCTAAGTCTTGGGGTCTGATGACCTCAGATGATAAGTACCATAGTGCTCAGAGACATTTGAGCCATTTTTGATGATGCCTTAGAACAGGAAAAGTCGAAACGCGAATGGGATAAATAATGTAGGTAACAACAGGAAAAGGCAGTTTTATTTACAAAATAAGTATTTCACGCTGTGTTGCTAGTCTCTTAGCAGTGACAACTCTGAGCAAACCCCGCTGCTCTCGTTCGTTAAGTGAAGCCGTCGGCCACTGCTTCGTCCGTAGTGAGAGATAAGGACTGAATTTTGGCATTTTCGACACACTTTTGAGACTGTGGATCTCGGAACAGAATACCTGAACGATTTCCGAAATGGAACGTCCCATGTATCTAGCTCCACTACCATTCCGCATCCATACACACTTCGGAAACGTTTTCACATGAATCGCCTGGGTACAAATGACCAAGCCACTAGTGCACTGCCCTTGTATACCTTTAGTAAGCAATACTACCACCACCTGTGAATGTGCATATCGCTATCTTACGACTTCTGTCACATCAGTATAATGGCAACGATATGTAGGACAAGGATTAGTGAGGCGGTCTTGTCTTTCCGACGTTCATGCGTTGTTAGTAAATGAGACCATACAGGACCAAATTGCTGTTATTATTTTCTCGGAGGCTAAAGGATAAACATCGGTAGACGTCCATAGGAGAATGAATAATGTGTACGGGGCCGTATGCCTGTCGAAAACCAACGTTGTGAGTGACAAGGGGTACTGCTCCTTCATGATATCGCAAATGTCGTAATGCAGAAGTTACCACAAATGAAATGGGAGACAGTCGAGTACCCGTCCTACAATGCTGAGCTCTTGCCGTGTGGTTATTACACCTTTCTTCCATAGAAAAGGCCTTGAAGGGGTGACGATTGCTGTCGGACGAGGACGTGCAGCAGGCAGTTATGAAATTCTTCAGCACAGGACACAGTGTTTTACCAAACTGGTATTTACAACTTGGTGTGTCGAGGGAATGATTGTCTTAATGCTCAAGGCGATTTATACTGGTTCGCATATCCTTTCCTGACCGTACGGTGTTCGAACGGAAGCTTTTCGTTCGCCCATTATATAACCGAAAGAGCGAGTAGAAGTGATTGAAAGAAACATGTGATCTCAATACAAACAGGTCCGGAAACGAGTGGTTTCCCTGCTACAACGTCTGCACATCTACAGTCATGCCAATGTCACATAGCTCTTAATGTCTTAGGCTACGTTTCAGTGACGCTTTTTATGGTGACAGAATACGTATGTGTGTCATGCTTGATGGTGCACGGACTCACTTTTATATGAATGTTCTGGAATATGAAGCGCGGATCTTCGACAAGTATATCGACAATACCGTATGTTGCAGTTCCCTTTACCTCAACATCTTGGGCTTCTTTGCAAGACGATGCTATAAATTAACCGCTCTCTCAGGAAATTACGTTCCCAAGCAGAGTTTCTTGTCCCCTAAAAATGCAGATACTTTTCTCAGCAACCAACATAAATACCCATATAAGTATACAAATCAAATTTTACGTAAAATGTATTTAAATTAGGCAAGAAAAGAAGCAGTGGACGTGAATGTTTCTTTTTCTCCTTATTCATGCAGCAAAAATTGATTGTTTTACGATCTGGAGGAGGCAAGTCTCAGCAGTAGGCAAGGAGACTGCCACATGTTGCTAGTAACGATAAGAGCGTTGGCATTAGACGTGACTGTCATCTGTGTGAATAAACTATGGTGTTTAAATCTGAGGCGCCAGCGATGTGATTATAATTAATAAAAGACGCTGTTTGTTTTAGGTACGTGAAAATAACATCGTTACTTTTCCTGTCGTGTTTTGGAGAGGAAGATGTTCTGGTGTGCTTCTATGATAACGATAAAGACATGTTCACATTCGTACAGCTGAAATAATTTCTAGAAACAAGATATGTGAAAAGAGAAATACGATTCAAAACGATTGTTAGAAAATGTAAATACAGACCTATATGGTAAATTACAGCATGCTTTAATACATTGTAACTTATTGGGCATATTATTTTTTTCGTTGTCGAGACTGCAGCCTGCTACTTTTTTAAATAACTCACGGCTGTTAACGGAGAAACATTTCCGAGTTCGCTCTGATAGAGGAAGTAATAATTCCTTACGCCGGAGAGAGCTGCTTGCAGATGAGCGGCGATATTGACTTTTCTTCGTAGAGTAGCGTAGCTTGACGTCTATTCGCCAAATAAGTAAAAATCAAGATCTATGACACAAGACCTGTAAGCAAGTGTGACATATATTGTGGCAGTGGGAATTTATGAATGGTAATTCCTACCTCCCAGCGTGTAACATGGGAGATGCGACAGTCTATTCAAGAAATTAGGACACACATCATTTGTACTGTCTTCAGACTATAGTTACACAACAGCGCCATCACTGCAATTTTAAAGTTGCCAACAGTCTTCCTCGTGAAACGCAGATCCTAACTCCACTGCACATCACATCAGTAAGAGCGAAGTTGTCTTATTTTGTTTCGGACTAATGTTTTTCGCCTGGTAGCATGGCAATTGATTTCTCAAATATTTACTGCATACAGTATTTTACCTCACTGACGGTGTCCGATAAATGTGGCTTTGCTACTTTTACATTTTTTGTTGACCATCAGCAGACGATAAGTTTTGTTTTCCCCAAATCTCTAATAGATAACCAGGCAGTTTGCAATTTGATAATGGGAATACAAAGAGTTAATTTTTTATTCCCTAAGATAATAACATTTAGACAAGTTGAGTCCTGCCAGTGAATGTGTTACAGAGTGCGGGCAAGAGACTTTGAACGTGTTTGAACAGTGATCGGACGAGACTCATATGAATATTATTGTTGTCGGCGGAGAAATAAAGGAACAGGTTGGTGCAGAATAAATACGGATCATTTTTGCGGGGGAAAGGGACTACAGCACACATCTACGGTCTTAGGGAAGATACTCGTCAACGAACAACAATTGTGCATGTAGTGATCTTACAAGGTAATGGCCCAACCTGACACGTCGATACCTACACTGAAATTTTTCACACAGTTAGAATATACATCAAGGAATGCACTGCGAATAGTTTAGCCGCTAAGGCTCACTGCAAGTGTAATAAAAAGTAGTTAGTTACTCATTTTTGCTGCACTAACAACCGTTTGTCGAAGCAGTTTGTGTAAACCATCCTGCCTGTCTCTCGATTCGGCGAATAAACAGATTTAGCCATGACAGGAGGACATACTGCCTCGTTGAGCTGTGTTCAGAGTGCGTAAACGTGAATTTTAAGCTCTTAAACCATACAAAAAATGCCTCAATTCATTAATTTTTTTAGTGATATACATTTTATATGGATGGATAAAACGCTGCAGATGTAATTGTCACAAAAGTGGCTCGCAGAGGATAGAAAACCAAGGCAGTGTATAATGTTATGTTGCAGACGACTTCCATCAATTGCAACTTTAACTTGTTGACATTATATCTTACGTAATATTTCCTGTAGCCTAGTTCTTACGATAATGTTTAAATCATGTATATTTTGCTAACGGTGAAACAGTTCATTGTCTATTTCCTGTAGTCGTCACAAACGCGCATAGGATCTATAGGTTGACGAATCCATCATTTTGCTTGCACCAGGTCCACCCGATAAGGGAAAAATTAATGCAATCCGGCACTTCACAGTAATTTGTAATCTTATTTTTACAGAACTGGAATTGATTAAGGATTGATCATGCTGTAATTCTGAATATTGTACTACGTACCAGACATACTTTAACAAATTCGTGAAATGTGGTGGTCCAAACAAACAATGTAGAAATGACTGAAATTTAACAGCACTGTTCCGCTGACAACCGGAAATGACAAAGAGCTATTGGAAATTATATTGGCTGAAAGTTTCCTTTCTATTTTCGAATGGCGGATTCACACTATTAGTTCCGGGTGGAATACAAATTATAATAGTCTTTTCGCCGTCCTCCTAAGTACAGAGGTGTCATTGTGTTCAAGTGAAGAGTGCAACAAAAGCAGAGAATTTTTCTCTGCAGAAAGTAAGATGATGTTCGGAAGTAACATATAAATTATTGTCTTCGATGTTTTCTAGAGCTTCCTAAGTCAATTGCAAGGCTTTCGCAAGTAAACAGTCCTTTGGCCAATTTGTTGGTCCTAATTTGCATATATGGAGATATACAGAGATAAATTTTCGAAAATTTTCGAAAAAGTACTCCACTGACACTTATAACTGAAACTCCTCTATGCGAATGTGTTATGGCGTTCAGGGACTGGACACGTGACTGCCTATCTCCGTTCGAAGTGATGAAGTATTGTTTACTAGCTTTGTACACAGCTTTTCAAACATAACAAGAAGCGTCTTCTTTTTTTGACCAATGTAGTTCCCTATAGTATTACCTTTTAATGATATCTTCTCTACAAGTTTACTTGAGGGAAATTATGTGACTGCTTTTAATGTTTAATGTCCTGAATCTACTTAACCACGTAGAAGAAGCTTGGAAATCAGTAACGTTCATCTCATTTGCAATTCAGAGCGCGCAGTCCCGTACATCGCCGTTGGTATAGGACCGTTGACTCTCACGAGAACTCCTAATCCTTCCGAACAGTTTTTCTTTCAAACAATTGCGAGTTTCATTTTGAGACATAATTCATACTAAGTGTAAATCTTCCTTCCATTTAGGCAACGAATGTTCAGATATTAAGAAAAGAAAATGGCTTTGCTCACTGCTGAAGTTCAAGCCTTTTCTCCCTCTCTCCTTCCACTAAGCTAAAATTTTACGTCCCTTCCTTTGTCACTGACAACTATTACTGTAATTACTTTCTTTCGGCTTGTGAGGAACTCTAGTTTTGTTCTGGACTTTAATCAGCCCAACAATCATCGTTAAAACCACTATTCACAGAACTGTCCCAGGTTATTTCCTGTTTGTTCTCATGTTACAATTTCTAGCAAGAAATGAAAATATCATGAAAAGGGTAGACATAGCGGAGATGTTGAGCCGCAGATGGGCACATGTGTGTGTGTGTGTGTGTGTGTGTGTGTGTGTGTGTGTGTGTGTGTGTGCAATTTGAAAGAAAGCCTAGCTGAAAATTTACTTCGTAACAGTCCTTCTGTTGTGCCCACCTGTGAGTCAGCATCTCTGCTATGTGATGAGTAGCAATCTATAATTTTCATTATTTCATCCTGGATTTTCCATTGTTTAATTTCAAAAGGAGTGTGGACATCATTGGAACGGATGTCCAAGAAATTAATTAATAATTAACACTAATGTAGGTCTTCAGGAGACGCAGGTGATATTGATTACATACCACATTCTTCATATTTTATCTTTACACGGTTGAAAATGTTAATTGTATTCCACTTTACTGTTGAACTTTGGAACCTGCTCGAAGACAGGTGCTATTAGCGAGGATGTGCAAAGAAATTGCAAAGAAAATTGATTCACTTTTATCTCCAATATTAACATTAAGCGATACCGCAAAGGCAAATGCTAACTAATATGGATATTAAATGATTTGAAAATACGAGCGCATAGTAACTGTGAACAACTATGTCGGACAAAGTATCAACAGAAATTAAAATCCGGTTTATAAATTAGGATCGCCCTGTGCCATGTTACCATTTTACCGATCTGACATCAATTAAAGTTATGTGCGCGCCATGTTGTCCATGCCGTGTCTGCTGCAACTATAGCGGGGATGTACATCATTTCCTGCCACGTGGCGAACTAAGAATTTTGCAAATTCGTACGCTTTTATTAAAAATACGTGCAGTGGGGCTTAGTAGCTAAAATTTTGACACTGTGTTTCTTTCGGTGTGTTCTTCCTGTATAGAAGAGTTCAGAGCGGATTTCGACATGTTGAATGGGAAGGTTCCCTTGTTAGTGGAAGGATTTTATTTGTATGTTGATGTGAGATTAAACAGTAGGAGTATGGGTGTATCGATGTGGCTCTGGCAGTAACTGTAGTGATATCAGATCAGAAATATTTAGTTTTGTTATTTCTTTCCCGCTTCGAGAGGTGGTTAACTTACTGAAGGTATCAACATAAAATTGATACTTTGCAAGTAGTTTTGGAATGTTTAGAATAGCTTGGTAGAACTCAAAATATTAATAGATAAACCATGAATTATTATGTATTCGACAGAAAGTTTTCAGTTGCAACAAAATTGCTCCAGGCGA
Organism: Schistocerca nitens; assembly: GCF_023898315.1. Lineage (NCBI taxonomy): Eukaryota > Metazoa > Arthropoda > Insecta > Orthoptera > Acrididae > Schistocerca > Schistocerca nitens. The sequence goes on along the minus strand of NC_064622.1, from coordinate 378,179,620 downwards.
CCATAGATAGGAGATTCTTTTTCTCTGATTAGAAAGTAATACTAGATATTCGATGATGCAGAAAAGGGAACAGACAGAACACAGGTAGAAAGAGAGGCAGAATAATGATGAAAAGAACACAAAAAGTAGTAGATTAAGTAAAAAGGGAACTGACAGAACGCAGAAAAGAGGCGAGGCCGGAGGTTGTGGTAAGAACAAAAAATGAGTACATTATGTGAAACGAGATCTAGCTATGTAACTGCAAAAATGTGAATAGTTTAATTAAGCATTGTAAGCTCAGTTACGGGATAGGTAGATAAAAATTGCTAGTAAAGTTATGCATTTGAATGAGGCGGTATTGGATAGCACAGTGGAAAAATCAAAGATGATAGGAAATATTCAAAAATGACAAATCAGACTGGGGAACGTAAGGCTGATATTCTACGTGTCCAAGGATGGTTGGAAATATTACGTAATATAATGAGTAAAGGTACTTCAGTGGCGCAGAGCTGGCTAGTGAAAGTTTGTGGCAGTATGATTTATGCTTGGATACCGTGAATTTGACAAGTGGGAAAATTCGTGAGCAGAGTAGCAAACGTAGAAAAATAGTTTACGACAGTGATCTCACTTTACCTGCTCACATGTTTAGACGGCTATAAAACAGTTCTGAAAATTGTATGCGGTTTTTACAGGGAAATGAAGGAGAAGAAAATGTTATAAGTAGTGCTCCCACACACATCATTCGATTGCTAAATTAACTATGTCTTCACGTCTCAGAATTTATCCTCTACAACTACCCCGTCTTTTAGGCAATTTGTGTCATAAATTTCTTTTCTCCTCGGCTCGGTTCGTACCTCTTCAGACTTATTCGAAGCTTCAGTGTTCTGCAACGAACCATATCAGTACCTTTTGTTCTCTTGTTGTCCACACTGTTTGTTGCCCCCGTTTCACTTCCGTACGGTGTTACACAGCAGATAAACGTATTCCAAAAAGAATTCTTAAAACGTCAATGTATATTGGACTGGCGACACGTCCTGCCTTCTCATGAGTACTACTAAATATCTACAGCTGCATGACTTGTGTGGGTAGCGGTAATACAAAGGGCAGTCGAACAAAAGCAAGACAGATGGAAGAAAGTAATTAAACATTTTGTAAGGTAATCGCCACATCTGTTACTACACTGCAAGAGAAGATGGTCAGCCCCTTCATAGAAAAATGCCTGCGGTTTTCTGCTAACGAGGAACGACTGGGACTGTATGGAAGATGTGAATCTTCTGCAGAGTTCTCGCAGCACCTTTGACAGCCTATGGCCTACTCCACATCCTGCATACATTCCCGAAGTCACCCCACGTGATTTTTGGAGTTATGGGCCTACCTAATTCATCCTTCGCTTGAGAGCAATAAATGTAGTTTTCCTTATAAGAAACGCTTGCTGGTTCCCTTTGGTTTCAGTCTCATACCTGTTAGTAATGGATCAGATGTCAGTAGTAATCTGTTTATTATGTGTACACTGTATTCTGGTCATGAAAATTTCCTAGAAAACGTTTGTTGTACAAACGAAATAGCGTATTGTGGGCGTGGGCTATCTCTTCTGGTAAAGTGCCGAAGTGTAGGAAGACACGTTCAAAGACAGTTCGGCCATGCACCGAAATCTTGTGTACAGCGGGAGATACATGATGCCATGGATATAAATCAACCCCATTTAGAAACAATTTCCAATTTATTCATGTCACAATTTGAAAGATTATTTGAAACCTCTCCCAAACACAATATAGTTCGCTCACGTATATGGTCAAACAAGGCTTGAAGTTGAATCCCCTCACGTGTAGCAGTCACCTGACAGGGTTCAGTCACAGAGTAGCACTGCCCTTTAGCCTCTTGAAAGATAAGGTAACAAAGAAAGACCTTCTTATCACTTGTTCGGATTCTTTCTTATCGTTTCCTTGTCCGCAAGACTTGGATAAAGGTTGACAAATGGCTCTGAGTACTATGGGTCTTAACTTCTGTGGTCATCAGTGCCCTAGAACTTAGAACTACTTCAACCTAACTAACCCAAGGAAATCACACATATCCATGCCCAATGCAGGATTCGAACCCTGCGCCCTTAGCGGTCGTGCGGTTCCAGACTGTAGCGCCTAGAACCGCTCGGTAACACCGGCCGGCTAAACGTTGACAAGTTTGGATATACGAAAGTAGTTTTTCTGCTTGTAAGTCTCTACGATACCATCTAATGATTGTCTTTATCCACTCGTGTAGGAGATTCTTGGAGCATCATTTGACTGGCAAACTTTAATTCTGAGACTCTAATATGGTTTCTCAACACAGCTGCGACCTACGCCATTTACTGCATTCGCTTAACTTAGGTACGACTTTCATTGCCTATCACTTCCAGCATGGAATTTTAATGGTATTTCGCAGCCAATTATGGTTATTTTTTAAGAAGGTACTTTCAATTTGTTGTGAAATGAGCCATCGTTTCTTCAATTGTAATGTTATATAAGGTAGGCTATGTTTAAACCCTTTCTTTTCTTCATTAGGGAAGGTGGCATCTGATAATATACAATTTACCAATTTTAACGAATACTTTTTCAGAACAACTCTTCATAAGGTCATATAGGCCCTTACTTTCGAATGACCAAGATTGAAAACCAAAGTGCTTTCAAAATTCATTTCGGAGATGACATTCCGTACAGCTAATAATTCATTAGTGTAAGACAACCGTACGAAATGAACTACCTTATTGTGTGGATACTTTCTTAAATTTCCAGTACAGGAATGATTTTTCTATCACACTATATTAACAAATGTGCTGTGAAACACCATGAACTGTAACAAATAAAAGATTATTAATAAACGTAGTAAATAACATGATTAAAAATAATTATAAATAACAGTACATCCTTGGATCATCGGAGTCCATATTGCTTTTCACCACACTTCAAGTAAAAACACGCTTCAACACTTCACAAACGCAGAGTGGTTTCGAGACAGTAGAGCAGCTCCCGACGTACCGGAAGCGAGACGTGAATACAGACTAGCTCTACCGTGTATTAGTGCTCAATAGCAAATAACGCACTGCACCAGCAATGGCCCATTCATTAGACCATCGCAGGAAGTTCTGCATTCCGGGAATTACTCGCATTTGAAAACTCGACTCTTGGATAGCTTTTAGGGCAAAGTAGTTCTATGCGTGGAGGCGAGATTTGAAACAGTGGAGGAACAGCTGTGAGTGGCTTATAGTTATTTGACATGTTGTTCTTTTGATGCAGCCACATGTAGGTTACGTAAAACATTCATTCGATGTCCAAACCAAACTAATGTAAAAAATCTGGTTTGTATTATGTTTTTATACATGCATTCTCTTGAACAATAATAGAGTGTCTAGCAGGATAATAATGGACAGTCGGAATTTTTTGTGAGTGTACATTATTATTAATTTTAGTATTTTCTTCGTAAAAGGAAACAATGTTGTTCGTGCCTACGTGTAGGTTAGGAAGGTACTTGATACCGCAAATGTTGCGACCATCATGTCTGTTTACGCAGCTAGAACATATTTTAACTACGTAGAAATGTGGGAATTTCCCCTCAGTCTGACTAATGAAAGCTGAAACTCATGTTTTACGGACGTCAACACCACACAATTGAAATGTCAACTTTACGGTCAAAATGTGTAAGTTAATCGACTTGATATTCCGGAAACATAATTTGATAAAATTTCGTTATTGTCCAGCTGTCTTCCTTCATTCTAATCATTTTTCTATCTATGACTATCGCAGCAATACGTCGAATGCGATATCTCCTTTAAACGGTCCATCGTATTGATACCCAGACACTACCGATTCGCCAAGCAATTTCAGACTGTATTATGAGTGTCATTGTGTCGAGAAGTTCTGCGATAGAAAATGAACCACTATTTTTATCAGAAGTGGCAGCTTATTTTCGAATCCAAAGTAATACTTGCAAAACATTAATTTGTAACAAATGATCATAATTTATTAAAATTATTTTGGAAAGCTTTTCTTGCTAACTCACGTTACTTTACAGAATATATTACCCTTTTCACTGACGCTGAATAGCTTTCTACTGTGCCAGTATAATAGGTTTAACGTTTATTAGTACACATTCCCTATCTCTTCTTTAATCTTATAAGTTGTGAGCGGTGGCGGTGCTACTCTGTCATTCTGCGCAACGGATTAATCTGAGATGTACCTTTTACCCTGTGGCTCCTGCAAGATGTAATTTCCACCCCCACACTACTACAGAAGTCAGACAAACGCTCCTAACGTTCTAAAGAGAAATGCCTGAAAACTTTCAGCAATAAATATCTTCTGGAGTCGTCCGCTGTAAGGAAATGACACAAAAATTCACAAAATTTCTTACGTAACTAGTGGGATACTTGGGTACTGGAGTAGTACTAGTTAGTGTAAGAAAAACAGGAAACTAACTAAAATTATTATTTATTTTGAAAAAATTCTGAGAAATCACAATGGCACTTTTAGTTATGAACTGAACACGTTATTTCCGGTTCTTTTCAGAATGTGAAGTTACCTCTTAAGGATGGGATTCGCTAATGAAATTTCTATACAAAGTTTAAGATTATTATTGACTTGGCAGAATGGCTGAGAGCCACGCCTACTCATCTTGAATAATTATCCATTAGAATGTTGCTAGGTACGGTCGATGCTGTCGCCTGTGAAATGCAGTGAAGTGTACTGTTGTGGAGGAAATATGGGGCTCGGAAGAGCTGTAGCGCACAATACCGTAAGCTGCGCTGCCTGCTGTCTGCGCCGCTCGCTGCTGACAAATAAGAGAACTCTCGTTCTATACGGCTTCACCTTCGCCAATCAAACTGTCCCTACACCATGATGAAGTCAAGGACTCCTATTCGCGCTAGTCTAGATATTGGCGTGGTACACCGGTCAGATACCCAGTCCACCGCAATGCCACTCAAAAATCGCTCGCAGGCGTTTAACTGTAACTCTCTCCATTCACACTGCACAATAAGAGTGGCGGCCAACACAGTGAACAATACTTAATCGCAAGGACTCAATATAGAGTCGCACTCCGATTCGCTCACGACAGAGGTGCTAGCCGGCCGAAGTGGCCGTGCGGTTAAAGGCGCTGCAGTCTGGAACCGCAAGACCGCTACGGTCGCAGGTTCGAATCCTGCCTCGGGCATGGATGTTTGTGATGTCCTTAGGTTAGTTAGGTTTAACTAGTTCTAAGTTCTAGGGGACTAATGACCTCAGCAGTTGAGTCCCATAGTGCTCAGAGCCATTTTGACAGAGGTGCTCTCCCAGTGAAGAACTGTGGAGAGACTTGTTCCCCGCTCTTTGAGTACACGTACGAGCGCGCACGCCCTCGTTGCGTGTTCTCGCTCCAAGAGCGACAACGGAACGGTCCCTCTCCACGTCAGACGTGAAGGGGTATACTTTTCGGTCTCTTCCATTACTCCTTCAGCTCAAGGCGTCAGGAATATCGTCTGCTAATCAGCATTGCTCTTCTAAATCTGGAAATCTGTAACATCGGCGGAACTGTGCGCTATATTTGTAAGGAATGTGTAGGCTGGGCGCTGCCACACAATGTAGCGGAATTTGATTTTAGACCGAACACAGGGTCGTTCTTCATTGCACTCGGGCAAACGCTGTCTGCTGTATGGCCGACATCGATAGGGTGAGTCATCCTGTGAAGGGACCGGCCCCCCAGCATGCGGTTTGCGTCTCCCGAACTGAACGCCCCTGCGACCGTCGTGTCTTGAACGTCTGTGTATGCCAGCCTCGAGTATTTCAATCTCGGTGCGCATTTGCGATTTATTAGTTATTTGCATATCGTTTACATGAATTCATACAACATTGACTTTATCTTATCGAGTTTGTGTTAGAATGTAGCGTCTTGATGTGCGGAATATGATTGTGAGGGTGGAATATTAAGCAATGAAGGTCAGGAGACCACAAAGTCTTACAAAGTATTTACACAAATAGAGTCAATCCACAGTTCAAGAGCCACGTTGAGTTCCGCCGTCGATTCAGAAAGAATCCACCGTGTACAAGGAGATTTACGACTGACATACAAGATTCTTGGAAAGTTGTTGCATACCTAAAATGAAAAGCAATGGTCGGTAGTATATGCCTGATAAAAATATTAAGCTTGTCAGAGATGCGTTCACTCGGAGCCCTTGGAAGTGCACAAAATGGACAGGCCAGGAATTTCTTCTTCCCCAAACAACAATCTGGCGTATTCTGAAACGACACCTGCATAAGAAGGCTTACGAGTTACTGTTACTGCAGAAAGTTGTGTCTTGGGCACCGTAGCAGAGGGAACCAACCTTGCATTTCAGTTCTCCAAACAACTCATCTTTTTGGACGAAACGACGTTTGACAAGTTGCGTAAAGTAAATAGTCATAATGTAAGAATTTAGGAGTCACAAAATCCTGGCGTCGTCGACGAACATGAAAGAGACTCAATAAAAATGGATGTTTTTTGAGCCGTTCCTGTTCACGAAGTTTCTGGACCTCCCCTTTTCTGCGGAGAAATCTGTGACAGGAATATCATACCTGGACAGTCTGCAAAATTGGCTGTTTCCTAGACTTTATCCAAATTCCAACGACTTCATTTTGTACATGACGGAGGAGCGCCTCACTTTCACGCTGAGGTGCAGCGTTATCGTAACAACAACATTCCATAACGCTGAATTGGAAGGGGTGGACAATAAGGTCATCTTAATTGCTTACGCCCTCCTAGGTCACCAGACCTTATACCTAGCGATTTCTACATGTGGGCTACGTAAAGACAGATTCCTTATCCCACCTATGGCAGCTACTCTACAAGAGCTGAGAAATCGAATAGTTGAAACATTCAATTCAGTAAACAGGGACCTGTTGATTAGTATATGTAGTGAAACGGACTACCATTTCGATGTTTCTCGAGCAACGCACGATGATCATGTTCAGTGTATCGTACGTGTACATGCGAACACAGAAATTTGATCTTTCCTCTATCCAGTGACAAGCGTAATGTGTTTCTATCTTTCGTAGTTTCTCCGTAATAAACACCTATATTGTTTGTCACAGATGGCTAGGGTTCTTTGTTTGCACGGCGGATCGTACCATCTACGATTTGGAAGCAGTAATAGCAGTGTCTGGAGGAAAACGTGACCTGCTTAACACCTCGACCATTTTGGCCTGCTTCCTCCACAGTCACGTCTCGTTTCAGTCCACAGATTGAAGAAATCGGAAGGCTTCGGTAATGTAGAACATATGCTCCAATACGCTCTCTTCAACTTATGAGATAACACAGTACTGTAGCGAAGTAGCAGCAAGACCTCCATTGTTGTACCAGAACCAGATCTGTAGGCAGCAGCTCCTTGAACCAAGTGCAGTGTTGCCGTCTTAAGTATGTTAACGACAAGTCTCTGTCGGTGGTAGTCATTCGTTTGTAATGCTATTTGGACAAAATGACTATGTTGAAATGAAGCTGGAATTATAGCGCGCGTTTTCAGTTGTGGGCAGAAGGAAAAACTTTCTCTTTCGTAGAAGAAAATTAGAAACATGAAGTGTAGTAGAACACAGATTCCTTTTCAGAGATTACTGTAAGAGTGGGGTTGTCAGACTGAACTCGATGTAGAACCGAAACCCAACCAAATGGTCACCGACTTTTAATTGCAGGCAGCATTTGTTAAACAGATATTTGAGTATTAAAACGGTCAAAACATTTACTCACGTAGTACAATTAACTACTCCTACTGCTTCTTACTATTACTTATTACCTGTTGGTACTACCATTACCAATATCTGAACCTGTACCAAACCAAATAAAAATAAAGATATTAAATCTTACTGTTATAAACGTGGCCGGCCGGAGTGGCCGAGCGGTTCTAGGCGTTTCAGTCCGGAACCGCGCGACAGCTACGGTCGTAGGTTCGAATCCTGCCTTGGGCATGGATGTGTGTGATGTCCTTTGGTTGGTTAGGTTTAAGTAGTTCTAAGTTCTAGGGAACGGATGACCTCAGATGTAAAGTCCCATAGTGCTCAGAGCCATTTTTTATAAACGTGCACATAATTATTCATATTTCAATAAGCTTTTCGCTGCAGTCAGAAGAGACTTCTTAAGAAAAACTATGTATAAATCTTCACGTATCATTTTAAAATTGCTCTGGTCACAAATCTCGGCGTTCACAAATCCACCAGACGTTTCTGATTCTAGCATTCCGATCATAACGCACTCATTACACAAAACACTTGTACACTCTGCGCATTACTGACAAGAGTTGTGAGGACATGCTGCGTTATTTTCAGTGGAATTCATGGATCTGGTATTTCGAAAAGCTCACTCTACACTTCACAACAATTATTCTTTATATCAAGATTTGATAGTACCGATTTCGCAACAGAAAGCACAAGATGCAGTTCGTCTGCATCGAAACGAACTCTCCTTTTGTTTCCCACTTCGGTTTACAATTAGCTTGTTCAAAAGGCATATTAATCTCAAATCTATAAAACTTATCTTCCATACGTCCCTCAACGTGTTTCTTCACTTCTAACATAACCTCGTGAGCGTCGTTTTCCAAGTCTAATTGATTTAGAAATACATGTACAGTTCCTTTTAAAAATTCAGGGCAACGCGGGGTAGACGCATGGTCTGGGGAACCTCGCACGGCCCGCGCGGCTTCCCCTGTCGGAGGTTCGAGTCGAACTTCGGGGATGGGTGTGCGTTTTGTCCTTAGCGTAAGTTACTTTAAGTTAGATTAAGTAGAGCGTAAGCTTAGGGACCAATGACCTCACCAGTCTGGTCCTATAAGACCTTACCAAAAATTGAAAAAAGAATTACAGGGAACACTTTGATTGTATGACAGAATACTTGTTTATTTCGTCTTGTTATGAACTAACAAATTTCCAAATTAGAGGCTATGCTTTTTCTTTCCTCCGTGGTACATAATACAACTTCAAAACTAACCACATCTTAACTAGACGCTCCATAGCTGACTACAAAGACAACCATAGAACAACAACACTGGGTCGCAGTATTTCACAATAGTCATGCTGAGCAAAATCGTTAAGTGCTTTTGGTTCATCGGAATTTTTTGATGATGAAGAAAAGCCTGAATATATTTTAAGAGCTAGAGTTTCTAAATCATATGTTAGAACTTTACTCCCAATTTAGCCCAATTATCCAATACTAGATTAGTACTACGCAGACTGTAGTCTATACATTTTTTTCTGTTAAATCGAATTTTTAAGTTGCTCACAAATGGCAACATCATCTAAACTATGCTAAACACGGCCGTAGGAGCGTGGTCTTTTGTGAATGAACTACCGACGAGAAAGCGATTCTGGTAGCTGGAGTCCAAGGCTTTTGTTAATCGTATGTATTGCGTTCTTTGGTGATCTTTCCCTATAAACTCTCATCCCCTAACACATATTTCTTTATGTGTAACCGAGAATTGAAATACCAGTTTTCATAGATTTAACTCCAAAAAATTTTATTAATACAACGAAATATATTCTCAAAGTTTCATCTCCTATTTCACTCCCTTAGGGATGGAATTGCGAGAACAATGGAACACACATTTTCTTATTTCTGACAGAGAAGTCAAATACAAATTTTTATGGATTTAGCGTTTAAATGCTTTCATAATGAAATAATTTCTTAACACTTTCCATCAAACACCAGTTCTCATGGATATGGCTTTAAAAATGCATTAGTGCTTCTTCAATGGTGATTTATTACTAAAAAAGCTTTTAAGCACTATTTATCTCTTACTAGCTGAATTTCCAAAAATGCTATATCATGTTTGTATATCTTATATTTCTGACTGAGAAATCATACACCAATCTTAATAATTCCAGCTTCGAAATTGTCTTAAGAACGACATATTTTCAAAATACCTTCCATCCCCTGTTTCACCCACTTTGAAGTAGAATTTCGAACAGTTCCTTTTTAAACGATTCATACAGTATAAGGTCAACATCCTCTCGAAGTTTAAGGTTTCTATCTTTTAGCAGTTCTGGCTAGGCAGTGGCGAGTGAGTGAATCAGTCCGGCATTATTGGGCTTGAATTTCCAAAAACAGTGAAACTCCTATTTTTTTTTAATTTCTGACCGAGAAATCAGATACAGATTTTCAATGATTTAGTTTGAAAAATGCTTTCACAACTAAATATTATCATGAAATGTTGACCACCTATTTTACCCCCTTAAAGGCTGAATTTCCAAAAACAGTGAAATGCATATTTTTTATTTCTAACATATTACAGAGAAAGCATCAAAAATACTTGCCTCATGAAATATTTACATGAAAACTTTCATCCCCTGTGTCACCCACACACAAACTGAATTTAAAAAAGGAAAACAGTACAACATATACATTTTTTTCATTTCCAACCGAGAACCCTTATCCAAATTTTTGTAGATTTACCTTTACAAATGCTCACATAATGAAATATTTCCTCACATCTCCTTATCCACTATTTTATTCTCTTTGAGGACAGATTTCCAAATATACTGAAAGACGTATTTCTCTATTTTCGACCAAGAAGCAGAACATCAGTTTTTGTACGTGTAGCTTCAAACTGGCTTCAAAGCGATTTTTTAAAATTTTCACCCTCTGTTCTACCCCTTGCCACTGGATTTTCGAAACAATCGTTCATAAATGACGCCAATACTATATGATCAACTTTCTCTATAAATTTCAGTTTTGTATCCTTAGCAGTTTGGGCTCGGCGATGTCGAGTCAGTCAGTCAGTGAGGACTTCGCCTTATATGTATCCTGCAGTTCATTTACATGTTCACATAAATCAAGAACTTCGATACATTTACTCTTATCTTAGGAGAAGTACGGTGCAACTGTCCGATAACTGACGGCCACGGTGGCCGAGCGGTTCTAGACGCTTCAGTCCAGAACCGCGCTGCTGCTACGGCTGTTAGGTTTAAGTAGTTTTAAGTTCTAGGGGAGGTGATGACCTGAGATGTTAAGTACCATATTGCTCAGAGCCATTTGAACCATTTTATGATCCGATAATGAGTGAAGCATCTGAACCTAACCTAATGAAAACGAAACACTGCTGTAAGCCGCTTAGTAGCTTCTCTTTAGTCTAAGTCGGAAGTATCTGAGTTTAGATGCCACAAGGGAGTGGCTCAAAATATGTGGACATAACTACTACCACAATGTTGAGAATTGTAACAATGGCGGAGAGTCACATCAAGAAAAGTCAAAGTTGTAGTGAGTTTATGGTTTCCTTCAGAAAATTGTTTTGGGAAGAATTTAAGAAGAGACCGATTTTTCTTTTTTGTCGTAGTATTTACTTTGTGTCTTGTGATCGTAAATGATTATTCACGGCCTTCACGCCTTAAATGAGGTAGTACATATTCTGCACATATACATACACCTATAGTTATCACTATGAACGTTTTGTAAGCACTTTTTATAATTTTCATCCTGCAGGCATGGTTCACGAAACAAATTTAGTTATCACCTCTTCAGTTCAGTATTATTGCCACTATCCTGAATTACGGAAGTTAGTCTACACACGCACGAACTGCGAGTTCCAACAATTGCCGGTACATTGTAGCTGACAATGAACAAACGAATATAAAAAAAACATTTGTTGACAGTCGACACATTGCCACAACTTATCAGTGCTTCTTTGATGATGTACTTGCCGAGTATTACAGTTACAACATTTAAAAGTGGTGACAGTAATAATAAAGGCGTAGAGTTTGGTTACAGTAAGAAATCATCATTCGAACAAAATTATTCATAATGTCTGAAGAGTAAAGTCACATGGAATCCATAGATTTAAGTCATTGGCACGTATACTCTGAGGGTTCTTTCCAAAGACGATTAATCCAGGTGGCGCAAGGTGGTCTGGCAACACCATTTAAGACTATTTATCTTTCTTACCGGGTAAGTTGTGGCCCACCTATTTGCCTGCATGCTAGTCGGAGGCCTATCTCGCTTTCCCTCTCTACTACATTGATTTCGGGTTTAACAGTACTCGAAGATCGTTGGTTGGACGAAGAAATGCCAACGCTACAACTGCTTATAAAGACATTTAGGAAGTTCAGTAATCTGCAGATCAAAAAAGCTAGGCTCAAAGCTCGGCGAACGGAACGTAAATATAAAACCATCCGAATGGCAGAGTGCAAGTTGCGGAGGGTCAGAGTCAGCCTTTTCCGTTTGAGGTAAACGCTTCCTGTTGGGGCGCCGGTGTCCCGTGGAGTGCAGAAACTGCCGATTTACGGCGCCGTAAAAGCCGGCCTGGCTGGACTGGAACAGACTGGAGTGGCTCCAGCGGCACTCACCCGCGAATCACGGCCCGCCAAAAGCTGCCCTGGGCCCGCCCTCCAGCACAGCACCACTCTCGTGATTGCAGCAGCCCGACGCACTAGACCCAGCTGACGTCACGCGTTTTACATCCAAGTACAGCCGGTCCGGAACTCTCCGCAGACGGATGAGTAACTAGAAACCCTTTGGGTGATCCTGGGACTCGGTTCGAAGCAAAAGCGTGAACTGCCAAAACTGCCTCCCTGCCCCACAAGAAAAAAGACTTTCCTTATATTTTTTCTACACAGCTACAGGAATTTTTATAATTTGTAGGATAGGCTCAATAAAATGAAGCGTTGCTGGAAAATATTAGTTAAACGAGCTGACAGATGAAAAATATTGAACAAAACGAATTAAATATGTCACTGTTGTAAATTAATTACTAAATTTATGAACTTTCTAGAAGAATTGAACGTAAAACCAAATCTATGTCTTATCGCTTGTGGCAGCTACTCTACATTGATTTTATCATTATGTATCATATCGAAAAGTTTTATTCGCTGTATTAAATGATTAACAGTGTAAGAAGCATTAACAGGAAATAAAAGAAAGGGAATATAATTAACCTTTGAAAGCACATTTTTCAGAAGAATTTTGATTTTAAAGTAATTTTTAGTATAGATTTTCTAGTTTTCAGAACATAAAACTTACTAATAATGACAATGAAGTGAAATTTATCACCAGCGTGGCATTGTGTCGACAAGATAGGTGAATTTGCCACACTGTTAGTTAGCTCTTTCTACTGGAAGTTGAAAGCAATTATTTCGTTAAATTATTCGCTGTATCGATGTATCGTTTATGTTTGGCATCAAAATTTGCAGCTTATTTTTCAAAACAAGATACAGATCTCTCATTTAACGCCTTCCCGTCCGGAAGTTAAAATGAGATGAAGTGGTGTGTTACATTTGAGATCTGTTTCGCATTTCAGTTACCATTCTATGAAATATATTGAAGCAGTGTGGCTTAAAGCGTTTCATTCCAGTCCTCAGTTGGCAGAAATCGGCAAAACAAGAAACCTTCGGTTCAACAGCATGTTATTTGCTTCAAAATATGATGGCAATTGTTTGAGAACCTGAAGTACTGTAGTGAAGTAGCAGCAAAAACTCCATCGATGATCATTAGCTAGCTTGTAGGCATTAGGTAAATGAACCAAGCGCAGTGTTGACACACAACCCAAGAGACACATGTACCATAATAGTCATTTGTTTATGTGGTACATGGACGAAATGATTCTGTGCCTACAGCGATCATCTTTAGACCCGTGCTGACAGAAAGGTTCTTTTGACAGCCAGAAGACAGTAACACAATGGGGCAGTACTCACATGCCAGTCCCTGTTACTTCTTAAATGGTTTTCGTTTGCTTTCCTTGACAGTTTTTGCGCTCCTTAGTGCAAGCGCTCCTTGAGGGTGCCTATATATTTACACACACACACACACACACACACACACACACTGTATCCACCTCTTCCCTCCTCTGGCTTTCCACCTAGTTCTCTTATCTCTATTTATCACCTCCTCCCTATTCTCTCTGGCTATTTATCTCCTTCTCCACATCCCTTTCTCCATTTCCTCCACCCCTTCTCTCTCTGATGGCATCTTCCTGCCCCCTTCCTCTGACTGTACCTTCCTCCCCATCCTCTTTCCAGTTCTGTCTCACCCTCTTCGTTTTCCACCTGTCCACTATCCCTCTGCACCTTCTCGCCCTCCACAGTTGTCTAATTCATCTCCTCTCCTCCTTTCCACCTGTCCATTTTCTCCGCCGCCTCGCTCTGTCCATCCCCTCCAGAGCCATGCTCAGCAGCACATGTAAGCCCCACAATACAGTTCTATAAAACAGGCCAACATTCCTGCCATGTGAGTCAGAATACGTTAGTAGCCTGAAAATAATTTACTTGTCCCTGATGTACAGACTGCCCTGCAAAGCAGGCTGATACTACTTCACCACAACAAACCTGTCATACAGAGCAGCCTACATGTCAGGAAAAGAAAACCGTTTCTTGGTGCTGCCCTGTAAAGCAGATAGATTGGCAGGTCGATATTGCTGAAATTTAACACACCTGTCACACAGTGCAGCCTGTATGCAATATTTGGTAGAAATCGATCCAAGAATTTGGGAGGAGATCCAAGACGTTGCACATACACTCTGATATATATTATTTATCGATCGATGGATCATTTGAAAATAAATATCTAACTATTTAGTGCTAACCTGTGAATGGATGTATTGGTAAACATATTCATCGGTCGACCAATCAGACGGCAGTCAATATCTAATTATTCAGTGCTAGCTGGTGGGTCGATGTATTGGTAAAGAATAATCGTCATGCGACGTACTTGTTCTTTTTTCTGTGCAAGTACAGTCTACCTCTATCTGAAAACACCGAGTTTTTAGTTAACGTGACATGGGTGTAGAGTTACAGTTTGAGTCTCCGAGCGAGCAGAGACTGTTAGTTCGGAGACGGCGTCATTAAATCAGACGATGTGTTTAGAGCAAGTACACAGACCTCATTCCTGATCTCTGTTTTAAGTACTTTAACACTGTTTCGAGCGAAAATGTAGCCTGTCTACATTTTACTGTGTAAAGTATACTACCAACGCTAATGATGTGAATAGTAAATAATACCGCTTCTTGCTCATTTACACGTTCCTAAGAGAACGCAAGGAAGTGCACGCCAAAGCGAACAGTAAAAGTCCTGTGTGGACAGCTGCGCCTTGAATAATGTTGTCAGACGTCCCGTATTACTCGGGACGACGCGTATTTCTGGCATAATTTTAAATGTCCCGTTGGGACAGACTCTGTTTCATAGTTCAACTTTGTTCGATTACTACTGCGAAATCCTTCACGCTACAGCTGTGAAGTACCTATTATCCATGCACGTACAGCATGAAGATCATCCTAGCTCGGCTATCAGTGTACGACAGTGCCTCGTGGGGATTATATTCACTGCGCATCTCTGTTGGCCTTTGTCTGTTTGTTTTACATTATTCTACTTGTTTATTGTCTATCTCACTTTCTTCCTACAGTTTTGTCCTTAATATTTTCGTTTGTTTGTAACTCGTTTAAATGTTATGTCAACGCGTGTTTACAACACAGAAAGATGTTTTAATTCCGTTCTTGACTGTCATTCTAATTTAAAACTTGCAATCATTGTTTTGTGGGAACTGCTGAGAGTTGAACGTGGTACGCTTATGAATTATTTCCAAAACTGTAGAAAAAATGAGTGATTTGAATGACATAGACACAGCTAATTCTCTAGAAGTGGTGGAATAACTCCCAAGAAAGCCAAAAGGCTTCTATGTATAATCCGAACTGGGAAAATAGTTATTCTAGTTAAGAAATGTAAGGCTCGTACAAAGTGTACTGTCGCATGTGCAATAAAGATTTCTCGTGTGCTCATAGAGGTGTTGCTGATGTAAAACAACAAGCATCTGCTACATCTCACACGACTATTCCGTGCAGTAGAGCATTAAGGACCTTATCCAAATATTTTTCGAAGCCTGAACCATCTGCCTCGGACATGAACAAGATTACTGTTGTAGAACTCGCCCTTGTTTATTATATGCTAAAGCGTTCCCTCAGTTACGACAGTATCGATTGTTCACACAAATTATTAGGTCCACTAACTATGTGCAGTGATAAAAAAGTCTTAGATGCGAAGAATAAAAGCGGAAGCTACTGCATGCTAGGTACCGGATAAGAAATCTTTTAAAAATATTTTAAAGACCAAGAAAAATCTTCACTTTTTTGTAGAGACAAACGCTAGCAATAAAAATGTAGAAAAATGCTTCCAATTTGCTTGCAATTCTTTGATTATGGTGAAACGTCTCTGTTTAATCGTTTCATAAGACGCTTGTCTCACTGGATTCTGTGCATCCTATTCTGCGGTTTAATTTATTAACTCTCCCAGAAAGACTGAGCAATCAAGCTAAGGCTTATTAAAATGATATTATGTTTGATATTTTTGTATTCATAGGAAATCATGACTTGTATTTATGACGTTTTTTCTTTCAGCCTACCCTGTGTGTGAGTGAATGTGACTGAATGACTGTTTTTACGTGTGGTTTCGGGTTTCTGTTGTGAGGGACACTGAGTTGGTTGTCGTGTGCTAGTAGTAGGTGATGTTTGCTTCTCGTCTGCAGGGTACCACACGATGACCAACTTAGGATCCCAGTACATCAACACAGAGGTTTAACCCCCCCCCCCCCTTTTATTCCCGTGTTCGATTCACGGCGGGGTCAGGGATTTTCTCTGCCTCGTGATGACTGGTGATGACTGGGTGTAGTGTGATGTCCTTAGGTTAGTTAGGTTTAAGTAGTTCTAAGTTCTAGGGGAGTGATGACCGTAGATGTTAAGTCCCACAGTGCTCCGAGCCATTTGAACCATTTTTTACCCCTTTTAGTCTGAGGTTGGTTTGTCTGTCAGGTTGGTGGCGAAAGCCTACCCCTCTGATAGTTTCCGTTGCACCGGTAGTTAGGCGAATCTCCGTGGAGAAAGGACACATTGGAGACGAAAAAATTGTCCTTAAATGAACAAATTCATATTAAAACTTGCATACACTATTTGATCAAAAGTGTTTGGACACCTGGCTGAAAATGACTTACAAGTTCGTGGCGCCCTCCATCGGTAATGCTGGAAATCAGTATGGTGTTGGCCCACCATTAGTCTTGATGACAGCATCCACTCTCGCAGGCATACGTTCAGTCAGGCGCTGAAAAGTTTCTTGGGAAATGGCAGCTGATTCTTCACGGAATTACGCACTGAGGAGAGGTATCGATAGTTGGTGAGGCGTGGCACGAATCCAGCGTTCCAAAACATCCCAAAGATGTTCTATAGGATTCAGGTCAGGACTCTGTGCAGGCTAGTCCAATACTGAAATTTTATGGTCGCTTATTGCCGTGGACTATGAACAGGTGCTCAATCGTGTTGATATATGCAATCGCCAATAACAGTGGAAAGCAAAAAGGTGCTTAAAATATCAGTGTAGGCCTGTGCTGTGATAGTGCTACGCAAAACAACTAGGGGTGAAAGCCCCCTCCATGAAAAATAGACCACACTATAACATCACCGCCACCGAATTTTACACACTACACACACCGGCAGATGACGTTCACCAGGCATTTGTCATATCCATATCAACACCCTGCGGTCGGACGAGGTCGGCCTGTATGTTTTTGTGCTGTACGTGTCCCTTTACGTTTACACTTCACTATCACATAGGAAACAGTGGACCCAGGGATGTTTAGGAGCATGGAAATCTCGCGTACAGATGTATGACACAAGTGACACCCAGTCAGCTGACCACGTTCGAAGTCCGTGAGTTCCGCGGAGCTTCCCATTCTGCTGTCTTAAAATGTCTAGTTACTACTGAGTTCGCTGACATGAAGTACCTGGCAGTAGGTGGCAGCACTATGCACGTAATAAGAAAAACGTATTTTTTGGGGGGTATCCAAATACTTTTGATCACATAGTGTGTTTTTCATTAAAATATAGTAAAGACCAATAAAGCACAAAAGGCTAATATTGTTTTTCATTTGTCCCGGCTAAAAATACGAACTCCCATTTTTAGTCCAACTGGACATTCGTCAATTACAGAGTAAAAAAAAAGAAGAAAATATGTGGCAACACGAGCCACGAAGAGCACGTCCGTGCTGCCTGACCACAATTACTATCATGGAGTGGAGGGCCCAAAATGAATCGGCAATTTCTGCTGTTCCTACAGCTGCCGCTTTATATGTTGATTCTGCAAACACCACTATAGGAAAACGGTCATTGTGGGCGAGAAAAATTGATTAAAAAACGGGACGAGTGTGCGGGGCTTGAAGTTTCTTCAAAAAGACATTTTGAAGGCATATAAAGTGAACGTAATAAAAATATCGTATTCCGTAACGTGTAAATAGGTAGCTACACTCCTGGAGATGGAAAAAAGAACACATTGACACCGGTGTGTCAGACCCACCATACTTGCTCCTGACACTGCGAGAGGGCTGTACAAGCAATGATCACACGCACGGCACAGCGGACACACCAGGAACCGCGGTGTTGGCCGTCGAATGGCGCTGGCTGCGCAGCATTTGTGCACCGCCGCCGTCAGTGTCAGCCAGTTTGCCGTGGCATACGGAGCTCCATCGCAGTCTGTAACACTGGTAGCATGCCGCGACAGCGTGGACGTGAACCGTATGTGCAGTTGACGGACTTTGAACGAGGGCGTATAGTGGGCATGCGGGGGCCGGGTGGACGTACTGCCGATTTGCTCAACACGTGGGGCGTGAGGTCTCCACAGTACATCGATGTTGTCGCCAGTGGTCGGCGGAAGGTGCACGTGCCCGTCGACCTGGGACCGGACCGCAGCGACGCACGGATGCACGCCAAGACCGTAGGATCCTACGCAGTGCCGTAGGGGACCGCACCGCCACTTCCCAGCAAATTAGGGACACTGTTGCTCCTGGGGTATCGGCGAGGACCATTCGCAACCGTCTCCATGAAGCTGAGCTACGGTCCCGCACACCGTTAGGCCGTCTTCCGCTCACGCCCCAACGTCGTGCAGCCCGCCTCCAGTGGTGTCGCGACAGGCGTGAATGGAGGGACGAATGGAGACGTGTCGTCTTCAGCGATGAGAGTCGCTTCTGCCTTCGTGCCAATGATGGTCGTATGCGTGTTTGGCGCCGTGCAGGTGAGCGCCACAATCAGGACTGCATACGACCGAGGCACACAGGGCCAACACCCGGCATCATGGTGTGGGGAGCGATCTCCTACACTGGCCGTACACCACTGGTGATCGTCGAGGGGACACTGAATAGTGCACGGTACATCCAAACCGTCATCGAACCCATCGTTCTACCATTCCTAGACCGGCAAGGGAACTTGCTGTTCCAACAGGACAATGCACGTCCGCATGTATCCCGTGCCACCCAACGTGCTCTAGAAGGTGTAAGTCAACTACCCTGGCCAGCAAGATCTCCGGATCTGTCCCCCATTGAGCATGTTTGGGACTGGATGAAGCGTCGTCTCACGCGGTCTGCACGTCCGGCACGAACACTGGTCCAACTGAGGCGCCAGGTGGAAATGGCATGGCATGCCGTTCCACAGGACTACATCCAGCATCTCTACGATCGTCTCCATGGGAGAATAGCAGCCTGCATTGCTGCGAAAGGTGGATATACACTGTACTAGTGCCGACATTGTGCATGCTCTGTTGCCTGTGTCTATGTGCCTGTGGTTCTGTCAGTGTGATCATGTGATGTATCTGACCCCAGGAATGTGTCAATAAAGTTTCCCCTTCCTGGGACAATGAATTCACGGTGTTCTTATTTCAATTTCCAGGAATGTATTTTCCACTGTTAATAATTGATTGTGCTTATACATGAATTCCGTCGAAGCTGTATACTAGACACGATGCTTCTACGTGTCAACTGCCTTCTACAAAAATAGGTTTGTCCAGAAAACGACACTATAGGCTCCTAAACATCCGCACTGTCAGCGCTGCTTCTCTTTGACGCCTCTGTAACATGTCTTTCTCGGCGCTAATGTCAATACCGACTTATTCTTTCTTTTTAATTTTCTCCTAAGTTATTGTGTTTCCTACATTTTTTTAAGAAACAGTTTCTGTCACTAAATGCTGTTTCCCGTTCGCTCCTGTTGTGACAATAATTAGTTCTGATGTTAAAAAGAGATTGCATATCACAAAACTGTTCAGCTGACACACTATAGTATTCTTTTTTTTCCGTGTGACCATGCTCTGCCGTCTTTCTCCTTTATGGCACATTGCACGAAGCGGGAGTTGTGAAGTCCACAGCTGCAGACAGCCTGGCCTGCGTGAGTGCTCACATCCGAGGAAACTTTCCGGCGTCTATTGGCAGCAGTCGTGTAGATGGGTTGCGCTCTCAAACATAGATGTAGACGTGGCCTTAGTTCTGTGCCACAAACTCACTCTGCCAATGTCTGGGGATTGTTGTGTGCTAAAAGCAAAGTGTAAAGAGATACGCATCACTGGTTCTCTGGAACAATTAGCGGTAGGGACCTTCCTTTCCCGGCTTGAGGCATTGCCTTGCTGTTTCGTCGAACGTTGTCCTAGCGCACGCCTTTAGGAGAGGTAAAGGAGTGGTTCCAGTTTCGAGAAGAACTGCAGGTGTGCAAGACAGTCACACAAAAAGTAATGTAAAGTATGCAGAGTTGTAGGGATTGTTAAAAACGTGTGACTTTGGAAGTTTTCCGTTGAATGGTGGGCTAAAACGTGATAAGTCAGTTTCTTCAAGGAGAATAATCAGGGGGAAAATCAGTATCGTCATTCTTAGCTCGTAACATCCATTGGCAATGAGTCAATCATCTTGTACGTTGCCTCCATATAATTGTACACCATCTTATTATCCTCTCTTATTAGGGCATTACATCTAATCCTTTGTCCTCCTGAGAAGAAGCGTTTCACTGTTTTGTATGCTAATTCAAGGTTCCCTTTCTTCAGAAGGTCTTCAACTTCTTTGCATCTGTCTTCAAGGAATCTTTCTTTTACTTGCTTCAACTTCCTGTTGATTTTGTTCCTAAGCACTCGGTATGCCGTTTTCCCGTTGTGGGGAACAACAACAACAAGCAAAAATTAAACAGGGTGTGAGACAGG
Organism: Schistocerca nitens; assembly: GCF_023898315.1. NCBI lineage: Eukaryota > Metazoa > Arthropoda > Insecta > Orthoptera > Acrididae > Schistocerca > Schistocerca nitens. The sequence goes on along the minus strand of NC_064622.1, from coordinate 378,158,708 downwards.
GATGTGCACTCTCCCCTGTCCTCTTTAATATGTACATACAGAAAGCAATGGACGAGGTCAGAGAAAAGTTAGTACAAGCTAATGGAATCAGGATCCAGGGAAAAATAATTGATATGCTGCGTTTTGCGGATGACATTGCTGTCCTAGCGGAAAATGAGGAAGAATTACAAGTAGTGTTGGAGGAAATGGAAAACACTCTTGCTACACGGTACAACATGAAAATTAATAAGTCAAAAACAAAAATCTTAGTTTCAAGCAAACAAAATAATCAAGCAATTACGAATATAAGGCTGAATGGAGAGAAGCTGAAAGAAATACAAGACTTTGTCAACTTGGGAAGCAGAATAACATCAGATGGTCGTAGTAGGAAAGATGTAATAAGTAGTATAAATCAGGCAAAGACTGCATTCTATAAAAGGAAAGGACTCCTCACATCAAATATGATAAGTCTGTCGTTAAGGAAGCGGTTAATAAAGACCTTTGTTGGGAGTGTGCTTCTCTACGGAAGCGAAACCTGGACACTTGGAGAGGACGAAAGAAGAAGGATTGAAGGATTCGAAATGTGGTGTCTGCGAAGGATGTTAAAAATTCCATGGACGGCCAGGATGACAAATGAAGAAGTCCTGCAGAGAGCGGAGGAAGTTCCAGTTCTTTGGAAGACGGTCAAGAAGAGGAGAGATATATGGATGGGACACATTCTGAGACATGAAAGTCTTCTCCACACTATAACGGAAGGCCTTGTGGAGGGCAAAAGGGCAAGAGGCAGACCTAGAAGAAAGTACATAAGCCAGATAATGCAAGGACCTAGGATGCGGAAGTTTCACGGAATTGAAGAGGCTGGCCGACAATCGCACTGAATGGAGAGCTGCTGCAAATCAATCTTAGGATTGGCAACTTAAGAAGAAGAACATCCATTGGCGGTTATATTATTACTTGAAAAATTACTATTACGACTTATTCTTAGAACTTTTATAAGTTGTGTTACTTACAAATTCAGTAAATGTAGCAAATTCTTCACGAATACTTAAGTCATCAGCTCTTTAACTAAAGCGCTAATTTAGAGAGCGAACAATTCGGACTTTCATACAAAGAGCTGATGACTTAAGTATTCGTGAAGAAAAGAGACGTTGTCGTCCAGAAAACAGGCTAGGTTTCACGCGAGAAGTGCTCGATCTCACCCATGTTAGATCATACAAAAACGTTTCAATTGAAAATCTGTAAAATTAAAGTGGGTAATTGCAACGGGAAACATCTAGAATGTCATATTTATGTCTTAATCGCCCTCTTAACACTCCAACACGATTACTATCGGCATTGTTTACAATTTGTTTTGTAATCACCGCCGTACGCAGTACTTAGACAATCCATAGATCACTTTCACGGTATCCTTCGTATTTCACTTAAAGATACAAGCTACCGACAGTTTTACGCTGCTTCTTACTTACCACCTCCTTTTGAATCTTTTCAAGTGTAATTTTTAAGAATTAGAACACGACAGCCGTCTGCAGAAATTTATTCTGAGGTGGGAGAGGAAATTTCAAAGATTTCCAGATTTAGTATCAGTGAGTTAGTAAAAAGAAATTCGCGTGGCATGAATGCCTGGGAGTCTTGGGAGACTCCAAAGAGCAGGTTGACGTGCATACCTAGAAAGCTGTTTTCTATCCTTCGTACCCGAAGGTACCTTCCCTTTGTGAAATATGAGAGCTGTGTATGCAAGCGTGACTGTAATGAATGTGTATATAGTGTAGTATCGTGTTCGTGTCGGAGATGATGAGAGAACGGGAGGGTGATACCCGGCTGCCGGTACGTAACCCAATACTTTCGAATAGCATGAATAAGGCAGCCCTGCTTCACGTCCCCAACCAACGAACAGATCTCCATCAACAGTATCACATGCCTTTACTTCATGAGACTCTGCTGAGGGTCTTAGATATTGGATCGAGGACACTGGTGCAAAGGCTGGTAGTCTGGGAATGTACACCACTACCACTCCTGTTCCCTCTGTCGTAACGGCAAAAAGAAAATTGTGAACAGCACGCGGCGTACCCGTATCGTCACCTATTCAAGTTCTTGCAGTATCCGATGATACTTTATGTGGGTGATCTGCCGGGAACCGGTTTACATTCCTCAGAACGAACGTTGAAATTTGAATTGGTCAGTTACAATTGTCTCTCTGTGACCAGTCGCGTAAAGCAGCGAAATGCCACGTAATGGGGAAACGAAATTTTCACCGGAATCACAGACAGTTACTTATGGAAGTATATGAGAATTCCAGCTGCAAGGCAAGGGTAAACGCTACCTCTCACCCTCGGCCCCCTTCCCCCCATCCTTGTAAATGATGGTTTTCAAGGCAGTAGATATGCTAACTACACTGTATAATCAAAAGTATCCGGAAACAACAAAAAACATACGTTTTTCATATTAGGTGCATTGTGCTGCCACCTACTGCCATGTACTCCATGTCAGCGACCTCAGTAGTCATTAGACATCGTGAGAGAGCAGAATGAGGCGTTCCGCGGGCACACGGAGTTCGAACGTGGTCAGGTAATTGAGTGACAATCGTGTCATACGTCTGTACTTGAGATTTCCAAACTCCTAAACATCCCTAGGTCCACTGTTTCGGATGTGATAGCGAAGTGGGAACGTGAAGGCACACGCACAGCACAAAATTGTACAGATCGACCTCGTCTGTTGACTGACAGTTGAAGAGGGTCGTAATGTGTAATCTATCGAGACCATCACACAGGAATTGCAAACTGCATCACGATCCACTGCAGCTACTTTTATTTATATTTATTTAGCGTATGGCATTTAACTACATTTCAATATTGGATCACGTTATTCTACATTACATAACACTAAATATATTCACAGACAAACTTCTAGTCCTTGTATATATTCAATGGATTTTTGGGATGCCATGAGGAATACTTCAAAGTCCCCACTGAACGCTCTGGCACTGCATTCTTGTCTGATGAGCTGGATGGTCTGCTTAGGCGCGCCGTAGTCACATACTGTCGAAGGCCGCAGTCCCCATTTGAAGAGTGATCAGCACATCTTCGATGCCCAGTTCTTAGTCGGTTCAGAGTTGACCAGATCTTGCGGTGCTGATCAAACCCAGGAACTGCGTCAGTAATAGAAGGCATTAGGCGGCAAGTTGTTAGGAACTTTCAGAGCCATTCTCTTCTCCAAGAGTAGCTGTCAGCCCCAGTGAGGTTGTCGAGAGCAAGAGGAGGATGTCTTGAACGAAGCGTCTTTATACTCGGATCACGTATATTGATGTGTACCGGCAGTGCAGGGTTTGCTTCGATCTTGATGTATTCCCTGATCAAGGCTGCTTCTCATCGTATTTTTATGGGTGATATATGACTCAGGACAGGCAGCCATATGTTAGCTGTAGACCTAACGGTTCCTGAAATAATACGTATGGTGTTGTTAATTTCGACATCGATTTTGTTCACATGACTACTGTTTGGCCATACTGGTGCACAGTACTCCGCCGCAGAGTATACCAGGCTAAGCTCAGACGTCCTCAGAGTTGTTGTCGTTGATCCCGAGGTGGATCTACAGAGTTTGAGGATGCGGTTGTTTCTTGTTCTCACCTTGGCAGACGGGAGGTGAGAAAATTTGGATTACATGGTCGAGCGGCTGCTTATAAGCCACACATCACGGCAGCGAATGCCAAAGGACGCCTCGCTTGGTGGAAGTAGCGTAAACATTGGACGATTGGACAGTGAAAAAACGTTGTGTGGAGTGACGAATCCCGGTACACAATGTGGCGATCCGATGGCAGGGCGGGAGTATGGCGAATTTTCGGTGATCGTCATCTGCCAGCGTGTGTAGTGCCAATAGTAAAATTCGGGGGCGATGGTGTTATGTTGTGGTCGTGTTTTTCATGGAGGGGGGGGGGGGGGGGAAGTTCCAGTCCTTGCTGTTTTGTGTGGCACTATCACAGCATACTCCTGTTGATGTTTTGGGCACCTTCTTGCTTCCCACTGTTGAAGAGCAATTCTGGTATGGCGATTATATCTTTTGTCTTTCAACGCGATCGAGTACCTGCTCGTAATGCATGGCATGTAGCGGAGTGGTTACACGACAATAACATCCCAGTAAGGGACTGGTCTGCACAGAGTCCTGACTTAAATCCTATTGAACACCTTTGGAATGTTTTGGAACGTCGACTTCGAGCCATGCCTCACCGACCGACATCGATACCTCTCCTCAGTGCAGCACTCTATGAAGAATGGGCTGCCATTCCCGAAGAAACCTCCCAGCACCTGCATGAACGCCGGCCGTTGTGGCCGAGTGGTTCTAGGCGCTTCAGTCTGGAACCGCGTGACCGCTACGGTCGCAGGTTCGAATCCCGCCTCGGGCATTGATATGTGTGAAGTCCTTAAGTTAGTTAGGTGTACGTAGTTCTAAGTCGAGGGGACTGATGACCTCACATATTAAGTCCCACAGTGCTTGGAGCCATTTTTGGAATCTGACTAAACGGACTCCTGCGACAGTGGAAGCTGTCATCAAGGCTAAGAATGCACTAACACCATACTGAATTCTAGCGTTAACGAGGGAAGGCGCGACGAACTTGTAGTCATTTTCAGCCAGATGGCCGGATACTTTTGATCACATAGTGTATACTTTAATTGTTACGTATGCTGGCAGACTGAAGCAATCCGCATAAATTTCGCTTTTTTTATCCATCTTACATCTGAATGTCAAATCTGGGATAAATGTGCTCGTACCTATACTGATAAGTGAAAACATTATGACCACTGCCCACCGAGATGTTGCATGCCTCCTTCTGGCGTTGCAGGCTCCTTACGAGATAGCAAAATTATGTAACTGGAGCGCACAAGGATGGGAAACGCTCTAGTGATGATATGGAATGTAAATGGGGAAATCCGCTGACATAAGCGAATTTAACAAAGGACAGACTGTTATTAAGCAGAGGCTGTGAACGAATATCGAGAAAACAGCGAAGTTGGTTAAATTTCCCGGCACTACTCTAGTGATCATCTACATAACGAATTAGAAAGACAGTTAAAATACCACTAGGCGCTAGATGGTTGGACGTCCACGACTCTCCACAGAACGTGGGGTTCGGCGGCTGATCTGCTATGTAAAGTAGGATACATGGTGATCTGTGGCATCTCTGCCAAAGGATCACAATGCTGGTGCACGCACAAGTGTTTTGGAGCTAACCGGTCATGGTACATTGTTGAACAGGGAGCTCCGAGAAAGAAAACCCCTATGTGTCACATTTTGCCCCAAAAACACCATCGATTATGATTGCAGTGAGCACGGGACCATCGGCATTCGACTGTAGATAAACGGAAACATGTCGGCTTCATAATACCTAAGAGCTTCATAACGGATGATTTCGAAATAATGAAATAAAGCCATTTTATCCATACTGCCTCGTAGCTGAACTCCGCAGTAGGAAGCAAGTCCTCTGCTTCTCCACTGTTCAAGAAGTTGTGAACGTCTAGTGCTACAAGTTGTGTGGACGGCAATATCATGCTATTGTGCCTGCATTTCGGGGGATGTTAAGTGAGAAAGTTACATATAATTAGATACGCTCCAGTGAACGGCGTTTCGTCTTGTTTTGGACCTAACGCATTTGCAGGACAACACAACACTACTGCAGTACAAACAGCACTCTTCTTCTGCACAATTGATAATTTCCTTTCTGGGAAATGGTATCGTCAGTAACAGAATCACGATACTTTACTCCTACTCAATGGTGAGATGCCGACATTATTCATATATTCACACATAATGGTTCGTGAGAAATAAGAGTGGAACATCATAATTTGTATAATTAAGGGACTATGAATTTGGTATTATACCCGGAGTTCACCTATCAGTACTTCTTTTTTATCACAGAAGAATTATAAATACATTCTACTAAACGATGTATACATTTTCGAAGTGAGTATACGACCTTACACAAGCAAGCCCACTGAACTACTTATGAATAACAATTTGTACTATATAAGAGCGGGAGCTTATTGTTATCATCGTACACTCATGACATGGTTTTAGGGGTATCGTCAATGAAATACAAGAATTTGCGAAAGGTTTCCAATAATGGAGTATCGTTAGCAAACTATCTGAAGTTTCATTCGTCTCACAGATAAGGCGAACGGTCGGTTTAGTGTCTCTGTCACACGATGTCACCTATGTCAGCTCGCACATTATTTTATGAAACGTGTAATACAGTTCGACGTGTATTACGATAATGTAAAGATCTGGATGTTCGACACTTGTTTGTTCAACAACGAAGTTAACCTGTTTGTTGTTATGGTCTTCAGTCCTGATACTGGATTGATGCAGTTCTCCATGCTACCCTACCCTGTGCAAGCGTCTTAATCTCCCAGTACTTACTGCAATCTACATCCTTCTGAATCTGCTTAGTGTATTCATCTCTTGGTCTCCCTCTACGACTTTTACCCCCCAATGCTAAATTTGTGATCCCTTGATGCCTCAGAACATGTCCTACTAACCGGTCCCTCCTTTTTGTCAAGTTGTGCCACAAACTCCTCTTCTCCTCAGTTCTATTAAATACTTCATCATTAGATATGTGATCTACCCATCTAATCGTCAGCATTCTTCTGTAGCACCACATTTCAAAAGCTTCTATTCTCTTCTTGTCCAAACTATTTAACGTCCATGTTTCACTTCCATACATGGCTACAAATGGTTCAAATGGCTCTGAGCACTATGGGACTTAACATCTGTGGTCATCAGTCCCCTAGAACTTAGAACTACTTAAACCTAACTAACCTAAATACAACACACACATCCATGCCCTAGGCAGGATTCGAACCTGCGACCGTAGCAGTCCCGCGGTTCCGGACTGAGCGCCTAGAACCGCTAGACCACCGCGGCCGGCTACATGGCTACACCCCATACAAATACTTTCAGAAACGACTTCCGGACACTTAAATCTATACTCGATGTTAACAAATTTCTCTTGTTCAGAAATGCTTTCCTTGCCATTGCCAGTCTACATTTTATATCTTCTCTACTTCGACCATCATCAGTTATTTTTCTAACCAAATAGCAAAACTCCTTTACTACTTTAAGTGTCTCATTTCCTAATCTAATTCCTTCAGCATCACCCGACTTAATTCGGCTACATTCCATTATCCTCGTTTTGCTTTTGTTTATGTTCATCTTATATCCTCCTTTCAAGACACTATCCATTTCGTTCAACTGCTCCTCCAAGTCCTTTGCTGCCTCTGACAGAATTACAATGTCATCGGCGAACCTCAAAGCTTTAATTTCTTCCCCATGGATTTTAATACCTACTCCGAATTTTCAATATACAGATTGAATAACACCGGGGAGAGGCTACAACCCTGTCTCACTCCCTTCCCAACCACTGCTTCCCTTTCGTGCCCCTAAACTCTTATAACTGCCATCGAGTTTCTGTACAAATTGTAAATAGCCTTTCGCTCCCTGTATTTTACCCCTGCCACCTTCAGAATTTGAAAGAGGGTATTCCAGTAAACATTGTCAAAAGCTTTCTCTAAGTCTACAAATGCTAGAAACGTAGGTTTGCCTTCCCTTAATCTTTCTTCTAAACCTAACCTAGTTTTATTAATTTTCATATTTCTTACACTCTGTCAGAAAAATGCTACACCCGCAATGTGTTCAGTAATATTATGTTGTAGTATATACACATAGAGGGTTCAAATGGCTCTGAGTACTATGGGATTTAACTTCTGAGGTCATCAGTCCTTAGAACTTAGAACTACTTAAACCTAACTAACCGAAGGACATCACATACATCCATGTCCGAGGCAGGATTCGAACCTGCGACCGTAGCGGTCGCACGGTTCCAGATTGTAGCGCCTAGAACCGCTCGGCCACCCCGTCCTGCATACACATAAGGGGCTCGTTAGTGTTAGTGATTAGATTGTCGCAGTCATCGGCGATCAGATAACACTACGGAGACCGGTATGTGCGACCTCTGTTTTGACTTTGCAACCTAGAATTGCATGCACTGAGTTTAGAGGCAAATAGTGCGTGCAGCTTTCATTCTAGGATACCATCACGTCCCGCCGGCGAATACGTGCTCCTGTTGAACAACTTCAGCTAATGAGCAGGGTCATATTGCAGGCCTTTGGGAAGCTGGATGGGAGTATCGTTCGGTTGTCACACATTTTGGGCACATGTATGGTGGTGTGTTGCTGCTTTTAGTAGTGGTCTTTGGAAAATTTCCATATCCGTACAACAGATTCTGGAAGTCAGCATAGTGCAGACACATATCAAGATGTTTAGATCAGCAGACGCTGAGTGGATTTCGTCTGGGGAAGATATCTGGTCACATGTTGCACTTGCTGTTCCACCATCGATCATTGGGAACCGTCTACATGCAGTAGGACCAAGAGCACGTGTGTCTATGGCCATGCCATCAGTCACCACAACATTGCCAAGCGCAATTACTCCGGTGTTGTGAAAGAGTCCATGGGAGAGGCTCCAGCTCTCGGCTGTGTTACGAGATCGTCTGAAGAGCGACAAGTTAAGTATTTATCCTTTTCTTTGTTTTTCACGTATTACATTAACAACATTTCGTGTGTGCTTCTCTGTTTAAGAGGGTTAATCTCGCGTTTTTGGAAGTGTATATTCAGTGTTTAGCGCAATTGATGATAAATTAACAGCCACGTACGTAGTTCTTAAACGCATAATTGACCATCAGTGATACATGAGGCGGGTAGCAAGTCGCATATGTAGGATAGTCTGCTTATGTAGTTCACTCCTTCAGTTAGTCTAGCTGCGTTGGATAGGATGTAAGCACGCTGCGTGCGGACGCAGAAGGAGCTTCCCGCAGTTTGTGACAGGAAAACGTACTGTTGGCTACGGTTAGTCACCTTCTGCTGCCTCGAGGTGAGCGTCACGAGTTTTGCCCACATGCTCTGCTTCCGAGGCACCCTGTGAATGCTCAGGTGATCGCTTCTTCTGCAGGATCCGTGCAGACACACGGGGAGAGGCGTTGACTGATTAATGGGAACTCCAATGTTAGGCGCATTACGGAGCCCCTTTGGCAGATAGCGTTCAGCCCTGGAAAGTTAGCCGGTGTTCACTCGATACCTAGGTATGTTTGCCGGAGGGCTCACCCGAGATGCAAAGGCGGCTTTGCCTGTGGCTATCGAGCGAGCAGGGTGCAGTCGTCAGCAAAGTGTGGCTCGTGTCGGCACCAATGACGCCTGTCGCATCGGTTCTGAGGCGATCCTCAGTCCGTACAGGCCGCTGGCGGAGGTGGTGAGGACTGCCGGCCTCGCGCACGGTGTGCAAGCAGAGTTTGCAATTTGCAACGTCGTCCCCAGAGCTGATCGGGGTACTTTGGTTTGGAACCGAGTGTAGGGTCTCAACCAAAGGCCCCGTTGACTCTGTGACGGTCTTGGCTACAGATTTCTATAACTGTGTTATCGTTTGGGGATTTGTAGGACTTTTCTTGATAGTTCAGGGGTGCACAACGCAAAGGAAGCAGCTACTCGGGTAGCAGAATACTTTTACAGTGCACGTGAAGCTTTTTAGGCTAGGCATTAGCTTGGGTGCCGTGACTCGCCAGTCGAGTGGCAGCAAGGGAAGACAAACGGCGTTGCGAATAAAGACACTTCGACTGTCACAATTTTTTCAGTAAACTGTCGAAGTATTAGTAGTAAAGTTCTCGAATTTAGTGCCGTCCACAATAGTCCTCACGCTCTAATTACTCTTCCGACCGAGTGGGCTGAAACCCGAAATGGAAAGCTCTGAGGTATTTAGCGATTCCTGGAATTTATATCGGACAGACAGTCACCTCTTAAAAAAAGTTGAGAAAGTCGCTTACCGATTAAATAATGGGAATGAATTCAGTGCATTTGGTGGCATACGCTGGCGTAAGCCGCGTGAAAAGCTTCATCTCCGAGACTGTGCAGGCACAGCATGCCTCATCTGCCACCTTGACATGGCTGTACCATGAACACTTCGATGTGTAATGAAGCGTCACCTTGGGCAACAATATTCAATGACAAGGAATGCTGTCCACTGTTCAATAAAGCAGTGGGTACTGACCAGAGTGCAGGTCAGTAATTGCCATTTAAATGTTCTGTAATAGCTGTTATCGGTAAACAGTCTTACTATGTAAAACAAACTCACTGTGAGTACAGAATCAAAGATTCCATTAATGTTGCTCTGCACACCATAAACCCTACACACGAAGACTGGAGTGGAGGCAGGGTAATTACTGCTCAACTTCAATCCAGTGAAAAACGTCGCATGGATGAGTCAATGCCACAGCACTAGTACTTGGAAAACCACTTGCAGGCACGCATTAACCTTGTCTGCAGGGCAACATTCAGACATGTGGTGGAGATGTACTCGTATGGGTTATGTTAACGTTTTATTAAGACTGAGAATGGTAGGTAACGATACGTCCCCTCCCAGAGAATGGCAAAAGTACTAGCTGCAACAGAATTTATTGAACAGTGACTTACACCATATGCGCATGAGGCCGTTTAATATGCAACGCTAATAATAGATATCCAATACCAATGGTGGCTCGTGGAAAATTGTGCTATTGTGCTACAATATCGCGGCCTCCAGCCTTTTCACTTTGAAGTATAGTAACTGTAACTAAATTGAACGTGTCAATTATACATATATAAAGCGAATATTTTAAATATATTTAAATTTTATAATCAATAGTTTGACATCACGACGAATAAAGAAACATGATAGTAGAAACGGAAATCAGACCTGAGCCGATGAATTGCCAGACAATGTGCTTGACCACTGGTCCATGGCACCCTTACGACAACTGTTCTATGGAATCTATCATACACTGTTGTTGTTGTTGTTGTGGTCTTCAGTCCTGAGACTGGTTTGATGCAGCTCTCCATGCTACTCTATCCTGTGCAAGCTTCTTCATTTCCCAGTACCTACTGCAACCTACATCCTTCTGAATCTGCTTAGTGTATTCATCTCTTGGTCTCCCCCTACGATTTTTACCCTCCACGCTGCCCTCCAATACTAAATTGGTGATCCCTTGATGCCTCAGAACATGTCCTACCAACCGATCCCTTCTTCTGGTCAAGTTGTGCCACAAACTCCTCTTCTCCCCAATCCTATACAGTACCTCCTCATTAGTTATGTGATCTACCCATCTAATCTTCAGCATTCTTCTGTAGCACCACATTTCGAAAGCTTCTATTCTCTTCTTGTCCAAACTATTTACCGTCCATGTTTCACTTCCATACATGGCTACACTCCATACAAATACTTTCAGAAATGACTTCCTGACACTTAAATCTATACTCGATGTTAACAAATTTCTCTTCTTCAGAAACGCTTTCCTTGCCATTGCCAGTCTACATTTTATATCCTCTCTACTTCGACCATCATCAGTTTTTTGCTCCCCAAATAGCAAAACTCTTTTACTACTTTAAGTGTCTCATTTCCTAATCTAATACCCTCAACATCACCCGACTTAATTCGACTACATTCCATTATCCTCGTTTTGCTTTTGTTGATGTTCATCTTTTATCCTCCCTTCAAGACACCATCCATTCCGTTCAACTGATCTTCCAAGTCCTTTGCTGTTTCTGACAGAATTACAATGTCATCGGCGAACCTCAAAGTTTTTATTTCTTCTCCATGGATTTAAATACCTACTCCGAATTTTTCTTTTGTTTCCTTTACTGCTTGATTGAATAACATCGGGGAGAGGCTACAACGCTGTCTCACTCCCTTCCCAACCACTGCTTCCCTTTCATGTTCCTCGACTCTTATAACTGCCATTTGGTTTCTGTACAAATTGTAAATAGCCTTTCGCTCTCTGTATTTTACCCCTGCCACCTTTAGAATTTGAAAGAGAGTATTCCAGTCAACATTGTCAAAAGCTTTCTCTAAGTCTACAAATGCTAGAAACGTAGGTTTGCCTTTCCTTAATCTTTCTTCTAAGATAAGTCGTAAGGTCAGTATTGCCTCACGTGTTCCAGTATTTCTACGGAATCCAAACTCATCTTCTCCGAGGTCGGCTTCTACTAGTTTTTCCATTCGTCTGTAAAGAATTCGTGTTAGTATTTTGCAGCTGTGGCTTATTAAACTGATTGTTCGGTAATTCTCACATCTGTCAACACCTGCTTTCTTTGGGATTGGAATTATTATATTCTTCTTGAAGTCTGAGGGTATTTCGCCTGTTTCATACATCTTACTCATCAGATGGTAGAGTTTTGTCAGGACTGGCTCTCCCAAGGCCGTCAGTAGTTCCAATGGAATGTTGTCTACTCCGGGGGCCTTGTTTCGACTCAGGTCTTTCAGTGCTCTGTCAAACTCTTCACGCAGTATCGTATCTCCCATTTCATCTTCGTCTACATCCTTTTCCATTTCCATAATATTAGCCTCAAGTACATCGCCCTTGTATAGACCCTCTATATACTCCTTCCATCTTTCTGCTTTCCCTTCTTTGCTTAGAACTGGGTTTCCATCTGAGCTCTTGATGTTCATACAAGTGGTTCTCTTATCTCCAAAGGTCTCTTTAATTTTCCTGTAGGCAGTATCTATCTTACCCCTAGTGAGATAAGCCTCTACATCCTTACATTTGTCCTCTAGCCATCCCTGCTTAGCCATTTTGCACTTCCTGTCGATCTCATTTTTGAGACGTTTGTATTCCTTGCGCAACTCTTTGCATGTGCTTTCAAACAAAAATACTGTCCTGGTGCTGTAATAAATCACAGGGCCGGAAGACATGACATAACTTCAGAACATGTGCCGTGGAATACAGACAGCTGCGTCCCTTTTCTGAGGTGATCTGAGCATGGCTGACCATCGTTTCATCACTCGACTCTGGCTTCCAGTTACCATCGAAAGAGTACTACAATACGTGTTTCATCCATTCTATTAGCATACCAGCATGAATTTCAATGAAATTTTAGTGTACTATCCAAATCGCTCTCGAAGAAAAATGGCGTGAATTTAATGTAATTTCCAGCTCACATTCCAAGAGAAGTGGCACAATTTTAGTACGATATTTACAATCTGCTGTAGCACGTTAGCAGATAAGCGGCTGCCACCTGCCAATGATAAAATCTTACTTATTTATCTATACAGTGGAGTGGGCAGAATAAGTTACTATATTTTTCGGAGCTTTTTAAGATAACAAGGTGCCTAATTTAGTACATAAACTGCAAACTCTGGCAGTAAGAACGGCTCTAATGCAGATGGGTATCGAGTCGAAAAATGTCATTTTTCCATGCTTCCTTAGCTCTATGCCACAGTTCATCAATCATACTGGTTACTGCGTGGTGATGTGTCATTCCCGGTGACCCATTAGCCGATGTTTTCCGTGAGCGGAGGATATGGAGAGCGTGGCGATCAGGGGAACAGTAAAGCAGTCGATTTGCAGAGATTGTTCAGAACAAATAAGCAACATGTAGTCTTGTGTGTTCTTGTAGAAAGATAATGTCATGATAGCTTATCAGACAGAGCCCAAGCGCGATCCTTAATGCATCGTAAATGTAATTAATGCTGTCAAAACGCTAAGATGTGATAGTTCTCTAAACCAAATGGCACCCCATATAATCACAACAAGTGCTCTGTCCTTAAGATGGTGGAGAATGCTACCAGACAACCTCCTTCTCCTGGGAGCCTGCAAACGTGGATATCTCCATTCTGATGTTATTTACAAAACCTAGACTCAGGCGAAAAGATTAGATGGTTTCACTGCTGTGACCAGTGCTATCGATGGGCGCACGACTTCAGCACACCTGTCTCTGTTACCGTAAAAAGGAAAGCCACGCTGACAGTACGTGGTCCTTGAGACGTCGTCACACTATCCATGCCGATACCTGTCTTGTTGCGAATAAGCACATTTTGGGAACAAGGGTGACACTAGCGTCGTTTTGACACTCAGTGTGTCGTGATAATGGCCTTCTTATACTCATCGGTTCCATATTCGAGTGACTGCCGTGGAATTTTAACCAATGTGAACAACAATAGCGCAGACTGATAAACTGCAGTCTCGATGGACCACGATACTCCCACAGTCATGATCAGAAGCATGCTAGTAGCCGTATCTACTTCTCACGTGCGGTCTAACAAGGTCATCACACAAATAGCCAGTATGCAAATACGATTTCTGAATGACAACACAACTTACTAATCTCATTTACAAACACAACTAGCGGAGTACCCACCATTGCCTGGGTATACGAGTATGTCTGTTCTACTTCTAATAGGCCATCTCCTACTGTTCCTCTGTCTCTGTAAATGTGCTACTACCCCATCTCTCTATCCGTCTGTTCCTACCCTACTGTCCGTCACCTCGTTCCCCGACTTGTCCATCTCTGTCTGCCTCCCCTACCTCATCCACCTTTCCCCCTACCCCACTTCCCTTATCACCTCGTCCCCCCTATCTCTGTCCGCCTGCCTCTCCTCTCTCTCAGTCTATACCACCTATTACCTTTTCCTGTCCATTTCCTCTTTCCTATCTCTATGTTCACCTCTTCCTCCACCCTCTCTGAGAAAACCATCTCCTCCTCTATACTTCCTGTGTCCATCTCCTCCTCCAGACTCTCCCTGTACATCTAATCCATATCCCTTCCTCTACCCATCGAGCTCGCCAATATCTGTGTTCACATCTTCTTCTCCGCTCTGTTACTGTCCATCTCTTCCTCCCACTTTTCTATACACAGTGCCACCCTCACCACAGGAGAAAGTAGCTAGTCCTTAGCCTCACAGTATTTCTTTCCAGATATACACATTGGTTGCTAACTGGAAAGAATGTGTGTGTGTGTGTGTGTGTGTGTGTGTGTGTGTGTGTGTGCGTGCATATTTCCGTTTTCATGCAACTCAACATTTATGACGTCATGTCTCCTGAACAACGAGTCGTAGAAACAAATATGTAACATGAAACTCTTTGCGTTTTATCTTCTTGTGGGCCTTGTCAGCGATAAGAAGGTTCGCAAATGTTTGAAATTATGATAATATTTGATGCAGTTCCCTAAGCAGTCTCATTCTCGAATTTGTGATGAATATAGTCTGAGTATTCGCGCATGGGGGCTACACTTCTTTTTCATCTATACCGCCACCCCTTTTGTATGTGGGTGCTTCAATCCCCCACATCGTGTCATTCCAGGCAGTAAGCGATATGTGATCCAAATTTGGTTGAAATCAGTCCAGTGGTTTAGGAGGAGAAGTAAAACATAAGAGTACATGCATAATTTTTAAGATAATATATATGGATGTAGGCCACACGTCTCCTCTCTGGGGCAGTACTTGTACGCAAACCATTTGCATACTGGAGGAAGATAGCAGATTTGGCTTTTACTGAATACCACCTTCATTGTGTTCTTATTTTGATAATTACTGTTGTACATTTTGATACAATTAAGCCTGTCCATTTGTATATCTGCAGAAACCAACACGCGATGTGCCCGTTCACAACCATTTAAATTGTTCGGCATTTTCTCATAACTACTTACGAAATACTCAACGAACCTCATGATGGTTAGGTTGCTCCCCAATCAAATTGACCTAAATCGCATTAAGCACAACAGGGGCGCTACAGACTGAGGTGTCATCACCTTGGACCCAGTTCAAAACCATCTACGCCGACTATGGACCGCGATTGAACGGCTATGTATCAGGATTCCTCTGTAACGCTGTACGATAGGCATGGAGTTCATGTACAACGATCCACGCCGTCATCAGTGCAGAACTCGGAGCTACACGTAATGAGTCTCCCAGTCCTATTATTCTAATCTGTCTGTTTTAACGTTTGGAACGAATTCGTAAAAGCTGCACAATGAAATACAGAACATGAGCGACATATATATGCTCAAACAATGCAGATATCACTGAAGTGGTGAAAGAGAAAAAAATGATGTTCGAGTGCAGAGAAATCTCGACAGGTTCCAGACAACTAGATAGCAAATTACTCAATATTCTAGAGAAGATCTTTTCCGTTTGTAGGGGAAACGAGCAATGGAAAGAGAAGTAATTGAAATAAACATAAAAGGAAGTGGTAGACAGTTAGAAGGAAGAGGATGACAATTATTAAGGAAAGGAAAGTCTGTGATCGTGGCACTATGACATTTGGCTCCACAGCTACGTATAATGAGGCTGTGTGCCACCCTACTGCAGCTCCACCTCATTATAACAAAGCGAATAATCGAGTGGTCGCTTCAATTTCTTCGTCACGGCACGTTGAGGAGATTACCTTAGACGGCCGCGACGTGTCCATAAATGCCAATGGGATCAGCCGAAATCGATTTTGAATATCTGAAATTTTATTCAGGCGATGTTCGAAAAGTGATGAATATGGAAAGAAACTCGCGAAGAGAATCCTCCAGCAGTATGCATAATAGAGTGGGAAAGTTCGTTTTTTATGCTACGTTAATACGTAAGTGGTGAACACTAATTGAAACACGTTAAAATTGATGAAGGTACATATATAAGAACAAGTGGAAGAGCTGTGGTGTCTAGAAATTATTGTTGAAGAAGGAGGTAGAAGCAAGAGAGAAAAAACGTATTACAATGTGTATAGCAAGCGTTACCATAAAAACTGAGTCTGACGGAATAAAGAGTGTTTTAGAACTATATCTACATCCACAAGATTATTCTGTAGCTCACAGAAGGGTCGTACAAACACTGTCAGATTGTTTCTCTACGGTTCCACTCTCTAGGTGCGGATTATAAGAATAATTAACTAAATATTTCTGTGAGAGATATTATTTATCTTATTATGACGGAAATTTTTTGCTGTGTAGGTGAAACGTCACAAAAAAATTATGGCATTCGATGTACAAAGTTTGTGATCGAAAGTTCGTGACAATACCTTGCCACAACCAAAAACCGCGCAGCAGTACTCCTGAAGTTGAGGGGCATGTGTAATGTAGGCAGTGTCTTTAGCACGTCGGTCATATCTTCTAAGTGTTCTGTCAATAAAGCTCTCTCTTTGGTTCATCTCTCTCAATGTATTTTCTACGTGAGCGCTCCAGTTTTAGTTCTCCGTAACTGTCTGAGTAAAACAGTCCGGATTGCAACGTATTTGTTTTCTATGGTTTCTTTTTACCAGTATAGGACTTCTTCTGATTTGGTTACTTAAATACTCGTCACTGCTTCATCGGGGGAATCCCAAGGTATTTAGTTGAATCAATACTTTCAAATTTATGTCGTTTGTTGTGCAACCAAAGTTCACAATAATAATTATAGTGTTTATGTAGACGACCTACACTTTTTATTGATAACGGTCAATTGCCGCTTTCGCACCTTAGGGTGATTGTGTCTAGTCCATTTTGCATTTCGTGTAGCTCCTGTGACTACTTTACTAGGGGCGGTACACGACAGCGTCGTATGAAAAAAAAAGAAAAAAAAGCCTGCTCAGGTTGTCACCTGAATAGCTTATATAGATAAATAATAGCAAATGACATACGACACTTCCTTGGGGGTACTCGAGAAACCACTTCAGTTTCACACCTGTCATTTACCATGAACTGTCATCTTACTCAGAGAAAATAACGTATACAGGAGCACTGGCGAGACGATACATCGTTACAAATTTATTGTCAGGAGCGGTTTAAAAACATTCAGGAAATCTAGAATAACAGACGTAACTTGAGACCCCTGCTGCTAGTATTAAAAACTTCATGTGGTAAAACAGGCAGCAGTGTTTCACAAGACCGAAGTTATCTCCATCTGTATTGGTAATGAGAAAATATGTCGTTTCCATCGAGGTATTTCTTTTATAAATTGGAGCCAAGTATATGTTTCGAAATAATAGTAAAATGATGTTAACAATATTGGTCTATAATTAAGTAGATTACTTTTATTTTCTTTCCTGTATGTTGGCATGACCTGCGCCAAGTTCCAGTCTCTGGATGTGGGTCTTTCGTCGAACGAGCGGTAGTATATGACTGCTAAAACTTGAGCTACACACTCAATGGAAGGTAACTGAGGCAATTTCTCCACCGGAAAACTTGCCTTTATTAATGACTTTAGTTTTTGCGCTACAACAAGGATATTGGTTTACAACTTACTCATGTTACCTATTATTTCTGTTGATGTCCTAGGTCAGATTGTTACCTATAAGCCATCCATATTCTGAGTCTGTCTCATTATAAATCACATAGAAATTTAGAATTTAACTGAAACAAAAATTGCAGATCTTTGAGCCATTTGAGATAAAAATAGGTAAAATAGGAATACTGCTTAATAAAAACACTTAAATAACAGTCTGTAAAATTGCTGTATTGCAGCCAAGTTACTCAACAGAATATTGAACTGGAATGTCCTGTAAATTTGAACAACCGCTGCACGAAACGAGGTTTGGTAGAGTACCTTGAAGGATATCAATTACTGATGATAAACTATCTTGGTACGAAGTAAAAAATGCACTTTTTAAGTCCTCTGATTCTTCCTTTAAGTTTCAAGCAATTGTTCTTCTCCGGATATTTATTCGCCAAATAGGAAGTCCACATCTATATCTGAGTCAGTGTCCTGATGTGAGTAGTTTGAATCTTATTCCGAAGAATAAACAGCTCTCTGTTTAATCTATTTTCTTTTCCTTGGCATTGGTGCAATGAAATCTAGCTTTTGCACAGCACGCACATTCTTTTAGTTGGCACTTCTTTCTTTATTAGTAACAAGATTTAATTTTCCCATGCATTCTTCTTCTATTCTCTCTTTATTGGATGTCTACGTTCGAAGCACAGATTCCAAAGCTTTGCCACAAAGTTTCTTCTAAATCTTTGTTTTAGCAACAGGAATTATATCTTCACGTAAGATAATGTGACTCAGTGTGTGTTCAATGTCATTTTCTTTAGGTGCTTCCAGGGAATAACTGTCGCCACATTATTGGAGGTGTGGCAATGAATCCCAAAACACCTGATCAGATTTATCTAATTTCGCCATTTTCTTTGTTTGGGAACGAACTGGAATAACTATTTCCGCATGAAACTGAAGCTTAAATGCAATGGTGTCAACGAGTAGTTTGTTGATTCTTCTAAAATACACAATGTTCAAGTAAATATGTGGCAACGTAAGGCGTAATCAGTAAAAATCTGGTTAAGTGCGAGTACGACTTGTGGATCACTGGTTCCGTGGAAACAAGAGCTTGGCTATTTTTGCCTATTATCGATATTAATACCGGTAATACTTTCGAGAATGAGAAAAATAATATTTTTTTCGTGTCATGTAATTACAAATCAATAATTTTACAATTTTTCCTGTAGTTCTACGGTGAAACTTTCCTTCTCGGCAGATTTCACCCTTACAGGTCAACGGGAAGTGCCAGACCTGATTTCATGCGTTAGTTTGCGAGTATGAAAGTATATCACATAAATGGTCGTATGATTTGATTATATTTTTTGCAGCACCAACGGAACGTAGACGTTAGTATACGACATAAATTTCAACCTGTCATATTAACCTGTTCCTGAAGAGAAATTATTTTTACCACTCAGACTGACAGATATAATGCTTGACAGACGGACAACAATGTGATGCTGCAAGATTCCATTTTTATCGAATGAGGTAGGGAGCAATAAAAACTCCATTTTCTCACCTCTGGAGTGACCTGCTCGGACGAAATTTCGTTGAACAACAAATTGTAATAACGAAAATCTGGCACCTGGTAGTCAACTCCTGAATCGATGGTAACTCTGTTCAAAAACTCGGTGTCGGTTTTTACCCCACGCAGGGCTCTATCCCCACCTTCCTTACCTGAACTTTATTGTACCTTTTTTAGCGACGGAATTTCGGAGAACTGCGTTGAGTAACTCCACGTTAGTGGAGCTGCCCTGATAACATTACCATTAGTATCAAGCTGAAAAAATAATGAGTGTGTTTTGCGTCTGGTATATTTAACACTTCTAGTACTACTGGGTTCACTATGACATCAATTTCAATCCTGTGATTCTTGAATGCAGCATTTATGAAAATAGAACGATTAGTGTCGCAATGACCACTTATAATGTATGTTATTTTTGGTAGTTCATTACAGTACAGTACAGTACTGGTGGTCTTTATGACCCCAATGGTACTTAGTGAAACAAGAAATCCTGGTAGTAGGATGGTTAATTAAAGAAAACAGTATCTGTAAATGTATTATAGAGGGGAAGCACATTATACGCCGGCCAGGGTGGCCGAGTGGTTCTAGGCGCTTCAGTCTGGCACCGCGCGGCCGCTACGGTCTTAGGCTCGAATCCTACCTCGGGCATGGATGTGTGTGATGTCCTTAGGTTAGTTAGGTTTAATTAGTTCTAAGTTCTAGGGGACTGATGACCTGAGATGTTGAGTCCCATACTGCTCAGAGCCATATGAACCATGCACATTATACGTTACGATGCAGAATGCTACCATAGGGGTGGGAACAGACGTTATCAAATACACTATGTGATCAAAAGTATCCGGACACCTCCAAACATATACGTTTTTCATATTAGCTGCATTGTGCTGCCACCTACCGCCAGATACTCCATATCAGCAGCTTCAGAAGTCATCAGACATCATGAGAGAGCAGAATGAGGCGCTCGTGAAACTTACGGACTTCGAACGTGGTCAGGTTACTGGGTGTCACTTGTGTCAGACGTCTGTAAGCGAGTTTTCCACACTCCTAATCATCCCTAGGTCCATTGTTTCCGATGTTATAGTGAATTTTAAACGTAAAGGGACACGTACAGCACAACAGCGTACAGGCCGACCTCATCTGATGACTGACTGAGACCGCAGACAGATGAAGAGGGTCGTAATGTGTAATAGGCAGACATCTATCCAGACCTTCACACAGGAATTCCAAACTGTATCATGATCCACTGCAAGTACTATCACAGTTTAGCCGAGAGATGAGAAAACTTTGATTTCATGGTCGAGCTGCTGCTCATAAGCCACACATCACGGCGGTAAATGCCAAAGGACGTCTCGCTTGGTGTAAGGAGCGTGAACATTGCACGATTCGTCAAAAATGTTGTGTGGAGTGGCGAATCCCGGTACAAAATGTGGCGAACCGATGGCAGGGTGTGGGTATGGCGAACGCCAGGTGATCGTCATCTGCCAGTCTGTGTAGTGCTAACAATAAAATTCGTGTGAGGTGGTCTTATGGTGTGGTCATACTTTCCATAGAGGGGCCTTGCACCCCTTGTTGCTTTTCGTGCCACTATCACAGGACAGGCCTACATTGATGATTTAAGCACCTTCTTGCTTCCCACTGTTGAAGAGCAATTTGGGGATGGCGACTGCATCTTTCAAGATGATCGAGCACCTGTTCATATTGCGCGGCCTTTATCGGAGTGCTAACACGGCAATAACGTCCGTGTAACGGACTGACCTGAACCGTATTGAACACCTTTGGGATATTCTGGAATGCCGATTTCGTGCCACGCCTCACCGACCGACATTGACACCTTTTCTAATTGCACCACTCCGTGAAGAATGGGCAGTCATTCCGCAAGAAACCTAACAGAATCTGACTGAATATATGCCTTGCGAGAGTGGAAGCTGTCATCAAGGCCGAGAGTCGGCCAACGCCTTATTGCATTGCAGTATTACCGTTGGCGGACGCCACTAACTTGTAAGTCATTTTCAGTCATGTGTCCGGATACCTTTGATCACATAGCGTGTATGTCTCTCCTCAATCGAATATTTTGATGGAACAAGGCCTCGCTTTACTTGGCACTGGAGGTTATATGCCTTAGCCTTCCATTGGAATTTTTACTGACTTATAAGGCGAGCTATAGTGGTACGTGAGGCTTAACATGAATCTGAATTATCATGAAGCATGAAATTTTCTTGTTAAGAGACAATGCGAAACGCAGGACGAGATAAGTGGCAAAAGAACGCTATGGACGATGGAGTTTGTGGAGATAAGTTCTTAAAGTAGGTGACAGAAATAATCTTATAGATAGATCAGTGGAGCAAATGTAAAGAGTTTTAGAATTTATTTTTAAACCTTCCGCCATAATGGAAGACAGGAACGTAGTCTTTTAAAGAGCTGAAATTATAAATAAATTAAGCTTCGTGTCGTTTTCACTTTCATTGTTAAATTATCGATTTCTACACTACTAGCCCCATTCTCCGATCCATAGTAGTGCAACTAATCGATTTCTAATAGCCACGAGATGGATACATTCGAGCTGTATCTGAAGATCAGTCTGGTGGTCTCAAAGCTGATAATGCGATAAATAAATTGAATATCCTTGCAGCAAGAGGGTAAAATATGTCAGCTTTCCGGATGAGCGAAATTTTACATTAGACCAGAGAGATTACCAGTTACAGCTGAAAGATATTGTTTATTAGCTAAACCAGTTTTATAACTTAAATCTTTTAAAACACCTCTATTAAATCTTAACCGATGTCTGCATCAGAAATTAATAAGAGTGACCATTTCTTTTTTGCATAATGGCTTGTCTAATATTAGCCTCCGAGAGATGTTAATTCTTACTGATTCCTGACGCAGGAAAGGAATGAAGACTAGAGTTTAATGCTTCCTTGACAGATCGGTCGTTGGAGACAGAGCACGAACTGGGATTACGAAAGGATATGGATGGAAATCGCATGTGTCCTTTCGAAAGGAACTATCCCGGCATTTGCTGGAGTGATTCAGGGAAATCACGGAAGCTCTAAATCTGGATGGCCAGCAGTGAATTTGAATTGTCTTCCTTCCGAATGCGAGTCCTTTGCCAAAACTACTACTCCACCTCGCTTGGTCCCTGATTGGGGCATCGGCTAACACGTTACACAGGCTATTGTAAAGACTAAGTGTTTTTGCCAATAAACAGTATGCGTGATCATTGACTGATAATCTCTGTGTTCAAATTTACTCTGCTGGATGACACTCCACATTAATAACATGGCAAACAGGAACACATTTCCATGACGCCGCCGCAGACTTCGTTATGAACTGTGGAGAATTGTACTACTGCATACACAGCGGCAGTATGATGAAACACCTTTTGTTTAGCTCACGGATGACGGTAAGTAAGACTGCGATACGCTTCCATACTGGTGTTTAAAAGTTCAGGCCAAACCTGGCTTTAGAATGATATATCACTGGTAACTAACGTAGCTCGGGTAAACGTGAACACTACTTAGAAAGAACTTCTGCAGTATACTACAGTACGGTATACTACAGTACTACACTACACAAGGTAACTAAAAGAAATACGCATGAGGCGAACAGATATGACACTGAAGTCCCCTTGGTATTACAAAAGGAAGGACACGCTTCCTAGCAGGATGTGTGATCATACAGACGGCAGTGTGTGCTGTGCAATGTCTTCCAATGCTGTCCATAATTTTGGTAAGAAGTTCTTGTGGTAGTGCGTTCTATCCCTCCAACAGAGCGCTTCACGACTCCTGGATGGTCGTTGTTGTATGCGAACGTGGTGCAAAACCCTCCGCAGCGAATAACACACGTTATTAATACGGTTTCAGTCTGTGGAACAGGAAGGCCAGTCCATTCGCCTCATGTCCTCTCGATCCAAGAGCTCCCCCACCCACACTGTTCGAAGCGGTCGCGCGTTGCCATTCATAAAACTGAAATGGTAGTCGAATTCATCCCCGAAAAGACGTGCATGACGAGGGACTATAGTGTGACAATGACGTTGGTTTGTGTATCGTGTTCGAAGATTTGGAGGTCAATAAGCCAATACAACATCATGCCTCTTTTCACCGTAACACCTGGACCTCCAAAACAGTTATGTTGGATAATGTCCCCTGCTGTACCACGTGTTCCCACTCATCGCCATATGACGGTACGTCCAGAATCACTGCTCGCATTGAGTCTGCTCCAATCCGAGAAGAGCACGCGACCCCATTCCTCGCTGGTCCAGTCCCTGCGCTTTTGGCACCACCGCAAACGGTGCCGCTGATGTGCGTGTATCAGCAGAACACAATGCAACGGTCATCGCTGAAAGAGACCCGTCCATGCAGTCGTCGTACCACTGTGGAGCGTGACATTGTATGACTTGCACTCCTGTTAAATGTGGTTGCAACTGCTCCCGCTGTTTGACATGAGTCCGTTTTACCTGTTGCACAATTTAGCAGTCATCTACTACCTGACCCTGGAAAACAACCTTCTCTCATACGCGAAGCAGTGTCTGTGGTTCGAAACACTTCTAATGCACGTGAAACAGTGCTGTGAACAATAACATACTCCTACGATACATGCATCACACTTCCAACAAATTTTAATGTAGCATCTGTCTTCCCAAATTTAGGCACTCGTACCAAGTGAATGCCATAATGTCGCATCCAGCTGACTGTTTGTATCAGCTCCACTTAAAGGTTGGTTGGTTGGTTGGTTTTGGGGAAGGAGACCAGGCAACGTGGTCATCGGTCTCATCGGATTAGGAAAGGATGGGGAAGGAAGTCGGCCGTGACCTTTCAGAGAAACCATCCCGGCATTTTCCTGGAGTGATTTAGGGAAATCATGGAAAACCAAAATCAGGATGGCCGGACGGGGGATTGAACCGTCGTCCTCCCGAATGCGAGTCCAGTGTCTAACCACTGCGCCACCTCGCTCGGTCTCCACTTAAAGAAGCTCAATTACCAATTCGAAACTATGGATATTCGGAATACGAGAGGTAGCAAAAGAGTTTCAGTTATCACCTCGAGAAAATAAATAGACGTAGTCGATTTTTTGTTTTGTGAGTTGGCTCTTTAGGTTTTTATGTTGGTACCGCCACTTGGCGCTCTGTATGAAAATCACTGACTGTGCTGTGTGAAGGCTGTGGTAGGCTTCCATTGTTGGAGTAATATTCGCCATTGTAATGCCGGGCAGTTGGCTGTTAACGACGCGTAGCGCTGCGCAGTTGGAGGTGAGCCGCCAGCAGTGGTGGATGTGGGGAGAGAAATGGCGGAGTTTTGAGAGCGGGTGATCTGGACGTGTGTCCATCAGAGACAGTAAATTTGTAAGACTGGATGTCATGAACTGCTATAGATATTATGACTTTTGAACACTATTAAGGTAAATACATTGTTTGTTCTCTATCAAAATCTTTCATTTGATAAATATGCCTACCAGTAGTTCGTGCCTTCAGTAGTTTGAATCTTTTATTTTGCTGGCAGTAGTGGCGCTCGCTGTATTGCAGTACTTCGAGTAACGAAGATTTTTGTGTATTAAGTGATTTGTGAAAGGTATAGGTTAATGTTAGTCAGGGCCATTATTTGTAGGGATTATTGAAAGTCAGATTGCGTTACGCTAAAAATATTGTGTCAGTTTAGTGTTGATCAGAATAGGTAAAGAGCGAAATGTCTGAGTACGTTCAGTTCTGCTGAGCTGTTTGAAAATCAAATAACGTAAGGGGTTTATCAGCACAGTAATTCATAAATTTTTCTAAGGGGACGTTTCATATGTCGACCCTTAGCCGAGGATACCTCACTGGAATTTTCTGATTTTTTTCTTGTAGTTTGTGTAATTAGTGTAGCTATTCTTTATTGATAACGCGTAATTATAGAGAGAATTTCCTTTGTAGTTGTAGTTTATCATTGTTGTACAGTAAAACAGTTGTGGCATGCATGTAGATTTGCACCAAGTATTTCGCAGCTGCGCTTGCAATTAACTACACTCCTGGAAATTGAAATAAGAACACCGTGAATTCATTGTCCCAGGAAGGGGAAACTTTATTGACACATTCCTGGGGTCAGATACATCACATGATCACACTGACAGAACCACAGGCACATAGACACAGGCAACAGAGCATGCACAATGTCGGCACTAGTACAGTGTATATCCACCTTTCGCAGCAATGCAGGCTGCTATTCTCCCATGGACACGATCGTAGAGATGCTGGATGTAGTCCTGTGGAACGGCTTGCCATGCCATTTCCACCTGGCGCCTCAGTTGGACCAGCGTTCGTGCTGGACGTGCAGACCGCGTGAGACGACGCTTCATCCAGTCCCAAACATGCTCAATGGGGGACAGATCCGGAGATCTTGCTGGCCAGGGTAGTTGACTTACACCTTCTAGAGCACGTTGGGTGGCACGGGATACATGCGGACGTGCATTGTCCTGTTGGAACAGCAAGTTCCCTTGCCGGTCTAGGAATGGTAGAACGATGGGTTCGATGACGGTTTGGATGTACCGTGCACTATTCAGTGTCCCCTCGACGATCACCAGTGGTGTACGGCCAGTGTAGGAGATCGCTCCCCACACCATGATGCCGGGTGTTGGCCCTGTGTGCCTCGGTCGTATGCAGTCCTGATTGTGGCGCTCACCTGCACGGCGCCAAACACGCATACGACCATCATTGGCACCAAGGCAGAAGCGACTCTCATCGCTGAAGACGACACGTCTCCATTCGTCCCTCCATTCACGCCTGTCGCGACACCACTGGAGGCGGGCTGCACGATGTTGGGGCGTGAGCGTAAGACGGCCTAACGGTGTGCGGGACCGTAGCCCAGCTTCATGGAGACGGTTGCGAATGGTCCTCGCCGATACCCCAGGAGCAACAGTGTCCCTAATTTGCTGGGAAGTGGCGGTGCGGTCCCCTACGGCACTGCGTAGGATCCTACGGTCTTGGCGTGCATCCGTGCGTCACTGCGGTCCGGTCCCTGGTCGACGGGCACGTGCGCCTTCCGCCGACCACTGGCGACAACATCGATGTACTGTGGAGACCTCACGCCCCACGTGTTGAGCAATTCGGCGGTACGTCCACCCGGCCTCCCGCATGCCCACTATAAGCCCTCGCTCAAAGTCCGTCAACTGCACATACGGTTCACGTCCACGCTGTCGCGGCATTCTACCAGTGTTAAAGACTGCGATGGAGCTCCGTATGCCACGGCAAACTGGCTGACACTGACGGCGGCGGTGCACAAATGCTGCGCAGCTAGCGCCATTTGACGGCCAACACCGCGGTTCCTGGTGTGTCCGCTGTGCCGTGCGTGTGATCATTGCTTGTACAGCCCTCTCGCAGTGTCCGGAGCAAGTATGGTGGGTCTGACACACCGGTGTCAATGTGTTCTTTTTTCCATTTCCAGGAGTGTAGATATTACTTTCAGCGCTATGTTAATGTGTTTTCTTATTTTGCTCTTCAAATTGTGCTCTTCTGTGTTATCGTGTGAAATATTGTAACAATAATGGCGTGTGAAAAACGTAACACTAGGCTCCAAAGTAAATTGAGAAATAATAGTGACGACGAGCGTACCTTATCAGCACCACTGTGTAATGAATTAACAGACTTTCAAAGTGGTAATTTGGTAATTGTGCATAGGGAAATGGAGCGGACGGCAAATAATGCCGTAGACAGTGAAACAATTAGTGAACAGGGAAGGATTATCGATCGATCGGTCGGCAACAGCTCGCCTAAGGAATCCGAAATGACAGGACACAATCTCGCAAATCCTGTAGATTCAGGTTTTGGGTCCTGACCGTTTTCTCAAATAAGTCAAGACACATTTTCTGCTTATCAAAATGTGAATATTGGCGGTGCAAATGCACTGCCAAAAAGCATAGAGGAACAGATTCCAGACACAAATACGTTATTATTGCAATTAATCCAACAAATGAAACAAAATCAGAGACAAACACAGCAACAGTTAGACACAATGGAACAAAATCTTCAAAAGTTAGACACAATGGAACAAAATCTTCAAAGGTTAGACATCAAGCTTGAACAAAAACGTGAAGATTTAACTACTGAGTTACATAACATCGAATCTAAATGTCAAAAAGTCCGTAATGACGTAAAAACACAAATTTGTGAGCATTCTCAACCAATTTTTTCGCGGCATGAAAATGCATTACAGAATCACGAAGCAACCATGAAAGAACTGCAAACTATTGTTCATGAAAATCACGAGACCTTGCGGGCTAAAATTGTGTCAGTTGCATCTACCGATTCGGTTACGCTACTTGCAAAAACTCAGGAAAACTTAAAGGACGCAGTAGATACTCTGAAAATTGGTTCAGAAAGACACATGGAGGGAATTAGGTTATTATCAGAGAAAGTAGTCGAACTTTTAGATCAGCTAATTAATTTATCTACGAAGGTAGATGATAATCTGAATGACACAAGACCGGTAGTCTTTAATGATACAGAAGAGTACGAACAAATTAGGAAATTCAAACAAAATCAGAATCAAATTAATACGCAACACCAAAGAGAAATCCGGGAAGTACAAGATCAGTTGACTCAGGCAACCCAAGAATTAAATACTTCAGAGGTCACTCGCGCTCCAATACGGGAAGAGGGACATAGAAATACGGAACAGCCACAAAATAGTAACACAGGGCACTTCG
This sequence comes from Schistocerca nitens, assembly GCF_023898315.1. NCBI lineage: Eukaryota > Metazoa > Arthropoda > Insecta > Orthoptera > Acrididae > Schistocerca > Schistocerca nitens. The sequence continues at coordinate 378,130,480 of NC_064622.1, read as the reverse complement.
GAAATTATGAAAGAAATTGGCAAGATACACCGAATTTTGAGATGGAACCGCCGAAACAACGTAACAATGACCGACATGCGACTCGCCGACATGATGATTTTGACTATAAGCTGTTTATCACTACATGTAAATTCTAAACATTTACGAATTCCGGCAACAACATTCATCCACAAGCGTGGCTTCATCAATTCTCTCATTGTTTTCCTCCCAACTGGTCATTAGGGTACAGATTAGAATTTATGTGTGGCTACTTAGAGAATGAGCCAGCTGTAAGAATGCGATCGGTCTTTCACGATTGTCACAGTGAAGGAGAATTTTATGATGCCTTCCTCTCAACATATTGGTCTCAAGCTACACAAGACCGAGTAAAACATAGCATCATAATGATGAAACATTTCGAACAATCTGAATTTTCCATCTTGTCAAATATTTCGAAGACCTGTTACATAAGAATCAATATCTTTCAAACCCATACAGCTCCTCAGAACTCATCCGCATTTGCTTAATCAAATTGCCTTAACATTTACGAGATATTATTTTGTCAGGACGTTGCAAAGACGTCATTGAAGCTTTTCAGGGACTCTTACAAGAATTGGAAATTGACACTGACAATCGCGAAACGCGAAACCAGGAGCACAACAACTACAGGTCAAATCCGTCACAATTCTGTGACCACAAAAACAATAACTGGACATGACAAGACTATTCTTACAACGTAAATAGTGACCAAAACAGACACCACCTGTATGACAACCGTTGGCAGAGTAGTAATAATTACAGGGAAAGATCACCTCTCTGCGGTAATGACTATCACAGAGACAATCAGAGAAACAGACAATATGGGAACCAAAATAATTATTATCAAGGGAGACAGAATAGCGTCAGACGCAACGGTCCACCGCGCAGTTACGATTCCGGGAGAAATTCTCCACCACATGACCGACAAAAAAGAAACTATGTAAACTACCGACAAAACGACAGACCTGAATTCCATCAGAACTGGCGAGCTTCAAACAGGGCAGGGCCCTCTGGAGAAGGTGAATTTGTAGAAGTTAGATCTCCAAATACCAATAACGACGCACGCCAACAAAGAGACAGACAATGACTCGCACCGCAGGCAACCATGTGCGCTGGCTGGCTCAGAAAAATAACATAGACGCTAACCTTGAGGAAAAGTTTACCATTCCTTACCGAAGTACACAACATGATAATTGCTTTGAAGGTGAAACTCTGTGTACTAGGAAGAGTAAAGGTTTCCACCACATTTCGCATGTAAAACCGTTTATTGAGAGATAATCTGCTTTTTAACTTTGTCTTTGCCATAAAACTTTTTACTTCACATTACTAGTACGAGTTGTCACACCTAGAAACTGTTATCATGCAACAATGTTTTGAAGCTAACTATCCAATCTAGAACCTAGGGAACATATTTAGAGATTAAATACCACTGCATTGTGATAGTGAACAGAGGACACAGTGTTACTGTGTGTGTACATCCTTCCTTGTTAGTTGCACGATTACGTAACGACTATAAGGCTTACACACTTAGAACATATACTGCTAAGGAGATTTTAATGCAGCATTTTGGTTTACTTCAAAAGACATTCTTTATTCGAAGTACTTTCTGAGAGATTAAAGATGACCTAGTATTTGGTTTCTTTGACAGCTACACGATTATATCATGACGCTACTAATGTGTGACACAATTTACATTGTTGCTTTTGTGCTATATCTGCTTTACATCTGCACAGTTTTTCTGAATTCTTCTGGAAAGTAAAACATGCTTTGGTAGTAACTTTTGTGGTATAGCCACAATGAGACAGCCTTTTTTGTAGCACAACAATACGTTACAGTGCAATGCTTTCTTGATCACGGAATTGTATGTAATAACTACGATATCTATACGCATAACATTTCGCTTTTGTTTATTACGAGGTAAGTACATTGACTTCCACAGAACTTTGCTTACGGATGACAATAATTACGATGCTTGGCCCATTTTTTACCCGTAAGTAATGCAGAGATTATGTTACAACAAGACGCACAATTTAGCGCGGCAGTACACGTATTTGAGTGATTAATTTTGTACTTAAACATTTATTTTTAAAGATTTTTGAATTACAAAGAAAGTTTTCCGTGGTACATTTCATTCCATTGCTGTAATCTGTAACACCTGAGGGTATAAATACATTAATTCTCAGGGGGGTAACACTTACTTTGTGTACCATGTGTTTGGCAAGCACAAGGAGCCCTAGCTAATGTCGTATTTGCTTATACAACTTTACACATCGGTACCATATTTCTCTAACACATAAAACACACAGATATCTGATCATTTAACTGAGAGATAGAAACATTTTTTTACTACGTCGGTGACAGATGGTTACGCAATTACACAGTTGGATAACTGCACACTTTTGAAACTGTATTTCGTCTGTACTTTAAGAACTGTTCATATATTTTCGTTACCATTATGATACTATGAGAGCTTTGAATGATGTATTTGGAATTGGATCATGATTTTTGAAGTAAGTTTGAGGTAGATGACACTACTGAAATGAGCAGACAATTTTTTTAGGTCTTGAAATTATTGGAGGAAGCTACGACGATTTTGAGATTTGACTGAGGTGTTATGATGTTATTATTACAACGTCGATGTGTATTATGCTGTTGAGGTATGTTTATGGTCAATAAGATGATGCTACCATATATAAGGAATGTGATTACATGTTTATATGAATATGAATAATGAGTAGTGGTTAGGGACTCTGATTTGTGGAAAAGGATTGGAAACCAAGAATCGTACTTTAAGAGTTATGAAATGTGTGTACATGTGTGAATGTATCACATTGCCACCGAAAATTTTTGGGACACTGTTGTATTTATAGGATTTTGTTTCTACACATTTGTAACGCAAATTCTCGACCTGTGAAATTTTTTCTATGAGACTGTCACTGTAGTGCAAATTGCTGTCGTAAATATTTCGGTACGAAAGCCAAGTGACCTTGACGTAATGCATTGTGAGCGACCAGCTGTGCCAGCCGCCTGAAAAAAGAAAGCCATTATGTGGAGAGAAAAAAAAGTAGGGCATTATCCTCGCCATTGACATTTCTTTGTAGAAAGCATCGCAGTTACGACACGCTCAAACTTGACAAGACATGATTACAGCTGGCCGAAGTGGCCGTGCGGTTACAGGCGCTGCAGTCTGGAACCGCAAGACCACTACGGTCGCAGGTTCAAATCCTGCCTCGGGCATGGATGTTTGTGATGTCCTTAGGTTAGTTAGGTTTAACTAGTTCTAAGTTCTAGGGGACTAATGACCTCAGCAGTTGAGTCCCATAGTGCTCAGAGCCATTTTTTTTGACATGATTACACTGTGGAGCTCTTAATTGATGATATTTACTAAAATGCCTAATGAAATGATGAGACACATTTTATATCTATTGTCTTTTGAGTTGAGAGTTTTTTTACTGCCTTTGGAGACGCCATTTGCCTAGTGAATGACGTTTCATGCCTTGCTTTATGTATTTATTTGCTCATCTTTTTTAATATCTAGTTTCTAGTGGCACTGCAGCATTGGTTAAAATAAAATTTTATAGATGTACTAATATAGGTATTTTATGCCTACAGATCCAGTAAATAATAACTTCACGATCTACTTAAAAAAAAAACAGGGAGCACAAAAGACATTTTCCCTCACGGGAATTGCTTACATAATTTTTGTCAATGACTGGTAACTTTTCAGTAGTGTAAGTTAAGGTGATGCATCACTCTAGTGTTAAGATCTGACATAGTTTTTAAACATTTCCTATCTTTACTGTGATATTTTTTCTGCTTGAGCTTTGTCATGTTTAGATATAAGTTATAGCATTTGCTGCTGCTGATGCCAGGCATAGTGCTACTAAATTTCACTCTGTTAAGTCCTGAATTTCACTTTGTATTACTCTGTTAAGCCAGTTTTACTACTGATTCATTTTTCTTGTTTGCTGAGCAGTGCCTTATATTAGTTGTAATATTGCAATTGCTAATTTAGATTTACTGCTGCTAGTTTTGCCGATTTGCATTTTTTGTCTTTGCTGTTTGTCTTAATTGTTTTGTGCTGCTGCATTGCCTCGTCCCTTAGTGTAGCATCTGAGTTCAGTAGATTTAAGTTAGCTTAAGAGGGGGTAGGCTATATAAGAGAATTAGTTGTAATGAATTGGATGAAATGTATTGAGAAGTTATACGAAAAAAGTACAGAAAGCAGGTATAGATAGGACTTTTTGGGAATAATGATGAATGAAGGGAGATATCCAAGAAGTAAAGAAAGTTTTGTTTGGAAAATACTGCAGTAAAATAAACGCTGTCCTTTCCTTTTGTCTTTTTCCGCTATATGTTTGTGTACCCTTGTGTATTTGTGTTCTTCCTGTCTTTATGTGTTCATCTGAAAAGAGTTATGTTGTAGAATTTTTCTAATACTACGTTATTTACTTTGTAAAGATGTTTAGACATAATTTATTCTGTTTTGTTTTAATGCTCATGTGTGAAGTTGATGTTTCGAAAGTTATTCTGATCTTTTATGTATGTACTCATGTCATAATTCCTCTAACACTGATGTATCTGTTTATTTCTATTCTTTTGTAAAGCCTGTATTACTACAAATGTCATCCATACTATTATGTTCTTTAATGGTTTTTTCTGTACCTTTGTAATTGTATTCTCATGTTATAAAATTGTAATTGACACCAGTTCATCAAATTAAGTAACTTGTAAGCATTCACTTCACTGCACACATTACTGTTGGTCATAGTATATGCACAACAGGTGAGAAGTTGGGACTGTTAGTGTTTCCACAAGTGTTAATAATTCAGTAATGGACTGATTAACAGCATTGCTGGTTCTAAGGACAATTCCAAAAACTTTTTGAGTGCACAAGTGGTGTTTTATGGACTTGGTATATTGTCCACGAGACTCTTCGATGGTGATTGTGAACCTGCACAGTCGCAACAGATGGCTGCTGGCCGTCTCTACAATGACTACAGTGGGTCTGAATCTTTGATGGCCCACCAATACCATTATTTCTAAAAGGACTGCAGTGGGTCTGCACCTCTGGTGGCCCACCAATACCATAATCTCTAGCAGGACTACAGTGGGTCTACTCTGTGATGACCTACCTACCAATTTTCTTCAAAACTTCGACTGACTCTGCTGTGGGTTTGCTTTGTTGTGGCCCATTACTTGTCTGCATCTCAAGAGTCAGCACTGTCTTTCCGTTGGAAGGACGACACTACTTCTTCAAGACTGCATGGAAATCCACTACTTCCGTGTGCATTTTCTTTTACTGCTGAGACTTTGAGAAAAGAAAAAAAAAACACTGCAATTTTACTTTGATGAATGATCAGGACTGTCTTTATGGACTGTGAGAAAATTTTGGCTTTTGACCAACATTGGATCAATAAGTGTGTGCATTTGATTTCTTTGGTATTGTAATTATGAAATTTTTTTTTCAAGTCTGTATTGGCCACTGCCAAAACAATTTGTAAAATTTTTTGTGGGGAGCATGGGTGCTATGTAAGTAGGCTCTTTAGGTTTTTATGTTGGTAACGCCACGTAGCGCTCTGTATGAAAATCACTGACTGTGCTGTGTGAAGGCTGTGGTTGGCTTGCATTGTTGGAGTAATATTCGCCATTGTAGTGTTGGGCAGTTGGCTGTTAACAGCGCGTAGCGCTGTGCAGTTGTATGTGATCCGCCAGCAGTGGTGGATGTGGGGAGAGAAATGGCAGAGTTTTGAGAGCGGATGATCTGGACGTGTGTCCATCAGAGACAGTAAATTTGTAAGACTGGATGTCATGAACTGCTATAGATATTATGACTTTTGAACACTATTAAGGTAAATACATTGTTTGTTCTCTATCAAAATCTTTCATTTGATAAATATGCCTATCAGTAGTTCGTGCCTTCAGTAGTTTGAATCTTTTATTTAGCTGGCAGTAGTGGCGATCGCTGTATTGTAGTAGTTTTAGTAACGAAGTTTTTTGTGAGGTAAGTGATTTTTGAAAGGTATAGGTTAATTTTAGTCAAGGCCATTATTTGTAGGGATTATTGAAAGTCAGATTGCGTTGCGCTAAAAATATTGTGTGTCAGTTTATTGTTGATCAGAATAGGTAAAGAGCGAAATGTCTGAGTACGTTCAGTTCTGCTCAGCTGTTTGAAAATCAAATAACGTAAGGGGTTTATCAGCACAGTAATTCATTAATTTTTCTAAGGGGACGTTTCAGTCTGTTTACATTCCGGGTATACGTGGAAATCCCTGCGCTACAGCGCTGTAACATGCCGTTAGGGCAGCCCATACAAAATTGTGCAATCCGTTGATAATGCGTCAGGCCAGACTACATGCGTCCTCAACCGTTTGTGTTGGCCTGACACAGCTGCAACTTTTACACTAGTGCCGAAAACTAATTACCGCACGGCGCTCCACTGTCTAGATGTGATGAGCCATTTTATTTAGCTCCAGCTGCGTACTACGACATGGCGTTGCGCGTGTTGCTACGTGTGCCGGGAATGCAGACATGTAACTGTAAACGAACACAAAATGACTACATTACTTATTTTGCCGAGGTGACTTCATGACCACTTACCGTACAAAGCAACATTTCCTGTTTGCCCCTAAAAAACCGGCATTGCGCCTGTGCAACATTCTTCCTCTGTATCCGATGGTTGGTGATCACTAATTAGAATATTAACTCAAGAAATTAGGCATAAGCAAGTACTTTTGTTGATATTCACAGCATATACCGTGTCCTACGAAGTAGCTTATTGCATTCCGTAGAGTGAGCTTCCGTTACATTTATCTCCTTCAAATCCGCAATAGGAGCTGCAGAAATTGATACGGTTCCATCTGAGAGAAGAAAAAGAAAGATAGATACTGATGACTTTGTATTTAATAATGCTATGACGGAAAATAATACGACGTTCATTCTAACAATACATCTTGCTACAACATGGCTTACGACGTGTTAAACAATTCTAGAAACGTTTTAGGGCGACCGAGTAGGTGATATAACATGTAACAAAATCAATGCTTATAAGAGTGTGAGAATGTTCATACAAGTAATCAGTATACAAATAGTTTCGTCATCCTCTCTTCATGCAATGAAACTGTGTACGCATACCGGTCTGAGTTTTTATTTTTTTTACTTTAATTTACTTAAAATACGTATACTTATTACAAGGAGCGAACAAAATGTTTCTGTCTGAGGGCGTTGCTGGAGCAGATATGAAACGTAGCGTGACTTCGATGGAGGTATATAAGCACCGACATGTAAGAAGGGCTTGGTGTAGCATTTGTGTTATTCCCACATGCGTGCCGTAAATGTGGCTACGTGAACTCTGGCGAGGTTATTACTAAATGCGTCCAAATAGGATCAACGTGCTGTTATTTGTTTATCAGCTGCCGAAGTTCAAACGTAGCAAGACATCAATGGGAGAATGCAGAATGTTTATGGGATTGCATGTCTGTCGAAAAGCACTGTTGTGGAATGGTGCGCCAAATTCCGTGCTGGATGCTGCAGCTACATGATAACACACGTCCCCATATCGCAAATGTCGTATTGCAGACTCTACATCAAATCAAGTGGGAGCCACCGTAGCTACCTGCGTGTAATTCTGATCTCTCCCTATGCGATTATCACACCTTCAGTTTCCCAAAGCCGCCTTGACGAGTCGACATTTACTATTGCACAAAGGATGTGCAGCAGACACATAGCAAGACACGGTGTCTCACCAAACGAGTATCTTCACCCTGATGCGTCGATGGGATACTTGCTTCACTAGTCACGGACATTGGCTTACCGATACTGCACGTCAAGGCTTTCGAACGGAAACTTTCCGATCACCTCTTATAATAGCACTGTATTTGTGCAGTTGCTTATTGGTCTAAATTATAGAGTTTAATGTACGAACAACCATATTTTTAACGAGAGCTCGCGTAGTCACCGGATACGTCGATGTTTCAGAACTGGAATCTGGTACGAGAGAGATTGATAGGGGATTCAACGCGTTGTGTGAAAACGTGGACACTTGTACGTGAAGAGAAATAAGACCTACAGTCCATGGGTAGTGATTAACGGCAGAAACTCGTTGAAGTACGACATTATTTGTTTCAAACGATATGCGCTAACTGCAGGTGAGACGATATGAGTCGGAACTGGATTAGATCTATGAAAAACCTGTATGTAGCTGGGGTCAAACTGTCAGTTGTGGATTAAAGCCTAAACGACCCTAAAAGTATTGTTAAAAATACGAAATGTGACATTGGTCTTCAATTTATCGTGAGTGTTACTATCGCCATCAAGCACTCTCGACGTGGCCAGCCAGAGATAAAGAACCGTGGTATCACAGAGACGTGAAGATCTGATACGGAAAGCAAGTTATCACGAGCACTAAATTTAGTGCTAATACTCTTTATATAAAACTGAAGGTTAATTTGTTTTGTAATAAACATAGTTATATGCAAGCACATTTTTCCTCTCACTAATAATGCACATAACCGGTGAACAGTATTTCCATATCAGTCATTTCAATCTTGTCGGTAATTATTATAACACATTACACAAATATTGTAAATTGTAAGAAATCCCACAAATATTATAAATTATTCAAAACTAATTCTAAAATTATGACATTAATATTTGAAACTAGTGATTATTCCGTAATTTGAAGCGATGAAATCCTTCAACCATTACTGGTATACGCACGAACGTACTACTAGCTTAGCCGGATTTATCATTGGTCAAGAGGTGTTGCCAAAATAGTAAACATATTTGACAACTGATGCACATGTGTGTTATAATGTTATGCTCGTACTGCCACTCTTTTAAGTTTACGGCACGAACGTAGCATCAAACGCTACTGAACGTTTGAGTATTTCAAATCATTATACCTGACAGTAATCGTGCTGAAAGTTAATGGATCACGAAGTTTAAAGCAGCTGAAGTACATCATCATGAATTTTTAATTCTCTTTGGTGTTTCTGGAAGAACAGATGGTCAATATAAGAAGTTGATGTTTTGGGTACTTTACGTTGGAAAATACACCATCTTTCTACTTTTAAAAACTAACAATGTACGCAAAAACAGTTATGTATGGACACACCCACACACACACACACACACACACACACACACACACACAATCAATTACACCGTCCGACAGTCCGATCATATCGTATTATTATTACTGCGTTACTTTACGTTATCAAAGAGTATCATTTTTTAAAGAAATAGATAAGGGAGTTTTATAGTACCGCTATTACTTTCTATACACTTTAGGGGGGTAGGACGTCAAACTGGCCAACTTGGAGCAGGAGAGGCACCACAGGACATTTTAATTTCCAGTGTCTATACTTTTACAAACAGATTCATAAAAATTTGTCAGCATGACCAGGAAGGATTCACAATTCACACTCATAGCAGTGGAAGTTCGAAAAAATAACGAAGTAATTTTTTTTTACATGTCAAACTTCATCATTTTTTTCACTTACTAATGGCAGCATTTGTTGCTATAGGTACACTTTTCTTCATAAGTATGAGAGGTGGTGTGGTGTCACCGCCAGACACCACACTTGCTAGGTGGTAGCTTTTAAATCGGCCGCGGTCCGTTAGTATACGTCGGACCCGCGTGTCGCCACTATCAGTGATTGCAGACGGAGCGCCGCCACACGACAGGTCTAGAGAGACTTCCTAGCACTCGGCCCAGTTGTACAGCCGACTTTGCTAGCGATGGTTCACTGACAAATTACGCTCTCCTTTGCCGAGACGATAGTTAGCATAGCCTTCAGCTACGTCATTTGCTACGACCTAGCAAGGCGCCATTACCATTTGCTATTTACCTTGTGATGCATGTACCGTCAGACCGATGTTCACCAATTATGGATGAAAGTTAAGTATTCCACAAGCTACGTACCTTTTTTGCTAGTATAATTACTTTACCTGTTCCAGACCTCACGCCAGCCTGCGTGAGCTTAAACGCGTGCCTTTCGGCTACCTCATAGTGGCTTGGCTGTCTTGCCAAGTCACAACAGGTGGTTCGATGAATTTTGCACAGCATACAAAGCATACTTAAAGGTGTATGAAACTCTTGAATTTTCCAAATCTATTAAAAACTGTGCTAAAAATTAAGGTAATTAACTACAAAATTTGTGTTTTTTCTAAACATGAAGTTTAAACTACAACAGATCATTCGTTTTTTCATAAATTAAATAAATTCTAGAGTTTCATACACCTGTAAGTATGGTATGTATGCTCTGCAAAATTAATCGAAGAATCTCTCTAACTTATGAAGAAAATTGTACCTATAGCAACAAATGTAGCCATAAGTAAGTGAAAAAATGATGAAAGTTCCCCGTAAAAAAATTATTTTGTTATGTTTTCGAACTTCCACTGCAATTAGTGTGAATCCTGAATCCTTCCTGGTGATGCTGACAAAGTTTTATGAATTTATTTGTAAAAGTATAGACACTGGAAATTGAAATGTTCTGTGATGCCTCTCCTGCTCCAGGTCGGCGCGTTTGACGTCCTACCCCCCTTAACTGATATGGCAGGAAGAATAAGCAGCAAGTCTGCGGCTGTTTCCTGATGATTCTGTGGTATCTGGGAAGATGTCGTCTTTGACTGCTACTAGGAGGATACAAGAAGACTTCGACAAAATTTTATGTTGGTGTGATGAATGTAGAAAAATGTAAGTTAATGCAGATCCCATAATGTTCGAATATAGTATTGTTGTGGACTACTTGACACAATTACGTCAATTGAGTATCTAGGTCAAACGTTGTAATGTATATGAAATAGAATGAGCATGCGAGGACTATAGTAGGAAAGGCGAATGATCGACTTCGGTTTATTGGGAGATTTTAGGAAAATGAGTTTCATCTATAAAGGAGGTTGCAAGAAGGAGACTAACGCGACCCACTGTTAAATACTGTTCGAGTGTTTGAGATCAGATTAGAGGAAGACATTGAAGCAGTTCAAGGCTTGCTGCTAGATTTGTTACCGGTAGTTTGGAACAACACGCAAGTACTACGAGGTGCTTCGGGAATGCAAGTAGGACTCTCTGGAGGGAAGGCGATGTTCTTTTCGAGCAGAATGATGAAGAAAATTTACAGAATGGTATTTGAGGCTGAATGCAGAACTATTCTGCAACCGAAAACGCACATTTCGCGTAAGGACCATGACTGTAAGACTAGATAGAAGGCATACAGGCATACAGATAATCGTTTCTCCCTCGTTCTGTTTGCGAATGGAATAGAAAATGAAATGACTAGTAGTGGTGTAGAGTACCATCCGCCATGTACCATGCGGTGGTTTGCGGAGTAGGTTAATTGAGACTAATCCACACTTTGATCGTATTTCCAGTACTTAAAAAATTACAGAATCTGTGCGAAATGAACGGCTCATCGAACTGGTTACTGGTAGTTATGAACCATGGACCTTCCCTTCGATGGGGTGGCTAACGTGTGTCAGCGGTACAGACAGAAGTACTGTAGGTGCAACCACAACAGAGGGGTATCTGTTGGGAGCCCAGACAAACGTGCCTGAAGAGGGGCGGCAGCTTTTGCAGTAGTTGCCAGGCTACATACTGTATGATTGATCTGGTCTTAGAATATCACCGAAACTGGCCTTGCTGTGCTGGTGCAGTGAACGTCTGAAAATAAGGGGGGAAACTACAGCCGTAGTTTTTCCCGAGGACATGCAACTCTGCTGTATGATTAAATTATGATGGCGTGCTCTTGGTTAAAATATTTCAGACGTAAAATAGTAAAACATTCGGACCTCCGGTCGAGGAATACTCACGAGGATGTCGTCATCAGGAAGGAGAAAGAAAAACAAAAGAAAAGCGCCATTCTACGGATCGGAGCGAGGAATGTTAGATCCCTTAATCGGGCATGTAGTTTACAATATTTAAAAAGGTGAACGGTCAGTTTGAAGATAGGTATAGTGGAAATTAGTGAAGTTCGGTGGCAGGAGGAAAATGACTCCTGCTAAGGTGAGTAGGAACTTAAAAATACAGAATCAGATACGGGTAATTCAGGAGTAGTTTTAATAGCTATAAGAAAATGGGAATGCTACTATGAACAACATAATGAAAGCATTGTCGTAGTTAAGATGAACACGAAGCCCACGCCCACCACAGCAGTACAAGTTCACATGCCAACGAGATTTGTAATGATGAGGAGCTTGGAGATATGTATGATGAGATAAAAGAAATTATTCAGATGGTTGAAGGAGACAAAAATTTAATACTGGTGGGGGACTGGAATAGGACGAAAAGGAAGACAAGGGAAAATAGTTGGTGAATGCGGACTGGGACAAAGGATCGAAAGAGGAAGGCACCAGGTAGAATTTTTCTGAGAGCATAATTTAATCATTGCTAACACTTAGTTTAAGAATCATAAAAGAAAGTTGTATACGTGGAAGAGACCTGGAAACACCGGAAGATTTCAGATTCATTGTATAATGGTTTGACAGATGTTGCGAAACTAAATTTCAAATTGCAATACAGTTCCAGTGGCAGATGTGGACTCTAGCCACAGATTAGTGGTTATGAATAGTAGATTAAAACTGAAGAAACAGAATAAACGGAAGAAATTAAGGAGATGGGATCTGGTTCATTTGAAAGGACCAGAGGTTGTTTAGAGCTTCAGAGGGAGCATTATACAACGGTTGACTAGAACAGGGGAAAGGAATACAGCAGAAGATGAATGACTAGCTTTAAGAGATGAAATAGTGAAAGCAGCAGAGGATCAAAAAGGTAAAAGGATAATACCTATTAATAATCACTGGATAGCACAATAGACACTGCATTTAACTGATGAAAAGAAAAATTTAAAAATACAGCAAATGAATCAGGGCGAAAGGGCATACAAACGTTCGAAAAATAGGATTGACAGGAAGTGCAAAACTACTAAGCAGGAATGGCTAGAGGACAAATATGAGGACTTAAAAGCATATTTCACTTGTAGAAAGGAAGGAAAATTAAGGAAATCTTTGGGGAAAAAGAAGCAACTGTAGGAATGTCAAGAGCTCAGTGGTGAACCAGTCCGAAGCAAAGAAAAGAAAGGTCAAAGATGGAATGTGGAAGGAGTATATAGGGAGTCTATAAAGGGAGAGGAACTTGAAAGAAATATTATAAGGGGAAATGGACGTAGATGAAGATGGGATGGCAGATGTGATTCCGCGAGAAGAATTTCACAAATCTCTGAAAGATCTAAGTCGAAAGAATGCCCTGGGAGTAAACGATATTCCGTCAGAACTACTGATAGTCTTGGGAGAATCAGAAATGACAAAGCTCTTCCATCTGGTGTGCAAGACATATGAGACAGGTGAAATAACCTCAGACTTCAGGAAGAACATAGTAATTTCAATTCTAAAGAAAGCAGTCGCTGTCAGCTGTGAAAATTACCGAACTATAAGTTTAATAAATCATGGTTCCAAATCAATGAAACGAATTCTCTACAGATGAATGGAAAAACTGGTACAAGTAGAACTTGGTAAAGATCATTTTGGATTATGGAGAAATGTAGGAAAACGCGAAGCAGTAATGATCCTACGACTTGTCTTAGAAGATTGGTTAAGCGAAGGAAAACATTCATTTATAGCGTTTGTGGACTGAGAGAAGGCTTTTGACCATGTTGACTGGAATACTCCCTTTCAAGTTCTGAATGTAGCAGGAGGGAGGGAAACGCTGCTTACAACTTGCACAGAAACCAGACGGCAGTCATAAGAATCGAGGGGCATGAAACGAAAGCAGTTGTCGAGAAAGGAGTGAGGCAGGGTTGTAGTCTTTGCCCGACATTATACAATATGTACATTCAACAAGCAGTCAAGGACACCAAAGTAAAATTTGTAGTGAGAATTACAGTTAGGAGAGAAGAAATAAAAACTTTGAGGTTTGCCAATGACAATGACAATGTCAGAGACATCAAAGGACTGGAAGAGTAGTTGAAAGGAATGGACTATTTCTTGAAACGAGGATATAATATGTCCATCAACAAAGGCAAAACAAGTGTAAAGCGATGTAGTTGAATTAAATCAGGTGATACTAAGAGAATTAGATTAGAAAACTAAGCACTTAAAGCAGTAGATGAAATTTGATATTTGGGCAGCGTAACAACTGATGATGGCTGAAGTAGGGAAGATATAAAATGTAGACTGGCAATGACAAGAAAAAAATTTCTGAAGAAGAGAACGTTGTCAACGTCGGATGTGGATTCAAGTATTAGAAAATCTTTTCTGAACGTGTTTGTCTGAAGAGTAGCCATGGACTTGAAACATGGACGAAAAAGGGTTTGGATGAAAAGAGAAGAGAAGCTTCCGAAATGTGATGCTACAGAAGAATATAACTAATGAAGAGGTACAAAACACAGCTAGGAAGACAAGGAATTTGTGGCACAACTTGGTAAAAACAAGCATCGATTGTTAGGGCATATTATGAGACATCAAGGGTTTATCAATTTAGTATTGGAGGGAAGTGTAGGTGGTAAAAATCGCAGAGGGGACCAATAAAAAAATACAGTAAACAGATTCTGAAACATGTAGGTTGCAGTAAGAACCACTATTGTCTATCCACAACGGTGCTACACTAATAGCTGGAATCACTTTTCAGCTCAGTTTTACAAAAAAACTAGCTGATAAATCCGACACTGCCCCGGTGTTCAATTAGTCGATTGTTTGTTAGAAACTAAAACAAAAAGGAGCAGTGTTTATACCCTAACACTGAAGACATTTCATTTAAATGTACTCGTGGAAGCACCTTTGTAATTATGTGGCAAAGAAATGCGCACAATGTATTAATGTAAAGTTTGGTTACTAACCAAACTAAAATCCACAGTCTCCGTACGCTGAACGCAGCTGCTTCGCTTGTCTACATCCCGATTTTGTAAACATCTTTACCACAACACTACTCCATCGATCTACAGACGGCTAGAGTTTTCGCCCGTATCAGTTTTGCGCTTCGCAGTTGAAAGATGTTAAAAGTTCTGCCAGGTGTTAGGGATTTCCTTAAGATGACTAGACTGTAGGATCCTATCATTAATAAAGAATACAATGTATTAAAACTTCATGCATGGTGCGGGATCCTTTCACACATCTCCCAGGTTATGAAGTCGTATCTATTGAAATCTGTAACGTACAATGATATAATACTGCCAGCGAAATATGTTGCGAATAGAGTTAGCAGCACAAAAGTAATCAATTTAAAGATAATGCATGGTGCGGCAGTTTTTCACACATCTCATTGTCTATTACGTGATATCTCGTGATCTATAAGCCAAAACATGACATAATTTGTAGATACCTACAGTAGCATTCGTGGATAGATTCTGCGAAATGTATTGCTAATAGTGTTGGTAGGAAAGATGTTACAAATTTAAACGTCACACACAATGCGGAGGTTTTTCACGTATCTCAGTTGTAATACATCGCATTTCTTTAAAAATGTGTGGTAGCATGAAACAATTTTATAAGTGCATTTAGCGGTACATATGAATAGTGACAGCGAAATTTGTGCGAATACAGTTAGTAGCATAAAGGTGATACATTAGAAGACACGCATAATGTGGCAGTTTTCACGCATCTCAGGGCTTGTGACGTCATGGCTCTTGAACTATGATAGGTAGGTGGTTCTTACCCCAAAAGCGATTGTTTTCAGACAGGAGGATATATGGAACGCAAGCCTGAGCGCGCGCGTTCGCGAACGCACGTATCCGTTTGTATATTATGTATGAATTAATAAGTATTCGATAATATTTGTAGAAGTGAAACAACTTAGATAATACACATTTCCCCTTCCACGTCCTGGAGAAATTTAATTTCCGTTCTCTGTGTTTTAAAAATACCAGTAGTCCGAAAGTATGGGGAGTAATCGAGGATTAATGAAAGAACAGCAGTGGGCTCGGAAGGCGCTCAGATATTTCGACTGCAGAAGGAGGTTCTTTGTCTCGACAAGAGAATGGCCCGGAGCACCAAGTTCTGCTCTCCCGGTGGCCTGGAATTTGTTCCTGACTGCTGCGTTTTCGGCTTCCATTCACAACTTAAAAACATTGAACGGAAGTACGTCAGAGTTGAGAAATACAGAAAATGAAAGCTATTAACACAGATTTCAACATCTTTCTACATCTTACTGCACTGTTCGCTGTACAGTGTCAACCAATCTCTGTATCTTACGTCACATATAAGTAGGAAACGTGGTATTTTAATTATTGGCTTCTATAACTAATATTCAGCTTAACTGAAATACTTTCCGTACTTTGCACCACAGTACCCTGTAATGTCTTGTGTAATAGTAATATATGAACACACTAGTTTATCCCTCAACCTAAAGCAGAGTATCTGAAACAATAATCTGATGTTAATTCTGCCTGATATTTCAATTTGTACGTATATTGAACGTTTCTACAGTAATGTGTTATCGAATCTCTTCTTCACCATCACAGAGAAAAGTTTGTGCTACATTTGGAGATACGTATTCAACGTGCTTCTGCAAGAAATGAAAGCAATTAGAAAACACACCTTAACGACAGTAGTGTCAAATGAATTCGTTTGTAAGTTTCATGTTTGAATAAATTAGTTGTATGGTGCCACGTAAACACTAATACATACTAAAATTACAAAGAAAAAGTTCATTTTCAGGAGTTATCTCTTTTTTAAGATTATATCAAACGTGAGGGTTAATGTTTAGCAATTATTTGAAAAAGATAGTGCGCTACTTAGAAGTCTCCAAATGGCTGGCATGTAGCCATGCACAAACGAATCATGTAATCCACAAAACGACTTGTTCTATACTACTCTGGTATCAGTCCCATAATGTATTGAAAACCGAATTAACTATCTAAAAGACTAAGTAATAAGATTTCAACTTTGTTTCCTGCTTCATCCTCTCCGATTTGAGAATTCCGCTGTTATTGAAAAACTTTCCTAGTGTATCATGAAATGTTTCTTAACAATAGAACTCGGCCGTCATCATCCCCAAGACTGGCAATGATATTTCTTGGCGTGGTCTTTCCCCCATAGGGTGCATTCAGGGGGAGTTTTGGGCACGTACACTTACTAAATTCGTAATTGTTTTACTGTCGTTCTAGTTAGCATTAATACAGTACACTTAACGTCCATCTCCTAAATATGCTGAATATATATTGAACTGTCTTCGTTGTGACAAGTTTACTTTTTTCTGTTTACAGCATGTAAAAGAATTTGTTTTCGTGACAGAGTATACTAGCGACAATATTGTTTTGATGTAGACAGATAACTTCCCTGTTTACTTCATGATATTTTCATTAATAACTTATAACGTAAATTCTTCAGAGAGAATACACGGATGGTTAATAAAGGAAAACATTATAAAAGAAAGTTGTAAAGTAAATGACTAAAATGTGGCAACGTGTTATCGTTACTGTTGAACAATAGACTTTCAAGGAATTAAATTTACTGATTGCAGCATAAGTCATTCTAACAGCGACCACAAACAGCATGTGTGCAAGTGATCAATATACACAGATATCACTAATAATAAAGCCTCATTTCAGCAGCACATGCACAAAATGGCGGACTACAGAGAAATGTTCAACAGAATTTAACTAGAAACAGCTGACTATGTCCTAGAATTGAATGCCATTAAAATAACTGTTTGCAATAATGGCTATAGTCCTAATGTGAGGGATTAGTTAAATAATGAATTAAATAAAGAAACGTATAGTATAGTGATTTTACTTTATTTCTAATAATGTGTAAAACACCGTAGTGCAAATCATTACAATGCATGTCAAGTAATTTTTAATCACATTCAGACGTGTCCAGTTTTAAAGTGAGAAATAA
Organism: Schistocerca nitens; assembly: GCF_023898315.1. NCBI lineage: Eukaryota > Metazoa > Arthropoda > Insecta > Orthoptera > Acrididae > Schistocerca > Schistocerca nitens. The sequence continues at coordinate 378,112,633 of NC_064622.1, read as the reverse complement.
TACTGTTTGAGTATAAATACAATTGACTTCATAAATAGTTTTCAAATGTGTAATGAATTTTCGGGATGATTTTAGATGCATTTTTCTATTAAAGAAACATGTAAGTCGGCCACGTAGCGAAGGCTGTTGCATCAGTGAAGTAGAAAGTATTTGTGCTACACGTGTAAAAGCTGATAAAGGAGACGCTGACCACAAAAGAAACACAATGGTACCTACATATTCATCATCATCTTGGACAGTTTCCAGCCACTGGCTGGGTCTGTCGGCAACAAGCCTCTCCATCGTGTTCTGTCTTTGCACCATTCCCCCTCTTCCACCTTCGTCCAGTTCTCTCCTCTTCTCGTCACACATTCCTTCACTCCCTTCACCCATCTATCTCTTGGTCTTCCTCTGGGCCTCTTCCCCTCCAGTTGCAGATCAAACATCCTCTTTGGAATTCTTCCCTCATCCATTCTCTTCATGTGTCCATACCACTGCAGTCTTGATTTTTCTATCCTGTCCTGTACTGGTTCCTCCTTAAGTCGTTCCCTCACATACACATTTCGCAATCTGTCTCGTCTTGTTACACTCAACCTGCTCCTCTGGAACTTCATTTCACTAGCCTGTATTCTATTTTTGTCTCTTTTGTGCATTACCCATGTCTCACTTCCGTATGCCAATATGGGGACAAAGTAGGTTCGGTATATAATTCCCTTGGATTTCTGTGGCACCTTCTTGCTCCAAATAAGCCCCCTAATGCATTTGTAGAACTGCCCTGCTTTTCTGCACCTTTCATTTATTTCCATTGAGTTTCCCCCCTTACTTTCAATCATGCTTCCCAGGTACTTGAAGTTCTCTACCACTTGTAGTTTTTCCCCTCCACAAGTTATATCCACATTTGGCCTATTCTTCTTCCTTGTTGTGACAATTATTTCACTTTTCTTTGCAGAGAAATGCATTCCATATTGTGCTGCCGTTGCCTCCCATGCATCTAACTGCTCTTGCACCTCCTTCTCGCAATTTCCCCATAACATCAGGTCGTCGGCAAAAAGCACTGCTTTCATTTTATGATCTCCAATTGCATCTGATACTTGCTGTAGGATTTCATCCATAACAATAACAAACAATAAAGGCGAAAGTGCACTTCCCTATCGCAGCCCATTTTCCAGCTTGAACCATGCAGTACGTTCCCTCCCCACTTTCACACAACTCTCACTTCCCTCATACATTTTTCTGACTTTTCGTGTTATCTCTTCATCTATCCCTTTTGCGTTCAGCACATCCCAGAGCTTGTCCCTACAGATACTGTCATACGCCTTCTCAATATCTAAAAAGGCCATGATTAAGTCCTTCCCGTACTCATAGTGCCTTTCCTGCAGTTGCCTTACCGCAAATATGAGGTCCGTTGTTGATCTTCCCGGTCTGAAACCGTACTGCTCCTCTTGCAGTCTACTTTCAATACTGCTGCTTGTTCTCTTCTCCAGGATCTTTTCATAGATTTTTCCACAGTTGCATAGCAGGGTGATTCCTCTGTAGTTCTCACATCTCCTTTTATCCCCTTTCTTGAAGATCGGGACTATAATTCCTTTCTTCCAATCCTCAGGAATTCTGTTCTCCTTCCACACCACCCTCAGCACTCTGTATAGCCACTGGGTTCCTACTTCTCCTGCTGCTCGTATCATATCCACTGTTACTTCGTCCCAACCTGGTGCCTTGCCCCCTTTCATCCTCTTTATGGCTTCTTCCACTTTATTCCAAGTTAGATCATCAATTTCCCCACTATTATAATCGTCTGCTGCCTTAGGCTCTCCATTGCTGTTAGTTACCCGCTTGGCGGCATTCAACAGATCTTCAAAGTACTCCCTCCAAATCTTTTTGAGCTCATGCATTTCCTCCACAACTCTTCCATTATTATCCATGATCCTCAGGCACTCGCTTCTGTCGTTCCTCTTATTTCTTACCATGGTGTAAAGTACTTTTTTGTTCCCTTCACTGTCCTCTTCTAACATTCTTGTCCATTTTTCCATCCACTTCTTCTTCTCCGCCCTTACTATGGTCTGTGCCGCTTTCTTGCTTTCCTTATATTTTGCCATAGCTTCCTCTGTTCGGGTCTGGAACCATTCTCTGAAGGCTTTGTTCTTTCGAAGTACTGCCTCTTTACATATGTTGTTCCACCATGGGGTTTCCTTACTTCTCCTCTTTGTGCTAGTTCTTCCGCACACAGTCTCAGCTGCCTCAATTAGAGCCCTCTTAAAATCTCCCCATTCTTCTTCCACTGTTCTCTGATCTTCCTTTGGCAGCTTCTTCCTGATCAGTGTCTGGTACTGGGTCCTCCGTTCATCCTCTTTCAGCATCCATGTCTTCAACCTTTTCTCCTGTATATCTGTTGCCCTCCTATCTTTTTTCTCTCTCAGGGTGGCTACCAACAGCCGATGGTCACTGTCTAAGGCCTCAGATGGAATGACCTTAACAACTGTGAGGCCGCTCATCATCTGCCTATCCACTAGCACATAGTCTACTACTGAAGTTTGGGACCAGTCTCCACTATACCAAGTTATTTTGTGGCTACTTCTCTTCTTGTACCAGGAATTTGCGATCGCCAGCCCATTCCTCTTGCAGAATTCCAGCAACAATTTTCCTTCTCTATTTCGGTTCCCCCAGCCCTCTGGTCCCATTATCTCCTCGAATCCTTTCCTGTCTGTGCCAACATGTGCATTGAGGTCCCCTATTATAATCTGATTATCTCCATTTAGCTGCTTTTGCATGTCATCTTCAAATTCCTCCTTCTCCTTTTTTGTACACCCCACCTGTGGGGCATATGCTTGGATGATTTCAATGCTTTTTCCTTTTACTCGTACTCTGGCTTTTATCATTCGATCATTGATACCTTCCACCTCCTCCTGCAGACCCTCTCTGACCACTATTGCCACTCCATTTCTTCCCCTCTCATTCCCTATCCAGTACAGTTTACATCCTTTACTTAGTGGTTTTTCACCAACTCCTCTACACCTATTCTCAGCAAGTCCCAAGATGTCCAATTTCCTCCTTTCCATCATTTCTACAATTTCTTCTAACTTCCCAGTTAGAGTCCTTACGTTTAAGGTGCCCAGTCGTAAACCATCTCGTAATCCTTTTCCATATTAATTGAGCATAATACACAACTCAGATAAAGTGATAGTTAAGGTAATTGGTATGTAACAAAGACCATCTTCAGCACTGTTCATCTACGTCTAAATACACGTCTACATATATACCCCGCAAATCACCATAATGCGCCTGATGGATATACTTTGTAGCACAGCTAATAATTCCCGTTCCTGTTCCATTTGCCAGAAAAAGTAGAGGGAGAAATGACTGTTTATAAATATCTGCACGAGCCCTGATTTCTCTTACCTAGTCTTCGAGATCCTTAGGCGTGTTGTACGTTGATAGCAGTAGGATCGCTCTGCGTCCTGCGACAAATACTAGTTTTTTAAAACTTTCTGGTAATCGTTGAATAATGGGACGTCCTTTGCCTCAAAGAATTCCCATTTGAGTTCACTGAATATTCCTGAAATACTCACGGGTTGATCGAAAATACCAGTAACATATGTAGCAGCACTTCTCTGAATTTCTTCGATGTCATGCTTTTATGAAGCTGGAGCGAATTCCAAACAGTAAAGCAGCGCGTTTTTTGTAAGTGTGCTTCGTTGGTTGCCACTTTTCTGGAATTTTACCAGTAATCTGAAGCTGACCATTCCCTTTCCCTATAACCGACCTTAATTTCTAGCTGCATTTCATGTTGCTTCGTAAAGTTTTGCACAGATTATTAATCGAAATGACTGTGTGGAGCACAGCACTGTATCCGAACGTTACATGATCGTTTCTCCTGTTGCAGTATTGCTTCATCGGGGCAGTGAACAGTTCCTGTTTAGATTACCAGAACAACGCCACAGGGAGAGCATCACCCACCAATGTGATGACCATATGTTATGAGCCTAGCAAGTGTATTCAGCATGCATGAGCACTGTACAGGGCACGGACGATGCAGAGAACACCAGCCAATACCTCTGAAATCCGATGTTATGGTATACAGCTTTGGCACGGCTTCTGAAGGAACTGACTAGATAGGAAAACCAAGGCAAATGAAGTCCTCTTAGACGAACAGCAATGTCCACCTTCTCCACCCTACTACGGGTTCTAGGTTGGGAGCGCTGCCATTAGAGAAACACTAGCTAGCCGACTCACATATGTACAACCAAAATCAGATCCTCATTGTCAGTTGGCACCCAGTATGCCCAGTAACGTAGTGATCCCAAGCCATTAACTACGAGAAGAAGACCGCTTGTAGTTCACGATAATGGAGCCAGCTGCCACATCCAAATTTTTCTGTCAATAGTTGCGGGGCCGGTACCTGATTTGAAGCCTGCATGCAGTCAACTATGCGTTATTGCACTATCGAATAACCTACTGGGTGACTACATTCCACAAACGATTATCTACCTGACTGGCCGCGGGTTCGAGTACGGTCCACCTAGCTGTCCAGCTGTTCCGCCGGCGTCCACCGATTCGTGTCAGCCTACACTGTAAAATGCTCAGAGTGGGTGTACGATAGAGTCCTGCATGACGGAGTAAACGAGCATGAAATACGAGATGGGGCGAGCACAGCCTAACTGTATAGGCTGCCCCCACTAGTTCGTGTTACCGAGCATAGAAACCGTGACCGAATACGTAGGACGTAACTTCAAAGACATTACACGTGGCATTATCCGTGTGAGACTACAGCCAGTACGGGCTTCTCATTTGTGGTGTGTCTCTCTCTGTGATCATGCATCGCGAGGAAGCCAGTGCAGTAAGACGTAAGATTGAAACCAATGTTTACACATCGAAGAAGCTGGAAGGTATAAAAAGCCAAGTATGGAATACATTTCTGTTGGTTGTAGACAAAAACAGTGCGTCTACTGGGTACGTATCGTGGATAAAATGCTCCACATTATTGTGTTTCCAGTCTGGAACCACTCATTTAAAGAAAGACAGTTGCAAGAAACCTCACAAAGGTACAGCTCCTTCAGGGATACCGGCAATAATAAAAAGTAGTATTACAGCAAATTGTGTTGGAATGTGTGCTAAAGATATGAGACCTTTTAATGCTGTTTCCGGTAAAGGTTTCAGAGAACTAGGACAAGAATTAATAAATTTAGGTGCGCATTATGGAGAAGTTAACGTGGCAGATGTCCTGCCACATACCTCTACTATAAGCAGACATGTCAAAGAACAAACTGATGCAATACGAAACAGCATAATGCCTTCTGCTATTGCAGAAGTTATTAGTAAAACATGTGCTGCGACAATTGATATGTGGACTGATTCGCATAATCAGGTGCACTATTTGACGCTTGTAACACATTACGTTAACACATATTGGTATCCTGTGAACAATGTTTTGTTTACAACAAAATTCCCGGACGTTAGGAAGACGGGAGTAAATCTTATGAAAGAAGTAGAAGAGAAGATGGCTGATTGGGACATTTCGCCGAACGTGCTGCACAGTTTTGTTTTTGTCTTCGACCAGGGTGCCAATGTAATAAAGGCTTCGGAAAATCACGAAAGGATTCCATATGCACAGCACTGTGCCATACTTTAGATGAAGATAACGTCTTATTAAATCATGCCCCGAACATCGCATAAATATTGCAAAATGGATTGTAAAGTACATAAAGAAAAGTGGCCTCTGCTCGTCTTTGAAATCATCGTTGAAACACGAGATCTGCACACACTGAAACAGCTTGACCACTACGCTGGAATCCTTACACACTCAGTATGACAAAGTTGCTGGTTTACTGACGGAAAAGGATTGAGCTTACAGATCGCAAGGAAATGATAATAAGCTTGCAAGAAAAATTGCGCATTTTCTGAGGTCAATTAAAGAGGTCACAGATAAATTAGAAGGCGAAAGAGAAACCGATAATTCAGTTAGTTCTTTTTTGGTTTCACAAACTGCAACAAATTTGCAGTGTCAATGACACTAACTGTCAGATGAGTAATCACTGCAGTTAAAAGCATTGTTTTATTCTGATACGCGATAGATTAACTAGCGTAATTGATGTGTACTAACAGATATATATTTTTTAGCAGGAGGTTCAAAGGGGTAAAAATCGAGCCTTGACCTACGTTTGTGAGAAGATTGTGATCACTTCCAGACATAAAACTGCTACGTTTCTTTGGCCGTCTTTCCATGATCTTAATATCCTTGAAACAAATGAAAAGCAGGAAATTCTTAACAATGTGCGACGAATGTGTGCTACTTACGCAGGTACACCATGCAATCATTAACATAATCGTTTTTGCGTAGTTAGTGGGTAATGTATTACAGAGAAACGGGTGTTGTGGCGTAACAAGCTAGCTACGCCACACTGAAGTAGCCGAAAGGGCACGCGTCAACTCACGCCGTCTTGCGTGAGGTCTGAAACAGGATACTTATGAATGCTATAAAGAAAAGAACGGAGCTTAGGTTTACTTAACTTTAATTTCCTTGTGGTACATTTCTCTTGATAATACAAGTGAGACTCTCTCCAGATATGGTTAATGGCGCCTTGCTAGGTCGTAGCCATGGACATAGCTGAAGGCTATTCTAACTGTCTCTCGGCAAAAGAGAGAAAGGCTTGGTACGTGTAGTCGCTAGCAATGTCGTCCGTACAACTGGGGCGAGTGCTAGTAAGTCTCTCGAGACCTGCCTTGTGGTGGCGCTCGGTCTGCGATCCTGACAGTGGCGACACGCGGGTCCGACATGTACTAATGGACCGCGGCCGATTTAAGCTACCACCTAGCAAGTGTGGTGTCTGGCGGTGACACCACAACGGGAATGTTATAATTCGTATAATATTTCATTAACGTAAAACACCTCGTTTTTACTGGAATATTTTGATGATTTCCACATCAGTTCTGTATTACTTCTCTCTTTTGTTTATTATCATAGATCCTTCAAGTACGGTGTCATCACCACCCAGAAAGAGAGATCGCTTCAAGGAATGGAGGAACAACAGATCATCCGCAGCAGATGAAGTAGATCTCTACATTTTAATGCACCCTGGAGATGATGATGACATCTTAAAGTGGTGGAGCAAACATGAAACAGATCTGCCAGGCCTGGCTGCAGTTGCAAGACGTATTTTATATATCAAAGCATCTAATGAAAGGTGCTTTAATAAAGCCGGCATGTTACTAACAAATCGCCGCAGCCAATTAAATTCTGAACACGTTAGTGATCTACTGCTGATCAACAATAACTATAATTTTGTTTCTGTTGCACACAAGTGAAAAGTACGACAAGTTACGTCTGTAAATATTTAATGTTCTTTATATGCTTTCTTTATGAAGATGGTTGTCTTCTAGATTACAGTGACAGCACTTACTTAATGTTTCTGTTAATGAAAGGAAAAATATATATCTTCTGTTTGGAAATGAGACTCGTCTTCTATCCGCGATTGTACTGAAATATCATTTTACTTTCCAAGTGCTTTATGAATTGAGCTGTGTCACGTACATGTTCTTGGAAACGTTCCTTTAGTATTAAAAGAGAGAGAGATATAGATAAATACATTGTGTGTGTGTGTGTGTGTGAGAGAGAGAGAGAGAGAGAGAGAGAGTGGGTGAGAGAGAGGCGTTGGATTCGTACAGTACAGTGCAGTGAGCCGGGGCGAGGTGAGGTGAGACGTCAGCGGTGACCGGACATGCTCGATTATCCGCGTGTCCGACAACCGGACAACAGACGTGGGGCGAGTACTACGTGACAGAGCCCCGAGCCGAGTCGTGTGGGGCTCGGTCCCCCCCCCCCCCCCCCCCCGTCAACAGGCGACCGGTCAAACATTAGACAGTTCGCTGTACTGTTTCCGTCATCACGAAAACTGCCGCCCACGTCCACGTGGAGCTATGGAACTCCATCCTGACATGTCAGCAGTACAATCCACCTGCCACCCTAAGGGTCATGTTCCGAATGCAAAATTCCCACTCACCTGCTTTAACTTAGAGTTTTCCACATTTAGAACAAGCTGTCACTTATCACACCAAATATAAATTCCTTCCGGGTCACCAAGTATCCTCCTGCAATCACCGTATTTATCAGTTCGACAACGTATATAGGGAAAAAGAAGTGGTTCTATTACAATATTCCATTGGTCAGTCCTGAGGACACGCTCGCTGCCCAGACCTACGTACTGTCTTCTGTTACTTAAAACTCGTTTCAGCCACTCACGTATCACAGTACCTATTCCATAAGCTTCCACCTTCGGTAATGTACTGCAGTCCTGCAGTGTGTCAAACGGTTCCCTGTAAATCTAGCAATAGCAATGCTTCTACTGCTATGGAGAGTAGGATATCGTGGGAGAAAAGGGTGAGCTTCGGACGAGTGATGCTATCTATGTGTGGAATATGCTCCTCTGGGGGGGGTGATTCGTGCCGCACCCTTAACGGTTTTTAGTATCGGTGATGACATTCACGAAAATAAGTTCCAACTTCATATTTGCCTATGACTGGTATATTTTTGTTACGTCGTGTGTATTACAACAGAGGATTCAACTTAACGTGTCTTTTTATAGGCGTTACTTGATGATAAACGGTTTTCAACCTACAAATTAACACACCTGCTGCTGTTACGCCAAGTCCTTATTCAGCAGTGACAGTAAAGAGTAAAAACTCTGGAACTTCTTTGTCAGTAGTAGCATTGCAGTGATAAAAGTGACGTAGACTTCATCAGTGAAGAGAATCGACGTTAAATCTGAATCAAACTATAACGAAATTAGCAATTAAGTCGCCAGAATACCACTTCCAATAGATCTGCATCCAAAATTGAGTTTTCTGATAGGAACTTTAAATTTTTAAGAGTACCAATTAATGAGGCCGATACCTTTACTGCTGCATCTTTCAGGACAAAAAAAATCTTCCTTTCCTGTTGTATCTATGTGTGGACTCTAAAGTGAAGAAATCTTCTGCCCATAAACCGTAGAACCTACATTCAGATTTAAATGTTATTGCACCTCGTGTGTCACTGACTGTTGTTGTTGTTGTGATCTTCAGTCCCGAGACTGGTTTAATGCAGCTCTCTATGCTACCCTATCTTGTGCAGGCTTCTTCATCTCCCAGTACCTACTGTAACCCACATCCTTCTGAATCTGCTTAGTATATTCATCTCTGGGTTTCGCTCTACGATTTTTACCCTCCATGCTGCCCTCAAATGCTAAATTTGTGATCCCTTGATGCCTCAGAACATGTCCTACCAACCGGTCCCTTCTTCTTGTCAAGTTGTGCCACAAACTCCTCCCCAATTCTATTCAATACCTCCTCATTAGTTATGTGATCTACCCATCTAATCTTCAGCATTCTTCTGTAGCACCATATTTCGAAAGCTTCTATTCTCTTCTTGACCAAACTATTTATCGTCCATGTTTCACTTCCATACATGGCTACACTCCATACAAATACTTTCAGAAACGACTTCCTGACACTTAAATCTATAATCGATGTTAAGAAATTTCTCTTCTTCAGAAACGCTTTCCTTGCCATCGCCAGTCTACATTTTATATCTTCTCTACTTCGACCATCATAAGTTATTTTGCTCCCCAAATAGCAAAACTCCTTTACTACTTTAAGTGTCTCATTTCCTAATCTAATTCCCTCAGCATCACCCGATTTAATTTGACTACATTCCATTATCCTCGTTTTGCTTTTGTTGATGTTCATCTTATATCCTCCTTTCAAGACACTGTCCATTCCGTTCAATTGCTCTTCCAAGTACTTTGCTGTCTCTGACAGAATTACAATGTCATCGGCGAACCTCAAAATTTTTATTTCTTCTCCATGCATTTTATTACCAACTCCGAATTTTTCATTTGTTTCCTTTACTGCTTGCTCAATATACAGATTGAATAACATCGGGGAGAGGCTACAACCCTATCTCACCCCCTTCCCAACCACTGCTTCCCTTTCATGCTCAAATGGCTCTGAGCACTATGCGACTTAACCTCTGAGGTCTCAGTCGCCTAGATCTTAGAACTAATTAAACCTAACTAACCTAAGGACATCACACACATCCATTCCGGAGGCAGGATTCGAATCTGCCTCCGTAGCGGTCGCTCGGCTCCAGACTGCAGCGCCTAGAACCGCACGGCCACTCCGGCCGGCCTCTTTCATACCCCTCGACTCATATAACTTTCATCTGGTTTCTGTACACTGACTAAGTGACAACAATTTTCCTACATATAGAGAAAAATATGTGTTTTAACAGAAAGCAACCAGCTATCTAACACTTCACTTTAACGTGTAAAAAGTGTGTCAGAACTCTTGTTATATAAAACAATATATCCTACTAAACGCTATTCTTTGCTTCGTGTAAGCACTCAGATATCGATAGTAACAATCTGAGGGCGAAACATGGAAGTGCGACCCTAAGCATTGTTGTGAGACGAGGTCTGTCTGCGAGAGTGGAAGAGTAGTGTCGGCCGAGAGCTCGGAAACGGAAGATGTGTCACGCTGCTCTCACGTCGGTAATGGCCGTTCTTACCACACTCAAGGCCTGATTTCATTTATATAGCCAGGAGAGATCTAGATGGCTTAACTAAGCTTGGTGATGGAATTCAAGGTAAAATTCGCAAGCACAGTGCAAAAGCAGGTGCAGTGTTAGGCTCGTGATTATTAGTCCAAGTTTGCAATAATCCCATGTTTCGCTTGTCAGTGGGAGAAGCCACCTTATCCCCCAAATAATAGTAATTATTCTTCACATCTAAATAATATCCTGTGGTTAGTAAATGTTAATGTAACTTTGAAATAGAAATAAACTGTTAATCTGGCACTCAGCCAATATTGGCTGAAGCTTTAAATAGACTTAATTAATGAAATTCCTTCTCAAAAGTTGATTAGTAACTAACATGGCCCCAGAAAACTCTTTTTTATTAAAGTCATTCTTATCAACAGTAAGCTTTAGCCGCTGCTGCTGCTGCATACTGCAGCGAATTGCTGTAAACCACATGAAAATAGGCAGTTATCTGAAGAGGTGAGTGTAAAACTTAGGGCCAAAACATACAACAACATATCGTGTACTCTAGACCAGTAAATTCTGTTGCACCATTTAGATTCTGCATCACTTGTAAATTCATATTGAAATACGCAGTCAGACACCTTATCGAAATGTTAGTTTTAAATTTTACATGTAACGATCTGTTGAGGGCTTAAATGACAGTGAAACTGACACTCATACAACACGCACACATTGTTATGCAGGTTAGGTTCCGTTTACTGATAGCTCAGGTGGCTTATCAAGTCCAATTTCACAGACGAACATAGGCGATATTGGCCGTATCTACACATATTGGTCTCATAAGGGTTACAAACTGCATACGCACACTGTACCCAATTGCCGCAATATATATTTCCAGTGAAATTTCATTAAGTTTATTTTTTATTTGCTTCCGTAGAAAATGAGAACCTTCGTTGCTATCTAGAAGAGAAACAATTAGTTCGCCCCGTGTATGTGCAATGTAGTGCTCTTGATACTTGATATGTTGCAGTTTTTGCTTGGGTGACCTATTTCATATTTTATTTTCATAACGTGTTTAATTCATTGGGTCTGAGTTCAGTGCTAGTAGATGCATGGTCACATTTATAGAAAGAATTATTAGGTCGCCAATTAACATCTTATTTCTCTCCATCAGTGTACTGGTAGGTACAATTCAAATCATACTGTGATTTTCGTGACTTGAACTTGAGAGATCGAAGCGCCGTCTGAGAGTCTTATTTTTCATAGTGAAGAGATGTACCAGTTGGCACTAACGAGCAACCCGGTTCTCGCTGGTACTGTGCGGCTGAGCGTGTAAACTGTTGCCTACCGCTTTGTCTGAGTATTGCGTACCCCGCACGGCAAATCCCACAGCGGTCGCCATGCCGCACTTCGAACCAGTTGTGATCTGCTGGCTTCTCAGTAGATCAGATGGTCTAGCAGTAGAACCCTTCACTTAAGCCAGCTCGTTGTGCTTAGCGAAGCGAAGCAGCAAAGCGAAACTGTATAACAAAATAAAGTTCGCTTCGAAGTTGGAAACTGAGTGCTGAAAGGTGGCAAGCACTCCGTAGAATCGTGAGATAATGCTAGGGCAAGTCTAGTAGTGCAATCTGAAAAGTAAAATACAGCTCTTTTCATTAATGTTGACTACGAGTAAACTGCAATCTAGGACAAATTACAAGGCACATTTTTAAAAATACGAGAAACTTTTTCTACCTCCCTTTTATAACCACAGAAGTTCTGCATCATCGTTGCTCCCCTAAATCCAAGACATTACTCTTCCATATGACGATGTCGATGCCGCACAATTGAATTGTCGCTACTTCTCTGCTCTCTTTCTCTCAAGTTTTGAATACGGAATTTTAGTCTGATAATTGTTTGTCAGGCCTACGTCAACATTTTGTGGAACTTTGTTCATTAGATGAAGAACCTTATCTGGAATAGATGCAAACAATTAAATGGCAATAGAAACAGAGTGTTCATGAATGTTAGGTTAACAAATTTCCGTTCTTTTCTCACAAAATGTAGGCTTTTAAAGAGTTCTTACAGGGACTCTGACAACGACTATAATTGTGTGAAATCTCCTATCCTTAAACACATTCCCATTCTGAATTTTCTCGTATGGATGTAAATTGTAGAATTAACATATATATTAATTATGTATGTTAAAGTGGATTAAACCAGTGCCTGGTTTCATTGAACCTGTGGAGCCTGGACAAGGAGGCGACTCGTACTCAACGTTCATTTTGTAATTTGCTCGACACTTTACAAATGGTCCACTGCCCTACATTTCTTTTCCTTTTGCTTGCTTAAAATGCAATGTCTGTTTTTATACTCACAAAATTATCATTAATAACGTAAAGAAACGTTACATTTGCATGTTAGGTGATAATACACATCAGCCACGATAAGCATATAACTGTCACTTAACTGACGTACATAATGAACTGTTTTACACATTATAAGAGAACTACCACTTATGGGTGTTTGGCAGGTGCTAACAGTGTTATACAAGCTGTTACAAAAAGGTACGGCAAAACTTTCAGGAAACATTCCTGGTTTAGCGTACGTTTCCGTACTACAAAGTTGTGTCGAACGACAACTTTCGAGAATATAATTGGGTGGACGCGTGGCAGGTTAACAGAAATGTCTCTCTGATTTCTTCGAAGAGGTGGCCAACCACTTCTTCTAAGTTTTCTTTAGCACTCGTGGTGATATTTATTAAAATATTCCGCGTTATTGTCTCAAGACCACATGAACTTCTTAAGGCTTGTCTATGGGGAGCCCTTTGATCTCAGTGATAGCAGACTTCTTTATGGCAGAATTCGAAGAACAGAAGTTAGGAACTGCCAACAAAACAATGAATACTTGATCCCGTAAGGTGCAAAATACCATAAATATTTTTGTGAAGATTTGGTAGACAGGTACTAAGCCGATTTCATGACAATTTATATGAAGTTATTCCGAAGATTTAGTTCACTATGGAGAAGAGATCGACGGCAGATTACACTTTCATGGTGTGCTAGTATTCAAGAAAGGAAATAGTAGCATGGTCCATAAGGTATACCGAAAACCCACGCAAATGGGCCTTTACCTACATCGGGATTCATATCAACAACCACGATGGAAGATTGGTGTTAAAAGACGTTGGCTGAGAGAGGGAGGAACATTTGAAAACTGTTGTGCTTGCAGAGAGGTTGTAATATCTCACCAGTTCGTTGTCGGATAATTGGTGTTAGTCCAACAAGATAAAAAGAGCGTTAAGACACGACCAAGTGTTCGATAAATCAACGTTTACCTGATATTCTTTAAAGACGTAACTATCTGCATTGGAAATATCTTATGGAAAAGGAATGTTGCTTAAATCTACAAACCCACAGGGAAGGTACAGGAAAACCAAAAATCTGCTAAGGTTGCTCACGAATCGGTGGATAAGGTAGGAACTTACGAAGTATCGTGTAGTTGTGGAAACATGAGCACGTATACTATTGTGTTGGCAGAAGAGCCAATACCGTGTTACAACAGGAGGCCGAAATACACTCGTTTTAGCTCTCGCAGGCTGGCGTGAGGAGGGAAGAACTATACTGACGTGAGGTCTGGAACATGACAAGGTATGAGAATACAGAAATCGGACGTAATTAGTTTGATACTTAGCTTTACTCCAGTAATGATGAACGTCGCTCTTGACGGTACATGAGTCACAATATTATCTGTTCAGAATACATGTTTGAAGTTATTATGGTCACTGAATATGGCGCCTTGCTAGGTCGTAGCAAATGACGTAGCTGAAGGCTATGCTAAACTGTCGTCTCTGTAAATGAGAGCGTATGTAGACAGTGAACCATCGCTAGCAAAGTCGGCTGTACAACTGGGGCGAGTGCTAAGGAGTCTCTCTAGACTAGACCTGCCGTGTGGCGGCGCTCGGTCTGCAATCACTGATAGTGGCGACACGCGGGTCCGACGTATACTAACGGACCACGGCCGATTTAAAGGCTACCACGTAGCAAATGTGGTGCCTGGCGGTGACACCACATATACTGCTACAAGAACGGTCGAAAAGCGACTTATAGTGTGGTGTCACCGCTAGACACCACACTTGCTAGGTGGTAACTTAAATCGGCCGCGGTCCTGTAGTACATGTCGGACCCGCGTGTCGCCACTGTGTAATCGCAATCCTAGCGCCACCACATGGCAGTTCACAAGACACGGACATGACCTCGGCCCCAGTTGTACGGACGACATAGCTTGCGACCAGACCTACCAAGTCTTCCTCTCATTTGCCGAGAGACTGATAGAATAGCCTTCAGCTTATTCCATAGCTACTACCTAGCAAGGCGCCATTTGTATCAGTGCTTATAGCTTACTACTATTCAAGAGATGTATTCCAACAAGAGAATAAAGTTAAGTATATTATTCCAGCTCCGTACTGTTCTTCTTATTCATTAATAAGTCTTATGTTCCAGTACTTCACGCCCGTCTGCGTTAGTTTAGCGTGCACTTTCAGCCACTTCGATCTACAAGGTGTTGGCCCCGCTGCCGACACATCATATAGAGCACAAGGGAATCTGTGGAAGAAGAGAAGCACACGGAATAGCTGTTTCTCAACATGCTTTTTAGCAGGACACCACCGGATTATATTTGATAAGACTCAGGTGCTCGCAGTCATAAGCAGACACTATGACACCTGGATTCCGGTGCGGAAATTGCGTGTACCAGCTTTCTACCATGGCGTGACAGCAATAGCGAACGACAGCAACCGGCCTCAGCGAAACGCTTCCATCATTCAAGACACGCGACCTCACCCCATTGCGCTAGCGCAGGGGGGAATGAAACTTTTACTTCAGGTAGAAGGGGGGCAATGTTTGCGGTGCGTGTCGGTCCTTCGAAAGAGAAGATGTCTCTTGAAGATGTCCTACACAGAAGGGAACGAAACGCTGGGTTTCAACAAGATAGTTACCCGACCACGGCAAGACAGAATCTACACTAATAATGAAACTGCAAAATCCTAATGTCTGTTTGTGTGTTTGAATACGCTAACCTCTGAAACTACGAGGCTAATTTTTATGGCGTTTCCACAGGTATCTTGAGTGTAGCTTGGGGCAACGTATAAGCTCTACTTTATTAAAATCGGAATACGGAAGAAACTATCATAATGTAAAGAATCGTGTGCTCATATTTCTGGTGTTTACTTCAGTGACACTATCATCATGGCGTAATATACCTAGCCGGCCGGAGTGGCCGTGCGGTTCTAGGCGCTAAGGTCTGGAGCCGAGCGACCGCTACGGTCGCAGGTTCGAATCCTGCCTCGGGCATGGATGTGTGTGATGTCCTTAGGTTAATTAGGTTTAGTTCTAGGCGACTGATGACCTCAGAAGTTAAGTCGCATAGTGCTCAGAGTCATTTGAACCATTTAATATACCTAAGCATGAATAGTAGGCGTTCTTAGTTTCGTAGTTCACCAAACAATCATTAAATGGCGCTGTTATTTTATAACTTTCTCACAGATGTATTGAATACACTGCGAATTCAAGAAACAAATTTGTTCTTTGAAAAATTTACTTCCTCTTCAACTTTGGAAATTGATCATGTTCGTGAAAATGCTTTCACTGGTTGATAAATTCTGTGTAATACTGTTTAACGAAGTGAGTACAATAGTTATGTAATCTTCAGTATGTTTGATCCATAGTTCTTACTGAATGCGAATCTAACCCCGTCTGTAAGTTTTTTCATGAATAACTGCAAAACCGGTTTCGATAAAACTAGGTTTCGAGATGGCTTGAATCCTGAGAAACAACATAGGTTACTTTAGAGAGTAAAAAAAAGTGGGCTTGGACAGTGTGAGGGAAATGGCGTGGTGGACGGAGCAAGAAGGTCCGTAGACGTGACAAACTATACTGCTCTTGCAGTCTCACTCTGAACTACACTATGTGATCAAAAGTATCCGGACACAAGACTGAAACGGACTTACAAGCACGTGGCGCCCTCCATTAGTAATGCTGGAATTCAATATGGTGTTTTCCCACTCATAACCTTGATGACAGCTTCCACTCTCGTAGGCATACGTTCAATGAGGCACTGGAAGGTTTCTTGGGGAATGTCAGACCATTCTTCACGGAGTGCTGCACTGAGTACGGATATCGAAATCGGTCGGTGAGGCGCGGCGCAAAGTTGGCGTTCCAGAACATCCCAGAGGTGTTCTATAGGGTTCAGGTCCGGACTCTGTGCAGGTCAGTCCATTACAGGGATGTTATTGTCGTGTAACCACTCCCCCAAAGGCCGTGCATTACGAAAAGGTGCTCGATCGTGGCGAAAGATGCAATCGCCATCCCCGAATTTCTCTTCAACAGTAGGAAGCAAGAAGATGGCTAATGGTTCAAATGGCTCTGAGCACTATGCGACTTAACTTCTGAGGTCATCAGTCGCCTAGAACTTAGAACTAATTAAACCTAACTAACCTAAGGACATCACACACATCCATTTCCGAGGCAGGATTGGAACCAGTGACCGTAGCGGTCGCTCGGCTCCAGACTGTAGCGCCTAGAACCGCACGGCCACTCCAGCCGGCGCAAGAAGATGCTTAAAAAATCAATGTAGTAGTCCTGTGCTGTACAACAATAGGTGCATGTACCCTCCATGAAAAACATTACCACACCATAACACCACTGTCACAGTACTTGCAGTGGAATTTGATGCAGTTTGGAATTCCTGTGTGATGGTCTGGAATAGATGTCGGCCTATTACAGTTACGACCCTGTTCAGCTGTCGGTGGTCTCTATCAGTCAACACAGGAGGTCGGCCTTTACGATTTTGTGCTGTACATGTCCCTTCACGTTTCCACTTCACTATGACATCGGAAACAATGGACCTAGGGATGTTTAGGAGTGTGGAAATCTAACGTAAAGAAATATGACACAAGTGTCCCCCACGTTCAAGGTTCTTTAGTTTCGCGGAACGTCCCATTCTGCTCTCTCACGGTGTCTAATGAGTACTGAGGTGGTTGAAATGGAGTACCTGGCAGTAGGTGCAGCACAATACACCTAACATAAAAAAGTATGTTTTTGTAGGTGTTCGGATACTTTAGATCACAGAGTGTAGCTTGCTTTCTGCAGGTTAGGCGAAGTTCTGCTTACTTTGGCCGTTGCACCTGTTGACCCAGAGCGACGACCCGCATAGCAGTGATATGTGGCGGGGTGGCAGCGTTGCAGGGAACCCCGGAAACACGCTAGTGAACTTCATTGTCTTGATGGATTTAGTATAATGTTGATTAGTGGTTCACCTCTATGTGTAACTTATTTGTAAATTGCTACTGAGTAAATGTAGTGATACTAGGGCAGATCTCGTCCTAGTCTTAATAATTTACCAGAGATCTATTTCCATTTTCCACACGTACTCTTTGTCCCATATTTTATAGTCTTAAAAGATGTTTGGTTTTACAGATGACATTACTTTCGAGTACACATCTTACCCCAAATTTCCCCCGTTAGCTATCTTAGCAATCTACTAGAAATGGACAGCTTTTCTTTATGTGTCGTATATCTTTATTCAGAATCAAATAGTCTGTCTTCACATGCTGAACAATAATAATGGGCAGTCAGTTGGCATGCATTGTGTGGTGTGTACTTGCGAGGAAGAATCCAGTCATAATGATGTTCTCAGATGCAAGATGTAAATTTTAAAAAGCAAATAACTTTCATATAGCTTACGTCGACAGGATATTTAAAAATGTAAGCAAAACATTAAAATGGATATTTCATAAAGGTGATGTTGACTGACAAATTCTCAAACCATGAACTGCTGAGAGCATTAACAGAGAAAAAGTGCCAACTAAAAACTTTGACCACTAGAAGGAACACCATGGGTAATCAAGTATTACAACATTAATTTCGATTCGCTACTCTCATCACTTCATAATTAGCGGTCGCTCCCAGTTTCAACGCACCACGGTTGCCATGTTTCATTAATCGTATACTGTAGTATAGGCCGTTACCCGGTTGTCCACATTTTCACAAACACATGACACCAGATACACCACCGCGGTTTCTACAGCCGCCACCGTGGCACAAGGACCCTACCACGAACGACTACGCCGCTTCCAACGAGATGCAAGCATCCTCTCTCCGGAGCTCCAGCGGCAAGTGTCCTTAAAATCGAACATTCAGGCCCTGTCCCACATTTTGTGTGTTTCCAGTTGACTAATATTTACAGACGTTGATACTGGCCATGGCCCGACATCATCTGAAATCTGAAATTATATCGAAGAGCGATACATTCACAAATCTTTTATATCTGTATACATTTCTGCGTCAAAGCTATTCTAGCAACAGACGCTGCCATCACATCAACATAGTTCTGTGTTACTTTTCTATATGATATTAGACGTACAATAATTTAATATCTGAATTCGTTCATGAACGGCATCTGTTCCGCGCTCCTTTATCCGCTAAAGAACTACATAGAGGACAAAGGAAAACAACAGATTGGCGACGAGGAGGAGATAATAAGGTTTGGACACCAGACCGAGGCACTTCTCTTCTTATTACTGAATTCTTTCTTGGTGTGCGTTTATTAAGTTGAAAGGAATAAATCGAAACCTTTAAGTTAAGATATTTAGGGATCCATGGCAAACTAGGGAGGGCAACATCCAAGTGCTGAGCAGCGCCCAACATCTCTTGTTCAGTTTCAAAGTCAACAAATAACAGCAGTTTTTTGCTGCCTACAAGCGCAAGTAGCCCATTAGCTAAAAGCGTTAGAAAGCAAAAAATAAATTAAGTTGCTGCCCCCGCGCTTTCGACAGTTCGATGAGGTGAAGGAAACATGGAAAGAATACATCACAAAGGGCATCAACATTTCGATTCCTACAAAATCATAGATGGATCACGTGGTGGATTTTTATTTTCGTGTATAGTAGGGTACTACACCTACCGCCTCCTAGTGGAATTGTTTTCCCTCAGTGAGTCCCTAATGCAGTCCTACGAAGTCGTAACTGGAAGGTTACAAAAATTTTTTGAGAGTCAATTAAACGCTGCTGCTGCACGGTATGAATCTTTCTCCACGTAACGTCGTAATGATCAATCGTATACAGAATGGAATGCGGAATTTTAGAGAATGTAAATTCAGTGGTGTTCGTGCCGCAATTTATCAGGAAAAAATCTTTCGTAATGCTATTATTCGCAATCTATCAGATAACGGATTGGGGACCGAAAGACTAAAGCATCGTGGCTCTAGCCTCATTGAAACGCTTAAAGTAATCGATGAACGTGAAGTTCCAAATTTAGGCGGGCGACATTTTCGTCTACCATTTATCGCTTCAGTTGCGACAAGCAAGCGGTGTCCCAACACTCAAAAGTAAGCACCGTGTAAACAAGGTCGGACACAGTACACACAACGTTTGTCGCTCCGTGCAACTATAATCACACTGCTCCAGCTCCGCGCAAAGGGAAGTCACGTATGAAATGTTATGTCACCCATGATCGGAAGCCCTGCTCCTCAGACAAGCTGAATGCAAACTTTGTCATCGCAAGGGATATATAAAAACCGGTCCCCCTGCTGAAGACTAGAAACCCCTCTTCTGTTTGAACGGGAATAATGCAAAGCGAGATCGGATGGAAATGAATGTCCTTTCATGTTACGACTCTGTGCCTCTTCCTTCTCAAAAATCAGACAATCGAAGAGACAGAAAACGCACACACACACACACACACACACACACACACACACACACACACACACACGGTTACTGTGAATACCCCACTCTTCAAAAAGGCTATCCCAATCTCGAAATTCACGAAGGAGATCTAATGTGTATATGGAAACAGAGAACATATTTTCATATTTTCAAACATAGAACATATTTTCAAAGACTGAAAAAATGCATCGTTCCGTCAGTATTGCCTCATGAACTACGATGTTTTTATTGTCAATTACCAGTCTGAAAGTCGGTCAATGTGGCCTAGCGGTTCTAGGCGCTTCAGTCTGGAACCGCGAGACCGCTACGATCGCAGGTTCGAATCCTACCTTAGGTTAGTTACGTTTAAGTAGTTCTAAGTCTAGGGGACTGATGGCCTCAGATGTTGAGTCCCATAGTGCTCGGAACCTTTTGAACCATTTTGAACCAGTCTGAAATTCTGTATAGACCGACAGCGCAACACAGAAACATTAACACAGTGCCTCGTTTACCTGTAGGCACAGACGCAGCAATCAACGAATCAGAAGCTTTTTGTTTACATATTGATTCTTCTGACTCGCAAAACAGTGGAACTTTTCTTGTTGATTCACGGCGGATACTCAGGCTACAGAGCGCGGCCAATCAGTCCAATGGCAAAAAGTTTCGCTCTGTAAGATTGACTGCGCTCTCAGAAATGTATTCCCAATCCCTTTAGTGGGAAGATACTTCGTGCAACGCAAACGATTCTCTCTTCAGTCGTGTAACGAGCAGACAAGTGCTTTAATCCCGTCCTCGTCGACACATAAGGTGTCAATTCTTGTGCATAGGTTCTTTGGGAAATAGTTAGGACTAAGCAGCTGACGTGTCAACATTGTACGTGGTTTGGTTTCGATAAGCAAATACACTGAAGCGAAAAGAAATTGGTATAGGCATGCGTATTGAAACAGAGATATTTAAACAGGCAGAATACAGCGCTACGGTCGGCAACGGCTATATAAGACAACCAGCGTCTGTCGCAATTGTTAGATCGGTTACTACTGCTACAATGGCATGTTATCAGGATTTAAGTGAGTTTGAACGTGGTGCTATAGTCTGCGCTCGATCGATGGGACGCAGCACCTCCGAGGTAGCGAATGACGTAGGGATTTTCCCGTATGACAATTTTACGAGTATAGCGTGAATATCAGGACTTCGGTAAAACATCAAATCTCTGTCATCGCTGCGGACGGCAAAAGATCCTGCAAGAGGGTGTCAACGACGACTGAAGAGAATCGCTCAATGCGACAGAAGTGCAACCCTTCGGGAAATTGCTGCATATTTCAGTGCTGGGCCATTAGCAAATGTCAGCGTGCGAACCATTCACCGAAACATCATCTATATGGGCTTTCGGTGCCGAAGGCCCACTTATGTACCCTAGATGACTGCAGGACATAAGGCCTTACGCGTTCCCTGCCCCCGTCGACACCTGCATTGGATTGTTGATGACTGGAAACATGTTGCCTGGTCGGACGAGTCTCCTTTCAAATTGTATCGAGTCGAGCGGATGGACGTGTACGGGTATGAAGACAAACTCATGAATCCATGGATCCTGCATGTCAGAAAGGGACTGTTAAAGCTTGTGGAGGCACTGTAATTGCGTGGGACACGTTCAGTTGTAGTTATATTGGACCCTTGATACGTCTAGATACGACTCTCGTAAGTAACACGTACGTAGGCATCCTGTCTGATCCGAATCATCCATTCGTGTCCATTTTGCATTCCGACGGACTTGGACAATTACAGCAGGACAATGCCAAACCCCACCCTACCAGAATTGCTACAGAGTGTCTGCAGGAACATTCTTGTGAGTTTAAACACTTCCGCTGCCCACCAAACTCCCCTGTCATGAACATTATTGAGCATATTTTGGGTGCCTTGCAACGTCTTGTTCAGAAGACATGTCCACCCACTCGTACTCTTACGGATTTATGGACAGCCCCGCAGGATTCATTGTGTCAGTTTCCTCCAGCACTAGTTCAGACATTAGTCGAGTCCATGCCACGTCGTGTTGCAACACTTCTGCGTGCTCACGGGTCCCTAGATGATAAGGCAGGTGTACCAGTTTGTTTGGCTTTTCAGTGTAGAACGTGTGATGTGCAGTGTCGCACCTGGGCAGACAATCAGGCTGCTCCAGGCCGGGAATTTTTCTACTGACCAGGTTCTGATACGCCATGGCAACGCCTCCATGTAGACTTCGTTGGCCTCTTTTGGCAAACACGTTGGTTGTTTATCCTCTATGCCTACAGCAGATACCATTCGGTTATCACAATGCATTCGGCGAATGGCGTCGGGACAATCAAAGCGCCTTGCTTCTCTATTTTCTGTCGTGAACTTGGCACAAGCCATTGTTTCTGACAACTGGCCTCCTTTCTCTTCCAGGGAATTTGCACAGTTTTGCGATAAAATGGAATACAGCATGTAGGGAGAGCGCCATCCTCGCCACAGCCTAACGTCGAGGACGAACGTTTCGTTCAAACGTTCAAGAGCTAATAACAGAAATTGGCGCTTCACATTTACATGAATGTTTCTTACTGATGTTCGTGAGTTCATGTCCTACTTTGACTTCTGAAATTTCGCTGGCAGAACTTTTGCATGTCGTCGACTCTTCCAAGTTTCACGCCAACGTCATAGTTCAATATCGAGTGTACAACGAGCCACATTTACGAGAATCCGACGTTATTCTCAGATCAGCTGGTAGAGCACAGTATACTATTTGCGGCAGAACAGGCGCACATCAGTTCCACCAAAATCAGCTACTGCTTCGTGAATTCAGTGATCCTGCCGTAGCTGAAACTGTTGTAGCTGATACTAACTCAGATTTCTTCACTGCCTTCCGCGCAGGTTACAGACTGGTGCCTCCACGTGCAGCTCTCTCACCTATGGATGTCTCCGCCTTTCCACCTGCGACGCCGTTGCCGTCAACACAGTAGGTCGCTTATCTCAAGGACAAAGACGCCGTCGCCGTCTGCTTGTCGCAGACATCCCCTGCAGCCTCCTCCACGTTTCTATCTGTTACGTCGGATGCGTCCTGCACCGAGCTTTCCGAGGCAGTTTTACTGGTGCTCGCAAGACGCAATTTCGAGACAGGGTTGGTCTGCTCTGCCCTCAGCGTAGCAACTAGCCTCTCACCAACCACGGCACAGATCCCCCCTCCCGTACCTTCAAAGTTGTGGGTCGTCGGGTGCGGTAATGGCCGCTATGCGGTCGGTCACACTTCCAAATACGCTCGCCGCTAGTTACGTCGCCTCGTTTCCTACAGCCGCCACTGCAGCACAAGTGCGCTGCCACGAACGATTATGCAGTTTCCAATGAGATCCGTGCATCCCCTCTCTGTAACTCCCGCTTCAGGTGTACTTAAGGTGGAACATTCATGCACCGACCCACATTTTGTATGTTTGCTAGCTGAATAACATTTACAGACTTTCATAGTGGTCAGGGCTCGATATCTTCTGAATATACATTGTATTGAAGAATGAAAAACTTACAAATCTTTTGTGTCTCTGTATAATTCTATATTCAAAGATACTGTGGCCACTGACTCTGGCACTGTAACAACAAAGGTATATATTAGTTTTACTATTATGTAGTTTTACTATTATGTATTAGTTCTACAATTTGATGTTAGATGTAGCGTTAATTAATATCTGAATCGTCTATTCACGAATGACACATGTTCCTGCCTCCTGTATCCACTAAAATACCTCACAACCTGCGAAGGAAGACACTACATAAATATAGAATTAGTATACATTTATGCTTTCTACATCACTGTAGTGTAGGTTACAAGATATGAAATGGAAGGGTGGACACACTATCAGTAGTGTATCACTTGACACTGCTACAGTGAACACAGATCTACAGAATATGGTTATTGGGAGATGTAAGTGAGGGGAAAACTGTTTCACTGAATTGTTTCTGCCTCTGGTCAGGGACGTAATTGCTTCTGTATTATTATTTTTCCTCAGTGGAGGGACTTTTCCTTTCTACCTTGGCGTAGTGAACTCCGTGCCTCTCCCGGATGTGTCTGTGCACACAGGAGTTGTGTCGGATTTGCTTTTGGTGTGAATGGTCATCTGTGGTTGGGTTGAAAGGTATCCACTGCCGGATGGTCCACAAGGGAATCTATGTTGGCCGTCCTTCACTCTTTAGAACGGAAAAGACACTCTGTGTAAAACATAGCTTAAAATTTCCCTGGTCTTCTTGCCATTTTTATACTGTTTTCATGTTACTTCATTTCCCAAAAATTATCGAAGACATTTGAAAACTGAGTCATTTAAAAATATAATGTCTTTCAGTAATATTTCCCCTATGCGATGAGGGGGGGGGGGGGGGGGGAAGGCAATCATGACCCTATAAGAGGTACTGCGATGTTTGATATAATAACGATTCGAATTTCTACTGCTTACATATTATTGACATCTGGAACTTTCGAAACTGAGCGCGACTATTCCCTGTGAAAGCATCATCTTGCTGTATAATGAAACAATTCTGAGTGCTAGCGGTCACGCACTGTCTGGGCGTGGCAACGAAACTCGGTTTTGGGCTTCCATACGTGGATACGTAACGTGCAGATTTTGGCATAAAGTGGAAAAAATAGTGAAAAGTGTCTCGTAGGTGTGTAGAGGAAAAGTATTTCACTGATCTCTAGAAAAATTGCGGGGTTAATCAATGGATTTTTTGTTAATACGGTGTCATACTTGAGAATCTATCATTGTCGTATTGACAGTAGAGCGTAAAGTCAGAGTCTTTATTGACTAACACAACTTAGCAGTCGTTACTTCAGTGTGAATGTAAAACATACGTAACTCTTAAGCAAGACTGAATTAGCGTAAATATTGTTAGGGAATTGTGTTAGGTTTAAAAGAGACCATGAGCAAAACACCATCATTTATTTTAATTGTTCTTCTGTTACTGTGACATTTCGCAGTCTAAAAAAGTTTTGTATTTGCACCGGGTAAGGTACATGATCAGATTATTATCTTAGCAAAACGTCACCTTTATATGAAGACTCCATACTTGAATCCGACAGTCGCAGAAATGAATTATAAAAGATATTTAATGAACAGAGAAATGAGAAGCTTCATACACCCATGACCATAATCCTCCTGCAATGAATTTGCGTCTGTCCTTAGGTTAGAGTAAATAGGAGTAAGTGAAAATCACAGGTTTCCGCCGGGAATAACGTGGAAAAGCAGAAGGAAAAAAGTTGCAATTATGTTATATTGAACGATGGAAGTTCTTCGCTCGAAAAACTCAGAAAGACGTAATGCAGAGAAACATAACTTTGTGGCGTAGCGCAATGGATAATGCATGCAGAACAGTGGACGCACGCCGTACCATGGAAGCGCGCAGAGCGGTCAACATTAACATAGTCCTAGCCCGGAGGGACTGGACGTCAGGTCCAGTAGTGTACCAGACACACATGTCGTCCCGGTGTTGTGCTGTCCGTGGGTAAACTGGGACTACAGTAGCTCACCGTAAGGGGCGGGTTACACAGTAACCTACGCGCACCGAGGGAGAACTGTTGGTCCGTATGTCCTCAGAGTTGTTCCGCTTTATTAACCAAAGTCTATTGTGTGACGACACACCACGAGGGACGTAACCAAGACAGCTGGCGCCCAAGGGCATATTTCCACTTTGCACCTCCCCATTCCCTCTCAATACCCAATTATCACTTGCCAATGTCTCCTCATTACTTTATGTCCTAATCCCTCTCCTTCTGTGCTCCGCACATGTTAGTTTCCTGCATTTGAATACATAAATAAAGCATAAGAATGTTTTAGGCAAGAGTTACTTCACGCCTGGAACGCTGTTATGATGTCGAGTCACCAAAGTCTTATCTCCATAAGCAGCTTAAATTATTAGGAATAATTAATAACTTTTTGGTTTGACTATACACTACTCCATATGACTGATTACCGCACTTTGCGAACTGCCAACGCCATAATTAAAATTATGTTCTCACAGACACAACAAACGGTTTCTAAAATCCGTAAGACGTTTTAGCACGAATAACATGTGCATACTCTAAAAACCGAAATTTCATTTTCTTGCGTGATAATCAGGTCTTATTTGACATAAAAAGTGGTAAGATCGTGATAGATCTTGGCAGTGAATTAACATGAAAACTGAATTGATTTATTTTCGTAGCAAATGGTTACACTGTATTTGTGAACAAACATAAACATTATTAATAACTTGCGTAGTTTGAACTCAAGTTATGTCAATTTTGTAACCATTTTGATACTGAGCTAACGAAAAAATACTTTTCACGCCCTTACTGTCACAAGTTGCTAAACTATCGCTCATTACTTCATTTTTACGTCTCCTTCCTTTCCGTACTCAGCAGCACAAGGTCGCTGGGTGTAGTTTGTACCATCACCGCTGTAGGGTACTAAAGCACCAGCGTTAAGTCTGTCAAAGTGTCTCTTGCGGCTAGTGGTGGAAACCGCGACTGCCACCGTGATCTGGATGCCAACTCTTAAATTCACGAAGACACCCAGTTACCGTGTTTGATAATGAATTGCAGGAGGCCATACGGTCTTGAGACTTCAACAGCATCGCAGCTCGATAGTATCATACTGCAGTACAAAATTTCTACATATAGTTTTTCACCGTCCCCATCACGACTGCGAATTTTGCCGGAAGCTTCGCATTTGGCTTTCAGGTCGTCCTTGTCAGCTTCGTAGAACAATATCAAATATTTTAATGTGTCATTCAATGACGAGAATCTTCATTATCATATTCTTACACAATTCTGAGCTCCCCCCCCCCCCCCCGCCGCCATCAAAGCGCCCCACCTGCTCTGCCATAGTGACGACACTGCTGAATACGTACTTACACTAATTAGCCATGGAGTGGTTCAGAGAAGGTCATATGAAATTTGTATACATGTTTCTCATATTAACGTCAGTTCCAAGTATACTCCCATGTATTCGCTATCAGACGTGGATTGACATACTACCGATTACATGATTGGAATTCATTTGGGAAATTCTAAACAACCAGAAAACTATGATAAATGCAATGACCTTGTAAATAATCCTTCCAGTTTTTTGATTGTTTCGGATGAAAATTTTCTTTCGTATTATACGTTGAATAATTATTTGTTTATTTCTACAGTGTAAAACTTCAACTTATAAATTATCTCACGGGCAGCTACCATTCATCAGCATTTAGCAGTCCTTCATAAAAGGAGCAAGCACATTCAAAAATACAGAGAAGAAATTAATTTCAGATTTCACGAATACCACCTGGTATTAATATGAGGAAAATATCAGCAAATTTAAAGGTCTACTTTACCAAATTGCTTTGTTGCTTTGTGATTAGAACAAACACAGGATTCCTAGGATATATTCAGCTATTTCAATGAAGTAACAATAGAAGATCGGAATAGAAATTTCTCTCTGAATGTTTGCTTTCAGCTATATTGTCTATGTGATTTACCATGTAAATAAGTCATCGAAAGGTCTCATATACTGTTCGCGAAATAATCGTAAGCAACCGCTCACGACATTGAGAGAAATACTTTCTACGTTAGCCAATGCTAATCTTATTAACTACCGTTTTAGGAACCTGTGGATACAGAGAAGAGGATCAGTCTGGGACCGGCATGTTACGCAGTTGTGTTCGCAAACACTCGATAATTTCGAGCTGTGAGTTTGTTTTGCCCACATGTGTTATTAATCGGGACTACAAAAATAACAGTAGGTCAGGCGTAATGGCGACGACAATAAGTATCACATTCAATTGTTATGAATATACAGAGTTGGTATCAAATCGTATATGCTACATAGGAAACCATATTCAGTGTTTCAACGGCTATCTTTCGAACATACGCTGATGCTGAAACGCCATTTCCCAGAAGTTTTATTTCCCATCTATACTAAAATGTATGCATAATTCACTTCTTCTACAGAAATATGGCGCCGATAGGACTAGCGACTGTAAATAGTTCCGAAGAAAGAGATAAATGTGAAGTGAAAAGTGGTGATAATTGCAAGATATGTAACAAAAAAGTCAGGAGAGGTATACAGTGCAAAGATTGTAAATGTTTGTTTAATAAAAACTGTTGCAAAATAAACATAAAATTAATAACTGTGGACTACTCTTAGTCGTGTGACGTGTGTGTAACAGAAACAGTATCAGAGAGAAGGACTCAATAATTAAAGTGTTGCAAAGTGATATTGAAGCCCTATAAATAAAGTGTGCTGCTTTAGAACACAGATGCAAAATCCTTGCATACTGCAATAATTTAAAATTGAATGAAAACAAATAAACTGTAACTGTTAAATCACGTGAACCCAAGAGATGTGCTGCAGCTGAAAAAATAGCTCACGACAATTCCGGTAAAAATATAGTGTAAGAATAGCAGACGAGCACCAACTTTCCATAAATATTAAAAACCCAAACAAAGTAAAGCTTGTATCTGATAATGCTGAAGACAGCTTTGCAGTGATAAAAATCACAAAAACAAACACGAAATCTCCAAAGAACAATTCTTCAGCCATGCAAAAACAAATACATCATGGATTCAAATTAAAAATATTCGGAGACAGCCCTGAAGGTAATGTTTTAAACTTTGTATCAAACTCTGCTCAGAAGAACATGTGTCAGCTGTTACTAAACCTGGAAAGAAATTCGGAAATGTAACCAGCAATGTACAAAAAGAATGTTCCAGTTCCACTAAAAGGGACTGTGTTGTTCTCATAGCGGGATCAAACGATTTTCACTGCAACGAGGCCAGTGCATGTATAAGAAATCTTGCAGTTGCTATCGACTAAAAATGTGATAGTAGCGAATTGATTTCTCAGATATGATCTGGCGGACTGGTCTTGTGTAAATAGTGAAATTCGATGAAGAAATCAAATATTAAATCTATCTGGTAAAAAGGGACTTGCATCAAACGTAAAAAAAGCTGTTGACGTAATAATTCGTGAAAACAGCTGTGAAAACAGACAGGCAATCGCCATAAATCCCAACACTCAGGAAAACTAGTGGAAAGGGCCAACTCCAACCGGATTTGGCCGAATATAAGCAATCTTGAACAGGAGGAAATTCAAAGTGACAAACTGAAAGTACCATTAAATATAAAATATCATAGAAATAAGCTCAATGTTTTGCAGACATTTGTAAATAATCATTCACCTAATGTGGTTGTGTTAAGCGAGCATGGACTGAAATTGGAGAAAATTATTTACTTTAAGGGACTCCAGAACGCCCTATACTTGCAATGTTAAAATAACGCTTATAAATTACATCTTTCCACACAAAGTATTTGAGGTAGGAAGTTGAACTTTTTACAGATTATTTATTGGAATATGGGCTACAACTTAACACAGGCATTTTACAAAATTTTAGTTCAGTTATTAAAGATGATTTTTTCAATTGTAATGAAAATTCACAACATTTTTTTGCAATTTTTTATTTATATATTCAAAAATATACAGTTTTTTTGGAAAAAGGCTGTATTAAATTATGCAGAAGGTACTGTGTAACATTTACTGAAAGTTTGAAACAAATATGTTTGGAAGATCCTTAGAAAACATGTAATTAGTATGGGAAAATAAAAGTTTTGGGAATCGAGCGACAAAGATTGGATTAACTTTTTAGTGCATTCCAGGTCCATAGGATGGATTATCTTCATCCTCTGCAAACTCCTCCTCCAGCTTCCTCTTGTTCCTCCTTCTGTTTACTCTTGCTTGTATTTCTAGATTCTTTACAGCCCTGTCTGCAGCCCGAAGGCGTTCCTTGTCTAAAGCAAGCATCGCTCGTACCATGTTAGAACCTATCTTCATTCCCATATTTCTAAATACCTTGCACCTTACAATGTTGCCATCATTGAAAGTCGCAACAGCATCATACACACCAAACTGAAGTGTTTCTATTCCAACAAATACAGTCTTGGGGATTCTCGACCATATAACACTATTTCCACTTTCATTGGGGTTTTGAGTTTTTCCGTGAATATACTTTTTCAACAGTTCAGGTGCTGCTAAGTCTCTGAAAATAGGTTTTATCACCTCCATTATTGCATGAGGCAGACTATGCTTATGAGTGTACACTTCACCAGTTAGCAATCCTTTGTTATATTTACACCAACTGTCTTCTTCTTTGGGACACAAGCTATGTTGGGGATTTTCATCGGTTGAAGAAGTATGAAAAAAAAGAGCCCAAACAGCCTTCTTCATTTCGTCGACGCTTTGTGTATTTTGCCTAATAGCCATTCCATAATAGTTCTGTATTTTGTCAATTACACTGTCAGTTAACCTTCCCTTCCCATCCAACCCTTTACCATCACTGAGTTTTTGTTTTTTGTACGAAGCTTTCAGTCGCCGAAGTCTTGTTCCCATTCGCTTCTGTACGTGTCCAATACACTAAAATTTCTGCACTACAACATCATCACCATAGGGCTTCAGTCCTTGAATATGTTTGAAACTTTTAGAATCACCGTCACCAAGGTAATTAACATATTGCACTTTATCACACGCCTCAGAACGCTGGAATATACTGGCAACACCAGCCACTTCCATTCCTCCACTACTGCTACTATAGTTAGCTTTGCAATTATTTTCATGTGTACCTTTATATTTTTGTGGACATCTACAATACTTTGATATTACTGCTACATCTAAAACTTTCCCTGTACACATACTGGTGGCAGATACTACACCATGAAGAGATGTGTGTCCCCGTTTATGCCAGGTACCATCGAACGCTGCAGTCAAGTCTCTGTTACCATTATTTTCCATTACTGCCTCTTCCACAGCGTTCTGCATAGATTCTATACAGACATCTTCTACTTTAGACCCTATTAATTTATTATAGGTCGTAAACTTGGTTGGGGATTTGGAAGATTAATGATGCCACAGAAAATTGCACCTGCAGTAGCACCCTTACCAACTGAACGCAAGGAATAAACAAATCTAATGTTGTGTTCGTAGATTTTGCTACCATTTTCTTTAGTTGCAGTTACTGCAACACTGTTCCAAAAGGTGGTCATGTATGAACACTTATCACATTTCAGTTGTATTTCACTAGCAAGTCCTACGTGCTTTATTATGGAGAGTTCCAGACCAACTTCACTACAATGAATACATCTTACACAGTTTGAAGAAATTCCTTTGAGAACCGACATATCAAATATTTCATTCACATCCAATTCGCCTATAAAACATTCATAGTTTTCACTCATTGAACCAAGCTTCTTCTGTGAAGTATTTTCTTTTCCACTTTGACTGCTATGGGCAGGTGTACTTGAGAGGTTAGGTTCACTCACTTGGTTATCGTCTTTATTGTTTACACTAATAAGACATACCTTTGGCTTTCCAACATTTCTCCTTTTCTTAAAAGCCTTCAGCGGATTTCTAATAACTTTACTTTTACTCATTATTATACTTCAACAAAACAGAGACTCAAGAAACAGAATTAATTACGAATATTTTCGAGATAACGACAGAGTAAATAAACATGAAACAATCGACAATCACACCAGCGATATATATTGAACCATCACAGGTTAGCCACAACACATACTTTATCTCACATCACTAAAATGTACCTGATGAACACGGACGTTAATAATAACACCATTTGACAGCAGTTTAACAGCGCCACAGTGGGTCACGCCCATGTAGAACACATTTAAAAAAATTTAAAAATAGTTGTAGTCTTCGGAATTGAATAAATTATATATCTATTAAAAGGTAATAGTCTGCAGATTCAGAAAACGCAAAAAAGTAAAAATTGAACTTTTCATGATTTTGAGCCTTTCCGGAGCCCCTTAAACTAGATGGCTATTTCCTAGGAAATAGCTACTGTACACAGCATCATAAAGATGGAGGTGTAGCAGTATTTGTTAGAGAGCAGCTCAAAATAAATAAATTAAACCATCTAGATCTATATAATAATGAAGGATTGACTGAAGTGTCAGGCGTTGAACTCCATATCACAGGTTGCGGAAAGGGCATTGTGAAACAGAAAATTATTGGGAAATCAGAGGTAGGGCATTTCATTGATATTTTTAGTAGAATAGTGTGACACTGTGACCCAAACGAGGTACCAATACTTGGTGACTTAAATGTAGAGGCAACATATTGCAACAACCATAACAGCAGGCTAATAGACACCCTTAACTCCTATAATCTTATGAATGCAGTAAATTCAGATACCAGAGTAACTCAGTCTACATGTAGTAGGATAGACTACATAATACTAAGTAAAGGGTTAGAAGATAGTATTAGATGCCAGAATGTGGACTTCCACTACTCAGACCACAAATGTCAATTTATAGACTGTGAACACACAAGCACCCAAGAAGGGACTCAGGTCATAGAACATAAAATAATGCTTAAACAGAAAAACATTAATGCTTTTAAATGTAAACTAGCATCTGAGGAATGGCAACTAGTTCTTTAGCAAAAAGGGTCCTAACACAAACGTGCCAAATTTTGTGATATTATTTTACAATATCTTAAATTTTAAAGCCCAGTGGAAGAAATTGAGAAAATAGTAACGTACAACCAAAATGTAAAAAACACCAGACTGAGTCTTCCAGCTTACATGATTAAACTCAGGCAAAATATGAGAGATCTAAGTGTGCTACATTAGTCAACTAAATTGCAAATATTTAAGGATAAGTACAATCAAGCTAAAAACAATTTCAGGAACAGCTCTCAAACTTAAGAAAACAGATCCTAGATAAGGAAATAGCTTAGTCAACAAATATAGGGAAGACTTCATTGAATATAATAAATACATATCACATAGCCACCCCTAAGTTAGATGCTCGAATTGACAGAATCCAACATGAAGGAAACCTTATTAATGATCCAGATAAAATCTGCAATATATTTTATATGTTCATCTGTGAATCCATTTAATAACATAGGTCTGACTCAGATGGTAAAGCCTCACCCTAGGCTGGAAAATGGTTTTGAATTTAAGGAAGTGAGTGTGAAGGAAATAGGAAAAATAATAAATAACCTAAGGAATAAGACCTCATCTGGCTGGGATGGACTGGGTAGTATTACAATTAAAAACGCAATAAGGAATTAGTTGGAATAATTACCCATCTGATCAACAATAGTATCAGGGAGCACCCATTTCTAAATACATTGAAAAAAAGTGGAGTTAAACCTGTGCATACAAAATGATCGAAAGAAGAGCTATCGAACTTCAGTTCCATATCACTAATACCAATTTTCGGTAAAATATTTGAAATTGATTATTTCACAAAGAATAATTTACTAGCAGAAACAGAGCATGGCTTCAGAAAGCATCACAGAACCATTATGGCAATTACCGAATTTCTCCACAAGTTGTATGATGCCCTGCATGAGGGAATGCAAACAGCAGGGACATTTCTAGACCTTACTAAACCATTTCACTCAGTGAACCATGAGCTACTACTAAGCAGACTGGAAACTTACAATATAAATGCCACAGCCATACAACTACTGAACACTTATCTAACCAGTCGTAAGCAGTGTACAAAGCTGAGTTATGAAATTAATGATCAGATCAAACATTTCCAATCCAGCTATGAAACAATAAAACAAGGTGTACCTAAGGGCTCCGTATCAGGCCATTTCGTCTTCCTGGTCTACATTAATGATTTAGAGGCACCTCTGTTCTCCCAATCGGTAAGTTACGCAGATGACATCTCACTTTTGTTCTTTTACAAACAAATTATTACTTGACATTGACTGCAACTGATGGCTTAATTCAGATAACTACTTACTTCCACGATCAAGGTCTTAAAGTCAATTTTAGCAAATCCTAGCTATTACCATTTAAACAGTGTAGTTCATACCAAACCCGTGTTGATAATGTAAGTGGCATCATAAACGTAGACACTTACAAATGTAAATTTTTGGTGATATGCCTAGCTGAAAGTATTAGATAGTTAGACCATGTCAATTTTGTATGCAATAAAATCAGCAGCTCACTGCACTTAATTAGCAAACTGTCAAAATTAGTCTCTGAATAAACATTAAAAACTGCTTATAAAGGGACAATATTTGCTTATATTAATTATGGAATAGAGGTATGGTGATGTGCTGCTGATAGACACATGAACAGAATCCTAACACTACAGAAAAGGACAATCAGGACCATGCACCTTATAGGATACAGAGATTCATGTAGGGAAACCTTTGTACAATATAAAGATCTAACAGTATACTTCTTGTATCTGTACAAATTAATAACATAGCTTGTGGACCATAAAAATATTGAAACTAAGTGCTCTGATGTGCATACCCGTAACACAAGAAAAAGAGATTACTTCTTCAGAAACAGAACTAAACTAAAGACAACAGATCATAGTCCTTGGATTAATGGCCAGATATGGTTTAACAAGTGCTGTAAGATGCCACAGAGGTGAAGTATTCAAAAGAGAATTAAAATCATTCTTAACTGAATAATAGAAATAATTCTTGTGCTGGCATGTAAGCAGCGATCATAAATCACAAACCTTCTGATGTGGCTTGTTTTTTAAACTATAAGAAAACAAATGTATTATTTGTGTACTGTGATTACGCTTGGTAAGGCAGTACATGTCCGCCTCAGGGTCACTAATTTGAGTAGTATGAAAGTAAACTACCTGCTACTCGCTAGATAGTGTCACTTAATCGTACAGAGACGTCAATGCACAGAGCGTTCCTTCATGTTCGTGTACTTAAAATGCCCTTTACTATTTCACTGCCTGTAAGCAATTCCTGAGATTAATTTATTAGGTGGTCTTCGTTTTCAAGCTATTAAGTAGGTCTACTCATAACTTTGAAGCATTTGGATGCGTAATTAGTACTCTTGTTTATCTGTCTTACCCATTGTTTGCCATCCCATTCTCACACAGGGCGCGAAAAATATGGGTTGATGGCAGTATATTGTTATATGAACAGAAGCGAGATTTATTTCCTGGCGTAAATAATACGGTGGAAATAGAGACTGTTGTTTGTTACAGCACACCTGCTGTGTTTTACTGACGCTGGACAATACACTACAAGTCATTTTACGAGTAACTTTAACATCACGGATACTGCTATCTGGTATGCTCAGGCGTCAAACGACATTGCACCAACTAGGAAAGATTAATGTCACATTCATTCTGTAGATAAGGACAGACTATATGTAACCCGCAGCTGCGCAGCCAAGCAGTGTAATGTAATAAAATTTTAACATTGTTTATGATCACTGACGTAAAAAAAAATATTCATTTCCCTGCTTCACCGTCTCAGTGCTTGACTACTCTCTCTCTCTTTCTCTCTTTTTCCGTATCTAGAGTGGGAGGTCTTCTTCTTTAGGGCTATAAATTTCAATTTAATAATATTACTGTGGAAGAATGGATTGAATACATTTAGAAATGTATGGGCACTGTATTCATTACGTTGAATCATATTATATTACAAAACATATCAATCAATAAAAGCATTTTCGCAAGTATGGTAAATATCAAAAGTTAAGGAGCTTCTTCAGAAATTAAATACTCTCGTACCTAATATGCGTAATATTCTTCAAACCAGTAAATGTCTCGTACAGCATGCAATCTAAAGCAGCCTGAGTTCATCCTCAGGAAACAAGCAATCTCCATATGAAACTTCATCAGAATGAGTTCAGTGGTTTAGTGCTGAAAACGTAACACAAAGAGTTACTTTCAAATTCACAATATTTGAATGGATTAACTACCAGGGTTCTGATTCAATATCTTTTTTACTGTTTCTTGTTTCTGAGAAAATTTCACACGCCTCGAGTAAGGAGAATCGTGAACATGAACGTGTCACAAAAATGTCGGTGGCCTATAGGGATTACGGTTTATGCCTCCTTTATATTGCGATTCGCATAGATTGTCGTCCCAATCCTGTCATATCAATATGGAATTGCAGACTTTAGCCGGATCATTATTCAATACCATGCTGGATTTCAAAGTCCCTAAGCGGCTAGCGCTCGAGATTACATTCTCTCATCATAGCACTGCACACATGACTGTCACTAAGTAGTCTTTTCAGAGAAGTTTCGTTTCTGCGTATATGATCACGATAGACGTATTCCCGTCTGGAGGTTCCGAGGGTAAGGAAAGTTTCAGAGTGTATTTGTCATCATCATCATCATCATCATCTTACAACTCATCTTAGAACTCACCTACACTCTTCCATATGTTAAAGACCTTTGTAACCTAATGTTCTGTATTTCGCAGAAAATGCATCGATTTCGTAGAATGAACTTTAACTGGAAGAATGCCTGCAAGATTATCATTGATCGCCATCGAACAATTACGCACAGTGAATTATGGTTGAATACAACTCTGAATGAAATTTCATTAATGTAGTATCGCTACCTAAATTTCTTTTTAAGTATGTAAGTTAGATCAACCGGAATATTAATTACTGAATGCTAATTTACGGTCGCCGTCTCAAGGGTGAGTAAAAGTAATGAATCTGTATCTGTCTGGTTGCAAATAATATTACGGAACAATTACTAAGACGTGTTTTGGAAGCAGCATTATATGCACACGTGTAAGCTGGAATGAAAATACCACATGTAGCGCTATCTGCTACATAGTATCCTGATGTAAGACACGTATGAAACATGAACTGTACTTAGTAACCAATCAAATAAACACCTCATAACCGGTAAAAACAATACCAATCAGATACTACCTACAGTAACGCGGCATGGACTGAGCAACATAACTCACAGTTATGTGGTCTATCTTTACATTTTATGAAGCAATACTAATTATTCCATATCATATTTTATAGTAGCTCTTCCCTGCATGGTATTACGGACAGCAACACTCACTACAAACAATGCAAAAATTACGAATTCCAAGATTACGTTATACGTGTATCACACACATATAATTTATCACTTTTATTTAAATATAGATATCCCATACATTTTACCAATAGTGTCAAGGTCGTCTTAATGTGCACGAATGCAATTAATGTACCGCAATGAAATCTAAACGTCATTGCCTTTAGTTCCTCGAATTAGTTAATTTTAAGTTCGGTGGCTATTGTTTTTCAGTTCTTTCAAGCCAAACAAAGAATGTGTCTGTTAATTATCTTCCACTCGGAAGTAATGGTGATAGGATTTCATCCTAATGATTACCGTTTACTCGGGGAAATCATTAACACTGAATGCAAATTACTGTTTGCAACAGTAGCAACACTTTTACAACACTACATTTCTAAGTGGCACAATCGTACATAGTTGTGAGGTGTAGATGGAGCGGCGTAATGCATGCTGTGCAGCAGTAACTGGCAACAGCCTTCAGTAACGAGCAGTTTACGTTAATCTTGGCCACACTGTAATGTTCTTCTATTATTCCGTTTGCCAACTCTTCTTGATGAAATCATGTACCATGACCCAGATGTAGGCCAGCGCATTAAACGTTTGCAGTTGGACAGAAAACCGAAAGTGCAGTTCATTACTCACGCTAACACAAAGACTTTGCGTCCATGCTCGACAACCGTTCGCCTGCAACTCTGCCTGTCAGCGCGCGTTCGCGCCTCAACGATGTTAGTGGCATACTATTAATAATGTCTTTGGATTCTGTATATGGAAGGCCTCTGACTTCGCCAGCATTTCTGCTGCAGTATTTTCTATATTGTTTTCGAATAGTATGTCACAAATACACTTTACAATTCATCAGTTAATGCTCAGTACAAGCAATATAAAGATACATTTGTATTTAAAAAAACTTAATATCGAGATTGAAAAATAAAGAAAGTGATATTTATGAGGCACTGTGCTATAGTGTTTTAATCTGGCAGGAGTATATCAGTTGTCATTAGGTACACAAGACTACAATATAACCTATAATCTGAAGAACAGGCGCAAATTTCTCACACGTTACGGACGATGGCTGTCGCGATTTTCGAGGTTTCCGTAAGATCGCTTTTCAAAAAGAAAATAAAAGGCTTCATGTTTCCCATGGTGTTATAACCTACTTCCAAACACAGGTTATTTGTTGCTATGGTCAGCATTTTATCCAGACCTCTCACGCTATAAAACTATCTGGCTATGGGCTGCTGAGAGGCTGCTACGTCACCACTCACCAACGACTACGACGGATGATCTCCGGCACAGTGTTGAAGCAGTATCGAATGACGGACTCGTATCTGGCATCAAAGCTCAATTCGCCTTTCAGCGTAACCGGCTAAGAGCGATTGCTACTGCCGTGAGATGGCGGCTCAGTGTTCTAATTTTCGCACCATTTGTAGCCTCAGATCACCTAGAAATTTAATCATTTATTGGACCTAAAATATTGTACGAGCAGTATAATTAAACTTCCCTTAATTTCTATTTTTATATAGTGTTGCAGATTCAGTTACCAAAAGTCGACTTGCAAAGTTAGTAACCAAATATGTTAGTTGGATAGCATATCCGTCACTCTCTAAGTGCATTGTGCCTTTGCATTAAATGCAACGATTATCTAATATAGCAGATGTATGAAAAGGAACGATCCTATTTTAGACTGTGATGACTACGGAACGTGCCGTGTCGTACAGAACATGTGTGTTGACTGAACGTGCATTGTCTAGAATCTTAGGAAACCGTCGCTGGATAACTGTGCAGGGCCTACTCA
The DNA here is from genome assembly GCF_023898315.1 of Schistocerca nitens. Taxonomy (NCBI): domain Eukaryota; kingdom Metazoa; phylum Arthropoda; class Insecta; order Orthoptera; family Acrididae; genus Schistocerca; species Schistocerca nitens. The sequence goes on along the minus strand of NC_064622.1, from coordinate 378,073,834 downwards.
GTCAGTGTGAAGTGCGACAACGTCCGCTCGACCAAAAGCGTTTTGTGTACTAAAGTAAAGCACGGCAGAGTGAGTGGTTGCAGTTTAACGGCCGGCCGCGGTGGTCTCGAGGTTAAGGCGCTCAGTCCGGAACCGCGCGACTGCTACGGTCGCAGGTTCGAATCCTGCCTCGGGCATGGATGTGTGTGATGTCCTTAGGTTAGTTAGGTTTAAGTAGTTCTAAGTTCTAGGGGACTGATGACCACAGATGTTAAGTCCCATAGTGCTCAGAGCCATTTGAACCATTTTTTTGCAGTTTAACGCGCATTTCGACGGCGCTTTGGGTTGATCTATCTGCTGCCTATGCCGAAAATCATTTGTCTTTGACACACTTTGAAGAGAAAGGACGTTTATGCAGAAATAAGAGTCGGGGTCGGCGCTGCACATCTAAAGAAACGGTGGAAGGAATTTTGCAAACATTTATACGGAGTCGACGAAAAGTTTACTCGCTGCGCAAGTAGCGAATTTACATTTCCTAGTATAATTGCCTCAGGATGTTGTGGCGACATTTGTCCTATAAACATTAGGGAAAAATCATGTTGTCATCAAAGATGTTCTTCAGCGAGACATGGATGAAGATAAATTTTTATCACGGTCAGTTTGTAGTGATGAAGATACATCTCGCTATCGAATTATGGATACGCTTTGCTTCTGTTTAGTATCTTGCTTCAACCACATTCAACATAAACTTTCATAACGTGAGTGGGTGACTTTTTTTCTAAAAATGCAAAGTTAACATCGTTAGAAAACACTTCAAAAACTGTATTTTATGTGTACTATTTGGTTCCATATACTATATTGTGTGAATAGTTTGACAATAACTTTTTACGTTTGAGTCATTGCATGGTTTCTGTATTTATTTCAATTCTATCGGCGTATTTCCTAAGCAGTCTTTTCGGCGTAGGGTATGATTTTTTTACGCTATGGGTGGCTGTTATGAATAAAGTATACGAAAATGTGATCCACGCGTTGTACGTTTGGGGATTGTGTTAGTGTTGCGGATGGAATTTTGGTGGTTGTAACGTAATGTGTCATATACCAGGTTAGTTCATCGGCTTGTAGTTGCTCTAAAACACATAAAAATATAACTTAACACCTTAGCAGTTATTCAGAACATTGTGTAATTTTGATGGTCTCGTGTGTGGCGAAATGTATCACTCATCGCGAGAATGTTTTGAAAGCTGTATCGGGAGTTCCGACGATTTCTGTATGATGGAGAGATCATACACGAGATCTGTTCAAAAAACTCCTGAATTTTGTCCACAACATTTTTCCACTCTTACCCTTTACATATTGTGCATGGTCTCCTTCGAAATACGCTACTACATAATTGATACACCGACCCCAACGCCGTTTAAACTTCCAGAAGCATTCGAAGTATGCTCATTTCTTGATCCTGCGAAACTCCGTCTGCGGATTTTCTATTATCTCCTGTATCGTTACATATCTTCGTCCTTCCAACGTCTCATCTCCATAACCGTAAACCCACGTCTCATTACAAGTTATCATTCTCTTATGGAATATCTCGTTCTCATTTGCGTGATCCGGAAGCACTTCACACACCGCGAGGCGAAGGTCTTTCTGGTCTTCACTCCTGAGACGTGGGTCAACTCGTCGGCAACACGATGCATTCCGAGATGTTGTGTCAGTATTTCATTACATGATCCATCTGAAATGTTATATGCTTCTGAAGTCTCTTGGGCAGTCGGCCTTCGGTTAGCACGCATAATTTCTTTGACGTTTCTGACATGAGGATCGTCGGTAGATATCAAAGGGCGTCCAAAACGATAGTCATCTTTATCTTCCGTCCGGACATTTCTAAAACCGTGTGAACCATATGTAACACTGGGTACGGCTTAAGCACTTATCGCCGTAGGTTCTAAGCACTATGGGACTTAACATATGAGGTTATCAGTCCCCTACACTTAGAACTACTGAAACCTAACTAACCTAAGGGCATCACACACATGCATGCCCGAGGCAGGATTTTAACCTGCGACCGTAGCAGCAGCGCGGTTCGGCTCGGCCACAGCGGCCGGCATCACTGTAGGCTTTGTTGAACCATTTGGAGTATCTCTGTAAAGGTATTCTTGAGTTTCACGCAAAATTTAATGCAGACGCGTTGCTCCTCTGACTCTGCCATCTCGAAAATCACAAACTGTCCGACACAACCTTCTACTCAAAACAGCACTGAACAACAACCCACATACAACAATGGAACTTCCAACAGTTGCAGATTGTACACAGGGGTGTGCAGAGATGCCAACAGTATTTCGCTCTAACAAACCAATGGTGAAAAGTTACGGATGTTCCGGAATTTTTTGAACAAACGTCGTATCTCTCTCTCTCTCTCTCTCTCTCTCTCTCTCTCTGTGTGTGTGTGTGTGTGTGTGTGTGTGTGTGTGTGTGTGTGTGCGGTGCGTAATTTGTTCCTTGTGCCGTGTCAATTCCCTTAAAACAATAAAGGGTGTGCCATCAAAAGGCGGTGTGTTTTCATTTATTACTTTTTCCATCTGCCGTAGCCTTTTCTATGTAACAATTCGCTTCTATTAGTTTTCAGTGTAATCTGTTGCTGTATTTCAGCATATATAGGGTCAGTTTCGATCTTTGTCGGATGGTGGTTTCTATTTGTTAAGCGTTCTGTGAAAGTGGAATGTGTGTTGTTACTCTTCAAAGCTCTCATACGCTATGTGAACCTCTTTCGGAGATTTCAGCATATTTGCCATACCTATTACGATTGACAGGAGTTGGATATGGGATGGCATATTGCTGCTCAGCATATTTGCCATACCTATTACGATTGACAGGAGTTGGATATGGGATGGCATATTGCTGCTCTGCAGACATTATCTGGAGTTCTTGAACCATTTTGTACTGTGATGATTGCGACACATATAATGCAGGCAAGAGGCTGCAACAAGGTTTTACTTTAATGTAGTTTCAACACTGACTACGAGTGTCTTTATCAGAACCTCCAAGCAATTTACCTAACATGATCAACCATTAACTCAGAGGAAAACCAAGAATAGATTGTTATTATACCGAACAGATTTATGAGTAGACTGCTCTAGCATATAAAAACAGATGAACAGATTTAGAAGGAAAATGCTCTCGTCACATAAAATACTTTATAACAATATAATATTTAAATCATAGAAAATTACAGCCAAAGTTGGTTGTTATTGTGGTCGTCAGTCCTGAGACCGGTTTGATGCAGCTCTCTATGCTACTTTGTTATGTGCAAGCTTCTTCACCTCCCAGTACCTACTGCAACCTACATCCTTCTGAATCTGCTTAGTGTATTCATCTCGTTGTCTCCCTCTACGATTTTTACCTTCCACGTGATCCCTCGGTGCCTTAGAACAGGTCCTACCAACTGATCCCTTCTTCTAGTCAAGTTGTGCCACAAGCTCCTCTACTCCCCAATTCTATTCAGTATCTCCTCATTAGTTATGTGAATTACCCATCTAATCTTCAGCATTCTTCTATAACACCACAATTCGAAAGCTTCTATTCTCTTCTTGTCCAAACTATTTATCGTCCATGTTTCACTTCCATACATGGCTACACTCCATACAAGAAACGATTTCCTGGTGCTTAAATCTATACTCGATGTTAACAAATTTCCCTTCTTCAGAAACGCTTTCCTTGCCATTGCCAGTCTACATCTGTCTACTTCGGCCATCATTAGTTATTTTGGTCCCCAAATAGCAAAACTCTTTTACTACTTTAAGTGTCTCATTTCCTAATCTAATTCCCTCAGCATCGCCCGACTTAATTCGACTACATTCCATTATCCTCGTTTTGTTTTTGTTGATATTCGTCAAGGTTGGTAATGGTCAGTAAAATTATAGGTACATAGCGTAGCACACTGCATGCCACTGAGAGGATATTCACTGGAGATGGCATCACACTGAGAGGCTCAAAGGCCGTAGTTACGACATGAACAAGAAAAAAAATCGCGCCATCTATTAACAGTCGAAGACATCAGATGCTTAAATAACTGAGACATTTTAACTAACAATAAGTGTTCATTTAACATGTCAATAGTTAATAAGTGTTCATTTTACAAGTCAATATCCAGTATTATGCTAACTGAAATTTATGTAGGGCAATGAAATAATGGTTGTACACAGTTTGAATGAAAACGATTACGTATAATAAAAAGGAGAGGGGAAGAAAGTATTTTAGTCCACCCCTAAGAAAAGTGGAGTCCATTTTAGGCGTTTCTAAGATAGGCTTTAACCCACTGAAGAAATTTTGGTTAAGTAACTGCAACTGTTTATTCAGAATGAAACCGTTACTAAGAGAATTTATAATTCGTCAACGTTATTAATTTGGGGCCTTCCTTCTGTGTGCACCGGATATTGACGTTATGAACGTCTTTAGGATTATGTCCTGTTGTTGATGAGCTGATCCACTATCAGTTCTCCCTTTTGTTCTCTGTGTTAAAGATTTTGTAATCATTTTAGGTAACTGTGTGGATTTTTCGATAAAGACGTACCTGTTCGGTGACGAAACCAAGTGAAAGTAAAATCTTGTTACAACCGTTTTACAGTACTGCGCCTATCATATTCTTGTACGGTGCTGCCTCGTAGAAATGTTTAAAATTGTGTGCTGTTTCTTCTGGATGTTATTGGGACCCCTTCCTTCAATATGCTTCCAAATCTATGTACTATTCTCTTATAATATGTTAGTGTGAACCATTTGTCTCTCATTTCACATGTGGTGTGATTTGCTGCGTTGCCTGTGCGTTCTGCATCCGTGTTTTCTGTTCTTTGGTTACGTACTTGAGTGGCTGGCCACTATCATTATCTCACATTTCTATTTTGTTGTTAAACTTGTTTGTGCTGTCTGTTTGGTACTCATTTTCTACAACCATTTCTATGAAAGGAATTAAATAAATTGGCTTTTCCTCAAGTTGGACCCACAGTCTTATATTCTACGCAAACCCGAATCCACAGGAGAGTCTTCAAGCTACAATCATTATTTTGTTGTTTCATGTTAGCGGTAAAGCGAACAAACGAATCGTGCTCATTTGGTGACTTCAGATTCCTGACGCATTTATTGACAAAGAAAGAGTCTGCCAAAAGAAGAGTTCCCATGACATTTCTTATGAATAAGTTTAAGGCCCCTACTTTTTGAGGAAAATCCAGTGACGGGAATGAGCTATCTTCGAATGCTGCAGACTTGACTTTATCCACAACCTTAGGAGGACTCTAATGATTTCACACTCCAACAGGAAGAAGCTCCAGCAGTGTGGCACAACACTGTGCGACAATTCATCAATGACAGGGGACCCCAGACAAGGCGTATGTTCTTTCCCAATATCCTTTTATGGATATCGGAAGGAAACAGTTTTCACCCATTCCCCTCTTAATCTTGTGGCATACATGAGCTGAAGAACGAAACACAAAAAGTTTCCGCGACTTCTGCCAAGTCATTTATGTTACGTAGACTTTATGGCGATATAACCTACCGCCGAGACTCAAGATGATGTCCTTGCTGCTGTTGATGGTTACAAAGAGAGTTTCCAATAACACACATAAGGTTTCAAGGTTTTGTGTGTGTTGTGTAATTTGTCTCTCTTTTTAAAATTGTTTCCATGAATAAATATGAACCTTTATACCAGGCCAAACTTTTTGATAATCCAGAATGTGAGAAATGCGAGCAGTTATAGTTCTCGTGGCACAATTACATGTATGTGTGGCAGTTTACATAAATTCTTATCACTTTTGGTGAAAAATTCCTATTTTCGCCAACTTTAATGGATCTTGCTGTAATGTTTTCCCAAGTCATCTTCATCTTGTCTACATTCTGTATGTGTTTCTTCTTGTTAATATATATGAATGGGTTATGAGATGCGCAGGTACACAACAGACCAATTTGTTAGCACTCTAACAAGCTGCCTGTTCATGGCTGCCGTACCACTGCGCTACAAAGTTTTGTGTGCGGGACAACCCTCGTATTTCACTGCGGAATGAATATTCATGAAGCCGTGCTGCTGAAAGGCCCTTGGAGAAGAAACTCGCGAATCGCATCCGTAAACACGAGCAGGAGGTGCCGATGGCTTCAGATGTACGGCTTAAACACGTTTTTTCACTAAATCAAAGTTGAAGCCCACGACCTGCCGGAACTATTCTTTAAACATAATTCTGATGTCTAGGTGTGGCTAATTCGTATGTTACCAACGTCAAATAATTAGCAGCCGTCTTCAGAATTTTAAAAGACTTTCTCTTCTCACATGTGGAATATGGAAAGGACAGGATATCAACAATAAACTTTGAGATGTATTTAGTGCATGCAAGGATCTGATCGTCCCAGAAGCTTTTCGCCGACGGAATTCATTCATAAATGAGGATGACAGAAACACAGAAGACGCCGAAACACAGTCTATTCTTCACAGAAATTTTTGACAGTGTTACAAATTCTTTGCAAAAACAGACATAATGTGTGATGGGATAGCAGCAATCAGTGATTGTATAATGTTACTTATAATCCGTCTTGGTTGCAAAATTTTTTATTCATATGACCGGTTTCGGTTCATTCAGAACCATCTTCAGATCTGATATTTCAGTTACAGGAGTAACTCGTCCAAATCCAGCAACTGTCACATGCTGCGTCACATGCTGGATTTGGACGGGTTACTCCTGTAACTGAAATATCAGATCTGAGGATGGTTCTGAATGAACCGAAACCGGTCATATGAATAAAAAATTTTGCAATCAAGACGGATTATAAGTAACATGTTACAAATTCTGTTACAAATTTTGTAGTTGAGTATTGAGGTCTTATTACTATTACTATTACTATTATTATTATTATTATAATTATGTAATATTCTGCCTAGTGCCAGGCCCATATCTTCGTACGGGGAATTTCTGACTCACTGAGGTCTATAGTGACACTTAAAATTGCTGGAAGTGTATTCTGTGTTACTGTTGGCAGTTCTTTGCGAAATCATTGCGCGAGCATCTGTGGTGATTTATTCTCCGGTTTCTATATGTCTTATGCAACGTATGTGATAAATTCATGTGAATGTATTAAATAATACATACTGCGACTTATCTGCTACAATTCTGCTAAAGCTTTGTATTTTAGCCGTATAAACAATGCATTCACGATTTTTGACGGCTATTTAATTTCTTATTGAGACAATATTTAGCTTAATGGCCTCCAGTGTAAAACAGTGGGTAGTCGCTTCATTGTGCAAAGTGGCCAAGCGGCCAAAATTCCCCGAAAATTCGTTTTGCAATATATTTATCATTTTCGGCAAAAATACCTTGATAATAAGGCAACATTAGTTCATAAAATAAGTTCACTAAGGCATGAGTGTATTAACAACTTAGTTAAAGCTATGTTCTCCTACCACAGGTTTATGTTAAGATGCCGTCAAACATTTAAGAAAATCACTACATGATTCAAGGATTTCCCAAGTTACGCTACAGGCGCTGCATGCTCTAGGAAAAGAAAAAATTGTCGATGAAGATGGAGTTGTGCATAGAGGAGGTGAGAGTGGCAACGACAATAATGTAGGCCCATGCGTCACTGATCTGAATCAGATGGAGACACATCCAGCACGTTTTGAAGTAAGTGCTAGATGAATAACAGCTTTGTCAGAATTAAAATTCGCCCAACAACCACAACAACAAAGACAGAAACAAAAGACAAATAAATAATAAGGCAACAAATGTAACGTTGAACTCGTACTAAATGAACTGTTATAAGATGATCAGCAAGAGAGGAAGGAAACCAATAGAAGCAGAACACTGAAACATCGAGGCTTGCTTCAAAGAATAACAAGAAAGCAAAATGCTAACAAGGCAAGGATCCAGTACAGTGAGAGGAGCATCTTAATGGAGAATATAGCGAATAACACAATGACACTGAATGTTTCTGCAGAAGTTAAACATTCTCTAACTTCAACGACAATGAAGTTTGATTAGATGTTCTAATTACAAGCAGTGATTTAATGAATGACATGCTGGTAGCGACAACGACGATCACGGCATGATTTTTTGTGTATATTAAATTAATACTTGACTTTCTAACCAATTTGGCTATGGACAAATGACTACTGTTGCTGTGTTCCATGGAAACTGAGAATGCTAATATGATATGGCTTTCATTTGTAAGTTATTAATATATTGAAACACGTTTTTCTCAAATTTAAATACATTTCGTCTTGTATATGAGTATGTACCTCATTTTGCAAACCCTTCCTATTAAAAGTGTCCCAAAAATTTTCATCTAAGCTTCATTTTTCCTTTTTTCGGTTCCTCGTCACTTTGTCCCACTTTTGAGCAAATTTTTCTAACTATCACTTAAGTTTACTTCTCTACTACAAAGAAGAATCTGAATAGAATTCAATTTTTTTACCATTAAAGAAAGTGCACGCTTAACAGGAACGTATTTCATATGCTTATGTATGAAACGAGGTCAGAAGAAAACAATATTTCCCTTTGGGGTCGACACTCTACTCAGCACACATATGAAAACTGAAATCTTTAACGTTAGTTGTAACGATTTTTATTTGTACTGCGGCGTGACAGAACAAGCTAAGAAAGCTTTTATACACTCCCATTCTTGAGCCCATCTTCCGAAACTTCTGTTTACGTTCACCTGTGTCTGTAGCAGGTTTCTCCCTGCAGTTTCATATTCACGCTGCCCAATGTTTGTGAGGTTATATCTCCTGACCTGTGTTTCATACAGTGGTACAGTTTTGCTGGTACTTTCAGTGATATATGTGAATACTGGCTAGAAAATATGTCACGCATACAGTTCGTAGTAAAAAAGTAATAAATGAAAACGCCATGATTCATGCGGCAATTTTACTGCATGTAAAGCAAAAAAGTAGTAAGTGATTCACCTTTTTCCTGTCATCGTTTTGTACGGGTTGTCAGCGAGAAAATATTTGGTTAAGTTTTGTAGTTATGTGGAGTGTTTGTCACAGTTCACAAAGTGTTATCATTCTCAAATACTTGATGGATGAAGTACAGGTATTCTCACGTGATGGGTTACATTATTACAATACACCAGCTGAGAAACCCGGCGTTGGCTGGGTGTCCATTTCTTCTTATCTTCCATCTGTCTGTCTCCTCCTCCATGATCTCTCTTTTCATATCCTCCCTCCTCTTTTCTCTGTCCATCTCCTCCTACCCTGTCTATCTTCTTATCTCCTTCTTCGTCCACGCTCTATCTACCTCTTCCTCTGCCTCTTCCTACCCATAGTGCTTAGAGCCATTTGAACCATCTTCCTACCCATCCCAAGTCTCTTTATCGACCTCTCGTCCCCCCTATCTATACACATCCCTCGTGAACAGACCTTCATCTCCCCCTCTTCCTCTCTCTGTCCATCTCCACTGCTTTCTCCCTCTGTCCGATTCCTCCAGCCTCCCCTCTCTGTCCTTTACCTCCAGCCTTGTTCTCAGTCCGTTTTCTCCTCCCCCCTCCGGCCATCTGCGCCTTCTACTTCTTTCCACTTCCTCTTCCTCTATCTAATTCAATCTTCTCCTCCTGCTGTCCATCTCTTTCTTCCCTGTTCTGTTGGTCTACTTCTCTTGGCTTTATATGTCTATACCTCCTCTCCCCATTTTCTGTCCTCGCCTTACCTGTATGTCTAGGGAACTGCGACCTACTGTTTCATTTTAATGCAGCTTACCGTTTATGGTGTCTTATCTCCTGAACTACATGCAGATGTAATTTTTCAGGTACATCCAATGCTATTTGTGCCTACTGTCTGCGAAGCATTTTGCGAATAGACTTAGTAGTAAAGAAGAAATAAATTAAAATGCCATGCTTCATGTGGCTGTTTTACTGCATGGAAATCAAAAATGTAGTAAGCAATAATCATTTTCTTTATCATCGTTTTGTGTGGTTTGTCACCCAAGGAAGTACTGTAAAAGTTTGAAATAAAGTGTAAAGTTCGTTACAAATCTCTAAGTTCAGTCGTTCTCAAATGATAGATAATTCAAGTACAGGTATTGTCACATCGTGGGCTACACTGCTTTCTCAACCCCCACCCCCGTTTTGATAGAAGGATCTTGCTTATTCCCATGGTGATTCTTTTGAGATAGCAAAAGGTATGTGAACCAATGTTGGTTGAAATCGGGTGACCAGCTTTGAGGCATAATCCGATAGGTCTGCACCTAAGGGCATCGCGAGTCTCATCAACTGCGTTTTACAATTATTAGAGTTAAATTCGTTTCAGAAGGTTTTTGAAGATTGGAGATATTCTCGCAACACTATCATTGACGCGTAGGCGTTGTGTGCTCTGCCATACTCTTGTATTAAGTGACCGGAGGTCGCTCCGTTAGTCGTTAATCCTCTGAAAAAAAAGAAAAAGGAAAAAGAAGAAAGTTGGATTACATTCTCAGGATATGCATCAGAAGTTACGATATAGTGAAGGAAAAATCTGTCTAATAATTCGTATTCCTCTAACTGCACAGCATGCTCTTGTTTTCACATGCTGCATAGTTTCTCTGTGTAACTGACCATGATTTCGAGGACTCCATCGTCGATTGTTCTGCAAGTAGATACTCTCCAATAAATACAGTAATGCTCAATGATAACTGCTGCGTTTCGGGGCCAAACTTTCCACCTTGCAGAGACAGCAGTAGCCTGTTGCAGTACAGGCTGCGAGTGACAGCACCCGAATTACTCAGTCGATAAACCGGAATTAATTTGTAAGATTGCTGTTTGTACATAACTCTGTGGGCCCGTGCTACTGACATCGCCGCCTGAACTGCTCGATGGCGTCGCGATTTACCCCAACTTCATCATAAGCCTGCTCTTAGCTCGTGTAGTTTGGTTGATGCCTATGAGTGAATTTCCAGAGCCCAAGGAATTGATGGAGGGACGTTGGTGCTGCTACTGCTACTGGTTCCCTCGCAACGCCGTATTAACAGCTCGTGTAAGATACCCTGTATTTCAATATTCACTTTTTGCAAAGGACAAATCCTTTATATTATTGCGAGCTATCATTGAGAAAATTTCATATCTGGGAAGCGGGTTTGGTAATTAAATGTGAAGAACATATTCATTCAATGTGTGTGCAGGTGTCGTAAAGCATCCAAAGTATTTAATAGTTCATGATCGCTGTTCCCAGTTACAGGAAGCGAAGGAAATGAAAAAAATGGCTCTGAGCACTATGGGACTCAACTGCTGAGGTTATTAGTCCCCTAGAACTTAGAACTAGTTAAACCTAAGGACATCACAAACATCCATGCCCGAGGCAGGATTCGAACCTGCGACCGTAGCGGTCTTGCGGTTCCAGACTGCAGCGCCTTTAACCGCACGGCCACTTCGGCCGGCCAAGGAAATGAAATCAGTCATTTTGTAACTTTTACCTCAATCCGCCGCCCCCACCCCGTTTCATCGTATCATTCATGTCACTGGCAACCCACTAGCCGAATGCCTATTTTTGTGCACACTTTTCATTGCATCCTAATCCTTTTTACTTCGCTAATTCTTGCTCTGACGGTTTAGATTATTAAACAAAGCATTAATCCTTCCGGCCGCTACCATATTTAAATATATACAGACATTGCCTGACAAAGGAATTCAATCACCCAGAACGTATTGTCAGATATGAATGGAACGTCGTTCACTCCGTCACGTACATGGCATCGGGTGGCTTAAAAATGATTAGAGATGCATTTCTTTGTGACTTGCAGAACAGCCACCATAGGGAATGAATGTTTTTCGTGTTTTAGTATTGATACCGGGCCTAATAGAGTAAATAAAGATCGTGAACGGCATCAGATGCTGAGTGATGCCGCATGTTAGACACCGTTACCCGCACCCCACTTAGTCTCAAAGGGGCCTCATTGTGGGTCTCCAGTTGGGCGGCTGCTCAAATAGCGCAGTACAGGTTTGTGAAACATTCAGATGCGTCAGTGGCCAAATGTTGACTGTTACATGAAAGTTAAGGCAGGCGTGCTTGTCGTTATGATCAAGGTCGATCTGACCACTACAAGGGAGAATCGCCGTAATGCGGACCAAGCTTATCGTAATCCCTTCACATCCACTCGTGCTATCCCAAAATCAGTAATATATTTCCTGCAACATACAGTGTCATACTCGTCATTGGCCTGAAACCAGCACAGACGCTCTAGGGAAATACTGCCCCATGCGTAGGCTGCAGTGAATACCACAACACGAACATCTGCAATGAGAGTATCTATACGAGGGTGAAGTATTCGAGGACAACATTATGGAAATGGAATAGGACATAAACATACAAAAAAATGTTTTACATCACTCTGTTTCCAAGAACTCCTGTACACAGCCGTTGACTGTGGATATTGCATCACAGACACAGTCCCTCTGACTGTTCACAGATGTCACTAAACCAACCCAAATATGTAAACAACCATGAATGAGAAACGCCTATTAGACGGAGGTGGTCCGACAGCCGATCAGTTCCAGTCATTCCACTAGGAAGGAGGTAAACGGCTCGTGTTGTCTGTAGTTCAACCATGCCTACACGTTCAATACGCGGTTCGACCCAGCCCGCATTGTTACTTTGCGCCACGAATGGCTCTCAGCAAAGGAAGTGTCCAGGTGTGTCTGAGTGAACCAAAGCGATGTTGTTCGGACATGGAGGAGATACAGAGAGACAGGAACTGTCGATTACATGCCTCGCTCAAGCCGAACAAGGGCTACTACTGCAGTGGACGACCGCCACACAGATTATGGCTCGGAGGAACCCTGACAGCAACGCCACTATGTTGAATAATGATTTCCTCCAGCCACAGGACGTTGTGTTACGACTCAAACTGTGCGCAATAGGCTGCATGATACGCACTTCAGTCCTGACGTCCACGGCGATGTCCATCTTTGCAACCACGACACCATGCATCGCGGTACAGATGGGACCAAAAACATACTTAATATACCGCTCGGGATTGGCATCACGTTTTCTTCACCGATTAGTATCGCATACACCTTCAATCAGAAAATCGTCGGAGACGTGTTTGGAGGCAACCCGGTCAGGCTGAACGCGTTTGTCACACTGTCCAGTGAGTGCTGCGAGGTGGAGCCCCCTGCTGTTTTGGGGTGGCATTATGCGGGGCCAACGTACGCCGATGGTGGTCATGGAAGACGCCGTAACGGCTGTACGATACGTGAATGCCATTATCCGACCGGTAATGCAAACATATCGGCAGCATATTGCCGAATCATTCATCTTCGTGGACGACAATTCGCGCCCCCATCGAGCACATCTTGTGAATAACTTCCTTCAGGACAACAACATCGCTCGACTAGAGTGGCCAGCATCTTCTCCAGACATGAACCCTGTCGAACATGACTGGAATAGATTGAAAAGAGCTGTTTATGGACGACGTGACCCCCGCAACCACTCTGAGGGATCTACGCTGAACTGCCGTAGAGGAATGGGACAATCTTGACCAACATCGCCTTGATGAGCTTGTGGATAGTATGCCACGACGAATGCAAGCATGCATCAGTGCAAGGACGTGCTCCTGGGTATCAGATGTTCTGGTACGTCAGCAATCTGGGCCACCGCCTCTGAAGGGCCCACTGTATGGTGGTACAACATGCAATGCGTGGTTTTCATGAGCAATAAAAAGGGCCGAAATCATGTTTATGTTGATCTCTATTCCAGTTTCTATACAGGTTCTGGAACTCTCGGAACCGAGGTGATGCAAAACTTTTTTTCATGTGTGTAGATGATGATGAAAAGGGAGATCTGACACTGTGTGACAACTTTGACAGAGCACTGAAAATTACTGAACTATCAGCTTAAAAAGTCACAGTTGAAAAACACTAACACAAATTCTTTAGAGACGCATGGAAAAACTGATAAAAGCCGACCTCGGGGAAGATCAGTTTGGATTCCGTAGAAATGTTACAATACGCGTGGCAATGTTGACACTACGACTTACCTTAGAAGATAGGTCAAGGAAAGGCAAACCTACATTTCTAGCATTTGTAGACTTAGAGAAAGTCTTTGACAGTGTTGACTGGAATACTCTCATTGTAATTCTAAATGTGGCAGGGTAAAATACAGGGAACGAAAGGCTATTTACAATTTGTACAGAAACCAGATGGCAGTTATACGTGTGGAGAGTCACAAAAGAGAAGCAGTAGGTAGGAAGGGAGTGAGATAGGGTTTCCGACGTTATTTAATCTGTATATTGAGGAAGCAGTAAAGTAAACAAAAGAAAAATTTGGAATAGGAACTAAAATTCATCCAGATGAAGTAATATCCTTGAGATTTGCCGACGACATTGTAATTCTGTCAGCGGCAGCAAAGGAAAGGAATGGACTGTCTCTTGAAATGACAATATAAGATCAACATCAACAAAAGCAAAGCGAGGATAATGGAATGCAGTCGATTTAAATCAGGTGATATTAAGGGAATTAGATTAGGAAATGAGACACTTAAAGTAGTAGATGAGTTTTGCTATTTGGAAAGCAAAATAACTGATGACTCTCGAAGTTGGGAGGATATGAAATGTAGACTGGCAATGCAAGGAAAGAGTTTCTGAAGAAGAGAAGTTTGTTAACATCGAAGATAGATTTAAATGTTAGAAATTTTCCTCTGAAAGTAGCCATGGATAGAAGAGAATAGAAGATTTCGAAATGTGGTGCTGCAGAATAACGATGAAGATTCGATGGGTAGATCACCTAGCTAATGTGGAGGTACTGAATGGAAAAGGGGAGAGGAGGAATTTGTGGAACAACTTGACTAGAAGGGGGAATCGGTTGGTACGTTGTTAGGACACTTTCTGAGGCATCAAGGGATCACCAATTTAGTACCGGAGGGAAGCCTGGAGGGTTAAGATCGTAGAGGGAGATCAAATCACTAAGCAGATCCAGAAAGATACAGGTTGCAATAGTTATTCGGAGATGATGAGGCTTGCACAGGACAGAGTAGCATGGAGAGCTGAATCAAACCAGTCTCTGGACTGAAGACCCCCCCCCCCCCCACACACACACTGCCATGGTCGAAAGACCTGCTTGGACGTAAACCTCATCCTTGTGCTGGTATCCACGATAACAAGAGCTGTCGGCCATCTTACCTCACGACAAGGTATAATAGTCTAATAGCAGCCTTTCCAACCAAATCAGTGCATATACACAGGGCAGAGAGTGTGCAGTGTCACACTCATAGGTGGGCTCATACTGACAAATTCTTTGTAAACTTGACTCGGTAACATTATTGACACTCCTAAATGCTGAAGTTTCATTTCGTTTCCTCTTCACATTCTGCGCGGTTCACTTTTTTTCCCATCAGGTACGTAAATGTAAATTAAATGACATCCACACATCTGACAATGCATTGATCAATGTAATATAATTTGGATAAACTGAAAACAGCAACAAGTAAATAAGTTGGCGAGGATATCCAGGCAAATCGCAGACACACTATTAGCCAGGAGGACGTAAATCAACCTTGGGGATGTGATATACTGTTGTATTTTTAGACATTAAATGTGTAGCGCTGCAGGTCAAAGTGAAATTAGGCGAAAAACATCAGTTAAAATGCAGGAATACTTGCCAGATGTGAGTAAAAACAAAGCCTCCAGATACAAAATTAGATTAAATTAATATAAAATTAGTAAAGTTTAGAGTAAATTCATTAAGTAAAAATCACACTTCAGTATCTTTTGAAACGGAATGTGTTTAAATGTAAAAGCGGACAAAAATTGTAGAAGTTTCTGATTCCACAACAATGATGATGTTTCAAACGAATAAAACGGCCAGATGTCCCTGTGCAGTTAAGATCCACTGAATACTGCTTCCCAGAATTACTCACACTGCCAGTTCACTGCCCTCGGCATTTATGCACCCCAATTCATTTCTCTCCCTATTCGCCATCGCCTCCACTATGGTTCTCTACAGTTTACACATACAGTAATAATAGTAGTCTGTCCACATTTTTACAATGTAAGAAACCGCACATACCAAATGTAGTACTGCGAAACACCGAGATCATGACCAAAAACATGAATGTTAATCCAACTGACAATGTTGTTAAGTAGAGACATTGACATGCCACCCTTCAATAGATGTTTTGCCCCTAAGAATCATAACGTTCTGCATACTAAGCCTTTGTATTACGTTTCTGGTTGCCTTGTTCTTTCACTCTGACACTGAGATGCACCTATTAACCCAACCACAAAAGAGATGCATCTGTAGGAAGCCCAGAACATTTACTCTTTCCTGCAATGTGTCAGTCTTGTTGTACAGTGGTACTAGCGTGGTACAACGCGTTTACCATAGCTTTTCAGGTTCTTTCATAGTAAGTGATTAGATAAAATGATAACAACCGTCACCTATTTGACATGATAATGTCTGTTGGATCCAAAGAGAACCTGCATCACCCTAAAGACCTAACCACATAATTCCTAGATGATGGTCGAAAGTATTTTTTCCATTGAACATTTCAAAATGTTTCCCTTAAGGTATTTAATTTAGGTGGGTTAATAAAAGAGAGTACGAGTATAATGCATCAGATGTGTAAAGGAAATTTGAAGCGCTCTTCTTGAAAAATCTCTTCCCAAGGGTGGTCATACCTATGGGCATGGGGGACAGGGTTTCTGCCCTCCCACTCCCCCTACAATCTCTTAGGGAGGGGAAAAAGTTTAGTGTATTCAGCTGTTTTAGTTCAAGAAATCGTTTTGAAAGTCAGTATCATACTCGTTTTTAGCATGGTCGAATTCGTAAATTTTTTTGCTACTCACAAAGTTACTATCCGTCTTCCTAAACGTTAAAAATATATCAGACCCCTGGTCCAGCCCCTTGCCCCCTACAAAGTATAGTATGGACAACGTTTTCTTGTCCTCCCGAGTTTAGCGACATCTATAAGGAATGTGTATTGTCTGTCCACTGTGATGTTTATAAAAGTACTGACAGCCTCATATCATTGCTTCGACGAAACTGGAGAACTCATTTTCAGACACCATTCATGTAGAGTAAGTCACTTTCAAAACTGACCACACTATCAGAATCTGCTCAGGTCTGACAAGTAAAGAAGAATGCGCAAAAAGATTTCCAAAAGTAGATTTGCATCCTCAAAAACTTATGCAGCAAGTAAACATAGCAAGAGAAAATAGAGAGTCCAGTCACATCAGTTTGACCACTCGTCAGAAGCCTGAATAACCATCCTTTTGCATTGCGGACCACTGCGACACGTGCAGGAAGAGAGCCGGCGGCGTTCTGGAACCCAACGACAAAGACAGGAACGGCCTCTACACTAAGAGAATAAAATCGACGCGCTGCCCAGCCGCGGACGCACTATTTGACCCGGGCTCGAAGAGAGCATTTAGAACAGCCGCAGTTATATTTACGATAGTAGTGACTTATAAAATTCTGTGATTACCTTGCATGTAAATTGTTTCTATCAATGGACATTGATTATTTGCATGTCGCCGGCAGGAGTGGCCGTGCGGTTCTAGGCGCTACAGTCTGGAACCGAGCGACTGCTACGATCGCAGGTTCGAATCCTGCCTCGGGCATGGATGTGTGTGATGTCCTTAGGTTAGTTAGGTTTAAATAGTTCTAAGTTCTAGGGGACTGACGACCTCCGATGTTAAGTCCCATAGTGCTCAGAGCCATTTGAACCATTTGAACACCATACTCGCCAGTGGCCATCTGTTCGATGGAACATAAAATATGATTCATCTGAAAAGCTAACATATTAGTACTCAGTGGATGTGCAGTTGTGATACAGCTGGGAAATTCAAGTCTTCGTCGTCGATAACAGTAGTCAGCATGGGTGTGTGAACCAAACGCCTGCTGCCGAGGTCCATAAGCAGCAACATCCGCCGAACGGTCATTGGCGAGATACTTCTGGTAACCCTTGGTTCATCTGGATAGTCAGCCGCTCAACAGTTGCACGTCTGTTTCACCTTTACACATGCCCGCAACCGTCGTTCATCTCTGTAACCTATGCTCGGCAGTGCATTTGTTAAATCGAACATAGATTCAACTGCTGCCATTTATTTTGTGAACATATTGTCGAGAGAGCAGCCATTTATGAAAGTGGAACATGACTATAAACAATTTATGCAATAACAGAACAGACACTTTTGTAATGCGGTGCTACAGAAGAATACTGAAAATTTAATGTGTAGATCGCTTAAGTAACGAGGTGGCACTGTATAATTTGGAAGACAAGGTATCTGCGGCACAACTTAAAAAAAAAAAAAAAAGAGAGATCAATTGATAGAACACATTGTGAGACGTCAAGGAATCACCAGTTTAAATTGGAGGGAACTGCGGAAATTAAAAATCGTAGTGGAAGACCATGATGTGATTACAGTAAACACATACAGAAGAATGTTGGTAGTTATTCGGGGATAAAGAGGTTTACACAGGATGGAGTAGCATGGAAAGTCGCAGCATTAAACGGGTCTTCAGACTAATGACCGTACAACAACAACATCTTTTGAAATTCATGTCATTTGATATTCTTACGAATAATTTTGCACTCTTCTGACACACACACACACACAAACACACATTATATATATATATATATATATATATATATATATATATATATATATATATATATATATATATATGCGTGTGTTGACTTAAGAACCGCGTTGAGGTGACGGAAGTCTTGGGATACCGCCTATCGTCGTGTCAGTTCTCTTTTGCCCAGGCGTAGTGCAGCAATTCGACGTGGAATTCACTCAACAACATGTTGGAAGACATCTGCATAAATACGTAGTCATGCTGATTCAATAGCTGTCAACAATTTCTGAAGTGTTTTCAGTGCAGGTAGTTGTGTACGAACAAACCTCTCGATTACGTCTCGTAAATTTTCGATGGGAGCCATGCTGGGCGCTCTGGTCAGCTTATTCAGTCGCTCGAACTGTCCAGAATGTTCTTAAAGCGTCACGGGCAATTTTGCCTCGGTGATGTGGTGCATTGTCATCCATAACAGCTCCATCATTGTTTACGAACATGAAGTCCATGAATAGCTGTGAATGGTCCACGAGTAGTCCAATATTACCATTTCTTGTCAATTATCGGTTCAATTGGACCAGTGATCCCAGTCGGTTCCAGGCAAATACAGCCTACACCATTATGGAGCCACCACCAGCTTGCATATAGCCTTGTGGCCATCTGGGGTCCATGGCTTCGTGACGTGTGCACCACACTCGAACACTACCATTAGCTGTTACCAACGAAATTCAGGACTCATCTGACCAGACAACGAATTTCCAGTCGTCTATAGTTCATCCGATATTGTCACCAGGGCAGGAGAGACACTGGAGGCGATGTTGTGCTGTTAGCAAAGGCAGTCGCGTCGGTCGTTTGCTGCCGTAGCACATTAACGTCAGATTTCACCACACTGTCTTAACGGATACGTTCGTCGTGCGTTCCACATCGATTTATGAAGTTATTTCATTAAGCGTTGTTTGTCTATTAGCGCTGGCAATTCTACGCAAACTCAGTAGCTCTTGTTCGTTAAGTGAAGGCCGTCGACCACTGCGTCGTCCTTGGTGAGAGGTAACACCTGGTGTAGTCAACACACTCTTGACTCTGGGGATATCAGAATATTTAAGTCCATATCGATTTCTGAAATGCAGTATATCATGCGTCCAGCTCCAACTACCATTCCGCGTTCATACTTTGTTGATTCCCGTAGTGCGGCCATAATCACGTTTTTTGCGAATGAGTCATCTGAGTAAAAATGACAGCTCTGTCCATTTATACCTTGCGTATGCGATAGTAGTGCCTTCTCTATATTTGTGTATCGATATCCAGCGACATTTCTCACCTCAGTGAACATACTCGGAAGATCTACATTTCGTTTTCGGTACGTCTATGGAATAGACGGAATAAACTCCCTTCAGACGTAATTGCATTTTTTTACGCAATTTTCAGCTAGGTAGATAAGTTCGTATTGCAGTGGGTTTAACAGACGCGTGATTGAACTGCTGGAGACTTCAATATTTTGCTATCACACTAGGTAAATTTTTGTAACTTAGTAGTTGTTGTATGTAGGACAAGGAGTTTAGTCACATCTGCACTGGTCGAATTTCACATGTAAGGCGTACTCCACAGAGGAATATAGTAAGTATCATCATGTGATATGTTGAAATGATTATAGTCTCAGTTTTGTCTTGGTTTCGATAAAGCTGAAGCCCCTTTAATGATTCCGTTGAGCCATGAGAATGTTCCTTGTTACTGCTAAGGCTAAAAGAAAGGTGGTCAGATTTATTTAATGAGTTCGCGTATGACGAAAACCAATTCACAACTGTCGACAAATATTCAAAATAACAAGGTCGTACGATCCTACGTCTCCAGAGATATTTACTCTATCCATTTAGTCATCTCAGCTGATGCGTGGGATAAGTCCATTATTGTTTCTTTGTACGCTCGAAGACGACAGCCAGTATCGACACTTTGGACTGACTGGGGAGTGGAACCACTGTCACAGTTGCAGAAATAGCTCGTCCCCTCTCGTGCATTACATAACCACGTCTGCCTTGACTGATTCGTATCCGGTTCATGATCTGTCTTTGACGTCTAGGCAGACGGAATCCGTATATCCATATGTTTCGGTTCTGAACTAGATTTTTATCGACTACAGATGACTGCTTCAAATCTTTTTTCAATGAATGGTTGCTTCTGGAAGAGGACCAAATTAGTTTACTTTCTGTGAACCACGTCGCTCTGCCTTCATCCTACATGATGACTGTGCAATTTACAATGAAGTACCTGGCAGAGTGTCCATCGAACCACCATTAAACTATTACCTCTACTGTTTCACTCTCAAACAGCGCGTGGGAAGAACGAACACTGAAATCTTTCTGTATGAGATCAGATTTCTCTTATTTTATTATGATGATTACCCCTCCTTACGTAAGTGGGAGCCAACAAAATATTTTCACAATCTGAGGAGCCGGCCGCTGTGACCGAGAGGCGGTTCTAGGCCCTTAAGTCCGGAACCACGTGGCCTCTACGGTTGCAGGTTCGAATCCCTCCTCGGGCATGGATGTCTGTGATGTCGTTAGGTTAGTTAGGTTTAAGTAGTTCCAAGTCTAGGGGACTGATGACCTCAGATGTTAAATCCCATAGTGCTTAGAGCCATTTTTGAACACACTGAGGAGAAAGTTGGTAACCGAAATTTCATGAATAGAGCCTGCCTCAGCGAAATACGTCTTTGTTTAAATTGCTGCCATCCCAATTCATGGATCATATCCGTGGCACTCTCTCGTCTATTTCCCGGTTATCAAACAACGAGCTGCCCTTCTTCGTACTTTTTCGATGTCGTGCGCCAGTTCTATCTTATACAAATCCCACACCGGGCAGCAATCCTCCGTAAGATGTAAGCAGTTTCTTTAGTAGACCTGTTACACTTCTGCGTGTTCTGCCAATAAATAGCAATCTTCGGTTTGCTTTCCCTACTACAGTATCTACGTGATTGCTCCAGCTTAAGTTGTTCGTAATTGTAATCCACAGTATTCTGTTCAGTTACGAGCTTCAGATTTTGTGTGATTTTTCATAAAATTGAAATTTTTCGATTTCTTGTTAGTGTCATGTGGATGACTTCACAATTATCACGATTTATATTCAATTGTCACTTTTCGCAGCATGAAGGTATCTTCTCTACTTTATATTGCTATTGGTTGTGCTCATTTGATGCTTTTAGATAACTGAAAATGACAGCATCATCTGTAAATAGTCTACGAGGACTGATCAGGTTCTCTCCTAAATCGTTTACGTCTACGTCATATGTTTATGTAGGTCGTGAACAACAGATGGCACTTTCTTGGAAAACGTCAGAAATTACTTCTGTTTTATTCGATAACATCCCGTCAGTTATTACGAACTGTGACCTTTTTAACAGGAAATTACGAATCCAGTCTAACAACTGAGACGATATTCCATAGCCACGCAATTTAATTAGAAGTCGCTTATGAGGATCAGTGTCAGAAGCCTTCTGAAAATCCAAAAATTTTCTGGTTCTGTGTAGGCTATTGGTCAATTATTTTCTTCGTGATATATAATATTCGAGCACAGTGTAATTTTAAAAATCCTATTCAAATGTGAAGCGTTGGTGTTCCGTTTGTGCAATATCTTGATGAAACGGCATCGGAGGATTCTTCTCAATGTTGTCCCACAGCTTCGGGACATTTTATGATCTTCTTAGAGCTGGGTGAGGGATACTGCTGGAAACAGGACATCATAGGTTATGTGTGCTTCAAATATATCCCATAATTATTCGCACCGCCTGATTAAGTTGCAATTTATCTTCCTAGTGCGAGCTCCACTGGTCTAGGTAAAATAGTAGTAATTAGCAGCGGAATAGGACAGGGTGTGGGTCTCGAAGCATGTGATTAGCTCCCAGTGAGATAGCAGCAAGAGTTTGAAGAATGTAATTTCTCGTTTTTCATTTAGAAGGATACGAGTATTTGTGTGATGCTGCTTGAAAGTAAGTGATCCATCCTAGATATTCCAGTACGAAGAATTGGCCTCTGAACCAGACTTGTGGTTTGTAACTTTCGTGCCTCTTGATCCTCTTGAGCAGGGGAAACGCAGCTGTAAATGTTTTTTCGGGTGGGGAGATTGGACTGATATGGAGGCACAGTTTCTCGAAGTATGCATCCACGGCTTCCAAATCAGTGGATAAAGTGGTTTCAGCATCAGGCAAGTTGTTGGAACTCTGGGTCACCAAACGAATGTCACTGTATAAATGAATTTTCTTGAAGACCCTTCCCGTAAGTCGTTTATGTAGAGGCTGATATGAATTAATAGTTAGAATAGATCGTTGGGATAAAGATTCATTTACTTTAATTGTTTTGCTTCTGCCATTGTCAGTATTGATCAGAAATTGTCTTTTTCTTAGCATGTTGCTAAGTATGGTGGAATGTTTACGAGATGGGATGACGCCCAAGAATTTCAAAATAAGTTCTTCTCGCCAAGCAGTGTCATAAGCTCCTAACAGATCCAAAATGTAACCACATTCATTAATTTCTTCTGCTATCCTTTTTAGATAATATAAATAATGAGAGAGCGTACCTGGTCGTTACAGCTTCTCCCTGTTGTGAATGCTGGTTCTGAAATGGGGAAGTGTTCAAAATTTCTGGCCCAGATCAGGCGATTTAGGCATTTATATGTGACAGGTATAAGTGCTATTGAATGACAGTTTGCCACTTCTGTGTGAACTTTGATCGGCTTCAGCATGACTACTTAGTTCAAAATGGTTCAAATGGCTCTGAGCACTATGGGACTTAACAGCTGTGGTCATCAGTCCCCTAGAACTTAGAACTACTTAAACCTAACTAACCTAAGGACATCACACACATCCATGCCCGAGGCATGATTCGAATCTGCGACCGTAGCAGTTGCTCGGTTCCCGACTGAGCGCCTAGAAGCGCTAGACCACCGCGGCCGGCGACTACTTAGTCATAAGGCGTTTGTTAATTTAGGGATCACTGGACAAAGATTAGTTATTTCTAAAGAAATCGTTACAAACGTCATTTAATACCGTGTCATTCCGCCCCTGGAAAGTTGACAGGTAACACCAATAATCAAGAAATGCAGTGGGCGTAATCCTCTAAATTGCACGCCCATATCGTTAACGTCGATATGCAGCAGGATTCTGGAACGTATATTGTGTTCAAACATTGTGAATTTCCTCGAAGAAAACTGTCTATTGACACACAGTCAACATCGGTTTAGAAAACATCGTTCCTGTGAAACACAACTAGCTCTTTATTCACAGGATGCGTTGAGTGCCATTGACAAGGGATTTCAGATCGATTCCGTATTTCTCGTTTTGCGGAAGGCTTTTGACACTGTACCACACAACCGGCTTGTAGTGAAATTGAGTGCTTATGGAATATCGTCTCTGTTATGTGACTGGATATGTGATTTCGTATCAGAGAGGTCACAGTTCGTAGTAATTGACGGAAAGTCATCGAGTAAAACGAAAGGGATTTCTGGCGTTCTCCAAGGTAATGTTATAGGCCCTTTGTTGTTCCTTATATATGTAAACGTTTATCAACTAATAAAGTCATAAGAAGATCAAAACAAATTGCAAAACGATTTGGAAAAGATATCTGAATGGTGCGGAAATTGGCAGTTGACCCAAAATAACGAGAAGTGTGAGGTCATCCACATGAGTGCTAAAAAAACTTCGCCAAAATACGGTTACACGATAAATCAGTGTAATCTAAAAGACGTAAGTTCAATTAAATATCTAGATATTACAATTACGGACGACTTAATTTGGAAGGAACACGTAGAAAATGTTGTGGGGAAGGCTAACCATAGACTGCGTTTTGTTGGCAGAACACTTGGAAAATGTAACAGATCTACTAAGGAGACTGCCTTCACTACGCTTTTCCGTCCTCTTTTAGAATACTGCTGCGCGATGTGGGATCCTTACCAGGTAAAACTGACGGAGTACATCTAAAAAGTTGAAAGAAGGGCAGCACGTTTTGTATTATCGCGAATTATGGGATAGAGTGTCACAGAGCTGATACGGGATTTGGGCTGGACATCATTAAAAGAAAGGCGTTTTTCGTTGCGACGGAATCATCTCATGAAATTCCAATTACCAACTTTCTCCTTCCAATGCGAAAATATTTTGTTGACGGCGACCTACATAGGGAGAAACGATCACCACGATATAATAAAAGAAATCAGAGGCCGTACGGAAAGATATAGGTTTAGTTCTTTCCGCGCGTTATACGAGATTGGAATAATAGAGGATTACAATGAAATGAACACCCTCAGCTGCTTACAGGCGTTGACATACGTCAACGGGGACAGATGAAAGTGCGTACCCCGACCGGCACTCGAACCCGGGATCTCCTGCTTACATGGCAGACGCTCTATCCATCTGAGCCACCGAGGACACAGAGGATAGCGCGACTGCAGGGATTTATCTATGGTACGCCTCCCGCGAAACCCACATTCTCAACGTATTGTCCCGCACTACATTCGTAGTGCCCCGCCCATTATACTCATTACTCGCGGCGCGTTGCCGATTCCCGTAAGAGGTCGGGTACTCTTTGTGCATCCTCACATGTCCGAAAGAACAGATACCGTCTTAGCATATATATAATAGAAAATTGTGAAGGTGGTTCGATGACCTCTCTGCCAGGCACTTCAATGTGAAATGCAGAGTACCCATGTAGATGTAGATGAATAGCTGGATGCGAGTTGACCGCTTCCATATGTTCACTGTATTCAGTTTCCGTCGCAGTTTGGAATGAACCACCATTCACTGCCTACAGGAATTCCTGTACGGTCTGGAAGCGATTTTGTGTCACAAGAAATAAAATACACCTCCGTTAAGTCTCAGTGCGGATGTTTGTCCGACCACATTTCTGATGTGTTTCGTGGCAATGTATGTTACACTACCAATTGTAGACACTTTGGCAGTCTGCCGTGACACACCATGGAATACAGAGAATTCTCACACAGTATGGCCATAGCGCGGCCAAAGACGGTTACCCATTTTTTGCCACTCTGGCATGCCCTTACGCGTATCCATGTTTACGTACAATATCCGCTTCAAACATAAATGTTTCAGTGGTCGTTACTGCCTTACGGCTCATTGAAGCAAATTCATCTGTGCCTGTGCACTGGGGCGTTTAATTTTTTCCGGCGAGCACATTTCACAGAAACGTGTAGAGTTTCAGGACAGTGAAAAGTGGGGTCGCAGTCTTTTATGAATTCACAGGTTACAGATAAGGGGTTATAGTAGAGTTTGGCGGATGTGTTTAGCGCAGTGGTAGAAGAAAAGGGAATATGTCTTACAGTGTGGGATTAACCGGCAGTGTAGATGCATTGTGGTAGGAAAAAAATTTGTGGCCCTCATGAGTGTGGGAGCGGTGGTGGGCAGGTGTAACCCCAGGGACAGCACCGCCGACTGCGGTTTAGGTTACAGCGGCAAAGCGGGGCGGAAGGAGATTAGCCGCGTCCGCCACAAAGCGTGGGATACCACACCGACCCCGCGGTATGGCTGGGCGGACCAGGGCCAGCTGCGCCGCACGGCACTGTGCAGGCGCCCTGATAAGATAAGCAGCGACACGTGTGGACAGCCGCACGGCGCGCTGCAAAGGGCCGACCTCCCTACCTGCTCTGGCCGTCCAGCTCCAGCCAACCACGAGGACGGTGGCTGCTCTGCCGTAGGTGGCTGGCTCGTCACACGGAGAGAGCGACAGGGTCTGCTGCGCCGTACCTGCAGCTGGCCAGGTCACCCAGACGGACTTGTCCGACAGCGGTTGCGGAAAAATCGTGAAAGCCTGGTAGTACTTTATACTTCATCCTACAGTCCCTGGCTATAGTAGTGGATACACACTGAGTTTAAAACATAAATTTAGGACGTACAAAAATCTGCAATGGTTATTTTGATCAGTGCAAATTAAATGAGTTAATTTAAGTTTCTTTAAACATTACAGAGTAATAATAACTGATAAAGCGCACTGTTCTAATGTACATTGTTGCTGTTTACACCGAAAAGTCTAATAACTGGAACCAGACCGAACTTCTTGATACTTTGTCACACCAACTTTGTCAACAATTAATGGTTAAATTCGCCTTGGTATACTGTTAACACAGTATCCGTGTCCTGCATCTGCTGGTGATGATACCAGACTTGAATAATCTATTCAGTGAGGGGAATTTTGTGGTGACTATTACGCCGGCCGGGGTGGCCGAGCGGTTCTAGACGCTCCAGTCGGGAACCGCGAGACTGCAACGGTCGCAGGTTCCAATCCCGCCTCGGGCATGGATGTGTGTGATGTCCTTAGGTTAGTTAGGTTTGAGTAGTTCTAAGTTCTAGGGGACTGATGACCATAGATGTTAAGTCCCATAGTGCTCAGAGCCATTTGAACCATTTTTTAAATATGATATACAACAGTAAACCAACAATACTAGATGTTAACAATGGACCCACACTTCAAACAAATCAGCTTTAGCTGATCTAATACTGTAAATGGCAGCAGTTCATCAACAATCAGCTCTCACAAAAATCACGCAGCACAACAGCTGAGTTCATGTCATTCAATAATAATTCTTTAACAGTATTCACCCTATTAAACCATGATACTTATAGGTGAGCCTGTTTACAAAACAAGCTTCCAGAAATAAATGAATTGTCAGAAACCTCGGGTGCATCTAATAACGTGACCAGTCACTGTGACCCCTGATTTTAATGCCCTGTAGATAGAATCTGACCCTTAACTGAAAAAACGCAATCTGAATAACATTGTTTCTAAGTTTGTCTCATGGACAGCGGAATGATTAAACTGGCTTTTAACATGACAAAACTGTAACTACACTCCTGGAAATGGAAAAAAGAACACATTGACACCGGTGTGTCAGACCCACCATACTTGCTCCGGACACTGCGAGAGGGCTGTACAAGCAATGATCACACGCACGGCACAGCGGACACACCAGGAACCGCGGTGTTGGCCGTCGAATGGCGCTAGCTGCGCAGCATTTGTGCACCGCCGCCGTCAGTGTCAGCCAGTTTGCCGTGACATACGGAGCTCCATCGCAGTCTTTAACACTGGTAGCATGCCGCGACAGCGTGGACGTGAACCGTATGTGCAGTTGACGGACTTTGAGCGAGGGCGTATAGTGGGCATGCGGGAGGCCGGGTGGACGTACCGCCGAATTGCTCAACACGTGGGGCGTGAGGTCTCCACAGTACATCGATGTTGTCGCCAGTGGTCGGCGGAAGGTGCACGTGCCCGTCGACCTGGGACCGGACCGCAGCGACGCACGGATGCACGCCAAGACCGTAGGATCCTACGCAGTGCCGTAGGGGACCGCACCGCCACTTCCCAGCAAATTAGGGACACTGTTGCTCCTGGGGTATCGGTGAGGACCATTCGCAACCGTCTCCATGAAGCTGAGCTACGGTCCCGCACACCGTTAGGCCGTCTTCCGCTCACGCCCCAACATCGTGCAGCCCGCCTCCAGTGGTGTCGCGACAGGCGTGAATGGAGGGACGAATGGAGACGTGTCGTCTTCAGCGATGAGAATTGCTTCTGCCTTGGTGCCAATGATGGTCGTATGCGTGTTTGGCGCCGTGCAGGTGAGCGCCACAATCAGGACTGCATACGACCGAGGCACACAGGGCCAACACCCGGCATCATGGTGTGGGGAGCGATCTCCTACACTGGCCGTACACCACTGGTGATCGTCGAGGGGACACTGAATAGTGCACGGTACATCCAAACCGTCATCGAACCCATCGTTCTACCATTCCTAGACCGGCAAGGGAACTTGCAGTTCCAACAGGACACTGCACGTCCGCATGTATCCCGTGCCACCCAACGTGCTCTAGAAGGTGTAAGTCAACTACCCTGGCCAGCAAGATCTCCGGATCTGTCCCCCATTGAGCATGTTTGGGACTGGATGAAGCACGTCCAGCACGAACGCTGGTCCAACTGAGGCGCCAGGTGGAAATGGCATGGCAAGCCGTTCCACAGGACTACATCCAGCATCTCTACGATCGTCTCCATGGGAGAATAGCAGCCTGCATTGCTGCGAAAGGTGGATATACACTGTACTAGTGCCGACATTGTGCATGCTCTGTTGCCTGTGTCTATGTGCCTGTGGTTCTGTCAGTGTGATCATGTGATGTATCTGACCCCAGAAATGTATCAATAAAGTTTCCCCTTCCTGGGACAATGAATTCACGGTGTTCTTATTTCAATTTCCAGGAGTGTATAATCCTCATGAAAAATTCGGTGCAGCTAATTTCTGCGGTATATATGTGTATGAACACACCTTAATAGGTGCAGGTGACGCGAAGGAAATATGTTTGCCCTCCTTATCCTCCAACATCTTGTTAACTGTAATGAAAAATGAATTTAACGGCATAACTGAAAGTTTGAAAATAAATGTACTGTCACTGCTGAATGCAATTTATTTATTTTATTTTTTGTTATTTCACATTCCTCGCTCCATATGGGCGGCGGTGTAGACTGTCAGTGGTACTGTTCTCTGCTCTTCATCCAAGCGCATTAAAAAAAAAAAAAGAGAAAGACAAGTAGGTAAAATTTGTGGGTTTTCTACTCTAAAATAAAAATCAGTGGCGGACGTTTAAAAACAGGAAATTATATACATTTTAAAAACAGGACGCAGGAAAGTGAAACTCTTCTGTTGAAAAAAAAAAATGAGGCACTGTGCTTTCACTTAAAATCTGAAGGACCTGCAGTATAGTGAAAAGTATTGCCGGTGAAGAGAGTATTTTCCACACGGTTGACAGGTGTGGGGTGAGACAGATAGGGATCTGTTACACAGGAAAACTGTGGATATGAGAGGCAGGAGTTGTGGTTAGCGGAAATATAGTCGATGGGAAAGACAGAGGCTGAGGAGTAGTCTATTGTGTAGATGGGGCAGTGGCTGTAAGAGGAAAGTTATAGGGATTGATGGAGAAAGAAAATAAAGAGGAGACCTGATGTAGATTGCGATGGTTGAGGAACAGTTAAATTGATACAGTGTATTGAGTGATTTGTGGGGACAGAGCAGTATATTTGTAAGGGGTGGCAGCATACCAGGGGATGGTCAGAGAGAAGACAGTGGTGTCATTGGAACTTAGTTTGCGGATAGTGTAGGAGATGCGGAGGTGTTTGATGTGAGCGAGGAGGGGTAGGACTGTGCTGACTATGCAGTTTATTCCCCCCAAGGCTTTCTTCTAGTTACAGAGAAAGCAGTTACGGAGGAAGTAATTCTTAATAAAATACATGTGGAGATATGGAAGACATGAAAGCTTAAATTGAATGAAGATTCCTATTAATACACATCGAATATCGCACTCGAGTGATTTTGAACCGCCCTATCAAAGTGGCAATTATAAATACGCTTCAAAAATCATTTTATTAGTACCTGGGAACAAAGCGAAGGTTTCAGTCGAAACCACGGAAGACATGAGACACGTGATGAGTAGCATTTTTTGGGGCTGAGCCGAGCTACACACTACAAAAACCAAACTGCAAATACGTGCAGCAACAAATGAGAAACGCGCCTGTAGACACGCGATGTAACCGACAAAGAAAACTATCGTAAGTTAACACTAACGCCGTAAATAATAGGTGGTACACAACTTCGTAGCGTTTTCACATGAATTTAATAAACACAACCCATACATGTAACATAGGCAGGCACTCCGTCTTCAGGCCACAAGTGGCCCATCGGGACCATCCGACCGCCGTTTCATCCTCAGTTGAGGATGCGGATAGGAGGGGCGTGTGGTCAGCACACCGCTCTCCCGGTCGTTATGATGGTTTTCTATGACCGGAGCCGCTACTATTCGGTCGAGTAGCTCCTCAATTGGCATCACGAGGCTGAGTGCACCCCGAAAAATGGCAACAGCTCATGGATGGTCACCCATCCAAGTACCGGCCACGCCCGACAACGCTTAACTTCGGTGATCTCGCGGGAACCGGTGTATCCACCGCGGCAAGGCCGTTGCCACATGTAACATAGATATTTATCATCGATCGTATATTCTCCTTCATTATTTACAACAGTCAGCTAACAATCATACAACTTTTTGATTCCGTGACTGTAGAAATCGCGTGGTTTTGAGGCGAAGTAGGAGCCGAGCCATTTTCAGAGGGTACTTTGATCCGGAAAGGAATTTCCTTGGAGGACGTTCGATAGACAGTGAAAAGGTGACAATCTCAGATCGCAAGATCAGGAGAATACGGTGGGCGTGGAACGACTTCCCAAGTCGACTCCTGTGTAGTGTTTTTTTGTCTCTAGCTGAATGTGGGCGGGCTTTATCGTTAAGTAGCATTTCGTATCGCAGTCTTCCTGGCCGTTGTTGTTTGACTACGTCTGCAAGACGTCTCAGTTGTTGAAAACAAATGTCAGTCGTGATTATTACACCTTGCAGAAGCAATTCGTAGAATACCACAACGTCACTGTTCCACCAGATGAATAACATTATTTTTTGTTGATGTGCGCAGGTCTTTGTGCGTGGACTTGCTACTTTGTTTGGGCTCGACCGATCCCTTATTCCCCTTACGTTAGCATAAAGAAAGCATGTCTCGTCAGCAGTAACGGTATGGGATAGGAATTGTCGGCGTTGTTCACGAGACAATTATGATGAGCGAGCGGAGATGCACATGTGGCCACTAGCTGATTTTTGTGATTTTGGCGTAGACGTACCCATATTCGCCATTTTTTAACCTTCATTATTGTATGAGAATTTCGCACGATGATGGAATGATGACAGTTCGTCACATATACCAGTTCTCGAGTAAACGGACATGGACAGTTTTGGATTAACGGGCTCCGGAAAGGTTCAAGACCGTTCAATGTCCAATTTTTAGTTTTTTTTGCTTTTTAGGAATCTACAGAACTTCTCCTTTCGATTGACAAATAATTTATTCAGTTCAGAAGATTATAACTATTTTTAAATATTTTTAGAATTTGTTCTGCATTGTCATGCCGTGGTTGTGTTAAACTGGTGTCGAATGTTGCACTCACGAATCTACATGCTCATTATGTACAATTTGGTGATGTGAGAGAAAATAATTGTTAGAAAATAAGTGTTGTAGCTAACCTGTGATAGTTCGATGTAAATATCGCTCGATCGATTGTCGTGCGTATCACGTTTATTTACTCTTTTGTAATCCTGAAAATATTATTAGTGAATTCTGTTCGTTGAAGTCTCTGTTTTATTGCAGGATAATCATGGGTAAACGTAAAGCGACTAGGAGAAATATTGGAAAGCCAATCGCAGGTGTTACCATAAATAATATCGACGGTAACCAAGTGTGTGAACATAATCTAGCTGGTACACGCACTAATTGCAATGCAAGTGAGAAAGGAAGTACTTCACAGAGGAGGCTTGGTTCAGTTAACGAAAGACATGAATGTTTCATGGGCGAATCAGATGTGAATAGAATGTTTGATATATCGGTTCTCAACGGAATTTTTATAAATTGTGTAACATGCAACCAATGTAGTTAAGTCAGTCTGAAACACTCTATAACAAAGCACGTAAGACCTGCACAGTGAAATGGAACTGAAATGTGGTAAGTGTTCATACATGACCACCATTTGGAACAGTGTTGTAGTAACTCAAAATGAAGAAATTGTCATCAAAATCTATGAACAGAGCATTAGATTTGCTTATGCCTTGCATACAATTGGTAAGGGTACTACTGAAGGTGCAGTTTTCTGTGGCATGATGAATCTTCCAAATCCCGCAACCAAGTTTACAAACTATGATACACTTATACTGTCTAAATTAGAAAATGTCTATATAGAATCCATGAAGAAGGCTGCGGAAGAGGCAGTAATAGAAAGTAGTGATAATAGAGACTTGACTGCAGCATTCGATGGTACCTGACATAAACGAGGCTCACATCTCTTCATGGTATAGTATCTGCCAACAGTATGTATAAAGGGAAAGCTTTGGACGTAGCAATAAAATCTAAATATAGTAGGTGTACATAAAAAAATAAAGGTACACATGAAAATAATTGCACAGCTAACTATCGCGGCAGTAGTCGAGAAATACACTACTGGCCATTAAAACTGCTACACCACGAAGATGTCGTGATACAGACGCTAAATTTAACCGACAGGAGGAAGATGCTGTCATATGCAAATGATTAGCTTTTCAGAGCATTAACACAATGTTGCCGCCGGTGGCGACACCTACAACGTGCTGACATTAGGAAAGTTTCCAACCGGTTGCTCATACACAAACAGCAGTTGATCGGCGTTGTCTGGTGAAACGTTGTTGTGATGCCTCGTGTAAGGACGAGAAATGCGTACCATCACTCGTCCGACTTTGATAAGGTTCGGATTGTAGCATATCGCGATTGCGGTTAATCGTATCACGACATTGCTGCTCGCGTTAGTCGAGATCCAATGACTGTTAGCACAATATGGAATCGGTGGGTTCAGGAGGGTAATATGGAACGCCGTGCTGGATCCCAACGGCCTCGTTTCACTAGTAGTCGAGATGACAGGCATCTATCTTATCCGCATTGCTGTAACGGATCGTGCAGACACGTCTCGATCCCTGAGTCAACAGATGAGGACGGTTACCGTTGACGTTGAATCACAGACAGGAGCGCCTGCGATGGTGTACTCAACAACGAACCTGGGTGCACGAATGGCAAAACGTCATTTTTCGGATGAATCCAGGTTATGTTTACAGCATCATGATGGTCGCATCCGTGTTTGGCGACATCGCGGTGAACGCACATTGGAAGCGAGTATTCGTCTTCACCATGCTGGCGTATCACCCGGCGTGATGGTATGGGGTGCTTTGGTTACACGTCTCGGTTACCTCTTGTTCGCAGTGACGGCACTTTGAACAATGGACGTTACATTTGAGATGTGTTACGAGCCGTGGCTCTACTCTTCATTCGATCCCTGCGAAACCCTACATTTCAGCAGGATAACGCACGACCGCATGTTGCAGGTCCGGTACGGGCCTTTCTGGATATAGAAAATGTTCGCCTGCTGCCTGGCGAGCACATTCTCCAGATCTCTCACAAATTGAAAACGTCTGGTCAATGGTGGCCGAGCAGCTGGCTCGTCACAATACGCCAGTCACTACTGTTGATGAACTGTGGTATCGTGCTGAAGCTACATGGGCGGCTGTAGCTGTACACGCCATCCAAGCTCTGTTTGACTCAATGCCCAGGCGTATCAAGGCCGTTATTACGGCCAGAGGTGGTTGTTCTGGGTACTGATTACTCAGGATCTATGCACCGAAATTGCGTGAAAATGTAATCACATGTCAGTTCTAGTGTAATATATTTGTCCAATGAATATCCATTTATTATCAGCATTTCTTCTGGGTGTAGCAATTTTAATGGCCAGTAGTGTATAAGTGGCTGGTGTTGCTAGTATATTTCAGTGTCCTGTAGCATGTGATAATGTGCGATATGTGAATTACCTTGCTGACAGTGATTGTAAAAGTTTCAGACATGTTCAAGAACTGAAGCAATTTGGTGATGTTGTTGTAGTGCGTAAATGTGAGTGTAATGGACCACAGAAACGAACGGGATCAACACTTTGGCGACTGAAAGTTTATTACAAAACGAAAGAAACTCACTGGTGGTAAAGAGTTGAATGGGAGGGAAGATTAACTGACAGTGTAATTGAAAGAAATCCAGAACTATTATGTAATGGCTATTAGACAAAACATACAGTGTCAATGAAATGAAAAAAGGCTGTTTGGGCACTTCTTTTTCTTACTTTTTCAACCGATGGAAGACTCCTTCATTACTTGTGTCCGAAAAGAGAAAACAGTTGGTGTAAGTACAACAAGGGACTGCTAACTGGTGTAGTGTACAGTCATAATCATAGCCTGACTGATGCGGTAATGGAGGAGATAAAGCCTATTTTCAGAGACGTAGCATCACCTGAAATGTCGAAAAAGTGTGTTCATGGAAAAACTCAAAACCCCAATGAAAGTGTAAATAGTGTTTTATGATCAAGAATCCCCAAGACTGTGTTTGTCGGAGTAGAATGGCTCAAATGGTTCAAATGGCTCTGAGCACTATGGGACTTAACAGCTATGGTCATCAGTCCCCTAGAACTTAGAACTACTTAAACCTAACTAACCTAAGGACATCACACAACACCCAGTCATCACGAGGCAGAGAAAATCCCTGACCCCGCCGGGAATCGAACCCGGGACCCCGTGCTCGGGAAGCGAGAACGCTACCGCGAGACCACGAGCTGCGGACGTTGGAATAGAAACACTACACTTTGGCGTGTATGACGCTGTTGCTACTTTCACTGATCGTAACGCAGTGAGGTACAAAGTATTTAGAAATATGACTCTGCTTGATTCGTACAGCAAGTTTCCTTTTGCTGTGTCAATTAACTCGACAACGTCACGTAGCACAATTCAGGTGTTGTCCTCAATTTTTTTGCATCGATGGTTTACCTAAAGTAATAGTGTCGGACAACGGCCCTCAGTTCACTTCAAATGATTTTGAAACATTCTGTGTACGCAATGGCACACGGTATCTCACAAGTGCACCGTACCATCCACAGTCAAACGGCGAAATGGAACATTTTGTCAGAATCTTCAAGCAGCAGATGGCCAAACTTCGCTCCGCACATGTCAGGGATGACGCATTGCAACTGTTACTCACCTCCTATTGTTCGCACCCAAGAGATAAACCATTGCCGGCGGAACTGCTTCACGGCCGCCGCCATCGGACATTCCTCTGCCCTCTCCACCTTCCTCAGCATCCGGCGCCATAAGAAGGCCACAAATATCGCTTCGCGCCGCATGATATTGTCTTTTACGGGTTTTTAGCGCCAGCACACGGTGGGTGCAAGGCGAGATTGTCCGTCGACTTGGCACTTGCTTGTATCTTATTTCAGGTCCAGATAGCTTGCAGTGTCGCCATCAGAATCAACTTTGCCTCTGTCATATGCACGATTCAGTGTCTCTTCCCCCAAATTCACGGATGCAGAGGACAGGGCGGCCACAGCAGCCGTCTGAGGGTGTCATCATAGCACCACGGGACGACCCCATGGAAACGGAGCCTTCGCTTACTCCGCCTCCTCTCGTCCAACCGATGGAGCTCGACACGCCCACACCGTATCAGTCGCCTCCTTCTTCATCATGTACAAGGCATTAGGAGGTTGATGCGTACTGTTCGTGTCGTTTTCCGAGTGACATTTCCGCCAGAGCGAAGAGGATGCATGGGGTGGAGGGGGGGGGGGGTGTACGACCGGGAGCTTGACGTCCACTGCAGCCACAGCTTGGGGTCCAGCATTGCTTCCACACTCCTGCCATCTCCCGCCGTTGTTGCGCTCCCTACAAGACAATGGTCTGTCGCTTTTGGAGGAGGTGGGTAGAATGTTTCGGCGTAACAAGCGCCGGCGCGGAGACCGAGCACGATACAGGACAGAGGGCTGGGAAACGACGTCAGCCAATAGCACATTGACTAGGGCGTCACCACGACAGGAACGGCCTCTACACTAAGAGAATAAAAGCGACGCGCTGCCTAGCCGCGGACGCACTATTTGACCCGGGCTAGAAGAGAGCATTTAGAACAGCCGTAGTGATATTTACGATAGTAGTGACTTATGAACTTCTGTGATTACCTTGCATGTAAATTGTTTCTATCAATGGACATTGATTATTTGCATGTCGCCGGACGTCGTGGCCGTGCGGTTCTAGGCGCTACAGTCTGGAACCGAGCGACCGCTACGGTCGCAGGTTCGAATTCTGCCTCGGGCATGGATGTGTGGCTCAAATGGTTCAAATGGCTCTGAGCAGTATGGGACTCAACTGCTGTGGTCATAAGTCCCCTAGAACTTAGAACTACTTAAACCTAACTAACCTAAGGACAGCACACAACACCCAGCCATCACGAGGCAGAGAAAATCCCCGACCCCGCCGGGAATCGAACCCGGGAACCCGGGCGTGGGAAGCGAGAACGCTACCGCACGACCACGAGATGCGGGCATGGATGTGTGTGATGTCCTTAGGTTAGTTAGGTTTAAGTAGTTCTACGTTCTAGGCGACTGATGACCTCAGAAGTTAAGTCGCACAGTGCTCAGAGCCATTTGAACAATTTTTTTTGAATTTGCATGTCGCCAATTGCTTGCGACCTATCATACACAAATGAAAGTTAAGTATTGTCAATTCAATTACTGTAATAAAGTCTACAACCGGATTTGCTGGTATGTTGTCTATCTATCCAAGAAAACAGCTTCTTAAGCAGCCTATAAGAAACGAGTGGGCAGGATCCTACAATTGTCATTACTGGCGAACTAGTTCCTTCTCTTGCAGAAAAGCAGTCAAGTTACTGCAAGTTCACAAAGAACACTTATCGCGTTAGATTATGTAAGACTACTCTTCATGCTAGATGATGACGAAAAAAAGCACTTGCCGCTGGGAGACTAGGCAGTACAGACTTGTTGCTAGACGACTGAAGGGGCGAGGCTTGCAGTCGCAGAGAAGGATGTTTCCACCTGACTACTGTGGACTGAGAGAGTGCTGAACTCAGAGCCTCCAGGCGCTACCATCACTGCCTTCCACATTATGGTACGACTTTGGAAAGATGCGTCAGCGCTGCAGTTGACAATTCCATAGGGACGCGGTGTTGGTTAATTCCCTTCATGGCTCAGTTATTCCGTCTTAATACTTCGCAGCCAACTAATTTTGTTTGAATATGCGCTTTGGTGACGCCAGTGGTTTTTGATAATATTTTTACATGTTTTCCTGCAATTTACAAAACAATGATTAAAATCACTGGTCGTAACCGCGTATTATTTGCTTTGCTTAAAGCTCCCACCTACCAGTGCCAAAGTGATAGTTTAGTGTTAAAACATCTTTTCCAAGCATTTAGTGATAATTTGTTGATATTAGTTGGTAATTCGTGTCTTTTACTTTATGGTAATAAAACTGATTTTTGTTGTGACCACTTGTTGATGTTACAGATCAGATGATTCCTCCTCTCATCCTTATGCCTCGTGTATGATATTATGCCATATTGTCATGTTTCATTATGCCACCCCTATTAATTTCCATTCAGTAATAGGTTCCCGTAGCGTGACATCATTTCCTTTAATTTTCTTGTATGGCCATATGATGGGTTTCCCCTCTCTGTAGGTCACCAGAGATCAGACTTTATCATCATAGGGGTATGCAAAACAGTACGCCCGAAACGCCTCACAAGTTTGGCTCAGGTGACGGATAATATATGGGAGTTAATTAACAGTTTTACAAATGAGGAGCAGAAAGTGATTATGGGAGGATCTGAAAATAGTCTTCGGAGACACAAGGAGTATGACGTAAGTGGTTTCCTGGAAGAGACAGCTGCTGAAGCTGGTGGCACTAATACTTCCTGCAGCTGTTTCAGCGTCATGATCAGCCTCCTCTTGATACCGCTGTGTATTAACATGGGGACTGAGAAGACGCTGATTGCAGAGCGTATGTCTCAGATTGCACTGGTACTAGTTGAGTCCGTCAACGGATCGGGTTTCCCTAAGCATGGCCTGCACCTCAACAGGTACGGGAAATGGAGGTTGGCAAAGCTTATAATTGACAGTGTAGAGGGGAGGGGGCTTGTGGGATCACCCATGGCAAAATTCCTGTATTAACTAATGTTACAGCAACCCCTTTTTTTAAGATTTAAGTCGGAAGATACGTATCTCTGCTTAGGAGAAGTCTTTTTAACAAAGGAACCACCTTCGAAAAAGGTCAGGTACTTAAATAGTGAAGGAATTAATATCTTTCATCGGAAAATATGAGATATTTGGGATACATATAGTTTACGGAATATAGATGGTTACTCCGACATTGGTTGTACATCAAAGAACCACTTAAACAATGTGTCAGTTCAGAGAAAAGCAATAACTGGCTGCTTTCCAAGGCGTTCTGTGCCGAGTGGGGGTGAGGGCATGCACGTGGAGAAAGGTATTCCATTTGAAGCACATTGCATGTTGTACCACCATACAGTGAGACCGTCAGAGGTGGTGGTAAAGATTGCAGTACACACCGGTACCTCTGATACCCAGAATGACGTACTCTTGCATTGATGCATGTCAGTATTCGTCGTGGCATACTATCCACAATTTCATCAAGGCACAGTTGGTCCAGAATGTCCTACCCCTCAACGGCTATTTGGCGTAGACCCGTCAGAGTGCCTGGTCGGTCACGTCGTCCATAAAGAGCCCTTTTAAATCTATCCCAGTCTTGTTCCATAGGGTACATGTCTGGAGAACATGCTGGCCACGCTAGTCGAGATATGTAATCCTGAAGGAAGTCATTCACAAGATGTACAGGATTGGGGCGCGAATTTTCGTCAACGAAGACGAGTGCCTCTCCAATATGCTGTCGATATGGTTGCACTAGCTGTCGGAGGATGGCATTTACGTATCGTACAGCCATTGCGGCGCCTTCCTTGACCACCAGCGGCGTACTTCGGCCCACATAATGCCACCCAAACCGGAAGGGAACCTCCACCTTGCTGCACTCGCTGCACAATATTTCTAAAGCGTTCAGCCTAACCGGTTTGCCTCCGAAGACGTCTCCGACGATTGTCTGGTTCAAGGCATATGCCACACTCATCGGTGAAGAGAACGTGATGCCAATTCTGAGCGGTCCATTCGGCATGTTGTTGGACCCTTCTGTACCGCGTTGCATGGTGTCGTGGTTACAAAGACATTCCTCGCCATGGACGTCGGGAGTCAAGTTGCGCATCATGCAGCCTATTGCGCACACGACGTCCTGTGGCCATACGAAAACCATTATTCAACACGTTGGCGTTGCTGTCAGGGTTCCTCCCAGCCATAATCCGTAGATAGCGGGCATCTACAGCAGTAGTAGCCCTTGGGTGGTCTTAGCGAGGCATGTCACGACAGTTCCTGTCTCTCTGTATCTCCTCCATGTCCGAACAACATCGCTTTGGTTCTCTCCGAGACGCCTGGACACTTCCCTTGTAGAGAGCCCTCCCTGTCACAAAGTAACAATGTGGACGCTATCCAACCGCGTTATTGACCGTCTTGGCATGGTTGAATCACAGGCAACACGAGCCGTGTACCTCCTTCCTGGTGGAATGCCTGGAACTGATTGGCTGTCGGACCGCCTTCGTCTAATAGGCGTTGCTAATGGATGGTTGTTTATACCTTTGTGCGTCTCTAGTGACATCTCTGAACAGTCAAAGGGACTTCGTCTGTGATAAAATATCCACGGTCAACGTATGTCTTCAGTTGTTCTGGGAACCGGGGTGATGCATAACATGTATTTTGATTTGTGTATAATTAAAAGCGATGTATAAATGTAAATAAAATTGAAATAGAGACTACTTCAGATCGTATAAACGAAGAAGAATGGCAATACATTTATAGTTGTAGCAACTTAGACGATAACATAACACATTTCTCATGCTTGTTGAAAATAGCTTCCCATTATAACGTTTAAATCATTGTACTAGCACTAACAGGTAGCCTGGATGGGTGGTTATTATAATGAGGATTTGATGTCGAAACAAGTGGGAATTTTGTAGGTACATTAAAAGTAGTCACAATAGAACTGCAGTAGCCCGTTGCGGGCAGCACTGTGGGGCTTTTAAACCGGTATTAGGTAGGTAAAATGCATGAGGTGTGCAAACAGAAAAGTTAACTCTCAGCTTAAAATTAAAAGCACATCGTCCGTCGCGAAGGAAATGTCTCTCGATCAGCGCATGGCCAAAGATACAAACTGAGTGGTGAATAAAACTATTTTTGTTACTGAGAAATTAAATATATGAATACTGTATTTAACTGTTACATTCTGATTATAGCAGGCGAACTAAATAAAAACCTAATTTCACATGGAATCATGTAAATCCCTTATAAAATGGCATTCCAAGATTACTGTCAGAAGTAGAAATCCGTGGAGAAGGAGACAGAGTCAGTAAATAAATCGCTAAAAGCAAAGGGCTTTCTTGAATAATAAGGCACCGTGGTGAGTATGTTAGACCAGAAATGAAGCAAAATTGTAACATTTCTTTTTGGAATGGCCAGCTACCTAATTTTTTTTTTTTTTTAATTTCATGGCGTATGCACAATAGCTATCTCTGTGGCCACCCTTTACGTCTTCAGTTGATGCCGTTCTAAAATCACTGTAACTTCAAAGAGTTCCTATGTTTAGAATGTCAGCAGGTAGGCGAGCAAACGTGCGTGGCCATTTTTGGCTGCAGTGCACGATTGTCTTTGTTTTGTGACTGAATGGACCTCCGTCATCTACGTTTTGCACATTGATTAGGTACAAAAAGCTGTCCAGTTCAAATTTATACTCTGTATATTGCGACAGTACTTAAATTTATGTATTTCTTTTCATAATCATTTTTTTAAGATTTGTCGCTCCATAGGCCACATGAATAGCTGTGACAGGTAGTTGTTTTACCAGTTTCACGCGATACACTCTTGCAGAATAAAGTATGAGAATATTCTGGCATGTCCTTTGGAAACGGTACCTTTTGACATTGTCTCAGACTGGAAATAAGAATAAAAGTGGCATGATTTGTTAGCTGAAGAAAGTGATCCCAATTTTCGAAGGAAAAATTTGGTGTTGTCTCTGTTTCAGGGAGTGAGAGCAAAAAACAATCAGCAAAAAAAGAAAAGAAGTAAAACTGTCGTTCCAGTTGAAAAATATGTAACAGAAGCAAAGAATCAAGAAAATTAAAAAACAAACAGATTTTAATATTTCGAGCCTGAAATGGTTAATGAATTCAATACAGAAACAGCTTTATAAGAAACTAGAAATGATTAATATAGAAAATTTTAGACTTATGTCTATGCCATCGGAATTTGCTGAAGTTATTTAAAATAATGGTTATAGAATAAGCTTGACAATTGAAAATGCCGTATTCGGTTTTTTCTGTGAAGCACTGGACTAACCAATCAAAAACTTGGGAACATTAGGCGTCTTATTGATTTATCTAAGGCCTTTGATTGTGTTTATCACAATATTTTATTGCTTGAAGCGCGACCAATGTAGAGTAAGAGCTGTAGCCCACAATTGGTTTTTCCCATAATTTAAGAATAGACAGCAAAAGATTATTCTCCACAGTAATGAAACGTGACGTGGGGTGTGAATGGAACATGGATAATTGGGCGGCGCCTAAAGGGACAGTGCACCACCACTACTATCGTCTGCAGTATGTAGCAGGTGACTCTAAAAGTCTTCTGTTTATTGATGCTACCTTGGTATGACTTTGAATGCAACACAGGCAATGTACGAAACGCTCAGTTCAAGCCATAGGTTCATGGCTTTCAGGGAATAAACTGATATTCAATCACAGTAAAGTTCAATATTTAAAGTTTAAAGTTTAACTGTACGTTTCTATGTTTACCCTTATAACAGTACCTGTAATAAGTTGCAGTCCAACACAAGTTCTACAGTTCGCCTCTTACATACGGAATTAAATTCTGTAGCATCTCTTCCTACTCAAGAAACGTTGTTTTGGATGAGAGACGGTCGGCAATATATGGTGTAAGCTCGCGAACGTCTTGTCAACCCGTGTTCAGTAGTCTGAGAATTCTGAACCTGACCTTTCAATACATGCTTCCCTTCATGTAGTTTCCTATTAAAACTACGGGCTTATTCTCAAGAAAGTGTAGCTTCCACTCAGTAAAT
The DNA here is from genome assembly GCF_023898315.1 of Schistocerca nitens. NCBI lineage: Eukaryota > Metazoa > Arthropoda > Insecta > Orthoptera > Acrididae > Schistocerca > Schistocerca nitens. The sequence continues at coordinate 378,031,698 of NC_064622.1, read as the reverse complement.
ATTAGGCAAAAATCCATTCTGTTTTTGGAACGAAGCTACTTCACTGTTGTGCAGTAAGGTGTGGAGTAGTCTGCAGTATCAATTGTAAATAAGCTGGCAAAAGAATTTTAAAAAAGTTCTATCAGTAATCCGCGAACTTCCAAATCCTAAAATTAATAGCTTCCTTGTGACTTGCTCCTTCAATTCTGTTTGGGAGTTTCTGAAGAAAAAGGAAAATCCTTTGTTACCTTGTTGATTACACTACTATATATTCAGCTGTTGTCATCTGCATAGAAATCGTATACGTATTTTATATGTTGCTAACATTCCTCATTTAACTTTATGTACTGGCTAGTTCCTCGACCAGGGAGATTTGCTCCTAAATATGGTAGTATGGAAGTAGACGAGTGAATTAAACCAAAAACAGTAAAAACTTAAAACTTGTTTTCATTTTACAGACCTGAACAATAGCATACCCTCGCCACGGTGGAAATGAGTGGATACCTGTTTCGGCATTGAAAATCAATAGTCGCTTGTATGATAAGAGGACGTGATCGCCCATAGTTTAATCTGTAAACACGGCTGCTTATAGAGCTTCAAACACAAAGGTGAGGTTCATATTAAGATTTATGTGAGTCAGCAGCAGGAATTTAATCACTGTACATTACAAGCGCTTTTGATCCGCCAGTGTAGCTCAAGTTCAGCGTGCTAACTTGCAGAGCGGAGAGGTACGTCATATTAGGATCCAACGAACATGGTGGATAAATGACCAACGGTGTGTTAGAGCGACCATCCTGGGAGTGGACCTTCAGCTGTTTTCTACACCAATGTAAGCAAATTTTGGGCTTGTTTTCAATTTCCACGCAATAAAACTGGACGAACAAAATACAGCAACTCACAGAGCAAAGACTATACGATTCATAAATAAATTTTGTACACGTCTTTCGTTCCTTAGGATAACTGATGACTGTGGTAAATTCCCTCTCAGTTACAATAAATTAGTTTGACAATTTATGGAAACAGCATACCCCTAACATCGCCATAATGATAAGAATGGACGTTGGTTACTCCTTTTATTTTCACAGATTTTTTTCCTGTTCTGGACTGTACATAAAATAGTACCTATCACTCCTTTGTAAACTTAGTTTGTAAAAATTCATATCCTTCCTTCATTTATTCTTAAGATTAAATATAAAACAATAACTATGGCCATCATTTATTAATATTCTATGGAATATTTTTCTGCGAATTACTTATCACTTAGTGACAAATGGAATGCCGACGCGACCGCGTTTAGGCGAGGGATTTAGTGTACTCTTATTAGAATAACGAGTGGGATGCATGGAATGTTCGCAGCACACCGACTTTCACTTATAGTCATTTCTCACGCTTGGAACCCTCTTCTAGCTAGCTGTCACTAGAAGAGGCAGTGAAATCTCACGAAGGTATCCTCTGCGCTCGCCACTCCCTACCGCCCCCCGTTATACCCTGTTAGTGAGCCCTTACGTCTATCTAGCCAGCTTGGATAGTTCAGCCCGGAGATCCTATGATTTCACAGAAATGAGGTAAAGCATTATGACTTCCTACTTAACAGATTGCTGGTCCACCTGTGGAATGCAATATGACAGCGAACATCTTGGTATGCTTACGACAAGTTCTTACAAGGGAACCTCCCCATCGCACCCCCCTCAGATTTAGTTATAAGGTGGCACAGTGGATAGGCCATGAAAAACTGTACACAGATTAACCGAGAAAACAGGAAGAAATTGTGTGGAACTATGAAAAAAATAAGCAAAATATACAAACTGAGTAGTCCATGTGCAACATATGCAATATAAATGTGAATATTGACTGAGGAACGCCGTGGTCCCGTGGTTAGCGTGAGCAGCTGCTGAGCGAGAGGTCCTTGATTCAAGTCTACCCGGCAGCGAAAATTTTAATTTTTTATTTTCAGACAATTATCAAAGTTCAAGCACTTACACAAAATCAGCTTCACTCTCCAAAATTCCAGGACATGTTCAGATTTGCTTGGACATATGCAGATTTTGACGGTCTACATGCGGAAAAAATTGAAAACGTTAAAAACATATGTTTTGACAGAGCACAAGGAAAACAGTGCGACTGCGAAACTGTTGCATTCATTTGTTGCAGTTTATGTGACAAACTCCTATGTTTTCATCACTTTTTTGGAGTGATTATCATATCCACAAGAAAACCTAAATCGGGCAAGGTAGAAGAATCTTTTTACCCATTCGCCAAGTGTACGAGTTAGGTGGGTCGACAACATTTTCCTGTCATGTGACGCACATGCCGTCACCAGTCTCGTATAGAATATATCAGACGTGTTTTCCTGTCGAGGAATCGGTTGACCTATGACCTTGCGATCAAATGTTTTCGGTTCCCATTGGAGAGCCACGTCCTTTCGTCTACTCATCGCACGGTTTTGCGGTGCGGTCGCGAAACGCAGACACTAAACTTATTACAGTGAACAGTGACGTCAATGAACGAACGGGAAGATCACAACTTTGCGAAAATAAAGAATAAAATTATTTCACCCGAGGCAAGACTTGAACCAAGAACCTCTCTCTCCGCAGCTGCTCACGCTAACCACGGGACCACGGCGCTCCTGAGCGCGCCATATCCTTGATGTCGCATATCTTGCACATGGACTACTCAGTTTGTATATTTTGCTTATTTTTTTCAAGGTTCCACACAACTTCTTCCAGTGTTCTCGATTGATCTGTGTTCAGTTTTTCAAGGTCTATCCACTGTGCCAGCTTATAACTAAATCTGAGGGGGGTGCGATGGGAAGGTTCCCTTGTTAGCATGCTGCCGGATGTACGCGGCACCAGATGTCAACGCACAGTCAACGGAATTTCTGTCACCTACTGGCCGGTGGTTTGCACGAGCCGAGCTCGTGCCAGATCGGGTACAAGATGTGATGCAACAGGTTCACTTCCGGTGAATTTTGTGGCCAAGAGGTGAACGCGAGTTCGCTGCCACGCTCCACAACTTTTTTAGCACTATCCCGGGCGTGAGATAGACAGTTGTGCCGTTGGAGCAAGCCATCACCATCGGAGAAGTCGCCAAACATGATGCTGGTGGTCCGCGATAATATTCACACAGCCACAGCTATCATCGCGTCTTTGTTTACTACCACCAGCTACACGGATGCCCAGGTGAATGTCTCGTACAGCACAATGTTGCCACCACGGATCTGTGTCCCTCGTGCGGTGCATGTTTCCAGCAACTGTTCGCCTCAGTGATGGAGTTACTGGACACGACCCCTGACACGGAGTAAAACGAAATGTGATGTTACCGGACCAGGCGACATGTTTGCATTCATCGACGGTGCAGTCTAAATGGGTCCTTGCCGAATGCAATCGTAGCTCACGGAAACGTGGCAGTCGTCTGCTGCAACCACGTGTTCAGCAACAGGCCCTGAACGTGTGTTGTGAAACTCTTGTGTCTGCAACAGCACTGACTGCAATCTGTCGTCAGACATGGCACACAAGAAGGCCTGTTCTGCTCTGCAGAGCAGCCTCCACATTCTGTGATGAGGTGTGGCGGGTCAGTCTCCTCGTCTACTAGTGCTTTCATCGTCCTTCCATTGTTTTCCATAAATCTTCGTGACATTACAAAGCGACCGCTCAACGAGCTCCGCCTCTCCCGAGCTGCCTGTTCCCAGTCTCCAGGCTGTAGAAATTAGCTACTGTAGAAGTCTCTTACAACAGTGGCCTTCCAAAATTCGACATTCCTCTCTGCTCCGCTAATACAAGGTGAGTTTGTTATCCTGAGGCAACGAAATACCTCAAAAATGCGCAAAGTATTAAAAAACAGAAACATACCTTGAGGTAACACAATTCACTGGATAGCGACAGTCACACTCACTCACACACACACACACACACACACACACACACACACACACACACATATATATATATATATATATATATATATATATATATATATATATATATATATATATATACAACGGAACGAACTTTCTTAACAGCTTTGTAGACTTATTTTAAGACAGATAAATAGTTATAAGTTTGCAATGGCCTTAGACTAAATGGCTAGAGGCTGACGATCGTAGGCTTAGGAAATGAGGAAAAATGTGTGACCAATGATATAGGATAACTGTTGAGCCACTGGATGAAGTTACGCATTAACACTGCTGACATATCAGTGCATAAGAAACCCCGGACCTCTGCCTAACCGCCAACTCGACACTCTTGGACACCACAGCAAATCAGCAAGACACAGCCTGGCGTTGTGCGTGGTGAGAGATGGAACGGCTCCTGACCGAAGTTAACGACTGAAATGAAAAACGAGTACACACAGCCCACATGTTTTCAATCTATTTTGTCTTATGAACACCAGAGTTGTGTTGGTAGATTTCATAGTGTTCTGATATCATGGGTTATGTTTTTAAAACCTGGTGATGAGATCACTGGATCTCGAAATGTGTTGTTGAGTTGCATCTAGCACTCATATACGGTTTAATGCTACCTGTTATGGCTATAGAAACATAACAGACGCCCTCTCCCATCTTTAATGGATAATACAAAATAGAGTCCTGTTGCTTGTCCGTCTCACTTGTGGATACAAGAAGCGTGACATATCTATCGTTGGAAACAAGTGCTCTCAGCTTGCGAATGGACGCCTTTTCTTGACTGGAATGTTACTGAAAAATAGCATGTGTTAAAAACAGCCTGTAATTTCGTAGGATGTCTTGTCAGTTTCAAGACTCTTAGTATTCGCGATACCGCATTCTTTGAAAGTTAGTAAAAAAACCTTTAAAAGTTAATGATGTAAAAATGTAAATATTTTTACCAAAATGTTAACATGTGCGTATGAACCCCATGGCCTCCTCCCCTAGTTCACATATACCACGACACTGTAGACACCGCTGATGGCGAAGCCGGTAGAGGAGAAAGAGCAATGTACAGTAGACACAGTACTTATTGGTAGTTTGTGTTGTGCTGTTGTGCCACAACATGGAGAACTTTACTTGATCAGAGCAGCAGGATGTGCTTCACGCATCTGTGCTAAAAAACATCCAAATATGCGTGAAGCACACCTTTCTACGTTTGCAGCCATTCATCAGCGTCTGTGTGCAACAGGTGGTACCAAACGACGTTGTACCGGCCGATGTCATGTGCGACAAGTTCTAACGCTGCGGTGTGAGGAGGGTGCATTAGAGCGACTCGACGCTCACCTATCCACAAGTACTCGCGCTGTGGCTCACCCAATGGAAAGCATCCACCATTTAGATGATAATGCGTGAACACGGAAGCTATCTATTCCGTTTTCAGAAGGCACAAGCGATTACAGCCGATGATTCTGCTCCGTGAGTAGAGTTGCGGCAGTGGTTTTTGCAGCAGTGAGCATCTAGCAGCGTCAACCGTGGCAGTGCGTTCAACGTTCACATTGTTCTACTAGTGCGGAAGAGAACTCCCACAGTACCCAGGAGTGACGCCAATATGAAAAGCTTACCACAACAATATGGGCGTGCATGGTACACGTTTGGCCCCTTAATGCTTCCATCTTGATCCGTAGGCTCTCAAATGGCTCTGAGCACTATGTGACTTAACATCTATGGTCATCAGTCCCCTAGAACGTAGAACTACTTAAACCTAACTAACATAAGGACATCACACAACACCCAGCCATCACGAGGCAGAGAAAATCCCTGACCCCGCCGGGAATCGAATCCCGGAACCCGGGCGTGGGAAGCGAGAACGCTACCGCACGACCACGAGATGCGGGCATGATCCGCAGGAAACGTGTTTTCTTTTGTCTGTCACCTGAAATACTCTTATGTTTTCCTTGTTTTCTTTCCATTCGCTCTCCCTTTCCTTTAAATAAAATAAAAGCACCTAATTCTCTAGAACCATGCTGTTATTTATTGAACGCAACTGATTGCGCAAACTTCAGGGCAGTAAATGGCAATAGCTATTGCGTATGCAAATGTTAGCGTATATAATTTCAACGCTGTTGGTCTCCTTCTGTTACATCCTGCACACCGCGAAACGTTACGGATCTGAGAGTGCCCCAGTAGAAGAGTAAACTACAGATGCAAAACTGTGTCCTTAACCGTCATCCAAAGAGGCATCATTAAACGCATTTGTAGGGGAAAAAGGCCTCTCTACGCATCATCGTCCCTACTGATGATCGTAAAAATTAGTCGCTATCAGTTAATATCAAACAACAGATGTCTATTGCAAAACGTTCCTCCGTCATTCCATCAGCGGACAAGTTTACATTTGGTGCGGAACTTGTGGCCTAGCGGCTCACGCCGACTGACGTAACTTCGACTGTCTGTACCGCCCGTCACTGGATGACTTTCTGGACAAAGGTTCCTACCCAAAGTTTTTGTATCGTTTTGTGTCACTTGGGTATTTATTTATTCCATTCTTTTCTTAGACTCTCCCATAGTCCCTCCTCCCTGTCCATCTCCTCTACCCATCCCATCCCTCTTCATCCACATCTCCTCAATCCTCTCTATCTATTCCCACATTGCTATCCGTTAACTCCATTTCTCCCTCTCTCTATTCATCTCCACCACCATCTGTCTCTATCCTTTGCGCCATTCCCCTCCTCCACACCCCTGCTCTCTCTCTATCTGCTTCTTCCTCCCTTCCTCTCGATCTTCTTCTCCCCCTCTTCCTGTTCATCCCTCCTCTATCCATCTCCTCCTCTCTAATTCCACCCCACCTTCAACTCTCTGTCTCAGTCTCTTCCTTCCCCCTCTCTACCTATTTCCTCGTTCCCCTCTCCATATTCTTCTCTTCACCTTTCCTTTTTTGTGTCCAACTTCTCTTCACACCTCTCTCAGTACATCTTGTCCTCCTTCGCTTTTCTGTCAGTTTCGTCACTTCTCTGTCAATTTCCTCCTGCCCCTCTATCTGATCATCCCCCTCTCCCTCACCTCTCTGCCTGTCTCCTCCCTCTGTCTCTGTCTATATCCTCCTCTTTTCTTTCTCTTACCATCTCATCCTCTTCCCTCTCTCTTTCTTTTTCTTTCCCACTCGCCTATCTCTGTGTAGATCCTCCTTCTTCTATTTGTGCCTATCTCCTACGTTCCCCTTACCGTCTGTCTTCCCATCCTCCTTTCTATCCCCAAATCATTTCACTCAGCACAACAGGAGACTGACGGTTCTTAACCATGCAGTATTTCCTTCCTGATTGTTATTAATGTGTGTACCAAATTTAACTGAAATCGTTCCAGGAGTTTAGGATGAATTGTTAAGCTGTGTGTTTGTTCGCATAGCACATATGTCAAATATATTAACATGTTTCACCTGGATTTATACACGTATTGCCGCTGTATGTCCAGCGAATTTCAGCCTACAGTTTCATTTTCAAATAGCGTAATCATTATGGCATTGTATCTCCTGAACTATAGTCTGTTCAGTGACACACATTTGCAGGTACATCCAGACAGATATGTGCCAGCTGTCTTTGAAACGTGAAATGAAGAGATTTAGTAGTGAAGAAGCAATAAATTAAATTTTCATGTTTCATGTGATAGTGCATGAACAGCGAAAATCTAGTAAGTGAGAAGTTTTTGGCTTTGATCATTTTGTGGGGGTCCAATGAGAAAATGCTTCGTAAAGTTTTAAAATATGTGTTCAGTTTGTTGTAAGTAAAGAGGTGCTTTCATTCTTAAATACTGGATAATTAAAGTATGGCTAGTCTTGTTTCATGGGCTACACTGCATTTCACTCCATCCCCTTTATTAGTTAAGTGGTTTTTACCCACACAGTGATTCTTTCCAGACAGTAAATGATATGATATGTTTATCAAGTTAGGTTGAAATCGGTCCATTGGTTTAGGAGGTGGTACGGACATTGATAGGGAATAAATTGTCTGAAATAACTCTCATTGTGAAACATACATGTCCACGACGACTGTAATCTATCGCAAATCCGTTTTATCTATGTGTGTACTGAACCGCAATTAAATACAGGGTTTCCTGAACCATCAATAATGTTCCTTAGGCAGAGGCCGTATAGTAACCACTCGAAGCACCGTTACAGGTATCCTCAACACGTTGTAATACGATGAGCCGCTTCAGGGATGGAAGTAACTTATTAACAAGAGATCAGAGAGGTACAGGTGCCGAACAAGCAACGTGACAACGGATCGAGTAAATCAGCTGTCGATTACGCCCCGAGGTTCCATTAACGAAGTACTACGGTGTGTTAGCTCCCGGTGTGTTCCCAATATCGACGCTAATAGCACAAAAGGTCACGTATATCACCGACAGGGTGAAAGGAGTTACGCCGTCTACACCTGAAGAAAAATCATTCTGCTGCAAAACCGGTAACACAATTGTTTGTCAGAGTCTTGTAATGTTTGTTTGTCAGACTTTTGACTAAAATTAGAGCCATAAAGCGCGTCCATGATGAGACTAAATTGTTGCTATGAACAGGGCAGAATGTCTAACAGAGAAAGTATAGCTCGTCCAACATGCCTTGGGAAGAATTATTGAATTATCGCAGTCGCGAAGTTGACTTCTCTTAGGGCACTTATCATATATAACTGATATTATAACAAAACAGACACCTCTAATTCCTTCTGAGTGGTATTACATCAAGATGGCCAGAAGATCTATGAATTTGTATTGTAAGTTGAGTAATACAACAGGAAATTACTTGGTACAACTCTTTACTATGTGGGTAAAAGCAAGATGTTCCTCAAGAAATAGGAATGACGATCTTTGCATACGTCCTAATGAGCCACAACACCTGGCCGACATAAAAATTTGTGAAATCCATAAGGAAGCTAACAAAATGAGCTGTTAGGAATTCATTCGTTGTTATATCAGCACACGAACTGAAAATAAGCATAATCAAAATTCATATTCCAGCGAATCATATTAATGGACTAAGGTGGAAACTTCTTCTAACATATATACCTCTATGGTTCTGTATAGGAGATCTCATAGCCTAAATATGTCATAAGTGGGAAATATTTTTTAAGGATAGCATTTGTTCATTTTTGTATTAATCTAGAACTGTATGTAGGCAACTGTACGTTTTATGTAACATAAACATGCTCTCCGAATATCTCGAAAGTTATCAGAGAACCTGTCGTTATATGCTTCACTGACATTAGCTCTTCGTAAAATATTAAGTCTGGTTGTGATATGAGAGTTTACACACTAGTCATGTATTGGACAGGCGACTATTTCAAAGCCAAGTGCAGCTAATACTGTAGACTTAAATGTGAAAACCTTCCTTCTCATTTCTTTCTTTTACGTACTAGTCATTATAACAATATTTATGAACGAATCAGTCAGTTTTGTGACTTGTCTTCCGTAGCGTGAACTGTTTATGGCTCCATAATGTTGTGGTTTGTGTTTACATGGAATGCACTGTGTCCTCTGGTCCAGCTGTACCGATCATTCACTTGAAATGGTTATGTTCGGCTTCTTGGAGACCTATAGCATTGTAGGTTACATGTTCTCAAACAATGACGTGACGGGAACCCAGTTGTACGCGATTGATTTGACGAACATTCTGGGCGATTCAAGCGAATGATTTACCACTCAGGTCGCCCAGCATGATTCCCATTGAGAATTTATGAGACATAATCGTGAGTTCAGTTCGTGCACAAAACCCTGCGCTGGCAATACTTTCGCAATTGTGGACAGCTATACAGGCAGCATGGTTCAGTATTTCTGTAAGGAACTTCCAGCTACTTTCTGACTACATGACGTCAACCTGTTGCACTGCACCTTAAAAAGGATGTCCGACCTGATATTAGGGTCTATCCCATGACTTGTATCACCTCAGTGTATAGGTTGTATAAATCCACTCCGCCGTTCAAACTTGACTTAGGTACTAAAGTAATGCGAAGGTATTTCCAGTAGAGGTATTGCTCTAAAATATTATTACCTGCGAGTATACCGTAACGTGCATTTCTCAACGTCCATAATGTGTGGCTCCATAATGGTGAGGTCTGTACTTACATGGAATGTTCTGCGTCCTCTGGTCCAACTGTACCGATCATGACCTAGTGTATACCGTATCGTGCCTTTCTCAACCTCTACATTTTTGGTCACGTAATAGCTGCTCAACACGACACTTATTGACATCTACGATTACATTATACCCATTGTTTACAGCAGTGTTTTCCAACCATTCTGAATATATGACCTCTTTCCAAGTAAAAAACTTCTGACGACCCCTCAAAACGTACACTACTGGCCATTACAATTACTACACCAAGAAGAAATGCAGATGATAAACGGGTCTTCATTAGACAAATATATTATACTACAAGTGACATGTGATTACATTTTCACGCAATTTGGGTGCACAGCTCCTGAGAAATCAGTACCCAGAACAACCACCTCTGGCCGTAATAACGGCCTTGATACGCCTGGGCATTGTGTTAAAGAAAGCTTGGAAGGCGTGTACAGGTACAGCTGCCCATGCAGCTTCAACACGATACCACAGTTCATCAAGAGTAGTGACTGGCGTATTGTCACGAGCCAGTTGCAAGGCCACCATTGATCAGACGTTTTCAATTGGTGAAAGATCTGGAGAATGTACTGCCCAGGGCAGCAGTTGAACATTTTCTGTATCCAGAAAGGCCCGTACATTTCCTGCGACGTGCGGTCGTGAATTATCCTGCTGAAATGTGCGGTTTCGCAGGGATCGAATGGAGGATAGAGCCACGGGTCGTAGCACATCTGAAATGTAACGTCCACTGTTCAAAGTGCCGTCAATGAAAACAAGAGGTGACCGCGACGTATAGCCAATGGCACCCCATACCATCACGCCGGGTGATACGCAAGTATGGCGACGAAAAATATACGCTTCCAATGTGCGCTCAGCGCGATGTCAACAAACAAGGATGCGACCATCATGATGCTGTAAACAGAACCTGGATGCATCCGAAAAAATGACGTTTTGCCATTCGTGCACCCAGGTTCGTCGTTGCGTACACCATCGCAGGCGCTCATGTCTGTGATTCAGCGTCAACGGTAACCGCAGCCATGGTCTCTGAGCTGATAAAATCCATGCTGCTGCAAACGTCGTCGGACTGTTCGTGCAGATTGTTGTTGTCTTGCAAACGTCCCCATCTGTTAGCTCACGGTTCGAGACGTGGCTGCACGATCCGTTACAGCCATGCGGATGAGATGCCTGTCATCTCGACTGGTAGTGATACGAGGCCGTTGGGATCCAGCACGGCGTTCCGTATTACACTCCAGAACCCACCGAATCCTTATTCTGCTGACAGTCATTGGATATTGACCAACGCGAGCAGTAATGTCGTGATACGATAAACTGCAATCGCGATAGGCTACAATCCGACCTTTATCAAAATCGGAAACGTGATGGTACGTATTTCTCCTCCTTACACGCGGCATCACAATAACGTTTCACCAGGCAACGACGGTCAACTGCTGTTTGTTTATGAGAAATCGGTTGGAAAATTTCTTCATGTCAGCACGTTGTAGTTGTCGCCACCGGCGCCAACCTTGTGTGAATGCTCTAAAAATCTAATCTTTTACATATCACAGCATCTTCTTCATGTCGGTTAAATTTCGCGTCTGTAGCACGTCATCTTCGTGCTGTAGCAATTTTTAATGGCGAGTAGTGTAATATTTTCAGTGATTGCAAAGGTTATTTATTTAATTTTATTTGTACGAATGCTGCGGAAGGTGGTCACGGCGCTCTACAGGCAATGATACAGGGTGTTTCAAAAATGACCGGTGTATTTAAAACGGCAATAACAACTAAACGAGCAGCGATAGAAATACACCGTTTATTCAATATGCTTGGGACAACAGTACATTTTCAGGCAGACAAACTTTCGAAATTACATTAGTTACAATTTTCAACAACAGATGGCGCTGCGGTCTGGGAAACTTTATACTACGATATTTTCCACATATCCACCATGCGTAGCAATAATATGGCGTAGTCTCTGAATGAAATTACCCGAAACCTTTGACAACGTGTCTGGCGGAATGGCTTCACATGCAGATGAGATGTACTGCTTCAGCTGTTCAATTGTTTCTGGATTCTGGCGGTACCCCTGGTCTTTCAAGTGTCCCCACAGAAAGAAGTAATAGGGGTTCATGTCTGGCGAATAGGGAGGCCAATCCACGCCGCCTCCTGTATGTTTCGGATAGCCCAAAGCAATCACACGATCATCGAAATATTCATTCAGGAAATTAAAGACGTCGGCCGTGCGATGTGGCCGGGCACCATCTTGTATAAACCACGAGGTGTTCGCAGTGTCGTCTACGGCAGTTTGTACCGCCACAAATTCACGAAGAATGTCCAGATAGAGTGATGCAGTAATCGTTTCGGATCTGAAAAATGGGCCAATGATTCCTTTCGAAGAAATGGCGACCCAGACCAGTACTTTTTGAGGATGCAGGGACGATGGGACTGCAACATGGGGCTTTTCGGTTCCCCATATGCGCCAGTTCTGTTTATTGACGAAGCCGTCCAGGTAAAAATAAGCTTCGTCAGCGAACCAAATGCTGCCCACATGCATATCGCCGTCATCAATCCTGTGCACTATATCGTTAGCGAATGTCTCTCGTGCAGCAATGGTAGCGGCGCTGAGGGGTTGCCGCGTTTGAATTTTGTATGGATAGAGGTGTAAACTCTGGCGCATGAGACGATACGTGGACGTTGGCGTCATTTGGACCGCAGCTGCAACACGGCGAACGGAAACCCGAGGCCGCTGTTGGATCACCTGCTGCACTAGCTGCGCGTTGCCCTCTGTGGTTGCCGTACGCGGTCGCCCTACCTTTCCAGCACGTTCATTCGTCACGTTCCCAGTCCGTTGAAATTTTGCAAACAGATCCTTTATTGTATCGCTTTTCGGTCCTTTGGTTACCTTAAACCTCCGTTGAAAACTTTGTCTTGTTGCAACAACACTGTGTTCTAGGCGGTGGAATTCCAACACCAGAAAAATCCTCTGTTCTAAGGAAAAAACCATGTTGTCCACAGCACACTTGCACGTTGTGAACAGCACACGCTTACAGCAGAAAGACGACGTACAGAATGGCGCACCCACAGACTGCGTTGTCTTCTATACCTTTCACATCACTTGCAGCGCCATCTGTTGTTGAAAATTGTAACTACTGTAATTTCGAAAGTTTGTCCGCCTGAAAATGTACTGTTGTCCCAAGCATATTGCAACAAACGGTGTATTTCTATCGCTGCTCGTTTAGTTTTTATTGCTGTTTGAAATATACCGGTCATTTTTGAAATACCCTGTATATTCTCTGCCGCAGTGGAGGCGTGAAGGCGAGAAGGAATCAGCGGTCCATCGATGAGTGTTTAGGCACGCTTCAGTCAGTTTTCCGAGTACGCCAGCGAGTACGGACGTGATTACTACGTGGCTGCGGTTCGATCCTAGAGAGCATAAAATGGGAACTTTCTCAAAACGTCTGCGCACGTCTAAGGCAAGTGGCAGCTGTGTAAGCGAATCGAATTCGGAAAAACAAACTTTCTGACGACAATTATTAGATGTGCGATTTTAGTGTCGTAAATAATAATTCTCATTTCGTTAATTTCGGAGGAGTATTGTCATATGGGAGTACGAAATCGCCAAAGCTTATGCATCATCTCTCAACTCAACGTTCCAAGAGAGCTGCTAAACCGTTGGATTTCTTCGAAAGCAAACTGACAATCCTTAAACACCAGCAAACTATTATTATTCAGCTAATGAAATAGTACTGTTCTTTCTTGATTAATATTATGTTATTGACTACTTATTTTTTCTGTTTTAACAATATTTTTATCTGATTTTACAGATCCAGTGTCACCTAGAAAGCCTTATTAGTTAGCTTCCGATTCTCTAAAAGCAGGGAAGCCTGGATGTAGTTGAAGTTATGTTAGGGAAGCAGAAGGCAAACAAGCTAAAAAGCATGCCACTTTTTGAAAATAATACTGAACATGGAGTAGACTGTATGGCAGACGACATTCGAGAATAATTAGTCGAAAAGCAAAGAAGATACCGTATTTTTCTTCGTAGTTTGATGAATCGACTAACGCTTCACATTGTGCGCGATATATGCTACTTGTGCGGTTTGTAGCAAATGAAAGACTCATGCAAGACTTTTATTGCGGGAAGCATATCCTCGCGTACACTATTGGTCAGTGCTTGTAAGTCATGTTTTCAGAAAGCCCTCGCAACTACGAAACTGATTGGACAAAGTGCGTTGCCATTTGCAGCAATGGTGGTAAAGTTACGATTTGCAACAGAAGTGGGCTTGTTGGGAAATAAAAATCAATAACACCAAATGTTTGATGGACTCATCACTTTTTTCATCGACTAGCTCTATGAGCCACGGCTTTATCTTCTGATTGAAAAGACGTGCATACGGAGATGATATAAGTGACGGACTCTATTAGGGCTAACGCGTCACGAAACGTATGTTATCACCCATGTTGTGGATTCTGGTAGCACCATTTAAAGTGATTAAATTGAAGTCATTCCTGCTAACCGAGAAAGACAGCAACCCTCAGGTTGAAACACATTGTCTTACAGCCTGCAGAAATTCTCCACATCACCAATGCCTCTAGACCTAGACGATGCAGCTGTCGCCTCCTTCTGCCATCGAGGTTTCATAAATAGGACACTCCAGTAGCTTATAATTTAGTGTACATTTCTTAAAACGGCCACTTTCTTCTGCGTTGTATTTCCGGTTATGGACCAATAACTCCAGTGTGGACGAAAGGAATTTCTGCTTCTAAGTGAATCAGATGGTACACGAAAATATTCTCATGTATAAGGAGCGGTAAGAAAGTTTCCGTTCGAAGCGCACACTCACCCCACGCCTACATGTCGATGCTTATATACCCGCCTCGAATTCGCACTGTGGTGCATATACGGTGCAGCAACGCACTGAAAGGAAAACTTTCCGATCGCCCCTAATATTAATTCTTCAATCGATTTGTTTTCACTGATACCTGATTTGCATATATAATTTCCTCAATCAATGTGAATTGACAACATTTTGGCACCCAGCGCAGGGTCAGTAGTATTACAGTTCTCAGTTAATTACTTTTAGAATAACGTTCACCAAGCAGAACTACATACCACCAAACATATTGCGTCCTGCAATGCTATTTCTTTTCCCTGATTGATAAAACACTAAGAAAAAGAAAATGCACGAAATTATACATTCTTGTACGCTGGTCAACACCAATCAGTAGTTATCTTTTGCAAAACCCCTTATACTGGCAATATTTCAGATATACTTTACAAAAAGTTAAATTGTCACGACTACAGACCTGAATTTCATTTCCTCGACAGCATATCAACACCTTTATTCATTAGTAAGCTAAAGAAAAATGGTGTATGTAAGATCACATGCAAGCAGAGTGAAAATGTATGTATTGGTCAGTCAGGCAAAGCAGCGGCCAATGGGTTATCTGGCCATGACAGAAGCTAGAGATTTAGGAAAATGATCCTACTGTAGCAGATCGTCTTTTAACAGAAAAACTGTCGAACGTGGAATTTTAAATTTTGCTAAGAAAAGTAGAAAGACGACAGTACTGCAAATCAAGGAACACATGACACAGAATGCCATCTTAGTAGTCGATAATCATACTTGGTTTCATTTTCTCCCTCGTTAAACTGAGTTCTCGTTACGAACATTAGAATCTAATTGTAATTTCATATAATGTTTCATCAGTTGTTAATGTATCTCTCTATTTTGAGCTATGTAATTTTTGTACGTGACAAAAACTGCAATATTTCCCTACGCAAACACTATACTTCGTTGTTGTATCTTTCGGGCAAATCTGTGTGCTAAGCACATTATTTTAATCCTTGTTTGTGACATACAGTTGTCACCTGCAGAAGGCGTAAGAAGCCGAAAGCCGGTCCGTGGCCAAATAAATATAATTTTGCATACATTAGAAAGTGTTTAACTGAACTTTTCGTCGGCGCTTGGCACAACGTAATAATATAATAAAATAGTTAATGTTGAAAACATTCTACTAAAAATGTTAGATAAACGCAGTTTCTTACATGCTCTGCTAAAGTATTCTGCGAAGTACTGACGTAAACAAATTGTCTATTTTCTTACGACCTTTTATATATTAAATTTCTTAACTATATTAAATTATATGCATCTGTAGAACATTAAAACGCAGGTGGCCGAAAGTAAGGTTTGCAGTGACACTCCCAAACCAAACCCCATATCAGCAGCTGCCCATGACCCAAATGTTAGAACTTTGTGCACTGACCTTCTCTGTGGGAGGTTCTTTTTTGCAAGATTCAGTATTTATCGTCCGACACTCCACCGTGGTTTATTGGTCACGTGGAGCACTGTGGAAACCAGTGCAGGTGAGCAGTAAGGTCAAGGAGGCCATTTGTCGGGCCGAGGCAGGGCTCCGCTACCTGCTGGAGGCAGCGGAGAGAAACTGGCAGCGGCTGCCGGTAAATCTGCTGCGGCTCTTCCCTGCGTTGCGTTGCAGGCCGGCGCTGAGCAAGAGAAGTGGCCGAGAAACAGAGCGCTGGCGAGGATTGGGCGCGCCTCATTCCAAACAAATCGAATCCACTTGCTGCCGGATCGCTGTCGATTCTCCGACTTCGGTTCGAGATTACGATGCAAGAACTCTCGAGTGAAATTTCCTCCTAGCGAGATTTAATGTGCTACTGACCTTATACATAATACTCTGATGGAAACGGAAATTTTACGTAATGAACCCCTCGACTGGACACTACCAGAATAATACGTCAATATTTCCGTGAGTCTGGGCTAGCTTGGCAAAAATTTCACCCTATGCGAAGTTAATTAAGGTCGTTCTGTACAAAAAACAGCTGGTCCTACAAATTCAGCTATAGTACATGGACCAATACTCCGCTAGTAACCTGACGGTGCGTGGCTGAGGGTACTTCTGGTTCAACTAACTGATCCCCCTTTCCCTGTTCCACTCGCATGGGAAGAATGATTGTAGGTAAGCCTCTGTAATACCTCTTGAAATTTCTCGTCCTGGTCATTTCGTCAGATGTATTTAGGAGGAAGTAAGACGTTGTCCGACTCTTCCCGTAAAATACTCAGTCAAAATTTCAATAGTATACGTCGCCGTACTGCACAGCGCCTCTCTTATAGCGTCTGCCAACAGAGTTTGTTGAACATCTCTGTACGGCTCTCGCGCCGTCAAACAGTTCCGTGTATGAACACGCCACCTTCATTGAAGCTTCTCTGTCTTCTATCAGTCCTTCTTGGATTGATTAACAATATTCAAGAATCCTTGTAAGCCATTTCTTTCGTATATGAGTTCGACTTCCTTAAGACTCTTCCTATGAATCTCATTCGGCATCTGCTTTGGCTCTGAGCACCATGGGACTTAGCTTCTGAGCTCATCAGTCCCCTAGAACTTACAACTACTTAAACCTAACTAACCTAAGGACATCACACACATCCATGCCCAAGGTACTATTGGAACCTGCGACCGTAGCGGTCCCGCGGTGCCAGACTGTAGTGCCTAGAACCGTTCGACCGCTTCGGTCGGCGGCATCTGCTTTTCCTACAATGTGTTCTGTGTCATCATTCCACGTAACATCGGTGTGGGTAGATACTAATAGATATTCTACGACAGATAGTATTTCCACCAATTTATCATCAATAGTGTAATTGTACAGTAGTGAATATCTTTTTCTTATGTATTCGAAATATCTTACATTTACTGACGTTCAGGATCAACTGACACAGATTGCACCAGTCATAGGTCCTTTGTAGGTCATTCTGCGAATTAGCACTGCCTTCAGATGTTGCTACTTTCTTACAGACAACGGCATTATCTGCGAACAGTCCTTGGTGTAACCCGGAAGTTACCTTCACATCTATCGATTTCGATAAGTTAAGAGCGACGTGTTGAGTTCTGTCTGCCAGAAAGTCTTGAATACAGTTGCAAATCTGTTCAGATACTCGGTAATCGCGTATATTTTTCACTAAACGAGAGTGCGGGTCGGTATCAAATGCATTTCTGAAGCCAAAGAACACGGGATCAACCTGAGCGCCGTTTTCTACAGAGATATGGATCTCATTCGGTAACAGATCTCTGTTTGCGGATTCCATGTCGGTTTTTGTCGACAAGATTTTCATCAACGATATAGGTGCTACATTACGTGTGCCTATTTTACGGCCTAGGGCATGGATGTGTGTGATGTACTTAGGTTAGTTAGGTTTAAGTAGTTATAAGTTCTAGGGGACTGATTACCTCACAAGTTAAGTCCCATAGTGCTCAGAGCCATTTGAACCATTTTGAACCTATTTTACGCCTCTCCTTGGAAACACGAATCACCTGCGCTTTTGTCCAGTCGCTATGCACCCTTCATTGCTCCAGTGAACGACGATAAACTGCTGTTAGGATGTGAATGACTTCTTCCACGTAATATTTGGAAAATTTTACAGGTATCTGTCTAGTCCCGATGTCTTTCCAGTACTAATCGATTCTAGTAGCTTTCCTATTCTGTAATCGATTATCTCAGTATTTGCCATTTCGACGTTCGTACTATCTTTGAGAGGAGGGACTGTATTACGGTCTTCATACATTTAAAGAATTACATGAATACGCAAGAAGTATTGGGTGTGTCTGACGTTAATGGAACCTTCTTAGTAAGATACAGCAATGAAAAAAGCCCAGAATATGTGAACGTGCAACTTATCGTCATGTTTTTGACTTTGAGAAATGTTGAATCCTCGTAATGGGGGATTTTGGAGTGTCATACCCAACATGTCCTACCATGGACATGTTGGGTTGGTAGGACATGTTTTGAGGCATCAAGGGATCACAAATTTAGCATTGGAGGGCAGCGTGGAGGGTAAAAATCGTAGAGGGAGACCAAGAGATCAATACACTAAGCAGATTCAGAAGGATGTAGGTTGCAGTAGGTACTGGGAGATGAAGAAGCTTGCACAGGATAGAGTAGCATGGAGAGCTGCATCAAACCAGTCTCAGGACTGAAGACCACAACAACAACAACAACAACAACAACAACATACCCAACATACTGCATACTTATTCGATTGTAGTGTTATGATCAGAGAATGGTTGGCGACCTGGCGCACTCAGAACCACTGCGTTACAAGCAATATAGGCACGCCAGAAGCATATCGGTGCACATGCGAGAGCATGCGCTATCCAATATGTTCCAAAACATTGCGTATAAAATCCGGATTCTCCTGCGGCTCATACCTCGGGTCCTACTAGTGATAGAAATGGTAGTTCAAGTGTTTTGCACAGGACTGCGGCTAGGGGCCATTCATATACCCAGCAGTCGATCGCCTTCCTGTAACTACAATGCACAATCGAAGTCTGAATGTTACACGTTTCCTCCAGATAAGACAAATGGAACAACTCGGTTAGTTCTTTCTGCATTAGCTGTGATCCACGGTGCTCCTTATGGAGACACCATTTAGATCGTGGGCGGCTCCTGAGAAAACCCAAGAAGTGTGGTTTTTTAGCACCAATCCGAGACAAGGATTTCAAGGCGGTTTCTCGCAGCAAATTGCTGAAATGTTTACGTTATTTTCTTAAGATCCCGATCTTGAAATAACTTGTAAATTCCTAGATATCTTTGTTTCCGAGACACAGAGGTTAAAATTTACCCTATCTGTTTACGTAAAATACACACGTGTAATCTGGAGAGCGGTGTAAATTTAATTTATAAAGTGACGTGACATGGAGGAATATGCAACAAAGTATCTCCGTTATTATCAGAAGGGTTCTGGGAACTAACTTTTGTTGTAATGCTGAAGCAGATGCAAAATTATTGTGCACATAATTTCTGGTTTGAGGTGTTAATTACACAGTTTTACCGTATTTTTAATTTCACGAAAGTAACGTATCATAAATAACTCAAAAAATTCTCTTCGTATAAGCGACTTACCCAGTTGTAGCAGGGGCAAGAAGGGAACCAGCGGAAAATTGCTCCTCTCGGAGCACAAAAAGGCGAATATGCTAGTGTTTAAGGAACTTTGACTAAAAATGGGTTCCAGCTGGCTCATTCTACCTTCCTAAGCACCTTTAACAGTTTCCCTAAAAATTTTGGTATGCGAACGTATTCGCTCTTTTTTATACTCTCAGAAAAACCGAAAGTGCCACTAGGAAAGTAATAAAGAGATGGAGAAAATGGAAGTTGGTGATAGCCAGTTATAATGAGAGACAGTGCCTGTGAAATGACAACGAGGAAGAGATTGACTGCGACAGAGAGAAGAGACTGCAGCGCTGGTAAGGAATCAAAGAGGTAATAGCAGTGAGAGAGAGCGACAGGGAGACAATGACAGTGAGAGAATACTGAGGCTGTGAGACAGGAGACAGGGACAGTTGGAGAGCCACAAAGAGAAAATGACAGTGAGTAGGACTGTATGAGTGACTGAGAATGTTTAAATGTGGATGAATAAATTAGAGCGAGCTACAGAGAAGGCCTGGTGTGTGTGAGCGAGTTTCATTTAGGGCAGCTTGTGGGAGTAAGAGGTGACGTTTACGATAAAAAGATGTGTATGTTCACATGCCAAAATGTTTGGAAATTTTTTTTAAAGTGCTTAGGAATATAAGATGAGACAGCTGGTATCCCACTTTTCATTGAGATTCTCTAAATTCGCTTTATGCTCTCAGATAGGAGCATTTTTTCGCTGGTAGCAGTACTGTTTTGCTAGCTGTGAGGACCAAACGGAAGACAACAACAGAGTGCAACCACGAACAGTCAGGCACAGATAAAGTGGAAGATGGCTTGAGACCGCGAGTTGACAAGCACTGTTTACGGTTGCCACCATAGCACGGACTACAGAGACCAGTGTTGTATCGAGGCTGAGCCATCTTGGACTTGGGAGGCAGTCTGTGATATTTAGCGATGAATTTTTCCTGTGTCTGAGGTTGTCTGACTGACGCCAACATGCCCGTGGATGACCTTCTGACAGATCATAGGAAGCAGCGACTTTTGGACTCTCAGATTTCTTGGAGTAAGGTGTGCGCCGCTATTGGATGTCACTACAGTGTTTATTTCGTAAATTCTGAAATAAGAAGAATACTGACCATTATGTGGCAAGACGGCAAATATTTTTGTCATACCCTGGTTGATGAGGCTATCAAACGTCATATTTCACAAGTATACTACAATCCACCAAGACCACAATTCACGCAAAAGACATCTTGAGGAATGTGAGGATCCTCGACTGGCCTCCAGTCTCCTGATTTTTTACCGATAGAGAACGTCTGGTACGTGCTTGGGAAACGTAAACTTTCATACCAGCCGCCAGGAAGCAGTCCTGAAGAAATCAGAAGGCATGTGTTTCAATCATGGTACGAAATTCCTCAACAAGACTATTTACTTCCATGGTGCAAGGAATACAGATGTTCGTTTATGCCCGTGATGGTGACACTGATGGTGGACATCAGTTACGAATGAACCGGGTTATTAATACATCACCACTTTCAATGAGCTTGTTAAAATTTCGTGCTGGACCTTCAGGGACTAACATTATCCGTTTCCATTAATGACAAACCAGCGGTAACGACTGTTCACACGTTCCGGTTTAGTAATTTTTAGGATCGTTCGGTAGTTTTTCCCAGTGAGGATCATAATTCCGTTGCATTGTAGACAGTTCAAAAGTCGTAGTTATTCCCTCGCCACGTACATTTAAGATTGAGGACTGGTCGACGAGGGTGGTGACACTTATTGTTAGCTAGTTGGATATAACACCTTATCTTTTTGTATGTCTTTAATCATACGGACTGCATACTTCCACGTCGCTTGTGGGTGGCATTTTTATATGTTTTCAGCTGACTGTAAACCACTTTTCCTGGACTATGTATTCGACTCCTACTGAGAGATTACTCGTACCCTGTAACTTCATTGTTCTGAACTTTTACAACAGAAACATTGATAAGTCAACTGAAATCCTATATGTGAAGCGGTACAAAAGTGGCTAGAAAACAGTAATTACAGGCTGCTTGAAACAAAAATCAGTACGGTGTAATAGTAATGCTGCTGAAATATTGGACTGGATGTCCTGGGTTAACTCTGCAGCAGACTGCAGCGTTTTCTTCTCTGAGACTGACGCATAACATCTTCTGTCTCCATGAACTGACTCCTGCTGTCAGCACTATAATCTCTCTACTTTATCGTCCCTAAGAAAAATTTTTCAAATGGCTCTAAGCACTATGGGACTTAACATCTGAGGTCATCAGTCCCCTAGGCTTAGAATTACCTAAACTTAACTAAAGGACATCACACACATCCATGCCCGAGGCAGGATTCGAAAAAGAAAAATGGTTCAAATGGCTCTGAGCACTATGGGACTTAACATCTATGGTCATCAGTCCCCTAGAACTTAGAAATACTTAAACCTAACTAACCCAAGGACAGCACACAACACCCAGTCATCACGAGGCAGAGAAAATCACTGACCCCGCTGGGAATCGAACCCGGGAACCCGGGCGTGGGAAGCGAGAACGCTAGCGCATGACCACGAGATGCGGACGCAGCAGGATTCGAACCAGCAGCGCGACTCCGGACTGAAGCACCTAGAATCACTCGGCCACAGCGGCCGTCCGTCCATAAGACCTTTCTTTAAATAAGACCCATGTTACGTCTGATCCAAGGGCTTATATAAACTTCGGTCAATTACTTGTTCTGCACCTACGCTCTGAAAATCAGTCTATGGTGTGTAATGGAAGACGTTTCTGGTACCTCTATACACCCTCGCCCCTTCGACATCCCTGGTGCTACTATTCTGCAACACCACCTTAATCTTTGGTGTTCCATCAGTCACCTGGGAACTGAAGTAATTTTCTCTGGATAATCTATATTATTAATCCAAACTAGTATGGGTCACAGGCTGACAAACAATACTAAAGAACCTCTCGATCAGGTGTTAGGAAGCCAGTTCTTTCGTCGTTGCCTTACACTTCCCTACAATGAAGTATAGCCTTTAGGTTCCTTCATGCGGTATTTCTTTTGTACTTTATGATTGTTACTGTTTTCAGTAGCATTCCGCCAATATCGTTTTATTTCACTAATGGATCCCTTCGCCTATTTATGACAAATGCGTTGCTTGTGCAGGATGAACATTAATAACACTGACTGCTGCTGGGATGGATCACTGACTGAAAATGAAGGATAAATGGTCTTATGAACATGTGCCCAAAAATGGACTGTGTGCGTGCAAAGACAAAATGTCACTCTGGAACCTAGAATGGAGCTGCATCGCATCTACATCACGACAGATGTTGGGAGTGGCCTCCATGGGACTGCAGGTGATGGTTATAATTGGGATTGTCATGGAGGATACAAATAATTGTACTTTGGGTTATACCATGTTGGTGGACCACTTGCCTGGAGCTTGTATTAGGGTTCGTGTCGTATTCGCTTTAGCCACTTTTATGTCGTTTCGTTGTCTCTGTAGAATTGTAGCATGGGAAGCAAGAAGAGGATGATGGTTGGTGGCCGGCATCCTCGTTCTATAACACAAACTGCACGCAATTAATAATTGGATTCTTTATTCATAAACAAAGAGCTACTTAAATTTCCATGTCCTGTGGTACAAGCTCTCTTCTGTAGAGTCCATGTAGCATCAATGCTGTTGAAGTCCGCTATGTTCACAATAAGGTTGGTATGTGCTGCCCACCTCTGTGCTAGGGTCTCAGTCTGCGGCTCCGTCTATAATGACACGTTAGAACTTCACGAAGTACAGATTCGAACTAACTGGTGTAACAGGCTCCAACTAACTGGCTAAACAACTCGCCCTTCGGTCCTGGGCGGCGATCCTAAATACTGGAGACACGTTACCAGCGAGTCTTGTCGTTGGCCTCTATCGACACTCTCTTAAACTTTATGCCGCATGGCGTGCTGTCGCAAGCGTACGCCTGCACAGTTCGTCTCAATATCCCATACAACCGAGTCTTTCAGATCGGATGTACATACAGCCCGCCTCCATCCCGCCCGTTCGTCTGTCTGAAAGGACCCATAATCACAGAAACGCCCAAAAACGGCCTGAAACATTTCTGCTCAACAATCTGTCCCTAAAATTGGTCGGCTTTCTTAATTTTATCCGTGTACTTACGACCAGTTATAACTACCAGGCCCCAAACCCACCTTCAGTTCTCTGCAGGTCTTCCTGTATTGCGCTAAAAATTTCCCGCATTGTAGCTTTGCGGCAAAAGAACCATCTGTGAACAGTCTTACGCGGCTTATTCACTGGAGTGTCTATTCCTATTTTAAGCAGCAGTGTATCGGTAACACTTCCTTGCGGTACTCTCGAAAAGACTTTGCATCTGTCGATTTCGTACCGTTATCTTGATTTCTGTCTGCTAGGAAGTCATGTATTCAGACACAAATCTGGTGAAGTATTCGGCATAAGCTTGTATTTTGTTTATTGAACGATACTTCGAAAGTGTATCGAACGTCTTCGGAAAGTAAAGAACACGGTGTCAACCTGGGTGCGTTTATACACAGCACTCTGGAGTTCGTGAACGAACAGACGGATCTGTGATACTCAAGATCTGTGTTAACGCATTATATGATGACTTGCACAAAGGACATTTCTCGGGAAACGTCACAGTACGCCAGCATAAAACATGTTCCGTAACTCTACAATTGATTGAGGTCATTGACGTAAGCCTATAATTGTGTGCATCAGTCTGTTGATCCTTAATGTTTAAAAATTGCTTGGTAACCTTCATTGCTCCAACGGCCTGATCCAAGCTACTGCTGGAAAACAGAGCTTCCGTAGAAGTATCGCATCCCGTCCAGAAGGTTTTCCCCTGCTGAGTATGTTTTATTTAATTTTCTATCACACGATCACTTACCTAAATAGTTCCAATCGCTGTGTTGGTACAGTGATTGAAACAAGAATCCGTATCAGTATCTTCCACCGTGAAACCATTTCGAAAGGGTGAATTAAATACTTTGTTTTTCCCCTTTCAATATTCAGTGTCGGTACCTATCAAATCAATAAGTTACTGAAGATAGTAAATTGCTGGCTTCGCGTACCACCAAAATCTCTTAAGATTCATACAAACATTGTTCGCGAAATTTTACTTCGGAATTCACTGGACGATACTTACTTTGTTCTCTTTATGCAAGCTCTGTACCTTTCCGGGAGGATAATCGTACAGCTGGCAACTTTGCTGCCTGTATCACCTCTTCATGCGCTTTAAGACAGTCTATGTGTGAACGATAACGGTCAACTCAAAACGTTCACTTTCATATACGGCAGTATTAGGAAATAGGAGAGTCGAATACGCCAAGAAGGAATACGAAAATCTCTGCCATAAACTTTTGTGCTTGTCATTCACTTATATATTTACTGGAAACAGCTGTCTTTTGCTGCCTTCGTCCTTACAATAACATAGACGAAACCTGACACGGACCAGTGTACTTATTTTGATGAAAAGTCGTTTCTCTAAACTTTGAGTATGGAGATGCCACTTTGTATAATGCATGAATTTTTAATATGTCTATATAATAATAGAAATTTAGGCCTTTCGAAGATGTGCTCCATTGGACCTTTGGCACAACTGTTTTAAGTTTAGTGATTTTAATTGTGGTTTTACATATGAATGATGTTCCTTCACACTTTCTGTGCATGTAATCTAGAGAATGAACAATATTTCGAATCGACGAAAAAAATTGATTACATACTTCATCCTCATGTCATGCAGATGAGAGTGATGTTAATTTGAAATATAAATTAATAAAGGCGTAGTTTGTGTTTCCCGAATCAGTATGCATTTTTTTTTTTTAACCGCGAGGAAAGTTATTCATAAGAAACACTTGCATCGAACACATCTAACGCAGCAGCAGCACCCAGACTGAAGTAATGTCGCCATACGAATAAATGTAAACTGGATTTGTCTGGTGCTCTCACATTTCACGAGCTGTTTTTTGGAGTAAGTGATCCTCAGTAGAGAAATGAGGAAAGCTTGTCTCCAAAATTTCTTTGGTAAAATGCTTGTAGCCTATCCAGAGGCTGTCATCTCATTTCCCACTCACTCCATCAACGGTCTAATAGGTGGTAGCCGAAATTACTTCCAAGACTCTTCGACGAGTTTGATCATTAATCAGGAGTTCATAGTGAGAAACGCTAGGTGCTGAAGAGGTGGTCGTTACGTCTCTCTCTGATAAATTAACTTCTCCGATAGCCAATCTCGGCTTTTGGCTCGCCACACCTCTCTATCTACCAATTGCAGACGCCAGCACGCTGCAGGAAAGAACCCGGACACTTCACGCTAATACCATGTAACACCTCCTCAACGTTGACGGTGTCCATAATTCGGCGAGGAAGAGATTTCACAATATTTTTCATGTATGCCATATGGAGCTGCTCGTTGATGCTTAAATCCTGCAGTGCTAACAGACTGCTCCGATCTTCGGTGTCATTTTTTACCCAGATAGGCCCAGACATTTCCTATGGTATTAAGCTGGAGTTATTTAGCGTCGTATTAGGGACGTACTCATGTGTGTGCAGGCATGTGATGCTAACTGTTGTCGCATTGGAAGATATGAGTATTCAGAGCATACTCTTCACGAAGGTGTAAGTTAATGCGGATGAGGAGGAAGATCAAAGCTGTAATGTTCGGATATAGTGTTACTAGTATCCTGCTTGGCACAGTCAATTCTTTCGAGTATCTGTGCGTAACGTTGCAGAGCCATACGAGATGGGACGAGCATGTGAGAATTTTAATAGTAAAGGGTGATTGTCAACTTCGGTTTATTGGGGGAATTTCAGGAAAGAGTAGATCACCTGTAGATGAGACAGCGTATAGGACGCTGGTGTGACCTATTCCTGAGCACTGCTCGAGTGGTTGGGATTCATGATATGTAGGATTGAAGGAAGACATCGAAGCAATTCAGGGGCGGGGTACTTGATATGATACCGGTAGGCTAGAACTCAAATGGGAATCCCCGCAGGGTTCAAAAATGGTTCAAATGGCTCTGAGCACTACGGGACTTAACTTCTGAGGTCATCAGTTCCCTAGAACTTAGAACTACTTAAACCTAACTAACCTAAAGACATCACACACATCCATGCCCGAGGCAGGATTCGAACCTGCGACCGTAGCGGTCGCGCGGCTCCAGACTGTAGCGCCTAGAACCGCTCGGCCACTCCGGCCGGCTCCCCGGAGGGAAAGCGACATTCTTTTGGAGAAACACTACTGAGAAAATTTAGAGTGCCGGCATTTGAAGCTGACTGCCGAACTACTTTACTGCCGCCAACATACATTGCAAGTAAGAAATACGAAGATAGAAGAAATTAGGGCTCAAATGAAGGCATATAGACAATAGTTTTTCTGTCGATCTATTAGCGAGTGGATCAGGAAACGAAACGACCAGTAGTGGTGCATGGGACCCTGGCCTATGCACCGTACGGTGGTTTACGGAGTGTCTACGTCGATGTAAATGTAAATGTAAATGTAGAATAAAAAGCAGCACATGGTTACCGAGAATACATGCGATAGACATCCTGGTTCGTGTTCAAGGTTACCTGAATGAGTCAGTCCAAGGCATGGTACGGGAAACATCACCCAGCCACTTGCGCCTCGAAATACAACCTAAACACAGTACGGGTTATCCGTGCGCTATCCGTGCATCTGACGCCTAGAAAATTTTGAGAAGAGCCCAAGTCGCGACTCTAGAGGACACCCTACTGCACTCTATCACCTACAGCTGAGTTTCTGTGCCGGCCGGTGTGGCTGAGCGGTTCTAGGTGCTTCAGTCTGGAACCGCGCGACCGCTACGGTCGCAGGTTCGAATCCTACCTCGGGCATGGAGTTGTGTGATATCCTTAGGTTAGTTAGGTTTAAGTAGTTCTATGCTCTAGGGGACTAATGCCCTCAAATGTTAAGTCTCATAGTGCTCAGAACCATTTGAACGATTTGAGTTTGCCTGACGGTACCGTGTTTACAAAGATTGTAATAGAAGATCATCTGCGGTATCAAAAATCGAATTCAAGGGCAAACACATGGATAGTACATTAGGGATTACAGTAGCAAAATGTTGAGTCGACGCAACATTTACAGCTAACCAAGTAAGGTGGGCTTACTTCTCCATGACCTACTAGGTTCGCTACAATATCAGAAGTAACAATTATTGTTGTGTCTTTTCATGGAGCAAATACTTCAAGTTGAAAACGTGAGATGAAATTATTATCAGCACTAGCACAATCAGGATTTCCCATAGGTGGAAGGAATATCATTGAACTGTTTGTAAGAAACAGGCCTTTCATCCGCATTAGATTTTTGAATGAAAGACTAAATGCCAAGCAATGAATTAGGCTTCGGTAAAAAGAAATCTTCCCTGATCTGTTCCGCCTTCAGCAAACTCGAACGAATTTTTTCGCCTCAAAATGATTGAGTTGCTTTCGTCATCTCTACCATAATATTCTCTGAACATGTCTGAAATAAAGTTGCACGGAAAACTGTAAAATATTCAGCACAGTCACGTTATAGTACCATACGTTTTAGTGACGTTCATCCTCAGCTGGCTTTGGATATGGACAGGTGTTGCCACTAGTGGTTTTACCGCTTAACATTTCCTGTTGAATATTTCAAAATTTAGTTCTTTCGAATAATCTTGAACCAAATTAATGAGATGTTAAAATGGCATGAAATATATGTTAGAAATTACTTCACAGTGTGAGATTTCCATTAGTGAGACAGCGACTGCGCTAGCGCTGGCTGCCAAGTGACGTAATTCGTCGCTCACCAATCAGAGCATACTATCCGGAATGGCCTACCATCCTAGTCCATGCACCTTGGGTCACGGGGACGTCATTCTGTCAGATCGCCACTTCTACCTATCTTACGGCGCTGACCCCACACAACCGACTCATCTACGTCAGTGATTCAAGTCCTCATGGCCGCATGCTACTAGATGTGCATAATCTACAGATCTCTAAAGCTAACACTGTGCTATTTTGTGGGAAGTGAGTTATAGTTTCTCCCTAGTGATTATGTGAATGACATGGTAATAAAAAGGATACCACATGCTCGTACAACAGATAACTTATCAGTTCCCTCTAGCTAGTCAGATCCCTGCAAGTCTTTATCGTGCAGCGGCGTGGCCCAGAGAGCTCGATACCACACCAAAGCCGGCGACGTGAATCGACACCACAGACATAAGTGAGAGCTCCCAGAAATCCGCAACGACGAATCGGAGGCCTTCTGGAGACGACGCCACACCTCTTAGCATAGCAGTGCCCTCATGCTGAGGTCGAGCACGCAAAAGCTCAGGCCGTTCGAGACCTCAATTACAGTAGTCAAAAGCGTCATGTAGGACAGTGACAGTTTAAGTTTCTGATGAAATGTACTTTCACAATTGTTGCATCCGCTCATCTGAGCATCAGGTGATGATTTCATAGTTACTGACAGTTATAAACCATCAAGGAATCCTGTGGAAAAGGAATGTGTCAGAGTAAAGTAAATCTTTTATTCGTTTATGCAACAAGCCGGACCAATATTTCATATGTTGCCGTTAAAGACGGGCTATCTTCCGTAGCACTCAAAGAACTCACAGTTGTTGTCGGACGGCTGTAGTTTCGTCTGGTTACAACAAATGGCGACGACGATAGGCGTTTACCCGGCTTGTGATTCATGTCAGCCACTTGCCTGTGCACGAGATGCGCATGTGTTTCTTGCTTTTCTTGTTGTGATCTCTTCCATTGTGTGTGTATTGTTTTTCAATATATGTGAGCCACGACAGGATACGTCTGTAACTGAAACGGCACGTTTCCGGAGCAGTAGATTGAACGCCCGCTGATCACCGTCAGGCAACTAACGTCACTACTCACCAGCGGGACCAACAAAATTTAAGGGGCTTTGCTACGAACTCCTGTCATCACATTAGTAGGCTTCGCCGACACACTTCGGTAACGCTCGGCTCTATGCAGGGCCCACGGGAAATCAATATTTAAATGGAGAGGTACCGGCTAAAGGTTTTCACTTTGTCGTGTGCTGTCGAGATATTGCATGCCTTTATTCGCTGCGCGTTTAAACCCGTACCTTTTCCATTACACACTGATATTCCGTGGGCCATGGACGGAGACGAGTGTTACCGAAGTGTGGAGAACAAGTCTACTAATGTGACGTCACCAGTTCGTCGCGGGGCCCATGTATCTTACTAGTCCCGTTACTAAGCAGGTAGTATCGCCGCGAATAATTTCGCCAATGCACAATCAACATGAATAATGATAAGACGACAGGGTGCAGTTAGTGGCACATTTGGTCACCTACTAAATTACGGTTATGGAGCGAAATCTTATTTTTTGTCCACCGTTGGCGCCGACGTGTACACACACTGTGTGAAATTGTGCTTCAAATCTGTTCCTGTAAAAGTCACGTACAACAATCTTTTGAAACTGTTTGATGTATGTAATGTCTGCTATGTTGGAAACTCACCTGTTATTGAACATTTATTCTAACGCTTCACAAGTTTCTGCTCCGCTTAACCGACAGCGCCGGGATAATGTTTCTTTTGTGTGGTCCAAAGAATCCCAGAAAGCATTTCAGCAAGTGAAAGAAGCATTGTTCCGTCCTAGGTTTTTTCTCACGTTGACCCAGCTAAGCATGTCGTGTTAGCTCTGGATGCATCTTCTTGTGGGTTTGGGGAATTCCTCTTTGAACGATTGGTTCCTCTGACGCACCTACTGGTTTTGTGTCGTAAACTCTTAACAATGCGCAGCCTAACTACAAGGCAGCTTGGAAAAGGAGCGGTAGCCATTACGTAAGGTGTTACGAAAATTTGTACTCTCGGAGGCTCTATTTGTTGACAGACCATTGGTCTACCAAACCTATCCCACTTACGACAGCGCAAGAATTGCAGCTTTGGGCTCGGTTAGTGTCTAATTATCAGTATGTCTTGTTCAAATGGCTATGAGCACTGTGGGACTTAACAGCTGAGCTCATCAGTCCCCTATAACTTAGAACTACTTAAATCTAACTAACCTAAGGACATCACACACATCCATGCCCGAGGCAGGGTTCGAACCTGCGACCGTAGCAGTCGCGCGGTTCCGGACTGAAGCGCCTAGAACGGCTCGGCCACAGTGACCGGCAGCATGACTTATACAGGTCCACTGTCCAACGTACGAATGCTGACAGGTTGTATTTTTCACTAGTCGGTTATTGGCAGCGTTTAACTCGTCTGAGAAATTATGTTTTAAAACCGAATCCCAGGATTTTGAAAGTGTTCAGAATTTTTTCTCAATTTTCAGCGTTTTCCAATAACACTGCTATTGAGGATGATGATGATGTTTGGCTTGTGGGGCGCTCAACTGCACGGTTATGAGTGCCCGTAGAAATTCCCAACCTTTGCTCAGTCCAAACTCGCCACTTTCATGAATGATGATAAAATGATGAGGTCAACGCAAACACCCAGTCATCTCGAGGCAAGTGAAAATCCATGACCCCGTCGGGAATCGAACCCGGGTCCCCGTGCTCGGTAAGCGAGCACGTGACCGAGAGACAACGAGCTGCGGACAACTCTGCTATTGACGCAGCTTTCAAGGATATTTTGTAATATGTCCGCCATGTCTGGCCGAGCAGTTTGAAACAAGTTCCAAAACCAGTGATGTGTTGCTATTTTTGCGTCATCATGTGCTTTCGGAGCGCTTAGGTGTTCTGTTGTTGCACACAAGGAACGACGATGCATGGCTCGTACCAGCGGCTGTGGCCGAGTTGTTCTTGGCGCTTCAGTCTGGAACCGCGCAACCGCTACGATCGCAGGTTAGAATGCTGCCTCGGGCATGGATGTGTGTGATGTCCTTAGATTCTTTAGGTTTAAGTAGTTCTAAGTTCTAAGGGACTGATGACCTCAGAAGTTAAGTCCCATAGTGCTCAGAACCCTTTGACCATGCCTCGTGATTCCTCAACCCCTGCAGCGGGAACTTTGGTCTTAATTGCACCAAGGTCATTGGGGTGTAGTTCGCACAAACCAACTCGCCTGCCATCGTTGTACTTGGCAGGGCATGTAAGTCCATGTTGAGCAAGTTGCCAGATTTGTGCGGAAAATCAGTCAGCTACACCGCAACGCTTTTTTGAGTGGCCACGTCCTTCCGGTCCATGGCAGCGCATTCAGATTGATTTCGCGGCACCATTTTGGAATACATGATAGTGGTTAGAGGTAGATGCTTGCAGCAAATATTTTTTTGTTGGGCACAGACATCGACCACTAGTGCAAGAACGGTATACTGATTTCTATTTCTTGTATTCAAGGTGGTCTTGATGTCACTGACTCGAAAAATGGTCCAAAAATCACGTTAGCCGATTTCCAACAGTTTTGCGCCGCCAGTGGTATACATGATGGGACCACTGCACCTATTCCCCCACAGTCCAATAGTGAAGTTGAACAGTTCGTTCGAACGTTCAGAAGTAACATGGAGGAACTCCGCTCCTCACACGCACGACCAGGCACTGAAATTTTTTTCTGACCTCGTACCTCTACTTGTCACGTAATGAAAAATCACATGCAGAATCGTTACACGGTCGAAGGCACCGTACGATGTAATACGCTACTGCCCATTAAAATTTCTACGCCAAGAAGATGACGTGCTACAGACGCGAAATTTAACCGACGGGAAGAAGATGCTGTGATATGCAAATGATTAGCTTTTCAGAGTATTCACACAAGGTTGGCGCCGCTGGCGACTCCTACAACGTACTGACACGAGGAAAGTTTCCAACCGATTTCTCATACACCAACAGCAGTTGACCGGCGCTGCCTGGTGAAACGTTGTTGTGATGCCTCGCGTAAGGAGAAGAATTGCGTACCATCACGTTTCCGACTTTGATAAAGGTCGGATTGTAGCCTTTCGCTATTGCGGTTTATGGTATCGCGACATTGCTGCTCGCGTTGGTCGAGATCCAATGACTGTTAGCAGAATATGAATCGGTGGGATCAGGAGGGTAATACGGAACGCCGTGCTGGATTCCAACGGCCTCGTATCACTAGCAGTCGAGTTGACAGGCATCTTATCCGCTTGGCTGTAACGGATCGTGCAGCCACGTCTCGAACTCTGAGTCAACAGATGGTGACATCTGCAAGACAACAACCATCTGCACGAACAGTTCTTCGACGTTTGCAGCAGCATGGACTATCAGCTAGGAGACCATGGCTACGGCTGCCCTTGCCCCTGCATCACAGGCAGGAGCGACTGCGATGGTGTACTCAACGAGGAACCTGGGTGCACAAATGGCCAAAAGTATTTTTTTGCGGATGAATCCAGGTTCTGTTTACAGCATCATGATGGCCGCATCCGTGTTTGGCGACATCGCAGTGAACGCACATTGGAAGCGTGTAATCGTCATCGCCATACTGGCGTATCACCCGGCGTGATGGTATGGGGTGCCATTGGTTACACGTCTCGGTCACCTCTTGTTCGCATTGACGGCACTTTGAACAGAGGAAGTTACATTTCAGATGTGTTACGACCCGTGGCTCTACCCTTCATTCGATCCCTGCGAAACCCTACATTTCAGTAGGATAACGCAATTTTTATGGCTTTTAGTGTATCTTCTCTAGGCACTGAGGAAACATTTTGTTAGGCCCAGTTGGACAAAGATTTAGTCGCAGAATTAAGTCTTTTACAAAGTCTTTCCTAAGGAACTGAGCCGGGAACATGGAGTGAAACGACACTCATCGTATGTTGTCTACTGTTCCGCTGGGCTACTGCGGCACCACCAAAATCAGCTGCGCCGCGCGTACGAGTAGGTCAGTAATTCCGGCACAGAACGTTTGTTCACAGATCCAGCACGTCTCTGGGGTCCTCGCAGTTCCCGTGGAAATCGAAGCGCTGCTGCCGCTGACGTCACTGGCGCCTTCTCCAGCTGCCCGAGCCCGACGTCCGTGAAAGTTCCGTCACCTGAATGTCGTCCTACCCCTTCAGAAGACATTCTCGCAGTCCAGCTGTGTCTCTGGATGCGCGTGTGCACCATGCGGCGGGTGTTCCCGATCGCTCAGGGGGTGGATAACGAGGAGCGAGCTTGGCTCCCTCTGCCTCCTAAGCTGGCTGGCATTTACCTCCCCGCCTTTGTCACATGCGGCCTCCCTACAAGATGACGCTTCGGAGACTTCGGAGAATGAATGTGCTATCGTACATAGATCGTATGGTCATGCCAAGTTGTGCAACGTGAATCGATAGCACAGACATTAACGAAGGCTCACTGTAATCCGCAACGACAATTCGGAGGCGCTCCTGAAGACCACGATTCTCCTCTTAACATATCAGCGCCTTCACGATCTCAATATACTGTCGAGCACCTATAAGCTCAGCCCCAGTCGTAGACCTCAGCTATAGTAGTTAGCATCATCATGTAGGGCCAGCAAATATGGCCGAGTGTTTCTAGGCGCTTCAGTCCAGAACCGCGCTTCTGCTACGGTCGCAGGTTCGAATCCTGTCTCGGGCATGGATGTGTGTGATGTCCTTAGGTTAGTTAGGTTTAAGTAGTTCTAAGTTCTAGGGGACTGATGACCTCAGAAGTTAACTCCCATGGTGCTCAGAGCAATTTGAACCATTTTTTCATCATGGAGGACAATGATAGTTAAATTTTCTGATGAAATATACTTTCATAAATGTTGCATTTTGTACTGCTAGGGAACAGTTTCTTAACCTGTGCATCAAAACGATGCTTTCATAGTCAGTGAAGTTTGTACGTCAGAGAGAAATCCTTTGGCAAATAAGTTTGTCAAAGTTAAGCTAGTATTTTATTCAGATATGCAATAAATTGAACTAATATTTCATCGGTTGTTAAAAATGAACTATCTCCCAGAGCACTCAAAGAATCCTCATTTGTGAAGGAAGATTGTTGCTTCGTCTGGTCACAACAAGATCTTCGATCTATTGCGTACAGTACATACGTTTGCTCGATGGAAGAATCATTCAACGGAGACAATCTACTCAATATTCGCCGTAGATTTGAATGTAACTTTTAGAATTGCCACGTAACTACAGCGAATATGCAGCAACACACATTTGCAGTGCATTTTTTTAGGCATAATCAAGTATTTCCTGAACGGCAAGTATCTGCTCCCTCCACGCGTAACTTCACAGATGTGCATCTGGTCTCTGAAATATGCTCAAAGTTGTGGGAATATATCACAATTGATCTTCTTGCAGAATTGTGGCTCCAGTAAAATGACGGTGATCCAGCTCACTTCACACGTCTTATTTGTGCGCATCTGCGATGGATGTTCCCCGACAGGTGAATTCAAAGAGGTGGTCTACTTTTGTATTCGTTCATCTGATCCGGTCCTTCTGAAACCCTTGTGGAATTATGTAAAAGATTTTGCTTGCGAAACAGTCGTCTACACTGAAGAGGATTTCACGCCAATCATTTTGGATGCCTGTGGCATTGTTCGAACAACACCGTGGCTTCTCTAACGGGTACAAAAGGATTACATGAAACCGTATCGTAGTTACATACTGGTTAACGAACTACTATTCGAATAACATTATAAATTTAACACTATGTGAAATTTTCGCACACAGATTAAATTATTATAATCTTGTATCTACCTGGTAGACAACGGGTAAATTTTAAATATTCTGCTATTTGGTTATATCGTTTGACTTAGTCCTTTGCGAACCACGACTCTCTGCCTCTGTTCACCATAATTTCTTAAAGTATGTACATCAGTAAGTAAGAACCAAGTAAACAAGTATCAACACGTACAACTATCACACTGAAGCATTATAGTCATTGTCTTCCCTTATAGTATGTATCATCAGTTAGTCCCAAGTAAACAAGTTTCAACAGATACAACTATAACCCTGAAGTTGTATAGTCATGGACTTCTCTGGAAGTTTCTACCATTTTTACAGTAAAGTTTCTACCATATGTACAAAAAACAGCAAGTACCTCTATATCACTAAGAGGAAGGTGGACAATCTCAGAGAATTTAATCCAGCACAGCACGTTTTCACTTTTCCATGAATATTTCAAAGTGAGCATTCCATCAATGTATACTGGACTGTTTTGGCTGTGTCTTTACAGTTAACCTGAGTGTTGAAGATTGTGCCCAACCAGTTAATGAGCAGCATCTCACTTGGTGGATCTGCACTTGATTCAGTAAAGCTTAAGTGTTTCTTTGTACACTGAAGGCTGAGGTGCGCTATGAAAGCCGGAGACTAGTCATAGCTGGTTAGGGTTTTCTCATGGTTTATCATCCCAACTGTACTATGATTCAATAGGCATCTTGTTCAGTGAACAATAAGGATATCCAGATTTTAATCTACTTTCCCTCAACGGGTTGCAGCCTTGGGGTGTCCGTAGGCGTTCGTCTGCATTTGTTTTTAACCGGTCCTTCTTTTGATACAATATTTTAGAGGATATGGGGTTGATTTTAGGAAATCCTGGGTAGTGTCGTGTGCTCGAGGGCATTCTGTACTGTTTCATTATGTCATTCAGCTAAAAATCATTTTTTCTCGTATATGAGCTGTTGAGCAAATGAAGATTGAAATCTGCTGGCACTGGGTATACTAGAGAAAGATCTGTTCAACGTCAGCTAGTCGCATTCGCTTCGCGGTAACTACCATTGAGTTTAAATGTATTTATTTTATGACACGGTCACCATCATCTTTGCGGATGACAGATTTCGACTGTCTTAAACGTTGTAATTCAGATCCAACTGGTCCTCGGGAGGATCATGCATTGTCACCGTTGTGTTTATGAATCATGTTGTTCCACGTTTTGGTTCTTCGTGTAGCAGTAGTTGAGACGAAAGACTCATATTCACGAGCACGTGGTTCCAAATTTCTAAGGTCCACCTATAAATAAGTTTCCCGTTATTTCCCGCACCTCATTTTACGTGGCATCAGCAAAATTGTCTCATCAATGTACGTCTCAGAGAATGCAAAAATTTACAGGTAGCCACCTTAATAATATTAACCTTACATTGAATTAACACCTTCAACTTTTATAGTCCTGTCTTCCTCAGTTGCGTGTAATATTACGGTATATTAATAATTTTTACTTATGGACCGTCTGACAGCAACTGAATAAAACACAATTTTAGTGCCATACGCGTTTCGCCTTTATTTTCTGCAAGGCATCATCAGTGGCCTGGAATATGTACATATGTTAGCTATTTTATTTACATTTTTGTCATTGTGCCTATAGGTTATAAACAGTTCTGGTGGTTGGTATTTCCTATTAAGTAGTAATGTTTTGAACTGTACTTACAGGTTGCGTGGACAATTTCCTACATATTACGCTCCTGTTGCATTTTTGGTGTTGTTCTTCTTCTTATGAATGTAAATATTCCAGGCCACTGATGATGCCTTGCAGAAAATAAAGGCGAAACGCGTATGGCACTAAAATTGTGTTTTATTCAGTTGCTGTCAGACGGTCCATAAGTAAAAATTATTAATAGACCGTAATATTACATTGAATTAGTTTATACTGATTGATTAGTACGAGGGTGAGTCAAATTAAAATCTTAAAAATTTTAAAAAAATATCATTTATTGGTGGAAGTGGTACAAAGCTGTATCACTTTTCAACATAATCTCCCCCACGCTGCCGGCCGCGGTGGTCTCGCGGTTCTAGGCGCGCAGTCCGGAACCGCGCGACTGCTACGGTCGCAGGTTCGAATCCTGACTCGGGCATGGATGTGTGTGATGTCCTTAGGTTAGTTAGGTTTAAGTAGTTCTAAGTTCTAGGGGACTGATGACCACGGCTGTTAAGTCCCATGGTGCTCAGAGCCATTTTTTTCCCCCACGCTCAATGCAAGTCCTCCAACGCCTACGGAGGGCATAATTTCCTTTAGAAAAATTTCTTTTGGTAGTCCGCGCAACCACTCATGCACCGCGTGGCGTACCTCTTCATCAGAAGGGAACTTCTTTCCTCCCATTGCGTCTTTGAGTGGTCCAAACATATGGAAATCACTTGGGGGCAAGGTCTGGTGAGTATGGTGGATGAGGAAGAACTCAAAATGAAGGTCTGTGATGGTTGCAACTGTTGTACGGGCAGTGTGGGGCCTTGCATTGTCATGCTGCAAAAGGACACCAGCTGACAGCAATCCACGTCGCTTTGATTTGATTGCAGGCCGCAGATGATTTTTCAGGAGATCTGTGTATGATGTACTGGTGACAGTGGACCCTCTAGGTATGTAATGCTCCAAAACGACGCCTTTTTCGTCCCAAAAGAGAGTCAGCATAACCTTCCCTGCTGTTGTTTCTTTTCAGACTTCTTTGGTTTTGGTGATGAGGAGTGGCGCCATTCCTTGCTCACTCTCTTCGTTTCCGGTTGGTGGAAGGGAACCCAGGTTTCGTCCCCAGTAACGAATCTTGTAAGGAAGCCATCGCCTTCTCGTTAAAAGCACCGAAGAAGTTCTTCACAAGCATCAACACGTCGTTCTCTCATTTCAAGAGTCAGTTGCCGTGGCACCTATCTCGCAGACACTTTGAGAAACTGGAGCACATCATGCACAATGTGGTGTGCTGACCCATGACTAATCTGTAAACATGCTGCAATGTCATTCAGTGTCACTCGTCGGTTTTCCTTCGCTATGGCTTCAACTACTGCAATGTTCTGTGGAGTCAACTCGTTGTGCCTGAGCTGGACAAGGAGAATCTTCCACTGAAGTCACACCATTTGCGAACTTCTTACTCCATTCGTAGACTTGCTGCTGTGACAAACACGCATCACCGTACCGAACCTTCATTTGTCGATGTATTTCAATAGGTTTCACACCTTCACTACGCAAAAACCGAAAAACAGAACGCTCTTCTTCCCTGGTGGATGTCGCAAGGGGGGCGGCCATGTTTATACTAATTCTGCGACGGTATGTGTGGAACTGCACTACGCTGCCACCTACTGGCCATTCCTCACTCTGTTTGTAGCATGCTTACCAGCTTACAGGATAACGGCGCGAAATTTAGATTTGTTATTACAAATTTAAGGTTTTCATTTGACACTCCCTCGTAAATGCTTAAATGAAAATGAATATTCTGGAAGCAATCCTCACAAGTTTGCTGCAAAAGTAGCTGACATTTTCAGTTTGTAGTTCATGTAAAATTATATTCTGGGTCAGGCATAACGCTACACAAACTGTTAAAATCGTCACCCATGTGCAAAAAAAAAAAAAAAAAAAAAAAAAAAAAAAAAAAAAAAAAAAAAAAAGGGATGGGTACAGCATACAGAGGGAAGGTACGTCTCCTTGTGAGATACTCCATTGTCGGTAGTTATGTAGATTATTTTAGAAAAGACAGCGAAGAAGAGTCTTAGCACATTTTTCATCAAACGGTTGCTGATTGACTTCGCCCTGTCCAAACATTTGTTTCCTAGTCTGTAGGTTTTGAAACAAATTGAGTTCTCAGTTTTACATCAGCTGTATTTCTAACATCCGGCCGTGACGAAATTGTTAAGTGCTTCTAGTTTATTTCTGATCTTAACTTATTAAACACATATCACTTACACACAATCATATGCTCTATAGCCTGAACTGCTAAAAGTCCACCCAAGGAATGTTCCACTGACGCACTTCTGCCTGTGTAGAGCAGGAACTATAGCTGCAGTTGGGGGTCGCTATGCAGTGCTAACTTTTCATGTGCTTTACCTCCAGCCACTGCTCTGCAACAGTTAAGAAATTCATTCCGGCGGTGACACCAGTGCTGTGGCACTACATCCTTCTGCTCTAGTGTGCTACACCCTCACGGTTAACACGAGAGCGGAGTATGAAAGCAGAACAGAGAGGAAGTGGTGGCCTGATGAACTAGGAGCGAGGCGTCCTAGTTACTCATTTTACTCGCATCTGTATGCCGCCTCTGCACGTAATCTGCATTTCACAACACAGCAAGAGGAAACTACTTAACACTTAAGAGAGTCAGGATTTCAAGTTTTGTGCGCATATATACTAAAAGTATAATAAAACGAATCAAAGGCCCTTTTAAGCGCAACAATTTAAAAGAAAATCCTTTTTTGACACGCTGTTCATAATTTACTTGCTCTCGCATTAATTCCGGGAACATAGAAGCCACGGGCTCAACCTTAAACACCATTGGAGGGGAACTAGACGTCACACACCCAGCATACGTTTTCCATGAGATTCAGCTATAGGGGTCTGTGCTGGAATTGAGTCAGCTAACCGCAGTGTGAGGGAGACTTGCTTGTCTGAGTGAAATTCGCTGAGGTACATATACAGGATCGGAGGATACCGAGACGAAGATATAATTAAAAAGTCCAATATAGAAATGACTTCCACAGAAGAGGTAAATATGAACTTGCAGTCAGGCACTTCTCAAGAGACAATGGCTGCTTATCCACTCTCTGTTCGAATCCTACCTCGGGCATGGCTATGTGTGATGTCGTTAGGTTAGTTAGGTTTAAGTAGTTCTAAGTTCTAGGGGACTGATGTCCTCAGTTGTTAAGTCCCATAGTGCTCAGAGCCAGTTGAACAATTTTCATTTCTTTGTCTGCTTAGTGGAAACTTCGCAAAAAATTTAAAAGAAGCGCTCTGTCGAATGGGCCCATAGAGTTCCGTTTGAAAACTAATTCTTTTGGGAATCGGAAACGAGCCGTTTGCCTTCATTCAACATTGGACGTCTGTTGAAAGACGTAAAGAGCTGTAATTTTTTGGAATCACTGCAGATAGAGAGCGCAAAAACAAAATTGCAAATATCTGCGGAAACACCAGAAAAATGTGCCGGACGTCTTTTAGGAGACACTCACTATATCTCAACATGGCTGTAAAGTAGTTGTTGTTGTTGTGGTCTTCAGTCCTGAGACTGGTTTGATGCAGCTCTCCATGCTACTCTATCCTGTGCAAGCTTCTTCATCTCCCAGTACCTACTGCAACCTACATCCTCCTGAATCTGCTTAGTGTATTCATCTCTTGGTCTCCCTCTACGATTTTTACCCTCCACGCTGCCCTCCAAGGCTAAATTTGTGATCCCTTGATGCCTCGAAACATGGCCTACCAACCGATCCCTTCTTCTAGTCAAGTTGTGCCACAAACTTCTCTTCTCCCCAATCCTATTCAATACCTCCTCATTAGTTACGTGATCTACCCACCTTATCTTCAGCATTCTTCTGTAGCACCACATTTCGAAAGCTTCCATTCTCTTCCTGTCCAAACTGGTTATCGTCCATGTTTGGCTGTAAAGTAGTATAAGTAATTTTCGAGTTCGAGATGTAAACATACGTCTGTTTATTTCTAGCCACTGTAGCTGCCTTCTGGCACTTATACAGACAATCGTTTTCACTCTCATGTTTCATGATGTGAACCGTGTCAGTGCAACACAAAGGCGGATGCACATTCAATGGTTTATTCATTATTTCAGTTTGGCAATGACATCATTAGTGCAGACTTCTATTTTCTTTTCGTTGTTTGTTTTAATAACGTAGTAATCCTTCACATGCGATACACAGTGTCATTTACCACATAATACATTATGTATGTGGAATAATTACACCAGCTGTTCACATGTTGGTATTAGCGTCTCTCTCTCTCTCTCTCTCTCTCTCTCTCTCTCTCTCTCTCTCTCCCACCCCTCTCTCCCTCTCTCTCTCTCTCTCTCTCTCTCTCTCTCGCTCTCTCTCTCTCTCTCTATCTGTCTATCTGTCTATCTCCTCTTCTCTCTCTCGACTATGGTGAAAAATTTGGTACAAAGAATGTCCCAATACTTGTGGGTCAGCGCTATAGACGTAGAACAGGACGGCAAACTGAATACTTTAGAATAAGGAATTGAAAAATGAATACTCTAATGCTTATTTTATAACGTAAACAACGTCCACCATATGCAAAAACTTCCATTCGAAACAGCAATATTCAGTACGAGATTTGCCACTCTCAATGCAATGTATGCGCAGAGCGCATTGTAAGTAACACTGACAGTATACGGCATTAGAAGAAATGTAAACATGTTTCCATACCAAAGCGCCTCCAATAGATAGCTGCGAAAATTTATTTAGAGCCCCTACTGACTTCAGCAAAAACATTGACACACTTAGAACACATGTACACTTGTGGTTAAATACTCATCTAATGACGACCAAGTGCCACCAAGATAGGTATGTATGTGCGATAAGGCAGAAGCGTACTTGATGTATACTTGCATCTCGAGCTTGGAAATTACTGTTCTGATTCCACAGGTGTTCTGAGATATACAGGATGGTTCGAAGCAGTCTGCAAAGCTGGTGAAGGTGTTGCAGGAGAGGTTGCACTGAGAAATAATTGTTGCGAAAAATCGATACTGTTTCGGAGTTATTTATCACTGAAGTTAGCCAATCATGTCGTCACACACGCAAGTTCAAGCAGCCTGCCACACGTGGTGTCGCCAAAATTGTTCTTCGATTTGTTTCCTTAAACGGAACAAAAGGGCTATTGCCCACTTAGCTTAAACTTATTGCTTCTGAAAAAGGCACGTTTTAACTGGTTATGAGAATTTCAAGTGGTGACTCAAAGACCCTCAGATGTCTGTGCAGTACCTCATTTTAGCGCGTGAAGGTGCTTGAAAATGTAGTCACAACGACGTAATTAGTTATCTTCAAATTAACAGAACTCGGAAGTAGCGCACCGTATCGAATATTTTTTCTTAGCTATTATTTTCCAACACACCTTCCCTGAAACATCCTTACCAGTTCTTCAGCGTCTTTTTGACCACCACGTGTATGTAAATTTCATGTATTTTTCAGTAACGTATAAAAATTTTGGCATGATCAGTCATTAATTCTGCTGCAATGAAGCACAACATTTTGTTTCTACTTTATCTCTTCTGAAATTAACGTGAAAACAAAAAAAAATTATAGACCGTTGTCATAAACCTAGAGCAATCCCCACACTATGTGAGACATAGTGACTTATTTTGTAGATAGTTCCAGAGTTTGTGTTTTTTTTTCCTATGTTTGGATGTTTACTCATCATATCAGCAACACTAATCCTACAAGAGTCAGTGAATGTATTATCGGGAACAGTCTCCTGAGATAGATGCAAATTTAGCGTTGCAAATTACATCACCGATGGCAGGTTAACATTGGTCATAGGTGTTTCGATCTGACTCACAAATGGAGCGAATGTACTTACATGACCTTTCTTGAAGATAAGCCAAAAATGCATACTTTGTTCCACACATTGCTTGTCACACATTTTACTTGGAAGAAGTCAAACACTTAACTTTATCTGTTATCTCGCTCATACCGGAACTTGCTCAGGGGTAATACGAAGCACTTGTATACTCACCTGCAAAAGAAAGGAAAAATTTCGTTACAATTACAAAACAGAAATACAAATTACTTATAAATAAAATGTAACATACTATTTAAGTGTGAAGGACTGCTAAAACTTTTGGTCCAAGAAATCTGACCAGCTTACGTTTATCCGATTTGTTCGTCGTTACGAGTTAGTACTCAACGTAATGTTGCGTGACTATGCATTCCTGAATTTAAATTTGTGTTCACATTTGACTAATGCGAAACATGACTTCTATTTTTAAGGTGCATGCATTAAAATACGAATGTCAAGTTTTTTTTCAGAATGAGAAGCATTCTCAGTACCGGTATATAGGATTACCTTCAAATAAATGAGTTATTTTGTAACACTAAACAAGCTATAAGTGGCAAACAAGATAGTTTTTTCTTGAGCGAATTAACTGAATTCAAAGAATCGTAGCAATGTGTGTAGGAGACTTGTTTATGATTCTGTCACTACATATCAGAAATAAGTATTACCAAAATTTATGTGAGGCACACATCTGTGGTTATACGTTCCATGTGTGTAATGATGTCGCTATAGTTTGGTAGACAGTGTCCGTACCAAATAACGGAAACGGCCAGGGTTCGGTTTGCAGTGTCACAAACTCATTTGCAACACACTTTTTCTGTAGAAACAAACGAATTTTATGTGATACGTATTTTAACAATATTCATTACATTTTATGTTAGAAGTGTGTTCCTTTTGTAACGAAACAAAATGTTCTTCTATTTCTTTTTCACGTAACTGGCGATCACCGGGAGGAACTCTACCAAGTGCGTGATCATGAATTGCAAATGCGCCGAAGGCCGTCGTCTGGGGTTTGAACACGACTCGAAGTGCCAGCAGTTTGTGTCACAGTT
This sequence comes from Schistocerca nitens, assembly GCF_023898315.1. Classification (NCBI taxonomy): domain Eukaryota; kingdom Metazoa; phylum Arthropoda; class Insecta; order Orthoptera; family Acrididae; genus Schistocerca; species Schistocerca nitens. The sequence goes on along the minus strand of NC_064622.1, from coordinate 377,987,663 downwards.
GGAGAAATATCGTGCTCTGTTCGATCTTTCGATCTGCTATCCAGTCATTGTTGTTGGTACTACGTCAGCGACATGTCTAAGCGTTTTTAATGCAATATGGAATTTGATAATCAAAATAACACAGCGTGAAGTATCCTCTGGGCTGCAGCTGATATGTGACGTCAACTAACAAATAAATAAGAGACTGCAATCATGATTCTGTCAGTGTTGTGACTTGCTTGCACGCTGTGTAGTTCTTTAGTGGTTACAGGAATGAGAAACAAATGTTGTACATGTACACGGATTTCAGACATTAATTTACTTTACATCTAACGTCAATTAGTAAAAATAATACATAACTTTCTTCCTGTAATTGCGGCGTCAGTTGCTAACAGTAGCTTTGACTGTTAAAACGTATACAGACACAAAACATTTATAAATTTGTCACTCTTCAGTACAATGTCTGTTCAGAGGATGTCGACCCCTGACCATTATGAAAGTCTGTAAATGCTTTTCAACTGGCAAACACACAGGGCCAGACCCAGTGCATGAATGTTCGAACTTAACCCTCCGGTAGAAAGCCGTTGTGCAATAGACCCCTCGGGCAGTACTTTAATGTGTAACGCAGAGATGAAAGCACGACCAACGCGAGATCCTGAGCAGCTGTCAATGGCATTTACTCAAATGGACTATACGAGTTTTCTCCATTCGTACGCTATTACTTGATGGGTAAACATTTTCGTTCTCTCCGTTATAGCTTACTGAGCCCCACCTTGCCGAACTTGTTGCCTGGATTTTCAGTGCTACTGCTCCAGAAATAAGTGACAGATGCTCTGGGCCCGCGATACTTCACACATCAAAGAAAGTTTTGCATCATCCCGGTTCATAGAACTCCTGAACATTTACGCTGACTGTGGACACTGTATCACAGACACATTCCCTTTGACTGTTCAGAGATGTCATTAAACCCGCCGAAAGATGTAAATAACCATGCATGTCAGCGCCTATTAGACGGATGGGATCCGACAGCCGATCTGTTCCAGTCATTCCACCAGGAAGGAGGTACACTGCTTGTGTTGCCTGTAGTTCAACCATGCCTAGACAGTCAATACGGCGGTTAGATTGCGTCCGCATTGTTACTTTGTGCCAGGAAGGGCTCTCAACAACGGAAGTGTCCAGCGGTCTGGGAGCGAACCAAAGCGATGTTGAGGAGATACAGGGAGACAGAAACTGTCAATGACATGCCTCGCTCAGGCCGCCCAAGGACTACAACTGCAGCGGATGACCGCTATCTCTAGTGACAACATGATACAATGTCTATCAGGAATACTCAAAGAAATCTGGACAACACGCAGCCTACCACCAGAATGGACATCTGCACTAATACATCAACTACATAAAAAAGGGAAGAAAACAGACCGTAGCACTTGTAGCTGAATCTCCATCTTACCAGTGACCTAGAAGGTCTTGTCTAACGCACTTCAAAAGAGTGGAAGAAATATTTGTCAACAGCTAGGATAGTATCAGACTCGATTTAGGAAGGGAAGGTCATATGCAGAACAAATTAAACTTAAAGAACATAACAGAAATGAGCAAAATCAGGAACTTGATATATGTAATTACTATTGTGAATTTTAAAACAGCTTCTGATTCAATTGACAGAAATACAGTGTTTGATATCTTAAAAGAATTGGGACTCGATACTAAAACAACTGAAATAATTAAAGCAAGTTTTACAAATACAAAATCGAAAGTAAAATTTATGGGAGAGCTCTCAAAATCGCGTAAAAAAAGTAGCCAAAGTAGGACTACAAATATCCTCTGAAAAAACAAAGTTCGTGATAAACATCCGTGATGCTGCTCAAAACATTGCAGTTGACAACAATACAATACACAAAACAGTTCATTTTAAATACCTAGGAGAATGGATTACATACAATGCAAAAGAAATGACATGATAGAAACTGGAGGTCACAGAATGGAGTATTTCATAGGACTGGAAACGTTTATAACAAAAAATCCTTGGCCTGGAACACGATATTAAGACGCTACCAAACAGTGGCCAGACCTAAAGCTCTGTATGCCGCAGAAACACATAAACTAACGAAAAATTGAGATCTTGAGAAACTAGAGAAGGTCGAAAGAAGAATTTTAAGGAAAATACTGGGAGCTAAAATTAACGATAATGCTGAATACAGGTTATGACCAAAAAGAGTGCTATACTTGAAAACTGAGAAACTAACTGATGTAATGACGAAGAGATGACTACATTTTTTTGGACAGATATTCAGAATGGATAGCAACAGACTAACCAAGCGGATATTCACATTACTCAATAGCTACAGATCTAAGCCCCATGGTTCATAGAGACTGGAAAGGACACGGAAAACGATGGAATTACAATAGACACAATAGAAAACAGAACGCATTTCAGAAATGCAGTTCAAAAGGCAGAATTTCAGGAGAGAAAGAAAACAACTAGACGAAAGTTTACTCAAGAAGAAAAGGAACAACACTCTAAAAGGATGGCCGGCCGGGGTGGCCAAGCGGTTCTAGGCGCTACAGTCTGGAACCGCGTGACCGCTACGGTCGCAGGTTCGAATCCTGCTTCGGGCATGGATGTTAGTGATGTCCTTAGGTTAGATAGGTTTAAGTAGTTCTAAGTTCTAGAGGACTGATGACCTTAGAAGTTAAGTCCCATAGTGCTCCGACCCATTTGACCCATTTCTAAAAGGATGAAGGAAATTTGGGAACTAAAGTAATCTAATACAATGAAGAGTGGACAAAGTTGATTCATCGTACCCTCCAAATGGGTTATTCGAAAGAAGAAGAAGTAATAGAACAAACTTCGAAATCGGTGGGTAAATACAACTAACAAACGCAATAGTACAATTGTTATTATTATTATTATTATTATTATAACATTGAAAACGTAATCTGACGATGTTGAAGATGTTCTGCTGCATACAAAATTTTATGACTGGTTTCATATCTATTAATCCGAGCCGGCCTGAGTGGCCGAGCGGTTCTAGGCACTATAGTCTGGAACCGCACGACCGCTACGATCACAGGTTCGAATCCTGCCTCGGGCATGGATGTGTGTGACGTCCTTAGGTTAGGTAGGTTAATTATTTCTATTTTCTAGGTGACTGATGACCTCAGAAGTTAAGTCCCTTAGTGCTCAGAGCCATATTAATCCGAATCAATATCGCTCTCTAAGTTCTCGGAGTCATAATCCACATCGGAATGTTCTGTTGCAGGGTATAGCAACAGCATTATTGCCTCCTTCGACAAACGTTTCATGTATTTTTGTGGCAGTTTTCTAATACTGGAAATATATGTATCGCAAGTTACCAGAAGTCGCTTGAAAGCTAGTGAAGACTCGGGAAAATTCTTCGCGATATCTATTAATATTTTTCTTTCTCGCTTTGTGTGCTTCTTCGGATAATTTACCGATTGGTAGAAATACGTGGGCTATGATTTGTGGAATTTAAATCAGTAGCTTATGCACTATAGAGGGAGAACATATTACCATAGATACATATCAATGAATTTTCTCGCACTTGCCAGCGTATGACTATAGGACTCATTATTACTGATTTCATGTCCACTTGAAATGACTTCTAAGATGACGTGAAACCTTCTATCAAATCTATGCCCAATGATGTTATGAAAGCGGGTTTTTTTCGAATTTTCAAAAGAGAATGGAACTGTACTTGCATCGTTGGTACTTCCGTATACATGTTTCGCATGATCGACAATAAATCCCAGTTTTGAGCTGAATCCCTTTTTGACTGATCTTCTTGGGCATTTCTATCATTTATTTTTGTCGGCGCTGCGTGCTCGCGAATTTTTAATCCAAACTTAATAAGAAAAATGCAAGCAGCATTCGAAAACTCTGAACCAAACATGTAATGGTGATAGCCGAAACCTCAATTTCTGTTTGTTGACTTCTTTTTGTAAAACGTCATCGATGTTATTGGAACATGTACTGGTACTTCCAGAAAAATAGTATCGTTGCGAAAAGTTTGTGGAAACGAGTGCGTTGCATACTTTGCCATAGATCATTCTGAACACCATAATGTATGAAACCGTGATGTCATTTCCATACATTATGTTTTCAAAGGGAACAAGTGGCATTATCTGATTTTCAGTATATTGCACCACACTGAACTTAGTTGGTGCGCTATAGTGCAAAAACTGTAGTCTCAGTAGTCTACAAAATCGAGGTGACGAAGGTCTAGGATTCTTCTAAATAATAACTGCGGCCTGTGATTGTGAATCCACAAAAATAAGTTATAAGGGTGCCATCGATGTAAAAAATACATTTTCGTCTGATACGCGCTGATCCTCAAATATCTTTTTATGTTCACTTTGTCCAGAACTTCCGTTACAACCCTATTTGCAATCGAATTTCATGTGACTAACTTTCGCTTGATCCACATTACGAATGAGATCCTCTTGGCACAAAAAAATGGGGTCGGTTGCATGATCCAATAAAGCTTGTAGGTGGACTTCAGCCATGTTTTCTTTGACGGTGACAGCAGTATTAGGTGGAGAGCAAGGTTTTATTGCTTCCGCCAGTTTCTTGTAGAAAGGATATAGCTGATAGTTATTTTCCTTACTTGTCGTTCTCAGTCCCTCGTATTGTCTCTTTAGGCCGGACGGGGTGGCCGAGCGGTTGTAGGCGCTACATTCTAGAACCGTGCGACCGCAACGATCGCAGGTTCGAATCCTGCCTCGGGCATGGAAATATGTGATGTCTTTAGGTTAGTTAGGTTTAAGTAGTTCTAAGTTCTAGGGGACTGATGACCTTAGAAGTTAAGTCCCACAGTGCTCAGAGCCATTTGAACCATTTATTGACTCTTTATGAATTTATATTGAATGCATAGTGAAAGTGCGGCTTCGGCCGACAAAGCTTTCTCGCTTGTAGCAGTCGATTCAAAGGCCTGTCAATGCTTGGACGCTCTTAAAGGCTCTGAGCACTATGGGACTTAACATCTATGGTCATCAGTCCCCTAGAACTTAGAACTACTTCAACCTAACTAACCTAAGGACATCACACACATCCATGCCCGAGGCAGGATTCGAACCTGCGACCGTAGCAGTCGCGCAGCTCCGGAGTGAGCGCCTAGAACCGCTAGACCACCGCGGCCGGCCGCTCTTAAAGGACTTGCCATTGTTGTCACATAAACAACCTTTGCAATATACAGTTGACCCGCTGAACGCAGGTTCATTTGAGTTGCATAAGCTAATTCTTGTGGCTTCGAAGTTTCACAAGCTGACTGGGTTCTTCTGTGTTTTGACCTCTTGTTAAAGGACGCAAACTCGCCAAAAAGACTGCCACTGCATTTAATAGTCGATGGCAAATCACAATCAGCCTGAGTTTTGGCACTAAAAGTAGATGCTGGAGAGGAAACGGGTTATTAAACCATTCACTGTTTTGCTTAAAAAAGGGGCCCTCTGTCCCGTTAGCCTTTTACTAACTTGTTCTCAATTTACCAATCAATAAGGAGAGAGACACTTTCATATCCTCTGGTACGTGCAACGGCCTATCAGTTTTCTCGGAAAGTTTTTCCTCCATGTAAGGGATTAATGCAGTTAGGCCATCACTAAACACGTGTTTAACGATGTTGAATATTACATGCCGAGTAAAATCATGCATTCTTCATCCGGACCTGTGTCAAAAACATTACAGTAGCATTAGCAACAAATTAAGTAGGTACGGACAAATAGTAAAATATTGTAAGCGTGTTGGATGGGAAACGTAGTACTGAAGCCTGCTGCGCCAAGCCGCGCGCTACCTCGACCGCGGCGCTAACACGGTCTGCGCGGCCCCTCCCGCCGCAGTTAAAGTTCTCCCTCGGGTATGCGTGGGCGTGTTGTTCGTAGCATAAGTTGGTTTCAGTAGTGTGTAAGTCTAGGGAACGATGAGTTCAGCAGTTTGGTCCCTCAGCAATTCACACACTTGAATATTTCTGAAACACTCATTGTACAAGAGAATAGGTTTATTTAGGCGGCTCATTCCTTTCAATTGCATAAGATAATTGATCATTTTATAGTCTGGGAGTTGTAATTCCACGTTATAAGCTACTCTTGTCCCCATTTAAACTGAAAGTTTGGAAAATCATCGTAGTTTTGTACAAGCATCGAAAGAGATACTGTACAAATAGGATAATCATGAGATATAGACTGACTACGTTCGACATACCGGTAGTAATCGTTTCCATTTTGTAGAACTGAATTTCTTCACTTCACACCGTAAATACCCACTCACTAACCTAGCGTAAACTTGCCTAGTTGTCACTGCGACGCGTGTGCTCTCGACAATGGTCGCCTTTGAACTGACGTAGTTCGACAGTTATCGAAGGTAAGGATCTATCCTTTTGGGGTGAGAGCCACCAATTCATCCTCTACCCAACCCACCCCTGGAAATTCACAGAACCGAAAATTCATTTTTCGAGGTTCTGGCCACGTTTTGGGGATTGGGTCCCACTGTGAGCCGTCTTCTCGTTTCCTCTCGGTGACACGAGCCGGGGCTACGTGACGACAAGGGAAGCAGCACGCAGCAAACTCCACAAGTCGCCACCTCGGCCGCGCGTCGAGCTGACGGGCCGTCTCCCGAGTGGGTCGCCATCGCAGCACAATACGACGCGCTGCGCTGCCGACGCCAACACTCGTGGCCTACAGTGGCTGCCAGCGTTACCATTGCGAGGTGCCGGCCCAGCAGCCCCAGGCAGAAGCCGCTGTCCGTACGATAGCTCCAGCCAGTATCAGAGAGTAGGGGCTAGTCTGTTTAACTACGACGTGTAACAAAATCAATAGGTTTCTTTGTAATTGTTATCAGTGTCGGCCTTGGGCCCTGCTGTTCGTCACCGCCATTGAATAATTCCCAGCATGCCCAGACTGCCACAATATGAATAAAAGTTATATTTTGATCGCAATTTGGCCATATTTGTTTCTGTGCAGCTACATGTTTCCTCAGATCAGCGAGCAGATTTGTTAATATTACAAAAAAAAAAAGAAAGAAAAAAATGGCTCTGAGCACTATGGGACTTAACGTCTGAGGTCATCAGTCCACTAGAACTTAGAACTACTTAAACCTAACTAACCTAAGGACATCACACACATCCATGCCAGAGGCAGGATTGGAACCTGCGACCGTTGTGTGTTAATATTACAGATAATAATTTTATCGAAAGATTTATTTAGGTATTTTCCTGCTTGGAAGTTACAGGAACGTTTACAGAAAATTTCAACTGGAAGTCCTCTTTGATTTGGTGAAGTAAGGAACGAATTTTATTTGCAGCAATTTCTGGTACTTTTATACATTTTGAGTTAACTGATGGCAGATTACGTGGAGGAAGTTAATCACTGTCGTCAAACATTCTATTTAAAGTACTAGATTTTTCTCGTCTTTCGTGTTGATAAGAGACCATGCAACAACATTTTTTAAATATTAAATCAGAAGAAAACTTGGATGAGAGTAGGGAGATTTTGTATAGACAATTAAGTTATCGAACATCCTTGCCTGACTCTTATGTGGGTTAAAGATCACGTTCTGTCAGCAATAACGTAATTAAATAAAGAAGATACGCCACAGATTCCCAGGTATTACCTCTGTAGGAGGATCTAAGGCCGAATCAGTTAACCCAGTTACACTAAATGAGATGTTGTTTAGTTAAATATTTAGATAAATGTACATCCATCCCTCCAAACTGGAAACAACTCGAAAGGATTACGACAGGCAGCGGGTTTCGGAGAATCCTGACATGGCCTAAAGGTGGTATTGCTCCTATAAATACATACTTACTGCTAGATTGTCACCGTAGTAATTCAGCTGCATTTCCGTACGAGATTACACTTATTATTTTTATCGACCTGAATGTGTCAGCATTACTAAGTTACATTCTTGCGTATTAGCAGATCTCTTGTGGTAGTGCGTTTAACGTATTAGAACACTTCCTTAGAAATATTTTTGGATAAGCACGAATTTTAACATCTTATATTTGATGAAGATAGTCACAAATTTCCTATGTTACAAGAAAAAAAATAGATTCTGTCAAGCAATAATGCCTTCAGATTTTTGTTGCTGCTACAATTTTGATAGATAATAAATCATTTTTTACACAACTTCAGTAACGAGCAAACGCTGGATTTTCGTGTAAATAAATCCTACTGAATTTGGAATGATGCTTCTGGAGAGAGCCATAAACTACTAATGTGGAAATCACGATATAACGATGCGCATCCAAGGACTGATTGTACACTCCTGGAAATGGAAAAAAGAACACATTGACACCGGTGTGTCAGACCCACCATACTTGCTCCGGACACTGCGAGAGGGCTGTGCAAGCAATGATCACACGCACGGCACAGCGGACACACCAGGAACCGCGGTGTTGGCCGTCGAATGGCGCTAGCTGCGCAGCATTTGTGCACCGCCGCCGTCAGTGTCAGCCAGTTTGCCGTGGCATACGGAGCTCCATCGCAGTCTTTAACACTGGTAGCATGCCGCGACAGCGTGGACGTGAACCGTATGTGCAGTTGACGGACTTTGAGCGAGGGCGTATAGTGGGCATGCGGGAGGCCGGGTGGACGTACCGCCGAATTGCTCAACACGTGGGGCGTGAGGTCTCCACAGTACATCGATGTTGTCGCCAGTGGTCGGCGGAAGGTGCACGTGCCCGTCGACCTGGGACCGGACCACAGCGACGCACGGATGCACGCCAAGACCGTAGGATCCTACGCAGTGCCGTCGGGGACCGCACCGCCACTTCCCAGCAAATTAGGGACACTGTTGCTCCTGGGGTATCGGCGAGGACCATTCGCAACCGTCTCCATGAAGCTGGGCTACGGTCCCGCACACCGTTAGGCCGTCTTCCGCTCACGCCCCAACATCGTGCAGCCCGCCTCCAGTGGTGTCGCGACAGGCGTGAATGGAGGGACGAATGGAGACGTGTCGTCTTCAGCGATGAGAGTCGCTTCTGCCTTGGTGCCAATGATGGTCGTATGCGTGTTTGGCGCCGTGCAGGTGAGCGCCATAATCAGGACTGCATACGACCGAGGCACACAGGGCCAACACCCGGCATCATGGTGTGGGGAGCGATCTCCTACACTGGCCGTACACCACTGGTGATCGTCGAGGGGACACTGAATAGTGCACGGTACATCCAAACCGTCATCGAACCCATCGTTCTACCATTCCTAGACCGGCAAGGGAACTTGCTGTTCCAACAGGACAATGCACGTCCGCATGTATCCCGTGCCACCCAACGTGCTCTAGAAGGTGTAAGTCAACTACCCTGGCCAGCAAGATCTCCGGATCTGTCCCCCATGGAGCATGTTTGGGACTGGATGAAGCGTCGTCTCACGCGGTCTGCACGTCCAGCACGAACGCTGGTCCAACTGAGGCGCCAGGTGGAAATGGCATGGCAAGCCTTTCCACAGGACTACATCCAGCATCTCTACGATCGTCTCCATGGGAGAATAGCAGCCTGCATTGCTGCGAAAGTTGGATATACACTGTACTAGTGCCGACATTGTGCATGCTCTGTTGCCTGTGTCTATGTGCCTGTGGTTCTGTCAGTGTGATCATGTGATGTATCTGACCCCAGGAATGTGTCAATAAAGTTTCCCCTTCCTGGGACAATGAATTCACAGTGTTCTCATTTCAATTTCCAGGAGTGTATTTGCAGTTACGTTTACTGAAACATTTCCCTTATATGACAGAGCGATATTCAATAAACATTAATTTTCTGTTTCGGAATTGTTCATTCAAATCGGTAACTTGTTTAGATTGTCATGGAATCATCATATAGATTTAGAGCTGTTTGCACATCTTGAAATGACCATGGGACGTAGAGTGACCGTAAGCAAAAGGAAAATGTCAGTGAGTAATGTTTGCGAGACATGTATTCAGCATTTAATTGCGGACTGAAGCTGCGTAAAAGAGAATAACATTTTCAAATCCAACTGTTTGATCTCGTAATTAACACTGCACCAAAGATTAATTTACAATTTGGTGCCCTAATTTGTGTGTCACAACAGTACCAAATCGAATACTCTGACACCCATTGATTTTCTCTCTGATTGTGACAGAAATTACCTCTTGTTACGTCATAGAAAACGTTTGCAACATCCGTGTTTGCGGAGTACCCACTAATGATCAAATGCAGGTTAATGAAAATTGATCACGGAAGTAATTCGCGCACAACAACTGCTATATAATACGAATGCTATGTAGTCCTCCATTCTATACGATTATTAGTACATGCCCTATCGAGGAGGAGACGGTTAAAATCTTGCTCAGTTACGAATTAATTTCCCCATAGTTGCTTTAAATCTTCTTAGCTACACCTCGGATAGGACAAGGGTGAATAACGGGATCCATCGATAGCCTTGGCACAGGAAACATTTCGTAATTCTCGTAAAAGATATTTTAGAAACGACACAAAACTGAAATAAGATTGCCACATGGATATTTTCGAATTCATGAACTACGGGACTAGATATGAGCAGAAGGCATGCCTTTGGTACGGTGTATCATCCACCATGAGTGGTGTACACATTGCTCTAGCAAACGGAATAAGGGAAGTAGTATCTAATACCTTACTGCTATACTGGGGAAGATTTTGTTTAAATTTGGAGCATAAAGGTGCTGTAGACGCTAAAAGGACCGTATTTTTGGGTAAATTACATATTATTCAAAACTTTTACATAAAGCTAAGTGGGAAAATGGGAAACCTGTGACGAGCAAAATCTCTAAGATCGTTCTCATATTTTTCTGTTTTTCTTACCTGTTGATTTGCTCTCGCAGTTCTCTAGCTGTTTGTGAAGGTTAGCAGCCTCTCCGAAGAAAGAATGTCATTGAGTGATTGAAGTTTTCACAAACAATAAATATTGATGTGATATAGCACTCCTTACTTATTTTCCGAACTAGTTAAAATTAAATTTATTCCAACAGTGCATAACCAAGAGATGGATTAATAAAGAGGAACATAGAAAGATGCTGGTGTATGTGTCACTATTTGTACTTTGAGTGTGGCATCCCCTACGGTGATGAAAAATCCTTTAAAATTAATTTCCGTTATTCTTTTCAATGTATGCAGATGCAGAGTAGAAGTAGTTGCAGTCATCCTAGAAGCTAAGTATTTTTTCGTTAGCAAATTGAAACAGGTGGCAGTGGATCCACAACCGATTACACTGAACTAGACAACGAATGGTCGGAAATCGATATTTATCGCGTTATGGACAAACACAGCCTACACCGCTTGTCAACAGGGTAGCTCACTGAAATAATTCAAAGCGACGACTGCCAGTCTCAATCCATGCATGCATGGCAACGGTGCATGCATTTCCACCAGATTCTCTAATATCCCGGGTGTTTGTTTTAGACTAAAACAATCAGCGGTGATAGACAGCTTACACCGCTGAACACCAAACAGACAAACTGGACATAACTTAGCTCACAGTACACATACCATTCCACGACAGCCTGCATCTCACTGGCGAGGTAACTTAACGTTGCACGCACACCAATACCCTGACGTCAAACGGCCATTGCATCAGACAGTTTGTGATGTGACCATTGTGAGGTACGTTACTTTGTACAGTGCATGATGGTGTTGTCAAATACGGAACGTTACTCGTTATGAAAGCTGGCAGAGAAGCATTTAATGTGTGATGTGGCAGGCCGAAGTGCCCGTAAAACAGCACGAATGTACAGAGAACACCGTCCATTAGGCATCATCCTTACTGGAAGAAGTTTATGTCCGTACAGACCAACTTATGAGAGACTGGGGTCATTCACGCCACAGAGTGCCGGCCAAGGTTCCCGCCAAAGACATGCCTGAACACAAGACTTTGAGGAGATGTTATTGGATCGTGTGGCCGATCATCCAGAAATAAGCATCCGTCAACTTGCCCGTGAAACGCACACTTCGAACGATACAGCGTGGAAATAACATTTGGAACAGCTGTTACACGCCTCTGGTAAGGAACGTGTGCAATCACTAAACCCAACGGATTCAGAGCCTCGCATATACTTGTGTCAATGGATTATCTACCGATATGCCGTAATGTCGAATTTCGTGCTGGTTGTATTGTTCACGAAAAAGGCGCAACAGCCACATCTGGTGTGAGAACGATCCCCAAACTACCCACATTGGTGGCCACCAGCAACGATTCTCTGTCAACGTATGGACGGGCGTTGTCCAAGGGCACCTAATTGGACCTTATTTTCTGCCTCTCAGCCTTACTGGTCCACGTTACCGGATATTCCAGCAAGGTGCTCTGTCACAGTTCTTGGAGAGTGCACCCGCTATTGTGCGCCAGAGGATGTTGTTTCAACACGACGGTGCACCGGTCCACTTCAGTGTTAATGTCCGTAGGCTCCTGAACAACAGATATCATCATCGTTGTATTGGAAAGGTAGGTCTGACCCCAAGACCAGAGCAGTCGCCAGATCTCATACCTGTGGACCTTTTCCTCTCGAGTTAGGTCAAGACGTTGGTGTATGAATTCCATGTAGAAACGGATGAAGACCTGCTTGGTACGTCCAAGCTGCCTTTCCCTCGGTACAATAAAGACCATAGATCTCAAAGAGTACGACAGAGCTTCATACTCTGATATCGTACGTCCACTGACACTGGTGTCCATCAGCTGAACAGTTATTATGAGCTGCGTTATTGTTAAACGGTGTACGCTGCGTATTTCCACAACACAATGAAAATACGTTTCCGACCATTGCTTCCAAATCTCAGCATTGCTGGTTCTGGGTCCACTATCATCTGCTTGTTTTACCTAAGTGATTTGAGACACCGTGTGTAACATGGCAAGAAGAAAATGAATTTTTTTTTAAATAATAACGTCTTTCGTCTGCGTTTTCCGGACAGAGCGGCTTGTGAGTTCCTCAGAAAACAGAATCCCTGAACTTAAAATATATACAGGCGACAGTATTTCGGCCGGGTTTTTCGCACTCTCTTTAGGCAAGTCAGGAGTCTGTCACTCTAAAATTTCACCGCAATGAGCAGCAGAGGTCAGCCTTCCAATTAATAGTGAGGTACTGTCGACGCCACCTCGCTTTGAACAATGGGAATGCCCGCGCATTTTCGTGGTCTTGTTCAGATGTTTCGAAAATATTCCGAATGGAATCGCAAGGAAGGTTCTTTTTTGTCTCGCAGGCTAACGACGAGACTTGAGCTCTTATTGGCAGTAAGTGTTTCGCGGTAGACTACTCTGGCACTCATCAGTAAAAGAGGAGGTTATTCCTGACAACAGTTTTTCAAAATGTTCAAATGTGTGTGAATTTCTAAGGGACCTAACTGCTGAGGTCATCGGTCCCTAGACGCACACACTATTTAAACTAACTTATACTAAGAACGACACTCACACCCATGCCCGAGGGAGGACTCGAACCTCCGGCGGGAGGTGCAGCGCAGTCAGTGACCTGTCGCCCTTAACCGCAAGACCACTCCGCGCGGCGACAACAGTTTTTCTTTCTGTGATTGTTCAACAAATTACCACAAGCCCTAGTTGGCTTTCGAGGGGTTTGGACAAATTACCACAAGCCCTAGTTGGCTTTCGAGGGGTTTGGCTGTCTCTGTTTTTGGTGCGACGCCAGAATTAGAGAGACGGAAATTAAGTAGACATTGCGTTTTCGGTAATGATGCAAACGACATTGCAGGCCAGTGGCTAGCGTAGAAAAGATTCAGGGTCCGATGCAGGCGAAGTACAGAGCGAGACTCCATCTTTGGCGAGAACCTGACAGTTAAATGACGCCGAGATTTTCGTGGCAGATAGGTTCCGACTCAGATACTACGAAGGCTGCCAAATGTTCTCGCTTCAGTGGTTGAATATAACCGACACTGGCACCGTGTGAATTTTAAGACCGTGACGATAACGTTGGATGTTACTCAAAGCCGAATGACTAATTTCAGTTACTTAAATTCTTTCGCAATTCGTGAGTAGATGCTTATTACAGTGATTGTCGATCTACCGCCTCTTGCTCATTAACTTGTCATGTGCATGTATTAGTTCTAGTCCATGTCTAAGTATCAGCTCTCCCTGTATCATGGGCAAATCAGTTACTTCTGCCACATTGTTTAAAGTCCATTCAGTCGCGATCTTTGGAAGTAGTCACACTTTTGTACTATGCTTCCCTGTACCTCGTGGCAAATCAAGTTTTTATTACGTGTAACTGAGGTTAGTTAACGCTTCATTTGCATTGTATCAATTTTAAACGAAGACCTTTATTATGTTTAGTTTTACACCATACGTGTAGATTACTGTGAAATAAATGTGCAGCCTCTGCCACTTTTTGATTATGCATTAAGCAGGGCCCATGAGCCATGCTCATATATGAAGGAATACTTCTCTGGTAATTCCGTTGTGCAAAACTTCATCCTAATGACAGAGAGCGTTTCAGTTAACCTTTCATTGCAAGGATAGTTCTCCTTCATGTAGTTTCCCGAGTAGTAGATACGTTTCAAATACACTGGCGTTCAAAATTAAAGCAACAGACCACTGTTTCCCTGTCCTGTGTCTAGTTCAGGATATAATCATACAAACTGTCAAAAGATGTCTGAACGACCATGTTCTGCACAAAATTGGATTTTCGATCAATGGAAAATCACGCCAACGATGACGTCAGGGCACCTATCAAACAGAGTAGCGTTTGCCGGGCAGTCCCACATCTGCAATCGCTGTGTACACAGTCACAGATGGTGAAGTATGATAAAGAGAGGACGTCTACCAGGTTCTCTGTGATGGAGCTCCATAGGAAGAATGGAAGCAGGACAGTCGGAAACTCATGTGGTTCGATAGTTTAACGTGAATCGTTCTGTTGTTTCTTGAATGTGTCAACAGTTTATAGAGACCGAAAGTGTATCTCTAAGACCAGGGAGGGGCGACCATGTTTAACGTCAGAAAGAGATGGCCGTTATTTGGCTGTAAGGTCACGACACTACCGTCTTAACGTGTTGTATCAAGGCAAACGGTGTAGAGAAGGCTTCGATAGTCGGAGAGTTGCTATATGTATCCTCTGAACACTGAATCGCCTTCACAGAAGGGTACGTCTAGAGTGGATTCGTCAACATGCCACCTGGACAGTCGAAGGCTTTTGACACTGTACCACAAAAGCGGCTCATAGTGAAATTGCGTGCTTATGGAATATCGTCTCAGTTACGTGACTGGATTTGTGATTTCCTGTTAGAGAGGTCACAGTTCGCAGTAACTGACGGAAAGTCATCAAGTAAAACAGAAGTGATTTCTGGCGTTCCCCAAGGTAGTGTTATAGGCGCTTTGCTGTTCCTTATCTATATAAACGATTTGATGGAGACAATTTAAGAAGCCGACTTTGGTTGTTTGCAGATGAAGCTGTCGTTTATCGACTAATAAAGTCATCAGAATATCAAATGGTCAATGGTGCGAAAAGTGGCAGTTCACCCTAAATAACGAAAAGGAATGCGAAAAGGAATTCGTTAAACTTCGGTTACACGAATAATCAGTCTAATCTAAAAAGACGTAAATTCAACTAAATACTTAGGTATTACAATTACGAACAACTTAAATTGCAAGGAACACACAGAAAATGTTGTGGGGAAGGCTAACGAAAGACTGCGTTTTACTGGCAGGACACCTAGAACATGTAACAGACCTACTAAGGAGACTGCCTACACTACGATTGTCCGCCCCCTTTTAGAATACTGTTGCGCGGTGTGGCATCATTACCAGATAGGACTGAAGGAGTACATCGAAACGTTAAAAGATAGGCAGCACGTTTTGTATTATCGCGAAATATGGGAGAGTGTGTCACAGAAATGATACAGGATTTGGGCTTGAAATCATTAAAAGAAAGGCGTTTTTCGTTGCGACGGAATCTTCTCACGAAATTCCAGTCACCAACTTTCTATTCCGAATGTGAAAATATTTTGTTGACACCGAACTACATCGGGAAGAACGATCACCACTATAAAATAACGGCCGGCCGTGGGGGCCGAGCGGTTCTAGGCGCTTTAGTTCGGAATCGCACGACTACTGCGATGGCAGGTTCGAATCCTGCCTCGGGCATGGATGCGTGTGATGTATTTAGGTTAGTTAGGTTTAAGTAGTTCTAAGTTCTTGGGGACTGATGACCACAGATGTTAAGTCCCATAGTGCTCAGAGTCATTTTGATAAAATAAGGAAAATCAGAGCTCTTACGGAAACATATAGGTGTTCATTCTTTCTGCGCCCTTTACGAGATTGGAATAATAGAGAATTGTGTAGGTGGTTGGATGAACCCTCTGCCAGTCACTTAAATGAGATTTGCAGAGTATCCATGTAGATGTAGATGAACATTGCGCTAGTGTTATTTTTACAGATGAACCCCGGTTTTGTCTGGAGAGTTATTGTCGACGGATTCGCATCTGAAGGGAATGTGGAACTGGATTTCGAGACCCGAACATTGTGGAAACAGAGAGATATCGAAGAGGGTCGCTATTGGCGTGGGCAGGGCTTATGTTGACCACACGAGCACCTATTCATGAAATTTTACAGGTGATTCGGGAAGGTTTAAATGCTGCTAAGTACAGTGACGAAGTATTGGGACTTCATGTACGATTCTTGCGAGGTGCTGTGCTGCCAAATGTGGACGATAATACTCGAACTCACAGGGCACGAGTGGTTGATGTATTCACGGAAATGGAAGATACTGCAAGCACGGAGTTGCCTGCTCGCTCTCCCGATTTGAATCCCATAGAGCATGACTGTGATGCGCTAGAGAGACGTCTACCAACAACTCTCAAAGACCTGCAAGCAGCTCCGCAGGAGGAATGGGTGTTATTGCTTCAACATGACATTGATCACGCTATTATATGCATGCTCCGTCGCTGTCAAGCCTCCATTGCCACCAGAGACGGTCACACTCCATAGTGAGAACATCAACCAGTTGTCCGAATGTGTGTCCAAACCTGTTAAGTCTACTGTTCTGCATGTTGCAGTCGATTAAGTTATACATTCTTTACATAGTTTCCACTTTTTATCACATCTTCGTACTGTTTTATGGCAAAATAAAAGCAGCAATGCAAAATTTCTGTTTGTTGCTTTAATTTTGGACACCAGTGTAGTTCACCATGGCAGGATTACTTACTTACTATTAAAAAATACGTTTCAGTCCTTGAATGAGATATCCATCAGACGAAATGAAGCCGGCGGCTGCAGCCGAGCGGTTCTAGTCGCTTCAGTCTAGAACCACACTGCTGTTACGGTTGCAAGTTCGAATCCTGCCTCGGTCATGGATGTGTGTGATGTCCTTAGGTTAGTTAGGTTTAAGTAGTTCTACGTTCTAGGGGACTGATGACCTCAGATTGCTTAGAGCCATTTGAACCACTTGAACGAAATGAAGTAAGAATCCTTTCTTTAATCTCTTTTACTCTCCTGATAATAGACTCAACTGTCAGCAAAATCAGTATCTCATTTAAAGCATCAGCAACCGAGGGGCACATTGGTAAGACAATAGACTCGCACTTTGAAAAACCAGGTTTCAAACCCCGTCGGGACAACCCGGTTATGGTCTCAGGCGATTCCCTTAAAGCAATTAGACTCCGCGTCCGATGACCTTTACAGATCGTTGAGCTCTAAAATTTCTTCCTTCATAGAACAGATACAGCAGCTGTGTCTAGCTGCGCCATTAGAAACGACTACAATGAAAGAATGAATCAATACTCTACCTTTCTTTTACAATCATTCCATACAGAACCATTACTACCAACTAGCTGTTAATTGATATTTCAAATACAAGTAAAATTATGGTGCAACTTTGCTCTAACAGGCATCTGGAATTTTTCGTAAACAGTGTTAACAGAATTTTATTTACAAGAAGCAGGAAACGTTTTGTACGTAAGATAATTTATCATGGAAAGGCCTCCGCTCTTATCCACGTAGTAAATACGCCGTACGTCCTGCAGGCGGCACGAAGAGCAAGGAAGATAAATGACATGCCTCCAAGGAGATTAATTTGCACTGAAGTCGGGGGAATGCCAGCCTGTTATTGATGTTAGGTTTCCGTATGGAAGACGTAACTGGAATATACTACTGGAATATAACAATGCTTTAACTATCGACAAGTTGATAATTTATTAAATCGCGTGAATAAAATATTGTAACAAGGTTTCTACATAGATTGACAACGAATGTCAGGTTACAAGATTCTGTGCTCTGCCAACGGAGGACTCACACTACGAATAATTGTATTATTTATTTATTTGTTTGCTGAATGAACATTACGGCCAGCTCTCTTGATATTACGATGGACGCGGCAAATAGCAGTCTTAATTACATTAATAAAATGATTCATTTATAATTTGTGAATATTGTGTTGCCTGATAGTAGGACCGTCGATGTTTTTAATAATATTGGGAATCCGGTATATTGATATTTAAAAAAAGTGTCCTTACTGGTTCTCTATATACCGAAAAAGGGTGTCGATACATCGGCGGAAGGAGTATCGGCGTCCCGGAATATTAATAATACCGGATGCACATTGTAAATACAGCTGTGTATTTAAATATTAATTTATTATTAGATATTCTGTACATCCACAAGCTTTCAGCCTGTCTGCCCCCTTAGAGCAAGAATTGAAAGAAAAACTATGGACGTTTACGCTTAACGATAACCACTCTACCAAAAGTAATAACTGTATTTATGTTGGCAAATAAAAGGTATCCGATTGGTTCAAAAAATGGCTCTGAGCACTATGGGACTCAACTGCTGTGGTCATAAGTCCCCTAGAACTTAGAACTACTTAAACCTAACTAACCTAAGGACATCACACACATCTATGCCCGAGGCAGGATTCGAACCTGCGACCGCAGCAGTCGCACGGTTCCGGACTGCGCGCCTAGAACCGCGAGACCACCGCGGCCGGCGCTATCCGATTGGTCCGTCTTTCGGTTTCGTCACGTATCGGATTTGTCTGGAACACTTCCTCTCTACTTGGCTGTTCTTTTTTATTTTATTTTTTTTATTTCTACCAACGACAGCGACCTAGCAGTCGTGGTGTCTCAATATGGCAGTGAAGCGAAACGTTGCAGTTTCTGTTGGTAGTGCCTAGCGCCGATTGTGTCAGCATTTCCCCTCACACGTCCCCCTCCATCAGGAAGACCAATCTGGTTATGTGGATTTTGGTTCGCCATTTTCGGCAACTGTGGTTGAAGAATGCCAGTGTGAAGAAAAAGTACCCCAGTTGCGTTAAAAATATCGATATTTTATTAACAGCACCAGCGCGCGATCTTTGCCAGGTAGGGTTATCAGAGTACATTGAAAAGGCTCATAGAGGGGCAGCACGTTTTGTAGTATCGAGAAATATGGAAGAGAGTTTTACGGACGTGACACAGGTTTTGTGGTTGAGATCATTTAAACAAAGGCATTTCTTGTTGCAGTGGGATCTTCCGACGAAATTTCAATCACAACTTGTTTTTAATGCAACTGGATGCTACATCTGTAGATCGGATATCTTGTTATTCCATTCACTCCGCCAACGCCAGTGTAATCTGATTTCTTCTTTTGTTCCACCTATACTTGCTTCACACAGTCGAGGAGAAAGAATTGACGTGATGGAAGCTCAAAAAGTAGTAAGACTCCTTGACACAATGAAAGTAAAATTATTTGTTATTAGAATTTCGAAAGAACAAGTTCAATATTTATAGAAAACAGTAAAAAAATATATAATCTAAATTCTCGGCACTCGATATCGTCATTTTAGTATAGATGTGTCGAGGGTAGAGTATGTTCTACGTATATCGATGTTTTTATTAAAATATCGATATATCGCTATTTCATGGATTGTCCTATTTATTACTACAATAATACTGAGAAAATTACGGTTCTGTCAGTGTTTTTAGGAGCCTATTACTACTTAATCTAACAAGTGTACGCTATGCATAAAATTTGAGTGCATCCAACTAAAACATAGTAAGAGAAAATAAGTAACTGAAAACAGCAAGAGATACGGTTTGAGTCTCTCCGTAGCAAGTGGGGATGGTGGTCCTGGAATTTACGTAGAGACCACACACTAAAAATGGTTCAAATGGCTCTGAGCACTATGGGACTTAATTTCTTAGTTCATCAGTCCCCTAGAACTTAGAACTACTTAAACCTAGCTAACCTAAGGACATCACACACATCGATGCCCGAGGCAGGATTCGAACCTGCGACCGTAGCGGTCGCGCGGTTCCAGACCGTAGCTCCTATAACGGCTAGGCCACCCCGTCCGGCACACTCTAAGAATAATTCGCTTGAACTTTATTGCTGTTTCTACTTCTATACGGTCTTGCAGGAGTGAGTTTGGCTCTAAACTACTTGAGACTTTAGCTCCTTACAGGGTTGCTGTTAGTACCTTTGCTCCGTTGTACAATTAGCATCTGAAATTTGCTCAGAAAATGAATAATAGTTATTGCTATTAAAGTATAAGAGAAATATGTTTACCTGAATCGAAGTGTTGGACCTGAGATTGAAATACGGTTTACTGTCATTCCTCCCAAGACGGTCCGATTTTCACCCTCATATTACCGCTACTGGTCGCTTCACTTTCACTGCCTTGCACTCCCACTTCCCTCCAGCCGCGGCACCATGGGAAGTCCACGGCGACACGTGTAACAGTCCGTTTCAAAATTTATTTGCGAAGTCGCCAATCATATGCAATATTTCGGGGGTCTCTTATAGCCATGTGTAGATCTTATGCTAACGGAATGTTCTTTCTAAAGTTGTCAAATGATGCACAGCGGAAGGCGATGTGTTCTGACGTCTCTTCGTCATGTCACGACTGGGATTGACATTTTTTACCTCTCTTGGATGTGAAGGAAAATGGAAAGAGAGAGTGAACTCATCAATCTATATCACAGCTGTCACAATGACTCTGCCATGTAGCCATACTAAAGTTTCTTTACCTGTAGTTTATCCTAACACTAGTTAATATTTGATCATTTTCGATATAGATAATTTTTATCCAATATATAGCAGTATTCTGTTTCACAGTAACGTCTGCCGTGTATATTCTGAGAACCATACATAATTACACCGTGCATGATTATTTTTATCAGCGTTTGATTATAATGTGCAGTCTAACTAGCAACTGCTTCGTGTAGCCCCCGTAAGTATCATTTTCAGGCAATGGCTGTCAACAGATTCAATATGTGTTAAATTATTAAATTTGCAGGCGAAGTACCACAATAAAGTATTCACTTGAGTGCTGTATTTGTATCGTACAGAGGATACTTTATAGCGGAACATTATAAACCGTGTTTACTGTGATGATGACCACGGGGCACGACTAGTTACTTGGGTAAGGTACTATACATGATTGTGATCTGGGCTATGCTTAATTGTAAAGTGCTACTAATCATACTGTACACGTTTCCATTAACGCTGGAATCATTAGCGTCACAGAGCAGCTTCATTTGTATAACGGTAAAGCAAGGATGATTCATAACTCTTCCCAGCTCGGTTCTATGTTGCCCTCAGAGTGAGCGTGCTGCTGTGTTGAGAAGGGGGCGTCGTCTCTGGGAGCGCCTCCCATACGCCGTTGTGAGTTGCAGCGAACACTGGGTAATGTCTGCGGTAACGCTTCACGTGGTTGACATTGGCGTGACACCGCGATCCCTGTGCAATGCCACATCTCACACGTTTTTTTACCGACGTCATTTCACCGTTAACAGTTCTGACGAAGTGACATGTAATGATCATTTCATCATCAAATCATCAACGTCTTTCTCTCCCATACTCTGGTTATTAGTTTGAGTTTATTGTTTATGACGGTTGCTTGCGTTCAATGATTGTACAGCTTAAAAAGCCATGTATCTCTGTGTGCGTGAATTCGAATGAAAACCTGCTGAACTGATTGCAACTCCGCTCTTTCATTACCAGCTAATAATATCATTCCTTTTTCGTAACTAATCCTAATGAACGCATTGAGTGTCCACAGATATGGACTAACTGTTCTTGCACGACAGCGCCTCTAACAAAGTAAATATTCCTTTGTAGCTGACCGCTGATCCCTAGAACTGACGGAAAGTCATCGATTAAATCAGAAGTAGTATCTAGCGTCCCCCAAAGAAGTGCTGTAGGACTTCTATTGTTCCTGAACTATTTAGGAGTCTATGTATGCTGACCTCTTTGATTGATTGCAGATGACGTTGTCATTTACCGTCTTGAAATGTCATCAGATGACCAAAACCAATTGCAAAATGCTTTATTAAAGGTAGATGTATAGTGCGAAAGGTGGTGAAGTGCTAATTAACTGTAAATAATGAAAAGTGTGAAGTCACCCATGTGGGTACTGAAAAGAATCTGCTGAATTTCGGTTACAGGATAAATCACACGAATCTAAAAGCTATAAACTGAACTAAATGTTTAGGGATTACAATTACGAATAACTGAAATTGAAACGATCATATAGAATGTTGTGCGGAAAGCACGTAAAAGACTGCGATTTATTGGTAAAAAACTTAAAAAATGCAAAGGACCTATTAGAGAGATGGTTTACACTACGATTGTTCTCCCTGTTGCAGAATACTGCTGCGATGTGTGGGATTGGCATCAGAAAGTGCTGATGGAGGAGATCGAAAAAGGTCAGAGAAGGGCAGTTGATTCTGTATTATCGTAAAATAGGTGAGAGAGTGCCACGGATATGATATGCGATTGTGGGTGGATATTGTTGTAACAGAAGCCTTCTTAGGATCTTCATATGAAATTTGATCACCAGTTTTCCCTCAGAGTGTGAAGATATTTTGTTGACGCCTGCGTGCATGGAAGAAAGTAATATCAAAATAAAATAAAAGAGACCGGAGTTCGCATGGAAAGACTGTAGTGTTCATTTCTCCCTGCGCGCTGTTCGAGAGTGAAATGGTAAGAAATTAGCTTGAAGGTGTTCGATGGCCTACCTGCAGGGTAATCATGCCAATTTAGATGTAGTTGAGTACCTAAATATTGGTAAAGTGGAATACGTAAGCGTGTGTACACCGCTTTTATTTCTTCCTGCATCTAGCATAAAATGAAAACCTTGTCAGAGTATGATGCATCAGGTCATGATGAAGTCATTCTGCAAGGCCGGCCGGAGTGGCCGTGCGGTTCTAGGCGCTACAGTCTGGAACCGAACCACCGCTGCGGTCGCAGGTTCGAATCCTCCCTCGGGCATGGATCTGTGTGATGTCCTTAGGTGAGTTAGGTTTAATTAGTTTTAAGTTCTAGGCGACTGATGACCTCAGAAGTTAAGTCGCATAGTGCTCAGAGCAATTTTTATCCTGCAAGGCTCTGTTCTTACCTAACTCGCCCTCGAGTTCATCTGATGACCACTCGCTGTGCATTCATTGCAGTACAATCAGCGGACTGTGTGATCTGTCGGTATGATGCTAACATGTTCTTCAAGCCAGAGACCAAGATTTCTGACTGTCCGTAAAGATTACGTCGACACGTATCTGCGCAATCCCTGAGTATGCTGTGTGGCGAACACCGCTTGGAAAATCCAAGTAACGACAGCCACTCCCAACATACCATGTTGTTACAGTTCAAGTGAAGTTACTCACGGAGGTGCAATGTTGGCTGTAATTGTCTTATGGCAGAAAAACATGGTGTATATCCTAACTCGTTAATGCGGAACCAAAGTTAGGTAGAAAAAAATAGTTCCAGTTTTTTCCACTAGGTGCAAATCTAGCACTGTACACTTTTTTATGATGGTATGACACCCACGATGTGATTTGACAAGCCGTAACGTGAGTGAATACTATGGCTATCGATACGTGAGGCTGCAAGCGGTTAGTGAAACTTTTTCATGGGAATAGCAACTATTATAGTGCTGCGTGGAGAGAGTATGGTTGACTGAAAGGTCTAAGAAGAGGCCCGATGCCATTAAGTGGTTTAAAAAAGGTTACAATGAAATTAGAAAACATTGGTAAGCTTGTTGCTACACCTGTAAGAGGAGGGTGTCCCATCACGGTGGAGTTTATTGACGAGTTTGTTGTTGCTGTAAATGACCATGCAGCACGTGCTCCAGGAAGTGGTTGTGGTCGAGTTGTGATGATAGAATTTCCCATCGCATTGTTAGCACTACGGAAAGCTTAGCTGTCCATTTTACATTTATACCCGTAAAAGATCCATACGATGCAGCAACTGAAATCTAATGATCTTCAGCAACGCTCTAAATTTTCTCTTTGGCTTCACATTTCGCCATGCAGTCTGCGGTGAATACACACAACTGCCGAATTTATTGCAGTGTTAAACGGCGTGCTGTGCACAAAGAGTAACTGTACTTGCCGTCTGTCCTCCTTTGAAGAGAAAAGACTTACAGTGCCTGTCAGGTGCACCGATACGTCTGCACGTTATCGACACGCCCCTTGTCTGGCATGGAAGAGCGGAAATTTGTGGAAATCAGTGGATTGAAGGTAGATGGGTCAACAACTCACGCCATTCGCCCAGTGTAAGATCAGCCTAATGCAGCATTCAATGAACGTGTGTATCCGAAGGTTTTCCAGATGCATGCCCTGCAATATCGCCTGATCTGAATCCATGTGAATTTTGACTCTGGAAATTTGTAAAAGAACAATTTTACCAGAAAGACGTTCGATCTTTACCCGATCCGAAGGTCAAAGGATCACGATGGTCTGATCCCACCGGAACTGTTGCATTTACTGTCGATCATGTTTTATGGATAGGCAACGGCCTTGCCGCAGTGGATACACCGGTTCCCGTCAGATCACCGAAGTTGAACACTGTCTGGCGTGGCCGGCACTTGGATGGGTGGCCATCCGGGCCGCCACGCGCTGTTGCCATTTTTCGGGGTTCACTCAGTCTCGTGATGCGAATTGAGGAGCTACTCGACCAAATAGTAGCGGCTCCAGTCAAAGAAAACCATCATAACGATCGGGAGAGCGGTGTGCTGTCACACGCAACTCCTATCCGCATCCTCAACTGAGGATGACACGGCGGTCGGATTGTCCCGATGGGCCACTTGTGGACTGAAGACGGAGTGCCCATGTTTTATGGACGCAGTGTCTTGTCATCGTGTCTGGTGCTCGCACTGAGCAAACTGTGTAACCGGCGGCACGTGGTAATGCGAAAGTTACGTTTTTCTCAATTGTTTGACCTTTCTTGCTCACGTCCACTTTGTAATCCATTAAATATGGAAAGATTCCTATAAGTCTTTCTTGCATTTACAGCGCCAGGTTCGCACATGGTAACCAAAACTGGAACTTTTTTCTTTCAGCGTAAATTGGTTGCGCATTAACAAATAAGAATATCTGCTAAGTTTCGGTGTCATGTCATAATTGCAGCAAACACTGGACCTCTGTCAGTGGCTGTGCTTTAATTATAACCAGTCGGTACATCACGTACTCACACCAATTCTTCATCAGTATGACTGCTTTTTACCGTACAGACAATATTGTTAAAGAGCTACTGTAGGGAGGAAATTTTTACCAACGTATCCTACAGACACGGAATTAGCGGAGTATTAGTTTTCGTAGCGTTTGGTCGCAGTGTTCATGACGTAACCGTCTCCACTTCCGTCAGAGCACGGTGATGTCTAAGGCGATATGCAGTGTACCTTTGTCGAATTTTCCTCACATCGAAAACACTGCGGAGTAAATATTTTTTCAGTGAGGGACAGTGAGAGGCGCACAACAGTGCGGCGCGGCGAGTACTGGTGGGAACAAAGGGCTGTCCGAGTTTTGACGTCGTCTCTTTGAGGCTGCGCTCGGAGGCTTGCAATATTAAACACGGGCGCGCCCCGCCTTGTCAGTCGCGTGCCTTATTAATGGCCTGGGATGTCGCTCCAGCCACTCAGCGCCGTCTGCCCCTGATATTGCACGGCATTCCATCCTCTGCACTCCAGTTTCTGACGCGATTTCCAGCACCGGCAATCGATACTCGAAGCTGATGCTTGCGCAGATATCCCGACGTTTTCACTACGTGGCTTTCGTCGATTGCTGCTGTTCAAAATCGCCGACACGTTTCATCGTATCAGATCTACGAGGTCGTTCAATAAGTAATGCAACACACTTTTTTTCTCGGCCAATTTAAGTTGAAAAAAATGAGTAATTTACTGTGAGAAATCGTGGAATATTTTCGGTTTAGCACTACAGTTTCATGAAATTTCGGCAGCGCTATAGATAGCATCTGTAACGGACGTTCTTTCCAAGCAGGGAACTTTCAGTTGCATTTCCTTGGGTGGTAAACCAGAGCATCGGAGATATTCATAGGCACTTGCAGAATGTCTATAGACACAAGGCAGTTAACAAAAGCACGTTAAGTCGCTGGGCGAGGGGTCTATCACCATCGCTATAAGGCCACGCGAATCTGTCCGATCTCTTTTGCGTTGGCTGGCCACGCACAGCTGAGAGTGCTACAGTGTTGGAAAGCGCGGGGCACTCTCGTTTTACGTGATCTAAAAATCACAATCAAACACCTCGCTGCTCAACTGGACCTCTCTGTTGGCAGTACTGATATACACGTACACATACTCAAAGCTGTATTCTCGCTGAGCTCCCCGCCGCCTAACAAAAAGGAAAGAACGTGCTACCTTCTTCATGATATCCTAGAGCCTCACACAAGATTGCGTACCAAAGAGTTGATCACAAAAGTTCACTGGATTATTCTTACTCATCGACCCTACAGCCCAGACCTCGCACCTTTCGGCTTCTTTTCGTCATAATGAAGGATATACAACGTGGGTAGCAGTACACTGGACGATGGGGAATATTAATGATGTAGCAAGAAGTTGGCTCCGACGTCAACTAATAGAGTGGAACTACGTGGACATTCACGTCATCTCAGTAAGGTCGTGTAAGGACGTCGCAATGAATGGATGTTATCATGGAAAATACTGTAATCAAAACAGTGAAGAATAATGTGGTGTACTGGAATCCTGAATTAAACCAAATTGCTTACAGAAGAAAAAATTGTGGCATTACTTGCTGAACGCCGTCGCATATCCTCACAACGATACAGAATCAGGATTCAATTGGAAAAAATTTGCAAACTATCAGAGGAAATTATTTGATTGACGAATAATTTTGTCCTGCTGGCGCCAGATAACAAAAAAATGATAACACATTTACTAGCTTAGGTATTTTGAAACAGTTCAAATCACTTAAGAAAGGCAAGTCTTCCGGACCAGATGGTATACCAAGCAGGTTCCTTTCAGAGTATGCAGTAGCTCCTTTCTTAGCAATCATATACAACCGTTCAATTTAGGAAAGGTCTGTTCCTAAAGACTGGAAAGTAGCAGTTCACACCAATATTTAAGAAGGGAAATAGGAGTAACCCACTGAGTTACAGACCCATATCACTCACCTCAATTTGCAGTAAGATTTTGGAGCATATGCTGTACTCGATTATTATGAATCACCTTGAATAAAATGACTTACTGATACATAACCAACACGGATTCAGAAAATATCGTTGTTGTGCAGCACAGCTTGCTCCTTATTCCCATGAAGTAATGAACGCTGTCGACAAGGGATCTCAGATCGATTTCATATTCCTAGATTTCCAGAAGGCTTTTGATGCCGTTCCTCTCAAGCGACTATAAATTAAATTGCGCGAATATGGAGTATCGTCTCAGTTGTGTGACTGGATTCGTGATTTCCTCTCAGAGAGGTCACAGAGTTCGTAGTGGCAGACGGTAAATCATCGAGTAGAACAGAAGTGATATCTGGCGCTCCGAAAGGTGGTGTCATAGGCCTTCTGCTGTTCCTGATTTACATAAATTATCTAGGTGATCTGAGCAGACCCCTTAGATTGTTTACAGAAGATACTGTAATTTACGGTCTAGTAAAGCCATCAGACGGTCAATTCCAATTGCAAAATGATCTAGAGAGAATTTCTGTATGGTGGCAGTTAGCACTAAACAAAGAAAGGTGCGAGGTCATCCACATGGGTACTAAAAGAAATCCGATAAATTATGGGTATACGATAAATCGCACAAATCTAAGGGCCGTCAATTCGACTAAATACTAGGAATTACAATTACGAGCAACCTAATTTGCACAGACCACATAGGTAATATTGAGGGGAAGGCGAAACAAAGACTGCGCTTTGTTCGCAGAACGCTGAGAAGATGCGACAAATCCACTAAAGAGACAGCCTACATCACACTTGTCCGTTCTCTGCTGGAATATTGTTGGGCGGTATGGGATCCTTACCAGGTAGGATTGACGGAGGACATTGAAAAAGTGCAAAGAAGGGTAACTCGTATCGTGTTATCGAGCAATAGGGGTGAGAATGTCACTGATATGATGCGCGAGTTGGGATGGCAGTCACTGAAACAAAGGCGGTTTTCTTTGCGTCGAGACCTATTTACGACATTTCGATCACCAACTTTCTCTTCGGAATGCGAAAATATTTTGTTGGCACCCTCCTACGTAGGGAGAAATTATCATCATAATAAAATAAGAGAAATCGAAGCTCTAACGGAAAGATTTAGGTGTTCCTTTTTCCCACACGCCATTCGAGAGTGGAATGGTAGAGAAGTAGTATGAAAACGGTTCGATGAACCCTCTGCCAGGCACTTACGTGTTAATTACAGAGTAACCATGTAGATGTAGATGTAGATGTAGATGTAGATGTAGGTGGACAGTCTAAAGCACTTAGTGCGACCGTTCATTTAATGTTCTGTTTCCGTGGTCATGTCAAGTACATGATATATTTACACCAATGAGCCAAAGTACTCGAAAGTACTCGGCCCAGTCAAAATGTGACCACCCGTCAAATGCCGCGCGGGGTAGCCGTGTGGTGTAAGGCGTCTTGCCACGGTTCGCGCGGCTCCCCACATCGGAGGTTCGAATCCTCCCTCGGGCATGGATGTATGTGATGTCCTTAGCGTAAGTTAGATTAAGTAGTGTGTAAGTTTAGAGACCCAGAAAATCTGCAATTTGCTCCCATAGGAACTTACCACCACCTGTCAAACGCCTGAATAACCGTCTTTCGCACTCTGGACAGCTATGAGATGTGGAGGATGAGAATCAGTGAGGCTCTGGAAGGTACCGACAACGATGTGGTGCAAGGGCCAGGGTCAGCTGCGCTTGATTTCATGAGGATCCACGGTGCGAACAGTCCGACCGAGGAGGTCACACACATTCACTGCTGGATTTCAATCCGGCGGGGTTGGCGCCCAGGGAAGTATCGTGAACTCATCCTGATGCACTTCGAACCACACACGTACGTTACGAGTTGTGTGGCACGCTCCGTTGTCCTACTACTACTACCACCATCTTGGTGCCGAGGTGAAACAGACTGCATATAGGGATGGACATGGTACCCTGGAATATATGCATACTTGTGTTGATCCATTGTGTCTTCCAGTGTGATGAGATCAACTAAGGAATTCTACGAAAGCATTCCTCATACACAATTCTTTCTCCAGGGTGTCGGCCAACTGTCCCATTGAGCAGGAACTGTGATTCATCTGAAGACGCCACCTTTCGCCAATCAGAGGGCTTCCAGTTGCATCTTCGGAGCGCAGATTCCATTCTTCATCCCCGATGATCAGTAGTCATCATGAGTGCATGAACTAGGCTCCTGCTGCGGAGGCCTATACTTAAAAACGTAGGAGAATATTTTGGTAGCCACTTGCTTCACCTGCGCTGTCCGTTGCTCACAGTTGCGCGTCTCCTTCTCCGTACACTTCGTCGCAATCATTTTCCATCTCTGTCAACAATGGACGTGTTGCACCACAGTTACCTTGATGCAGGTTTTATATAGCGCTGCTTTACAACGTACGGTACACTCAAACCACAGCAGCAAGCGAATATTTCACTAATTTAGCAGGTAGGCTAATGCTTCCACCCTTGGCCCAATGGCGAATGATCAAGTCCTCTTGGACGTAAGCCAAACCACTCCGTTTGCGTTTACGACGACTGCACAGTTTTTCACGTCCCCCTGACGCGCTTTATGTTTTCTCCACAGCAAGTACTGCACCTGGCGTTTGTAAGTGGTTATTGTACACTGTCGTTGAACGTAGATGTTAGTCACGTTAGTGTGTCTGGACTGTGTATAATGGGAACCTCCTTCATAGTACATCTTCCAACATCGCAAGGCAGTACAGCAACGTATCTGCGCGGTGTGGATTCGACAAGTTCTTGATATGTTTCTGGTAGTATGAGGCACCATATATCTAATCATAGATCACGCATTTCCCATAAATTATTGACCGGTGGTTTCTGGACGCGGCGCTGGCGCTCGGTACCGTTCCACAGGTGACCAGGTGTAGATCAGGCGAATTTAGTGATCAGAACATCAATGAGAGTCCACTGGCTTGCTCCTCAACACATGTAGTCTAACCTTGTGACATAGACAGGTGATATGCTGGAAACCACCATCTCAGTCTTGGAAGACATCAAGCATGAAGGGATGCAGGTGGCCGCAGTAATGTTTGCACAGTTTACACCTGTCATGCTGCCTCGTACTACTAGCACAATATTTGTATAGTCCACAGCTATTATGGTGCCCTGGATTACTAGCACACTTTCCATGAAAGCCCTGGTGAATATCCCTCTAACACTATATTTCCGCCACCGGCCTGCATCCTGATGTAACAAGAAATGATACTCTCCGACGAGGCGCCACGTTTCCTTTGATCCACGGACCAGTCTTGATGATTCCGTGCCCACAGCAATCTCAACTGACAGTGTCATTGGGTCAACGTGGAAACACGGAGGGGTTTCCTGTTGCCGAGAACTATGTAAAATACTGTACCCTGAACTGTGTGTTCCGAAACACTTGGGCCTAACATCAGCATCGTGCTCTGTGGTCAGGTCTTCCACACAGATATCCACCTATCCCGCTGTTCTGCGACGGCAAGCCTTCGACCACCACTATATTTGATAAGGTAAGGACGTCCAACATCTTATTGACTACTAGTGGCTTCACCCCCATTGTGCACTTTCGATAAATGGACAACTGACTTCGTCATAAACCAGCATGTATGAGGGAATTATTTGTGAAAAATAGGATTGCTAAAGTGAGCTAGCCTAGGCCAAGTTCCGACCTGAACTTAATGGAAAAGTACTGGCAATGGACTGCCATTCCTTAATAGATATTCATTAACTTCATTGAAAGTGTTCCAAACAGAGTTCAGGCCGTTGTGAAGGCGAACAGTGGACACATACCATATTAATTTCCACTAATGTGTGTCCAAACCAGATAGTGCATGTCGTGTGACGGCATGTGCAGCATTTGGAGGAGGTATACCCCACTTCAATTATAATGTTGCTGTGGGGCATATTCTTCGATTTTAATACTTATTTAATGCCTATCCTCGATTCCATAACTAATCTTCAGCAGTGTAAACGTAAGACTAATCTACACCGCCGCTTTGGGGAACAGAGTTGAGTCTTGTGGTACTCACTGGTATAGCTGCTGACACACACATAAGAGACTGGTGCTGCTTAAGGAAGTAACTATTATGACAGTTGGGTTTGTGGATAATAAACAATTGTTTCTGAACTCTTATAAGTTTTTTGATGATCAGATCGTTTTTCCCTTTGATTCTAAAACAGCACTTCAGTTACTGACGTATGTCTACAGGGGACGAGACAGTAATCTGCTGTCGCACGAAGCATCAACTTGCTGTTAAAGCTGACTATTAGGAAACAAGGTGTTGCTGTGTGCTGGGTGAAAGCCCCCTGCACCTCACCTCGCAATTTAACAGCAGACGAACTAAACGAAGCACCCACTAATAACGAAGAGGATTAACACACAGATACAGCAGCTATGGCCCTTGTAAACCTCCTCAAGTAGTAATCAGAGAGAAATGGAATACAGAATAATTGGAGACATCCAGATACAAGGGCAGCAGACTTATGCTGTAACAGATAACTACTTTCGGAAAATAATCGTGACTGGTGTTAGTTCATGTGTTGGTCTCTTCAATGACATAAAAATTTAGCCAACAGAGACAAATCGAATCTATAGTTGCAGAGTCTTCTTTTCAAATATACAGTTATTGTTCGTTACGATATCACCAATGTGAGAGAAGTCAACATTATGTCAAAACCTTCGGCCACAAACGGGCCATTAACAGGAAGGTAAACGCGCTGATGAATACGTGCAGAGGATCTGGATATTGCTCATCGAAACCACATACGGATATGTCATTACTGGGTAAACCTTGATTCTGAAGCTTCCAAGGCACGCGTTTGTGTGTGACCTGTTGCATTATACCTTTGCTCCTGCCAATCAATAAAGATGTTGATCAACGTTTCGTGAATTCTACGACAGTGACTGAATGAAAATACGAGACCGCAGATTTAGGTAGTGCTCCTGGAGTAAGAGTACCGAGGCTATCGGATAATTCTATAAAACTGTAGTGCCCCTTTGGAAAGGCGCAAGGTCGCCATGTGAACGGAATATTGATACGATTTCAGTAAGCAATGGAACACATTTTTTTGCGAATGCAAATTGGTTTTATTTAGGATTCCAGTGCACCCTATTACTCCCCACTCTTTTGGCTACAAGACCCTATTTTTCAACGTAATTTCCGTTTAATGCGACCGCCTTGCGCAACCCTGTTGGGAGTGCCTGTATGCCCACCTGGTACCACTCGACTGGTCGACGTCGGAGCCAGTGCCTTACTGCATGGAAAACCTCCCCATCATCCTCGTACCGCTTCCCGCAGAGGGCTTCCTACATTGGCCCAAGTAGATGGAAGTCGGGGTGTGGGTGATCCAGACTAATGCGAACGAGGAAAAACAGTCCAATTACGTTTTGTGAGCTTATCTCGGGTGCACAGACCTGTCTAAGGCCTTGCGTTGTTAGTTTTTTTTTTCTTTTTGGCGCTGAACACGCTTAAGTCGTTTCTTCACTTCCCTGAGGGTGGCACAGATGTGTGCGGCCGACCGGCACGTGAGATATCGGGCAGGTTTGCGCGACCTTGTTGCGATGTTGATTGACGCCTCGTCCAAGGACTCACCGCGCAATTGTTCACTGTCTGCTCTCCGTAGACACTCTCCAGCGTCTGTGAATTAACCTTGTTCCGCTTTCTCGCCAATAGACACTCAATTGGCAGTTCCTCCCTTGGAGCAAATATCCGTTACAGACGCCTCTTTGAAGCACCCATCGGAACTTCATGCAACTACAGGGGCTGAGGTGAGAATATTCCACGATGTTCGACAACAAATTCAGCAATTTTTGAAACTAAAATGGCCGATAAAAAAGTTGCACTACTTATTGAACATCCCTCGCACAATTGTGTACGTACAGCAAACTTTGATTTCTGAGATAATTTAACCTATCTGGTTGACAGATAAAAGTGTGTGCAACTCAACCGTAAAAAACTATTCATCATCATTCGCTCTGTTTTATTTCTCACATTCGCTTCTAGTTTCAAAAACGAGCTAAAATATGTGGAAAATCACACTGTGTTAGAAGAGATTGTACGTACCGACGGTGAGTTCAAGTGCTCAGTGACGGAGTGTTTTCACTCAACCCGGACAGCG
Source organism: Schistocerca nitens (assembly GCF_023898315.1). Classification (NCBI taxonomy): domain Eukaryota; kingdom Metazoa; phylum Arthropoda; class Insecta; order Orthoptera; family Acrididae; genus Schistocerca; species Schistocerca nitens. The sequence continues at coordinate 377,954,217 of NC_064622.1, read as the reverse complement.
TAAAAGCGCGTCGATTTCTCAGCGCACCAACCCTCCGCTCTGCATTCCGTACGGCTAGGAATGCCACGTGAAGCCCATCAGCTTATCTCCCTGGCTCACTGCCGTCAGCCGAAGAAATATTTTCCTACGTGGTAAGCCCGCTATTTGCTATAGGCTGTTGTGACGCTTCAGTGACATGTTGCGATATTTCATTTCACTTGGGAAACAGTCTTGCTAATTTTCTTTAATGTTTGGGACAATTTTTCACCACTTGTCACTAATCATCCTCTACCGAGCTTCTTGTTGAGTGGTATGTAAGTTTATCAAGTGAGGAATTTTTCCTTGATGTAGGGTAGAGGTAGAAGAATATGTGCACGAACTATCTTGTTACAGAAAACCATGACGATAACTGTAACGTCAACGTTATTCGTGCTGATTGTGTCGTGGAAGAGGATAACTCAACCTAGATTTAACTACGAATAACGAAATGTGTTTCTTCTGTTATTCACGATTTGAGGAACACGTATGTTACAGCTGTCTTTTGACTTCGATTTCACTTAGGGTACGCTAGCGTATAGGCACACTATCTGATCAACAGTATGGAGACACCCCTTTGAAATGCGGAATTCACTGCTAAATATCACGGGAGGCGTACATGTTGTTCAAAAGGGGGACAGAGACCACTGCGTTGTCGGTCCAGAAGCAGTAACAGCGGAATGGGTTTGTCAGAAGAACTTCCTGAGTTCGCCCATCGACTAGTCATTGGATGTCACTTGACTAACATATCCATCTGGGACTGTTCAAAACTTCTAACGCTTCCAAGATCAAGTGATATTGATGTGACTGGAAGTCGAAACACTAAGGAACATCAACGGATAGACAAAGACTTGGCAGACCGCATCTACTGACGGATGGCACTGTCGAGCATTGAGGAGGGCTGTTTCAAAATATGGCATGCTATCAGCGGAAGGAATCACTCTTAGTTTCCAAAGTGATACCTGCACTCCAGCTGGCCCAGTGCATGTGATTACGGAGTTAAAAAGAACGGGGTGCAGTGGTAGATTTGTTTCTCATAAGCCTCGGATACACTAAGTGATAAAAGTAACCGGACACGTCCAACAACATACGTTTTTCACATTAGATGCATTGTGCTGCCACCTGCTGCCAGTTACTCCCCATCAGCGACGTCAGTGGTCATTAGACATCGCGAGAGAGCAAAATGGGGCGCTCCGTGGAACTCACCGACTTCGAACGTGGTCAGGTGACATGGTGTTACTTGTGTCATACTCTGTACGCGAGATTTCCACACTCCTAAACATCCCTAGGTCCACTGTTACCGATGTGATACTGAAGTGAAAAGTACAGGTAGACCTCGTCTGTTGAATGACAGAGACCGCCGACAGTTGAAGAGGGTCTTAATGTGTAATAGGGAGGAGACATCTATTAAGACCATCACACAGACATTCCAAACTGCACCCGTATCCACTGCAAGTAATATGACATTTAGGCGGGAGGTGAGAAAATTGGCCGGCCGGAGTGGCCGTGCGGTTCTAGGCGCTACAGTCTGGAACCGAGCGACCGCTACGGTCGCAGGTTCGAATCCTGCCTCGTGCATGGATGTGTGTGATGTCCTTAGGTTAGTTAGGTTTAAGTAGTTCTGAGTTGTAGTGGACTGATGACCTCAGATGTTAAGTCCCATAGAGCTCAGAGCCATTTGAACCATTTTTTGCCGGAAGAAACAAACTGATAGATGCTCAATTAGGTTGTAGGTTTGATGAATGCCCGGTGAACATCATCAGCCAGCGTGTGCAGTGCCAACAGTAAATTTCGGAGGCGATGGTTTTATGGTGTGGTCGTGCTTTTCATGGAGAGGGTGTGCACCCTTTGTTGTTTTGCATATCACTATCGAAATACAGGCCTATGTTGATATTTTAAGCGCCTTCTTGCTTCCGATTGTTGAAGAGCAATTCGGGGATGGCGACTGCATCTTTCGACACGACCGAACACCTGTTCATAATTCACGACCTGTGGCGGAGTGGTTACACGATAATAACATCCCTGTAATGGACTCGCTTCCACAGTGTTCAGACCTGAATCCTACAGAGCACCTTTGGGATGTTTTGTAACGCCGATTTCGTGCCAGGCCTCACCGAACGACGTCGATGCCTCTCCTCAGTGCAGCACTCCGTTAAAAATGGTCTGCCTTTCCCCATACTAAGGATGGGCCAAGACCATTTTGAATTCCAGCATTGCCGATGGAGGGCCCCACGAACTTTTAGGTCATTTTCAGCGACGTGTCCAGACACTTTTGATCACATAGTGTAGCTGTAGTCAGTGCTTAGCGATATGTGAGGTGGTGTACAGAGCGATGCCAATGGACATTAGATGACTGGAAAACAGTGTTTTTTAGTGATGAATCACGCTATAATCATTGGCAGTCCGATGGAGGGATCTGGATTTCGCGAATGCCTGGAGACCGTTACCTGCCATCATGTATAATACCATCAGTGAAGTACTGAGAAGGTGGTGTTATGTTACGTCTGTGTTTTTCGTCGTTAGAGGGCGATCCGCGTCTTATGCTTACGAAAATTAGAAATGTGAAAGCGTATGAACAAATTTTACAACACTGTGTACTGAGAAACAGGAAGAATGATCATTTACATCAGCACAACAATACAGCCTATCCTAAAGCAGCATCTGTGAGGCAGTGATCTGTGGAAGGTAACACTCATGAAGTGGAATGGCCTCCCAAGTGCCCGACGCAAACCTAATGGAACAGTTTTGGGGTGCCATGGAGTATCAGTTTCGCTCCAGGCTGCAGCGTCCAACATTATTGCCCTTTCTGATTTGAGCTCGTGTGGATACATAGGCTACTTTTCTTCTACAGACATTCAGTCACTTAAGAAGAAGTGTCCCTATTTCGAGTTGTCGTAAGGCTGAAGGGTGGATGAACTTCGTACTAATATCCACTAATATGTGTCCAGATGCTCATCTAATAGTATATATCCATTCCACTGTGAAGCGGTTTTAATGTAAAAATTAAAATAACATGTGAACTTTCAGGGAACGTTGTTGACAGCTATTACAAAAGAATTGGCCTGGTACAAGAAGCTCCTCAGATACGAGGTACAGATACTGTATTTTTTTTTAAACCCGTTAAAATTTTATGTGTAGTAAGCTGGTCAAAGGAGAATTATTATTTAATATCCTTTGGATCTGATATCGAGGTCACCCTCACTTACGAATTCGATGGTGCAGGAAATCAGCCAATGTCTCACTTAAAGTCGAACGCTGTACTTCGACAGCACCATCTGCATTAACTCTATCGTGAGGGCAACATTCCACTGGACTGTCATCCTTGGGCTGAGCATTGTTCTTGACCTTCTAAATCCTTTTCTCGGAGTAAGTTTCAAATATGTTGAAATATTTAATATAAATATCTGATTTCTTGAAAGATCGCCAAATCAACAGCTACACTCGCAGTATGCCACATTGGCTTACCGTGCAGGCTGCTGGCGAAACAGGGGTCAAAGAGATATACAGGCTCTGCGCAGAACTTGTGACGTTAAACTAGTCGTCTTGTCAACCACACATCATGAAAGCTCGGCTGCGTGAAGGGGCACGCGATATCAACATTTAACTGAAAAAATACCTATTAAAGGTCTTAATTATTTCGAGTGCTATCGAGAATCTACATGCATTTAAACACATAGTCAAGAATTAATCTGAAATAGCTACTCGCTTCCGCCCGAGACGATTGCTGGCGCTCTTGAGATCTGCAGTGTCACGTGCTCCGACATATTCGTCATTGCCTGTCTCTCTCGTGGGCCCCGGGCGAAATTGCTTGACGTCATTAGGAATACTGAAAGCAAAAAGAGGAATCGAGAAAACTACACAAGTTTTCTTAATTCAAGCAAATTCCAAATCCCTGCTTTTAAATCCACAGAATGCAGTTGATTATTAACTGTACAGCTTGTTGTAGTACTGCGACGAAAAGTAGAAATCGTTATGCTACTGCTGAATGCAAAAGTGCTTCGTGTAAGACGGCAGATCTCATTTACCAACGATTTACCAAGTGCAAGGGAAGTGGAGCGCAAATGGGTGGTACTCTGTAGAACAGTGGGGCCTGTTAAAGTGAATAACTCTCGCTTTCAACGATAGAACAGTGTTACCGTTGAATTGAAAGACGTTAACCAGTAGCAGCGCACCCTCGGAATGGCCTACCTGATTATTTCCGGTGGCCTTGAGCTATGATTTCGTATATGTAAATGCTCTGAAAGTCACAACGTATGAGGCAAAGTCTATTTTTCACCCTACGGTGCATTAAGATTTAGTTGATAGTGTGTTCTAATATGTTACTGTCTAGACATCTCAATGACAACTATAGGGATTCTATTTTAATTTTTATAGTTTCTTCGAGTACGTCGTTTAAAGGTTAGAAGAAAATTTCCAATGGCCTTGGGAATCTACACCTAGATTTTTCCATGTACTTGTTTCGGAAATGACGATTTATTTGTTTGAGTTTTCCTCGCTTAAGCAGTTCAACGAACGTCTCCATAAGTGTGAGACAAGTCACTCAAAACATTTTCCGCCCTACATTTCACTGTACATAAACGAATACCCAGGAAAAACGGAAAACATCAACCCTAATTTACAAGAAGTAGTACCGGCTACGTGTTTATTTTACATCATGTGGAGTCCTGGTGATAATATCATAGCCCTGGGCAAGCCTTTGGTTCATTCGGTTCCTGTGCATTATAGTTTGCAACGTTGTAACTGTCATAAACAATATACAGTTAAGTATAAATGTGACTACATTTGCATACCCCGTGTAATCGTGCGCTGATTAATTGCAGCAAAGCGACTGTCGTATTAGTGAGAGTAGGACGGTTATTTGCCTTTAGAGATCTACAGGTTTCTTAGTGATACTTCTCCTAATCAAAATGTTCATTATCACGCTAAAGTCACAGGGGCAAATATACGAAGCAATGTTATCACTATCCTGTCCTCATAAAACCTATCCGACGACCTCATTTGTGTTATGACACACTGTTTCTTTCACATATTATCGTACAGAAGAAAATTAATCAAGGACGCTAAATTTTAACTCATTTTCCAGAATGAGATTTTCACTCTGCGGTAGAACGATCTTTAACCAGATTTGTGACCCAAATCTATATGATTCTCCGGCGGATGAGACTATGTTTAACTTTGAATAGACCATAAAGTAACACCTGCTTTGCTGCAGGCAACTATGGTAGGAGTGAAAAGACTGTTCGTGGAATAAGCGGGAAAGAAAGATAGCTGCAGACTTTTGACAGCCACTACTGGCAGACCGTAAAAAAATTCATAATGCGTCGCTCCTTCTCGGTAGAATGATGTGCGTTTTATTTCACCCAGAAAAGCTGCAGAGAAATATTCCACCCGCTTACGTGCATCACACGGTCTTTTCGAGGACGCCTCAGGCACATTGGGACGATCCGTTTGTTTCTTCCGAAAGAACGTTTATTCGGAAAGGGACTAGCGAACCAGCTTCATTGTAAGTTTTGTCCAAAATAGCTGAATTCCTCCCCACTGTATCAGATTACGAACAGTATCCACAAATTATGATCGAAAATACTGAGGTATACTTTCACTGAACCTGCAGCAGTATCAATGGGTCGTCGTGATTGCTGTAAGTACAGTGCTTGTCATAAAAAGTGAAACAGCCAGAAGGCATAGTCGGATGTAAATTTAACTTCGTACATGTACACGCCATCGACAGTGTGTAAATGATTAGAGTTGCAGTTCACTGGGGCATATAGCTCGACACCAGTGTACGCTGATGTTGTTCGTATTGTTGACAGAGCTGGTGGAGCATATACAGCGCGTGGATAGCGTCGGACTATGAGTGATCACTGTGAAGGACTCCGACAGGCCACGCACACGTATGACATTGTTATCGACACCTTCTGATTGGTGGGGATGGGAGAGAGGGGGTATTCATTTGGACCGCTTGTCGAATCTTGCAATATCCAAGCATTTGGATGAGACAGAGACCCGATGTTGGACTGCATGGAAATCTAAGGTCTGGCATACTCGTTTCAAGGTTGCGGTCGACCTCGTCTAACCACCGCAGGTGACGATCGCCGAGCATATCGTAATTTCACATCTGCGCCTGGCATCCGAGAGCGTATAAAGGACCCCCCACAACATTGTGTCATCTCACATTATAGGTCAGAGAGTAGCAGCAGCTGGACTAGAGAATTACCATCTCATACATAGGCCGACATTAACACTATGCAAACGGCTGCGTTTGGAGTGGTGTCCTGACCAGGAATCATGGACTTCTGATGAATGGCGTTACATATTTTTCAGCGATGAATTGCAGTTCTTCCCTATGACCACTGTCGACGAGTATTTTGGCGACTTCGTAAGCTGTCTCATTCTTCCTGTGTTTTGAGACCTGCAGAGGTATTACTTCTCGCACTGGTACGTGTGTTTTGAGACCTGCAGAGGTATTATTTCTCGCACTGGTACGGCGAGCAATTGTTTATGAATTCAGGTTATGGGTAATGGTGGCTGTGGGAACTACAGTGGCATAACGGTACATCACGAACATCCTACGTCTTCTCATGACACAGGGCATTTTTCAACGTAACAGTGCTGATCCATACGTATCTATGATCCGTCGGCGTGATGTTCAGGTGTTCCTGTAACCAGTAAGATCCCCAGATCTCTCACCTTTAGAACATGGGTGGGACCAGTTAGGAAGTCAATCCCATCAAGTGCCAGCATTCAGGCTGTCCAGGGCCCGTTTGACACAGGGGAGGATGCAAAGGCGATGGCTATACGGTCAGTGACCTTGAGGTACTATGGTATTCAGTGCAGTTCACTGGCGACCAGTACCTACGAGTAGCAGGTAACATATTTTTCGTTTCCAGTGACACGAAGTGTACAGACACTGCCACTCCTAAGTGTTGTGGCTACCTGCTTAACAGACCGACGGAACACAATGCCGCAGCGATTTTATGTGGCATATATTGTGTCTTGCTTCGTACACAATGAAATGAAGAGTGGGGGAACGGCCGGTGTGGCCGAGCGGTTCTAGGTGCTTCAGTCTGGCACCGTGCGACCGCTATGGTCGCAGGTTCGAATCCTGCCTCGGGCATGGATGTGTGTGATGTCCTTAGGTTAGTTAGGTTTAAGAAGTTGTAAGTTATAGGGGACTGATGATCTCATATGTTACGTCCCATAGTGCTCAGAGCTATTTGAACCATTTTATTTTTAAGAGGGGGGGTTACAGAGTGGTGCAGCAGCTGTCGTTGCAGGGAAACTGGACAGTGCCAGAAATAATTAGCGAACACGTAATGCAGCTAAATGAAGCTCTACCTGACTTTTAGCTTTTCCCAAGCGTTGCAAGAAGCAAAACAAAGAACAGCAACAAGTTTCAGCTATTACAAGAAAAAAACTAAAAAGGGCCATGCTGTGTGAGACTATTGCATCTAATGAACGAACCGTCAAAGGCTGACTAAGGCTGAAGGATGTAGAAGACTACCACTGAGATTCGCGCGTGTAGCAGACACCGGACAACCTATATCGTGGCTCGAAATCTGAACTGCTGTACGGGTTGTTAAGGGGGCATGCATCATTCGATCCGCTGGGTCCCTGCACGACTCCTATCAGCTTTTCGGATGCAAATTGTGGAACAACAGTGGTAGTGGTATCGATCTGTGATACCACAGCATACATTCGACAAGTCCTTGGAGGTATTCTGAAGGTAAGCGGCACAGATGTATATCGCGGTCCCATGATTTGAAAACACAGAGTGTTGCCACATTCACATCGACAATGATTCCGTCAGGTCCCGATCATGCAAACACGGTGCCCCCACATTATCATGAGGTCGCACCTATGGTCTGCGAACTACTACAGTGAAGTTCTGACCTTGTTATGCAACTTCCCTCCTGCTGGAACATCATTGTCTGAAAGGATATCAAGCAGGAAGGGATGCACATGGCACTAAAGTTCAAGTAGTACACAGCTGCCGTGGTGCTTCTTGATTACTACAATAGATCCCACGCGAGCCCAGGTGAACGTCCCTGATGGCAAAAAACTGCCTGTATCTGTGAATAGAAGCAGTTCTCCTGTCTGACAGTGCATGCTGACATGACCATCGAGCTAATGTAGGAAAAGAACATGTTTCAGCCAATGAGACTATAGGTTTCCATTGATCCACATTCCAATTCTGTGATCTCTTGCAATCGTAGTTAATGACTCCTTTCGGTCAACATGGGAATACATGGGTGTCATTTCCCGGGGAGAGCCACGTTCAACAACGTGCTCCGAAGTGTATGCCCCGAAACACTTGTGTCTGCACTATCTTTGTAGTCAATCCTCAAAACTGCCACCGATCCCAAGCCTATTCTGCTCTACAGGTTGGCCGAACTCCTCGCTGTGTTACGAAGCGTAGACATCTACCAGCTCATCGCGAACTCGCGATTTCGTCGTCCTTCAGCCACTACTCATGGACGCTCGCTACAGTAGCGTGAACAATTCGACCATCTTCGCCGTTTCAAGAAGCTCCTTTCACTGACGAGCCAGCACAATCTGAAACTTATTAAACTCGCTGATGGCGACGAATTTCCCATTTGCGGCCTGTGTCATCAGTAGAATTATTCCAGTTTCGTCACGGTTCCGCTTATGTAATTTGTTACCTTGTCAGGTTGCAGCGATGCCATCCATGCTCATTCCGCGTTGTGCAGCGGTCTTTCAGTTTCGTTGTCCACCCTTTAGCAGAGAGGTCAGCGTGTCTGATTGTCATGCAGTGGGCCCGGGCTCAACTACCGGCAAGGTCGGAGATTTTCTCCGCTTGGGGACTTGATGTTGTCCTCATCATCATTTTCGTCATGATTGACACTAAATTCGCCCGATGTGGCATCGACTGAAAAGACTTGCTACTCGGCGGACGAATATCCCCAAGCGAGGACTCTCGACAGTTAATCCCATACGCTCATTTCCTTTAATTTATGTTCAGCTCTTCATTGAATACAGATATAACTCAAATACTGCGACGATTTTTGCCGACGTGTTCCTTCCACTATCGACGGTAAAAATGTTCTATCATGTACTTCTAGTTTACACAGTGCTATTACCGAATTATATGGGGTGTTCCGTAAGTAATGCCACACTTTGTTTTTTCATATAATTTTCGGTTGAAGAAAGGCAGGATTTGTTCTGAGACATCGTGGAATATTCCCGCTGTAGTTTTATGAAGCTCCGATAGGTGGTGGCCCTCGACGTAGGGGCCAAATCTTCACAATGTGTGTGAAACCTTACGGGACTTAACTGCTAAGGTCATCAGTCCCTAAGCTTACACACTACCTAACCTCAATTATCCTAAGGACGAACACACACACCCATGCCCGAGGGAGGACTCGAACCTCCTCCGGGACCAGCCGCACAGTCCATGACTGCAGTGCCCAAGACCGCTCGGATAATCCGCGCGCGGCAATCTTCAAAGTGGTCTCTGTTTCAGAGGTACATTCGAAGCAGAGACCTGTGATTGAGTTTCTTTTGGCAGAAAGCCAGCGTATCACAGATGTTCAAAGGCACTTCTAGGATGTGTACGGAGATCTGGCTGTGAACAAAAGCATTGTCAGTCGTTGAGCGAGGTGTCTGTCGTTATCCCGACAAGGTCGCGCAAACCTGTCCGTTGTCTCACGTGCCGGCCGCAGTGACTGCTGCAATGTTGGGACGCGTGGACAGTGTCATACTAGTTGATCGAGAATCACAATCGAACACCTTGCTGCACAATTCGACGTCACTGTGGGTAGTGATGACACACTCATCCAACAGCTGAGATAACCAGTTGTGTGCCCGCCGGCCTGTGTGACCGCGCGGTTCTGGAACCGCGTGACCGCTCCGGTCGCAGGTTCGAATCCTGCCTCGGCATGGATGTGTGTGATGTCCTTGGCTAGTTAGGCTTAACTAGTTCTAAGTTCTATGGGACTAATGACCTCAGAAGTTGAGTCCCATAGTGCTCAGAGCTAGCCAGTTGTGTGCCCGCTGATTTCCTTGCAGCCTAGCAGAAGATCATGAGGAGCAACCAAGGACCATTTGATTCTGAATTACGAAGCTGATGGTGACAATTTTTTGTCGAACATGGTAACGGGCGATGAAGCATGGATTCGTCACCTCGAACAGGAAACAAAATAGCAATCTACAGAGTGACGCCACACCTCTCGTCTGAAGAAAATTTCAAAGCTGCTCCCTCAGGAGGTAAACACAAGGCAACGGTCATACTCTTTTAAGTCCCCACTCAGCCTTCGACGATGAACTCTGAAGGGTACTGTGCTACCGTCAGGAAACTGAGGAAACGATTTCAGCGTGTTCACAGCCACAAAAATGCAAACTAATTTTTCCTTCATGCATGGATGTCCGAAGGAACGTTGCGCCGTACTTCTTGTAACACACGCAATGCTGTTTCAAATGCGTCCGTATTCGTATGAGCTGTATGGTTCCAACTGTGTCTCAATGACGATGTTTTTGCCTGTTGTCAAGTGCTCAAATTTATATTTTTGAACATTTGAAACATGTTCCCACGGCTGGCAAATCCTTGAAATTTGGTTATGACTGGATAGTTGCGCAGCTTTCGTTGAGACAGTACTTATGAAACTAAATCTGCACACATCGTTGACATGCTTATTCATTTTAACATCACGAGATGCACTATCATGTTTAAAAGTTTCCGTAAGATCAAGATTACATTCTATGCGATTTTCATGCGACCTACATAATGTCTTGCATGTCCCCTAATCACTTTCCAATACAGTCGTTTGATTACACAAAATCGTTACCACAAGTGACCACTAGAGAACACTGCAGTGTTGGGCAATAATACCAGATGTAAACAAATATTACTCATCTACAAACATCAGGAAAAACCTTATTAGAGACCCGTAAACCGCCCACACTTTAAACAGCCGAACTTACTGATTACAAATTCGTTAATGTGTTACGTAATTGCGTTTAGCCCCCAAGATCTAACTGCTCAGAAACGGTTTGAAATTACGCTTAACATTTTATGGAAATCGGTAAGCCCTCTCACTATGGAACATTGGATAAATCACACGTCTTGCTCCATCTGTATGGAGTAGTGGCTCTTCGAAGATGGAAGAGCAACTGCAGAGGATTAGTAATCACTGTGAATGGTGTTTAGTTAAGGTTTTCTGATGATCAAAGTATTCTAGTGCAAGATGAACACAATCTTGAGTTCATGGTACGACATTTACATTAGAAATATGACAAATGGGGAGCATAGATGAGTCCAACAAAAACCAAATATCTTGTAGTGGACAGTAACACTGAAGTTGTAATACACATATACACTCCTGGAAATTGAAATAAGAACACCGTGAATTCATTGTCCCAGGAAGGGGAAACTTTATTGACCCATTCCTGGGGTCAGATACATCACATGATCACACTGACAGAACCACAGGCACATAGACACAGGCAACAGAGCATGCACAATGTCGGCACTAGTACAGTGTATATCCACCTTTCGCAGCAATGCAGGCTGCTATTCTCCCATGGAGACGATCGTAGAGACGCTGGATGTAGTCCTGTGGAACGGCTTGCCATGCCATTTCCACCTGGCGTCTCAGTTGGACCAGCGTTCGTGCTGGACGTGCAGACCGAGTGAGACGACGCTTCATCCAGTCCCAAACATGCTCAATGGGGGACAGATCCGGAGATCTTGCTGGCCAGGGTAGTTGACTCACACCTTCTAGAGCACGTTGGGTGGCACGGGATACATGCGGACGTGCATTGTCCTGTTGGAACAGCAAGTTCCCTTGCCGGTCTAGGAATGGTAGAACGATGGGTTCGATGACGGTTTGGATGTACCGTGCACTATTCAGTGTCCCCTCGACGATCACCGGTGGTATACGGCCAGTGTAGGAGATCGCTCCCCACACCATGATGCCGGGTGTTGGCCCTGTGTGCCTCGGTCGTATGCAGTCCTGATTGTGGCGCTCACCTGCACGGCGCCAAACACGCATACGATCGTCATCGGCACCAAGGCAGAAGCGACTCTCATCGCTGAAGACGACACGTCTCCATTCGACCCTCCATTCACGCCTGTCGCGACACCACTGGAGGCGGGCTGCACGATGTTGGGGCGTGAGCTAAAGACGGCCTAACGGTGTGCGGGACCGTAGCCCAGCTTCATGGAGACGGTTGCGAATGGTCCTCGCCGATACCCCAGGAGCAACAGTGTCCCTAATTTGCTGGGAAGTGGCGGTGCGGTCCCCTACGGCACTGCGTAGGATCCTACGGTCTTGGCGTGCATCCGTGCGTCGCTGCGGTCCGGTCCCAGGTCGACGGGCACGTGCACCTTCCGCCGACCACTGGCGACAACATCGATGTACTGTGGAGACCTCACGCCCCACGTGTTGAGCAATTCGGCGGTACGTCCACCCGGCCTCCCGCATGCCCACTATACGCCCTCGCTCAAAGTCCGTCAACTGCACATACGGTTCACGTCCACGCTGTCGCGGCATGCTACCAGTGTTAAAGACTGCGATGGAGCTCCGTATGCCACGGCAAACTGGCTGACACTGACGGCGGCGGTGCACAAATGCTGCGCAGCTAACGCCATTCGACGGCCAACACCGCGGTTCCTGGTGTGTCCGCTGTGCCGTGCGTGTGATCATTGCTTGTACAGCCCTCTCGCAGTGTCCGGAGCAAGTATGGTGGGTCTGACACACCGGTGTCAATGTGTTCTTGTTTCCATTTCCAGGAGTGTATTACGGAACAGCTATGAGACAGGGATAAAAATTTTAATATCAGGGGACTTATAAAGACAAAAGCTGATTGGGAAGTACGGAAGTAAAATATGAAATAAAAAAATCAGGGAAGTAATGGAGGCTTATGAATCGTTCTTAGTGTAGCAAGAACACTTCACATAAAGAAAGAAGTTGAGGGATTCTTGCCTACAGTTCGGAACGATGAATTTTAAATGCTGACATCTAAAGAAGACTAATAGGTGTGGAAATGAATTATTTACTAAGGGGACGGGGTATGAATAAACAAGAAAAATACTAATAGTGAAGTAAAACTAGGAGGAGGTCAAATGAAACTGATAAACAGAATTGACGTAAATCAATAAAGGGGATACGGGCATGCCAGATGATCAGCGGGCAAAGAAAACTTTTTAACGGAAACCATCAGGCAGACGGAAGCTTGGTAGACCACGACCTTCTCACGACGACTGCACCAACAAAATAACGGAACAGTGCAAAAAGGATGCTCCGAATAGAGAGGCTTGGTATAAGATTATGGGAATAAAGGCAAATGTGATTATTAATTTATATTGATAATAATTAATCGTGTAATAATAATAATAGTAACTTTGTCTTTTTCACGCTAGTTGTGGAAGAATGACCCTTAGGTACTCATGATTCGTGTTCGCTTGGTGGTGCATCTATACAGACCTTTTGGTCCGAAATTCTCTTCATTACACGTTTCTTCCATTAACTACGCCTATAACAGCGAGGAAACAAAGTGTGTGTCCTGTTAACTTCAGCATGCACAATATCGTAATTAACTGCGACAACAATGGTTAGTGCGAAAGCATGTAAATCTGTCAACTGACAGTCGATTACTGCCAACACTCGTACCACAAACGTGACCTGTTATTGAAAATGGAAAGTCCGTAACTGTCTAGAAAACTCTGTTCATTTTAATTTTTGGTTTATGAAATATTTTACAGCTTTAATTAACTCACCATGGGATTAACGTACATATTTAAATATTCTTCCTGTGGTCAAATATGAGAACAATACATCGCCTTGGAGCGACGTTCACGTCTGCTCCTTGAAACTTGACTCAGTTTACCTTCGTGTACAGGCAAATGTGATTTACTCAAAGATACAGCTTGTTCTTCCAAGCATCTCATCTGAATCAGAAATTATTCTTACTGAAGCGAGCTATACGATTTGACTAATCAAGCCGACGGGATTTAACACATTTCTTTGTAATACTCAAGTGATGAGTCCGATAATATTCTGCATGATATATGACCTTTGCTTTTGAAAGAAATTTACTAGGTAGGTGAGCTGGTAAACGGACACTAAAAATTAAAAAGCTCGTGTATCATACGTGACGTAGAATATACTGAAGTTGAATAGTTCTCAGTTCACATGTTTCTCACGTGTGTAGTTGACCTGATGTAACTCTTAAAAAAATATTTTCTAGAAGTTGAAGACATAAAAATGGAAGTGAGGTTGGAATTCTAAATCCCACTGTCGTAGTAGTTACTGGGAACGGAATATGAACTCAATGGCTAAGGATGGTAACTTTATATGAAGCAGAAAAATTTGAAATCATGCTCCATTTGGAGCGAGCACATTAGGAGGAGATCCTAAAGGTAGAATATGATAAAAATTTCTAAAACGTCTTTCTTGAGAAAAATACCTTATTTAGATTGCCGCCCTATCTACACGTAGAGCTCCAGCACACCAACAGTTGGTCATAAGCGTAGGATATAATTTCTCATATCTCACAGCAGATTTTGGAACTATAGCGTGTCACTGGATCAACAAACAGTGAATAAGCCGGTATCCGTAATGTGTCAATTATCTTCGCCACACAAGTATAAATACCATATTATTCACCTGCGACATTAGAATATTAATTGAAACTTATCTTGAAATATACCAGAGAAAATGCGAACCAATACAGTTAGCTATCAAAAGTAAGGCAAATGTTCGAGAGAACTATTTTATGATGTGAAAGAGGAACACAGTTACGCTGAAACTATAGTAAAAGGAGACGCATCAAAAAGTTATCTAAATTCCAAACAAGTTCTGCAGTTTTATAGATAACCTTCAGCTTCCAGCGGCTGGTCGAGAATATTTCGCATACGGTTTATTGCTTATGCGTTGGACGCAGACACCACGTTTTACTGATAATTTCATTAGACTGTCAATTGTGGTGTAACACGTAGTTCAGTATCATTAAGTCTGAAAAATGGCCGGCCGGTGTGGCCGAGCCGTTCTCGGCGCTTCAGTCTGGAACAGCGCGACCGCTACGGTCGCAGGTTTGAATCCTGCATCGGGCATGGATGTGTGTGATGTCCTTAGGTTAGTTAGGTTTAAGTAGTTCTGAGTTGTAGGGGACTGATGACCTCAGATATTAAGTCCCATAGTGCTCAGAGCCATCTGAGCCATGTCAAAAAGGATTTCCTACTGTAAAATTTTGTTGTCTTGAAAACAGAACAGATAAAGTTGAAAACGGTAGGATGCTGAAGTAACAAGACAGAACGTTTACCTTGACATAAATCTTTTTCTAAAACCCAAACGAGAATAAAGCACGTGTCAAAAGAGAGTACGTTAAGAGAGGAGATAGAAACGGCACACTTTAGAATATATTAGGCAAATCAGCGACTGCTCAGAGTGACCCTACAAAAGCACAACACATAAAAAAATCATTCTGGAGCTGTTGAAATAATATCACACCCATTGGTAAGTGTGGTGTCACCGCCAGACACCACACTTGCTAGGTGGTAGCCTTTAAATCGGCCGCGGTCCGCTAGTATATGTCGGACCCGCGTGTCGCCACTGTCGGTGATTGCAGACCGAGCGCCGCCACACGGCAGGTCTAGAGAGGCTTCCTAGCACTCGCCCCAGTTGTACAGCAGACTTAGCCAGAGATGGATCAATGACAAATACGCTCTCATTTTCCGAGACGATAGTTAGCATAGCCTTCAGCTACGTCATTTGCTACGACCTTGCAAGGCGCCATTACCAGTTTATATTGAGATTATAATTCATGTATCAACAAGAGCGATGTTCTCCAATTGTGGATTAAAGTTAAGTATTCCAAGAGCTTCGTACTTTATTTATTATACTCAACTACTTTAGTGATTTCCCTAAATGCCGGGATGGTTCCTCTGAAAGGGCACGGCCGACTTCCTTCCCCATCCTTCCCTAATCCGATGAGACCGATAACCACGCAGTCTGGTCTCCTTCCCCAAACCAACCAACCAACTCAACTACTTTAACTGTTCCAGACCTCACGCCAGTCTGCGTGAGCTTAAACGCGTGCATTTCGGCCTCCTCTAGCAACACGGTGTTGCCTCTTCTGCCAACAAATCAGTAAGAATATTATTTTTTTGGCAACATGGTCAACTTTCCTCAGTTTACACTTAAAAATAGAGCACTTATCTGGTGAGCTCATCATCATGTAGGATTTAGCATAGCTGGTTTTTCATTTTTCAGCCATAAGGGTTTGGAGCGTTGTACATGATACGAAAAAGGGAAGGGAGCGATTTCAGCGAATACAGGTCTGTCTCAAACAGGCCCGAGTGAACGCTTAGTGGGGACCTGCAACGTGCGAGATGTGCCTATAAAATGGTATTATTGCTGTAATACATTTTGTTTCAAAAATTACATATTTAGCTATTATCACCTTCAGTATACCCCCCTCCTCCATCCATGAAACGCCACACGCGGATTTTCCGTTGAGTTAATCAGTGTTAGAAGTCTTCCTGTGTTAGCTCCTTAATGACGCGTGCCGCTTTTTCATTCACTGCTCCAACACACTGTATTATTTTTTCCCCTTTTAATGCGGTTTTGACTTCGTGGAAGAGATAAAAATCACATGGTGCTAGTACAGGCGAATAAGGTGGGTGTCCTAATGATGGGATGTTGTACTTCTTTCTAATTCTCATCATCTACATCTACATGTACATGGATCTAACATCTACAGGGATAATCTGCGCATCACACTTAAGTGCCTGGCAGAGGGTTCATCTAAATAATTTTATATTATTCCACTCTCTAACAGGGCGAGAGGAAAACGAACACCTATATCTTTGCGTGCGTGCTCTGATTTCCCTTATTGTAATATGATGGTCGTTTCTCGGTATGTAAATTGGAGACAACGAAATATTTTCGCATTCGGAGGAGAAAGTCGGTGACTGAAATTTCGTGAGAAGATTTCGCCGCAACGGAAAACGCCTTTGTTCTAATGGTGTTTATCACAAATTCTCTATCATTTCCGTTACTCTCTACCCCCTATTTCGCTATAATACATAACGTGCTACTCTTCTTTTTACTTTCTCGATGTACTCCGTTAAGCCTATCTGGTAAGGATCCCATATCGTGCAGCAGTACTCCAGAAGAGGACGGACAATCTTAGTGTAGGCAGCCTCTCCTGTAGGTCCGCTACATTTTCTAAGTGTTCTGCCAATAAAACCCTTCTCCACAACATTTTCTATGTGTTCTTTCCAAGTTCAGTTGTTCGTTGTTCTAATTCCTAGGTATTTAGCTGAATTTACGGTCTTTAGATTAGACTGATTTATCGTGTAACCGAGGAGAGTCTTAGCACTCACGTGGATAATCTGACGGTTTTCGTTATTTTGAGTCAACTGACAAATTTCGCACCATTCAGATATATTTTCTATATTGTTTTGCAATTTGTTTTGATCTTCTGTTGAGTTTACCAGACGATAAACGGCAGTATCATCTGCAAACATCCTAAGACAGCTGCTCAGACAGTCTCCCAAATCATATCCATAGATAAGGAGCAGCAGAGGGCCTATAAATCTACCTTGCGAAACGCCAGCAATCACTTCCGTATTACTCTATGACTTTCCGTCAATTATTACGAACTGTGACCCATCTGACAGGAAATCACAAATCCAGTCACATAACTGAGACGCTATTACATAAGCACCCAATTCCACTACAAGTCTCTTGTGTGGTACAGCGTCGAAAGCCTTTTTGAAGGCTAGAAAAACAGAATCAATTTGAAAACCCCCTGTCAGTAGCACTTAGGGCTTCCTATGTGTAAAGAGCTAGTTGCGTTTCACAAGAACGATGTTTTCTAAATGTGTGTTGACTGTGTGTCAATAGACTGTTCACTTCGATGAAATTCATAATGTTCAAACACAAAACCTGTTTGAAAATCCTATTGCACATCGACGTTAATAATATGGGTCTTAATCCTGCTAACTTTCGTGAATATCGGTGTGACCTGCACAAAATTCCAGTCTCTGGGTACGGATCTATCGTCGAGGGAGCGGTGGTATATGATTTTTCAGTATGGTGCTACTGCATCAGCATATTCTGGAAGGAACCTAACTGGCATACAGTCAGGACCAGAAGACTTGCTTTTACTAAGTGATTTAAGCTGCTTCCCTACCACAAGGATATGTACTTCTAAGTTACTCATGTTGGCAGCTGTTCTTTATTCGTCTTCTTCGGTGAAGGACTTACGAAAGTCTGTGTTTAGTAATTCTATTTTGGTAGCACTGTCGTCGATAGTCTTTCCAATACGATCACTCAGAGAATGCATTGACTGTGCCTTACCGCTGGCATATTTTACACACAACCAGAATCTCCCTGGATTTTCTACTATGTTTCGACATAAAGTTTCGTCGTGGAAATTATTGTAAGCATCTTGCATTGATGTCCACGCAGCCAATGCTGGAACAGGCAGAGAGTTATCTTGATGCAGAGCTCATGACTGTTGTTTCACCATCCGGATGGTTCTTTATCGTATTTTCTCACGAAGATGACCAAGAACCTCACGGTAGTAATGTTGATTAACAATTTGAACTTTAGGAATCCGTAAAGGTATACAGATCCATGGAAATAGAAAAAAAATTCATCGGTGCAATGAATCTTTATCTGCTCATTTTAGATTTTTTCGCCCTCGGTGAAGTTAGACCCTTCCAGTGTTGGTAATGGCGCTTGGTTTGGCGCTGAGCACTATGCGACTTAACGTCTGAGGTCATCAGTCGCCTAGAACTTAGAACTAATTAAACCTAACTATCTAAGGACATCACACACATCCATGCCCGAGGCAGGATTCGAACCTGCGATCGTAGTGGTCACCCGGCTCTAGACTGTAGCGCCTAGAACCGCACGGCCACTCCGGCCGGCGGCACTTGGTTTCTGTTTCGTAAGTGAGGAATCAAGAATCGTTACACGTTGTTACTCTTGCCAAGGAATTAGTATCGTTATCAGTCCAAACATTATCTCGATCTTCTTTTTGTCCGATTGTGAGCGTTTTCGGCCCCAGTTTCGCACATCATTTTCTCGCGTTAAATTAGTTACGTAATATTTGCCTGACGCATTCTTGGCAATTCCTACAGTTTCAGCAATTGATCGAATACTTAGCTGACGGTCAGGTCGAATCAGTTACGTACTTTTTCGATATTTTCATACGTTTTAGATATTGAAGTCCGTCCTGTGAGTAAGTTACGTTAAACGTGTTTCCGGCCATCTTGGAAACGCTTTAACCATTGAAAATATCGCATGGGTGATGAACAGTCTTTGCCACACACTTCTTCTAGTAAAAGATATGTTTCAGTAGAGTTTTCGCAAGTTTCATGTGAAACTGCACGACAGTTCTTTGCTTAGTTACTGCACTTAGAATTTTTCTACAAAACAAAATAACAGCCCTTATACAAACGAAGCCACGGTCACATGAAATTGTCTACTGATACTACTGAGAAGGTATTACGATCCACAGCTATTGGTCATTCATCTTCGGCGCCTGCCTACTTACTCTGTAACACCATCAGCCCCGTTATTGTATAGCTACACCTCGTACTCGTAATGGGCATTTCAAGTCCGACGACTTAAAAAGAAGTCATTGTTAACCGTGGCACAAAACTTTTCACGTTTTCAGTGGGCCAAACAACACAGAAACGATAAAGTAGCAGACTAGAGGCATGTAGTATGGTCGGACGCGTCGCGATTTCTCTCTTCCCCCCCCCCCTCCCCCTCCACAAATGATGCAAGACGCTGAGTGTACCGACAGCCCAATTACGTTTATATCGCAGTTTGCGGAGGATGCAGTCTATAATTGAAGTGCTACTATGATGTTTTGGAGTATTTCTCGTATAATAGGTTGGTCCCACTCATCCAGATTACCGTGAACACGAACCACGATACGCATTTCACCATCGTTGATGGCCAGGTGACATCCTTTCTCTTACGTTTTCATGATAAGTATTTTTCAGAAGAGCCTATCTTCTTAGATGACAGGTCTGAACGCTTGCATTCCTGTATGACAAATAGTTGACACTCTTCTGTGTTTGAAGTGGTCCGAAAATGTGTTGGACTATACCGAACAGTGGGTGAAAGGTAACTAACAGCACCTTCGCAATTTGTTACGTTGAAAGGTGGCTACACTGAGCCACAGCGCCAGAGATCGCTAGAGAGCATTGTTCCGCCGCCTCCACTGGCAGTTATTATTGAGAACTCGTAGTGGGCAGTGCTTGTCGAGGACTCGTAGTAGTCAGTTCGTGTTGAGATGTGCTAGTAGGGAGTGCTTGCTGAGATGTGATACTGAAAAGTTCTTGTTGAGATGTGGTAATAGCGAGTCGGTGTGGAGATATATTGTAATGATTAGAGTGATTTTGGTCAATATATGAAGGTAACGAAACTTGATTTATTTTTCATTATTTCCATGTTTTAAATAATGCGTCATTACAGGTTCAGTCAACAAAGCATCTGGCTTGTGTTCTTGTATTAGAGTGTAATTCTGGTTTTCTTGAGTAATTATGGTATTTTTATTTTCTTTAATTAATTCAGTATAAATGATATTTAAAATTTCTTGTGTTATTGAAGAAGAACCGTGCCAGATGCGTACGTTGAGTCATACTTCCACACACAGAACAGTTACACTTGTGCTTTGGTTTCGTAGGTTTTTATAGTTGCTGGGGACTTAATTAATTAATTGTGTTAATGAAAATTTCCATTCATTCTTTGTTATTGTTCTAAGCAGTCAGATTGCGTAATAATACTAGTCAGGGCCAACCGTTTACGAGACTTCGTAATCGTACAAACAGCTACTAAAGCAGAAATTAAAATTATTTTCATTTCATTTAATTAAGCCCCCATGCAACGTCTACAAGATATCACCAATGGATGAGTTCATTTAGCTATGGATTGCAGACTGTCTCATTAGCTGAACTGAGGTTAGTTGCACGTAACTGAAACATAGACAATAGACATTTCGATCAACAACAGAAAGAAAGTCTTTGGAACGTGGCTCCACAGACTAATAACGCAGGCTATTGGGTCCATCGGACAGTCTTCAAGGTGGTATGGAATCCAGTTCGAGAGACAAGGAATTTGTGGCCCAATTTGACCAAAAGAACGGATCGGTTGATTGAGCACATCCTGAGAAATGACTGACTTGTCCATTTGGTAACGGAGGAAGTATTTTTGTTCTGGAGGTGTAGGGAGGGGGAAAAAGGGAGGAGAGCTTTGCTTGAATCTACTAAACTGCTTCAAATGGATGTAGGTTGCGGTAGCTGTACAGAGATGCAAAGACGTTTACAGGAGAAGCCAGCTTGTGGAGCTGCATCAAATGAATCTTCCGACTGAAGACCGTAACAACAACATCGAGACCATAGGACCTGCGGCACAGCATTAGCGAGATGTCCCCTGAGTGTAACTACTTTGTTGTTCAGTGTTATTAGTTTCCAGTGAGGTCTGAACAATATACTGTCTGACAAAAATGTGAAGCACGCGTTCCATCAGGGACGGATCAGGATATCGTGCTGGCCATGGCAGCACCTCAAGCATTACCTTGTTGAGAAACTGCAAGCATAAGAGGTAACACACGAGGTCGTCGGATGCCCATGACATACCGTTCTGCCGTCAGAGTTCCCTCAATCACTAGTAACCGTGATACGCAGCCATACGCGATGGCTCTCCTCATCATGACTCGAGGTGTAACCCCACTGCACCTCTCCAGATCATTTGAAGAATGGGTACCTCTCCTCAGGTCGCTACCATACACGCCGACGATATTCATCCAAATTAGTGCATAACTGCGGTTCATTGCTGATGACAGTGCGACGCCGATCATCAGCAGCCCATGCTTCTCGATGATGGCACTACCCCGAACGCAGCAGTCTGTGTTGTGGTGTTAACGGCAGCCTACACATGGGACGATAATTCGCTTGTCCCACTGCTTCTACTTTCCAACCAATGGTGGGGGATGGCACAGAGTGTTGGAGGGAGTCTGTTATTTGCAGGTACAGACGTCAAGTGGTAGAGATTTAACTGATGCACAGCACAGCCATCATCCCTTGTGGTGGTCAGACTTGTCAGGCGGAAATCCTGCCCGAACCTCCGCATGTCGTCCACATATGGCCACCGTGACATCCGAAATCTGGATTTTGCACCATTCGACCATCCAGCCAAATGGATACTCATAACATTGCCCCTTTACTATGTAAGATGCCGATGACGTTATGTCACAGGAGTATTAGGTGTCACTTTCTCCTTGACAGTTTTCACTCAATGTTTAACGCTGTTTAAGCCCGTTGTATACTGTACCAGGCCTGGTGATAACACTGATGAAGTCTGGTCGTCGTCATACCTGCGACAAAGAATTGCAACACTAATGACTGATGTAATGCTTGATAATATAATGGGCGTGTGAAAAGTTACATTACATGTGACCATGTCTTCGCAGTAATTCACTTGTTCTCTGTCAAGCAGTGTATGTTTTATGCAGGAAGCATATTACTACTTTACATGCAGTTTTCTTATAGATCTCATATTATAAGTCATAACAAGATGAACACGGACAACGAGGAGCATATCTAGGTACGTATGTTACTGGTAAACAGAACACACAAATATCTTCCAATGCCAGTTGCGTGTTCTTTTATGATTCTAAAATATTAGCGGTCATTTTTCAATTGCTTTGAGCCCACTAGGGGCATAGTCATATTTTTCGTCATAGAGTTTTGGCTCTGAGCACTATGGGACTTAACATCTGAGGTCATCAGTCCCCTAGAACTTAAGCCGGCCGGTGTGGCCGTGCGGTTCTAAGCGCTTCAGTTTGGAACCGCGTGACCGCTACGGTCGCAGGTTCGAATCCTGCCTCGGGCATGGATGTGTGTGTGATGTCCTTAGGTTAGTTAGGTTTAAGTAGTTCTAAGTTCTAGGGGACTGATGACCTCAGTAGTTAAGTCCCATAGTGCTCAGAGCCATTGAACCATTTGAACCCGTAGAACTTAGAACTACTTAAACCTAACTAACCTACGGACATCACACATATCCATGCCCGAGGCAGGATTCGAACCTGCGCCCGTAGCGGTCGCACGGTTCCAGACTGTAGCGCCTAGAACCGCTCGGCCACCTCGGTCGGCCATAGAGTTTTAGCCGTCTTTATATTAATGAGAGAGTATTATCCATCCCCCTAATATTAAATGGTTTTCGAGATAATTTAGTGCAGGATTTCACTGTGCTGGAAACCTCAAAGGTAAACTCGCTAAATTACATCGGGTGCACTCGTAGTGAAATTTGTGGTAACACCTGGGGGTCATTCGAAAGACTGCCTCCTGCCGAGTTTTAAAACCTTTTTATGCAGGGAAGTACTTTGCGATTTTGTTGTAATTACTATTTCCCGTCACAAATTTCATTCAAACAGGTGTTCACTTTACACCAATAAATCACCTCGCGACGGTAACTTATCATTAATATAACGCCTGACATGTTCGTACCCGGAAAGACGACTGAACTGTCATTATCGTGGACATAACTGCAGTGTCTGGTAGTCACACAGAGCTGTCAAACATAATGAATTACGGTCCTGGCTCGTAGTGCCATTCCACGAGGTTTGGAAAATTGCACCAGGTGATGTAACAAAGGTGGGGCAGCGCTTTAACACGGTGTAGAAAACAGCCAAGTTGTAGGGGAAAAAAACAGATCGTTCAATAAATTTGTGTATCAGACGAAACGCAGCAGGAGAGGTTACGCGTAAATAAACTGCAAAGCGATGCCACCAGTGCTACGTGTCAACTGTCGCCACAGGACCAATGCAAACGAGTGGTACGTGTATTTCTTCTATCGACATTGAGCTGGAGGCACTTTTAAACCTTACTGTGAATCACGTTAATGTTCTGAGCAAAACCCTATTGGAGTAGTGGACACTTGCAGAGTGAGCGTCAACCTAATGAAGCTCCAACAAATTTGTGACTTCCAGGATTCCACGTTCAGTGTTATGTCATGCCAGCATATATGTAAATATTTATAGTGATGGAAGTAGCGAGAATGGCGAAGCCCTATCGCATGTGAATTCGATCTGGCACACACCATGGCAAAACTGAATGCATGAGGCACTGCCGATATGGTCACAGTTATTGACGCGCAGTCTGCTGACTGTATCATTAAGTGTCCACGGTGTTGGTCAGACCGTCGTCAATAACATTCCAGGTTCCACTGTGTTGAAACAACTAATTCTCAACTCAGCTTCACTCCGTACTCGTTTTTAAACATCTATCACATTGAAAGCGCTGAAGATTTTGACAACGTTTGTCGACTTCCAATGAGGACAGGGCCTACGTGACTTCCTACAGTAGCAGCTACTAGGTCTCAGGCGGTGTCGAATTAACAACAATTGTTGCAGAACATGCTCGCAGCTTTTCTTACTAATCGCGCACCATCATACTTAACGTCTAAATGTTGAACTTGCCACTTACATTACCATGAGGAACTGTCAGTAGTCAGAGTCATGTTTCGCTTTGTCACAGACATAATGTTATGAAATTTTTCGCAGTTGCGAAATTGTCTTCACATTGGCTACACAATGTGATCAAAAGTATCCAGACACCCCTCAAAACAAACGTTTTTCGTATTAGGTGCACTGTGCTGCCACCTACTGCCAGGTACGCCATTGCAGCTACCTCAGTAGTCATTAGACAATGTGAGAGAGCAGAATGGGGTGCTCTATGGAACCCACGGACTTCGAACAACGTCAGGGGTATCACTTGTACCATACGTCTGTACGCAAGATTCTCACACTTCTAAACATCCCTAGGTACACTGTGTATGTGTGTGGGTGTTATGTTGTCGAGTTGTGCAACGGATGATCTGACAAGTACCCTTTGGCTCCTGCAAGAAGCAATTTCCACTTCATACTACTACAGAAGTCAGACAGTCGCTCGTAACGTACCAAAAAGAAATTCCTAAAAAAAACTTTCAGCAGTAAATATGTTCTGGAGTCGTCCGCTGTAAGGAAAAGACACAAAAATATTCTATTTTCTGACGTAACTAGTGGGATATTTGGGTACTCGAGTATTGCTAGTTAGTGTAAGAGAAACATTAAACGAAAGGAAAATATTATTTGTTGCAAAATCTGAGAAAATCAAGTGAAACTTTTATTTATACACTGACACACAAATTTCTTTTCGGAATAGGAGGTTACCTCTTATGGACAGGAATCCTGTTAATGAAATTTATATACAAAGTGTGGGAAAGCTCTTTTATCCATTGTATTTAAGAATCTTATTTACTCGGCAGAATGGCTGAGAGCCGCGCCTACTCAACTTGAATTATCTGATTGAAGTTTTCGAAGTACTGTCGAGGCTGTCGCGCGAGAAATGTAATGGAGTGAGGTGAAAGAAGTACGTTATTTCTAATGTAGGAAAGATGGAGCTAGCCTACTCTGTAGCATACAATACTGTGAGCTGCGACGACTGCTGCCCTAGTCGTTTGCCGCTGAAAAATAACTAAACTGTCTCTTTTTATCTGCATTGACTTTCACCAATCGAACTCTCACTACACCTTGATGAAGTCACGGACTCCTATCTCTCCTAGTGAACGATTGGCGTGATATACCGGTCAGATAACCAGTCCACCGCGATGACACTCAATGTTCGCTCGCAGGCACTCACTAATACTCTGTCTGTATTCACACTGCACATTAAGAGTTGCGACCAACAAAGTCAACAAACGCTTAATGGCGAGCGACTGAATATAGAGTACCAATAGAATTCGCTAGCCACAGGGGTTCTCTCTCAGTTCATAGTGAGTAGAGACTCTGTTCCTCGCTCTCTGCGTACATGCACGATTGCACTCGCTCCCGCTACGTGTTCCTGCTTCAAGAGCGTCACTGGAACAACCCCTCTCCACGCAAAAAGCGAAACAGTATATAACCCACTGTCTTTCCCTCAGTCCTCTGTCTCATTGCATCAGAAATAGTCCGCCATTCAGCGTTACTCTTACAAACGGGAGAATGGCGCTCCGTTTAAGCCGACCAATTCGGAAATATATAGCATCTGAATTAGGCGTTTACTGTCCACCTGCGAGAACTCTGCAACTGCGCAAATGAGTATGCTGCGCTGCCCCAAACAATTCAGTGGGTTTTGCTTTTAAGGTGAACATGCAGGCCATTATCATTTTTGTCTGGCCAAAAACTGTTTTGTTCCCTTTGCGGATGGCTGGTTGGCGCAGCTGCGTGCTAACTCACACTCCTACAGATCTTCCAGAGGGCTGGTCGCCTCCGCTGAACAAAAACTCCTGTGCCCATCGTGTCTTGAATGTTTGTGTACGCCAGCCTCGACTTTTTAATCTCTGTGCACACTTGCGATTTATTTATTACATTTGCATATCGATAAAAAATGTAAACATGTAAAATTGACTCTACGCTATCGAGTTTGGGCTCGAATGAAACGTCTTGATACGCAGAATACGATGGTGAGGTCGGAATATGTAAGAAATGAAGGTCAAGAGGCCCCGCCACCTTAAAACTGTTTCCGTTGTCACAGTCGGGTGGAAACGTGAAGGGACACGTACAGCACAAAAGCGCACAGGGAAACCTCGTCTTTCGACTGACAGACACCGACTATTGGAGAAGGTTGTAATGTGTAGTAGGCAGACATCTATCTAGACCATCACACAGGAATTCCAAACTGCATTAGGATTCACTGGAAATACAATGACAGTTAGGCAGCAGGTGAGAAAATTTGATTTCATGGTCGAGTGGCTGCTCATAAGCCAGACATCATGCCAGTAAATGTCAAACGACGCCTCGCTTGGGGTAAGGAGCATAATCATTGGACGACTGAACAGTGGATAAATGTTGTGTTATAGTACACAATGTGGCGATCCGATGGGAGAGTGCGGGTATGGCGAATGCCCGCTGAACCTCATTTGCCAGCGTGTGTACTGCCAACAGTAAAATTTGGAGGCGGTGGTGTTATGGAGTGATTGTGTTTTTCATGGAGGGGGCTTGGACCCCTCGTAGTTTTGCGTGGCACTATCAGAGCACAGGCCTACAATATGTTTGAAGCACCTTCTTGGTTCCCACTGTTGAAGAGCAATTTGGGGATGGCGATTGCTTTTTTCAACACGATTGAGCACCTACCTATTCATAATGCACGGCCTGTGCTGGAGTGGATACATGGCAATAACATCCCTGTAGTGGACTGGTCTCCACAGAGTCCTGACCTTAACCCAATAGAACACTTTTGAGATGTTTTGGAAGGCCGATTTCGTGCCAGGCCTCACCGACCGTCATCGATACCTCTCCTCAGTGCAGCACTCCATAAAGAAAGTGCTGCCATTCCCCAAGAAACCTTCCAGCACCTAATTGAACGTATGCGTGCGAGAGTGGAAGCTGTCATCAAGGCTAAGGATGGGCCAACACAATATTGATTTGCAGCATTACCGATAGATTGCACCAGGAACTTGTAAGTCGTTTTGGGCCAGGTGTACCGATACTTCTGATCACATAGTGTATGTAGACCTTATTGCTGGTGACAGGTGAAGATTTTTACCGGACTGGGACTCGAAAACGGATATCCAGCTATTGCAGCCAATGTCAGAAAGATTCCCCAATTGTTAAAAAATTTCATAAATTTTCGAAAGCTGTAAGGTCGTCACCAACGATGTTTTTTTCAGACGCTATTAAAAATGATAAAATATTGTTGCTTGTAGTATAGTATATGCGTAAAACCCGTTGACACACGTCATTCGCTACTGCATATACGCGGCATGGAAGTTTCTGTAGCCAACGACCAATAAAGTTGTTTGACTTGAGAGCAGCATTCCGATATTAGAGTCTTTGGCCCCCATTTACTCTTTCTTGCTGGTGTTTGAGAACAATGTTTTAAATTGCTTGACTTGTGGCGTCAGAGGAAATACCTCATAGTAACGATTCCTTGGAGCAGGTGATGGAAGCTACCGAAAAGTTCATAATCGTGATGGGGACACATCCGTTCTTACCCTTAGAAATGCTGGCAATAAAGTTGAGGTCACATTGGCACGGGTATCTTGAGATTGCGCCGACGACCGCCATTGGCTGAAGGCGGTCGATTTTTTTAAGGTAGTACACCAGTACCTGCGCGGTCAGTATCTACCACTCTCAATGCCCAAATGTACGAACTTCAAACGACCTAGGCAGAAATGGATCCCGTTTGTCTTCTCTGGGCACTGTTTCCACACGTGAGATATGGATTGTTAGAAACTGGAAAATAGAATGCAAGAAAGATGGAGTTGTTGCATTCTGCGAATGAAAATCGTAGTTAATGTTAATTGACCGTTGTGGTGTGTTACATTTTTATGTTCTCTGGCTGCCTAGTCGTTTCAGTCTCCTGATGCCGCATTTCATCTGCAACACAGCATAATCCGAACTGGAAATTTTAGGCCTAGATTATTACTTCAAAAATTATGTGTTCAAGTGTTAAGTATGGCGTATGTCAACGTCGATGCTTAAATCAACTGTAGTGGTAACTGTTTGGGCTGTGATAGGTATGCATTATCTATCTAAGAATTATTGATACTGTTTACTATTGATTGGTGATTCTGTTATATAAGATGGCATGCAAATACAGTGTCTAGGTACATTATTCTAAAATTTACGTTCGTCTTTCACACGTGCTCTCAATGACTGTCACTGAATTCTACCTAATATGTGCGTATTCTGCTAAATTTATTTTAAGGTGTGCAGTATGTTGGTAATCTTGCTTTTCAATATCACCTCGAATCGTCTCTAGTCTACAATACAATGTTGCTCTCTTCACCTCATAGATTTGTAAAACTCGTCCGGTTATTCCAGTAACAGAAGAAAGAATTTCAGTACTCACAACGTTCCTTTCGAAACAGATATAGCTCATTCACATGCCTTCAGCGTCGTACTAACAGTGAAACCAGCAATGCAGCATTCGTCCCTAAGCAGGAAGTTGTGGTGGCATCCACCTCGCACAAGGCGCTTACAATAGAGACAAATCTCCTTGTCACAGCGGATTCTAAATTCCTTGACCTCTGACTCACAAAGGAGATCGAAGGCACGGCCACCAAAATATCTGCCGATTTTATCCTGCTTCCGTTGTCGAACCATTAACGACCGCAACGTAAGATGTTGCAATATTTATGGCTTTAGGAACCACAGTATTGACGAGAAGCTTCACTTTATAATTTAGTTGCGATGGCGTTACCTGTTGTGTGGCGTAAATGCAGACAAGAGGTACCGAACTCGCGAGAAATTTCGCCTGTTTAGTAGCTGGATAATATGACTCACTGCCTCAGGCGGAGATATAGGTATTACCTTTGGACCAGCGCGCCAAATCCGTAATGTTCATTTTCTGACATTTTCAAAACTATAGCTCAGATTTCATTGACAATCATACACACTGTCCTCTTATTAATAAGCTATAAGCTACGTACTTAACAATTTATTTTAATATCCACTTTTGGTAACACAAGAAAAATAATATGCAGACGAAACACGTGATATGCAACTGATTAGCATTTCAATGCATCCGCATGAAGTACTTTGAAGTGGCACCAGTTGCATTCCGTATGTAAGGAAATACAGGGCGATTCAAAAAGAATACCACAACTTTAGGAATTTAAAACTCTGCAACGACAAAAGGCAGAGCTAAGCACTATCTGTCGGCGAATTAAGGGAGCTATAAAGTTTCATTTAGTTGTACATTTGTTCGCTTGAGGCGCTGTTGACTAGGCGTCAGCGTCAGTTGATGCTAAGATGGCGACCGCTCAACAGAAAGCTTTTTGTGTTATTGAGTACGGCAGAAGTGAATCGACGACAGTTGTTCAGCGTGCATTTCGAACTAAGTATGATGTTAAACCTCCTGATAGGTGGTGTATTAAACGTTGGTATAAACAGTTTACAGAGAATGGGTGTTTGTGCAAAGGGAAAAGTTCTGGACGGCCGAGAACGAGTGATGAAAATGTAGCACGCATTCAGCAAGCATTGGTTCGCAGCCCAGGAAAATCGACTCGCAGAGCTAGCAGAGAGCTGCAAATTCCACAATCAACTGTATGGAGAGTCCTACGAGAAAGGTTAGTTATGAAACCTGAACGTCAACTACCCGAGGCGATGGATCGGCCGCCAGGCAGCCCGTGACAGAGCACTTCATCACTGGCCTCCAAGAAGCCCTGATCTTACCACCTGCGATTTTTTCTTATGGGGGTATGTTAAGGATATGGTGTTTCGGCCACCTCTCCCAGCCACCATTGATGATTTGAAACGAGAAATAACAGCAGCTATCCAAACTGTTACGCCTGATATGCTACAGCGAGTGTGGAACGAGTTGGAGTATCGGGTTGATATTGCTCGTGTGTCTGGAGGGGGCCATATTGAACATCTCTGAACTTGTTTTTGAGTGAAAAAAAACCTTTTTAAATACTCTTTGTAATGATGTATAACAGAAGGTAATATTATGTTTCTTTCATTAAATACACATTTTTAAAGTTGTGGTATTCTTTTTGAATCAACCTGTATTGCGCAGTGTCTTTCTCATTACAAAATTGTGTTGGAATGTTGTTTGTTTCTGGAATGTTCGTGTTACACCTCGTGTGCGTAGGAGAGACGTCTACTGTGGTTATCACGTATTGTTACCACCCTACGGGCGTCGCTGCTGGCAACAGACTTTCGAGTTTCCGTTTGACTCCGATGTCGGTGGTGCGAGATCTGGCAGACCCAATAACGTGTGCCCACAGAGCCACGCCTCCAAGGCTCCGTGCCACGAGCGCCCTCTGCTGCCTCAATATACGAGTAGGACGGACGGTGGCAACCGCTCAGCCTACTTGCA
This sequence comes from Schistocerca nitens, assembly GCF_023898315.1. Lineage (NCBI taxonomy): Eukaryota > Metazoa > Arthropoda > Insecta > Orthoptera > Acrididae > Schistocerca > Schistocerca nitens. Next base: position 377,923,376 of record NC_064622.1, on the reverse strand, counting down.
CATGGAGCCTCTTCACTACGACAGCATTGCCCCTGCTTACAAGGGAACGGTCCAATGAGACATGTCGATACCTACCCTGATTTTTTTTTCACGGGACGAAGACAGTGAAAGAGATGCACTATCAACATTTTAGCTGCTAAGAGGCACTGCAAGTGTTTTTAAAGGAATAGCTGAAAATTGCCAAATTCGTTGCGCTCCACGTCGCGGTAGACACGTACACCCCTACTAGCGCAGTAACAGTTGCGCATGCGCAACTAGGCAGACGTGCAACCGAGGTCGGCGGTACATTTGTAAACATGAAACACGGCACAAAAAGAAAAAAAAATTCAAATATATGTGAAATCTTATGGGACTTAACTGCTAAGGTCATCAGTCCCTAAGCTTACACACTACTTAACCTAAATTATCCTAAGGACAAACACACACATCCATTCTCGAGGAGGACTCGAACATCCACCGGGATCAGCCGCACAGTTTATGACTGCAGCGCCCGAGACCGCTCGGCTAATCCCGCGCGGCAACAGGGCACAACCCGACCGTAATTTGTAAAGGACGTTTCAGGTTACCGTTCGTTGATAGTTTTTCAGACAGTACAGTATACAGTTACTGTTCTCTCGAATTAGCCACTCAAGTATCATCTATAACAAATTATCAGTTTCTTTCTGCACTTTACACAAGTACTGATAATACAGATAAAGCTGAATTAATATATACGAGGGCAGTTCAATAAGTAATGCAGCACATTTTTTTTCTCGGCCAATTTTGGTTGAAAAAACCGGAAATTTCTTGTGGAATATTTTCAAACATTCCCGCTTCGTCTCGTATAGTTTCACTGACTTCCGACAGGTGGCAGCGCTGTACGGAGCTGTTAAAATGGCGTCTGTAACGGATGTGCGTTGCAAACAACGGGCAGTGATCGAGTTTCTTTTGGCGGAAAACCAGGGCATCTCAGATATTCATAGGCGCTTTAGAATGTCTACGGTGATCTGGCAGTGGACAAAAGCACGGTGAGTCGTTGGGCAAAGCGTGTGTCATCATCGCTGCAAGGTCAAGCAAGACTGTCTGATCTCCCGCCTGCGGGCCGGCCGTGCACAGCTGTGACTCCTGCAATGGCGGAGCGTGCGAACACACTCGTTCGAGATGATCGACGAATCACCATCAAACAACTCAGTGCCCAACTTGACATCTCTGTTGGTAGTGCTGTCACAATTGTTCACCAGTTGGGATATTCAAAGGTTTGTTCCCGCTGGGTCCCTCGTTGTCTAACCGAACACCATAAAGAGCAAAGGAGAACCATCTGTGCGGAATTGCTTGCTCGTCATGTGGCTGAGGGTGACAATTTCTTGTCAAAGATTGTTACAGGCGATGAAACATGGGTTCATCACTTCGAACCTGAAACAAAACGGCAATCAATGGAGTGGCGCCACACCCACTCCCCTACCAAGAAAAAGTTTAAAGCCATACCCTCAGCCGGTAAAGTCATGGTTACAGTCTTCTGGGACGCTGAAGGGGTTATTCTGTTCGATGTCCTTCTCCATGGTCAAACGACCAACTCTAGGAGCTCACAAAACTTCAGTGGACTGTTCTTCCTCATGCACCCTACAGCCCCGATCTCGCACCGTCGGATTTCCATATGTTTCGCCCAATGAAGGACGCAATCCGTGGGACGCACTACGCGGATGATGAAGAAGTTATTGATGCAGTACGACGTTGGCTCCGACATCGACCAGTGGAATGGTACCGTGCAGGCATACAGGCCCTCATTTCAAGGTGGCGTAAGGCCGTAGCATTGAATGGAGATTACGTTGAAAAATAGTGTTGTGTAGCTAAAAGATTGGGGAATAGCCTGGTGTATTTCAATGCTGAATAAAACAACCCCTGTTTCAGAAAAAAATGTGTTGCATTACTTATTGAACTGCCCTCGTATATTGTCGTTCCGTAAGGCATGTGTGCTATTAGCACATTTTTTCCAGTTTCACAGCAATGTGGAATCCAATTAACGTTCTCAATTTAGCAGCGATGAAATATGAAGAACGTGGTTTCAAGCCGAAATCACCTACTTCTCCTGAGGACGTACGTATGTTTCATTTGTTAGTTGATTTCCTTGACATTCATTCGAATAACATCGACATTTCGTCTGAAATTGTGGATACGTTAGTATAAATAGGAAATAACGGTGACGATACCGTGAACTGCGGATCGGACGACGTCAGTTGTGCCAGTAACAGTTCTGAAGATGAATATCTTCCAAACATAAAAAAACACGTACTGGAACAGCTTTCAGCGAACGCTAGTGAATTTTCTGCAAATGCTCGCTCGCACGTGTAAGCTCCCATTCGCTCCACTGTAAACGATGCTTTATGTGCTTAAAATTCGTGTCTGTAAACTCCGGGTAATTCCGCTACGTGGCGCTGAGCGAGTGATTCACCAAGTCGCGCGCTAGGCAGGCAGGGCTGTACGAGCCGCGGTTACAAGCTGTTCTTCGTGCGGGAAAAATGTGTAACTTCAACATTTTTTACAAAATCTTGCAGTGCCTCTTAGCAGCTAAAATTTTGGCAGCGCATTTCTTTTATTGTCTTCATGCCGTGTAAACAATTTCTGTTTAGGTTTGGACCTGTCTTATTGGGCTATTCCCTTCTTAGTACGGCTAGCCTCTTCCCAGTTGATATTGACAGCTGGGGTATTTCTTGGTTTATTATCTGTAAGGAGTCCTCATATGCTTGTAGAACTACAAGTTCAGCAACACTTTGGATTACTGTGTCAACTTGCTGGCTAACCATTTCTGTTTGTGTCCACCTTTCCTACGACGACAGTTGCTCCATCACTCTGTAGTCCACATCTACTTACTATTATGTAAGAAGTCGTATACAGCATCTACCAGAATTCGAGAGCTCTAGGATCGTGATCTATCGAGACTACTGTTCACATTTCCATCTTATAGTTGCTTATGTTGATGGGGACTCCCCGACTGTTACGCGGTTGTGCAATTGATGAGTTCAGGATGGTCACAATATACACCATACAGGAGCTAAAAGGTCCCCTGTGGCTAGTGCCGGAGAGGAGATTCTGTCTGCTTGTTTCCACTGGATTGTCCAGCTAAGTCATATGCTTTGAGTCAGTAAGTTGTATAGCTTACAACAAGACAAGCATCCACACGAACAGAACAACTATGTTTCTAACGCTACGCAATGTGAGCACTGCGAATATTGTTCCGGCTTCTCGCGACGCAGCAGGTGACATACGAAAGCGTACCAGTATTGTTGCACCCAACGTCAACATTGGACACACAAGTTGCACGATGTCTTTTCAGACCAGTCTCGGTCCTATGCACAGTAACATCATTGGCGAATCCATGTGTTGGACTACGAGGAAAACGGATGTTCCCTCGTAGCATTTGTCATCGTCATATGGGATCTAAAAGTGATGAGATGCTGTAGGTGGTACTGGTTACCGAAAATGACACATCTGGTTTGCGTGACTGGTGATTTGGGTAACCCTTGTTATACTCCTGACGTTTAATGCCGGCAGTTGCGCCCTAAACTCACATCAGTCACGTTAGCTTTCAACGGCGGCATGATGTCTGTGCTACCTGATCTACGTAGAAACAGGTGGTGGCCGACTGTTGCCCTGGCTAGCACTTTATGCATGTCTGTCACCCACTGGAAACAACTGACTGTGAGCTTCCGAGAGACTAGCACACCACCAGTTTACGACTGATAAAGTCTGCCGTGGACTTAACGCAGCATGAGATGCTGTACTCGTACCTACATCTACGTACATACTCCGCAAGTGGGTGGTATCTTGTACTACTACTAGTCATTTACTTTCCTGCTCCACTCAGAAGCAAAGCGATGGAAAGGCGATTTTCTGTACGTCTCTGTACGAACCCCAATCTGTCGTATCTTCGTCATGCTTACGTGAACTGTATGTTGGCGGCAGTAGAATCCTCCTACCGGTTCTCCACATTTTCTCAATAGCGTTCCTGGAAAAGTGCGTCGTGTTCCCTACAGAGATCTTCATTCGAGTTTGTGTAGCATCTCCGTAATACTCGCGGGCTGATCACCCTACCGTTAACAAATCTAGCCACTCGCCTCTGAATTGCTTCAATGCCTTTATTTAATCCGAACTCGTTGGGATACCCAACACTCGAGGGATATTTATGATTGGGTCCTAACTAGTGTTCTGTACGCGGTACCCTTAGCAGATGAACAGCACTTTCCTAAAAGTCACTAAGTAAAGAAAAGTCGACCATTCACCTTCGCTACTAACTGCCTTACGCGCTCGTTCCATTTCATATCGCTTTGCGAACTTATGCCTAGATATTTAATCGATGAGATTTTGTTAAGCAGAACACTACTAATACTGTATCCGAACATTACCGCGTTTATGTTTTCTACTCAACCGCATTAACTCACATTTTTCTACATTTAGAGCTAGCTGTCACTCATTACATTACACAGAAATTTTCTCTCAGGCACCATCGTTACTCCAGCAGTCGCACCTTCCCGTCACCACAGCATCACCAGCAAACGGCCGCAGATTGCTGCTCGCCTAGTCGCCATATCGTTTAGGTATATAAAGAATAATAGCGGCCATATGACCATATGATAGGGAACTCCTGACGATACCTTTGCCTCTGATGACCATTCGTCGTCGAGGTCAATGAACTGGGTTCTGTTATTTAAGAATTCTTTGAGCCTGTCACGTATCTGGATGTCTACTCCGTATGCTTGCAACACCGTTAACAGTCTGCACTGGGTCACCGTGTCAAACGCTTTCCGGAAAATTAGGAATATGGAATCTACCTGTTGCCCTCCAGCCATGGTTCCCAGGATGTCGTTAACAAAGGGGCAAACTGATTTCGCAAGAGCCGATGCTTTCTAAATCTGTACTGACTGACAGCAGCTTTGCCGCATCAAGGAAATTTATTATAATTGAACTGAGTATATGTTCAACAATACTGCGGTAAATCGATGTTAACGAAATTGGTCTGCAGTTTGGCGGGTCTGTACTTTTACCCTACTTATACAACGGGATCTTTCCTCCATTTGCTTCGAACTTTGCGCTGGCCGAGAGATTCGCTATAAATGGAACCTATTGAAGGGGCAAGTTCAAATGGCTTTGAGCACCATGGGACCTAACTTCTGAGGTCATCAGTCCCCTAGAACTTAGAACTACTTAAACGTAGCTAACCTAAGGACATCTCACACATCCATTCCCGAGGCAGTAATCAAACCTGAGACAGTAGCGGTCGCGCTGTTCCAGACTGAAGCACCTAGAACCGCTTAGCCACACCGGCCGGCTAACATTTAATAATGGTTCAAATGGCTCTGAGCACTATGGGACTTAACATCTGTGGTTATCAGTCCCCTAGAACTTAGAACTACTTAAACCTAACTAACCTAAGGACATCACACACATCCTTGCCCGACGCAGGATTCGAACCTGCGACCGTAGCAGTCTCGCGGTTCCGGACTGCGTGCCTAGTAACATTTAGTAACCACAACATATTATTTAGATGTGAAGAATAATTATTATTATTTGGAGGATAAGGAGGCTTCTTCCGCTGACAAGTGAAACATGGGATTATTGCAAACTCACACTAACAATCACGAGCCTAACATTGCAATTGCTTTTGCGCTAGAACCGCTCGGTCACTGCGCCCGACAAAGGGCCAGTGCCGTGCAGTAGTTCCGTAAAACATAATTGTAATTCCATCCGGACTTGACGGGTTATTTGTTTTGAACTCTTTCAGCATTTGTCACCCAAGCTAAGTTTGAGTCTACGACCACTGTAGCTATAGCCGTCGTTGCTTCCATGGTGGCAGCCACGTGTGCTGAACTCCCCGCCGGCTGTACCTCCAAAGCACCAAGAAATGTTATTACTTATTATTCCTGTAACACTCTGCAGACGCGACATTTCGTCGTTTCTTATTCTTCCTGGTGTTGCAGCTGAAATGCACAGCACTGTAGTATCGCAATGAGAAGGCCACTCAGCTGTTCTGACTGACTACCACACTAATTCCTCCTCCATTTAAAAACAGAGAACTTCACATATTTCGGAACACGTGTCTGTGTGGCAAGTGAGGATACGTTAACCGCGTGAATACGAGACGGCGCGACAGGCAGACTCTCATTCAGGGAGGTCCGGCCGAGGTGAGCCGAGGCGACCTGTTTAACATTCAGAGGGCGAGCAGAGGTTCTCTCAGCGCGCCTCATTTTCCCTGAGAGCGTGTCCGCCCTCTAGGCTGCCTGCTACGAATGCTAAAAACTCCTCGGCACCTTTTATTCAACGCCCTGTCCACACAATGCATATCATCAGACTAGAACGACTCTAATATTGTATTAAGCAGGATTATTCTCTACATTTTTTTAATCCAGAAATTCAGATATATGATGATGCGTCATTGAAGGCAACTGACGCTGTGGTAATAACTGCTGGAAGCGATAGATTTCAAATTAAATAGATTTCTTGGGTGTTTTCTGGGAAAGAGAAGTATATTTTCACGGAAAATCGCACTCAAGGGCCAAGTGCAATAGGTTCTAGAGCTTTCTTTCCCAGTATACCGCACAGTAAGTTTATTTCTAGAATGTTTTTGACACTAATATACAAGCGACCTGTAATCACTTTGAGCTGATGGAATATCGTCTCAGTGGTTTCCTATCGGAGAGGGCACAGTTCGTAGCAAGTGACGGAATGTCATCGAGTGAAACAAAAGTGATTTCTGGCGTTCCAAAAGGTTGTGTTATAGACCCTCAGCTGTTACCTTTCAATATAATTATTTAGGGGACAATCTGAGTTGCCGTCCAAGGCTGTTTGCAGTGGATGCTGTTCTTTATCGTCCAGTAAAGTCATCAGTAGATCAAAACAGATTGCAAAACGATTTAGAAAAGATATCTGTACGGTGTGAAAATTGGCTATTGATACTACATAATGAATAACGTGAGGTCATCCACATGATTGCTGTACGAAATCTATTAAATTTCGAATCGCCACGCGGGTTTAGCCGAGCGGTCAAAGGCGCTGCAGTAATGGACTGTGCGGCTGGTCTCGGCGGAGGTTCGAGTCCACCCTTGGGCATGGGTGTGTGTGTTTGTCCTTAGGATAATTTAGGTTAAGTAGTGTGTAAGCTTAGGGACTGATGACCTTAGCAGTTAAGTCCCATAAGATTTCACACACATTTGAACATTTTTTGTTAAATTTCGTTTTCACGATAAATCAATCAAATCTAGAGGCTTTAAATTGAATTAAATACTTATTAATTGCAATTACGAGCACCTTAAAATTACAAAGAACACAGAAAATATTCATGGAAAGACGAACCAGAGACTGCGTTTTACAAGCGGAACTCTTAGAAGATGCAACAGATCTACAAAAGAGAATGCATATACTACGCCTGTCCGTTTTAGTACTGCTATGCGGTGTGGGATCCTTACCACACAGGATTAGCGAAGTAGACCGATGTAGTTTAAAGAAGAGCAGAACGTTTTGTATTATCGGCAAATAGGGAAGAGAGGTTTAGGGGCATGATGCAGGATCTGGGGTCGGCATCATTAAAACAAAGGCATTCCTAGTTGAGGCGGTATCCTCTCACTAAGTTTCCATCACCAACTTCCACCTCTAATTGTTAAAAGATTTTTTTTGATCGCCAAACTACATAGATAGAAGTGATCATCGTAGTGAAATAAGGGAAATCAAAGCTCGCATATAGGTGTTTGTTTTCTCCGCGCAGTGTTCGAGATTCGTGTAGTAGACAATTATTGTGTATGTGGTTCGATGAACCCTCTGCCAGGCAGGTAAGTGTGTTTTGCAAAGTATCCATCTAGATGTAGATGAAACCGATTTATGTGCTGAAATACACCCCCTGACACTCAATATGTCCCATTGATAATGCTGGCAAAGACGGCAAAGCTTACACAAAATGTAGCTAAAGAAGGGGAAGGGAAGACGGGAAGTCATCGGAAGTAACTAAACTCACTGCTGAATTAGACATTAACTGCAAACATCATATTGCACGGCCTCAAGGTAGCGCCTCATTGGCACGATTTATTCAGTGACATTGGGTTTGGCATCTGTAGCCTACACTACACAGTAACCTGAAAATGGACAGCTTGAGTGCTGAATGCAGCAATTAACGACGACGTTGTAATCGTCGCTGTTTAACAATAAGAACTGCACCATGATATATGGAATGTATGCGTCAACTCTACGATTTTCTACAATCATACAAAGGTATCTGCGAGAGTGTATTTCACTCTAAACTAAAGGCCAACTGACAATCAAAATGTTGTCGCTCCCTCCGCAGTAATAATATATGTACGAGCAGTAGAGGACACAGACGGTAGTTTCTGAGGGTCCTGCAGGCACGCTCAAATAGACGAAATACTTAAGATGACACCTTACGACAAGAACTAAATCATTGTTCGAATCCGGTGCCGGCACTCATTTCAGTACGTTTCTAGTGAATGATATATTTGATGTGTAATCGTATTCGCAAGTTTTCAACACATTTCACGTATTTAATGCAACTGTAGATGGTCAGCACTATTTGCCTATTGAGACATGTGGGCATGTCTGATGGACATTTGCATCGAACTTGAAACATCCCCTTTTTAACAATTATACACGAGACTGTGCTTAAACTGACACACAGTATTTTTAGCGCAACGCAATCTGACTATCAAAGATCCCTGCAAAAGAATGGCCCTGTCCTTAAACTGACACAGAATATTTTGTTAGCGCAACGCAATCTGACTTTCAAAAATCCCTACAAGAAAAAATGGCCCTGACTAACATTAACCTATGCGTTTCACAAATCGCTTACCTCACAAAAATCTTGGTTACTCAAGCTACTGCAACACAGCAAGCGCCACTACTGCCAGCTAAATAAAAGATTCAAACTACGGAAGGCACTGACTACTGATAGGCATAGTTAGCAAATGAAAGATTTTGATAGAGAACAACCAATGTATTTACCTTAATAGTTATAATACACTCCAGGAAATTGAAATAAGAACACCGTGAATTCAATGTCCCAGGAAGGGGAAACTTTATTGACACATTCCTGGGGTCAGATACATCACATGATCACACTGACAGAACCACAGGCACATAGACACAGGCAACAGAGCATGCACAATGTCGGCACTAGTACAGTGTATATCCACCTTTCGCAGCAATGCAGGCTGCTATTCTCCCATGGAGACGATCGTAGAGATGCTGGATGTAGTCCTGTGGAACGGCTTGCCATGCCATTTCCACCTGGCGCCTCAGTTGGACCAGCGTTCGTGCTGGACGTGCAGACCGCGTGAGACGACGCTTCATCCAGTCCCAAACATGCTCAATGGGGGACAGATCCGGAGATCTTGCTGGCCAGGGTAGTTGACTTACACCTTCTAGAGCACGTTGGGTGGCACGGGATACATGCGGACGTGCATTGACCTGTTGGAACAGCAAGTTCCCTTGCCGGTCTAGGAATGGTAGAACGATGGGTTCGATGACGGTTTCGATGTACCGTGCACTATTCAGTGTCCCCTCGACGATCACCAGTGGTGTACGGCCAGTGTAGGAGATCGCTCCCCACACCATGATGCCGGGTGTTGGCCCTGTGTGCCTCGGTCGTATGCAGTCCTGATTGTGGCGCTCACCTGCACGGCGCCAAACACGCATACGACCATCATTGGCACCAAGGCAGAAGCGACTCTCATCGCTGAAGACGACACGTCTCCATTCGTCCCTCCATTCACGCCTGTCGCGACACCACTGGAGGCGGGCTGCACGATGTTGGGGCGTGAGCGGAAGACGGCCTAACGGTGTGCGGGACCGTAGCCCAGCTTCATGGAGACGGTTGCGAATGGTCCTCGCCAATACCCCAGGAGCAACAGTGTCCCTAATTTGCTGGGAAGTGGCGGTGCGGTCCCCTACGGCACTGCGTAGGATCCTACGGTCTTGGCGTGCATCCGTGCGTCGCTGCGGTCCGGTCCCAGGTCGACGGGCACGTGCACCTTCCGCCGACCACTGGCGACAACATCGATGTACTGTGGAGACCTCACGCCCCACGTGTTGAGCAATTCGGCGGTATGTCCACCCGGCCTCCCGCATGCCCACTATACGCCGTCGCTCAAAGTCCGTCAACTGCACATACGGTTCACGTCCACGCTGTCGCGGCATGCTACCAGTGTTAAAGACTGCGATGGAGCTCCGTATGCCACGGCAAACTGGCTGACACTGACGGCGGCGGTGCACAAATGCTGCGCAGCTAGCGCCATTCGACGGCCAACACCGCGGTTCCTGGTGTGTCCGCTGTGGCGTGCGTGTGATCATTGCTTGTACAGCCCTCTCGCAGTGTCCGGAGCAAGTATGGTGGGTCTGACACACCGGTGTCAATGTGTTCTTTTTTCCATTTCCAGGAGTGTATATATAGCAGTTCATGACAAATTTCAAAACTCCGCCATCTCTCTCTCCCCACATCCACCACTGCTGGCGGCTCACCTCCAACTGCGCAACGCTACGCGCTGTTCACAGCCAGCTGCCTAACACTACAATGGCGAGTATTACAACAATGCAAAGCAGCCACAGACTGCACACAGCACAGCCAGTGATTTTCATACAGAGGTGGCGTTACCAATAAAAAAACCTAAACAGCCTACTTACATAGCCCCCATGCTCCCCACAAAAAATTTTACAAATTGTTTTGGGCACTGGCCAATACAGATTTGAAAAAAAATTTTCATAATTACAGTAAGAAAGATATCAAATGCACACACTTATTAATACAATGTTGGTCAAAAGCTAAAATTTTCTCACAGTCCATAAAGACAGTCCTTATCATTCATCACAGTAAAACTGCCGTTTCTTTTCTCAAAGTCTGAGCAGTAAAAGAAAATGCACACGGAAGTAGTGGATTTCCATGCAGTAATGGGCCACAACAGAGCAAACCCACAGCAGAGTCAGTCGAAGTTTTGAAGAATATTGGTAGATAGGTCATCACAGAGTAGACCCATTGTAGTCCTGGTAGAGATTACGGTATTGGCGGGCCACCAGAGGTGCAGACCCACTGTAGTCCTTGTAGAGATAATGGTATTGGTGGGCCATCAAAGATGCAGACCCACTATAGTCCTTGTAGAGACAGCCAGCAACCATCTGCTGCGACTGTGCAGGTGCACAATCACCATTGAAGAGTCTTGCAGACAATATAGCAAGTCCATAAACCACCACTTGTGCACTCACAAAAATGTTTTTGAAATGTCCTTAAAACCAGCAATGCTGTTATCCAGTCCCTTGCTGAATTATCAACACACGTGCAAACACTAACAGTCTCTGCTTCTCACATATTGTCCATATACTATGACCAACAGAAATGTGTGCAGTGAAATGGAACTTACAAGTTAATAATATGATGAACTGGTATCAATTACAATTTTATAACATAAGAATACAATTACAAAGGTACAAAATACATCATTAAAGAACATAACAATACAGATAACATTTGTAATAAAACAGGCTTTACAAAAGAATAGAAATAGACATATACATCAGTGTTACAGGAATTATGACATAAGTAAATACATAAAAGATCAGAATAACTTTTGAAACATCAACTTCACACATGAGCAACAAAACAGAACAGATAAATAATGTCTAACATCTTTACAAAGTAAATAACATATTATTAATGCAAATTATATTTGAGGATAACAGTATTCCTCATCATAGTGAATGTAGCTTAGTACCAGAAAAATTCTACAACATAAATCTTATCAGATAAACACATAAAGACAGGAAGTACACAAATACACAAGGGTACACAAACACATAGTATAACACAAGGGGAAAGGACAGGTTTTGTTTTCAGTGTAACATTTGGTACTGCAGTCCAACCCAAAACTTCATTCCATAGATCTTTCGTCTTATTTCAACATTTGTTTCCACCAAAAAAAATCCTATCCAAGCATGCTTTCTGTATTTATATGTTCACATATTTCTTACGTCATTATTTATTTTCAAGAAAATCCTACCTATACCTGATTTCTTTACGTTTTTCGTGTAACTTCTCAATGCATTTCTTCCAATTCATCGCAACTCATTCTCTTCTATAGTCTACCCCCTCTTAAGCTAACTTAAATCTACTGAGCTCAGATGCTAAACTAAGGGACGAGGCAATGCAGCAGCACAGAACAATTAACACAAACAGCAATAAAAAAATGGAAATTTGCAAAGCAAGCTGTAGTAAATCTAAATTACCAAGCGAAGCAACATTACAACTAATATGAGCCAATTATGAAACATCCCCTTTTTATTAATTATACACGACACTGTGCTTAAACTGACACACAGTATTTTTAGCGCAACGCAATCTGACTATCAAAGATCCCTGCAAAAGAATGGCCCTGTCCTTAAACTGACACACAATATTTTGTTAGCGCAACGCAATCTGACTTTCAAAAATCCCTACAAAAAAAATGGCCCTGACTAACATTAACCTATGCGTTTCACAAATCGCTTACCTCACAAAAATCTTGGTTACTCAAGCTACTGCAATACAGCAAGCGCCACTACTGCCAGCTACATAAAAGATTCAAACTACGGAAGGCACTAACTACTGATAGGCATAGTTAGCAAATGAAAGATTTTGATAGAGAACAACCAATGTATTTACCTTAATAGTCATAATATATATAGCAGTTCATGACAAATTTCAAAACTCCGCCATCTCTCTCCCCCCCCCCCCCCCCCCCACATCCACCACTGCTGGCGGCTCACCTCCAACTGCACAACGCTACGCGCTGTTCACAGCCAGCTGCCTAACACTGCAATGGCGAGTATTACAACAATGCAAAGCAGCCACAGACTGCACACAGCACAGCCAGTGATTTTCATACAGAGGTGGCGTTACCAATAAAAAACCTAAACAGCCTACTTACAAACTACACAGACACTAAGATACAGAGGCTGCGGCAACTTTGTACCGTAGTACCGCTACCTGGAGTTAGGAAAATCACTTACGGATTATACACCATCCTGTCGCATTAATGTGGTTACCTGTCAAAAACCCTAATAAACATCTTTGGCACTGCAGACCGCTGAGAAACTTGCAGCAAGACAGTCAATGGAGTTCTGGAAGTACTGATAGGGATATGCAGCTATGAAAGTTTCAGTGCCGTGGTTAGCTGCGCAGAATCTACGGCGTGAACAGCCCGATCAACGTGGTCGCACAGATTATCAATTGGGTTTCGATGGTCAAGGAATTTCGGTAGACTTATCCTGGTGCTCTTCGAAACAAACAAGTCCGCTGCGACCCGTGTTACACGTTACTGTTCTGCTGGTAGATGCGACTGTGGCGAGGAAAATCAAACTGCACGTGGGCGTCGACATGGTAACCAAGGATATATGTATTCTTGTGTTCATCCGTTGTGAATTTCAGCATGCCTCGAAAACCTTCCACAGGCCATAACGCTCCATCCTCAGACCTGGACGCTTCCAACAATTGTTGCAGGGCATTCGCTTTCAATCCAATGGGGAGTGAAACACGATTCATCTGAAACGGCCACCTGTCGTCTTTCAGAGGACTCCCAGTCGCTGTAATTACGTGCTGATTCAAGCTTTCGCCAACGATGTACGGCTGTCAGCCTTGGTGCGTGAACCAGGCGCTTGCTGTAGAAGCCCATAAGCAGCAACGTTCGTTGAGTGGTCGTTCAGGAGACAGTTTTGGAAGCCCCTTGATTCATACTGACGGTCAGCAATTTAACAGTTGCACTTGTATTCACCCATAGAAATATCCACAGCTGTTGTTCACTCCTGCAATCTACGGCCAGTATTGTAATGTTCGTTTTGCCATGCATGGTATACAGTAACCACGCCTGCACCTGAACAGTGTACTAACATAGCAGTTTCGGAAATGCTTCCACTCTTGTTCCGATAACCAACGGTCATACCAGTTTGATCATCAGATAAATCACGCACGCTGTTTCCACAATCCGACAATGATTGAACTGTTTTCCACACACACGTGACACACTTTAAATCCTCTCCACTGCTAGTGTTGCTACGTACCATCACTTTAATGGGAGTGGACTGTGTAAATCTAAATCCTGCAGTCATGTTCAGCGTAAAACCTGAGAGAAACGCCAGAGAAGTGGGTGGAACACGTTTTGCATGACACAGATTTTCAGTATTCAAGTGTGAAGGCAGGATACTATGATATAATTTGTGAACAAATGAAACGTGTCAGACAACGAATTTTTCAGATCCTAAAGGTTTGAAAAATCCAGTATAATACAGGAGCCTCTCTAATGAACAACTTAGTGGTAGGGTGGTTTTTCTCTACATAGTCACCCATGGATGGCAGGAAGGTCACCTGACTGTGAGGATGTTGTATATGGTTGATCTCAGAGGATGGGTATTGCTGTGTCCTTGTGACGCCAATACCCGGGAATGACTTGACATGATAAACAATTTTGATAAGAAGCTCATTCTAAACAGGAAGAATGGCTAGTGCCCACGCTAAAGAACAGCTCAGACGGTGGAATGCCATGTTGGTACTGCTGATGGCAGCTGGCTGGGACACCCTTGCTGAATAGGTACTATCAGCACAACTGAGTAGGTGGTGTCAACGCAGATGAGTGGACAGTAACAGCGCAGCTGAGTCGATGGTGAGTGGCTGATATCAATACCCGTATACCTGAGTAGTCCGTTTCAACACAGCCTGGTGCAGTGATACAGCCAGCATTTTACTTACTGCGACAGCATAGGCGGCTGAAAAAAAGCCGCCTATGCTGTCGCAGTAAGTAAAAACTAAATTCACACCCATATCGACAGATAATCCATAGTCATGGCGATACATTAAAGTGTGACCCATCTTTCTGCCATAGAACCAGTACCCAGCATTATGCTACTACAAATAATGATGTAGCTTCCCGGATTCTCCCGAAATCATCTGAAGATGAACCTGAAAGGGTTCGAAAACCGGTTAATGTAATAAAGCATTATTAATGAAAAAAGTGACTGGTTGCAGTTGTGTATAATTTATTTACATTAATATACAGTCACGGTTCTAAAATATCCGTAATGGATAAGCATAAAATGGTTAGAATTAGCCTTGGGAGTGAGAGAACGTGTGTGTTAGCCACCTGAATCCACAGATAGTTAAGTCGGGGACGGGTAC
This sequence comes from Schistocerca nitens, assembly GCF_023898315.1. NCBI lineage: Eukaryota > Metazoa > Arthropoda > Insecta > Orthoptera > Acrididae > Schistocerca > Schistocerca nitens. The sequence goes on along the minus strand of NC_064622.1, from coordinate 377,908,210 downwards.
CGATCACCACGTGTTCGAATGCAACTGAAAGAACGAATAAAGACTCCAAATTATGCACGGCATGTCCACAATAGAAGTCAACGGTAGAAAGGAGACGATTTTACCTAACTTCCACACTACCACGATTTCGAACCAGCGTACTCACAGACTGTTACAAACTCAAGAATCTGGTGAAAGCTGCTGTTTGGATGCGTCCATATAAAATACTAAAACAACAATGCTCTGAAAACTTGTACTCCAGTGTGCTGTGCAGTGGAGAGGTTAGGTGAAGGTGCTCTTCTACATAAAATTACATGAGGAGACCTACAGAGCTCTGATTGGCCATCACCAGTCACAATCCTTAGTCCCTTCAAGAGATTGCTGCTTCTTTCTGTGTACCGCTCCGTCGGCCAGCAAACAAATGACGCACAGAGTGAATGTGAGATGTAGGCCTATGAAAGGAGGCTCGTGTCAAAGCAACATAGTGCCATTCAACCTGTTTTCGTGGAAGACTGTGTGACCATTGTGCCGTCACCATCGTATATCTCGAGTAGGGATTATGAGATTAAGATAAGAGATATCAGGGGCCATGCAGGCAGTAATTTTCCCCCGCCCAGTAATCTAATGGAATAAGGCAGAGAATATTTAGTATTGGTACGACGAACCTTCCATGGTGCATTGTACAGTTATTTGTATTCTATGCACCATGTTCAACAATAATGTTTCTCATGTTACCGCGGGAAATCACACTAAATAAAACCCAAAAAACTCTCCTATATACATGTACTTTGCAAAAAATTTCAGTTGTAGGCCATTTCGTCCAATGATGTCCGTCTCTCTGTAGACGTTACAGGAGATGGTCAATTTTATTACCACGTATTTTTACATATTCCTCAGCCCTCATTCTTGGGGAAAAAAAACGACCGTATTGCGAGCACACATGGGTGGTCCTCGCACATGGCCATATGCGTGTGATGTGGAATATAGCGAAGTCTTTAAACGTCCTTGTAGCTATAACTCTCAAAGTAATGAAATCCAATGGACGGGCTGGCCATAGTACTATCATTGCGTATACTGCGCACGTTTTCTAGCCGATGGCTTTGCTTTATCTTCGACGTGTCTGCGCTGTTTTCTCTGAACAAGGTAGCGGAAGACTGAAAGTTGGTCGTGCACTACTGACCAGTTTCGACGAAGATGATAGATGATGCTTTACTGTTGCCCTAGCTATCACTAACGTCTCACCCATCGAAAAATGATAGATCTTGGTTACAGAGATATTGGCATACCCTCTCTCGGCAGTCGGATTAGAAATAAAGACAACCTAGGAAGATCGTGAATGGAGTTCTTAGAACGAGCTATAAAGAATTCACAACGCTCTAATTATGCAGCGATGAAGACATTAGCTTCCAGGTGGAGAGTTGCCAACAAACAAAAAGAGCGATGATAAAGAATAAGATTACCCATATCAAATACAGTTTCAATCGTTATTCTTGCTGCTGTACAGCAAACGCACAGTATGCAAATTTGATTCCATTTTATCCTTTTTGGTGTTCCAGTTTAAATGGTCAACGGTGTCATCTGAAGAACATAGGTGTTTTAGCTTGACGTTATCCAATTTTTTTACATCTTTAAGCAAATATTGTAATTTATGATTAATCTTAATGAGCGCTTCTCTGATATGGAGCACTGAAATATGGGGTGTATCATCACGTATCCAGCACGTAGACCTTAAGTTAAATTACGATTGTATGTGTTCTATGTGTCTTCACGTCTTTGAGCGTTGGTATTCGAATGTATTTCAATCAGTTTGTAGCTTTACACTTACTATTAGATCATACTTTATTCTATATCATACATAAGTAAAAGTTAATTATGACTGTAATTAACAAATGATGGATCCAGTGTCGTACTTTCGTGTTCCTTTTTAGTACTTGTTCGTTTCGTAATATTGGCACACATATTGTGATGGTTTTACTTGGCACCTAGACCTCGGCTTACAACATTCTGTAACTTGAGCTGTTCGCTTCTTTTATATGAAGCGCTAAAACTACGAGGGATCTTACTGGGAACGTCGTTCCTTATGTAACAACTAGATCTCAAGCTGTATTTTAAATATACATAAATCGATGTCTTCTGAATGTTGATCTTCGAATATGACTTATCTCACGAACATGTATTTCAAAATTAACGAAAATAATCCTTATTGTTGACAGTTAACGTTTATTTTGTCATGTATGTTATTTATTATAGTTTGATTATATATTTGATAGGAAACATCTAAGCACAATCTACTACACGTATGAAGTTCGACCTGTGTAACAGTCGTTAATGCAATATCCAATGGCTCAATTGTAGCCCTTAGACTTTATCCAGCAAATAACTGGTTTATAATTGAAGCCACCCATAAAGTTGTTTTTAATATGCGCCTAGACCTCCATTTGCAGTATCACTTCCCTTTATTTTTAAATATTAAGAATATATATTTTGTTGATAATTGGCACTGTAGACACTTTCCTGTGTCTTATAATATTGTACTGCTTTGAATTGTTATTACATATTATTTTCTATCTCTTTTCGTCTGTCCTGGTTTTGTAGTACAGCTTAACATTCGGTGTATGGTGACTACAGGGTGTTTGTCAGTGTTTTGCCGATTTCATATTTGAATAACGCACAAACTAATAGCGAGCCAAATCAAAACATTTTGCAGAAGGTACATCATTTATACAAGTTTACTGTTGAATAGTACACTGAACAAATTAGAAACAATTGCGGCTACCCAGTACGCTAGGCATTGTACCAAGTTTTCGAACACATGTATCGAAACTACTGGAGGAATTCTGGAAATTTAATCGTGAATGAGATCTTTTAACTGTTGTAAGATTTTCGACAGGACGGGGTACACTCTCGGCTTCGAATAACACGTAGATGAAAGTATGGCAAGGTTATATCAGACGAACGAAGAGGCCATTCCACACAGTAGCGTTTGTATCGACGATAAAGCAGATCAAATCAGATTATGCGATGAGTGGAAGCCGGCAAAATGTTCATCATTTGGGCACACTTTCTTAACCAAAGACTACGGATTGCCTGTAAACTGCTGCGCACAAATTTGATGTTCTCGGGAGTCCGTACGGTTTTCAGACGGCCAGTTGACTATCGATTTCATGCACTGCCAGTTGCACATAATGTTACTTACTTACTCCAGTATCCTCTATAGAGCAGGAATTATGTATCGCGGCCGAACCTTGAAATGGTTACGAAAGACACGATGCACGCGCACGACATATTCGCTACGGCGAATATAGCACTCCACCGTGAACGCAGAATGTTGCTTCGACGAGTACGACACGATTACTGAATTGTTAATGGGATGAAACTTGACACTCCGCAGTAGTAATAGACAGCGCCAGAGCCTCTAAGTCTTGTTTATTCAAATTTGAAAATTTCAAAACTTTGTGAAATGCCGTGTATAACGTAAATCTAGTAGAAAGTTCGTTACAATTTTTTACCTTCTTACAAAGTCACAACATTGTAAAAATTCATTGTATACTTGCGCCACCTGCCAGCCAAGGGTGGATTAACAGGGAGAGGGGTGGGGGGCGGAGAGGACGATCGCTCCCCCCCCCCCCCCCCCCCGAGAGTTGAAACCAAATTACAATCAAACAGTAATTTTTGTAATCACCCCCAAAGTTAATCACGCGAATTTACAGTCTTGATCACTGGGTTTAGTCATAATTCAGTATCCCACAATCCACATTACTATGTGTGCCCGTGAGAAAGTGCTTCCTGCACCAGTGACTTGTGGCCACCCTCCTGTTCGGATGGTGGGCTGCAAATTTTAGCAGGGCTCTCCGATCTGCCACATCAGCACGCACTTCGCATTTTCCTTATCGAAGTATCTGTTTTCCGCCTCCCCCCCCCCCCTTCCCCCTTGTTGCCATTGCTACTGTTGTTAGAATGCTTGCCCAGAATTCAGTAAGATATCTATTCAGTTTCGACGACTTCACGTGACGCCAGCAAGAAGTGCTTTCTGCAGCGTCCGAGCCCTCACACAGCGCTGTACTGTGGAAGACGCAAGCAAAACGCTTCTGCCACTCTGTGCTGATTAGTATTTGTAGTTTTGCACTCCAGAAAATTTTCCTGCTATTGGATCTTTGATGTTCATCCTTTCTCCTCTTCGTATATCAACTGCAACAGCAGAAACATCCTTCTTGACTCTCAAACTGATTAAGCATTGGCTGAGAAACCGTTGTTGGGCAAAACCGGTAAACTGTTCGCTTTGTTGCATGTCTACATAGACATCATTATTAACAAAGAAAAAATTATAGATAAACTGAGAAGGGCGGAAAGAACAGAGAAAATATGTTCCGTTAAGTACAGGTCGTATTCCATATAATAACAGTTGTTCTTCTGCGACGCGAAAAGATTGAATAATTGCCATTCAGGCTGTAAGTTTACAATTTTGTATAAACAATGAAGTAAGTATAAATCAGATGCTAATATTCCAGAAGCATGCTAAATACACGCTGTATGTGCAGACTACTAAAATGTAAAGTACATACACGATTGTTTTTTTTGTAAAAAGATGTTTTTCAGATTTTAACCACTCTGTGTATGAAGGAAACACAATATTGTATTCAACAAAATGGCTTTATGTACCTGCAGGTAAGCGTTAAGATATTGTAACGATGTAATATTATTCTCACTGTTTTCATTGTTGGACTTTGGGGGTATTAGTCTCAAATTCAGTATTTATATAACATAATTAAAACGGATTCTATTTTTATTCCCCACTACGGTTGTTTGAACTGTGTTGAAAATAAGAATAGAAGAAAGTATTTCAGCAACAAATTAAAAACTACATTTTTAAAAGCATTTTAATCTAGTTTCAGGTGGTGGTGGTGGTAGTTAGTGTTTAACGTCCCGTCGACAACGAGGTCATTAGAGACGGAGCGCAAGCTCGGGTTAGGGAAGGATTGGGAAGGAAATCGGCCGTCCCCTTTCAAAGGAACCATCCAGGCATTTGCCTGAAACGATTTAGGGAAATCACGGAAAACCTAAATCAGGATGGCCGGAGACGGGATTGAACCGTCGTCCTCCCGAATGCGAGTCCAGTGTGCTAACCACTGCGCCACCTCGCTCGGTCTAGTTTCAGGTTATTTTATTATAATTTGCTTATCAACTCTTCAACTCTGTGTTAACAAAAGGTTTATAAGCTTGTTTTGTGTGTTACTAACTGTGTACATTTAGAAACAGAATGCTGATGTTACGCATATTAAGAAATTTAAAACTATTTTGTCTAAAATAAAGCTTAGTTTTTTCAACTGACTGACATTTTTAAGTATCGAAACAGATTAAAACAGTAAATTTTAAAGGGGCTTTTCTTTAACTTTCAGGGGGAGGACCCCCGGATCGTCATTCTCTTCTAGGCAACCGGTCCAACCCTCTAACTTCATTAGTCCGACGCTGCTGGCAGCTAGTGATTTCGGGCAGCAATGACGACACATGTCTGGCCAATTCTCTCACAGCAGTCTTACAGTTACTTCCTTGGTCCTGTAGCTAGTATTGAGTGCAATACCCTACATGCATACGCACACACAGACCATGCAAGTGTTACCACTGTCAGTTGCACTAAAATACAAGTATGGCAGTATGAGCTCTGGATATGTACCGGCTTCCATTTTCTATAGTGTTTCGGCAGATATTTGGAGTTTCGCTTCCGCGTTGTATAGTTTGAGTTAGCTAAAACAATTACTGCTTCTCCCTCCTCTCATGCAACAACAAATTTCCGCAGTGTTAGTTTGTTTCCTATTACACCCATTACAAACGAAACTACTTTTAAATCGATAGAGTGTACCTAGATTAGCCCTGTCCGATATCGTTTCTTCGGCATGTATCAACAGTGACAGTAAAACACTAAGAATAATCAGCAAACCAGTAGCGACTCAGTAATGCTCGACACTTACCGGTAGCACTCGGTGAGGACAAGGGCAGTGTTCTCCGAGTACCACTGTCCATATTAATGTACGTCGTTAAAATAAGTACCGCACAAGATTAATCAGGGACCGCTCTATTGGACGGAGAAGTAAAATGGCGCTTAAATTTCTTTATTTATTTAGTTTTTTGACGGAAAGAACCTACGGTTCATATCGATATTAGGTGTCGCGTTAAAAATCTGATAAGCACTATTAATTTTGGGCTGACACGAAGGTGCTCATATCTAGCGAAAAACCTGACAAACTTCGGCTGACGACTCTTCCATCCAAACCTTCAGATGTCAGACGCTCAGATCGGCACCAAAGGTTGTATGCCGACCGCCTATCAATCAGAACGCTTATTTAGTCCGTAATGTGTCCTGTTATCCAGCCTAAAGGGCGCAAACGTTAATTAAAAGTAACACCAGAACTACGAAGCACAGGAGAAGCGTAACCGTGAGTAACTAACATGTACAGCTTCCGTGGGGCGTCAAAGCGCCGTACCAATAAAGATATCTTTTATTCACTGTATCGTACGTGAGAGTGCTACACGGGACTATTAATACTACAGCACGTGTGATTCAATTGTTGCCTTATTCCACTGTTCTGATTGTTTATGTTTATTCTGTGAAACTACAAATGCAGTAGCTGCTTCATCACGAGTGGTATCTGTTCTGTCGCACACGTCCGACAGAACACCACACCTATCTGTACTAATATAATTTACAGGTTTAGTACTTTACCTAACGAAGCGAAAGAAGACTTGCAATAGAACATCTCTACAAACTCCCAAAAGTTCTTTTATATGTCTGGAAAATGTTCTGTCATTTAAGAGTTTCAGGTGTAAACAGCTAGAACAAATTATCATCAATGGGGTTTGAACCCGAGACGTTTGGTTGGTACGACTATCTGACGATCTACCAACTGGCCCATACGAGATCTGCAGAACTATTTCTCACATATACGTCTTTCCTGTGTTCCGTAGTTTTGGTATTACTTTTAATTTCCATTTACGGATGTTCTACTGAACGACAGCACGCAACACGATTAAGTCGGTGTTTTGGTTGATGCTCTATCGACAAACAACGTTTGGTACCTCTCTGAGTGTCTGACATCTGGAGTTTTGGGTGTTCGAAGTGACGCACTGTACATGTGATAAATGCTTAACGTTGTAATTATGAAGCCACAATGATCTAGTTTCGGTAAGAAAATGTTCAAATGTGTGTGAATACATACGGGACCTAACTGCTGCGGTCATCGGTCACTCGACTTACACACTACGTAAAATACCGTAAACTAACTTACGCTAAGAACAACACACACACTCCCATGGCCGCAGAGGACTCGAACCTCCGGCGAGAGGGGCCGCGCATCCGTGGCATGGCGCCTCTAACCGCACGGCCACTCCAAGCGGCTTATCGGTAGGATCATAGCCTTATAACACTTACCAGATATACTTTCATATAGTTATTACGACCTATTATATTTTCAGGACTCGAAAACAAGGGCGATTAACTTCAACAGATTATGACGAAGTGGGATGGCTGCTGACTGATACACCCTAAATTAAATAACGGTCTTGATTGGCACTGAGGCATAGCGCCGTATACCGATCCTGCCTTGGAGGCGGTTAAGTGGGAGATGTGTCTCAGCGCTGGATAGTGACAGATGGTGACGCGAGACTGGACGCGCACGTAGTTTATGTATCAGCCCATAGAGGACAATGTTGGATAGGGGACTGATTTAGTTTCGATTGTGCCCACTAGAGTGCACTAAAGTAATAGAATGTTTTTCATAAACTGTTATAGTATTTTCATAAAGTGATATTATGTCTTTTTGTGTATGTAAAATGTTATAAATGTGTTTTAGCAGTATGAATGATGCGTGGTTTAAGGTTAATATGAAAATAATTGTTTAACGGGTTATATAGTGGGATTTACTGTGGGAACATTTAGAAGTAATATGGATGTGGACAAAGGGGATTTTTGTAGAATAGTTTGTAAAGTAAGTTTATGGTAAAGGGAAAATTAATTCAGGTATAAATAACAATAGTAAATAACTTTACGCATAAACAAGACCTCAGCATATTAGATAATTACGTCGGTAAAATGTGCAGTAGCTAGGTTTACTATTTTGCGAGTGGTTGTTGATGAAAAGCGCGGACTGATGCGGGAGAATGTTGTTTTGCTGTTGGATGTTGAGTAAACTGATGAATGGTAAAGCAATATTTATCGCGCGCCTTTATCTGCTGGTAGAGAAGATTTAGAGTGTTCTAAAGAGGAGTCGGAGCGTAGCCATGAAACAGTTCGGACGTATGTAGTACTAGTTCCGATGGAAATGATAAATTGCCGGATCTAGCCGTTTTTCACACATCAAAAGTGTGATAAAGTGATGGCATAATTATTCCGATGGGTGTGTAGAAATTTCGTAATTTTTAAGTTAATTTTGTGACGAGAAAAGACATATATTCCACGTGACGTATTGAGCAGATCGGTGGCTAAAAACTGTGACTGCATTTGGTACCGACAGACTTAATATTTGGCGAGCATTATCTATCAAAAATAATCAGTATTTTTGTAGCTATTACGTTTTCGGGAAATGAAACAACATAAACTTGCTAACGTGAGTGAAAGGGATTGTGAGTGACTTTGTTAAGACTAGCACGGGCCTGGCAGTGATGCTTGTTCACCTAATTTTCAGAATATAGTAATTGAGGACAAAATTTCCAACCTGTCATTTCGTGTGAAAACTTTCTCCCGAAACGTAGATTAGTGACTTTAATTGCAGCCTGGTTCACGTGGAAATACAGTAGGTTTCGTTCGGCTTCCCTACTGATGATATGCTGAGACAATGTTCACAGGTAGGTGCAGTTTAGTCGTAAAGGGACTGAAGCAACCGGACCGCCGCAGTATGTATCATATAGTGAAAGTTTTAATACTATAAATATGTTGATATTGTGACAATTAGTGAACTATAAGGAATAAATATGTAAATTTTGTTACAAACTGCGGTGTGCACACAATTTATTAAACATGGAAACGTCACGGAAGTTCGGATTTAGGATATAACATGTTCGATATGCCTGCCGTAATTGGCGATGATGTGGCGCAGATTAGTAGCGAAATTCTGCATGACCCACCGAAGTGTCGAAACATCGATGGTGCCTGTGACCTCCTGACAGGCTGTTTTCAGCTCAGTAATGGTTATGGGTTTATTGCTGTACACCTTGTCTTTAATATAGCCGCACAGAAGGGACTCAGATGTGTTGAGATCCGGAAAATGTGGCATCCAATCGAGACCCATGCCAGTGGCCTCCGGATAGCCCACAGCCAGAATGCGGTCCCCAAAGTACTGCTCCAGGACATCAAGTGCTCCCCTGCTTCGATGCGGTCAACTTCCGTCTTGCATCAACCAAATCTTGTAGAAATCAGGGTCGCTTTCGGTAATGGGGCTGAAATCATCTACCAAATCCTTCACGTACCGTCCGGTAGGCCTTGTGCCATCAAGGAGTATCGAAAAAATTATTCCGTGACTGGAAATTGCACACCACACAGTCATCCATTGGCGGTGAAGAGACTTCTCGATCGCGAAATGTGGATTCTCAGTCACCCAAATGCGCCAATTTTGCTTGTTGACGAACCCACTCAAATGAAAGTTGGCTTCGTCGCTTAACCAAACAACAGTGCATCTGTTAATTCACATCATGCCCAGCGGCAAACAATGCTGTTTGAACGTCCCAACGCAAACCTTTAAGTAGCTATGACGATTTTATTTCATACAATTCAATAACTGTAACCCAATATCTGTAGTTTTCTGCATTTTTTTACCTGTAGATCTCCCTTAAAGAGTTGAAACTGGTTATCAATAACAGAATTTTTCCGCTCTTTATTTGGGAGTTTTAACCACACATTTTAACTCCAGTGTCATTGGAACGAGCGCCAAATAACCTTTTGCTACAATATCACACACTGAAGAACGCCGTTTCGAACAGCAGGCATGAACGTAGAAAGTCCAGATTGTGCAAATAAACATAGGTTCTTACTATTATGTGTTGAAGTGCTTTTTTTGTATCCTCTGCACACCAATTTTAAGCATGCAGTATTTTATTTTTAGCCTATAACTTTTTCGCAAGGTAGCTCTCTATTTCAAATAACACAATTTTCTTCCTTTATAGCTCATTACGGAAAGGCCCGTTGTCCGTAAATGACTGTGTAATTGTGAGAAAAGTGTAAACAGCTATAGAAGATAAATCAGTTATTTAATACCACAAATTAAAAGTAAATTATGGAAAAGAGGCGGAGGGTAACATACTAACTTCATCAATATTATGAGAACCGGGGAATATCATATACAACCTCCTTTGACGATAAAGAAAATTATTTTCCGGGTACTCTTATCAAACAGTGAAAATAAGCGCGTCCCCTCTGCAGAATTCATTGCAACAGACACAAAAGCCTTTGCAGAATGCTACTACGAAGAGCAGAAGTTTCTTCGATAACAAGCCTGGTATATTTCTCGCGTCGGGGAAGAGTTGTTGAAGTTGGAAGTTTGCGTCCATCCATCAGCGAACTTAGGTCGGCAAGTAACAACGCTAACTCCTCCATGAAATCACGGAGCACCGTGACGACATACAGTCTTACACTGTGGCAGCAAGGGAACTTAGGCGTGAAAGGATAACACAAAAAAGTACCAACTTTCATTAAAACAACATAACTTAAAGCTACTTATGTAATACTAACTATGAACAAATTTAATAGTGTCAAATACAAATGAGCCAAAACATTACGACCGACGACCACCCCCAGATGGGTGCAGTAAGGAATGTATATAAGCTGAGAGGGGACGAATGGAGAAGCATTCTATTGGCGATGTTGGTTGTCCACAAATAATCACTGGAGATCGTAGGCTCATCCTTTCTGTAGAGCAGGATACGTGACGATATAAGTCCAATCTAAGGACGATGTACGATGTTGGTTTCGGTAAAAGTGTTTCGAAGTGCATCGTTCAGCGCACGATGTTGAAAATGGGGTCTTTAGCAGACAACATGAGCCAAGTTTATCTCTTCCTACCCCTGCTGTGAGCACGGGCTCATCTGGAGTAGATGGTGTATCAATGGAAATTAGTTTCCGGGTCGGTTTAATCACTTTTCTTGTTACGCCGGGCCAATGGTCGTGTCCGGATACGCCTCCATGTAGGCGATCTTCTGTACGCAAGTCAGTGGGCCAATATCCAGCAATGGTAGACATTCACCTTGGTTTCCACGGAATGTTGTAGTAATCTAAAGCACCTTGCCAGCTGCGGATTTCGTAAACACAATGGCGTATCACCTGTATTCTTTCAAATTTAATGTTTGCATCGACGGATACAGCAACTTCCAGTTGTGTAAATTCCAGGAGTGTAACTGTCGGCGTCTCGAGTCCATAACCATACTACTGTGGTTTATGGAGGATTATAGCGAACTAACGTTTAGGCTTTGGTCATCAGATTCCCCTAATTTTTACTCGATGAAAGACGTTTGAGACACTGTCGGAATCCAGCTCCGGGCCCACGAACCAGAGGTCCGTAACTATGGGAACTTCATGACCTCTGCATAGACCTTTGCTGCAGTATACCTCAAAAAACCTTCCGTGGACTTGTACGTAGGCCATACTGAGATCCAAAGGTGAACCTAAAGGCTGATGTTCATGTATTTTTACTACCAGCGTATGTTCTTGTTGTTGTGGTCTTCAGTCCTGAGACTGGTTTGATGCAGCTCTAAATGCTTCTCTATCCTGTGCAAGCTTCATCATCTCCCAGTACCTACTGCAACCTACATCCTTCGGAATCTCTTTACTGTTTCATCTCTTGGTCTCCCTCTACGATTTTTACCCTCCACGCTGCCCTCCAATGCTAAATTTGTGATCCCTTGATGCCTCAAAAATGGGTTGCCATCTGAGCTCTGGATATTCATACAAGTGGTTCTCTTCTCTCCAAAGGTCTCTTTAATTTTCCTGTAGGCAGTATCTATATTACCCCTAGTGAGACAAGCCTCTACCTCCTTACATTTGTCCTCTAGCCATCCTTGCTTAGCCATTTTGCACTTCCTGTCGATCTTATTTTTAAGACGTTTGTATTCCTTTTTGTCTGCTTCATTTACTGCATTTTTATATTTTCTCCTTTCATCAAATAAATTCAGTATTTCTTCTGTTTCCAAGCATTTCTACTAGCCCTCGTCTTTTTACATACTTGATCCTCTGCTGCCTTCACTACTTCATCCCTCAGAGCTACCCGTTCTTCTTCTACTGTATTTCTTTCCCCCATTCCTGTCAATTGTTCCCTTATGCTCTCCCTGAAACTCTCTACAACCTCTGGTTCTTTCAGTTTATCCAGGTCCCATCTCCTTAAATTCCCATCTTTTTGCAGTTTCTTCAGTTTCAATCTGCAGTTCATAACCAATAGATTGTGGTCAGAATCCACATCTGCCCCTGGAAATGTCATACAATTTAAAACCTGGTTCCTAAATCTCTGTCTTACCATTATATAATCTATCTGATACCTTTTAGTATCTCCAGGATTCTTCCAGGTATACAACCTTCTTTTATGATTCTTGAACCAAGTGTTAGCTATGATTAAGTTATGCTCTGTGCAAAATTCTACAAGGCGGCTTCCTCTTTCATTTCTTCCCACCAATCCATATTCACCTACTATGTTTCCTTCTCTCCCTTTTCCTACTGACGAATTCCAGTCACCCATGACTATTAAATTTTCGTCTCCCTTCACTACCTGAATAATTTCTTTCATCTCGTCATACATTTCATCAATTTCTTCGTCATCTGCAGAGCTAGTTGGCATACAAACTTGTACTACTGTAGTAGACATGGCCTTTGTGTCTATCTTGGCCACAATAATGCGTTCACTATGCTGTTTGTAGTAGCTAACCCGCACTCCTATTTTTTTTATTCATTATTAAACCTACTCCTGTATTACCCCTATTTGATTTTGTATTTATAACCCTGTAATCACCTGCCCAAAAGTCTTGTTCCTTCTGCCACCGAACTTCACTAATTCCCACTACATCTAACCTATCCATTCCCCTTTTTAAATTTTCTAACCTACCTGCCCGATTAAGGGATCTGACATTCCACGCTCCGATCCGTAGAACGCCAGTTTTCTTTCTCCTGATAACAACTTCCTCTTTGTAGTCCCCGCCCGGAGATCCGAATGGGGGACTATTTTACCCCCGGAATATTTTACCCAAGAGGACGCCATCATCATTTAATCATACAGTATAGCTGCATGTCCTCGGGAAAAATTACGGCTGTAGTTTCCGCTTGCTTTCAGCCGTTCGCAGTACCAGCACAGCAAGGCCGTTTTGGTTAATGTTACAAGGCCAGATCAGTCAATCATCCAGAGTGTTGCCCCTGCAACTACTGAAAAGCCTGCTGCCCCTCTTCAGGAACCACTTGCTTGTCTGGCCTCTCAACAGATACCCCTCCGTTGTGGTTGCACCTACGGTACGGCCATCTGTATCGCTGAGGCACGCAAGCCTCCCCACCAACGGCAAGGTCCATGGTTCATGGGGGGGGGGGGGGGGTACTAGCGTATAGTGGGAAGTATTTGCAGTGGAGCAGTGCTGAGAAACTATTTTCCGGTTCCGAACGGTGTTTCCATCGTGGAAATTTTTTTATTAAAGTCTATCAAACCAGTCGGAGTGGACTAGCAGTCAACCACAGTCATCTTCAGCTGGTTATTGGTATTAGCCTTATCTATCTTAGTAGGGTGAAGATATAGACTGATGGTTTGAAAATTTCGTTATTTTCTCGCATCACACGCACTCTAACGCCTGACTGACACTTCCGTCATCGAGGGCACTGCCCGATCTCAAGGTGGCTGACCTCTCAGCATCGACATTATGTCGGCTAGAAAGGCAGATATGGTGCTAATAAATTATGCGTCACCCGTAAGCGGTATCAGTATTCTACGGTTCAAATGAAGGTATGTGGCAAGTGCCTTAATGAAATATCAAGGACAAACTGCAGATCCGAGCCGGCCGGAGTGGCCGAGCGGTTCTAGGCGCTACTGTCTAGGACCGCCCTACGGCTACGATCGCAGGTTCGAATCCTGCATCGGGCAGAATGTGTGTGATACCCTTCGGTTAGTTAGGTTTAAGTAGTTCTAAGTTCTAGGGGACTGATGACCTCAGAAATTAAGCCCCATAGTGCTCAGAGCCATTTGGACCATTTTTACAGATCCTAAATATTAACGAGGAAAATCTATTTATCACATAGGAATATACAAACATATATTAGAATATAAGGTGTGGCAAAAATGAAGGTACTAAATTTCATAACCATTTTAATGCACTGAATGCAGTAATACTTTTCATAATTTGATAGTAATGCGAGAGGTCTTTTTAGCACGAACCTGAAAGAACAAAATAAACTTGACTGTAGTAATAGTGGGGAAGTTGGTGAGACGATGAAAGATTGTAACTCTAATTTGCTTTGCTGAATAGCGTAAGATTGTGACTTGAATTTGGTATGCTGAAATCGGGTGCTAATTAGACCATGAAAGCGGTTTAAAACTGTGAGCTGTCTTGGGAGGTTAACCGTGCGTTTACTGGGCCACTGTTTCACGACTGGGTAACTAGTCTAGGTTTACCAGATTACCAATCAGACTATCATTGATTATAATCTTTTACAGTCATACAACAACCGGTAATATATCTATATAAAAGGAGAATTTAAATAAAAAGAAAGAAATCAGTTTATATTTGCAAATTTATTTTAAAGATTGTTCATTGAAATTTCAGCATATTATACGTGAGTTATAACTGAGCTGGTGCCTTATTTACGATTGTGAGACTGTGAGATTGGAATATTACGGAACACATAAAATATGGAGTCAAGATTGGGAGACTGGATACAACACTGCATTCATAAAACAACACACAAAGAACATTGAAACGCATGCAAGAGAAAGTTAATCACTACAAACAGATTCAAATTTTTACCCAAAGAATTTCTGTTCGAAGCACAATCCTGTCCGTCATGTAATTACCACACACTGGTATACTAAATTCACATTAAATCTTTGTGAAATCTTCCCAAGAAGAATAGCTGATGGCTACTTTGGTGATTACACCACATGCTCCACGTGGTCAACTTGGTTTACAGAAAGCGTATAACTCCACAATAATTTAGATAATAAAAATACATTCGATCGAAAAGCAAATTACAAAAGAAAAACCTCGAACTGGTTACTAACGTCTTACTACTAACCTGATGGGTCAAACAGTTATATAAGCACGTGGTACTGGTCTCACAAAGTACACGCCACGTGGGTTGAACATAAAGAAAAGTTGGTATATTCAAAATCTTTTCAAGACGATACGTTATAATCACACAAGCATTTGCATTTAAGATTGATCTTACTTAGAGTTACTGACCAACACGTGGTTCCACTTTACTCACAAAGTAGTAACAAAGCAACTACCGCAAATTAATCTGAACTGGACACGAGAATTACACTCCGCTGCAATTAAAGATAACCTTAGCTATTTTAAAGCTAACCCGAAATAAAATGATTAAATTCTCAGTTAACCTGAACTTAACCAATCCATTGTCCTATGGACTTAACAGACACGCGCTTGGCCGGAGATCTTACCACTTCAGACGCTCGCTACCGCCAGACTGCTACTGCTGGACTCCAACTGCCGACTGCTCGGCTGCAACTCTCCAACTGCCAGACTCCCACTGCACTACCCAGCGTGCTCCCGAGAGTCGCTCACAAAGACCAACGGAAGGCGCCAGAGGGGCAGCTTCCTATACCAACATGACAGGGGACGGACCGGACCATACTAAGAATGGAAACCTCTCTGCTTTTAGGAAACGTAGCTACCTGTTTCAACGTTGGTCCTACTGTTCTCTAGCAGACAGCCTTGTCTGCTACCCTCAAGCATGCAGCTACAAACACATTTGATCATTCATCCTCTCACACAGAAGGGAAGGGGGATGACAGTATCTTATCATACACAGTATATAAAAGAAAGCGGATGTAGGTTCCGTATGAGACTGTGTGACATGAATTACATATAAGAATTACATATAAACTGTGCTTTAAAGTGTAGTAGTGTGAGAGATCGTTCTTGTTTACGTGTAAAAGTAACACGTTCCACTACTCAGTCTCCTCCCAGATAGTCAGAAACGCCACAGTAAATTTAGAAGAGGAATTTATTCCTTAAAAGACAACAAATTTGAGAAATTAAACATGAAAGGAATCCAACAGAGACCTTTCAACGATGTACAGGACCTTTTTTTTCAGCGTTTCGAAAATTACTGGCAGTGTAACACCAAAGATGACCGTCAGCCTACATAATGAAGCTCCAGCGTCCCTTTAACATGCGACGAAGCTTGCGAGCCAGTAACTACGAGAAACTCTGTGGAGGAATAAAAGGCAGTATTTACAGTATTTTGGCCTTTAGATTAAACTGAATATAACTGGCAACTCAGAACAAAGGTAATGAAACCTATGCCTACATTTACTAATTATCTGGTCGAAAGGATTCTGAAACCCCCTACGTAAGCCGAAATTCATCACTAGATACTAGAAGTGGAGGACCAGCTACTACAAGAGACGTGAGTATTGTGTTGTCAGTAGAGGAGTCAGTCAGTAGAGTCGGTCAGGAGACCTCAGTGACATCGCACATAGACTGATCAACCGATGTCACCTGATCAATGAATCAGTCAGTGACATTTATACCTTTCTCAGGTTATCTGTAGGTGATGTGACTGCGTAGTAAAAACGCAAAGGAACGATCACAGCTGATCCATCACCAGTCAGACCTCGTGTTCTGACCAAAAGTGTCCGTCGAGCTTTGCGGAAGGTGAAAGGGCGGCTGTAACAAATCGTGTGCAGTCAGCGGAATGATTCAAACTGTCCAGTTAGCATTATGGCGGTCAGTAGGATCTCAATAAGAATGTGGCACAGCAGCCGAGCAGCCAACCGTAAGCCACATATTTCAACAGTCAGTACTATGCGACGCTTGAGGAAGCAGAAACAGCGACGGTACTGGGTAATGGACCGCTGGAAATCAGTGATCTGATGAATCATGGTGTACCCTGTGGCACTTTGACTGAGGGCTGAGGGTTTTGCGCACGCCTGGGGAATGTTACCTGCCGTCACGTGTAGCGGTAACAGTGAAGTGCGGAGTAGATGGTGTTACGGTATGGGAGTATATTTCGTGGTTAGGAAGTGGTCTACCTTACTGCGCTTAAGAGGACTCCAAACGCGGAAGAATATGGACGCCTCTGGGTGTCACGGGTGAACAAAGCGACCTGATTTCCTCAAGATCACTGTTTGCGAAACAGATGTTTTTATAGCAGATCATAATGCATGAGCCTAAGACTCGTTCCATAACTAAACACCATATTGACATCCGCGATACAGACCCATAACAATGTGCGTCTCTGCGGAGACTCGTCTCAAAAACGGGAAGGGCCTGTGATCATCTCGATTGCTACCCGTCATTTCTCTGGCGGTAAACTGGGGAGAACGATATTTCGCATAATCGATGTATGACCTCATTTCGTCCAGTTGTCTTCCATTCAAGAAATATCATTTGTCTCAATACCCACCAATAAGACGGTCGTGCGATAGTCGAAGGGAGGGCGCGTATTGTAATTTCCGCAATGATATAATCTCGGAACAGGGAAATCGGTATTATTTCAGCCTTCTCTCCTGCATCTACCGTTTCGGTGGCCGTATGGTCGATGAGGAGCTTAGTATGGAATTAGTTCTGTTCGTTTACTGATATATCGAGACCGAAACGTCTCAGTTTTTTGCCACATGTCTGAAAAATTTTGGTTTCGATTTCTTGCATTTTCCTCTTTACACTTCGTTCAACGTTTGTTTGGTGAAGTAAGATATCGGTTGATCTCCTAGAGAAACGTACATTCTGACACTGTATCAGTGTGTCCCGTGGCTAGGAGCTCTGTCATTGTTACTTGTGCGGTTTAGACATGGTCTATGCAAGTCAAGGAAGGGGTACACGTGTGACTGTTGTTCTTTTGGACACTTTTATAGAGTGTTACCTCTAACCAGCCCTGTAACAGAAGTTTAATATACAGTACTTCCCTAGTCCGTTTTGAGATGATAGTATTCACTACGTGTGTGCAGCAGTCTTTTTCCGAAATAACAAAAATTAATCCCGCAAAGCAACGGGGAGAAACTAGTTCGGAAGAACAAAATGGTTATGTAACTAGGAACAAATATTCCATTCAAATTTTAAAAAGTTTCAATCGAGAAAATCTTGTCAGTACACTGTTTAATAGTACTGCTCTACTACACACCAATCATAAGTAAGTGAAATCAAATTAAGAATAAGTATTTTCAAAAAGCAGTTAGTACATAAAATGATTTTCAAACAGAAGTCATACGCAGCTAACAAAACTTTCCAGTTTTAAGACGTGGAAAAATGTTTATACATTAACGAAACTCAGATCATTTGCAAATGTCGCGTGACCCATGACTGAATACCTCCTAACGCTGCAAGCTGTAAGATCCCTCCACACAGACGAACTGCGGCCTAACCAATCCCTTGTTACTTAACTAGTTTTCAAAACATACGGAATTTTTTCCAGAGAAACATTTTTAACTAAAAAAATTAGTAGTTATTTATAATCCGTCTTGATTGCCACAAGCCGGCCTGAGTGACCGATCGGTTCTAGGCGCTACATGCTGGAACCGCGCGACCGCTACGGTCGCGGGTTTGAATCCTGCCTCGGGTATGGATGTGTGTGATGTCCTTAGGTTAGTTAGGTTTAAGTAGTTCTAAGTTCTAGGGGACTGATGACCTGAGCAGTTAAGTTCCATAGTGCTCAGTGCCATTTGAACCATTTTGATTGGCAAAATGTTTATTCACATGACCGGTTTCGGTATCTCTAGAACCATCTTCAGATGCGTCATGAAGCATGTGAAGGTTGCTGTGTGTGGACGGGTTACTCTTGTAACCGAAATTGCAGATCTGAATATGGTTCTAGACGAACCGGAACCGGTCTCGTGAATAAACATTTTGGCAATCAAGACGGATTATAAGTAGCATTGTAAAATCACTGATTGCGCTTATCCCATCAGAAATTTTGTCTGTTTTGCAAAATTAGCAGTGTCTCCCAAATAGCTTTCATTATTATATAAACCTTAGAACTCGTAATATTTAACATCGCTGCACGAAATATAGCATCAAGCTTCACAAGACCAAAAACAGCAGAAAGAGCCGGGAACAGCTTATTGCAGTTTATAGTGCGCTTCACTTCGTTTAACTTTAAAATCAGCCACTAGATTGTAACTACGACCAGGAAACATCGTTTGATCCTAGGTACACCAGCCTTCATGTTCAACACTTTCCACTACTGTTTAAGCTCAATGAACTTGCTGAGTTTCTGTAGTGAAAGCTTTATTCTTGTGTACACTTACAAGAAATATCGGAGCAGTATCTTAGTGTATTTAAATATGATATTACATACAGAGTGTTCGAAAATTTCCGTTGAAAACTTTCAGGGCTTGTAGAAGGAAGTGGGGACGTAACATTTCGAATAGGAACCCATGTCTGGGAACGTACCTTCTATGACGTTTTCGATTCAGATGTTTAACTCGTCTACTTGTGCTTGAGTAATTGAATTGGACGTGGCGCAGTTAAATTATTAGGATACAATTCGAAAGGAAAAATAAGGTAAGATCCACTTATCACTTCAGCACATTTGCTTGTATTAACAGTTAAACATTAGGTGTTTACATTACACCAAAACAAACAAGAACACAGGATACTATGTGTTGCACTACAGCAGCGGCAGGATGTGGTGACCTCTAACGTTTTTAGAAACATTGTACCTATGAAGCGTGTTCCGGTACACACTCTCCATCCCACCTGGTCTCTCTTCAGTTTCTACTGCAGGGCCACAACTCGTGTCAGCAGATCACCCTCGGCCTCATAGCAAGCCAGAAGTTAAGTGACATCATGTTACAGTCTGACGTAGTACACGTCGTCGTATCTACCCTATTGCATACCCGGACAAGCAGCTCTGAGACTTCTTCCTCTCCCTCAGCAACGTGTACGCGCTACAGGTGTGAAGTGAAACCTTCGTAGAACGGAAACGGTACAATTTCTACCATGGGTTCCTCTTCAGATTATTATGTACCCAGTCCCTCAACGAACCCGATAAGTCTGCAAGGGAAATTTCTGAACACACTGTATATTTGTAATTGTGTTAAGAAAATGTTAATACAGTTTCGTGTTGTATTTATATTTACATTACTGCTAAAACAAAATAACTATTGTAGTTATGTACATTGATTCCATAGAAAGTAAGTGAAGTAATGGTTTAACTTAGTATCCACAACGAGGTGTAAGTGAATGGAGAGCAAATTCAGATGGGAGAAGGAAATCACGATCTTTACAAAGGAGCTTCCCCACTAACGCCCTTCTAAAATGTTGGATACCAGTATCTCATATAAGGTTTAGCAGCGATTTCCGCGTTACGCCACTGCACAGGAGGGTTCGAAACTAGGAGACTTAAAGGTCGTGTCCTTTAGAATCGTGAATAAAGACTGGTCTTTCTTAGTGATCAAAAAAGTGAGTAGTTTCTTGATTCGTTTGGTATTGAAGCTTTAATAGTTTTGCTCTAGTGGGCATTAAAGACATGGGGTGATCGCAGTTACTGAGGGAAAAAGCCACGTATTTACCGCAGGAACGCAACTTACGTTTCAAAACGGAGTAAATAGCTTTGATAATGGTTTGTAGTATGTTGTTCCTTACCTTTTCGCTGCAGTTACCGAGAGGGCCATCCAGTTGTTTCCGATTCGTCGTGATCATGCGCACACCGAAAACTGACGTCGTTACTATGGAAATGCACCCATTGTCTTGTTAGCTTCTATAGTCCGCGCTATCGATCTGTTGTAAATGAGGTCGACCAAACGATTATATTCTCGCTCCTAACGTAATTCCTTTGACATTACCACATTTCTGTGGCTTCCATAAGCTACAATGTACAATAATGATCTGTGCTAGCGAAACCAAAGAAAATTTGTGTTCATTGTATTGAAATGGGCATTTTACAGCGAATGACTTTTTTCTTATTTCGTAGCTTAATGAAAACTGGGCAGATCGCTGCTGAAAATACGTAGCCTGTGGAAAGAACGTCTTTTAATGTAAACAACCACCACAAAATCTGCAAATAATAATCGACATATACATCCATAGTCAGTAAAACACCGTACGATATGCGGCAGAGTAAACCCTGTACCACTACTAGTCTTTCCTTTTCTGTTCCACTTCCAAATAGAGAGAGAGAAAGCTGGCGGGATTGGCCGAGCGGTTCTTGGCGCTACAGTCTAGGACCGAGCGACCACTATGGTCGCAGGTTCGAATCCTGCCTCGGGCAAGGTTGTATGTCAAGCCCTTACATTAGATTTAAATAGTTCTAAGTTCTAGGGGACCTATGACCTCAGCAGTTAAGTCCCATAGTGCTCAGAGCCATTTGAAGCGTTTGAGAGAGGGAAAGCGCCAATGCCTCGGTGGTGCACATTCGAAATGTATGTTGGCGGTAGATGATCGTTTTGCAGACTGCTTCAAATGCCCTTTGTCTTAAATTTCCCAGTAGTATCTCTGGAGAGGAATGTCGCCTTCCATCCACGGATTCCCATTTGTGTTCCCGAAATATCTCCGTAACACTTACGTGTTCTTCGGAATTACTAGTAGCAAATCTGTCAGCCGGCCTCTGATTTTTTCCGATGTTCTCCTCCACGTCTATATGGTACGGATCTCAAACACTCGAGCAGTAGTCAAGAATAGCTCAAACCAGCGCCCTACATGCGGTCTCCTTTACAGATGAACCACACTCTCCCAAAATTCTCTCAATACAGCATAGTGGACCATTAACCTTTCCTAAATTCTCGCATGCTTTTTCCGTTTCATATCGCTTTTCCGCGCTACGCTCCGATATTTAAACAACATTACTGTGTCAAGCAGGTCACTGCTAATGCTGTATCCGAAAATTACGGGTTTCTTTTTCCTACTCACCCGCGTTTACTTACACTTTTTCTACATTGAGAGCCAGCTGCCATTCATCATCCCAACTAGAAATTTTGAATAAGTCATCTTGTTTCACACTGCAGTCATTCTTCTGCCATACCTTCCCGTTCACCACAGTATCATCAGCAAACAACCGCATATTCTTGCTCACCCTGCAAGCCAGATCATGTATAAAGAGTGTGTCTGTGTGTGTGTGTGTGTGTGTGTGTGTGAGAGAGAGAGAGAGAGAGAGAGAGAGAGAGAGAGAGAATAACAGCCGCTCTATTCTATCATACTTCCAAGGGCCAGGTGACGCTACCCTTGTCTCTGACGAACACTCGTCTTGTGAACGTTGCATTTCTTATTTCCATACTTTCTAGGAAAAATTTGGGAATTCCACCTCAAGGAACACACCGGTTTATCGTTTAGTTTTCACCCATACACTTTTAAGTATTTTTTTGTGATTTGGCCTTTTTTATTTTTTTTCTCACATGAAGTTATTGGTTACTTACTCTGGCAGCTTTAAATCTGAAGTACAGTCTACAGCATTTCGTAGTTTTCGCCAAGTACCAAGCACGACCAAATCCGCAAAGGGAAAGAGCAACGATAAAAACTAAATAAATAAGCGCGTAACCTCGACACGAACAACGGAGAAAAATTCCAAATATAATAAAAATCTATCACAAGTTGTTAACTGTGTAGTAGATTTGCAGCTACCCACGTAATTAACCAACAAGAAAATTAACGTATAAACCAACTGAATGTAGCACAAGACGTGCTGAAACACGTCTGAGTGAAAACAAAACTAAAGATTTCTGTCTTGCATAAGGAGCAATTCCTCCCCAAATCTGCAGATTGTTTTAAATTATTGATTATTATCTACATAATGTTTTAAAATTACGTGGTATATATACCGAATGTCGTCAACTTTAAGATGTAGTCCATCAGCACTCATTACTATGTTATACACTAATAAGATATAACCCCGTCCAAGCGATAGGAGCATCAGACGAGAAATGACTTCTACCCAGACAACCGTAAGATGCGTTTAGTGTCAGTGAGCGGGCTGTCCGTGTGTAGAATGGGAAGGAGCGCGATGTATCTGAGTTTGACCGAGGGTGGACTGTGATGTCTCGGAGGCTTGGCACGGGGATTTTAGTAACTGAACGACATGTCGAGTGTTGGAGGAGTGCTGTGATCAGTGTTGTCAACACGTGGGTGTAGGTGGCCACTCCTCATTACACATGTCGGACGTCGTAGGATGGGCAGACTGGTAAAACGGAAAACAGGACAGGCGGCGAACTGTTGCGAAACTAATATTAGACTGTAATGGTGGGCAGAGAAAAAGAGTGTCTGTTCACGCAGTGCACCAAACACTCCTAACGATGGGCATCCGCAGCTGACGACCCGTGCATGTGCCAATGTCGACGTCACGACATGAGCAACTGCGATTGAAATGGGCACGAGAGCATCGACACTGGACGTTAGAGCATCGTGGAGTATTGTATGATCTACTGAATCCCGACACCTTCTTCATCATGCCAATAGGAAGGCGTGAATCCGTCGTCTTCCAGGGGAAACCTCCTTGACACCTATAGTGTGGGACGGAGACAAGCTGGCGGCGGTTTCATTATGGTCAGGGGTACATTCACGTGGGCATCCACGAGTCCAGTGGAGCCCGTGCAAGGAAGCCCAAGGTGTATCACAAACTGGCTGCAGGTCACGTGCACCACTCCATGACGATCATGTTTCTCGACGGCAGTGGCATTTTTCAACAAGATAATGCGCCATTGGACAAGGCCAGGAATGTGACGGAGTGGTTCAAGGAACACAGTAGTGAATTCCAATTTATGTGCTGGCCACCTCTACTCACCAAGTCTGAGCCTGATCGAACACATCTGGGATTTGACTGAACGTGACGTTTCGGCTCATCACCCACCTCCCCAGAATTTATTGGAGTAAGATGATTTTATATGTGTGTGAAGATGTGGTACCAACTCCCTCCAGCGACTTGCCAAGGCTTCATTGCTCCCATGTCACGAGATGTCGCCCCTTTATCCGTGACAAACGAGAACATACTGGCTGTTAGGTAGGTGTTCATTATGTTCTGGGTGATCACTGTGTATATCCTGGTAAATGGCTACGCTTCGTCAAGTTTGGAACTCATTGCTCACGTCATTACCAACGGCGCTCTCTTCTGTTACCAAGGAAACAAAGTTTGATCCTCCAGATCCCAGGCCCAATAATACTGACATCTCAAATAATTAACTTCTGCAAAGTCGATAGCGAAAATCGCAGCAGGAAAGATACGTCACGTCGCAAAATATTATGAGCTGAAATCTGTATCAGTGAGCTCAGAAGAAATCATCTTACATACACATGAGACACAATCTCGGTTCCAGTTCGAATTCAACGTTTAAGGAAAGTAGCCAATTTGTTTCAAGGTTGATGTACAGAGGTTCCAGTTAGAAATTACGACCTGCAGAATGAGGTTTTTTTTTCTTGTTATCTCATTCACGAAATGGAGTGGGCTGACATCAACTATTTTCACTCTCTGGATGTTACGAGAGGCGGACTTATAAGTATAAAGGGAGGCGGAGAGTATTGTGTTGTGGATGGAGGATCATCAGCAGCATAATGTGTCTGTCAGGAGTGCCAGTGACTTAGAACGTGCACTAATTACTGAGTATCACCTGTGTAACTGTTCCATCTGTGACTTTACCATATTTCAAAAGCCACCTACGCTGTGAAGTGGAAACGTGAAGAAACAATCACAGCTAAACCGAGACTAGGCAAACCTCATGTACTGACGGGAAGTGACCATCAAGCATTGTGGAGGATGGCTGTAAAAATGCACGTGACATCAACTGAAGGAATCATTCATGAGTTCTAAAGTGGTGCCAGTAGTCATGCTAGACCCATTACCGTTCATAGGGTTTTAAGAAGAGTGCGGTACAATGGTTGAACAGGTCCTGGTGAGCAAATTGATTTGGACTGATGAATCACAGAACATCCTACGGCAATCTGAAGGGGGGGTGGGAGGGGGGGTTATGACCTGGCGAATGTCTGGAGGCCGTTACATCCCATCATTGCAGTGTTACTGTATTACAGTGGCGTTTAGGTGTGCTACCCTCATTGCGTTCAAAAAACGATAAATGCGGAAGTATACGAACATATTTTACATAATTCTGTACTGTGCGTGATAAAGGAAAATTCGAAAACAGTTACTGTTGGTATCAGCATACCAATGCACACTGTCAAAAAGCAGCGTGTGTGAGGCGACAGTCTGTGGGCGGCAATAACTTCATTGAAATTGACTTGCCTGCCCAGAGTCGCAAGCTGAACTCAATGCAACACCCGAGGGATGAGTTAGAACGTGGACTTTGCTTCAGACCAAAGCGTATAACATTACTACCTTCCCTGGTTTCGGTTCTTGAGGAGGAATGCGCTGACATTCCGCCACAGACATTCAGACGTCACATTGAAAGTGTCTCGAGCAGAGTTAAGGCTGCTATAAGGGCGTAGGGCGGACACTAATAGATGCGGGGGTACTCGATGTACATGCTCTTCATTCCCACAGGCCTTGAGGAAAAGAAAGTCTGGTGTAAAAATACAAATGTAGCAAAATTTAAGATTTTAATCAAACGAATTGAGTGGGATGGAATAGGGGGATGGAGAATGGAGGCGGTATGTGAGTGGACGCTGGGGTGAGAGTATGAGTGGGAGAAGTGGATTTTTCTAGCTGCATCGCTATGAGTTGGGGAATTGAATAGAGGTAGGCTGTGCTTAGAGTGAGGAGTCAATGTTGGACGGTATAGATGCTGCCCAGTGTGATTAAATGTTGTCTACAAAGACAAAGTGAAATTAGAATGGTTCTAGGAATATGTGGCTACGACGCTAGAGGAACTATTGCTGCCAATGTTGTCTGCAGAAGTACATGAGGTCGCTAAAACGGGTGAGTGCTTTGGAAAACTGTGGTCACTAAACAAATTACATCTTTGGCGGACGACCTGAGGTATTTTTGTAAGCTAGTGGTAAATTGATATCATGGATGGAAACTTTTTATAGAAGCTCGATGGATAAAGCTTAAATTTGCATTTATAGAAGTAAATAGGTCGACATAGGTTACTAATATTACACAAGAGTGCAGATTGTAGGTTACAACGTTTTTTTTCAGGAGATTATTGGCTTTGTATCGTGAACAAGTGAGGGAATGTGAGTTTATGTTGTGTTTGGGTATTTAAATGGTTCAAATGGCTCTGAGCACTATGGGACTTAACATCTATGGTCATCAGTCCCCTAGAACTTAGAACTACTTAAACCTAACTAACCTAAGAACATCACACAACACCCAGTCATCACGAGGCACAGAAAATCCCTAACCCCGCCGGGAATCGAACCCGGGAACCCGGGCGTCGGAAGCGAGAACGCTACCGCACGACCACGAGCTGCGGACATTTGGGTATTTAAGGCATCGGTATGATTTGACTTGGAATTTGTAATGTTAAACGCGGTGTCATCGGTAATAGACGAAGGCACAATTGTTAATGAGACGATCAGTGAATTAGGAGGTTTCAGAGAAAATGCGGACGAGGAAAATCGGGCATAGAGCTACTCTGGGGGTGAGACACAATTTTCCTCATCGAGATGTCTGGGTTTGGTTAATCCAGTCATCAGTCTAATTAATTCCTGTAAAGTCTCAACGCCCATCCCCGTGTTACGTGTTTTGCCTGGTCCCATGTCCTGAGGCCTATGTACTACACAGATACTGTCGCCACCATTCTCCTAGTCTCACTACAAATCGCCGGAGTGGTGTGAGGGTAGATCTGCTGACACTTTAAGCACTACATAGGAACCTGGGCTTTTTGGCATTATCAATGGATCTAGTATTACGGTAAACCAAGAAAACGAGTGCTGCAAGAAATTATTTAACCCATCCACCACCAGTGCTTTGTCTGACTGAAAGGCATCAATGACTAGCTATTTAATTAGCATGGCAGTCAGAAGTAACAATACGAAATTATGTTTCCCACTCTTTCGTTTCCCCCCTACTCGGTTATGGGTGCAACATACAGAGTAACCCACTAGGGGCTACGGGTTTTCAGAAGATGACTGCACGAAAACTGCAAGACATACAGAAAACAAACACACATCAGTGGATAGTGCTTCTCTCCAAGTTTCTAACTCACATTACGCTTATCAGTATGCGCCCTGTTTGTATTGTGATGCGGCAGGCGTCAGTAGGAGGATGTAACTCACTGACACGAATTTTACAGGAATAACGTGCAGCGAATACCCACCGATTCTCAGATAAAATTCCACAGGACACGTATGTCCCGGTGGTAGTGAAAGTGTTAAATAGAAACAGAGACAGTGGAACGAACATCATTAATCTCGTGGCTACGAATTCCCTCTTCTTCAATTTCATAAACCATTAAACGACATATCATTTATTAGTTACACTATGATTACGCACGTTTTGAAAATAAAATTTATGCCTGTCTCAGAACGTCTTAAGTATACATGTTTTAAGCAATACATTCGTTTCGGCATACTTGTACCTGAAATAGCAAAACAAAGTGGAATGTTTTTGGACGTAACGAACATTGAAGATACGCATACGAAACGTGATGTGATATTTAACAGGACAGAACACTGAGTGTTTACGGTTCTATTCTGTTTTCGAGAGTATTCGCCGTTTCATTCTTGGCACTGTTATTACAATGAGAATATATCTTCTATCCCGTGCAGAACGTTCGTCAATGCTAACTGTTTCAGTACTTGTTAATATCATGCTTTTTGCAGCGTTATACCTCGGTTTCATTTACTTCGTCTTAGTTTACCTGGTTCAATCAATAAATTGAAGACCCCCTCCCTCACCCCTCTACCTGAACTATAAAGTGTGATGGTGTAATATTTCTGGCTTTGCAGCCATAAAAAAAAAAAAAATGCTTCAAATGGCTCTGAGCACTATGGGACTCAACTTCTGAGGTCATTAGTCCCCTAGAACCTAGAACTAGTTAAACCTAACTAACCTAAGGACATCACACACATCCATGCCCGAGGCAGGATTCGAACCTGCGACCGTAGCTGTCTCGCGGCTCCAGATTGCAGCGCCTAGAACCGTACGGCCACTTCGGCCGGCTTGCAGCCATCATACTCAGTAACGAGAAGCTCTTCTTAGAGCATTTGAGAAGGCAGCAGTTGCAAGATTACGTATTGTGGTGTGAGGTACCGATGGCAGATGCTTTGCTCGGTACGGGTACTGTGAGAAAGACCGCCGAAATTGTGGTCCTCACGATTGGCTGCTGCATTCGGAAGTTGTAGCCAAAATCACAAACTTTAATATTATACAAAATAAACAGCTTATGTACTTGCAGTTCATATTTAAAGCACCTCTCAGTGGACATGCTATAATCCCATTACTTCCCAAGTATTAGTAACGAGCAGAATAATAAATAACTGCTAAACGAAAAGGGTGATCTATACATCGCGCCTAATTTCGATGGCGAGTGAAGTGGTTCGGCTGTAAGATCAGAGCTGGTTCGGCAGTGTTGGAAGGACAGACATGTTGTCTGCCGCGGTAAGTGTCAGTTTAGATTTCCTTAGTAGTCCATGGGTTGTAAAAAACAAAGCTGGTTCGGAAGCCTTGCAGGACTTACGTGTTGTCTATCGCGGTCGGTGTTAGTTACGATTTTATTAGCAGTGTATGGTTATTCTCACATACAGTTGAGAACAGTGTGATACTAATTACGGAAACATGCAGTTCACCAATTTGTTGAAGAATAGAAATTATTTGTGACTCTGAAGTGGAATGTAATTGTGCAGTTTCTCGTATTTTGCTAGTAAAAAAGCGATTTGCATCCCGTATGGACAAACTGATTGCAAATTTAATTATTTCTATAATAACAGTTCCTCACTAAGCGTTTCTTACAGCCTCAATATTATGGGTTCAATATCTACGTACTGTTTTCTGCGCAGGGGAAACCAGCTGTACAAGACTGCAGGTTGGTGAACATGTATCAGATCTTACACATTCCACTAGGGGGCGGTGGAAGCAAATATTCACCTCGTATGTACTACAATCTTCGAACAAATTAGACATCGACACGTTATCTTTGGTACCACAGGAGGTATGGAGGGGAGAAATATTTCTGAGGGACGGGCTTTATTATACAGACTTATATATCACTTCTCTTTAAACTTCTCTTTCTCAACTCATCGTAAGGGTAAATCTGGGAGAATCCCAAAATAATGCACGCAACATGTACACTGGGAATCTTCCTGGTGCCACTTACGTAAAGGACTGCTGTTCCCCTACCTCTCGTATCCGTATTGAGTTTCCATGAAAGAAGACGTCAAACAAATGCTGCAAAGATCGTAAGATACCGGCTCAGCCCCTGTGCAAATATGACAGTTACGCTCGCTTAATGTTTCTTCGGAATGCGGGCTGGAATGAAAGCACAATTGTTCCCTCAAAAGCCTCTGGCTGAACTAAGAGAACGATGTCTGAAGTGAAGAGAGCCGGAATTCTTGCACCTTCTCCACAAACTTCGCATATGGATCTCCTGAATAACTGAAGTGAGTTTTTCTTGAGTGCAGAGACAAAAAATGGTTTCAAATGGCTCTGAGCACTATGGGAATTAACATCTCAGTTCATCCGTCTTCTATAACTTAGAAATACTTAAACCTAACTAATCTAAGGACATCACACACATCCATGACCGAGGCAGGATTCGAACCTGCGACCGTAGCAGTGCAGAGACATTTAGTTACTTTTCCTTGATCACTGGATAGAATTGGGGAAGTGAAAGACCTAATGTGTACGGCTTGATGCTGAAACCACAGCACATTTTCGAGACTAATTAGTGACTGTGATCTAGCTACGCTACGTGAAGAAATAAAGGAAGTTTCGGCTTTGATGTTCCTTCGACGAGTTCTTTAGAGACGGAGAAAAATCTACCTACAAGAGCTCTACCCTTATCAAAACAGCCATACGGACATTTACCCGAAGTGATTTACGATCGATTCACTCGGAACGGAATATATAAGTTAGAGATGCCGGCATTTACACAGTCCGGCAAGGGAACGGAACGTCAAGAATACGAATGTCTTGACGTTGATGTTGACGTTTGTAGTCGTCTATTTACATTAGAAGTTAACTGATTCTCGTCACTTCCACTCACGTTAGAGTGGTCGAGTTTGTGCTTTTCTCTCTTCTCAGGCTTTGTTTTAGCACATGGTTCTTGGGTGACGTACTCTGTAGATTAAAAGGCAATGTGGATATGTTGCCTGAAAATATTCATTCACAAAGAGGGGCCAGCTATCTTAAAGTTTGAAATTAGTCGTTTATTTTACAGTCCCATTTGTACACATTTTTTATGATTTTTCCAATCAAAGTTTACAATCTTCAGATCAGTACAGTAGCGCAAGTACACTGTCGTATCCATGTGTAAGCACAGATAAGGATTCGTATGTGTAGTTCTACGCTGACACACACTTACTTACATTACCTGATCACAAGTACCCAGGCACCCCTATGTAAAGCGGAACTGTATACTAGAAGTCATGATAGGTAGACACACCAGCATAAAATGAGGCGTAGAGTATTTTGTTCTCAGTGGGAAATCAGTGCCTACGAACGTGTGCTCATCAGTGGACGTCAGCAGGGTAACAAATCCATCGTCGATATTTCAACCTTCCTAAAGCTACTCAAGTTGGCGGTGATGTTGGTGAAGCGGAAATAAGAAGGTGCACCCACAGCTAAATAATCACATTGCAGTCCTCGTGTACTGACTGACAGAAACGTCAAGCTTTTTGGGAGCGCGGTTATAAAAAAAAATCGTATGATATAAGCGAATACAGTCTCTCGTGACATTGAAAGAGGTACCACGAGTCCAGCTAGCAGAATGACAACAGTGCGTGGGGAGTTGAAAGACTGGATTGTAATGGTTTATAAGCTAGAAATATGGGTTCAAATGGCTCTGAGCACTATGGGACTCAACTGCTGTGGTTATCAGTCCCCTAGAACTTAGAACTACTTAAACCTAACTAACCTAAGGACATCACACACATCCATGCCCGAGGCAGGATTCGAACCTGCGACCGTAGCAGTCGCACGGTTCCGGACTGCGCGCCTACAACCGCGAGACCACCGCGGCCGGCTAGAAATATGGGTTGTCAGTGCAAAGCAATAGTGTGAAGAGCGACGCCAATGGATAATGGATGACTAAGCGAGTTCTTTGGAGTGGTGAATCATGGTATACACTTTGGCATTGCGTTGGAAGGGTTTGACTATGGCGAGTGGCTGCAGAACGTAACCTGCCACAGGTATAGTGCCAACAGTGAAATACGGAGAAGCTGAGGTTACAGTACGCGAATGTTTCTCATGGTTGTGGTATGGTCACATTACTGCGCTTAAGCGAACGCTAAGAACAGAAGAATGTGAATAAATTTAATATCAGTCACATGATAATGTACTGCATACATTAGAGAAACAGCCCGGACACGACGACTTTATTAGTATGGCAATGCAACCAGTCATAAAGTGCCAGCTGTGATGCAACAGTTACTGGAATACAACATTCCTGGAATACAACATTCCTCAGGGGTAGATGGTGACAGCCTCGACGTGGCCTACCCCCCCAGTATCGTGCCGCACAACGATCGCATTGCGAGAAGAAAATCGAAATGCTCAGAACGAGCTGCGACACGAGAAGCAAATGTCACCACCAAACGGCGGCCGGACGTAGTAATACCTCCCGGCCCTCACAGGCGAAGTTACGCAAGAGAGCGAGACAAATGCCTCAGTCCCCCCCCCCCCCCCCCGGAGCCAAGTGCGTGGACGAATACGTATATGCCAAGTTAACATAGAAGGATACACGAGGACAAAAGGAGACATCCTCACAAAGCTACTAACAGAAGAAAAAATTGATGTGCTGACCTTGCAGGAAACACATCTATCAGAAGAAAATATCTCGAGACATCTAATACCAGGCTATGAAATTGTGGGCTATAAAGCCCATAATAAACACGGTATTGCAACACTGATCAAGAAAGAACTGGTTGATAATATTGAGGAAACTATGCACCACGAATTTGCCATGGGAATCAAACTAAACGATATGACTGTGTATAACGTGTACAAGCCACCTTCAGAAAAATGGGAACAACCTGTTTTACCTAATCCACAACACCCTGCAGTCATAATTGGCGATTTTAACTCCCACCACCCCAGATGGGGCTATCAGTCTTGCGACAAAGAAGGACTCATGCTGGCAGACTGGGCAGATATAAATAATTATAAATTAATATACGATGCAAAAGATACCCCCACCTTCTGTTCAGGAGCGTGGGGCACAACATCAACGCCCGATCTTTGTTTTGTCTCATCTGGAGAAACTGGAATAGCACTTCCGTCTAAGAGAACTGAACTGAGCCGTATTCCTCGGAGCCAACACAGACCAGTTATTATAGACCTTGGGATCCAATTACCAGTAATAAAGAGCCCCCCTATAGCCCGCTGGAACCTCAGGAAGGCTAACTGGGTTAAGTTTAAAGATACCATTGAAAATAATGTAAACAGAATTCCCCCAATTCCAGAAAATTACGACAGATTTACGAAGTTAATTATTAAAGCGGCACATAACTCAATACCAAGAGGAGCGCGGAAAGAATACATCCCATGCTGAACAAAGGAGTGCGAACAACTACTCGATGAATATAACAAAACAGAGAATCCAGAACTAGGAGAACAGCTCATAAGAGCTATGGACGAGGAACGCAAACAGAGATGGCAAAAGCGGATGGAACAAATGGACTTTACGCACTCCTCACAGAAGAGCTGGAGTCTACTGAGGAAACTTGGCGGAGCACAATTCAAGGGACGGAACATCAATAATAAAATGACCCCTAACAAAATATGCTCTTCTATACTACAAACATCCAGAATCCATGCCTCCGCCTCGAAGAAAAAAGAACTGCACCAACTGATGAACGAAGAGCTAGATGCAAGCGAGGAGGAAGCAGGTTTAGCGAACTGGGTAACACAAGAAGAGATAAATATAGCACTAAAGAAAATGTCACCTGGTAAAGCAGCTGGCTGTGACGGCCTTCTTCCAGAATTCTTGAAGAACTTCGGGCCAAAGGGAAGAGCATGGCTGTCTTCTCTTTTCTCTAATATCATAGATACCAGCCGGTTACCAAAGCAATGGAAAAACGCACAAGTCATAGCCATCCAGAAACCAGGGAAAACAGGAGAGAATGCTAAAGATTATAGACCGATATCTTTATTGTGCACCACTTACAAGCTGTTTGAACGAGTCATCCTAGGTAGAATAGAAAGTAAAATAGAAGCAAGGCGGTTTTCGAAAAGGAAGAGATTGTTGCGACCAAGTTCTCGCCCTAACCACTTTCATTGAAAGAGGTTACCAAAACAAAAAGAAAACGGGCATGGTATTATTAGATCTCACCTCAGCATACGACACCGTATGGACAAAAGGGATACTGTATAAACTGTCAAAAGTCGTGAAATGCAAGAAGATCATAGATCTAGTCAGAAATATGTTGATAAACAAGAGATTCAAGGTATCTCTGAATGGGAAAACAAGCAGCTACAGGACACTACAAAATGGTCTCCCCCAAGGGTCTGTGCTGGCTCCATGCCTTTTCAATTTATACATTGCGGACATCCCAAACCTGGAATCTCGTTCTTTTATGTATGCAGATGACATCGCTATCGCGGCTCACGCCAACACTTTCGAAGAACTGGAAGAAATTTTAAACAGGGATCTGGAACGACTACAACAATATTATGACAACTGGCACCTCAAAGTAAATCCGACTAAATCCGTGGCATCAATAATGCACTTGTGTAACAAAGATGCAAATCGTGAGCTAAAAGTGCAAATAAAAGGTAAATTGTTGAAAAACGATAGAACGCCAAAATATCTGGGTGTTAAGCTAGATCGCACTCTCACATATAAGAGCCACCTGTACGAAGTCGCCCAAAAAATGAAAACAAGAAACAACATCATAATGAAACTGGCAGGAACAACCTGGGGATGTTCCACTGAAACTCTACGCACATCAGCACTGGCACTTCTGTATAGTGTAGCGGAATATTGCGCACCCGTCTGGGCCCGCAGTAGGCATGTCAGATATATTGATGTGCAACTTAACGAGACAATGAGGCTCATAACAGGAACAGTAAGACCCACCCCGAAACCTTGGCTGCCCGTCCTTGCCAATATCGAACCACCCTCGATTAGACGTGAAAGAGCAATCCAGAGGTACAAAGAAAAGTTCAGGGACCTACCTCCTCCCCCTGACAGATTGATGTCAAGAAATCCCTTCTGGAAAGAACTCAAACAACAGATTGATATCGATAACCTGTGGAAACAGCAATGGCAGGAAAGCAAAGTGAATAACAGTTTCCTTATTGAGTACCCATCTCAACGAGTTCCAGGCTTCCAACTCAAACGTAGAGTGTGGGTAACTCTAAATCGTCTGCGGACAGGTGTTGGTCGGTGCGGATATTTGTTGAAAAAGTGGGGTTTCTCCCAGGACCCCAATTGTGAGTGCGGAGAGAGTCAAACCATGCAGCATATAGTTGAGTGCGACGTACACGGACTTAAGGGAGGAAATCTGATGGACATACATGTGATAAGTGACCAAGCACGTTTGTGGCTGGAAACCCTGAAAATTTTATTGTAAATCATTGTTAATGTTAATTTAAATTTGTATGTTGATGTTTGTAAGTGTATCACGCTTTGCCTGTAGCTGAACGAGAAATAAAAAACATTCCTCATACTGACTATCCCACAAATTATTTCTTTCTGAACCTAATGAAAAATTTTGCGATTAGTGAGAACGTCGACTTCGCTCTAGTCGGCAGCTTACGGCATTACTGGCTTCTCTCATTTTGGATTCTCATGCTGTCATTCCTCTAGATTCACTCAGGTGTTTGTTTGAAGGTATATACAGGAGAGTTCGAACTGTCAAAGTGAAAGGTGTGGACACCCCATATTATTGTCCACTAATAGGTGTCCCGATGCCTTTGATCAGATGACGTACATTTGAAAACGCACAAATTTCTTGGAAACTGGCCATAACACAGAGGACCAGTTACTCTCTCTCCTATTTTTCGCATATGGAAAATTATTAATGACTACTGTACATCCTGACGCAACTTGTGTGAGACTCTAGGAAGTTAATGGCCTGAACAGACGTCTATGGAGCCTGGTATGGCGCTAAAAGAATGACGTACTTTGTTGGTTCTTAGCTCGTAGAAGCGGACTGTTGGGAGGGGAAAGCAATTGGCGGCGAGGCAATCCCTTAGTAAATCTTGCCGGACAGGCCCACAGATGTACAGGGCAGACAGTGCAGCCCCTCGTTGAGACAAGACACCAGCAGGACAATGTCATCCTACCTGCCATGGCGCCAGCCAAACCCTGGACTGAGGGCAACGGTCTGAAGGAAAGCGTCGTAAACCAGGCATTGTGTGCAGAGTCAAGTGTAATAAAATTTCACAAGTTTTCATGTTCGCCGATACTGTAAATAAACCTGTGAACCACTTCCAACAACCACCTCGGTTGTATAAGAAACTCCAGCATCTGAGAAACGTTTCATCTACATCTACATTTATACTCCGCAAGCCACCCAGCGGTGTGTGACGGAGGGCACTACACGTGCCACTGTCATTACCTCCCTTTCCTGTTCCAGTCGCATATGGTTCGCGGGCAGAACGACTGTCTGAAAGCTTCCGTGCGCGCTCTAATCTCTCTAATTTTACATTCGTGATCTCCTCGGGAGGTATAAGTAGGGGGAAGCAATATATTCGATACCTCGTCCAGAAACGCACCCTCTCGAAACCTGGCGAGCAAGCTACACCGCGATGCAGAGCGACTCTCTTGCAGAGTCTGCCACTTGAGTTTATTAAACATCTCCGTAACGCTATCATGGTTACCAAATAACCCTGTGACGAAACGCGCCGCTCTTCTTAGGATCTTCTCTATCTCCTCCGTCAACCCGATCTGGTACGGATCCCACACTGATGAGCAATACTCAAGTATAGGTCGAACGAGTGTTTTGTAAGCCACCTCCTTTGTTGATGGACTACATTTTCTAAGCACTCTCTCAATGAATCTCAACCTGGTACCCGCCTTACCAACAATTAATTTTATATGATCATTCCACTTCAAAACGTTCCGCACGCATACTCCCAGATATTTTACAGAAGCAACTGCTACCAGTGTTTGTTCCGCTATCATATAATCGTATAATAAAGGATCCTTCTTTCTATGTATTCGCAATACATTACATTTATCTATGTTAAGGGACAGTTGCCACTCCCTGCACCAAGTGCCTATCCGCTGCAGATCTTCCTGCATTTCGCTACAATTTTCTAATGCTGCAACTTCTCTGTATACTACAGCATCATCCGCGAAAAGCCGCATGGAACTTCCGACACTACCTACTAGGTCATTTATATATATTGTGAAAAGCAATGGTCCCATAACACTCCCCTGTGGCACGCCAGAGGTTACTTTAACGTCTGTAGACGTCTCTCCATTGATAACAACATGCTGTGTTCTGTTTGCTAAAAACTCTTCAATAGAGCCACACAGCTGGTCTGATATTCCGTAGGCTCTTACTTTGTTTATCAGGCGACAGTGCGGAACTGTATCGAACGCCTTCCGGAAGTCAAGAAAAATAGCATCTACCTGGGAGCCTGTATCTCATGAACAAATAATGCGAGTTGGGTCTCACACGATCGCTGTTTCCGGAATCCATGTTGATTCCTAAATAGTAGATACTGGGTTTCCAAAAACGACATGATACTCGAGCAAAAAACATGTTCTAAAATTCTACAACAGATCGACGTCAGAGATATAGGTCTATAGTTTTGCGCATCTGCTCGACGACCCTTCTTGAAGACTGGGACTACCTGTGCTCTTTTCCAATCATTTGGAACCTTCCGTTCCTCTAGAGACTTGCGGTACACGGCTGTTAGAAGGGGAGCAAGTTCTTCCGCGTACTCTGTGTAGAATCGAATTGGTATCCCGTCAGGTCCAGTGGACTTTCCTCTGTTGAGTGATTCCAGTTGCTTTTCTATTCCTTGGACATTTATTTCGATGTCAGCCATTTTTTCGTTTGTGCGAGGATTTAGAGAAGGAACTACAGTGCGGTCTTCCCCTGTGAAACAGCTTTGGAAAAAGGTGTTTAGTATTTCAGCTTTATGCGTGTCATCCTCTGTTTCAATGCCATCATCATCCCGGAGTGTCTGGATATGTTGTTGTAACCATTTACTGATTTAACGTAAGACCAGAACTTCCTAGTATTTTCTGTCAAGTCGGTACATAGAATTTTACTTTCGATTTCACTGAACGCTTCACGCATAGCCCTCTATACGCTAACTTTGACATCGTTTAGCTTCTGTTTGTCTGAGAGGTTTTGGCTGCATTTAAACTCGGAGTGAAGCTCTCTTTGCTTTCGCAGTAGTTTCCTAACTTTGTTGTTGTACCACGGTGGGTTTTTCCCGTCCCTCACAGTTTTACTCGGCACGTACCTGTCTAAAACGCATTTTACGATTGCCTTGAACTTTTTCCATAAACACTCAACATTGTCAGTGTCGAAACAGAAATTTTTGTTTTGATCTGTTAGGTAGTCTGAAATCTGCCTTCTATTACTCTTGCTAAATAGATAAACCATCCTCCCTTTTTTTTACAGATAGAATCTTTATTACACCTCATAGCTAGGACTAACAAGCTCCAAGGCACAGGCGATTTAAATAAAGATCTTTAAGGTCGTATCTGTTCACTTGTTGCCACGGGAAGTGACACGACTTTTGAGAAAATCATCTCCCTTTGCGAAAACTGAAAAAGCCAGTAATCGACGTTTGCTTTTTTTTCCCCAGAGACGCAGGTCTCTCAACTCTTGCCGAGGTTCGACAACAGTTTGTGCTGTCGTGTGGGAGGGGAGATTTAGCGCCTCTAGAGCCCTGTGATTGGCTGAAGATGGGGTGAAGGTCTTGTCTTTGATGCACTTTGGGGGAAAATGGATTTTTTTTTCTGGAGATGTGAGAAGCACTCGGGTTTATTACTTTGATGTGGTAAGAGAACTTCTGATCAAAGCTCTGGCATGTGTTGTTGGTACTTGGGGCCTGTCCTAAGACTGACTTCACTTGCAAGTAGTTTAGTCGGGGGAGCCTGTGGCGAAGCTCTAACTGTACCGACAGTGTCACTTCAAATGCACCAGTCTACTCATTTGCTGAGGGCATTCTTTTTCCGTTTTTGGTTGACCACTCTTGACGTTTGGTATCCTTGTGCGCTCTGTCGTATAAGTGAGCCAAATTGGTCATTAGTATTATGGGTGTGTCACACACTGAAATATACCATGATAATTGGGCTCTGGTAGAGAGTAATTTGCGAACCGTCTGCCTGGTCACTAGACCGTGAGATTTGTGCATTTCTTTCGTGGCCGCGATCGATTCACAGGTGCTGCCTCCAAGTCTCATCTCCACCACACACACCGAGCGAGGTGGCGCAGTGGTTAGCACACTGGACTCGCATTCGGGAGGATGACGGTTCAATCCCGTCTCCAGCCATCCTAATTTAGGTTTTCCGTGATTTCCCTAAATCGTTTCAGGCAAATGCCGGAATGGTTCCTTTGAAAGGGCACGGCCGATTTACTTCCCAATCCTTCCCTAAATCGAGCTTGCGCTCCGTCTCTAATGACCTCGTTGTCGACGGGACGTTAAACACTAACCACCACCACCATCCACCACACACATCTCACCAACTGCAAACAAGGTAATGTACTGCCACTCTGGTATTGTGAGGCTGTACAGATCTTAATTCACCACGTGCTCTCAGCTGCACCTATGTAGAGAAACCACAGTACATTTGATCAAAGTCTGCTCAGCGTCAGATACATTCAGATTGCGTTATCCACATTTTTAGGGCCAGAGTATTTGATTCATTTCCGCCACCCAGGATCCTTGTCCAGTGTAGTCTCAAACCACCTGTTAGTTGTTTACGGTATTCAATCAACAACTTGTTTAGGATAAATCACGTATGTTTTTCTTTTGAAAAATATATGTTGTTAGAACACTAAAATTATTTCAACACTATCAATCATTTATATTGTCCCCACTAGGGTTAACTTTCATTGTGCACTCTGTTTTCCCTCAAAGTGCACGAACGACACCACCTTCACCCCATCTTGAGCAAATCACAGGTCTCTAGAGGAGCTAAATCTCCCCTCCCACACGACAGCACCAACTTATGTCGAACCAAGGCAAGAGTTAAGAAGCTTCGTCTCTGGAAAAAAAAAGAAACCACCGATTACTGGCTTTTTTTAAGTTTTCGCAGAGGGGGAAGATAATTTTCTCAGAAACTGTGTCACTACCCACAGCAACAAGTGAACAGATATAAGGTTAAAGACCTTTATCTAAATCGCCTGTGCCTTGGGGCTTGTTAGTCCTAGCTATGAGGTGTAATAGAGATTCCATCTCTAAACGTTTCTCAGACGCCAGATTCTCTTATACAACCGAAGCGGCCGATGGAAGGAGTTCACAGGCTTATCTGCAGTACTGGCGAACACGAAAACTTGTGAATTTTTATTACACGTGATTCTGCGCTCAATGCCTGGTTTACGACTCTACTGTGTAGACACGTCCCTTCAGATCATCGCCCCCAGCCCAGGTTTCGGTTGGCGCCATGGAAGGTATTGGAGCATTGTTCTGCTGAAGACCTCAGTGGGGGGCTGTCCTGTCTGCCCTGTATGGCTGTGGGCCTGTCCGGCAATATTTACTAAGGAATGGGCTCACCACCAGTTGCTCTCAACTCCCAACATGCCGTTTCAACTAGCTAAGAACGATGAAAATACCTCGTGCTTTCAGCGCCCTACCACGATCCATCATCTTCTGTTCAGGCCATTAACATTCTAGATTCTCACTCAAGTTACGTCAGGTTGTAATGAAGTCTTTAATAATTTTCCATATGCAAAAAATAGGTGAGATAGTAACTTGGCCTCTCTCAATATAGGTGTAACTGTCATGAAAAAATGGACGATAAATTTTAAATATACAATCAGTGATTAATGTCTCTTGACTAATATATCAGAAATAGAGACAATGATTTATTCATTACAATACGTGGGCAAAGGGGAAGACCATACTGTGCATAAACAAGCTTTACTGAAGATGATTCAATTATTTAAATAAAAGCATTTTTAATATAATCCGTTTTAAAACCGGCTAAAGGTATAAAATGTTTTCTCCTAGCGCCATATGGATTCCTAACCTCACAGATATAGACCGGAAAGTTTTTACTGGTGAATTTTTAGTAGCTATGAAAGCTCTTGTAGAATTTAAAACGAAACACGTGGAGGTTCACGGAACAGATAACAGTAAGATGATGAGCTATTCATGAACCAGTTGTGTGTTGCACGCGGCCGGCCGGAGTGGCCGGGCGGTTCTAGGCGCTTCAGTCTGGAACCGCGTGACCGCTACGGTCGCAGGTTCGAATCCTGCCTCGGGCATGGATGTGTGTGATGTCCTTAGGTTAGTTAGGTTTAAGTAGTTCTAAGTTCTAGGCGACTGATGTCCTCAGAAGTTAAGTCGCATTGTGCTCAGAGCCATTTGAACCATTTGATGCATGCGCACCACATTTTTTCGTCGTATTTTCTGAAAGTATTTCCATAGATATTAAAAATTCACAAGCACAAATTTTCAGCTCTCTCTCTATAGGGTTATTTTCCATATCGCGCTAGGAGAAAACATTTTATACTTTTTGTCCATTTTAAAAACTTATTGTACAGAACACTTTTTATTTAAGTAATTATTTTCTCCCTTTTAATCATATGTGTGCCAAATTTTTCGATCGATTTCAAACCTTTCGATAAGACTCTGTTTCCTCCTGCGATTACCTCACGAAACGACGCGGAAGGTAAAAATGAGAGTCAATCGAGCTCAGTTGGGCTTTTCAGCCACTTTTTTACCACAAAACCTACACAAGTGGGACAGGAAAATGCGGAAATAGCAGTACTATACAAAGTACCATCTAATACGCACCAGACACGGAGGAAAGTTAATACAGCAATGTCTTCCAGTTCTGAACTTTGTTGAATGTTTGAAGTCTGAAGCTCATCGGCAAGTTAGTTTAAAATCAACTGAAAAATGTGTAACAAACATAGGGACACGAAAGTAACGTAGTGAAAATGTACTTAAGTTCACTTACAAAGAAAATAACCACAAAGTTACAGTAGCAAGGTGTTATATATTCTCTTCTGTATAACGTTTGATGTGGTTATGTGTTCGTATGCATACACTATCTCCAGCAAATAAATATCAACGGTTTGTAAAGTTTGGAACCATCTCTCCTCGTGTTCCACTTCTGAGCAGATTCTCATATGTATTGCTTCAAAACACGCAAATTATGAAGTCTTTGTTGACCACTAATAAATTGTAACATGCCTAGCTCCTCAGTTCTGATACTGTCCCCCTGCTTAGCTGGGTGGTAGCGTACTCTTCTCCTATGCAGACGGGCCCGGGTTCGATTCCCGGCCAGGTTGGAGATTTCCTCCACTCGGAGACTGTGTATCGTGTTGTCCGCGTCATCATTGAATCTTCATCACCGGTACGCAAGTCGCCCAATGTGGCGTCGACTGAAATAAGCCTTGCACTTGGCGGCCGAACTTCCCCGAATGGGGCCTACCGGAGATCGGTGTCATACGCTCATTTCATTTCGTTTCAGTTCTGATATTGTATTCGACTTCATGTCACACAGGAGGTACCTAATAACCTCACTTTCACAGTTCGGTACTCCGCAAAGTGAAGTGATGTGTTGACGTTCCTTTCAGTGTGAAAACAATGCCATTTGACGACGACTTAACATTCCGTTCTGATTTGACGCTAAGCATCAATGGACCTACAGGAAAGCCTAGGAAAATCTAAATTTCGATGGTTGGCAAAGACTTAAACCACGCCACTTCACTCGATACCTTACGCACAGAAGTAAAAGTCCATTCTGACTTCACCATTCAGTTCCATAGCCATCTTAGCCCTTTCTCTTGTCCCCTCTGATCATCACGTACTGATAAGGAGGTAATAATATATCCATATGGCTCTGCGGCATGTTGCAAGTCTCTGAATTCAACACCACGGGGAATCCTGAGTAAGTTTCGTTCCTGGCGAACTTACATATCGGCGAGAGATGGAGAGTAGACTGAAATGAGACCGGAATACTCTTTGATCCGGTGCAGATTCGATCCCACGACCTTTCGGTTTCCCGACACGCGTCTTACTACGAGACCAGGCAGTATACAGTGAGCCCGCTTCAGCTACGCGGGACGCTTTACACACATGACCAACCAGCTCCGCTGAGGAAGAGCCGCTAGCGGGCGCACTGAGCAGTCGGAAGTGACGTCAGCGAGCTGGCACGGGTGCGGCAGCGGCGGCTGCGCCTGGCCGCGACCGCCCCGTAATGACCCCATTAGGCGATAAAGCGCTCTACGCTGCATAATGGACCCACGCCCTAAATAGCGAACTGCGCCCTGCTAACATGTGCGTGGAGCGTGGCCCGCAGTTGTTGGCCAGCTAGCCAGCCAGCGTGCGCTGACAGTGGCGGTAACACGCAACAAGTCACACTCACTGAGGCCACACTAACAAATTTCACTTTCCAGTGAGCTACTTCACTACCGGTCATAATAGACTAACAAACTGTATTACGGTAGTTAGTGTTTAGAGTTTTCTAGAGCTAATAGGGGAGCTCTTCAGTGCTCTTGTATGAAACAAATGGAGACGTCGATGGAGAAAGTTCGAGGGCTGTTCAAAAAGTATACAAATGTTATTTTAATAATCAATATTTAT
This sequence comes from Schistocerca nitens, assembly GCF_023898315.1. NCBI lineage: Eukaryota > Metazoa > Arthropoda > Insecta > Orthoptera > Acrididae > Schistocerca > Schistocerca nitens. The sequence continues at coordinate 377,865,339 of NC_064622.1, read as the reverse complement.
TCTTATGACGTTATCTGACACTACTGGCTTCAGAGCAGTCCACTTCAGCTTCTACACTTTATTCTTATGCAATTATTAGACACTACTCCCCTTTAAAGTAGTCCACTTCGGCTCCTACACACTTTTCCCAACGCTTCTGCGACTGATGCGATCATCACTGGAAAGCATCTTTTGCGATGTTGCACTGCTGTTCCGCCGAAGTCTATTTAATTTCTTCCTTGTTGTGAAGTCTGGTCCGTTTCAGTGTCACTCGTTGCTATGACAGGGGAATAGGGAGGCGGAAAAGCCGCATCTCTGTTGTGTTTGGCCAAAAACCTCTGAATACATTATGAACAATGGGCGGGTGCGTTGTTGTAGTGCAGGCGCCAACTGCGTGCTGTCCGACTATTTGTGTCTCATGCTTCCTGAAGGCGACGCAGAACCTCTTGGTTATACTATTATGTCCCTTCTGGGACATACGCGTGGTAGACCACGCCACTGGAGTAAAAAAGGACGGTCAACGGGACCCACTTTTGCTGCGGACCTGCCTCCCTTTTTTGGGTTTCGTGGATTGTCGATACATTAACTTCGGCGACTGGTGCTTTGGGTCGTACCTATAAACTCCGGACTCATGAACAGCGATCACTGTGTTACGAAATCGGGACTACTGTGCACAGTATCTGTCATGTCATGTGCGATCTCCGAAACGAGTAATCTTTGCTCAGTTGTTGGCAATTTCGCCACAAATACAGGGCGTTTCAAAATGAATATACGGGATCCAAGGCTCTGTAGAATATATTACATTCAACTTATAAATAATACATAAGATGAAAGAGCAGCTGAAACAGTTTTTCCTACAACTGTTGAATGAGACCACCATTCGTCTGAAATCGAGTCGGCATGGGAGTTCCTCCCAAACCCCGATCAGTGGGTCTGGTATAATTGTTGCAACGATGCTGTTTCTAAAGTCAGGTGGCTCAGCAGGTAGCGGAGACAGATACACCAGATCCGTTATGAATTCCCAAGTGAAGAAGTCGCGTTGAGTCAGCTCGCGTGTGAACGTGGAGGTCATGCAAAACAGGATCTGTCATTTGGTCCCTTGCCCCAAATGCAGCATTAAGGTACAACGTCGCTTAACCAATCGCGCACTGAGTTATGTCAATGAAGTGGCGCACCATACTGCTGCCAAATAAAGTTCTGTGGTTCAGCCATTTGAGGAAAGAGCCATAATTCTAGAGCAACAAGATAAGAAACATCAGTTACAGTTGCTTCACCGAAAAAGAAAGGTACAAAATGGTTCAAATGGCTCTGAGCATTATGTGACTTAACTTCTGAGCTCATCAGTCCACCTAGAACTTAAAACTACTTAAACCTAACTAACCTAAGGAAATCACATACATCCATGCCCGAGGCAGGATTCGGACCTGTGAACATAGCGGTCTCGCGGTTTCCAGACTGTATCACCTAGAACCTCTCGGCCACACCGGCCGGAAAAAAGAAAGGCTTATGAAGTTTCCGCCGGGATATTACACAGAAAAATAAAGTTTAAGGCAGTCTCTTTCCAACTATAATATCTTATGGGGACTTGTTGACCCACAGATGCGCATATTAATTGTATTCACATTTCCACTTTAGTGGAATGTCGATTCATCATCGATGACAACACGATCCTGAAATTCTTCATTGCCATGTATTAACCTTTCGTTCGCAAAGTTGGCACTTAAACCGTAGCCTGTAGGCTTTAGAGCTTGTAACAACTGCAAACGATAAGGACGTAGTTGTAAGCGTCTCCTTGAAAGCCTCCGCACAGGCTTCACTGCAACTAAAAATTAACGACTAGCCTTCCGAACTGATTTCTTGGGGCTAAGCGTGAAAGACTCTCATTCATTGAATACGTTATTCATTCACTCTTGGCTCATTCCATTCTATTTCGTTTGCGTACGGGTGCACAAACTAAACTGTTTGAGCTGCTCTTTCATTTGATGTATTATGTAGAATTGTAAGTTGAATGTAATAATTGCTACCAAGCCTTAAAACGCGTATATTCATTTTGAAACACCCTGTATTTCTGTGATTCACTTGAGATCGAAATGTTCCTTTAAAATAGACTGAATGAATCCAATATTAATGTTAACGTCTTTTGCAATTCACTGATCATGGTTCGGCTATCCAGCATCATCAGAGTCCGTACGTGATCAATGACAACCTCATTTGCCGACGTTGAGGATCCACTTGAATCTGCTTCATTCTTCGCTAACGGGCAGCCGCCCTAGAAGCCGTTGTACACACTCCTTTTTCTGTGTGGTACCCATTGCTGCATCCTCAGAAGCTTATCGAGTCTTGCGGATTTTTTCAACTTGTCAAAGACTAGCCACCGACTGGTTGTTTCCCCGATACAAAAAGGTCAGATATGCCCACTACATATGTCTGCAGAAGAGGCGCGCATGCTCCAATACTGTTCTTGCTTTCAGTAATAAATAATAAAGTCGGACACTTTTGGAACAGGCCTCGTACAATAGAAAAAAAACTACATTTTAAAACGAAGCCTCAGGTGTGCCGTCAGGTAGTCATATAAGGTACCCAAAAAATATTTTGTATCGACTGGTGGGTTCTTCCACAGTAAGAGAAAGCCATGTGTTGACGATAAATGTCCCTTCTCTGAACGTTGTGAAGCCGTCGTCACACGGGGGAGCAAGTTAACACTGACGTGGCGTTCTACTAGGTCTGTGACGTCACTTCCTGATATTTCAAGATGAGGACACATTTCGTCATGTGAAACTAAATTTTGTCACATTCGGCAACGGACCACCTAAAGTAGGAGCAATAGGAAGCAGGAACGCGACCTGAGTCAGAAGCAGAAAGCGATACGCCATATTGTATTTGTCATGTTCAGTAGAAGCCCATATTCGTAGGGTTTTATATTATACCTTGCTGCCTGTGTTTATTTGCTATTTATAAGCACCAGCACATTGAATGTCTTGAGAACGAAACGCTGATTGCACGATTTGTTGTAATAAAATCATGGGAAACTTCATATTGCCTGTTAAACAATTATCTCATTCAGTTATTTTCAGGTGAAGGTGGTGTCATTCGTGCACTTTGCGGGAAAACGGAATTTTTTTCTGTAGATTTGCGAAGCACTCGGGTTTGGTACTTGCGGTCTGGTAAGAGAACTGATCGAAGCTCTGGCCGATGGGAGTGGTTCACAGGCGTTTTTGTAGTATCGGCAAACACGAAAACTTGTAAATTTTTATTATACGTGACTCTGTACACAATGGCTGGTTTACTGTTCCACTGTTTAGATGCTTCCCTTCAGACCGTTACCCCCAGCCCAGGCTTTAGTTGTGCCATGGCAGGTAGTGCGACATTGTTCTGCTGGTGTCCTGTCTCGACGAGGGGCTGCACTTTCTGCCCTGTACGGCTGTGGGCCTGTCTGGCAAGATTTACTAAGGGATGGGCTCGCCACCAATTGCTTTCAACTCCCAACATGCCGTTTCTACCAGCTAAGAACCAACAAAATACCTCATGCTTTTAACGCCCTACCAGGCTCTATCAACGTCTGCTCAGGCCATTAACTTTCTAGAGTCTCACTGAAGTTGCGTCAGGTTATGAGAGCAGGCCTAAGCCGTTTTAAGAATACGCTGATTGAAGATTCACTGAAAAGCGTCCTTTTTATGATTTGTTATGAATACATCTCAATTAATAATATTTTGGCGATTAAAGCCGTTAGAAGAGCGCAACGTAAAACACAAATCACGGTCTACATACCTACAACGTATCATAGATAGCAAAAGCGCGTCGTTACTAAAATGCTGTTAGATTGGCACAGGGTTCGTGCCTGGCTTTATCCAGATTTTTATTTTTCCTTTCGCGTTTGCTAAAAGGCTGTGACACTTTCTATAATATTGATTTAACGTAAACGTAAGTACGCTGTCTGTCAGGAGCGAGTTTGTTCGATTTTTTTAACTTTTATAAACAGATTCCCGTACTGACTGGACATTTATGTTTCTTTTATGTCTTATTACATGATGACAAATATTGCAGTTTTCGTTAATGCACACCATGGACAGGACAACGTGACTAGCATACGGACAAGGGAGGAAGTGTGAGTTTCATAGAGCTACAAAAGAAACTTCACGTGCGTCCACTAATGTTAACAAACTTAATGGTTTGCCAGCGAAATAAAGCTACATCTCCAACGGAAGAGTACGCAAAATGACGTTGAGATGTTGGATATCTCATCCATGTGAACGTCAATATTAGCTGTCTCAACTCATATGATGACTGTTTGACTACTTCCTCATATCGTCGCTGTTAGAATTCCTGAGCCACGGTCGCACTGAAGACTTCGGGGCCACATCTTATTGCTCCTCTCTTCCATGGTCATACAGGTCACGTATGTGGTGACTACCCGCAGGAGAAACGAACATCGAGTAAGAGCTTCAAGGGAGTGAACCTTCTTAATAGCCACATCGGCAATTTCATGTCGCCGGATCCCTATGTGCCCTAGAACCTCCCTGAAAATAATTTCTTTTATCTGTCGTTGGAAGAGAAGCAGAGCGTCTTGAACATCTTGCACCATCGTATCTGCTGAGTAAATCTGTCCAGTACCAATAAGCACACCTGAGGAATCGGAGCAGATGAGCCACCTCGCCACGATGCAGTCACATCAGCTTCAGTGCTTTCAGGGAGGAAAACAAATATGCATAGTAAATTAAGAAGAACTGTGGGAGCACTATGATAAGAGCATTAACGAGGAGCACAACAGAGCAGTCGATAAAGTCCTCCCTGCTGAGATCCATCAAAGGAAGCACTAGCAAAACCTAGGAGGAGGTGTAAAAACTCATAAAATTTACCGCAGACAACATTGTAGGAAGAGCAAATACCAGCTATGTGTAGTCGGCTTTGGTGTTAATAAAACGCTTCAACTGAGTTTAGTCCTTTATTATTGGACTACCACAGGTATCGTGGCACTAAAAGTCACATCTTCAGGTGAACATATAACTAAAACATCAGAGCTAAAAGGCTCCACATTAATTACAACCCCTGCAATATCGCTAGGTACTCACTTGCATGGATCCCAAACGGCCTTGTTGCACACTGACGGTTATGGAACAGGTGTACGGTTACTTTGGTGTTACAGCGTGTATTAAACTAGCCCGGTGTTGCAAACTGTGTAGCGTGTCAATACCAAGATCGATACAATGTCGATGCCCCGCAATACAGTAGGGAGCAAACGTTACAACATCGAGTAATGTGAGGCCAAATCGGTACGGCTGATCGTCTTAATCAACACCACACGGTCAAAGATATTTCAAAATGGTTCAAATGGCTCTGAGCACTATGGGACTCAACTTCTGAGGTCATTAGTCCCCTTGAACTGAGAACTAGTTAAACCTAACTAACCTAAGGACATCACACACATCCATGCCCCAGGCGGGATTCGAACTTGCGGCCGTAGATGTCTCGCGGTTCCAGACTGCGGCGCCTAGAACCGCACGGCCACTTCGGAGGGCAAAAGAGGTTTCCAACCCAAAACAGAGGCCCAGAAAACCGATGCAACAATTAGAGTCCTGAATTGGCATAATGTATAGTTTAAAGACGAGACACGAACTGCCGGTCCATCCATTGGGTCTCATATTTATTTCTAGTGCGGGACGTTGGACATACACAGGTGACGTAGTTGTTGCGATACCTGTTGTCGCACCAACTATCTGCCATAAAAGCTATGTATGAGTCTCTTCAACATAGGTGGAGTAATGGAAACGTAGAACTAGTCCCTTACCCATGTAATGAACGCGGGGTGGAGGGGGGGGAGGGGGAGTGGGGGCGACAAGAAAGAGGAATGGTGCATCGTCGTTCCATTCAAGGCCCAGCAGAGATGCTTTCCATTACCTTCCTCCAAGCCCTTTCTAAATGTCACGTGTGTATCTGTAACGTGTAAGTGCCTGACATGAATACCTTAAAGTATAATGTTTGGATTGGCTTGGTTTTTTGTATATGAAGGGAAGGTAAAGGGATAAACCTGGTGCGGACATAGCCTATACCTCTCGAACAGCACTTACAGGGCTGCAGACTTTACCAACCCTGCCCAATGGACAGATGACCATCAAGAGTGTCACATGCCTTAGTTTCATGAGATACGCACGGACGTTCGGAATTTAATGCAGAGGACTGACGCAAAGACTGGTAATAGTGTCTTTGCGCCATCACTTCCCCTGTTACCGGCCAAATAGTGGCTGTGAAAATTTTTCGCCACCACAACTCGAAACGGTATGCGTCCATGTCAAGTGCCACCACACAAGCGTTGCGATAGCGACCTCGGCAACGGTGGCATGAACTACTGCGGCTTCACGTAAGAGTTGCGTATCTCCCGGTGTCTATACTGTAGTGTTGATCAGAACGTCAAGCGGTGTGTGTGTGTGTGTGTGTGTGTGTGTGTGTGTGTGTGTATAAATGTAAGGGGAAGATCAAAGTTTTCGTTCCAAGGTCACGCTATCCTCTTGCTTACATGTCGGTGCTTACATACGCGCATCGGAGTCAAGCTGGATTGCACATACGCGGCAGTAACGCCCTTTGATCGCCCCAATATGACGACTCGATTCGCTATGCCGATGTGGATACCAAAAACTGGAATGGTGGACTATTCTGGAGTAACTTTACATGGTAGAAGTATTAATCATCACGAGAACGCTGTGATACCGCATGGCGATCCAAGCTGACCATAACGCAGTAATGACGGACACGCTTTTGGCGAACCAGAACAATGAACAAATGGACGAGAAGCAAGATTTGTTATGACTGACGGGCATGACGCGATTTTGGAGAATAAGAAGACCGATCAGCTGAGGAAGAACGCAGCAAACTATGTAATACGAGGAATACGCGTTCCAGGTTGTACATCTACTCGTAATTGTTGAGCTCAGAGAGAAAGGCAGAGGTAAATGATATAAGAATTGAGAGACCGAAGATCTGCCCCTGGATATCTGGTAGGGACAATACCTGTCAAATATTCTGCTGACATAATGGTGTGGTGAAAAGTGAGATATGAAACGGAATTCCACTGGCAAAGGGAACGAGAGGTACTTTTTTATCACCATTACCAGACTGAAAGTCAACTACAGTGCCGACGACAACACTTCTGTACTGTCTGCCATCGGGTTCCCCTAAATAGCAGGCAGCATCGCATAACAGCGACGCTATGAGGGAAACAAACCAACAGCCAAACAGGCGAAGACATCAGGTAACCACGCCGAAGACTCCAGCCGATTAATAGGAACCTTTCCTTGCAGAAGTCGCCGCAACATATCCGGCCACGGATTCCTACGCCGGGTTTCTATTGGCTCCAGCTAACTATATAGGCCCGGCCGGTCGAAGGCAGACTAGTCTTCGTCCGCTGCTAATGGCAACCGCTATAGCAGAGTCTCCGAGAAGTTATCACCGAAGCCGCTATACTGCACCGCCGATCGAAGTACCAGCCGACCGAGTGGAACCACATCTCCGGCTAGATCGACGGACGTCTACTTCTATTGTACAGCCAGCTATTGTATTGTAGAAGAAGTTACGTTCAATAAACTGTTGGAGAATACAACAACTTCCACAAAATTCTCGTTGCATGACGGTCACACAGCGACCGTGAAGATATCGAGGACACCGGTTACATCTCCTACTTTAGCTGTTATCAAGTCAGTAAGGGATCAGGCTAGCTACATAAGACGTTGGTTTAGTTTTTGAGCATATGATTAATATACATTAATGTTAATGAAATTTTCGTTTTAAATTAACTAGGAATCTGCTGAAAGGCAGCTCTGTTAGTGTGAATTGACTGTTCAAGTGTACCTGGAGACGAGTAATATTTAAGAAAAAAATGCTCTGATGAGGCACTGCTATTAGTGTTGTATATACACTCCTGGAAATTGAAATAAGAACACCGTGAATTCATTGTCCCAGGAAGGGGAAAGTTTATTGACACATTCCTGGGGTCAGATACATCACATGATCACACTGACAGAACCACAGGCACATAGACACGGGCAACAGAGCATGCACAATGTCGGCACTAGTACAGTGTATATCCACCTTTCGCAGCAATGCAGGCTGCTATTCTCCCATGGAGACGATCGTAGAGATGCTGGATGTAGTCCTGTGGAACGACTTGCCATGCCATTTCCACCTGGCGCCTCAGTTGGACCAGCGTTCGTGCTGGACGTGCAGACCGCGTGAGACGACGCTTCATCCAGTCCCAAACATGCTCAATGGGGGACAGATCCGGATATCTTGCTGGCCAGGGTAGTTGACTTACACCTTCTAGAGCACGTTGGGTGGCACGGGATACATGCGGACGTGCATTGTCCTGTTGGAACAGCAAGTTCCCTTGCCGGTCTAGGAATGGGAGAACGATGGGTTCGATGACGGTTTGGATGTACCGTGCACTATTCAATGTCCCCTCGACGATCACCAGTGGTGTACGGCCAGTGTAGGAGATTGCTCCCCACACCATGATGCCAGGTGTTGGCCCTGTGTGCCTCGGTCGTATGCAGTCCTGATTGTGGCGCTCACCTGCACGGCGCCAAACACGCATACGACCATCATTGGCACCAAGGCAGAAGCGACTCTCATCGCTGAAGACGACACGTCTCCATTCGTCCCTCCATTCACGCCTGTCGCGACACCACTGGAGGCGGGCTGCACGATGTTGGGGCGCGAGCGGTAGACGGCCTAACGGTGTGCGGGACCGTAGCCCAGCTTCATGGAGACGGTTGCGAATGGTCCTCGCCGATACCCCAGGAGCAACAGTGTCCCTAATTTGCTGGGAAGTGGCGGTGCGGTCCCCTACGGCACTGCGTAGGATCCTACGGTCTTGGCGTGCATCCGTGCGTCGCTGCGGTCCGGTCCCAGGTCGACGGGCACGTGCACCTTCCGCCGACCACTGGCGACAACATCGATGTACTGTGGAGACCTCACGCCCCACGTGTTGAGCAATTCGGCGGTACGTCCACCCGGCCTCCCGCATGCCCACTATACGCCCTCGCTCAAAGTCCGTCAACTGCACATACGGTTCACGTCCACGCTGTCGCGGCATGCTACCAGTGTTAAAGACTCCGATGGAGCTCCGTATGCCACGGCAAACTGGCTGACACTGACGGCGGCGGTGCACAAATGCTGCGCAGCTAGCGCCATTCGACGGCCAACACCGCGGTTCCTGGTGTGTCCGCTGTGCCGTGCGTGTAATCATTGCTTGTACAGCCCTCTCGCAGTGTCCGGAGCAAGTATGGTGGGTCTGACACACCGGTGTCAATGTGTTCTTTTTTCCATTTCCAGGAGTGTATGAAGATAGCCTTAGATGCGCCTCATTGTTTTAAATATTTCATATACGTTATGAATAAGGGTATTCTAAACGAAGTGTAATTACGTCTATGCATCACTAGTAGGAAAACGCAGAATGTTACCTCTGTGTCACACTGTAATTGTTGTGAATTTGCATAATCCGTTTCTGCGACTAACCTCGAAGTTTATTTCTATTATTTTTGTTTTTAATTCATTCTCCAAATACTAAGCTTCTACACCAGTTTTTTCATAGTTAATTACTGTCAGTCTAACATTGGCATACTGACCCTTCGGAACACCCACAAATCTTTATACTGACCGAGTGAGCTGGCACAGTTGTCAGTACACTGGACTCGCACTGGGGAGGACAAAGGTTCAAACGCGCGTCCAGCCATACTGATTTAGGTCCATTATGATTATCCTAAATCGCTTCATGCAAATGGGGGAATGGCTTCCTTGAAAGGGCATGGATTATTTTCTTCCCCATACTTCCCTAATGCGAAATTGTGCTGCGTCTCTAATGACCTCGTTTCCGATAGAATTTTAAACACTAATGTCCTGCTCCTTCTACTCTGGATACTGTACGACTCGACCAGCGGGAATATTGGAGAACTATAATGAAGCACTTCTTAAACTCTTTCAGATACTTATGACGCTGTATTACACTAGTACGCAGCAGTTTCGTTTCCTGCAGAGTAATTACTCAACGTCTGAAGAAGGTCAAGTTACTTATATAATCTGTCAGGTCTGGTAATAACACTAATGCTCCCTGGTGGCCATTATAAGTGCCACAGAGAATTACAACCCTAAACATTCACCTGCCTACCAACGGTGTGTAAGTATACGACCTTGTATTGACATCCTATTATGGTTTCTGGGTTCTTCGCTATTTTTGTCAGGCATTGTACTTTATGAACCGAAAAATGTAGATACATTCGATACTCACCATTATGCCTGTCTGACGGTGACGAGGAGGAGAAGGAGAAGGAGGAGGAGGAAGAGATTAGTGTTTAACGTCCCGTCGACAAGGAGGTCATTACAGAAGGAGCACAATCTGAACTGGGGAAGAATAGAGAAGGAAAGCGGCCGTGCATTGCGAACACCTATTAGTGAGATCGCTTTTAGCTTCGAGGTATAGTATTCACCATCTCAGTATGAGTTACTGCAACTAAAAAGTACCCTATCCTCTTGCACCCTTATTCGTATCATTATTCTCATGTGCAGTATCCTGTTGGCAGAAAACAGTTTACTAAGGCAGATTCCGGTATTCTCGGCACGTCCGCTGTTTCTACCTATCGCATGATACGATGGCAGAATCTGAAGCACAGGTCTTGTTAGCCGAGTCGCTCTCCACCTTGTCTGAGACGTCGGCGCGCATCGGCTTCCAAAACAAGAAACGTCGAGTACCCTTCTCTCCAGCACAGGAGCGCTCCCAGTTTCGTAGAACTACGTCTGCCACCAGAAGGAATGACAGTCTCACCAGGAAGATTTCACACTGTTGGCCTGATGAACCAAACGTAAGATTCAGAAACAAAGTTGAAAACAGCACACGTTAAATTATGAATTTGTAGTACCAAACGATGCTGCGAGTTTGCTAACAAGTTAGGTCAATAATAGCGTCCCATTAACAGATCTGATCATTGTTCGAACATTAGATATTTCTTTTCGAGCTATCTCGTATGTAAATGTAGTGGTAATTTTCCTATGCGTATTTTTCTGGTAAAATAACTACGTAGTACTTTTGAGTCACCATATTCCTTTTCATAATGGGGCTTTATTTCCCCGTCAGAAAAAGGAGTAACCTTGCTTCGTAATTCTCGGCCCAAAGAAGGTCTACTAGTGAACCTTCCTGGCAGATTGTGTGTCGGACCGACACTCGAACTAGGGACCTTACGCGGGCAAGTGCTCCACCAAGTGGGCTACCCAAGAACGGCTCACGGCCTATCTTCACAGCTTTACTTCCACCAGTACCTCGTCTTCTACCTTTCGAACTTCACAGAAGCCTCCTGCGAACCATGCAGAGCTAGCACTGCTGGAAGAAAGGATATTGCGGAGACATGGCTTACCCACAGCCTGGGGGATGTTTCCAGAATGAGATTTTTACTCAGAAGCGGAGTGTGCGCTGATATGTAACTTCATTCTGGAAACATCCCCCAGGCCGTGGCTAATCTAGTTCTCCACGGTTCGCAGGAGAGCTTCTGTGAAGTTTGGAAGGTAGGAGGCTAGGTACTGGCACCGGCACGGTAGCTCAGCCTATTCGGTCAGAGGGTTGAGTACCCTCTGTAATAAAAAGCTGAGTGAACGGATCAACGTACAACCTGAATGAGTGTCATCGGACGTCCGCCACGGGCAAATTCAACGAACAATATAGAACAAAATGAGATAAAAATGAGGTAAGCAAAAAACGGAAAAGAAAAGTTGGTAGATCACTTGCCCGCGGAAAGCAAAGTTCAGAGTTAGAGTCTCGGTCCTGCACACAGTTTTAATCTGCCAGGAAGTTTCATATCAACGCACACTCCACTAAGGAGTGAAAATTTCATTCTAGGTCTACTGGTGTCAAAGTTTGCCCTTAACTTGAGGAAGAAACTTCTGACAACTCTGGTTTTGCACACACGGTTGTACGAAAGTGAATCGCAGACTGTGGAAAACTGCGGAAGAAGAAAATGGAGGCGTTTTAGCTGTAGTGATAGAGGAATGTTGAAAATTAAGATAAAAAATGAGCAAGTTTCCACATAATTGACGAGAAAGCAATATGTTAGAGACGTTGACCGTAAGAGTTGAGATAGGATGACATCAAGGAATAACTTCTACGGTAGTACAGGAAGCTGTATAAGGTTAAAGAACATAGAGGTGTGGAGAGACTGTAATATACTCTAAGACAAAAAAGGGACGGAAATCTGTAGATATGTGTACATTTACAGGATAAGAAGTGATTGTTACTGTTTGTGTCACGAGCTCCCGCCAACAATGGTTATTCTGTTACACGTACACATCGAAGTTCGTCGGATATACATTGCGTTACACGTGTACATTATTCTTAAAGACTAGAGACAATTTATATGGCAAAACAACGTTTGCAGGGTCAGCTATAACATATAAAGATTTTCAGAGGCGGGACGAAGTTCGCCTGGAATAGCTAGTATTGAAATATATTTCTCTAAACACGACGGAAGTAATTACATACTTTTTTGGCAGTTGTGTATTTTTATTTATTGTCAGGAAGTACAGTAATTTCGCTAATCTCTGCATTACCACAATAAATTAAAATGGACCATTCGTCTCCCGTCCCAGCGCTTACTCGCCACGAAGTATAAAGCAATTTATCTTCTGTAATCAAATATACGCTGCGGAATTCTCATCAAGGAAGGGAGTCAGGAACATATACCTGTAAAAACAGCAGTTTATTTTTCAAAAATATGTACACATAACGAAAAAGAATGGTGGTGTAATTTAATTCGTATGTAGATCCTCTTCACTTATTAAAACATTGCTCTACCACGATATTAAAAAAGGGTCTGAGCTATATATTTGTAATTTACTGAATTTGGGACGTGTGCTGTAATTACAACAAAGTACTTTCGTCGCCATGGGACCGAAATGATTCGGCGTAGCATAGTATACTAACATCAAATAAACCTAATGAAGAAGCTGGAAATGTAAATGAAATTTCCTTCAAAATTAATAACCACATCTTTGCAAACGGGCTGACACTCAATTTAGATAAGTCAAAATATGTGTTGTACACTGACCGGCGGTGGCACTGGAAATATATTAGTAAATTAAACAATCTATTCTAAATCCTTGTGTGATTGTAAACTGTAAGAGGTGAAACTGAATTTGGCGTGTTATTGACCATATATGTTTAAGGTTAGTTGGTTTAAAAGGGGGCGGGGGCCAGGAACCAAACAGCTTAGTCATCAGTCCCTTGTTCCTATAACACAAGTCCACAAGGAAATGAAGAAAAGAAACAGACTTCCCGCACAAAACCAGGAGAAAAGAAAAACCAGAAGAACGACGGAAGGTCAGCAAATACTAGAATGGACAAAATAGGACGAGAGAACCACAGAAAGACGCAAGAAATAGGTAGAAGGGCTTAAAACAAGGGAGCAGATGACCGTGGCTGGCTGATCGCGAGAATAGAAAAGGATAAGATAGACACTCCGCAACACATTATAACCTCCAGCCTAAAAGTGCTAGAATAGGGAATACAATGTGACAAGGACATGCGCCAAAACTTTGATAGAACAACAAACTCCCGCCCAGTCTCGTATATAACATAAAACTAAATCAGCCGCTGAGCCGTTGCCACCGAAAATTAACGGTATAATGTTCGGTAATCGAAGATTTCGTCCCAGGGCTGCCAAAGTAGGACAGCTCAACAGAATGTGGGCCACCGTCAACCGGCCGCCACACCGACGCTGAGGGGGATCTTCAGAGCGCGTGGGTTACCCAAGCCGGCAGAGAACTACAGAGTCCCAGCGAGAGGCACGCATGGAAGACTTCCACATATTTGTAGTCCCCTTAATGGCACGCAGTTTATTGTTCACACCGAGGTTATGCCATTCCGTATCCCAAAGCCGAAAAACCTCGTGGCGTAATACCGAACGCAGGTCTGTTTCAGGAATGCCTACCTCCAGACGTGGTTTCCGTGTAGCTTGTTTGGTCAGCCTGTCAGCACTTTCATTGCCTGGGATTCCGACATATCCTGGGGCCGAGACAACCACCACTGATCGACTGGACCGTCGCGGGGCATAAACGGACTCCTGGATGGTCGCTACCAAAGGATGGCGACGATAGCACTGATCGATAGCTTGTATGCTGCTCAAGGAGTCGCTACACACAGGAAAGGACTCGCCAGAGCATGAATGGAAGGAGCACAAGACACGGCCACCTGCTCTGCAGTGAAAACACTCCAGCCATCTGACAAGGACCGCTCTTCAGTATGTCTTCTGTGAGCATAGGCAAAGCCAACGTGACCATCGAGCTGACGGTGTAAACTACTTCAGAGCCCCGGGACGCGTCAAGAATAAAGAGGAAGTGAAAGCGTATAGGCTTGGGAGGAACTGAGTCTTAGGGCCATGCAAAAGGTCCAGATGAAGCTGCGGCATAGGTATACACCATGGAGGTGTATGTGAATGGACCTGGATTAGTGGTCGTGAAGGGATCAATTCACATGGAAGGGAGCGGACGAAAGCCGCAATCGTAATCCCTGAACTGGGCCACCGATGCGAGAGATGAACTGCAGTTGTTGGGAAAAAGAGGTGGTAATTTTCTTGCTCAGGAGAGCTACGAATGTGCGCAACGTAATTGGCGACAAGTTGTAGGTGCCCGATCTGCAATGGAGGGACCGCAGCCTCCGCCATTAGGCTGATCACTGGACTTGTCCTAAACGCTCCGGTCGCTAATCGAACCCCATAGTGGTGCAGTGTATCTAGTAACCACAATGCTGAGGGCGCCGTCGAACCATAAAACAAACTCCAATAGTCAGGGCGGGATTGAACAAGAGCTCTGTAGAGCCGCAGCAGTGTAGAGCGATCTTCACCCCACTTGATGTTGCTCAGGCAGTGGAGGGCATTGTGATGCTGCCAGAGCCTTCGTTTAAGCAGATAAAGATGAGGAAGCCAAGTCAATCGGGAGTCAAAAATAAGTCCTAAAAATCGGTAAGTCTTGACAATAGTGAATGGATCGTCTTCAAGGTAAAGTTCAGGTTCGGTATAAATTGTACGACGCCGACTTAAGTGCATGACACAAGACTTCACGGCTGAAAACTGGGTGTTGTGGCTTACAGCCGATACCTGCGCCTTTTGAACGTGTCTCTGTAAGCACCGCTCAGCAACGCCAGTAATGAAGGAGCAGTGCGAAATGCAGAAGTCGTCTGCATACAGGGAAGGTGAGACAGACGGCCCCACCACTGCTGCTAGACCGTTACAGGCCACTAAAAATAAATACGTGCTGAATACTGAGCCATGCAGGACCCCATTCTCCTGGATTTGTGGGGAACTACGGGAGGCACCAACTTGAACATAGAAAGCACGGAGAAGAAGTTTTGGATGAAAATCGGTAGTGGGCCATGACCACCACACTCTTATAAAGTGGTAAGGATATGCTGTCGCCAAGTCGTGTCGTAGGCTGGTCTTAAGTCAAAAAAGATGGCAACTAGTGGTTGGCGGCTGGAGGGGGCTGTTCGGATGGCAGGATCGAGGGACACTAGGTTGTGAGCGGTAGAGCGACCCTGGCGGAAACCGTCCTGGAATGGAGCCAGCAGGCACCACGACTACCTGAGCCAACACAACTGCCGACTCACAATATATTCTAGCAGCTTACAAAGAAAGCTGGTGAAGCTGATGGGCTAGCTATCCACGCCAGCCGGGTTTTCACCAGAGTTGAGCTCTGGAATGATGGTGCTATCGCACAATTGCGATGGAAATACGCCATCCTCCAAATTTCATTGATGATGACGAGGATATGTCGCCGATAGTCTAACAAGGGATATTTAATCTTCTGAGCGTGCATCCGACCTGGCCCAGGAGCTGTGTAGGGGCAATATGCAAGGGTGCCGAGAAAATCCCACTTGGTAAATTGAGCATTATATGGTTCACTGTGGCGCGTAGTGAACGAGAGGAGTTTCCTTCCATCAGTCGTTTCAGGAAACTAAATGTAAGGGGTAGTTCTCCGATGCAGGGGCCCAAGATTAGTGCCTGGCGAAGCGCTCGACAATTGCGTTTGTGTAGGTAGATAACACTCCATTGATCTTAATACGAGGGACAGATGAGTGGGCCTGACACCAAAAGACATGTCTGATTTCCATCCAGACTTGGGAAGTCGACGTATGGCACCCAATGGTCGCGACATACGTCTCTCAAAATTTCTGACATTCCGTCTTTTTATGAGCTGGCGAACACGGGCACAGTGCCGTTTAAAAGCTATTAGGTGGTGTATAGAAGAGTAACACTTATGTCACTGTAGAGCCAGATACGTTCTTCAATGGCCTCAGCGATTTCCGGCGAACACCAAGGTAGTGTCTTTCGCTGGGGCTCCCTAAGGAACAACGGATAGCGCTATTCGCCGCAGAAACGATCGTTCTCGTGACTCGCTCAACTACCCCGCCGATGTTACCGTGTGGAGGAGATTCATAGATGATGGCAGAGGTGAAAGCTTCACTTTCTACCTTGTTTAAAGCCGATTTAGCTAGGCGTGTGGGGGAATGATGCTGGGGAAGTGGAAGACCGTGCCTGAAATGTGTGTGTGTGGGGGGGGGGGAGGGCAGTATTTAAGAGGCAGAGTTATTTAAGCATAGTACCACCATACAAGGGGTTATGGGATTCAAAATATCCCCAAAGTAGGAGAGGTTTAGGGAGTTGATGAATCAGTGCAGCCAATATGTTCAGGAAAACTACACCAACCTGACGAACATATACATTGCAGGCCGTTGTTTCCTGCATTATACTGACAGCCACCGCTTTGGGAGGAGTTTGAAGGGGCACTGACTGTTGTGCTACATACCGAGTTCAGAACATAGACGCAAATTCCACCTGACACTCCATTATATTAACAACGATTTTTTTATATCCACTATAGCCACGAAGGGCAGGTGACCATACTTCTGGGAACCAGGTTTCCGGGAGGGCAATGCTGAAAGCAGTTGTAAAGTTTATCAGTTGTCGTGGCTCAGCCGCAATTCCACTGGAGGATGACGTCCTCATGAGGATAGGAAGGCATGAAGCGATGAATGAGGCAGTTTACGCTTCAGGGTCACCTGTTGCCACCAACAGAGTACGTGTGCATTCTATATCCATTGTGTCTGAGGGTCTGGCGAGATCTAGGTCCTCAGAAGACGCCAGAATATCCACCTCATCCGCAGACACAGAGCTTGTAGCAGTGGTGTGGGCGCCACCGCAATTTCATTGTTCTTGGGGGTATTCTTTTCAGTTTCCTCTCACTGCTTCTTGTGTTTCTCTGGCTGGGAGGATTTCACTGATTCAGTCTCAGGTCTCAGGGACTGAGGAGGATCTTGAAGCCCTACAACCAGCTGCATGTGGGTGCTGCAGCCACTGGTGAGTGTCCTCTTTCCTTCTTGTAGGAACATGGGAAGGGAGTGACTCAAAGGACCCCTTCCTAGTGAGAGGAGCCGAAGAAGACCGATGATTCTCCACCTGAGAAGTGGGGCAGATGTCCATGATGGTTGGGATAGCATTGCGCCCAAAGTAGGTGGTGCAGTAGCAACAGGGATAGGAGTACCCCCCCCCCTTACCCGCCATAAAGGGGCACACGTCATCTTGCAGCTCTGGGGGACAACTATAAATGATGTAACTGATGTTGTAGCATAAGAGGGTGTCAAGCTCATAGAATGCACCCTTTCCATTATCCTCTTAGTCTCACTGTAGATCAGTCAGTCCAGGGTCTTGTATTCCATTGCTTCTCTTTCTTTCTGTACAATCCTGCAATCCGGCGAGCAAGGGGAATGTAATTCACCACAGTTGTCACAGAAGGGAGATGGGGCATATGGGATGTGATGGATGTCCACATTCGCAACATGTGATTCTGCAGGTGCAGTGGGAAGATAAATGCCTGAAGTTCCAGCACTCCAAGCGCCGCATTTGGGGACCGATATATAGCTTTACAACAGTATACTGTCACGACCTTCTCGGATAATGTATCACTCTCAAAGTCCGAGATGAAGGCGCCAAAGGCCACCTGATTATCCTTCAGACCCCTATGGGCGTTCGCATCTCGTCAACTGACTGCAAAAGGAGGACAATATTTGAGCTGTTATGGGCGTGATGGAAACAGAAACATCCCCCAGGTGGTCACAGGCGAGTAATGCCTGTGACGTGTAGGAGATGCTGTTTTTATGAAGATTGACACAGGTCGCTTTTCGACAATCCCTCCACCTCTCTAAACTTGTCCTCTACATGCTCCATAAACAACTAAGGCTTCATCGACACGAAGGATTCCAAATCAGCTCTTGTACATGCTAGGTAATGGGGCGAATAATGTTTGCTTCCACCTTTAGCCTGGCATTCCTCCCATGGTGTGGCCAGGGAGGGCAACGATTTGGGGTCATACTTCTTCGCATTAAATTGAGACCTCGAATGCTTAGAGACTGCTGGTGGTTGACCACCAGCAAAAGATGACATCGTTCGCTTCATGGTGTGTCATCTGCCCTTAAGCCACCCACTCCGATCAGGGGCCCTCCCAGTAGTCGCCAGGCTGTATCAGCAAAGGTCACCTGGCAGGCTGGCCATTTCCAAAAGTTCCGATGCCCATTGTACATGGGCATGTACACCTTGGAATACGTGGGGCGTTAAAGGTGCAGGAATTAGCGGAGCGATCCCTGCATGGTCAGGGAGTACAAGCAGTAGAGTACATGGCGGTCCCACCACAACAGACTGGCTATCGTGCTGGATATGAGTTGCAAACGAGTCCGTGATAATTGTCAGCGCATAAAATGACGCTGCACAGTGGATGGAGCAAAACATACCTGGGAAGGTGTCTTCGCCTAACAGCTAGAGAATGAGTGGAACAGCAAAACCACGACGATAAAGTATGCTAAAGACCTCCGTGCACGATGGACACAACAAACCATGTAATGCACCAAATTGTCTAGTTCTTGGGAAAAATTCTGGAGAATGGTGGTCAAACACTATAGGAGACCATTACAGAAAGGCCGAAACATTTGAGTTCGTCGCCTCTTACGACAGGCAGGAGTACCTCGGGCCTAACTCCCAGAGCCGCAGTTCTGCAACATTTGCGTTAGGGAAATATCGCGTTTTGGAAATGAAAATGTGAAAAATTTACTTATATTTCCTATTTTTATTCAGTAATGTCTTAAGGTAATGTAATCTGGAGTAATAATTGAGCCGTGGTAAAATGTGGTGTTTTGAAGAGCGCGCCATAGCGCGTTGCTGTGAAGCAGTCGCCCTCCGTTGCTGGCAGTGGCGCCGCTGTGGCATCCTCGGCTTTGGTGTCTCCCTCTGGTGTGAAAGGGGAAAAGCAGCCTGTTCACGTGCATTTAAGGGGCACTATTAGCTCGCCAGTGAGTCAGTCGGAGGCAGTTGGTCAGCCAGGGCAGTCTGTCAGTCTCAGTCTGTGAGTCTCGGCGAGTCGGTCAGTTGGTCAGCTGGGTCAGTGTGGGGCAGTCAGCGTCTGTCTATCGTCCGGAGTGCTAGTATGTGTTAGGCCACCAGTCTGCTCGAGTTTGTTCAGGCAATGCACATTGGCGAGTGGATTGATCGGTAGGTCGGTCTCTTCCGGGGCAGGGATGTCGGGTAGCCTGAGGGCATGTTTCCTCTGCAGGGGTGGGTCCGACCGAGTGATGGTTTAGTCAATGTCGGTCTGCCGTCTGCAGTGCCAGGATGTCTGTCATTCGGATCGACCTTTAAGGCTGGTTGGATCGATCGGTTGGTCGGTCGTGCACTGAGACACAAGATGCCTTGTCCGTCTTGAGCGTCGGAGCATGCGAGGTCGCCACGTGGCAGCCAGTGGGCCACGCCGCGTAGCGGGAGCTGTCGCTTCGCGGCCGACGCGGGAGTGGCAGGGGTCGGCCCACGACGTCGGACTGGACGGTGCGAGCTGCGACGCCGTCAGACGGGAGATGGGCGCGCCTTCCTGCGTCCGTTGAAGTGGCTTTCAGCGGACGATTCGGGAGAGCGTTGGAGGTGCTGCGCCAGGTCTTCACCAGGCATTACAGTTTATTAGAAGTTAAGTTATTGAAGATATGTTGTTTCATTTACTTGTTAAATTCTACTTGTTTTCTTGGTCAGCCTCTCGTTCCCAGATTGCTCGTTTGTCTCTCGTGCGCGTTTGTTAGGCAGTTAGTGTCAGTCTGTCTGTCGGTCTGCCGTACGTTAATAGCTGCGTCTGTCATGTTTGTCGGATTCGGTGTTAACGAATTTATAGAATTAAGGTAAGGGCCGAATTCCTGAAATATGTTTTTATTTTGTCTATCATATTGCGAGGCGGTATATGTGCAATGTAGAGCATGTTGGTACTTTTTATGTAAAACTGCATTTCATGAATTTTATTTAAATGGTCATTTTAGTATATCAAGTTGCACTTTCAGTGGCAAATAATTTTTAACGTGAGTGTTTTGTACCATTTCCATCTCTCTTACGGGGTGCATAGTTTATGTGATTGTGTGAGTTGTTAAAAAAATTTTAGTTTAAAGTAATCTGGTGTGTTGCAAATTTGCATCAGTGTAGTTTTTCAGAGGTCGTTGTGAGCGGTCGTGACTACGGCCGTGTCGAAAGGGAGCGGAGTTTCTCAACCAGCAGGCTCCTACTGTGACAAGTTTTTTTTTTATTCCGCCTCTGAATAATTGTAACTTGATATTTCGAGGGTGCTTTTCAGCTTATAAATTTTAAATCTGTTTTTTGAAAAGGCTTTTACGAATAAAATTTCCATTGGTTGAAATTTAATTTTTTTCCATTAGTTACTCCTTGGCGACTACTTTCCTGCTCACATAGTGTATTAATGTTCTTGATTAATCGCTAGTAAATAAAGTAAATTCTTTAAGAATAGGTTTTGAAAGTAAATTTTCGCGGTTCAGTAATGTTATCTGGAGTAACTCTTCACTGAGGAAAAAGTAGGTTGTTTCGCAGAAGCTTGTAATGTGGTTAACACGTGATGTTCATTCTGCGACCTCTTAGAAAGAACTATTGAAACAGTTGGGCATACTAATGACAGCCCGAGTAAATTTACGCACTAAACTAATTCCTTGTTAATATTGATTTTCAGTTTGAAAACGGCAGTGGTCGCCTTATATATAATAACTGAAGAGGATGTGAATTACCGTTCTCTTGTGTCTGTTTTCATGTGGAAAAGGAAGGAATAAGGCTTCGTACAAAGATGTGGGGCGACCTACCCAGCTGTAACATAATAGATAATATGTACATGTACCTCAAACAGACAGAAACTAAATCTGGTTGACTATTCCTCTCCTCTACACAAGAATTTGAGAACATGTAGTAATGTGTGTGTGTGTGTGTGTGTGTGTGTGTGTGTGTGTGTGTGTGTGTGTGTGTCAAAGCTAGTCACAGAAATAGAGAAAGAGATAGATTGAACATAGTTAAGGAAAAATAATTTTATTTACATAGAAATAATGTAATGCTAAAATTTTTATAGAACTTCCAGCCGCCTAAATCGCTTAAAATCCGGTTGAGTGCTCCTCGACCATTGTGGAGTGGTAACTGTGTTTTGTTTGCTACTGTCACATAGCTGCGCTGCCTTGTGTGACGTCGCTGGTGCTCCGTTCAGAACTATATAAAGTATTGGCTTCGTTGTGTGCTCGCTGCGTACGCCGCTCCCGCTTCATACTTCCCATGGCCGGATACAAATCTGTGTTTAGCTGCAGGCAACCATGTATACTGAGAGTGTTGTCACAAATTTTATTGCAGTCGCTTCCTTTATGACCCTATCCCAGAAACTGTTAGTCCGTGTAATAACAGACTTCTTGTCCAATGCAATACGATGTTCGATATGTAGAGCAAGTTCTGCTGTCATTGATTTCTCAGGATACGAACAGCGGAAACACCTCTTGTGTTCTACAAATCGCTATTCAATAGTATGTACAGTCTTTCAATAGTATCTAGAACAAATAGCAGATACGTACGTCTGTAGGTTCTTTCGTTTCACGTAGTTGCTACGAACTGGTATTACACCACGACACATACACAAGTTTGATTACAACGAACAGACACGTCAATGACGGGCCGTACATTCCGTAATTTTGTGAAAAAAAAAGTGGGGCAGGAAGGACATTTGAATCCAGATCTTGTTCACAGTCTATCGCCACGAACACACAACCACAACACAACGGTCATTAACGTCGCACTATACTGCTCATAATACTCTTTCACTGCTTCTATTTTGCTTCTTTTTTCCAGAGTTCAGTACACTATCATCCTGTTTACATGTTTGATCTGTGTTATGTTTCAAACATGGTAAGTTGGCCCATTGGATAGCCCGTGGGGAGATTGGCTTAGATTCTTATCGAAGAATGGACTGAGAAACTTTAATAAAGTTTGATGCAGTGCAGTGGACGGGTGCGATGGGGAGTTTGCCTTGCTAATTACGTTACTAACACTCGTCTTCAACAGCATTAGAACTTTTGAAACGTCCCCCATAGATCTGTTAGCTAGATGATATCCAATGACTCGCTCTTTCGACGTCAATGATTTCTTCTGACCGACCCTTTCTCCTTTTACTGCTTCTCTAACGACAACACGTCTTCCCGCTTCCTTTTATATTGGTGGTCCACGTCTCATGACAATTAATGATCAATTCCGTTTTGCACAAGAATGTCCAGACAGTTTTGGTAAGACAGTTTACACTGTATCGTGTTCTTAAAGTAATCCCATCAGTGAATCTCTTAACTCTGTTCCTAGAATCTGTTTATATCCTTTTTACTGCCACTCCACTTGCGAAAGTCCAGTGCAACAGCGTGAATAACGGAATTGTAACTGTAGTTCATATCGTAGTCCACTTCCAACAGTACCGTGCCTACATTAGATGCCGGATTTATTCATAAGAACCCCTACAATCGGTGCTGATAGACGAGTGCTTGATGTCACACGAAGTCAGATTGTTGTGGCAGAGGTTGGCAGAAGATATTTCTACCGTCACCTCAAATTTCGATAAATACCTCGTAACGAGATTGGTAAGCAACTCACTTCGAGCCGGTAAAATGTCCTTAAGAAAACGGACTTTGTTACAGAAGACGCTCAACATAGCAACGTCTGTCTGGTTGCTTATAAATGGAAGCAAAGTCTCATTATTGTTCCATCACATGATTGGCCCACACTCACTGTAAAAAGTCACGTCCACAATATAAAGAGGTGCGTGATATATATCAATTCATAGTGAAACGACAGCATGAATTTTGATGAAGGGATGCAGAGTCCAGGTTGAGACTCATTGGTCAACTTTTCAGAATTGTACTTTATCTACGAAAGAGGTAGCGTACACAGCCCTGTTTTAACAGTTTGTTGACTAGTGTTCGTCAGTCTGGGATCCTAACCAAATAAATTTAATAGAGGATGTCAAGAGGATCTTAAGTCCTGCGCTATTAGGAAACGCGATCTCGGAACTGAAGTATTGATCAAAAGTCGGTGGTGAACGTTACAATAGAGGCGTTGTACGTCGCAAAGGACTTTACTGTTAAATTTCAGAGAGCGTACGTTAGAAGGGTAAGGCAAGGTATTACTTCTTCCAACATACAGCTCGCGAAATGATAACGATGGTAAAATCAGGTATATTCCAGCTCTTATGGAGACATACCAACGTGCACCACTGACAATGGTTACAGGAAGTTCCCTCGAATTGATGTTAGTGTAACGTTATTACCATATCACCAGCTGATAGTACAGGTACTACTAAGGATGAGTGTAGCCCTGTCACGGTGAAATAATGTTGGACCACTGGTTCCAACACCGAATGCGTAGGCATACGTCCGAACTCACAGGGGCGCATCACAGAAGTCGCCTCAAACTCGTTAATTGCATTGTCTGCGTGTTTACGCCAACTTCTAATCGACTTCATTACAAGTTGCAAAACAAGCTGCTTACAACAACCAACCTGGATGCAGTGACCTGTTATCGACACATCTAATGTATGAAAGGCCTGACAGTGTATTTAGAAACGTACTATAGCGGTTTGCTATTGCTATGCACGCCGCTGTGTAAATGTAGAAATTTAATACAAATCTAACATAGAGCAACAACACTTGAAAGGATTTTAATTTTCTTTGTAGTTCCGAAATAAATTTTATTTGAATGTCAGAGAAATAAATTAAGTACATTCACACAGTATACCTTCATAGCTTTAAATATCTTTACATCCACTTAGTCAGGGATCTAGGAAGAACCGACAATCCCAAATAAGGACACGTTAAAATAAGATACGTACTGTCCCTGTTCGGCTTAAGAGGTTATGATGGCATCCGTCGGCGGAATTTAAGTTGTGTGTTTTTTTTTTTCCATCAAAGGCTGGTGTCATATTTATTTCATATTCAAAAACAATATTGTAAGTATTTTATTAACCTTGAGTAGGTTAAAAAGAAAGAAATGCGAACATATCTTATATTAGTAGACATTGGTTCCTATATAAAATTGTGTAAAATAGGGATATCAATTTACTTTTTGCTGTCACTAAGGAATGCAAATAAAGGACAATGATGTGTCGCTAGAATTAGATTTCTGATAATTCATTCTGAGGACTGTGAAAGGGTTTACTGTTTACTGGTTATTATTGTGTTGACAACTCCAGAACTGATCAAATGCTTCAGCGCCTCCGGAAGCAGAAGTAAACATAATGTCACAAATTGAAGAGAAGTTCCATTACGTTCCATCATAATTTATAACCGAGCGAGGTGGCGCAGTGGTAAGACACTGGACTCGCATTCGGGAGGACGACGGTTCAATCCCGCGTCCGGCCATCCTGATTTGGGTTTTCCGTGATTTCCCTAAATCACTCCAGGCAAATGCCGGGATGGTTCCTCTGAAAGGGCACGGCCGACTTCCTTCCCCATCCTTCCCTAATCCGATGAGACCGATGACCACGCTGTCTGGTCTCCTTCCCCAAAACCAACCAACCATAATTTATACTGTCATTGCTTAAAAATGTTCAGACTTTTGTAATCATCTGGAATGCTAATTGGTTACTCGACCATTTGTGAAGATGTTCCTAGGTATTCTGTGCACAGCTCTACATGATTTAGAAGAACTTATTAAAACTCTGAAAAAGAGATGTTTAACGATATTGATTAGCACCTAACAGTCGAAACGCGCCTTCTACACAGTAATCTTCCACCACTGCTT
Organism: Schistocerca nitens; assembly: GCF_023898315.1. Taxonomy (NCBI): domain Eukaryota; kingdom Metazoa; phylum Arthropoda; class Insecta; order Orthoptera; family Acrididae; genus Schistocerca; species Schistocerca nitens. Next base: position 377,840,218 of record NC_064622.1, on the reverse strand, counting down.
AATATTATAATTATTACCGTTACTATTGCCCATATGAAACTCAAGCATGTTATTTAATGGACACCGAGAATCATATCCTTGATCTCGCTAAGATGAGATTTATGGCAAAGAATGGCTAACGGCAGCGAGAATATCTCTCAGTATTTATTAATACAACACTTCTTGAATAAAGAATAAACCCTACGTAAACCTGTTTGGAAGTCACATTCGTACCGATGAAGAGAGAGGTTTTCTACTCAGCGCTAGTGAAACGCATCGACAGCCGTCAGTTGCTTAAACATCATTTCCGTCACGACCTTTCCGCTGAAGATAGTTTTATATGTCACTACAAGGGGCCTGCTAAAGCATTTTTAGCCTTGTTTTTTTATTCATTTGAATAATTGCGTAATTAAGCTCCACAGAGATGAGTGTACAGTCTCTGTGCAACCTCTAACGAACGGTTGGATGACTTCATAAGGGGAAGAGTCATCGGAGAACTGGAACAACGAGCAACTGTGACGAGTGTAGCCCAGGAAGCTGTATTGATTAGAGGATTATTTGAACTGCATAGGGACCGTTACGATCCACACGCGCTGCTGCCCCAAGAAGATGAGGGGATCGACCACAGTCACCTACAGCAGCAGTAGACCAACACATTGTGCAACAGGCAAGAAGGTGCTCCACGTCAAACAGCGCATACAACTGCAGCCACAAGCAACGGGACTGCAAGGCACCGAAACACAGGCTCCCCTGTGCCACAGCGGCAGGCTAAGGGTTTGCCAGAAGACCAGTAAATTTTGTTTCGTTGACATTGGGACGGGACCAAACAGATGAGGTCACGCCTTCTACGTTAAGTTACCCTACATTACTACTCGTTCTGTAGATCACGAATATACGACACTTCGTAATGATGGGGAACGTGTCAGTTAAGCTAAAGATTTCTTTACATGCCATAATATAACTTTCTCATAGTTGTAAAATTACTAAATTGTACCTAAAACTTCATCTATTGTGTAGAAGAAGTTATCATTCAAAAACTTTTTAAATTTGGTTTTAAATGTTGGTTGCCTCTCTGTCAGACTTTTGATTCTATTTGGCAAGTGGCCAAAGATTTTTATGCCAGCGTATTTCTCCGCTCCCAGTACCAAAGCTGGATATAATCCAAAGTAGTGGAGATGAGCCTTTCCCCTAGGGTTCCAGTGTTGAAGTTATTCGCACTGCTACCGCTTTTGAATTGGATGGATTATAACAAACTTTGTAAGTTAATATATATGTACCACGGTTCGATCGCATCCGCATTCTTACTTTGGGCCAGGGAGGGTTCTCAACAAGGGAAGCGTACAGGCGTCTCGGAGCGAAACAAAGCGATGATTGGTCGGACATGGACGAGATAGACAGAAACTATCGACAACATGCCTCGCTCGGGACGCCCAAGGGTTACTACTGCAGTGGGTGCATGGCTCGGAGGAACTCTGACAGCAACGCCACTATGACGAATAATGCTTTTCGTGAAGACACAGGACGTCGTGTTACGACTCAAAATGTGCACAATGGGCTGCATGATGCGCAACTACACTCTCAACGTCCATAGCGAAATCGATCTTCGCAACCACAACGCCATGCAGCGGGGTACAGGTTGGTCCAACAACATGCCGAATGGACCGCTCAGGATTGGCATCACGTTCACATCACCGATGAGCGGCGCATATGCCTTCAACCAGACAATCGTCGGAGACGTGTTTGGAGGCAACCCAGTCATGGTGAACGCCTTAGACACACTGTCCAGCGAGTGCAACAATGTGGAGGTTCCCTGGTGTTTTGGGGTGGCGTTATGTGGGGCAGACGTACGCCGCTTTTGGTCGTGGAAAACGCCGTAACGGTTGTCCGACACGTGAATGCCATCCTCCAACGACAGTGCAACCATATCGGCAGCATATTGGCGAGGCATTTGTCTTTATGGACGATGTCTAGCGCAGCCATCGTGCACATCTTGTGAATGACGTCCTTCAGGATAACGACATCGCTCCACCAGTTCAAAAATGGCCCTGAGCACTATGGGACTTAACATCTGAGGTCATCAGTCCCATATAACTTAGAACTACTTAAACTTAACTAACCTAAGGACATCTCACACATCCATGCCCGAGGCAGGATACGAACCTGCGACCGTAGCGGTCGCGCGGTTCCAGACTGAAGCGCCTAGAACCGCTCGGCCACACCGGCCGGCCGCTCGACTAGTGGCCAGCATGTCCTCCGGACATGAATCCTATCGCACATGCCTGGGATGGATTGAAAAGTGCTGTTTATGGACGAAATGATCCACCACTCTGAAGGATCTGCCCCGAATCGTCTTTGAGGAGTGGGACAATCTGGAGAAAAGGTGCCTTGATGAACTTGTGGATAGTATATCACGACGAATGCAGGCATGCATCAGTGCAAGACGACGTGCTACTGTGTATCAGAGGTACCGCTGTGTACAGCAGTCTGTACCTCCACCTCTGAAGGTCTCGCTGTATGCTGGTACAACATGCACTGTGTGGTTTTCATGAGCAACGAATAGATCGGCGATGACGTTTATGTTGATCTCTATTCCTGTTTTCTGTAGAGATTCCGAAACTCTCGGAACCTAGGTCATGCAAAACGTTTTCAGATATGTGTCAAACATATAGGGAGCCAATGTGAATATATCTTGGCTGGGCTGATTACACGTTTGTGTGCAATGAACGTTTTTTTTTTTCCTTACTGTTGAATTACCCCAAAATATGATACCTTACGAAAGCAGTGAATGAAAATAGGCATAGCAGGCTAATTTAGTTCTATGTTTATCATCACAATTTTCAAAAATTCTAATAGCATAAGTAGCTGAACTCAAACATTTCAGCTGATGATTAATGAGTTTCTTCCAGTTCTTGTCGCATGAAAACAGATTCAGGCTCAAGAGCCATTCTGGAGGTACTCTCACATGGTAACAGATAGGGACACGTAATGCACCCAGGAAAATTATGGGAAACACTCATTTTGCCGGGCCAGCCATAAAATTGCATGAGCTCAGTGGCCTGCGAATCTTTGAACCCGATACACTCACCCGTCGACCCGATCGTGACACTGTGCTCCGTCCGCTTGTGCGTCTTCTCATGGTTGCATTTGGCCTTCACTGCATTTTTACGGATAACAATGCGGGACCAGATCGAACAGCACGGGTGGAGCAGCTCTATCAAAAAGAGGATATTGGGCAAATTGAGCCGATTGTCCGTTCCTCCAGCTTAAATCTCATCGAGCAGGCGTGGGGTGCGTTGTGGAGACTAATTGCGGCACATCTAAATTCGCCGCCCACCATCCAGCAGACGTCAACGACACTGGTAGGCGAACGGAAACATTAAGACAGGAACTTCTTTACAATCTTGTGGCGAGCATGGGAGCATCTTACAAAGCATGTACTACCGTCTCTGGTAATCACGCGCTGTATTAAGAACCATTTCCCGGCTTTTTGAGATGTCAGGGGACTCCCTTACATACGGATTTTCTTAGATTAAAAGTGTAATTTCTGTTCGTTTCATAACGTGTTTCTTTCAGTTACTTTCTGACCTATCGTGTAGTAGTTCTTTCTACGTACTGTCCAAGTTTCATCAAGCTACGATGCTCAGCAGTGATACATTATTATGCAGTTTTGCACCTAAGTGTAGGAGTGCCGCACCGGTTTCTCCCGGAGACGTCGCCGCCTGTCCTGTCTCTGGACCACTGTGTTGAGCTTTCCAGGTCACCAATGGCGTAATTTTATATAAGTCTCGAGTAAGCCACACTCTGTACTAGCAATTCACATTAACTACGGAAAGATCGCGGGAGTCACTTAATTATGATACGCAGTGGAGCCCATGGCTTTTAGTATGTAATTGATATGTTTCGTGTCTACTGTGGCGTCCTCTACGGCAGTACGATAAACTGCGGTTACTTATTTGTTCTGGCTTCTGGTATAACATGCAGGAAGAATTGTCAATAAATAATAGAAGAAAAGGGAAAATACCTAAGTCCTGTCAAATAGCTAGAGCAAGTTTAGGAGTAAAGCACTGACATCCCTTTGCTGCTCCTACGGAATTCTTTCGAATGTACGAGGGCATGCTAGGGAGTGCTCCGAATTTTTTAATCTGTTCACATTTCTGTTGAGGTTTTGTAGGTCATTCATATTACTCGGTCGGCTTTCCCCCTTCGATCACGCAAGTTGAACCCACTGTCCCTAAAGTGGTTCAAATTGTGGTATGTTACATGATGGCGTGTAACGTAACTATGTCGGTGCGTGAGGAACAGAGTGCTGCAGTCGAATTTCTCACTGAGAAAACTGGAGGCACAAATTCACAGAGTTCATCCTCACGTGGAGCACCCCCTCATTCAGCAAGACCTTGCGAAACCACACACGGATATTGCAACAATGTGATGTCTTGGGTTCACTGATATCGATCGTATTCCATGCAAACCCGACTTCGTAACATCCGATTTCCATCTGTTTCCTAAACTTTAAGAACACGGTTGAGGATTCATAATGAAAGCGGTGCAAGCAGGGGTGAGGCTGCGGCTCCGGCAAAACCACCAGACTGCCCACAGTGTCGATATCAACAAACTGGTCTCTCATTGGGAGAAATGTTTTCATCCTAAGGACGACTATGTTGAGGAACAAATATGTAGGCATGACGAATAAAGATGTAGAATGTTAATAAAGATTTTTTATACAAAAACCTCTCTTTATTTAACAGTTTATATATTTAAGAATCATTAAAAATGAACTCTTAAGAGTCCCCAAATAAGAAATTCGGGGGCACTACTTTTCAACACGCCGTCATCTTACGATGTAAGCGACAATCTATCACATCTTGAAACGTTAGAGCTGAATATTCACGAAAAATTGTGGCTTACCCGGGAATTTGTTCCAAATTTATTTAACCTAGCCCCTGGAAACGCAATCTTACTCAAATAATAATATTATACGTGTGTCAGAACTCCCGCAGCTCAGCAAGAGGTTTTCCTCAGTACGTGAACTTCCAAAAATAAATAAGAAAAGTGAATGCTCGAATCAAGGCGCTTCCCCAGAAAATTTCTGTTAAACAGCATGTCGAATGCGCCCCTCTTGAAACGCAAAAGACAGGCATCTACCGCAGTCTCATTCGAGAAAGGAGTGGCATCCGGAGCAGAAATCGAAGACAGAATACAATGTTGGTTCCAATAACAGAATTTTGGCAGCCAGCATCCTGATTGGCTGTCACGGGTCAAAGCTGCGCGAGGGCCCAACAGATGCCACGTGTGCTGCGCAGGGACACACCTCGCTGGCAGACGAATTCGCCAGGGACTGCGATTCTATGACGAAAGAAGTGACTAGCGTTTGGGGAACGCGTGCACGTAACATGAATGAAGGTCACATAGCAACGAACCGTGTTCCATACGAAGAGCCTCTCGATGGTATCTCTGCAGTAACTAGAGGACGGGTTTGTGAAACGATGCAATGGTCTTCAAACCTTTATGGCTGAAGGTAAGAACTCCGTGTTGCTCCTTTATCCCCAACGCTCTCCCCAGCACACCATTCCTTCCTTTCACCACCGCTTACTTATTCTGACACCTGCAACAGTTAGTATTCCCAGATGATACAAACAGGGTTACAAATGCGCAGAATGTCTTTTTTTCTCCTTGGTGACTGAGGAATCTGCGTACTTCTTCACTTAGTATGCCACTGTACGCTGCGTCAATAATACTCACATTGCACTGTCCCATTTCCTGTTGCATTCAATTATGGAATGAGTAAGGGAAATATAACGCCTCTTAATCGTCCTGTTCCCTCTTCTTTTCCTGTAAATATTTTACAAGAGATATACAAGGCAGGATGGAGTTCGAACAGTTTGCCTCCTCGAATACCGGTTCTCTACATTTATCCTAGAACCATCCCAAGGAGACTGTTGCATTGCCTGATATTATTCTCGTAATAGTTTCGTGAGTGTCTCTGTTAAACCTTGGTGTGAACTATATCGACCACTTACGATCCTAACATGACGTAACTCTGCTGTTAGTCTTATTTGATGAAGTCTTCTTAAACTCGAACAGTTCGCTATAGTATGTCGCTTTAGTGTATTGTAGGCTGATTCCTCAGAAGATGTCCTCTACTTTCTCACAATGCATTGAGGAAATAATCAAGAATACATACACTATGTGATCGAAAGTATCCGAACACCTCCGAAAACATACGTTTCTCATATTAGGTGCATTGTGTTGCCATCTAAAGGCAGGTAATCCATATCAGTGACCTCAGTAGTCGTTAGAAATTGTGAGAGAGCAGAATGGGGCGCTCCTCGAAACTCACGGGCTTCGAACGTCGTCAAGTGATTGTATGTCACTTGTGACATACGTATGTACGCGAGATTTGCACACTCCTATACATCCCTAGGTCCACTGTTTCCGATTTTATAGTGCAGTGGGAATGTGAATGGACACGTAAAGCACAAAAGCGTACAGGCCGACCTCGTCTGTTCACTGACAGAGACCGCCGACAGTTGAAAAGCGTCGTAATGTGTAATAGGCAGACATCTATCCACAGCATCACACAGGAATTCCAGATTATATCCTGATCCACTACAAGTACTATGACATTTAGGCAGGAGGTGATAAAACTTGGTTTTCATGGTCGATCGCCTGCTCATAAGCCACACATCACTCCGGTAAACGCTACACGACGCCTCGCTTGGTGTAAGGACCGTAAACATTGGACGAAGAAACATTGGAAAAATGTTGGGTGCAGTGACGAATCACGGTACACAATGCGGCTATCCGGTGGCAGTGTGTGGGTATGGCGAGTACACGGTGAACGTCATCTGCCAGCGTGTTTAGTGCCAACAGTAAAATTCTAGGCGACGGTGTTATGGTGTGGTCGTGTTTTTCATGGAGGGGCTTGCACCTCTCGTTGTTTTTCATGGCACTATTGCAGCACAGGCCTACATTGATGCTTTGAACACCCTCTGGCTTCCCACTGTTGAAGAGCAATTCGGGGATGGCTATTGAATCTTTCATCACGATCGAGGACCTGTTCATACTGCACGGCCTGTGGGGAAGTGGTTACACGACAATAACACCCCTAAAATGGACTGGCCTGCACAAAGTTCTGACCTGAAATCTACAAAACACCTCTTGGTTTTTTTGGAACGCCGGGTTCGTGCCAGGCCTCACCGACCGACATCGATACCTCTCCTCAGTACTGCATTCCGTGAAGAATGGGCTTCCATTCCCCACGAAACCTTCCAGCTCCTGATCGAACGTATGCCTGCGAGAGTGGAAGCTGACATCAAGGATAAGGGTGGGCCGACACCATACTGAATTCCAGCAATACCGATGGAGGGCCCCACGAACTTTCAATTCATTTTCAGCCAGGTGTCCGGATACTCTTGATCACATAGTGTAGCTCTCAACATTCAAACATCGATAGGAATACTGGATGCATACATGTGCATGACTGCTTCTGAGTGAATCGTCTTTGGATTTATAATCTAGTTTTTCCTACATAATTTAATTTCGAAACACAATTTACCGTAGGAAACGCTTTCAAATAGCTTCATTTTTACTGTTTCCATTCATACAACTATTTTATGTGCATTTAATCGGTAAATTCGTAGCTGTGATCCTGTGATTCTACTTTACGCTTTTCTCTTCTTTTTTTATAGAAATAATGCTTATCATTATTAATATTTATTTTCCCTGAGAACCAAGTTTTATTTTCCTTTGTCAGTATAGGTTTTCTAGAAAACAGCCTCATTGCGCTGTCACCGTACCTATGACTTAAGATCAGTTCAACATTTTATGTCACGCAACGGGTAAACTATTTTTTAATTGGGGATACTTAATCTAAGCAGGTGGTCAAAATACTTTGGCCGGGGCAGCAGGTTCTCCTAACGATACAGGGAGATTGTTCTTAATGTTAAAAATCTACGAAGCTACGCCGATGACACTATGTTAAGCAATTTGATTTAAGACATATAGAATCACCGATATCGGGAAATATCCCAAAAGTGGATGACAAATGTTGAACATGTGGCGTCACTACGTGGCATACCTCGCCGCACGTGCAGCGCCTGAGCCTATTTGCCTGCTGCAACTGATCATCTCAACCCACGTCAGGTATCCACGCTGGAGTGGCTCCGAGCCTACGTGCGCGAAGTTAGCGAATGATGCTCACGGTTGGAGTCTTGCGTCTGGCCGGCAGTATTTTTTTCGTAGCGTTTGACAGTTATGTGATTACACTTGGGTAACATTTATTATTTTTTCTTTTACCGGTGTCGGGTACAACAAGCAGCCACCGTATAGGGTCACAAGTAAATGAGTACAAGCTTGTGAATTACCTCGTTACCAATAAATGACCTACGTTCCCTTAAGTAAATAATGACAGCAAACAAAAAAGGAAGGGAAAGATGATAAGAAACATAAAATAAAAACAGCTTTTTACTTTGTTGCAGCACCGATAGCAATTTTGTAGGTTTTGCATTTATGACATATCACTTTTACAAAATGTGTTCGAAATTTGTACCGTTTACTCGAGTGCAAGTATTGCATGACTCAATCATCCCCTGACGCCCATGTCCAAGCGCTGCACGTGCGGCGAGGTACATCACTGCGTGGCGTCACATGTTCAACATTTCTCATAAATCTTTGGGGTATTTCCGACATTTTAACAGTCTCTCTATCAATTGTTGTCACTTGATACGCACGACTAATACTTACTTTATGTTTGTAACACTACCATCGTCATGTCAGTTCGGGTCCATTAACATGTTGCCGGCCGGAGTGGCCGAGCGGTTCTAGGCGCTACAATGTGGAACCGCGCGACCGCTACGGTCGTAGGTTCCAATCCTGCCTTGGGCATGGATGTGTGTGATGTCCTTAGGTTAGTTAGGTTTAAGTAGTTTTAAGTTCTAGGGGACTGATGACCACTGCAATTAAGTCCCAAAGTGCTCACAGCCATTTGAAGCCATTAACATGTTATGAACTAAATCAACACGCATATAGTAGCGTCACTTGTGTGGGGCTCTCTTTCTTACTATAGATCACTGAATTTTACAGCAAATTGTTCTTCGCACTAAAGTAACAATAGCGTACATGTACGTTCAGTTACGAGTCATGTCTTCCAAATGACTTATAGCTCTCCAGGTGCTGGAGGAATGACATCACGAACTACAGCTTGGAAGATGCTGTCTCACACGAAGATAGTCAGTGTGTCGGAGTTACTGTTAAAGACAGAGTAATACTTTCAAGCTGTGAGGCTTCACAGTATTACAAGGGTAACACTGATTTCTGGAAATGTCAATTTTAGCACCTACTTTAGTTTGAATATGGTAAATAACCCCCCATGAACCATGGACCTTGCCGTTGGTGGGGAGGCTTGCGTGCCTCAGCGATACAGATAGCCGTACCGTAGGTGCAACCACAACGGAGGGGTATCTGTTGAGAGGCCAGAAAAACAAGTGGTTCCTGAAGAGGGGCAGCAGCCTTTTCAGTAGTTGCAAGGGCAACAGTCGGGATGATTGACTGATGTGGCCTTGTAACAATAACCAAAACGGCCTTGATGTGCTGGTATTGCGAACGGCCGAAAGCAAGCGGAAACTGCAGCCGTAATTTTTCTGCCAGGGCATGCAGCTTTACTGTATGATTAAATGATGATGGCGTCCTCTTGGGTAAAATATGCCGGAGGTAAAATAGTCCCCCATTCGGATCTCCGGGCGGGGACTACTCAAGAGGATGTCGTTATCAGGAGAAAGAAAACTGGCGTTCTACGGATCGGAGCGTGGAATGTCAGATCCCTTAATCGGGCAGGTAGGTTAGAAAATTTAAAAAGGGAAATGGATAGGTTGAAGTTAGATAAAGTGGGAATTAGTGAAGTTCGGTGGCAGGAGGAACAAGACTTCTGGTCAGGTGACTACAGGGTTATAAACACAAAATCAAATAGGGATAATGCAGGAGTAGGTTTAATAATGAATAGGAAAATAGGAATGCGGGTAAGCTACTACAAACAGTATAGTTAACGCATTATTGTGACCAAGATAGATACGAAGCCCACACCTACTACAGTATTACAAATTTATATGCCAACTAGCTCTGCAGGTGACGAAGAAATTGAAGAAATGTATGATGAAATAAAAGAAATTATTCAGATTGTGAAGGGAGACGAAAATTTAATAGTCATGGATGACTGGAATTCGTCAGTAGGAAAAGGGAGAGAAGGAAATATAGTAGGTGAATATGAATTGGGGCTAAGAAATGAAAGAGGAAGCCGCCTGGTAGAATTTTGCACAGAGCACAACATAATCATAGCTAACTCTTGGTTTAAGAATCATGAAAGAAGATTGTATACATGGAAGAACCCTGGAGATACTAAAAGGTATCAGATAGATTATATAATGGTAAGACAGAGATTTAGGAACCAGGTTTTAAATTGTAAGACATTTCCAGGGGCAGATGTGGACTCTGACCACAATCTATTGGTTATGACCTGTAGATTAAAACTGAAGAAACTGCAAAAAGGTGGGAATTTAAGGAGATGGGACCTGGATAAACTGAAAGAACCAGAGGTTGCACAGAGATTCAGGGAGAGCATAAGGGAACAATGGATAGGAATGGGGGAAAGAACTACAGTAGAAGAAGAATGGGTGGCTTTGAGGGATGAAGTAGCGAAGGAAGCAGAGGATCAAGTAGGTAAAAAGACGAGGGCTAGTAGAAATCCTTGGGTAACAGAAGAAATATTAAATTTAATTGATGAAAGGAGAAAATATAAAAATGCAGTAAATGAAGCAGGCAAAAAGGAATACAAACGTCTCAAAAATGAGATCGATATGAAGTGCAGAATGGCAAAGCAAAGATGGCTAGAGGACAAATGTAAGGATGTAGAGGCCTATTTCACTAGGGGTAAGATAGATACTGCCTACAGAAAAATTAAAGAGACCTTCGGAGATAAGTGAACGACTTGTATGAATATCAAGAGCTCAAATGGAAACCCAGTTCTAAGCAAAGAAGGGAAAGCAGAAAGGTGGAAAGAGTATATAGAGGGTCTATACAAGGGCGATGTACTTGAGGACAATTTTATGGAAATGGAAGAGGATGTAGATGAAGATGAAATGGGAGATATGATACTGCGTGAAGAGTTTGACAGAGCACTGAAAGACCTGAGTCGAAACAAGGCCCCCGGAGTAGACAACATTCCATTGGAACTACTGATGGCCTTGGGAGAGCCAGTCCTGACAAAACTCTACCATCTGGTGAGCAAGATGTATGAAACAGGCGAAATACCCTCAGACTTCAAGAAGAATATAATAATTCCAATCCTAAAGAAAGCAGGTGTTGACAGATGTGAAAATTACCGAAATATCAGTTTAATAAGGCACAGCTGCAAAATACTAACACGAATTCTTTACCGACGAATGGAAGAACTAGTAGAAGCCAACCTCGGGGAAGATCAGTTTGGACTCCGTAGAAACACTGGAACACGTGAGGCAATACTGACCTTACGACTTATCTTAGAAGAAAGATTAAGGAAAGACAAACCTACGTTTCTAGCATTTGTAGATTTAGGGAACGCTTTTGACAATGTTGACTGGAATACTCTCTTTCAAATTCTAAAGGTGGCAGGGGTAAAATACAGGGAGCGAAAGAATATTTACAATTTGTACAGAAACCAGATGGCAGTTATAAGAGTCGAGGGGCAAGAAAGGGAAGCAGCGGTTGGGAAAGGAGTGAGACAGGGTTGTAGCCTCTCCCCGATGTTATTCAATCTGTATATTGAGCAAGCAGTAAAGGAAACAAAAGAAAAATTCGGAGTAGGTATTAAAATTCATGGAGAAGAAATAAAAACTTTGAGGTTCGCCGATGACATTGTAATTCTGTCAGAGACAGCAAAGGACTTGGAAGAGCAGTTGAATGGAATGGACAGTGTCTTGAAAGGAGGATATAAGATGAACATGAACAAAAGCAAAACGAGGATAATGGAATGTAGTCGAATTAAGTCGGGTGATGCTGAGGGAATTAGATTAGGAAATGAGACACTTAAAGTAGTAAAGGAGTTTTATTATTTGGGGAGCAAAATAACTGATGATGGTCGAAACAGAGAGGATATAAAATGTAGACTGGCAATGGCAAGGAAAGCGTTTCTGAAGAAGAGAAATTTGTTAACATCGAGTATAGATTTAAGTGTCAGGAAGTCATTACTGAAAATATTTGTATTGAGTGTAGCCATGTATGGAAGTGAAACATGGACGATAAATGGTTTGGACAAGAAGAGAATAGAAGCTTTCGAAATGTGGTGTTACAGAAGAATGCTGAAGATTAGATGGGTAGATCATATAACTAATGAGGAAGTATTGAATAGGATTGGGGAGAAGAGAAGTTTGTGGCACAACTTGACCAGAAGAAGGGATCGGTTGGTAGGACATGTTCTGAGGCATCAAGGGATCACCAATTTAGTATTGGAGGGCAGCGTGGAGGGTAAAAATCGTAGAGGGAGACCAAGAGATGAATACACTAAGCAGATTCAGAAGGATGTAGGTTGCGGTAGGTACTGGGAGATGAAAAAGCTTGCACAGGATAGAGTAGTATGGAGAGCTGCATCAAACCAGTCTCAGGACTGAAGACCACAACAACAACAACATGGTAAATAAACGTATTACAAATAGTACATCCTTTAGTTTACTCGTTGCTCAAACAATTCGTTGCTCGAAACGATAGCCGTCGGCCGGGCTGGGTGACCGAGCGGTTCTAGGCGCTACAGTCTGGAAACGCGCGACTGCTACGGCCGCAGGTTCGAATCCTGCCTCGGGCATGGATGTGTGTGATGTCCTCAGGTTAGTTAGGTTTCAGTAGTTCTAAGTCCTAGGGGACTGATGGCCTCAGAAGGTAAGTCCCATCGTGGTCAGAGCCATTTGAACCATTTGAACCTTAGCTGACGCCATGAACCTTGTGATGTAATCACTCCTAATGTGTATTATTGATCTTCCAACACTGGTCGCTATTGATCACATCATTTACAAAACTAATAATCTTGTGTAAATTGATTTCTGTGTAAGTGATATACCTTATCAATTACTGTTTTCATCTGCCATAATCTGAACAAATTTGTAGTTAATTAACAAAAAGTATGTCACATTTGTAAAGTTATTTGCAATAATTTTATTTACTAAACTTTGTAATATACGTAAGCAGGTGTAGTGTGTTGTACTTTTGTGAAAGTTTTTTGTTGATGTGAAACAGTTTGCTTGATTACTATGAAAAATACGGAATACAAAAACGTATGTGAACCCTTATTCTTTACGACCAGGAGCTAAATATACAATTCAAATTGAAGATTATAAGTAATCTGTTGAAAGTCTGCAATCGTACTCTGGAGACGACAACGAAACCAACACGAAAACAGTTAGGTACAATATCATTTAATTGTGCAATGTAGGTACGACTACTTTCAGCTATACATCTCTGGAGTACAGTCGCTAACGAAAGAGCATATCGCAATCTGCACTTTTATCTTTCACAGTGAGACGAAATACGAATAACAGAATATAAATTGGGTTACGTTGATGGTTATGGGTCGTTGATATACATGTTAACAGTAATCGGGATACGGAGAACGTGATAACAAACAATGAAAAAAGACAGATCGTGCAGAAATTCCATTCCAGTGTACATTTTAAACAACCAGAAACAAGAAATTGGTTTAGAGAGCCTTGCACGGCCGATTATTTGTCAGCAGACTGTCTTTCAAAGGCAGCGGTGCGCATCAAATCCCTATCCGCCCTTTAGTTTTATCTTATAAAAATGGAAATCCGAGAGCTTTCCATCAGGTGGGGGCAATGGGAAAACCCACATTCACAAGTTTTCTCTCTGTTACAAAACGATGCATATACTGGAGTACATGGTAGAAATACATTTCCGCATATATAGTCCACGTACATTTTATACTTGATAAGAAAGAAAACACGTTGGTAATTTATGTGCGTAAGGCGGAAAGACAAAGGTGAATTGCAGGGTTTTTCTGTTTCGGATGTGGGGGGGGAAGTGACACGAAAAAGACCAAATAGTGTCTTCTTGAGCAAATACAAGACTGTGGATTACCTTCTATGTCTTATTTTCATTCGTCTCATAATTGACGCCAAGTCGAAGGAACCGGTATCTTACTTGTTACAATGAATAAATAAACACCGGCTGTGTCACTATTTTTTTTACTTAGAATATGTATTTCGATCTTCAGAGGTGATCATCTTCAGATCTGGCGCTACAAGTTGCACTTTTTCCAACAGTGATATGAATGACTTTAAACAAACTTTCATTTTATGTCGTTCATGCCACTGCTGTAAAAGCGAACCTTTCGCTGCCTGGTTTGAAGGTGATATGTTGGGCAGATCGGAACCGATAATCATTAATAGAAAAGGATTTTGATACACAGAGTGTTTTCATTCATTCTCAACGTGTAACCAGACTTTAACATTCGCCCACAACATAAGCAAATCACCGGTGTTCTACCATATGTTAATTTCTTCGGTTCACGAGACAGGATCCATTGTTTATTTTGATATCTTTTTCCAACCTGTATTTTTACTCGCTTAGGTATTATACATCTACGTCCTCATTTTAATCTTTTATTTCATCATGGGCTCACTTATGAATAACGTCAATAATTTCACATAATATAATAGTTACGTCCCTATACAATTTGGTTGTCTACCGCTCCTTCCAGTGCCAATTCAAGTAATACACATCCCACCTGAGATTCGTGGTAATGATTTCAATACATTTATTTTTTGGCTCATTTCTTAAGTAATCGCTATAATTTGTGGTTTATCTGTCGCGTTGATTTCCTGGTTGTATAAAATGATCTTTCCTCTTAGTACAATGTTGTGATACAGAAAATGAGGTTCAAATGGTTCAAATGGCTCTGAGCACTATGACCGAGCGAGGTGGCGCAGTGGTTAGCACACTGGACTCGCATTCGGGAGGACGACGGTACAATCCCGTCTCCAGCCATCTTGATTTAGGTTTTCCGTGATTTCCCTAAATCGTTTCAGGCAAATGCCGGGATGGTTCCTTTGAAAGGGCACGGCCGATTTCCTTCCCAATCCTTCCCTAACCCGAGCTTGCGCTCCGTCTCTAATGACCTCGCTGTCGACGGGACGTTAAACACTAACCACCACCACCACCATGATCATTATGGGACTTAACATCTGAGGTCATCAGTCACCTAGAACTTAGAAGTGCCTAGAACCGCTTGACCACTGCGGGCGGGACAGAAAATGAGGTTCAGGAAGTTATTCCCCAGATTCAAGTAAATGCGTGTTACTAGAGAATCCTCTTATTGGTGGAATTAACTTAGCGCTAATCATCTTCTAATGCCTCCCTTCGTTCGGCCACCGTACCTTGTGTTTTAACGCATTCTCCACAACGAAACTTTCAATTTTTACCACATCTTGACTAATTTTGATGTTCTTCATTTTGTTTCCTAATACTCTCTACTGTTGGCAATCGTTTTCCATGGTTGGTTTGTCTTACATTCCTCTGCTGTCTACACATTTTACACTCTTACACAGTTATTCTTAAAATTTGGTCATAATAGCTTTATTTTGTCTAGTGGAGTAATTTTTTTCTGATCTCTTTCAAATCTCACTCTGTTTCAGCGATTTCCTTTTATTCCCTACGCTGCTGTTTTAAATTTAAATGCAAGACCTTACATCCTTTATACTTTTTTTCACTCATGACGCTCATTAAAGACAATGGTTAATTGTTTCACGCTCTTCCATCTACTGATTCTACTGATTTTTTACCCACACTCGTATAGAACAAGAGGGCACAGAAGAAAAAAATGTCTATGTTCTAAATGTTTTTATAGCTTCTAAATTGTAACTTGTGCTTAAATTTTTTCATATATGTGCCAGAAATCTCCGAGAACATTTACAATTACGGCTATTCCAGTGAAGAATCTCTCACTGCATCGAGAAAATATCCATTTGAGATATTAAGTTATAACAGAAGTAACCTGGTAGTTTTACGTTATTCATTCACTGAAGTAGGCGTTGAGCAGGCCTAGTGCGGAGTTCGCTGCGTAAATATTTGAGGCTGTTTGCTTGCAACGGGCGGAGCTGAACCTCTCGGCGCAGATGATGTGCTGAACTGGAACGTGTGTTTCACGATCTTATCGAAACAGCTACTCCACTGTTCACACAACACACCGCCTTTATATTGATAAACTCACTGAGCCAACTCCTAGTAACGAGAAACTTTTCCTTACGACTTTTTATGCACATTTCGCTGCTTTATTTCAGGATGTAGGTAACTCCGGCTAAAGTTTATTACTTTTTGATTTCAGTCTGTTAGCCAAGACTTTAATACCATGGCAGAATTAATCTAGGAGCTTTCTTAATTTCTTTCGTCAAATGGTCTCGGCACTTCCCCGTAGTGTCAGTACAAAAAAAAACAAAAGTCCATTGAGCAGTTATTTATGGACTACCAACTCGACCAAAAATGTCCGAACACAACTTGGTGTTTGGTAAATATGATAACATTATAACAAAAAAATTCTTGCTCTTCAACCTGCGCTGCTCAGTTTGAATGAAATTCAAATTACTTCAGCTCGTTTTTCGTTTCGCAGTAGTAAATGGCAGCATTCAAAGTGTGTACCCAGCTGCAGTAGGGAAATTTCCAGTATCATAGTGACGCAGATATGACAAAATTTGCTGTATTTCTCAAAGAAACAGAGTTTGACACTTCGAAGTCTTTCAGAACTAAAGTAGTGATGGACATACTAAAAGTGATGATATTTTCTATCCATACAGCTTGTTACCTCCCGGTCAATTAGTTATGTTTATTTAATCAACGCTATTATTTAAAGAAATGTGGTATACGCTTGCTTTTCAAGAAATATTGTTTCTCCAGTCCACCAGAGCAAGAAGATTATCAAAAATTTCTGCAAAACTTGTCAGATAGAGGAGCGTCAGTATGCATTATTCATAATGAACCGCTTACTTCAGTGAAGATAGACTTATGAGTGGATATCAATTCTGGTAAAACTGAGAAAAATGCGATATAGTATTTGTGGTGTCACCGCCAGACACCACACTTGCTAGGTGGTAGCCTTTAAATCTGCCGCAGTCCGTTAGTATACGTCGGACCCGCGTGTCGCCTCTATCAGTGATTGCGGACCGAGCGCCGCCACACGGCAGGTCTAGTCTAGATAGACTCCCTAGCACTCGTCCCAGTTGTACAACCGACTTTGCTAGCGATGGTTCACTGATTACAGACGCTCTCATTTGCAGAGATGACAGATTAGCATAGCCTTCAGCTATGTCAATTGCTACGACATAGCAAGGCGCCATATTCAGTTACTATATGTCTTCTGAACAGACAATACTGTGAATCATGTACAGTCAAGAGCGACGTTCATCATTAATGGATTAAGTATCAATCTAATTACGTCCGCTTTCTGAATTCTAATTCCTTGTCATGCTCCAGACCTCACGTCAGTATAGTTCTTCCGTCCTCACGCCACCCTGCGTGAGCTAAAACGCGTGCATTTCGGCCTTCTCTAGTAACACGGTTTTGGCTCTTCTGCCAACACAACAGTATTATCATGCTTTCTTGATGACTGACATAGTACTTTCTTACCTTAGTGAAAGTGCACAAGATGCCTTTCCAAGACAGAGAGACCAACGAAAAGCTGACAAACACGGTTAACATTATGAAGTTATGGAAATGTTACTAACTTCATTATTTGTAAATGTGATAGGTTAGAGCTGGACTACTGGGTGAAAAAAATTACAGATTTCAAGAATTACAGATTTACTAAAGATTCTTTGTATGACCACAGACAAATAATCGTCATTACAGAACGTGACACAATCTCTGTCTTGTAGAAATGTATAAGATGTGAAGACTCTACGTATTTAATTTCGTTTCATTTATTTCTCCCTGGAACACCTTTTGGTAATATCGCATTTATTATCATAATACTGTGAAAAAATAGCTTAGAATATAGAACTATGCTTTATGAAGATATGACAGATGGTCGGCTTTGGCCTTGGTCAAGAAATCGAAACAGCATTTGGCTGCACTGCCTCATTCGGCTTGTTCCTATTCTAGCACGTTCTTTTCTTCAAACACACTTTGCACAAGGTAGGGTATAATATTAAAAATAGTTCTGCACTGAATGTACTCACTGTCGTTCCACACACTACCAGTGATAACTCAGAGACCACGAACATGTAGTTACGCGCCCAACGCTCCCTTCAGTCCATCCGGTATACTGTGTCCAGGACCGTTAAGACACTGTTACGCGTCATCCATGTGTCCACGTCCCCCATTTTGTCTGACAGCTAAACCGAGTCAGCATCCCTCCATGACGATTGGGATGCTGAACTCAAGAAAAAGAAGACTTTAACACAATGCGCTATGTATCTTGCACGTGATTTTCTTGCAAAACTATCAGACCACTCTAATGTGACATGGTCTTGTAGTCACCCCTCCCATTATTAGCCGCTGCTCTGAATCCCCTACGTAATATTTGATCATATTGTACACATATATTATGAAGATGTATTTTAGTAATCTTTATCATCCTTTTGGGCAGTTTATTATACAATTTTATGACCTGAGAGAAAATGCTAGTTTGAGTATGATGTTCGTTTTTCCTGATAAGCGGTAAGTCCAAACTGGGTCTTGTTCCACGCTAATACATACATCCATTAGCTAAATACTTAGTAACGTTCTTCCTGATATGCGTAATAGATTTTTAGTCGGTTTTCTAATGTATTATATGTTCATGGGAAACGTTTGCGTTTCCACTATACATCAAACAGCAGTTGTTAGGGGGCAATCACCGACTAGCTTCCGAACAACCACACATCATATCTGTTTGACAGAGACGAATATCCAAGATAAGCGATGACGGCTTGCCTTATTTCAATGACGAAAACTTGAACGCTCGTCGTCGTGTATTGTCGGGCTAAGGCTTGATAGAGAATATCATTTGTAGTAGGGTGGGAAAACACCAGTACCTAGATCTCTGAAACTTCTTTAATCGGTACGTCTCTCTTACAACTTTTCTCAAATCGTAGAAGCAGAAATACTATGTTTTATGCAAGCGCATCTTAAAGCGCAAAAACTCGTCGACAGTCCTAAAAATGTTGTGCAGTAATGGAAGCTGCCAGTTCGTAGTCAACATTCAAGGGGCTATTCGTCCGTGGTCATCACTGATGGGAAGGTTGAACGGGTAATCGTCCAACAAATATATTGTGGGGCAACTCTGACTCAGCGAAGTACTGGTAGTTGTTAACGATGTCCTTCCAAATGTTACAAGCTCAGCGGAAAGCAAGAATTCGGGAACAGCCCGGTAGCCACAAGAGTACGCAATTAGGATTGGGTGAAGGAAGGGGGGCGGGGGGGATTTATGGTAAACATTTGTAATTCATTACAGAATTCTCACACATTTCTAGAAACAATTGTTTACGATTATTCTCTGCTGCAGGGTTAACACTGCGAACAGTGACCGAAAATGCTGCTGTTTTATTAGTCGCTATGTAACTCAGGTTACTTTTACTTCAACCTTTTCTCTGTCGCTTCGTGATATAGTCCTTATCGAACCACAGGGAAGAAGCAGTTCAGCACCTTGCCAGATGGACAGTGTTGCAGATCACAAACACACTCCTCTCTTTCTTTACCAGCACAACATATACACGGTCTTCTCACATTAATATCAGCACCACCAACGTTCGATGTCATCATGCAATAACCACACAAAGACAGCAGGGGGCAAAACTAGCAATGGAGGTTTCGTAAAACGTGTCGTTGGGACGCTTTGCTCAGTGCAGTCGTTGTGAATGGGGAAACGGAGCGATTTATCTGACTCCCAAAAAGGCATTTCCGATACGACTAAGTTTGTAATCTGTTTGCGTGATGCCATGGTTGAAGTATAGCAAGCAAGGCAAAAATGGCGCTATCCAAAACCAGCACCGAGGCAGCTGTGATACACAACGGGCCACACAAGACGGAGTTGAACGACGGCTGTGGTGATGTGAACAGGTGAATAGCCGTGTAAGTCTTTAAACAGCTGACCACCCAAATGAGCCAAGGGGCTATCAACAGTATCCCCTCAACGGCGGTTCTATGAACGTCACTGTTTCATGCCTGGTTTACGTCCCCAACACGACTACTGTTCACCTTGGAATTGGTACGTCAGTGCTGCAACGGGAAATCCATTGAGTGGCTACAGTTGGCCTCTTCAGGTGAATCACGTTTTATATTCGACGAGACATATGTCAGTTGGCGTGCATGGTATGAAACGTCCGATCCGAAGGTAAATAATAGGTTGTCTTGGGGGGGGGGGGGACGACGTTATGGTATGGAGACTGTTTTCGTTACATTCGTTGGGTTATTGGTGATCTTACCATTCTGCAAGACACAAAGGATCAACTCAAGTATGCATCTATATTTACCCTAGCTCCTCCCCTCCCACCACGCATTTTCCCAATTCCGTACTCCTATGTTTACCGGGACTCTTCCCGCTTTCGTGCTTATGAGAGTTGGAAAGAAACTTGAACCGCTACCAGTAATTCGTTGAGACACAGTTGTCCTAAAATCTCGTTATCGGACGAATACCGGTTCAGTCTTTCCATCAGCGTTGACCTCTTACAAATAACCCCTGTGTATCAGTTTTCCTCGTCACAATGGCATCTATCAGCAAGATAATGTAACGTGTCCCGCTGCGCGTAGTGTACTTTTATGGTTCGGAGAGCAGAAGGGACAGTTTACCATACTCCCCTGGCCACCGAAATCTCCGGGTTTTAACCAAATTGAGAATTTATGACTACCTCCACAGGGCTGTTTGCGCCATGGATCCTCAACCGAGAAACCTAGCGCAGATGGTAACGGCACTTTTGTCAGCAATAGCTCCACATCGCTGACGGTATCTTTTAGAACTTTATTTACTCCTAAACCGGTGCTAATGTTCGTTACTCGGGCTACAGACAGATGGTCACATTAATGAGTCCGGAGTGTGTACATAACGGAGGTATATGTTGACAACTCATGTCCCGAATCCCCACAGTGACACTCCTCTGCTCTACAACCTAATTAAAGCCGTGGCTTATATCCTTTCCATTTTAGCAGCGCTTGGAGAACGCGATTTTATGCTGTAGGTGTACTTACCTGTGCTTCATGCGTGGACTGCAAATACGTTCAACCATAATAAGCACAGCACTGTCACACTGCTACACGTACAAAGCATACACACACACACACACACACACACACACACACACACACACGTCTCGAGCACAGCATTCTACAGAAGTGACTAATGGACTGTGAGATAGATAACTGAAAGGACTGTCACAAAAACAAATTAAAACTGTCCAAATGCTTCAGGTCCGAATCAAGTTTTCCAGTATGCCGTTAACTGGAAAAGCCCTCTCAAGTACCCCAGTTGCGATTCGTTTTGTATCACTCCTAGCGTCCTGCGACATTCGGTTGAATAGAATCGCGATTGTTTAATGGGTTGGATCTGAAAGTAGCCACTCTGTACCGTGAAGTTGAGAACGAAAAATGAAAAAAAAAAAAAGTTGGAAATACGTCCGCTCCACTTGTTATCTTCTGGAACACAGCTAAGCTTTCTGTCATATGATTGTGAATTATACAACCCACTTAACATGGCTGCATAACGACGTGTCCAACCATTTTTATTCTGCCCTCGTCTGTTAAATTCTATGGTGCAATTTGAAGGCTGCTTTGTGATGTTTCCTTAATTCTGCTATTTGAGTTCTGAATAGGGTCATACTTCACGCAGGTAATCCAAAAACTGTTTGCTACGGCCGATAGAGACCGCCGATGCTCTGTCAATCTCTTTATTTCAGAGTAGCACTTGCACTCAACGCACTCTATTATTTGTTATGTATATCCCAATCTCTGTATTCTACTATAGTTAAGTGCCTTGGAAGTTATTCCCTGATTTCTTAATACACGTTCCATCGTGTTGTCATTTCTTCTTGTCAATGTTTTTCCATTGCCAGCCCATCTAATTTTGGACATCATTCTACATCATTATATAAAAAAATCACTTTTGCTTTATGACTTTCCCACAGTCCATTAGTCACTTCTGTAGAATGCTGTGATCCAGACGTACATAGTTAGAAATTCCTCATTTACGTTAAGGCCAATATTTACTGCAGGAAGTCTCTTTTTGTTTGAGTCTACTTTTCATGTCTTCTTTGTTTCGTCTGTAATACGGTGTTTTGCTTCCAATCTACCATTACCCCTGCAACGTATCGTCATCCTTCTATTGACCGTATTCTGTACTCTTTCAATCAATTCTGCAAATCTTCTGCACTTTCAATGATGACAGAAAATCATCAGCAAATTATATCTCAATATGTTTCAATCACAAAATTTCACCACACTTCTGAAACTTTAATTTCCAACATTCCGTTTTTGGTGCAGAGTTTGAACAAAAGTGGAAAAAGACTGTATCCATGTCTTACACCCTTCTTAATCCGAACACTTCGTTCTTGGTCATCCACTTTTACTATTTTTTCTTGCTTCTTGTACATAACGTATATTACACAACTTTGCTTTTAGCTTACTCTTATCTTCCTCAGAACCTAGAGCATATTGCGCTATCTTACATTGTCGAACGCTTTTTCTATGTCCATAAATCCTATGAGCATGTGGAGATTTTGCTTCACTCTTGCTTGCATTGTCGAAACCGATGTAAGAACTGCCTCTCTGGTCTCTTAACCATGTTGAAACCTAACTGATCCTCATCTAATAGATCCTTAGCTTTCGTTTCACAGCTAATATAAAAAATGTGGATGGAAAAATGCGTTAAGCTGACTTAATAGTGTTTTGCGAACAAACAAATGACTGTAGACGCTTTTAAAGTAATACTAACAACTTTGAAATCTTATCTCTGATTTCTCTACATCAGTAAAGGACTTGTCGGTTAATATTCAAGAGGATTTTCTCTGTCTTTTTCTGTTTCCAGATTGTAACGTTCAATGTTAACCAAATAGCTGTAACATGTGAACTCAAATCTACTATAGATTTTGTTATCGCCTGTAACAGTTTTTACAGAAAGAAGGAATGGAGTCAGTTGGATACGAAACCGAGTACGCTATAACTACCGAGTGTTTATAATTAAAGTGCGGCTGCTCGCTGAGGTCAAATGTGGGCTGTATATAATTATGAAGCCGGCCGGAGTGGCCAAGCGGTTAAAGGCGCTACAGTCTGGAACCGCACGACCGCTACGTTCGTAGGTTCGAATCCTGCCTCGGGCATGGATGTGTGTGATGTCCTTAGGTTAGTTAGGTTTAAGTAGTTCTAAGTTCTAGGGGACTTATGACCACAGCAGTTGAGTCCCATAGTGCTCAGAGCCATTTGAACCATTTTTTATAATTAGGGGATATCACTGTAATGTGATACGATATTTTCATGTGACAAAATGATGTGCCGTTTATCAGCGACGAGAACCAGGGAACGAACGTCTAAGCAATACAAAATAAACCTGACGAGGATACAAACCAAAAGTCGGTGTTGGTTGTGGATTTCATGTACCAGCAGTCAATTCAGTGAGCTACGACGGCTGATATTACGGTGCGTTCCTCTGTACATTCCGATGTTCTGGGTGATGTGACAATGTTTACAGGTCGTCATTTGATAGATGTGCATCCTAACTGTACCCGATCTGAATTTGTTGGATGGGCTTATGTCATGAATCTGGATGAAAAATCCAATGCGGAGATTCACGTATATCAGTTATCCTCCTCGTGTATAAATGTCTACCATGAGAAATCTAGGTGTAATAATGCGCTAGATGATGAGATATATATATAGTGTTAGACAAAATGCATTCGATTGCACAAGACTATATATTCTATATGAATTAAGATAGTAGCAGCTACCGATAATTTTAAGTTATGCATAGGACTACAAAAATTTAAAACAAACATCTGATATTTACAACGGAATATCTTTCTTATACGTCCACAAATAACCTTGGCGTACTTTTTAGAATTACGTGCTGGATCAAAGATCTAATTTAGTTTATGCAAATACCAAATACTTCCCCAAACGGTTGCACGACAAACATGAAGACGACATTCATACTTGTCGAACATGTTAATGGGAATGTCTAGAGTTCAGTCTTAACTGTTGTTGAATCTAACGGCTTTTAAGTCAAAGGTGAAATGAAATGCGGAATATGGTCCGAAGGGAAAATAAATTCAGTTATTACTGAGCAGGCATTTGTTAGGGCCGAAAAAGCAAATGGGAACGTTTAAGAGTTTCACGCCACTGCTGGGAATTTTGTTTCTCGCTGTGCGGCGGCGCGGACATTCATCCTTTCCTTCATTTGGCTGAGCTGATTTTTCTGTTTCTCGACATGGGGTGGTGGTCGTGTTCAAACGCCCTAAATTGCTATTGTTATTTATTAACCTTTAAAAGTGGTGTAAGGCCATACATTTAAACCAACAAGAGATCAATAACAAATATAATTTGACGATGCGTTAATCACAAATTATGTAATAACCCATTTGGTCAGAAAGCTCTCTCGTCGAAGGGTCGTAAGAAATTGTATTAGCTGCTCCTTGATGATAGGTAATACATCACACCCTGGTGTACGTCTGGTAGTATAAAGCGTAGTTTCGATCGTGAGCCACCGCTAGTAGCCTACATGTTGTCCGATGGGAGATTCAGGCGTGAGTGCCCGTTGGACAACCCTACCCCCCCCCCCCCCCCCCCGATGGTGCTTGCGTCAGCAGTGGTACTGAGGAAGGCTAATACGGTACAAGAAATTGTTGAAGAGATGCTAAGATTTCGAAGTTAAGTGGGGGAAAGAATATCAGAAGCTATAGTGAATATCCAGGAAATCAAAATCAGTACACAGAAAGAAAGCGAAACGGACGAAATTTATAAAAACATAACCCACATACACAATACATGATAGAGTGAGGCCACTGAAAAGATAGTTCAGGAAGGGATTGTTGCAGTTTTATTACGTAAAAAGTGTTCTAACCACTCGCATATTTGCCGGCCGGAGTGGCCGAGCGGTTCTAGGCGCTACAGCCGGGTACCGCGCCACCGCTACGATAGCAGGTTCGAATCCTGCCTCGGGCATGGATGTATGTGGTGTCCTTAGGTAGATTTAAGTAGTTCTAAGATCTAGGGGACTGATGACCTCAGAAGTTAAGTCCCATAGCGCTCAGAGCCATTTGAACCACTCGCATATTTGCTGAATCCGTTCCGTAGGCGCAGTACATTGTGAAGAAGTATCGAGGAACGCTTATAGAGTGCACTATACGATTATGCGGGAAAACAGTCAACAAATGTGAAAGACGTCAGTAATAAATCCGGACAAGTACCAGCCATATGCTGTGATCAGCTTCCTGTTTGCGGGAGGAATACCAACTACCTAAAATTTTCTCGAATCAAACGGATGACGGGGAAGGTGTTATGAACAAAACGAGCGTGTTTGAGTAGTGATGGGAATTTAGTGGAGGCGGAACATATGTTTCTTGAGTGTCTTGAATTGGAAGGTGAAGATCTTCTGAGCTCTCTTGTGACTGCAAATGAAATGTGGGGGCCTGAGACAAAGGAACAGTCATCATGGTGGCGTCACACCAATTCCTTATCCGGTGAAGAATTTAAGACCACAATTGTGGGCAAAAAAAATCATGACTCAGTGTTTTGGGACCAAAAAGGCATCAGACTGGTCCAATTTATGTTTAACGGAAGACCATCAATGCACAATGATATTGTGAGACAGTAAAAAAGTCAAAAAGAGGGGGGAAATGTTGACGAGGGGAATATGTTTGTTATACGACAACGCCCGTCCTCGTACAGTCTTAGCCACCAAGAGGCTCTCGCACTCATTTCATTGGTTTGTTTTCAACTAAACCCTCGCATTTTCTGACTTAGTACCTTCAAAGCCCTGAAATAGAGTGTGGGAAAAACGACAGTCTGTCTCTGATCTTATCTTCATGGTCCTTACAAGAAAAGTATGTTGGTTTCCTCCAGTGAGTCCTATTTGAGTTCCCGAAGCATTTCTGAAGTACTTGCTTCTGTTAGAACCTACCGGTAACAAGTCTAATAGCCCGCCTCTGAATTCTTCAATGTCTTTCTTTAAGATGAGCTGGTGCGGGGCCCAAACACTAGAACAGTATTTAATAATGTGTCGAACTATTGTCCTATATTCTGTCTCCTTTACGGATAAACTACACTTGCTTAAGCTTCTCCCAATAAACTGAAGTTGTCCATTCGCCTTCGATACCACAATTCTCACATGCTCATTAAATTTTATCTTACTTTCCAATGTTACGCCTACATATTTAATGGTCGTGACTGTGACAGTGTACGATCGTCGTATCCCGTGAAAAACTGGGCAGCCGCCAGCACCTGCCATAGGGGGCCAAAAATCTGAGAATGGCTCTAACAAGAACCAAAATCGGTCACAATAAACAAATGTTACGGCGATCTCGAATGTTGTTTTAGTCGATGTGACTGTAAAGCAGCACCCTGTTAACACTGTATCGGAACATAGGTTTGTTTTTCCTGCTCATCCGCATTAATTTACATTTTTCTGGATTTAAAGCAAGCTGCCATTCACCGCACCAACTCGGAATTCTTACATCTAGCATCCACCTGCACTCATTCAACTGCACCTCCCTCTGCATTATCAACAAACAGCTGCGGATTGCTTGCTTACACCGCCCGCTAGATCAAGTAAGTATGCAGAAAATAACAGCTGTCCTATCACGCTTTTCTGGGACACTCCTGGCAATACCCCTCTCTGATGAACACCCGTCGTCGACGACAGCACTCTGTGGTCTGTTACGTAAGAAGTAACGATGGTATGGGAAATTAGTCAAGAAGAGTATCAACAATATCCTGCAATACGTTTCAAATACAGATTTTTAAACAAAAATATGTAAAAATTTAGTACACTTTCTAATCATGCATCGCATATCGCGTTAGCTGTAGAACACGTCATCTATACTAGTCTTGCTTGGCAAGCTGGAAGCAAACGCGGCACTTGAAGTTTTACTTTATCTGCTACCGACAGTGAATTACTTAAGTTTTTTTTCATCTATGAAAAGCTTTGAACGAGTGCAGGGAAATCTAACTTCAGTGACAGAGATCTGGCACCCTGATCCGATTGTCAGTTACTCGGGAGTCGGCACAGCCGGAACTACGCCATATGGCTCCCTGGAGATAAGCACTTGCTGCAGGAGACGGTACCCCATCAGGAGCAACTCTGCGGACAACTGGCGAAGTTTGGCCATCGCCGGCGTGCACCGGCCAACGGCAGAGGCGGCGCAGCACTGCGCGACGCCAGCGCGAGGCCCGGCGCCGGGCGGAGGCTGCCACGCCAGATTAGGCCCGGCGAGGTCCCCGTGGGACGTGCCAACCGCACAGCACACCGACGGCGTTACGGGGATTACACCGAATCCCAGGGCGACCTCCGCGGGCTCGTCTGCGTCTGCTACATCCACATTAATGTCCGCAGGCTAAGATAAATATTACAATAAACGTACCTAGGCTCCACTACTACTTGCATTCGTTTAGATGAAGGATATGGATGTTTATAGCAAAACCTTTTCGCTGCTGCAGATGTGCCCTTTGCATTCCTCGCTAAAACGGGTTTTGTTACAGTTATATCTCTCGCCAAATGCTGGTGCGTCTGCTGAGAGACGGCGTTAAGCAGTCTAAAACAGATGCCATACTATTTATAGAAAAATATTTGCTGAAAAAATTAGATCCACTTCTTACAGTCGGAACTTTTCGGCTGATAAGACTGTTTCCTTTTCGTCATATGCATGGTTATTGCGCTATACAAAATAAAATAAAGCACTACGCGAAATTTTAAAGATTTTGCATGATGCTAGCTCTCCCCAAAGCCTTGGCAAGCATCCTCAATTTGAAAATGGCACCTGTCGTTTGTAGAAGACGCCTACGATTTTTTTCTGTCAGCAAACATCACTTCACAAAATTTCTCCTTATTGATTAACTTTAAGTTGAAAGTTTGAATAACTTAATTGGAATGGTTACGGAAATATGGCGTTGCCGTGAGAAACCAAGTTAGGAATTTTCTACAACAACAACATATATTGCCGAAAATTCAAGAGAATACTTCTTAATAACTCACTTCACTTAATAGTACGATTATAAAGAATGCTGGCCCATCGTGCGTAATACAAAACCGAAATAGCAATTTTATCCAACTTGGCTACCTCTCCTAAGTAAGATGACTATAGGAGCCATCACGAAGAGCGTCTATACTCACCAGCCTCAGCAGGGAATGCCTAACCGTCTCCCCTCGTCCGGCGTCCACACACGGGGGCCGGAAGGGCTCAGAGAGTCTACACAGCGACTGTCGGCCAACCTAACGGGGCCTGCTAACTCGCGGGGAACTTACGTCTCTCTGGTCCAGTGCAGTGGCACTTTACTTAATACAATGGTTGGCCAAACTGCATCTGCATGTTCACAGAACCCACAGCAGACAGCCCACACATACGTCAGCAGACGACCCGCATTCACACTTTCAGAATATACTCAGAGTGATAATACAACATAATTCCGAATAATAAATCTTATATTGCTCTTTCTTCCCTGAGTGTCGGAAGGGCAACCAGGGGGCTTTCTGAGTATAAGACTATGATGTGAAGCCATGTAGCGGCTCACATGGAGCCGTTACAATTTCACCGAGGTAAAACCGCATTGGGTAAACTTTGCACGTGGTTGATTTTAGGCCATACAGCGCACAAAATGAAAGGTAGATAAGAGGTCGATATTTCAGTAAAAAGTGAGAGGAGAGAGAGGCCTCTCATTTCGTTCTCGAGTTATTGGGTTTTACAGCCGAAGGACGGTTGCGCGTGACCCGTTCATTCACGTCATTGCGCATCGCGGATCATGTGGTCAACATAACAATCGGCATATTTCATAAACGATTGAAGATACCGAAAGGATTTTTTTTGCAAATGATAGCACACAATGAGGCAAATTAGTCATATGATGAATGCTTCAAACCTCTTTATTGAGGGGGATGTGGAAGTAGGTCGCAAGCAGCAGTGACAGATCTGCAGGTCAGGATACATCTACACCTCCATACTATTAGGAAAACCAAAGTGACCCGCTTATACACGTGCACAGAACCAGAGCAATAACGTACCTGGATGTTTATACACACCCACAGCAGCAAAAAGTTTAACGTCTCCTATGCTTATTTACTTTTTTTTTGTCATCAGTATACTGACCTCTTCATCTCAAAGTAGCACTTGCAACCTACGTCCTCAATTATTTGCTTGACGTATTCCAATCTCTGTCTTCCTCTGCAGTTTTTGCCCTCTACAGCTCCATCTAGTACCATGGAAGTCATTCCCTCATGTCTTAGCAGATGTCCTATCATCCTGTCCCTTCTCCTTATCAGTGTTTTCCATATATTCCTTTCCTCTCCGATTCTGCGTAGAACCTCCTCATTCCTTACCTTATCAGTCCACCTAATTTTCAACATTCGTCTATAACACCACATCTCAAATGCTTCGATTCTCTTCTGTTCCGGTTTTCCCACAGTCCATGTTTCACTACTATACAATTCTGTACTCCAAACGTACATCCTCAGAAATTTCTTCCTCAGATTAAGGCCGGTATTTGATATTAGTAGACTTCTCTTGGCCAGAAATGCCTTTTTTGCCATGCTTTTGATGTCCTCCTTGCTCCGCCCGTCATTGGTTATTATACTGCCTAGGTAGCAGAATTCCTTAACTTCATTGACTTAGTGACCATCAATCCTGATACGTTTCTCGCAGTTCTCATTTCTACTACTTCTCATTGCCTTTGTCTTTCTCCGATTTACTCTCAAACCATACTGTGTACTCATTAGACCGTTCATTCCGTTCAGCAGATCATTTAATTCTTCTTCACTTTCACTCAGGATAGCAATGTCATCAGCGAATCGTATCATTGATATCCTTTCACCTTGTATTTTAATTCCACTCCTGAACCTTTCTCTTATTTCCATCATTGCTTCCTCGATTTACAGATTGAAGAGTAGGGGCGAAAGGCTACAGCCTTGTCTTACACCCTTCCTAATACGAGCACTTCGTTCTTGATCGGCCACTCTTATTATTCCCTCTTGGTTGTTGTACATATTGTATATGAACCGTCTCTCCCTATAGCTTACCCCTACTTTTTTCAGAATCTCGAACAGCTTGCACCATTTATTATTGTCGAACGCTTTTTCCAGGTCGACAAATCCTATGAAAGTGTCTTGGTTTTTCTTTAGCCTTGCTTCCGTTATTAGCCGTAACGTCAGAACTGCCTCTCTCGTCCCTTTACTTTTCCTAAAGCCAAACTGATCATCACCTAGCGCATTCTCAATTTTCTTTTCCATTCTTCTGTATATTATTCTTGTAAGCAGCTTCGATGCATGAGATGTTAAGCTGATTGTGCGATAATTCTCGCACTTGTCAGCTCTAGCCGTCTTCGGAATTGTGTGGATGATGCTTTTCCGAAAGTCAGATGGTATGTCGCCAGACTCATATATTCTACACACCAACGTGAATAGTCGTTTTGTTGCCACTTCCCCCAATGATTTTAGAAATTCTGATGGAATATTATCTACCCCTTCTGCCTTATTTGACCGTAAGTCCTCCAAAGCTCTTTTAAATTCCGATTCTAATACTGGATCCCCTATCTCTTCTAAATCGACTCCTGTTTCTTCTTCTATCACATCAGACAAATCTTCACCTGGTTGCTTGGTTGGTTTTGGGGAAGGAGACCAGACAGCGAGGTCATCGGTCTCATCGGATTAGGGAAGGACGGGGAAGGAAGTCGGCCGTGCCCTTTGAAAGGAACCATCCCGGCATTTGCCTGGAGCGATTTAGGGAAATCACGGAAAACCTAAATGAGGATGGCCGGACGCGGGATTGAACCGTCGTCCTCCCGAATGCAAATCTTCACCC
This sequence comes from Schistocerca nitens, assembly GCF_023898315.1. NCBI lineage: Eukaryota > Metazoa > Arthropoda > Insecta > Orthoptera > Acrididae > Schistocerca > Schistocerca nitens. The sequence goes on along the minus strand of NC_064622.1, from coordinate 377,809,247 downwards.
TCACAGAGGCTTTCAATGTATTCTTTCCACCTATCTGCTCTCTCCTCTGCATTTAACAGTGGAATTCCCGCTGCACTCTTAATGTTACCACCGTTGCTTTTAATGTCACCAAAGGTTGTTTTGACTTTCCTGTATGCTGAGTCTGTCCTTCCGACAATCGTATCTGCTTCGATGTCTTCACATTTTTCCTGCAGCCATTTCGTCTTAGCTTCCCTGCACTTCCAATTTATTTCATTCCTCAGCGACTTGTATTTCTGTATTCCTGATTTTCCCGGAACATTTTGTACTTCCTCCTTTCATCAATCAACTGAAGTATTTCTTCTGTTACCCATGGTTTCTTCGCAGCTACCTTCTTTGTACCTATGTTTTCCTTCCCAACTTCTGTGATGGCCCTTTTTAGAGATGTCCATTCCTCTTCAACTGTACTGCCTACTGCGCTATTCCTTATTGCTGTATCTATAGCGTTAGAGAACTTCAAACGTATCTCGTCATTCCTTAGTACTTCCGTATCCCACTTCTTTGCGTATTGATTCTTCCTGGCTAATGTCTTGAACTTCAGCCTACTCTTCATCACTACTATATTGTGATCTGAGTCTATATCTGCTCCTGGGTACGCCTTACAATCCAGTATCTGATTTCGGAATCTCTGTCTGACAATGATGTAATCTAATTGAAATCTTCCCGTATCTCCTGGCCTTTTCGAAGTATACCTCTTTCTCTTGTGATTCTTGAACAGGGTATTCGCTATTACTAGCTGAAACTTGTTTATTTACTACCTAGTTCAAAGCCACATGGTAGTGCAAATCAGACACTTCCAAAAGCTAGATGAAAAATGAAAATGCAACATACAGGATCTTCCAGGAGGAATGGTAAAGATTGAGGGATATCACAGGAAGGACCATTTGAAGTAAAGAAGTTCAATAAATATTAGCTCTAAAATGCATACTTAAACAGCTAGGACTACTTGCTCGTATTCGCTACGGTTAACTACATGTCTGCACTGAACACGTGCTCATCATATCTCAAGAAGTATGCATTTAAAAAGCTCTTGTTTTCTAGATATTATTTTATTGTTTTGGTCCATACTACCCCTTGCAAAATATCGAAAGCAGAGAGCTTGCACCATAACCGAGAAGGAAAAATTGCTCATCGCATTTAAGTTATGAGTTTGTGAGTCCATGTTTACTCGTTTTATTTGCTGCTAACAATCGTTCCTATCAAATCCTTGAATACTGTCCACTCCTCCTTGGTCGCCCGCATGTATGAATAATTTATGAAGTCACTGATGTACATGAAACACTACTTTCCCACAATGTCGTCATTTTTCTCAAGGTATTTTGTGTACCAAGGGATGAGCTCTCTGATATTTTCCTGAAAAAAAAGAAAACCACCTACCATCTCTTTAGCCCATTGTTTGAAGTCAATAGGAACCTAATCGTAGGTAGAAAACCTTACTCCACCCGTAAACAACTTGATACACGTGATACAATTAAATCCGGCCGCTGTGGCCGAGCGGTTCTAGGCACTTCAGTCCGGAACCGCGCTGCTCCTACGGTCGCAGGTACGAAACCTGCCTCGGGCATGGATGTGTGATGTCATTCGGTTAGTTAGGTTTAAGTAGTTCTACGTCTAGGGAACTGATGACCTTAGATGTTAAATCCCACAATGCTTAGACCCGATATGAACTTTTTTTTGTATATACAATTACAATCTGAAGGTGGCGAATCATGGCTGTGAGCAAGGCATGAGAACGTTTCGCACGTCGGCTACGTTCTAACGCAAATCTCCATGCAAAAAGCACACTCCCTTCGTTACAATTTTCCTTATTTGGTTCCGTATCATCTTCTGTATTTTTTTCCTAGAGTTTCAAATTCCGTACATCATCAAATGTTTCCTCCGGGGGCAAAAATTCGAAGAGGACAATTTCTATACGGTCTCAAATTACAGAGGCCATGATTATTTTAGGGAGAAGGGAACGATTTCAAATTGCTCCCTTTCAGTTCGAAATGTTCGAGAAATTTATGTGAAGATAAGATTTTGTTGACACTGTGTTGACCGGTGAGTGTTTAAGGCCTTATTTTGAACACATTTCTTGAAAACCAAGTGTTGTACTAATGATATTATGCAGAAAAACACTGAAAGTTTTTGGAACATTGCGGTCATCTCGTCCACAATCTATCTGCAATTGCTTAAATACATTTCTTCGATATTGTTAAGTACCTGATGACTCATGACTGACGGACATCCAGTCCTTCATTCATCACGATCTACCAGCTGTAAGCTCATTACTTTACAATACAGGTACTGATTACAACTCCGCAGTACAAAAAACAGTTTTCAGCAACTGATACATACATACGTGCTCTCTACTGCCAACATCTCGTCCTTCAACACTGTCCTGCCAAATTTGTCGCAAAAAGTCACTTTGAGCGTCAGGAGCTCGTTACTGTTAATAGCTGGACATGCCTCGCAGCGATAGAAACTATTACTTGAAGCTGCTCGACAGCGGACATTTTCCGGCCAAGACGCAATGATATGGAACCAATGTCCTGGCGCCCGATTATTTCTGATGCAAGCTCAAGAGCAATAATTCTTTATACACATTTTAAGATCCCGAAACCGATCGTGGACAGAATAAATCGTTATTACAACCGAAGCGGATACCACTATTTACAAAGTAAAGTCATAATAAAACACTATGAAAACTATGACAGCATATATGAATAAACGACACATTACGTAGAGAAGTTCTGAGCTGGGCGCGAGACATTCCTACACATATTAGTTGGAGTGTGCCAGAAAGAAAGCTTTTAACTTTAGTCGGGAGAACTGCGGTGTATCAGTCATTTTTCCATTTCTGCTTGAAACCTAATGAAAATTTAATCCTCTCAAATAGTGCACAACTTTCTGTATAATACATAAGGAACCATTATCTAATTTCAAATAATTTTCCAGTATCTTCTGAACGAGTTGATATTTTAAAAAGGAACACCATGCTGGAGTAAAAGGAACACCATGCTGGAGTACCTACTTGCTCAGAGACGGCAGAGTAGGACTTCCGAGGCACTCGAAGATCGGCCCACGCGAAGTTTGCCCACTGACAACGCTGACCTGTCATGCGGCCTGTGCAGAATGGTTTTGGCATTGCAGTGTCGTTGTTGTTGGAGGCTATTCTTACGCTGAAGACAGCAGCATTAAAAGTCCACAAAAGATTTTCCACGTGATACTTCCGAGAAAGTCATTCATTCATTCTCCGTCTTAAGAACTTAAAATTATGGACTACACTGTCTGTTCGATCTTATTTGGACAGCAAAATTTCGGCGATCTAAAGTTTTCCCGGCGTATTTCCAATTTCAACCGTTCTCGGGTATCCGACCGGGTAGCGTCGTAGGTTCTCCATAATATTTCGGCAGACGTACACGATGTCATCTTCAGGTGGTTCCTGACGAATGCTGTGCTGTTCCTCTCGGCTCCCTACACATACTAGCCGTTACCCCTCCACCGTTCCTCTCCTGGTGTCTTCGGTGCGGCCGGCTCGATGGCTGCTGGAAGGTGGGGAAAGCGGTGCCTCGGTCTGGACTGGAGTCTGCAGTCTCCCTGCTGCCGCCGTCGGGGGCGGTCCTCGATCTCTGGGACCGCATCTTTCTCTCCAGGCTGAGTGCAGGTTTGAAAACCTGACTAAGTTGGAGGCCGATGTCTTTATTAATATCTAGTATATATAGGGCGCCGAGAGGAACAGCACAGCTTTCGTCCTGAAGATGGCAGCGTGTTGACACTGGAAACCAACAATTTGTGCTACCTAGTTTCCAAACATGAAGAGGACCAGAGCCGTTGATGAGATTTATGGCTACTCGCATGATATTCCAACATATACAAAAATGTTGCTTGATCTATACAAAGAAATGATTTTTTAACAAAAGAAGGAACCTAGTGTCGGAAAATTATCGGCTATTCCTGCTCATCCTTTACGGACAAATAAGAAAAATATACATTCTGCGTCTCGTTGTCACTGTGTGCGACGTCTTTTTGGTTGTCTCTTAGCCTTATAGGTTTGCAATTCGTAAGTGAATTCAACCTGTGTCACATTTCCTCATTCCTTCTCGTGTTATAGACTATTATATTATCAAAGTCCTTTCTGATCTCGTCTTTAGAATCTTGTGTAGCGACAATGTGGTTTGGGATGTGTGTGTGTATTGCGTTGTATTTTCAATAAGTAGATGCTATATGGACAATTTCCCGACAGGTTGTGTAGAGCTCTCTCGTTCAGAAGTAAGATACTTGTAAGTTCTCCTCACTGTTTCTGCCAAGTCCCAGAGTTCTTACCATTCTCTATCGATGCATTCCTGGATTTCCTTATTCTATGTAGCTCTTGTACTGAGTACCTTGCATTCCTTATCATATTCAATCTTTTTAAGAAAATATTGCTCAGGTCTTTCGTATAGCTTTACCTGGACGTAGCATATCTAATATCGCTGGCAGTGCCTCAGTCGGTGTTGTTCTGTCAGGCGTAGTCGCACACTTCGCTGTGCTCGCCATAAAGCCTGTGCTGTTCTTACGTTTCTGGCTCTATGAATCCTACTGCTCGACTCATAGCCCACACAGGGTGAAGATTGCAATCAGAAATAGCTGAAATCTACGGTGACCAAATGTTGTTCCTTTGTTTACGAAGCAACACGGCAGTTAATAACTGACACAAACGTTAGGTCATCAGTGCGAAGGTTCACTGGTCACTGTTGAATTCCTTTCGTGTGGAACAGTACAGAACTACCAGCATTCAGTTAACAGATATTGTTGTAACCATGACAGACAACGCAGACGGGCAGCACGTGGTACAGTAAGCCATCCACCTTTTCACGGCTGACGACGGCAATGCTGGGTGCAGACGGACCGCGTTATCGCGAGGTTAATTTCCTCCGCGGGCGTTGCTGCAGGTGCCACCACGGCTCATCCCGAGACTAACGCTAAATCGATACTCAATTTCCTCGTTTAGAGAAACAGGAAGTGGCCATTTGTGAAACGCAAGCGGAGTCTGCTGCCATTTTTATTGCACCTGGCCACGGTCGGTTTTCGAGAATTTCATCTGTCAGACTTGAAAGAGCTTTCTTCCGGAAGATATTCGATCCGTGAGCGGATGAGACACCCTTCACGGAAAGAGCACCTGTTTTATGTGACTGTTGTAAATAAGTGTAAGAAAATACTGGGTGTTACTTCTGGCGTTTGCGAATGTTAGACTTACTTATCTCTCTTATGTCTTAAAAAGGGCATTACTTACCCCTGAACACATTTCTTACTAACAAGGGGACCACGCCTACTCGTCATCACCGAATTACTCCAGACTTTTGGTATATGCAGATCTCGACCAGCAGGTAAAGGGAAAGAAGTGGGAGCTCCAGACGGCCATCATTTAGAAAAAATAAGCCTTTTAGCTGCGGGCAGAGCGAGGCGTCAGCCATTTGTGTTGACACAGTTACCACACAGCGCCTGGCAGAGCAGATGAAATACAGAACGCTAATGCGAGTCTCAAGGCGGATAATTCCTTTATTTTTCTATTTTCAAATGTTAACTAGCTTACACAGCAAATAATGCGACATAATACTCGCTGGGAGAAATTGTATTGAAATTAGACCAATTAGGTAGGCTGAAACTGAAGTATCAGCGCTTGCGGAATAGAAATGCAGAAAACAAGTTCGAAAACAATTTCTTGCACTCACTAAAACGAAACAATAACACAATCTCCAAAAATGACACCGAATCGATCCAAACTGCGGATCTACACAAATACCAAATAATAATAGAAAATAACCGACTCTTCACAGTGAGTGAACACAAATAATTTTACAACGTCAAGAGATTAGTCTACTATACCAAGAGATCGGCCAACTAGAAGAGGCATCTGACCGTAGCTGCCGGGACGGCAACTCTGTATCCTTCCGAGCGATGCGTCGAACTGCCTTTTTCCGGCAGTGCGCCGCCTTATAAAGCGTGTTGGAGGATGTATCTGCCGGAACTATTTGCGATCACATGACTGGTGTAGCAAAGTAGTTCTAGGCTAGCTGCAACCTGTGGTGAAGCTGTTCGGCAGGCACCGCGAACGGGTAGCGGTCCCTGGCGGCTGTTGGTGGAGACCTGGTGTTGTGTTGTGGCCACCAGTAAGTATTTGTTTTGACAACACAGACGACGTAGGTTTTCCTGGTGAATATACAACCTATGTGCAGGCATCCCTTGATGGTTGGATGTAAAGTGGGATGCCGATGCAGTAGGCACTAAGCTGTCCGAAGTGGGCGGCCACAGCAGCTATTTATTTCTGACGCCTGAAAATTTTTGAGGGAATGGGACGCTAACCCGTATTTCCCGCTTATTGCAAGCGGTAGCCTTAATCGCTTCGGATATCCTTTCACGCTTCTAGGATGTATCCAAATTTTCGTATGCAACACTGTCACTTAAGAAGTAGTACATAATATTGAATACTATTTCGAATTATTTGTAGTGTAAATAGCGTACAATTGAAAATTATAAAACGAATCTGAACAGAGACTCGACTCCATGACGCTTGGATTTGTGTTGTGTGCTCTTTCCGCTGCACCAAGTGTTGCCTAGTAACTGCGCTACTATTAATGGAGCGTACGTCGCCAGACCCGCACCATGGATGCTATTTCTTATATACTGTTCACCATCTCAATATTTCTGTCACTTTCATTTCTAGACAATTCCTGCATATACGATACATTTGGACGAATTTGGTGATGAAGTGTAGGCGCCGCCCCCTTGTAAGTAAAGAACCACGAAAGAGCAATGTATAATGACGCAGGGGAGCAGACGTCGGTGAATGCAGCACTGCTTCTTTATTCGAATCTTAAAACTGGAGATAACCTAATTCGTCCGATTCCTTAATAGCAGTTCAATAGGCGAAACCTTTAGCAACAACAGGTACTTGGAGACTCGAATAAGATGAGCTCTCCAGCAGAGCAAAAAGAATAAAGAGAAGAATCCAGAAGAAGAAACCAAGCGTCTGGCGTTCCTTCCGTACGCACGAACGCCCACAGCCAAGATTACCGGGACAGTGGAGAACACAACGTAAAATACGTTGGACGCTCAAAAGTTAAAATGAAAATTATGCTTGGGTCAGTCAAAGCGGTTTAGCGGCTATAAAGGGGCGAACTGGACGTGAACTCGACACTTCACCTGAAGATAATTAGTGGAAAATGCATCGAAACGTTTGCCAGTACACAACCGCCAGAACTACCTCGATAACTGATAAGGCTGCATCACTGATGTAGACTGTTGGTTCGCAAAATGAAATACAGGTGAACAGTTTGTTCGGAAATTTGCTGTGTAGTTGCAACAAATATGGAGGTCACGTCCACAGATGGCTATGTAAGTGTAAAGCCGCTTAATTGTATTGGAAAACACTTTCTGCAGACCTGATTGTGGAATTACTTCAGTTTTTAAGTAACAAAGCGTGCATGGGCGATTTAGATGCACTACATACTGCACTACATACTTTGCACTACATACTTTGCTGTTCCCCAAAGAAAAAAGTATGATGAAGTAAGGTCCAGCGAGCGAGTGGGCATAGCGTAACAATACGACGCGCAAGGCTACGTGTGCAGTACCGCCATCTTATTGGAACAATGAGTAGTTTATTTTGTCTTCCTTTAACTACTAAATGAAATGATCGAATATTAAGTAATAACGGTCACTGTTCACGAGTTCTTCGAAGCTTAAGGGTTCAGTAACACGCCGACTTGATGCTGACACCCGCTCTGCAATTTTCTAACCATGCATTAGCGTTTCAACTGCAGGGCGAGGATTCTCTCTTGACCAATATCGGATGATTCTTATGTTAACGCTATCATAAACATTGAACCAGGCCTCCTCTGTGTAGACGGGAACATCAAGTAAGTCAGTAGTATCCTTCTCAATAAAAGATGTAAGCCACTTGCAGTAAGGAACTCATTTTTTATGATACTCATCTTTCAGTTCTTGAATCGTGTCAAACTGTTCGGGAACAATTTCAAGCGAGGATTCTCCGTCGTCCCGAATCGTGTGTTTCGTTTGTTAACGTGACCGGAGACGTGGATCCTGGTTTCATCTGCGCGGAAGGTGACATCAAATATGTCAGTGGTATTCCTCTCCGTATGTAAGCCATTTACAGTAATGGACTCGCTTTTCAAGACACACATCTTTCAAGTCTTACTCTGCTGTCAAACTATACGGGACCTATTTCAGTGCCTGCTTAAAAGCTTTATGTGTGGTTAGATGTTCGATATTTTTTCTTGTGCCAGCCTGAGCAGTGATTTTACTGGGCTGAGCTGCATAGAATAACAAGAATCGTAGAACTTCTGTCCGTTTAGATTAGGTGGTATCCCGGTTCGTTCGACATCAAACACTGGCCTGTCTCACTAGATTTCTCAATTTGTCGACGAACCGCATTACCTTGACGTACAGCTTTTCCCAGAATTTTTCATCAAATGCAGCATGCACTAAATATGTGTATCTATCGACACGTCGAAGCACATATTCAATAAGCAAAATACGTTTCTCAGTGGAATGCACAGTAATTTAAAAACAAATCGAACACCTAAGAACTAGACATGGCATTAAAAAGCTTTCATCAAATGAACAAACACTTAAATGTTAAGCAGCATTGCAACGAATTAAAACACAATCGCCATTCTATGAAAAATCACTTCTGACAACTTGCATTTATAAAATTTTTAGAACTTAGGCAGTCATATTCATCCGCAGTGCGTTGGCCAGTGCAGAGTGGTTTTCCCAACGACCTTATGTTATTGTATTGTCTAACAGGATGATACAGAATACATAGAAAAACGTAAGACGAGTTAATCGTAAAGTAATGCGATAGCTCTCTAGGTCTGCTGAGGGATTGGTGCGTGGACTGACGGTTAAAGTGAAATGTACCCAATAACTACACGGTGTTGTCTAGGTAACGTTAAAGTTGAATTTATGAAACCACTAAGTGGACTTTGTTAGAACATATGTAACGCACAATAGCGTCCTTGGTAACTGTGATCCAAGGCATATTTCTCTGCTCAACGTTTCGTCTTTCAAAGATGGAGACATCATCACAGGCTTTATTGATTCAGGAAGCTGTTAAAGTCTCAAAGAAGCTCAGCAAGCCGATATGTTCCATAGTTCCACGGAACGCTGGGTTCGTGATGTCATCAGCACACAGCGCACTCGCGGCGACGCATGTTATGAACCTTATGGTAGGAAAGGGTTGGCGCTACATGTTTTGTTCAGCTCTATGGTCCATACGTTGCTAGTTTATGTCCTGCTTCTTTCTGTTAAAGTTGTTTTCCTTTGCTGCGTACTATAGCTAGGAATGATTAAACTTGTCTTAAATGACAGTACCAGATAAACGGTGATTCCCTTGTGCCAGTGCATGATCTGCTACTGCAGATTTATTCGTCTCGTCCAGGCTACTATTTTTCTTGTATTCCCTAACGTGCGTGTTAAAGCTTTTTTATATAGTTCGTATGTACACTTGACTGCAAGTACGAGAATTTTTACACACTCCTGCTGTGGCAAGTCTACACACATTCCGTCAACTTTCTGGTTGGTTTGAATACTGTATCAACGCCGTATTTTCTGAATACGCTGCTGAAGTGATCTGCGATAGTTTTTGTAAATGGAAGGAAAACTTTCTCTTTAGTTGACTTTTTCGTTAGAAGCTCTAGACCTTTTAGGGTGAAGTGCTCTATCTGTCCTTTTTACAGACTATTGTTTCTTCTGTAGGCAGTTTTAAAATGGTCGAGCTCGTCCTCCAAGAACTGTGTGAAATACAGTTCGTGCTCACATCCCCAATGTTCTCACAACACCTCATTTCACTATCCAAGAAGATCAGAGATATTTTTCCTGACACTTTGGGTTTAGCATGACCTAATTATCACTATGCTTCCATGTACAGAGAGGTCATGCAAATCCAAAAGCACAAAAACAACTTGAACAGAAAAGAGGAGATCTATATTAGAAAGTTATGGGACATAGTACCAAATAAAAGAAACAGCGCAACTCTTGCTCGCTACAATGTTCCACAACATCGTCGCGATTCCGCAGTCTCATGCAACAGTCTGATGACCTCACGAACTGACCGTTGTGAGGATACATGTAAGCAATATGGCTTGCTGAAATGCTTTGGGATCGTAACTACTTTCCGAGCCCTTAAGGCCTCTGATGATGTCTTCAGCATTCGAAGACGAGACGTTAAACAGAGAATCATGTCTCGGACCAAAGCCTGATTCCCATATGCTCATAAAACAAATACCAGCAACAAAGCGTCCTAATAAAGTTAGAGAAAGTTCGCACCGAAAGATTAACCTACTGATTTTTGTAATGTGCTTTTACACAGTACAACTGTCGAGAGACTGTCTGAATATGATTCTATGAACGATTTGCAGTTTAATTATGTAAATGTAAGTGTACGATGGTTGACGAAGAGCCCTGAGCCTCCATCCAGCGTCACACAGCGGCAGCATGAGCAATCTGAAACTTAATGTCAGTGCGATGGAAACCTGAAGAACGAGTAGGATACTCTGAGGCAAAGTCAGCAAACGTCTCTGAAGACTTAAAATTAACATCGTCAGTCATTGGTTACTGATAATTTTCGGTTGCATCAGGTTAGAACTATATAGATTTACTACTTTACATTCCGAAGACTAGGTAACACAAAGAGGCGCAGCGATTGGTTATTCAGTTGAATAGTACACCAACTGTTTATTTCAACTTGTAATACGGTTGTTTAATGAGAGCAGTCCGGTAGCTCAAATGGTTCAAATGGCTGAGCACTATGCGACTTAACTTCTGAGGTCATCAGTCTCCTAGAACTTAGAACTAATTAAACCTAACTAACCTAAGGACATCACACACACACCCATGCCCGAGGCAGGATTCGAACCTGCGACCGTAGCGGTCGCTCGGCTCCAGACTGTAGCGCCCAGAACCGCATGGCCACTCCGGCCGGCCAGTCCGGTAGCGACGGGACATTGACGTTACGCAGTTAGGTGTTTATTTATGGTTCCAGTACAGCATTTATTGCTGGTAAAAACAATTTTTCCAGGTATTTCTTAACAGCTCCCATAAAAGCTGTGGTTCAGTCAAGCAGAACTATCTAAACAAACGTATCTTACTTCGAACATCACTGCTATGGGTCATATATACTAAACCACCGAGATAAACTTTAGAAACTACCACAAAGAACGAAAGAAGATTAGGTCACTATGGAATCCACTGAAGCCCACGTTTGTTGATTATTAGGAAGGAAAACGACCCTGACCTATGAGGAAGAAAAACGACCCTTGGCGAAACCACTGAAGAGCTCATTGTGGCTGGCAGAACGCATATATTAACCCCTTTTACCACGAATGCAAGTCCTGTGGCTTAACATTCTTCTACCGTGGCACAGACGGCTGTAGAGATGACTCTGTTCAATTGCTCATCAGCGTATATTGAAGCTCGTGCTTGGATAAGCCCGCCAGACTGATTGGACACTAACCCACGCTACAGCCAGGTGCAAGACGATAATGCGGTCCTGATGAATAGAGGGAAATCCCATACACACACACACACACACACACACACACACACACACACACACACACACACACACACACACACATGTGTAATGAGTTTGGCTGGTGTGAAAGCATATATTTTGTATGGTTCTGGAAGTTCGTTACTGAGACACTACGTCTAAATTACAGAAGACGACGAGAGTTAGTACTGGTTTGCTTTATTCTAATTCCCATACTATATTTTACACGCTATTCATACTACCAATCTTATGACAGCAGTGACGTATTTCCAACATTTACGCACACGTTAAATATAAATAACTTTCATCTGTAAAATTGTGAATATTAAATTTATGAACTAAAAGAAATTCAAGTCTACTACATGTAAATTTTATGAATTTTCAAATGGTATTTCAGAAAAGATTAAAATTTTACTAAGGTGCTGTACCATGATTAACAACAAGAGCACCCTTGCATGCTGTTGAGTAGTCTTCCCCACTTGCATCATATGGTTTTTGAATTATCGACAAATGTTACTATATTTCCTGTCGAGCAGCATATTATTCTGGAGGCACCTGAAAACAATAGGCGCGAAATTACTCAAGTACTGAGATATCCTCCGTGAGTCACAAGCTTTGCAACTAATTTAGACAGTAAACAAAGTGAATGCAGCGTAAACGACTTTCTTCTTCATAAAAACAAAGGGAGGCATATATCGTTACACGGGATTGTGTGTCACATGAGATCCAGGAAAACGACCAAGCGGCTGTGGAGCCAAATGGGTCAGCAGGGCACCCATTTTCAACTGTCCTCGTTGATGTATATCAACGCCTGTCAACAGCTTATGGTCTTAATTATTCCATTCTAAGAGAGCTGCATGGTCACCGATACCATCTTCATATAGCATAACAACGTTCCGTCAATTTAAAGAAACGAATGAGGAATGGATTGATAACCTGATTCAGTTCGAAGCAGATTGTCAAGTTTATCGTCTTCAGGGTACTGTAATGTTACAATATTTCGATTGCGGGGTCCCAAGTGTTCAGTTTAATACAAAAGCTATTCCCATCAGCATCTCCCGACGAATTCGTCCATGATCAAGTAATTGTAGGATTAACTCAGTCCTATGACCAGCAAGTCCAAGTAGCTGCAGGTAGATATCAGTGCTTTTGCATGCAGAGAAAGCCAGAACAGACGTACCTCCAGCAGTGCACAGAATTGACAGGCATGAATAGAAAGTTAGAACTTAAATGTAGTTGTGAAAACTTTTACAGTGATATAATGATACGTGACGCAAAACATTGAATGTCCCAGATAGTAGAATGTGGGAAAAGATCTTATCGTGCTCAGATCCAACACTTCCGTAAGTATTGCAAATATTAGCACAATATGATTCGGGTGCCATAGCGGCCGATAAGTGTGACCAGATCCCGATTTGACGGGTCGAGTCGCTCCTTGCTCACGACCCCCTTAAGCAGTCACAGCAACGAGAGCGTACACAGCCGCGCGTACAGCTACGTAGACATGTAAACAGACCCTCGAACCTAGTGAAGTCTTGCCCTAGATGTTTTGATCGCCATAAAAGACAGGATTGCCCATCGTGACTGGAGAGAAAGGCCATGTACAAGCAGCTTGTTTTCAACGGCACAAGTACGTCAATTTTGCTCGCTCCCAGAAAAACAGGATCAAAAAAATGGTTCAAATGGCTCTGAGCACTATGGGACTCAACTGCTGTGGTCATCAGTCCCCTAGAACTTAGAACCACTTAAACCTAACTAACCTAAGGACATCACACACAGCCATGCCCGAGGCAGGATTCGAACCTGCGACCGTAGCAGTCGCACGGTTCCGGACTGCGCGCCTAGAACCGCGAGACCACCGCGGCCGGCCAAAAACAGGATCGTGCACGTGTAGTGAACGCTGTGTTTTAAAAACCTACATTAAATTCTCACAAAAGTGATATGAAGGTTGTGCCCTCTTCTCGCCCTTGTGCTGTGCAGCGACGTTCTATCAAACTATTTCTCTCATTACGAATTTCTGGGCGTCGTTTGAACTTCCAGTTGGACACAGGTGCGTCAGTAACTTTCCTTAATCGTGCAACGTACGTACACTTAGGCTCACCACACCATTCTAAATCTAGCAAGCACCTCAGTGCTTACAACGGACAGGAAATTCTTGTGTTTGGACAGTGTAGTTTGCCTACCACTTACAAATATCACACTAGGACAGTGAATTTTACTGTGTTCAAATCAAGAGACAGTGTGGACGTACTCGGTTTAGATGCCTTTGATTTGTTTGGACTTAGCATCCAACACATTGTACTTTCAGTGTCTGCTTTTGAACCAAAAGACAGTGTAGCTAGCTTACGAAAAAAAAAAAAATCCTGAACTATCTTAAAAGAAACGGGAAAATCTAATAACATTGTACAGAATGCTACATTGAAAGAGAAAGCTCAGCCAAAACTTTTCCGGGGTCCTCCCCGTTCAAAAAGAAAGAAAGAAAGAAAGAAAGAAAAAAAAAGGTTCAAATGGCTCTGAGCAGTATGGGACTTAACTGCTGAGGTCATCAGTCCCCTAGAACTTAGAACTACTTAAACCTAACTAACCTAAAGACATCACACACATCCATGCCCCAGGCAGTATTCGAACCTGGGACCGTAGCTGTCTCGCGGCTCCAGATTGCAGCGCCTAGAACCGCTCGGCCACCCAGGCCGGCTGGTTCTCCCCGTTCCAATTGTTTTACGAGACAGCGTATCCATTGAATTGAAAGAATTGCAAGACAATGGTGTAATTGCTCCCATTTAAGCTACTCAAAGGGGACGTCCTCTCGTTTTGTTGCTACACGTTCTCGTCGTATTCGCATATGCATTGATTTCAAGTCTACAGTAAGCCCACAGACAGGCCCTGAGGAACTCAGGGACAGGCTCGGTGCAGGACGTTGTTTTTCTAAGATAGATTTGTGTAATGCCTACTTGCAAATTCCATTGGATGAAGACTCACAGAAAGTGTTTGCTGTATACCCACACTTAGAACTGTTCAAGTACAGGGTGTACATAAATTGCGGAACACATTCAATTATCTGTTGCAGAAGAACCAAATATTGTACAGATATCATATACATGTCATTTTGAAGAGAAACCCTGAAAGGTTTTTTTCACGTATTCTGCCACAGCGTAGTTTGGTAATTTGCTGATAGTCAGTGCTAGTCGCAGAAATGGCGAGTTCAGGTGCGGAGCGAGCTTTCTGTCTGTTGGAGTTCGACAAAAAGAAGTGTGCTACAGCTGTTCATCGGATTTTAGAACCAAGAACAATGAGAAGCTACCGCTGCGACCACAAATTCGTTACGACGGGTTGCTTGTGCCCTGCAATTAGATGCGGACGTCCCAGCGGGAGTGAAGTGAATTTGGAGCGCGTACGAGACACATTCAATAGGAGTCCTAAGAAATCAGTACGTCGTGCATCCTGTGAACTCGAAATGGCTTTCATCTAGAAGCTCGTGGGTGACTGAACACGGAGCTGCCGCATCGATGGATCGGCTGTGCTGCAGAAGGGGACAGCTGTTTCATGAAATGGCCTCCCCAATTATCAGATCTCACTGTGTGTGACTTTCTTCTGTGGGGACACACAAAAGATCTGGTGTATGTATCGCCTCTACCACGTGATGCAGCATTATTCGGGAGAGGATACTGGGCCGGCCGGTGTGGCCATGCGGTTCTAGGCGCTTCAGTCTGGAACCGCGTGACCGCTACGGTCGCAGTTTCGAATCCTGCCTCGGGCATAGATGTGTGACGTCCTTAGGTTAGCTAGGTTTAAGTAGTTCTAAGTTATAGGGGACTGATGACCACAGATGTTAAGTCCCATAGTGCTCAGAGCCATTTGTTAACACTGTATCGGAACATATTTAGAGGATACTGGCTATGACTGTCACAGTCGACGATGCCATGCTGGCACAGATATGGCAAGAATTCGATTACTTTATTGATGACTACCGGGTCACTCATGGTTCGCATATCGAATGTTTGTAAAAACAACTTTGAGACTTTCTCTTCAAAATGCAATATGTATGACATCTCTGCAATGTTTAGTTCTTGTGCAACAAATAACTGAAAGCGTTCCCGGACTTTATGTACACCCTGTATTTGCGTTTGCCCTTCAGCAGTCCTTCCGCACCCGCAATGTTCCAAAGTTACTTGGAAAAGCTGACTGCAAAACTGCCATTTTATTGAAACTACGTTGACGATAACGTCGTCTCAGGTCGTACACCAGAGGAAGAAATTGTTGTCAGAAGTAGGACTCTTGTGTTGTCTCTTAAAGTGTGATTTTTTTCAAACTGAATTACAGTATATTGGTCATGTGACAAACAATCAGGTTGTGCACCTCGTCCAATCTCATTTGCTTGCAATCCACGACCTGCCTACTCCTCGCAATGAATCTGAACTGCAATCAGTGCTAGGAAAGTTGACATTCGACACTCGTTTCATTCCGAACGCTGCGTTGCAAAAACGTACCTTTTCTGTGTACTAAAGACTCACTGAGTACTGTAGTTGCTGTGACGAACTACACCTGACGCCGAACTGGATGATTGAGTGAGGCCCACCGATCAGTGGCGGGAGCCTGAATACATGCCGTCGGGAGGTCGTTGCGGCGTGTTGCTTGTGCATGTGTCTCTGGCATCGTTTGTGAAAGGCATGCTTGATCCAGCACCCAGTAATCAATCTTCGAGCTTCATCTTTGCCGACCGGTGTGTTGGCGACTGTTTGCGCCAGCACATTCCAAACCCCCAAAATGCCGCACTGTTGTCGTGTAGGGGGGATGCGAACGACAACGGGGACTGGTTGGGAGGGGGGGGGGGGAGTGGGAGCCAGGACGCAGGACGTAGTGCTGAGCCGGGAGCCGTAGCTGTGGAGGACGACGTACTGGCTTGCGAGGCAACGGGAACATCCTCTTGAGGACTGCTGCCTGGACACGCGTCCAGGCCTGAGGACATGTCCTGAGACGATCACGGTGACGACGACGGGGGTCCACATCCATCAAGTCGGTAAGCAGGGACGGCGGGGATGAGGGGGCCTGATCCATCCGCTCCTCCTGGGGTGCCCTGGTGGCACCAACGGACGGCTGTGAAGGCCGCGCGGTATCGTGAGGCACAATCATGGGGAACACTGAAAATGCGAATTCGATTATGATGATGGCGCTGCAAACCATCGGGACCTGCCATTAAATACAGCTGACGTCAGCCAAAAGACCTGTAAATAACAAGATTATGCAATGCAAAAATATACTTGGGGACTATCGACGACACCGCATACTGCGGTGGCTGAAGCAAGTAAAGCAGTGTCCAATGGTGGCGGCCTTGCAGAAGTTCCGCAGTTGATGAACGTTGTAGCGCCAGTTCCCGTGTGTGGGAGATGCGAATCCTGACCATTTGTTGTCTGAAGGTGCAAACAAAGAATTCCACTTCTACGTTGGACTGCGGGTGAAATGCAGCACCTATTACATACCGGATGTCATTTTGTTCATAAAATGCGCCAGTTCCTGTGTGTTGGAGGTAAGAAGCCTGAAGGTGCAAACAAAGCATTCCACTTCTTCGTTGGACTGCGGGTGAAATACGGCACCTGTTAGATGACGGATGTCATTTTGTTCACAAAGCTGTTCAAAGTCATTTGACGTGAACTGAGGTCCATTGTCCATAACAATGACTTCAACCGATTCTTCAATGTGAAAAATTGAGGACAACACTTGAATGGTGCTACGTGAAGTGGTAGAGTTCATAAGCAACGCAAATGGAAATTTTCTAATAGAGTCTACCACAATTAGCCAACGAGTGTTAGAGGATGGTCTTGTAAGATTTCACTCGTTGCCATGGCAATTGAGTCTTGGGCCAAGCTGCGAACGTCTATAGTGTAGCTGATTGGTTGTCCGCGAATTCGCGACACTATGACGTCATCTGTTCAATGTGGGCATCCATGCCCTGCCAAGTACAGCACCGGCGCGCTAACTGTTTAGTGCGAACAATTTCACAGTGTCCATGGTGAAGCAGTAGTAACACATCCTTTTGCAACCTGTGAGAATGAACACATGCGATTGTCCCCTGTCGGATTGTACTAAGATGACAGCCTGTTGTACTGGAAGGCTGTGCCGACGAGCAAAGAGTCGGCGCACTACTGAGTTTTCTGTAGTGCAGGGGAAAAGTTTCCATCAATTCAGACTCCTGCGCATCGATATGCCGACAAGATGCGTCAGATGCATCATAATCAGAGTCAATGCCAATCGGAAGGCGAGATAGGGCGTATGCATTGCCATGCATTGCCGTAGGTCTGTGCACAATGTGATACTGGTAATGCGAAAGCAACAAAGCCCAACGCTGAAATTTTTGAGGAGTGCATGTAGGAACCGACCGGTTTTGACGGATGAAACAAGGACTGCGAAAGCTTATGATCTGTAACTAAAAATAACTTTCTACAATACGAATATTGATGGAATTTCGCCACACCAAACACAATAGCGAGTGCCACTTTTTCTGTTTCAGATTAGTTGCACTGAATTTGAGTGAGCAACTTTTAGGCAAAAACAATGGTTCTGCCTTGAACACCAAAATGCATCGGCTTGCAAAAATACTGGTTTGGCAGGATCGAAACATACTAAACATCTGTCGCTCAGCAAAGCGGGACTAGTTTACCTCAACCAGAATTGTACATTACTAGCAGTGAGAAACTAATGTTTGTAATAGCAAGATTACCAATACTGACATTACATCAGTCTGCAAGAGGACTATTACTAATGAGCTTGTTCCACAGAACATGGATTCTATTCAAGTTAAGTAAATGTTTCCAGTTCATGTAAATAATGAACCGTATTAGCCAACGTATGAATTAGTATTGTAGAAGGAGGATACCGGCCACTAACAACAACATGCTCCTCATTGCTTCTTTGCGGTACAAGACTCAACATCACTATTGAGTCAGGAAGTTGTGAAACTGTCGGGAGAAGAGTGGCGGGCCTTGGAAGAAGCTGTCTGACTGAGGAGTATCACATATAGGTCATCCTGATGCGATGATGCCACCCAAGCGCGCCTTCGAACAGCACATTGTACAATAACGTGCAACCTTATACTTCGGTGGGAGGAGACATGGTCCTCAAAACCCAATGTCATGTGGATGTGACCCATGAAACACCACTTAGCACGTTTAAACACAGGAGAATCTACGTTCTGACGCAAGGAGAGAATGGCGCTTAAGTGAATCTACAGTACAAAACCTTTATCGAATGTTTCGCATTTTGAAGTTAAAAATGTCAAAATGTTTACTTGGTTCTCTTGCATTAACGTTATTTCAGAGGCAACACGCAACTGTTTCCAGCGTTCCATTACGATATCATCAGACCCTACGAACAACATAGTAAGATAAATACAGCATCTGAGCCTTCATAAAACTTTTGGCTTCAAGCGTCTCGTGATCTACATGTAATCATTACATAAAATTGCATTAACTGACCTATGTCTAAATGTAACAATACAGCATAGGAAAATTTTTATTGTGTCACTTCTTGTCCGTTTGTCTGAATCCAAACTAACTTCCTCACGAGCTACGGACACGAAACTGCACTGGATGACAATGCAATAACAACTCACTTTCTTCTCTGGTGTGTGGTGGAGCGTACTTTGAGTAACACTGCTATTTCCCTTTCGCCTCTTCTAGTCGCAAAGGTCTTGTGGGAACAACGATTCCTGGTAAGCCTACGTGTGAGGTCAAATTTCTCTATATTTTATTTTCACGTTTTCGCGTTATATATGTAGGAGGAAGCAATATATTGGTCAAGTAATGTGACGAGTAACTGAAGTAAACCTGACATTTAATGTCTGTGTAGTAATTTCACTAAACCGTTTGAAAACGATTGAAGAACTTCACAGGCACAAATCTGATAAACAGAATATAGTTGCTTAAGAAGAAGAGTTTTAGTATAACATGTTTTAAAAGGCACTAAACTGTATACAGTAGTTTCTATTAGCCCCGTACAGATTTCTAACTCCATATATATAATCGAGAGAATTTGTGTTTGTGAATTTTTTTAGCTATGACAATACTTGTAAAATTTTAACTAGTAACGTGGGGCGCATGAAAGACATAACGGAAAGGAATGATAACATCTATCGTTGAGTAAAATCACACTTCAGTTATTATCATCTCCAGCACAAAAAATTGATAGTGGCTTACGTGAACCGTCCGTGCATCAATATTATTTACTGTACGTATATGATTATTTTGTTTTAAATTTTACAACTGATATCTTACGTATTAAGAATTCACAAAACACATTTACAGGACTGACTGAATGTGGCTACGAGAAACTATTTTGTGCTTTTCAGTCCGTTTTTTAAAATGTGTTAAGCTATGAAATTTTTCATTTAAATAATTATTATTCATTCTTGTATTACAACATTTTATTTAATAAATGGCTTCACTGGAATAAAATCCCAAATTCTTGGAAAATATCAGAAATGATATTAATTTTTAGGAAAGGTGAAGGAGACAATCGTGAAAATTATTGAAGAATTAGCCTCCTAAGCTCATCTTATAAAAGAAAATCGTTGAAGAACGATAACAGAGTCTCTACTGTTATAAAAACAAAGTGGATTTCGGGAAGCCTGTTCCTGAAAAGCTTTACCATAAAAATAATTTAAGCAAATCATTGAGATTTCAGTTTTAAGATACATACAGCTTTTACTGATTTTGAAAAAGCTTTTCACAGTGTGAATAGAAAGAAACCAGACGTCTTATTCAAACAAAACTTATTCATGGGTACAAAAATAATATAAAAATTTTGTAATAATAAAATTAAAGAAATCACAATCAACTGAGGACTCAAACAATGTTGTAGCCTATAACCAACCTTATTTCATGTATAAATATACGATCAAGAACAGGAGACTGGAAACCCGAGCACACAGATTAATAGAAATAAATATGTTAGTATACTATTGTATGCAGATGATCTTACCGTGTTGGAGGGAACTGAAGATGAGCTACAAAAAGCTGTGCATTATACTAGGCAGATTCAGAAGGATGTAGGTTGCAGTAGGTACAGGGAGACGAAGAAGCTTGCACAGGATAGAGTAGCATGGAGAGCTGCATCCAACCAGTCTCTGGACTGCAGACCACAACAAAAACATGGCAAGGAGAACATAACCTTCGAATATCAACGAATAACACTAAAATCATGGTTTATCATGGCAAATACACCACACGACCAAAATAAGAAAAGAAAACACTGCACATGATGTTTCCAACTTTAATTTTTTTAGGACGTGAGCAAAAATATGGCATGGGCAAGAGCATATAAGATAAACAAATAGTAATCATTATGCGGAAAGATAAACACAAGCGTAATAAAAGCAAACTACAAAGCCGAAAAGGTGAGACCTCTTAGGAGACAAAGATGTAACTAGGGAAGACCTTACATGAAATGAAGATATCAGGAGTCAATTCGATTTATAAAATTAAAAAGATTGAAGAAAGTAGAAAACTATGGAAAAATCACCAACAAAGAAGGAGCGCAGAGAGAATCCCTTCATTTGGCCACGCTGTACCAGAACAGAGTAGGAGAGGACGTAGGAAGATCCAGTACGAGATGGAGTAGACAAGGCACAAGTGCCTAGGCCTTGAAGTGTAGAAGAAGAAGCATCATATTCTTGGGTAACTCCCCTTTGACACACAAAAGTTTTCGTTTCAGAAAAGCGTGTATGAGGATAATACGTGGTGTGCACTTGTAATGGTCCAGTTACATACGACTCCAATATTGATTTCAAATATAAGGCTAGAAGAATAAACAAAAATCTGGGAAAAACATGAAATGGTCGTATTGCGTTGATCGCCGAGAGTCTGCATCTAGGGAAGATCGGTCGCTGAGTTACAAGTCTTTTCAGTTGATGCCACATTGGGCGGCTTGTGTGTCACTGATGGTAAAGTAATGAGGAACTAATTCCCAAGAGGAAAAATTTCCCACTCGGCCGCGCTTTGAAACTTGGCCTGCTGCATGGCAGATGAAGACATGCTGACCACTCAGCTAATTGGGTGGACTAATATCAGACTATTTTTGAGCATTGGGAGGAATAAAATCCTTTTATTAATGAGTGAGGAAAAAATAATTTTATGTTCACTACTAAGAACTTCCGATAGGGCGCTAGCTTCGGATTCCTCAGAACAGGGCATGCAGGAAACTGAAGTGAATACTGTGTACAGTGGAGACGCAGAATGATTATCTAAGTGGCATGGCACCAACACACAATCCGCTTGGTTAGAAAAGGAAAAGACTGTTTTGAAACTGTAATGGCCAGTCGTTACACCGCGTACTTTCTGGACTGACTGACATAAAACTGCGCCAGGATTATCCCAGTTACCTCCGATATTCCTCTAGAACTGTTACGGAGCTATTTCTGTGATATGCAGTATTCGTAATATTGTTGGAGGAATATGCTGCGTTTTTACTTCAGTGATCCATGGTTTATTTTACATACTGACCTGATGTGAAGGTGTTCTCATATTATTCTGAGTAATTTCGTGTAGCGTGAAGTTTAATTAAGTCTCTGTCTCTCTCTCTCTCTCTCTCTCTCTCTCTCTCTCTCTCTCTCTCTCACACACACACACACACACACACACACACACACACACAGTTAGAAGTTGAGGCAAACTTTGAATCATTTTCTGTACAATCCTTTTATGACAGGCATCCGTAGCGGCAAACCTTTTGGTGCAGTGACATGCGAATTTTGGGGAGCCAGTTACGATTTTTATGCTGGCATGTTAATTTTTCCTGCAATTTTTTTTATTTAAGCTCTTTGTGGCGGTGGTTCACCAGAGCCAGATTATATGAACTTAGTGCTTGGGAATGGAGGCGGCTTGAATAAATTCGAGCCTTTGTTTTAAGCAAGGGAGCCATCACTCACTCTAGAAAATCTTCAACCAGTGGAGCATACTGACAACAGCTCCAAAATAGATACACTCACTTTTGAAATTTATTGCCGACAGTCAGTAACAATTTAAAAACAATAGTAACATTGACGAAAAAAATATTAGAATGAAGAATGACTTAAATTACCCATCGTTCGTCCATGGTGTAGAAAGGAGTGAATTAATCAGCAGCAACATATCTGACCACCTACCCTCTTAAGGAACCACTTAATAGATAATACGGTACCATTAAACAAAAATTAAAATTCTTTCTGCTTGACAACTTCTCCTCTACTATCACTACCGCCGCCACTACCAATATTAACGAGTATGTAATAGACATCTGTTTTTGACACACTGTTTCTGACTGTGTCGAATAAGGTGGATAGTTTTAGGTCTCCAATAATTCATACTACTCAAAAGGCACACTTATCGGTATCTACAACGCCTAACAGAATAAAAGGATCACTTTTTCGAAAGACTGTAACTGTCATTGCGACCCATAAGTTTGAAATTTAGCTTCTGGACGCCTACAGCCTCCCTCTGTAATGGTGTAAAAGCATGGCGCCGTGCGACATCAACCTTCAGGTCGGAGATGCTTCCAACAGCAAAGCGAAAGAAAGGCCACAGGTTAGAAGTCCATGTGAGCTGTAAGGTGGGATGACGTCACAACCGCTCCGGATCTCACCGCGGTGGACGTTTGACTCTGTGAGAATGTTGTCACGGCCCCTCTTTTCCAAATACCACCATCTGGTTTGACATGTATGCGATGGAGGTCAGAACTACAGCACCTAGTGTTGAAATCACGCGGTTTTCTTATGGGGCAGAAAAATTCGGACACACCGCCGCTCAGGATTGACACCAGAAGCTCTCAGGGGGTGGCATACAGGGAATTAAGGAACCCAGGCCTTTCCATGAGGCGTTGAATCCTTCATATTTCGCTACTGAAAGCGACAGCTCGCTGTGAGATGAGCAACACGTTATTTACAGGACTTGACACTACTGACACTCTCGGAAGTTTTAACCCTTCCGGAAGAACATTGCGGTGCCGCAATCTCACTAAACGTGATCGCATATCTTTGTAACGCAGTGTGAGAGCAATTTTTGCTCTGGAGTACAAGTTAGACCCGCTAGGAACTGTTCAGAACCGTTCAACGAAAACTGAACGTGGTCCGAAGCAGCAAACGGCAGTTACGCGTTTCCAGCCCTCCTATTTTCTCCACTCCCGTTGCCTGAACAGCGGGATGCGCCATTAACATGTGTGTGAATGGAACGGCAAAGGGTCGCTCTAGGAATCCCCGCCCCCCTTTACCAGTTCGACAATACCGCCGATGCCACCTACGGAACTATGTCGAGCATTTTGCAAATGTACTTGTCAGAGACTCTGACAAAAAATCAGCCTTGACGGCTGCTCTAGCGTTAGGGTTAGGAAACCCTCTTCGACATCCCTTGTGTGGGGTTTGCCTGCTTTCAGGCTCTAAAGCAGCCGCCACGCTTAATTACTGTGAATGTTCCTAACATGTATGTGGTGTCACCGCCAGACACCACACTTGCTAGGTGGTAGCCTTTAAATCGGCCGCGGTCCATTAGTATACGTCGGACCCGCCACACGGCAGGTCTAGAGAGACGTCCTTGCACTCGCCCCAGTTGTACAGCCGACGTTCATGGGAATGGTTCACTGACAATAACGCTCTCATTTGCCGAGACGATAGTTAGCATAGCCTTCAGCTACGTCAACTGCTACGACCTAGCAAGGCGCCATTACCAGTTAATATTGAAATTATACTTTTGTATCCTCAAGAGCGATGTACACCGATTATGGATTAAAGTTAAGTATTCCAAGAACTACGTTCTTTTCTTGTTAGACTCAACTCCTTTAATTGTTCCAGACCTCACGCCAGTCTGCGTGTAATTAAACGCGTGCATTTCGGCTTCCTCTAGCAACACGGTGTTGGCTCTTCTGCCAACACTACAATGTACATTTGTAACATGCTCGTCAGAGATTCGTGAGTGGCACCGATGTCGCTACGGCACGAAGAGGATCTTAAAAGGGCCCTTTATTGTTTTATTCACGACTGAATACAGGGGTCACATCGACGTCCCATGGCCTTGCGAAGACAATTTTGTGGGATATGGGTGCACTACGAAGAGGTTATCAGCGCGCGAACTCATCACCCAATTTCAAGAGTAATGTTTACTTCGAAGCAGTCTTTCACAGTTCCATTCGAAAGGCATTCCATGTCAGGCACCGAAGCGAATACATCGGTTAATTTTAATTGCCTTCAGAAGTAGACATCAATAGGAATCAGATCAGGTGAGCGTGGAGGCCAAGCGACAGAACGACCTCTATGTACCGATCGAATGAAATGTTGGTGAGCTGAATGAAGTATGGAGCATCACCTTCATACAACAAGCGAGATTGTTGACGAATGATCAGTGGAGATCTAAAAAAATGTATGGTGTTTTTCAAAAGGTTTATCTGCTCAAGCCCCTTAAGTCTATTTACAAGTACTTGAGGTCCAACAAACTGATCATCAATGACTCTGGCAGACATGTCAAGGAAGAACAGCATTTGGTGCTGAGATGAAACAGTTGCATGTGGGTTTCGATATGGCCATAAGCACTAAGTGTGAAAACCTCTAAGGCCACTCGTGTAACTGCATTACTTCATTAGTGGATAATAATAAGGCGTATAGCTCACGTTATGTAGCACACTGCTGCAAGAACCCCTGGTAGAACATAACTGGAGCAGGGTAAACTGCTCCTGACAGGGCCCGCACATTTCGTAAACGATAAGTATACATTGGTTGGACTCACAACTGACAATTATATGAGGAACAATCACTTGCAGTGCAAACCCTCGCGTGCTGATAGGAAGTCCTGTGGACAAAATACAGATTCTCCTTCTCTACGTCTCGGGCTGAAGATCTTGGGCGGCCGGCCGAAGTGGCCGTGCGGTTAAAGGCGCTGCAGTCTGGAACCGCAAGACCGCTACGGTCGCAGGTTCGAATCCTGCCTCAGGCATGGATGTTTGTGATGTCCTTAGGTTAGTTAGGTTTAACTAGTTCTAAGTTCTAGGGGACTAATGACCTCAGCAGTTGAGTCCCATAGTGCTCAGAGCCATTTTGATCTTGGGCGTCCCCTTCCCAAACCAATAGATGTACACATCCCATGAGCGAACGGTCGGCGACAGAGAAGTTCCAATATCTTCCGATCTGGACATCTTCGAGGGGGGGGGGGGGGAGAGGGGAGGTGTCTCGTAGTTCAATCGACGAGCCAGAGCAGCGTTACTGCCAGACCCATCGCACATGTGTCGCACTTCTGTCAGCTCCTGATTTGCGTAAATGTCTAATCCCGAACACAGCAATCAACGTACCCTTCTCCTCGTAATTAATTTTTCTGTTAATATCTCCTGTCACGGTAAGTCTTCGCGAAAAAAAGAAGTTCTGTTGGCTATCACTCTGTTGCAGGCTATAACTTTGACGTCTATCATTTCCGGACACATGTTGCAATGAATTATGCTTCTATCTACATACTAAGAACACATACCTGAAATTATGCCTTACAGTTTTGAAACACCCTGTATAGCACTATAAAAGATATACTTCCTGCCAAGCCCTTTAAAGAGATTCGCAGAATATTTATGCATACGGAATAATTAGCAAAGATTATGACATGCAGTAATATACACGATACGGCATCCGGAGAGATTAGAACAGTTGTGCATCATGGAGGACACAAAAGAGGAGGGAGAGGGATGGAAAGGATGGGAAGGAAGGATGGGAGAGAGGGAGGGGGAGAGAGACAGAGAGAGAGAAAGATGTCATTAGTGCGTTTGGATAGTTTACGAGCGGACGCAGTTACACGCTCAGTAAATTGAGTACGGAGAACCTCCGTTGCCCACATCCTATTGACACAAGAATTTCAACCCTACCCTTCCTCTCACTCTGTTGGTTAGTTTGAAATTACTAATTTACGCTCGTTATTGTGAGAAATGTCATTAACAATTTCCGTGAAACTACCGCTGGAAAACTCGTCACGTTTTGTGTTGCCCTACTTCGACATAACATTTTTACACCTTCAGTAGCTGCGCTCTCTTTAGCAGTTCCCAAAAAGGTTTTTCAAAACTTCTGAGGCCGCTACGCTTAAATGAAATCAAATGTAAGGTAATACTGACAAAAACATGAATAATGATGATCGATAAGTATAAAGTTTTATTCTAAATTGTTGTAGAGGTTTCCTATCTTTTTTGAGGCAGCGGTAATATATGTGTTCTACCGTTGCATTGATGGGACAGATAAACTCTGGAAGTTTTGTTCCTCACCCATTCAAGTTGCTTCAGTTACCGTGCGAAGACAGTTTCTGTAGTGTTTACAAAATGGCGGTTAGTGGTAGCAGAGAAACCATATTTTACCTTTACCTTTAAAATAATCGATGTCTGTCAGTTATCACTTTCCGAGTCATTTTTGAACTAAATGATGGAAGGCCCCTCCCTCACACCATTCTATTCGCAGATGGAATGTTACATTTTTAGACACTGTTTCTTGATTTTAACTGGGAAGCCGTAGGCGCCCCACTATGCCAGAAGAGATAGCGAACCGGATGAGACATAAGTCTTCCCGTAAAACTAAGGTATCAATTACAACAGGCAACAGGAAAGTGAATGCACTTAAAACAACTTTACGGGGTGTGTTAAGAAACCACCTGAAGGTAAGGCCATATTGCTTACTAATGCTGCAAGTTTAACTAATATTTGACAGATAATTTCATTAGAAGTTTACCATCGCCCTATAAGAATACCTGAAGAAAATAGGTTCCCCTGACACACTATCTTTCAGAGGCTAAGTAACAGTTAATGTGATTGTAAGACTGAAAAAAAACGAATTGATCTCTTTTGGTGTGCGTAAAACACACATTGTTGCATACCTGACTCCCCAACGTGAATGTATTCTGTGCTGAAACTTCCTGGCAGATTAAAACTGTGTGCCCGACCGAGACTCGAACTCGGGACCTATGCCTTGCAGAAGTAGCACTCCTGAAAGAAAGGATATTGCGGAGACATGGCTTAGCCACAGCCTGGGGGATGTTTCCAGAATGAGATTTTCACTCTGCAGCGGAGTATGCGCTGATTTGAAACTTTCTTTCGGGAGTACTAGTTCTGCAAGGTTCGCAGGAGAGATTCTGTAAAGTTTGGAAGGTAGGAGACAAGGTACTGGCAGAAGTAAAGCTGTGAGGACGTGGTGTGAGTCGTGCTTGGGTAGCTCAGTTGGCAGAGCACTTGCCCGCGAAAGGCAAAGGTCCCGAGTTCGAGTCTCGGTCGGCACACAGTTTTAATCTTCCAGGAAGTTTCATATCAGCGTACACTACGCTACAGAGTGAAAATCTCATTCTGTATTCTGTGCTGTTGTGAAGATGAATGACTATGGCTCATTGTTCTTCACTGAACAGACACTGTTAGGGCTGCTTACAGAATAGCGGTTACCATAGTTCACTGACGATAGTGACAACTCCATACAGCAAAAATAAGGAGTGCCATCTCATTTCACACAGAGATCATAACGTTTTTAAACTATGGATCAGATGCTCCACCTCTGGGCACCACGTTCGCAAGACCTCACATTTTGTGATTTCCTCGTGCCAGGGTGTCCCTCCCACCCCGGCTAATACTTTTGAACTGAGAGCAGCGTGGCTGTGTCCCCCGCCTAAGCTCTGCTGCTGACCTGACACTTCTGGTCGTGCGTAGGAAGAGGGCTATTTGGACTGAAGTCATCGCATTTCTGACGTTTTGAAGCCAGACGCTCAGCTCTCTCTACCAGGTTTCAGAGACGTTACCTTTCAACAAGGTAACGCAAGACTGCTTGTCGACCGACCTATCATGACCTACATCGATACAGTGTGTGTTCGCTATTTCCCTGGTTAGCACATTCCCCAGATGCCTTACCCACTGAAAATATCCAGTCACACAGTCGTCGAGAAATTGTAACTGCCATACAATCTCAGTTGTAATGTCCACTGGGATTACAGAGAATGTTGCTGCAGGGACGGCAACCCTGACCACTAAATATTTCCTGCAGATTTAGGCCTGATTGCCTATACTTCCTACTATAACACACATGTTCAATAACTGAAATTTTTTTATTTCCCGTTGTTCCTTCTGTTGTAGTTTTGTCAGCTGTGAACATGGCACATTCCATCAAGTTTTGTGGCGTCATTAATCACAAGAGTCTATAACAATTCAAAAGTATATTCTGTTCATGTGAATAGAGGCTCTTTTTTAATCCTCCCAATAAGTATGGGCTAATTTGAGATTCCAAACAATTATATAGGGTGAGTCATTAACTATTGCGACCTAGAGTAACTCCGAAAGTATGATAGGAGCTGAAAAGTTTGTCGGACAAATGTTGCCTGGAGCAACAGGGGACATAATATAACGTTAGTTTTTTGTTGCTAGGTGGGGTCGCGTCAGAGATATGAAGGTCAACTTTGTTTCTTTAAATAGGATGCCAATCTTTGGTACTTACTTTCTGATAGCGGCTATCGAGACGAATCCAATGATGTGTAAAATGAAAGTCTTTGAAGGTCAACGAAGGTCAAAAAGGTGGAACGAACGTCCATTTATAGAATGTATTCGACGACCATTGGTATCAATGACAGTGCTGCAATGTTTTCATCATGGATTGAGTGGTATTTCTTATTTGACACTTATAAAAGCACATTCTCTGTCAATTATCTCTCATATGTCGTGCAAATAATAAATATTCGCCGAATACGGCGTATGCATCTAACGTGCCATTGACATGTAAACAGCATTCGACGGTTTCGCATACACTAACAGGAACGGTACGACTAGAATCATCGAATCAAGCGAATGTGAATGACGTATTCCTTCGAGGAACAAGTCAATATGCTAGTCATTTACGGAGAATGACAACGAAATTCAGTAAGAGCTAGAGACTTATACAATCAATGATATCCTCAACGTTCTCACCCTCCACGTCGTACATTTAAAGATGTGTATTATAAATTGAGATCAACTGGATCTTTAACACAACGGAAACATATCCGGCAAAGGAGAGTTACTGACGAGGAAACAGAAATTGGTACTCTTGCTACTGTAGTTCGAGATCCTTGTGGTAGCTCGCGTCAAGCCGCAAAGGAATCTGGCATGAGCCAGAGTAGTGTTGTTCGTGCTCTGCATCGCCATGAATATCATCCTCAGCACATCAGTCTCCACCAAGAATTAACTGGTACCGATTGTATGCGTCGCATTGAATTCTGCCGATGGTCTTAAGTTCAGATTCAGAGGGATGACACATTTATTAATTTGATTTTATGTAATGACGAGGCTACATTCACGAAACATGGAAATGTTAATTTGCATAACATGCAATATTTGGCAACTGAATGTTGGCTGCGGCAATTTGCACATCTAAAACCATGGTCGTTTAATGTATGGCGTGGGATTCAGGAGGACAGAATTATAGGCCTCTGTTTCATCTAAGGAAATCTTAATGGTAGGGAGTACATCACATTTCTGCAAGAAACATTGGGTCTGTTATTGGAAGAAATACCTTTAGGAACAAGTAACAGAAGGTGGTATCAACGCGATGGGTGTCCGGCACATTTTTCGCTGATGGCTAGAAATGAGTCTTAGAGACAATTCCCAAATCGTTGGATACGACGCGGAGGAGATGTGTCATGGACGGCTCGTTCGCCAGACTTGACACGCCTGTATATTTTCTTGTGGGGGATTCGTTGAAGATATTTTTTTTAAAGAAGCTCCAACTACACCTGAATATATGCGAGAGAGTTGTCAGAGCATGTTCTTCGATAAGTGCCGATGTGATAAGGATTACCACTCAATCCATGACAAGAAGGTTGTAGCCCTGCATTGATACCAATGGTCATCACGTAGAACACCTTCGGTAAATGGACGTTCATGCCACCTTTGTGACCTTCGTTCACCTTCAAAGACCTTACTGTTACACATCACGGATACGTCTCGACAGCCGCTATCAGAAAATAAGTACCGGACGATAGCATCCCATTATGAAAAACAAAGTTTACCTTCATACCTCTGAAGCGACCCCACCTAACAACATACTACCTAGCAACAAAAAACCGACGTCATATTATGGCACCTATTGTCCCATGCCACATCTGTCTGAAAACTTTTTCAGTTTCTATCATACTTTGGAGTTCTTCTAGGTGGCAGTAGTTAGTGATGACGGTTTAACGTCTGTACACGATGAGATCAGCGGAACACCTCGCTCGGATTATGCAAGTACTTAGGCTGAAATGAGCAGTGTAGTCTTCAGCGCAATCTTATCATTAATCACTTTCATCGATCTAAGGAAATCACAGAATTGAGGCCTTGATAGCCGTGCGTAGAATCCGACCCCGTCACGATTGAAACTCCATTGCCTTACCTACAACGACGCCTCGCACTTTTCCTCCAATTAATGGATTTATGAGGAAACACAACATCACAAGGAACTCGAGACAGCACTATGTCGGAAACCTGCAATGTAGAAACAGTTCACAACATCGAAAACCGTATTTGCAAATGCAAGCTAAGGACTTTGAAAAGCTGCATGATGGAACCATACGGATTGTAACAGGATTTTCATGCACTAGTTTGCTCCAAATGTATCCAGTCATCCATGTTAATCCTCCATTCCGTCGACATCCCTTCATTAAGCGTTGCATTTACTGCGTAAATCAATAATGTTACCCGATTAATTTCGGGTAAACCACGGAGCGTCGACTATCATCGAAGGAATTACAGGGCGTGGCAGAAGCTGAATTGTGTTTTATGCATCCTCTGCTATGAAGAGACATTAATGGTTCTAGAATAATTGATAAGTAAAACCCATAACATTGTCAATAATTTATTGATTATAAAGACCACATCGAATGTGTGTCAACTTACTTTGAGACTTCAGCAATAGATGCTTAACAAGTACCAAAAGCGTCTTAACGTGTCAGCCTGATTTACGACCTCACTCTCAACCAGCAAGCACAAAACTTCTTTTTCTTTCTTTTTGCAGAACACAGAACTTCAACTTTAATACCATTAATCGTAAAAATCCTTCGTCTTATGACATTCTTTGAAGAGATTGTGAATGATTCTGGTTGACATGTGTGTCTCTGATCCATATTTATAACCTTATATAGCCAGACATTACATTTAGTAATGTTTCTGGCACTATTGTGATGTACGGTCCACTTCTGTAGCATCAGATTACACGCCAAATTGTTTTCAGCATAATGCCTACTACTCTCAAAACACACGTCTATAATGGTTTGTAATCATAAGTTAAACCTTGAAAGGTATCATAGTGTCTCAGATGGCAAACTGGTTTGCTTTTATTGACTGTGAATCGTATTTTAATCGTACACTATATGCATAATTGTAATTGAGGTACATTCATTAATGTTGTACAGAAACATTTCTGCATAATAAAGATGGTAATAAATTTTCGGCCGGCCGCCGTGGTCTAGCGGTTCTAGGCGCTCAGTCCGGAACCGCGCGACTGCTACGGTCGCAGGTTCGAATCCTGCCTCGGACATGGATGTGTGTGATGTATTTAGGTTAGTTAGGTTTAAGTAGTTCTAAGTTCTAGGGGACTGATGACCACAGATGTTAAGTCCCATAGTGGTCAGAGCCATTTGAACCAATAAATTTTCAACTAATGAAAAACATTTGCGAAAAATGTATAAAAATATTGAAAAACTGAAGAATCTCGGTTACAAAAGTCAGGAATATTGCTTAGAGATATAAGATATAATTGAAAGGAAACATGACTCGTCCGAAAAGCTACGCTACTGATTCTACTACTGGGCTATAAGTGACGTTAACGCTATGACTGCAGTGGCAACTTGAACAAACAGCAGTACATAAAAGAAGTGCATTCAACCAAAGCGTTGTGAGCGGCAGTTTTAAGTGTTGGATGTGGAGTCATGGTTCACAACACGCGAACGCCTCCCGCGACTTGATTGAAATGAAGACCGCGGAGAGTTCTTTTCTGGAAAAAATCATAACGGGTGACAAGACTTTGTATTATCAGTACGAACATACCACGAAACTACTAAATGCATACTTGGTCTGTGATGAGCCACCAAGCCCGACTGAAGTGTGTGTGTGACATGCGAGTTGAACAACACTCTAAAGATGGACCTTTCTTACAGTTTACCATGGTTGTTGTATCAACGTTCTGGGCGCTGTAAAGTGAGGCGGCTAATGCAGAACACTTGAAGTATATAAATCACCATCTTCACTGTTATTTTACAACACGTTTTATTAGGTCGCTTTCTTGTCTGTTTGTTTGGTACAAATTTTGTAACTGGTTTTAAACTAACTATTCGAGGAGCTAGAGGCTAGAAACCTTCAATATAGGTCATAAGTGGATGACAAATCAATATACTCCCCCTTTACTGTCTTGTGTGACACGGGAGTTCTCTATTTTTCTGTCTGCCTGTCTGTGCAGTACAAATTTTATAATTGATTTTAAAGTAACTTCCGAAGTAGCCAGAGACTTGAAACGTTGAACATATCTAAGAACAGGATGACAATGCCACGTTAACTCGCTGTCTTGTTTACTATATGGCGGGATGTGCTTTATGTACTACTGCTACACCCCGTTTCTCCTGCTCCACTCGCAAATGTTTCGAGGTAAGAACTGTTGCAAGTATCCGTGTGAGTTCGTATTCAAAATTTTCACCTTCACATATTTTTCGTGAAATACACGTAGGAGGAAGCAATACATTGGTTGACTTAATGTGAAGAGGAACTGAAATAAACATGATATTTATCACATTATTCAGTTGTGGTATCATCAAAATTTTGGAAATTGTTTGAATAATTTCAAACAAAAAACGTTAAAAAAATCATTAAATCATTTAAATATAAACCTTTTCAAATAACACATTTAAGACGTGTTAAAAAGTATAAAATGATTTCTTTTTTCCCCATGCACAAAGTTAACCACAAAGTCATGGAAATATGTGTGTGTGAATTTTTAATAGTTATGACATCACATGGAAAATTTAAACCGAGACCGTGAGGTGCCTGCAACTGATAATAGGAAGGAGTCGTGAGACTAGCTGTCGTTGAGCAAAATCACACAGCAATTGATATTATTTGCTGTTCAATAAAGTCGTTAGTGAACCAAGTGAACTATGTATGCATCAGTTACCTACTTCATGCAGCATACGTGTTTAGTTTTAAATGTGCAAGAGTTGTTGTAGCCAGTAAAATTTCGCGGGTACGAGTGTTCAGGACTACCTTTATGGGGTTTATTAATCTGTATGGGTCTAGGTGAAATTATTTTATACTTTTTATTTCGTTTCAAAAATGTGTTTTAGCAGTTTTTATTTAAATATTTTTTTTGTCATTCCTGCCTCGCAAATTTTTGAACTGATGGATTATGCAAGGCAGAGAAATCTTATAGTACCGCACCTTAGAATAAAGCAATACTCAGTGGTGAAACCAGAATGACAATACCTAAATAGATGCCTCATTTTATATTAATTACACACACAGTGCAACTCGATAATTCGAAGTTCAACAGTCCTCAGAAAAATATAGAATAAATGAAAGTTCGATTTAATGTAGGTTTCACTACTTAAGGAGGAATCAACAAAAATCGTATAAAAGTTAAACAATGTTACAGAAATTTTACTGGCAGTCATATTTACAGAACAGTAACACTGTTAAAAGCTAGACTTTTACAAATTTTTAAAATTTTTTGTTTATTTTTAACATTCAAAGAGAAAATTTACATAGGAAAATTTCAGATTTTATTCTGCTTGAACGATACCGGAGGTGTCAAATCAAGCGTTGTTTCTATTTTGACTAAAGAAAAAATTAAACAACATCCACTTCAGTTCCCTGGATGTATGATGCGCAATGTTTCCAGTGACAACATTACCATTTTTGGAGTCACAAATTGAATCGATCTTGCTACTCCTCCTCCTCCTCCTTGTTCTACTACTTCTGCTGCTGCTTCGTCATCATCTTCGTTCTTCGCATCCAGAGCAGCCAAAATGTCAACGTCACCCACACAGGGCACTACATACTTCCATATGATCCTCAGAATGCACGAAATTATCAAACAGGAAGACCTCAGGTATCGTGTCAACTCGAGTCCTTTACTCTCATATAGCTGAAGTTGGGCTTCTTGATTAATCAGCAATTCCTGACGCACTTGGAAATCGTCGTCAGGGCAACTTTCTTCCATGTTTCTTCAGCCATGGTTATCACTACCAGAACAGTTATGCAGAACCTCTGGCCGTCTTTGTTGCTATCCAAGACAGTATCCACAAATTTTTTGGGTAAAAAGTTTTAAAATCGGTTGTCATTCTAAAGTGTCTTTCACCTGGTCATTAGGTGTAAGATTATTATGAACTTCCCAGTAGTTCAAGAAAAGCAGGTTTCTTCGTAACGGTTTTTTGAATTTTTTTTTAAAGATAAACAGCCCAACAGTGTTGGTCATGTCATTTTGTTAAAGCAGCAACATACAGAAAATGATGTGACACTGCTAAAACGAATAGCGTTAGCCGCTTTCGCTATCTAAATAGATGGTAGTTAGTGGGGTTCGTTCATGCTTACTGAAAGCAACAGTGTTACTTCTTTTTCGGTGTATTTACGACCACAGTAAGTTTTAGTTGTTAAAATAAAATGGGCGTTCGTGAAATCGCTGGAGCATAGTGTCACGTTACATCAGTACTAGACATATAATGTGCAGCGTAATTCTGTAATTTGCCATTACGCTTCCTTGATCATTTTTCCATGACAGGCAGCTGTAACCACACACTTTGCAAATAATATTCTATGAATCATCTTAGGTCTGTTTAAAGATAGTGAGCAAACTCTCGTTGTAGGCGAACCCTTTTTTACGGATTAGATTAGATTAATACTTGTTCCATAGATCATGAATACGACACTTCGTAATGGTGTGGAACGTGTCAGGTTACTAAAAGATATCTGTACAAGATATTACATTACACAAAATATTGCATGACACTAATGTTTAAGTTGTTTTTATTTTCTTTTTTTTTCTTTTTTTTCCCTTAATTTATACCTAAAAATTCAGCCAATGAGTAGAAGGAGTTGTCATCTAGAAATTCGTTTAATTTATTTTCAAATGTTAGTTCGCTATCTGTCAGGCTTTTGATGCTGTTTGGTAGGTGACCAAAGACTTTAGTGGCAGCATAATTTACCCCTTTCTGTACCAAAGTCAGATTTAACCCTGCATAGTGAAGATCATCTTTTCTCCTGGTGTTATAGCTATGCACACTGCTATTACTTTTGAACTGGGTTGGATTATTAACAACAAAATTCATAAGCGAATATATATACTGTGAGGTTACTGTGAGGATCCCTCGACCTTTAAAAAGATGTCTGCAGGATGACCGTGGGTGGGCTCCAGCAATTATTCTGATTACACGTTTTTGAGAAATGAATACTTTTCGCCGGCCGTTGTGGCCGAGCGGTTCTAGGCGCTTCAGTCTGGAACCGCGCGACTGCTTCGTCGCAGATTCGAATCCTGCCTCGGGCATGGATGTGTGTGACGTCCTTAGGTTAGTTAGGTTTAAGTAGTTCTAGGGGACTGATGACCTCAGATGTTAAGCTACATAGTGCTCAGAGCCATTTGAACCATTTGAATTTGAATACTTTTCTATTCAACGATGAATTACCCCAGTATATGATGCCATACGAAAGCAGTGAATGAAAGTAGGTATAGTAAGCTAATTTACTGAGATTCTTATCACCAAAATTTGCAATAACCCTAATAGCATACGTAGCTGAACTCAGACCCTTCAGCAGACCATCAATGTGTTGCTTCCAGTTTAACCTCTCATCAATGGACACACCTAAAAATTTTGAAAATTCTAAATACTAACAGCTGTATGTTTCTTGCTTCACCTTTCATTCGGTATTCCTACAGAGTCCGGAACTTATAGTCTGCTTCCTCCCGCTTTACAATACGTTTTCAGCAAATTCTATATATAGTTGCCTGAGCCACGTAATTTATAGGTCTAAGCTGGTTACTGACGTATTTTAAATAGTTCGCGAGCGAATAATATGTATTAAACTGGTGAAGTAAAGCAGAGGCACTGGTAGAGAGGGGGAAACCCCACGCTAAAAAATTTGTTGTACAAGACTGCCAGTGCAAAACGAGTACTTGGCATGTGGTTCAGATCCGTCACCGCCGTTATGTCCAGATCACAACGTCGACGAGCGATGTCTTTCAAACATTATAGGTGGTCGGGGTAACACCCGTGTCCCAGCCTCATGCGCGTGAGAGTTGGCATTACTTATACTAAGCTTCAAGGAGGTG
The DNA here is from genome assembly GCF_023898315.1 of Schistocerca nitens. Lineage (NCBI taxonomy): Eukaryota > Metazoa > Arthropoda > Insecta > Orthoptera > Acrididae > Schistocerca > Schistocerca nitens. Next base: position 377,772,426 of record NC_064622.1, on the reverse strand, counting down.
AACGACGGTCGAGAAGAGAAGTTCGGGTCTAGGGCCACCAGCTGGCCCTCCTTGTGTTGTCTGCCATTCAACGTTCCAGTTGTTATAAGCAGCTTTCATCATCGTCAAGTTGAAACACATGTAAGGGACTGCTGACAAGCAGAACTGTTTTTCCGTAATGCTCCTCTTAGCGACATGATCACCAGTTTCAGTGATGACCTTTTATCCAAAGTGAGTGGAAGACAATGCCCAATTTACTCGCGATCCAAGACATACAAGACACATCTCCTAGTCTGGTTATGAAACGCCAAATATTGTAGATTCTGTTACGTTTTTGAACACTGACATAACTTTGGACACTGATTTTAGTTTCGTCGTTAGATTTCGCAGATTCCCTTTATTGTACATGGTAACTTCCTCGCCACAATTCTGTTACTAGGGCATAGGTTTTCATTACATTCATTTCTTAGTAGTTGTGGTACTTGTTGTCTTTTCCGTTGCACAACACTTACATGGAAACGAGGATCTTGGGAACAGCCTGTTTACGAGTGTTCAGTTTAGTCGAAATTTGCTTCCAAGATCAGACACACTCTTGCAAGGTGTACCAATTGTAATGGCAGCATTGTGAATTTCCAATCATCATTTTGTCTACTTTATTCTGACTCGTTTTGTGACCAAGTAGCTAAGACTCGCTTTGTCGCACGGAATGCACAATGTGATCAAAATCATTCGGACACCTGGCTGAACATAACTTACAAGTTCGTGGCGCCCTCCTTCGGTAATGATGGAAGTCAACATGGGGTTGATCCACCGTTAGCCTTGTTGACAGCTTCCACTCTCGCTGGTATACGTTCAATCAGGCTCGGTAAGGTTTCTTGCGGAATGGCAGCCCATTCCTAACGGAGTGCTGCACTGAGCAGAGGTATCGATGTCGGTCGGTGAGGCCAGGCACGAAGTTGGTGCTCCAAAACATCCCAAAGGTGTTCTGTAGGATTCAGGCTAGTTCATTACAGGATGTTATTGTACTTGGACCACTCCGCCACAGGCTGTGCTTTCTGAACAGTTGCTCGTTCGTGTTGGAATCTGCAATCGCCGTCCCCGAATTGCACTTCATCAGTGGGAAGCGAGAAGGTGCTTAAAACATCGGTGTCGACCTGTGCTGTGATAGTGCCACGCAAAACAACAACAGGTGCAAGCCACCTCCATGAAAAACACGACTACACCATAACACCACCGTCTCCGAATTATACTGTTGGCACTACACACGCTAGCAGATAACGTTCAGCCGTCATTCACCATATACACACCCTGCCATCGGATCGCGACATTGTGTACCGCGATTCGACACTGCACACAACGTATTTCAACTGCTCAATCGTCCAACGTTTACGATCCTTACACCAAGCGATGTGTCGTTTGGAATTAACCGGCATGATGTGTGGCTTATGAGTAGCCGCTCGATCATGAAATCCAAGGTTTCTCACCTCCTGCCTAACTGTCGTAGTAGTTGCAGTGGGTGCTGATGGAGTTTAGAATTCCTGTTTGGTGACTGCCGGCCGTCTCTGTCACTCAACAGACGACGTCGTACTGTACGCTTTTGTGTTGTAAGTGTCCCTTCACGTTTCCACTTCACTATCACATCGGAAATAGTGGTCCTAGGGATATTTAGGAATGCGGAAATCTCGTGTACACATGTACGACGCAAGTGACACCTAATCACCTGACCACATTCGACGTCCTTGAGTTCCGCGGTGCGCCACATTCTGCTCTCTAACGATGTCTAACGACTACTGAGACCTCTGGTATGGAGTACCTGGCAGTAGGAGGCAGCACAATGCACCTAATATGAAAAAAAAAACGATTTTTTTTGGTGGTGTCTGTACACTTTTGATCTCAGTGCATCACCAAGAAATGGTAAATAAATAAATTCACGAGGCTTTAAATCATTACTGTAAGTTGCAAGTAACGAACGCAAGTGCAGTGTCAACTTTGCAACATATTTCGCGGCACACGTAAGAGCCTGAGGTGTGGGAAGCTTATGTGGACGTAGCAAACTACAGAAGAGCACGTAGCGTTCGCCCTGTCCTGCGCAGTCCGCGCAATACCGGCGGTGTGCTGGACTCTCGCAGCGTCCCAGTGGGAGCTTCCCAGAAGTAATCCGGCGCGGAAGCTTCTGCCCGAGAGCGGACCTCTCTCTGCCGGTGCGTTGGGCAGTAGCCCAGCATTGCCGACTGTACGACTACGGATGGGGATTCACTGACGTCCCAAATATTATTTAATTTTCAGGCCAATCTCGTCCTGTGTAGTAACTTCATAGAATCTTTATGTAAGCATCCCATATTACGAGGAGAGTTTGAAAAGTTCGCGAAAAGTCCGAGAAATGGCACCACCGGCACGTATCGAGGTCATCTTTAGTTAGTAGCATCTTTCGAAAGAACGCACACCAAGTTTCAGCCATATTGTTCTATTTCTTTGTGTTTGGCTTTCGTCTGAATCAAGGAAGTCGAATGACTGTCAAAAAATGGACGAAGAAGAATTTCGTATGGTGATTACACATTACTTTATGAAAGGCAAAACGCCTCAGGAGACTAAAGAGTAGCTTGATAAACATTAGGATAATTCTGCACCTTCGATTAGAGCTGTTTATAACTGGTTTCAAAAATTTCGGGGTGGCCATACGCGCACAAGTGAGGCTGAACGTTCTGGACGCCCTGTGGAGGTTACGACTCAAGAAATCATTGATAAAATCCATGATATGGTGATGGATGACAGAAGAGTTGCGTGAGATTCCTAGTGCTGTGGGCAACTCCAATGAGCAGGTACATAATATTTTGCATAAACATTTGGACATGAGAAAGATATCCGCAAGATGGATTTTGCAATTGCTCACGCTTGACCAAAAACGGAATCGTGTGAAGTGTTGCAAGGATGATTTGCAGCTGTTCAGGAAGAATCCGCAGGTCTTTAAGCGTCGTTTCGTCACTGTGGATGAAACATGGATACATTACTGTACTCCTGAGACCAAACAACAATCTATCAATGCATTACCAAGGGAGAATCTGCACCAAAAATGGCGAAGACCATTCCTTCGGCCGAAAAGGTTATGGCGACTGTCTTTTGCGAATCGCAAGGGATAATACTCATCGACTATCTTGAAAAGGGTAAAACTATTACAGGTGCATATTATTTATCATTATAGGACCGTTTGAAACCCGAGCTGCAAGAAAAACGCCGACGATTGGACAGCAAAAAAGTCTTTTCCATCATGACAATACACCAGCACACACCTCAGCAGCTGTGGTAGCAAAATTAATGGAAACAGGATTCCAACTCGTTTCACATCCCCCCCCCCCATTCTTTAAACTTGGCTCCCTCGGACTGCTGTTTGTTCCCAAATTTGAAGAAATGGCTGTCAGGACAAAGATTGTATTCTAACGAGGTGGTGATTGCAAGAACTAGTAGCTATTTTGCAGACTTAGACAATTCCTCATAGTTTTTATTTCTGCACGGACTTTTTAAACGCCCCTCTATATGTGAGTGCTTCAGCTGTTTTACCGTTCTCTTCGTTCTTACAAAGCGAGCTGTTATAGTTTATTAGAACTTTTGCTTTGTCTGTGAAATGGTCAGATCCATATGCTGCGCTTCTATAGCCCTCAAATCTAGCGTCTTTAATTTTTAACTTTCTGGCTGTATCACGTAATCTGTGGTGGGTCTTAGATCACTTGCAGGTTCCATCCAGGTATATTTAAATATGTCTTTTTGAGGAAAGCTGCTATTCTGTTTTCTTAATGAATGCACTCCACAAACGTCAACCAATCCTTTGCAACTGTTCCTTCGGCATGTCTTCGAGGGCCACGCTATTTTCAGTTTTCTTTGCCTGGGTATTAAAGTCTCCCTTTAAGTTACATCTCTATCTAAAGACCAAATGTCACTTAAAAACCATCAAATAACATTAGGGAAAGACACGAGAATGGATGAAATAGAACGCAGATAACTTTTATGATCTGGACTTTTAAGGAATGACACATGAAAGGATGCCCAAAAATGTATTTCAGTATAGACCGACAAACAGAAATCATAAACGAAGACAGTAACTCAAATGGTTTGAAGTGTTGGAGAGGAGCATAATCAACCGAAATTTAACCGTTGAAGACACACAACATAGGTTACGATGGGGGCTAAATGCGGAGCCGCACGACCCCCTCAGCTATGTTGCTCCTGATCCCATAGATTATATAATCGCATGGAAAACGTGGTATCCAGACCTAAGCAAACAGCAGCTCAGCAAACGGTAAACCGCAATCCCGATAGGCCACGAACGTTCCACTGCTCATATGACATGCGTGCTACGGCTGGCCGAAGTTTTTGTTGCTGTTCTCTCTTCTCACTGTTGAACATAAATAGGAAATGATTAAAGACGTTAAACAATGTTGTCCCCACCAACGTATTTTGGGAATCACAGTTTAGTTCAGCAGATCTACAAATTCTCTGCAGTTCCCGCTTAAGTGCTTCGAAGACGGTACATCAAACCACGCTCGTAATAATTCTCTGTAGTTCTACTTTTACCAGCATGTGGAAGAAACGAACATTTAAACTTTTCTTTGCGAATACCGATTTCTCTTTCTGCATTGCGGTGGTCAGCTATCCCAATTTAGGCTCGAGTCAGAGGGGGAAGATGGTAACACGAATTGCGTGAGAAGACTTCGGCATAACGAAAATCTCCTTCGTTTTAAGAACTTGTAAATCCCGTATTATGACCCCTATTTCGCGACAATACATAGTTGCCCTTTTTTGAAATTTTCGACGTTCTCCGTCAGTCCTGTCTGCTGAAAACGCCATACCGTGCTGCAGTTTCCATAAGGTAATGGAGAATCGTAGTACACGCCATCGGTTTAGAAAATTTTTGGCATTTTTTAAGTGTTCTTCGAATAAAACGTAATTTTGTTTAGCTTTCCCCCAACAATATTTTACATTTTGACGATCCTACTTCAAGCTCTCCGAAACGTGGTGTCTGTTCTGTCGAACTTGCCTGAAAGGACAGACACGACATTTATTACTACACCGATGATGGGCAATGATCCATTCAGTGCAAATTTACAGCAAGCTGGAACTCTTGCCGGAATTGGCGAGGTGCCGCGAGTAGTGAGGCTACTGAGCAGAAGCACAACATCTGTAGACTGTGGTGCAAGTTGAGAATTTGGGCATGACGGGAGGTGTGCTGAAGTGGAAGATGTAGTTGGGGTGATCACAGGGCCCAGATCGTGTAATGGTCAGCGCATCTATGTACAGAACAGGAGAGCCGGGTTCACACCAGGACCCGGCTCAAAGTTTCAACCTTTCCTATTCATTTAAATTAATGCCCACTGGCAGCTAACGTCTTTAACTCCTTTTCACAAAGGCTGCAGGATCAAACTGGTGTCTGTTCTTTCGGAAATGTCAGAAAGAACAGACACCACATATGTAGTAGCGGTGATGACGGTGATTGATCTCTTCAGTGCAGATGCACACCAGGTTCGAACACTCGCAGCTATCGACGCGATGCCGGGGTAATAGGGCTAACGAGTAGGGTCACTACATCGGTAGTTTGTGGTATAAGCTGAATATTTGGGTTTGACGGGCGACGTAATAGGGTTATCCGTGCAGTTGCGGTAACCTGTGCGTCCGGCTGGAGTGGTGGTCAGCGCATCTGCCTAGTAAGCACGAGACCAAAGTTCGAACATGGTCCGGCACAAATTTTAAGTTGCCACACTGATAGCAATCAGTGCCGACTGGCAATGTACTTAACTATTTTGTAGTTTTTAAGTGGAAAGTGCTACGTTGCAGCCAGGGCAGATGTTATATACAGTGTGAGTTTGCTAAATGGTTACAAACTGCAGCAAACGATCCCAGAGGGGATAATGAGCGAAGGAGGTCATAAGGAGATATGGCCGGTAATGCGTTCCCATGTGGGGACTGTAAATGATCTTGCGGGTTAATATAAATGATCTTTGATAGATTAGGTTTCAATGAGTGAAAGGTCACGTATAACAAGTGAGGCAGTTGGGAATGTTCTGTGTTAGTGTTTCAGCCAGACGCTCAAGAGGGTAGTGCACCATCACGCAGAAACTATACTGCAACTTCACACTGAACTTGCGGTTTGATTTGAGAGAGTACGTGTGACTGTGAGTTTACATCCTGATAGCAATCATTTTAGCTTGTAAGCCTTTCAATTGTCGACCTGGACTGTGTTTGCATATTGATTCTGCCGTCTGTCAGTGGTTGTTGTTCCTAACCTGCATTGGAGGTTATCATTTTTATCAGAATCGTAATGAAAACATTACTGCTGAAATACTTTAATGGAATAGAGGCCTTGTAATAATTATAATCAATTTACTGATGGGGGATTAATATACCAACATGGGATTAATATTTTACCAAAAAAGGTAAAATTTATTGATCATAAAATATAGCAAACAATACAAGTTACGCAGGACGACGAGTAAATCATGAACTGCTGGTAACACTGACACACCCAACAAATATTCAGCACTCCACTGAGTGTCGTTTGATTGGCAAAGACTAAGGTTTGTCTGCTTAATCTGTTTACTCTGGCTCGAAACATGGATAACGCAAACTGAAATTATCTAACGCTGAATACACTGTGATAGATGTATGCTACGCAGAAGATATACTACGTTGGTGCAGCTGAGAACAAGTGGTGAGACTGAGATTCTCTGTGCGCTACCAAGCCGATGCTGCAATAGTGTACTGTTTCTCCATGCATAGAGCTGTCTCAGGTGACAGTCGTAGCGCAAGCGTCTGCAGAGTTGCGGTGTGCGGCGCCTGCAATTCGTTATTGTGGGTACGAAAAATACAAATCTGCTCGCTGTCGTTCTGTTAAGTGGGTCGCAAACTTCTCTCTGATAGAGCCCTGAAATCTAGGGAGATTCCAGCGGGTGGAATACCCGTTCGTCGGTCATACCACTAAAAAATTTGACTCACTCATACGGCAGCGCTCACAAGAAGATCAAACGTCAAGGTGCCAGACCTCATACGAATAAGATTGCCACCACAGCAAATTGTTCGACATGACTGAGGTTTAAACTGTTGGTACAGAAAAGACTTCAGCACAGGCTCCCCATCTAAGACGAATGCAAGTGCGAAGTCAGGACTAGTGTCCCAAGAGCAAGCGACTCATAACAAAAGACCTGAATCACCTCTCCAGACTGGAGTATGAATCTGAAGACCAGGTTTCTCCGATCCTCCGTTCCCACTAAACCTAGTAAACTCGCTAAAAGCACTCATCTAACCGCCCCCACCGTGGGTTCATGCCAATAAGACTTGAATAGTTCTATGTCTTCACTCTAACTCACCTGCTTTGCCAATCGGCCTGTCCTAATCTAACTTAATAATATACTTCTCCCTACTGGAGAATCAGACAATCCCGACTCGTAAATTAAGAAGCGGTTAAAACATTTTTGAAGCAGTATTTTTATTCACACAGTTTATGAGCTCAGAGACGGCTTATGTCCCCAACAATGTTACAGTTCCGTGGATTTCGAACAGTTCTGTGCCTTGTTGATTTACCCTTGCTCAGTAATCCACCAGATTATACACATAATACATAAAGGAAAAAAATTGCAATTTAAGAACCACAGTCATCCTCAGTGTCTAAAAAAGCATCTAACATGTGTTCTCTCTTGTGGTTATTTCCTAGGTCAGTGAAACTTTGTTTCTATTACAAGACATTTGTATAACGCACTTTTCAAACAGAGTTTACATAAACGCTTGACACATCAGGTTCACTACAGTAGCTGTATAAAAAATAAAACATTTCACAAGAGAATGTAAAGGATTAAATGAAAATAAAAGTTACGAGACATCCTCTCCTCTCTTCCACAAGGGTCCCTGGAGAGCCAATTCACATTTACAAAGACACATACATGGAACATGGCACTAAATGCTCACACAATTGGTCTCTGGACTCTCTGGAGCATCGAGGTGCAGCGAGGTTTCACCAGATGGGCTTCCTTCACTCAGTGCTTGATGTAGGGAGCAGCAGCGGATGGCTCTGGTGCCCCATCTTGTCCATGGCACCATCAGTAAGGGCTTTTGGCATCATCTCAACCTGGCAGCAATTGGCAGTCTCAGACGCTGTCAAGTGTGATGGTTATAAAATCTGGTGGGAAACACAAGTGTTGACTGTCTGTGCCCAACATCTCGAACTCAGGAACTGAAGTCTCTGCCCTATATTGTTTCTGGACCTGGTACCTAAAGGAGTTCAGTCTTCCCTTGGACTCTGTTTTGAGATGGTGTTGGATTTGATGCTCAACCCGTCTCCTAATGATGATTTATTGTCCCTCTATCTGCCAGTGGGTAGTCGGTGATACTTCCACAGCTGGCAGTACCTGTCTGTGTGATGGTGGACGAGTCCAGGACCAACGCATCCCGATCGTGACTATTCAACTCTGCACATCATCTGCTGAGATATGTGTCCACCTGGTTTTTATTTATTTATTTATTGTTCCGTGGGACCAAATTAAGGATAAGTCTCCATGGTCATGGAACGAGTCAATACATGAAATTATAACACGATTGTAGAAACAGATAAAAAGAAATATAAGAAACATATTCAGGCGACAATTCGTAAGTTTAAATAAAGAAAATCAACAATGTAACACTGGAATTTGCTTAATTTTTAGCTCTTCCAGGAGCTCCTCGACAGAATAGAAGGAGTGAGCCACGAGGAAACTCTTCAGTTTAGACTTAAAGGAGTTTGGGCTACTGCTAAGATTTTTGAGTTCTTGTGGTAGCTTATTGAAAATGGATGCAGCAGAATACTGCACTCCTTTCTGCACAAGAGTCAAGGAAGTGCATTCCACATGCTGATTTGATTTCTGCCCAGTATTAACTGAGTGAAAGCTGCTAACTCTTGGGAATAGGCTAATATTGCTAACAACAAACGACATTAAAGGAAATATATACTGTGAGGGCAATGTCAGAATTCCCAGACTATTGAATAGGGGTCGACAAGAGGTTCTCGAACTTACATCACATATAGCTCGAACAGCCCGTTTTTGAGCCAAAAATACCCTCTTTGAATCAGAAGAATTACCCCAAAAAATAATACGACATAAGCGTATGAAAATATGCGAAGTAGACTACTTTTCGTGTTAAAGTGTCACTTATTTCAGATACTGTTCTAATGGTAATTAAAGAAGCATTTAGTTTCTGAACAAGATCCTGGACATGGGCTTTCCACAACAGCTTACTATCTATCCGAACGCCTAGGAACTTGAACTGTTCTGTCTCGCTTATAATATGTCCATTCTGTCTGATCAAAATATCGGTTCTTGTTGAATTGTTAGAAACTGTAAAAACTGAGTCTTACTGTGATTTAGCATCAAATTATTTTCCACAAGCCAAGAACTTATTTCATGAACTACATTATTTGTTACTGTTTCAATATTACACACAAGATCCTTCACTATCAATCTGGTGTCATCAGCAAACAGAAATATTTTTGAATCACCTGTAATACTAGAAGGCATATCATTTACATAAATAAGAAACAGCAGTGGCCCCAGCACCGACCCTATGGGATTGCCCCACTTAACAGTGCCCCATTGGAACTGAACATCACTACCACTCTCAATATTGCGGAGAATTACCTTCTGCTTTCTGTTCTTAAAGTAAGAGGTGAACCAATTGTAAGCTACTCCCCTTACTCCATAATGGTCCAACTTCTGCAGTAATATTTTGTGGTCAACACAGTCAAAAGCCTTCGTTAAATCAAAGAAAACACCTAGCGTTCGCAGCCTTTTATTTAATCCGTCCAAAACCTCACAGAGAAAAGAGAATATAGCATTTTCAGTTGTTAAACCATTTCCAAAACCAAACTGAACATTTGACATCAAATTATGTGAATTTAAATGCTCCAGTAACCTTGTATATACAACCTTCGCGATAACTTTAGCAAACACCGATGGCATAGAAATAGGTCTAAAATTGTCAACATTATCAATGTCTCCCTTTTTATAAAGTGGCTTCACTGCCGAGTACTTTAATCGGTCAGGAAACCGACCACTCCTAAAGGAAAAGTTACAGATATGGCTAAGTACTGGGCTAACATACATAGAACAATACTTCAGTATTCTGCTAGATACCCCGTCATATCCATGAGAGTTCTTGGTCTTTAGTGATTTAATTATTAACTCAATCTCCGTCTTGTCAGTATCATGGAGGTGCATTTCAGGTAACAGTCTCGGAACACTTTTTTTCTAAGAGCGCTATATGATTCCCTGTTGGGACTAGGTTTCTTTTTAGTTCACCTGCTATATTCAGAAAGTGATTATTAAATAGTGTACATATATGCGACTTATCAGTAACACGGACATTCCCACTACGCACTGATTCTATATCCTCGACCTGTCTCTGCAGACCAGCCACTTCCTTTACGACTGACCATATGGTTTTAATTTTAGCCTGAAACTTAGCTATTCTATCTGCATACCACATACGTTTTGCATTTCTAATAACATTTTTAAGCACCTTACAATACTATTTGTAATGGGCTGCTGCATTTAGATTTTGACTGTTTCTAACGTTTTGATGTACGAGGTGCATTCAAGTTCTAAGGCCTCCGATTTTTTTTCTCCGGACTGGAAAGAGATAAAAACATGCGCATTGTTTTAAAATGAGGCCGCGTTCATTGCCAATACGCTCCAGAGATGGCAGCACCGTACGGCAGATGGAATTTTATCGCCAGCGGCGAGAATGACAACTGTTTTAAATAATTAAAATGGCGACTTTTTCCTTACTTGAACAGCGTGCAATCATTCGTTTTCTGAATTTGCGTGGTGTGAAACCAATTGAAATTCATCGACAGTTGAAGGAGACATGTGGTGATGGAGTTATTGATGTGTCGAAAGTGCGTTCGTGGGTACGACAGTTTAATGAAGGCAGAACATCGTGTGACAACAAACCGAAACAACCCCGGGCTCGCACAAGCCGGTCTGACGACATGATCGAGAAAGTGGAGAGAATTGTTTTGGGGGATCGCCGAATGACTGTCGAACAGATCGCCTCCAGAGTTGGCATTTCTGTGGGTTCTGTGCACAAAATCCAGCATGACGACCTGAAAATGCGAAAAGTGTCATCCAGGTGGGTGCCACGAATGCTGACAGACGACCACATGGCTACCTGTGTGGCATGTTGCCAAGCAATGTTGACGCGCAACGACAGCATGAATGGGATTTTCTTTTCGTCGGTTGTGACAATGGATGAGACGTGGATGCCATTTTTCAATCCAGAAACAAAGCACCAGTCAGCTCAATGGAAGCACACAGATTCCCCGCCACCAAAAAAAATTTCGGGTAACCGCCAGTGCTGAAAAAATGATGGTGTCCATGTTCTGGGACAGCGAGGGCGTAATCCTTACCCATTGCGTTCTAAAGGGCGCTACGGTAACAGGTGCATCCAACGAAAATGTTTTGAAGAACAAATTCCTTCCCGCACTGCAACAAAAACGTCCGGGAAGGGCTGCGCGTGTGCTATTTCACCAAGACAACGCACCCGCGCATCGAGCTAACGTTACGCAACAGTTTCTTCGTGATAACAACTTTGAAGTGATTCTTCATGCTCCCTACTCACCTGACCCGGCTCCTAGTGACTTTTGGCTTTTTCCAACAATGAAAGACACTCACCGTGGCCGCACATGCACCAGCCGTGCTGTTATTGCCTCAGCGGTTTTCCAGTGGTCAAAACAGACTCCTAAAGAAGCCTTCGCCGCTGCCATGGAATCATGGCGTCAGCGTTGTGAAAAATGTGTACGTCTGCAGGGTGATTACGTCGAGCAGTAACGCCAGTTTCATCGATTTCGGGTGAGTAGTTAATTAGAAAAAGAATCGGAGGCCTTAGAACTTGAATGCACCTCGTAATTGCCACTTTGTTCTACAAGAAATTCTTATCCCTCTAGTCAGCCACCCAGGCTGGCTGTTTGTGCTAGTACCCTGTTTCGAACGTTCTAACGGAAAGCAACTTTCAAATAGCAAGAGAAAAGTCTGAGAAAAGCATTATATTTATAATCTACTGTACCAGCGCTATAAACATCTTCCCACTGATGACTATATTTAACACGTGTTGCAGCACAAAAACCTTTTAGAGTTAAAATTTGTGCATCATGATCTGAAAGGCCATTCACCTTTTTGTTAACAGAATGCCCTTCTAGTAATGAGGAATGAACAAAAATGTTGTCTATGGTTGTTCTACTGTTCCCTTGCACTCTCGTTGGAAAGAATACAGTTTGCATAAGATTATATGAATTAAAGAGGTTTACCAGCATCCTCTTTCCTACACAATCACTTATACAATTAATATAGAAGTCACCACATGTAACTAACTTTTGGTATTTCCTATAAAGTGAACCAAGAACCTCCTCTAGCTTTAGCAAAAATGTTGTGAAATCGGTGTCTGGGGATCTATAAATAACAGCAGTTAGAAGTTTAGCTCCGTTAAATTTAACCACACCTGCACAACATTCAAACAACTTTTCAGTGCAGTACTTTGAAACATCAGTTGACTCAAATGCGATGCCGTTTTTCACATACATGGCTTCTCCCCCACACCGCAAAGAGCTCCTCGAAAAGCTGCCAGCCAACCTGCATCCTGGTAAAGGAAGCCTCTGAATTATCTCCTTATTTAAGAAGTGTTCAGATATACCAATAATTTCAGAGTCAACATCTATAAGCAGTTCACTAACTTTATCTCTAATACCTTGTATATTTTGATGAAACATACTAATTCCCTCATTACTCGGATACCTAAGCTTTGTCAAAAGTGGTTCCTTTGTTAGAGAGGCTTCCCTTAAGCAGGAATACCTATCAGCTGACTTCAATCTAAAAAAGGTGCAGCTTTAACACCCACTACTGCAGGAATTTTCCCATGAGTGATCCCACCAACCCCACCTATGCTGTCACCTATAAGCTTTGCCAACCTCCCCTTCCCATACCTGTTGAGGTGCAGGCTATGTCTAGTGAAACCCGTCCTGCTGAAAGACACCACCGACACCACTGAAATGTGACCCATGCTTTCTGTCATCAGCGCACCCCCAAGTCTCATGTTATTACGCCTGACGGCTGTATTAAGATAAGGCCGATTGTGACGCTGAAACAGTTCCACGAAATGCACATTCGTGTTGCCAGTCTGAGTGGCTATCTTTTCCAGGTCACCATCTATGTTATACTCCCCATCCCTATCAATACCATTACCAGCCCCACCCAGAATCAAATGGTTCAAATGGCTCTGAGCACTATGGGACTCAACATCGTAGGTCATAAGTCCCCTAGAACTTAGAACTACTTAAACCTAACTAACCTAAGTACATTACACACACCCATGCCCGAGGCAGGATTCGAACCTGCGACCGTAGCAGTCCCTCGGTTCCGGACTGCAACGCCAGAACCGCTAGACCACCGCGGCCGGCCACCCAGAATCACTACCTGATCCTCTTTAGTAAAATCCCTACATAACCCCCCCTATGTTAACAGTCACCTGAGCCAATCCTGCATTAGGCTTCACAATTCTGGTGACCTGGTACTCACTCCCCAGCACTTCCTGCAACTGCTGGCCTACACCTCTGCCATGAGAACTACCTAACAGCAGAACCTTCTTCTTCCTCTTCGACTTTGCAACTGCTCTAGCCACCGTAACTACTGAGGTCTGCTGCATACTTCCTACATCTACAGCTACTAGAGATTCCTCTCCACTAGACTCTGACAGTTGATCATATCTATTGTAAACACCAATAGTAAAACTATCTGAAAATCTTCTTCTCCTAGCAGATCTCTTGCCAACAACCAGCTCCCATTCCCCTTCTCCCTCCTCATCCTATCTAGCTCGTCCTGTGCGTTTTTCACGTGCACCTGAAGGGCAGAGATCTTACGCTCCTGCTCCTCTATCAACTTACTCTTGCTACATAACCTACAGTTTCAGGAGAGGATCTCACCAGAATGCCCACTGGCTTCCCCACTGCATTCCCCCCAGTGAAAATACTTCGAACAAGTCTCACACCGCAATCCACTACTCGCGAACCTACGGCAAAGCCCACACTTCTCACTCATGGTACAATTTTACAGTTATCGAAACAAGAAAACTACTTTATCTAAGTTCCGCTACTACAGTAAGAAGATGTTAAAAACCTGACTACAATAATCACAAACTTACTGTACAAGGGAAGTAACTACTATTATTAACAGTATTAATAAACAACAAATGTGAATATAAGAAAAGACTAATACAGAAAGAGAATCAAACGTCTAATGACACAGTAACGAAGCTGAAAACAGTTCCCAAAAGGTTCTTCTGAAATTATTTCACCAGAAAACACCAAGAACACCGGGTGAAGACTACTAAAGTTCCTAAATAAACCACTATACACAAACAATTAATTAGTACTTAGCTTTCGATGCGCCGCTACAGCTGCAACTGGTCAGCGCGGAATGTAAACACAGGCAAGAGGTTAAGTTGCTCGATACGAAACACTCACAAATATCAGGTGACAACACAAGCCTTGTCGTGGCGCCAGCTTGTCGGCAGGACCTTGGATGGCGAAATGTGACGTCAAGGACAAGCCTCTTGTCCAGTGGGACCCATTTACAACGGCTAGTCGGGCGGTTACTAGCAGTAGTCGGATACTCCGGCGTCAGGTCCTCCGAGAGGCTGTCGAGGGGGTGACGTCAATGGTAGGCCGCCATTGTCTGGTGGACCATCTCCATTTATTTGCCAGCCGGGGTAGGCTGGTACATGGGTCCTGCTGTGTGTGGCGTAGTCCCCCCTTTACTTTCATTCGTATTTGGCTGCGAAGGTGGTTGGACGACTCCAGATGTCCCGACATTCATTATCGTTGCCGACCGCCCCTCCACTCATCAGGTTTCTGGGCCACCCGCACTGCAGGTGTTCTCATTCAAGATGACGCGTAGCCGTTGTCGCTGTGGCTAGAGAGTGTTGCCTCACGGCACCCCATAGGATGCTTGACAGCTCCCAAGATCTTTACAGTCCTTATAGTACGCTTCAATGCCAAGCTTCTACATCAATTTCTACTAACAGTTTCTTATCAGTAGAAGAACACAAGAATAAACTATTTGGATAAATACAGCATGAATCCATATATGAGTACCTGTGTGATCATAATAAAAATGAAAAGAAGAAATAAGTGTTACCATACTGATTAAACATGACATCGATAACAGTAACAACTGTCGTAAAATATGGCGTGAAGCGTCTCTGATCTGTATGTGCGAGTATTATTACCACCATTTCCCATTATGTGTACCCCTACAATAGGCCGGCACCTCATCCACTCTTCAAAATGGTTCAAATGGCTTTGAGCAGTATGGGACTTAACATCTGAGGTCATCAGTCCCCTACAACTTGGAACTACTTAAACCTAACTAACCTAAGGACATCACACCCATCCATGCCCGAGGGAGGATTCGAACCTGCGACCGTGGCTGTCGCGCGGTTCCAGACTGAAGCGCCTACAACCGCTCGGCTACTACGGCCGGCTTCACTCTTCACCCAACATGCTCATCCCACACAAAATTTACCGTTAACCTTTTTACCTTTAATTTTTATCCAGCATCTGTCAACTTTACCTCTAGGCCCTCTCTAATATAATATTATGACTATGCTATGTATATTCTTCCTGTTCATAGCACTTCCAACTGAAATGATCTGACACTACGCTCCCATTCGTCTGCAGAGATGCTCTCTCTCGTGACAACTGCTCCTGCTCCTGCACATATGTCATAAGGTCCTGCTTATGCGTTGCTTTAAATATAACATAAATATATCGGAGGCTTTCCCGGCTTATGTGTTGTTTCAAGGACTATGGGGAGCCTTCTCTCACCGGTGGTAGCCAACTTATTTATGGAATGGATACCTGTGTGTTTTTTTTCGATACATGGACGACACGTTTGTCATCTGGTGCATGGCCTGATCAGCTGCAGACGTTTTTTGAACATCTAAATTTAGTCCACGAGGAGATACGGTTCACCATGGAAATCGAGAAGGAGGGGAAACCACCCTTTTGTTGATGTACTTGTAGAGCGGAGATCTAATGGCACACTGGGTCACAGCGTGTACCGCAAGCCTACACATATGGAATTATATTTACATGCTTCGAGCTGCCACCATTATGCACTACTCAGCGGGTTGCTCAACACACTGGTTCACAGGGCATACTCGATATAGGATGAACAAAATCTACACACAGAACTTAAACAACTAGAAAATGTATTCCGCACGAACGGGTACAGCAGCCGACAGATCCAGACAGCCTTCGGACGACGGAAACGCTGCAGAAACCCAGATGAAGAACATCCTAAAGATCATGAACCAGGACTTGCCTTTGTACCGTATTCAAGCAATGTGACGTCAAAAATTGGGAGACTGCTAAAACAACACAAATTTGACACGGTCAATCGACCACAGTCCAAGATACACGACTTACTGGGGACGGTGAAAGAAAGCGGCATATTCCATATGGTTGCGACAAGTCATACATCGGTCAAACGATCCGAACAGTCGAAGACCGCTGCAAATAACACCAGCACCACACACACCTAGGCCAGCCCAGCAAATCGGCACTGGCAGAACACTGCTTTGAAACTGGACACGACGCGAAATACGAAGAGACCTAGATTCTGGCCCCTACCAGCTTCTACTGGGACAGCATCTTCAAGGAGGCCATTGAAATTCGCGTAACGGACAATCTCATAAATCGAGATGCAGGTTTTCAACTGAGCAAGGCATGGAAACGCTTACTTAGCTCCTTCAAGGAGTCACGCCTCAAGCGAACACGAGATCCTTCCACGCCGACCGCCGGGAACACTCCACGGGATTTTGCACCTTCAACCACCCGGCGCGACGCCGGGGACGGCGCGGACCTGTGTCGGCGCTCGCAGATTGTCGGCGGCCGCGACCGGAGCGTCGTCGCTCGCAATCGGACCGTCGGCGCAGGGAATCGAAGCCCGACTGACGGACATAAATAACACCGACAATGAGCAGACAGACCATTCCATCAGAACCACCTGATAATGGCGAAAGGTTATTCGCCGAAATATGGTGGGACTTCAACAGTCGCATCCGGCTGGACATCCAAGAGCCCTGGAAACTATAACAAAAATGTCTGCATCGTCACTGCGATAAAATATAATAACTTAAATTAATTCTCCGATGTAAGTTGATCCTCTTCCTCATAAATCTTCCCCTTCTTACTACTGTCTTCCTTTTTCTAAGCCTGAGGTTTGCCACACCACCGTGTCTCGCACTGTACGTACCCGTGTCTCTTAATACATTTAGTTTACGGCGCGCTCATGGCGCCAGCAAAGTACGAAGACTTCGAGAAAGGCTTCATCGCACGACTGGCGATGACCCAGAATGTCAACAGAATTATCACCTCCACGCACCTAATGGGTAGGCAGTCATAACACGCCCAAAAATAGAAATAAACATTTCGAGTGGCATGGCTACAAGCTTGTCATTGTTCAACAGCGTAAAGCAGCTTACATTCGCCCCTTGTGCAGTGCATAAAATATTGCGGAAACGGACAGATGATAGTGATACTATAGAAGACACTACTGCGATAATTATACAGCTGAAATAGATGTTCATAATCCGACCATTTCTTGGACTAACATTCTGGTTATGCTTAGACCATGATAATGAACAATGAAAGTGCGGTCCTACGACGTAATGCCCATTTTACAGACACGTAAAATACTAGTTGGATACTGAACTGATTTCAGTCAACGCTCAGGGGTTATCATGCCACAAAACTAAGTCAGTTTATACGAAGTGCTGTCACTTACGAAGATTTTCTATTCAATACTGACTTTGATTTTCAGGCAGGCGGAAAACACATTATTAGATGATGTAACAACCACGAAACTCGGTTGACCGCTTTCCATACGAAATCACACCATAAGCTAATAAATGGCAATTACAAATACATGAAATGCAGTAAGTCAATAAATGGATAATCTACACTATGCCACACAAAGTCACCTAAAATTTGCTAATCTATTGAAGATCTACAACAAACTGATACTGTCCTAAATGAACTGCAGTATACTCCTTTTCCACGAAAGGTTTCACGTGACCGTTATGGCGAATACCGAAGGATTTGCTTGTTTCACGGCTTCAAGTCCCAGAGTGTTCATGTCGGCTATCCTGTGGGTTTGGACGGGTTCACTATGGACGGGGTAGAATTTGTGGCACAGCTGTTTCTGCTTGTTAGACGGAAACTTGTATCCAACACATTCCGAACAGTGTGGAGTTCTCTTATGCTTGGTTAAATACTGTGTCTGAATCAGACGCTTCACACCGGAACCGCGCTGCTGCTACGGTCGCAGGTTCGAATCCTGCCTCGGGCTTCGATGTGTATGATGTCCTTACTTAGGTTTAAGTAGTTGTAATTCTAGGGGACTGATGGCCTGAGATGTTAAGTCCCATAGTGCCTAGAGCCATTTGATCAATTTTGTCTGAATCAGTGTTCATAATTCATGGTAATGAAAAGGAGGATCGTAGTGTCATGTTAGTACGAGTCACTTCTGCGTTATTAAAAATACTTTAATATAATGTCGATTCAGTGTTTTCCATTCATTGTCAAACATTTCACTGAAGTTTTTCCTGATAATTTGATTGTTAAAATACATATTACTTGCACTATTGTCTGGAAAATTAGCTACAGCTTTGGGAAGATAACACAGTTGTTATTTCAGAGCAACCTAAAGCGAATAATAAGGCAATTATTAGAGCAGTGATTAATTTATGGATCATGCAGGGCAGCACTTTATGTTTTTACAACTGAGCAACTTAGAGTAGAGCTGAGTTATTCGTTAGAGGTAAGAAATAATAGTAGGTCCTGAAAGAATCTTAAGAGATGGAATTAGGAAAGTACATTTATTTGTAAATTTTTTATATAATTGCGTAGACCCAATTTCAAGCAGAGATTCAAACGAGGAAATTGTGCTGCGTGTTGTGATTGATAAGGAAGTCATTCTGTGTACTGTTGATAGCGATTCATTGTACTCAGTTTTAGTTACAGATACACTGAGTTTATATTAACTGACATCACACATATCGAAAGCAATTTATGTAGCTAATGTTGTTATTCAAAAGTAGGGTAGCTATGGCAACTCTCGACCACTGGACATGGCCGACACGGTATACGATATTTAAGAGTCACACAGTTCTGAATTACAAGCTCTTTTAGATAATAAGTTTTCAACTGAATTATTTCATTTATCATTAATTATTGTCAAAAGTTGACAGGGTAGTTAAAAATTAATTACTGATTTGTGTAGTAATTGAAACATTTGACAAACCCATAGATGAAGTGATAACAAGGTTTAGCTACACTGCAAGTAAGTTGCATTGGTGTGATATTCAAATGTCAAGGAAACCCTATGAACAAAAAACGAAAATAAAATAAATATTTGGAACTAAAAAGTGATCTGCGAAATGATTTGTATAAAGTAAGAAATGAAACATATCAGAGCGAAATTTAGGTGTCATTAAATGATGCCGCGCGGGATTAGCCGACCGGTCTAAGGGCGCTGCAGTCATGGACTGTGCGGCTGGTCTCGGCGGAGGTTCGAGTCCTCCCTTGGGCACGGGTGTGTGTGTTTCTCCTTAGGATAATTTAGGTTAGGTAGTGTGTAAGCTTAGGGACTGATGACCTTAGCAGTTAGTCCCAAAAGATTTCACACACATTTAAATTTTAAATGAATGATGGTCACAGTCTCGTACACGAAATGAGGTGTCACACAACTGAACAGTGCAGGGTCTACACAATTCACCAGAAAAACATATTTCAGCTCTAGAATGAGATTTTCACTCTGCAGCGGAGTGTGCGCTGATATTGAACTTCCTGGCAGATTGAAACTGTGTGCCGGACCGAGACCCTTTGGCTTTCACGGGGAAGTGCTCTACCAACTGAGCTACCCAAGCAAAGGCTCACAACCAGTCCTCACAGCTTCAATTCGGCAGGTAGAGCACTTGCCCGCGATGGGCAAAGGTCCCGAGTTAGAGTCTCGGTCCGGCACACAGTTTTAATCTGCCAGGAGGTTTCATATTTCAGCTCTCTTTAAAATTCTAGGATTGTAAGTTAAACAATGAACTTTAAATTCTCAACCAGCACAACGTTGGCTGTACATGATTTCGACATCGCTGAAAGGAGAGTCAAAGGTTTCTCTGGTTTATTTCATTTCTTACCATCTCACCAAACGCTTGAGGTTACTCTTTATTTTTTTATTTACTGTTCTGTACTTCACTGTATTGCAGCGAAGGTGGAAGGCTTGCAGTTCGTTGGAAATGGTTACTCGGCTATGGTGCAGCCGCACTTGGAGTACAGCACGTCAGGCAGAAGAAATAAGCCAGCTGTTTGTCGCCGCTGTCTGCCCACGCTGTTAGCGGGACGTGCGTGTGGGGGGGGGGGGGGGGTGCTGTCAAGTCGCTGGCGGCAGTAAAGCCGCTTGCCTGCAGCTGTAAAAGGCGAGGCGCGCCCAGTGGCTGCCGCGGCAGGGTTGTCGCGCCGCCTGTTTCACGCAGGCGTGACGACCCGTGACGTCACGTCTGCCGAGGCGCCCGAGCGCCGCGTCGTAAACGCTAACAAGGCGACGCGGGAGCGGCCATTCACTCCCCTCGGCTGTCACCCAGCAGGTGCATTGTTTTCTCACTTGTGAGCCTCTACCTGAAATAACGGACCACGGAAATAGGAGACTGACATTGAAATACACTATTGGCCATTAAAGGTGCTACACCACGAAGATGACGTGCTACAGACGCGAAATGTAGCCGACAAGAATAAGATGCTGTTATATGCAAATGATTAGCTTTCCAGAGCATTCATACAAGGATGGCGCCGGTGGTGACACCTACAAAGTGCTGACACGATGAAAGTTTCCAACCGATTTCTCACACACAAACAGCAGTTGACCGGCGTTACCTGGTGAAACGTTGGTGTGATGCCTCGTGTAAGGAGGAGAAATGCGTACCATCACGTTCCCGACTTTGATAAAGGTCGGATACGAGTTTATCACGATTGCAGTTAATCGTATCGCGACATTGCTGCTAGCGTTGGTCGAGATCCAATGACTGTTAGCAGAATATGGAATCGGTAGGTGCAGGAGGGTAATACGGAACCCCGTGCTGGATCCCAACGGTCTCATATCACTAGCAGTCGAGATGAGAGGCAACTTATCCGCATGGCTGTAACGGATCGTGCAACCACGTCTCGATCCCTGAGTCAACAGATGGGGACGTTTGCAAGAAACTACCGTCTGCACGAACAGTTCGACGACGTTTTCAGCAGCATGGACTATCAGCTCGGAGACCATGGCTGCGGTTAAACTTGACGCTGCATCACAGACAGTAGCGCCTGCGATGGTGTACTCAACGACAAACCTGGGTGCACGAATGGCAAAACTTAATTTTTTCAGATGAATCCAGGTTCCGTTTAGAGCATCATGATGGTCGTATCCGTGTTTGGCGACATCGCGGTGAACGCGCATTGGAAACGTGTAGTCGTCATCGCCATACCGGAGTATCAGCCGGCGTGATGGTATGGGGTGCCATTGGTTACACGTCTCAGTCACCTCTTGTTCGCATTGACGGCACTTTGAACAGTGGACGTTACATTTCAGATGTGTTACGACACGGCCGGCAAGAGTGTCCGATCGGTTCTAGGCGCTACAGTCTGGAACCCCGCGACCTCTACGGTCGCAGGTTCGAATCCTGCCTCGCACACGGATGTGTGTGATGTCCTTAGGTTAGTTAGGTTTAAGTAGTTCTAAGCTCTAGGGGACTGATGACCTCAGAAGTTCACTCCGATAGTACTCATAGCCATTTTTTTGTTACGACCCGTGGCTCTACCCTTCATTCGATCCCTTCGAAACCCTACAGTTCAGCAGGATAATGCACGACCGCATGATGCAGGTCCTGTACGGGCATATCTCGATACAGAAAATGTTCGACTCCTGCCCTGGCCAGCACATTCTCCAGATCTCACACAAATTGAAAAGTCTGGTCAATGGTGGCCGAGCAAATGGCTCGTCACAATATGCTTGTCACTACTCTTGATGAACTGTGGTACCGTGTTGAAGCTGCATGGGCAGCTGTACCTGTACACGCCATCCAAGCCCAGTTTGACTCAATGCCCAGCCGTATCAAGGCCGTTATTTCGGCCAGAGGTGGTTGTTCTGGGTACTGATTTCTCAGGATCTATGCACCCAAATTGTGTGAAAATGTAATCACATTTCAGTTCAAGTATAATATATTTTCAAATGAATACCCGATTATCATCTGCATTTCTTCTTGGTGTAGCAATTTCAATGGCCAGTAGTGTACAACGACCTGTCCGTTGCTGAACGGCGAAAAAACATCGAACAGCCGATGCCTTCCTGTTACATTCAAACCCGTAAGAGATACTTAACAGACACTGCAATGCCTGCTTTCATAGCGACTGGAACAGCCCAGGTATTCTCCATTTTCTAAATAGAAAGCGTCATCAAAATAAAATTAACAACCAACACACCGTGTTTACAGTTCTTCGTCGATGACACTGATAACAGTCACAGTCGGACAAAGGGATTGGCATCATCATAGCCAACGTAATGATCGCAAGGGTACCGGTACAGTGTTCTGCTGCAGCGGAGTTTCTGTGAATGGTGGATGCGCTGTCTATATCGCTTAATGTAGGACAGGCTGCATTAGCGTGAACTTTGTGTACTTGCAGTGTGATTGAGCCACCCATATCTGCGGCTTTTATGCAATCTAGCTTGGCACAAACTATAGTTCTATAGAAATAACGAAGAAAACCTTTCTGTAGTAAATTTAACGTCTACATGGGGATGCATTTTCTGTGGAGGCCACGACTTTCGGCTTATTAAAGAAAAACGCATTTGAAGGTAAGTTTTGAGAGTTTTCCTTGAATAATTCGGAAACTATAGGCTCTAGAGAATTGGTGTCCCACCACAAAATTTAACTACATCAAATTTCCTACAAAGAGGTTACCCTCATTTTCCTCTAGGACTAGTAATTTGCACTTAATGATTGAGACAATAGGACACTAGAGAGAATCATATGAGCGGCGGTATTTGAGTGATTAGGATTAAAATTCTTCGTCAGAAGTAGGCGTTAATTTACTATTGTTTGCTTTCAGAGGCCATTACTGACCCTCAGTCATCTGTTGTTCCAAGTTGTTCTAATTATTTACTTATTTTAGATTGACACTCTAATGTTATATATTTTAACTAACTCCTTAAATTATCTTAGAGAATCACTTCATAAATAAATTTACTGAAGTTATTTCAAATACAATTGGTATATGTGAGTTGCTCCACAAATTTCTGAGCATTGACCGAAGAATAGTTGAGGCCGATTTATTGTGAATGTTCCTTGATTTAGTCGACCAGGTAACGCACGTCGTACTTGAACGCATTGTAGGTTGCATAAAACTCATACGTAATGGTAGCTGAATCATTCAGTGTATGGAATTCATCTCTGACAGAATTAAGAAAGCGATAGTTTGGTAGAATCGCGAATAGAGAAATGGCAATGCTGTATCTCACTTGGTAAGAAGACACTGCACTGAAATTATTCAATGTTACTATACCTCACGGTGAATACATACCAAAGTGTGTTTTTCTTCATAAGGGAATTTACAGTCATACATCGTCCTCTCAGCTTCAGTATTTAGAAACTGATATATCACCTACCACGAGAAATTCGAACTGATTGGCAAGATGGCTAATATTTTCTCGCTCGAAATGCCGAAAATCTGTAACATCGGGAAGGTATTGTTCACTTCAATGCATGAAAAACTATGGGGCGTTCAGTTTTTTGTTTGGCGCAGTGTTGTGGAGGGGGGAGGGGGGGAGGGGAGGGGGTATGCGTGGAGTATTGGAGCAGTCAAACGATCTTTTGTGTTGCTATGGATGATTAAGGAAATGTGAAGGAAGACTGAAATCGGGGTGGGACAGAAACTTCCTACTCCCGAAATACGTCTTTTGGTGAACCGATGTTCTCACTGAAATCCGACAGACAAATCAACAATGTTGCACGAATTCTCCTACCTCAGTGAGGGACTGACGAAATTTTTTCATACAAACTGACCTGCAAAACTCTTGCAAGCTTTTCACACAGTTCCTGACCATCCTTTATAACCTTGAAATGTGGCCACTTCTGAGCGACCGCCTCTCATGCAACATATAACTGCTCCTTTCTCATCGTAACAAACTTCTTGAAACAGTCAGCCAATCACGAGCCACCTATGACCTTGAGAGCGACTCACCTTTGCCAGGACCAAGAAAGTGCGGGTTTATCTTATCACTAAGCCCAGAGAAACGTTACAACCGTACTCGAATATCCTTTCGACACCTGGCCATGTCTCTCAACTATGTTAGGGATGCTCACGAGGGTTATTGTCCATCTCCTTATTCCCATTGCATCAATTGTTATGGCGACCATACAGCCTCCCCCCTATATAATCCTATGTATATCTAGGAGCGGGCCGTCCACGAAATCCTGGTGATGGAAAAGGTACCTTACCCTGTTGTTCGTAAGTTGCTGGTTAGTCGGCAAAGCTGTGATTTACCATCCGGCACATACGTTACTGTACTTGCTACATCTTGCACCACGAATGACATGGTCATGCCGACATGGGATTTCATATTGAGAACCGTGGTTGTAAGATCGTTCAGTGTCACGGTAGCATCCCCATATCCTCCTCCTCCAGCTGTGCAACAAGTCACCAAACATAAATCAAACAGGGATTAACGGTCTTCTCCTTCGACGACTCGCGGGTCCTGGGTCCACCCACCATCACGGAGTGCCAGCAGTAGTAGACGGACAAAGTGACTTGCATGAGCTGGGTAACTGCCAGCCGTCAGCAGCCGCTGTCGCACAAAGAATCCCTTGAATCGGAAAAGACCTACGTGTTTACAGCATTCCATGGCCCACATATTTTCTACCATGGAAACAAGAATACTGTCTGCCAACGGCAACAGGGGGGCAGGACTGGAGGTATCCAATGGTGAGCACAGCATGAGACTACGGATCAATGTTGAACTCTTAGTTAATGAGCAATTCATAACAGCGCCACAGTGCTAGTAGTGTTCATACAAAGAGAGCAATGGCAACGCTAAACAAAGCAAAACTTGGATGATATCTGCAACAACAGTCGCCCTCAGGTGCAAAGTCAAAGTGGGCTAGAAACGCGGTCGTGAGGACATAATTTTGTTTCCCGGATCCTGTGATTTCAAGAGCAGCTTTAATTCCTCTATTCTGGATCCATGACTACGAACGTCTGTTGTGGACAGTGATGATGAAAGGGAAGGAGGGAAAAAGTGAAAGGGTGTCACCTTGGCGGCTGCTGAGTGCCAGCCTTCGAGGAATCACTATCTCCGGGGGCAGAGGGTGGAAGATCCTGCTCCATGATATCTACAGAGGCGTCGGCCTTCTCCCTCTGTTGGTCTGTAGAGTCCAAAGCAGAAAAATGGTTGGCGATGCGACTGGCGACGAGGAGGTCGGCCGGGTGAGGGTATTATGTGACGACATCATTGAAGAAGATCTCCGAGTCATCTAAGGTGAAGACTGTTAGCCCCTGTTTTGTTTATTGGAGTCTTTGTGGGTGGCAGACGACGATTCAAAAGTTTGTTGGCTGGAGCGAAGTAAGAACTCATCATGGGAGTATTACTTCTGCGTTTTCCAGCTGGCCGGTTATGTAGCAGGTGACTTCGTCCCATGAGACGAATGTTTGGTCACTTGTAGCACAGCTGGAGGAGGAGGCTATGGGGATGCTACTGTGACACTGAACGACCTTATAACCACGGTTCTGAATTTGAAACCGCATGCCAGCATGACCATGTTCTTCGTGGAGCGAGATGTAGCGAGAACAGTAACGTATGTGCCGGATGGTAAAACACAGGTCTTCTGACTAACCAACAACTTATGAACATCAGGGTAAGGTTCCTTTTCCTTCAACGGGATTTCGTTGACGGCCCGCTCCTCGAGATAATGGGATTATCTAGGGGGGAGGTTGTATGGTCGCCATAACAATTGATGCAATGGGAAGAAGGAGATCGACAATCACCCTCGTGAGCAACCCTAACATAGTTTAGAGATGTGGCCAGGTGTCGAAAGGACATTCGAGTATGGTTGCAACGATGACGCTGCTAGAAGCGCATCAGGTGCGTATCAGGTTCGGTATGTACTGATGGATTGTGATAATTTCATAGCCTACTTTGGTCTAGGATGGAAGTACTACTCTGTCAAATGTTAGCAACAGAGTGCATGTGGGCGTTAGGGATGCTTCTACCTTTTTCATCAATCGACTGCAATGACGCCCTGATCAGAGAGGTTGTAAGGTGTATGCTTCGCCGGCGATGGGCGAAGCATGACAGAATCTCTGACCAGAGAATAGTTTATTGTTAGTTGTTGCTTGTCGCGAGTCTGCGCGAGTCTGCAGTAGCAGTCAGTCGGATTCGGTAGTAGGGAGTCGGCATGCGTCGGCTGTGTGCTCTGGTTGCGACTCTGGTCAGGACTCTGGAGGATGAGTATTGTTGTAAAAGGTAAAGAAGCAGCCTTGCGCATATTTGATAATGTATGTTAATTGAAATTTAATTTGTTCAGAAAAAATGCCACAATAATAATTTTTTTATAAAGTAACTCTTTTAAAGAAAAGTATTCATTTCAATTTTAAAAAATTTTCCACTCTTTTGAAGAAAAAGCATTCATTTCAATTTAAAGAACATTTCCTATGCATTCCTTCCAACAATTATATATGTATATATATATATATATATATATATATATATATATATATATATATATACGCCAGCATTGCACGAAGCTGTGTCGATAAATAAGAGCAGATCAGATATAGTTGCAGTTTTTACTGAGGTAAGAATTTTGCTTTTGTTATTCAGAATACAGGGCCGAAGGTCAGCGCTGCTGTCCTTATAAAATTTACCAGATATTATTATTTCTGTTGAGAGGTTCCATTTGGTTCATGGTTCATTATTTAATTAATATTATTGTGTGGATTTTAGTCAATGTTCATTCCTTAACTTTTGTGGGGAGGTTACGCATGGCTCCATTTTCTTATTTTTCATTTAATTAAATTTCTGCGGAAAGGTTACAAGGTACGTTTGGATTCCTGCCTTGGTCAGATCATCGAGCAGCCAAGCGTAAATAACACCATGCGAAGAATTCATCGTGCGATGGGCCTTCGACATGAATATGACAGTTGTGGAGGAGCGAAGCTGCAAGCAATTGTGTTCGAAAATCAGATGCAGTCTCCAAAAATAAGTGGCAGTTGCGTAAACGAGAGCAGGATGTCACAGGGCCAGCAATTCCATTAACGTCCTTCTGAATAACAAACGGATTTACCATTACAAAGAACTGACCGCCTTCAGTAGGTGAAACCACGAGGAACTGTGGTGCAGCTGAGAGGGTCGTTGCATCGTTAGCCTGATTTCGTTTCCCTTTAGCAGACGTAGACTGTGATGAAGAGAATTCGCTCATTGCGAGAGAATCTCCCATTACTGCCAGCGTCTCCGATAGCGTGCTCCTACTGGTGCACTCTTCAGAGGGGCCACACGCGCCTTACATGATTGTTCACACCTCAGATCACACCTCGCAAACACCTGCCAGAGGGACCAGCTGGCAATCAACTGCCCCCCTCCAATCCCCTCCCACTGGGCCTGGCGTGTATGAGGGGGTATGTGCAAAGTCTGTCATTCGACCCGGGGCTGAGAATTACAAGTCAGACTCATCGGCCGGCCTTCAAGTGAACACAGGGAAGAACAAGAGAAAGAGGAACATCAAATGCCGAAACGGAGGAAGAACAGTGGAAAGTACAAATGGTTCAAATGGCTCTGAGCACTATGGGATTTAACTTCGGAGGTCATGGTATGTGCAAAGTCTATCTTTTGACCCGGGGCTGAGAATTACAAGTCAGACTCATCGGCCGGCCTTCAAGAGCACACAAGGTAGAAGAAGAGAAAGAGGAACATCAAATGCCGAAACGTAGGAAGAACAGTGGAAAGTACAAATGGTTCAAATGGCTCTGAGCACCATGGGATTTAACTTCTGAGGTCATGGTATGTGCAAAGTCTGTCTTTCGACCCGGGGCTGAGAATCACAAGTCAGACTCATCGGCCGGCCTTCAAGTGAACACAGGGAAGAAGAAGAGAAAGAGGAACATCAAATGCCGAAAAGGAGGAAGAACAGTGGAAAGTACAAATGGTTCAAATGGCTCTGAGCACTATGGGATTTAACTTCGGAGGTCATGGTATGTGCAAAGTCTATCTTTTGACCCGGGGCTGAGAATTACAAGTCAGACTCATCGGCCGGCCTTCAAGAGCACACAAGGTAGAAGAAGAGAAAGAGGAACATCAAATGCCGAAACGTAGGAAGAACAGTGGAAAGTACAAATGGTTCAAATGGCTCTGAGCACCATGGGATTTAACTTCTGAGGTCATGGTATGTGCAAAGTCTATCTTTCGACCCGGGGCTGAGAATTACAAGTCAGACTCTTCGGCCGGCCTTCAAGCGCACACAGGGAAGAAGAAGAGAAAGAGGAACATCAAATGCCAAAACGGAGGAAGAACAGTGGAAAGTACAAATGGTTCAAATGGCTCTGAGCACTATGGGATTTAACTTCTGAGGTCATCAGTCCCCTAGAACTAAGAACTACTTAAACCTAACTAACCTAAGGACACCACACATTCATGCCCGAGGCAGGAATCGAACCAGCGACCGTAGTGGTCGCGCGGTTCCAGACTGTAGCGCCTAGAACCGCTCGGCCACCCCGGCCGGCTATAGTGGAAGGGAAATCAACAAAGAAAAGATTAACGAAAAACAGTGAAGAGACTGTTCTGATATCAAGCTCCTGAAAATGCAGTACACATTCCCAAAACCATCGTAAACATGTTCCCCAAGTGAGGGGAGAAAGAATAGCAGGGAAGGAAAGTGACGCTGCAGACGCTGGGGCCCCGTGGTAGCCAAGTAAGGACCCGTCAAAGAGCGAGGGGCCCCCTGGGGGGGGGGGGGGGGGGGGGGGTACGATCGACCGTGTAGAATGTACATGAAGATATTAATGATAACGATATGTGCGTAACAAGTGAGATTCATATAAAAGCAGGTATTGTTCCATGTAGTTCATCATCCTTTTCTGACAGCGAGCCACAATTCACGTCTTCAATAAAACGTAGTATAGCACACTTATCTTGCATTCCGTACAGTACTTCCATGGTAGCGATCCAGGTTACAGTTGTGATTAGAGGTCAGCGAATGTCGTCTACAGTAGTTTCCTGACAAGGAACACATTGTGTGTGAGGTCGTAAGTTCAGTCTTCAGGAAGGTTATTTGGAGTGTTGTGTTATCTGTTATGAGAGGGAAAATACTAGAGTCTGCGTCAGGAGGGTGACAGAAAATGAGTGTCTGTGAGGTGCAGAGATCAACTGTCTTTGTGCTGTATGTATTACGCTTCACAAAATGGAGATCGTTGACATTCAAGAAATGTTCAAGGGAAACTATTAACTTGCACCATGAGCATCGAATGGAAAATGGTGAGCTACAGTGATCTCCAAGATATGGACAACCAAGAACGAAGGTGAGCTCTTTGGGAGTAACAAACCTTTCAGGACGTTCAACGAGGTACCTACTCTTAAAGAATCCATATAGAATCTTATTGGAGTAACAGTGGGAACAGAATAACCGAATCCGAAACAGTTTAAGGTGGGGCTCATCGTGAAATGGGCTATCCTTTAAGGCGTAGGTGCAGAAACTGCATATCTTTTATAGGCACCGAAAAAATAAACATTCAGAAGCTGAATTGGTCCAATGGTTCCAAGTGTTATGAACTGCAGAGTCACACACTTTTCAGGAGGCATCGTTTGCTCTGAAAGAGTATGTATGTATGCAGACCAGGAAACAACTAAAGTGGAAGTTCGTAAACGAAAACCAAATTATTTTGACCAGCTATTGACCAAAAGCTGTGCTCATACCACAGCTAGAGTTCTATTGCTCCCATTTTACCACTGTTGCTTGGTGTGGCGTAAGTATTCTCTACCGATCTCGCATGATCACGCACACGAAGAACAATAGTAGGAGGCAGAGCACCTCCAACAGCGCAGTAAATAACTGTAGGCACTGATGTTAGTTGATCTTGAGACAACTCTCTTGATACCTTTAATTTCCAGGTTTCCTTTGATATGCACTTCCTCTTCAAATCCCGATTGGTCGGAACTGAAAAGAAATTCCTTACAGAACGATGGAACAAGTTTGTTTATCTCATCTACAACTTTCCAGCCGATTCCCCAGTTTGCTGTGCATTGTTAAGTTGACGCTTTGTTTTAAATGTCGTTACCTTACGTCTTCCAATTCTGAAGCAGTTATTTAAGTTATGCAACCATCCGACGCTTCCCTTGAAATCACTGTAATGTATGTGGCGAGCAATTTAATGTTCATAGCGTAATAGGGCAATCGTCATCCAAGAAACGGGTACTAAACATAATTACGTACATGGAAGAACATCAGAAGCGTAGTAGAAAGCAACATTAGGAAATAATTTCGAATAATTCCGCAGCAGTATGACCGTGTAGTGCATACGAGAAACTAAGGATACTCAAGCGAGAACAATGCGCACTTTTTCGAAAATCTGGTGTTTGTGAGTTTCAAGGACTCTCGATGATATTTACAGGTGGTCCATGATAGTGACCTATGATAAAATACGTTTCTGTTTGGGAAGTATTCAGTACTCCTCTCCCTTTGTGGCACTGGTAAACCCGGCACACACTTTTCTGCATACATAACTCTGTAGCCAGCAACAGCCAGCTCGTAACTAATCTAATCATCGGTAGAAGTTTGAACGCTGATATTTCTCTCCTTCCACATTTTGACAAGCACATCGGGTATCATGTAGCATAGCTGCCGGCTACGGTGTAGAATAGATTTCCGTTTATTTTAGCGTTAGATACCAGGAAGCGTTCCGGCTTCTTCCATCTCACTGTGCAACATCAGTATCTACGGACTAAACATTGAGAGAGACTTCAATGTAGTGGTCGTCAAACGGCAGCCCACGCGCCTCCAACATTCCGAGCCAAGTATTCATGCAGCCCGCGGATCTCAAAGGAATTTTGTAATAATGTGCATCTACCAACTTACTACAGAACCTAAGAACTTCAACTAACGTTAATACTTTCTTAAGGGTCTAATTTTCCCACTCAGTAACAAACAAAAATACAGAGACAGTAATACTTTAAAATTTACTTTTTTTTATCGAGGTTTGTGAATTTAGCTGTGAACTATGTGAAGTTCCACGTTTACCTCAGCGGCAGAGGAGCAAGAATCACATTCGATGTGGAGTTAGTGGTTGTGAGAAGGTAGTGACAACCCACCTGCGTGGGCGACTAGTACCGATCAGCTGCAATGGTAGAAAATTTGTCACGGGTGTAACTTATATTCTGATTGTGCGTTACAGAGGTAGTCGTTTTAAAATACGGCGCGTATTTGAAGAAAGGAAAGTTTAATTAAATTGAGACTGTTGTACTACAAGGAAATGAGTGAAAAAAATGCCATTCAAAGTATTAAGGAAAGATTTTTCATCGTAACATCTGAAAACTGTATGCCGGACTAGGACTTGAGTCTGGAATGCGGGAGGCGAGGTATTTGTGGATGTAAAATTGTGAGTTTTTCTTCGATTGCTCAGTCGATAGACCATTACTCGCGAAAAGTGAGGTTTTCAGGTTCGAACATCGGTCCAGCAGACGGTTTTAATATGTCAGGAAGTTTCAAGTAAGCGTGCACCCCACTGAAGAGTGAAACATTCATTCTAGATTTACGACCTTACCTCATAATACAGAATACGTTTAAATATAAGTAAAATTAATGTTATTAATTAATTAATTATCATCTGCTCACACAGCCAACACAGCAACTTTTCGTCAGGCAGTTCCAGTCTCACAGGTCTGTAGTTGTTGAGGGTGGCAGAAAACTGAAAGAGAGAATGGGCGATACGAAGTGCTCCGAACGGTGTCTACTTTTAATCATTGGAACAGGGGACTGGTGGTCAACCTATCGCGCCATTACTACAGATGGTCCATTAGGGGCTCATACCATACTAATTTAAGAAGGGTCTCAATTAATAATAACATACATACACATGTTGTCCGACGTGCCGCTTCACGATGTCAGTATCGGCTCTTGAGCGGAAAGTCTGACAATCACCTATTTAAATTGTTGCATGTTTGAGTATGTGAAATATATGTATCAAGCACTTGAATATGTGAAATAAATGTGTGTATGTGACTGTACATATGTTTCGTTACATTGTACTTTTACTTTTCTCTCTTATGAAGCCGGCCGCGGTGGTCTAGCGGTTCTAGGCGCTCAGTCCGGAACCGCGGGACTGCTACGGTCGCAGGTTCGAATCCTGCCTCGGGCAGGGATGTGTGTGATGTCCTTAGGTTAGTTAGGTTTAAGTAGCTCTAAGTTCTAGGCGACTGATGACCTCAGAAGTTAAGTCGCATAGTGCTCAGAGCCATTCTCTCTTATGAAATGACCTGAATTCTCAAGTAACAGCAATAATTTTATCGTATCGTCGCCAGAGACTGTAATTAACGAGTCACATTTCTGGAAGCCCCCACAAGGCATAGTATAAATTTTTGTTTTAGAAATCAAACTAGCTGTGTTCGTTTTTTCCTTCTACGTATTTGTCCGTTTTCTTTTGTCTGATCACGCGCTGGGAGCGCCACAGCCATTTATTTGTCGATCATCTGCTCATGCTAGCGTTCATTTTCACGTAAGAATTTAGAACAACTGGACGGTCAGCTATCACTGAAGAAGCCGACGTCAGTGACCTCCCCTTCCAGGGGTTTACAGCACTTCATCTAGAAAGAGACCTTTTATTCAACGTTGCTGAAGCTTTCTATCTCGTTGCAGCATTCGAGATATGCTACATTTTTTTTATATTCGTAGTCTCTTCGTGTCCTGACTTACTTAGAAAATTTATTGAGATATCTCAGTGTTTAAAGAGAGAATGAAGAACGTTTCCAGTTTTTCAATCACATTGCCTGTATCTCCACCCTGAGAAATGATGCCGGACGGTATAGCCGAGCGGTTCTACGCGCTTCAGTCTAGAACCGCGCAACCGCTACGGTCGCAGGTTCGAATCCTGCCTCAGGCATGGATGTGTGTAATGTCCTTAGGTTAGTTAGGTTTAAGTAGTTCTAAGCTCTAGGGGACTGATGACCTCAGATGTTAAGTCCCACAGTGCTCAGAGCCATTTGAACCCATTTTTAAAGAAATGATATGAAGAGCACCATGAAATTTCACCTACATTTTCCCTAGTTATTTTTATAAATTTATTTTCAAATTAATGAAATGTGGTTTAGATTGTTTGAAGTTGCCACGTAACTGAGACAAAAAAAGTAGAAAATTTGACAAAATTCTTCGTTTTGTATCAGAAACTGACTCTCATTCCGAAGCACGGTTCTTGGCATTGGTCGTTAGGATAAGCTGCTCACGAAAATGGTAACGTCATTCCACTAAAGACTATGGGTTGCCGTACGGACTCTTGAGTGGAGTGTTAATAATAAAGGTACCGAGAGAGACTGCAGGAGACAGCTTTCTGTCCTGCCTGATGTGCCACGTTAAAGTCGTTAGGTTTTCTGGAAGCGTCGCAGAGAGGACGCAGTTTGCGACTTAAAACAGTGCTTCCGGATTCGTGGCAGGAGCTTTCGCATTAAGGGAGATAAGAAACTTTAGAATGGTCATCCAGAGGGACAATTATCTTTTCTCGAGTTTCTCTCTTCTTCACTGCCATACTGCACGAATTATAGCAAAGGCACAAGAAACTAATGATTTGATATTTTATGGAGAGCTACTGCTACATGAAACGCCATCACATTAGGAAAGTATAGATCGTCATATAATCAACTGTAAACTGCTAGTTCACTAAACATATAACGCATTATCAAATTTTAACGAGAAGCATAATCTTAATCTTGCGTTATTAAGAGTAGTCCACTGTCAATAAAATGAGACGGTATTTCATTCTAAAACTGGTTCAGAGATATTAATATCGTAATAACCCTTTACTACTTTACCCGCCTCTATACAGTCATTTGTAGACATCTTCCTTTGGATATCATCAGCTAATTATAAAAAGTTATTTTTTTGAACCTGGCACGAGGAAGTTTAATACAGTGTTATATGAAAAGCAGCTCACATGATAAATTAAGTTAATAACAATATTTTTCGTGGATTCGTGTGAAAATGATTGATGAAGCTGCTGTAGGTAACAGCATCATTGGAACTGCTGAGGGTTACAAGAATAAAAGGAACTATTACGCCTCTTGACAGAATAATGCTGGTGACAGCATTAGATATCAGAAGAAACAATAGCAAGTGCTCGTACAATTAAGATATAGAAATGATAAAATACAAGCAATAGTGCCGGTCACTGAAGTACTTAATTGGAGTTAATAAGTGGCAGTGGCATGCTACCCGTCGGACAAACCATCCTTAACTGAGAAATCTGAAGTCAGGAGCTGTTTGAACGCCGAATTAAATGAGAGAACGGTACCGTAAGTTCAGATATTAGAGTAAGTTTGGAAGCGGGAGAGGAAATTGGTAGTGGTACGTTCCTACACCACCAAACTGCTGTGGTCATCGCTCCTTAGGCTTACGCACTGCTTAATCTAACAAATTAACTTCTGGTAAGGACAACGCAAACTCCCACGTGCGAGGGAGGACCTGAACCTCCGATAGTGGGAGCCATGCGAACCGTGGCAGGCGCCTCAGAACGAACGGCTAAGCGACAGAGGAAGCAGATAATATGTTAAGGGACAAGTGGCTCGGCGCCATGGAAACGAAAGCTCATTCCAAATCCAGGGGAATGTCGTTTATTTGTCTGGCAACGGTGGCATGTACCGCTGGTTGTAGCAGCACGTCGTCGTTTGGTCGCACACGTTCACGATACGTATGGGTGTCGGCTGTATCTTCGGCCATGTGCCTCGTGCACGGAAGTGGAATGCCGTGTCCCGAGTCTCCATGTCGCAGTACTCACTCAGTGCCGCATTAACGGTGTGTACATTGCCATCTTCATGTTTATGGAGTTGCAAAGTTACAATTTAAGAACAAAAGACATGTAGATCATACATACAGGAGTTTACATACTAACAAATGTGGTCTGACAAGGATGTGAAATGCAATCGGCCGTGACATTATGGTGGAAACCATTTTAGTATGTATCTGTGGCAGATCAGGGAAACCACGGAAAACAAATACAACGTCCGTATAGAAAACAGGAGCATTCATCCTCCGTATTACAAGGGCACTCAGTTTAAAACAGCACAATCTCATTCGATTTATCCATAGAGTACTACGTCGTTTTGTTATACGTACTCAAACCGAAATTATTCCAGTCCGTCAAAACCTCGTGTTTCACTGTTCTTCCAGTCGTGAGTTTCATGAAAACCAGTACAAATACTGACCGAAACTCTGTCCCACACGACATACCCGATACTACCATAAAAGAGAAAGGTTTTTTTTTCCACCAACTGAGGAGAGAAAGAGCGGCGGAACGCTACGGTCATGTCGAATATTTCTTCAATAGCTCAGTTATTCAGCTTAGTTTTCTTTAGTATTGAATATTCAGATTGTAATGAAGAAAAAATTTCGATAGCTTAGAGGAAAATACCATAAACATTTATCTAGGTAATTGTGGTGGTGGGGGCGGGGGGGGGGGGAGGTGTCGGTTCGATAAAGCTAACATTAACGGCTTAAAAGTATTATCAAGAGACAAGAGACTGAACCAGTACAGAAAAGAACTGCATTAGCCCAAACATACCCTGTGTGGTAAACCTCAAACAATTTCGATCACTATTTTATATTCCCGTAATTGTACCGTTCTTCCAACCTCAGTACGGGTAAAGAATCAATGGCTAGTAGCAGTAACATACAGTTCCTTACTGCTAGTAGGCGAACAACTGCAGATGATCATTTGCGACGTTTATCCAATGTCTTTTGACTGTATGATTTAATGTGCCGACCATTTAACTAGACAAATCTTGGATATAATACTCGATAACTTAAGTATTCCTGTCAGTGGCTATCAGCGGCAGTCTTTTGTATGTTTTCCATCTAATGGCGGTCCTGGCTAGGCGCTGTAATTTCGTGAATGAAAATGTAGAATCGTAAACATTTCGCCAAGTAGTAACTACTCTCCAAAAAGCTCCGGAATAAAATACTCCAATATCAGTACACTGTAACTACCACACTTTCCGAACGAATTGCTGCTAGGAATTGGTGCTTTTGAAATATATACTGCGCGCTGATATTCATGCTGTTGAGTACCACAAAAATACACACACACACACACACACACACACACACACACACACTGACATTGGCGAGTGCATTGAATGTAGGTACTTTGTGCGCGTCATTAATTATGAATTATCTCTGTTAAATTACTTATATTAAGAATATACATGAAGCACTTTGTTGCGTTTCGGAAGTTACATAAATTCAAATCCCTTTCAGTTATATCACATATTAAACTATTAATTAAAGTAATTAGGAAATTTAATTGCAAATAACTGTTCGTTACAAGCTGATGTAAGGTAATACACATCCTACGACAGCGACATATTGCTTACCAAAATACGTGAGAAAGCCCCGACACCTTGCTGTTTGTGTGTGATCTTGGCAGTGTGCGTAAATATTCACCTTCTCGTAGAGCGCTTTGTTAACTAATGCACACATTATGATCAGAGAATGCGTTGTCACATACTTATAACGTGTTTCTCCTTACTTTTAATGCATTTTATCATAGCTACAAGTCATTTCCTCCACTTTTTATATTTCCAACTTCAGCATATCATGATTGCTTGGGCTTTGCAGTTACAACACCCATCGTTTCTGTTTAGAGCACACACAGTGAGGGTATTGAATTGTGCCACTGTGTCGCATAATCTATTCGCTTGAGCACTGTTGACGTACGCAGTTTGCTGGCAACCAAATGCCCCAATAATGACGGGACTCAGATGGCATTCCATATTGATTCTGATTGGCAGCGATGTGCACCAGTAACACTGAGTCAGAGCGATATGCGCGTCCCGCAGTATTACGGAAATACCGTAATGTTTATACGCATCCCGCTGTGTTAGTGAAATACCGCAATGTGTGGTATGTGTTCTGTTTAGAACAGTGCTGCAAACAATGCATTGAATATGCGGTGGACAGTATAACCTCCACGCTGTTCGAGCTCCAAGTGTGATAAGATGCATCTTACAGATCCAACTACGAGGTGTGGCTAGAAAAAAACCGGACTAGTACTGGTGAAACAATAAAACGAATGCAATAAGGCTGAAAGTCGCGTGGCCTGTCACGTGACTCTCGCTCCGCCTACTGCTCGAGTTTCATCTGCCTCCTGCACTCAGTCTGCCCGTGGCGTCTATTTTAAGTAGTTGACGTTTTGTCTGTGCGTCGGAAAATGTTGAGTGTACAGAAAGAACAGCGTGTTAACATCAAATTTTGTTTCAAACTAGGAAAATCTGCAAGTGAAACGTTTGTAATGTTACAACAAGTGTACGGCGATGATTGTTTATCGCGAACACAAGTGTTTGAGTGGTTTAAACGATTTAAAGATGGCCGCGAAGACACCAGTGATGACACTCGCACTGGCAGACCATTGTCAGCAAAAACTGATGCAAACATTGAAAAAATCGGTAAACTTGTTCGACAAGATCGCCGTTTAACAATCAGAGCAGTGTCTGAGTTAACAGGAGTTGACAAGGAAAGTGTTAGGCAGATTCTTCATGAAAGTTTCAACATGAACAAAGTGTGTTCAAAAATGGTTCCAAAGTGTCTCACAATTGAACAGAAGGAACGCCGAAGAATGATTTGTTCTGACATCCTGGAAAACATTGAAAGTGATCCCACCTTCTTACAAAATGTTGTTACTTGCGATGAATCGTGGTTTTTTACGATCCCGAAACTAAACGCCAATCGATGCATTGGAAAACTCCTGGTTCTCCACGACAAAAAAAAGCACGAATGTCAAAATCGAAATTCAAGGCAATGATGATTGTTTTTTTTTGACATCAAAGGGATTGTGCACATTGATTGGGTACCAGAGGGACAAACAGTGAATCAGCATTACTACATTAGCGTCCTGGCTACCCTACGTGAGCGAGTACGGAGAAAACGGAACGATTTGTGGAGAAAAAAGTCATGGATCCTTCACCAAGACAATGCCCCAGCTCACAGTGCGTTGTCAGTGAAGACGTTTTTGGCAAAACACAACATTCTCATCTTAGATCATCCACCCTACTCACCTGATTTGGCCCCCTGTGACTTTTTTCTTTTCCCTAAAGTCAAGTCAGCTTTGAAAGGAACTAGATTTGAGACTGTTGAAGCAGTAAAAGAAAAAGCGACGGAAGTAATGTATGGGCTTACCGAAAATGATCTGCAGCATTGCTATGAACAGTGGAAAATTCGTATGGAGCGGTGTAGAGACCGAGGAGGAGAGTACATTGAAGGAAATAACATGAAATTGTAAATAATTGTAAATAAATGTTTTTTCCAGGATCAGTCCGATTTTTTTCTAGCCGCACCTCGTAGCTCCAATAACGTATCGTACCAGCAGTCACCATTTACCGTCTTTTACGCTGAGGGCTTAATTTGTATACGTCGCACACTCCATCTACATTACAGACAAACAGTTAGTTGTTAAAGACAGTGTATTCACGACCTTACCTGTGAGTACTACATCCACAATCCAATGAGCTTCTTTGCAACCGTTGAATAAAGCGTAAGGTACAGCTTGTGAAATGAGAATTGGTTTGGAATAGCGAAATACACGCCAGGAATTGAATGAAATGTGGGTACACAACATCTAAATATGTAATTTATAAATGAGGAGATGAACGACGGAATTTTTTGAGGTAGTGCAACAATCAAAAAAGGTTCACAAACTGATTTTACGATTTTTTTGCCTTCCTGAGCCCGTGTCACAAGTCCAGTGGTTCGCGGTTGGTTCATAGGTTACATTAGGCTGGCAATGTGTGTCGATTTGCTGTTACAGTCATGGTGTTTTCAGTTAGACCCTGCTTACTCAGTTTGGTACGCTTTGGCTTAAATGGCCCTGAGCACTATGGAACTTAACATCGGAGGTCATCAGTCCCCTAGAACGTAGAACCACTAAAACCTAACTAACCTAAAGACATCACATATATCCAGGCCCGAGGCCGGATTCGAACTTGTGACCATAGCGTTCGCGCGGATCCAGACTGAAGCGCCTAGAACCGCTTTTTTTTTTTTTACATTCGGTGTAACAATAACAAACATAAACTGCTTGTAGCATTTGTTTCTTTAAATATATAAGACGATGACTTTATAAAATATAATTTTTCTAGGAAACGTAAATAAGTGGACTATTTTTTTACATAATAGTGAAAAAAATAAAATAAAATATCCTGCTTCTGTCAGTACAAAACAATAACGTTCTACGTTCCTCTTTTAGGCGCGTACCTCGCTAATCCCGTCATACCTCGCGTTGGTGTCGGGTACGTCTTCACGTGTGTTTGTGGATCCTCTCCACTGTCCTGGTCCTTTCTTGTTCTGATACTTATAGACAATAATTACATTCTCCTACCCGGGACACCCCAACTGGGTGGCGGATCAAGCAAGGCACTCCCTAAAAAATTTGCGTAATATGTTCGATATCTCGGATGTCTCATAAGCTTTGAGTGATGTTCCTGTAGTAAGGCCCAAAAGTCAAGCACATTCTTACTGCCGTCTCGGAAAAGATAATGCACAGTCAAACCTCGAATCCAAGTCACTGCGTTTGTCTTCGTTCGGGGATAATATGTCCTATCTGGGAGAAGTAGTGTGCGTGGTTCTATTGTTTGCGGCCCCACCCGAAGGAGGAAGGCGATCATTTTTTTGACCAAACACCATACGTCCGCCGAAGGACTGCATATCAGGCGATGCTCCTCAGTGTCTATAACATTGCACTGCGGACACAGTGGCTCGTCCGCCATATGAATTGTATGCAACCTGGAACGAGTCACGTACTTCCCATTTACCACCTGATACCACTGTGCGCGCGTTCCCGTATCAAGGTGTGGGTGGTGCACTCAGGGCAACACTGGCCGGCGATACTGGTTCCCTCAGACACCTTCTCATGCCTCACTCGCTCGGTATCTCGCATTCTACCTGATAAAATCGCTGGATTTTTTACATGGCTGGTGTGACTTTTATGCGAAATCAAGGGGTAACCCGATGTTCTTATTTGTAAGGGCTCTTTTATTGTTAGTTAATTTTATGAATTGTCTGTTGGTTTTTCCTGTTTTTTGTAGCTCATGAAGATCGAATTTATGTCCTGAAACTTGGGGTGTGTGTACGATTTTATCCAAATAAAGGATTTGTGAAGTGGAACTGGAGTGGATTATTCATCGTGAAAAAAATTTTAACAACAGTTCTTGACATCTCACCAAGAGTACATCGCCCTATGAAATAGTTGAAACTTGGGTAAAGATGATCTCTGAATCTAACATGGTACAATCTACTACAATGCAAACGATAACTGGAATTGGTGAAAATTTCGCTTATATTATTCCTGTTACATATTTTTAATACCATATTTTAACGGTGGCTTACAAAGTTTATGCCAGTGTTATACATTTAAAGTATTTTAGTCTCTTCCTCCAGCGAAGGTATACAAACATCTTCACAATTGTACAAAGAAATTTCTGCAAATATACAATGACTCAGCAAACCCATTATATTCAGCTGAGTTATACATATTTCAGTTTCTCTGACACGTTGTAATTTTCACAACTAATGTGCCTAATGAAGAACATTTCTTAACGGTGTGTGTAATTTTGAAATGGCGAAATTCGTAACTGTAATTGGAAAGGTATTAGTAGTGAGGTTCACGTCTTCACTATTTATACGTAACGTTAGTACTTGTCTATCATCATTTGATACACCACGCTAGAGCCCTTGCATAATAGGCCACTGCTCACAGTATCTGACTTGCCCTCAAAAATTTCCTGCAAGTAGAGTAAGTGGCTAGCATGGGAACTGCTTAGGGCTTTATGTAGCGACAAGTTATCTCTGTCTAACGATATAATTCTCTGATATTGTCAAATCTTTCCACGCCATTTATGACTGTACTACGAAATGCACGCGATCAGAAGCTTACGAAGTTACACGTGAAGACTGCAGAAAATATGTCGACCAAACAAAGGTGACATGTGCAAATATACTGCTTAGAAAACTCAAAACTAAATTATGCATTTTGAAATGCGCCTGGTAATCAGGTATTCCGTGACAAATAGAAACAATTAATTTAAGTTAAGAACAAATTAGCAGCCTGCAATACCTTTTATAAGCAACTGGACTTTATCCGCGGATGTAAAGAACAAAACAGCGTCAACAGATGAACAATAGACTCAGTTTAACCACAATAAGTATTTTAACATTTACAGAGACAGGGACATCATTCAGATGTGTCGGTACATGTGTTCACAAGTGAATGAGCCATACCTAGGAGCATACGGTTTAGAGGGTCGTGCTGTTTTGGACGCTTGGAAGTGGATGAGGCAATGGCGAAACGTTTAAACCTGTATACACCGTCGGCAGAACAGCAACTGAACTGGGGCCGCCTAAACCTCTAAGAAAGTAAGCAACTCGCGCACTGAAAGTGCATAATCTATGTAGGCGTCAGCATGCATCGATACGCATGACCTCTGTGACGACCACTCCACCGACAAACTTTCAGAGATTTTTCAAGGATACCCTCTGAGTGTTTTGGCACAAGAAGTGCAGAGCTTGCGGCTGCTCTTTACGGAGTAATAACGTAATTATGTTATCTGCTTTGTTACCGCACTCAGCCGTGTTTCTGAGAAAATACCTTCACATCAGTGAAGTAGCCTGTAATATGCCACAACCAGAACGTAAAATACAAAACATAGAGTAGTGCAGAATTGGG
Organism: Schistocerca nitens; assembly: GCF_023898315.1. Classification (NCBI taxonomy): domain Eukaryota; kingdom Metazoa; phylum Arthropoda; class Insecta; order Orthoptera; family Acrididae; genus Schistocerca; species Schistocerca nitens. The sequence goes on along the minus strand of NC_064622.1, from coordinate 377,730,395 downwards.
ACGAAACTGTATTCAAAGCCTCACTGAAATATTTGAGTGGTGTTATTTCGCTTTGGGCTGTTAAAATATCAGTTATTGCAAGTGGACATTGTCAAAAAATGTGTAGCATTACTCACTGAAAGGGCCAATTTTGTAAGGACACAAATGAGAGACATATTTGTTCAATAAAAACGGCATCAGCAAATTAAACTGAAAATGCAAATTATGAATCAAGCTATGCTTCACTTGACACAACATGTTTCTCTATATGCACATCTATTAGGTATGTTTCTAATAATACACTCCTGGAAATGGAAAAAAGAACACATTGACACCGGTGTGTCAGACCCACCATACTTGCTCCGGACACTGCGAGAGGGCTGTACAAGCAATGATCACACGCACGGCACAGCGGACACACCAGGAACCGCGGTGTTGGCCGTCGAATGGCGCTAGCTGCGCAGCATTTGTGCACCGCCGCCGTCAGTGTCAGCCAGTTTGCCGTGGCATACGGAGCTCCATTGCAGTCTTTAACACTGGTAGCATGCCGCGACAGCGTGGACGTGAACCGTATGTGCAGTTGACGGACTTTGAGCGAGGGCGTATAGTGGGCATGCGGGAGGCCGGGTGGACGTACCGCCGAATTGCTCTACACGTGAGGTCTCCACAGTACATCGATGTTGTCGCCAGTGGTCGGCGGAAGGTGCACGTGCCCGTCGACCTAGGACCGGACCGCAGCGACGCACGGATGCACGCCAAGACCGTAGGATCCTACGCAGTGCCGTAGGGGACCGCACCGCCACTTCCCAGCAAGTTAGGGACACTGTTGCTCCTGGGGTATCGGCGAGGACCATTCGCAATCGTCTCCATGAAGTTGGGCTACGGTCCCGCACACCGTTAGGCCGTCTTCCGCTCACGCCCCAACATCGTGCAGCCCGCCTCCAGTGGTGTCGCGACAGGCGTGAATGGAGGGACGAATGGAGACGTGTCGTCTTCAGCGATGAGAGTCGCTTCTGCCTTGGTGCCAATGATGGTCGTATGCGTGTTTGGCGCCGTGCAGGTGAGCGCCACAATCAGGACTGCATACGACCGAGGCACACAGGGCCAACACCCGGCATCATGGTGTGGGGAGCGATCTCCTACACTGGCCGTACACCACTGGTGATCGTCGAGGGGACACTGAATAGTGCACGGTACATCCAAACCGTCATCGAACCCATCGTTCTACCATTCCTAGACCGGCAAGGGAACTTGCTGTTCCAACAGGACAATGCACGTCCGCATGTATCCCGTGCCACCCAACGTGCTCTAGAAGGTGTAAGTCAACTACCCTGGCCAGCAAGATCTCCGGATCTGTCCCCCATTGAGCATGTTTGGGACTGGATGAAGCGTCGTCTCACGCGGTCTGCGCGTCCAGCACGAACGCTGGTCCAACTGAGGCGCCAGGTGGAAATGGCATGGCAAGCCGTTCCACAGGACTACATCTAGCATCTCTACGATCGTCTCCATGGGAGAATAGCAGCCTGCATTGCTGCGAAAGGTGGATATACACTGTACTAGTGCCGACATTGTGCATGCTCTGTTGCCTGTGTCTATGTGCCTGTGGTTCTGTCAGTGTGATCATGTCATGCATCTGACCCCAGGAATGTGTCAATAAAGTTTCCCTTTCCTGGGACAATGAATTCACGGTGTTCTTATTTCAATTTCCAGGAGTGTATTTACAAAATGGTTCAAATGGCTCTGAGCACTATGGGACTTAACTTCTGAGGTAATCAGTCCCCTAGAACTTAGAACTACTTAAAGCTAACTAACTTGAGCACATCACGCACGTCCATGCCCGAGGCAGGATTCGAAACTGCGACGGTAGCGGTGGCGCGGTTCCAGACTGTAGGCATAGAACCGCCCGGCCACCCCGGCCGGCTAATATTTACAAATGGCTCTGAGCACTATGGGACTTAACAGCTATGGTCATCAGTCCCCTAGAACTTAGAACTACTTAAACCTAACTAACCTAAGGACATCACACAACACCCAGCCATCACGAGGCAGAGAAAATCCCTGACCCCGCCGGGAATCGAACCCGGGAACCCGGGCGTGGGAAGCGAGAACGCTAATATTTACACATTTAGGTTTCATAAATATGTTATATTCGTGTTTTAATATGTTCTTTCTAGTGACGTCAATCTGTTGTAAAATTAGGGAACACGATTTATGCTAAAAAATTGTGACGTTATGGGAAATGAACAGCTCTTCTATAAAAATCAACATGGACTCTGCAAACAGTACACTATGATCACCTACTTAATAGCCGGTATGTCCACCTTTGGCAAAAATAACAGAGGCGACGCTTCGTGGTATGGAAGCAATGAGGTGTTGGTAGGTCGCTGGAGGGAGGTGGCACTACATCTGCACTCACTAGCCACACAATTCCTGTAGATTCCGGGGAGATGACCCATTTTATCTGACGTCACGTTCAGTCAGGTCACTGGTGTATTCGATTGGGTTCAGCTCTGGCGACCCGCACATTAAATATAACTCGCAACTGTATTCCTCGAACCACTCAATCATACTGCTGGCCTTGTGACATGGGGCTTTATCTTGTTGGATATGCCACTGCCGTCGGAAGGTCGTCATGAAAGGGCGTACGATACTCCTTGGTCGTCATGGTGCCATGCACGAACTCCGCACGAATGATCCCCAGAGCGTAATGAAGTCACCGCCAGTTTATCTCGGTCCCGCAGTACAGGTAACAAGGAGCTGTTCTAAAAGGCAACCCTCATATGGACATGATGAAGAAGGCATCGAGAGTCATCAGATCGTGCAAAGCTCTGCCAGGACGCCAACGTCCAGTGCCGACAGCCCCGTGCCAATTTCAGTCATAGTTGCCAATGTCGTGGTTCTAACATTGTCGGTTGTGGCGGACCATCATTAGGACTCTTCGATGGGCTGTAAGTTGAGGCAGACTTGTACACTGCTCAACATTGAAGTCTGATGTTAGTTCGGCACTTTTCGCCACCTGTCCTGTTTTACCAGTCTGCCAAGCCTACGACTTTCGACATCTGTACTCCAAGGTGGCCGCCAAAGACCACGATGTCTGGACACGGTTTCACCTCGGTTTCGCCACGTGTTGAAGACACTCACCAAGGCACTCCTCGAACACCCAGGTCTTGCTGTTTCCGAAATTTTCGTGACTAGCTTCCGGACCGACACAATCTGCCATTGGTCAGAATCCAATGGGTTTCCGCATTCTATACACGGACAATGATTTCACGCTGGCTCGTATCTGAAAAGCAGTCATTCCTCGCCATGTGACGCTGCCATAGCCTGAACGGGTTTTGTATTGATAGTAAGTCTGTGGTCATAATGTAATGGCTGAAGAGCATACATGTAATAGTTAGGAAAATTTTCTAGGAATAAATCACAAGCGCGAACATGTTAATATGTTTTGACTTAAATGTCTCCGAAGCTGACAGGTAAGTCGAAAAGATATTTCACGTATTTTACATCCCTACTCTGACCAGGACATGTTCGCGATTTTTGTGCTGTGGTAGGAGTATTTTTCATTCTGGTTACAATATGTTCAGTCTCTTCTCTCACAGCCGGCCGCGGTGGTCTCGCGGTTCTAGGCGCGCAGTCCGGAACCGTGCGACTGCTACGGTCGCAGGTTCGAATCCTGCCTCGGGCATGGATGTGTGTGATGTCCTTAGGTTGGTTAGGTTTAAGTAGTTCTAAGTTCTAGGGGATTGATGACCACAGCAGTTGAGTCCCATAGTGCTCAGAGCCATTTTCTTCTCTCTCAGTGCAATACACAACGTAACAAACGTACATACTGTTGTTTTAGAGATATTGTTGAAAATGCCAACCACCATGCTCAAGGCACAGTGCACAGGGACTCATTATTGACTACCCCACACACTGAAGAGGTTTAGCAATTTGACCTACTACTTCAATGAGGCCGGCCGCGGTGGTCTCGCGGTTCTAGGCGCGCAGTCCGGAACCGCGCGACTGCTACGGTCGCAGGTTCGAATCCTGCCTCGGGCATGGATGTGTGTGATGTCGTTAGGTTAGTTAGGTTTAACTAGTTCTAAGTTCTAGGGGACTGATGACCTAAGATGTTAAGTCCCATAGTGCTCAGAACCATTTGAACCATTTGAACTTCAATGAGTGCGAAAATCAGTAGCATCAAAATATGTGCGAATACTGAGCGGAGTATAGTGAACTAGATTCTTCAGATGCCTCCAAAAGAAATGCATTGAACTAATGTCTGGTGACCGCAAAGGCAGCAAAAATCATATTCCCGAGCTTATCAACCACTTAAGTTCAGCTAATTTAGCTCTTCGTATAATTGCTAGTCATTGAAAGAAAAAGAATCAGCCTTGTGACGTTTTACGTAATTCCACTCAATAAAGCCCTGTAGAAAGATTTTCTGGGTTATCTCATCACTTGGAAAGGAAGTAGCAATAGCACAGAAGCGAGTAATAAGAAAACTATGTGGTATTCACCCACGTACGTCATACAGTTAGCTGGTCAAGGAAATAGCCAACTAAAGTGCGAAATCAGAATACATACATTATCTATTGAATATATTCCGTTCATAGACATCCATCGCAATTTTAGAATAACAGTTTTGCAAATACCTGAAACACTAGAAGCAGAAATGACAGTTATTATCCAGTATTACAGCTGTCAGTGGCTCATAAATGCGTTTAATACGCAGCAACAAAAGTTCTTGATCATTTGCCCAGTAACATTCAGTGTCTGACAGGTAGTAAATCAAGTTCTAAACCTAACTAAAAATCATTTCTCCTGGACAACGGCTTCCATGCCATTGACGAATTTGTACTTGAACACTGGTATCCTGGAAAAAATTAAGGAAAAATAGAAACTCATTTTTATGCGCAGTCGCAGGAATGGAACTAAAAAGTTATATGGCCATTAATGATAAGAATAAACATGGATATATATTCTGTAAAATGACTTCCATTCCACATAATTTCGGTGAAAAATCATTCAAACAGCTGTAGATCATGTAGTTAACTAATTAACTAGCCATGAAGCACGCTCACCCCAACCAATCCATTGTCGCCCAAAATTAATTTTCATCCGGTTCTTAACATCGAGTGCAAGGTTATAATCAATTAAGCGGATGAATTCTCAGAAGCACATGTACTAGGAATCGTGGGATGAAATGTTCAAGGAACGTTTTATGCACGACTCCTCTCAGTTTATCAGGAAGTAGGTAACATAGAATCTTAAAATTGTTGACAATATCAATTCATTCATTCAGAGAAAACTTCTGTTAATAGAAGAGACACAACAAAGCCTGTGGATTTTAGTCATCCCATACGCCGCTATTGTTGCTATTGAACGTACCTTCTCTTGAAAACATGGCATCGTCTGTAAATGACATTACTGCAGGAACACTGCGGTTTTCTGCACGCTACTGTATGGGTCAATGCATAAACCCCGCGATTTACTGACACATATTCAGCACGGATTCAGAAAACACTGTTCTGGTGGAACACAACTAGCTCTTTATACTCATAAAGTAAAGAGTGCTATAGATAGAGGATGTCAAGAATGATACCATATTTTTATATTTCCAGATGGCTGTCGTCACCGTTACTCATAAGTGCCTTCTAACCAAACTGCGCGCCTATGGAATATCGCCTCAGTTGTGCGAGTGGACTCGCAGAAAGCTCACAGTTTGTAGTAATAGACGGAAAGTCATCAAGTAAAACAGAAGCAATATCTGGCGCTCCCCAAGGAAGTGTTACAGTCTCTCTATTGTTCCTGATTTATATTAACAACATAGGAGTCAATCTGCGTAGCCCTGTTAGATTGTTTGCAGATGGTGCTGTCATTTACCGTCTTGTAAAGTCATCAGATGACCAAAACCAATTGAAAAATGATCTCGATAAGATATCTGTATGGTTTGAAAAGTTGCAATTGACCCTGAATAAAGAAAATTGTGAAGCTACTCACACGAGTACTGAAAGAAATCCGCTAAATTTCGATTATTCGATAAGTCACACAAATCTGACGGCTTTAAATTCAACTAAATACTTAGGTATTACAATTACAAATAACCTAAATTGGCACGATCACATAGATACTGTCGTGGACAGAGCAAACCAGAGACTGCGATTAATTGGCGGAACACTTAGAAGGTGTAACAGATCTACTAAAGAGGCTGGTTACACCACGCTTGTCCGCCCTGTTCAGGAGTTGTGTGGTGCGGGATCTTCATCAGAAGGGACTGACGGATGACAGCGAAAAAGTTCAAAGAAGGGCAGCTCGTTTTGTATTGTTGCGAAATAGGGGAGAAGTGCCACAGACATGATACATGAATTCGAATGGCAGTCATTAAAACAAAGGCGATTTTCGATGCGGCGGTATCTTCTCATCAAATTTCAATCATCAGTTTTCTCCTCCAATTGCGAAAACATTCTGTGGGATCCCCCCTGGGAGAAGTGATCATCACGATAAAATAAGATAATTCAGTGCTCGCTCAGAAAAATTTAAGTTCTTATTTTTCCCTCGTGCCGTTCGAGGATGGAACGGTAGAGAGACAGCTTGAAGGAGGTTCATTGATGGATGCTATGATTGCACCTTCTGTAGATGATAGAGGTGCAACTCTTGTTCATGTAAGGCTCACAAACCAGTTGACTGGGTTGTGTTCTGAGCTCCTGCAGCGCGCCAATTATTAGAGGCAGGATTGTCACCAATCAATCGCAACGCAGATGAAAAACTAACAGGGATAAAAGACCAAACGAAATGCTGTAACTGTGTAACCAGCCGGCGGAGACAGGGGGTTACCATATACCAAAATACACTAAGGTACCCCTGAAAACCTCTGAAAGTTTGTCGCCCCATTTCTGGTTCACTCTGCACAGTCCTATATGTTATTGGGTGACAATGGTCGGGACTGGAGGTCTAGTGGTAAAGGGCGTGCCTGGAAGCCCTAAGGTCGCACGATCGTTTCCCGTCGGACCACGGAGTACTTCCGTCTGGAAATTTGTAAATTTGTGGTAAGGATTATGGGACAAAACTGCTGAGTTCATCGGTCCCACTTCAGTCTGCATTTACCATTACCTCCAACCATGAATGATGTGAATGTTTGCCAGGAATCGGATTGCACATTAAATTGCACCTCTGCTTTTCCCAGCAGGAGAACGAGGGAAACTTAGAAACACTCACATCGCGGAAGTGGCGTACCAATTAAAAAATAATTGCACCATGTCATTAAGCCACACAGGATGACTTTTTTAATGCATGATGTCTTAAAATGTGGCGTATAAAAAATTAAACAACTCCTTTTAACAATTTAGACTGCCTTGACAATCGCACTGTAAACGGGTAGCTTATAATACATTTTGCTTCTAATTTAGTCTCCGGGTATCCCCATATCAATAGATACTAATAGGTTCGTAGTGTTTTTGCATAAGTTAATATACACTACTCACTTGACAGACTTTTGACGACAATAATATATTCCCCTTCACTATTTGCAACAGTCTGCTGGGGTAACTTTCCGATTCTGCTGACGTAGAAATCACTTGGTTTTGAGGAGAAATCGTCAAGCTTTGTTCGGAGCGCATTGTACTCCAGAAAGGAAGTTCGTTGAAGGTTGTTCGATAAAGAGCGGAAAAACTAATAATGTGAGCGCTCAAGATCATATGAATTAAGTGGGTGCGGAATGACTTCCCAACCGAACTCCTGTATAGTGTTTTTTTGCCAGTCTGTCAGAATGCGGGCAGGTGTTACCCTGGAGTACCATCATTTTACGCTTTCTTCCTGGTCGTTGTTCTGGGACTGCGTCTGCAACATGTCTCAGTTGTTGACAGTAAATGTGAGAAGTGATATTTACATCTCGGGGATGCAATTCGTAGTGTATCACGGTCCCTGTTCCTACAGATACATAACATTATTTTTCGTGGATGCGCGCATGTCGTTGTAGGTGAAGTTGCTGCTTTCTTTCGCCTTAACCATTCCTTTCACATCCTTATGCTGGCATAAAAGCACCATTTCTTGCCAGCAATAACGATATAGGATAGCAATGGTCAGCGTCGTTAACGAGTCAATTGATGAGATATAAATAGAGCCACCAGCTGAGTTTTGTGATTTTGGCTTAGAGCACGCGGTACCCATACACCCGATATTTGAATGTTCCACATTGCATGTAAATATCGCACGATGGTGGAATGACCAAAGTTCATCATATTTGTCAGTTCTTGAGTACACAGATGAGGATCACTGTGGATTAATGAGTTTAAATTAGCTTCATCAAAGCTTGAAGGTCTTCCTGAACGCTAATGAGTCGCTAATGCCAAACGATTCTGTTAAAAACGAGAAAACCACCTTTTCGCCCTACTTTGTCCAATGACATTATCCCCATACACGGTGCAAATGTTCTTGGATAGATCCTCTGTTGTCACCTCGCTATTGAACTAGAACATGATTAAATCGGGAATGTCCGATATTTCCATTTGTAACTCCATTTTCTACTGTCCACGGCTCCACTGACTACCTCCAAATGATAATACGTCAGCTGAAATAGCAACAGTGAAATACAAACACAAAATGATAAGCGATAAATAGACCTATAGTAACTGGAACACTGACATGCAAAACAAAAACGAAATTATGCACCAACGTAAAACATACTTACACTATCGCTTTCTTCAGTCACCAAATCACTTCTGGAATCCAGTGCTTGGGAGAGCTCTTTACTCACTAACTGATGAGTTCTTTCTATTATCAATGGTAGTGAAACTTCGGCCCATTGAAGATTTCTTTATCTCTGGTAGCTGAAAAAGGAACGTTGACCATGTCCGACGAATGTGAGAGCTAAGGCATTCGTAATGTACTTTCGGTCCTAAATGCACGAGAAAAAAGAAAGTTATAAATAGTTTCGTCATATTTTTTTTTCCATTCAGGCTGCGTCCAACTTTCAATTAGTACTTCTTGTTGATCGTTCGATCTTGAAACAATAACTCATACCGCACTAAGCCGTTATATCGAAGACCACAGTGGCGTAACCTTCACATAACACCTCTCGTGTCAACCGATTTTGTCCGGCAATCCAAAATGCTTCTTCTGGGGAGACAGACTTTTAGTTTGGCCGTCATATCTTTAAACCAATATTTCTTCGCTTTCATATTAGTAGTTCGCATATTCTCAGAGTCCATTTCAATAATCTATCACGTTATATCCAATTTCTCATTTAACAATAAATACACCACGTTGAACTCTCCATACCCGAAGCCCAACCATACCAATGACTGAAATGTCTAACATATAACGACGATCTCACGTAACGTTGTAGAAACATACCCAGTTGTCAGACGTGTAAAACCAAACCTCCAGAAACAACGTCCGAGTATGCTATCCCCACCTCCGCATAACACCTGCAATTTATCCCACTCCACCTACTCCAATCAATAGCAAAGGTAAAACTAACTTTCTACGTTTATGTAGGTAGAAAGACAACTTTCTTTTCGATGTGTACTTGATTTTCCGAGTACTTCTCTAGCACTGGTGACACATTACTGAGTTGGAGCATTATTTTCATTTTAGCACTCTTACAGAACGTTCGTGAAGGGGGTATTGTGGCATTTGACTGACGACTTTATTTTCCATGAGACTTTTGCTACATTGTGCACTTGGCTCATTATCGGACTAGGATGTCAGAGCGTTAGCAAGCAGCATGAGAATATCATCAAATTACTTAATAAAACAATCTCACATGAATTTTTATTCACGTGCTATTGTCCTCAGGAAAGCTCTGACGAATTGTTTTATTCGTGCGTGACATATCATTTCCAACAATTTCATGGTGAGATAGCGGATAAGCCTCTGGGTTAAACTATCCACCAGACTGCCACTTGCCCTGCCTGGACTACATTTGTAGATGTTATTTGGCTTAATTGTGCCCATGCTAGTGATGACTTTTTATGTCCTGGTGTACGGAATCCCACTTCATCCTGCTCCCTACTTTGCAATCATATACAACCGCTCGCTCACCGATAGATCTGTACCTACACACTGGAAAATTGCGCAGGTCGCACCAGTGTGTAAGAAGGGTAGTAGGAGTAATCCATCGAACTACAGACCTATATCATTGACGTCAGTTTGCAGTAGGGTTTTGGAGCATATAATGTATTCAAACATTATGCATCACCTCGAAGGGGGAATTGATACGTAATCAGCATGGTTACAGAAAACATCGTTCTTGTGCAACGCAGCTAGCTCTTTATTCGCACGAAGTAATGGCCGCTATCGACAGGGGATCTCAAGTTGACTCCGTATTTCTAGATTTCCGGAAAGCTTTTGACACCGTTCCTCACAAGCGACTTCTAATCAAGCTGCGGGCCTATGGGGTATCATCTCAGTTGTGCGACTGGATTCGTGACTTTCTGTCAGGAAGGTCGCAGTTCGTAGTAATAGACGGCAAATCATCGAGTAAAACTGAAGTGATATCAGGTGTTCCCCAGAGAAGCGTCCTGGGACCTCTCCTGTTCCTGATCTATATAAATGACCTGGGTGACAATCTGAGCAGTTCTCTTAGGTTGTTCGCAGATGATGCTGTAATTTACCGTCTAGTAAGGACATCTGAAGACCAGTATCAGTTGCAAAGTGATTTAGAAAAGATTGCTGTATGGTGTGGCAGGTGGCAGTTGACGCTAAATAACGAGAAGTGTGAGGTGATCCATATTAGTTCCAAAAGAAATCCGTTGGAATTCGATTACTCGATAAATAGTACAATTTTCAAGGCTGTCAATTCAACTAAGTGCCTGGGTGTTAAAATTACGAACAAATTCAGTTGGAAAGACCACATAGATAATATTGTGGGGAAGGCGAGCCAAAGGTTGCGTTTCATTGGCAGGACACTTAGAAGAGACAACAAGTCTACTAAAGAGACAGCTTACACTACACTCGTTCGTCTTCTGTTAGAATATTGTTGCGCGGTGTGGGATCCTTACCAGGTGTGATTGACGGAGGACATCGAAAGGGAGCAAAAAAGGGCAGCTCGTTTTGTATTATCACGTAATAGGGGAGAGAGTGTGGCAGATATGATACGCGACTTGGGATGGACGTCATTAAAGCAAGATGTTTTTCGTCGCGGTGAGATCTATTTACCAACTTTTTCTTCCGAAGGCGAAAATATTTTGTCGAGCCCAACCTACATAGGTAGGAATGATCATCAAAATAAAATAAGAGAAATGAGAGCTCGAACAGAAAGGTTTAGATGTTTGTTTTTCCCGCGCGCTGTTCGGGAGTGGAATGGTAGAGAGATAGTATGATTGTGGTTCGATGAACCCTCTGCCAAGCACTTAAATGTGAATTGCACAGTAATCATGTAGATGCAGATATCTACATCTACATGTAGATGTAGATATCTGTTTTAACGCTACTTGAGTTGACGTGTGTACTCATGACAGCAGTGACTTTCGTGTTTATAAAGTAAATCACGGTTCAAGTCCGTGGCTTCAGTTTCTTGAAGAGAATCATTGTAATAATTAAGATGCAACATACTGTAAAAGATTAAAAAAGGAGTCGAGTCGACCTAAAAGAGCAGTGTATTCCCCACCTGAGAAAAAATAAAACGATACATTTGTGTTCAGGTCACGAAACTAAGTTAGGAATATTTTCAACGTATGTGAGATTGTTGCTGGGGTTACTGCTGGTGAAACGATTGTATGAACATAATCTTTCTCACACAGTCCACTCACTACACACTTTTTATTTTTTCCTGTATCTATGGCAGTAAAAATGATATGTATATGTACATCACATATGCATAAAAATCTTGTGAAAATGCCTTCTCTGAGTTGTAGGTACTTCCCATAACAGACCAGAAAATGCTCCTTCAATCAATTCGCAACAATGAGCGAAGTAACTGGCAGCACAACAGTAACTACATAATGTCTCTTGTAATGTGGTGGGCCTACATTAGATTGTTATTACTGCTACTATGGCAGTTGTCAGACACAAATCATCGGCAGCCTGAAGTCATCCAGTTTATGCCACTCCAGAAGTAAAGACAAACAAGTGATTTACAATCAGTAGGTCTGTGTATAGCGCACACAATTTAATTTGGTTGATTTTAAATGGCGATGCAGAATGTGAGTGAAGCAAGTGTCGCCAGGAAGATAAATAGTGTAGACGAAGCACGTTTTGTAACAGGTGTCTACTCTCAGTGTGGGTAGTTAGCTTTATTTTGTGAGAAGTAATTTTCTGTAACACTGCGAAAGCACTGAGAATAACTTCATCATTCTGTGAAAAAAATTTTTCGTGGTTTAACAAATCACCAACAAGACAATATCATTTAACTTCCATCATTTTAAAAATGGGATTTCTAAACAAAATTCTTTTTCCCAAAGTTTAGTTAGGGGCTAATCCCGCCAATGTTGGTGGGAGGGACTGAGTACTAGCTACTATCTGGTAACTCTGGGATAATTGTCTCATAGAGTTTGGGAACCACAGTGTTAAAGGGATCCGCTGAAACTCCTTCTGCAGTTTTCTACCTCGACAATAAGACAAACTGTGTAGTGTGACACATAAAACTCTAAATTACAGGTCGTTTAAGTCTGCAGCTATCCCGATACTGCTATGGAATTTATCTTTTTCTCGGGACTTACATAAAATAACAACTTTCGTAACCAGAGATGAAAAGCAAGGCACTGCAGAACGAGAGAGAATTATTCCTTGCGTCGTGGTTCACTGTTACCAAAAAATTAATTTGAATAGTGTGAAAATGGATACAAAGAGAATGCATACAATGGTGGAGTAAAGCTTTTAATAGTTCGACAATGCACACTCAGAAAGCTAAATACAAAAAAATTTGCATCCTAGAAAAACGTCTGTCTTCGTACTCATACTTCGAAACGATGTTCATAACATTTATAAAGAAAGAAAAGACAGTTATGCTTGCGACACTGAACGTCTGTCAGTAATAAACGCGATTATGTTTGATGATGTCGTGTTATACGAAGTATTCTCCGCCAGGTTTAAACCATCCAGCCTGATGTGGCTCTCCGTAATTCTACACACGATACAGTGTTTACGACAAACACTGCGTCGTGTGTGCGGAACACGAGACCAGGAATTTGGTATCCGACAGTCCTTCACCGATAGTGCAGTTCGCTAACTACACTCAAAGTTTGCCACCAACAACTACTGAACGTTGTGTGGACGGTAAGGGAGCAACTAGTGCACTTGTCAAAGTTCTAAACAAATGGCATAGCTTGCGCTTGAATATCGGGCAATACGGTGGCTTACATATTACAGCGCTTTTGAAACAGGGAGTATTGACACGTTTTTCACAGCGAATAAAATACACACTAAATTTTAGACTCTTATTGTCTGTGACAAGTTCATATTTTCTGCAGATACACGAGTACCTCGTCACTGTCCACTAGCGCGCCTTAAAAGTGGTACTGCTGACTATGCCTTGCATAAGTAAATGAATTCACCAGTGCTCTCCTCAAATTAACTTATTAAGAACTTTGATGGTATAGGCATGCTGCGTCCTAACACCATGACAATCTCGTCCGATAATCGACCTAGTGAATACGTAATAAACGTTTCACGGAGAACAGTCATCTAGTCTAATAACACAAAGCCTTCTTCCAGTATGTTATCAGACTAAAATGTAATCAATGCTCCAACTCAATAATACCTCGTCACCATCACAAATACTCGAACTATCAAGTACCCGTCAAAGGCAAGAAAAGGAAGTTGATCTTTTACTCAGATAAAGGTAGAAATTGCATCCATAGAGGTTCGTTATCGAACTCACTGTCGCTTTGTTACGCAAGAATTACAGTACAGTACGTTATACGAATAGTCGCTCTTTTTCTAACGGCCACAGTCCCAATGTAGAAAATGAGTTCGTAGAGGTCATTATCAATGTCCGTTCAGTTTCTTATACAATATTTACAGCAAAACATGAGTAACCTCTTTTTTTGTAATGTTCACATTCCCACTAGAAGAATAAAAGCGTATAAGGCAGAAAAGAGTAGCAGCAGTCCACTGGCGATTGCCCGAATTAGAGAAGGGCACGTCATTCGCTGAAGGCTTGCTACGTCACGAGGAACCTAGTACGACCGCCACTCTCTTGCGATCTCACATTCTACTAGGGATTCCACACTATTACCATGCTTCCTTAATATGCAGCATACGGGTTTGCACTAACCCTTACATATTCGTAACAAGTGCCAGCAGAAAACAGTAAAACTACGTGGAAAGAAACAAGGTGTTGCACAGACATGAATATCACTAGGCGTGTTTCAGTTGCATCTCATAATATTAACACGTGAATAAAAAAATTAAAGCAGTGATTTCTAATGTTAACTGCACAGGAACGCCAAGGTGTGGTAAAAGGAAGTAGAAAGTTTTATATTCATGACAGTAATGTTACGTTCGCTATCATGCAGTAAAATCTCCAATACTTCAACGTTGAAAACTTAAAGACTACCAACCTCTTCCCTGCTCAGCGATCATGTGTCATGGTAGAAATGACACTCGAAAGTAGCTGTTCGTGAAATCCCATTCCCAGGACTTTCACTTCAATTGAACCATGTAAACATGAAACATGCAGAAAAACAAGCTTACCGAGCAGCTCCAAAGCGACAGCTGCTAGGCCGATGATGTTGTCAATAGTAAATATCAACATGTCGTATACTGGCGTCATGATTTCGGTTACTTTTCTGTAAGGGTAACCGAGTGGTCATTTGCTGCCAGTACCAGATAATTTAAAACAATTTCCTAGCTTTTAATATCTTCATTTTGAATAACTACTGCTTAAGATTTCCCTTATTATGCGTAAACTGTGTTTGTTTTAGTCTACGTCTCGAAGGAGAATGCTAATGGGGCGGGGTAAGGACGCAGAGCTAGACAGACACAATTTTTTTGTGGAGAAAGTAATAGGCACGAGGACATTCATAACGATAATGCATTTGTTTTATTTAACAACCATGATACTAAAGCGTGAACATCAAAAATTGAAGTCCCGATTTTTTAAATTATACAAGGGGGCTAATGTTGTTGTGGTCTTCAGTCCTGAGACTGGTTTGATGCAGCTCTCCATGCTATTCTATCCTGTGCAAACTTCTTCATCTCCCAGTACCTACTGCAGCTTTCTGAATCTGCTTAGTGTATTCATCTCTCGGTTTCCCTCTACGATTTTTACCCTCTACGCTGCCCTCCAATGCTAAATTTGTGATCCCTTGATGCCTCAGAACAAGTCCTACCAACCGGTCCCTTCTTCTTGTCAAGTTGTGCCACAAACTCCTCGGCTCCCCCATTATACTCAATACCTCCTCATTAGTTATGTGATCTACCCATCTAATCTTCAGCATTCTTCTGTAGCACCACATTTTGCCGGCCGAAGTGGCCGCGCGGTTCTGGCGCTGCAGTCTAGGACCGCGAGACCGCTACGGTCGCAGGTTCGAATCCTGCCTCGGGCATGGATGTGTGTGATGTCCTTAGGTTAGTTAGGTTTAACTAGTTCTAAGTTCTAGGGGACTAATGACCTCAGCAGTTGAGTCCCATAGTGCTCAGAGCCATTTGAACCAATTTTTTGAACCACATTTCAAAAGCTTCTATTCTCTTCTTGTCCAAACTATTTATCGTCCATGTATCACTTCCATACATGGCTACACTCCATACAAATACTTTCAGAAACGACTTCCTGACACTTAAATCAATACTCGATGATAACAAATTTCTCTTCTTCAGAAACACTTTCCTTGCCATTGCCAGACTACATTTTATATCCTCTCTACTTCGACCATCATCAGTTATTTTGCTCGTCAAATAGCAAAACCCCTTTACTACTTTAAGTGTCTCATTTCCTAATCTAATACCCTCAGCATCGCCCGATTTAGTTTGACTACATTCCATTATCCTCGTTTCGCTTTTGTTGATGTTCATCTTATATCCTCCTTTCAAGACACTATCCATGCTGTTCAACTGCTCTTCCAAGTCCTTTGCTGTCTCCGACAGAATTACAATGTCATCGGCGAACCTCAAAGTTTTTATTTCTTCTCCATGGATTTTAATACCAACTCCTAATTTTTCTTTTGTTTCCTTTACTGCTTGCTCAATATACAGATTGAATAACATCGGGGAGAGGCTACAACCCTGTCTCACTCCCTTCCCAACCACTGCTTCCCTTTCATGCCCCTCGACTCTTATAACTGCCATCTGGTTTCTGAACAAATTGTAAATAGCCTTTCGCTCCCTGTATTTTACCCCTGCCACCTTTAGAATTTGAAAGAGAGTGTTCCAGTCAACATTGTCAAAAGCTTTCTCTAAGTCAACAAATGCTAGAAACGTAGGTTTGCCTTTCCTTAATCTTTCTTCTAAGATAAGTCGTAGGGTCAGCATGGCCTCTCGTGTTCCAACATTTCTACGGAATCCAAACTGATCTTCCCCGAGTTTGGCTTCTTCTATTTCTTCCATTCGTCTGTAAAGAATACGCGTTAGTATTTTGCAGCTGTGACTTATTAAACTGATAGTTCGGGAATTTTCGCACCAGTCAACACCTGCTTTCTTTGGATTTGGAATTATTATATTCTTCTTGAAGTCTGAGGGAATTTCGCCTGTCTCGTACATCTTGCTCACCAGATGGTAGAGTTTTGTCAGGACTGGCTCTCCCAAGACCATCACTAATTATAATGGAATGTTGTCTACTCCCGGAGCCTTGTTTCGACTCAGGTCTTTCAGTGCTCTGTCAAATTCTTCACGCAGTATCGTATCTCCCATTTCATCTTCATTTACACCCACTTCCATTTCCATAATATTGTCCTCAAGTACATCTCCCTTGTATAGATCCTCTATATACTCCTTCCATCTTTCTGCTTTCCCTTCTTTGCTTATAACAGGGTTTCCATCTGAGCCCTTGATATTCATACTAATGGCTCTCTTTTCTCGAAAGGTCTATCTAATTTTCCTGTAGGCAGTATATATCTTAGACCTGGTGAGATAAGCCTCCACATCCCTACATTTGTCCTCTAGCCATCCCTGCTAAGCCATCTTGCACTTCCTGTCGATATAATTTTTGAGTCGTTTGTATTCCTTTTTGCCTGCTTCATTTACTGCATTTTTATATTTTCACTTTTTATCAATTAAATTCAATATTTCTTCTGTTACCCAAGGATTCCTACTAGCCCTCGTGTTTTTACCTACTTGATCCTCCGCTGCCTTCACTACTTCATCCCTCAGACCTACGCATTCTTCTTCCACGTATTTCTTTCCCCCATTCTTGTCAATTGTTCCCTTATGCTCTCCCTGAAACTCTACAACCTCTGGTTCAGTCAGTTTATCCTGGTACCATCTCCTTAAATTCCCACCTTTTTGCAGTTTCTTCAGTTTTAATCTACAGTTCATAACCAATAGATTGTGGTCGGAGTCCACATCTGCCCCTGGAAATGTCTTACAGTTTAAAACCTGGTTCCTAAATCTCTGTCTTACAATTGTATAATCTATCTGATACCTTCCAGTATCTCCAGGATTCTTCCATGTATACAATGTTCTTTTATGATTCTTAAACCAAGTGTTAGCTATGATTAGGTTATGCTCTGTGCAAAATTCTACCAGACGGCTTCCTCTTTCATTTCTTAGCCCCAATCCATATTCACCTACTATGTTTCCTTCTCTCCCTTTTCATACTCTCGAATTCCAGTCACACATGACTATTAAATTTTCGTCTCCCTTCAGTACCTCAATAATGTCTGTTATCTCATCATACATTTCATCAATTTCTTCATCATCTGCAGAGCGAGTTGGCATATAAACTTGTACTATTGTAGTAGGCGTGGGCTTCGCGTCTATCTTGGCCACAATAATGCGTTCACAGTGCTGTCCGCGCTCCTATTTTTTTATTCATTATTAAACCTACTCCTGCATTACCCCTATTTGATTTTGTATTTATAACCCTGTATTCACCTGACCAAATGTCTTGTTCCTCCTGCCAGTGAACTTCACTAATTCCCACTCTATCTAACTTTAACCTATCCATTCCCCTTTTTAAATTTTCTACCGTACCTGCCCGATTAAGGGATCTGACATTCAACACTCCGATCCGTAAAACGCCAGTTTTCTTTCTCATGATAACGACGTCCTCCTAAGTAGTCCCCGCCCTGAGATCCGAATGGGGGACTATTTTGCCTCCGGATTATTTTACCCAAGAGGACGCCATCATCATTTAACCATACAGTAAAGCTGCATGCCCACGGGAAAAATTACGACTGTAGTTTCCCCTTTTCAGCCGTTCGCAGTACCAGCACAGCAAGGCCGTTTTGGTTAGTGTTACAAGGCCAAATCAGTCAATCATCCAGAATGGTGCCCCTGCAACTACTGAAAAGGCTGCTGCCCCTCTTCAGGAACCACACGTTTGTCTGGCCTCTCAACAGATACCCCTCCATTGTGGTTGCACCTTGCACCTACGGTACGGCCATCTGTATGTTTGAGGCAGGGAAGCCTCCCCACCAACGGCAAGGTCCATGGTTCATTGGGGTAGAGTGGGGGGGGGGGTGTTAATGTAACTTATCTAAATCGGAAGAAACTTCATCGTTGCTGTCCACAAAAGAAACAAAAAGTCATATCTATACATAACCATTAGGAAAGGTGAGAGGAAGAAATTACACGCATGAGAAAAGATTTCCTCTTCTTTGATACTGCTACCAACTTCTACCACTCTTAACGATCATGTGCTATCGTAGAAACGGTACACGAAAGTAGCCACGATGCTTGACGTTGCTTTGTAGGGAAGTTCATGTTTAAATGTTGCAGGTCGTTCTTTTGAAGTCCCATATGCATGCCGGAAAGTAAAATGGGCAACTTCTGCGTAGTTGATGTTGTCAACAGCGGAAAACGAAACGTAATTACCATGGGGAACAACAAAAGCTGTTTAGCGTCGTTATTTCATTGACTTTGGTCTAAGAGAAAACGGAACTATCTCTGCGTTCGTTTGCCGCCATCACCACAAAATTTAGTGTGCCGTAATTTTCAGTATCTTCATTTTGAGTAGCTACAGCGTCTCTTATCACAACGAAATTATGTGTGTTTCACGCTTTGGCTCGAAGAAGAACATTAACGGGTCGGACAGAAAGATGGAAAGCTAGAGGGACAACGTTTTTGCATATAGACAGTAATAGGTATAAAGCAGACTGATGACGATAATTCTATTGTCGTTCTGAAACATACATTTAAATGTGCACTGAACATAACTCCAAATAATTTTGAGAACTCATATTGCGGTTTGATGTATTTACAGTGCAGATTTTGTACTACAAATCATTTCACGTCAGAGGTGGCTTTACGTGATACGACAGCATTCACATTGCATTGTCATAAGGGAAAAGTTAATTTGTCGCATCAACACAAAATTTAGTTTTGAATGCAGTGTATCAAAGACTTCTTTCAGCTATTCGAACAATTAAAGAGATATCAAAGAAATTTTTCAAGAGGACCAGTAGCTGCAATGCAGCAATTGTTACAAAACAGTTTTGCGGGTAAAATGTCAGACACTGGAAGATACACAACATATTCTATCACAGATCAGGTCCACTGACGAAACTTGTCGAATTTCGACCACAGGCGATACTAGTCTGAATAAAATCTCGGTTTTGAATACTTGTAGCCAAAATGCGGTTGTCAGTAAGATTCAGGTCTTTGTTAGTACATATTGTACACCACTTCTCAGAGTTAAAAGGTATCAAAATGCCATGTGCTGCTGAACAGATCTGACGTAATACACAAGCAGATGTTTAAAAATGTACTGCTGTCAATTGAAATATTTTTGCTAAGAAGCAGTTTTGCGAGTGAGTTTTTCCGTGCGTGAGAAACATTCCTTGAATATATAATGGAAAATTAGAAAACGAAATATGGTGAGTACGCTGTAAGTAAAAAGAGCGTTACAGAGATCTTTCATCCTTATGTAGCAATAGTTTTCTTTAGTTTTGACGTAAAATTTAATTCTACCTGGCAGGGTTGTGTCATCAAGTACGTCGACTTATTCTTACCGCCAGTGACGTTCTGTGCCAGTCATTGTCGGCACTCGGACTTTAGACTACATTTCGTATCTGCATACTAGTGAGTGTAGACTTATTACAAACATACTGCAGCGAAAGCAGTTTTCGTACTGAATGGCGGGTCGTTTATTGTTTGAGAGTATTTTAGGTTACTTCGTGTCGTGACTGGGGAAATTATCACCGTTTTTAAGTACTTATCCTAATAGGTCTGCTGTAGTCCTAGCATTTTGTAATTGTTTCTAGGGTTCTTTCCCTGGCCATGCAATAGTAGATGATAGTTATCCCCGATTGTTCGAAATCCTTACGATTCAAAGAACAGCACATGTCTTAGATCGGAAGGCTGCTGTTTTCAATGTCCGTGCATCTCGCTGTGCTGTCAGTTCCTAATCGTAATATGACGGACTAAGTGTGTTTCACTGTAAGATTTTTATCGAATCTTCATTACGTTTTTAACTTTTTACTGATGGTCAGGTAACTCCTTTTGCACGAAAGGTATACGTTTACGAAAACTCTTGTAGCAGATACAACAATGAGAGGCAAGCAAGTTTGACAGTTACAGTAATGGCATGACGTGAAAGTTCATATCTGTGTGGGCAGATGTTTACATGTTTCATATTCGGACAATAACGAATGCTGACGTGCATTAGGCGTTACACGCACTGTTCAATGATGGATTACCTGTGATGACTTAGTGTTCCCTAGGTGAATAATTTACGGCGAGGTACCGTAATAACAGAACTACGGGGAGCTCTGTAGCGGCAAAAACGGACTATGATAGGACAACGCAGTTTCGGTAACGTTCCAGCTGCCATGTCGCCAATTGCGGACTAATAAAGACAAAGCGAGACGTTGACTCTCGTGTTCAGTCCACTAACTACATACGCATCTAGAATCTGCAAGCCAGTTTTGGTGTGTAGCAGAGATTACTTCGCGTTGTACAGCAGTGTGAAGTCTTGTCCAGTATCGCAGTCCCGATCTCAATTCTATGGGCTTTTTTCCTATGCGTTTACATGAAGAAGTTGGTGTATTAACTTCCAGTGGAGATGGCAGAGGGATTACCTGTTGCAGTCCAAGCAGCGTGTCTCGTTGCACAACAGAAAACACATGTATTTGTCAGAATATGCTAAATTTCAATCAAAATTAGTACGTTTAAAAGAGAACAGCCTGTACAGACAAAATTATAATTAATGATAGAACTTTAGAATATGTCAATAACTTTAAGAAGTAAGGGTATGACGAAGACAAAGAGCAAATTAAAAAAGTGTGGGAATATATGCGGACCAGTGGGCAGATATCTAAAAAATAAAACGAGGAAAGAAGCAAGAATGAAATTTAATAAAGAAATGGCATTCAAAATGCTTCTTCGAGAAAGTGAATCGTTTTTTATTAGTAAATATCATGAAGCCGCTTATAAGCAACAGATTTCTAAGAGCGGTAAGGGGATGAACTAGAGCCGACAGATTTAGAAATTGGAAAATTAGTGGAGATGTTACTAAAAAAACAAGAAAGTAGGGGAAACTGGAATGATAATCTCGAAAGAATGGGTGGAGAAAGATTACCTCTCCAGATAAGAAGGTTCAATCCAGTTGGAGGAAGAAGTAAAGAAGGACAAGGATTGAGGAAGCCATGAGTGGCGTAAAATACAAAACAAAAAAAACCAATTTTGATATTTTTATTGATAAATGTTTGCACAGTGTTTTGAAAGTAGAACGTAGACAAAGGTATAGTTTGCAGTTATGATTATTTAACCTCAGTATAGAAACGGGGATTAGCGATAATGGTTTCATTATAACAACTATGGATACGAAAGTTAATACATCAGTTACCAAGGTTAGATGAGCAGATAAGCAGTGGTCAGAATGTCACATAGATTGTGAATTGACATCACTTGGTTCCAGAAAGATGGACGTAGAGGAGTTATGAGAAAATTTTAAGCAGATTGTACATGATGGTCTTCAGACTTAGGTGCCTAGCAAGTGGATTACGGATGGAAAAGACCCACCATGGTGTAATATGAAAATTCGGAAAATATTGAGGAAGCAAAGACTGCAGCGCTGTCGGTTGGAAAGGCAACGGGCAAATGAGGACAAGCAATGTTTAGTGAAGATTCTTGCGTTTGTGGAAAGATCCGAGCGCGAAGCGCACAACGACTTTCACCGCCATACCCTAGGAAAAGATCTAGCTGAGAACCCGAGAGAACTGTGGTCTTATGTAACATTGCTGAGAAGGTGTAAGGCTTCCATCCAGTACCTTTTTGACAAATCTGGTGTGGTATCTGAAGATAGCACAACGGAAACCGATTTTTTAAATTTTTCTTTCAACGAATCAGTCATTCAGGGGAATCGTAGGAACATACCGCTATTTGACCATCGGACATACTCCCGTATGGACTACATAGTAGTAAGCGCCCTCGTTGTAAAGTAACGACTGGAAGATTTGAAAGAAAAGCAAGTGATCTGGATCAGCTTCGCATTTATCGCGAATCCCTAGCCCACTGTAACGTCCCAAGAGAGTGGAGAGAAGCGCAGATGACTTACGTATAAGAAGTGTAAAAGAACGGACCCACATCATTACAGACCAATTTATCTAACTTCAATTTTCCGCAAAACATTGCACATATTCTCTTTTACAGTATAATAAATTTTCTACAGACCAAAAGGCTTATGTCCACGAATCAGTATGGTACTGAAAAACATCGCTGGTGCGAAACTAAGCGTGCTGAGTTCTCAGCTCATATACTGCAGACTATGGATGAAAGGCAACAGCCAGATTCCATATTTCTAGACTTAAGGAAACCATTTAACAATGTGCCCCACAGCTGGGAGTTAACGAAAGTACGAGCACATCGAATAAGTTCACAGATACGTGAGTGACTCGAAAAATGATTTCAAGTTGTAGAACCTAGTACGTTGTCCGCGACGGGGGGTATTCATCAGAGATAAGGGTATCTTCAGGAGTCCCCTAGGGAAGTGTGACAGGACCATTTTTGATTTCTATATACATATAAATGATTTGGCTGATAGGGTGGGAATCATGGACTGTGTGGCTGGTCCCGGCTTAGGTTCGAGTCCTCCCTCGGGCATGGGTTTGTGTGTTCGTCCTTTGGATAATTTAGGCTAAGTAGTGTGTAAGCTTAGGGACTGATGACCTTAGCAGTTAAGTTCCATAAGACTTCACACACATTTGAACATTTGATAGAGTGGAACAAGGTGTTTGCTGATGATGCTATGGTGTGTAGTAAGATGTCAATGTTAAATGACTGTAGGAGGACACAAGATGACTTAAATAAAATTTCTAGTTGGTGTGATGTATGGTATCTAGTCTAAAATCAGAGAAAACGTACGTTAATGAGAATGATCACGAAAAAAGAACCCATAATGTTCAGTTACAGCATTAGTAGAGCCTTGCTTGATACAGCCATGTCGTTTGAATATCTGGACTTAACGCTGCGAAACGGTATGAAATGGATCTAACAAGAGCGAGGGCGAATGGTCGACTTCGGTTTATTGGGAGAATTTTAGAAAAGTGTAGGTTATCTGTAAAGGGAACCACATGTAGGACGCTTGTGCGACCTGTCCTTGAGTTCTGCTGTAGAGTTTGAGTTCCGTACCGTGTCGGGTTAAAGAAAGACATCCTAGCTGGATTTGTTACCGATAGGTTCGAGAAACACGTAAGTGTTACGGAGATGCTTCGGAACTGAAAGGGGAATCCCTTCAAGAGGAAAACTAGTGAGAAAATTTATAGAACCGGAATTTGAGGCTGACTGGCGAACGATTGTCCTGCTACCGACGTACATAGCGTATAAGGACCACACAAGGTAAGATACGAGAAGTCAGGGCTCATACGGAGGTATAAGGACAATCTTTTTCGCTTTGTCTACCTGAGAGTGAAAAAGGAGAGGAAATGTGTAGCAGTGGTATAGGGTACCCCCTGCCACGGGCCGTCAAGTGGCTTGTGGAGTGTCTACATAGATGTAGATGGTATCAGTGAAGACAAAAGGATGGAGGTAAATCGTGCCTCTCTGAATTACACATACACAGCAATATTTGTGTTTGGTATCTAAATATTTACTTAGCGTTACATTGAGCAGCTACTACGGAAAACAGTTACATGGCATGCAAACCTATACTTTAGGAATGAGACTATGGAATTATGCTGTTACTTTTTTCATCTTTCCCTTATCTCCTCCGGTTTCATTAATAGCTCTCTGCTTTCCCCTTTCACTAGCTCTGTGTATGTTGTTTCCTACATCATACAATTTGTAATTCCATATATCATCCTCTTACCACTAGGAACATCTTTTTCCAACTCTCTGGTGAGTTTCTCCCATCTTTTCCTCTTTTCATCTGCTATTATTTTCTTCCACTTATTTTTACTATCCTGGTATTTCCTTTTACTTTCAGCTGTTCGGTTTCTGTTGCATTCGTGTCAGGCTTTCTTCTTTCCTTTTACTGCCTACTTCACCCTCTCATTCCACCATGGTGTCTCCTTTTCCTTTACCCTTCCGGATACTCTACTACAGGTCTTCTCAACACAGCTTACAAACACTTCTTTGAACTTACCACATTCCTCTTCCACATTGCCACACTCGGTGTTAGAGTTTTACGCTTAAGTATGTCCTTAAACTTTTCTTGAACCATGACATCCTTTAGTTTCCACACATTTTCCTTTCCCTTTTCTCCTGTATGTCTTTCAAGTAATCTACCGTAACGTGCTACCAGAATGGTAGCTCGTTGCACATACGCCGATGAACCAAGGCATTATAATCACGCTCCACTTCGACGTTGGATGCCACCTGTTGGTGTTGCAGATACGTGACGCGGTAACAGAAGTATGTTAGTGTAGCAGATACGTACAGGGAATCATCCTAGTGAAGATACGCACTGCAAATTGGGAAATCCATTCAGATAAGCGACTGACAAAGGGCAGATTATTATTACGCAGAGACTGCGAACGAGCGAAGCTGGTCGAATGTTCACGAGCTACTGTCGTGAGCACCTACGGAAAGAGGTAAAGGGAATACGAAACTACCACTTGGTTGGACGTCTACGACTATTCACAGGATGCAGGTTAGGACGTTTGTCTGCTCTCTAAAGTAGGCTAGACAGTGATCTATGCAATCTCTGCCGAATTAGCACTATGTTGGCGTACAAAAAATGTTTCACAGCACAATGTTCATCTCACATAGTTGAGCACAGAGCTGAGCTCTGCATAGACTACTCCTACATGTTCAGTGTTGACCCGACGACGTCGTCATTTACGATTGCAGTTGATGCGGGGCCATCAGCATTCGACTATCGGTCAATGGAAACGTATCACCTCTCTGGTGAATCACATTTTCGCTACACTAGGTTGATAGTCGTCTCTAGTAACTCCGTCATCGAGGTGAACGGCGGCTCGAAACGTATAGCGTGCCACGGACGCAGGCTGGTGGGAACAGTATTATGCTATAGTAGTCATTCTCCTGCGTTTTCATCTGACGTGTGGTAGTAATCGAAGACACGCTGACAGCTGCGAACCACCTGCATCCCTTCAAGCTTGTTGTCTTCCCCGACGGCGATGTCATCTTTCATCAGTACAATTGTCCATTCCTCGTAGCCAGAACCGTGCTACAATACTTTGAGGAGCATTCTAGTGAACTTAAATTGATGTCTGGGTGATCAAATTTCTCTGATGTAAATCCTATGGAATCCATCTGGGTCGCTATCGGGCGACATCACCGCGTACGCTAATCAGCGGCCCTTTATTTACGCGAATTACGTTACCTTTCCGTAGACATCTAATGCCACAACCCTCCACAAATCTACCAACAAACTGTCGGATCCCTGATATGCAGAAACAGTGATGTATTTCGTCCCTAAGTCGGACAAACAAGCTATTTAGCAGGATGTCAAAACGTTTTGGGTCATCGGTGTTTATCATGTACATTCGTAAGGTACCCCACCAGATTCAGTTCGGGTGCCTATTGTATGGAATATGTTTAAACTCTGTCTACATTTTACAGCCTTCGTCAACAGCCTGAAACTGGTTTTGTGTTACCCATATTAACCCTCTTACTACCAGGTTAATTATTTCCACTGAGTTCCATTGGCATGATGAAGTACCCAAATAATGTAGACAGAGCCGGACAGTGTGGCCAAGCGGTTAATGGCGCTACAGTCAGGAACCGCGTGGCCGCTACGGTCGCAGGTTCGAATCCTGCCTCGGGCATGGATGTGTGTGATGTCCTTAGGTTAGTTAGGTTTAAGTAGTTCTAAGTTCTAGGGGACTGATGACCTTAGAAGTTAAGTCCCATAGTGCTCAGAGCCATGTAGATAGCATATATTAGCACTCCGTCTTCAGGTCACAAATAGCCCATCGGGACCATCCGACCGTCGTATCATCCTCAGATGAGGATGCGGATAGGAGGGCGTGTGGTCAGCACATCGCTCTCCCGGTCGTTATGACGGTTTTCTTTGACCGGAGCCGCTACTATTCGGTCGAGTAGCTCCTCAATTGGCATCACGAGGCTGAGTGCACCTCGAAAAATGGCAACAGCCCATGGCGGCCCGGATGGTCATCCATCCAAATGCCAGCCACGCCCGACAGCGTTTAACTTCGGTGATCTGACGGGAACCGGTGTATCTACTCTGGCGAGGTCGTTTCCAGACAGGATATATTGGCAGCATCTTAATGAACTAACTAGAAAACATCCATTGCAGCCGTTTAACAATCATCGATCTATTTTTATAAATACCACTTTCAAGAACCGAAAAGCAATTATATAGCTGTATTATTGGCCCTAGTGATAGTCAATCCAAAAAACAATAAATAAATTTTAATATGTTGTAAGTATGAAATAGAACAACATATTACTGGATACAATTGACTCTGAGTGAGAATCTCATATATTTCGAAAATAGCTTTGACAACATGGGAAACACACATTTCCAATGTGCTTATAGTGTCACATTGACTCCAGTGGTACAAGGAAAAATTATAACAACGGCTGAGGCAAGAATCCCTATCTATGAGTATAAAAATGAGTGGGCAATGATATTTTAATTGTTCCAGGTGTTTTGTGTAATAACTGTTCAACTTAACATCATCATTTTATTTTCTTAGATGTTAAATTTAAGAAACAAAAAACATTTCAAACTGGGGTCATGTTCACACAAGTTGTTCTCAGTATAAAAGTAATGACTATATTATAACGTGTTGTACCTACAAAAATGAACAAAACATTGTTGGACACAGTACTGATGCAGAAGAAAAAGGTCATATGTCTTGAAAGCAGTGGTTTTGAAAACACGAAAATATATATTTGCAATGGCGTTGTGGGGTCATATTGCCCCCTGTGGTACAAGAAAGATTAAATACATTCTAAATATTTCCATATAACACTATGCAGTGGATATCTACTTGTAGTTTATTTTATGTGGCATTAACTCAGTCTTCCACTTATAAAGTTAAATTTCAAATTCACATCCCCTCAGGGTATACTTATCTGGTTGTAGATGATTGTTGTGGGTTGCAGGTCGACGGATCCAGTTTTATGTTTCTGTTTAAAAATTACCTTTATAAATGACAAATGAAATTTTTGCATAATTTGGGCGTTTAACATCAACATGAGATCTATGTGTTGATATATCTTGCTGCCACAGTGAGTCAGTGGTACAACCTTCATCCTAGAGGAAAAAAGTTGAACGCCTTCTTGGAAGCGTCTATCCTCTATTAAAGCGTCCACTCATATGAGTGCCGAAGTACTACTGCGAATTGTCTCCCTTCGGCTCAGGCTGATGATTTTATTCTAGTGACCAGTGAGTCATTCCTTTGGCATCCAACAATCCCTAGATTACGATTTCGACATGGCTTGTTAATCAAGTTAAATATCATGCAAATTTAAGTTACGTTGATGCCTAATTATGCAGACAGTTCCGTGCGTCCAAATAACCTTGAGCGTCTACCAGAAACTGCCATTTCTAATAGGAATTGTGTTTATGATATACTGTGCCACATGCGGTACTATTTCCTAGGATGGCATTATCAGAACTAAGAGGTTGGTTGTACTTCCTGGTTCCTCGCGCTCTGCTCTCTCCAGTGGCGGAGGATGTGTTTATATGGCCGCAGTGGAAACAAGGAAGTGATCAGTCAGACGGTCTACGTAGCCACGAGGAAAGACGGTTATTCGATCGTTCTGGAGCAGCCTTGCTGCAAATTGTGAATTCGATTCGTTCACGGGGCCGGCCGCACACACTGAGCGGCCACGAGTCTGCTGTAATGTGGTTTCTTAAGTCGGTGCAGCCTGGGATGTCGGCAGTGATTACAGCGTGTGTGTCCAAGTGGGGGGGGGGGGGGGGGGCAGAGTGAATTGTGGCCGTGATGCGAGTATGTCTCATATAAAATCAGGTTCTGTGTTGGTGTGTCTACATCGCCATTTTATAACCAACACCTTCAAATTTTACACCGGAACAGTCCACTTAAACTGTAAGTATAGGCTTCCGTGGCCACTGTCGTTGTCAAAAAAATTCTTCTGCATATGTGAACCCATAGCCAAAGCGTACAATCCTCCGACGTTTCGGTCACGGTTGCAAATGCGAGCCGGCCGCGGTGGTCTCGCGGTTCTAGGCGCGCAGTCCGGAACCGTGCGACTGCTACGGTCGCAGGTTCGAATCCTGCCTCGGGCATGGATGTGTGTGATGTCCTTAGGTTAGTTAGGTTTAAGTAGTTCTAAGTTCTAGGGGACTGATGACCAAAGCAGTTGAGTCCCATAGTGCTCAGAGCCATTTTTTGCAAATGCGATCTTTGCTAACTGAAAAATAAAGACAACTTTGACTCGTATATACTGCCGGAAGAGGCTGTTATTGTAATCTGATAGGATATTTAGGATGAGGAGGAAGAATGGTAGACGTCTTTTATTGGTGTTTGCAATGATTTCTTTCATTTTTGGAGATAGAAGTTCTTAATTGTTATTTGCTGACTGCGACTGGTGGATATAAATTAGAGAGGCGATAGAAATAGCCAAGCGACCCTCCAGCGTGAGCAGGGGGACAAGTACAGATTTCCGACGTCTTGGCTGCCAGTAGTAACAACGCTATGGAAAGGCAGCTCTCGCAAAGCAACACACAGAGGCGCGCGGGCGACCACAGCGGCACGCCTCAGCCGGCAGCAGGCAGGAAGTAAACAGCGCTATGTCACAGAGGCAGTCCGTTTCTCATTCACCTATTTCCGTGAGTGGCAAGCAATTAAGCAAATACCAACCAAGAACGTCTATTTCCACCAATGACAAGAATAGTACAGACATCAATAAAAGACGTCCAAAACCCCTCCTCCTCATCCTGAATACCCTACATCACTATAACAGCCTATTCCACAAGCTTATAACAAACAAAACTTTTCTAATTCAGCAGTTAGCAAAAATACCCTGAGAAATTCCATTTACAACAGTGGCTGAAACTTTGTAGAATTTTGCACGTTGACAATGCGGTCACATACCTCGAAGCATTTTACTGATTTATTAAACTTGTTCATGGATTTGACAATATACTGTGTTCTTGTGTTTCTATACAGGGACTGACTTCGAATTAGTATATGTCCTTAATAGGTAGTTTTCATGTTACTTTATATTGTTTCTGTGAATCCGACTGCTCACTGCATTTTAATGTTGTTCTGCGCCGACCGGTTTTATATGAGTGCACGTTTTTAGTGCTGAAATTCCTTTCTGCACTATGACGCCATGGTTTCCTGTTTCTTATACTGAGTTGTTTTTCAGGGTAGTCCTTCATATTTCGTTGTATTTGTATGAGTTGGAGGGGACTGACGTAAAAACGCCGTAGTATATGTCACGAAACAATTTGCGCTTTGGGTCTAATGGACTATGCCACGTGAGTTACGTTTGTTCATATTTGGTATCGATCTGTTTCTAAATGGTTAAAGTAGGCGTGCGTTTGTCTAAAATAAGGTTTCATTTAAATTTTATAGGATTTTAAAGAAAACTAGTGGTTGTCATTTTAACGAATGCGGTTTTGAAAGGGTTTTTGTAAATATTTCATTGGAAGCACTTCACTGGTCGCTATGCTAATACTATATTAATAGTGATACTAAATGCTGCATATTTTTATTGGGCCAGAGTGTTTAAAACATATTTCAGTTATAAGCACACGTTTACAGTAAAACTGCCCTTTTTTATTTATCTTGACTCAAGTTATTAATAAATGTTAACTTGAACGCAGTCAATCTCTTCCACTCTTTTATCCTGCCCGTCCTAGCCAGCACGCAACTGAACCGGTTTTAAAAGGCTTTGTGGGCTAAAAATACACGAAAACAAAGATCTCTAAGAAAATACCAAAATGAAAATCGAAGAAAATTATGTTGTGACGTATATAAAACGCTTCCGTGTGGGTAGTGGATCACTAAATCGAAACTAGATTTTGTCTAGGGAAAGATTTACGAAAGTTACAGTTTTTTATCGATTAATAGTATTTAGAACATCCTTTAAGTTATACTAATTGTCAGAATAAAAGTATTTTTCCCCCCTGCTTCAACTGAAATACATCAATAGCTTGTAAAGGCTTTTCTAAATCCGTGTCAAGATTAACTTGAGCAGTGGTTGTATTATAACATGGTTTTAGCGTGAAGACATACATAAATGACCACGGATGGCACCACATGGGCAAACCATAAACCAGAGAGACTATATATATATCCAGTAGAGGTATGCAAACAGCTCCAAAGATGTGCGAATCTACAGAAGAGTTGACCGTAACAGTTATCACTTTCCGGTGTAAGTAAGATGAACATTAAATTTAAGGAGTGCAATTGCCTATGCGAAATCCATATTACGATATAAATGGATTAAGAGACAGAGAGATTAAAAGAAAAATACGAGTCAACAATAGCAGAAAATTTACATAAATGTGGGGGAAATGTAGAAGACTGTGATATCATTCTCAACTCGTATCATATTAGGGACAAAGTAAATAGGATGTCCTCTAAAAATCTATTCGAACTGAAGTGGTCAGAAAAGTTGTGGTTCAATCAAATATGGAAAAAAAAATTGAAGTGTAGCCGAAAAGAGGTGGTTAGAAAATAGGAGGCATATGGAGTTATCAAAATAAGGAAGGAAACAGCAACCACACTAATGCTGGAGGAACGAAAATAATACAAGAAACTAATAGAAAAAAAGGAGACGACTGTATCTCTCACAAGACTAGACAGATGTACCACTCAAAAGTAAAACGAAAGGTAATACAGTAGTATAAGAACAAAGAAACATTTGGTAAAGACAGATAGAGGATGATGCTCACGCACGATACTAAGGTAGAACAGTGATGGGAAGAGTACTTCGCAGAATTACTAAACTGTGATGACTCCATTAAACCTCATCAACGTGTATAAGCCCTCCAACGAAGAATAAATACAGCAATTAATGAAAAACAAAAAAAAGAAAAAAGTTTTCGTACAAGAAATTGAGGAAGAGCTAATCAAAAATGGAGGACTAGTACTAATTAAAACAATTACGGAACTGTTAAAGAATGCTTCGGAATATGATAGAAAGGCTCACGACAGGAAAATGGTCTTAATCTGCACCACAGTAAAATGTAATAACCCCATGGTATGTACTGTTCATAATTGTAGAGGGATAGCGCTCCCTATCGTAAGCTACAAAATTATACCTCACCGTCTACTGAAGAAAATAATCCGAATTGCAGAAGAAATTTTGGGGGCTATTAAAGTGTTTTCAGGAGAAACAGAGCAACTAACTTCAGCATTTGCTGCTCTACAGCTAACCGAGGAAGGTTGGAAAAATAACGTTGATATTCACATGGCTTTGTTTGACTTCAAAAAAGCGTATGACTACATGCACAGGGGCACAATCACTGATGTCTTGAAAGCGTTCCCATTTACAAAGATGTAAACACATCTAGTACTGAGGTGTTCAGAGGAAACCTATTGACAACTAAAAAGCACTACAGGAAAGTCAGAGCATATTGAAGACAGAACAATGAGTCACATTATCTGCAATAATTTTTAATTTAATTATGGAAGATATAGACAGAGAACACCAAAATTTAAACCTAGAAGGACTAAGACTGGGTTAAAACAACAAATCGACCTGCACATGCACACGATGTTCTAATAAGCGGTAGCAAAGATGCCTTAGAGTTCATGACAAGTTGTTACAGAATTATCTCAGGGAAAGCAGGGTTGGAAATTAATTAGGACAAAAATGAGTATACAGTCGCGAGGAAAGGACTCAATTATGGTATCCTCTGGACAGTTCATGAAGTTACCTTTAAAAAGACATACGCATTTGAATACTTGAGCAGCACATTTAGCGAGCAAAGTAGAGTGCAAATTGAAATTAAGGAAACAATTTCAGCGACAAATACAGCATATTTAGGGTTATCATGTGATGTGCCACAAAGGTAGAGACTTTTAGCCGGCCGAAGTGGCCGTGCGGTTAAAGGCGCTGCAGTCTGGAGCCGCAAGACCGCTACGGTCGCAGGTTCGAATCCTGCCTCGGGCATGGATGTTTGTGATGTCCTTAGGTTAGTTAGGTTTAACTAGTTCTAAGTTCTAGGGGACAAATGACCTCAGCAGTTGAGTCCCATAGTGCTCAGAGCCATTTTCAGAGACTTTTATAAAATCAGATAGTACCAGACTGTGACCCTCCGAGTTGTTATATGTGGGTCTGAAACTTTTACCTTAGCGAAAACAGATGAACAAAAACTGTTACTTTCCATAAAAAGATATGACGCAAAATATTTGCCCTCATTTTATCAAGAAAGGCGCTCTGCATCACAGTGTAGCTTGCTGTCCAGGTTTCGAGAGGGTGCGTTTCTGCATGAGGTACCGAATATATTGCTTCCCCCTACTTATACCTCCCGAGGAGATCAAGAATGTAAAATTAGAGAGATCTGAGCGCTCACGGAGGCTTGCCGGCAGTCGTTCTTCCCGCGAACCATACGCGACTGGAACAGGAAACGGAGGTAATGACAGTGGCACGTAAAGTGCCCTCCGCCACACACCGTTGGGTGGCTTGCGGAGTATAAATGTAGATGTAGATGTAGATGTAGATGAAGTGTGACATCCAGTCACAGGGATGGAGTACTTTTAAAAGAGCAGGAACTGGTTGGCCTATACTCGCAAGCTGATTTTGGTCGAAGGATGAAGAAGTGATGGTTGATACGGACAGGACACCCAACTAGGGCGGAAGAGGCAAGACTGTCCCGAGTTGAATTCTTAGGATACGTCGGTGTCGGAATCAGCCGAGGAAGGCCACGTAGAAAGTGGAAAGATGATATCAACACAGATACAGAAGCTATGGGCGTGGGAGATGGAGAATGGGCCATGAAAGTCAGGAGCAAAAATGATTGATGGGGGGTTGTAGAGAACGTTTATGGTTTCTCAGGCCAAAGTGACAGTCAAAGCAGCAGTAGTGTTTCATAACATGCTTTGTAGCATTAGTTCATGGATGGCATCCACAGCAAAACCGATTATGTTACTGTGATTAAAAGGTGGTTCTGAGGTCAATTACCTGTTAGCAAAGCTGGGATTTCTTTCTAAATAAGAAAACAAATGCAAGCACCTTAAGGACACAATGGAAGCTGATAACGTAAATATATTTAAAAAGGCCAAAATGGAAAGGGACGTATAACTTCAAGCAATTTTGCGTACCAGGCAATAGTGACTGTTAGGTTACATCAGAAACAAATTTTATTAAGTGGAATTTAGGTTATAACGGAAAAAGCAGTTTTCATCTGAAGTAGTCGATTTGTAATGTGCCGACTGGTCACAGTCATTATTAGATTTACGAGTTAAATGGCGGAGAGTTAAACAGAATTATATCACAGTTTGTGAAGTGTTGCTTCACTGTATGAGAATTGACATTTCATTTTCTGAATCCAAAGTTTGCTTTACTTCACCAAAAGTTAATTTGTTACTTGTCACCACTGTCATCATGCTACGTAATCTTTATTCCACTATCACTGTGTGTTACACTTCATACACGGAACCAAAACCATGTGCATAGGCCTTTCCTGCAAACGAATTTGTGGATATGTATGACACTGGATAGTATTTTCTAAATCAGCTGGTTCAGAGCAAATTTCGCAGGCAACGTCATTCGTTGGTGGGGAGGATCACTGGCTGAACGTCATGGACGACAAATCGCAGCAGGCAAAACCAACTGCTAGACTTTGACGTACCTACTCTTCGCCAATGAGGCAAGATTAAGAACTTCTCTCTCCTTTGGGGAGGATGCACGCTGATAACACATGGCTTTCTGCTCCTGGGGAGCACCCTCCAGTGCATGTTACTCACTGCGTAAAGATTCAGAACCATCACTTTTTTTTACGGAATGTGTTTTAAATTAGGACAAAGAGCTTACCAGCTGACGTGTCACCTATTTCAGAATTGAGGCAACTGCAACTGAGGTACGACTTCTAAGCCTTCTTCTAATGTAACAGTTGCTCCCTGAACAATTATGAAGACGGTTGTCACTGTATTATCAGGGTGTCCGACTTTTTATGATTAAAAAATGGCTCTGAGCACTATGCGACTTAACTTATGAGGTCATCAGTCGCCTAGAACTTAGAACTAATTAAACCTAACTAACCTAAGGACATCACACACATCCATGCCCGAGGCAGGATTCGAACCTGCGACCGTAGCGGTCACGCGGTTCCAGACTGAAGCGCCTTTAACCGCACGGCCACACCGGCCGGCTTTTTATGATTAACTGTTGTCCAGCCTAATACCTTTGTTTCCATTTTAGCATTTTTTAAATACATCAGTTATAATTGGAACAGCCCAGTAAATACTGAGAAATTAAACATTTTGCATGCAGTAGGAAAGTTAATGCGAGTTGAAGCTGCAGAAAGGGTTTGTATTTTAAAGTCAGTTCGAATTCTATAGAACTTAAGTTTTATCTGTATCGACGACATTCGTATCCGAGTATTTTAAATTGTGAGCGAATATACACGACACAAAAATACACGCACTACAACACACACAAACACACACAGAGGATATATATATATATATATATATATATATATATATATATGTGTGTGTGTGTGTGTGTGTGTGTGTGTGTGTGTCCGTTTTCTTTCTTACTGTTACTTACTTCAAATTTCGCGTTTATAATTTTGTTCCTGAATCCCGTTCATTTACCATTTCACAACTGATCCTTCCTTGTTTTAGGTCCTCTTCTACTTCTTGAAACCAACTTGTTTTGTTTGATTGAACCGTTTACTATACTAAAAATCCTCTTTGGGAGTCTGTTGTTAATTGTACGTATGTTTCTTTTGAATGTTAGTCGGCGTTTTTTGATCGTGTCTGTGAGCCTGACTGTCTATTCATACCATTCTTTCGTTGCAGTTCATCCATATAACAGTTCTGTACACTGTTCCAAACTTTTTTCTGAGGATTTTACATTATGTTCTTCCTGTCTGCGATGCCTGATGCTCCAGTCGCGGTCGTTTCTGATGCATAGAGTGCTTCTGGTAGTACAACTGCACTGTAATGTCTGAGTTGAACTTGTCTTTTTATTTTTATTTTAGTACATCAACATCAGTTTGTATGCTTTCTGAAGTTTTTCTGTATGCTGGACCCATTGTTTGATCCCCCTATTTGTATATATTCACTAAGATATTTGAAATTTTTCACTCTGTTAACTTTTCCGTATTATGTGTACATGGCTTGGGGGTTGCTGTTCTTTCTTTCCATGTATTTTGTCTTATGATACGATATCCGTAGATCTGGATTCGTGGGGACTTCATGTAAGTGT
Organism: Schistocerca nitens; assembly: GCF_023898315.1. Classification (NCBI taxonomy): domain Eukaryota; kingdom Metazoa; phylum Arthropoda; class Insecta; order Orthoptera; family Acrididae; genus Schistocerca; species Schistocerca nitens. Next base: position 377,694,602 of record NC_064622.1, on the reverse strand, counting down.
TCCAGTGCTTCTTGCGCCTCTTGTCTATTGTTCCATGAAAATTGCCAGCTCACCTGTATATGCCAAACATTTTGTGATAGTCTTGTTTGCACAAACACATTCTCAGAACTTCCATTATGATTTTCATGTATTTCCATAATTATTTTCTTTGGAGTCATGAATACTGAGTTATATTCACAGCCTGTAGCTGTAAGGAGTGAACATTCATTCATTTACGTAGATAGCGCGCCAACTGTGACATTCAGTAGACTGCAAAGTGGAACAAAGGATACAAACGTGTTTTTCTAAATCATTGGCCGATGATTTTTAAGTCGTCTTCATTTTTTATCAAGTCTGATCTTGAAAGTACATCTATGTAACCAACTACCAGACTTTCTAAGTTGACAGCAATGAAATCGTAAGTTATAGAGTATCTTTGCTCTTTCACCTTCCAGAACAGAAAATAATAAGTTTCTCTCGTCCTTGAAGTTAAAAGTTCTGGCCGACTATTCTTAATTAAATCGAATGTTTTAAGTTCCCTCACGTTTTATTATTCCAGGCACATGAAAGCATGTCTACAGAAAAATGCTCTGAGTAAAGTATCCTCTTACACTCAGTCAGTACTTACTATCGAGGATTTTATTGAACGCCATCTGACGTTATTTTAGAACAAGGTGACAAACGTTGCCTCATGCCCAAATTTTGATATTATTGTTTTCTTGTCAGTTACTTTATATTCCTACTTTTGAAAAAGTATGTATGGATTCTAATGAGTTCTTTTACAAGATTCCAAGCTTTTAACCAAATATTTAAGTCCAAGTGGAAGACAATGAATGACGTATTCTGTATTATCAGATTTAGGACTTTACTCACACATGAAAGAATCATTAAAAAGAGTGCCTTCAGTAAAAGTCAACAAAAAGCAATGGTAATTTATAGCTTTTGACGAAGTAAGGTAGATTGGTAATACACGTTACTGAAAATACATTCATATTGCTAAGAGTGGGACAAAAATGTTCTGGCCTTAATTACACATCATAACTTCTTTGAAAAGATTGTTGTTATTATAACCAAACAACCATTAACGAACTTTTTAGGGTGGGTATAAGGTTCACTCCCCCACCCCACCCCCCCTACCCCCCACCCTCCCCACACACACACTTAGTAATGCGGTGGTATTGGTAGGTTTTATAAAGGGATCAGTGAACTGTTAAATGTACCTTACTAATCAAGTTTTCTACCAGTACGTCCATGATGCAGGTTACGAAAGTTTTAAATGTCGAATCTGGTGTAAAAAGCATGTGTAATGAGCATTCCTGTCTCGCAGTTGCGATCTAAACACTTTCCCACACAAGGAATGAAGGAACTAAATAGCAGAATAAACGCTAAGTGAATCCTGAAACATCGCTGTTTGCTACATAGATGCCGACGAATCTCAGCGTCTAAAACTGATATATCCATGCAAACGCGCTAATCACAATCTTGTTGGTGAATAAATGTGTGCCGATAGTGCAACCATCACGTAGTGAATAAACACCTTGGCTGAAGGGAAATGATCATGAACAGATCTCTACTGCAGTGTAATTTGCATAGTGGATGAACACAATACATACGAAATAGGATCGTTAAATTTCACGTACCAATTTAATAGTGGTGACGAACGTAAATAAATTGAGAGAGGTCGTATTCAAATTACTGGTTATTTAAAGGTCATACAAAGCTTGTAGTACATCGAAAAACAGACTTATTTCTGCATCAACACATTGCATGCTGTACAACTAAATAGCGAAGAATTTACGAACAAAGTACAGAAGGAATCTCCCAAAATATTAAGAATTGTTAAATAGGTGAGGAAACGACTTCTTCAGTTCATCTATGATTCAGATGGACTATACAGAAACAGATTTCAGACCTAGGTAAATTGAGTCTGAATTTGTCATAGCCCAAAGCATCTTAAATCTTATCACCCCAATCATTGTCCAAGGTATACTTGATTTCTTTGCTTTGAAATAATACCCTAAGCTGCACAGTGCAGTGCATTGCTTCAGTATAGCTCTAAGTTCATAACAAGAGAATGCAGGAACAGGTCTCATGAAACTTTGCACACCAGTCCTCTCCACAAGGAACTTAGCACACTGGACTCGTATTCCGGTGGAAGTCGTTTCTAACCTGCATGCGGCCATCCTGATTCAGGCTTTCGATGAGTTCCCTAAATGTCGGGATGGTTTCTCTGAAAGAGCACAGTCGACTTCCTTCCCCATCCTTCCCTAATCCGAGCTTGTGCTCCCCCTCTCTAATTACCTCGTTGTCGAGGGGACGTTAAACACTAATCTTCTTGCGCAAGGAAGCTTGCATATACTGACACAAGTTCTTCGACTTCCTAAAGATATACGATACGTGTCCACACTGGCGCCTAATAAACAGAAGACGAACACATGGAATATCACACCAAGTGTGTGACTGGATTGACGAATGGCTTCCAAACAGACCACAACGTCACTCTGAATGAGGAGTAGGAAGTAAAATACACTTCCGACTTGCCCAGGGAAGGGTTATTTTCTTACACTATGCATAAATGACGTAGTGGACAACGTCGGAAGTTCCATGAGGCTTTTTGCGGATGATGCCACGGAAGTGGCTGTGCTGGAAAATTATAACGAAATGCTGTAGGCCCTGTAAAGGATCGACGCTTGGTGCAAGGATTGGCAATTGACCCTCAACATAAAGAAATGTAGCATACTGCAAATACAGAGATGGAAATATCCTTTATTGTTTGATTAAAGTATTGCGAAACAGTTAATCGGAGCAGTCATTCCCAGAATATATCTTGGAGTATACGTACGGATCTATCTGAAGTGGAACGACTCAATAAAATTAATCGCGAGTAAGGGAGACGTCAGACTGAGATTCACTGGAAGACTTTTCAGGAACGATAGTGCATCAGCAAAGCAAATAGCTTACAAAACACTTCTTCGACCGGTACTTGAATATTGCTCCTTGCTATGGGATCCATACAGGATAGGACTGATACAGAGAATACAGAAAATTCAAAGAAGAGCATCACATGCCGTTTCACGTTCATTTAGTAAGCGCGAAAGTATTTCGAAGCAGCTCGACCAATTCCAGAGACAGACGCTGCAAGAAAGGCATTCTGCAACATGTTATGGCCAACTGTCAAGGTTCCGAGAGCGTACATTCGTAGTAGAGTCAGTTAATATATTGGCTGACTCCTACACATGTGTTACGAAAAAACAATCAAGGCAAAATTAAAGAGATTTGGTCCTATGCGGAGGCTTACTAGCAGTCGTTATCCCCCCATACGAATGCAGACCACACCCTACCGGCAGAGATATCGCGTCCTAGCGCAGGTCCTGTCACCTGCACATTAAGGACGCGGACGACACAGTGGGCTGAGCCCGGCTAAGTTATCTCTCATCGACTGAGTGGGAAAAAGTCTCCTTTATCATAGGTGATTTTGGTTTGGAGAGGCGAAATACTTGGCTTCGTAGGGGAAGGCTAACGGGTGCTGACATGTAGGAATACAGTATTATTTAAGAACAGTTTAGTCCCCAATAGTTCAGCCTTACTCAGAAGAGTGTCTTACTGTGGGTTTATACCTATACACATCAACAGCTACACCCTGCCACTCTACTTATTACTCCCGGTAACTCTGGGTTCCTGACTTATACTTTTCATCATCAGAGGCGAGTGCTCTGCTTGAAACTCGTTTTGACAATATACAATTAAATAATCTGACCACAATAGGAGACTATGCTCGTTCCTGCCTGTAATTGGACATGCAGAAAATCCTAATGAACTCTCGTTCTGATTCACGCAATTAGACACGTTATTCATACTAGGAGAAATGTGTAAAACAGCAATTTTTCCTCTGTATGTTCTGACACACAGAAAATACCATTATTTGTTGCGACTCGCGCTTTTATATACATTACTCGCACTAGGAGACAAGTGTCAGATATCCCTTTATTCCTTAGTGTATACTGACACACAGGAAATATCGGCAATTACTGGTTCTTACTACTATAGACCTACTCCACAGAGCTTGTTCGTCAATAACAGACAGAAAACTGAGGATATAACAGCTGGATATGTATCGGAATCTGTCTTCCCTCAAATGTGTACAGTCTTGTCTTAATTGTTACTGCAGCAGTATCGGAGTGTCACTGTATAGTGACTCCGACGTTCGTCTGTAGTACTGCTGCTTCTGCAGCTTATTGGTACGGACTCTGACTGTGACTGTGACTTCGACAAACTGACTTGGTCCCATATGCTTTACACTTATACGTGGTTGTCAGAAGCAGATTGATAAGCATATAAGAATGTGGGTGGGTAGGTTGTGCTGAGAAATAATTGTAAAAAAAAAGATACATTGCGTCATTTCAGAATTAACTGCAACTGATGTTAGTCAGGTCTTTCGAAGCGCAAATTCAAGTTTCGAGCCAGAGACGGCGCCCAAAAAGGTGTTCTTCGTTTGGTTTCCTATATCCGAACAAGGGAGTGATACAAAAGTTGGACATGGGATGGTAGTGGGGGACGAACCGGAGCCAAAGGCTGAGTAGTCTCATGCACTCTCATGTAAGCTATCAAAACCACTGACATTAATTGTACTTGGCCGGCCACTTCGATTCGCGTGCGCAAAGGTTTGATGGACTAACTTCAGTTTTAATTAACTTGGAAAAGGAGCAAAGTACCGAATTCTTTTCTGAACGGTTACTTCTCAGCAAAAACTACCCTGCAATAACCTTACCAGCTTTTCAGGTTTTTCTGACCACCATCTGTATAGATTTTTCAGGGACTTCTAGGTATGCTGCTCTAGCAGCCATGCCGACGTCCGATGGTCCTGAAAATTTTCCTAACTGCTGGAAACTCTCAGCCTGGATTGAAATGGTTCTCAAACACCTGGAGCCTTACCATAATTACCGTGTTTTTCTCTGCTGTCTAGCCACGGTTACATACAGTTGTTTAACGGCCGCGGTTGTGGCTGTGCCCGCACTACTTTCTGCTACATATGTAGAAACTCATATTCGATTATGTCTCCGCTGGCCCGAAGTCAAGCGCATCGTGCCTTTCTAGTTTGTGTATTCTGTTAAAATAATTAATGTAGTTTCTTTCTTGTCATAGCGTCTAAGGGACAGTTAACGTTAGTAACATTTGACAGTCTTAACAACTCTTACATTAATAACATTTGACGCCCATGAAAAACACCGTGCTGATCTCCTACTGGCCAAGACGCATCTCGCTAGAGATCATCACCCAGAACTGTCCATCTCGACTGACGAAAGACTGTCTTCATCTCAGACATCGATCACTAGGCACAGAATTTGTTAGGGAAAGAGCTCACGACTTAGGATCTGTAGACAATAGTAAATTCTGAAAGTTGACTCTTGTGACAAGTAGCTTTAAGTGTGCGTGCTGTTTATTAGCAATGTTACGGGTACATACCGCTTTAGATTGTACAACCTCGGTTTGGCTAACGATGTATGTGTCATTGGACAATCGGAACTAGTGATAATTCTGAAACGATTTGCTTGTATACAGAGTCCATTGTCTTCTTCTCTCTCCCTTTACTCACTATGACACGCATTTATCAGACTGTAGTCTGTAATCAGAAGTATTAACAATGTTTTTAGCTAATGATGAAGACATTGAATGTATATTTCGTGGGAGTAGCCCACCGTACAAATTCACGTGCGTATTATAAGCAAAACTTGTACAGTTTCATATAATAACCTGTATATTTCTGCCTTGTCTTTAATCCCGAGACTGACAGAAGAAAGATGCACGAAACTAATGTCCAAAAACAAGAAGTCATTGCTAAACACAAACCATCGAAATGCTTTAATAACCCGACCAAAGAGAAATCTGCTCCGTCAATGGCTTTGTGCTCCGATTATATTATTCGGTTATTTGGTGTAGCGCCATTCTCCGCTGTAACAGACAGTATTCTCTTGCGGTTCCATACCCACAGACCCTCCCTCATTAATGCTGAAGCGCTTATGTGCGTAACAACAGCTTGCAGCTGAAACTGAATTCCATTTAAATTCAAGGAGTTCCGGGGAACGGCCTTAAGAACTGCATAATGCCTCGGCTGAAAAGCTAACTTTACCTCCACGTAAATTCAGTTTATTCTGAAGTTTCTAGGCTAAGGTCTGGGAACTCAAAGTCTAGAACTACAGGTGTTTACGAGCAAATTCCAGAGAGTCCAAAGTGCCAGAAAATGCATTATATCATCTGCTTTCAAAACCAGTATAGATGTTCATGATTTTCATTCCTGATATCACTCGTATACATAATCGCAGTCTTAAGGCCTTCACCTTACTCGGCACAGAAATTTCTATTACAAACCTACATTTCGCCTTGAAAGTCAAGATGCTGATTTGAACGGCATTCAAATCGGATAACCATAGCAACAACGTATACAGAGAAACAATATTGAACTTTAGTTGCTGGGTAGTAAGATGGATATATTGGTTATATACGAAACGATACGGTTTGTAGGGATATACCACCGAGAAGTCTCTATCTTTTCTAAATCTGAATATAATCAGACAGCAAGTGAAACGAAAAGTATCACAGTAAATGCGGTGGAAATTTTCAGTTTGGAACAAATTCAATAAAATGAAACAAACTTTCCCATTTTTTGTAACATTCCTGAAAGGCAAATAAGCCGAGATCTTCACATACGTAATGCTCGAGAGATATAGTTTGTAGAAACGGTTTCGATTTGCGTAGCTTGAAAAATGCCGTTTCTGAGAATAAACTTGTAAGAATTAAACATATATTTTTTTAATACTTGAGTGTAACGAAATTATGGGTGACACTGGCAGTCTGCAATCGTCGATCCAACGCATATACAAGACGTTATATAAGCTGTATTACGTGTTACAGTATACGTTTGTTACATGACTACAGAAATTCTATTTTTTTGAACGACTGACCAGGAGGAGAATTCGTGGCGCCTCCTGAGATGGGCGGCCTTAACGAACATCTGCCACAAGCCGTAAGCTGGAGAAGGCCATAGTGTCTCAGAAGAACAGTAACAAGTTGACCCTATCAGTTCCGTTACACGTTTATTGCCATCATTCATTCCGTTTTCCGTCGTTCCTTACTTGCTTCAAAATTCATGGAGATGTGTTCCGCCTTTGCAACTGAATGAAAAGCAGCTTGTTTTTTGCCACACGCGTTTCGCTTCTTTTATCTATGAAGAGTGTTTTTATCTACTAGTCTGTTATATTCATTATGTAGTGTTTACACGTACTTTCTGCTCCACACGAACGTGCACGCCATATTTTTAAATGTAACATCCGCAGAGACATCGATGGTAGTGGTCTAGAATCTGTAATCAATGCTCTTTGGCACAGGGATAGATGAACAGTGTGAAAGATGAATGTTTTGGCCATTCACTTATTTACAACCAATTTAAACGCAAAAAAACTGTGCAATATTTATAAAAAATGTCTTCTTATTTCCGTTAAGAAACTGTTCAGTTCGAACGAGGCAAACTGGGTGCTTCAAGAGGATAACGATCCGAATCATGGCAGCCGTTTCTTCACAGCGTGAAAGTAAGACAATATTGTGTCCACGATGGACTGACCAGTAATATCTCCGAATGCAAATGCGATCGGCAATGTTCGGTCGTATATTAAGATGAAACGTAAAGGAAAACCCATGTATACTTTTAAACAGCTGTCATATAAAATCAGGACGATATGAAAATTATTGCCGAGAGAATATGCAGAAAATATCGTGTAAAGCATTCCAAAGAGGTGCCAAATTATAATCGTTAATGGCGGTTATGGGATTAACTATTAGGTAATTGTGCGATTAGTAATAACATGTATTTTCATGTAAATATATATTTATAATAGTGTCTCGTATTTCATATAGGTAACGGTGTACAAATTCTTGTGGAACTCACTGTTTTTTACTACGTTACGTTTTCTCATGTCACTCTTTTTTTTTCAGGTTAGAAACAACTTTTGCAGCACAAGTTTCATGAGGTTAAATTTTTGTTAGGTGTTAGGATTTCGAATGTTGCTAGACCATGTGGTTCTCCAGATGGCCGACTTTCATTACTCACATTCATTGCAACACCTCACTTGCACCTTTCGCTGGGTGTCGAACATGTGTATGTTTGCAATGTGTAGTGCCGCTGCGTGCTTACCTTTCGTCGCTTTTTGTTTGTGATGTGTATGTATGATTTGCCACTTTTCCTTTGATGTGTGCGTGAGTTCGCGCGCGCGCGCGCGCGCGGGCGTTTGTGTGTGTGTGTGTGTGTGTGTGTGTGTGTGTGTGGGTGTGAGAGAGAGAGAGAGAGAGAGAGAGAGAGAGAGAGAGAGAGAGAGATCCTGAGTGTGTGCTTGTGTGTGTATGTGCTTTGTCATGTCTGAATTGTGTTATTCTTTTTGTGCATATATTTGCGTCAGTTTTTTTAACTTTTTATTTTTTTTATAGCTGCCCATGTCATAACCTTAGAACAGCAATAAGTAACAGAAGTTCAAAGCGACTATACGTTAAGCCCAAGCGACGGAACAAAAGATGTCTAAACGCAAGGATTCCCTCCAGGAGAAAGGTCCATAAAATACTCCAGAGATCCTGAACTAAAGATTAAATGCCCTTCGCCATACTGATACGACGCATAAACTTCAAACGCGGTCGACAGCGCGCGAATCGTTCGCTGAAACGGCAGATAGACGGCAAACAAACGCTGAAACGTAAAAAGGGCATTGAACCAGGAAATGGCAAACCGTCAAAGGTTGACGTCAATGAGAATAAAGTGGTGAGGGATCACCATTTAACAAAAGGCGACAGCTAAACAATGCCCAACCTAGTAAAATAAACTCCTCGCGACAAGAGAGGCGAGAGATCGGCCAAGTCGTTGGGAAAGATTTAATTCCCTCGAGTTTGTTCCCGCGAAGAGAAGACCAGTGGTGATGTCGACACATGCCAACACGGAGATCATCCGCAGGAAAGGAAAATGTAGCAGCCCGATGTAGGAGGAGTGCAGCCATGGCAGCAACGTCAGCAGCCTCATTTCCCTTCAGACCGACATGACCACGAACCCACATAAACATTACAGTGGCTCCCTCAACAGTGAGCAAATGGAAGCTTTCTTGGACTGTAGTACTTATGGATGGACTGTGTACAGCACTCATGCGCTCTGAACAGCACCGAGAAAATTGGAGCATATGACACAATTCAAAAGCCCGGGTCGCCAGATGTATTGGGTGGCTTGACATAGGCCGAAGAGCTCTGCTGCAAAAATGAAGCATTGTTCTTGAAGCTGATATGGAACGGTCGGTGTCAATCACGAAGGCACACCCGCACCATTGTTGGTGTTAGAGCCATGAGTGTAAATTTGGAAATTTGTAATACGGTCTTATGGGACCAAACTCTTGAGGTCGTCGGTCCCTAAGCTTACGCACTACTTAATCTAACTTGAACTAAGTTACGGTAAGAACAACACACACACAACCATGCCCGAGGGAGGACTCGAACCTCCGACGGTGGTAGCCGGGCGGGCCTTGACAAAGCGCCTAGATCGTGCGGCTACCCCGCGCGGCGCCATCAGTGTACACGAAGGTGCTATCGCTAAATTGCGCGGAACATCGATAATGTACAGCACTAGATCGAATCCTGAGTAGTGTCCTTGAGAAGAAAATAGTCTAATGGACACGGGCCACCGCGCGAAGCCAAGCTTGTGAAGCGTTGACACCCATCAGGAACAAGTGACGTAGCGTGAAGTTAAGCTGCCAGAGCAGTAACTGTCAGAAAACTCTGGAAGGTAACAGAGAAGGAGGCGCACTCCCTGCACTCGCGGTCAAGGGGATCATCGAAAGAGGGGTAATAGGACGGATAGCAGGGTAAAGCTGACATCATCATCATCATCATCATCAGCCAATTCTATCATGAAATGGTGTGGCCTCTTCGAGGCGTGTGTTCATGTAGGCTTTCAGAAGTCTTCTACAAGTGGGACGGTCTTGGGCAGTTCTCTGCCAGGTGTTACCAGCGATCTTCTTGATGTTTTTGTCCTATCTGTCTGGTGGTCTTCCTCTAGGCCTCTGGTGCCCTCTCGGACTCCAGTACCAGCTTCGCCCATCTGTTGTCTTTTCTTCTTGCGACGTGACCAGCCCACTGCCATTTCAAGGAACCTGCTGTCTCTAAGATATCGTTAACTTTCGTCACAAACCGGATGTCATCTGCCCTTTTCCTATCCTTTCTTGTATAGCCGAGCATTGATCTCTCCATGGCTCTCTGTGCTGTCGTAAGTTTCCCTTTTGTGAATGAGTTCAGTGTCCATGTCTCACAGCCATACGCCGTCAGAGGAAGAATGCACTGAACAAATACTGCTTTCTTCAGATTTACTGGCATTTTTGATCTGAATATGTTGAATTCTTCCCAAATGCTTGCCAGCCAAGCTTGATGCGTCGATGGATTTCTGGCCTTATGTCTCCCTTCATATTTATAATCTGGCCATATTAACTGACCTCTTCTAATAGACTGTCCTTGACTTTCACATTTCCAGCTGGGACCCATTTGTTGGACATTACTTCTGTTTTGGAAAGGTTCATGTTCAAGCCAACCAGCTGACATTCCGATGCAAGACATACAGATGAATCAACGAAATACGCGTAGTGTAGCTTCGAACAGACAAGGGACTGGAAAACAGAGGATGGTGGCTGATCCGCTCCCCAAGACGTGCAAACTTAGGATACACAGGACGCTGAAGGACAAGGTATTGCGTGCGGCCAAATAAGACATGCGAGACGACGAAGTTTCCTATCGAGAATGAGCCCCAGGAACCGAAATTTAAGCGAACGGAAGAGCAACAGGAGACAGTCCATAATAGTACTACTGGCTTGAAGGGACCCACTCTTCTGAATGAAGGAGTCCAACACACGTATTTTGAAAACTCGGTCTTTTAAAAATTCCTGAAGTAAATGGGGCAGGCAGCCTCGGAAACTCTATGTCTATAGAGTACGTAAGGTACCAGTCCTCCAGCAGGTTTCGTAGGCTTTCTCCAAATCAAAAAACATGGCAACAGTCTGGTGTTTCCGGAGAAAACCGTCATGACATGGATTGACAAAGTGAAGAGACCTCTGTTGATCCATCATGGACATGGGACATCACCTGGTTAAGCAATTGTCAATATCAATGAAACACCCCAAAAGCCGTGTAAGTAAGATTTTTTTATTATTATTATTTTGACGACAACCAGTTTCTGCATGCCACTATGCCATCTTCAGGCCCCATTTTCATCAATCGAAGTAAATGATTATGCCATACTGTGCCATGTATCCCTGGAGTTCGTGAATTCAATCCATTTCACAAGTGCTTCATTCGAAGAACTGGTATCAACTGAAACACCTGTAGTCCAAGATCGTCGTCAAAGATCATATGGGGCTTGAAGATGGCCCAGAGGAGTGTAGAAACTGGTTGTCGTCAAAATAAAATAAAACTACACCTCAGTTACACGGATGTAGGAGAATTTTATTGATACCGACAAGTGACAAGATGGTCAACTGCACATCGGCGAGCACCAAATCCACTTTGTACGGCGGTTAGTAGATTGCGAGACTCGAGCCACTGTACCTGCTGGCCGTGACTCACACGTTACCGTACCTTGCAAACTCATCTTGTGAGCGAAATGTGGTGGTAGTTAGAAGGAAGGTGTTTATTCAGACTGGGTATAGATTCGGTTATGATAGTGGTTTCGCACCAGAGACTGGGAAACGTTTCATCTGCCCAAATTCGATTGTGTGTTTGAAGGAACAAGTGCTTGTCCAGAATTGAAAGGTGCTGCGTTATCTGAATGTAAACATCATCTGGCCCTGCGGCGAAAGATCGGGCTGAGTCGAGAGCATGGCCAAGGTCCCTCATAGTAAAGGGGACATTGTGGCATTCACTATTCTGAGAGGAAAAGATGTCACCCGAGCCTCACCCAGTCGTTTCTGAGGGAGGAAGTGGTGGTTTTGAGGCTTGGAGCCCGAAATCTCCGCAACAGAGCGGCCCAGGTTGTTGGAGATAGCAGTAGGGTCCCCACTAACATCATGTGCTACAGTCTGGTCGGAAATAGGGGAATGAACTCGGGTTCCAGACAACCGGCGGAGGTTATCCATACGACGCAAGAGTGAGTGGAACTGTAGAAAGAACTAGAAAAGGAAATCCAGCTAGCTTTCTTGCTATCTGAAGAATGAAACGACACTGTGCATGAAAATATATGTGACGAATACAGCTCGACACCAGATGACGGTGGTTAAAATGGCGGTAAACATGTCTCCAGGCGAGAATCGCGTCGAGGCACGTCTCAGTCCACCAGGGGACCAGGACACGGCGCAGTAAAGAAGTAGTGTGAGGTATGGAACATTCTGTGGCGGTAAGGATAACGTTCTTAATTTACTCTCTGTAGTCATCACAACTGAGGACATGTTGTTCGTCGAAGGTCGCCAGTGAAGAGTAAAGCCTCCAGTGAGCCTTAAAGTTACACCCAGGTGAGGTAGGAGTTAGCTTCTGATAGCGCACAGGAAGTGGTCGCTAACGTTTGTGTCAAAGAAAACGGACCACTCAAGATGATGGGCAAGCTGAGCGGTGGAGAACGGGAGGTCCACACGGGAATAGCTGTGCGTGGAGTCTGAAAGGAGCGTGGGTGTTCCAGTATTAAGAAGGATGAGGTTGAGAAAGTCATCTAAAAGGAAATTCTCAGACAGGTTGTCAAAGGGACCTAAAGGGGGTGGTGTGAATTACAGTCACTGACCAACAAGAAACGGGTGAGGTAGCTGACAAATAAGCTGGAGACAGAATGAGATTTTCACTCTGCAGTGGAGTGTGCGCTGATATGAAACTTTCTCGCAGATTGTTTGCTGACCGAGACTCGAACTCGGGTCATTTGCCTTTCTCAGACAAGTGCTGTACCACATGTCCACGAAAGGCATAGGTCCCGAGTTCGAGTCTCGGTCTGGCACACAGGTTTAATCTGCCAGAAAGTTTCAAGCTAGAGACAGTCTGCGCTGGTGACAGTGAATGGAAGGGATGTAGACATTAGAAGGAGAAAAGGAAAATTGGGACTGCAGCAGCTAGCAGCTTGCAGCTGTGTGTTCTGTGAGATGGTTTGACGATGGACGTCTTCCCTAATGATCACCATGACTCCATCATGAGATGGAATGCAATCCTTGGGGAAGGTAAGAGAGAAGGAAACGCAGGAACTCAAAGCGGTCGCGAGAAGGCAATTTCGTTTCCTGGGCCGGTCGCTGTGGGCGAGCGGTTGTAGGCTCTTCAGTCTGGAACCGCGCGACCCCTACGGTCGCAGGTTCAAATCCTGCCTCGGGCATGGATGTGTGTGATGTCATTAGGTCAGTTAGTTTTACGTAGTTCCAAGTTCTAGAGGACTGATGACCTCAGGTGTTGTCCCATAGTGCTTAGAGCCATTTGAACCGTTTTCGTTTCCTGGTGTCACGAATCAACTGCATACTGTGATTTCAAGAGCAGCCATATTTTCTCCGCCACACACCGTCAGGTGGCTTGCGGAGTATGGATGTAGATGTAAATCTAATGCCACAAACGTTCCGTTGGGGACGTTACATAATTGGAATATCGCAGAATATGGAGGGTCCTGTTCCATGAAATTTATGGAACGTAGTGGCAACCGAGACAGACGCAGCAACAGGTAAGTAACCAATTTTGTGACATTTACGAGTTCCTAACCAGGAGCAGATTTTATTATATAATCTGTGTGCTTTAATAGTTTAGTTTCTTGAGCTTATACGTGTAAATTTAATATGTAATAGCCACTGTTATCGCGCTTGCGTTTGCGTCGTAAAGTAAACCGTTTTTGTGACATATTACAAGTTCCTAATCAGGGGCGAATTATTTAGTTTCACCTGAGTGCTTCGGTAGTTATGTTTTGGAATATCTGCATATTATTAGACACAGTCCCTGTGTTTTCGTCAGGGTCTGTAGCAGAATTGCGCAGCACGCGCTGATAGCCCATTTATCTGAATAGTTTAGTTTTCCACAGTCTTTCGTATGGACAGGGTCTGCGATTGTTGAGTGCGGATGCGAGATGAGTTAGTGAGACTTCGCTCTCAGCTTCAGGATGTGATGGCCTCGGTTACACAGCATTAGGCTGCAGTGGATGGGCACCACTGTTGTGAGCCAGCCATGGGGATCCAACGGACGTCCAGCACGTCCAACTCCTCCGATCAGTCCTCACCGGTGGCCAATCCAGTTACTACTCGGACTGAGGCTGACCCCTCACCTGTGGTCGAGTGGGAGGTCACCCCAGGGTGAAGTAGGCGGCGAAAGACTTCCCAGGCGGCCGCACGTAAGGCCTCTCCCGTTTGCCTGACAAGCATGTTCCAAGTGCTGTATGTGGCTGACACTGTCGCTGAGCCAGATGCTGCCGCCTTTCCTATTTCACAGGAAACCACTCAGCCTACAAGATCAGGGAAATCACAGACGGTGGGATTATTGGTAGTTGGGAGCTCCAACCTTAGGCGCGTTATGGGGCCCATTAGGGACTTGGCTGACAAGAAGGTTAAGAAAACCAATGTTCACTCCGTGTGCATACCAGGTGGAGTCATTCCAGATGTGGAAAGGGTCCTTTCGGATCCAGTGAAGAGCATTGGATGCAGCCAACTGCCAATGATGTGTGTCACTTTGGATCAGAAGAAATTCTCTCTGGTTCCGAGCGGCTAACAGAAGTGACAAAGGCTGCCAGTCTTGCTTGCAAGATGAAAGCAGAGCTGACCAGTTGCAGCACAGTCGACAGGACCGATTACAGACCTCTGGTACAGAGCCGAGTGGAGGGTCTGAATCAGAGACAGACGGTTCTGCGACCGTGTAGGCTGCAGATTCCTCGACTTGCGCCAAAGGATGGTTGGGTTTCGAATTCCGCTGAATAGATCAGGCGTCCACTACCCGCAGTAGGCGGCCGGCTACAGGGGTAGCAGGGGCAGTGTGGCGTGGACTGAGCGGTTTTTTCGGTTAAAGGATCTACGGAAAAGAAGGGCTTCAGTCACAAGGATGCAGGCTGAACACAGGAAGAACATACATACAGGGACCATTGGTATAACAGTTGTAAATTGTCGTGGCTGTGTTGTGAAAGTGGCAGAGCTTCATGCTGTAATAAATGGCTCTGAGCACTATGGGACTTAACTTCTGAGGTCATCAGTCCCCTAGAACTTAGAACCACTTAAACCTAACTAACCTAAGGACATCACACACATCCATGCCCGAGGCAGGATTCGAACCTGCGACCGTAGCGGTCGCGTGGTTCCAGACTGTAGCGCCTAGAACCGCTCGGCCACCCCGGCCGGCCCAAGCGATAATAGAAAGCACTGCTGCTCAAATCGTTGCAGGCACTGAAAGGTGGCGAAAGCCGGATATAAGCTCAGCCGAAATTTTTGCGAAGAACCTAACAGTGTTCCGGAAAGATAAGCTAAATACGGTTGGCGGTAGTGTGTTTGTTGCTGTTAGAAGTAATTTAACTTGTCGCGAAATTGAAGTAGATACTTCCTTTGAGTTAGTATGGGCAGAAATCAATGTTGCAACTGGATCCTTTTAGCGACCTCCCAATTCAGATGATGCAATTGCTGAAAATTTCAATGAAAACTGGAGTTTGATTTCAAACACGTACCCGACTCGTACGATAAGAGTTGGTGGTGACTTTAATTTACCCACTATATGTTGCTGAAAATACATGTTTAATTCCGGAGTTACGCACAAAATATCATCCAAACTTCTGCAAAACGCATTCTCTGAAAATTATTTCGAGCAGTTAGTTCATGAGCCTGCGCGAATCGTAAACGCTTGACCTCGTAGCAACAAATAATCCTGTGTTAGTAACTAACATCAAAACCGAGTGTGGGATTAGTGAACAGAGGGTTGTCGTAGCGAGATTGAATACTGTAATCCCCAAATACTCGAAGAAAGAATCGAAAAATATACCTATTCAAAAAAGGAGATAAAAATTCACTTCACGCCTTCCTGAGAGACAATCTCCACTCATTACAAATTAATCATGTAAGTGTAGACCAGATTTGGCTTACATTCAAAATAATAGTATCGGCAGCAATTGAGAGACTTATATGAAATAAATTAACAAACGACGGAGCTGCTCCTCCTTGGTACACAAAACGTGTTACAACATTGTTACAGAAACAACGAAACAAACATGCCAAATTTAAACAGACGCAAAATCCACAAGATTGGTGAATTTTCACAAAAATCGAAATTTAGCGCTGACTTCAATGCGAGATGCTTAAAACAGTTTCCACAACGAATCTTTGTCTCTGAACCTGGCAGAAAATCCGAAGAGATTCTGGTCGTATGTGAAGCATGTTAGCGGCAAGAAACAATCAATGCCTTCTCTGCGCGATAACTATTGGATATACTAAAGACGAAAGTGCTGCCAAAGCATATTTACTAAACACAGCCTTCCGAAATGCCTTAACAAAAGAAGACGAAGTAAATATTCCAGAATTCGAATCCAGAACAGCTACCAACATAAGTAGAAGTACATATTCTCGGAGTAGTGAAGCAACTTAAATCACTTTATAAAAGCAAGTCTTCTGGTCCAGACTATATACCAATTAGGTTCCTTTCGGAGAATGCTGCTGCATTAGCTCCATACTTAACAATCATATACTACCGTTCGCTCGACGGAAGATCCATACCCAAACACTGGAAAGTTGCTGAGGTCACACAAACCAACATTCAAGAAAGGTAGTAGGAGTAATCTACTAATTTACAGGCCCATATCGTTAACGTCGATATGGAGCAGGATTTTTTAGCATATATTGTGTTCGAACATTATCAATTACATCGAAGATAACATGGGTATAGAAAACATCGTTCCTGTGCACACAACTAGCTCTTTATTCACGTGTAGTGTTGAGTGCTATTGAAAAGGGATTTCAGATCGATTCCATATTTCTGGATTTCCCGAAGGCTTTAACACTGTACAACATAAGCGGCTCGTAGTAAAATTGCGTGGTTATAGAATATCGGCACAGTTATGTGACTGGATTTGTGATTTTCTGTCACAGAGGTCTCAGTTCGTACTAACTGACGGAAAGTCATCGAGTAAAACAGAAGTGATTTCTGGCGTTCCCCAACGTAGTGTTATAGGCCCTTTGCATTGTCAATATAAACGATTTGGGAGACATCTGAGCAGCCGTCTTCGGTTGTTTGCAGATGATGCTGTCGTTTATCGACTAATAAAGTCATCAGGAGATCGTAACAAACTGCAAAACGATTTATAAAAGATATCTGAATGGTGCTAAAAGTGGCAGTTGACCCTAAATAACGAAAACTGTGAGGTCATTCACATGAGTGCAAAAAGGAACTCGTTGAACTTCGGTTACACGATAAATCAGTAAAATGTAAAAGCCCTAAATTCAACTAAATACCTAGGTATTACAATTACGAACAACTTAAATTGGAAGGTACAAATGTCTCTGAGGACTATGGGACTCAACATCTGAGGTCATCAGTCCCTATAAATTAGACCTACTTAAACCTAACTAACCTAAGGACATCACATACATCCATGCCAGGGGCAGGATTCGAACCGGCGACCGTAGCGGTCGCGCGGTTCCAGACTGAAGCGCCTAGAACCGCTCAGCCACACTGGCAGGCTAAATTGGAAGGAACACATAGAAAATGTTAAGGGGATGGCTAACCAAAGACTGCGTTCTATTGGCAGGACACTTAGAAAATGTAACAGACCTACTAAAGACTGCCAACACTACGCTTGTCCTTCCTCTTTTAGAATACTGCTGTGCGGTGTGGTATCCTTACCAGATAGGACTGACTGAGTACACCGAAAAAGTTCAAAGAAGGGCAGCACGTTCTGTATTATCGCGAAATATGGGAGAGAGTGTCACTGAAATGATACAGGATTTGGGGTGGACATCATTAAAAGAAAGGCGTTTTTCGTTGCGACGGAATATTCTCACGAAATTCCAATCATCAACTTTCTCCTCCGAATGCGAAAATATATTGTTGACACCGACTTACATAGGGAGGAACGGTCACCACGATAAAGTCAGGCAAATCAGGGCTCGTTCGGAAAGATATAGGTGTTCATTCTTTCCGCGCGCTATACGAGATTGGAATAATAGAGAATAGTGTAGGTGGTTCGATGAAACCTCTGCCAGGCACTTAAATGTGACTTTTCAGAGTATCCATGTAGATTTGGATGTAGATGACGGCTTTCTCCGTCGGTCGCCCTGCGGACATCACAACAAGAAAAAACGTGCAGGCTGTTGGCACTGGCGAACTGGAGGTCGTCTGGATAAGGGTTTCATGCGGCGACACCTTTGAAGAAGATCTCCGAGTCGTGGAATGAGAAGACCGTTTGCGCTTTCTCGATTTCTTAGAGTGTGTATTTTGATTGGTACACTTTTGTTGACTGGAGGGTCGTAAAAAGTCTTCATGGGACTGTACCTTTTGTCCTTCCCGACCTGTCAGGTGTGTAGCAGGTTACCTCACTGCCGGGGGCAAAGATTTGGTGGCTTCTCGCGCAGCTGTAGGAGAACGGGAAAGGGGTGTTACTGTGATACCGAGAGATTTCGCAATTGCTGTACTAAACTGGAGGTAGCAAATCTGCCATGGCCGTGTCCTTCATGGCGTGAGGCGTAGCAAAAACGGCACTATATGTGCCACATGGTAAGATTCAACAACTTACAAGCAACGGAATAGCGTACTTTTTCCTTCACTCAGATCTTCCGGTCAGCCCACTTATCGAGATACAGGGTATTCACGGGTTGAGGCGGCATGATCGCTTTTACAACTGATACAGAGGGGAGAATGAGACAGGCAATCGCCCTCACGAGGATCTGTACCACAAATAACACATTTGGCCTTGTTATGACAGGGCATGCATTGTGGTTCTAATACTACCACTGATAGCAACGCATAGGGTTGGAATGCATGGTCAGACTGTGATGATCTCATAGCCTAACTTAATCTTCAATGTAAGCCATTCTAGGTAAAATGGAAGGAAAAAAAGCGCATTAACTTTTTTGTTTACCCGTTGGTCCACAGTGAGACAGCTTCATCAGAGAGATTATTTTGGATTCCCCCCTCAGTCCGACCATCAAGCAGCCTACTGTAAATGACAACATGCGAAAAAATTCGGCGGTGGTGGCCACAACATGAACAGGATAGCCATGGAAGAGCGATACCATAAGCAGTCGTTGGGCTTGAGGATGAGAAATAGAACGAAGAGTGAGGGAAAAGCACTCTAAGGGTGCATCTAAGGATGTGGGGCTACCGAAATTTCACAATGCATTCCAGAAAACATCCAAGACGTGTTCCCAACGGAGGGGATAAACAATAGCAGAAGGACAGGCGTGCAGTACGGGAATGAAAGAGGTGCTACAAAGGCTGGGGCCTCTCGGTAGCCAAGCACGAACTCATAGAAGATTGAGACCGCTAGGGAGATGTTTGTGTGTATGTGTGTGTGTGTGTGTGTGTGAGAGAGAGAGAGAGAAAGAGAGAGAGAGAGAGAGAGAGAGAGAGAGAGAGAAGAGTGGGGAGGAAAAGATGGAGGGTGAGGAAATGAGAGGGGGACTAATTACTTGTTTATTCTGGCTAGGTTTCGCATTTCTTGTTTTCGAGTTTTACTGGCTAACATGATCAGAGAGTTATTGCTTCTATTAATTTGGTCATTAATTACTTTCTTTTTCATTTCACCGGCTCTTTGTGTAGTATATGTTCATGTAACTGTATGAAGTTGAGTCCATGTTATGACACAGGCTTGTTCATTTTAATGTAAGGGATTATGAAATCTATAAATATTTATTGAAGATCTTGTAACCCCCGTGACACAGTACTCTTTAAAGCCTGTGCTGTGGTAAGTGAGCGGGTTTCACCTGATGAGAAAGGCTTTTCGCATAGATATCGACCGTGTCTGCATGAATGGTGGCAAATCAGACTTGCATCCACTCTGTAATAACAGTGACACGTCAAGTAAGTTCGAAATGCAATCACACG
Organism: Schistocerca nitens; assembly: GCF_023898315.1. NCBI lineage: Eukaryota > Metazoa > Arthropoda > Insecta > Orthoptera > Acrididae > Schistocerca > Schistocerca nitens. The sequence goes on along the minus strand of NC_064622.1, from coordinate 377,674,604 downwards.
TCAGGATGGATCAAAGGCAGACCAGAAGATGCTACCAATGTGACAATAATAAGGTCGCCAGTCTAATTAGGCATTAACTGAGTTTCATCCCCGTACAAGTTAGTATATATTCATGCAAAACAAGAAGTTGTAACACTGCATAATATAGTAGAATTTTAGAACCAGAAAATCTATTGAACTGATAGTTTCACGATCAGTACTGATATGGAAAATCATTAATACATAACGCTACACTATAATGTGTACTACAAAACTTTATACTGTCTATTAATCTGATTAAAATCTGGCATAGGTTACCCTTGAAATTGTATTTTCATGCCACACACACAAAATGTCAATTTTGATAAAGATAGAACACTGATAAATTTTGACTTTTATATTGACTTTAACTTTTGCTGGTCAAACCAATGTAGAACACTTCAGAATTCAAATGAATTAGGGGGGGGGGGGGGGACCCTGAAACTGTTATGATCGCTGTATTAAAAAAATGATTACTGAATTTATTATTCGTTCAAAATTTCCAGTATATAAGTTACTACTCTTTTCATCTTATTTACTGCTCATTTAAATGCCTTTAAATCTGTCTCGAAAGAATAAACTTCATTACTATATCAATACTAAAGTTCGACTTCGTTAGACCTTCGCTACTGATTTACTGGTTCATTAACAAAACATTTCTTTAAACATCATTCTAATATAGCTAGGTCTGCAAACAATTATTTTTAACACAAATTTGAATTTTCATTTCGGGACACTCGGATTGCACAACGTTTGGTAAGGACCCTGTCTAGGTTAGTTGTGAGGATAATTGAATGATGGAAAAGTTCTGGCAAAATTTAGGTTATTATTGCACCAAACAAATACAGTTCACACTCTGATCCACACGAATACAGTACTAAAAATTTCAACCTGCTAGTATCGATGCGGCGGTTGGCGGGCGGCAAAATGGCGAGGCACAGAGCACACATACAACCACAGCTATGGCCCTTGACGTATCGGCACTTTAATTCTTCTTAGTGTCCCAATACTTTTCCATTTAGTGCCTATGGAATTTTGCCATGCTGTGGGGGCGTTGGAACGGCATACCTGAGGCTCAGTGAAGCTATGTATTCCAGGAGAGCCTCCTCGCTCCAGAAGATGTTGCTCAAACCAGTGCCAAACTCCAACTACTACTACTGAGCACGTTGTGCCGTGCAGTGCCCGCGTGCATTTTCCCGCGCTCGCCTGCCATCCACCTTTTACCGCTCACTGACAGGCCGGGTATTCACCCGAGGTTTTGCATTCTACATACCCTAACACATTGCCTACGTATGGACCAGACGCACAGTTACAATTTTAAACATCTTACAACAGTTTCAACATTTGTTACATTTCAATTCTATTACACTATTACTTGACATAAACATAATTATTCACATTGAAACTTATTTACAGTTTTCTCAACATAATGGCATGAAACAAAAAGAAATCAGATCAGAACATCAATGACACAGGTTTATCGTAAAATTAGATGAACAGCATTACCGATATGTACAATAGTACAGAGTCGTTGTTGTTACAACCTGAAGGTAAGAAATCAGTTCCTCTGGATTTGAATATAACGAATATTATGGAGGAGACAAATTAATTTTATCAGCAAGCGATGATCAAATTTGTATTGCATACTGGAGCCTGGTGAAGAATTTATAGGGCGTTTGACAAAATTTTGGTGAATTACTTACGCCGAGTTGACAACTGGCAGCCGTGGCAGCCAGTCATTGCATAGATATTCATCTTAACGAAAGGGGAAAATTTTTAAATAATATTGTGACACCACAAAATGAAAATCAAAAGAAGAAAACCTCAAAAATCACATTTCTGATTTCAGTTAGCAATCATTTTGGCGTGTTACCTGAAATGGGAAAAGAATTTCAACCAATTTCTTATCAAAATTAGTGCAGCAGACGGATGTCAAAGGCAATTTTAAAGGAAAGAGACCTTCTGCTAGGTATCAGTCACCGGAGGAGTGTAATCTAAATACAACAGGATATGCTGGGTGTAGAATAAAAGGTCATTATCATCGTGAATCTCAGCGCCAAGTTCGCCATGTGACAGAGATCATATGGTCTTTGTGCAGAAGTTTTGATAAAGAGAAACGGGTACTTACAGTAACTAGAGGAGGAAATATCCTGGCTAGCAACTAACATGGTAATAGCGAATATTTTATTCAAGAATCACAAGAAGGAACCACAGTGCCACGGAAAGATTCTGGCTGGGTTAAATCATGGTCAGACAGAGACCCCGAAAACCGATAATGGATTATAAGGCGTACCCAGGAGCAGATGTTAAAGCAGATCATAAGTTAGTAATGATGAAAAGTTGACGTATGCTTAATAGAATCATACGGAAGAATCAATGTGGAAGAAGGTGAGGTATTGCGGAACGTTAAGAGGCATTGAGGTTCACTAAGAATGCAAATACTGCGATAAGGAATATTACAGTAGGCAATTTAGATGAAAATGAGTGGACATATCTATAAAGGACAGTCACAGACGCTAGACAGTCAGGGGAAGGTAAGCTTGGGTTACAGAAGAAATACTTCTGTTGGCAGAAGAAAGGAGGAGGTACAAAAACGTTTAGGGAGAGACAAGAACACAGCAGTATAAATCACTTAGGAATTAAATAAATATGAAATCCGGTCAGCAAGGTCGAAATGGCGGCAGTAAAGTTGTATGAAACAGAAATGATAAATATTCTCAGAGGTAATTACTCAGCGTATAGAAAAGTCAAAAAGACCGTCAGTAACATTAAAAGCAAGGGTTATAACATTGAGAGTGCAATGTTGGTTTCAATTTTAAATGCAGAGGAAAGAGCGGCTAGGAGGAAAGATTATATTGAAGGCCTCTATGAGGGGGAGGACTTGTTTCATGACTTGACAGAAGAAGAAACTGAAGTCGATAAGGAAGAAATAGGAGATCCTCTCTTATAGTCAGAATTTAAATTAAATCTGCAAGACTTGGTATCAAATAAGGGAGAAGGGATGGGGAAAATTACTGGGAGCTTTGGTTACCAAACAAATATTCAAGTCTGTGTGTAGCATCTGTGAGAGTAGAGACGTACCATCAGACTTTCAGAAAAATACTGATGATAGCACGGACAATAAGACGTGAAATCTATCGCGGAATCAGGTTATCATCTCATGTATCAAATTTGCTGATAAGAATACTATACAGAAGAATGGAGAAGAAAACTTAGGATATGTACATGCGCTTGTGAACTGTCACTACAGAAAACTTCTCTTTCAATTATAACAGTCTATAGATTCCCTATCGCAAACTTTCAGCTGAAAGTTCTTAATGAACTGGCCTAGTTTTTTGTCTGTTTCAATGTAACTTCAATGGTAAATTTTCCATTTCACATGTGGCAAGACAGCAATGGCCTGATTGACAACATGTGTATGGACATTAAATGGGCTGAAGTAACGTGTACTAAATCCTTAAAGGACTGTCTGACCAATACGCAAAGTTAATGGAAATACACAGTGTAGGAGCTTATTGTTCTAAGTCAAACTTGAAAATGTAGGGAGGCTTAATTTTGGGAATGTGAAACGATGTTTTAAGAACAATTTAAAAGAGGTAGTATGGAATCAGCTGTATTTGTAGAAAGAAATACTAATTAGAAATTCCATGTATTTGAAGGCAAAATTTTAGTCAATATTTGAAAGTAGTGCTTCTAACAAGTTGTCGAGGAAGTCCATAAAAAAGAAACAAATAAGCCAAGGATAACTAAATAGGGAAAATTATATATAGGTCAGAATAAGTAAAAATCCGTCATTACTTCATTCTCCAAAGCCACATTGTAATATTGTAAGCAAAGTAATTAAAATTTTTAGAAATATGGACGACATGATGGAAATTTGCGACGCACATAATAAGGTTAAATCTATATCTTATATCATGACAAAGGATGTATGTCAGCCATTCAGTTTAAAAGAAACTACAATTAAATTAAATGAAAATGTTGAGATTGATAATTCATCAGCTACAAATGTTTTTAACCATCTATTCATGAATGTAGCAGCAAAAGCAAGATTAAATGTTGCTGTTGAAGAAGCAAGAGAATACATTAAAATTGTCACTCCACAACACTTTACGCAGCTAGAAATGGCTCCAACATCCTCTCCTGAAATTAAAAAAATCAGAATAAAAGCTGTAAAAACCAATAGCTCATACGGTGTTGGTCTTAATTCTAACAGAATTCTGGAAAATTTTTCTTTCTTAAAAAGTAATATTCTCAGTGATATATGTACGTTTCATTGGCATGGGAAACTTTTCCTGGCAGTTTAAAATATGCAATTGTCAAACCTCTTTATAAGAAAGGTGACAAGGAAAAGAAATAATTACCATCAAGTTTCTGTACTGGCGCCTTTTTACCCAAATATTCGGAAAAGTTATTTACTAAAGTGTAGTCTCACATCGAAACAGAAACATTTTACTTAGCACCGGAAATTCTACATTCCAGAATGGTTGCTCGCCTGAGAATGCTGTTTATATATTCACTCACCAAATATTACAAGCCCTAAATTGAAAAAATGGCCAGTTGGTATATTTAGTGATCTTTCCAAGGCATTTGATTGTGTAGATCATGTTACTCTGTTAGCAACAGTAAACTTTTATGTAAATGATGGCTTTCTGCAGAAATGGTTTGAGTTATGCCTAAGAAACACAACACAAATAATTGAAATACAAGTTCCGGTATGGGTCCATTACTATTTCTTATAGACGTGAATGATCATCCATTTAACATACATCATGCGGAATTGGTAATTTTTACAGACGATTTTAGTATTACAATAAATCTCACTAGAGATAGAACAACAGAAGCTACTTTTAACTGTGTTTCTCAAATAACTATTAAGTTGTACTCTGAAAATGAACTGTCCACTAATTTTGAGAGAACACTCTATTTTCTGTTCCACAGAAAAAAACACAGTGTACCAAGAATTAATGTTACACAGGAACAGAATTTGGTAAAAAAGGCAGAACGCCCTAGGTTTTTTGGTGTAAATACTGATGAAGACGTGAACTGCAAGAAGCTTATTACTGATTTGCTCAAACAACTAAGTTCACATGCTTTTGCTCTTTCTGTAATTCCTAGACTGGGAAGTAAAAGAATCAACCTTCTCTCATACTTGGCATATTTCCACTCAATAATGTCGTACTGAATAATAATTTTCTGGGAGTCACACATAACACATAAATACATAATTGATTACACAACAGCAAGCAACACGAATAATATGCGGTGTTCATCCAAGGTCGCTATGTAGTACCTTTTCAAGAAGTTTATGGTGGTAACTGCACCATCACGATACATGTATTCGCTACTGAAGTAACCCATCAGAATTTGAGAAGAATAGTGATGCGCATACTTACATCACTATAGGAAACAGTAAACTTTACTAGGCATTATTAAAGCTCTCAAAGTTTCAGAAATGAGTTCAAAATGCAGCAACAAAGCTTTTTGATCTTTTGCCCAGTGACATAAAATGCCTGGGAGATAGCAAAGCAAGTTTTAAATGTAAGCTAAAGTTATTTCTCCTGGGCAGCTTCTTCCGTTCGAGGGACGAATTTTTATTTACAAACTTGCAGCCTGTGGAACTAGTTTTTAAGTGTAGTTGCATGAGTACCACTAAAAAGGTATGGTAGTAGGTGTTGGCACTAACCACGTATACAAATTATGTAAACAGACACATCCCACATCTGACGGATATACAGATAGTTTGAATGACGTGAGAACAGCTATCTAACAACTACGTTTGAACTGTATATGGGAGTTACGTAATGAATTCTATTAATGACCAGTATATTAGAACGTCATCAGTCGTCGTCATCGGTACTCTGTTACCTCTCACACAGAACATATTCGAAACTCCAATCTAAAGATGCAAATGTATATCATCAGTGAATGAGGAATTTTGATAAGCATCAGAGAACACTGAACTCAGATGAGACATTTCGCTGCCTCAACTATTGTGTGTTTTTCAGCAACCGTACAGTACATGAAAAAAATGGACAGCATGACCCTACAGACTGTAAAGAAAATGACGAAAATGCACTGACTGACATGCTGCCATTAATTTCTTGCTTGTACTCACAGAAAGTGACTGTAAATCCTAAAAACCTCATGAGAGAGCTGTGTAGCTGTAGAAAAGATTTCCAATAAATGCGACACAAATAAAGAAACAATTTTGTTAATTCTTGGAAATAACAGATTTCGAATAATAACGATTATTCCGAGGTTTCTCAACAACATCTATCCAGCTTCTAGCACTTTTTGCTGAGCGTGGTCCCACCAAAATTTCAGCACATACCCATATGTTTCTAACTTTCAGCGCCCTACTCTTTTACATGAAGTATGTGCACGGGAATATTTCGTAATTTTTTTTATTTTACTCTCTTTTTAGATGACATCATTGTCTGACATTGGGGAAAAATTATTTGTTTTCTTTGTTTTGATCTTGCTACAGTTCACCTGTCTGTCCCTCATAAGCCTCTATTTACTGTGGTGGTTGTGGTCGAAAACCTGAATGGATGACCCAGTTCTTGCGAATAATTTTGGGAGATTGCAACGCATCTCCTAAGCTAAATACACGTGCTGCACTAGTGCAACGAACATTTAGAGATCTTATGAAGCCGACAGCAGACGTCGAAATAGTTGTGAGTAGCGCTACTAGGACCGCAACAACCGCAACATCTCGTAATGCACATACATAACTATAACATAATGTTAGTAGAACTTAATTAAGAATTATGAGAAGAGATGTGACTTATGTCTCGTGAAAGTCTTTTGTGTAGTTTCGGAGAATCACTGTCCTTGATCAGTACGTAGAACTTCTGTTGCCTCCATTGTAGCGCCAATGTTATATTATGTTCGGCAAATGAGAATGAGATGAAAAATCATAGGGAGATTGTTGAGATAGACACTCAGCCATTTTCCCGTCACGAATGAAACAGGGCAAAATAATGCTACAAAGCCTTCCCAAAAGGTACCGTACAGTTGCTTGTGGAATACACATACAGATGTAAATTTAGGCATCGTACCAGTACACGTGTAGTATAGAGTACTTTTTTTCGTTCTTTCTTTTTCTCGGTAAACATCCACGACAATAACGAAGAAGCCGTTACAATCATCCACATGAAATAATCGCTAGAAGAGTACGATGTAGTAGTCCCCAGAACAAGTACTAACAATGTTCTATATCGAGCGAAGTGTAATCTAAGGCAGTCAAGACTATTTAAACCGATACTTAACGAAGCATAAACTCAGTTTCTCTGCTTTCAGCATTTATTTACATTTTTTGTGCATTTGAACCCTTACGTGCAGAGATATAGATAGCTTTGCGGTCTTAAGGAATTAATACTACATTAAATGAGTATGTTTTTATAATTCAGAAATTGGAACATTAAGCAATGAGAATTAAGGTGGAGTTTCTCGGTCCCTTGCATTCTCCTGTTTTTAATCGAGATTTACACATCGTATTATTTAATGTGACAGCAGTAAGGGCCCTTGGATTTTTTCGCTACAAATGCTTTCCAATTATTAAAGTTTACTTATTGGTTCCGGTGCACCATTCCAAATGCAGAGAACTTTGGTTAGCGCTATGAATATAAACACACTGTTAAATGCCATTTCATTTCCTGGATTATTCCATTAGCAGAACTAAATTAAAACAAGCTGATGGAAACATTCTATTTGTTTCTGACCTTAAAATATAGGAATTAAATTCTAGAGGATGGCACGTGCAAAATGCATGTTAAATGAGCTTAACGCCCGAACTGTTGACTTTGTATCGCCGTGTCAGCTAGGTAGGTTTCTGCTGGTGTGTGTACATGTTTACATATCATTTTGTATGCTCATTAACGTAGGAAACTGTCAGATTGTCCGTCTTTTTCCGAAAGCACTATTTCTTAATTATACTCGTTTCACAAAAAAGGAACTCCACACTGCAGAAATAAAGTGAAATGATAGAGGAATCGTTTGCTGTCCAGGGTCGACAGTTCCAAGATATTCCATCTTTGCATTTTCATAGCGGTATACTGTTGGCGTTTACATAATACTACTCGTAGTCCCACTTGCAAACTTAATTTCGGAGATCTTCTAGACTATTTAGGAAATTATGTTCACGAAGACGTATCTTAATAATACTGGAAAATCATAACGAAAGATCATCACGTGCATGCAGTATATAGGTTATGTAAAATACCGTATTTGAATCAAATTGATGTATCGACGCTGATGAAATCCATGAAAATGCAGTGAAATGAAACGGTGCAGGTGCTGCGAGGAACTTCAGTTCAAATAAAACTGAGTCAGACCTGGAGGCGATGTCAGGTAGCCTAACAGTCGGTTACGGTGGAACATCTTCAAAACGTGAGCTTGGGATGAGGAATTTCAAGTTTTTAACTAAAATGAATGGAACGAATTATGGGAGGCTGATATAATGTACACACATAAGTGGAAAATTTTCACTCAAAACACACAGGCACTGATCACGTCAAAGAGAGCCAAATTCGAATGGTTGGTGAATGAACATCGAGCTTCTTTTGATCCTATATATGAGTCATTCTAATAATCTGAAATGTTTTGCACTTATTGTCAATTTCGAGTGTGCAGGGCCCTTCCAGTGATGAAGCTGTGTTTCTGTTATGAGATATCCTTCTGATTGTTGAATAATATATAAAAAATTGATAAACTCTTGTGTCAGTTTCCTGCATAGCACCACATCTGATTTTGTAAACAGTTGCTGACAGACACGACCAGATTTATTTAGACACCATCGGAATGTGTGGAGGGTGTAAATTTATACTTCAACTGCTAAAAAAACTGAGACTTAAGCTGAGGTAGCTAGTGACTTTCTTCTTAAATTTTACAACGGTAATTGCAGTAAACGGAAAAGACAGAATAGCTTGGAGTTAATAACTTATCTGTGATTTTGGACTTACCTTCTTCGTATTCAGGTTTACGTTTCTTATTATTTTAAAATCAGCTACGAGTGTTTTCAGTAAATCGAAAAATTTTAATACTTTTCCGAATAGTTTCAAGATTAAGTGACGCCACATCATTTTCATAGTAGTAGTGTGACAAATCTCAGTCGTACAAGATTAAAAATATTGTGCAAATGACCATTGTGGAGAACCGTCTTTTTTATAGTCCTAAACAAACAGTTTATGTAAAAAGTCATAGGCCTCCAGAAGTTAGGGCCCAAGCAGCCGGAGTAGGTGGTAATGAGTGCGTGAGGTGTGCTTGCTTGTGTGAATGAATGGTGTGTGTGTTCCTATTTTTACGAGGAAGGCTGTAGAAGAAAGCTTGTTTGTGACTGTCTGAAACTCTCTATTGAGCCAAAAGAAAGTCTTAACATTCGGTTCCTTCATATAGTATTACGTTCATGGTATCGCGGTAACCCTTGATTCCTATCAGAAAGATCCATGAGGAACCAAACAACAGATACTTAATGTAGCAAAGTTTGCAAACGGGTCAAATCCATATAGCAGTCTTGCCATACTGATTGATCTGTTGATTTATATTTGCTGGAACTAAGGAGAAAGAAATGTGAGTAATGGCCTTCACACTCGAGTTGCGTGTTGACTGAAAACTTTGATGCTCACTGCATTTTGTGTTTCATATTAATAATATTAACTGAAGTTTCCATAAAATCTCTCGAATAGGAATTCAATTGGAATACACTGATCAGCCAGAACATTATGACAACTTACCGAAAGCCGTATGTAGACCTTTAGCGCGAGTAACAGCGGCGCCGCGTCATGGCATGGAAACAATGAGGCCTTAGTACAGTAGGACGCTGTAGGGAGTGGGCACCACATCAGATCACACAAGTCACCGAATTCCTATAAGTTCTGGAAAGAGGGCGATAAGTTCTGACGCCATATTCAATCACATCCAAGATGTGTTCAATCGGGCTCAGATCTGGTGAGCTGGGTGGGGGGGGGGGGGGGGTGGTTGGCAGCAGCACACCAATTGGAACTCGCCACTGTGTTCCTCAAAAGACACCGTTATACTCCTCGCCTTGTGCCGCGGCGCAGTATCTGGTTCAAAATGCCACTCCCGTAGGGAAATATGATCGTCATGAAAGGGTGTACGTGGTCTACAACCTTGGCCGTCTGGTGCCTTGCACGAACTCCACTGGGCCCGTAGATGCCCACGTAAATATTTCCCAGAGTATTACGGAGCCGCTGCCAGCTTGTAAAGGCGTCAGGGAGCTGTGCCCCTGAACACCACGGATTCGCGCCCTCCCATCGACGTGATGAAGAAGGTACCGGAATTCATCAGATAAAGCAATGCTCTGCCACTGTGGCAACGTAGAGTGCCGGTGGTCAGGTGCCCATTTCAAGTCATAGTTGACGATATCGTGATGTTGCTACTGGCTCATGAATTGGTGTCGGCTGTTTGGCCATCGGAGCCTTCGGTGCACTGTGTGTCCATACGTAGTTGTCTCTGCCCCGCATTTTAGTTCCGCCACAGTTCGTTGCCTGTTATTTTCTACCAATCTGCCCAGTCTATGACGTCCGATATCTGTACTGAGCAGTGGCTGTATACACCATGACGTCTGGACATGATTTCATCATGTGTTCACCAATTGTTGAACAAATTTACCCCATAACTCCTCAGACAACTGACAAGATGTGCAGTCTCCGAAATTGGCGTGCCGAGCCTTCGGGCCGTCACACTCTGCCCTCAATGAAACTCAGATAGATCGCACGCCTTCCCTACACGCGGACAGCATGATAACTCATGTTACATGCAACATGCGTGTGTCTGACAAGCAGCCATTCCTCGCCAGGTGAAGCTTATACCGCCCGGACGGGTTTATATCAATAGTGTGTCTGTTGTCATGATGTTCTGGCTGATCAGTGTAAGTCGAAGAGAGCTAGCAGAAAACTATTTAAAGACAGTCCCACCTCCAAACCGGGAGTCCTCAACCAGATAAACTTTCTTTTATTTTCTTTTCTTTTGCTTCTGCCTTTTCTCCGCATTTACGCAGGGTCGGCATGGTTAATCGGATCTGGCAAGGTTAATTTAAGGAGTGGCCGGATATCCTTCCTGCTGCCACCCCATACCCAGTGGGACGGAGTTAGTGTACTCCAACTGTGTTCAGACGACTGCGAGCCGTGTAACTGAGGTGGGACGTGGGGACTAGCCTGGTAGTCATCTATTCGGTTGTGGGAAACCGCCTAAACACCACATCCAGGCTGGCCGGCACACTGGCCTCCGTCGTTAAGCCGCCAGGCGGATTCGATCCAGGGCCGGCGCGCCTACTCGGGTCCAGGAAGCAGCGCATTACAGCTCTCGGCTAACCTGGCGGGTCCGGTCCCCAACCAGAGAAACTAATTAATATTAATTTACGTAACTTTGGAAAGACTTGACGGAAAGTTTCTGCCTAAAACACAGTAACCCACTAACAGGCTTCATGTGTGTTCAAATTTCCGAACGCGTACGTCTGTGGTTGTTGTTGTTGTCTTCAGTCCCGAGACTGGTTTGATGCAGCTCTCCACACTACTCTATCCTGTGCAAGCTTCTTCATCTCCCAGTACCTATTGCAACCTACATCATTCTGAATCTGCTTAGTGTAATCTCTTGGTCTCCCTCTACGATTTTTACCCTCCACGCTGCCCTCCAATGCTAAATTTGTGATCCCTTGATGCCTCAGAACATGTCCTGCCAACCGGTCCCTTCTTCTTGTCAAGTTGTGCCACAAACTCCTCTTCTCCCCAATTCTATTCAATACCTCCTCATTAGTTCTTTGATCTACCCACCTAATCTTCAGCATTCTTCTGTAGCACCACATTTCTAAAGCTTCTATTCTCTTCCTGTCCAAACTATTTATCGTCCATGTTTCACTTCCATACATGGCTACACTCCATACAAATTCTTTCAGAAACGACTTCCTGACACTTAAATCTATACTCGATGTTAAAAAATTTCTCTTCTTCAGAAACGCTTTCCTTGCCGTTGCCAGTCTACATTTTATATCCTCTCTACTTCGATCATCATCAGTTATTTTGCTCCCCAAATAGCAAAACTCCTTTACTACTTTAAGTGTCTCATTTCCTAATCTAATTACCTCAGCATCACCCGTCTTAATTCGACTACATTCCAGTATAATCGTTTTGCTTTTGTTGATGTTCATCTTATATCCTCCTTTAAAGACAGCATCCATTCCGTTCAACTGTTCTTCCAAGTCCTTTGCTGTCTCTGACAGAATTATAATGTCATCGGCGAACCTCAAAGTTTGTATTCCTTCTCCATGGATTTTGATTCCAAATCCGAATTTTTCTTTTGTTTTCTTTACTGCTTGCTCAATATACAGATTGAATAACATCGGGGAGAGGCTACAACCATGTCTCACTCCCTTCCCAACCGCTGCTTCCCTTTCATGCCCCTCGACTCTTATAACTGCCATCTGGTTTCTGTACATATTGTAAATAGCCTTTGGCTCCCTGTATTTTACACCTGCCACATTTAGAATCTGAAAGAGAATATTCCAGTCAACATTGTCAAAAGCTTTCTCTAAGTCTACATATGCTAGAAACGTTCGTTTGCCTTTCCTTAATCTTCCGTCTAAGATAAGTCGTAAGGTCAGTATTGCCTCACGTGTTCCAACATTTCTACGGAATCCAAACTGATCTTCCCCGAGGTCGGCTTCTACCAGTTTTTCCATTCGTCTGTAAATAATTCGCGTTAGTATTTTGCAGCTGTCACTTATTAAACTGATAGTTTGGTAATTTTCACATCTGTCAACACATGCTTTCTTTGGGATTGGAATTATTATATTCTTCTTGAAGTCTGAGGGTATTTCGCCTGTTTCATACATCTTGCTCACCAGACGATAGAGTTTTGCCAGGACTGGCTCTCCAAAGGCCGTCAGTACTTCTAATGGAATGTTGTCTACTCCCGGGGCCTTGTTTCGACTCAGGTCGTTCAGTGCTCTGTCAAACTTGTCACGCAGTATCTTATCTCCCATTTCATCTTCATCTACATCCTCTTCCATTTCCATGACATTGTCCTCAAGTACATCGCCCTTGCATAGACCCTCTATATGCTCCTTCCACCGTTCTGCTTTCCACTCTTTGCTTATAACTGGGTGTCCATCATAGCTCTTGATATTCATACAAGTGGCTCTCTTTTCTCCAAACGTCTCTTTAATTATTCTGTAGTCAGTATCTATCTTTGCCCCTTGTCCTCTAGCAATCCCCGCTTAGCCATTTTGCAGTTCCTGTCGATCTCATTTTTGAGACGTTTCTATTCTGCGGTAAGAAGGTTAAAAATGTATGGACATTTAATTAGATCTACTATAAACTCACTTCTTTCCTTGGAAAAAGAAATCTTCTAGACTTAGAGCGAGTTAGTGCAGATTCGTGTTCGTTGGTAACAAATGAATTATGTGATATGAATGATTTCAGTGCCAGTAAAATAGCACTTTGTTCAAGCATCGAGACGAACAGTGAAAGCTTCTGGTTCAAAAATGGTTCAAATGGCTCTGAGCACTATGGGACGCAACTGCTGAGGTCATTAGTCCCCTAGAACTTAGAACTAGTTAAACCTAACTAACCTAAGGACATCACAAACATCCATGCCCGAGGCATGATTCGAACCTGCGACCGTAGCGGTCTTGCGGTTCCAGACTGCAGCGCCTTTAACCGCACGGCCACTTCGGCCGGCAAAGCTTCTGGAAACTATCTCTCGAGAAGTTGTCACAAAACAAAATTTAAAACATGTTTTCGTAGGATTAACGCGCTAAAATTCAGGGTCCGCTATAAAATGTGTAGTGGTGGTAACAAGCTTCGGGATTCAGGTGTGCATAGGATCAGCTGCCATGACTGAAGTAAACAGTACACAGGGAGGCAGGGTACAACTTCGAAATTAGATTCAGGGTGTGAACAACGGGGAGAGTGTTCTACCCGGAGGATCGTTTACCTAGGAACACACGATATTCCCTGGTCATTGTTTCAGTCTTCGGACTGATTTTAGAATTACATGAAGGAACGCTTACTAAAGATGATCAACAGCTGCTTTCGGCTTTTTCTACGATTGTCGTTGTTGTAAGACGAAACGCTTTGTTTTGGGGGCGTTTGTAAATATTACCAGTTCTTCATATTTAAGTGCTGTGTGTTGTTATAGTTATTTGTAGGATATTGTTAATTCTTCAGTTACAGAATTTTATAGTGAGTAAAATTCTGGATATTTTAATACAAGTTGTATAACGTGTCGACGGTTAGTCAAACTTCGTCAGACATCCACTGCTTTTTACGTAGAAGTGTATTGTCTCCTACCACAGAACATCTGATACTTGCAAATGATCTGAGTTTCTTTAATGTGTTACAGTTTTACATGTCTTGAAAATAGAAGTTGTGTTACATGCCAATCACATATCGAGATGCATGCGACGTTATGATTACCTAATACGATCCTAAACTCCACACATAAAAACGGGATACTCAGGTGCTCATACCTAATATTATATTGCTGATAGCCGGCCGGTGTGACCGAGCGGTTCTAGGCGTTACAGTCAGGAACCGCGCGACCGCTACAGTCGCAGATTGGAATCCTGCCTCGGGCATGGATGTGAGTGATGTCCTTAGGTTAGTTAGGTTTAAGTAGTTCTAAGTCTAGGGGACTGATGACCTCAGATGTTAAGTCCCATAGTGCTCAGAGCCATTTGAACCATTTTTATACTTCTGAAAAAACGGTACGGCCAAGAGATTCGGATATCCCATGGGTTAGAGACTATTTCTATACCCAACTGAAGAATTGCCGTAGTGATGCTACGCTACAATAAAGGGTTAAAATGTGAATATTACACACGTCCTCCTGCTTAGGCAAATGAAGGAAATCGGTTTGTTCTTTTGGCATTTAATATTATCTATGGTGGGCTTGATGGAACTTAGGGAGGGACCATTAGTTCATGTGCGGTTCCTTGGAAAATACGATGTAAAGTGGTTCTTTGACTATATTTTCAAGATACATCGGTCCAATTTACACAACTTCTACCCTTGAAAACCAAATTGAGGTAAAATATAAATAATCGCAGGAAACTGTTCGAATCTTAACAGTATATTGACCAGCCATTTTTCTAGAAGAGCCATGTCTTCATTTTAAGAAACCTTTCTTCGTTATCGAGAAACGGCCCAGAAACTTTCCTTTTTTATTATGAAAGCCTAGCAGTAGATTCCGAGGCAGCTACGGACAGCAAACGGCTATAAATTTTACGATGAATTTCCAAGATCCCACTCTCCATAACTTTGTAAATTTTCTTCGTATTTTTATCTGTTTCCGAGTTACAGAGATTAAAGGTAATCCTACTTGTACACGTAAAATACGCACGGAAATTTTCTGGTGAGACGTAAACGTAGTTCATAAAGTGACGTGGCACGGAGAAAAATGCAGTAAAACGTCTCCTTTATCATCTGGGAATCCCATGTTGTAGTACTGAGGTCCATGCAAATTTCTTTTGGAACTTAATCTTTGGTCTGAGGTGAAAAATTAGTTTTGCGTTATTTCAATTTGACATAAGCAAACTATTGAAATTTTATTGACTAGTACGTTTCCTATCTTATGAGTTATACATTCGGCTGCACCAGGAAAAAGAAGGGAACCAGTGGAGGAACGCTTGCTAATGGGGCCAAAATATGCGAATGTTTTCCTCTTTATTTAAAACGCTCTGACTGAAGAGTTACGTACGAGATACCTCATTCTACATTCCTCGACATATTTAAAAATGCTTTTTAATTCAATAATCTTTACCAACAGCCGTTTACTTTAGATTATTTTATTTTATTTCGAACGCAACCAGTTTCGGCTATTCATTTAGCCACTTCTGGCCCCATGGCATGGATGTGTGTGATGTCCTTAGGTTAGTTAGGTTTAAGTAGTTCTAAGTTCTAGGGGACTGATGACCACAGCTGTTAAGTCCCATAGTGCTCAGAGCTATTTGAACCATTTTCTTTTTTACTGCGTGACACACCCCTTCACTGGTCGTACCAGGGACCAATTTTGCTCACTTATACGACCGAGCACACAAGGATACCAAACGTCAAGACTGGTAAACCAAAAACGAATAAGTGTGGCTCAACAAACGAGCAGTCCGGGACATTTAAAGTAACACTGTCGGTACAGTATGAACTTCACCACAGGCTCCCCAGTCCAAACTACTCGCAAGTGAAGTCAGTCTTGGGACATGTCCCAAGTACTAACCACAAACGCCAGAGCTTCAACCAGAAGTGCCTCCAGACCAAAGTCCCGCACCCAAGTGCTTCGCACCTCTCCAGAAAAAAAACTCCGCTTTCCCGCAAAGTGCATAAACGACACCGCCTTCACCACATCTTGAGCCAATCACAGGGCTCTAGAGGCGCTAAATCTCCCCTCTTACATGACAGCACAAACTCATGTCGGACCAGGGCAAGAATTACGAAACCTATGTCTCTGAAAAAGAAACCAATCCGCTAATTTCTGGCTTTTTTAAGTTTTTCCAGAGGGGAAATATGATTTTCTCTTAAGTGGTGTCGCTTCCCACAGCAACAGGCGAACAGATACAATGTCAAAGGCTCAAATGTCTCTGAGCACTATGGGACTCAACTGCTGTGGTCATCAGTCCCCTAGAACTTAGAACTACTTAAACCTAACTAACCTAAGGACATCACACACATCCATGCCCGAGGCAGGATTCGAACCTGCGACCGTAGCAGTCGCACGGATCCTGACTGCGCGCCTAGAACCGCGAGACCACCGCGGCCGGCACAATGTCAAAGATCTTCATCTAAATCGCCTATGCCTTGGAGCATGTTAGTCCTATATGTAATAAAGATCCTATCTCTAAACGTTTCTCAGACGTGAGAGATTTCTTATACAACCGAGGCGGTCAATGGAAGTGGTTCACAGGCCTCTTTGCGCTATGTGTGGCCCTGCACACAATGCCTGTTTTACGACTCCACTGTGTAGACGCATTCCTTCAGACCGTCGCCCCCAGCCCAGGCTTCCGCTGGCGCCACGGCCAGTATTGTGGCAGTGTTCTCCTTGAGACCTGTCTCGACGAGGAGCTGCCCTGTCTGCCCTGTTTAGCTGTTGACCTGTGCGGCAAGATTTACTGTGGGACGGGCTCACCGTCAATTGCTTTCAACTCCCAACATGCCGTTTCTACGAGCTAAGAACCATAAAAATACCTCATGCTTTTGGCCACCTACCGGACTCCATCAACATCTGCTCAGGCGATTAAGTTTCCAGAGTCTCGCTGAAGGTGCGTCAGGTTGTAATAAAATCTTCAATATTTTTTCGTATGCCAGAAATAGGCGAGAGAGTAACTGGTCCTGTCTCAAGGTTTCACAGTAATGTTTCGTTACCGCGCCCAGCAAGTATGCAGTACTAAGTCAGTGGTAAATCATATTATATGCACTCAGTTTACATGTAAATAATTGAATCGGTTGTTGTGAAAAGGTTATAAGTCCATAAAACATGATTTTGAGATATTCAAAGGAAACCGTTTTATGACTCAATGGAAAAGGTATGAAGTACTTTGATTTTTATACTCTGGTGTACCTGGAAACCATTAAAACTAAATCTTAAAATCACCAATTTTTATTTTTATTTTCTTCAAAATAATTTTTTTTTTATCTTGGACTCAAGAACTTTTCGAAACAAATTACAATAAATTACAGCACAACTACAGATTTTTGAGCAAATTTATTAATAAACACAAATTACAAATAGTATTTGAACACAATCATCATTAAAGATAAAGCGTCGTTGCAACATTTTCTATAGGTTTCATACATTTTCATCATTTTCAGCTGTTTTACGCCAAGTGAATAAATCAATATAAATGTTTTTCTGCTGCTCTGGGATGTACTGTTCCAGTTTTTTTATATCATTTATCATAACGTTGTTTAAAGGACTTTCTCTCCGTGCGCTAAGGTTGTTGTGAGTCTAATATTCGCTAATGGTTATATAAGTCTTAAAGAGTTTACACTCAGTCCATCAATGAACGATCGGGCTATTAATTCCCATGGGTTGTGGCTGTCATACTAAAATATATTGTACTGTGAAACACTGAGGTTTAAAAAGATCTGGTCACCATCCTTACAGTTCTAAGCAGTATTGTAATCCTCAAGGTAGCTGACACTGAATTAGTTCTTTTTATTGGCATACTGAAGAATAGGTTCAATATATTCTTTCATAGCGTAAACTCTATCTGTTTGTCTTAACTTATTCTGATACCCCCAAACACCCTATCATAAGGTAGGAAAGAGTGCCCCAGTATAGGAAAGGATTAAAAAATTTTTTTAAACGTATCAGGCCCCACTAATGCCATTAGAAATCGGACTACTGTATTGTAACGGTTTTGTCCTTAGTAACGATCAGAGAAAATGTGCATCTCCTTAATAATTTTACCAAAGTAATGTTATTCGAAGAAAGCAAGCAAACAAACTATAAATCACATTACCTCCTTTTTTGGCTATTCCTTCATGGAATAGAAAGGAATGAAGTTTGCCAGTGTTAAAGTCGTAAATACAGTGAGTAAGGACCCCGAGCTGACGTAGGTAGAACACTTCCTGCACTGGAATGCCGGGAGGTGGTACGTCCTGCATAAAATCCATACATATGCCTTCGACATGGTCGTTTTCTTGCCCTTTTCCCGTACAGTTTTTATCTTTTTATAAAACTTTTTGGTCCTTCGAATATGGTTCAAATGGCTCTGAGCACAATGGGACTTAACATCTGAGGTCGTCAGTCCCCTATAACTTAGAACTACTTAAACCTAACTAACCTAAAGACACCACACACATCCATGACCGAGGCAGGATTCGAACCTGCGACCGTAGCGGTCGCGCAGTTCCAGACTGAAGCGCCTAGAGCCGTTCGGCCACAACGGCCGGCTCCTTCGAATATGAACCATTTGCTAAGCAAGAATCACTGTTTCTGCCGAATCACAAATTTAAGTGCCTTTTGGTTTAGTTTTTAGTTCCTCACAGTAACCACAAACATCTTTTTGAGGTTTACCAAACATGTAATTGTAATTTTCGTGGAAAAACTTTAAATAAAATCTATATTTTGCATACAAATCACGGAAATAGCGAATGTCTGACCTTTACATTCAAACCGGTCGTCAAATACTTAATACCTCTGTTTGCGTAGTGACTAACTTTTACCTCGAAAACCTCAATGTGTTCCTTTCTTTGATCAATAACATCACCTTTTATAGCTCTGACTCTGCTTCCCATGCTCTTATCGTGTTATCTACAGGAGATTTTCCTAAAACAATCAGGTCTCCTTATCTTCGAATCGTCCTGTCACTCTTCAGGCCATGACTACTAAAAAATGCAGTTTTAGATGCCAGTATTCTCTTTCCCTGAAATTGGACATGATATTTCAATTCTTCTCCCTACTTTTTTGAGTATCCTTCCTTGGGCGTCTGCGGGTAATTTACGTAACTTCCATAAGACCTTGTCGATATCCATCTTGTGCATCCTTGCTCCCAAATTCCTTGAGCACTTCGAGATCCTCATCAATGGCATCAAAACAGCTGTAGCATAAACAAGGGAAATATAGGCTTTATGTTTTACTATACATATAAAAAATATATATTCAACATTTAGTTTATACATACATACTTGCAATTTTTCCCCATTGCAGTTGCAGGAATGTTTTGTCCTTTCTAGTTAATATACGCTTCTCCTCGTAATCTGCCTGATTTATTATAATGTGTTTATGATGTATTTATCATAATGACGTATTCCTTTCCTCTTGTTACCTTTCTCAGTTGAGTGAATGCTCTCTATTCTGATTAAATTGCCACTACTAATGAAAAATTAGACAACAACCACACACGATTTGTCTTACAATGTGGTGCCAACAATAAATCATGAAATCGGTACTTGTCAGATTTGGTTGTTGTTAATGTAGGGACATAAACCGTAGGCTACTTCAGGTGATTTAAAAATTATTACATTAAACTAATCAGAAGATGTAGCATGAAAACGTCGTGAGTCCTGGACTCATGACGTTTTCGTACCAACTAAATATTTTGGCAACGATTTTCTTGGCTTTACAGGTGAAATCACGACGTTCTCAACACAGACACATGCGTCTACAGATGGATTATGCAAAATTGCTGAAATCAGAATTTGTGAAAAATTGGTCTCACGACCTTTTCATAACAACTGTACCATTGTTTCTTTAATAAAATTTTCGATGTAATTTACGGTTTTAAAAAAGTCGTTACCCTATAAATATTTGAAAATAGAAATTTATTTTAAGAAAACTTTACAGTGGATGTACTTTTAGTCTGACTTGCGAGAATCTATTGAACTATATTGAGAAGCTTCTGAAAATGTCCGCCTCGGGAGCTGCGCCGTCAGTGCTGCAGATTCCAGGGATAATTCCCGGCCAGGTTGGAGATATTCACCGTCCAGGGACTTGAGTTGCCTTTATGTTTATACCACCGTAACTGACAGTTCACAGTTGGGATGACTGTATAGGCATGTAGAAAAAGCCACAAATAAAACCTTCTGAAAACCACCAGCTTGTCGTCACTTACCATTGTTTACGGACGAGATCCTCAATTAATATCTTGCCTTTGGGACACGTACACAAAAATTTGTAGCACTTTTGTGTGACATCTGCAAAGTGATAGTTTTTTTTTTTTTTTTTTTTTTGTCATGAGTCTACTGACTGGTTTGATGCGGCCCGCCACGAATTGCTTTCCTGTGCTAACCTCTTCATCTCAGAGTAGCACTTGCAACCTACGTCCTCAGTTACTTGCTTGACGTATTCCAATCTCTGTCTTCCTCTACAGTTTTTGCCCTCTACAGCTCCCTCTAGTACCATATTCGCTATTACTAGCTGAAACTTGTTAAAGAACTCAATTAGTCTTTCTCCTTTTTTATTCCTTGTCCCAAGCCCATATTCTCCTGTAACCTTTTCTTCTACTCCTTCCACTACAACTGCACTCCAGTCGCACATGACTATTAGATTTTCGTCCCCCTTTACATACTGCATTACCCCTTCAATATCCTCATACACTTTCTCTGTCTGTTCATCTTCAGCTTGCGACGTCGGCATATATAAGTGAACTAACGTTGTCGGTGTTGGTCTTCTGTCGATTCTGATTAGAACAACCCAATCACTGAACTGTTCACAGTAACACACCCTCTGCCCTACCTTCCTATTCATAACGAATCCTACACCTGTTATACCATTTTCTGCTGCTGTTGATATTACCCGATACTCATCTGACCAGAAATCCTTGTCTGCCTTCCACTTCACTTCACTGACCCCTACTACATCTAAATTGAGCCTTTGCATTTCCCTTTTCAGATTTTCTAGTTTCCCTACCATCTTCAAGCTTCTGACATTCCACGCCCCGACTCGTAGAATGTTATCCTTTCGTAGATTATTCACTCTTTTTTCTCATCGTAACCTCCTCCTTGGCAGTCCCCTCCCGGAGATCCGAATGGGGGGCTATTCCGGAATCTTTTGCAAATCGAGAGATCAGCATGACACTTCTTCAATAACAGGCCACGTGTCCTGTGGATACACGTTACGTGTCTTTAATTCAGTGGTTTCCATTGCCTTATGCATCCTCATGTCGTTGATCATCGCTGGGGCAATTTCCCACCCCTAGGGCAAGAGAGTGCCCTGAACCTCTATCCGCTCCTCCGCCCTCTTTGACAAGGCCGTTGGCAGAATGAGGCTGACTTCTCATGCCGGAAGTCTTCGGCAGCCAATGCTGATTATTTATCAAAATGTAGGCAGTGGCGGGGATCGAACCCGGGACTGAAGACGTTTTTGAGTATGAATCAAAGACGCTACTCCCCCCCCCCTTTTTTTTGTTTTGCATTTTGTTCATTATTGATCATTGTGTTTGGTCGTTGCGGACGTCGCAAGACATCCTGTTCAAGTTCGGTGGTTGATCTTTCCACTCAGTTTTTTATTACAGAGGCCAACCGGCTCTCTGACCGAACACGCTGAGCTACAGTGCCGGAGCCCCTAGACCACGGGTCCCCTCTAAGTGATAGCTATGGAATGACAATAAAAAGATTGGAGAGGTTTAGGGAAAACCTTGCATCGTGTTGTAGTGACACGACTTTGGGGGACTATTTTTCTTGCCTACAAAAATTCTGTCCTGGGCATCTGTTTGCTCACACCATAGATATTCCTATTCTATGCTTTATATAAATAAGTTCCTTTGTATTTTGTAGAAGGCAAAATTATCACAAAATAACTATAGTTTTTCACTTCTTCTGATTAAGCACTACGCCCAGCAATCGCTAGATGAATGCAGCCTGAGTAGTTTCTTGCGACAGCTTGCACCGTAGTGGCAACAATGCCTGAGACCAGGTGTACCAACGTGACGGGTAAGAGCGGGCGGCAGACAAAAGGCTTTCTCTGGGCTGACCTGCGGACAAACACGTTGGCTGCGTCGGCAGGTGCGGAGCCGGAGGTAAACGCCGGCCCGCCCGCATCGATCAGCCGGAGCGGCCATAAATCCCGGTGCACAGCCGCTACTGCACTTTAGCCACGCTCCGGCGATATTCACGCTCCGGGGCTTCCTCCGCAATTCACTGCAGCCATGCCGTGCTGGCTCCAGTTAACCTGCTGCTATTTGGTTGTGACTGTGCTTTGACGATAAGTTAACCCTCGAAATGTAGTAGAGTATGAATAAAATTTTAATTCTTTCAGTTTTTATAGTATAACTGTGATACCGAGCGGAAGGTAATGCAGTTGGTAACCGTTGTTTTACTTGTACAGTAGCAGTCAAATGCCATCAGTCTGCAACGTAGACTGCTTACGAAATGCTCGTGCTACCCATCCTGAAGTACAGAGTGGATATCATTAAACTTTTAGCACCTGAGCCAGAACATGGGGAAAAATGTTTACCATATTGGTATTTATTTATTTAATACATGTGTAAATTTGTAAGATTGGATGTCATGAACTGATATATTTATATTGACCTCTGTGCGAGAGCGCTATTGTGCCGAGAGAAGGGGCTTGCCGTCTTCAGCCTCTCCCATTAGTTGTTGCGGACTGCAACGAGACATTGCTAATGTCTGTGGTATCGATGACCGTTGCCGACTTCAATGTGGCACCGCGATATCTGAATGATACCACATTACTATTATTATTATTATTATTATTATTATTATTGCATACTGTTTATGTGTTGTCAGTACTGCATTGTCTTGGTAAAGGTATGAGTGGGCACAAAAACCAGCTTATTTCCTGGTGACATCCTTTCTGAAAGAAAGGATATTGTGGAGACATGGCCACAACCTGGGGAGTGCTAGTTCTGCAAGGTTCGCAGGAGAGCGTCTGTGAAGTTTGGAAGGTAGGAGACGAGGTACTGGCTGAAGTAGAGCTGTGAAGATGGGGCGTGAGTCGTGCTTGGGTAGCTCAGATGGTAGAGCACCTATCCGTGAAATGCAAAGGTTGAGTTCGAGTCTGGATCCGGCACACAGTTTTAATCTGCCAGGAAATTTCATGTCAGCGCACACTCCGGTGCAGAGTGAAAATCTCATTCTGGACGTTATGCATGATTTACATTGCGGTTTCAATGAATTCATTGTAAGTGGTCAAAATATTTCATTCTATGTTCTTCATATCCACTGTAGCAAAATCGTAGTTAGTTTTCCGTATCAAGTTATTCTAAAAAGTAGTCTGAAAGAAGAAGCCTTTCTTTTACCCTAAGCTTCCTTCGTACTACGTTACATACCACCATAATGTAGCTTTTAACATTCACTGAGCCACATTTCTTTCTCCTATTTCAATCAATGTTTGCCCTAAATTTAGAAAACCTATGTACTACTAAATGGCCTCAGGTCTGTAGCACAAATTTCCACACACTTGTCAACTACCAAGTCTTTGTCCTCTTTCAAAATGTTTATGGAGTGGGGACACTGTTCGCCAAATTTGCGAACATGTCGTAATATACTCGAGCTACCCGAACGAGTCTTTAGTAACTTTTCGTACAATTTGTATTACGAGACACCTACTGATTTATTTGGAGCTGCGTCAGACACACACGAAAATTCTTACCCTGCTGGACGTGGCCTCTATTTCGGGACTGGTATATTGAAAACTCTTAATTTCTCATCAGTCTCTTTTAAATTTGGTGTGTTCATATTGCTGATCTCACAGTTACGATAAATGAAATGCAGTGAAACCCCTATGCCAACATATGTCTTACTAATCACGTTGAACTGATAGCTTAACCTGTTATCAGGTGCACCAAGCTGAACGGTCTCGAGAAGCTTTCTAGGCCTGCGAAAACCCAAGCTGGCTGCTTTAACCACTGCGCTTCACACACGTGTACTCTTGTGTCTCCTTTGCGATAAGTCGAGCTGCTTTAACTGTTGCATTGGAGAATTTGTACGTCTCTCCAGCTCCAACCAACATTCCTGTTTCCCACACTAGCGAAAGAGGCAGCGCGTTGGGAAGACACTGCGCTGACATTCACGGGAATGGCAGTTCTAATGCATGTCACTGTATACCAATTTCGGATCTCTATGGTTTTCGTAAGTCTAAAACTACAAAATGCATTGGATACGACACGGTTGACATCCTTCTACTAGCGTAGCCCCTGCTGTGGGTCTAATGGCTTCACCGACTGGACGATAAATTCTGATAATTCTTTTTGGATGTGACAGGTGATACAAGAACTGCTGCAAGTCGTTGCGGTCTCGAAAATAGTTCAATTTAGCTCGTTCTCCCTGCTCCGGATGCCTTCTAAGTGCGGTAGCGTAAAGGAACGCCATAAAGCGCGTGGGCGTTTGCTGCCGTTCCCGCCCACGCGGTAGTACTTTGGCGCAACGGCGCGGGCGCTGTCGCATGAGTGGGTGAGCTCTTCACCAACTTCACACTTACCGCAACAGAAACGCGCACCACGACGAATATCCGAGCGCTTTGACGTAGTTACACGTCGGTCCATTGAACACCCTTCATTTACATAAATAGAGAAAACTGCAACAAGTAGTTTTCTTAGTGTACTCGTTTATTCCATTAATATATTTTAGAATTTTTTCAGGCTCGCTTTCAGATAGCGCACATGGAAGTTATCTGTTTCATTCCATAGCGTTATGCTGGGCACAGGCTTCCGACACTTTTGGTGGCTTTTTAATTGCTATCCACCTGGCAGCTTCCTTTGTGATTGTCATTTGGCCACAGATCTCGAAGCAGCCAAGTGGATCTCAATTACAAAGCCGTGCATAACACCACAGGAAGTAACGGAATGCAGTTTCAGTACAACTCGCTCTACACACGTTGCACATGGCAATATATTAAAGTGTTTTTATATACCTTTTTATAACAGAGCCAATACCCAGCAACATTAAAGTCTTTTTATATACCTTCTTGTAACGGAACCAACACCCACCAACACGATATAGAAATAGATATGTAGCTTCCACTACTGAGTGTTACAGTCTGAAGTGGAATAGTCTGTAGAGGATCGAAAACTAGTTAACAGAATAACGACTACATCAAAAAGTGACTGGTTACAGTTTTCAGTACTCATATTGATTACACAGTCATGGGTTCTACAACATACGTAAATCACAGATTTAATTATCCACATATTGCACACATTAATCACGGAATTCCTTGCAGCTGTTTATATATATATATATATATATATATATATATATATATATATATATATATATATATATATATATATATATATATATAAGCTCATTGCAGGCAAAGTTTATTTACAAAATCATACCACACTACGTGCTTGTCATTCTAACGTACAGAGCTTAGCTGAACAGGTGAGATAAACGGGCCTGCTCCAGAAGACGGTAGGGTATTCTAGTCTGTTTGTTAAGGAAGCTACGATTTCTGATAATCGATCCATTTTGTTTCGAAACTGTTCTGTAACGATACAAGGCAGAAGGTCTCCATTTATTGCAACAAAAAGTTGGTTGCTTTGAAATTGTTGCATTCGTAAATGATTTCTCCGATCAGTCAGTGTTACTTTCATGGCACCAAACTCATGTTCAACAGAAGATATAGGTATGACTTCGTCTGCTTTCACACGTTCGTTCACAGAGTTGGAAATGCGTTGAGAATGTATTTTATAAATTCGAAAATATTTAACTACGACGCACACGTGCTTTCACTTCATTTATAGCCGAGTGAGGTGGCGCAGTGGTTAGCACACTGGACATGCATTGGGAGGACGGCGGTTCAATCACGCGTCCGGTCATCCTAATTTAGGTTTTCCTTGATTTCCCTAAGTCGCCTCAAGCAAATGCCCTGATGGTTCCTTTGAAAGAGCACGGCCGACTTCCTTCCCTATCCGATGAGACAGATGGCCTCACAGTTTGGTCACCTCTCCCCAAATTAACCCAACCCAACTCAATTTAAAATCCACCTTCTTATATAAACGAGGCTTTGACGTGTCACCATTAAACAAATGTCAGTGTTCGTCTGAAGGCCAATTCGACTACATTCAAAATAAAATTTAATTCTTCAAAATGTGTTTCTATATTGGCTACCAAAATCTGAAATTTTTTTTCCGAAATGTTGAAATTTATTATATTCATTGCATGATGGTCCCCTAACTACGACTCCTTTGAATGTACGCTTTTCGTTGAACTCATGTTCTATCATTCTCATCTGTGTCAAGTAATTTGTTTTCAATGTTTTAAGAGTTTGTATATCAATGTCAATTTCTTGTTTTGCTTTAAGGAATGGAGAAATTCTATTTCGCATAAGAAATTATAATATTTGCAGAGTCTCTAAGGTATCAAAGCACAATTAATTAAATTAGAAGCAACAACTTTACAAGCTACTTTAGCAGTCCTTCAAACTTAGATCATTCACAGCACAGAAAGAGTATTGGAAAGGATTGGTGAGAGAAGATGCCTGCTGAAGGTCATAAGAGATAGGAAAAAGAACGGTTCATTGGGAAGAGAGTGCCTGCTAGCAGATGCTTTGGAAGGACTGGTTTGTCGGAGAAGACAGAGGAAGAAGGTGATGATAGACGACATAACGGGAAGAGGAAATTATGCGTTCTTGAAGAGCACGGCAGAAGACTGGACAGCCTGGAGAACTACAATGTGAAAACCTGCCTTTTGGCAGAACACTAACGATGATGGTGACAGCACGATAGGGAACCATCACAGCACAGTTCTTCAAAAAGATAGATAAGAGAATTGTGACTTTCAGTAAGAGCGCATTAAATGACGAAGAACCCTACGTGCTAGCATTTAGCTGAGAATAATTCTTCTGAAGCTCCTGACAGTAGCGTTTGATTTTTGGGACTTTGAGAAAAAAAAATATTATGAGGAATCTAATAAAGTCTGTGTATTGTAAACATCTGCCACATCATCCATAACATAATGGACAGCTAGTTCTATTTTGTGACTCATACAACTGCCGACAGTTACGTACGTATGTAATGATTACGCAGTAGAGAGACAACACTTTTCTAAGGTGCAAGCATTATTGCTGCACCATCTGTTTCGATACCTACCAGACGATATTCTAGTACATCGTATTTCATGTTAAGCTTTTCAAGAGCTGCTAACAATTGAAACGTCCCATTAGGAAAATTATAAATGACTGTGCTTAAACTGACACACAATATTTTTAGCGCAACGCAATCTGACTTTCAAAAATTCCTACAAAAGAACGGCCCTGACTAACAATCTAAATCTACATCTACATCTACATCCATACTCCGCATCCACATGACGGTGTGTGGCGGAGGGTACCCTGAGTACCTCTATTGGTTCTCCCTTCTATTCCAGTCTCGTATTGTTCGTGGAAAGAAGGATTGTCGGTATGCTTCTGTGTGGGCTTTAATCTCTCTATCCTCATGGTCTCTTCCCGAGATATACGTAGGAGGGAGCAATATACTGCTTGACTATACCTATACCTTTCATGAATCACTTACCTCACAAAAAATCTTCGTTACTCGAATCACTGCAATACAGTGAGCGCCAATACTGCCAGCTAAATAAAAGATTCTAACTACTGAAGTCACTAACTACTGATAGGCATAGTAAGCAAATGAAAGATTTCGATAGAGAACAAACAATGTATTTACCTTAATAGTGCTAAAAAGTCATAATATATATATCATCAGTTCATGACATCCAGTCTTACAAATTTACTCTCTCTGATGGACACACGTCCAGATCATGGGCTCTCAAAACTCCGCCATCTCTCTCCCCACAACCACCACTGCTGGCGGCTCACCTCCAACTGCGCAACGCTACGCTCTGTTAACAGCCAACTGCCCAACACTACAACAGCAAATTCCTACAATGCAAACCAGCCACAGACTGCAAACAGCACAGTCAGTGATATTCATATAGAGCGCTACATGGCGTTACCAACATAAAAACCTAAACAGCCTACTTACAGAATGTACTGGAGATGCCTTCATCTGTCCAACTTTCTAAATGAACAATATCGAAGCAATAATTGCAAGCAACTCCATCAAAGAACAAACGTACATATATATTATTAAACAGGTTTTATTGGAAATCATGGCTCTTTGGCCATCATGATACTAAAGACTGTACCCTATTGTATGAGGTAGTGAACAACATCGTTTCTCATTTCTTCTCCTTTGAACATAATAATATTCAGTCATGCAAGGTCAGAATGAAGCAAATTACTTGCTGACAAATCATTAAACTGTTCTAGTTCGATTACTGCGGCATATGATTTAGGAAAACCAGTTAGATAGGCGTTATCGATAAGTACCATTACCTTGTATCACGAACTTCTGAACACACTGCGCAAATTTTTAGATTTCCAGAAGCCTTTCAACACCGTTTATCACAAGCGCCTTCTAACCCAAATGCGTGCCTGTGGAATACTGCCTCAGATGTGCGACTGGATTGATGACGTTCTGTTAGAAATGTTGTAATTCGAGTAAAACAGAAGTAATGTCCGGCGGTCTCCAAGGAAGTGTTATAGGCCCTCTGTTGTTCCTGGTCTATATTAATGACATATGAGACAATCTGAGTAGCCCTCTTAGATTGTTTCCAGATGATGCTGTCGTTTACCATCTTGTAAAGTCGTCACGTGACCAAAACGAATTGCAAAATGATTTAGATAAGATATCCGTATGGTGCGAAAAGTGGCCATTGTTCCTGAATAAAGACAAGTGTGAAGTTATTCACATGAATACTAAAAGAAATCCGCTAAATTTCGATTACGCGAAAACTCACTCATATCTTAAGGCTACAAATTCAGCTAAATGCTTAGAAATTACAATTACAAATAACCTAACTAGAAACGATCACACAGATAATGTTGTGGGTAGAGTAAACCAAAGACTTCGATTCATTGGCAGAATACCCAGGAGCTGCAACAGGTCTAATACACTGCTTACGCCACGCTTGTCCGCCATACTCTGGAGTATTGCTATGCGGTGTGGGATCCACATCTGGTGGGTCTGACGGATGACATCAAAAAAGTATAAAGAAGAGCAGCTCGTTTTTTATCATCGCGAAATAGGGGACATAGTACCATAGACATGATACGCGAACTGGAGTGGCAAGCATTACAACAAAGGCGTATTTCGTTGCGACGGGATCTTCTCATCAAATTTCAATCACCAGTTCTCTTCCAATTGCGAAAACATTCTGGTGGCACTCACCTACATAGCGGGAAAACATCATGACAATAAAATAAGAGAAATCAGTGCTCGCACAGAAAAATTTATGTGCTCGTTTTTCCCGGACGGTAGAGAGACAGCTTGAAGATGGTTCATTGAAACCTCTGCCAGGCACTTTATTGTGAACAGCAATAACGTAGATGTAGATGTAGTCTGCTGGAGGAGGTCGTAACTACTCGCTGAATTAATGGCATGAGGGACTCGTGTGGAGCCCAAGTACAGAAATTTCCTGAATATTAATGTAAGAGATAATTCTTGTGGTAATCCCCTCGGTCCAGAAGAGGGAATGTGAGGTCAGTCGACGCGTGTGCTGTTCCATGTGCCGCGCCGCTGGTGCCACGGCAGGGCGCCCTCTGGTAACGGCCAATTAGCAGCCGCGCTCTTCCCTTCTGGTTACTTCATGCATAGACACGCCTCTTACTGGCCTGAGTGCAACGCGCTAGTAATAGCTGTCACTAATGACGCACACAACTATCCATTTTGTACGCATGACGAGCAGCAGCAAAATTTGTCTTCAATGCTCGAATGCTCACATAATACATTTATATTCGATCAGCACAGCTGTATACGGTGGCTGTAGGCCACGTGAAGGGGTCGTCCGGTTGTGTATTCCGAATTCATGCCAGTTGGCCCTTTTATTGGACACCCTTCAATGTGATGAGTTAGGAATTCAATGACTACTAACTGAAACAGAATTACGACTGATTCGATTTATTATATTAAAATGGCTCATGAATCGTCTTACTAGCAATAATAATTCTATTGTAAAAGCTCGTCACATCTAACAAAAGTCTCTGGGATAAGATTCTAATAATCATAAAAGTGAAACTTATGGTCGCGTAGTTGTACCGTGACTGTCATGAGATTAATGAAACAGGCAGTTAGTACTAGAGAACGGAACGGATGGCCGGACGTGAAATCGAATTAGTCGTTAGAATATGAAAGCAAGTCTTCAGAGTGAAGCTTCAGGTTACTGAAATTCTACGAAAATGACTTTACGGCCCGTTCAAATCACGTCGCTGCCACTGCTCAATCTCACCATATCAACCTGTTGGTGGAGTCTGAAGCGGCTGCGGAACAAGTCATTGGCGTCGCACAAACGACCCTCGACTAAGTTCGAATAAGTCAAATACCTTTCTGAGATGTTTATCTCAGCTGCTTGGATATGGGTCCTGGTGGCCTCGCATGCCAATGGAGGAGAAATCTGATACTGAAGGCTCCAAGGGACTAAACTTTTGAAGAGCTGACTGCCGCAATTCTAGTGTATCTGTACCGACTGATTCTTAAAAGGAAAACTCGTATTTTAGCATTTTGTGTTCTTTACTCTGATCAGAGTGGACGGACTACAAAAATTCCTTTAATCTATGCTGGTTGCTCTCCCTGAGTTTTTCCTTCTGGCAATTTACCAGTGTGCATTTCCTACCATTTAGAGATGAAGAAAATGATGTAACTTTTTCTCTATCTACTTCTGTGGCCGATAAAGTGGGACCACAACAGCAAAGTTGAATTTCTCTCTCTATCTCTCTCTCTCTCTCTTCAAGTTTATTTACGTTAGCTAATCCTGAGACTTCTTGTACACCGTAAACATTTCGTTGTTGTGAACACATCTTTCGACGGTGTCCCAAAGTGTGGTATCTGAATCAACCTTCTACACGTCCCACGAAACACAGCTTTCTACATGTTATTCGCAATAGTGCATCTGATAGACGTTGTTATGAAAAGCATACGCCCTAATGTCATCTTCAGATCATGAAACAGTCACTGCCGGAGGCCTTACGCCACGTTATATCGAGTGGTGCCTCACGTCGAGCTGTGCCAACGCGAAAGGGAAGTCTGGTCAAGCGATGGCCTGTCAGGCGTACCCTTCTGAGGAACTGTTTGGGAGTGGTTTCTCTCTCTCGCTAATGAGCTTCTCTACTCCGACCGAGGCCTGGCAGCTCGTTCCAGTGTGCTTTAAAATGGCTTCATACTTATACAGGGTGTCCCATTTATCTTGACCATCCTAAATAACTGTTTGTCTAGATGCAAATTACAAAATGTTTCAAATTAATGTTCTTTAGCCGTCATTGGGACATAAATCAGCATGATTGCCTTCGTGGTTGCCTTTTTACAAATATATGAACGCTGGTATGAATTTTTTAAATGGCACCCTATATTTTTTATTAGGTATTTCATTGCCTCTCCTAAAGACCTACTCAAAAATGTATTACAGTGTACACATCGTTATTAATTACATAACACAACATTAACTTTGAGCCCAGGATCGCAAACTCGTGTACTCGCTGGAGTTATCAGAAAACAGATGAAAACCAAGTAATAATATAACACAAAATTGTCTTTGACTCACCTGTACGATGGCAGGACATGTGCAAACCATAGACAGGAACCTTGTTCCAATTGGAATGTTGAGAGAGCTAACCAATTAAAGCGGCCTAACTATCTACAGCCTCCAGTCACGCTGATGTGACCACCAGTCAAAAGCCTGAATATCCACCTTCTGCATTGCGGACACTTCGAGACGCCCAGAAAAAAGTGCGAGTGAAGTTCCGGAAGGCGCTGAATTCGGATGTGGTGTCATGCCGACTATAGTGTCTTGGAGAGCTGAGCTAGGTTTGTCGGTTGAGGATCCATGTCGCAAACATGCCGATGGACGTGGTCCCAAATATTCTTGACTTGACTGAAATCCGGGAGTTTGACAGCCAGGGGATTGCAGTAAACTCATCGTGATGCTCTTCAGTCCACGCACGTACCATGCGAGTTAAGTGACGGCTTGCATTGCCTTGCTGGTAGATACCTTAGTGCCGAGAGAGAAAAAACAGCATGCAGGCATAGAAATAGTTCCCAAGGATAGATGCATACCTGCATTGATCCACTGTCTATTCTTGAAAGACAACATCACTCGTGGAATGCCACGATAATATTCCCCAGATCGCAACATTCCTTCCCTCGATTGTTTCAGGATGCTTGCTCTGAGACGGTCATCACCTCGATGGAGCATAAAACGTGATCCATCTCAAAAGGTCACTCGGCGCCACTCAGTGGACGTCCAGTTGCAAATTCCAGCACTCGTTCCCAAAAGAGGAGCAGTCAGCATAGCGCCATTTCGCCAACCACGGTATATTTTAACAACGACGGCATGCGAATAGTTCACAAGCTACAGAATTTTGGAAATGTTTGCCCCTTTGGCCCCAAAGTCAATGATCTTGCCTGTTTGGACGTCAGATAAATCGCTCCCTTTCTGCATTACCACAACGACTGGACTGTAAGTCTCTCCCCAATCTCCCTCCCACACTCACTGCTAGTGCTGTCAAACGCCTTCTGTGAGTGGCTATTGCACACTGAAGTCGATCCTAACCGGTGAACACATTAATGTGACTGGACCGTCTATACAACCAGCGACGCTCTGTAGGCCGTTACATAAAAGTACTGAAACGAATATTTCACCATTACGTTGCGTACTAATTGATGTCAATAATTTTTAACAATGATGAATATTGTTATGATTTGGATAAGCAATGTTTATGCCCGTTACAGCGTGTACAGCCCATTGTAAATTATAAACTGTCTCGCATTTCGCGCTTGTAAACTACGGACTCTAGTTGTATACAGAAAACTAGGAGGAGAAAGTCAAAGGATACTGGACGAAAAGCAGCCTATTTTCCGAATACTTAAATGTTTAATCAACAAAATTTTACGTTACGCTTGATGCCGGATGGAACAGCGAGGATGTTTAAGGATAACTTAAAGCGATTTGTAGATCTAGTGGCAGTCTTCCACAATACAAGTTGTAAAGGGATGTTCGTAATACTGTGAACAGCGAACACTGACTATAACAACATGCGAGTAATCCATGGTAGTACAATGTCTGCAAAATTAATGTGGTAGTGTTAACAGTGTACAATTATGAAATTCTATATTGTGCCAAGGAAAGTTCAAACCATGATTATAAGCAATGTAAAATGTGAAAGATTAGCTTAGAAAAGAAAGTAAAGTACAACTCGAGGAGATACCAACACTTTAGCGCTCTAGACTGACAGTAGGAAACTTTGAAATTCAATGGCCAGCAAACGGATCTAAATATATAGGATAGTGATCAAGAAAATATATGTAAGGGTTATTAACAACAGTCGAATAGCAATAGCTATGAAATACAAATTGTAATAATTTCTTTTTAATCATACTACAGGTAGTAACTACGTTTTCCCTAGTTATATACTTTTCTATATCGTTATATCTGCCATCTAACCATTCCCACTTAACTATTCGGTCTTTACAGTCAATTTAAATTTTAAAAGTAAGCATTCCCTTTCGTCTGCATCACTTCCTGCATATTTATACACTCCTGGAAATGGAAAAAAGAACACATTGACACCGGTGTGTCAGACCCACCATACTTGCTCCGGACACTGCGAGAGGGCTGTACAAGCAATGATCACACGCACGGCACAGCGGACACACCAGGAACCGCGGTGTTGGCCGTCGAATGGCGCTAGCTGCGCAGCATTTGTGCACCGCCGCCGTCAGTGTCAGCCAGTTTGCCGTGGCATACGGAGCTCCATCGCAGTCTTTAACACTGGTAGCATGCCGCGACAGCGTGGACGTGAACCGTATGTGCAGTTGACGGACTTTGAGCGAGAGCGTATAGTGGGCATGCGGGAGGCCGGGTGGACGTACCGCCGAATTGCTCAACACGTGGGGCGTGAGGTCTCCACAGTACATCGATGTTGTCGCCAGTGGTCGGCGGAAGGTGCACGTGCCCGTCGACCTGGGACCGGACCGCAGCGACGCACGGATGCACGCCAAGACCGTAGGATCCTACGCAGTGCCGTAGGGGACCGCACCGCCACTTCCCAGCAAATTAGGGACACTGTTGCTCCTGGGGTATCGGCGAGGACCATTCGCAACCGTCTCCATGAAGCTGGGCTACGGTCCCGCACACCGTTAGGCCGTCTTCCGCTCACGCCCCAACATCGTGCAGCCCGCCTCCAGTGGTGTCGCGACAGGCGTGAATGGAGGGACGAATGGAGACATGTCGTCTTCAGCGATGAGAGTCGCTTCTGCCTTGGTGCCAATGATGGTCGTATGCGTGTTTGGCGCCGTGCAGGTGAGCGCCACAATCAGGGCTGCATACGACCGAGGCACACAGGGCCAACACCCGGCATCATGGTGTGGGGAGCGATCTCCTACACTGGCCGTACACCACTGGTGATCGCCGAGGGGACACTGAATAGTGCACGGTACATCCAAACCGTCATCGAACCCATCGTTCTACCATTCCTAGACCGGCAAGGGAACTTGCTGTTCCAACAGGACAATGCACGTCCGCATGTATCCCGTGCCACCCAACGTGCTCTAGAAGGTGTAAGTCAACTACCCTGGCCAGCAAGATCTCCGGATCTGTCCCCCATTGAGCATGTTTGGGACTGGATGAAGCGTCGTCTCACGCGGTCTGCACGTCCAGCACGAACGCTGGTCCAACTGAGGCGCCAGGTGGAAATGGCATGGCAAGCCGTTCCACAGGACTACATCCAGCATCTCTCCGATCGTCTCCATGGGAGAATAGCAGCCTGCATTGCTGCGAAAGGTGGATATACACTGTACTAGTGCCGACATTGTGCATGCTCTGTTGCCTGTGTCTATGTGCCTGTGGTTCTGTCAGTGTGATCATGTGATGTATCTGACCCCAGGAATGTGTCAATAAAGTTTCCCCTTCCTGGGACAATGAATTCACGGTGTTCTTATTTCAATTTCCAGGAGTGTATTTTCTACTCTCAAAATTTAAATTCAATATCGTATGCGATATCTTATCTTTTTATCTATCTTTTATCTTTTTATCTGTTTGAGTCTCAGCTGCCTTTACTATTTCATCTCTCAAAGCTGCACATTCGTCTTACACTTACTCCTTTCCCCTGTTACAGCCAATTGTTGCATAGAACACCCTTCGAAACACTCAACAATCCGTAGTACATTTATGTTATCCAGGTCCCATGTCATTAATTTCCCACCTTTTGGTAATTTCTTAAGTTTCAATCTACGGTTCATAACCAATAAATCGTGTTCAGAGTCCACATCTGCCACTGCAAATTTTTTACAGTTTAAAGTCTGATTCTGAAATCGCTGTCTTGCCGTTATGCAAGGCACCATTGGTATAAGTGATCATTGGTACCTTAATATGTACCCACTTCAGTGTATTAGTTTTTCTTCTCTTTGTCTACCAATCTCCCTCTAAACACATCACATATTTCATTATCTTAATTTTCCGTTCTGTCGTAACTGGGCAACCAAGTGGACTAAGACAGTCAGAATAGAATACCCGTTCTGCGTGCACGCGTCCACGCTTTAACACTTGAGCTGCGGTCCAGGTCAAAACTAGTAATAATGGCTTGTTCTTACCACATGAACTTCCAGGTACTGCCAAAAAACGTGATATTCCTAATAGCTAAAATTATTATTCTGCAAACTAAGTAAACACTGATGTAATCGTATTCAGTCCACAATCTTCAGTCAGCAACAAAAATATCTGCACTTATACCCCTAACCTGCTGATATAATCAACATGAAACCTCCCGGCGTCGCGAGGTCTCCTCCACGTATACGACCTTCTTTCATCGTATGGTTTGTAAAATGTTTATCCATAATGGACAAATGTGATCGATGTGTACATAGTAATGTAAGAGAAATAAAACGAGTAATAGCACGAATATAGTTTCAAAGTAAATAATATGTACATACCTATGTATATCTAACTATATTGTACAGGATGGCAGCCAGTGAAGGAATATCTTACGGAGTAAGTTTAAAAAATTTATTTGAAAGGCCCAGTGGAATCCTTAAAAGTTTTCTCCCAGAGTAGTTCACGCTGTGTCAACGTGACACAAGTCGCTTGTCTTTCAAAATCGAGGCAGATCTGTCCAGTTAAAGCTGCTTACAGAAGCCCTGAACCCTCAGCAGAAACTGCTACCGAATTCACGCCACTGGTTTTAGCCAATAGCGTGCACGGGATACCTATCATGTGTGCGGACGCTGGAGTGTTCCGCGGTGCAGAATACACTTGCTACTCTCTCTTGTAATCCAGACTTCGAGCAGCACAGAAGTCTTCTTGGAAGGCTGAGCCTCTGGCTCTGCTTTTGAGGACCGGCCACCAACATAAGTTATCATGAACCACTTCCAATTCCGTTGCCCATTTTAAATAATTGTTCTGCCTCCTATGTTGATTTTGTGGTGGTCTTCAGTCCTGAGACTGGTTTGATGCAGCTCTCCATGCTACTCTATCCTGTGCAAGCTTCCTCATCTCCCAGTACCTACTGCAGCCTACATCCTTCTGAATCTGCTTAGAGTACTCATCATCTTGGTCCCCCTCTACGATTTTTACCCTCCACGCTGCCCTCCAATACTAAATTGGTAATCCCTTGATGCCTCAGAACACGTCCTACAAACCGATCACTTCTTCTGGTCAAGTTGTGCCACAAACTTCTCTTCTCCCCAATCCCATTCAATACTTCCTCATTAGTTATGTGATCTACCCATCTAATCTTCACCATTCTTGTGTAGCACCACATTTCGAAAGCTTCTATTCTCATCTTGTTCAAATTATTTATCGTCCATGTTTCGCTTCCATACATGGCTACATTCCATACAAATACTTTCAGAAATGACTTCCTGACACTTAAATCTATACTCGATGTTAAAAAATTTCTCTTCTTCAGAAACGCTTTCCTTGCCATTGGCAGTCTACATTTTATATCCTCTCTACTTCGACCATCATCAGTAATTTTGCTACCCCAAATAGCAAAACTCCTTTACTACTTTAAGTGTCTCATTTTCTAATCTAATTCCCTCAGCATCACCCGACTTAATTCGACTACATTCCATTATCCTCGTTTTGCTTTTGTTGATGTTCATCTTATATCCTCCTTTCAAGACACTGTCCATTCCATTTAATTGCTCTTCCAAGTCCTTTGCTGTCTCTGATAAAATTACGTCATCAGCGAACCTCAAAGTTTTCATTTCTCCCAAGGCTGTCAGTAGTTCTAATGGAATGTTGTCTACTCCCGGGGCCTTGTTTCGACCCAGGTCTTTCAGTGCTCTGTCAAACTCTTCACGCAGTATCGTATCTCCCATTTCATCTTCATCTACATCCTCTTCCATTTCCATAATATTGTCCTCAAGTACATTGCCCTTGTATAGACCCTCTATATACTCCTTCCACCTTTCTGCTTTCCCTTCTTTGCTTAGAACTGGGTTTCCATCTGAGCTCTTGATGTTCATACAAGTGGTTCTCTTATCTCCAAAAGTATCTTTAAATTTCCTGTAGGCAGTATCTATCTTACCCCTAGTGAGATAAGCCTCTACATCCTTACATTTGTCCTCTAGCCATCCCTGCTTAGCCATTTTGCACTTCCCGTCGATCACATTTTTGAGACGTTTCTACTCCTTTTTGCCTGCTTAATTTAGTGCATTTTTCTATTTTCTCCTTTCATAAATTAAATTCAATATTTCTTCTGTTACCGAAGGATTTATACTAGCCCACGTCTTTGTACCTATTTGATCCTCTGCTGCCTTCACTACTTCATCCCTCAAAGCTACCCATTCTCCTTTTACTGTATTTCTTTCCCCCATTCCTGTCAATTGTTCCCTTATGCTCTCCCTGAAACTCTGTACAACCTCAGGTTCTTTCAGTTTATCCAGGTCCCATCTCCTCAAATTCCCAACTTTTTGCAGTGTCTTCAGTTTTAATCTACAGGTCATAACCAATAGATTCTGGTCAGAGTTCACATCTGCCCCTGGAAATGTCTTACAATTTAAAACCTGGTTCCTAAATCTCTGTCTTACCATTATATAATCTATCTGAGACCATTTAGTATCTCCAGGGTTCCTCCAGGTATACAACCTTCTTTTATGGTTCTTGAACCAAGTGTTAGCTATGATTAAGTTATGCTCTGTGCAAAATTCTACCAGGCGGCTTCCTCTTTCATTTCTTAGCCCCAATCCATATTCACCTACATGTTTCCTTCTCTTCCTTTTCCTACACTCGAATTCCAGTCACCCATGACTATTAAATTTTCGTCTCCCTTCACTACCTCAATAATTTATGTTATCTCATCATACATTTCTTCAATTTCTTCGCCATCTGCAGAGCTAGTTGGCATATAAACTTGTACTACTGTAGTAGGTGTGGGCTTCGTATCTATCTTGGCCACAATAATGCGTTCACTATGTTGTTTGTAGTAGCTTACCCGCATTCCTATTTTCCTATTCATTATTAAACCTACTCCTGCATTACCCCTATTTGATTTAGTGTTTATAACCCTGTATTCACCTGACCAGAAGACTTGTTCTTCCTGCCACCAAACTTCACTAATTCCCACTATATCTAACTTTAACCTACACATTTCCCTTTTTAAATTTTCTAACCTACCTGCCCGATTAAGTGATCTGACATTCCACGCTCCGATCCGTAGAACGCCAGTTTTCTTTCTCCTGATAACGACATCCACTTGAGTAGTCCCAGAATGGGGTACTATTTTACCTCCGGAATATTTTACCCAAGAGGACGAATGGGTTCAAATGGCTCTGAGCACAATGGGACTCAACTGCTGAGGTCATTAGTCCCCTAGAACTTAGAACTAGTTAAACCTAACTAACCTAAGGACATCACAAACAACCATGCCCGAGGCAGGATTCGAACCTGCGGCCGTAGCGGGCTTGCGGTTTCAGACTGCAGCGCCTTTAACCGCACGGCCACTTCGGCCGGCCCCAAGAGGACGCCATCATCATTTAATCATACAGTAAAGCTGCATGCCGTCGGGAAAAATTACAGCTGTAGTTTCCCCTTGCTTTCAGCCGTTCGCAGTACCAGCAAGCAAGGCCGTTTTGGTTATTGTTACAAGGCCAGATCAGTCAATCATCCAGACTGTTGCCCTTGCAACTACTGAAAAGGCCTGTGCCCCTCTTCAGGAACCACACGTTTGTCTGGCCTCTCAACAGATACCCCTCCGTTGTGGTTGCACCTACGGCACGGCTAACTGTATCGCTGAGGCACGCAAGCCTCTCCACCAACGGCAAGGTCCGTGGTTCATGGTGGGAGGTCTACCTTCTGGACTGGCCTAAACTTGCTAACTTCCGACCCTAGGTGCGCCCTTTGTGCTCCGTATATTGAAATATCTCACCCTTGTTGTACTAAATTTCCTGTTTTGACATTTAACAGCAGCCCTGGATGCCCACTACCAAATTCTGACCGCTCGACCTCATGCACACTGCCGCCACGACGCATATTTAACAACCTTCTTCCCCCTTCCCTGCCATTTAACACATTAACAGTGGTGTCAGAATTTTCTCTCCCCATCCCCCGACCACGTACACTCTTACGATATGTAACCGTAACTAATACGCCATGTGGTAAACCTGAGGTGACTTGCATAGTTATGGTAAAACGCAGATTTAAAACACGTGTGTAACAGGACACAGATTCTAAATGTTAATTAAAGGTAGAGGTCTACATACATAAGATGCTACGTACAGTCGCATATGAGAAGAGCGGTATTCAAAAAACGAGTCGCTCCAGGTCCCCATTGAGCCCTCTTACTATCCTATGTATGCTTCACGAAATACATACGAAAGTGTGAAACAAACTGCACGACACTATTGACAAAAGTACACTACTGGCCATTAAAATTGCTACACCACGAAAATGACGTGCTACCGACGCGAAATTTAGCCGACAGGAAGAAGATTCGACACCTATAACGAGCTGACATGAGGGTCGTTTCCAACCGATTTCTGATACACAAACACCAGTCGACCGGCGTTGCCTGGTGAAACGTTGTTGTGTTGCCTCGAGTAGGGAGGAGAAATGCGTACCATCACGTTTCCGACTTTGATAGAAGTCGGATTGTAGCCTATCACGATTGCGGTTTATCGTATCGCGACATTGATGCTCGCGTTGGTCGAGATCCAATGACTGTGAGCAGAGCACGGAATCTGGGTTCAGGAGGGTAATACGGAACGCCGTGCTGGATCCCAACGGCCACGTATCTTTAGCAGTCCAGATGACAGGCATCTTATCCGCATGGCTGTAACGGATCGTGCAGCCACGTCTCGATCCCTGAGTCAACAGATGGGGACGTTTGCAAGACAACAACCATCTGCACGAACAGTACGACGACGTTTGTAGCAGCATGGACTATCAGCTCGGAGACCATGCCTGCGGTTACCCTTGACGCTGCATCAAAGACAGGCGCGCCTGCGATGGTGTACTCAACGACGAAACTGGGTGCACGAATGGAAAAACGTCATTTTTTGGGATGAATCTAGGTTTTGTTTACAGCATTATGACGGTCACATCCGTGTTTCGCGACGTCGCGGTGAACGCACATTGGAAGCGTGTAATCGTCATCGGCATACTGGCGTATCAACAGGCGTGATGATATGGGGTGCCATTGGTGCCATTGGTGACCTCTTGTTCGCATTGACGGAACGTTGGACAGTGGACGCTAAATTTCAGATTTGTTACGACCAGTGGTTCTACCCTTCATTCGATCCCTGCGAAACCCTACATTTCAACAGGACTCGCATTCTGGAGGACGATGGTTCAATCCCGTCTCCGGCCATCCTGATTTAGGTTTTCCGTGATTTCCCGAAATCGTTTCAGGCTAATGCCGGGATGGTTCCTTTGAAAGGGCACGGCCGATTTCCTTCCCAATCCTTCCCTAACCTGAGCTTTCGCTCCGTCTCTTATGATCTCGTTGTCGACGGGACGTTAAACACTAACCACCACCACCACCACCACATTTCAACAGGATAATGCACGACCGTATGTTGCAAGTCCTGTACGGGCCTTTCTGGATACAGAAAATGTTCGACTGCTGCCCTGGCCAGCACATTCTCCAGATCTCTCACCAAGTGAAAACGTCTGGTCAATGATGGCCGAGAAACTGGCTCGTCACAATACGCCAGACACTACTCTTGATGAACTGTGGTATCGTGTTAAAGCTGCATGGGCAGTGTATCTGTACACGACATCCAAGCTCTGTTTGATTCAATGCCCAGGAGTATCAAAGCCGTTATTACGGCCAGAGGCTGTTGTTCTGAGTACTCATTTCTCAGGATCTATGCACCAAAATTGCGTGAAAATCAAATCACATGTCAGTTCTAGTATAATATATTTCTCCAATGACTACCCATTTATCATCTGTATATCTTATTGGTGTGGCAATTTTAATGGCCAGTAGTGTAGATATAAGTCACTAAGTTTGGCAAAAAACGGCCAGATGCCGATTTCTTTATTGTAGAAGGGAAAGTTGAAAGCAATCTTTTGACCCTTGTCGCTGTTATAGCGTTAATCTGTTCACTATCCTGCTTAAAGTGATCCACGCGTTAATAAATGTAGGTCTATAGATTCTAGTGGTCGTTCCAGATTTCTCTTCCGGTTCATGTTGTGTAGGCCGTTGTCCGGCCGCTGCGGATCAGTGCTGAGCAGTGGGCGGCCCTGCGGCAGTGTACAGCGTGGCCGGCAGACCGCGAGCACGTCGCCAGTGGGCGCCGGCGCCATTCATCCCGGGCGGACAGCGCGACGTGCCCACGCTGCAGATGCGCGCCACGCCGCGGAGCCAGGTGCTCGCAGCATGATGGATGAGCGCGTTGCCGTGTTGCCGGCCCACGCGCCTACACTTCATTTGCGGTAAGCGAGACCGGGCCGCCTCTTGTGCATTCGCAGCTCACAAGAACCAGAATATCCTCTTCGTGGGAAGGATTAGGAAATCTGTAGTGATCGTCACTGCCCTCCAAAACAGAGTTCCAGGGTTCGGTTAACCCTTCGTGCATAGTTGTTATTTGTGTATTCTCTATAAATTCATTAAGGGATTCATCTCCCTTGTACTGTTACACCAAGTTAAAAGCATTAATATCCAGGCTCCTTTACAGCGTAGACGTGCAAGAAGAG
The DNA here is from genome assembly GCF_023898315.1 of Schistocerca nitens. Taxonomy (NCBI): domain Eukaryota; kingdom Metazoa; phylum Arthropoda; class Insecta; order Orthoptera; family Acrididae; genus Schistocerca; species Schistocerca nitens. The sequence goes on along the minus strand of NC_064622.1, from coordinate 377,631,975 downwards.
TGTCGGTGGGGTTGTGGATAGTACCGACATGGATTGTAGCCATGGTGACCGCTGGGTTGGAACTTTCGCAAGGAGTGACACTTAGGAGGTGTGAAACTTGCACGGAGCCACGGGCACTTGCCTTGCTAACCGGGTTTTCACAGGTACTGGCACACTAAGAAATCTAGCAGTTCTTCACAGCAGCTCGTGCGAGCTGATTCGCGGTCAAACCACAACACTGAGCAACCGTGTAGCGCTTCAGGGTGGCTCACTAACGCGTTTGTTCTCAAATTTATGTTTAAGACTATTGCATTAATGACACCGGAATACACTTTCAAATTCTGAAGGTGGCAGGGGCTAAAATACATGGAGCGAAAGGCTATTTACAATTTGTACAGAAACCGGATGCATGAAAGGGAAGCAGTGTTTGGGAAATGAATGATACACGGTTGCAGCCTATCCCCGATGTTATTCAGTCTGTATATTGAGCAAGCAGTAAAGGAAACAAAAGAAAAATTTGGAGCAGGAATTAAAATCCATGGAAACGAAATGAAAACTTTGAGGTTCGCCGATGACATTGTAATTCTGTCAGAGACAGTAAAGGACCTGGAAGAGCAGTTGAACGGAATGGACAGTGTCTTGAAACGAGGATGTAAGGTGAACATCAACAAAAGCAAAACGAGGATAATGGAATGTAGTCCAAATAAATCTGGTGATGCTGTGGGAATTAGATTACTTATACTAGTAAATGAGTTTAGCTATTTGGCTGAGCAATATAACTGATGATGGTCAAAGTAGACACGATATAGAATGTAGACAGGCAATTACAACGAAAGTGATTCAGAAGAATAGAAGTCTGTTAGCATCGAGTATAGATTTAAATGTCAGGAAGTCGTTTCTGAAAGTATTTGTATGGAGTGTAGCCATGTATGGAAGTGAAACGTGGACAATAAATAGTTTGGACAAGAAGAGAATAGAAGCTTTTGAAATGTGGTGCTACAGAATAGTGCTGAAGATTAGATGGTTAGGCCACATACCTAATGAGGAGGTATTGTATGGAATTGGGGAGAAGAGAAATTTGTGGCACAACTTGACTAGAAGGGGGAATCGGTTGGCTGGACATGTTCTGAGGCATCTAGGGATCACCAATGTAGTATTGGAGGGCAGCGTGGAGGGTAAAAATCGTAGAGGGAGACTAAGAAATGAGTAAACTAAGCAGATTCAGAAGGATATAGGTTAAAGTAGGTACTGGGAGGTAAAGCAGCTTCCACGGGATAGAGTAGCATGAAGAGCTATATTAAACCAGTCTCTGGACTGAAGACCACAACAACAACAACAATTAATGACATCTGACAGTGAAATTCAACATAATGAGAACTTAAAATCAAATTCAATATGCCTTTTAATATTTTAATGAAGCAAAGAACAAGGGGCCGGCTAAGCAAGAAATCTTGCATTTCCTACCAAAGGCGCTGACTTTTGAAAATCTTGAGGTATGCTCATCGTGTTACACTTCAAAACTTCTAACTTCCCCCTTATAATTATTGTGCGTATGAATGCTACAAAAGTAACTTAAAATACATGATCACTCACCTAAATAAGGAGTGACTCGAACCTGCTCCTCCTGACGTTTTGCTGATGAAGTCGTACATTAGAGGTTCCAGGTTCAGTGCCCTTATGGGATCGGAATGGGTGTTCAACAATGCTACATAGTTTATATGGTCTTGGTTCGTCATGGCTCGGATTTACGTTTTCAGTCTTCGAAGTGCAGTACGCGTGGATACAGGTGTCGTTAAATGAGGTCGGAGTAATTTTATATATTCCGGTACCATGTTCTTCAGAGCTGCACACTTGCCAGCCTCTGTCCTACTCAACTATTGCAGTACACATTCAAAGTTACAAGTGTAACATTATGCTGTTTCATCACACCCAACAAAATATCTCTTTGCAGAGTCAGTCTTACGCAGTCGAAATCGTGACCATAGAAATCCGAAACGTAACTATTGTCTTCCTTGCCGACTAAAAACTCTTCTATTTTGACAAGGTGTGACATTGTTTTGGCCGGAAATTTGCTTTTAAAAATGCTTACTGTTTGATCCACCAACTGAAAAAAATAAAATTCACAAGGTTTCTTGAATATCTGATGAATTACGATTGTGACTACTATCTAGTATTAATGACAGATTTTCCTAGGGCGTGAAACATTTGAGAGATTAATTGCAATGCATCACAATTTTCTTTAGCATGTTCCCAAAATGGTAAAAATGTATCTGCGTTTCAGGCTCCTTTTGTTGAAGACAAAACAGCATCTGCAGAATTACGACCAAGACGGGAAGTCAATGAAAATTTCTGAAACACTGCATTAAGTTTCTCTATTAGCTGGAATGCAAAAATTACCATCTTGATGTGAAACAGAATCTCAAATTTTTGCGGACAGTTTAGATATCCTTTAGATATTGCACCAATATCATTTCGTTCACTTCGTGTACCCTTAAGAAACTCCAAAAGAACTTCATAATTATTCTCTATGCTCAAAAGAGACAACATGCGTGAACTATCTCGCTGGACAGAAAGGTCTTGAGCTTTAACCTGCGTCAACGTCAAGAGAATCTGAATGCAATTGCTTAAGTTTTCCAAATTTTCCTAGCCTCTAGGGTGAACCACGAATACATGAAATCAGATATTCGAGAATTGACCGAATATCTCTTAACACTGGATCGTCATTAAATGTGTCTTGAACAACTAAATTTAGGGAATAAACCAAGCAGTGAATGTAAGTAGCAATGGAGTTAATTTGTTTTATCGGTGACTGTAGTTCTTGCAGACAACCGCTAATGTATGTTGTGCCATTGTGGCACAGCCCACGATAATTGTTCACAAAAACAAAATTTCATAATAATATATCCTTCACAGTAGGAGACGAGATACTAGCAGAAGTAAAGCTGCGAGGACGGGGCGTGAGTCGTGCTTGGGTAGCTCAGTTGGTAGAGCACTTGCCCGCGAAAGGCAAAGGTCCCGAGTTCGAGTCTCGATCCGACACACAGTTTTAGACTGCGAGGAAGTTTCACATCACCTCACACTCCGCTGTAGAGTGAAAATCTCATTCTGGAAACTTCCGGATTCTACCCAGAGCGCTCATAATGAGTGCTCTTGCGCGCCTAGCAACATCCTCAACAGTGCTACATGTATTACTAGAAATTAGTTGTAACATGTAATGAAAAGATGCAAAACTGGACAAGTAACTTTCTATGAAAATTTATTTTCTCTTTACCAGTTTCACGCTGGTTTACTAACCTTCCAATACAGGGAGAAAATTTTGATTAAACTGCATGTAATTTACCTACGTTTCCGATGCAAATATTTTGTATTCGGCAACCGTCCATACAGATTATGTTTCCAAGAACCTCTCAGGGCGAATGCTGCGATTATCTCCTGAAAAGCCATGGGCTTTGGGACCGTCTTGTCAGTCTTCATTAGGGAATATTTTACAAATTTCAGCCGACTTCACGTCGTTTCCAGGGAACATTACGAGGAGGTATTCTCTTTTCGTCCACCATTAAACTTATTTACAGTATATACAATATTCACAATATTTCCAATGATTTCAGTTAACTATTTTTCAGTACTTACAATTTCTTAATGGTTCAGACGCCTTCTTCGTCACTTTAATTTCTGTTCGTAGTCTACGCAAGTCGGAAATGATTTTAGGTTACCATCAGTTTGTTGGCATTTCTTCAAACCACTTGCAATCGTTTCGCCAGTCTTCATTGCCGACATTTTTTAATCTTTTCTGATCAAAATTAGTCGGTCCAACTAATGTCCTTTGTAATCTGCATCTTCTCGAAGATTTTTCACTACTGAATAAACATTTGTAATGATCTTTTTATGTTAATCCATTTCTGCTATGTTTCCGTCCTTCTGAGATGTTATTAGTGCGATGGGATCTTCTACTGCAATCACACATCTATCTTGAAATACTTCGTTGTCGAACCACTGGTTAACAAAATAGCATAAAAATCTAGAAGCTTCTGCTTTTCAGGCCTGCTCTCGTGTATACGCAGCCTACCAACATTTCCAGGGGAATACGTTGCAGAGCAGAACATATTCTTATGTGACAGCGTGTTTCCCCGTTTTCTGCTTATCTCCCGGAACGAGGCCGCAGCGCTGACCTTGTTTCCACGAACATTGATTAAAATGATAATTGCAGCCAGTTAACTGTTACCTGCATTTGCGATGGCTGTTTCGAAGTCCGTCATCTGAGATGCAGGGTTCGAGCAGGGCACGTTTCTTTCAACAGCTTAAAAAATATGGACACCAGTTCTTCGTTCTTTATGTGGCTTGAAAGTGTAAACAACCTTAATGGTATTTCTTTCCTCAAAATATTTTTTTTCTTTTTTTTGTGGTAAGTTCCTATGGGACCAAACGTATGAGATCATCAGTTCTTAGGCTTACGCACTACTTTATCGAACTTAAACTAACTTACGGTAAGGACAACACGCACACCCATGCCCGAGGGAGGACTCGAACCTCTGACGGGGGCGAGCGGCGCTAACCGTGCAAGGCGCCCAGGACCGCACGGTACAGCACGTGACCCCCAAGAAGTATTTACGTCATTCAGCCTCCTGTTAGCATCTGCATCTGCAAGTAAGACATTACTCCAATCACTCATCAGAAAATTATTTTCTTGGAAGAATAATCCTCCAGGATCGATGGGATCTTGTGTAGTTCCGATTTAGGCGGCCGCGGTGGCCGAGCAGTTCTAGGCGCTTCAGTCCACAAAAGCGCGCCTGCTAAGGTCGCAGGTTCGTATCCTGCCTTGGGCATGGATGTGTGTGATGTCCTTAGGTTGGTTACGTTTAAGTAGTTCTAAGTTCTAGGGGACTGATGACCTCAGATGTTAAGTACCATAGTGCTCAGGGCCATTTGAACCACTTTTGAGTTCCAATTTATTTTCGCCTAATGCGATGTACCGATTGTTTCGCGCCTCTGAGTGATAGTAACGATCTTACTAAGTAGTAGTAGCCTTTATTAAAGAGCTACCCTACTTTTCCTACGTAAACTGATGTAAATGTAGCGTCTGCTTCGTTTCCTGTTTCTTAGCACTGACAAAATGTTTTCGCACTTTATTTGATGCATCGCCTGAAATAGAGACATGGCTAGCTTCCCCTGAAACTGTGGTTATTTGTGCATGGTATTTCTTTGCATTAATTATTTTTAAAGTTTACACAACACCATTAAGTCACTTCTGTTTGTTTGTATAGACCACTTATGCTGAAGCTCGCTATAAATCAGTAACTGATTCGCTTTGGTGATCTCGGTGAACTCCATTGTATGAGCTCTAAAACATGGAGAACTACTTTCCAGTCAAAGATCAAATGCAGTACTGAACTCGGGGAGAAAGCCACACGACCTACGAACTGGTGCGAGGACAGGGAACTTTGTGCAGGAAACTCACATTGACCTTCCAGAGCACACATTACAGGTACAGGCGGACAGGCCATTGTATCCTACTTCTAGAACACTCTGGCGGTGTCTGCAGTTTCCTAGGCTCTGTACAGATTTCAGCGCAATTACTCTTCGTGTAAGTGTCACGCCGTGCAAGTGATACAAACTCTGCCGAATCCAGCGGCCAGGCGAGTAGCGCCTTGTTCCTCGGTAGAGATTTAAACCCAGGGGGTTTAGTGGCCAGGGGAGTATTGTATCCTGTGAGGAGTGTGACATTGCATTGCCTTGCCGGTAAATGGTATCGTGTTCTGGAGAAAAACCACTAGGGTTGGATAAATACTTGTGTTGAACTATTGTGCCTTTCAGAATCACTGAAGAAAACATTCCTCAGACAATAACGCTCCCTCTTCAGACCTCGACCATTCCGACAATTATTGCAGAGCTGTACACGCAAACGGCTATCTGTTTAACGTGGCCTGGGACGTGATTTAAGTGAAATCGCCAGACGTCCAGCTGCGGTACTGGCTTGCTAATTCCAATGTTAGTCGCAGCTGAACAGCAGTAAATGAAACGATCGTATGGTATTGTTGGCTGGGAGGTCCCATGCGGGGTAGTTCGGCCGCCGTATTACAAGCCTTTTTCTTTTGGTTGACGCCACTTCGTCGGCTTGCGAGTCAATGAAGATGAAATGATGATGAAGGACAAACAAAACCCCGTCATCTCGAGGCAGAGAAAATCGCTGACCCCACTGGGAATCGAACAAGGGACCCCGGGCGCAGGAAGCGAGAACGCTACAGCAAGACCACGAGCTGCTGACAGCTGAACAGCAGTCAGTGTGGGTAGATGAGCTAGACACCTGCTGCAGATGCCCATTTGCTCCAGCGAGCGAGGTGGCGCAGTGGTTAGCACACTGGACTCGCATTCGGGAGGACGACGTTCAATCCCGTCTCCAGCCATCGTGATTTAGGTTTTCCGCGATTTCCCTAAATCGTTTCAGGCAAGTGCCGCGATGGTTCCTTTGAAATGGCACGGCCGATATCCTTCCCTAACCCGAGCTTGCGCTCCGTCTGTAATGACCTCGTTGTCGACGGGACGTTAAACACTAACCACCACCACCCATTTGCTCCAGATTGTACAGTTGTTGAGGAGACTGTGTTCGTAGTTTCTTCGCTGACCTACGCGGTCAGTTGCTGAAGCTCTGCACCTCTCTTCACCTGTAGATATCTCAGCAGCCTTCGTTCACTGCTATCATCCGTGGCCCTTGGCGTACCAGTTGCTTCGGCGTTCTGTTTGGACAGTATTATTTTGCAATGAATGGTATAACTCAACCACAGTGGTACGCGAACTGTTTCGAAACGGATCCGTTTCGGAAATGATTACTCCCATGGCCCGAAAACTTATGACCATGCCGTTTTCGATGTCGCATAAGTCGCTCCCTATCAGCATTACAATAACGACAGCACTTATTTCACGTCTAGTCTCGCACCCCCCCCCCCCCCCCCCCCCCGGCCCATGGCAACCTTTGCGTATCCTCCACAGCCCGGGCTACCATCTGCCGTCTGGGGGTAGTTGCGTATTGACGGCGAACATAGGCGGCGCTGATATGAATGTGACTGAACCATGTATAAATAAGCCCTGTTTTAAGAAAAGCTAGTTTTTCACAATTCTGCATTGTTGCGCCCCAGGATAATATCCCCGGCAGACACTAATAGCCCTACTTTGGCAGCTCCCGAAAGGCGATCCCCCTGTGTCAGTGAGCAGTAGATTGTCAGCTGGGGGAAATGCTGAGCGAGTTGCAGCATACACGGAAACTACGACAACAGGGGGCAATGACGGAACCCAAGTCTGCAAGCGGAGCATAATGACATTACAGAAGCCGTGGCATTCTGTAATACTAATGACAAAGCAATATTTCGCGAAGCCTTGGGATAACGCAACAATAAGTAGTGAGTTGTAGAGCCAGCGGAAAAGAGCCTCTGACAGGTGAAATTGTGAAAGTCTGACGTCACTAGGAGAGCAGACAGCGCGAGAAAATCAGGATATACGATGTGCGACAATAAAGTAATGGGACTGATATGAAGAAAAATGTTGCTTACCGTTTTAGTCAAGTTTAGTGTTGTCTCCTTAAAAGTAGTTCCCTTCTGATTGCACACACTTATACCAGCGCTTCTGCCAATGATGGTAACATTTCTGGAACTCATCTTCTGTGATATCCTTCAAGACTCTCGTCACAGCTTTTTGGGCATCATGTGTTGTTTTTAAATGGTATCCTTTTACCGCCGTTTTGACTCTTGGAAATAGGAAAAAGTCGCACGGAGCGATATTTGGTGAATAAGGTGGCTGTGGTAGTACTGAAATTTGTTTTGAGGTTAAAAATTGCTGTACTGACAGAGCCGTATGGGATGGCGCATTATCGTGATGCAGAATCCAATTATCAGCAATGTTGGCACGGACACAAAGAACTGTTTAACGAAGTCATTCTAAAATTCCTTTGTAATAATATTGGTTAACTGTTTGTCCAGGAGGCACCCACTCTTTATGAACAATTCCCTTGGAATAAAAGCAGCACACAAGCATGCATTTCACTTTTGCGTTTGACATGCGAGCCTTCTTGTGGTCTGGGTGATCCCTTTGCAAAGTTTGGCGTTTTGTCTCTGAATCGTACAGAAAAAACCAACTTTTATCACCAGTGATAACACAGCTCAACAATTCTGGATTGATTTCCGTTTACTCTAACAGATCGGCTGCCACATTTTTCCGTGTTTCTCGCTGTTGTAGTGTGAGACTTTGGGCACCATTTTTGCACAAATCTTTCTCATACCAACATCTTTAGTTATTATTAGACGAACCGTTTCACGATTGATGTTCAGTTCTGCTGCAATCATTTTCACAGATAATCTTCGATCGGATCGTACGAGTTCACGCACGCTGGCCAAGTTTACATCCGTCCAAGAGGCTGATGGTCATCCACTGCGGTCTTCAACATTCGTTCTGCCTTCACGAAACATGTTATGCCAACGAAAAACTTGAGCTCTTGACATAACGTCCTCTCCAGAAGCCTTCTGAAGCTTACCATAAGTTGTCGTCATGTTTTCACCCAATTTGATGCAAAAAGAAATGGCATACTGTTGCGCAATATTATGCGGTTCCATTTCCGTGACGAGAGAGACAAACACGTGTTAACTTATTACAGCACAACTCACGACTGAGCAACTGCATAGATGTGCCGCTTGGATTATAAGCAGCTTATAGACCAAGGTCAAAGATATTGTGCCTGCAGGGTTGCCACATCTTGCAAAAAAAATCAGTCTCATTGCTTTATTGTCGCCCCTCGTATAATATTACGGACAGAGCGCCTGGGAAGAGCCAAGAAAAATACCCCACCTACCTTAACGGATGTCGCACTGATGAGTGGTGATCGCCGAATGCCCAACACATTGTCTCAGCCCTCATATAAACTGCTGCTTTCCAGTGAGAGCATGCTATAGAGTTCGACCCTCGGTGTGCCTAGCTGACTCCCATCGCCTATGGATCCTGAAGACCAGCTGGAAGATCGAAGATGCACTGGCAACTTCCGAAGCAACACTGATGGCTCACAGAGTCCACCATCACACTTCTAGTCTACTGGACGCCTAACCTGCGTGACGTGGACTCTGTGTGTCATCTGCATTTGAGTTCGTGGGCACCGCTGCTGCTCACCTAGTTCCTGTGGCAGACACTGATTTATCTTTCTGCAACTGGGGTGGGAGCCGACTCCTGTGAGTCAGTACTTCATGTGGATTTGGGGCGAGGCTTCCGAGTGCTAATCTGCGACATCCACGAGAGGACATTTAAAGTCGACACAAAGAGGTGTAGTCGGCCGGATTCGGCGTTCGATGCCCGCTGGTGACGTAGCAGCTACCGCTCGACCCTTCGCATTGCTGTCGACCACAAGCCGGCCTTCTGCCGCTGATGAGGCGCTACTCCACTGGCCCAGCTGTGGCGCGACACTTTGGAATGCAGTCCTGTGTTACTATCCAATAAATGTGCTACTGTCAATGACTTTTTCTTGGTGCTCTTGTGCGTAACTTGGTATAACCTGGTCCACACAAACGCATTCCGTCCAGCCCTCTCCTGACTTTTGTAGGAATCTGGGATTGGACTCACATATCTGGTGTCAGCAAGTGCTAGCCAGTGGTCTGCGCCTGGTGTCACATGCACACACATACGACAATAGCAGATAATGTCTACGTTGCTTTGATTTCCAGTGAAAAGATACGACTAGAATTTAGTAAATATACGGTGTGGTGAGTGACTGATAATTGTTTTCTTTCTTGCTCAGTATTTTATATGGCAACGCTGAACTGCAGTATTTTAAATGTGTCGTCTGTAAGACCACAGAAACCTACAGACGTGTCTGTTCCGTGGAAACACTGAAAAATTTTACTTGCAGCCAGTGAAGTCTGTACTATAATGTATCTGGGTCAGACTTTTCATGTGTTGAAACTGTGTCAGCTATCTGTAGTATGTGTAGAACAGTTAATCACGAAACACACCTGCGGACAGCATCACGTTGGGCTATGACACGGCACAAAAATTAAGATTAGTTTAATTTCTTGTTTGCCTGTTGTGTGTACAGTTCCTTCTTTTCTTGTATGTCGGCAGATGGGGTTGTATTTTCTTTGTTGTTTCAGAAGGGTAGTCTCCCATCCTCTTTTTGCATCAGGTGAATGTGAAATATTCAACATCACTGTCAGTTTGCAACCGATGTCGATACTCTCATTCACATAATTGTGCATTGGCGATACGTATTTATATGATATTTCAGACTCCCAAGTGTGCAATGGCGAAAAAACCGTAAGCTACTGTGCTCTTGAATTTACCGAGGAAAATATGAAACACCCAGAGAACTACACAATGGCATTGTGCTTAGCTTCAGGAATAAATTAAAATCTGCTCGTAGACCATTCTCGACATGTGTTCTATTTACGGAGGTTCCTGTGATAACTGAGGCTGATTTGCGACCGGAAATAATAATCGATTTTCTTGTGTAGATATGTGTGCCACAATTGCTGCAACATCATACACTTCACACAAAGCTGACAGCATTTTGCTGCATTGATAATTATTACTTTGAGACGGTGTACTCAAAACTGAATAAAACACAGCTGATGTGTCATATGCGTTTCGGCTTTATTCTTTGCAGGGAATCATCAGTGGCCTGGAATATGTACATGCTTTTGTTTATACTATTTAGTTTACACATAAAAGTTATAAAGTGTTCTGACATTTTTTCTTTCCTATGATGTAGTAATAATTTTAAGTCCTCCTTACAAATTTCGTCGTCGTTAATCTACATGTTGTCCTCTTGTTGCATTGTTGGAGCTCTTCTTCTGTTAACTGTTTCACACTCCACTAGGAACTGCACAGTTGTTATGATGTTATGTTTTGGATATTGTTGCCAGCATTCAAATGTTATTTCCAGCTACTGAATGTGTTTCTATACTATCTCTAACTTGTGCACGTGTGTGTGCAGTGGCGGATGTAAAAATTTTGCGCCCGTAGGTCCGGCAGGGGTGGCCGAGCGGTTCTAGACGCTTCAGTTAGGAACCGTGCGATTGCTACGGTCGCAGGTTCGAATCCTGCCTCGGACACTGATGTGTGTGATGTCCTTAGGTTAGTTAGGTTTAATTAGTTCTAAGTTCCAGGGGACTGATGATCTCAGATGTTAAGTCCCATAGTGCTCAGAGTCCTTTTTCTTTTTGCGCCCCTAGGCACACCATATTATGTGCGCCCCTCCCCCCGCACCCTTGAATAAACGTGTTTTAAATAATAACTGTTACCCGATCACTTGACAATTGCCGTTTTGGGTGGGAGCGCTGTGAGCTGCTTCCGTACTCTGCTATTCGTTGTTCTGGAGGACGCGTCAGCTTTCTAGTCGCGCTCAGTCAGAATGTAATATGGTTCCTGAACTGTACATGGTGTATGGCAGTGGATAAAACAAACTTAAAACTGCATCGTGTTAACACATTCTTCTGTTGAAAAGACAACAGAAACGAACACAGGGAAAATTTTTATGGCCTACAAATTCTCCACATCGAGTGGTAGACAACGGATTTTTGTTATACATTCACTTTTAATATCTTCTTTTACACGAAACCGTTGAAAACCGAAACAAAAATGTGTTACGATCTAAAAATTGAAGTGAACATGCCATACATTAGAGACGCGGTCAAAATTAAAAATGAACTGTCGTTTTACTTGAATGTGTAGCAGATAGAAAAATCACGTTAAGTATTAATACGTTAATCTATAGGAAAGCGAAAGAAACGAAAATGAAATGGAGATCTCGGTGGAGAAACTAATAACTAAATACAGAAGAACAGACATAGAACTGGATTTACTATTACACAATTTCACAGAGTAGTGTGGAAAAATCTAATTTGTTTTATAATCTAATAGTTAACCTGTAAAGCATTAGGGTCTGTTTAGCTAGATGCTGCATAATAAGTGTACAAAATACCTTTAATCTATATAAGGGCTGAACAGTTTTGTACTGCAGCTACTGATCTCACCATAGCCCTTTGTAACAGTATTAGCACATATTTTACGTATTTATCGACAGAACTGAACTACATTATTTATTAACACTTTTCCATCTGACCATACTCACCGATAACGTATATTTCCGTGATAACTATACATTTCAGCAGACGCAAAGAATACGCATCAGTTGTAATATACTACAGTATGACTCGACTGTACAGCGCCGAGCGGCCTGGGTCATTCGGGTATTGTTTAGTATGACCAGGCGCCTTCGGTCACGTCTGCAGGTAAACAAGGATTAATTCTGCGTACTTCCATTGGCAACTGTAAAATAAACAGATAATACGAAGTTTGTAAATCCAATTAATGTGCCTTAAATGGCTCTGAGCACTATGGGACTTAACATCTCAGGTCATCAGTCCCCTAGAACTTAGAACTACTTATACCAAACTAACCTAAGGACATCACACACATCCATGCTCGAGGCAGGATTCGAACCTGCGACCGTAGCGGTCGCGCGGTTCCACACTGAAGCGCCTAGAACCGCTCGGCCACCAACGGCCGGATAATGTGCCTTAAGTTATAAAAAAATCACATTACAATCTTAAATTTTTAAAACTTATATGCATAAATAAACAAACTCCACCAGTCAGCAAATTTTGCGTCTGGCTTTGACGGCAGAAAATTCGTCGATCATATCTTCATAGTTCAGACAAGGCGTTCAATCTCCCCTCAGACAACGTAGAACGTAGGTACGATTTCAGTCTATTAAGAACCGAAAACGAGGGTTCTGCTAGAAATTTGTAAGTGCCATACATAGAAATATTTTAAGAGCGATGTCAACAGTCGGAAGCACGGACTGTACCTCTCTTTTCGTAAAAATTTTCTCACTTTGGCTGGTATATCACTAATCTCAGAAGATTTCAAAAGTTCCGTGAAATGTACACATTCACTAGCGAAGGAAGGCTCTAAATCTTTGTCATTTGATGCTTGGAGTTTTGCTGCACATTCAGCAATATCGTCAAGTGAACTGTTCTGAAAGTTACTGAAAATTGTAAATGAGTCCATCAGCGTTCTATAGCTTTCCTTCCTCCTCACTAATTCGGCGTACAAGTCGTCGAGTGCTGGCAGAAATGATTCGACTCTAAATTTTTCCCTTCTAGTGAGAAAAAGTCTTTAGAGACCGCTTCTTTGTCATGTCATCATGAAGTTTGCGGGCTTTTATAGGTGCACTCATAGCCTATATTGGTCACAATCTCCGTGGATTTATTTTCATAATACTCGAACATGCCACGAGTAGATACAATAAATCCTACAAGTGATTCATGTAATTCCTGCATTAGTTTAGTATCCATATTTACACTACGCAACTTCAGATTTACACTAGTAAAGCTCTGGAGTATGTCCTTCCAAACTGTCATCATGAATACTGTTTCTAGTCTGAATCATTAAAGCTAAAGCCTCATTTCGCACAAGTTTTTCAAATGTATTATTGGCAATGTGTGTGAGGGCACTGATAACGTCCACCCACTTTTCATATAGACTTACACACGCTTCTTCTCTTGCTGACCTACGTTTTTTGATAGTCTTTTTGCTGTTTTGCTTCATGGTTTCAAGAAAGAAAGAAATTAATCCAAGCACTGTGTAGTAGCAGAGAAAAAATTATAAAGGTTTTGGTCTACATTGAAAAATGAACATGCTTCCCGACAACAGCTTGCAGCACTAGTGTCGACTAAACTCAAAGAATGTGATGCACGAGGCACATATTGCGCTTTCGGATTTCGTTCTTTTATGTGTTCCTGCATACCGGTGTCGGTTCGTGACACATCTGTTGCGTTGTCATATGACTGGCCTCTACAGTCAGTAATATGAATGGAATTTGTAGACAGGACTTTTAGTAAGGCCTCAGCAAAGTTTTCGAACTTGTGCCACCAGGTTTGGTAAAAGCAGAAGGAAACGTTCAACAGGTTCACCATTCCCGTTCACATATCTTAACATGAAAGATAATTGATCTATATGTGAAATGTCCCCAGCAGAATCTATCATAGAGAAATATTTGGCCTGTTTTATTTCACTAATGATAATTCTTTTTCATTCAGAAAGAAGCTCTATTATTTCATCACAGACTGTTGAAGAAAGATAACTTGTATGTTCCTGCCCTGGATTTCCATATCGTTCAATGTGCTCTACGAGAAAAGGATCAGACTTTGCTGTAAGTTCAAGAGACATCATAAATTGACCATTGTGTAATGAATGAAATCTTTCAATGTGTCCACGTAGAGGAAGTCCAACTTGTTAGCTTCTTCACTACTCCAAACTACCTTTTCAGCACACTTTCCAGTAAATTTTTTCTGTCTCAACATACGACTCGAAATGATTATCTATTGTTCCAAGTGACTTTTTTTCTTGTTAAGGGTTATAATTCAGAACTTTTGTGTTCAAGTGAATTCCCATGATGAGATAAAATATTAGAATTATTTTTCCTATCTGCAATACCATTAGTAGCAATGGCGGCCTTACCTCCGAGCAATTTACCTGGTGCACAAAAAACGTCACCGGTGCTACAGGAGTATACTACAAAATCACTCGAAGTTGATTCACCACTTAAACGTTTATTGTAAAATACATTTTTATTCAAAAATCTGGTATTATCGCCAACTGATTTTCTTGAATTAGAAAAAAATCAACGTTACATTTTTCATTAACGCCACGTTGTAAGCGAATGTTACCGAGCGGGGTGGCGCAGTGGTTAGCACACTGGACTCGCATTCGGGAGGACGACGGTTCAATCCCGTCTCCGGCCATCCTGATTTAGGTTTTCCGTGATTTCCCTAAATCGCTTCAGGCAAATGCCGGGATGGTTCCTTTGAAAGGGCACGGCCGATTTCCTTCCCCATCCTTCCCTCACCCGAGCTTGCGCTCCGACTCTAATGACCTCGTTGTCGACGGGACGTTAAACACTAATCTCCTCCTCCTCCTAAGCGAATGTTAACTGTTGATTCATTGACACACTAATTTGCAGGATCATCACTAACGACGTTATTTATTTTCGAAGTGTCTGACTCGACACTTAGTTCTTCATGAAACTAGAAATCAGAAACAATTTGTTTTTTTTTTTCATTTTTAACTTTTGATTCGTCTGTATTTACATCTTTTACGACCGCTGCAGTGCCAGCATTATCATCCGTACTACTTGAACTCGAGGTCGAACCAGCAACATTTTTTGCGAAAAATTTATCTGCTCTGCCAAGCGTTTTTAGAACACCGGCTTCTCGTTCTCGCCTTTCCTTCGATAATTTCCGAAATGCCGCCCCACTAAATTTTGCATGTTTGCTTTTTTCACTGTTATTCATGTCAAGGCACTTACATAACTATCACCCAACAGTCAAAAAAGAAGAAAAATATTTGTAAAAGGAAAGGAAGAAAGACTGTATCCAGTTCGAATCGTACTACACCGCACATGAGCAGAAAGCGTTTTACTTTAAACACGGTACACGATCGCAAAGATTTTTCCTTTAAACACGGGACGATGAACTGACGAACTCGGATTACTCGAGGAACTGTGCTATGGAAGAACGACAATGCACAATAATTTAATTTCATTGTCGCCTGTTCCTCTGTTGTCGGTGAAGAGTAGAAGCACACCTGCCGATTGGAATTCGTCTCGTAAAGAAAACGGCTTCTCTTTCCCGCGTCGCCGGAATTTTAGCTAGGACGCAAATACGTTCTGAATATTCTTGACACTGAATTTCTAATTTAAAATGCAAACAAGTTTTGCAATTTCTTGCAGTGCGCTGTGCTGGATTGACTCTTATGGACCACTTATTTTTATAACATTTTAGCGGTTTCTGCGGGCATAGAAGACAGACTTCAAAGTTTAAGTAGCCTTGTTGGCAGCTGATGTGGTCTGTCCGCATCTCGTGATCGTGCGGTAGCGTTCTCGCTTCCCACGCCCGGGTTCCCGGGTTCGATTCCCGGCGGGGTCAGGGATTTTCTCTGCCTCGTGATGGCTGGGTGTTGTGTGCTGTCCTTAGGTTAGTTAGGTTTAAGTAGTTCTAAGTTCTAGGGGACTTATGGCCACAGCAGTTGAGTCCCATAGTGCTCAGAGCCATTTGAACCATTTTTTTGATGTGGTCTGTTGTCATTTATATGAACACTGCTGTAATCTACACGTAAATGCACCTTTTGTTCCAACATGAAATAAGACTTAGTTAAGAAGTTTAATATAAAATTTGCAATGCCACGTACTATTCGATTGCACTGAGTGGCAACTTTGATATCGTGCAGGCTGCAGCACAATCAATGGGACAAACAAAAGTTGGTTTCTTCTCTTTTTTTTCCAAAAAAAGTAATTAAGTAAATAAATAAATAAAATTTTTAAACTGTTGTTAAGTGTATTTCACACATTATTAAATACTCTGCTTATGTTCTTTTCGTATAAACTTCAGTTTCAAAATGTAAAACATTCCCATCATCAACATGTTTTGTTAAACGGCTGTCATTAAATCAATGCTCAGATATTGTAGACCACAGAGTTTTCACATAAATTTCAGTAATGGAGGGTTGACTTGATACTTCCGCGTAATTTTTACAAGAAATTTACATACTGAGGGTCACACATGTTACAGTATTTAAGAAACTGATGATTGGTTTATCACAGCTTTTCAGGAGTCCCGGTATTTTCACGAGGAAAATATGGTAGGGTTACGTAGTAGCCGACAAGATTCTCGGAATAATAACGTCTGAAACATTGTAATTGCCGTCCTGACAGTTTACTTCAAAATATTTTGAACAATCATGAAGATGATACCAGACAGAAACCCAATGTTAAATCGCCATTCAGTCACCAAGTGAACTATGTATATTTCCTAGTTTGTATTGTCGAATTTCTTTCTTCCGGCTTACTTAAACTAGCAAGATGTTTAACAATATTAAAAATTTTTGCCGCTTGTAAGAGCAGTTATTTTAAAACGTAAAAGGTTAAAATGAGTGCAGAGCAAACAATGCCGGCCCCCTTAAGGTGCCGCGCCTACGCCCGTGCCTAGTGGGCCTCTATGTAAATCTGTGTGTGTGTGTGTGTGTGTGTGTGTGTGTGTGTGTGCATGAATATGTATCTGTTTTAATTCCGTTGTAAGAACGAACGGAATGTCTTTTATCTTATCATTTATTTCATTAACCTTAGTGAGAAGTGTGCGTTCATTTACATCCGGTCACTTTTTTCGAAATTTGTGTTAAGTTTCTATGGGAGCAAACTCCTGAGGTCATCTGCCCATGGGCTTACTCACTACTTAATCTGACTTAAAGTAACTTATGCTAAGGACAACACCCACTCATGTCAAAGGGAGGATTCGAAACTCCGAGAGGTGGAGCCGCGCGAACTGTGGCAAGGCGCCCGAGACCACGCAGATACTCCGCAAAGCGTTGGGTCGTTTATCACATGTTTCTTCTCTACAATGCCTTTCTCCTAGTGATAGTATTCCTGCATTTGTATTACATATAAGCAAACCATGTACGATAGCACAAGCACGAGCGCACACGACACACGCAGAGAGAGAAAGAGAGAGAGAGAGAGAGAGAGAGAGAGATCAGAGGTACAACAAAAAAACTTTCCACAGTTGTCAATAACGTTCGACTATTGACAACAGTATCCAAAACGTAACATCAAAACGTAAGTTCAGTTTCTGATGCTGTGAAATCCCGCAACCAAATTTCAACGATTATCAAAAGATGAACAGCCTTAAAAAAGTTGTACAGATCAACACTCAGGAATCTGAAAGCAGAACTTCAAACCTTTACTACCCCATATAAAAGCAAAGGCACCAAAGTTATTTATAGCCTATATACACAACGTTCTAAAAGAAAAACACAATAGTATAAAAATGTATATAAATAATTCGGCCGGCAGGAGTGGCTGAGCGGTTCTAGGCGCTACAGTCTGGAACCGCGCGACCACTACGGTCGCAGGTTAGAATACTGCCTTGGGCATGGATGTGTGTCATGTCCTTAGGTTAGTTAGGTTAAAGTAGTTCTAAGCTCTAGGGGACTGATGACCTGAGAAGTTAAGTCCCATAGTGCTCAGAGCCATAAATATTTCGGCCATTGAAGACGCCTTGCAAGAAATAAAAGCATAACACGTATGACACATAAACTGCGTTCTTCTCAGCTGTGATTAGATAGTCCAAAGTAATACCTATCAATATGCCGTAATATTATACACAACGGAAGATGACAATACTACAAAATTTGAAGAGTTTACGTAATAAAGTCTAAAAAAACGGAGCAACATGTGTGGATAAAACATCATCCCGATATTAGATGGCCTTTAGTTATTTAGGAGTGCTTTGAATTTTCATCTTGATACGCTCTACAATATACCTTATTTATATGTAGTAGATGTGAACATATCTGTAACTTCTAACTTCTGAACCGATGTAGCCCAACGGCCTTAGATTAAAGCGTTGTTATTTTTGGATGATGCTTCCTGTGATACTCTCTGAGCCGTCCCTGAGTACTTTGTCTGGCCAGTCAGATATTTCGCATCAAGTGAACAAATTTGTCACATGTGTGTTTTCAATGTTTTCATTCACTGATATCAGTTTTCTGGTGCAAATATGCATAGAACGAAGTATGGTTGTAGATGTTTTTGCGTTGGTAGACGGGAAGGATCACAGCGTGAGACATGAGTCCGAGGCACACTTTACCTACCGCACCGCCGTACGTCATTACTGGCACCTCAGCTAATGAGCGGCCATTATTTTCATGTCGTTTGTATTATTTTCATGGGCTAGAATTGGGAGCGTGTGTTATTTACAGAATATTAAGTTTATTCCGTACCAAATTTATCTTGAAATACAGTTTAACATGTTAAAGGAGTAAATTTGCGATGGAGTTACTTGTGAGGTTTCTAGTATGATCCATCTTTTAACCTAACAGTTAAGTTTCTGAACCACTTCACCAAGAGCCATTTTTAGCAATACGTACAAACTGTAGTTCATGCGTTCCATCGACAGTATGTAACGCGAATATTTCATAGGGTACGATTATGAATTATCAGAATTATTTATCCTCTAAATCCAAAAAGACGAATTGATGAATTCATTGATGATACTAAAAACAGCAGCCGAATTCATACCAATGGAGGGGGGAGGGGCGGGTGTGAATGGATTATAAATGAATTCGCAAGAGCGTGTGTTGTTGTTCTTTTTGTCAGACAGAATTCGAATTTTTAATGCCTCTGTTGAGATTAGCACCGCAATCGACTGCTATATGCATACCTCATGCTTTCTAATATTCCAGGATCACGATCACGATAAAACTCG
This sequence comes from Schistocerca nitens, assembly GCF_023898315.1. Classification (NCBI taxonomy): domain Eukaryota; kingdom Metazoa; phylum Arthropoda; class Insecta; order Orthoptera; family Acrididae; genus Schistocerca; species Schistocerca nitens. The sequence continues at coordinate 377,612,707 of NC_064622.1, read as the reverse complement.
TGTTTACTTTCGCTGTCGAAAAACATAACCCATCTCTCACTGAGCTGAGTATTTCTTTTATTATCCGTTGGCATTGGGGCTTTGGCTTTTGGACTCCAAAACTTCACTTCTGTCATTATCAAATCGTGTTCCGATGAAGTGGTCAAAGCTCGGACCAAAGACGTAAGCGAGATCTACTATCGTCATTGCTTCTTGGAGTCCCCAGCTTCAAAGTAAATTTCACTGTGCAAAAACACAATAAACGTATCAGGAATTGAAAATAAAGCAATTAGACAGCCCCAGATTTGTTTGTAGATGTATAACAATCATATAGCTGTCAAGCATGTGATGGTAATGTATCACGAGATACAGATTGTACCTTCAGTTGTTTATTTTACCAACAGCGATGTATTTCACTCATTTATTTATTTTTACGCGTACTAGTTCTCGAGGTAGAACCATTTGAAGTATTCAAAATAGGTTGCAGTAAAGTATCATATGCCCATTTGTAGATTTTTCCCAAGTTCCGTTTAAAGCTCAAATTTCGAAAATGACACTGACAGCTCCATAGGGCTTAGTTGTCTACCAACAGCAACAGAAAATTGTATAACGCTAGTAGGATTCATTATGAATAGGAAGGTAAGGCTCATAGTAAGTTAGTGCGAACGGGTCAGTGACACGGTTGTTCTCATCAGATTAGACTGAAAACCAACGCCACAATAATAGTTCAGGTATACATGCCGACGTAGCAAGCAGAAGGCGAAGAGACTTAGAAGGTATGTGAGTGTATTGACAGTTAAATCAGTATTTAAAAGAAGGTGATAATCTGATAGTCACGGGGAACTGGAATGACGTTGTAAGAGAAGGTGCAGAGGCAAGAGGTACAGGAGAACATGGGCTTGGTAGTAGCAATGAGACCGAAGAAAGACTTACTGGTTTGTGCAACACATTTCAGCTAGTAACAGAAAATACTCTATTTAAGAATCACAAGAAGAAGTGGTATACTTGGAAAAGGCCCTGAGACACTGGAAGATTCTAGCTGGATCAGCGAGAGATTCCTAAATCAGATACTGGATTGTAAGGCATATCCAGTAGCAGATAGCAGATACAACTATAGATCACAATTTACTAAAGATCAAGGTTGGACTGAGGTTTCAAGGAATCGTCTGGAAGAAACTATTTTGAAGGATGTTTTAATAGTGTGCTAAAAAGAGCAACCAAAATGTATCTGGAAATGAGAAATACCTCAATTGGTCGAGGAAGGAAAGGAGTAAAAATAATAATCAGCAGATGCGGGGAATACAAATAAATAACTTAGGAATGGAATAAATAGGAAGTACAGAAAACCAAGGCGGAATGGCTGCAGGGAAAGTAGGAAGAAACCGACAAAGAAATGATGGTAGGAAGGACTCATTTAGCATACAGGAAAGTGAAAAGATCTTCTGGTGAAAGTAAAAGAAAGGGCGTAAACGTTGAGAGTGCAATGAGTAGAGACCGGATTATATGCATTTGCATGCTGCATGTATGGCTCCTTTTCAACGGTTATTGCATATTTTAATTAAAAACTAGTAACGATGCATATTTTCGCTCTATGTTTACAACATTTTAAAAATTTTGACGGACGGCCTCTAGTTCTATCTAGTTTTGATATCTCATAGATTGACTGCGACCTAGAACTGCGTGCAATTGCTAACCGAGAGGCCACTGCCTAGAGAAATGATTACAGAAGAGTCAATGCTCCTGCGCCACGCCCCTGGTTAATCCACTTCGTTGTCATACAGTACGCGTCGGCAACGATTAAAATAAACTACGCAAGCTTTGATTCGCACGTCTATTGTTTCAGTTAAGCTTTCTGTTTTCTTGTACACAGTTGAACATGATAACGACGTGTTGTGTGTAACATGCTTTGCGCCATGCCGCCCGGAAAAAGGAACGTTGTTTCGTGGATAGCTGACCATACTGGATCATTTACATATGACTGAATTGTTTCATATTGTCGAGTTTGCGAGAAAAACGTTTCGTGCAGAAAAAAAGGTTGCAAGTAGACCAGCATGTCAAGACAAATCTTCATATCGCAGGAATGCAGAAGAAAGGCCCACGGCAACAGGTTCTGACAACAGCAAGTTTCAGTAGTAGAGATTTGTCGATAGGTAACCAAAAAGTCGGTTGAACATGGATCTATGTGAAGCAATCATTGCAAGCAACATTTTTCTTGGCAGACTTTCATAGCCTATCCTCAAAGGCTTCCTGAGAAAATATTACTTAAAGCAAAATATACCAGGTGAATCAACATTGCGTGAAATTACATATCGACAAATTATGTAGATGTTCTGGAAGAAATACGCAATCAACTCAAGGACAGCGTTATCTGGATATCAGTTCACGAAACTACAGAAATTTGCAAATTTAATTGTTGGTGCTTTTAAGGAATAGCCTTCTTATTAGCGGACTGCAAAGCACTTGAAAAAGTAAATCATTCTACTATCGCCAGATTTGTAATGAGGTATTACAAAAAATATTTCTAGAATCTTCTGCAGAAGAAATTGTGTTTGTGTTTATTTCAGATGCTGCTCCCAATGTGATCAAAGCAGGAAAAGCACTCCGAGTATTTTATGCCAATTTCATTCATGTGACGTGCTTTCCTCATGCAGTACGGCGACTTGTTGAAGTACCTTCCACGTTTGTGAATGTAAATGAACCGATTTCATCCACAAATAACGTGTTTCTAAAGGCTTCTGCTCGCATCAAGTCCTATAAAGAAAAACTGCAAAATGCGCCTTTACCTCTCAAACCAGTGGTATTCGTTGGGGTACGTTGGTCGAAGCAGTATTTTTACAATAAACTTATCGAGGCCATTGGAGGAGTAGTAAACGACCTAGATAGTGCGGAGGCTTTCGCAGTTTGCCAGTGCAAGGAAGATTTGATTGGTTCCGGTATATTTTTCCCATATACCTGCAAGAACCCGTGGTTTAGGGGTAGCGTCTTTGATTCACAATTAAAACGTCTTCGGTCCCGGGTTCGATCCCCGCCACTGCCTAAATTTTGATAAATAATCAGCATTGGCGGCCGAAGACTTCCGGCATAAGAAGTCAGCCTCATTCTGCCAACGGCCTTGACAAAGAGGGCGGAGGAGCGGATAGAGGTTCAGGGCACTCTCATGTCCTAGGGGTGGGAAATTGCCCCTAAAGGCGGAAGAATCAGCAATGATCAACGACATGAGGATGCAGAAGGCAATGGAAACAACTGCATTAAAGACACGTAACGTGTATCCACAGGACATGTGGCCTGTAATTGAAGAAGTGTCATGATGATCTCTCCATTGGCAAAAGATTCCGGAATAGTCCCCCATTCGGATCTCCGGGAGGAGACTGCCAAGGGGGAGGTTACCATGGGAAAAAGATTGAATAATCAACGAAAGGATAACGTTCTACGAGTCGGGGCGTGGAACGTCAGAAGCTTGAACATGGTAGGGAAACTAGAAAATCTGAAAAGGGAAATGCAAAGGCTCAATCTAGATATAGTAGGGGTAAGTGAAGTGAAGTGGAAGGAAGACAAGGATTTCTGGTCAGATGAGTATCGGGTAATATCAACAGCAGCAGAAAAGGTATAACAGGTGTAGAATTCGTTATGAATAGGAAGGTAGGGCAGAGGGTGTGTTACTGTGAACAGTTCAGTGACCGGGTTGTTCTAATCAGAATCGACGGCAGACCAACACCGACAACGGTAGTTCAGGTATACATGCCGACGTCGCAAGCTGAAGATGAACAGATAGAGAAAGTGTATGAGAATATTGAAAGGGTAATGCAGTATGTAAAGGGGGACGAAAATCTAATAGTCATGGGCGACTGGAATGCAGTTTTAGGGGAATGAGTAGAAGAAAAAACGTTACTGGAGAATATGGGCTTGGGACAAGGAATGAAAGAGGAGAAAGACTAATTGAGTTCTGTAATAAGTTTCAGCTAGAAATAGCGAATATCCTGATCAAGAATCACAAGAGGAGGAGGTATACTTGGAAAAGGCCGGGAGATACGGGAAGATTTCAATTAGATTACATCATGATCAGACAGAGATTCCGAAATCAGATACTGGATTGTAAGACGTACACAGGAGCAGGTATAGACTCAGATCACAATATAGTAGTGATGAAGAGTAGGCTGAAGTTCAAGACATTAGTCAGGAAGAATCAATACGCAAAGAAATGAGATACGGAAGTACTAAGAAATGACGAGATACGTTTGAAGTTCTCTAACGCTATAGATACTGCAATAAGGAATAGCGCAGTAGGCAGTACAGTTGAAGAGGAATGGACATCTCTAAAAAGGGCCATCACAGAAGTTGGGAAGGAAAACATAGGTACAAAGAAGGTAGCTGCGAAGAAACCATGGGTAACAGAAGAAATACTTCAGTTGATTGATGAGGTAGTACAAACATGTTCCGGGATAATCAGGAATACAGAAATACAAGTCGCTGAGGAATGAAATAAATAGGAAGTGCAGGGAAGCTAAGACGAAATGGCTGCAGGAAAAATGTGAAGACCTCGAAAAAGATATGATTGTCGGAAGGACAGACTCAGCATACAGGAAAGTCAAAACAACCTTTGGTGACATTAAAAGCAACGGTGGTAACATTAAGAGTGCAACGGGAATTCGACTGTTAAATGCAGAAGAGAGAGCAGATAGGTGGAAAGAATATATTGAAAGCCTCTATGAGGGTGAAGATTTGTCTGATGTGATAGAAGAAGAAACAGGAGTCAGTTTAGAAGAGACAGGGGATCCAGTATTAGAATCGGAATTTAAAAGAGCTTTGGAGGACTTACGGTCAAATAAGGCAGAAGGGATGGATAACATTCCATCAGAATTTCTAAAATCATTGGGGGAAGTGGCAACAAAACGACTATTCACGTTGGTTTCTAGAATATATGAGTCTGGCGACATACCATCTGACTTTCGGAAAAGCATCATCCACACAATTCCGAAGACGGCAAGAGCTGACAAGTGCGAGAATTATCGCACAATCATCTTAACAGCTCATGCATCGAAGCTGCTTACAAGAATAATATACAGAATAATGGAAAAGAAAATTGAGAATGCCCTAGGTGACGATCAGTTTGGCTTTATGAAAAGTAAAGGGACGAGAGAGGCAATTCTGACGTTACGGCTAATAATGGAAGCAAGGCTAAAGAAAAATCAAGACACTTTCATAGGATTTGTCTACCTGGAAAAAGCGTTCGATAATATAAAATAGTGGAAGCTGTTCGAGATTCTGAAAAAAGTAGGGGTAAGCTATAGGGAGAGACGGGTCATATACAATATGTACAACAACCAAGAGGAAATAATAAGAGTGGACGATCAAGAACGAAGTGCTCGTATTGAGAAGGGTGTAAGACAAGGCTGTAGCCTTTCGCCCCTACTCTTCAATCTGTACATCGAGGAAGCAATGATGGAAATAAAAGAAAGGTTCAGGAGTGGAATTAAAATACAAGATGAAAGGATATCAATGATACGATTTGCTGATGACATTGCTATCCTGAGTGGAAGTGAAGAAGAATTAAATGATCTGCTGAACGGAATGAACACTCTAATGAGTACACAGCATGGTTTGAGAATAAATCGGAGAAAGACGAAGGTAATGAGAAGTAGTAGAAATGACAACAGCGAGAAACTTAACATCAGGATTGATGGTCACGAAGTCAATGAAGATAAGGAATTATGCTACCTAGGCAGTAAAATAACCAATGACGGACGTAGCAAGGAGAACATCAAAAGCAGACTCGCTATGGCAAAAAAGGCATTTCTGGCCAAGAGAAGTCTACTAATATCAAATACCGGCCTTAATTTGGGGAAGAAATTTCTGAGGATGTACGTCTGGAGTACAGCATTGTATGGTAGTGAAACATGGACTGTGGGAAAACCGGAACAAAACAGAATCGACGCATTTAAGATGTGGTGCTATAGACGAATGTTGAAAATTAGGTGGACTGATAAGGTAAGGAATGAGGAGGTTCTATGCAGAATCGGAGAGGAAAGGAATGTGTGGGAAACACTGATAAGGAGAAGGGACTGGATGATAGGACATCTGCTAAGACACGAGGGAATGACTTCCATGGTACTAGAGGGAGCTGTAGAGGGCAAAAACTGTAGAGGAAGAGATTGAAATACGTCAAGCAAATAATTGAGGACGTAGGTTTCAAGTGCTACTCTGAGATGAAGAGGTTAGCACAGTAAAGGAATTTGTGGCGGGCCGCATCAAACCAGTCAGTAGACTGATGACAAAAAAGAAAAAAAAAAAGAAAAAAAAAAGAAAACTGCAAGTATTATAGAGCTTGAAACCCAAGATTTGGCGTTGAATGAATCGATTCCGTTAACGAGTGAAATTACTCTAGTGAACTCCGCATTGTACTGAGGTATTCCTAATAAAACTTTAAGAAAAGTTTGAAAACATTTTAAACAATATCCGAGACTGAACCCTTGTGCCAAATTGATAGTTTTATTAATGGTACAGGTGAACTTACACCAGAGACAATAAGTGACAACATAGCACCCAAATTCAAAAACTGCCCAGTTACCTCAGTTGATGTAAAACGGTCCTATTTTGCTGATAAAAATCTTTTGAGTGGTTGAATCGCAATCTTGCTATCGAACATTTCGAACAGTATTTGCTCGTTTATGTTTAAAGCAGTAGAAAACTGTAAAATAAATTGTAAATAATGTTGTGGTCGAATAGCATTTATTATAAGTTCACACATACCAAAAAGAATCATGATCATGTGTTGTTTCTTAAATAAAATATTATGGAGTTTTTGAGTGTGCCCCTCTGCGTGCGGTATATCTCGAAGTTGGTCCTGTACATATCGATTGTTTTGCTGGGATTCACTCGCATCGCATCCGCCTATTACCGTTAACAATAGCAAAGAAGGAAAAATTCTTGAAACACGTCTCCATTTTGCTAATTTTAACAAAGTAATTCCACAAAAGCTCCGTCCTAACCTCTACCAAGAAGTATTGAGGAAATGATATCTAAACGTACCGATTTTTCGCCTGGCCGGCGCTCTTCTTCGTAACTGATATGCACAGGTTCGACGTTGAGATATAGTGCATGCAGTAACTATCATGCTTTTTTATTATTTGAACCTTAAGCATTTTTCATGCGTATATGTATGCATATTTTAAAGTTTTTATGATGCATATAATCCGGTCTCTCTAATGAAAATACCGCTGTTAAACGTAGAGGAGAGAGCTGATAAGTGAAAGAGTGCATTGAAATCTGGTATGAGGAGCAGGAGTCGTCTGATGAAAAATAATCTCTAGTTGATATGAACTAGACAGGGGAGACCGTAAGATAGACAAACTTAGAATAGTTTTGGAGGACTTAAGACTAAATAAGTCTGACTGGGTGAATAATATTCCATCATAAATCTAAAATGACCCGGGAATTGGCAACAAAATAACTCATTACTCAAGTTCGTGAATAGAAAAAATGACAGTGATAACATACTATCACACTTTCGGGAAACTAAGATCCATTAGTTCCGAAGATAGCAAGAGCAGGTAAGTGCAGGAGTATCACACTGTCAGTCTAGCAGCTCATGAATCCCAGTTGCTGACAAGAATAGTATACAGAAGAGTGGGAAAGAAAACTGGGTTCTGTTGACGACGATCACTTTGGCCTGAGGTAAGGCAAAGGCATCAGACAGGCATACCTGACACTGCTAATGGGGGGTGGAACGAAGATCGAAGAAAATTAGCTTCGTATGATTTATTGACAATGGAGTGAGCTCAAGGGAAAGACGAATAACATACAATATGTGCAAGAACAAAAGGTGAAAATAAGGTTTTAAAAATCAGGAACCCAGTATTCAGATTCAAAAAGGGAGTAAGGCATGGATACCATCTTTAGTCCTTACTGTTGTATTGTAGAATTGATGACGATAGCCGGCCGGAGTGGCCGAGCGGTTCTAGGCGCTACAGTCTGGAAACACGCGACCGCTACGGTTGTAGGTTCGAATCATGCCTCGGGCATGGATGTGTGTTATGTCCTTGGGTTAGTTAGGTGTAAGAAGTTCTAAGTTCTAGGGGACTGATGACCTTAGTAATTAAGTCCCATAGTGCTCAGAGCCATTTGAACCATTTTGTGATGACGAAAATAAAGGAAGGCTTCAAGAGTATGATTAAAATTTTGGGTGAAAGGATATCAGTGATAAGACTCGCTGATGACGTTGCTATAGACTCTGAAAGTTAAGAAGAATTACAGTATCTGTTGAATGGAATAAACAATATAATGAGTAGAGAATATGAACTGAGAGTAAACCGAAGAAAGATGAAAGTGAAGAGAATTAATAGAAATGAAAGTAGGGAAAACTTATCAAAATCGGAGATCACATAGTAGATCATGTTAAGAAATTCTGCTGCCTTGAAACAAAATCCAAGTAGACGAAACAAAGAGGACGTAAAAAGAGACTAGCGCAGAGAAAGGAGGTATTCCTAGCCGAAATACGTCCATAAATATCAAATATAGTCCTTAGTATGAGTAAAATGTATCTTAAGATGTATGTTTGAAGAACAGCGTTGTGTGATAGTGACACATGGACTGCGGGAACATCGGCGCAGAAGAGAGCCGAAGCGTGTAAGACGTGGTGCTACAGCCGAATTTTCAAAATTAGGTGGACTGATAATATAACGAGTGGAAAGACTCCCCTCAGAATCGATGACGAAGGGAACATATGGAAAACACCGACAAAAGGAAGGGACAGGATGATAGGACATTATCGGGGAATAACTTCCATGGTACCATAGGGAGCTGTAGAGGGTTAGAACTACAGAGGGCAGCACAGATTGGAATATACCCAACAAATAATTCAGAATCGTACGGTGCAAGTGCCACTCTGACAATGTTGTTGGCTCAGGAGAGGAATTTGTGATAGGCTGCGTCAGACTACTCCGAAGACTCATGAATAAATGTCTATATAATTTTTAAAAAAATGTCTATTGTCACTATTTTCTTACATCTGTATTTTTAGGTGCTAACTACTATCGTAATAATCGTCGTACGTTTGACAACAAGTTTCTCTGCCGTGTAGTTAGTTACTGAAAATGGTAACGGACAGGTGAAACCTATAACCTATGAGTGCAAGCAGAGTAGACTGATACCACTAATAATTCAAATTTGAACAGCGAAGCTGCGTAATCCAAACCATTGAAGAATTTTTCCATTACATTCTTCCGTTGTTCAAACATAACTAAGCGCAAGTAATCAATGCAGCAACACTTAACATCAAAAAATCTTCACCTGTCCAATTAATCCTTACCAAATCATACCAAAATTCATCATCGTATATATCTTTCGCACTGAAATTACAATGAAATGAACGCCCTTAGTTGCTTACAGGCGTTGACACACGTCAACGGAGACATGAAAATGTGTGCCCCGACCGGGGAAAGAAGTTTAGTGACCCGGTCGGGGCACATATTTTCAGCTGTCCCCGTCGACGTATGTCAACTCCTGTAAGCAGCTAAGGATGTTCATTTCATTGTAATTTCATTCTAAGGAACTGCTTGGTCACCGATGGTAATACCTGTGGTGTCACCGCTAGACACCACACTTGCTAGGTGGTAGCTTAAATCGGCCGCGGTCCATTAGTACATGTCGGACCCGCGTGTCGCCACTGGCAGTGATCGCAGACCGAGCGCCACCACACGGCATGTCTCGAGAGACGGACTAGCACTCGCCCCAGTTGTACGACGACTTTGCTAGCGACTACACTGACGAAGCCTTTCTCTCATTTGCCGAGAGACAGTTAGAATAGGCTTCAGCTAAGTCCATGGCTACGACCTAGCTAGGCGCCATTAGTTACTTCATGAATCTAAAGAGTCTCACTTGTATCATCAAGAATGCTGTATACCAAAGGACGATATAAAAGTTAAGTGTTCTAGTAGCTACGTTCTTTTCTTTATCACATTCATTACGAATCCTGTTCCAGACTTCGCGCCAGTCGGCGTGTGTGTACGTGTGCCCTTACGGCTACCCGTCACTGTGGACTGGCAGCCTTGTCAGTCCACTACAATACCATCTTCGTAAATCTTTGTTGTCTTCAAGCATATAGTACAGCTCAGTATCGTAGCCAAAACCCAACTCCATCACTAGATTATCTCAAAATGCTTACTGCAACGACAGTACTACTGATAGCTAAAGGTCACAGTACTTGCTTGCACTCAGAATCTCTGTGGGTTATCACATCGACTATAGAAAACTTGGTGCAGTCTGCAGTATGAAGACTGGTTTGATGCTACTCTCCGTGCCACTCAGTCCTGTGCAAGCCCCTTCATCCATGGATAACTGCTGCAGCCTACAACCGTTTCAATCTGCTTAGTGTGTTCATCTCTTGGTACCCCCTATGATTTTTACACCTCTCCCCTTCCCCCACACACATACACACACACACACACACACAAATTCTTTCCAGTTCTAGGCCGGTCATCCCTCTTAATGTCTCAAAATTTCTTCTATCAACCTATCCCTTCTTCTACTCGGTTTGTGCACAAACTTCATTTCTGTCCAATTACGTTCAGTACACCCTCATTAGTTACGTAATCTACCTATGTATCTTCAGCATTCTTCTGTAACACGATATTTCAAAAGCTTCTATTTCCTGGAAGGTAAATTAATGTTGACAAATTTCTCTTCCTCAGAAACGCTTTTCTTGCCGCTGCCAGTCTACATTTTATATCTATACTTCGGCCATCATTAGTTATTTAGCTGCCCTAACAGCAAAACTAACTTGTCAGTTTTAATATCTCGTTTCCTAATTCAATTCCCTCAGCATCATCTCATTTAATTAGAAAAAACTTCGTTATTCTTGTTTTGGTTTTGTTGATGTCCATTTTATATCCTCCTTTCATGACACCGCCCACTCTGTTCAACTATTGTTCCAAATGGTTAACTTGCTTTGGCAGCATTAAAATGTCATCGACCAATCCCAATGTTTTTATGTTTTCTCCTGAACTATGATACCTACTACAAATGTTTGTCTGGTTTCCTTTACTAACTGTTCACTGTACAGACTAAATAACCTGGGGAATAGGTAACAAACCTGTCTCACTACCTTCTCAACCACTGCTTCCGTTTCATACACCTCGAATCTTACAACCGACGTCTTGTTTTTGTACAAGTTGCAAATAGCCGTTACCTCCTTGTATTTTAATCATGATACCTGCAGAATTTTAAAGAGAGTATTTTAGTCAGTATTGTCAAAGATTTTCCCTAATCCTACAAAAGAAATAACTGTAGGTTTGTCATTCCTTAATCTGTCTTGTAAGAGAAATCGTAGGGTAGGTGCGGTCTTACGTATTCTCTCATTTCTCCGTACTCCGAACTAATCTTCCCCAAGGTCGGCTTCTACCAGGTTTTCCATTCGCCTATGAACAAGTAGTGTTAGCAGTTTGCAACCTTGACTTATTAAATAGTTCGGCAATATTCACTCCAGTTAGCACCTGCTTTCCTTAGAACTGTAATTATTACATTCTTTTATGGTCTGAGGGTATTTCGCCTGTCTCGTACATCTTGTACACCGGATGGAAGAGTTCCGCCATGGCTGGTTCTGCCAAAGCTATCAATAGTTCCGACGGGATGTCGTTTACTCCCGGAGCATTGTTTCTACTTAGGACATTCAGTGCTCTTTTAGATTTTTCTCGCGGTATCATATCTCCTATGCCATCTTCATCTACCTCGTTTTCTGTTTCTGTAATATTGCCTTCAAGTAAATCTCCTTTGTATAGAAGCTCTACATGCACCTCCTAACTTTCAGCTTTCCCTCCCTTGCTTAGGGCTGGTTTTCCTTCTGAGCTTTTGATGTTCATACAGCTGATTCTCTTTTCTCCAAAGGCTTCTTTAATTTTTCTGTAGGCTGTATCTATATTTCCCCTAGCGATACATGCTTTTAAATCGTTATATTTGTCCTCTAGCCACTCCTGCTTAGCCATTTTGCAAATGCTGTCAGTCTCATTTCTTAGACGTTTGTACTCCATTTCCCTGCTTTATTTACTCCATTCTGATGCTGTCGCCTTCCATAAGCTGAGTTCAATATCTCCTACGTTATCCAAGAATATCTACTTTGTCTTGTCATTTTAGCTATTTGATTCGCTGTTGCCTTCACTATTTCATCTCTGAAAGCTACCCATTCATCGTCAACAGTATTCTTTTCTCAAGTTCTTATTAATCATTGCCTAATGCTCTCTCTGAAACTCTTAACAACCTCCGGCTTTCTCAGTTTATCCAAGTCCCACCTCCTTAATTTCCTTCTTAAGAGACTGCTGTTTGAAAAATGATTAGCGTACAAATATGAAATACGACAGAGCCTGTTGAACTATAAATCTCACATTACTTTCCTTCAATATCAAAACTAAACTAGAAACCTTGTAGGCTACTGTTTTGAGAATGAATGGAGGATTTATTGGATACCTTTTGTGCTTCATTGTTTGGTTTGTATTCGACTGATGCTTCTCGTAATTCTCCTTTGCTTGTCTCTTGAAATTATTCAAGGTCGAAACTTTATAGATACTAATCTTGCAAACTGAAGCGCAGATTTTACCTCAATAAGGCTGTGAGGAATATTGTATATAACGCAATGCACGATAAATGTGATAGCTCATGGTTAGCAACGATGGTGTTGTGTTTTTAACTAATGGAGTTTACCACACATATGGCTTCGAGGTGTAATTTCTGTGTTGCCTTTCCAGGAACCAAAAAATCTTTGGAACCGTATGTGGTATATAATTTCATAGGGAATTAAGTGGGCTGGAATATTTCCTTTTTCAAGAACGTTTCGGCTGTGTTATTATTGTGGAATAAATACATCAGTTAACTCCCTTGCAATTAACGTCTCAGTCCAGATTAAAACAACGAAAATATCGCGATACTCTTATAATTCAGTTATTTTCTGTTCAGTCCAGCGGGAGACTTTTTTTTTTACATGCGTCCCATCTCTATCGAATTTCACGATATAATCCCATCTCCATCTCTCAGAAAGTCACAGACAAAAGAACTGTCGTACTTCACATACAACTGTGAGCAATGTGCGCTCTGAAGTAGTATTTGCGATCAACATCATCTATGACACGGAGAGAATAAAAAAATATTTACTGATATACTAAACTATGAATTCCTTCATACACACAACCCTTTCTTCAGTCGCCATTATTTTCCTTAAGAATTATTTGTGTTACTGTATCATATCCTGAACCAAACAGAGTAATAACGCTATCCTCCTTCAATAACTTGTCTTGTGTTAGCTGCCTCGTAGTGACAAAATGGATTTGCAGCAGTGCCCCGCCCAAATCCGTGCAACTATCCGCTGTTTAGTGCGTCAGGTAGATACTATAGGCCTCCCACTTCAGGATAAGCCGCACTTACGTCCGTGTGCAGAAAGTGTTTAGTTAAGCTATCTGCTGCCAATGGAAGAGATAATGCAGTTTCCCACCCACAATATCAGACTTTATCGTACGGGTCGGTACGGCGATCGATACGAAAATATAAAAAAACGGTTTGTTCACTGTAATAGCTGTTCGTAGTTACGTGACAGACATTCAGTAGAATCCAACTGTATCCCCTTGCTCGAAGAATGTAATTTCGTTTCAGTATAACAGTAATACGTGAGAAAGTGTTACGGTATGGATATGCGTGTAGAACAGAAGAACAATGAATCCTCTATAGGCAATATAGTGTATTCGGGACTCATTTGCTTAATTACCCGAGCATGTATAATTGCTATGTACTAACGCAGTGACATTGAAAAGCGATTAACTCAAAACTTCTGTGTACTCAATACCAAAATTTGCCAAATGAAGCTGTCTGCCGGAGGTGAAATCTGGGCTCTGCTATGAGGTCCCAGTAACGATGTGATTAGAGGTCAGATATCGGATTCTGACTGTGGCTTCTCCGTTGATTGCTCAGTCAGTTCCGAATATCGAAGGATCGACGACCTCACTGTCACAGCGCGTTGAAATACAGCAACGACGGCAGATGAAAATTTGTGACCGACTGGGCTTCGGACCTGGACCTCCAGCTTACTGGACACACGTGCTGATCACTGCACTATTATTTTTTTTTCTTAAGTTGAGACGACTTTCAGCACCAGGTAGGCGGAGGCAAAGAGGAGATGGGTCGAAGATCCGAGGTCTGGCTACAATGCCTCCCCCATACCTGTCACTGAGCAGCTGCATTATACGCACGTATTCCATGTGTGCACCCATATATAACTTTAAATTGCAGAACAAAATTGATTTAGTTATTAAGGTAAAATAAATTACAGATAGCAGCCTCCAATGGCGTGCGTTCCTTGTAGAACATAACTTATAACAGTGAAAAGGGTGACGGAAAACTACATAACAAACATTCATTAAGAAATATATTCACAGTTTAAGTTATTATGCACTGGATGCTTATGAGGTCTGTAACGAAGCCATTTATTTTTCAGCAAATAAAAGAAATTTCGGAGCCGGACGGGTTTTGCCAAATTAGAACAGTTCTGGCTGTTTTGACGCTACTTATATTCAGAGACGGTGTTCAAACTGCCGTGTGAGAAATATTGTTTTGGTGATGTTCCTTAAAATATCGTCCATTTACATTACTACACAACTGGCATACACTTGCTGATGATTGCCTTACACGCTGATGAATAACATCAGTAGATTCAATTAAACAGGTTCCCTGCTCTGCTGGAGTGTGTATCGGTGTCTCGTACACAAAAAGGCTTCATTCTCTCCTTACCTCACACCACCTCCCAAATATACACCCACCCACCCGCCCACACACACACACACACACACACACACACACACACACACACACAGAAATCCTTTAGATAACAGCAGCAACATTATACAATATTCCTCATACGTCATTTTGAACAACATCTCTGAGCATAAAACGTCCATGAGCGCCTAGCAGAGAGACAGTGCACCTGTGTCATATTTGTCATATACAACAACGTTTCTTTTTGTCCCCAGCAAACGCTCTACAGTTTTGTGTACATAGATTTACAGTTCATAAATTTTGAACTACAACAGCCCTATAGTACTCTCATAGGGTACTCAGATAGAGTTACGTCCGTCGATTTCATTCCAGTAAGAACAACGTTATGAGTTGGACTAGCTGCTGTACATTCAATCATAGATTTGCTCATCTGCTCGATAAGCTCGTGGTTGTTCACTAAACTATAACCACGTTGTGTAATGAATGCCTTGCGAAAGTCAATAAACAGTACATCAACCTGCGCACAGCACTCTCGATTTCATAAAAGAGAATAGCGGGCTACGTTTCACATTCTGTCATTTTATGGAATCCGTGTTAACTTTTACAGAGCAGATTTTCATTCTCCGGAATAGTCATAATGCCGAGCAGTAATACATGTTTCATAACATAACAAATAGCTACTGCGTTTTGGAGACTGCATTGTTTAGTGGTGTAAAAATCTCCACTTACGCGTAGTAGCCTGTAAAATATGCCTTGATTTTCCATATGATTCCAGTCCTTGACACGTCGTAGAACTGTGCGGCATTTCACGTCAGTAAGCTGAGGGTATTCAGCATTTCCTTAACACACCCCCGTCACTTTGCTCACCGACCAACGCTGTACGCG
The DNA here is from genome assembly GCF_023898315.1 of Schistocerca nitens. Classification (NCBI taxonomy): domain Eukaryota; kingdom Metazoa; phylum Arthropoda; class Insecta; order Orthoptera; family Acrididae; genus Schistocerca; species Schistocerca nitens. The sequence continues at coordinate 377,597,098 of NC_064622.1, read as the reverse complement.
TTAAGTGTTACCTTGTAGTCCTATACGGAATGATTTCCAAAGTTAAACAGAGAGTGTGTGCCAACAAAACACCGTAGGCGAACACTACTGGACGGTCGATCGCCGAAGAATCGAATTTCGATATTTTTAATTGTGCAGCTACCAGGACAGGAGTGCATGTGAGTGCAAACATTTCAGGTTTGAAGCTCTCTGGTTGCTTGTGGCAACACGCAAAATGTTCAAAAGTAAGTTCTATTTTTCTACTGAACTGGGGCAGAGCTCATGCTAGCTCGACACTGTACTGACCTCTGCGTGTGGGAGCTGGAGGGCTGCTAGGGTAGGCGCACCTCATGCCTCATTTCTTATTGCAGCGGGCCCTCGCTAATGTCTGTGGTACCGAATCGAATCGGCAACTTTTGTGTGGCACCGTGACCTCTGTACGATACAAAAGAACAGATTTTTAGTGCAGTTTCCGTTATCCAGAACGGCAACAAAACTCCTCTACTTCTTGTCCATTATAGTTAGCTATATACCTAATTATGCGTAACTCACGCTCAAAAACTTCGCTGCACAGTGGGACACTATGTAACCTATACAGTATTGAGCGAAATGCTGCCTCATTATGTTGCCGTGGGTGATTCGACGGACTATGAGTTAATATGTCCGAAATTTTGGGTGTCCTATAAATGTCATAATTGAAAGATCCCCTTGTAACGAAATTGACAAATCTAGGAACGGCGATGTTCCGTTCACACTTTGTTCCATTGTGAACCGTATATTCATGTTCTGACTATCGAGATTCTGAAGAAAACCTTTTAAATCTTCGTGCGACCCATTATACAGCAAGAAGACGTCGTCAACATAGCGACACTATAGTAAAACGTTATTGAAAAACTGACGTAGGTCTTTCATAATACGTGATTCTAGGTCGGTCACATACATGTTTGCTTAACAGTTGAGAAGACTGAGTCCATGGCCAGACCCTCACTTTGCGCGTAGTAGCTAATTTCGAACTTAAAATAATGAAACTCTGGAACCATTTTCCAAATCTCAGACACGCAGTCTCTGATGTTACCACCAATCCTCAAATATTACCGTGGAGATGAGAACTATTACTCACAGCATTGAAATCAGCCGATCTTCTTATGAGTGGCCGACGAAAAGATTTCAAACACATCACCTCTCAGAGGACAGCATAAAAGGAGTCAATGAATCCACCCCTTCCCTATGACGTTCGTTCTCATACATGTCGCGGTCGAAAACGACAGTTCGCAAAAGGACGAGCAACAGGAAGACGATCTTGACCAACACGAAGATCATCTTGACAACCTTTGACTCTTCTGCCAACCTCCGACGTTTCGATCCTTCTCTAAGGAAATAGTGGGGCTGAGTTCCCTATGGACCGTTCAAAAACGTTCGAAGAAATTTGAACATTGAGCAGAAAGTCCATTCCCATGAACCATGGACTTTTCCGTTGGTGGGGAGGCTTGCGTGCCTCAGCGACACAGATAGTCGTACCGTAGGTGTAACCACAACGGAGGGCTGAGAGGCTACAAAACGTGTAATTCGTGAACAGAGCACAAGCCTTTTCAGCAGGTACAGAGGCAACAGACGGAATGATTACCTGACCTGTCCTTGTAATATTAACCAAAATGTTGCGGTGCTGGTACTGCGAATGGCTGAAAGCAACGGGAAATTACAGCTGTGTCCCTAGGGTATGCAGCTTTACTGAACGGCTAATAGATGATGGCGTCCTTTTGGGTAAAATACTCCGGAGGTAAAAGAGCCCCTATTCGGATCTCTGGGAGGGGACTACTCAGGAGGATGTCGTTGTTGGGAGGAATAAAAAAGACGTTCTACGGATCGGAGCGTGAAATATCAGATTCCGAAATGAGGCAGGTAGGTTAGAAAATTTCAAAAGGGAATGGATAGGTGAAACCAACATATAGCTGAAATGACTGACGTTCGGTGGCAGGAGTAAAAGAGACTTCAAATAAGGTGAATACAGGTTTATAAATACAAATTGAAACAGGGGTATTTCAGGAGTAGGTTTGATAATAAAAAACAAAATAGGATCACGGGGAAAGCTACTATGAACGGGGTAGTGAACGCATTATTGTACCCAAAATAGACTCGAAGCCCACACCCATCACAGTAATACAAGTTTATAATCCAAATAGCTCCGCAGATGAGGAAGAGGTTGAGGAAATGTATGATGAGATAAAAGAAATTGTTCAGATATTTACGGAAAAAGAAAATTTAATAAACACGAAGAACTGGCATTCGATAGTAGAAAGAGGAGGAAAAGTGGTAGGTGAATACCGACTGGGGGTAAGGAACGAAAGAGGAAGCCTTGTGGTAGAATTTTGCATAGAACAAAATTTGCATAGCTAACAATCGGTTTAAGAATAATGAAACAAGGTTGTATACGTGGAAGCGACCTGGAGACAATGGAAGTTTTCAGATCCATTACATAATTGTAAGACAAATTTCGAAACCAGGTTTTAAATTGTAAGACATTTCCAGGGGCAGGTGTGACATCTGACCACAATTTATTGGTTATGAACTGCAGATTAAAACTGAAGAAAGCAGATGGGACCCCAATAAACTGAAAGAACCTGAGGTGGTAAAGAGTTTCGGATGAAACCACTGACAAGATCAGGGGAATGTAATAACAGTACAAGAAAAATGGATAGCTATGAGAGACGAAATAGTGTAGTAGAGGACCATGTAGGTAAAAAGACGAGGGATAGTAGTAATCTTTGAGTATCATAAGAGATATTGAATTTAATCAATTAAAGCAGAAAATATAAAAATGCAGTAAATGAGGCAGGTGGAAGAGAATACAAACGTCTGAAAATTAGATCGACAGGAAGTGTAAAATGGCTAAGCTTTAGAGGCTAGACGACAAATGTAAGGATATACAAGCATCTATCACTAGTAGTAAGAAAGGTGCTGCATACAGAAAAATTAAAGAGATCTTTGGAGAAGAGGGAATCACCTGTATAGATATCAAGAGCTCAGATGGAAAACCAGTCCTAAGCATAGAAGGGAAAGTAGGAAGTTAGAAGTATACAGATGGTCTACACAAGGGAGATGTACTTCAGGGCAACATTATGGAAGTGGAACAGGACGTAGATGAAGATGAGAATATAATATTGTATGAAGACTTAAGCTGAAATAAGGGCCCGGGAGTAGACAACATTCTGTTAGAGCCTTGAGACAGCCTGCTGTGACAAAACTCTTCCATCTGGTAAGACAGATGTATAAGATAGATGAAATACCCGCGGACTTTAAGAAGAATATAATAATTCCAGTTCCAAAGGAAGCAGGTGCTGACACGTGTGAAAATTATACAACTATCAGTTTATTAAGTTACTGTGGCCCAACACTAAGAAGAATCGTTAACACAGGAATGGAAAAACTGGTAGAAGACGACCTTGGAGAAGATCAGTTTGGATTCTAGAGGAATATAGGAACACGCGAGGCAAAACTAACCCTACCACTTGTGGGGCGGCGGGTGGAAAACAAAGAATTATATATATTTGTACGTTGTCGTTCTCAACACAGGCTCTCTAACTACAATTGTGGAAACCAGAAAGTGATTAGCAAATATGTCATGCCTGTAATTAAGAGTTCACTGTGCCCACTCTGAAGGAGAATTTAAGTTATTGATTATTGAAGTTCATTCCTCTGTGGATTTAGGATGATGTCTGGGCTTCATAGAAAATGCAGTTTACTATAACAATTTTAACTATATTCTGAAGACGATAAAGCGGAAAATTCCAGACAATTGGCTACTCATATCAACTGTTGTACTATCAGAACTGTTCAGAGTCTGTTGCGTTGATACTGTTATCCTTAGATAACGAAACTGTTCAATAATCGTTATCGATGTAAATGTTCAAAGTGAATGCTCGCCAAAATTTGATGTTAATACTCGTTCCACGCCACACTAGTAATGGTAGAAAGTCTGTCCTGCGGCGACACTTGAAAATACGACATACGCAAACTGAGACAAAATCACTGGAGTCGTTCCGTAATTAACACTTTACAACAATGCGAACTCATTGTTACGTACATACCAAGTTACATAATATGGCATCCAAGGTTGTTCCTGGCAACTGCACAAACGCGACGCGGCTTCCGACACGGAGTGCGCTCTGATACGAATCTAGAACAGAACTGGGGCCTTACTATAGTTCTCACGCTCTTATTTATGTAGCCGCGGTGCGGACCGCCGAAGGCGCAGCCAACAACAATTGTCTTCTTGACCCACCACTCGGGCTACTAAAACACCACTTCAAGTTACTAAATACTTAATTGGTTCATTCGCTGAAGGCCAATAAAGCTCTCGATTTAACTGTGCAATCAGCACACAGGTAAGTATGTATAATAAAATTCTATTGTGGCTAGGTTAAATACTTTTGGCGAGAGAATTATTTTAGTTGTACTGCACACAATAGATGAGCTCTGAACTTGCTCTTTGGAGATACGCTACAGCTATAGTTTTGTAGCTACCTTTTTGAAACTTCTCACATCTTTGTTATTATAGCGTACCTCCATTCTACGTAAGTCTAAACATCCTAGCTTTATCAAATTACTTACTTAATCTGTCTTGCTTCCGAACTCTTAGGACACAAAAACAGAAAATCATGAATTTCAACCAAAATATTACCTTGTGAGATCCAGCATGCTGTTTCCATTAAATTACAAAGAAGAAGGAATCAGAATATAAGTTTCGAAGTTTCCAGCTCCTTCCTGTTGCGACGATGATTTTTACGTAAAACGTCCAAATTTAGAAAACTGTTTAAGTTACCAAACTGAAACTTAACACATTATTGTTTAGTATCTATCCTGACATGTTATCAACTTTTCAAATTATACATCATTTTTAAGGTATTGCGCAACATTCCTGATGTCATAATTAGTTGCAGCGGACTAGGCTGACACACAATGGAAATCACGTGAATACTATACAGCGTGAGTAGGCTGCTTCCCTACACACTTCTCATATAAGACAAATTAGGGAAAGATAAACCTACGTGTATATTATTTGTAGACTTGGAGAAACCTTGTGACAGTGTTAACTGGAATACCCTCTTTCACATTGTGAAGGTAGCAGGGATGAAATATAGCGAATGAAAGGCTATTCTCAATTTTGCACAGAATCCAGAAGGCAATTATAAATAACGAGGTTCAAAAATGGCTCTGAGCACTATGGGACTTAACATCTGTGGTCATCAGTCCCCTAGAACTTAGAACTACTTAAACCTAACTAACCTAAGGACATCACACACAGCCATGCCCGAGGCAGGATTCGAACCTGCGACCGTAGCAGTCGTGCGGTTCCGGACTGAGCGCCTTAACCGCAAGACCACCGCGGCCGGCTATAAATAACGAGGGTAATGGAAGGGAAGCAATGGTTGGGAAGGGAGTGAGACAGGGTTGTAGCCTATCCCAAATGTTATTCAATCTCTATATTGAACAAGCAGAAAGGAAACTAAAGAAAAATTAGGAGTAGGAATTAATGTCCAAGAGGAAGAAACACAAACTTTAAGATTTGCCGACGACATTGTCATTCTTTCACAGATAACAAAGCACTTTGAAGAGTAGTAGAACAGAAGGGACAGTATCCTGAAAGGAGGACATAAGGTTAACATCAATAAAAGCAAATCGAGGATAATAGAATGTAGCCGAATGACATCCTGTGATGCTGAGGGTATTAGATTAGGAAATGAGACACTTAAAGACGTATATGAGTTTGGCTATTTCGGCAGCTAAATAACAGATGGTGATCGTAGTAGGGATTATTCACAATATAGACTGGCAATGGCAAGAAAAGCGCTTCTGAAGAAGAGAAATTAGTTAACACCGAGTATAATTTAAGTGTCAGGAAGAGCTTTCCGACAGTATTTGTAAGGAGTGCAGCCATGTATGGAATTAAAACATGGAAGACAAACAGTTTAGGCAAAGGGAGAATTGAAATTTTTGAGATTTGACGCTACAGAACAATGCTGAACATTAAATGAGTATATCACGTAACTAATGAGAATGTACTGAATAGAATTGGGAGGAGAGAAATTTGTAGTACAGCCTGACTAAAAGAAGGGTTCGGTTGGTAGGACACATTCTAAGGCATCAAGGAATCACCAGTTTAGAGCTGGAATGAAGCGTGGGAAGGGGGGGGGGGATAAAATCGTAGAGCGACAGCAGGAAATGAATATTGCAACCAGGTTCAGAAGGATGTAGGTTGCACCAGCAGCTACTCGAAGATGAAGATGCTTGCACAGGATAGAGTAGCAAGAAGAGACGCATAAAATCAGTCTGTGTAATGAAGACCACAACAGCAACAAAAGCTAGCAAGTAGTACTTCGCTTTTTCAGTCCTCTTTTTGATGCTCTCCTTTGACGTGATAAAGGATGAGTGTAATATTAACCAGTGCGGGAACCAAACAGCAAATATTTCCTCTAAGACACATCCCACGTAAGGAGTGCCTAAGGGGTTGCGTAATCCTCAGCACTTGAGCAGTAGTAAGGATGAATCTGTGCCGAAATTTCTTACAGACTATTTTTTAATGTACTCTATGAAGATGCATGGGCATCCCCGAGGGTCGTTCGAACTAATGGTCATAGAGGAAACCTTTCCTATTTTATTTGTGCACATGTTATGCACATCCTGATCACAGCACAGGAAAGCACAAAAAAGAGGGCTCAAAAGATCTAAAGTACCATTGGTTGCTTCGTGTTCTAATTACCTCGAATGGTTTGGAACGGCCCCTAGTGGTTGCAGTCTGTGCCCGATACGAAGACTTGCTGTCGCGCTGCACTCCAATAGAGTTTGATCACGTTCAATGGGCATACAGCCCCACTATGTCCTTGACATATTCTTTTCTCACATGAGTATTGATAATGTGCAATTGTCATCAAATAGCGAAGCATCACTTAATGCACTAAACATCAAATTTCCTGAGGCACAATGTTCAAAAGTAGCAACACTACAAATTCGTCTGAAACTGTAACTATTAGTTGATGATGTTGGTTACTGTACCTGAGGTCTCGAACTGGGCCAGAGCTCTTGGCAGCTGAACACTGTATTGACCTCAGCGAGAGAGCGCTGCTATGCTGCGAGAAGAGGCGCCTCTCATACTTCGTTCCTTACTGCAGCGAGCTCTCGCTGATGTCTGTGGTACCGAATCGCATTGCCAACTTTCATGTGGCATCTCGATCTCTGTATAACACCACAGGATTAATTTTTAGTGCAATTTTGATTACCTAGAAGGAAAAACTGTAACGGCAACAAAGCCCCCGTAGAATTAAGGAAAATTTAGCTTTACAGATAGATCAAGCGTTCAAACTCCGCGTTCAGTAAAGAGACATTATCGTCCAGCGTCCGCGGCTCGTGGTCGTGCGGTAGCGTTCTCGCTTCCCGCGCCCGGGTTCCCGGGTTCGATTCCCGGCAGAGTCAGGGATTTTCTCTGCCTCGTGATGACTGGATGTTGTGTGGTATCCTTAGGTTAGTTAGGTTTAAGTAGTTCTAAGTTCTAGGGGACTGATGACCATAGATTTTAAGTCCCATAGTGATCAGAGCCATTTGAACCATTTATCGTCCAGCACCATGTCAGCCTAGACTACCGATCAATATACAAGGAGTCCGCGGCTCGTGGTCTTGCGGTAGCGTTCTCGCTTCCCACGCACGGGGTCCCGGATTCGATTCCCGGCGGGGTCAGGGATTTTCTCTGCCTCGAGATGACTGGGTGTTGTGTGTCTTTCATTATCATTTCATCCTAATTCACTCGCAAGTCGCCGTAGTGGCGTTAAAGAATTTATTGGGCGGCGGCCGAACCGCCCCGCGAGGGGTCTCCCGGCCACCCTGACCATACGCTCATTATTAAATACAAGGATTGGTCGAACCACTATCACCAGCTTTCGGTCGTTTGCCATTTTCAGCTACGTGCTCCTGTTGATATTGTTGCCTTCAGTCTAGAGACTGGTTTGATGCAGCTCCTCGTGGTACTCTATCCTGTGCCTTCATAAATTGAAAGTTCGACAATTTTCACGTCTGTCAACACCTTCTTTCTTTGCGATTGGAATTACAGGGTGCTTCAAAAAGAATACCACAACTTTAAAAATGTGTATTTAATGAAAGAAACATAATATAACCTTCTGTTATACATCATTACAAAGAGTATTTAAAAAGGTTTTTTTTCACTCAAAAACGTTCAGAGATGTTCAATATGGCCCCCTCCAGACACACGAGCAATATCAACCCGATACTCCAACTCGTTCCACACTCTCTGTAGCATATCAGGCGTAACAGTTTGGATAGCTGCTGTTATTTCTCGTTTCAAATCATCAATGGTGGCTGGGAGAGGTGGCTAAACACCATATCCTTAACATACCCCCATAAGAAAAAATCGCAGGGGGTAAGATCAGGGCTTCTTGGAGGCCAGTGATGAAGTGCTCTGTCACGGGCTGCCTGGCGGCCGATCCATCGCCTCGGGTAGTTGACGTTCAGGTTTCATAACTAACCTTTTTCGTAGGACTCTCCATACAGTTGATTGTGGAATTTGCAGCTCTCTGCTAGCTCTGCGAGTCGATTTTCCTGGGCTGCGAACAAATGCTTGCTGGATGCGTGCTACATTTTCATCACTCGTTCTCGGCCATCCAGAACTTTTCCCTTTGCACAAACACCCATTCTCTGTAAACTGTTTATACCAACGATTAATACACCACCTATCAGGAGGTTTAACACCATACTTCGTTCGAAATGCACGCTGAACAACTGTCGTCGATTCACTTCTGCCGTACTCAATAACACAAAAAGTTTTCTGTTGAGCGGTCGCCATCTTAGCATCAACTGACGCTGACGCCTAGTCAACAGCGCCTCAAGCGAACAAATGTACAACTAAATGAAACCTTATAGCTCCCTTAATTCGCCGACAGATAGTGCTTAGCTCTGCCTTTTGTCGTTGCAGAGTTTTAAATTTCTAAAATTGTGGTATTCTTTTTGAATCACCCTGTATTATATTCTTTTTGAAGTCTGAGGATATTTCACCTGTCTGATACATCTTGCTCACCAGATGGTAGAGTTTTGTCAGGGCTGACTCTCACAAGGCTATCAGTAGTTCTAATGGAATGTTGTCTACTCCCAGTGCCTTATTACGATTTAAGTCTTTCAGTGTTCTGCCAAACTCTTCTTGCAGTGTCATATCTCCCATTTCATCTTCATCTACATACTCTTCCATTTCCATAATATTGTCCTCAAGTACATCGCCCTTGTATAGATCCTCTATATACTCCTTCCATCTTTCTGCTTTCCCTCCTTTGCTTAGAAATGAGTTTCCTTCTGAGCTCTTGAAATTCATACAAGTGGTTCTCTTTTCTCCAAAGGTCTCTTTAATTTTCCTGTAGGTAGTATCTATCTTACCACTAGTGAGATAAGCCTCTACACCCTTACATTTGACATCTAGCCATCCCTGCTTAGCCATTTTGCACTTCCTGTCGATCTCACTTTTCAGACGTTTGTATTCCTTTTTGCTTGCTTAATCTAATGCATTTTTATATTTCCTCCTTTCATCAATTAAGTTGAGTACATCTTCCGCTACCCAAGGATTTCTACTAGCCTACTTCATCCTCTGTTGCCCTCACTATTTCATCTCTCAAGGCTACCCATTCTTCTTCTACTGTATTTCTTTCCCCATTCTTGTCAATCGTTCCCTAATGGTCTCCCTGAAACTCTCTACTACCTCTGGTTCTGTCAGTTTATCCAGGTTACATCTCCTTAGTTTCCTACCTTTTTGCAGTTTTTTCAGTGTGAGAGGCACCTACATGCTTTGCTCATACTGTGGCATCAAGCAGTCATGCCTGCAAGATGAGTGGTCTGCCAAGCGAGTGCATTAATTCTTATTTATCGAGTAACATGAACTCTCGTACTCACAATTAAGTTACAAATTATCCTCCTGTATGAATAATACGCAACGGAAACGCCATCTATCAGTAATTTACCGAACTCTGACTGTTCACTACGCACTGGCAATACCACATTTTCTTTTTGTCTTTTATTTAACGGCTTTTATCAACGCGTGGCCACCGTACTGAATATGAATGGCGCACACATTATAAATTCGTGACATCATGACAACATACAATTCGAAGGAAAAGTCCACCAATCTTCTTCTTTTCACTATCTTATTTATTCCGATAAATTCTATAACCTAAACACACAAATTCTGTAACCTACAACAATAACACATGAGAAATTCCGCCCAGTGGGCATGGCTTTACATTGGTGATTCTCTACCTTATGGTCTCGTAATTATTTAACGCTACCGTGCACTTTCTGGATAGGACTGTGGATCTTTTATTATATCTCACACTTCGACTCTCACAATCATCATCACGAAACTTTCCTCCTGATCGAGCGGTACAGAAGGAACAAGCATAACCCACTAATCTTTTGAAACTACCTTGCTACTCTCCCAGGCAAACCACACATACCCAAATTACATGACATACACCACACTACAACATGGAATACAATACAATAAATAGTCACAACACTATCACTTTCAGCTTTCCCACTTCAATTAGTATTTATCCCAGTTTCACACGACACTGCCCCACATTGTAATTCTACTTTCCTACTATGAACTCTGGAGATATATGCACGTCTTCCTGTGCAATGCAAGCCAAGTGGCGTTGCTGGATAGACGGCTTCTCTCTCAGAGTTTGAATCTAGCGTCACACTGAATCATATCACGCAAAGTAATATTAAGAACATATTCATCACACACGCGAGTCCTCAACTGATACCATGGACGAGAACTTCTCTTTATCCTTTGTCTCATACACAGATTGAGACTTACACAGTACTCACCACGTGGAAGTACTCGTCTCTAATTTCAAGTCCTGCACACGCCATTTCTTAAATATTTCAACTTATGGTACACACGCTATTTCTTAAATATTTCAACGTATTGTACACACGCTAGTAATTCAGCTTAACTTAAGCACACGGAAGTATTTCAACTTATTGCTACACGTGGTTTCATTGTGACCGTAGGTCACTTCCGAAGATTACTACGATCCCATTAATATTACCTGCCTGACATTTAATTCTCCCCACAAAAGTTTCTGAAATAGAGAAATTATTATTTCAAACTGCTCTTAAATATTCCACATGCATACCATGTCTCCACTCTTTTGTTTTTACGGTTGGTTGGTTGGTTGGTTGGTTTAGGGATGAAAGGGACCAAATTTGTTTTTACAGAGCACACCTAAGACAGGTCTTAACAACACAAGATCCAGCGGCAGAGTCCCGAAACATGGCCGTTCTTCAGGTCCTCTCGCACCTCTGCTGAAGTGGGGCAGCACCTTGCTACCGTATTGGTCAGCCACATTTCAGGCGCTCAAAGCCCAGGTAAATTTCATCTCTTTGGTCCCACCAAACGTGGCCAAAGGATCGTCCCAAAGATGATCATATATTCACATTCACTATCTGCGGTTAGCAGACGACCATACATTCATTTATTTCACAGATCTCACCAAACTGGATGTAGGGATTTACTTTGTGGGAGTGCACATGTGAACAATTAAATAAATAAATTGTCATTCTTTCCCACACTGGTATCCGGCTTCACTGTATTAATTGAAATTGAGTTATTTTACAAAAAAAAGTGCTGTTCTGACAAAAATATTGAAGTATGTTGTACCTATTTTCAATGTCGGGCGGTACTGTACCCTTCCAAGTGTCACTACAGTTCATAACCAATAGATTGTGGTCGGAGTCCACATCTGCCCCTGGAAATGTCTTACAATTTAAAACCTGGTTCCTAAATCTCTGTCTTACCATAGTATAATCTGTCCGAAACCTTCCAGTATCTCGAGGCCTCTTCTATGTATACAACCTTCTTTCATGATTCTTGAACCAAGTGTTAGGTATGACTAAGTTATACTCTGTTCAAAATTCTACCAGGCGGCTTCCTCTTTCATTGCTCACCCCAATTCCATTTTCACTTAATACGTATCCTTCTCTTCCTTTTCCTACTATCGAATTCCAGTCACCCATGACTATTAAATTTTCGTCTCCCTTCACTATCTGAATAATTTCTTTTATCTCTTCGATCCGTAGAAAGTCAGTTTTCTTTCTCCTGATAACGACGTCCTCCTGAGTAGTCCCCTATGGAGTATTTTACCCAAGAGGACACTATCATCATTTGACCATAGAGTAAAGCTGCATGCCCTCGGGAAAAATTGCGGCTTTAGTTTCCCCTTGCTTTCAGCCGTTCGTAGTACCGGCACAGCAAGGCCATTTTGGTTAGTATTACAAGGCCAGATCAGTCAATCATCCAGACTGTTGCCCCTGCAACTACTGAAAAGGCTGCTGCCCCTCTTCAGAAACCACACGTTTGTGTGGCCTCGCAACAGATACTTCTCGTTTGTGGTTGCACGGATGGTTCGGCAAGTTCGATGGTTAATGGGAAAGGCGTGCTCCTATAGTTATAAATTTATACTTTCGTCGGTGTACACAAATGTAAATCCGTAATCTTAATACTTAACCGCTATAGCAGTAAACACGAGCGAGTACAACTTTGCGTACTCGTTAACTCTTTTACGGTGCACCCCTATCGTAATGGAGTATTCGCCGATTTACAGAAACTCATGATACGAGTATACCGCACTGAACGCGGCTCTACCCGGGTTGTTTTGGCTGTGTCACACGAAATGAGAATAAACTTATTGAATGTGGATGTCGCTTATTTCTGTGTATTTTATCCTGATTTTGCCCCAGTATCGTCGCTGAAACAACTTCCAATACTTTTCTACTTTGATTATGTAGGGCAATTCCGTGAAGCCGTCCCAAATTTACAGGAATGACGGAGGAAATTAAATGATCGTATGTCATTTATTGGCCGGTATATCGCCTTCGGTGTTCGGCCGCCGTATTGCAAGTTTTTTTAGTTGACGCCACTTCGGAGACTTGCCTGTCAATGATGATTAAAATGATGACGCAGGACACACAACAGCCAGTCCCGTGCCGGGAATCGAACCTGGGCCCCCTTGCGTGGTAGGCGGTAATGGTACCGCTGCGCTACGGGCATAAATGCATCAGTCTGAGAGAAAGGACCCTGGTCGAGAAACGATCGAGTTGGAAGCTACAATTGAAACTCGTTCTCCTGATGTATTTTGAAAGTAGGCAGTACGGATCAAAGCAAGAGAAAAATTGTGTTGTAAACGTGGTCACTAAGATGCATACCTTAAGAGCTATGAACACTTGCTCAGTAGAAGAGATACTTATCATTGTAGCGAAGGTTAAGAAGTGCTCATATCTCTTAAGATGTGCACATTAGAGCTCATGTTTATTGGATACCTTTTTTCTTGTTTTGGTACAATACACCTGCACCCAGAATATGGAAGCCAAAGAACTTTTAGTACATGTCAGAGGTAGCAAAACAATGTTCGCCTATAGCTTTCGACTCGGTCTTTCCCGGACCAAAATCCCTTACCTCAAATTGATATATTTACATCTCTACATCACCCCTGGAAGTTTGTAACATCATCACAGAACCACGCTGTATACTTTCCTTACCGAGTCCCGGGGACGCAGTATTATCCTGCGGCGCACAACTTCACAGTGTATGGTGGCTACAATATTTGACAAGTGTTTCTTTCAAGAATGATCCATTGTTTTTCACTACTGGAATTACCAAATTATTTTGTACTAAGCAAAAACAAGTTGATTTTTCTTTTATTCTCGATGTCCGACAATTGCTAAGAGTAAATCAAGCAATTTCTTCCAATCCATACGTGGCATACAGCAAACCAGTGCTTAAAAGAAAGGTTAAAAACAGTCTTAGTTGCAATTTTAGGTTTTTATTTTTCAACGACGCGTTTCGTCTTATTTAGCCACCTTCAGGTTATCTACATAGAAAACAGAGAAACAAATACATCTATTTAAGTATCGCGATCGCGTTGTGCAGACTTGCTTAAGTTCTACCGCCGAATGACGCAGTATTGAGTGTTATATGGGCGGCCTCTTTATCCGAAATTACAGTCCTGTGTTTTCAATGTTCTCGTTCTAGTGGTATATTATACGAAAAATCTGTCTATGTACTGCATCTGTGTACTGTATTATACACCTTGTTTTCTCATTTTAAATTTACAGACTTCATTTATATTTTACTTCGTCAAAATTTTAGGATAAGTTACGCACAGGTGTTTCCCCTAGTGATTCCATCTTATCAATGTTTTATGTGGATTACATTTATAAAATTTTAGTAGGTATGTATATCCAGATTACGATCTCTCATTTTTATCACTGCTGCGTCGCAGCGCCACCTCTTGAGGTGATTCTGTATTAGGCTTCAGTACTAGCAAACGACGCTGTGGCGCATTATGCTTACTACCTGAGCCCCCGTCTTACTCTGTTATTCACTCCTGTGAACGGGAACATTTTATGCAGATCTTGGTGCCTCTCACGTCCATCTAGAAAAGGTAATGATTTTACTGTTTTATATTTCTAGTTTTTGCTGAATTTAACGAAGTAGATGTAGGCCTGATATATTTGACGATGCCCTTTGGCTACACTGACTAAAGGATTCTTCTAAGAAATACCAAATTAAGGTATTTGCTCTTTCAATAGGTGATCTGTTTATCCATGCCTATAGGTTATCCAAGTCTGCACAACGCGATCACCATTCTTAAATTAATGTATTTGTTTCTCTGTTTTCTATGTAGATAACCTGAAGATGCCTAAATAAGGTGAAACGCGTCGTTGAAGAATAAAAACCCCAAATTGCAACCAAGGCTGTTTTTAACGAATACAGTAAATCACGGATTTGTTGGTGCGTGTTATCACATCCAACAATATGCTTCGTGTAGTCTTGTACACTTGATTTTAAGTTTAGGAAGTATTTTATACGACATTCTGAGCAACGCTGTATTTCAGCAAGCGTCTCTTACACTAATGTCGTCGTGTGTCGTGACTACGCAGTCGTCGTCGTTCAACGCCGTGTTCGCACAGTGAGACGAGACTTGCGTTCCGCAAAACATCTGGAAACCTCGCCGCGGCATGCTCCTCGAGTTCCCCGTTTCTGCTTACTCCCCTGCTCTTGATTTAATGCAGCCTCGTTCTTCATTCCCCGGAGTACCTGTCCACCTTATGCAAACTGATAAGCCCTCGAGCGCGCCGGGGATGTCCCTGCAGAAACTTTTCCGCTTCGTCCGGCCACGCTCGTGCCAATACGTGAGTCGGGTGGCTCTGCTGTTCAGTCCCTCTTTTTGTACGTCGCACTGCGGCATTCATATTCAGAGGACTGCCGAATCCCGTGTACAGTAAAACTGGATTTAAATTGAAGCCCCGTTGCTAAAGGTCAACAGAATTAAGTAGGAAACGCTAATGTCCGCTGCAAAGTGCACCGGAAAGCTGATGTACGTAAATCTATTTATGCAAAACATTATGTGACTATTCGCTTCAGATTATAAGAAAGTAGTCCATATTTTACCTAGGAAAAAGTTATAAGAACGCAAGTGCTCCAGGCGCACAACGAAATATTTTTAAAGTTTTCTCCCTAAGTATACTCTTATTTCTAGAACGTACTTAGGCTGCCGATTACAACTGATTTTTCATTCTCCAGACATTTATATTTACAGCAACCTCCCGGTATTTTGTGTTAGTGCAAACCAAAAACGGCACGGAAAACTGAGGAAACACTCACCACCGGTATTATATATGTTTGTACGGGAAGTTGGAACCTGGAAAAATAAATTATGAAGCATACAGAACCCAAGGTCGGATGCCAATGTAACTTTGTATAGGTACACACAATGGGCAGGTGAACTGATTAGAGCTGAAATCCTCTGCGAGAAGTAAAACGTCCACGGAGTGAATCAGTGTCGTCTATGTTTAGGGTCGTTACCAGACCTGATAGGGTGTATAAGCGGAGTTAATGGCGCCACATACTGAATGATCTCGTAAAAGACACGAAGATGCTGCGCATTCTTGCGAGACAGCGTTACTACCAGGTGACAAGTTTGATAGGTAGTTCGATGTAGGGTGTCCAGTTGACCGGCTGGTCGAATCGTGAAATGTCCATATTTTTGGGGCTTTTGTAAGTGACAGTGGCTCGATGTTGGACAGAATGGTAATGTGTGGGCAGGCGTAGTTTTCGTCACGCTGTCGAACACATCTAACCACAACAATGGAAGGCTGCTGTATTGTGCACTGAACACCGCGTAACAACTTCACATTTGTATCTGGCATCAGAAAACAAGTAATTGTCTCCCTGAAATTTTGTATATCGTCCCACACCATTTCTGGTGACCAGCAATAGCGAGACCCAACTGCCATACCATGCGAGGATTGACGTTAACACCAAATTACAGACAGCTGCGTCTGGAGAGGAACAGCGGCCTCCTGATGAATGGGGTCGCATTGTGTTCAGCGTCAAACCTGCACTGTTCCAGATAACCATCAAAATGGTTCAAATGGCTCTCAGCACTATGGGACTAAACTTCTGAGGTCATCAGTTCCCTAGAACTTAGAACTACTTAAACCTAACTAACCTAAGGACATCACACACACCCACGCCCAAGGCAGGATTCAAACCTGCGACCGGTAGCGATCGTGCGGTTCCAGACTGTAGCGCCTAGAACCGCTCGGCCACCAAGTCCGGCCAGATGACCATCGCTGGCGAGTATGGCTGCGAACCCTGATGAGAGTTCCAGTATTTCCCTTGCGATGAAGAGGCACAGGGGTGTTATTCTAGCGTCGTCGTATGGGGAGTTTTCGAGTATGAATTTAGGTCACGCTAGTAATGATGAAGGGAATTCTGACGGCACCACAATACCTCACGAATATCTTGCACCCTCAGACCATATCTTGCACCATCATACCATCACTAGGACTTGAAAACTTTTCTGTTCGTAACTGTTTGCTTAGAACAACGTAGGAATGTGTGTCCGCCGTAATGCTAGATGGCGTATAGTTTTGAACTACTCCCAAGCTCTGTGTTTAAGGGGCGCCGGAAAGGCTCAAAATCATGAAAAGTTCAATTTTTACTTTTTTGCGTTTTCTGAATCTGCAGACTATTACCTTTTAATAGATATATAATTTATTCAATTCCGAAGACTACAACTATTTTTAAATTTTTTTGAAATGTGTTCTACATGGGCGTGACCCACTGTGGCGCTGTTAAACTGCTGTCAAATGGTGTTATTATTAACGTCCGTGTTCATCAGGTACATTTTAGTGATGTGAGATAAAGTATGTGTTGTGGCTAACCTGTGATGGTTCAATATATATCTCTGGTGTGATTGTCGATTGTTTCATGTTTATTTACTCTGTCGTTATCTCGAAAGTATTCGTAATTAATTCTGTTTCTTGAGTCTCTGTTTTGTTGAAGTATAATAATGAGTAAAAGTAAAGTTATTAGAAATCCTCTGAAGGCTTTTAAGAAAAGGAGAAATGTTGAAAGCCAAAGGTATGTGTTATTACTGTAAACAATAAAGACGATGAAAATCCCCAACATAGCTTGTGTCCCAAAGAAGAAGACAGTTGGTGTAAATATAACAAAGGATTGCTAACTGGTGAAGTGTACACTCATATGCATAATCTGCCTCATGCAATAATGGAGGTGATAAAACCTATTTTCAGAGACTTAGCAGCACCTGAACTGTTGAAAAAGTGTATTCACGGAAAAACTCAAAACCCCAATGAAAGTGTAAATAGTGTTATATGGTCGAGAATCCCCAAGACTGTATTTGTTGGAATAGAAACACTTCACTTTGGTGTGTATGATGCCGTTGCGACTTTCAATGATGGCAACATTGTAAGGTGCAAGGTATTTAGAAATATGGGAATGAAGATAGGTTCTAACATGGTAGGAGCGATGCTTGCTTTAGACAAGGAACGCCTTCGGGCTGCAGACAGGGCTGTAAAGAGTCTAGAAATACAAGCAAGAGTAAACAGGAGGAGGAACAAGAGGAAGCTGGAGGAGGAGTTTGCAGAGGATGAAGATAATCCATCCTATGGACCTGGAATGCACTAAAAAGTTAATCCAATCTTTGTCGCTCGATTCCCAACACTTTGATTTTCTCATACTAATTACATGTTTTCTAAGGATCCTCCAAACATATTTGTTTCAAACTTTCAGTAAATGTTACACAGTACCTTCTGCATAATTTAACACAGCCTTTTTCCAAAAAACTGTATATTTTTGAATATATAAATAAAAAATTGCAAAAAAATGTTGTGAATTTTCATTACAATTGAAAAAAATCATCTTTAATAACTGCACTAAAATTTTGTAAAATCCCTGTGTTAAGTTGTAGCCCATATTCCAATAAATAATCTGTAAAAAGTTTAACTTCCTACCTCTAATACTTTGTGAGGAAAGATGTAATTTATAAGCGTTATTTTAACATTGCAAGTATAGGGCGTTCCGGAGCCCCTTAAATGGAATCACTGGTCGACCAACAAATAAGACATGTTGTAAGCCGATAAAACGGCCACAAACATAAAAAATATTCCGTAAACGGTAACAAATGTAGAAATCATGCAGTGATTCAAATGTGACAAAGAAGAAATAAATTCACAGATAATTAAAATTTCTTATCATTAGGGCGGCCCCACCATCCCATATGATGTGTTACATCTCACGTGACAATATCGTGGTGCAATTTTTCAACAAAACAGTGCTCATCCATATACGGCACATTTCTCTACGAACTGTCTGAGTATAGTACAGGTACTCCCGTGGCCAACAAGGTACCCTGATTCCTTCCCGATAAAACGTTTGTGGGGCGCTCTTGGACGTCACCTCAGTCCCAGTGCTAAGGATATCAAGGACGACTTACAATAGTTGTTGTGCAGAAGGTGAGGCAATTGCTTGATGTCACCCTTCGCAATGAAATCAGTGCATGCCTCTCGGCCATACGGGGTGCAACGTCATATTGGTGAGTGTTTGCCGCTGTTTCCAAGTTCTTTGTACATTAAACTCGATGTTATAATCACTGGAATAACACCTCATACCCTCTCAAACCAATGAAGCTTATTTCACTTGCTCCTCTTGTTTCGTGTGCATTTACTTCTTTTGTAAGTCTGTTTGTCTACAGAACGCTACATATGTGAAATTTGTGTGCCTACTTCATTACTGTCGCGTTTTTCGCCTGAAACGACGAATTTTGTACTATCGTCCCTGATACGCTAGGGAAAGTGCGAGACACACACATAGAAATGAAACCGCGGGGAATTCGATGCAAGAGTAAAGTCTCCGAATTTACCACACGATAAAATGGAAAACAACGATAGTGAATGAGAGAAATAAAACCTCCAGGAGGATTAAAACTGTGTACCAGACGTAGCCTCAGATCTGGTATCTTTGTATTTCACGAGTAAATGATCTACCAACTGAGCAATTTAAGAACTACTTTTTTCTACCTTTTCCCCTAAAATTCGTAATGATTCACGAATAAGCCTAACCCAGAATACCTGATGCGGGTTGCAATTGTATGCTCATGCCAAACTACAGAAGTGATTTGTTGCTTGTAGATACGTAAGCTTGAACATTCCATTATACACACATGGGTGCGATATTATTCTCTGTACGCTAGTTCCACATTCGTCTTTAAATGTAACAGTATGAAAATGCAAAGCCGAGCGTGAATTTCGGAGCCTCATGAAAGCAGTACGAAAATGTCAGAACATTCAAACGACATATAAATGAGAACTATACGTCTTAAAACAGGCGTCTGGACGAGCGTAATCATCTTGTATTTGTTTAAAATGGCACACAGGTTTGTTAAATGCTGTATGGTAGTTACTACAGCATAAGTTGTCATTATTGGTAGCTGTCTATGTACTTGAGAAGATCTATCTGTGGCTGAAACTGGGTGAATTCTCGTCATTGTGGCTCATCTGTATTAATACCGCGTAATTATAATCAAACTGACGATTTCTGACTGCCACAGTGCGGACTGTATACATACCAGGACACCGAAACATTGTAGGTATGGTTACAAATCGGAGTGCTCACGGAGTATGCTTAAAAAATAATAGTTCGAGTTTCTCCCACCAGATGAAAATATGGCGTTACAAGGAGTCAGAATATGGTGTGGATGCAGGCAAAGGGGAGAAACGAACAGAAACATAATAACGGCGGTTCTGACACGTTTAGTCCGGATATACTAACAACTTACATGTTTTCAGTATAGTCTCTTAATTCAGTAATATGTTGCGTTCGTAACATGGCTTGGTCAACAAGTTGCTCGCAGCATAGCCGATGTAGTCAGACTGACATGTCGTCGAATGCCATCGTTCTGTTATAAAAGTGTCTGGATACATCCCTGATAGATACGATCTTTCAGATATCCCCACAACCAGAAGGATTTAAGTCAGGGGACATGGATGGCCACAAATCTTGAAATGCCTAAGGATGATGTGGGCAATGCTGAAGGTTTCTCGAAGTAAGCAAAATGTTAAGTCGCCCCATCTTGAATGAAGGTAGGCGTATGGACACAATTGACTTCTTGCAAAAGTTGAATCACGTGTCGCACAAGGAGATGGTTCATATTCTCAGCCCATTTAATGACAGGAGGCGGACGTCCTTGCAACTGTTTCTCTCGGCGACTTTCACGCAATACAGCGCTGGTATTGCTTCCGTTCTCATAAAACAATTTTATCAGCAGTGAATGGATATCTTCTCAGCAACCATTGCGTTTCGCACGGAAATCCATTACAACGAAATTAACTTCACAAAAGAGATCTACATGGGTCATAAATCGACAGACTTCATTATGACGCCAAAACAGGACACATTTCACATTCTGGCTGATCAAAAATGGTTGAAATGGCTCTGAGCACTATGGGACTTAACTTCTGAGGTCATCAGTGCCGTAGAACTTAGAACTATTTAAACCTAAGGACATCACGCACATCCATGCCTGAGGCAGGATTCGAACCCGCGACCGTAGCGGTCGCGCGGTTCCAGACTGAAGCGCCTAGAGCCACTCGGCCACCGCGGCCAGCCTGGCTGATCACAGCACTATATTTTCACCAGAGGGTAGAAAATTGAACTATCATTTTTCTCAGCATACTCCACGAGCACACCGATTCATACCGATATTTCAGCATCCCGCGATGTACACAACCCGCACTGCAGCATTTCGAACACGTCAGGTTAATAATAACCACCCGTTACTCCGCAAGTTCATACACATAATTTGATGTACCCAGTTGTGTTGTTTGTGTTACCCAACGCTGTTCCACTGCTTTATGAAGCATCCAGTAAGTGGTTACATACCAAAACAACATCCATAATCCTTTTAATCTTTTTCTTGTGCTTCTTCTGTGAGATACACATTTTACATAATAAAATCTCTTTGGCATCTTCTAGACTTTTTGGGTGTTGAAACGTCATCACCAACGAATTTTCTATATTCCCGCATAAGGTTCCCACTAATGTTTGTAACACTCTCCGCGAGGCAGGACTAGGCCGTGATTTCTTCTTTCTTCTCCTCTAATTCAACGTGTTTAGACCCGTAGAGTATGAAAACAGAACCCGATTTACTTAGTAGCGGATGTGACCATTCTGTGGATTGAGAGATGTCTCATCCACAAAGTTGCTGATCGACTGTCGAGACATATCTTTGAGGTCAGGCACAACTTTGGAGAATATCCCCGCGTGATCTCTGTGTGACCTTGTAGTTTGGCGGAGTCTGGGATGCTCTTTCTTTCCAACTCAGATATCGTGGCATAACTCTCACAACCACCGATCTGTCAGTAATTCCCCCCTGTTTCGTAAACTTGACATCAGCACTGAGGCATGGTCTTAGAAATTGTATTTTGCTCGTAGAACATTATTATACGTATTTATTCACTATAGAGATTACGAAGTATCGCGTCGTTCTCAGCTCACTATAAAGCGTGTAAATATACTTCCTTTAATATGATGCTCTCTGCACTTACAACTCGTTTAACTATTCCATATGCACAATTGTATGGAAATTTGTGGTAAGTTCTGTTGGACCAAACTGCTGAGGTAATCGGTCCCGAAAAACTTACAAACAACTTAACCTAACTTAAACTAACTTACGCTAAGGACAACACACAAACCCATTCCCGAGGGGGCAATTAAACCTCCGACGGGGACAGCGGCACGAACCCTTGACAAGGCGCCTAAAATCGCCCTGCTACACCTACATCTACATCTACATGGCTACCCTGCAATTCACATTTAAGTGCCTGGCAGAGGATTCATCGAATTATTTTCATACCACTTCTCTACCATTTCACTCTCGAATGGCGCGTGGAATAAGGAACACCTAAATCTTTCCAGTCGAGCTCTGATTTCTCTTATTTTATTATGATGATCATTTCTCCCTACGTAGGTGGGTATCAACAAAGTATTTTCGCATTCGGAAGAGAAAGTTAGTGATTGTAATTTCGTAAATATATCTCGCCGCAAAGAAAACCGCCTTTGTTTCAGTGACTGCCACCCCATCTCGCGTATCATATCCGTGACACTCTCACCCCCTATTGCGCGATAACACGAAACGAGCTGCCCTTCTTTGCAAGTTATCGATGTTCTCCGTCAATCCTACCTGTTAAGGATCCCACACCAGCCAGCGATATTCCAGCAGAGGACGGACAATTGTAATGTAGGCTGCCTGTTTAGTGGGTTTGTCGCATCTTCTAAGTGTTCTGCCAACAACGCGCAGTCTTTGTTTCAAATGGCTCTGAGCACTATGGGACTTAACAGCTGAGGTCATCAGTCCCCTAGAACTTAGAACTACTTAAACCTAACCAACCTAAGGACATCACACACATCCATGCCCAAGGCAGGATTCGAACCTCCGACCGTAGCAACACCGCCATTCCGGACTGAAGCGCCTAGAAATGCTCGGCCACAGAGGCTGCCTGAAGGAGTAGTACATTGGTAAACTAGCAAGAGCATGGAAAGAGAAGAACATGGAGAATGAACTGTGATAGTTACGTGGAGACTCTACTTCAAGAGCCGGCCGCAGTGGCCGTGCGGTTCTAGGCGCTACAGTCTGGAGTCGAGCGACCGCTACGGTCGCAAGTTCGAATCCTGCCTCGGGCATGGATGTGTGTGATGTCCTTAGGTTGGTTAGGTTTAATTAGTTCTAAGTTCTAGCCGACTGATGACCTCAGAAGTTAAGTCGCATGGTGCTCAGTGCCATTTGAACCACTTTTGACCCTGCTGCTTTAAAAACAGTCAAGCCCGTGTAGATAGAAGGAAACGAAGGTCGGCATCAAGCCTTGAGAACATAATAAATCAGCACTATTACTAAGATGTAGTGAACCATTGAACTGAAAGAGACCTCCCCATGTGACTGTGTCGGATTTTAACGGTTCCTGGCATAGCGTATTACTATACACAACTTTTAAGCACTACTGCCAAGCCGTGCTTTATAGGTGTGGGGTCTAAAGCGTCTTGCCATGATTCACTCGTACTGCTTCCCCCGTCGGAGGTTCGAGTCCTCCCTCAGACATGTGTGTGTGTGTGTGTGTGTGTGTGTGTGTGTGTGTGTGTGTGTTTTCGTCCTTAGTGTAAGTTAGTTTAAGTCAGATTATAAGATTAAGTAGTGTGTAGTAAGACTAGAGACCGATGACCTCAGCAGTTTGGTCCCATAGCAACTTATCGCAGATTTACAAAAATATTTACTACTGACAGTGCATCAAAGACAGATTTACTGTTTCCCTTGGCTTTACAAAGTGCATCTACGAAACTTATTCATTAATTTATACGATAAAACCACAGCTAAGTCATTATCCTATTCTGAGCAACACTGTGTCATCCTTCTGTTTTGAGCGACGTCCCTTTTATCGGAAAATATTAACGATAGAGAACAGTCCAAAAGTAAACTGCAGTTAACTTTGTAAATATTGTGGCTATAACAATCCATCGCCGGCCGGTGTGACCGAGCGGTTCTAGGCGCTTCAGTCTGGAACCGTGCGACCGCTACTGTCGCAGGTTCGAATCCTGCCTTGGGCATAGATGTGTGAGATGTCCTTAGGTTAGTTAGGTTTAAGTAGTTCTAAGGTCTACGAGACTGATGACCTCAGCAGTTAAGTCCAATAGTGCTCACAGCCATTGAACCATTGAGCAATCCATCTGATGAAATTACGAATCGTGTTTTTAGCGCTTGCCAGTACCAAGGTAATAGGATTGATGAACAGAAATGGATGTTTTGCCTGCGAATTGGTATGGTTGGTTTTTCGGCGGAAGGTGAGCGGATGCATCATGTTTTTGAAAAGCAGACAACATGTTGTACTGCACACTACAATTTCCGGTCCCATGTGACTGTCAGCTTTTAACTGTTCCCGACGTCGGGGACTTCTATTCACAAGAGATTATCACTCAACAAGAGAAGAGAGTACACAGACAGCAACACGTTTGACCCAGTTTAGCGGGACGAAAGTAGTATTACAACATATAAAAGAAAATTCCGTTTGTGCACATGTATGGACTGATCCTTTTATGGTATTTTCCTTTAAACAACTCTCTTAAGATTCCATAGCGCGAATGTGGATTGTTCCCATATCAAGTGATCCTAGCGGAATATTGACTTGTAAACGAGTTTATTTGCGTGACGGTCTTCCACTGTAAGCACAGAAATATTAGTTTTGTAAGTAAAGGTGCTTTTTCTTGATGCGCTGTGTCTTATTTCTTCCACACGCGTTTTGCCTTTTTCTCTTTAAGGTATGCCTTAAAGAGCAACTAGGAAAGATAGTTTTTACTTACAAACCAAACATGAACTTATTAGTGTAAATCAGTAAATCCTCCAGTCTGCAAACAATGGAACTGTAATGTACGGGCCGGCCGCGGTGGTCATGCGGTTCTAGGCGCTCAGTCCGGAACCGCGCGACTGCTACGGTCGCAGGTTCGAATCCTGCCTCGGGCATGGATGTGTGTGATGTCCTTAGGTTAGTTAGGTTTAAGTAGTTCTAAGTTCTAGGGGACTGATGACCTTAGAAGTTAAGTCCCATAGTGCTCAGAGCCATTTGAACCATTTTTGTAATGTACGGGTATGTAATATATCTTCAAACATCTAACTTTACATATGAGTTAATGTGATAAATATTTGATGTTAAGAACGTAAGAGAGTAAAAGTTTCGAAAAAAGTTTGAAAGTACTTTTTAAAGTTTGACAGAAGTAGCAAAAAAGCAAGGGTCTCATCATCAAAATTTGGATGAGGATAGTGTGGATAATTTTTGCTCCGTTTTAAGAAAAGCTAGTTTTTGACGCATCTAAACGTTTACGACGTTGCATCTCCTGAATTATGTGTTGTATAATGATTTAATTTTACATTGTTCCATGTGAATAGTGTCTCCAAAATGGGTTGCGAATGGTGATAGTAGTAAGGAAGTTATAAGTTAATACGTCATTTCAGAGACTGCATGAATAACAAAAAAGTTGTAAGCGATCATCTCTTTCCTTTCACTATTTTGAGAGCGGAGACAACAAGAAAATATTTAGAGAAGGTCTGAAATTGTGTGTTAAGATTGTTGAAAGTTATTAAGTGATCTCATTCTCTAATATTACGTATTTGAACACCGTAGGTTTCTGACTTTATTATTTATCGTGTGTTAAACCTTTAACATAAGACTATTAGTAGATTATGATAGCATTTTAAATGTTAAAGTCGGTCAGTAATTATATGAAATATTGAAAAGCAAACTTGTGTTGCCCCTGAAAGGTATTAGATGGGCCATTTGCATCTGAAAAAGTGCGCCATAAGGCGTGAACCGTGAAACTTAATCGTTTAGCAATATAAATGTTGTAGCATTAGATGAATGTTAGTTTGCTCGATGGACATTCATTGTCGTGTGATAATCCTTAATATCCCTCCATGATTTACTGTGATTTATTATGTTAGTTAGAATATACGTCAGTAGCATCACATCAGATAACGGTCTGCACAATGTCGTTAGTGCATAAAGGGGCAAAGTAACTTCTTAACTGCATATACGAAACTGCAAATTAAATATTTTCTTCTGAAACCAGTTTTTTTTACTCAAAAGAGCATTTACATAGTCGTGCTATAACGTTGTGGCCGGATTTGGAGAGAATTGTCTGCTTCTGCTTACTGAGGTTGAAATTTGCCGGAAAATGTCTGAAATTTTCGAATACGTCCATCTGTGACTGAAACTATGTGCACCATTAAGACTGCAATTCGTACTCTTTCCAAGAAAATCATTGTATACTACTCCTAACGGAGATACCTGTGACCGTCATCAACAGGAATGAAATCAGCTAGCTTCTTATTCCCTTCAGTACTGATCGTTCAGTCTCACTGCTGGAGACATCGTCATGTATCACATACAGTTAAGTTTTTTTAACAAATCCGTAGAACCTCCTAGAAATGTCAATAGCAAGCTCAATGGGGAAGTAAATAGCCTTTGGCCGAAATTAGTAGTTGGGTTGGGCTGTTGTAGGGGAGCAGACCAGACAGAGAGGTCATCGGTCTCATTGGATTAGGAAAGGAAGTCAGCCGTGGCATCGCAATGGAACCATCCCGGCATTTGCCTGGAGCGATTTAGAGAAATCGCGGGACTGAACCATCGTCCTCCTGAAAAATTAATAGTACAATTTCATTTAGAGCCTTTACTGTTTCATTGACGTTGTGGAGACTACATGGTTCCTTGTTTTTAATCATAGCCTATCGATGAGATTCCCGAAACTGAGTGACGCGTGTTTCTGCAACTCACAGAATTCTACGTAAAGTTCAGAATTACGAAATATGGACACAGTACGTGCTACGAAATCGTTATGTTTTCTGTTACACCTGGTAAGGCTGATACGCAAGTGAGGATATACATAATGTCCTAGGAGGAACGGTCAATATTTAGCGATATGACAAGGAAGATCATCCAAAGCAAAAATGTCCACAAAACAGGGGCTCTAAAACGTACACCATAAGAGCTATGAGGACTTGTTCAGTAGAACAGATGTGTTTCACAACAGTAGGTGTTTCTACATTGTTTAATTTCCAAGCAATTATATTCTCGGTAACTGAAGTGCTCGGAATTCTAGATATTCGGTCATCCGTCAGAAAAAAGAAACTAGAAATCTTGGCTAACATTAATCATCCAACAAACTTAAGCGTATTTGAGGAGCGGCTCAATCTATAGCGAGTTGAAGCGCGTATTATGGCGGTTGACAGTGAACGTCAAAGTATTTGTTTCTAAAGTGTATTTCACATCGCTTGTGTAAAATTCATCGTAAAAGGTTTGTACCTCTTGGAAGAATTACACCGTCCTATCTACTTCTGCAGGTTTAGAAATCTTGCGATGTTAGTGCTTAAAAGCTTTAATCTGATTTTTCATTGTTTCTGCCATCTTCAGAACCGTGTTACAGATGCATACAAAACACAGTGATCACGTAAAGCACGGAATATGGTTTTTGACAGCCGACCGGATAGTCGCTCGCGTTAGCATGTCGCTCCCGAGATTTGGCGAGTAGCGCTGGCCACCAATGTAATCCGTCTGTCGCATTAACGAGGAGGGCCGGTTCGTCGGCCAGTCTGAAGTGTATTTAAGGCTGTTTCCCACATCCGAATAGCTAATACTGGACTGGTACCCAGATCCCGCCGCAGCTACGCAATTGTCAAAGCTTTCGAAAACGTTCTCACACCAGTAGACGGAGGCAGTTGGGGTACGCAACCCCCGTCCTGGAGACGATGTGAGAGGGTGAGGGTTCGTGACAGGAAGGAAATCCCGCCACCATATTCCATTAACACTGCCGAATCCGAAAAAATTAACGTACAAACAACCAATCCCTTGTAGCTGCAGCATAAACGGCACCGGAAAGAACAAGTACGATTGTTGATATTTTCAAACAGGAGCACAAATTTCAACCAGATAAGCAGTTTCCCCTGAGTTTATTAGTCATCAGAAGTGTGCCAGTAACAAGGAGTTTCACAGTGAACTAGTAACTGAACATAAGTTAGCAAGAATAAATTATCTCAAGTGGAACAAAATCACATTCCGATAGAAACAGACAACTGTTACGGTCTCCAAATAGAAAAAAAAAATGCTGCTTGATAATATTTCATAAGTTCAGGGAAGAAGTGAAAAATTACTTAAAGTACTGGAAGAGGACGCGAAAAACATCACACCCCAACTTTTGTGTTGCAGGGGACTTGACACTAATATTACACTATCCAAAAGAAAGCTAGCGATACGTGTTCTCGGATAACACGATCGTTTCGAAATTAGAGGCAATCCTAGTAAATTTCCGTGGTAACCACAGCAGTGAAACGTGACAGAAATTAAATACTTTCGACCGCTACATAATCATACGGGAGTTAGTAACGTACTCGTATTTTGTGAAGTAATACTCAAATTGTATATGTAATGAAATCCATTATCGACACATGAAATTTTATCTTATTAGCTTTATCATCTCTATCTAGTTAGATGGCTACTACCACGACCTTCAGCACTTAAAGCAAACCATTGAACCTGCTATTGTTTGTTTGTCCAAGTCATAACTCACTTGAATTTATAAGAATAAGTTAAATTATATTACAGTTCACGTAATTCCGGAAAATGCAACAACAATCAGGAAAATCGAGCATTGTCCTCTCTTTCTATAGATTACTGTTCCACAAAATGAGGTTACTGAGGTTTCTGGATCATTTTTTATTTTGGCGGAGGGGGGGGGGGGGGCGGGGAGAACTCATCAAGGCATTCTAAAGACCAAAACGTGAATTGCGAATTACTTGTGGCGACAACTTAGGAAGGTTGTGTAGACAGCTATCCGACGAACTAGGGATACTAAGTGCTTCCCTCCACCATATTTACACCTGAACGACGTCTACCATACATGATGTATTTCTTTCCTTATTCTTACAGTTCAGTTCATGGAATCAGTACAACAAATAATTTTCAACGCGCTAAAATCTTTTCTTCTGACAGTTAGCAATTGTGATGGAACAAATATTTTCGGTGACTCTCCAACGACCAAGAAGAGGTTAATTAGAAGTGAAGTTCAGTTGAAAAGAAACTCAAGGATTCAGTCGTGGAAAATTTGTTCTTCATCGCTGATGAAGCTGTTAATGGATCCGATTCGAGCGTATGTTACTTAAATTTCGAATTTAGCGCATCGTTAGTGCAATAACATGATCGATGTAAAAAAGTTTTATAATCTGGTTTTCTTTTAGTGATGCACAGCTACAAAAGACTCAGAATTATCATTTCCATCTCAGGGTATTATACATTTATATGTTTAACGACAAGTTCATTACTACCACTTAATGGATATACGTTAAATATTTTATGATTTATTCCACACTTATGAGAACCACTTGACTTACGATCTGTGCAAAGGACATTAGCAGATATATATTGCACTATTATCCATAGTATGTTCTGATTATTTATAGCGCAAGAACCAAATATTGTATAGATATCATACATACGTCATTTTTAACAGAAAACCTGAAAGTTTTTTTTTCATGTATAACGCCACAGAGATGTTTTGCAATTTTCCGATAGTCATCGCTAGTCGCAAACATGGCGTGTTAAGGTGCGGGGTCAGCTGTTGCATGAAATGGCCTCCCCGATCACCAGATCTCACTCCGTATGACTTTTTTTCTGTGGGGACACATTAATGATCTGGTGTATGTACCGCCTCTACCACGTGATGTAGCAGAGCTCCGAGAGAGAATACGTGAAGCGACTCCCACAGTCGACGATGCCATGCTGGAACGGATATGGCAAGAATTCGATTACCGTATGGACGTCTGCCGGGTCACTCATATTTCGCATATCGAATGTTTGTAAAAATATTTCAGAGTTTCTCTTCAAAATGCAATACGTATGACATCCATAGACTGTTTAGTTCTTGTGCAATAAATAATTGAAAAATAATAGAATGTGTCCCCAGACTCTGGTATGTTCTGCATACTTGAGCATCTTTATAAAACGGATGAGTAGAACGAACAGTAGGTGTAACCCAATCTATTCTAACCATGCAAGATTACATAACATGAAAGACTTCAGTACATGCTAGAGTCATTGATCACCATTTTTGGACTGCTGATAGGTTTTAATTCGTTTTGAGATAATGCGTACAAAGTAGTGTTACTGAAAATGCCATCATATGAAAACCAGTTCAAATTAAGGGTGATTTCGATAGCAGGCTGACTACAACCAAAAAACACTCCTTCCCAGTTTCCTTTCGCGAAAGTCTTTGAAGGTTAAATAAGTTTCACTGTTCGTAGACTTATGATCCGCGAATGGAAACTCTGCGATTGATGACGAACGATGGACACTGTGTATGGGTACATAACACAGCACCGAACTTCCTAAGATGATTTGTACGAGTACTGATATGATGACTTTGTGTCGTGTGAAACGGATGAGCTTAAAACCGTGGAACAGACGACACGGGAACGTAAGTGGCACAATAACACACACAAACTATTAGAAAAGTTGAAGTAATTGACCTTGACAGCCGTTCATGAGAATCGCTAAGAATAACAACACGATCGCAGTTACAAATTTACAGTCATACGTAGAAATCATTTGTGCTGTGATGCATATTTGTGCTGAACAATCACTGCATAAAGAGAACAACTTACCTACGACTGGACCGCCCATAATACTCTGGTAGGTTTGCAGAAGAACGTGGGATTACTCACCTGTAAGAGAAAGAGAAATCTGATTAAAAGATTATTCTTTTGATTACTCACTAATAATGTGCACTACATTCTCATATGTCACGTTACCTACCACGAAATTGTGTACGAATCTCATCCAATACATATACCAATCGATATGCGTGATAATTATGCAGTCAGATGCCTATATATATTCCTTGACAGTATACAATGTATTTCTAAGTAGATAATTAGTAAACAACTTTTCAAATAACTTGGTTTTATCTCTTGGTAGAAACTGTTGTTGTAAGTTTAAAGTTATTCTTACTTGGTAAACCTAACTTCAGTCTAGATCTGCCCCATGTTCAAAAATCTCTGCCCATGGCCGTTAAAGAAGATGTAGAAGGAACTTACACTTGCCAAGAAAAAATTGTCATAAAAGTCAATTGCTTCAAGGAAATTAATTTGCATACTAAAATGAACTTATTTAAAAAGGCTGTTAAAAAGTACCCGTTAAGCAACACAGTGAATATAGTGAGGTATTACTTAAATAACGCGGAGTATGTGTTTCGTAGTCACAAATGGATGAGCAGTGTATCACTAGTTTTCTGTTTATTAAATGACCTCTTCAGAAGACAGTATGGCACACCATAAATAAACTGAATGAGGTACTGCCGGTTAAACGGACTTTCCTTCTATTCTAGAGGACGGAGCTTCCAACCTATTCCCAGAAATCACTTTATGTTTAGCGTGGCTAGTTCAAACAGATGCCGGAGTGGTTTTACAATAAGGTCACGGCGACAATCTCGCTCATCCTCCTCGAGCTAGACCTGTAAATACGTAAATGGCTGTATAGATAAATTATGTCATTTCTGTTGATTTGAAATCACGTATCATGACACGTCCAGCATCCTTCTAAAAGCCATTCAAAGATGAATTAAAAGACGACTACGATTACCACCAACACCACCGCTGCAGCTCCCATCGACAAATGCGTCCAGTAGTGAATCAGATAACGAAGATGATATCACATCGTTATTTTGTTCATATCGTAGCCGTCTTAAATCGAACCTTTCAAAAAACTAAATTTTTGCAATCTCGATCGAGAAGCGTCCATGTACAACACGACCTACAAGGCAAAGCCCTGAGAGGTGTGTGTCAGTTAACAGTAAATGGTATGTACACCGATGGCAAGAAAATCATCAAATCGCAATAAGTAATGCAGTATAATGAAATTTCGGGCATACATCAGGGTATGCAGCATATTCAAGTGATTAACATTGCAGCATCACAGGTTAATGTAAGAGAGAGATAAGCCATAGCAAATGTGAAATGCTAGCACATTAATAACCCATGTAACGGCAAGAATGTTGAGAGTAGACAAGAAAACGTAGATGCATTGTGTTGTACAGGTGTCGGATGCAGTTCCATGGCTGTAGCACTGGGTCGGTCAGTATAGAGGCACTTAATGCTGTTTGTGGATGACGCTCGATTTGTCGTCCAAAGATGTCCCGTATGTGTTCGATTGGAGACGGATCTGGCAGTCGAACCGGCCAAGGTAACATGTTTGGCACACTGTAAGACATGTTGGGTGTCAACAGCGGCATGTGGAGGAGCGCTATGCTATTGGAGATCACCTCCCGGACCGCTGTTCATGAACTGCTGCTGTGTAGTTAGAATCATCAGATTGACGTACATATTTGAAGAGAGATTGCGTGTGATAACCACGAGAGTGCTCCTGCTGCCACATGAAGTCGCACTCCAAACTTCATGTGTAGGTCCAGTGTGCTTAGCACACAGACAGGTTAGTTGCAATATCCTCATCTTGTCTCCTTGTAACCTGCACAAGGCCATCACTGGCACCGAGGCAAAATCATCACTCATCAGAAATCAGAACATAGCTCCACGCTTCCCCCCCCCCCACCCCCCTCAACCCCCCACCACCCCCACCCACCACCCGCCAACCACCACCAGTTGAGCTCCCCTTTACACCACTGATACCGTAAACGACGGAGATTTGGGGTCAGTAGAATATATGCTATAGGGATTCTGACTCGGAGCTATCTTTTAAGTAAACTGAAATTAAATGATCGTATGGCATTTATTGGCCGCGATATCCCCGGGGTTCGGCCGCCTTATGGCAAGTGTGTTTAGTTGACGCCATTTCGGCGACTTAGGTGTCAATGATGATGAATATGTTGATGAAGGACACACAAAACCCAGTCCCCTGCCGGGAATCGAACCCTCCCCATGCTTGGTAGGCGAGAATGCTACCGCTGCGCTACGGAGGCGGACGTCTTTGAAGTAACCGAACTGTAACAAAAAAAAAAAAATGGTTCAAATGGCTCTGAGCACTATGGGACTCAACTGCTGAGGTCATTAGTCCCCTAGAACTTAGAACTAGGTAAACCTAACTAACCTAAAGACATCACAAACATCCATGCCCGAGGCAGGATTCGAACCTGCGACCGTAGCGGTCTTGCGGTTCCAGACTGCAGCGCCTTTAACCGCACGGCCACTTCGGCCGGCGAACTGTAACAGTTCGTTGTGTTACTGTGTTACCAATTGCTGCTGCGGATGCAGTACGATGGCCTCTCCTCTCGGTAGTGGCAAGTAGTCGTCCGGAGCCCGATGTTATAGCGACAATACATTCTTGCGACCACTGGCACCAAGAATCATGTACAGTGGTTACATTCCTGCCTATTCTTTCTGCAATATCGCGGGAGGAATGTCCGGCTTCTCGTAGCCCTATTACATGACCTCGTCCAAACTCAGTGTAGTGTTGATAAAGGCGTCTTTGTCATCTTAAAGGTTTACTTGTCTAACCTCAACTCACCACGACCAATCTCAAAGTTAACTAAAACTCACGGTCGTTACAATGTGTGTTTAAAGCAGACATCTGCATTATCATGGTGGCACTGCTAGCGCCACTCATGTGCGGTTGGTTTTAAATGTGAATAGAATCATCTCTCAGATGTCGAAAAACGACTACCAACTTTCTTTTATGTTGCACAGCACTTGTCGGAGTTGCGATTTATTTAGTCACTGTAGTCAGTTCAGTCTTATAACTCCGAACGTGTAATGAGAGGGTGTATACACTGAAAAAGGTAAATGCCTTAGACAGAAGAAAGCGTCCTTACTACCACAAGTTGTTGGATTTAGTCTGAGCTAAGTATCATAAACGGAGGTGAATTGCGGAAGAGGTTCAATTGCAGTGCGATTGGTCGATAGAGAGTCCAGCCTCTGAACCAGTTTTACATCTACAATTACATGTGCTCTAATCTACCTACCTTATGGTGAGTATGGAGTATGCTTCTGGTACTCCCGCTAACAGCCCCGCCCCATTTTTCGGTTGGCGAATAGTGTTTCAGAAGAACGATGCCGATGAGTCTCCGTTTGGGCTCTAATTTTCTTGAAACTTCTTGCAGATCAAAGATGTGTGCCACATTGGTTATCGAACCCGACTTGTCTGCCTTTCGCACGTTCATGCACTAACAACTGAGATACCCAAACACGACTGCCGACCCGTCCTCACAGATTTACTTCAGCCAGTATCTCGTCTCGTAATTTAGAAACGTGACAGATGTTCTCCCGAGTAACTTTAGAACCACCACTCCTGTAATAACAAGGGACTGGAGAAAACCATGGGAACACTTCCAGAAACGCATGTTTGGAAGTAAATGCTGCTGTGTTCGACCACGAACGGCACCTATACAATTTCCTCAATACGATGCAAGTATCTGTCATGGACAGACCAGTGCTCTGTGCAGTCGTAAGTGCATTACGGCGAAGCTAAGTCAATTTGAATGTGCGTAAACTGCTGGTGCACGTGTGGTGCTTCCGTAATCAAAGTAAGAGAATTAATTGGTTTTTGAAGAGGCACAATGTAGAAATATTATACTGCATAGAGAGAAAGAGGAAAAGCATCGTATGTTAAGTCACAACGCGGATGAAAGTGAGTGATTGTGACACACTGTATTTGGAAACGACTGTGACGAAAAAATAAAAAAAATAAATAAAAGAAGAGGACAATAGCTTCAAAAGTCACTGCAGAACTAAATATCCCTCTGGCGAACCTGCCACCATGAAAACAACAGATCTTGTTTCACACCGTTTTAAACTTCTGGCTGAGTTTACATTACAAGGGTGAAAAATGAGTTGTGGTGGTGTATTGGGTGGGGGAGCGATATTGACGTGGACACCCCTGTTCTGGTATTCCGTGGCCCCATTGTTACTCTGCAGGGTAGTATAATTGCCAAGGATTAAGTGACCGTTTTACTGATCAGCTCCATCCCATGGTACAAAGTTTATTCCCCAACAGTGATGCGGTTTTCGAAGACGACAGTGTACCTGTTCACACAGCTCGCATCGTTCACGACTGGATTTTTTGAGATTGAAGATGATTTGTGGCATATCACCTGCTCACCTCAGTAATTAGATGTTTATTTTATAGAGCCTTAGTAGTATACTTTGGAGAGAAGGGTGCTTGAGCACTAACAAGCTTCATCATTATTACCTGAGCTTACCATTACTTTGCAGGATGAATGGCACTTGCTTGCAAACCTTGCAGAACCTCTACGTATCTATTCCGAGACGGCTGGATATTGTCGTTGTTCACTCAGAAAACTCCAGCGTGATTGAGTACAGTTATCTCGTGTATGAGATCCCGCTATCTCTCTATAGGAAGTTTGAAACCCGAGCTGGGTAAATTCTGGGATAGTTTCCCACTACACCTCAGAAACACAACACGCAGATCGTTAAATGACACACTAACCTAGAAACTAAATTTACATAATTAACAGGTAGACAACGTACAGTACCGTCCCTCTCATCGTTGACTAGATTATGGTTTCTTCATAGTAATTTAACAAAGAAATGTTTCTCGAGGTACAAACCAAATCTGCACTTTATTTTTTTCTTGGATCCTTTAAATGCCTCTTTTCACCGCGGAGGTGTTTCTTCGTCCTATCGATCGACTTGCGCAGTAGTAAACACACGTAAAGTCGCATTCTGGAGAGCAGTGGTTCAGGCCGTTACACAGAAATTTCGATTTTCCCTAAAGTTACAGAGGTTCCCGGGAATAGTGCACGGTCAACGCTACCGTATCTTTCTGTAAAGGCAACTTTTTTTCCATCTGCAACAACTTCGTCGCCGACGTCACATTGAAACCCTAGTATTCCTACCTTAGTTATCCATCGTTCGCAAAGTAGGGCACGAACTTCAGAATATTTGGTCCGCTGTTCTTCCCGTTCACACAGCGTCAATTTCGCACCGGTGCCTCACTTAATCGAGACAAGCTTTGCACGACTTGCTACTGGAGCACAATCTTTTAACTGTCTTACACATCCACACAGCACCCAATACTCTATATACCAGGGGAAAAATGTTTTAGTCAGTATCATCCATAATTTAGGACCGAAGCTGTAGCTATTTCTTACCGTTTGAGTACTCAGTGCTCTTAGCATTTCTGGCAGTGTCTTGGGAACTTGTTCCTTACGTTAAGATCTTAGCCACATGGTAGCTATCCAAACACAGTATGATGTGGATATATCTGTATCTTTCTCCTATTCATGCACGCATACAGTCCTCCGAAGAATTAAAATGGGTTCGACAAAGAAGAGCACAGAAATAATGCAGTCGTTATTCACCGCAGACATCAGGTGACAATATGCAAACCCTCGTTCGAGCCACATCTACTATTTCGGGTAGTCCATACATGCATTCATATTCGGTTGCTCGGCTGCAGAGTAGCATAGAATCACTTCAGAGGTCCTCAACGTTTTCGTTTGAGATCCCAGTGTTACGATAGATACCTTTCGTATTTCTAGCTCATATCTTTAGCTTGAACCGAAGGAACGACCAGTATTTTGGTGCACGATGGTGCTCCAGAGCGAAACATTGTGACGTGTATGCCCCACCCAGAATGTATAACTGCTCTTAAGGTGGAAAGCATCAGAATAGATATTAATCGTGATAAGTGCTACCTGTCCGTTGCAGTAGTAAGCAACAAGGATATCTAGGGCTTAAGAGAGGCTTTTTTTTAAATTATTTATTCGAGCAGTAATGACATAGTCAAGGGTGTAGATAAGACATTCTATGTATCTGCGCAGAGACTAATCACTGGTATATACGATAAACATTACTGAGACGAACAAGATCACCTTCAGAATGCTGTCCTTATGTCTTCATCATCTCCTTCTTTGCCCTTTATACTTACATAGAAAGTAGATGAGATGATGTTCCTTGGTTTCGTCACGTTCTTTTTTTATGACCCGGTGCATCTTAACTACGTGTTAATTCAATATCAGTACTTATCACGTGAAGACAATATTCACTTCCAGAAGGAGAATAATTAAGATATGCTTAATTGCAGGTGGGCATTGAGCCATCATTTACAGAGTCCAAAACTGTTAAGGTTGCCAGCAACGAAAATGACAGAGTGTGTGGAATTGATGGCCGTCTTTGAGATATATACACTACCAGATTCCGATCAGTCGCAATCACATTTTTAAGTATTTTGAAACATTTATTTAACAGCGTTCGCCATTACAGTCCAAATACCAACTGTAAAATGTCTCTAATACATTTTATAATAAAACTGAGCATTATATCATACTTATTGCCGCAGTAAATTGTCATTGGGCCTGAGGCTGTGTGTCTACTTCTGAATGCTGCAAATTCTTTACTAAAAATGTTAATCTGGCACTGCCGTTTACTCACATACAGAATGTGTGTTTCGTACATTCAGGGAACTAGTACGATTAATAACGTCCATTGAAAGAGTTTAAATAAGAATTAATTCCATAACTTTCATCAAATAAATATTGGTACTATAGCTATATATATGTATTCTCATTTTGATG
Organism: Schistocerca nitens; assembly: GCF_023898315.1. Classification (NCBI taxonomy): domain Eukaryota; kingdom Metazoa; phylum Arthropoda; class Insecta; order Orthoptera; family Acrididae; genus Schistocerca; species Schistocerca nitens. The sequence continues at coordinate 377,559,627 of NC_064622.1, read as the reverse complement.
TTAAAATTATCAGAACAAAATTATATGAATATAACTTAAGCACGACACATCACCGACTCATTTCTCCTGGTAAGTGATAGTGAATATCATCTGTAAGTTTTCGCCATATGCTTTAGCGATGAACTCGCTGGTTTCCGGAAGTTAAGCCAGTACCATGTACAAATAAACAACTGTGTCCATGCTCTGTGATTCTGAACTAGCCAAGGAAGGCAAAATGGCTCTTCTATGGCTGACAAAATAAACAAACAGAATTAAAGTTTGCAGCTTGAGCGACGATTTATTTAGGTATAGGTTTTGAACACCAAAAACCATTTAAAATATTTATAGGAAGCAGTGAGATCCTAGACATCAATGGAAGAAAATTTTAAGGTGAAGGTGAGTATATATAAAAAGCATTATATTATTATGAACCAACTGTTCAATTATAAATGCAACCCGAAATCATGAAAAGGAAAATGCCGATAACTCTGACACACAATACGAGAATCCGTTAGGAAGATGTTGAAAATGTAAATTAATCTTTACGCGATTTTTCCTTCACACATGATGAGAAGCTTATATTGTCGCAGTTAGCAAAAGGCCTGTTAGAATTAAACGTTAGTTACACATAATCTCCGTCTCCCTCCCTCCCTCTCCTCTCTCTCTCTCTCTCTCTCTCTCTCTCTCTCTCTCTCTCTCTCTCTCTTTCTTCTTGTCTCTCACACAATACACACACACACACACACACACACACACACACACGCTGTCGTAGTGTGAACTGTCAGCTACCAACAACCCTCCATTTGTTCACTCCTGTCGTACAAGCATTCCAAACGATGCTGAATATTGAGCAAACATTTGTTTACTTGTCATGCGGACGGACGGACGGGAAAGTCCTGTCCTATTTGTCACCTCCAGTGCTTTCTACAATATGTAGAGTGTCAAACGTGTTCAATCTGCTTTTCCAAGCGCAACGCAAGACCGCCATCGCACATGTTAGTATTTGTGATCACATCACATCCTACTTACAACGACCCACGAGTGGTACGTCAGTAAAAAGATAGTTTCTCCGCGCTCTTAGTTGAAATACATAAGCATCAATAACGAGATCTCTTTCAAAAAATTATTTGCTGCCTATAACCTACTTGAGTGCTGTAACTTGGTCTGAAGAGTAAGAAGAATCACTACATAGGGAATGAGACGAAATGAATGATTATTTACAATGATAAGCGATGACTGAAGATTAAATTTCGGTACCTTACATGATAATACCAGTTTAGTTACTATGGACCTTCCACACATACTTCGCTCGCCTACATGGTGATGTATTCGAGAAACTCCTTTAAGCAACGTGTCAAGTTCTTTCTTTAACGCCTGTAAGCAGAAACGACTGTGAACAAACAGAGTGGGGAAAGCTTTGTATTCAAGTTGTTTAATAGCCGTCACAAAACTGACAAAGAACTGTCCTCATTTGTATAAAAATACATAGTTGCTTGATTTTTATGAGTTTCAATTTACCGGACCGCTATCAAGCACTTGCTCATCATCAGCGGTCATACATTTTAATTTTAAGCCTTCACTAATGTTTTTTTCAGATGTTGTATTAATTTCATACGAGTTCTATCACATCCTCATACTAGTGTAAATGAGGTTAATGGTGATCTTTAATATAAAATGCAACCACCTTGTTTTATAAACAAATAAAAATGTCGTTAATCAGGGGTAGGGAGCATTTTTAACAATTGCTGTTTCAGGGTTTCCTACAGAGACATATCACCCATGGGATGCAGCCAATCACTATATATTCTGAACAAACGAGTCATTAAGAAGCTCATTCTTGATAACCATGATACATTACATGCGTGGGTATCAACCGGCTACTTCAGACACTCAACATCGGACAATGTCTTCTGCAACCACAAAAACACCCCAACACACTTGAGATTGACCACATTTAGCATCAATCTGTAAAAACTGTAAAATAATATTAGAATTCCTACAGTATTTTGACTGACGAAAAAATAACATATTACTGATACATAAAGACGAACTACGGCTTATACGTTTGTGAACATAACACTAGCCGAATAACTCCATAACAAATTACTGACAGTCAGTACAAATAGGCTTATATCGATTATGCCATCGGAAATGTTCAACTGAGCCGATGAAAAATGTATAGAATATACAACTACACTTGTTTTCCAGTCTGGATCCGTATGACGACGGGAAATCATCTGTGATATGAAACACATATGGAGAGGAACTGCAGGAAGTTTGATGTCTGAGTCATTATAATAGTCGTATTACTCATGCCCATATTTAATCAATCGGCCAGAGCGCTGCTCAAATGCACGTCTCATACACTCTGTCAGAGAATAATATCAGGTAGATTTAAAACTTGCATTGCTACTAGCGGAAAATTGAAAATTATTGGCCATCTGATAGATTCGATAATGGGGAACAAAATCGTTACTTCTTCCAGCGCTGAGATTGCGAGCATTCCGGTTTCAAAATATATAGAATTACTTGCGAATATATATTCCTATATTTAAGATTCGAAATCCTTACTCTTTGAAGAAACACGTACATGTCGTGTATGTGTGAACAGCACATATTTTTTCACAGCTCTCTTTTGTGATAGCAATGTGCGTTCCAAGTGGTAAGTTATTACAGTATGCTGTATCGTGTATTATTAATTAGTGAAAATATGCAAATATTCTGCCGAAATCAGTAACTAATGTAACAACAAATCCTAATGAATTTAATTATTTAGATATTTGTGACTCCTATATCCCTTATCTGACTCGACGAGCGTTACTGCAAGATCAGTTATAAAACAAACCCTTTATCATAGAAGACGAGAAACGGAACTGCAACTGATCTTTGGGTTTGGACACTGTACACAGCGAAAACAGCGCCATAGCGTGAACTGTAAACTGGGTTTACAATATTTCCTACCGCTTGTGGGTCGCCTAACCAAGGTAAAGTAGTAGGGCCGTGAAGGGTATTGAAATCCAAGTCACGAATGAGATAACACTGATTTATTTGTTATAACGATAGACATAAATCACAGTAAACTTAACAGAGCAAAGATCCCAAAAACACAAACCAAAACACAAAATGACGTTAATACTGCAGGGAGGTACCAAAAAGTGTGGAAAATTGTATGGAGAAAAAGTAACACCTTCTACTTATATGAGCATCTCACGAAATTAGAGTTAACAGTACAAGATGACGCCGAAAATTACAGCTACGCTAAAAAACACACGTTGTGTGGCAATACAAGCAAGTGATGAACCGCTGAGAATTTAGAACGCACTACCGAAATTTTCGAAACTTACATTTCTCCAAATCAGCTTGTATGCACAAATGAACACCGGATAGCAGCTAGAGACTACTCTGACAACAGCCAGGAGACAAATGCTCAGAATCTACTTTCACATCCGTCCACACTCTAACAAAATAATTACGGGATGAATCGATGCTGTTACGTATATGACGGATGAGAAATCGCATCTTTATCGAAAAAAACTGGGGGAAACAACAGAAACGCACAACTCATGACATAAAAAAGCATATAACACGAGGTTGGTACGAGCCTCGACCAGTGTTCCCTCAATTGGTCAAGCTCTTTGTGCCAAGTTCAGTGGCCAGGCGACTCACTTCAGTTGGATAACCAAAAGTTTGGTGCAAAAGCAACTATCGTTCTCATGCTGGCTGGGCAGTGCTGCTTCGAAATTTTGAAAATTTGTGGTGAGTTCGTATGGGACCAAACTACTGAGATCATCGGTCCCTAGGCTTACACAGTACTTACACTAACTTAAACTTACGCTACGGGCAACACACACACACACAAACAGCCATGGCGAGGGTGGACTAGAATCACCGACGGGGGGAGCGGCGCGAACCGTGACAAGGCGCCCAAGACCACGCGGCAATCCCGCACGGCAGTGCTGCGTGGTCTCGGCCTTTTTTGTTTGTGTAGATAAGGCCAAAAGTCAAACTCATTTATTTTCTAAGGATGTCTGTGGTGGTACAGCACCCTTTGCCGACAGGTAGGCCTGTGAACCACGTCTGTCCACAATAGCACAAAGTGAGTAGCAGCTTCACTTCCACTAAAACTGCCTGTCTCGATGGGGAGATACACCTCGCGTAAAGATAATCGATGCATTCTTCCGAGAAACCGGCTCCTGAGACCACACCGGTATTCCGCCGTCCCAGCAAGAAACGTGCAAATATTTTCTCCCAAGCACACAAGTCCAGTACTCAATAAATAGTGCAATGAAACAGTTCCAGAGATTGAAACAATATCGCTGGGTGATACCTACAAGTAACATCACAGTAATAAGGTCAGTTGTATGTTCCTTCCTATTTATATTCCCATATGTGTGTACCTAGAAGACTGGATCATCCTGCCCTATTCATTGACTTTGTCCATGTGCTAAAATAATGTTTGGGACTGTCCTTTTTGTTGGACGTAAAGCTGTCTCAACTCTGAGGTTGGTTGAACTCGGTAGTGTTTGTCAAGGCATTCTCCTACTTGATGAAGTACGCACTTTACTTCCCCCAGCCTTCGAACTAACTTGCCTAGGACCTATAGGTCAGCCGGTAGTTAAATGTGGACTCTGAATCATGGCGCAAATACTCATTTTCTTGGTACCACATCTTTTTTTTTTTTTTTTTTTTTTGGCCGTCAGTGTACTGACTGGTTTGATGAGGCCCGCCACGAATTCCTTTCCTGTGCTAACCTCTTCATCTCAGAGTAGCACTTGCAACCTACGTCCTCAATTATTTGCTTGACGTATTCCAATCTCTGTCTTCCTCTACAGGTTTTGCCCTCTACAGCTACCTCTAGTACCATGGAAGTCATTCCCTCATGTCTTAGCACATGCCCTATCATCCTGTCCCTTCTCCGTATCAGTGCTTTCCACATATCCCTTTCCTCTCCGATTCTGCATAGAACCTCCTCATTCCTTACCTTATCAGTCCACCTAATTTTCAACATTCGTCTATAGCACCACATCTCAAATGCTTCGATTCTCTTCTGTTCCGGTTTTCCAACAGTCCATGATTCACTACCATACAATGCTGTACTCCACACGTACATCCTCAGAAATTTCTTCCTCAAATTAAGGCCGGTATTTGATATTAGTAGACTTCTCTTGGCCAGAAATGCCTTTTTTGCCATAGCGAGTCTGCTTTTGATGTCCTCCTTGCTCCGTCCGTCATTGGTTATTTTACTGCCTAGGTAGCAGAATTCCTTAACTTCATCAACTTCGTGACCATCAATCCTGATGTTAAGTTTCTCGCTGTTCTACTTTCTACTACTTCTCATTACCTTCGTATTTCTCCGATTTACTCTCAAACCATACTGTGTACACATTACACTGTTCATTCCGTTCAGCAGTTAATTTAATTCTTCTTCACTTTCACTCTGGATAGCAATGTCATCAGCGAATCGTATCATTGATATCGTTTCACCTTGTATTTTAATTCCACTCCTGAACCTTTCTTTTATTTCCATCATTGCTTCCTCGATGTACAGATTGAAGAGTAGGGGCGAAAGGCTACAGCCTTGTCTTACACCCTTCTCAATACGAGCACTTCGTTCTTGATCGTCCACTCTTATTATTCCCTCTTGGTTGTTGTACATATTGTGTATGACCCGTCTCTCCCTATAGCTTACCCCTACTTTTTTCAGAATCTCAAACAACTTGTACCATTTTATATTGTCGAACGCTTTTTCCAGGTCGACAAATCCTATGAAAGTGTCTTGATTTTTCTTTAGCCTTGCTTCCATTATTAGCCGTAACGTCAGAATTGCCTCTCCCGTCCCTTTACTTTTCCTAAAGCCAAACTGATCGTCACCTAGCGCATTCTCAATTTTCTTTTCCATTCTTCTGTATATTATTCTTGTAAGCAGCTTCGATGCATGAGCTGTTAAGCTGATTGTGCGATAATTCTCGCACTTGTCAGCTCTTGCCGTCTTCGGAATTGTGTGGATGATGCTTTTCCGAAGGTCAGATGGTATGTCGCCAGACTCATATATTCTACACACCAACGTGAATAGTCGTTTTGTTGCCACTTCCCCCAAGGATTTTAGAAATTCTGATGGAATGTTATCTATCCCTTCTGCCTTATTTGACCGTAAGTCCTCCAAAGCTCTTTTAAATTCCGATTCTAATACTGGATCCCCTATCTCTTCTAAATCGACTCCTATTTCTTCTTCTATCACATCAGACAAATCTTCACCCTCATAGAGGCTTTCAATGTATTCTTTCCACCTATCTGCTCTCTCCTCTTCATTTAACAATGGAATTTCCGTTGCACTCTTAATGTTACCACCGTTGCTTTTAATGTCACCAAAGGTTGTTTTGACTTTCCTGTATGCTGAGTCTGTCCTTCCGACAATCATATCTTTTTCGAGGTCTTCACATTTTTCCCGCAGCCATTTCGTCTTAGCTTCCCTGCACTTCCTATTTATTTCATTTCTCAGCGACTTGTATTTCTGTATTCCTGATTTTCCCGGAACATGTTTGTACTTTCTCCTTTCCTCAGTCAACTGAAGTATTTCTTCTGTTAACCATGGCTTCTTCGCAGCTACCTTCTTTGTACCTACGTCTTCCTTCGCAACTTCTGTGATGGCCCTTTTTAGAGATGACCATTCCTCTTCAACTGTACTGCCTACTGCGCTATTCCTTATTGCTGTATCTATAGCGTTAGAGAACTTCAAACGTATCTCGTCATTCCTTAGTACTTCCGTATCCCACTTCTTTGCGTATTGATTCTTCCTGACTAATGTCTTGAACTTCAGCCTACTCTTCATCACTACTATATTGTGATCTGAGTCTGTATCTGCTCCTGGGTACGCCTTACAATCCAGTATCTGATTTCGGAACCTCTGTCTGACCATGATGTAATCTAATTGAAATCTTCCCGTATCTCCCGGCCTTTTCCAAGAATACCTCCTCCTCTTGTGATTCTTGAACAAGGTATTCGCTATTACTAGCTGAAACTTGTTACAGAAGTCAATTAGTCTGTCTCCTCTTTCATTCCTCGTCCCAAGCCCATATTCTCCTTTAACCTTTTCTTCTACTCCTTCCCCTACAACTGCATTCCAGTCGCCCATGACTATTAGATTTTCGTCCCCCTTTACATTCTGCATTACCCTTTCAATATCCTCATACACTTTCTCTATCTGATCATCTTCAGCTTGCGACGTCGGCATGTATACCTGAACTATCGTTGTCGGTGTTGGTCTGCTGTCGATTCTGATTAGAACAACCCTGTCACTGAACTGTTCACAGAAACACACCTTCTGCCCTATCTTCCTATTCATAACGAATCCTACACCTGTTATACCATTTTCTGCTGCTGTTGATATTACCCGATACTCATCTGACCAGAAATCCTTGTCTTCCTTCCACTTCACTTCACTGACCCCTACTATATCTAGATTGAGCCTTTGCATTTCCCTTTTCAGATTTTCTAGTTTCCCTACCACGTTCAAGCTTCTGACATTCCACGCCCCGACTCGTAGAACGATATCCTTCCGTTGATTATTCAATCTTTTTCTCATGGTAACCACATCATAGTCAGAGATTAATGAAAGAAAATTTCTTGTCACCGACTGGAGACTAATCCTAGGAAGGTTTGATTTGAAGTCCAGGGATTACCCACTAAGATGGGGAACAACAGAGGAAGGAAAGAAACTTTATATTAGAAACTAACTTAGACAATGTTTTCATAATGCACTAGAAGATATCATTAATATTTCTTCCAAATTCTGTTTCTCTAATAACGTTACTTACGATTTCCTGGATTTGTTGTAAGTGAGAATTAAAAAACTTAGGTTTTCGTCCGTAACATTATTCTCTGTATTGCGATGGGCCACTAAATAATTTTATGGCTGTACCGACTCCTCATTGAGGACGAATTTAATGGTTTGAAGAGGACTTGGGGATATACTTTAAAGCATAAAGATTCTTGAATTCCAACTTTTATAGCACTCTGTTCAGTCAAAGTGCGTGGTCCGCCACACTTCGAAACTGCACATATATCGTTTCATTTGCCTCTTTCTGCGTGGAGCAGGAAATAAAGGGCAGAAGGTAACGGGCAATAGTACATGTTGTAAGAAATGGCCTCTACCAGTTTAGTACTGCGTAATGGTTGTTAAGGTCCTGTACTTGAGAACAGCGATTTACTTCGGTACTGATAGCGCCCTACGCTATGATCGCCATAATTTTCGAGTCTATGTTTCATTATTCAAAGTCATAACGACGTTTACGGCGTTTTACGACGTCGCATCACACTTTTGTGTGGCTTCTCGTAATGGTGCTTTCAGTTTTCTCTGTTGAAGAGAACAAACAATATGCTCCACTGCTGCCGTTTCGTACTTTCCTCTTAAGAACAATGGAATACGATATTCAGCTGTATTATACGGATGTGGGAGGTGTTTAACTTAAATCTACGACTAGGTATCTGGAGGTAGTTCCTTCTTTGTTTTCTCATACGGTGTGATGAAGAGCAACAACGGCAAAATCTCGAAGATTGTTCAGAAACATTTTCTAGTATTCTGATGTGACTCCCGTGGTCTGTTTCTTTCCCCTTCTATCAGTACGGTATTGAAATATATGCACAACAGGGCAAATATCGATAATAGCGCTGTGTGTCTTGTTTGGAAATATATTCGTTGCACTCACTCACTCACTGTACTTACCGTTGACCACAATAATGCCTACCATACCCTTGGTCCTAAAGCCTTCATTCTGTACCGCTCGGTTCTATGTCGCTGTGGAAGTTACCAGAAGTGTTTGTTGTACTTTAACAGTGGCACACAGTACAATGGAAACAATTTATGTGCGTCGAAATCCATCACACATCATCACGTGTAATTATTGGCTAATTTGCAAGTGGCCACTTTATCAATTAAAACAATTTGTTTCATAAAACCATTGTAATTTGTGGGTGGTTTTTGATTAAACACATAGAAGACGTTTCGCATATTTTTGACGACAAAATGAGTTGCAATCTATATAAAGTAACAGTAAAATACCTAGATTCAAAAATTATGTAACGAATTTCAAAATTTGCTTTAAAATTTCCATCAAACCATTAGACTATAAATAAACTAAAAATCTCTGTAAACATTCATGGTACACACTTAACGGCCTCTGTTTCTCCAGCACAGATATTAAATCCAAGTTTGCTAAATCGTCCTCGAACCGGAGGTTCGAGTCCTCCCTCGGGCATGCGTGTGTGTGTGTGTTTGTGTGTGTGTGTGTGTGTGTGTGTTTGTGTTGTCTTTAGTGTAAGTTAGTTTAAGTAGTGTGGAACTCTAGGGACCGATGACCTCAGCAGTTTGGTCCCTAAGGAATTCACACACATTGGTAAATCATCTTTAGAGGACAATATCCTTTTGTGCGGTTCGACTCTAAGCTCCACGTCATTCTATAGTGCAACATCTTTTCGTTATTCCGTACAGACAACGTCCAATGACCGAAATAAGGACTGACGATCATTGAGGAAAAATCTACACTTTAAAGTAACCTTTAATTCTCTGTAACTCTGTCTCGAATTCTTCCCCTATTGTCTTCGTATATATATCATCTACCACCCTCTCTTATAAAACTATTTTCGTTTTATCGTTTTTCTTACTTCACCTGATCGTGTTTTATATGTTGGATCACATTCGAAATTGTCAAATTTACTTTTTCTCTCTGATTTAATGTTTCATGTTTCTCGTCCAGATATCGAAAAAATAATTCGGAAACTCTATGTTCTGCTGCAGTACAATATTTAGTACACTACACGTCATTTGCATTAGTCTCTCACTCATATCTCCCAAACTCTTACGTTCAGTCCAAATTGTACTGAACTGTTGTCACTCTTTCTAAACAACGTATTACTCCAGTCATATATTAGAGCTTTGTTTATGGTTGTTGGCCTTCTTTACCTCTCACCCTGCACGCTTCCTGTTGATTCTTTGAGAACTGACCACAGATTCGCCATAGTTGCTGAGATCGGAAAGTTCTGTTGTTGCATGTTTTCTTGGACAAATTAGCAAAGCAGCACGCGAATACATACACGCCATGTACACACTAAATCCTTCAACTCGTAAGAGGTTCAAACTTTGTTAATCTTCAGCTTGTATTGTTCAATGCAGCTAGTTCAGTAGTAACTGTTTCCATAATTTACAGTTTTTGGTATATTCAATCACATTTAGTAGAATTATCTTCGATTATTACCATCCTTTCTGTTTACATTGCAATGAAGAGTCTGGTATTCACGAGTGTACCTGGGGTTTCAGAAGATGAATGAACGTAAATGTAGACATACAGAAAATAAACACAAATCATTGGATAGAGCTTTTCTCCAAGTTGATAATTCACATTGGATGTGTTCAGTATGGGAACTGTTTCTGATGCTGTAAACGTCAGTATCTGAGTGCGGATCGATGAAGTCGCTGCTACAAATTGCCTGGGAAGTCGCGAGAAAGACCCATTTTGGAATTCTGTTCATTGTGTTGCCACGCCCAGATGCGTATTATGAGGCGCAGTGAAATTTAGCACCCGCTCCTAAGGGACCATGGAATGATTCAATTCAGATTTCGTGGAACGCGGTTGGCCTCTCACGCATCCATTCTTGCACTTCCTCGTCCAATTGAAATCTACGTCCACTCACATCAAAAATGTGAAATTCACACGGTAAGGGGATCCTCGGTGCACGAAAAGGTTGCAGTGTTTCCCAACCCAATCGCTCAAGCGTAGCATTCGTCCGATTTGCAGTGTGGGGTGGGCGTTAATATCTAACCGTATGAATCCTACGCCAGCATTCAGACAGCTTGAGGGCAAGCAGCAAAGCACTAATGTCGCCCGTTAGAGGAATCCAAAGGCTCTTCACACATGTTTCAGATAGAGCAGGGGCTTTCCGCTTGTCGAGTTCCTCGAGCGTTGAACCACAATCAATGCCCAGCGCCATGAGGACACTTTGCAGCAACTGCGCCGTGGCCTAAAGTCAAATCGCCCTCGAGTGCTGCCTAATAGCCCAAACTAATCACCGTGTGATTACTACACCTACTATGGCCTAAAGAAACGCATACGTGGACGTCGTTTCCAGTCGGACAAGGAAGTGCAAGAGTATGTTCTTTTGTGAATCTGTCAGTGGCCTACTGCGTCCTACGATACAGGAATTGATCATCTCGTGTCCCACTGAGATAAATATCTTAACGCGTGTGGTGATTACTTTTGAATGGGACCATTCCATAGTCCCATTGTCGCGGGTGTATAGTTTTCATTTGACCTCCCCTAATAGAATCGCACCTAGGAGTTAGTATTTCGGAATCGGTGGAGCTACTTGGCCGTTCGCGTCTACGTTTGCGAGTGTTCCTAACACAGTGAAACCACGAGTTGCGACAATGTGCTGGCATCAGTCCACCATAACAGAACGTGGGATGTCGGAGGCTGATCCGCTATATAGAGGAGGATGAGCAGATCCGACTACAGAATACAATGATGGTGTATGTACAAGTATTTCGCACCTCACGCTTCAGTGCACATTGTTGAACATGAAACTCCAAAGCAGATGATTCGGACCTGTTCCTATGATGACCCAATGACATTGTCAATTGTGATTGCAGTGAAAACGGCGCCATCGCAGTCAGACCGTGGACCAATGGAAAAGGTGTCGTCTTGACAGCTGAAATATGTTGCTTGTTATACCTAAACGATGGGAGTGTCCAGATTCAGTGCAGTTTGACCAGTATTATGTTTCGGAACCTTCATCTGGGCTTCCATGGTACGTTTGGTAGTAACCGAGAGCACCATGTTAGCTTTGAAGTAATTAGACGTTACTGAAGTCCAATGGCATGCCTTCATTCTTGTTATCTTCCCGACACCAATGGCATTTCCCAGTAGGAAAAGTGTCGCGTCACAAGTCGTGAACCGTTTTACATTGGTTTGAGGAGGTTTATACGGAACTCACGTTATTGTCTTGGCCACCATATATGCCGCATCTGAGCCTTTGGAAAACGCATGGGGCACAATCAGGCGTCAACGTCCTGGATCACTAACCACCGGCCCGTAATTTCGGAAATTGCATGACCTTAGCGTAGTCATCTGAAAATCTACCGAGGCTTTGTCGAATCCACGGCACGTAGAATCGCTGCTCTATTGCTTTCCAAAGCAAGGCGAACACGCTCTTAATCAGGTGGCCATAATGTTTCCGCCTATGAATATGCAACAAATTGGCAAATGGATCTGAGCACTGTGGGCCTTAACTTCTGAGGTCATCAGTCCCCTAGAACTTAGAACTACTTAAACCTAACTAACGTAAGGACATCACACACATCCATGCCCGAGGCAGGATTCGAACCTGCGACCGTAGTGGTTGCGCGGTTCCAGACTGTAGCACCTAGAACCGCTCGGTCACCCCGGCCGGTTGCAAAAAATTAATATTATGTACCAAAACATGAAAGCAACATTGATCTTCCTAACATTGAACAAATAAATAAGGATACCAGTGGCGAAAGCTAAATGCGTACCCACTGCCAAATCTTAGCACAGAATATTTAAATCTTATGTGTAATAAGCACCCCTATATGCATCAGTTTCTTTTTTTTAAATCAGTGGAGATGTCCAATAACGCACTCCTCTGCGGAATGAACAAAGTGCCAGTTAAGTGTTTAAGGCTACCAAACAACGAAGGTCATCAGTTGCCTATAATACCCCAGCACAGAAATAGTGTACAAAATCTGTCTTTGTATAGAGTAATATGTGTGTGCAAGTATGAGAAAGTGTTCTAGAAGTGTATCTGATGCGGAACATGGAAACCATCTCGATATTCATCTGGTGAGGCGTGGAAAACGACTAAAAGCCACATCCCAGCTGACGGGCACACCAACCCCTCGTCGCTAAACTGCCGAGAGGGTTCAGTCCAGGTACGGCACACACCGCCGTCACGGCAGCGGTCGATAATTCATAATTCTTTCTTTCGGATATAAATCACTGAAAATTGAGTAATAAGAATTATTCTACGAAGCATTTTACTTGCTACATGACTAAATAGAAAAATTGGAGATGTAGTATCCTAGCGGCCCAGCACTGAAGCAAACGATGACGAACTGTTGATGCATGTCGGAGGAGCGTTCAACAGGGTGAGGGGCCAGAATAACAAGCCTTCCATAGAGAGGTCACGCTTCGGAATTCTCTCCGTGAGCGCTAATTCATGCAAACGAGGGAGCCCGGAAAAGGCACCTCATCGACCAATTCTAATATTGCGGCAGAATCAGGGTCGCTGGCTCCCTGTGAAGGTCACACCGCCCAAGGACTACAGACAATCGATAAGCCTCTGACAGCAGACGGAATAACTGGTCTCTGATTGCTGACCTCGAGGGACTTAGCGGCTGTTCTATATAGCTACAAATAACACAGCATGTTTATGTTTCATCGTTACTTGATAGTAGCCAGCAGTGTTCACAAATATTTCTACTACATAAAAAAAATAAGGCTTATTTTCAACGAGATACAGAGGCTGCTCTTTCCCGGAGAAAGGTTGTGGGTGTCCAAACACACACTCACGGCACAGGAAAAGAAAAGGAGACACATGAAACTCCGTTTACGTTTTTTTTACAAACAGGGACGCAGAAGTATTGTCCAAGTTTTATTATCACTCCGCTGAAGAAATGGATGGCATACACGTTAACAATAATGGAATAGACAACCAACTAAATATGGATGCAATTTTTATGCCACAATAAATCACTCAGACAGTAAATTATCCCCCATGTTTGTAACGATGGACAGAATACATCCTCCTACAAGAATTACAGTATATGTGACACACGTTAGCAACTATCGTGGAAAGACAACGACGTACTACTCTCATGCTTAAAAGTATCTGAATGACGTGAACAGTGGTTCACCCGAGTTGTATGCGACTCAATTTTCTATTTACTATCAGAATACAGCGACTGTATTCGCGATTTCCTATCAGAAAGGTGACGGTAAGTAGTAACTGACGGAAATGAAATTAAAATGAAAATGAATTGAGGCAAAGTCGTCGAGAAAAAGCAGAAGTAATGTCTTGCGTCCTTTAGAGAATTGTGGTAGGCCCTCTAATGTTCCCGATTTACATACGTGATTTAGGAAACACTCCTGTATTAATTGCAGATGACGCTGCCATTTACCGTCTTATAAAGTCATAATATGATCAAAACAAATTGCAAGACGAGTTGGACAAGATACATGTGCGTTGCTAAGAGTGGAAATTTACGTAAAATTAGGAAAATTACGAGGTCATCCACATATCAAAGGAAATTTTGGTTACATGGTAAGTCACACAAATCTAAAGGCCGTAAATTCAACTAAATACTTAGCAATTACAATTTCGAATAACTTCGTTGGTTGGGGTAGGGGAGCAAACAGCGAGGTCGTCAATCTCTTCGGATTAGTGAAGGACGGGGTAGAAAATCGGCCAAGCCCTTTGAAAGGAACCATCCCGGCATTTGCTTGAAGCTGTTTGGGAAAATCACGGATAATCTAAATCAGATGTCTCCCGAATGTGAACTGAGTACGCTAACTACTGACTCACCTCGCTCGATTTTCATTTGCGTTATAAATCGGGATGGCTGGACGCAGGTTTGAACCGTCGTCTTCCCGAATGCCAGTCCAGTGTGCGAACCACTGAGCCACCTCGCTCGGTAGAATAACTTACGTTGGAACAATCGTGTAGATAATTATATGGGTAAAGTAAACCAAATACTACGATTTACGGACAGAACACTCAGAAAACGCTACAGTTCTATAAAAGACACTTCCTACACTACGCTTTTACGTCCTTTCTGGAGTATTGCTGTGTAGTGTGAGACCGGGATCAGATATGTTCAACGGAGGACATCGGTAACGTTCAAAGAACGGCAGCTCGTTTCATACTATCGTGGAATTAGGGAAAGAGCAGCACTATTACGGAACATGGTATTGGAGAGGCAATCATTAAAACAAAGACTTTTTCTTTGCGGCAGGATCTTCCCATGAAATTTTATTAACCTACTTTCTCTTCAGTGTGTGACATAATTTTGTTGGCGCCCACCTACATAGGGAGGAATGACCATCATAATAAAATAAGCGAAATCAGAACTCGCACAGAAGGATTTAATTATTCATTTTTCTCGCGCGCTGTTCGAGAGTAGAATGGTAGAGAAATAGAACGCGATTTTCTCTGTGCAGCGGAGTGTGCGCTGATATGAAACTTCCTGGCAGATTGAAACTGTGTACCGGACAGAGACTCGAAGTCGGGACCTTTGCCTTTCACGGACAAGTGCTATACCAATTGAGCTATCCACGCCGTCTCACAACCGGTCCTCACAGCTCTACATCCGGCAGTACCTCGTCTCCCACCTTCCAAACTTCACAGATGCTCTTCTACAAAACTTGAAGAACTAGCACTCCTCGAAGAAGGGATATTGCGGAGACATGGCTCAGCCACAGCCTGGGGAATGTTTCCCGAATGTTGTTATCGCTCTGCAGCGGTAGAGAAATAGCTTGAAGGTGGCTCAATGAATGCTCTGCCCACACTTAATTGTGAATCGCAGAGTAATCAGTTCGATGTAGATGTACGGCACACACAATCCAGAAGGCGCTATAGTGGGGAGAGTACACCTTCAGCACTAGGGAAAGGGGATTCATCGACCCTAGCTTGGCGACCCTCTGGCAGTGGCGGTGACGGTGGCAGTGGCGGAGGTGAAGGTGGCGCCCCTGACCCCGAAAAGTAAACTTGAGGGGCTGGGCGACCCTGGGGCGGCAAGTCGCCTCCTCCAACACCCCCACAAGTGGATTTCCCGGCAAACGAGGCGAGACGCTGTCGCTAGGTCACTTCTGCGGGCTGACAGGGATAGAGGAACGCTCGTTCGCTTTGGAAATACGATCTCTTTGGTACATCAGCGTATCGCTGTCACATAACCTACATCTATATCTACAAATACTTTACTTCACAACAATTCACACTTCAGTTTTTGCAATAGTGTTCATATAATGGGCGTTGAAAAAGAAAGGAGCCCTAGTCAGCAATGAACAAACCGGTGATAGGAGGTGTGGTTCCGACCACAGTGCTGAAGTTGATAGCCCGTCGCAAGAGGGCACGCGTGTACGTCACGTGACTACACAGAGCTGTCAGCAGCATGCATCAAACATCAAATGCTTCCAGTCGCATTGCTGCTGACGTTCTTCTTTTACCAAGATGGCCCCCTTCTGATTCACGTTTTGCAACACGGGACAACACTGATTGCCCAGCGTTACCCGCAGACCTTGGCCACCCTTCACCAAGCGATCAAATCAAAACGACCAGGCAATCTCACCCGTGGGGTCATTCTGCTCCACGACAATGTAAAGCCTCATATGGCAAACACAGTCGCACCATTTCCGCAGAAATTCAGACGCGAGGTTCTTGACCACCCTACATACAGTCCGGACCTCTTTACCTGTTGTTACGCCATTTTTCGTCGCCTGAAAAAGGCTCTGAGCGGCAAACGATTCTCCTCGGATGACGACGTCTAGCTGTACGTGCTGAACTGGTTAACATCGCAGCGCCAGGAATTTTATGAGACAGCCATTCACCGCCTTGTGTCACAGTGGGACAAGTGTCTCAACAACCAAGGTCAATACTTCTAACATACAGGAACTGGTTTCTGTAATTATTCCTCCGGCTCGTTTTCAACGACCCTTACAGAACTATTTTCTATTTCACGACCTATAACCTACCTGTAATCTAAGGTGTATTAACGATTTAAAGATCTTTTTACGCAGTGTTCCCTACTTCACAGAGAAAGCACCGATTCCGAAGATTAACGCTGACGGAAAGAATGCAAACGACATTATATCTATCGCACAGATACTTATTACGTACGCCGACCATCGGAACAAAATTTTGTAAGATACTAAATAGTGCACCGTGGCTATAGTTTTGAACGTGTAGCTAAAATTATGTGAAATCTGGGTAGAGAATTATAAATTTATGGGCGTCAGCTCCGAAGTGAGCTAAATTTAATAATTTTCAATTGCAAAAATGGAACTGAAATCACCCAAACAGTCACAAGTCCGTAGGTATGCAGCAGCAGAGCAAAAAATGCACAGGTGCGAGCTTGAATTGGAAAGTCATGCACGGAAATATGCTTTTAATTAGTGGGACATTAAAATTCTGTGTAATTAATAAAATCCAATACTGGTTACCTATTAGCAATGCGTAACACAAGGTGTACCAAGCAACGTCACTCAGCGTAATGGTATCTGTCCATAGGTTTTGAGAAGCAAATACCGACGACTAACCTTAATTTTTGAGTAAAGAAAATCTTGTAATAGTTTCATTAAACAACTACAATCACTTCTGAAAAGCCAATTTACGAAATCAAATTTACATCAAAATATTTGAAAACACATAACAAATTTATGATAACGACTTTTCTCAAAATTCAACATTCACTTTAATTTACCGGTTATTCGAAATTACTTTTAGTTTGCTAAATTTTTGTTTTGTAGCCGATAGGTAGCAGTATTGGCACTACAATGTAAAATGAGCCTTATTACTTCACCCAGTTTTATGAACTGACTGATTTTCAGTTGAAATAAGACTCTGTCTTTCACTTATGATTCACTGAGCAATAATGGAGAAAGAATACGAACGGTCTGTGAAGAAGAATTGAGCTACACTCAAGTCAATTACTGTTTTACTAACAACAATAATGTTCAAAATATGTCTAAGACGTTGGTTAGCTATGTACAAAAATAATAAACTAACCGGCTGCGTCTTACTCTGAGGCAAGCTACAACTGGTATTATTTTTTGAAATATATGTCAACAGCTAGCGTCTTTTATCAACACAGAACAAACAGTACTTACTTTCCAATACTTTGATTACCAACTTTTCTTACATGCTTTGTAGTGCGACCAGATATGTGCTCGCTAATTCATTTATAATGGCGTTCCATACTTAAAAAACACTCTCAGCACCGCCATACTGCGTCAATATTTCAACGTCGATAACTAGCAATTACTAACTTAATAGTCTAACGGAAGAGTTGACACTCCGTTTTGTATTTCTTACCCACAGTGATAGCAGCGCTCCAAGCGGCCAGCAAGCAACACTTCTGAATACGAAATCGAACAAGAGTGAATGCTAATGTTTATATTGATTTGTAATATAGTTTTTACAGTAGGGAGTATATGTAGTGCCATAACAATCGACAACATCTGAAGAAATTACATCGCATTTATCATTTGATTGCATAAGGACTAAGGAGATCCGGAACGGTGCTTTACACGACAGTTTTTTTAATACTCTCTCTTCAGTTGCAGACATTTGCTGAATAATGTGGTTTTCTTTAATAACAGAAACACCAGAAAACCTAATCTTTTGCTGAAACACGGCGTACATCTGCCCAACAAACTAAAAGTTTTGTTCTTCACACTTTCAGCAAAATCAGCGAATGTGGAACGTTGGAAACCTATATGGGGTGTAATATCTACAGTTTAAGCCGCCACAACTGTAGCTCAAGTGAAAACCAGACAGACGTGTTAATAAATAGTCAAAAGCAATAAAACTGTTTCCCTATACAGAAGAAACTTATTAGACAATTGTTGCTAAATCTGAGACTCAAACGGTAGAATTTTACATCATACTCGCTTTTGAAGCAAAAGTAATTATATTTTCAAAAGATATTTCTGTATTAGACTGTTAAGTGAAGTGTAAGAACGGTCAAATCGCTAGATTCCAAAATTTTTTTTAAGTGTAAAGGAAAGTGCCTATGATAATAACAATGGAAAACAACAGAAATATACATATGATTTTCATCCAGGAAATGTTTGTTTATCCTCTCTTGTTTCCAGAGCAATAAGCTGCAAATATACACATATCGAAAAACACATTTTCATGAATATATTCTAGCTTATGTCACTGAATCGGCGTGACTCGGCTGTTTTTATACGTACTTCACGATACTTCATTTCTCTTCTTATATTTTTGCGATCAGTGCGTTATTAAATTGCCTACTATTTCATTAATTAAGAAGAAAATAATTACAAACAAATACTAGCTTTACTAGGCGTGAGACTACCTTCTCACCGCTTAGAGCGCTAGTGTCGCTGCAGCTACGAAACGATAACAAGTTTCCCGCCAGAAAGTGATCTGGCTAGACTGTGGTAACCATGTAGGTAAAAAGAAAAAAAACAGAGGTGAGATGGCGCTATAGTCTTAAGCTGTACGTTGCTTTGCAGCCAGAGTGGGCGGGACGTCGCGCATCATAAATAGCCCAAAACGTTAGCAAACTTCTGTTTTCGATTCCTTCTTGTTCATTGTTTCTGGCGTGTGGACGCAACAGCTGTTTTAAATTCTAAAAGTTGCATTGCTTGCATGGATAACACAGTGTGAGGAAAGCAATTTCGAACATTTTTCTTTTCATGAATACGTATTAGCTCTAGTTATATGACACATTAGGCCTCGTTAATATAACTTGTTTTTGTTGATATAGTTTGAATAACGAAGAAGTGACGAACGTGCTGTGAAATAGTCGTTTTCGTGATGCATTTTATTTCACTTTTACCATATTTATGTCGACAGTAAATGGAGCAGGAATTCTGAAACCAGTGCTTGTTTTCATACTGCTACTGCTACTTGTTCGTCACATTTTCAGCTTTCAAGCGGTATTCAAAAACTTTTAACGTTCACATGTGCAAAAAAATTTCCTACATATTTTTTGTTAGCTTATCAACGCGTCCATTGAGGCAAGAAGCAACGTGTGTTATCATATCTTGTACATGTCAAGTAAGTGAACGATTATTGAAGTGTCAAAGAAACATAACAGTATAGGGGCATACCTGTATGTTGGACAGAGTTCTTGATTCATTAGATTGTTAGCGCATTAATCTCACTGTCGTGTACACACTGAAGTTTTACTTTTGATACGTCATTCACTGTCTGGCCAATAACAGTAATTTATAGGGTTATATACAAAAACAAAGAATACATATAATTTTTTAAACTTCTTCCATTGTGGAATGCTATAAATGTGATTAAGCGAATGGTCTCAAACGCTTGCCACTCGGTCAGATGGATATTTTGCTTTAACATTTTTAGCAATGATAGCAATGATAGACGTATTGCACCTGTCCCATCAGTATCCTACTTGCTAGTTTTCCAGGAATATTTTTCACCGGTAACTCCGTAGGTTTTACAGGAATAGCCAAACATAGTAAAATTGGAATGTACGTCTACTTTTATAATCTGTTTGATTTTAGTTTTAAGTTTCATTTTGAGGTTTTCAAAATATATAAGCCTATACCACGCTTTGTGAGATATCAGTAGTTAGTTACTTAAGTAATTAATTTCATGTTCCATGTATCATTTGCACAATAAATCGTATTTAGTCTTATATGTTGACATCAACATTTTCTTTTTTGGAAAATGCCTCCATTCTGATCATTCATTAGTTTTCTCGTTTTTCATTAAAGATTGACATATGTTGCTTAATAATTCCTACCCATCACCATTTGTGCATTAAAATAATAAATAATTTTTGGCAGAACATGAAGCCTTGTCAAAGAGAAATGTTTTCCGTTGTTTCGAATATTACTTTTCTGTCTCTCTGGTATTTTATGCAAGTGTGTAAGTGAGAAAAACTTTTGTTTGCAGCATTGTGAACCACTGTTTGTGCTACAGCCAGTCTTAATGTTGCGTAATGAATGTCACTTTGCTCTTCTGGTACTGTAATTATTTACATCATTTTGCCTGTTGAAATGCATTGAATTATTTACGACAAAGTTATAAGGGAATAACTATACTTTGAAACGGAGAGATTGTCACTTACACGGCGAGCAGCACTCAGGGACGAGTAAAAGAGTGGTCACACAAATTTTCAGCCAAAGCCTACTTCAGAAAGCAAGCAAAACCCAGCTACACATTCATAAAACCGTACACACGAAGCTTACACACACGACTACCGTCTCCGACTGTTCTAGCCAGAATCTTTTTTAAACAGGAGAAAATGTGAACAATGAATAGTTATCGGCAGAAGAAATTTAGGGCATGACATGCTGCGCTAGCAATTACTGCGGTTACACAGCTGCTTGTTGTGCGGGTACGAGACGGTTGAGACAGTGTGGCCTTGATGTAGGAGTGTATGTGGATTGCAATGCAATTAAAAACACGAGAAAGAACGGCCAATGAGTACAGTAAGGTAGATTTGAAGTTAAAAGACAGAAATGAAACCACTACAATAAAAATAATAAGTGCAACCATGATTGTTGTATAGGAAACACAATGTTGCTTGAACGTCTCCATATACGAATGAAATGTGATTCTATTAATCGTTATTTTCTACTGGATCGATTAGGACACCTGTAAACAAACCAGGTGGTTTTTTGATGAAACCACTACGTTTCCACTCAAAGCACCCAGGACGGTCGAAAGTGGGCACGGGCACGTCAGAGGCAAGTAACACCGAAGTGAACCATGGAGATATGAATTAAAACAGCCCACGTCGGCTCGAAGTTTGTAACGCTATGATATCTCCATTTTTTTTTTACGTCCATGGCGCTAACTGCGTCTCTCTCTCTCTCTGTCTCTCTCTCTCTAAGCGGGCACGCGCCCACCGATATTATTGCCATACTCGAAACATGATCCTTGGATTTTTATGCAAGTAGTGTACATTTACAAAATTAACAAACTACATACATTTCTAAGAAATTAAATCAAGTTACAGAATTAAATAACTGGTAATTATGAGGCACTGCTTTGTAATGTTAAAGACAATTCCCCTCTCGAATACCACATTGGGTGAATGAGCCAAAAACCTTTCCGTGACAGTGATCATACCTCCTAGAAATGTATGGGGGAATCAACAAAACATTTTGATATTCGGACGAGAAATTTGGTGATTGAATTTTGTGTAAGTACTTTGTCCGAATGAGAAACGCCTTTAGCTTTTTGTGTATAACACCCCAATCTGTTTATCATACTCTTGACGCTCTCTCCCCTACTTCACGATGGTACAAAACGAGCTGCCCTTCTTTCGACGTACCTTTTTCCTCCGTAAATCCTGTCTCGTAAGGATCCTATAGCGTGCAGCAATACTCAAGAATTGGACGGGCAAGCGCAGTCTTTATAGTCTCTATAAGAAACTTGTTGCATCTAAGTATTCTGTAAATAAAACGCAATCTTTGATTCACCTTCCATCTTTCTATGACGTGGTTCCAGTTTGAGTTGTTCTTAAGTGAATCGCTAAGTATTTGTTAAATCGACAACCTACCATTATGTGTGATTTATAGCGTAACCAATATTTAACTTTTTATTTTTTTATTGTACTCATATGGACAACTTCAAACTCTCATTAGTTTGGGTCAATT
Organism: Schistocerca nitens; assembly: GCF_023898315.1. Taxonomy (NCBI): domain Eukaryota; kingdom Metazoa; phylum Arthropoda; class Insecta; order Orthoptera; family Acrididae; genus Schistocerca; species Schistocerca nitens. The sequence goes on along the minus strand of NC_064622.1, from coordinate 377,537,257 downwards.
GCCGCTTTTAGCACCACTCAGATATATTGTCTACGTCATTTTGCAATTCATTTTGATCTTCTGATTATTTTACTAATCTGTAAACGGCAGCAGCATCCGTAAACAATGAAAGGGTCTTCTCAGATTTGGTCCTAAATCGTTTATGTTGACAAAGACCAGGGACTGTAACACTACTGATAACACTTCACTTTCGCTAGAAGATTTCTCATCAATTACTACAAACTATTTGTTCTTACTGGCAGGAAATAAGAAATGCAACCACACAACTAGACACACGATTTGATTAGAAACTCTGTGTGAGTGAAGTTGTCAAACATTCTGGAAACCAGTACTAATAATAAAACTGTAAAACCATTGTGTCTGTTTGTTTGAACAAGCTAATCTTCAAAACTTATGCTGTTTTCACAGGTAACTTAAGCGTATGGTGGGGCAGCATACAGGCTCTATTTTACCAGAATCACAGGCTTTTCGTGACTTAACTGCTGAACCGATTTTGATGGAATTTGGTATGGAGATAGCTTGAATACCATGAAGAACGTAAGCTACTTAAAGAAGAACGCAGTACAAGATATTTATTGATTTACAGAATATCATGCGAATGAAGGAAATGTATTCACTCTTTGAAAAAGAAATTTAGTATTTGACTTTTGAACTTCATAATTTTTGTGAAAACGCATTTATTAGTTCATATGTTCGTCACAAAACGACTGAAAATAATGAATACAATACTTATACAATGTTCAACGTGTTTAATACATACTTCCGTACTACGTAATATACGTACGAAAATAATTCTATTGCGGTTTCACGACCAAACTACAGAATCAATGCGATGAAATTTCGTTTAGAGATAGCGTGAACCTTGAGGAATAACATGTTGTACTTTATAAAGTAAATAAAAAAGAGAAAGAAAAAGAGAAGTCGACACTTAAAAGTGTGAAGTGTGAGCTAGCGGATGGAGCCTAAATTTTTATGTTAGTGAACATGAACTATGTTAAAATATTATTAAATTTTCTGCCCAATGAAAACGCCCATTCGCTAGCGTCACTAGGCAGCAACGCTATATGCGTGCCATGTCATCGTTTGGAGAAGTTGGAGTAGTGGGGAGGCGCGTCTCGGCGTTGAGCTACGCTTAACAAACTGCGAAACGCGTGAGAGCAGCTGATGCTATTGCACATACAATACCTTATTTATTATTAACATAAGAAAGCTACCGATATGCGAGCGTATCCGCAGGTGACAGTTGAATCTAGAAATATGGTATGGTCTTGAGGTGCCCTGCTCATAAGTCTCATCAGTTCACGTTTCACACGAACTACGTACTCTGAATCTGTGTACGTTAATGTCAATAGATGATTTTCTGTGAGATATTTCATAACGTTAGAATGCAGTGTGTTTACGAAAAAAGTCCTACTGCAAATCGAAATGAACGATTTGAGTCTTTAATTCAATGGCTTACTTCCGTTTCTTGTGTTTTTTGCGATCTGTGCAACTTTCTAGTTCTTAGGTACGGATGTTTTATAGAGCTAGCGGTTACATACCATTGCTAAAAATGAAGCTATCACTGCACTCCAAAAGGCATAAAATGAAGTTCATAGAAAACCAGTTACAATAGTTCTAGCAGATGACACACGAAGTAATACTACGTTGATGTTCACAGTAATCCGATCAGCTATCTTCACGAATGTAATCACATAGTAAGGGTCTAATGCCCGCCCGTTTAGCCGTGCGGTCCAACGCACAGCTTTCCGGGCGGGAAGGAGCACCGGTCCCTGGCACGAATCCGCCCGGCGGATTTGTGTCGAGGTCAGGTGAGCCGGCCAGTCTGTGGATGGTTTTTAGGCGGTTTTCCATCTGCCTTGGCAAATGCGGGCTGGTTCCCGTTATTCCGCCCCAGCTATACTATGTCGGCGATTGCTGCGCAACCAAGTTCTCCACGTACGCGTACACCACCATTACTCTACCACGCGAACATAGGGGTTACACTCGTCTGGTGTGAGACGTTCCCTGGGGGGTATCCCCTGTGGGGCGGCGAAGGGGTGAAGTGGACTGCGGTAGTCGTCTCGGGATTGCGGACCACTGCTGCTGCGGCGGGGACGGAGCGTCTCCTCCGTTTGCACGTCCCCGGTTAACATAACATAACATAACGGTCTAATACAGAAATGGGAGTCGTGTACGTTTACCACTGTTTCGTGTCTCAAATCAAGCTTTTTGCAAATACTGTCGCAAGTGTAGGAGAGTGCTAGTCAATGAAGAACGTTACTTTCGGACTATTCTAGGAGAGAGTAGGAACATTGCTGGAAAAACCTGGCCGATCAAGGCGTCTTGCTTCTGGACCCGTTCCGGCATACACTCTCACCTTTTCAACAAGGTTAACTTCACCGTACCTGTAAAGTGCTAAATTCCAAGCAGTATGTTTGAGGTATATATTGACGTAGTTGCGATGTTGTAACTTAGAACCTCAGATAAGAAGTTCCCAGTGATTCATAGAAACAGAGTAATTTAACGTTAACCAAACTTAAATTGTGTAGCAGCATTGAAATTCTTAATTTTCTGAAGATGTAACATAATTTACCGTATCAATTTAACTGTAGGAAGTTTACTGGCTTTAGATTAAATCTAGCCGTTACACTTAATACACTCCTGGAAATTGAAATAAGAACACCGTGAATTCATTGTCCCAGGAAGGGTAAACTTTATTGACACATTCCTGGGGTCAGATACATCACATGATCACACTGACAGAACCACAGGCACATAGACACAGGCAACAGAGCATGCACAATGTCGGCACTAGTACAGTGTATATCCACCTTTCGCAGCAATGCAGGCTGCTATTCTCCCATGGAGACGATCGTAGAGATGCTGGATGTAGTCCTGTGGAACGGCTTGCCATGCCATTTCCACCTGGCGCCTCAGTTGGACCAGCGTTCGTGCTGGACGTGCAGACCGTGTGGCGTGAGACGACGCTTCATCCAGTCCCAAACATGCTCAATGGGGGACAGATCCGGAGATCTTGCTGGCCAGGGTAGTTGACTTACACCTTCTAGAGCACGTTGGGTGGCACGGGATACATGCGAACGTGCATTGTCCTGTTGGAACAGCACGTTCCCTTGCCGGTCTAGGAATGGTAGAGCGATGGGTTCGATAACGGTTTGGATGTACCGTGCACTATTCAGTGTCCCCTCGACGATCACCAGTGGTGTATGGCCAGTGTAGGAGATCGCTCCCCATACCATGATGCCGGGTGTTGGCCCTGTGTGCCTCGGTCGTATGCAGTCCTGATTGTGGCGCTCACCTGCACGGCGCCAAACACGCATACGACCATCATTGGCACCAAGGCAGAAGCGACTCTCATCGCTGAAGACGACACGTCTCCATTCGCCCCTCCATTCACGCCTGTCGCGACACCACTGGAGGCGGGCTGCACGATGTTGGGGCGTGAGCGGAAGACGGCCTAACGGTGTGCGGGACCGTAGCCCAGCTTCATGGAGACGGTTGCGAATGGTCCTCGCCGATACCCCAGGAGCAACAGTGTCCCTAATTTGCTGGGAAGTGGCGGTGCGGTCCCCTACGGCACTGCGTAGGATCCTACGGTCTTGGCGTGCATCCGTGCGTCGCTGCGGTCCGGTCCCAGGTCGACGGGCACGTGCACCTTCCGCCGACCACTGGCGACAACATCGATGTACTGTGGAGACCTCACGCCCCACGTGTTGAGCAATTCGGCGGTACGTCCACCCGGTCTCCCGGATGCCCACTATACGCCCTCGCTCAAAGTCCGTCAACTGCACATACGGTTCACGTCCACGCTGTCGCAGCATGCTACCAGTGTTAAAGACTGCGATGGAGCTCCGTATGCCACGGCAAACTGGCTGACACTGACGGCGGCGGTGCACAAATGCTGCGCAGCTAGCGCCATTCGACGGCCAACACCGCGGTTCCTGGTGTGTCCGCTGTGCCGTGCGTGTGATCATTGCTTGTACAGCCCTCTCGCAGTGTCCGGAGCAAGTATGGTGGGTCTGACACACCGGTGTCAATGTGTTCTTTTTTCCATTTCCAGGAGTGTAGTATAGTCAATTTATGATATGTAGAATGCAAACCTTCGACCAAGTACAGAATGTAGAGTCAAGTAAAAATGGGGTCTGATGCTCTGAAGAATGTCAACATTGTTTCGTAAAACGAAATAACGGAAGATGCTTTTCATGACGAGTTAAGTAGGCGATGCATTAAATTATTTTATATCTGTAGTTGCCATGATTAATTGCTCCATTAAACGCAACTTCAGAGATATTACGCAATAATTTAACAGCAATAAGCCATAAGAGTTATATGGAAGTAGCGTATATAAACCCAGTAAGAGCCCACCACGTGTCACCGAAAGGTCAGTACTGCATATAGCTCATATAGCAAAGAGCCTTCAAACAAAGTGGAAACCTAAACGTAAATTAAGCAGTCGGCGTTGACGTCAAAGGAGCCAATTCCAGTTTGCCAGTGAGCTCAAAGGGAAATACACGAATTGTTTACCGGAAAATGGATTTGTAACGCTGTGACTTTTCGGCTCCCACAGGGAATACAACCACGACAATGATGCGTGCATGGAACTCAGTGACGTGAAAAGCGACCAAATCAGATACAGATGAACTATGATTTACACAGCAAAAATAAAGTACAGAACAATAGGTTTTTTTCGTTAAAATTTGCAAGTTTGCTAGAGGTGTGCGCTGCAGATGAAGCAATGACTGGTGAATATGAGCACGATAGAATCACCAAATTATTCAACCGACTTACCAAAAGGTGAGTGACATCTCATATTTTTTTGCGTTGTTGATATGGCGATCATCCTAATGAAACTCTAACATACATCTTCTAACGGTATTGCCTCTACTTTTGAATCACAAAATGAGCAATGTACGGAGGTTGCCATACGTGCAAGTTGTTAAGCTTGCAAACTGTCTCTCATTTAGAGTATTTCCCGCATTTCAGAATAAAAAAAAAAAAACATCTTATGCGTTATAAGTCTTTTACGGGAAGTCAAAATTCCCTGTACAGTGTTTTTGCCACTAATTAAACAGTAATTCATTAGTCTAAATCTTTCTTTCTAACCACATCATTTCATTTGCCAGTATTCTTACCGGGTGCTGTCTCCTTACATTTCCTTTCCCCATAACTCGATTATTAGTACTACTACTGTCACTGTTAGGACCACAGCGGCAGTAGCAGAATTACTGTAAGCATTAATTTACTATCTCATAGTATTGTGACTCCATACATTCAGACCAATTTAATACCATTTGTCATATTAAAACAGTAAGTAATGTAAAGAGGTAGTGTATGTGTGAAACTTTAGTCCGACCTAAGAAAGAATCTGAGGATCCTACACAGACCATGTTGAATAAAAAACTTGTATAAATAAATAAAACAGTGAAATTGTATCATTGTTATGCTTGTATGTTGCTCATTAATATATGGAGATATTAATTTGTCTTATAAAAATTGGTCGCAATCACAGTATGGTGCATTACTTGTTTAGTATTTGGCAGCGCATTTAAGTTTAGATCTACCTTATTTAATTTTAACCTAAGTCAAACAGAATACAACATATGTACCACATAACAATAATTTGATCTTTGAGAAGTTGTTCAAATATCAAACGACACTTTATTTGATTAAGAGGCTCAGAAGCAACGGCACTTTACATCTTCGCAACTCGATGGTTCTTGATGGTGTGTGAGGACGACTAACATCCAATAATGGCGAATTCAACTCCTTAGCGTGTTATATGCTGTGTATTTATTTAGAAATGTGGGAGAAGTTTCAAGGCCTAGCACGAGTTAGCAAGAATTAATTCAACTTGAAATGTGTAAGTCGTAACATATAATAGCTTCTGGCGGGAGATTATGAAACTGTTAACAATGATAAGAATTAGTTAACTAAATAAAAACAATTACATAAATACGATTTTGCCGCATTGGGAGATATATTTAATGTTTAATTTGTAACATACTGAATGTTTCGTAATTATTGAAATGAGCTCTGTTGTATTTTCATTCGAAGTTATTTGACACCAACCTGAGTTTTCTAATTACCATATTGTGTATTTCCTTTTTTTAATAAAAATTAAAAGTTGTCATCATATCCGTTATTGGTGTGTCACAGAAACTAGAAACTTCATGAGTTGCTGACCGGAACAATATGAAGAAGAATTTGACAGAGAATTGAGGATCATCTTAGCTGACGATCATTTTGGCTTTAGTAACCGTGAAGTCATCAGACAGGCATATCTGACGTTAAGCTCGATAACAGACTTTAAGGAAAAACAGTTAATACACAACACCTACAAGAACCAAAAACAACAATACCAATGGAGTACAAAGAGCGTAGTGCTTTGTATTAAAAGGGTGTAAGACAGGATGCAGTCTTTCTCACCTACTGTCCAATCTGTACATCGAAAGCAGTACGGAATGAACAGAAAAGCTTGGGAGTGGGAATAAAATTTAAGGTGAAGAGATATCAATGACAAGATTCGCTGATGACATTACTATCCGGCTGGCCGTTGTAGACGAGCGGTTCTAGGCGCTTCAGTCTGGAACCGCGCAACCGCTACGGTCGTAGGTTCGAATCCCACCTGGGGCATGGATGTGTGTGATGTCCTTAGCTTAGTTAGGTTGAAGTAGTTCTAAGTTCTAGGGGGCTGATGACCTCAGATGTTATGTCCCATAGTGCTCAGAGCCATTTTGAACCATTACTATCCTCAGTCACAGTGAACAAGAATTACAGGCCGTGATGATGGATCGACAAGTCTAGTGAGTACACACTACTTATTGAGAGTGAACTGAAGAAAGACGAGAGTAATGACGAGTAGCAGATATGAGATTATTTATAAACTTAACATCAAAATCAGAGATCACGAAACAAAACAAAACAATACACAACGGACAAAACAAGAATGACAGATCAGGTTAGCTCAGACAAAGAGGGCATTCCTGGGGAAAATAAGCGTCAAATATTGGCCTAAATTTGATAAAAAAAATTCTGAGAAAGCACTGCGAAGCACAGAATTATGCGAAAGTGAATTAAGGACTATAGGTAAAACATAAAAAAGAGACATGTACCATTTGAGATTTGGTGCTATAGAAGGGTGTTGCAAATAAGGTGGTGTCGTAAGAAACGTGGAGGTTGTCCGCTGAATGGACAAGTATGAAAACATGTGTAAAATATTGACAAGAAGAAGGGAAAAGGCGACAGGGCATGTGTTAATGCTTCAATGCTTCATGCAAAGGTACAGGAGGGAGCTGTAAAGAGTGAAAACTAGAGACGAAGACTGAAATTGAAATATATCCAGAAACAACTGATGAGTTTGATGTGTAAACTACCCTTAAATGAAGAGTTTGGGGCAGGAAACGAAGTAGTGGCCAGGTGCATCACATCAGTAAGACAACTCATAACAAGAAGGTGTTGATGTTGCTACGTTGTCTGTTGTCTTTCGTCCCACGCAATGATTCCCACACGAGAACACCTTAACAGTACCCTGTTGGTTCACAAGATGCATCATCTCGTGTGATTTTAAAACCCTGCACTTGTAGCGTGATTGTTTATCATGAACTTTCAGTTCCAGCGACCCTTTCCAAGACTGGAGCTTCCCATGGTGTCGTACTTGTGGCATCAGGTAAGCAGATCACACATATCTATAGGTAGGTTTATATCCCATATTGAGAAAGTCATTTTCGATAGTATGTCACATAGTAAGTTACTGAAATGTAGTATTTACCTGCCAAGTAATTTGCTCCTACAATTCGTGATTGTAGAGGGCAATCGACGTCTTCATTATGCTACTAGACACAGCCCTCCACTTGGAGTGGAGGCCTTTGCGGTGTACGTAGAGGGTGCATCAGAAGGTATGTTGCAAGGCTTAGTGATTGGTAAATAGGTACCATGTGAATATATTTTGTCAATAAAGGTATTTTCGAAAACTCTTCTAGCATGATAACGTTTCTGAAATGTGGCGGAGGACGCAGGCGGTTTGGAACATAGGAGCTGGGCCAGGAATAGCCCCGAGAAAGTAACCTCCAATAGTTTTGAGACTGTTGACGCACTCGAGAATGTCGGTAAACAAACCAGTATAAAGAAGAAGCAGAAGGCATACTGTGTGCACTGCGATTTCAGATTATTTACCAGTGATAGGCCTACTGCTTTTTTTGTTACATACTGCACACAGCACTCCACAACGTCTTGTAGAGAACGGTACTATACAGTACTCTTTTGTGTTCCATAGTTTCATACTACAAACAGCTTTCAGTCACTCATGTAGCTACCGGAAAGCGGGATTGAAGAATTGCGGTAGTGGACTCAAGTGCAGAGTACACCGACATGCTTCTCGTTTACGGGGAATCCAAGAGAATGCAAGAGAAGCTTGCCGGCTCTATGAAGAACGCTACTCCAACAGCCATCACCCAGCATGCACCTCGTTGGTTTGCAACACAGGACAGGCGTTTCGGTGAAACGGGTAGTGTAAGTCCTAATTTCAGCACATTGGACTCCCTGGGACACGTCGTACAGCAGAGCTTGAAGGAGCTGTACATCAGCGTTTTCCAGGCAGCCTTCTACGAGCACCCAAGCTTTCTATACACTATGATTATGAACCACATGGCAGTGTTGCACGTTCTGCGCAGTGAGCACCATCATCCCTACAAAATCCAGAAAGCTCATGCTATGATTCAGTTGCCTTTTTTCGTAGCGTTAACTTTTGCCAATGACTGATCGAAACAGTGTGCTGGTTCCTCACTTTCTGCAATGTATCATGTTTTCTGGTGAGCGCACCTCTACAAGGGGCGCATGCTCAGTTCCAGAACATCCATAATTTGGTGGATGAAAAGTCTCACCAACATCTTTTTGTTGTCAACGTGTGGTCAGATCTCAATAATTACCGTATTGCGGGCCCATACCTCATGCTCCTGCATGTTGACGGTCGTGGTTACCTTTGTTGCGGGATTGGGGGTCGAAGCCGGCACTACACATGGCCGAGCTGAAGCTGGGGCCCACCGCGCCGTATTTCGTCAGGAGGCCAAGAAAGTTCAAGAGTGACGAGGGCAGTGCAGAGTGATACAGCGGTATTCGGTAGCATTGCTTTATTCAGCTAATTTACTGGATTCAATGGGCGCAGCATACTGTCCGCGTGCTGACCGTAGCTGTGTCACGAGTCCAGCTGGGTCAAGTATGCCGACGCTGCTGCTGCTGTTGTCATCAAGGCCGCTCAGCTGTAAGTCGGCGGCGATCTGCCCGGTCGCCGCCAACTGATGCGTGGCGTATTGCACTGCGCCGCTTCCCGCAATTCCGGAGGCTGCTACAGTCCCAGGTCATCGCCGTTCTCCACCCCGTTTGGGCTGCTCTGTCCTACCATGGGACGAACGTTGATACTGGTCACCCGTGGACCTCGGACCACCGCTGCTCCCAGGACAGACCCGTACTCGAACCCGCGCCCTCCTGGATTCTATGCCGCAACTTGCCACTAGTGGTGCTTGCCGGATGGCAAACCCCACCGCCATCTCTGGCGCTGTTGCAGCGCCGCTGCGCCTCCCACATTGTTGTTTTTTTTTTCTTTTTTTTTGGGATCAGTCTACTGACTGGTTTGATGCGCCCGCCACAAATTCCTTTCCTGTGCTAACCTCTTCATCTCAGAGTAGCACTTCCAACCTACGTCCTCAATTATTTGCTTGACGTATTCCAATCTCTGTCTTCCTCTACAGTTTTTGCCCTCTACAGCTCCCTGTAGTACCATGGAAGTCATTCCCTCATGTCTTAGCAGATGTCCTATCATCCTGTCCCTTTTCCTTATCAGTGTTTTCCACATATTCCTTTCCTCTCCGATTCTGCGTAGAACCTCCTCATTCCTTACCCTATCAGTCCACCTAATTTTCAACATTCGTCTATAGCACCACATCTCAAATGCTTCGATTCTCTTCTGTTCCGGTTTTCCCACAGTCCATGTTTCACTACCATACAATGCTGTACTCCAGACGTACATCCTTTTTTCCATAGCGAGTCTGCTTTTGATGTCCTCCTTGCTCCGTCCGTCATTGGTTATTTTACTGCCTAGGTAGCATAATTCCTGATGTTAAGTTTATCGCTGTTCTCATTTACACTACTTCTCATTACCTTCGTCTTCCTCCGATTTACTCTCAATCCATACTGTGTACTCATTAGACTGTTCATTCCGTTCAGCAGGTCATTTAATTCTTCCTCACTCTCACTCAGGATAGCAATGCCATCAGCGAATCGTATCATTGATATCCTTTCGCCTTGTATTTTAATTCCACTCCTCAACCTTTCTTTTATTTCCATCATCGCTTCCTCGATATACAGATTGAAGAGTAGGGGCGAAAGGCTACAGCCTTGTCTTACACCCTTCTTAATACGAGCAATTCGTTCTTGATCGTCCACTCTTATTATTTCCTCTTGGTTGTTGTACATATTGTATATGACCCGTCTCTCCCTATAGCTTACCCCTACTTTTTTCAGAATCTCGAACAGCTTGCACCATTTTATATTGTCGAACGCTTTTTCCAGGTCGACAAATCCTATGAAAGTGTCTTGATTTTTCTTTAGCCTTACTTCCATTATTAGCCGTAACGTCAGAATTGCCTCTGTCGTCCCTTTACTTTTCCTAAAGCCAAACTGATCGTCACCTAGCGCATTCTCAATTTTCTTTTCCATTCTTCTGTATATTATTCTTGTAAGCAGCTTCGATGCATGAGCTGTTAAGCTGATTGTGCGATAATTCTCGCACTTGTCAGCTCTTGCCGTCTTCGGAATTGTGTGGATGATGCTTTTCCGAAACTCTGATGGTATATCGCCAGACTCATATATTCTACACACCAACGTGAATAGTCGTTTTGTTGCCACTTCCCCCAATGATTTTAGAAATTCTGATGGAATGTTATCTATCCCTTCTGCCTTATTTGACCGTAATACTGGATCCCCTATCTCTTCTAAATCGACTCCTGTTTCTTCTTCCATCACATCAGACAAATCTTCACCCTCATAGAGGCTTTCAATGTATTCTTTCCACCTATCTGCTCTCTCCTCTGCATTTAACAGTGGAATTCCCGTTTCAATCTTAATGTTACCACCGTTGCTTTTAATGTCACCAAAGGTTGTTTTGACTTTCCTGTATGCTGAGTCTGTCCTTCCGACAATCATATCTTTTTCGAGGTCTTCACATTTTTCCTGCAGCCATTTCGTCTTAGCTTCCCTGCACTTCCTATTTATTTCATTCCTCAGAGACTTCTATTTCTGTATTCCTGATTTTCCCGGAACATGTTTGTACTCCTTTCTTTCATCAATCAACTGAAGTATTTCTTCTCTTAGCCATGGTTTCTTCGCAGCTACCTTCTTTGTACCTGTGTTTTCCTTCCCAACTTCTGTGATGGCCCTTTTTAAAGATGTCCATTCCTCTTCAACTGCACTGCCTACTGCGCTATTCCTTATTGCTGTATCTATAGCGTTAGAAAACTTCAAACGTATCTCGTCATTCCTTAGTAGTTCCGTATCCCACTTCTTTGTGTATTGATTCTTCCTGACTAATGTCTTGAACTTCAGCCTACTCTTCATCACTACTATATTGTGATCTGAGTCTATATCTGCTCCTGGGTACGCCTTACAATCCAGTATCTGATTTCGGAATCTCTGTCTGACCATGATGTAATCTAATTGAAATCTTCCCGTATCTCCCGGCCTTCTCCAAGTATACCTCCTCCTCTTGTGATTCTTACACAGGGTATTCGCTATTACTAGCTGAAACTTGTTACAGAACTCAATTAGTCTTTCTCCTCTTTCATTCCTTGTCCCAAGCCCATATTCTCCTGTAACCTTTTCTTCTACTCCTTCCCCTACAACTGCATTCCAGTCTCCCATGACTATTAGATTTTCGTCCCCCTTTACATACTGCATTACCCTTTCAATATCCTCATACACTTTCTCTATCTGTACGCCTAGCCAAAACCCCGGTATGCCAGGTGGGATGCGGACGTGGCGCGTAGACGGGAATGGAAACGAGCCCCTCCCGGACGCTGCAGCCTACTGTCACTGCCCTCTTTCATGTGTACCTTGCCTGGCCTGCTGGCTGTCGTCTGCTACCACACTCTGCCAACGGCCCCAGATTTCATCGCCCAACAGCGCCTTCATTGAATTTTGTTAAAATTTCCCTTTCCCTCTACTAGGACTGACACTAGCGCTGTAGCTTGTATTTGGGAGAGGTCTTACCCGGGTTGTTGTATGTGGTGCCTTGGGACATCCCCCGTGCTATATTGCACCAGGAGGATGGAACTCCAACACGTTTCGACAATGTGGTACGTGGGCACCTGAATACACCTTCGGCAACAGGTGAATTGGACGTGAAGGCTCAATAGCCTAGAACCCTTGTTCACTGGACTGATATGATAGAATTTTCATTTCTATGTTCGGAAATCCTGATTTACGAAACACCCGTGGAAGGACGTGAATGCTCGATAGCCTATCCACTGGACCGACATGATTGCATTTCCATTTCTACGCTCGGAAATCCTGATTTACGGAACACCCGTGGAGTCACCAATAGGTACAAGAAGCAGTTGGAGTAATCTGTGAGATGCGGTTCGACAAGATATGATACAAAAATGTATAGGAGTTTGTGTCGATAATATTGAGTACTTTCAGTAACAGAATTAAACTCATGTTTTCTTCACAATAATATAAAATGTCTCCTTTACTCATTGCGTAGCTGTGTGGTCCAAACCACCTACGTCGCCCTGCACATTTCAAAGACGCTAGCATGCAAACGAGGCGTTAACGAACACAAGTTAACTAGCACAATACGCTCACATGGTACCCATCTTCCACCCAGCATCCCTTGTACTATCTATCGATACGCCCTGTACGTTTCTCATGCCGCAGTGACAGGACATACTTTCTTACCTAGAAACTATCTCCAATTCAACTGCTAAAGATTGTGATTGCGTTGTTCACATTTGCCATATTGTTGGTGGGGAGCCCCCGTGAGCTTGTCATTTTATGTGCTTCTATCGAGAATCTGCATACAATCACGTAACTTCCTCCCAGTTTGAATCTTTTACTTTGTGGCACTTTTTGTCCATGAAGGGTACAAGTCAACGCGCACACAAATTTCCGTTATTAATTATACCGATTTAGACCCTCTGATAACTTTAAACAGTCCAATATCCGTCTTGGCCGACGGCTACACAAGAAAGTAATAGGAGAGATCATCTCCTCAGGCTTCCTATTACACGTTGACTTTCACAGTCAAATGTCATTACAGTGGTAACTAAAGATGAGACATCTGGAAGACAGTAGTTAGGTTATATTAGGCTATATGATAAAACGTTCTATGCGTCACCGATGACAACTAGCGGTGATCCACTTGAATGGAATAGGGATTTCGGAAAGCTTCCTAGCAGACTAAAACTGTGTGCTGGAACTGATTACGAAAGCGGATCCTTGCTTTCTGCGGGCAAGTCCTACCATCTGAAGATCCAACCACCCTCACAGCAACACTCTTGCCAGTATCTACTACTCCCAAAACTTCACAAAAACTCTCCTGCATGTGTAGTCGGACTAGCACTCCTGAAAGAGAGGATATCGCAGAGAAATCATAGCCACAACTCAGCGGGTCGTTTCCAGAACAAGTCCTGCATCATAAAACGGAGTGAGTCTTTTTTCAAAATTCTTTACTAGGGAACCTCCCCATCACACCCCCCTCAGATTTAGTTATAAGTTGGCACAGTGGATAGGCCTAGAAAAACTGAACACAGATCAACGGAGAAAACAGGAAGAAGTTGTGTGGAACTATGAAAAAAATAAGCAAAATCAAAGTGAGTTGTCCATGCGCAAGATAAGCAACATCGAGGAGGGTCGGAGCCGAGGAACGCCGTGGTTCCGTGGTTAGCGTGAGCAGGTACGGAACGAGAAGTCCTTGGTTCAAGTCTTCCCTCGAGTGAAAAGTTAATTTTTTTTTTATTTCGCAAAGTTATGATCTGACCGTTCGTTCATTGACGTCTCTGTTCACTGTAATAAGTTTAGTGTCTGTGTTTTGCGATCGCACCGCAAAACCGTGCGATTAGTAGACGAAAGAACGTGCCTCTCCAATGGGAACTGAAAACATTTGATCGTAAGGTCATAGGTCAACCGATTCCTCCACAGGAAAACACGTCTGATATATTCTATACGACACTGGTGACGGCATGTGCATCACATGACAGGAATATGTTGTCGACCCTCCTAACTTGTACACTTGGCGAATGGGTAAAAAGATTCTTCTACCTTGCCCGATTTAGTTTTCATGTGGATGATAATCACTCCCAAAAAAGTGATGAAATCATAAGAGTTTGTCATATAAACTGCAACAAATGAATGCAACAGTTACACAGTCGCACAGTTCTCCATGTGCTCTGTCAAAACATATGTTTTTAACGTTTTCAAATTTTCCCGCTTAGGTGTAGCGTCCCCATACTACGACGCAGTTCCCTCGCATCAGACGGACGGACGGACAGATAATAATTACCTGAAAATAAAAAATTAAACTTCTCACTCGAGGGAGGACTTGAACCACGGCGCTCCTGAGTTTACATTTTCCTTGCACATGGACTACTCAGTTTGTATATTTTGCTTATTTTTCTCATAGTTATACACAACTTCTTCCTGTTTTCTCGATTGATCTGCGTTCACTTTTTCAAGGCCTATCCACTGTGCCAACTTATAACTAAATCTGAGGGGGGTGCCATGGAGAGGTTGCCTTGTTAGCACAAAAACGCGGAGCTCATTATGTCTGAAAGTGAAAGATTCAAACTGAAAAGAAATTATGTGATTCCGTACAGAGTGTCGATAGAAGTACATTAAATGACAAGGACGTGGGTTCAGGAGATAACCTGACATTGCTCGGCATCTCGGATGAGCTATTTCTCCTTGCGAGTCTACGCAACACAGGAAATCAAGACTCCACTACGGTAAAAATTCACGGACGTAATCATACGTTTGCTCGTGAATCTTCCTAGTTTAATGAGTTCAGACAACAGAAATCTACTGGTCATAAAAGCAGACTATGATGGCTGAAGTGGTCATTAACCGCGTCTTGGGACGAAGTACGTTTTCGTAGGGTATATTGTCAACATATTTGAAATATAACGGAATAGAAATTGCAGTGGTCCAGCAGATATTCCGCTAAGGTTTTCAAGCTATTGTTTAAAAATTATGGACGCTTAATTTACGTATTTGTGATACAATTTAATTTCTTTCTTGATGAGTTATTGAAATCCGTTAATAACGCATGTCACATCTTGAAAGTAAAATAGGCACTCGTTTTTCTTCTCTCACTTCCAAAACTGGGGTTCAAACTGATAAAATGTTAGGTAGTGTGTTTCTGTATGCTTTCAAATCATAAATATACGCTATCTGAGAAAAGGTATTCGGATATCGGCTAGCGGGCATTAATGAGGCGTGTGTCCACCCTTGACCTATGCGTTGGCCTGAGCTCTTGTGGGACCACTGTAAACGACGCGTCAGATTGTCTGGGAAGGAATGGGCGTTCATCCTCAAGAACTGTAGTCAGAGAACGTAGTGATGATCGACGCTGTCCTTCTGAACGAAGGAGACTTTCTAAATCATCTCAAATGTATTCCATTCGGTCCAGGTTTATGACACGGTGCCTAGTCATGTTTATACAGTGTACTGTATGCAGTACATGACTGTGTAAAATGCATTGAATCCTTCCATATTCAGTATTTAGCGTGTTATTAAGCTCAATAAGGGTACCACACCATAACCCCGAAAAACACCCCCAATACCATAACACCATCTCCTTCTTGCTTCATTGTCGCCACCACGCATTATAACAGGTAACATTCTCTGTCACTTGCCAATTCCAAACCTTTCTATCGGAATGCCGTAGGATGAAGTCTGATTCATCACTCCAAATCTCTCGTTGTCACTCATCCACTGTCGAATAACATCTCTCTTTGCTTGATCTCAAGCGTCCCTTTATATTCCGTTCAGAAATGAGCTGCTCTTTCTAATTCCTTTTAACTACCTGCGCTGATTCTCCTAGATGGATTGCTGGTGGCACTTTGGAACTCAGGAGTGATTCCTCGCGCTGAATTCATGTGATTTCTTACAACCGCCCGCCTAAATGATTGACAGTTCCTCCAGTCAATACGTGAGGTCTGTCTCGTCTTGTTTTAGCTATTATTGCTCCTTCGCGTTTCCAATTCGCCTTCACAGCACCAACAGTCGTGCAGCTTTAGTAGGTCTGAAATGTCCCTCACAGATATCTTAATCAGGTGACACACAATGAATAACCCACGTTCGAGGTCACTGACCTCTCCTGGCTGTGGTATTCTGCTGTACTGCTCTCTGCTAACAACACAATATTCCTCGACTTCTTTTATAGCGGCGAGTACACCTCGTGTCATCTAGTGGGTAATCCTGCATTACACAGGGTTGGCCACATACTTTTCGTCAGGCAGTATATACCGAAACCTCCGCTTCCTCAACATTTTCTGGGACACTGCCTTCAAATACTTGTGTACTAAGCTTCATTCTTACTTAACGTCAAATTAAAAAAAAAAAAAAAACATAATTCAAAATTCATTAAATGAGTAGCGGATTTTCCACAGTCTTATGTTATATGACGCAACGCTAGTTTCTTGCTAACCCATATCAACAGTACTGTTGTTAATCATGCCAGTGGTGATCATTAAGTACAGCATAATATTTGGAGTATAATATTCCAACTATTACCGTCTGTTTCTGTAGAGCAGTTATAGTGCGTAACTGGGTTTTCTACTTGTGCATCGGTTTCAAGCTTACTCGCGAATCTGTAGAAGATTCTAGCAAAGCACGAACTGATTCGAAGTTTAGGGGAAGGGATAGCAATTTCGCCTGGAGAGCGCCCTCGGCGGCTGTAATAAAACTACCAGATATCGATCTGTGTGACCTTTCCGTGTCTGCGTCATTCACTGCCAAAGCCTGATATTTTAGCTATCTCCATCACATACTTTGTATCTGATGTGCCACAGGAAAAAAGTAACTGCCACAGAATAGCAGTCAGCTGTCACTGAATTGCGATTACTCATACGTACACAGAGGTGTTCTCCTTTTGAAATGAAGTTCTCGTTTATCGACCCCAAGTACTGCGACTTCCTGGAGATACAATATATAAAACGAACTGAGAGAGAATGTCGAAACACTCTACGCAATATCCGATACTATACTCCAATATCGGAACATTCTTCTTCGGATTGTCTTGGAACCCTATAACATACGTGCCGATGAAAGGTAAGACTTATGACGTTTCTCTGATCTTTTTAGTCTGGCTTCACTCCCTATACCAGGTGCACAGATTCAGAAAAGAGCTTCGCATTTCATCACACATTCGTGCAGCAACTAAGAAATCGCCACGGAGATGCTCAGCCAACAACAGTGGTGGGCGCTGTGAGAGATGCGCCGTGCACCAAGATGGGGTTTGCTGTTGTAACTCCAAGAGTGCATGTTCCTAACTGATTTATTACTTCCGGCTACGCAGATTTCGCAAACAAGCTACGAAGGTAAAGTAAGTAAAGCCCAGCCCCCACGGATGTTTACCAACAATCGTTCCTCCTGTTGACCATTCTCTTCTGGAACAGGAAAGGGATAACGTGACAGTAGTAGGTAAAATACCTTCCGCCAAGTACCATAAGGCGGTTTATGGAGTATAGATGGGGTTTAAAAGCATTGTATCATATAGTACGTCACTGAATATGACTCGTGGATCGTAAATTTAAAATATGACTGTTACAATTGCTCATAGCCACGTGTGTTATCGGACATACGTGATCGCTAGGATGCTAGTTACAGGAACAGTATCGCAAATATCGGTATTTGGAGATTCTATAGGTACTACACTGTGTCAACTCTGAATCGACTTGTAACCAGAGTTGGCTGTGAAATAACCAGCTTCTACACTACATATTGAAACCGAACTGTAATGTGTAGGAGAAGAATGAAAGTGATGGTAGATTTTATGTTGTTTGAAGCAGTGCATTTTACAACTGTCAAAAGTACCTCTGCACATATCATTACATTTAAGTATTTTTCTGTATATAATGAACATTTTCAATCCGGTTATTTATGTTTTGTTATCTTAATTTCAATGACATAGGATGGATTTTATTTGATGAGAGAGTATTAGGCCATGTAGGCTTTAAAATATTTTACCTCATATTACTAGAATCTACTTGATCAAGTTCACAATGTGACGCTGTATTGACAGATATAAATATACGTGTTACGTGTTCTCTCAGTTGGTATGCAGGGTATCTGACGACGAAAATTGAAACTGATTCTGAATAAAGAATCACTTATCGTCAGCTCTTGATGTTTTTATATGCCAATTTTCAAATTTATAACGGAAGGCCTTCCGAAGTTTAACAACATCCGAGGCTGATATTTCTTTAACCGCAGCATTATACCGGATCAATGATAAACGGATACAGCAGTTTTGCATGTTCATTGTGGATAGTCACGATCCTTGGACTCTTCCCTTGGGCATGCATTTTACATGGTCAATTTGTGTCTGAGAACTTTCAACCAATTTCAGTTTAATACTGTTCAGCGTGAAAGATGAAATGTTATGACCATATTACTAGGGAGACGCGTAAAATTAGCGTCTTAATATTCATACTTTGATTACATGAGTCAGCGTATCATTTCTTTCCGAAGATGTACTTGCGACTAGTGTAGGATCGAATTCAGAAATCTTTTAATGGATACGGGGTACCATGACTTCCGATATATTGCAATAAAAAGTTACACAGAAAGTGGCGTAAGATTCCTACAGTTGTTTAATGGGTTGCGATGAGAGCCAGAGATGCTAAGCAACCGCAGTGCAGTGATGTGAAATATCTTCAGAGCCCTAATTTCGTTTTTCAGTTAACTGTAGATAGCCTTTAACTTTTAGGTATTGCCCACTATTTACTTTCTGGTAGTTAACTGTCGTAATATTAGTAATAGATAGCCTATGTATTGCTTTAAATTGTCGTCGTAAATCTGTAAGGTCAGAGGTAGATTTTCCATTAATATTTCTCCGTCGTATAAGCAAAATATTTGACACCGTATTATAAATGCCTTTCACAACTAGTGATCCACTAGTCAAATACTGATTTAACACTTCAGGTAAAATGTTATCAATAAAAATTCATCAATCAACCACAGATTAACGTTCAAGAAATCACAAGAAATTCTCAATGCACAATCCACTGCCACGAATAAAAATGTTACGTTGCTTAACAAAGATGTGCAGTCAAACATGGTTATAAGTTAGATGAAAATTCACCTCATTGTTAACTTCTTCGATTTCATTATTGATAGGCGGAATTGTAACACAGCAACCCGCTTCTCCTTACAGAATGGCAGTCAGGTCTACAAACTTGGTCCGGTAACTCGATAGCTTACTTCACTGTATCCCATCAAGGCAGCATGACCCGTTCCGACAAGGCTACAAACATTGAACCAGTTCGTAGGTTAGGTGAGATTAGGTCCTTCCATAACAGTGAAATGATCGGTTGTGTAATCACTGAGCCGGCCGAAGTGGCCGTGCGGTTAAAGGCGCTGCAGTCTGGAACCGCAAGACCGCTACGGTCGCAGGTTCGAATCCTGCCTCGGGCATGGATGTTTGTGGTGTCCTTAGGTTAGTTAGGTTTAACTAGTTCTAAGTTCTAGGGGACTAATGACCTCAGCAGTTGAGTCCCATAGTGCTCAGAGCCATTTGAACCATTTTTTTGTAATCACTGACATAAACAATGTATGGATGGAAAAATATAATTTCCTGAAGGACTTATATTGAGAACGCATTAATCATTCAGATGAAAGTTAAGTAAAAATGGATCGATACATGCAGAGTGGAAAGTCTACGTTACGAGTGATAATAACGATAATCGGTATATAAGTGTCCCAGCTCGTTCCTATATTGTTAAACTATATACTGACTGTTAGGGAAGCAAAGATACAATTGTTTGACGGTCTACACAGTGGGATTCTTTTTTTCAGCAAAACCAAGACCAGTAAGAAGATCTGCAAGAAAAAGAATGAAGAACATCAAAGGAATTTTGGGAGTGGAAGCAATGAGCAAGACGAGGTAAGACTGCCAAAGTGGAGGAGTACCAACTTGAAACAGAAGGTATTAGGCGAATGGAGTGGCCTACTTGTTCTCCAGACCTAAACCCCATCGAGTACGTCTGGGCTGCTCACGGTCGACATATCGCTGCACGTCTTCAAACCCCTAGGACACTTCAGGAGATCCAACAGGCACTGGTGCTCGACCACCTCATCCAGAGTATGCCAACTCGTTGTGCGGCTTGTGTACGTGTGCATAGTGATAATACCCCATACTGATGTCGGGGTACATGCGCAGGGAATCGTGGCGTTTTGTATCAGATGTGTTTCGGGACGGTTTTCTCCACTTATCACCGATAACGTGGACTTACAGATGTGTTTGGTGTGTGTTCCCTATGTGTCTATGCTATTAGCGTCAGTTTTCTGTAGTGCCAAGTTGTTTGGCATCACATTCTCCAATTATCCTTAATTTATGAGCATGAGTGTATAATGGCTTTCGGGTTAAGGGTGTAAGCATTTCCTAAACGACTAAGTTTGTGAACTGTTCGCGTGCTGCTGTGGATAAAATAGCGCTGGCCGAAACAGTGGTGCACCACGTGCGATGTATGAAATGGGTGAACCGCATCTGCAGGGATGTGTACGGGTGAATTGCCGTACAATTGTTCAGCAACTGCCGGCCAGATGAACCAAGGGGATACCAACAGTGTCCCCTCAACGGCTGTTCTGCGATTGTTGTTGCGTATGGGCCTTTGAAACAGGCGCCTGGTTTTGTACCTACCTTGACTGTCGTTCATCGGTGACCAAGGCTGGAACTTGCACACCAATAATGCAACCGGATATCCACTGCTTGACGACAGATGGTATTTCCAACTGAATCACGTTTTATGCTCCATCGGATCGATTTCCGTCCGCGTGTACACCACGAAATTTCTAAAAGCAAACATCCTGCGACCAAGAGGAAGGGTTATGGTCTGGGGAACGTTTTCGTGACATTCCCTGGGTGATCTCGGAAGGCATGATGGATCAACAGAAGTATGTGTTCTTTCGCACCATGTCCGTCCCTGCATGCAGTTTGTTTTTCCTCGGCACGATGGCATCTACCAGAAAGACAATGTAACACGTCTCAGAGATCGAAGTGTACGTGGGTGATCGGAAGAGCACCAGCATGAGTGTACCATACTTCCCTGGAAACTCTCCGAACGTAAGCCCAGTTGTGAATCTATGTGACCACCTCGATCGGCGTGTTCGCGCCGTGGATCCTCAACTGGGAAACTTAGCGCAAGTGCTCACAAGTCTGGAGTTGGCATGGATCTGCATTCTTCCAGAACCACAACGGCTCTCTTCCTGCCCGTCTTGCCTTTGTCCGTGGCCACGTTTAGGTTTATGGACAGTGTGGAACCCAATTGGCATCCCATGAGTTCCAATGGTCATTCGTCTATTGAACAATTTCAGTTGCTTTTAAGTCCCTTGATCACGACGATATCTGTTATTCAGCCGTTCGTGAGATCATGCAAAACAGTAACTACCGTGCGATATTCCCCTATAACACTATTTCGGAAAAAGATGTTTAGTATTTCGACTTCTTCAGTGTTCTGTATTTCATTGCCATATGGTCACAGAGCGTCTGGACAGACGAGCAAAATTTCTTAATATTTTCTGTCTAGCGTGATAGTGCACCCACACAATGGAGTTCGAAAGTGTGGAGGGCGCTGAATCACATGTGTCCTGAGAGGTGGGTGGATGATGATGGGCCCTTTCGCATGGCCCCCGCGCTCTCTCGATGTTACGTCGTTGCACTTCTCTTTGTGGTGTTACGTCAGGGATCGTGTGTACACAACACCGGTGATGACACTGCTACCCTTCGTAAACGTATCAATGAAATAAACTGAAATGTGGATGCTCCAATGGTGACCCGAACATGGCGATAACTCTAGTTAGCCTGGATGTGTGTGACATTTGCAATGACATTCTGACATAACAGAAAAAAATCTTCGAGATCTACTAACCGCTTTGAAACGAGTCACGATGCTCTGTGTCTAATAGTTCCCTAGGGGACATTCTGTTAAAGGGGTAGAGGTGTATCATGGACACCCTGCATGATCCAGTCGAAACATTTAATAACGTACGTAATGAAGTAGTACTGCAAATAGTTGACGTTTATGGAAGTCCCTTGGCTGAAGAAAGGACAGAAATAGTTGATTTGGCACTGGAAGGACATTTAGAATTTGGGGGGGGGGGGGGGGCGTCGATCTATGTAATATCACAAACGGTTAGTAGGAAATCTTGTATGCAGCAGCTACGTAGGTAAGTGAGAACAGAATGGGAAAAGATGGAGGACACCTTCCAAACACTCGAAAGACTTCAGAAAGGGGAGCAAAAAACTTGAGTATGTATTAATAATGCTGATTAACTGTGTCCTGAAAGGTCATCTCACTGAAGACTTGATTTCGTCAGGCAGATGAACTACTTACCAGGTGTACCGGTATGAAATGAGCGTTTTTTGTGAAAATGAAACACTAATATTGAATTGAAAAGTAAAAACATTTTATTCAAAGTACTAACCACTGCTTTCTATACATTTTGATCACCTTTCTGGCAATTTGTGGACACCACGCGAATAGAAATGTTCGTCTTTTGAAGCAAACCAATCACACCCAATTTTCGACTTCTTCGTAGGAATCGAAGTGTTCCTCAGCCAATGCGCGTCCCATTGATGAAAACAAATGGTAGTCGGAAGGAGCGAAGTCTGATGAATACGGCGGGTGGGATAGCAGCTCCCAGCTAAGTGTTTTGATTGTATCCTGAACCAGTTTTGGTTTGTGTGCAGGTTCATTGTCGTGTAAAAAAAATACTTTGCCATGTCTTCTGGCCCATGCTGGTCTTTTTTCGATCAATGCATAGTTCAAACTGTTCATTTGTTGTTTGTAGCGATTAGTATTCACAGTTTCACCGGGTTTTAGAGGCTCATAATACACCACACCTTTCTGATCCCACCAAACACAGAGCATTGTCTTCTTGCCGAATCGATCCGGTTTTGCAGTCGATGTTGATGGTTGTCCCGGATTAACCCAAGACTTTTCCCGTTTAGGATACTTAAAATGAATACGTTTTTCATCGCCAGTAACCATTCGATGCAAAATTAATTTTATTTCATGTCTTTGAAGCAAAATTTGACAAATGGTTTTTCGGTTTTCCATCTGTCATTCATTCAATTCATGTGGCACCCATTTTCTACACTTTTGGATCTTTCCCATAGCTTTCAAACGGTCAGAAATTGTTTGTTGTGCAACATTTAGTATTGCTGCCATTTGCTTCTGACTTCAAGTATCATCTTCGTCCAATATTGCTTCCAATTCGGCGTCTTAGAACTTTTTTGGTGGTGTTCCACGTTCTTCATTTCTTACGTCAAAATCATGACTTCTGAACCGTTGAAACTATATTTTGCATGTTGTTTCTGGTAGACATGATCACCATATGCCTTGACAAGCATTCGATGCGACTCTGCAGCACTTTTTTTTCCAAATGAAAACAAAAAATTAATGCTTTCCGCAAATCATCACTTTGTGGTACAAAATTCGACATCGTTAGCACGATGAAAACATAAGATGATTTTTGTTCATGACTTGATAAATACAAACGTCATACCAACCAAAAAAAATTAAGGTTCGTTTACACCATATGTTCCCTATCGACACGTTTGTATCTTAACGCTCATTTCATACCGGTACACCTGGTATGTAGCTATGCGTGTGGATAAAAGACGTTGACAGCAACAAAGAAAATCTAAGGATTGATTCTCGTAACAACAAAAACGTATTTCCCAATTTTAAACTATAAATGAGAAATGTAGAAAGGTAGCTGACGCATCAGTGTTCTCAAATAGGATAATTGGGTTCAGCGTAGTAATTACATACGCTTTTTACCAATAGCGGACGCCGGCCAGTGTAATCAAGGGGTCCGGCGTGAATAGATTCACCAACACAGGTACAAACAGGCTCGCACAGTCGCCGTTTGAAATACAGTTTTTTTTTTTTTTTTTTTTTTTTGCGCATTTCGCGATTCTGCTTAATTGGAATCGTCAGGAGTGGCAGCTAAAATGACAGTCGTTTCGGATGAAACAGGTTTGTGGAGGGCGGCTTACCGGATAACGTTTTGCTTCCACATAAACAACGGCAATAGAGTACATTAATTACACTGGATCACTGAGCTGTTTCTGATAAGTAATCAAGTGAAAATTAAAATCTGTAAGTAACGACAATTTTAATTTCTCTTATTCTAATAACGACGTCGGTCTTCAAAGATTATCAAAAATTTTTGGCCGTTGTTTTGAACTTGTGTTATTCCGTATCTCTTTTCAACCCTTCTCTCCATTCAAGTGTGTTGCCTAGTCATCTTTTAGTACCATTTACATGAGAAGTTAGTGTCAGCTTGTAACAACTGCGCGGTCTGTTAGCGGGGAATAAATGTGGCAAGTGGTGCGTTGTATTTAAGACGAGTAGGGTTTGCGTTGGAGGGGGCTCAAATTTCATTATTAACAGAATATCTACATCTAAAAATAAATCATTTGGGCAAACACTTCATTCTTGAAGCCCCAATAAACTTTAGCAAGGTTCAATCAATAACACGAAGTATCGTCTTTATAAAAACAGTATATAATATAGGATAAATAACCAATCCCTAAAATGAGGAACCAAATACAGGACAACTACCAGTATATGGTCCTCGGCCCTTAGTAGTTGTGACACTAGCAAGCCCTTACAGTAAAAAATAATTAACATGTGTGCAGCAGACACAAAGAATTATTTTCTTAATTTTGTTATTATTCTAACGATTCAAAATTGTCTGATAAATCTCAAATGTAAATGTCGTGTGACTAGGGCCTCCCAGCGAGTATACCGTTCGCCAGGAGCAATTCTTTCGACTTGCGCGTCGATGGGGATGAAATGATGATGATTAGGACAACACAACACTCAGTCCCTAAGCGGAGAAAATCTCCGCCCAAGCCGGGAATCGAACCCGGGACCTTAGAAGCGACAGTCTATCGCGCTGACCTCTTTTTTTAATTTTTTTCGTTGTTGATCGTTGTGTTTGGTCGTTGCCGACGTCACATGACATCCGTTCAAGTTAGTTGTTGATCCTTTCACTCAGTTTTTAATTACAGATGCCAACCAGTTCTCTGACCGAACACACTGAGCTACCGTGCCGGCATCGCTCAGCTACGGGGGGCAGACATCGCAAATGCAGTCAATACATGTTAATGGAACTCCTTTACTTTTATAACGCGTTTTGGACGTGACCCATCATCAGATGATCTGCTAATTTAATGATAAAATCATACATTACAAATATGAACATATCTAGGTACAATAGTTTAAAAGAAAATTCACGGAAAAGTTTTGCAGAAATGCGTACCATGATGCAGTATGAGTACAACGCTGCAATCAAGAAGCCTTTCGATTTGTGAGGTACGAAATTACGAAATTCAGTATAGAAATACTTACACCACACAGCTAGCAGACGAATGAACATAGCAGGTCTCAATGCAGCGTAAGTAAATTCCCTTACGCTAGATGGAGTGTAATTGGTGGCGTTGCAGGCCGCTAGTACGGGATAGTAAACAATTACTCTCCGAATATATATTTTATAATAGGAACAGATATTTTTACAAGTTCTAAGGCGGCGTATGTTTCATGCCAATATATAGGTAATGTGGAACATATTTAAGACGAATGATAAATGACAAAATATTGAAGTAAAAGATTAAATCTACGTATAGAATGCGAGTTACTTTGTAACTTGTTTTATTTAAGGCTATCTGTAAGTCACAAATAACACAGATGGGTCCTACATTTGTACAAGTGAAAAATGGAAAAGAGAAGTTAAGCTAGTAGTTAGCCAAGAATGCTAAGAAACCATTGTTTTCCACTTGTTACTTCTTCATTCATTGCATTATCTGGGTTAGTACGACGGTGTCCATAAATTTCAAGATCTTTCAAAATGTTCTAATCCGTGGCTAACGAAAAAGTTATGCTTACTATCCTGTACTGGATGTCTGCAGCGCCATATCCCACCTGCCATCTAGCATAAGCGGGTTTACTTATACGACTTTGAGAGCAAAAGTCTGCTTGCTGCCTGTCTGATATGCAGTGATTCTGGGTTTACGTGAATCTAATAACTTCATATCTTATAAGTCGAAACACTTCTTTGTCACAGCATTGTACTGATATTGCACTGTGGTATGTATATCTGTAAAAACTCTTTATGAAATTCGGTTGAGATTATTGTGTTCACACTCGTAACATAAAAGGAGGAACGGAAAGAGGAGCTTAAAACCTTAGTAAAATGAGTACAAAAGTGCGCTGCTAACTTAGCAGGTCATCTCATATTTACAGAACAGAAAATGGTTCAAATGGCTCTGAGTACTATGGGACTTAACATCTGTGGTCATCAGTCCCCTAGAACTTAGAACTACTTAAACCTAACCAACCCAAGGACATCACACACATCCATGCCCGAGGCAGGATTCGAACCTGCGACCGTAGCAGTCGCGCGGTTCCAGAATGAGCGCCTAGAACCGCTAGACCACCGCGGCCGGCTACAGAACAGAGACACTGTTGCAATAGAAAAATGGTTCAAAAGGCTCTGAGCACTATGGGACTCAACTGCTGAGGTCATTAGTCCCCTAGAACTTAGAACTAGTTAAACCTAACTAACCTAAGGACATCACAAACATCCAAGCCCGAGGCAGGATTCGAACCTGCGACCATAGCGGTCTTGCGGTTCCAGACTGCAGCGCCTTTAACCGCACGGCCACTTCGGCCGGCAATAGAAACAAATTCATCTCTCAGTTAGCACAGTGTACACTGACTTCATGAACTGGCGACATGGCATTCACTAGCTTACGCCCCCCGTGCAATCAACAAATAGACTTTTACGCGAAGCATAGAAATTTCCTAGTACAGCGAAGTACAATTGCGAGAATTTAACGCACTTCACACTTCAGTACAGGAGGAGAAGATATTGAAGGACATAAAAAATACCTGTCTACAAGACCGTGGACACATTTACATTGACACCAAATAATGTAGCACAAGAAGAGCTTCTTAGTGGTCCTATATGGCCGTGTGCGCCGCCTTCTAGACGGGTGACCTTGAACGGGACTTAGCCGCTACACGAGGCGCCAGGCGGATCGCGCAAAGTTTTAACTAACAAAGGGAGGCCGCCAATTGTGAAATTCAGATCGGATTCATACTGCGCATAATAAAAACCCATGGCCAGAGATGTAATGTGGCAAAGCACCAAGATACACTTCTCAGCCGTTGTCGAGAAAATCGACAGTTAAAAGAAACCGTTGCTGTGAAATACTCTCTACGATTAAAAATTTTCTACAGCGTCGTGGCATAGCGGTAAGCGCTCGGGTTCATAATCCGAAGGTTGCCGGATCGAATCTCGCGCCAAG
Organism: Schistocerca nitens; assembly: GCF_023898315.1. Classification (NCBI taxonomy): domain Eukaryota; kingdom Metazoa; phylum Arthropoda; class Insecta; order Orthoptera; family Acrididae; genus Schistocerca; species Schistocerca nitens. The sequence continues at coordinate 377,509,665 of NC_064622.1, read as the reverse complement.
CAATTTTTTTTATTATTATTTTTTTTGTAATTCAAATATAAACTATTAATGAATTGCTTACGCATGTTGGTGAAGGCGGGTCGCTCTCCAATTGTACCGCCTCCATTTTTCCGTTTGTTTAACAGGTTGTACCAAAGCTCTCACGTCTGAACTGATTTTCGACGATGTTATAAGTTGCGCTAGGGACCGCATCTACCTTCTTTCGAAATTATCAGGTAACTACGCTGTTATAAGGCAGCTCGTTTCGGCCCATTCAGCATCTGTCCTTAAAGTGTAACGAGCGAGTAACCGAGTTTATATTTCATACCTGCCGCAACAAATTTGTGTTCGTGGGGGTCTCTATTCTAATTCGAACGTTTGACTTACGCTATACTTATTCGTTTCGGAATATCGTTTCTACGTCTTCCGTTAACTATACATGGTTAACATTATGAAGACAATTAATAACATTTGTGAAATAGAACTTTGTTTGCGGAAAAAATAATGATGTTCGAAGTCGCCAGTTTTTCCAAGACAAACGACTTTCAACAACTTATTATATGCATAATTGTTGCAACTGATTGCCGTGAATTTTATATATATATATAATTGCATGGCGCGAGATTCGATCCGGCGACCTTCGGATTACGAACCCTAGCGCTTACCGCTGCGCCACGACGCTGTAGAAAGCTATTAATCGTAGAGAGTATTTCACCGCAACGGTTTCTTTTAACTGTCGATTTTCTCGACAACGGCTGAGAAGTGCACCTTGTTGCTTTGCCACATTACACCTCTGGCCATGAGCTTTTATTATGCGCAGTATGAATCGGATCTGAATTTCACAATTGGCGGCCTCCCCTTGTAAGCGCGATCCGCAGAACTGCTCGTCTTCCGTCGCCGCCATTGCGGTTTATCGCGGCGCTACATCCTGCCGCGCCCACTCTTTATTAGTAGGCACATCCGCTGTACAGGCAGCTGCATGCTCATTCGACTCGAGGCAGCCGCACTGAGCACACAGCCATGCCGTACAGGAGGAGAAGATATAGAAGGACATCAAGAATGCCTGTCTACAAGACCGTGGACACATTTACATTGAAACCAAATAATGTAGCACAAGAAGAGCTTCTTAATGGTCCTATCACATTTGTAGGAGCTAAGATCAATTTCTCTTGTACTACAACTGAGGTTGTTACTGGTAATAGTCGGTTAACTATTGCTATTGTACGAGGGAGTGATAAGCCATTATTAGGCTTAGAATCCTAATATGATAGAGACGTTATTTCTTATCGTACCTTTTCAATTGGTGTGAAGGGTGATAGGAATTATGGTACAGCAGTTGTATTGACTGATAAACGCTGTGGCTCGAACTGAACCCTTGGTAATCAAGGTAATAACAGTAACACAAAAAGCACTCTGACAGTGGTCCTTCCAATCTGCTGAAGCCGTTCCTCGCCTTCACTGCAGTGTCGTGCACGTGGGCGCAGAAGACAGCACACATTCCCACACGACAGCCGTCCGCTATGACCATTTCCCGTCCGGTGTCTCTCTGCGCCAACCAAGACGTCGCTAGAACGTGGCTCCTTGCAGCACAAACTTCCTCGTGTGTCGCCCGGAACTGACCCGGTCACCAGCGGCGACTTGAAGGGCCAGACACGCAACAAGTGTGGGCCACTCGCCGTACTACGTCTCCGCGCCAGCCCACGACTTCTCAGAAGCTACCCGCTGCGGCCTCCGACTGTGGGGCAAGCCGATCGTTGTGGCCGAGCGGTTCTAGGCGCCTTTGTCGGTAACCGCGCTGCTGCTACTGTCGCAGGTTCGAATCCTGCCTCGGGCATGGATGTGTGTGATCTCCTTAGGTTAGTTAGGTTTAGGTAGTTCTAAGTCTAGGAGAATGATGACCTCAGATGTTGTCCCATAGTGCTCAGAGTCATTTGAACCATTTCTGAACTGTGGCGCAGGTCCAAGTTGCCGCTTTATCTCGCTACAGCAGCAGTGCCACATAGTTAGTAACGAGATAGATGACCCCGACAAAACTAGCAGTGCCTTTCGACTCGGTACAGATGCAGTATTCTGGTTCTTTTAAAGGCCTATCTAAGTCATATACAGGGTGCTCCATTGATAGTGACCGTGCCAAGTATCTCACGAAATAAGCATCAAACGAAAAAACTACAAAGGAAGAAACTCGTCTAGCTTGAAGGGGGAAACCAGATGGCGCTCTGGTCGGCCCTCTAGATGGCGCTGCCATAGGTCAAATGTATATCAACTGCGTTTTTGTAAATTATTACATACTCGTGTAGTACGTAAAGAAACATGAATGCTTAAGTTGGACCACATTTTTCGCTTTGTCACAGATGGCGCTGTAATAGTCACAAACGTATAAGTACGTGGTATCACGTAACATTCCGCCAGTGCGGACGGTATTTGCTTCGTGATGCATTACCCCTGTTGAAATGGACCGTTTACCAATGGCGGAAAAGATCGATTTCGTGTTTATGTACGGCTATTGTGATCAAAATGCCCAACGGGCGCGTGCTATGTATGCTGCTCGATATCCTGGACGACAGATCCATGTGTCCGGACCGTTCGCGGGGTAGTTACGTTATTTAAGTAAACAGGAAGTGTTCAGTCACATGTGAAACGTCAACCAAGACCTGCAACAAATGATGATGATGACAGAGTAGGTGTTTTAGCTGCTGTCGCGGCTAATCCGCACAACAGTAGCAGACAAACTGCGTGAGAATCGGGAATCTCAAAAAAGTCGGTGTTGACAATGCTACATCAACATCGATTGCACCCGTACCGTATTTCTAAGCACCAGGAATTGCATGGCGACGACTTTGAACGTCGTGTGCAGTTCTGCCACTAGGCACAAGAGAAATTACGGGACGAAGACAGATTTTTTGCACGAGTTCTATTTACCGACGAAGCGTCATTCACCAACAGCGGTAACGTAATCCGGCATAATATGCACTATTGGTCAACGGAAAATCCACGATGGCTGCTACAAGTGGAACATCAGCGACCTTGGCGGGTTAATGTATGGTGCGGCATTATGGGAGGAAGGATAATTGGTCACCATTCTGTCGATGGCGATCTAAATGGTGCAATGTATGCTGATTTCCTACGTAATGTTCCACCCATGTTACTACAAGATGTTTTACTGCATGACAGAATGGCGATGTACAGCCAACATGATGGATATCCGGCACATAGATCGCGTGCGGTTGAAGCGGTATTGAAAACCATGATGGTGGATTGGTTTCCGAAGCACCATGCCATGGCCCGAACGTTCACCGGATCTGACGTACCGGGATTTCTTTCTGTGGGGAAAGTTTAAGGATATTTGCTATCGTGATCCACCAACAACGCCTGACAACATGCGTCAGCGCATTGTCAATGCATGTGTGAACATTACGGAAGGCGAACTACTCGCTGTTGAGAGGAATGTCGTTACACGTATTGCCAACGCATTGAGGTTGACGGACATCATTTTGAGCATTTATTGCATTAATATGGTATTTACAGGTAATCACGCTGTAACAGCATGCGTTCTCAGGAATGGTAAGTTCACAAAGGTACATGTATCATATTGGAACAACCGAAATAAAATGTTCAAACGTACGTACGTTCTGTATTTTCATTTAAAAAACCTACCTGTTACCAAATGTTCGTCTAAAATTGTGAGCCATATGTTTGTGTCTATTACAAAGCGAAAAAAGTGGTCCAACTAAAACATCCGTATTTCTTTACTTACTACACGAATATGTAATAAAAAATAGGGATTCCTATTTTTAAAAAAACTCAGTTGATATCCGTTTGACCTATGGCAGCGCCATCTAGCGGGCCAACCATAGCGCCATCTGGTTTCCTCCTTCAAGCTAGACAAGTTTCGTTCATTGTAGTTTTTTAGTTTGACGCTTATTTCGTGAGATATTCGGCCCGGTCACGATCAATTGGCAACTCCGTATAGTGTATATCAGTGATTGTTTCTTCTTGTCGGTATGCGATATCCCCCACATTACTCAATCAAAATTAAATTCGTTTTTCGAATAACACTGTTGAGAAAATTTTTAGAACTGGTGTTTGAAGATTCCTTCCGAACGATTCTACTGCCGCCCACATACACTGCGCGTAAGATCTACGAAGATACGATACGAGCAACTGGGGCGGATACAGAGGTTTATAGACAGTTGATTTTGTCTCGTTCTATTTACGAGAGCAACAAGCAAGAAAATGGCAAGTAGGTGTACAGGGTACCCTCCGCCACGCACCGTACGGAGGCCTGCCGAGTATCTATGCAGATGTAGATAATTTGCAAGCTTTAGTTCTCCACTAATAACGAAAAATACTTAAATACCTTAACGCTCTTGTTTTCGTTGAAAAACTTTATTTTAGAAACATTTTTATAAGACGCAATATAGAAAGTGTCATACATTCACAATCTGTTTAACTAGCAAGCACGGCAACAGCTGAACTTGTCTGGATTCTTGACACAAGTGTCGTCTATCACGCGATTTCGGTCATTACATGTCGTTGTAAACAATGTAGAAGGAGCCATCTGTCGGCAACCTAATTTTACTGTAATGAAAAACAGCGATTGGAGTTGTTTACATTCTCCAAGCAATCGTTGTGTTCTGCGCGAATAAACTGGATTACATCAATGTTCATCACCGGTATGTACTTCTTACTTTCATAATTAAATTTACAAATGGTTCTGAGCACTATGGGACTTCACATCTGAGGTCATCAGTTCCCTAGACTTAGAACTACTTAAACCTAACTAACCTAAGGACATCACACACATTCATACCCGAGGCAGGATTCGAACATGCGACCGTAGCAGCAGCGCGGTTCCGGACTGAAGCGCCTAGAACCACTCTGTCACAGTGGTCGGCCTTAATTTACAACTTACTTTATTTACATCTAGTTCGTCATTACTTCGCAGCGTTTCTAACTTTATATTTCTGCATCAATGCATCTGAAATCAAAGAACAAAATGTGTAGCAGCTCTATTCAGCTGAGGTTCTGTGTTCAAAAGACGATGATCGAACAACAATTAATCAATATTTCATTTCCAGTTTGTTACCATGGGAGGCAAAGTTTCACCTCAGCTCTTATTCTGGAACTGACTTGGAGAAATAAACAACGTTCAACTGTACCCCGTAGAATTCTTTAATTTACATCCGCCAGGTTTACGACCTCATCAATCGCTTTTAAAGATAAATGATATTATTATAGTAATTATAAATCTTAACGTTAATCATGGATTAATTAATGGCGCAAGATTAGTGGTAACTCACTTAGACAAGTACGTCAACACTGTTAAATTCATTGACTCCAATGAAACAGTGCCCATGCCCCGCATTGATCTCACACCTTTTGATCGAACTATGTCCCTCCAAGAGACAAGATAACATTTCCCGATAAAAGTATGTTTCGCTATGAGCACTAATTTAGCATGAGGTCAGTTGCTTGAGAGTGGAGGATTGATTTCCAAGATCATGCGTTCATTTGTTGGTTCAAATGGCTCTGAGCGCTATGGGACCTAACATCTGAGGTCATCAGCCCCCTAGAACTTAGAAGTACTTAAACCGAACTAACCCAAGAACATCACACACATCCATGCCCGAGGCAGGATTCTAACCTGCAACCGTAGCGGTCGCGCGGTTCGAGACTGAGGCGCCTAGAACCGCTCGGCCACACAGGGCGGCCTTTCATTGGCTCTGAGCACTATGGGACTCAACTGCTGAGGTCATTAGTCCCCTAGAACTTAGAACTAGTTAAACCTAACTAACCTAAGGACATCACACACATCCATGCCCGAGGCAGGATTCGAACCTGCGACCGTAGCGGTCTCGCGGTTCCAGACTGCAGCGCCAGAACCGCGCGGCCACTTCGGCCGGCTTTCATTCATTTATTTACTTTTCTTTTGCATGGACACTTACACGTGGCTTTTTCAGAACGTCGCACGCTCAGTGATACTTACTTTTGTGCTACAGACACATATAGCCAAAAAATTTTATGATTATCACTTAAAGGCTGAAGTTTTGAAGGTAGTATTTAAAAAAAAAACAGTTTAAAAATTAAAATTAATGTGATAAATACAATTCCTGCTTTTTATACGCCCTATAACTAGCCGCACTGCATAAAACGATACAATTCTTTTACAATATGGCTATTCCTTATTACTATTCAAAACATATTATTTTTTAGTAATAAATACCTGCACTTACTTATTTCTCCATTACTATTCCATCTGTAGGTGATGATCAGGTTAGACTGCAAATTATTCGCACGGGTCAACTAGTTGCTATTTGTTAAATTTACATAATGTTGTTGATGGACATGGAAAGTGAGAGGCACATCTTGGGCTAAGCCACAGGTGTTTAGGAAAGCACTGTCAAGCAGAACTATTGCTGTGGCAAACCCCAGGGGACAATTATTTGGATATTGTCATAGCGATTCAAACTACATGTTTACTCTCACCGGCAACTCAAGGGCCAAATACCGCAACATTTCTGCACTTGTACGCTCTAAGATGAAAAAGCGGCGCACCACGAAGGAATGAACCGAATGGGGTGGAAATCGGTAAATGTGATGTACGTGCGGTTTATGGTTCAAATGGCTCTGAGCACTATGGGACTCAACAGCTGTGGTCATCAGTCCCCTAGAACTTAGAACTACTTAAACCTAACTAACCTAAGGACATCACACACATCCATGCCCGAGGCAGGATTCGAACCTGCGACCGTAGCAGTCGCGCGGTTCCGGACTGCGCGCCTAGAACCGCGAGACCACCGCGGCCGGCACGTGCGGTTTATCTAGAGAAAGAGCTTCAAAAATTGAGCAAGTCAATAACCCGTCGTTCCTCCGCTGGCCATTATGCAAGCGGTATTTCTGCTTGACACTGATTGATAGGGTGTTGCTGAGGGATATCGTGCCGAATTATGTCCAAACAGAGCGATAGATCGTCTATAACGCAGGCTTTTTTTTTTTTTTTAGTCATCAGTCTGATGTGCTGATGTGGCCCGCCACGAATTCCTCTCCTGTGCCAACCTCTTCATTCCAGTAACATACGTCCTTAACTATTTTCTGAATATATTCCAATGTCTGTCTTCTTCTACACTTTTGCCCTCAACGGCTGCCAGTAGCACCTTGAAAATCGTTTCCTGATATCTTAGCAGATGTCCTATCATCCTGCCCTTTCTTCTTGTCCGTGTCTTCCATGTAACGCTTTCCTCCCCGATTCTGCACGTACCCTCCTCATTCCTTACTTTATGAGTTCACCTAATATTCAACATTCATATGTAGCACCACTCTCAAATGCTTCGATTCTCTTCTGTTCCGGTTTTCCCACAGTCCATATTTCGCATACATACATGCTGTGCTCCAAACGCTCATACTCAAAACTATATTCCTCAAATTAAGGCCTATGTTTGATGCTAGTAAACGTCTCTTGGACAGGAATGCCTTTTTGGGATGTGCTAGTATGCTTTTTTATGTCCTCCGTCATTGGTAATTTTGCTGCCTACATAGTACAGTTCCTTAACTTCGTCTACTTCGTGACCATTAATCCTTGTGTTAAGTTTCGCGCTGTTCTCATTTATGCTTCTTCTAATTACTTTCGTGTTTCTTCGATTTACTCTCAATCAATATTCGATACTCATCAGTTCATTTCATTCAGCAGGTCATGTAATTCAAATGGCCCTGAGCACTATGGGACTTAACATCTGTGGTCATCAGTCCCCTAGAACTTAGAACTACTTAAACCTAACTAACCTAAGGACATCACACACATCCATGCCCGAGGCAGGATTCGAACCTGCGACCGTAGCAGTGGCGCGGTTCCGGACTGAGCGTCTAGAACCGCGAGACCACCGCGGCCGGCAGGTCATGTAATTGTTTTTCACTTTCACTCAGAATAAAAATGTCATCAGCGAATCGTATCACTGATATCCTTTCACCTTCAATTTTAATTCTAGTCTACTGCCTATAATGTTCCAAACGTTCTCAACTGGAGACAAATCCGGCGACATAATTAGTTAAGATTTCGCAAGCATGAAGAGAGGAAGTAGAAACTCTCGCCTTATTTGGGCGGGCATTATTTTTCTGGGCGCATAATATCGTCGACCCTCCGCTGTGTTCTAAGGGTGCCGTGAGCGGAAATCAATGTGGTCCTGTTATGAAATTAAGTGGCACTCTAGACCTTCACTCCTAGTTATGTGGCCATACGAAGGTACTCTACCGCTGTCCAGGGTGTCTCGAGTCACGCCTTTAGTCTGGAATCTCGTTCACTGGAGTACAGTTGTCTTCAGAGACGAGTGCTGTCTCGAAACGCAGCTCGATGACCATCGAAAAGGTCAATTATTCAAAAACAGTCATAATTATATTTATTACACCGCCAACCGGTTTCTAGCCGACGTAGCGGTCATCTTCTGGGTTATGTAGACAGAAGTGACACCACCAGCAGTCGACCAATGGTGTAAACGCCCTGAAGATGAACCCTACGTCGGGTTGAAACCGGTTGGCGGTATAATAAATATGATTAAGACTGTTTTTGAATAATTGATTAATCATACTAATCGCTGCTTCATCTCCACAACCATGTTGTCCAAAACAACATCGAAAACGTGCCTGGAGACGCTACTGACAGTGAAGGGATTCCAACTTGATTGTCGCCCATCATGTGACCTGAAAACCAGCAGTTATGGTTTGGAGTACCATGTTTTTTTTTCATAGCAGCACGCTTTTAGTTGTCGTCCGTGGCTCTCTTACTGCACAGCGGTACGTCGACCGAAAAAATCGGAAGACGTGCACACCAGCTCCGGGAAAATCATGATGACCTTCTTTGACTACCGGGGCCCACTACTCATTGACTTTCTGCAACAAGGCGAAACATTTGACCCACAGCGATACGTTGACAGTTTGTAAAAATGGAAACGCGCCATCGAGCTAAAACGTCCGGGAATGTTACCGGATAGTATCATTCTGTTACAGTGTAATGCCCACCCATATGTTGCCAAGGTTGTTCCCACTACGCTGCAGAAGGTGCGTTGGGAAACTCCTGCAACTCGTCCATACAGTACCGATCTCTCTCCATGTCATTTCCATACGTTTAGAGCCGTGAAGAAAGACAACTGCGGCCTTCGCTTTGCTTCAGACGTAACACCCCTGGTTCTGTAGGTAACCACAAACATTTTTGCACGAAGACATTGATTGTCTTGTCTTACGTTGAGAGTCCACACCTCGAGGTCTAGCGGCTAGCGTTGCTGCAAATGGGCCACAGGGTGCTGAGCTCGATTGCCGGCAGGGATGGGGATTTTTCTCTGCCAGGGGGCTGAATGTTTCATCATCATCATTCGTGACAGTTGCTAGATTGAACTGTGCAAAAATAGGACTGAGTAAAAATTGGGACTTCGTATGGGCGCTGACGACAGGCACCATTGAGATCCCCAGAAACCAAACATCTTAAGGTGAGACAAATGTAGTCGTATTAACAATAATGGCTATTGCTTTTGAAATAATAAACAATTTACTTGAAGCTAAAATCTTCTGTGTTATTAGGCCGCGTCATGTTTCTTCTAAAATGTTCGACGTTTCGACCCCTCTGCTGGGATCTTCTTCAGTATCTTTCGTAGTCCACTACTGCTAAGACACTCAGTGTTCTAGCAGTAGTGGCCACCAAAAGATCCTGAAAAGATCCCCGCAGAGGGGTCCACTACTGCTAGAACACTCAGTGTTCTAGCAGTAGTGGCCACCAAAAGATTTCAACTTCAGTGACAACGGCCACGAAAGCCTGCAGACTTACATAAACAATTTAATTACTTAGCGTCACAGTCACAGTCAATGAATGTGCCTTGTGGGATGTGTCCGCTCCGCTTGCGATCTCTGCATCTCATTAAAGGAGACAATCAATGGCCTGAAGGTGGTCTTCAAAGATTGTAGCTGTTTCATTGTAACTGTTTCATTGGTGCACGGTCGTCGCGTCGGATAATGTTGTGGAAAATGCGTAATATTTCAGAGAGACAGCTGCTCGCCATGTTCAGGTGCTTACCGACCTAACGTTGCAGTGGCTCGCCAATATTCACGGCGACTCATTAGAAATGCGCAGGCGCCAAAAGGCGGGGCTATAACGTCATCGCAGACGAACCATAGAGCATGGCAACATCCAGAGCCCGCTGCCGGAAGAATGGGCCACGGTATTCACATGCGCAAAAGCGGGATAAGCTTAAATCGCCGCCCAGCGCACGAGCGGATAGAGTGGTGGTGCCCAGTTTAAGTGTGTGGACTCCGATTCCCCGTCAGTATTGACTAGGATTCGAACGTCTCCGTCCCATAATGCTTTGGTACCTCAAATGCTGGTTCCCATGCCCCGTTAAGTTGAAATCCCCTGTCTCTCAACCGCTTCTTTTATGGTGGAGATCCAGTGCGTGGAGGCGGATGAAAGGAACTTTGTCTCTCCGTAGTTCATGATGTGTCCCGTGTCAAGTCCGTGTTCAAACACAGCACACTCTTGTTGCTGATCCAGTCTGGTGTAACGTCTATGTTCAGCGCGTCTGTCCTTAACAGTTGACACGTTTGGCCAATGTGTGATTTACCACACTGGCTCGGGACTTCATATAACCCTGGTCTCCTTAGACCTAGGTTGTCTGTAAAGGAACCCAGCATAGTTAGCATTCGCGCTGGAGGACGGAAGACATTTTATTTGATGTTTCTTGAATATCCTGCCAGTCTTAAAGGACACCCCACTAACACAGGGTAGAAATACATCCTGTGGAATTCTCCGTTTCTTCTGGCTGTTCTTGACATTTAGTGCGTGCAGGTTGAAATGCATTACGGATCTGTTTATCGGAGTATTCGTTCTGTACAAACACAGATCACTTTCGCATCTCTAGGGAGTCAGTATATACACTAGCGAACCACTTTAACAACACGTCATTAAGCTTCTGAAGATCACGTTCGAATCCGAGTCAACGCCGACGGAAATGGGAGCCCGCACACTTAAAGTTGGCACCACTATATGTCAGCTGAAGTATTGTGCGGCTTCCACAATATTACCGGACGCAACAACCGGGAAACAATGAAGCCGTTATTACGTCGGGGAAGATTCAAACAGCATGTGAGTAAAGTATTTTGCAATCAAGGTTGACTACTTTAGTTAAATTGCATTTAGGTCGCTGATTTTCACCCATGTTATCAAAATTCATGCAACAGAAAGGTGGAACGTTAATAGTAAATCAGCGCTGCAGATGGAGAACAGATGAACAACTTTTAACATGCAGATATAGAAAGAAAGGCGGGCAACCAGACGTTTTTCTTCTCATATTCTTTCATATGTGTGCTTTGAACTTCATGTATCATTGTTCAAATGTACAAACCCTGTAGTGAATGCTTGCAGATCAATGTTCTCACATGGTGTTCATATTCCACTTTTTCATGCCCATATTAATTGCTTGCGCTGACAATGGAACTACACTGTTCCGAAACCAGTATGTAAAGTACACAGTTTTTTTAGCTAGATAGTGAATACTTTGCTGTTATAAAACAAAATTAATTTTGGTGTAAGTTCAAAACCTGTAATGATTCCGAAATAGATATTTGTTGAATTGCGCGTTAAAAAAGATGAAACGCCAACTTAGGCATCAATTTTCTTCTGTTTCCACACATCTCAGGAGCTTTGTCTATTCATTTGGACATTTCATATCTGTTGACTGGCGATTACAGCCAAATGAGAACTGTGGTTTGACCCTTCAAAACGCTTTAGTACTGACTGCTTAAAGTGACATTGAAAGTAAAATCGTAGGACGACTGAAACTAAATTAATAATGTGGAGTATCACTGACGTTACCGAATGCAAACATCGGCACATGTAATGTGGACATTATGCGATAATAGTCTCCAATCGCGTGTTTTTTCTACTACGTTGCTTTTGTAGAATATGGAACTTAATTGCTATAGAAACGGTCTTTGGTCATAATACAGCTTAAACAAATAAAATCACAATATCTGTTAGGATATGAGCCGCTGAGAGCCAGAGTTGTATAACTTAATTTTTCCCACTTCTGAGAAACGAAAGGTTTTGTGTTTCGTTTCATGTAAATTCAAGCTTTACAATAATTCGTGATTCGTTTGATGAAATGTAGAAATGAATTATTATGATTACGTTTACTACAGACGTCAGTTATTTGTACCGTAAGTTCTTTTTATAGTGCCTTAAAGTTGGAGTACCACTTTTCTTTTCAGAAATTTCCTTATAGTGAAAGGTAAAGTAGTGTAAATCAAGGGTTTTACCACTCTTCTTATAAACGGTTCGGTAAAGTTGAACACCTGCAATGGAATACGCTGACATCTGACCTGCCTAAATGCAGTTTCTTTATAAGACATAAACATAATCTGATGTGGTGAATGTGACTCTGCACTTATTGCTCACATCATACATTTCGTTCTCACAGATTGAGTTAAAATAAATTCATGATTGTCATTAATTACTAAAATGCTACCTACTGAGTCTGTCTAATAGTGAGCAGTGCGTTAATCTTTTGAGTCAACAGTCTTCTGACTAGTTTGGTGTGGCCGGCCACGAATTCCTCTCCTATGCCAACCTCTTCATCTCAGAGTAGCACTTGCAACCTACGTCCTCAATCATTTGCTGGATGTACTCCAATCCCTGTCTTTCCCCTACAATTTTTGCCCTCTACTGCTCCCTTCAGTACCATGGAAGTAATTTTCTGATATCTTAACAGATATCATATGACCGTCTCCCTCCTCCATGTCAATATTTTCTACATATTCCTTTCGTCTCCGATAAGGACGTGAACATCCGCGGCCGGAATTAACTTCAATATAGTTATCTGTACCATATGTGAAGAAACTACTGCAGCTAGTCATCATGAGGGTCACTCTGCTAATTGCACTAGAACCCATAATGTTGATAGCTTCATGAAGTGTGACACGATTACACAGTGAGAAGAATTTTATTGAAATTTGAGCCACCATCTTCCTGTTTTTGAGGTATACTTGACGGCAGGGCATTTTACGTTAAGGAGCAAAGTAAGCAAGCATGTCGCTCTTTTCGACGAAAGTACCAGTTAAAGTTGTTTCGAAGTAGAAGTCAGAGATCCAACTGCGCCGAATCAATACTCCCCTTGGCTGTTTCGCTTTGGGAAGCAGCGCCGCAAACTTGGATTGAAGTTTTGACGCCAGGAGATGAGCGTCCAGACGGAGGGCGGCGTCGTCGTCGTCTCTGCTGGGACCAACTTGCCGGCCAGCCGAGGAATGCCTGCCACGCGATCTCCCGCCTTTGCAGAGCTGCCGGCCGCCAATACCGGACGCATTCTTTGCGAAGCGCCCCGATAGCGGCGTACCGCAGACGCGTATAGCCTGCTGTTGTGTCGGAGCGCCCTCTTTCCCGTTCTTTCGATCGCGGATGGCGGCGTCCGCTCTCGGTTACTGGACACTCTAAGGGGGGTGTCGCAGGGCGGCGGAATGCGCCCGCAGAGGCACGCCAGATGCAGCACAGGATGCCCACGCTTCGTTCAGCGCACAGCATAGCTCGTGGGAGGTCTCATCCTATCCCTCGTAATGACTAAGGAATTAACTACCCGTTTACGACCCTTGATGAACAGCGTCGCTAAGCCACCAAAATATGAGGTACAGGGTTTCCATAATTAAACTCTCAGAGTCAAAACGCTGTTGATAGAGAACCACAGCTCAGATTTAAAAATCACTTTATTGACGCAGTGGGAAGCTCCCTGGTTTAAAAAATCTAACGTAAGTTTGACCACTGTATAGCATTGTAAAGCTTGATCAATATATGGCACTGTAAGAGTCTGAAAATGCACATTAACAGACACAAGGCACATGGCTGGTCCTCGATTTGCGTCTCCACGAAGGATTCCGCACTGCTGGTGAAGTTCTTTTACAGTAATATTGACTGTGTGGCAGTACCACTGCAGAAGTTCCAGACCCTCATGGGTATCAAAGTAGGCATTGGTCCGATGTCTGCTAGGGGGCTGGAGAGAATGATTACTAAATTCGAAAAGACAGTTTCTCTAGAAGTGCAATGTTGCAGATGGAGGAAAGCAGCTGATCGGACGTCTGAAGATGTGACCACATCATTTCAGGAGGAATAGAGCAGTGGTGCGCTAACATGCAGTGTGTCCGGAACTGAGCGAACGCTGGTCATACCTGGAAGTACGGTGCATAAAATCCCACGAAACATCGTGCACTTCTATCCGTACAAAATAACCACGTTCAGGAGTTGCTTCCTGATGACCTGCCAACGTGGCATATGTTCGCTGTGGAATTATTTGCTCGCTTGGAAGTAGACAATGAATGGCCATGGAACATTCTGTGCATATACGTAACCCATTTGCATCTCCAAGGATATGCAATACCCAGAATTGCAGAATATGGGCAACGGGAAATCCGCAATACATCAACCGCTACCACTTCATTCTGCAAAGGTGTCTGAGGTGTCACTTGACGGCACCGTTTATCGTAAGGCATTATCTTTCGAGGAGATGAATCTTGTTACCTGTACCGTCACTGTTAAACACAATGAGAGTCTTAGCCATTCCAACCCCTCGACGGCGTGCATATGTGAGTAGCATTATTTTTATGCCGAATAGTGCTCTTCAACACAATGCACAGCCAGTGAAGCGCATGCTGCAAAGGCGTTTCGGACATCTTAGAATTACTAACCATCATTTCTCTACAGCCTGGGCACGAAGATCAACCGATGTTAATACGTCTGACTTCTGGCTATGGGGTAACCTGAAGTAAGTTATGATCAGTGCTCTAGTTACGAACGTAGCTGAATTGTAGACACGCACTACGCAACACATTCCGAACGTGACGCCCGAGATATTCGAATCTGGTGTGGGACACGCTGCTACGCGAGTTCAGCTTGTGGCAGAAAACTGTGGGCAACATATTGAGTATATCCTACGGTAGACTCAGTTAGAAATCGATGTCATTTCGCTTGTTATGCAGTTTGTTTGGGAGGGAAAAAAAGCTACAGTTTTGAACCCTCTTAGTACAGGATATATCATGAAAAGTAAAGCTCTCTGGTAATGAGGAATACAACGGGAAGTACTGAGCCTTGGCTCCAAAAGATAGGAAAATAATTCTGATCATTAACTCTTAGCATACTTCAGATAAATAACGCTGGAGTAAAGTTGTAGGGTTACTCAGAAAAATAATTAAGTCTCTTGGCAACACATTTAGCATAATGAAATAGTCGAATACAAAATCCAAATCTGACAACATAATCTGGCAGGGAACAGTTGGAGTCAAGGAACAATTCCCAATGTTCGGCGAGGCCGAACAACAGGCAATCACAGAAATGTTACGAAATCGGGCATCAGTCTTCCTGCCGCGGCAGCATTTTCTGTGGAGACGCCATGCTACAGGATCGAGGGCGAGGAGGCTGGCTCGGACGGCGATTGTAGCGTAGCGACGATCCCGGCATGAGCTCCTGATTGTGAGAATGAAATACGCATTCGGCACATGGCTCAGGAAGCTCACTCGGCAGGAAAACGCTGTCCAGGGCCCTTACGCCGCCCTGAGAACAGCAGTCAGTGACAGGAAAAATTCAGCCTTGCTTCTTGTCGTGTGGCTGGTGTAAAGAGGTCGTTGCCGACAGCGGCCTATGCTGGTGATGGCGGTCGAGACTGCCGTGTCAGCGCCGAATATCTTCTTCTAGGATTCAGGCTACCTGCGACACCGAGATGTAGTTTGGATTGCAAGATGGTAGGTGCCAGACCTACTCATGCCATACTGGACACCGGATATTTACCAAGTCACAAGCAGAAAGTGGCCATGAATGAGTGAAATCGACTCTCACGGCTTTCGGTTGTATTTATTTGGGTTAACTGTCTGAAACGGTAAATGGAATTACCAAATGGAGAGGTGAACCCAGTTCATCCAGAATACAATTCCTTGTCAGTTTAGTAATGTGTGGTGTACAGCCTCGACGGAATATTCCCGAATGGTAAAATCATTTTAAACGTTTACTGAAAACTCTCGAAATATTTATATAGAAAATATTAACTGCATCACATATCACATCACATTACTGGACAGTTCCAGTCTGTGAGCATTTTCAAATAAATTTTCGTCGGTGATGTGTGCCTCATATTTATAGACTGTTAAGTGCTACGTGGGAAATGAGAGAGACTTGCCCATATGCACTAGTCAACAATTGCGTATATAGTCTTCTACGTCTCCTCCGTATACAAGAATGCACTTTACAATGCATCATATAGTACAAATGTGATATAAAGTCATGGTGGAGACTGGTGACTATTATGATAATTATGGGCAGTTAAGACAGCTTGAGTCGTGATGGTAAAAGTCAAACAACAGACAAGGATTGACTTTATTGGTTAGTTTATAGCACACAGGAATGAATTATATAACTACGTAATTGCATGACTATGCAGATTTTCAACGTGTGCGTAGGAATAGGTTTTGTTCCCACGTAACACTAAATAGTTTATAAATATGACACACATCGTATGCTATATAGGTCATCTTTTACAGGTTGATTCCCTGATAATGTTACAAACATTCACGGTTGACGCAGAAGTGCTAATGTATCAATTTGAGGTTAGTAACCCTTGTCAGGAAAGGACCGAGTCGAAAGTCATAGGCGAAAATCGTTCAGATATCTTAGATAGTCGACCTCTTCTACTTGTTTTCCATATTTTGGCTCAAATGGCTCTGAGCACTATGGGACTCAACTTCTCAGGTCATTAGTCCCCTAGAACTTAGAACTAGTTAAACCTAACTAACCTAAGAACATCACACACATCCATGCCCGAGGCAGGATTCGAGCCTGCGACCGTAGCGGTCTCGCGGTTCCAGACTGGAGCGCCTAGAACCGCACGGCCACTTCGGCCGGCCCATATTTTGGGAGGAACTATTATGGACTAAAACAACAAAAAAATTACTAGTAAACAGTTTCGCTGAAAAGTGTTTCTTAAGAGCTAGGAGCATTTGTTCCGCAAAAGAGATGTTTCTCACAGGACCAAATGTGAATAAGTGCTAATAGCTCCTAAGGTATACACTTTAAAGTCCATGTTTAATGGACACTTTTTCTTGTTTTAGTCCATACTACCTCATAGTAAATACACTGTGTGATCAAAAGTATCCGGACACCCCCAAATCATACGTTTTTCATATTAAGTGCATTGGGCTGCCACCTACTGCCAGGTACTACATGTCAGCGACCTCAGTAGTCATTAGACATCGTGAGAGACCACACAGGAATTCCAAACTGCACCAGGATCTACAGTTAGATGGGAGGTGAGATAATTTGGATTTCATGGGCGCGCGGCTGCTCATAAGCCACCCATCATGCCGGGCCGCTCCGTGGAACTCACGGACTTCTAAAGTGGTCAGATGAATGGGTGTCACTTGTGTCATATGTCTGTACTTGAGATTTCCACTCTCCTAAACATCCCTAGGTCAACTATTTGCGATGTGACAGTGAAGTGGAAACGTGAAGGAACACGTACAGCACAAAAGCGTACAGGCTCAGCTGATCTGTTGACTGACAGAGACCACCGACAGTTGAAGATGGTCGTAATGAGTAATACGCAGACATCTATCCAGATCATCAAGCAGGAATTCCAAACTGTACCAGATCTACAGTTAGATGGGAGGTGAATAATTTGGATTTCATGGGCCAGCGGCTGCTCATAAGCCACACATCATGCCGCTAAATGCCGAATGACGCCTCGCTTTGTGTAAGGAGCGTAAATATCGGACGATTGAACAATGGAAAAACGTTGTGTGGAGTCACCAATACGGTACAAAATGTGGCGATCCAATGGCAGGTTGTGGGTATGGCGAATTCCCGGTGAACGTCATCTGTCAGCGTGTGTAGTGCCAACAGTAAAGTTCGGAGGCAGTGGTGTTCTGGTGTGGTCCTGTTTTTCATGAAAGGGCCTTGCACTCATTGTCTTGCGTAGCACCATCACAGCATAGATCTACACTGATGTTTTAATCACCTTCTTGCTTCCCACTGTTGGAAAGCAATTCGGGATTTCATCTTTCAAACGATCGTGCACCTGTTCATAATGCACGGCCTGTGGCTGATTGGTTGCACGAAAATAACATTCCTGTGATGGACTGGTCTGCACAGAGTCCTGACATGAATCCTACAGAACACCTTTGGGATGTTTTGGAACGCCGATTTTGGCCAGGCATCACCGACCGACATCGATACGTCTCCTCAGTGCAGCACTCCGTGAAGAGTGGTCTTCCATTACCCAAAAACTTTCCAACATTTAATTGAACGTATGCCTGCGAGAATGGAAGCAGTCATCAAGGCCAAGGAGGGGCCAACACCGTATTGCATTCCTGCATTACCGACGGAGGGCACCACGAACTTTTAAGTCATTTTCATCCAGATTCCCGGATACCTTTGATCACATAGTGTATGAAAAGCAAAGAGCTTGCAGTTGAAGGGGTCCACTGTTTATTATAAAGATTTTCGCTTACCACTTTCTACTCTGTCGTTTCCTGCCCAACGTTCCTTACTTCAAAAAAATGGTTCAAATGGCTCTGAGCACTATGGGACTCAACTGCTGTGGTCATAAGTCCCCTAGAACTTAGAACTACTTAAACCTAACTAACCTAAGGACAGCACACAACACCCAGCCATCACGAGGCAGAGAAAATCCCTGACCCCGCCGGGAATCGAACCCGGGAACCCGGGCGTGGGAAGCGAGAACGCTACCGCACGACCACGAGATGCGGGCTTACTTCAAATTGGTACATTTACTCTTCTCGTCCTCCCTAAAAGTGTGTATTGCTATCACGGAATCACATCGAGTAAGAAGTTTTACAGCTAACTATGGACATTTAAAGTAGAGTTATCATTGGTAATGTTGCCGAACCTGTAGATTCATGCATGAAGACAATCTTGGAGTAAATAAAACTTACGAGGTTATCAGAGCCTCCAAAAGAATCATTTTAAACCAGTAAATGCATGAGTCAGCTTCGAAAGCGATCCAGTTGCCTTGTTCTTTAATGCCGTAAACAGAAATGCAATGGAACATAATATGCAAAAATAATAAGTCTTAAATTGGACTTAAAGATAATTACAATGTTTGTTAAAGGTACGAATGTGGATGATATTGTTTCATTGCGATTATTTCCCAAGATATATGGGAGATAAAATGTTCAAATTCGGTTTTCCTAGAGACGAACTTTATAGATAAATTGTATTCTTAAAGCAAATTAGTACTAGAGATGAAGAAATAAAATTTTCTTAAGCACTGTTTCTACATTATAAACATATGTAAAGCAATACTTGGAAAATATATGTAGATATTTTGAATAGGGGCCCTATAATTCGTTACTGCTACATGGACCGTGGGTTACCTAATACTGGTGGTATCTAAAGAACATCTTGTAACTGGGTCGTAATTTTGTGTTCCCTTGCATCGCTTGTGGCAGTAAGTGCCGTTCTCTTCCGTACGTCTCTTGGCACTCTTGTATTTACGCACCATCTTTCCACACGCTCCCATCCTAGTGGAAGGTTCTCTTTTCACGATATGCAAGTCGCGGAACCCGCATAGAAGGAAACGGGGGTAAGTGATCCTCCATTACCTACGTGAAAGCTCCTATTGTGTACAGACGTCGCTTCAGGCTAAGTGATGTTTGTCGACTCGCTTTGCGCACCCACTAGTAATACAGAAAAAACATGCTGTAGTTCTCACCGTAAAAAGGCAGACAGCAACACTAAGTGAAACGATTCTTTTCTCGTAACAGGAGCACTTTAAAGCACTCAGTTTAAGTGAATGTGTCTTGCGATGCTACACAGATTAGATCTATAAACTAGTGCACATGAATGGTACTGAATGTAATGTACTGGCGACAAGGTAACATTAAAAATAGAAATTCTTTAACTACAACGATCGACAGGAATTTCAAATTAAAATTCAGTTCCAGTGAGACTAACTTTGTATACCGCAATCCATTTGAGGCTACGAACGGAAAGTGACCCGCCACAACAGTTACCAGATACCAACCCTGTTTAATTCAGAACGCGGAACCGAGATACTAACTTCCCTGTACCAATTATGGAAATAATTACTGACGGATGCGGGAGTTTCCGTGCGTCGTTACTTCCGAACATCGAATAAACGTTACCGCAGTGAAAACTCGGCTGTAACTCGAGGCAACTGACGTTGCTTCTGTTTCACTAAGCCTACAACAGTAATAAGAGCAACAAAAATGGTGTCAGTTTAACATACCTAATTATTGCCCATTAGAGAACGTTACTATACCCTCAGTCACTGCAACCAAATAGACGTCCGAATATCGCATCAAATACGACAATACTGAATATCTATCCGAATTCCATCATCTATTTAGCTACACAAGTTTACAATAAATTGAGAAGATCCGAAATCTATTGACATTAAGACAAAAAATGTTTAAGCTACAGTTGTCTTGCATACGTGGCTCTGGCATAAGAAAAATGGCCCTAGTGCGAGAAGGTCTCGATCACTGAGTCCACTGCAAACTTAATTACGTATACAGATAGTTCATCCATCCCGGGAATCGAGAATCGCGATTGTTTCTGCCTATTTACGATACCGGTATTGGTAGGATATCGTTTCCAGGATTAACAAGACCGTATCAAACGCTATACAGTCGCTTCTGAAACTAGTCCTGACATAGAAAAAGATGCAATCGGTGGACTCCGTTGTATGTATATATAGAGAGAAGGTTTAACAAAATGTTTTAATTTGCCTCCTACAACATGGGTTGTGGACGGAGTTTTATCAGTTTAATAAGTCAGGCTTACAAAATACTGGCACGAATAACGTATCAGAAGAAAGCGGGAACTGATTGCAGCTGACCCCGTGGAAGATCAGTTTGATTTCCAGGGAAATGTAGGTATATGCGAGGCAATATCTACCCTACGAACTAGCTTTTAAGATAGATTAAAGCAAGGCAAATCCCAGTTTATAGTATTTGTAAATTTATAGAAAGCTTACGACAGTATTGACTGCGAACCGTTCTTGGAAATTCGTCTGGCAGCAGGGACAAAATATACGTCGTAAAAGCTTATTCAAAGGGTACGTTGAAAAAACGGTGAAGAAAACCAAAGAGAAATTTCGAGAGGGAATTAAAGTCCAAGGAGAAAAAATAACTCCGAGTTCAGCAGGCGACGTAGTAATTCTGTCAGCGTCAGTAAAAGACATGGAAGAACAGCAGAATACCGTGGATAGTGTCCTGAAAAGAATTATTAGATGAATATCAACAGAAGTGAAATACGGATACTAGAATGCACCTGAATTAAACCAGCTGAAGCTGAGGGTGTCATATTATTATACGAGACACCAAAATTAGTATACAATGTTAGCCATTTAAACAAAAAAATTACTGACCTTGGCTAAAGTACAAAAGATACGAAATACTGAAGACTGGTACAGTTCGAAAATCATTTCTGAAAAGAGAAATTTGTTAACGTCTCTTATAAATTTAACTGTTAGCAAGTCTTTTCTGAAAATGGTTGTCAGGAGTGTAGGAACTGTTGCTGGCAGGAATATGTGCTCAGCAGTTTGAAGAGAAAGCAGGCGAGTTCAGTTATGTTCAGTACGTGAATCGTGAAATCGAAAGAGAAAAGAGATATTAAAATATAGGAACATATAGGTACGTTTTTTTTTCCTTTTACTGAATTACTTTACATTGCATTAATGTAGCTTTCGACAAAGAGATTTAATGGAAATTTAAGGCGACTGAATACAATCGCACAGTGATTATTTTTTATGTTATCAATTAACGATAATTTGTTTCGTTAGCGATATTCTCAACTATAGAAAAATAATTTCAGAGCATTGTGAAGTAAATATAAAGGCGTTTACCATCCAAACAAACATCCAGTGTGAATATACCTCTTTAAAACTAATATATCTCTAAATATATGTCATGCGCTATTTTTAGTTTTCAGTTTAAGCGATAAGCTTTTACAATTGCCGCAACTTTCTGATCTCAGATCGAAACATCTTCCACATAAACGAGTACATCCATCTTTGTTGGTCATTTTCTTCTGTACAGGAATGAACTGTTGCTGTTTATCCGTAGTCTTGCACTTCTCTGTATTCGCATCCTGTTATTGACACGTTGTCCATTGATTCTCGTCATATCCTGGAAACAGCAAACGCTGGCTCTGGCATTTAACCGGTCTTTTAATACGGCAACAACTTTAAAATCTGGAACTCATTTTGTCTTCCTTGTCAACTAATTAATTCCAAAATGAATTTCGTATCACTTCCGAACAAGAGGATTGGCTTCTGTCTTGAAGGTAAGGCTTGACTGATATAAAAGGACGTTGTGTTGTTTACACAGGTATAAGGTGCAATAGCATGACCGATCTGGATTCCTTCTAAACATCGACCGTTATCTGGACACGAATTTGCGAACTGAGAATCGTCTACGAGAATTCCTAGTAGCAGTACACTATGTGACTTCTTTCCTAACAGTTAACATCTGCAAAATAAGTAAGTACTATCACAAAGACTAAAACAGTGTTTCCATAGGATTTATGTAGACAGAGAGTATGATGGTGCAACAAAACTGAACTCAATTAACAAAATCAAATTTCACTTGAGGCACTAGAACACAAAACATCGCCAGAAAGGAAACATATATCATTCATAAGTTTAGTGTGAAACATACTATTGTCTAGTACAGTATAATAGAAGACTGTGGGCTTTGTCAGACGACGTATGATTTTGAATGATTGCCGAAGATATTTGACTGCGGTCTGCAAATGTCTTCAGGCTCTGGTGCCACAGCAGAAAAGTTTCCGACAGACGAATTCGGAACTTGCGCTGTGGGGCAATCGCGCAGCAATATAGGCAAATTTCGCTCGCTGGAAAACGCGTCAGTGTGGGAAACACCGGACGTTGAAATGAAAATGCCTTGGACTAGAATACAGGTTTCCATAGAACCTGTTTTAGAGTTAACAACTAAAATAACGATAGCCAATTTCTGAGTTGGTGGACGCAGCTCTACACAGAGGCAGATGTTGATTCAGTTGGTGAGATCGCACTATACTCTTATGCAAAAGAAAAGCACTGCTGTGATAATTTTCAGTATTAACGTAAACAAGTCATTCTACGTCTGATGTATCCTTGAAGTAGAGTATTTAGACGATGGCGCGCGTGCACGGGAACTCTATGGTTTCAGAGTGGGTTTGATCGATGTACCAATATTGACGGAGATATCCAATGTATCTCTTATCACATGTTCTTATATAATGGATATGTAGCCTTTCTCAGCGGAAAATAAATCACAGTTATTAGGGGCTCTCTGACGAGCATTATGTGCGTGTGTATTGAAAGATGTTACTGGATATTATCTTTCGTTGTGGAGCTGAGGCCTGTTGTATATGTAGCTTATACCATTTTTCAGTGCGCTATTGTTTCATCAATAACGTACACTATTACTCTTAATGTCATCAATTTTGGAAGACTTCATAGCCTCTGTAGTCAAATGGGTTAATATTAAAATAAAACTGAAGCAGGAAACATGTTCTGTTAGGAGCAATATAGAGCAAAAATAAACGCACGTGGTGACTCCAGTAATCCAATAGAGCCCAAATCAATATTTGTAAATATTTTAAATTTATTACCTTCCCGTCGCAGCTCGTGGTCGTGCGGTAGCGTTCTCGCTTCCCACGCCCGGGTTCCCGGGTTAGATTCCCGGCGGGGTCAGGGATTTTCTCTGCCTCGTAATGACTGGGTGTTGTGTGATGTCCTTAGGTTAGTTAGGTTTAAGTAGTTCTAAGTTCTAGGGGACTGAAGACCATAGATGTTCAATCCCATAGTGCTCAGAGCCATTTGAACAATTTATTACCTTCCCAGTTTTGTTAGATTGAAAAAGTATTTGAGGTGAAACAGCAATATCTAATTCCTCGTTTTAATATATTATACTGTACCATACATGTAACGCTAAGCCCCGTAGAGAGCAGAAGATACATTTACAGTGTATCACATGAAATACATTAAGCATGATAACAAGTCAGAAACAAAAATTAAAAATTACATTTCTTGCAGAGGGTACGTGCTGATGACATACACCTTATTCCACCCTGTGTTCGTCCAGGTCCTTTCGGTGGCATTGCACACCTCCTCAAGAGCGCCTGCGCAATTTCTGTTCAAATTTACTTGCGAGATCCAATGTCAATTTTTGCAGTATAGCGTCAGGGTAGTGTGTACAGCCAAATACAATGACCAACTGAAAAGAGCCCAACGTCACTTTCTGTTACTGATATGTCTCCTGCACTGTATCACGTTTTGATCCATTCGATCAGTTCCATCCATGTTCTTACTGTATTCTGTCAGGATCGAGGCTAGAGGAACTTCGTTGTGTATCCTTGACCACTGCGAATATCTTCCAGCAGTAGCTACTGGGTTCACAACAGCTGTGTTTGGTGCTTCAGAAGCAATGGAGCTGTCATGCCATTTACAGAGGAAAAGACCACTTTTCTTTTCTAGGCGAGAATGAATAATACCGCTTTCATTTGTCACTGCTTCCTTCTTTGGAAGAGGGCAGGTTTGGTGGATACGATTTTATTTTTTAGTCCCAGTGCCTCAAAACCCTTTTGTCTTAGAGAAATTAAGAGACTAAAACTTGCAGATAAGTTGTCAAAACAGACGAAAAATTAATGGAAATGCTCTCATCGGTGCTTACAATTACTTTTATATAAACGTAAAAAAGGAGCACATGTCCTTGCGATATGAATAATGCAGCATAAATCGCAGTAAATGACATGTGAGTAAATAACATGTGACTATTGGATTATTAAAGAACTAGTAACAGTTCTTCGACCCGAAAGATAAAATCTTTTAACCAGTATTTATCTCTAAATCTCTTGTGTGATGAGGTCTGGCTATAGTAAATAAGTAAATTTTTTATTTACTTATTTATTTATTTATTTATTTTTGCAGTTGTTCCCAGTAATCGACTGCTGCCCCAACCTACTAACACAAGATTGAAGTAACAGATGTTCAACAATCGTTACATATAAATAACAAGAGGGCGGAAGTTCATTGTTGGCCAAAGAACCAGTCAAACTCCTGTCCTGTAACGTGTTTTATTAAAGTATCGCAGGGCGCTAGTCGATGATTATGATCGATTCAGGGTATGTCTTCTACGTACAGAATCTTAACAAATCAATGAAATTTCTCTTCCAAGTATTAATGTATGTGCGTTAGTTGACATTCATTTAACACATCGTTTCAATGGCTATGTTAACGACTTAGACAGCAAAGCTATTTTTTTAAATATTTCTCTGAAGAATGACCTTTTTAGTGCAGGATCACCTATATTCCATTGTTTACATTATTTCTCCTATTGAAGAACATTAGAGATAGACAATTCCTTTCTACGAAGACTAATTTACTTTAACGATTTTATATAGAACCAAGAGTTAAAGTTTATCCCAGCTTTTTTGCCTGAAAGTAAACAATTTTCAAGTTAAAAATTTTGTTTAATGTCATCTGAAGCCTTGCCGTGAAGGCAGAATTTGGTGAGAGCATAGAAGAGCTAAGAGGGAGGAAAGAGAGAAAGTGTTTTCGTTGCTTTCGTTCATGAACGATTTGGGATCGAATCCCGGTGACCCCACAGATTTCTTTTTTAGAGATTAGGAACGAGGTCCTAGTAGACTCGTGGGATTCAATGAGGAACTGCTTGAATAAAGAAGCACCGATATCATCTGGATCTATTTCCTGGCAATAACGGGTGAAGAGACTGGTCACATACTGATGTCCCAACATCATACGTCACTCCACTTACTGCTTTGTAGGTAGTGGTAGGTCAGTGTGAACTGGGCTATGGCCTCATCCCTGAGTGGCGTTTACTGCTTGTTTTGAGAGCTGACTTCCGTATTTTTCTGATCGTTTTGTCTACTGTTAATTAGCGAGTTCACCTTATATCTCAGTTTTGTTTATAGCAGACTGAGCAATTCTTGGGAAACTAAAACAGTCGTCGTCCTTGTGTGAATTATTTTCCCTAAGACTCCTTTCCGACTTTCCCACTGACCGTATATCCCAGGTCTTCGTAATCCTACAAAAAACTGTGCTATGCATATGACCCTATTTAACTCCAGTTCCCCCACCCCTCCCAACTTTCCTCTGTCCCTATGATATCCCGCATTAGCAGCTACAGTTCTCTGTGTCACACAGTAGGTCGACAAGCATTGCATCATGTAACTAAATGCAGTAGATTTCTCTGAGTTAAAATCGGCTCTTTTTGATTGCTGAATTAATTACAATTAGTGTTGTCCATCTTTTGTTCGCTTTTCAATATAATTACACAGGGTGGCCAGAAACAGACTGAAAAAGTTGTTAGTGTCTTGAAGGGTAGTTTGTGATGAGAAAAAAGATAAGAAAAAAATTCGATTCATGTCTACGTTTCTGAGTTAATTGGCATTGAAGTTGGCCGATCAGGTCAAACCACCTGACCGCAACCTGGGCCACAAAGTACGTTACTATGAGGAAGTCACAGGTGAACGGCGAGGGGTGAGGGTAACAATACCGCTTTTCACTATGTATGGTGCTGCAGTAGAGATGTTTTATGAACACACAACTAACATGAAATAGAATTTTGATAGAGACCAGGTTCGCACCCATAATGTAATTATTCAATTAAATCATTTATCATTTGGACGCTAAACATAGTCATTGTTGAGCCTTTTGAATGTAGTCACCAAACAGAACACGCAACAGCGAAGCTTAACTGACAGACCTTTGAAACTGAATACCTAAGTGCAATTACGTGTGATATTGACATTCCAATATGACGTTTTCTTTGTTTATTTATCTGTTAATTTTTTCTTTTATTGGGATTTGAGTAGTTTCCGTAAAGCTACCTATCTCAGTAAATCGTATTGGGATACAAAAACAAGTTGGTAAAAACAAAAGCTGGTGATGACATGGAACAAAGGTAAAAACATTCTGCAATAACGTATTGAAATTGCACAATGTTGATTAGTTTACGTGAGTTAGTTCATATTTCTCTTTTCATTTCCTTGGGATTTAAATGAGTAAAGTTCCTTATACACTTCAGTGTCTGTAGTTGGCAATAGCGTTCCATAGATGTTAGTAACTGGTATTTCTTACTCATTGTATTCCGTAGCAAATTTGATGTAAGATCCTACCGGTTGAAACATAAAAAAAAGAAAAAAATGCCATTTGTGACTTCCACCTATGTGAAGTTGGGATATACTTGAACACTGTTACTAGCAGTCTGAAAACAAATACATTTAGTGGCATAAATCTAATCGTTGTTCCACACACCATGTGAGCAGAAGCTATGTAGCTTATAGAGTAAGAGAAAACAGTAGGCGTGAAAGTGAAGACAAAATCCACCAGACCCAATCAAGTACAACGCTCGTGCAGTCAGGGTGGTAGATGGATGGCAATGACGGTAAAATAACAAAGGTGTCAACACAGAAAGAGTGAGAATTTCAGTGCGTAGATTTATACCACCGTATGTATCTGATTTTACACCTACGAACTACGTTGCAGCTTGGGGTGGGGGTCAGCACTCACGAGAGTATTCCTATGTTTTTAGTTTTAAAGGTGTGATACTTAATTTTACTCCAGCGTATTCTATTTTTAGACGTTTGCATTCAGAATGCTTGGGAATGGATATACGAGCAGTAAAAATTGCAGTCGTAACAAATGATACTTTAACAGCCAAATTCGGAATGACTGCACTGAGAAACTCTAAATAGTTCGTAATAAGCGAGCATAAAAGTGTTTCCAAATATCAACACAGTGTCGCACAAAAAGATAGCTATTGCAATTGATACATTGCAGATGTGATGGATGACAGTATGGCGATAGCTAAATGCAGTCAAGGAAAAAAAGACACCAATTATTATCCGATCTTAAGAGAGAGAACTGTATTTCTGAAACGACGATGTTCCTGAACCCATAGCAGTTAAGTGAAAATTTATCACGAATACACAAAAGCGTATATTTTAAAAATAGTCTATCATGTGTCAGAGCTATACACTCGCCGTTACCGCAAAAACGTATTCTCGTATGTGCCTTAAGTGAAAACCAACGCAGTACGAAAGATATATAATCGGAAAGTGAGCTTTGATGTTGCGTGAGCGTCTAATGGCGGCTACTATTTATTTTGGGAAAGAATTAGTTAAGCGGCAACGGTGAAACTGCAGGCAAACGCTGAAGGGTGATGGACGTTCGCTTGCTATCGCTATTATTGTCTACTGAATGAGAAAGAACCACGGTGCAACAGCCAGTAGAGACAATAAGGCGTCGGACATCCATACCACTCACGAGCAGCTTATCCTCCGAGGCTATCGCGCTCCACAGAATTGATTACGCGGAAGCTTTCACCGGAGTAAATCACCTGAGATAGACTATCTACGTCAGATCACAACGTCCATGCAGTGGAGCATTCGGCTGCGCTATGAGAAGGGAGATCAGAACATTTGCCCATGTTATCCAAGTGAACACAGGATTTCGCTGATACGAGCATCTGACAATGTCATGGTTTGTTTAGAAGATTACACCACGAGCTGCTGTCACTACCTTTATTAGGATTATAGTACTTTCGGTTTATAATGGAAACTCTTCTGGTACTGGTGAAAAAATTCGTTAAAAGCATTTTGCATACTAATGCATTACACATGCTAGCCTTGGTATTAAAATAAGTAGGGAAGCTAAAGTTTGTTATTATATGTTACTATAATTGTTTCAACGTTTAGACATATCTACACGTTTGTTGTAAAATGTGACATACAAGCTTCTTGTCAGACCTGTTGAAGTTGTTCCTAAGATGCTTACATCTTAGCAACTCCGAAAATTTTGTTTCTGCATATAATAAAAACGTATCCGTCCTGTGTGCGCTCAATGGTCACGAAAAACGTGAGGATAAGTCAACAAAGTTTTTGGTAGTAGCGGATGATCTAGCTATGTATATATATGTATTTGATGAAACGGATCGCAGCTGTAGAGAACCACCTTACAAATTATTTTATGTTCTTAATTATTTTCCATTCTTAACTGGATGGTATATTACCTATTCGGAATAACATGTCTCTGCAAACATGTATCTTCCACTGAGTGTGAATAATGTACGCTACGAGGATTTTCTAATTCCGCGATCTTTGTACGTCCTATATTAAATTTTTTGTATCTTTTCGGTACACATATTGTAAGTAGGCTGTTTAGGTTTTTATGTTGGTAACGCCATGTAGCGCTCTATATGAAAATCACTGACTGTGCTGTGTGCAGTCTGTGGCTGGCTTGCATTGTAGAAATTTGCTATTGTAATGTTGGGCAGTTGGCTGTTAACAGCGCATAGCGTTGCGCAGTTGGAGGTGAGCCACCAGCAGTGGTGGATGTGGAGAATGAGATGGCGCAGTTTTGAGAGCGGATGATCTGGAGGTGTGTCCATCAGAGAGAGTAAATTTGTAAGACTGAATGTCATGAACTGAGATTATATATATAATGATTGTTGAACACTATTAAGGTAAATACATTGTTTGTTCTCTATTAAAATCTTTCATTTGCTAACTATGCCTATCAGTAGTTAGTGCCTTCAGTAGTTAGAATCTTTTCTTTAGCTGACAGTATTGGCGCTCGTTGTATTGTAATAGTTCAAGTAACGAAGATGTTTGTGAGGTAAGTGATTCATGAAAGGTATAGGTTATTGTTAGCCAGGGTCATTCTTGTGTAGGGATTCGTGAAAGTCAGATTGCGTTGCGCTAAAAATATTGTATGTCAGTTTAGTGATGATCTGAATAAGTAAAGAGAGGAATGTCTGTACACGTTCAGTTTTGCTCAGCTGTTTGAAAATCAAATAATGTAAGAGGTTCATCAGCACAGTAATTCACTAAGTTTTCTAAGGGGAAGTTTTAATATTCCAGACGTATGTTTGCCTTTTTAGCTGTTTTAAATATTAAGTTTATTAGCAGTGGAGAAGGTTATCCGCGTTTTCGAGTGATCGGCGAATATTTACTTTCTAAAAAGATGGATCAAAGAATTTGCATTAAATTTTGCTTCAAAAATGGAATAAAGTGAATCTCTGCTTTTGAAGTGCTGATTCTGGATTTTGGCGAACTGCAGTGACTAGAAGACGAGTTTACGAGCGGTGTAAACGTTTCAAAGAGCGTCGAGAAGACATTGAACACGACGAAAGCCCTGGACATCGTACAACATCACATGTTGACGACAGTGTGGTAAATGCGACGAAAAAGTCTCTGGAAAATCGCTGAATAACCATTACAGAAGGTGTTGATGATGTCGGCGGTATCCTCTGGCTCATTCCATGCAACTTTTTCGGATGTTTTTGGCATGGAGCGTGTAGCAGCTAATTTATTCCGAACTTGATGAATTTCGACCAAAAACCGAAGCCACGTCGTCACCGCTCCGGAACTGATGGATGGAGTCGACAACGATTCAGAACTTCTAAAGAACGTTATAGCAGTTGATGAAACATTGGTGTACGTTATGACGTAGAAACCAATACCCAATCGTCCCAATGGAAACTGCCTAAGGAGCCAAGTGCGAAAAAGTTCGATAAGTTCGATCGCATGTGAAGGTTCGTCTCCTTGTTTGCTTGGATTACAATGTGATGAAGCATCATGAATTCCTGCCTTATGGTCGTAAGGTCAATAAGGAATACTGCATGGAGGTTAGGCGCCGTTTGTGTGAAACAAAGCGTAGAAAAGTCCAGATTTGTGGCAAAACCACTCGTGAAAATTGCATCACGATATTGCTCCCGCTAACACCCAAAGAATTGTTAGGGATTTTTTGGCAAAAATTAAAACCATTATGTTGCCTCAGGCACAGTATTCGCTGAACATGGTTCCTTGCGACTTCTTTCAATTTCCGGACTGAAGATAAACATGAAACGACGTCAAAATGTTTCAAATGGCTCTGAGCACTATGGGACTTAACAACTGAGGTCATCAGTCTCCTAGAACTTAGAACTACTTAAACCTAACTAACCTAAGGACATCACACACATCCATGCCCGAGGCAGTATTCAAACCTGAGATCGTAGCGGTCACGCGGTTGCAAACCTAGAACCTCTCGGCCACTCCGGCTGTCTGAAACGACGTCAGTTTGCCACCTTTGGTGAGATAAAAGCGGAATCACTATTGTAGTTGAAAACCATAATAAAATGTAACTTTCAGAAGTACTCCCAATATTGGGAAAAGCGCTGGCACAAGTGTATTCTATATCAGGGAGGTTACTATGAAAGGGACAAAGTTGATGTCGATGAATAAATAACGATTCCCTTTTGACCACACCTCGTAAAACTTTGCTTTGTAGTGTCCCTGCATCCGGTGAGTGTACACTGAAAAACGCTGTGGTAGCGTTAGATCACGTTGTTCGGTGTCCAAGACAAAATGGTGATCTTCTCTACAGCTCAACTCGAAACATTCTTGATTATGCTGGTAAAACTATGAAATATGGTGATAATTATAATCAAGACATACATTGTGCTCCACGAAAGGCACAGATTTTCTGAAACAATTGGGGCATTTCCGTTGTAACAGTAAGTATTATACGTACTTTCTGTTTATTAATCTTCCGTTGAACATGTCCGTGACGTCCATATCAATTTCGAACATTCTGCAGTTCGTAATCATTGGACGGATAGGCGCAGTGGCAATAAAAGCATTTAACTTCTGAGTAAATACAAAGCAACCATCGCGTGATGAGCAGAACATGTGAAATGAGAAGGAACAATGAAATTGTAGAGGGTATGGGTATATTATAATGGAGGACGGTGGTTCAGGGGAGCTACTCTATGGTAGCAGAACCGCTTTATTAATTTATTAAGAGCTCAAGCCCTCTTCTGACGATGGCTGAATGGTGGGCATCGGTCGATGCCAACGAAGCGTTGTGGTAGGTCCCCGGCTGCTACAATGTTCATTGCGACCAAAGTATGGCGCCATCTTCCATTGTAGACGCTCTCTTTCAGCAGCTGAGCACCGTTACAGCTTCTGCAGGGGAACAGTACAGACGCCCAGGCAGCGAACCCTGGCCACGTGGCCAGCTGGCAGCGAGTCGCGTTGCCGACTGTCCCCGTGGCTGGGTGGCTAGGAGGGCCTTTCTTCGACCCCCGTACACCGGCTGGAACCACTAAGCACGTTGTCTTGTCAGTACCTAGTGTCCCCATGACTCGATGGCTAGAAGGGCCTTTTTCGACTCCCCGTACACCGGCTGGAAACCCTAAGCACGTGCTCCTGTCAGTACCGAGTGTCCCCGAGGCTCGATGGCTAGGGGGGCCTTTCTTCGACTCCCCGTACACCGGCTGGAACCCCTACGCAAGTGGTCCTGTCAGGATAACATGAGAGCAACGGCGAAGGACAACACTGTAACCTTTGATGACACGGTGTTGCACTTCTTCGATACATGCCCAGCCTCGCTTGACGACCGGTATTTATCCATACCAAAACCGGTATGTTGTGGTGTCGCACCTGCTAAAGTGATGTATGCTGCGTGTCATAGTGCCCCTGGTTGTGGTAATCCTCAAGACACTGATCGGCACTAAGAAAGTCTTGGCGCAATATAAAAAAATGGTTCAAATGGCTCTGAGCACTATGGGATTTAACTTATAATGTCGTCAGTCCCCTAGAACTTAGAACTACTTAAACCTAACTAACCTAAAGACATCACACACAGCCATGCCCGAGGCAGGATTCGAACCTGCGACCGTAGCGGTCGTGCGGTTCCAGACTGTAGCGCCTACAAACGCTCGGCCACCCCGGCCGGCTGCGCTATATCAAGTCAGGGTAATGCCAGAAGTGACAAACTATATGGCACCCAAAGTGTGTGGTCGTAACTGACTGTTTAAGAAATACGTCATGGATGTTGTGGTTGTTTATAATGTACCTAAAATACTCCCACGTTTTATACAGTAGGACACATGGCATTCGTAAGGGTGTCAGTGTAAGAAATTTTCTCGTGACGGTCTCTCAGTACCTTTCCTCTGCCATCCCTTTTCTCCTGGTGGCTGGACAATCATGGAGTTTGCGTTTTATAAGAGGAAGGGAGAGAAGTGGAAGGAGGAGTGATGAGGTTAATTATCTCTTTATTGGTGATACTTCAATTTTGATTTTTATCGGGAAATGTGGTGAATCATACGGATGCCATCGGAGTACCATAACATGATGTTTACTATGATGAGAAACTGTTAGTGTCGATGTTAGATCGGCAGAAATAAAGCGTTTGCAGAATAGGAGCTGTTCGTAGGAAACAGCATGGCATATCCTTTGTAAGGAACCGTTCCGAAAACTTTTCAATTCAGTAAACTCTACGGACAGCCGTACAGTTTAAGATATTTTATTTTATTTTTAAAGCAACCAGTTTCGGCAATTCATTTTGCCATCTTCGGGCCCCATACGCTTATTTCAAATCAAGAAACTTATACTACAGCGCCATAAAACTGCCAGCAACTATCAAAGTTTCGTATTAATCCTTGTACAACGATTGAGATTCACGATATCCAGTTTATGGAGCTATACGGTAAGTTCGTTGATTCGAAAAAGGCGTATGGGGCCTGAAGACGTCAAAATGAATTGCCGAAATGGGTTAATTTCAAAATAAAAGAAATTGTATTAAAGTGTACGGCTGTTGCTAAAGTTTATTGAATTGGAAAGTACGTACCAGCGAATGGCCCTTGGCTGTAATGGACCGACAGAGACAAGCGATTAGAGAGACCACGGATTGGATATTTGATAATTCAGATGCTCTGCTTCAAAGCAAAGTTTGGTTGGTGTTGACTTAGATGCATTACCTGCTGCAGGCACTCAGATTTGTCCTCTTTGAGGAGTTGTGCGAGAAGCAGAAACGAGGACTGGAATAACAATCGCAGTGGGAGGCAATTATACCAATACCGTTGTTCAAATCAAGCGGTTGCAAAAGGCAGTCAAATCCTACACTGTGCTATTGCGATAGTAATGTTACCGGTGGCAGTGGCACTGAAGCGTAGCTACTAAACACAGGTTTCCGATCTTGCCAAGAGTCGGCCGGTAAATACTGTATTTCAGTGCCACTGTTGTTCAGAAGTTCGAAGGAACAGAGCGTCATATTTCTGAGCTACACAGGCACTGTAATATATTTCATAAATCACTACCTGAACTTGCTGATCATAAATCTAACAGTGAAGTTCGTTTAAATGTTCATTTATACCGTTGTATCAACGAAGCCTTCAGCTTGTGAACGCATTCTTAAAAACATAGATACTGTTTACCAAAATTTCATGGTTCACAAATCTCATGTTATGAGAGGGCATTTTAAAGAGGGAGACTTGCTGTAGACTTTCTTACATGTATTTAGAATTTGTAACCACAGGGGAAGCCTTCACAGTCGATGTGCTAGAGATACACAGATGATTATTATGTTACGGCGGTACGGGATACGTTGAAAATCTTGTAAAGTAGGGGACAAGATGACTATAACTTCAGTTTTTACATGTTTGTGTACTTCTGTTACGGATAAACCAAGTATGAAATGGTTCAAATGGCTCTGAACACCATGGAACTTAACGTCTGCGGTCATCAGTCCCCTAGAACTTAGAACTACTTCAACCTAACTAACCTAAGGACATCACACGCATCCTTGCCCGTGGCACGATTCGAACCGGCGACCGTAGCGATCACGCGGTTCCAGACTGTAGCGCCTAGAACCGCTCGGCCACTCCGGCCGGTCAAATATGAAATATAAATCGCAGAATAAGATGGTAGCACGTATCTTATCACTACTATCTACGGTATGTGGCATCAGGTCTATCGGCGGGTAGGAGATCCTTGACAGTTGAAGAGGATTTGGCGCAACTGCTTCGTCCGCCTACCTCAAACAGTCACGTATCGCGATTTTGTATAAGTCTCTATGGAAACGTCTCGTAGTTCCCACTGCTCCAAAGACAACTATTACTGTCTCCTGCAGCCGTTTGCTCTTCGTAGTTCGAAGCTGGTAAGAAGGTTGCGAGCTGTCATGGATATTTTTCTACGATTCTACTACAGGAGACACATCTTACTTCGCAATCCTCATCATCAATATCACCCGTTGTCACACGTAAGGGTTCAGAATAAAGAATTTGAATGTTTATAGCTCGTAACCACTCTGGAAACCAGGGACTGCATCTACATATACGTTTTTTTTTTTTTTTTTTTTTTTTTTGTAATGTGCATGGCAGAGGGTTCGTCGAAACACTTCAACACAGTTTCTCTATCATTCCACATTAACAGCGCGCGTGAAAAACGAACACTTAAACCTTTTCGCGCAAGCTCTGGCTTCTCTTACTCTATTATAGGATCACCACTCCCTAAGTCCGTGTGTAGAAAGGTGGAAACAGAATGTTTTCGCACTTGGACGAGAAAGTTCGTGATTGAAATTCTGCGATAAGGTCGAGTCACAACGAAAACGTTCTAACGGCAGCTTTTTGTATAAACGTTAATAAGGGGGGATAGAGACAGAGAGAGAGAGAGAGAGAGAGAGAGAGAATTGTGTGTCTGTGTGTGTGTGTGTGTGTGTGTGTGTGTGTGTGTGTGTGTGAATTCCTAAGCGGCCAAACTGCTGCGGGCATCGGTCCCTAGACTTACACACTAATTAAATTAACTTACGCTTAGAACAACACAACAGCGTCGCAAGGGAGAGAGTGTCACGGATGTGATACGCAAGTTGGGTGGCAATCAGTAATAAAAGATTTTTCATTGTGACTGTGACGCTATCTATGTTTTTAACAACACATTCGTAAGGGGAAGGCTTCATTGATACAACTGCGTAAATGAACATTTAAATGAACTTTACGGTAAAATTTCCGTTCAGCAAGTCCAGGTAGTGATCTATAAAATATGATATGACAGCGCCTGTGTTGTTGAGGAATACAACTCTCTATTCCTTGGAACTTCCGAACAACAATGGCACTGCAATATCGTATTTATCTGCCGACACCTGGTAAGCCACTTACAGTCTCCACTTACAGAATGTACGCGTGCAGTTTGTAGACGCATGGTTGACGACATATGGAACTTTGGATGTGACTGCGGAGCGTGCTCTGATACCTCAATGCTAAGGCAACCACTCGCGATAAGCGGTAAATCTGGTTTCCAATTCGGGTTCGGTAAAAGTTTTCATTGTCGTCATACCAGTATATAGCTGATAGCTGTTCATATTCACAATTGAAATACATTTCATGTATGTCTTATGAAATGAGTAAGTGAGCCATTTTACAGATAAAGGCATATGCTGTGAGCACTTAAGGCATAGTCTGCTATCATAGTACCGCAACCCACTATAAAACCAATACGTGCTCCACATGGATGGCAGGCAGTAAGTAGTGTTACACTAGTTACTGCCCGCCATTCATGTGGAGCACGTATTGGTCTCACCGCGGACTTATAGTACTCAGTCACACACAATTGATTTCATCATAGTGTACGGGCCTGAAGATGGCGTTGACGCAACGTCTAAACTAGTACCCAAATAAATATATAACCTTAAGTACAGCTGGAGGAGTTTCATTTTTAATAAAAATTACACCAGCTGCTATAATCCACTTTAAATATGGATGTACGAAGATGAAATATCAATGGCGGCTGCGAAGATCTCGATGCAGCTTACTTTCAAAATCCTGAAAGATAATGCGGAGAAGCTGTAATTAATAGTGCTGCTGAACAAAGAAAGGGCTGTGGAAGCAACTCACATGAATGAACGCGTTAGCTGAATGCAAATTATTGTAGAAGATCCTCTAGTACAACTTAGTAGCAAAGTGCACATATTCATGGTATGTTTCGGAGAATCATCAAGTCTTAACTACCAGTTTAACAGTATCAACGAAATCTCAGTAAATTCGGAAAGACTATGATCAATGATAATCTCAACTGAAGGACCAACTATAGTATAACAAAGACAGCAGTTATTTACTCCTGAATCACGCAGTATTTTAAGCTCCCACACAATAAAGAATCTACCCACAACTTGTCCAAGAATCCTCTGAAAAATACATTAGAAATATTTAAGGAAAGAAAAAAAGATGTACAAAGAAAGAATTAACTGACGTAACTTTAGATTGGCGTACAAGTACAGGCAAAATGTCTTCAGAGACGTCTTTGAAC
Source organism: Schistocerca nitens (assembly GCF_023898315.1). Taxonomy (NCBI): domain Eukaryota; kingdom Metazoa; phylum Arthropoda; class Insecta; order Orthoptera; family Acrididae; genus Schistocerca; species Schistocerca nitens. Next base: position 377,472,545 of record NC_064622.1, on the reverse strand, counting down.
TGGAATCACATTGACTGGAGAATAATTGTCTTCAGTGATGAGTCCCTCTTCTAACTGAGCCACGATGACCAGCGACGACGAGTCTGGAGTGGCTCCGGACAGCCGTGGGATGTCTACGTTACTGTCCACCGCCAAAAGACCCGACAACCAAGAGTGATGGTCTTAGATGCCATTTCTTCTCATAGCAGGACTCCTTTGGATGTCGTCCTCGCCACCACTGCACCACGATTGTGCATCGCCTATATTCTGACTCCAGTTTTGCTGTCCTACATGTCAAGCCATCCTGGGCTTACGATTCAGCAACATAATTCCCGCCCGCACATGGCGAGAGTTTTCACTACTTGTCTTCGTGCTTACCAAACAATATCTTGGGCGGCAAGGCCTCCGGATCTCTCCTCAATTGAGTCTGTTTTGAACATTATGGGTAGGGCTCTCAACCCATCTCGTTGTTTTGACAATCTAACACGACCGTTGGACAGAATGTGGCCCGATATCTCTCAGTAGGGCATCCAACACTACTGTTAATCAATGCCAAGTAGAATAACTGCTTGAATAAGAGCCAAATGTGAACCACTGCGTTATTAAGTTTCTCAGATTGTGAAGCTCTTTCTCTTGAATGAATGATACATTTTTTCTGAAATTATAATCATTTATTTGTCTGTACATATACATAACATCTACCAGTTGTGCCTCTTTAATATAATTCCTTCGTGTTACACCGTTTTCTTATGTGTTAGAATGTATGAAAAATAGTGAAATGAATGATAATGTGGTTTATTTAGCTCGAATGCGATTCGTGTGTACTACTAGGAAATTATTTCTGACCCAGGTGAATCCAGATTCAATACCTCACACTAGAAGGCAGGTTAGAGCCTACCATTCGTAATGGTAGCACTACACACAAAGCGCTGTACCCAGTGCCGAAAAGGCAACAACAGCAAGTGTCCCTCATATCTACAGTCTACTTTTATCCTACATGTACTAGGCCTATTCGGAAAGTAAGTTCCGATTGACCGCGAAGTGGAAACCACTTTGAAAATCAGAAATATTTTATCTGCAACAGTTAGTTACAGCTTCCAGCCACTGCTCTACATAGTCACCATTCCGACTTAGACATTTGCCGTAGCGTTATACCAACTTTCCAATACCCTCGTCATAGAACGCAGCCGCCTGTGCTTGCCGCGAATTCTCTACGCTCATCTATAGCACGTTGTTTGTTCGAAAATGTTTTCTTCACAGCCAGTAGTTAATGTGAGCAGAGATAAAACACAGAGGAAGCCAAATAAAGGCTGTAGTGCGGATGATCAAACACTTCCCACCGAAAACGCTGAAGGAACATTTTCATTGCCCCTGAAAATTGCGGCAGATAATTGTCACAAGGTAGGAACCGTATGACAGTTCTGCAACGTGGGCTGCATAACATCAGGCGAAATCTCTCACCAGAACCTCATACTTGGCGGGAAAAACTATTTTATGCGCATCTTTATGTGCTCACCATGCGCTCAGAACTGAAAAGAGCGAAGTGATATAACCGACAGGCATGCTAGAAACACTGTCGAACACATATATGCAAAACTTTATTAGAATTTCACAGTGGTTTCCATTTATTGACCGATCGGAACTTACTTTCGGAATATCCCCCGTATTTGAATACTGTCCATCTATTGCTGGCATGAGGCCGCACTGGCTCCCATTTCCCAAGACTCTGATCGCTAAGAACGTGCTTCAGACTTCCCTTCACGACTGGCCATAGACTTTCTTCACTTCAGGCATCTATTACTGGGCACAGATTATGTTGGCAATATGCTCGCGAGTTAGAAAGCGTGGTAAATAGTAAAAGCTGTATGTTGTCATTTGCGATGAGCAACTTTCTACTTCCTTTAAGAATGTGTCTTATCTGCGGTCAGGCGGGCTTTCGGGCTCTCAAAACAAAGGGATATTAAGGTTTCCCCGACGCACTGCCATTTAGGATTTAATGTCATGATAGAAATAGGGTTTTCCTTTCAGTGTAGTCACCCGGATGTATCATAGAGATATTTGTGCACACCAAGGCAAAAATTATATTGTTGTAAGCAAACATTAATTACCACTTTTCCGACTGCGAGTTCAATGCATCTCTTTCCTTTTCAACGTTCGGACGAAGGCGACTGAAATGACTTCGTATAATCTTGTGTAAGGCGGTTTCTACAGATTAACTGACTGTAAAAGCGATACCACAAAATTTTGTTGTTCACTTGCTTTTATGGAGCACTATTATGAGGTTCACAGATTGTTCTCTAGGAACAGGATTTAGGGCTACCACTGAAAAAGTATGCAATAATCTGTCCCCCTTATTCGAAACCTAAATATCTTACTTCTTTCTAGGTAAACTACATGATTATTCGAACTTTATACTAACGCCTCCTGTTGCGATACTGCTGCCTTCAACGAGCTAGTAAATGGAAGACATATCTGTTGCCAAATGATTATCTTCCACAGTTGTTATGAGACATCTCTTATTAATATTTTTCCTGTACCAAGCGAACTGAAGGTTTTCTCACCAGACACGTTTAGATTTCTTTGTAAGGTTTTGTTCGTGGTTTGTCATGGCAGTCGAGCGGGCGGAATGACAGTCTGGCCCCGGAGGCCTCATTCCAATTTTAAATAGCGACGATGACTCTGCATCGCTCCAGTCCCTCCAGGATGTTCCCAGGTCCACTACTTTCTATCAGATGAGTACCGAAGATATTTCCCGGTGTTAAAAACAGCTGTACAATGGGCCTAACACCTTCCCTCTCTTGTGCTGCGACGAAGGAAGGCTGTAGACTACCTGCAGTCCGGCCGAGTCATCCGCTACATGAATTTTAGCTTTATCAGTGGCGATCGACGTTTATTACTCCATTTTATGAGGATTAGTCTTAAAGCTTCAATTTTTCTTCTCTTCATCTCAGACTAGCACTTGCACCATGCGTCCTCAATTATTTTTTTGCTGTATTCCGATCTCTGTCTTCCTCTACGGCTCCCTCTATTGCGATGAATATTATTACTCGATGCCTCAACAGGTCTTGTCATCCTGTCCCTTCTTCTTGTCAGTGTTTTCTACATCTTCATTTCTTCGTCGATTCTGCAGAGAAATGTCTCATTCCTTATCTGATCAGTCCACACAGTTTCCAACATTCTCCTGAAGCACTATATCTCAAACGCTTCGATTCTCCTCTGTTTCGGTTCCCCCACTGTCCACAATTCACTATCGTACATCCTCAGAAATTTCTTCCTTAGAGCCTATGTTTGGCCAGTAATGTCCTTTTCGCCAATGCTAGTCTTCTTTTTATGTCCTCCTTGTTTAGCCCGTCATGAATTTTGAATCTGAAGTTGAACCCGTCGGCAGAATTCAATGCGACGCATACAATCCGTACCAGTCAATTCTTGGTAGAGACTGATATGGTGAGGATGATATTTATGGCGATGCAGAACACGAACAACACTATAATGGCTCATGCCAGATTCCCTTGCGATGTGACGCGAACTAACACAAGGATTTCGAAACACAATGGCAAGAGTACAAATTTACGTTTCCTCGTTAGTAACTTTTCTTTCTATGGATGTGTTTCCCATGCATTGAAGATCCAGTTGTTCTCAATTCATGATACACATATTTAAATGTACGACATGTAGGGTGAGTTCGCTGAGAATACCTTTCAGCATATAAGTCTCTAGCTCTCATTGAATTTCGTTGGCATTCTCCGTAAATTAGAAGCATATCGACTTGTCCTTCGAGGGAAAACGTCATTCACATTCGCTTGATTCGACAATACTAGTCCTTCTGTTCCTATTAGTGCTGTATTGCGAAACCGTCGAATAGTGTTTACAAGTGTTAGGCACGTTAGATGGATGCACGGTATTCTCCGAATATTTACTATTTGCTCGATATACGAGAGAGAATTGTCAGAGGATGTGCATAGATAGTGCCAGAGTAGTAAGGAATATCACTCAAGCCCTAATAAGAAGATTACAGCACTTCATTGATACCAATGGTCATCACTTCGAACAACTTCTGTAAATGGACGTTAATAGCACATTTTCGACCTTCGTTGACCGTTAAAGACCTTACTGTTACACATAATTGGATTCATCTCGATAGCCGCTATCAGAAAGTAAGGGCTTAACTATTGCATCGCATTTAAAAAACCATTTTGACCTTCATATCTCTGACGAGACCCCACCTAGCAACAAAAACCAAATTCACATCATTGCCCCAGTTGTCCCATGCAACATTTTTCCCACTAACTTTTCACCTACTATCATACTTTCGCAGTTATTCTATGGGGCATTAGTTAGTGACTGTGACTGTATAACGGTTGACCGGCTTAAGGATAGAAATTTAGTACGTAGGAAAACATTTAAATTTACAAACGTTGGTACAATTTCAAAATTACTTTCCTTTTAATAACTGAAAAAATACTTCTTGCACAACAGCAGTTAGTTCAATCTGATTACTACGCATTTCAAGTTTTAGGTTTCAAGGGCCCCTCGCTGGGTATCACGAACCCCCAGTGGTCCGCGGACGTCACTTTCAGAAACACTGGAGCAAACCACACGTAGTTGAGTATCTTGCTGTTATTCATTTTCGGCGGTGGGTGGAATGTAGCAACTTTATTAGGCCACGCAAGATGGGTAGAAAGTAATCTGGGCTGGCCCGACGTACCTGGAACATTCCACTCTCTATCGAAAATTAATAACTGCAAAATATTCCATTTCGCCAATAACCTGGGCTCTTTTGTTTTGTATCCTGTAACGGCGGGCTATGTTACTGAGGCGGGGATATTTCATTGAGCACAGTATCTGAACTATGTACCTGCAAAGAAGCAAAAAGTTAAGCTCGCAACTTGAAGTTTTCGAGAAGATAATTAAACAACCTTTAAAAAACCATTTTGACCTTCATATCTCTGACGAGACCCCACCTAGCAACAAAAACCAAATTCACATCATTGCCCCAGTTGTCCCATGCAACATTTTTCCCACTAACTTTTCACCTACTATCATACTTTCGCAGTTATCGCAGCTGTCTATTTTTCAGGCAGTGGTAATTTCTTAACTTTGCTTCCGAAAGACGTTAAAAGCGATTGGTGAAACTTAAATCAAATGGGTCACTAGTGCATTTTTTGCTAGCACCCAAAGGTAAAACTGCGATGAACGACTATCACCACCAATGATTAGTTTATAAATGAAATGAGATGTGTCTGGTGTGAAAATCTAGGCAGTACATTTAAGACTGTAAATAAATAGCTGGTTATGCCATTTGCCCACTTTTGACTCTTCGGGGAATAATGTGCTTTCATATACATTTGACAGGACGTCCTGGACTGGTTTTGTCAAATACTTCCTACAGGGTCAAAATATACAGATTAACTCAAATATTGAGGTAGTTAAAATTGGAACAGGTGTTTTTCGCTTCCGAGAACATGTATCTGGTTACCCACATAGCTTCCACGTATTGTCGTCTAATTTCCATTTACGCTGTTTGTTATGTCGCAGCTTTTGTCACAACAGCTATACAAGAGCGGCAGCATTTGCGAAATCGGGCAGACTGACGGAGACCAGACTACGCGAGATGGCTGGCGCAGAGCTAATTGGACGCGATGGAGCCGCATCGATATGAAAAGCGGCGCGTCGCCCGTCAGCTGTCAGAGGCAGGCGGGCGTCACCTGGTGACGTCGGCGGGCGCGTCCTCTCCGCATCTGAACACCGCATCAGAGCAGCAGCCTCTCAGCGCCCGTCTTCAGCACGACAGTGTCAGTGGGACAAGCTACTGACAACCAGCATGTACATTTTATGACTGTATTACTGCAGGTACGTCGACTTGACTGTTTACGTCTCTAACTAATTACTTGTAGGGTTTCTACTTCTGTGGTGTTTCCGTTTCATACGTTCTACATTTACATATATTCGCCACCAGTCTACCCCATGGTGTGTGGCGGAGAGTATTTTGTGTACCATCCTCACTTTCCTCCTTTCCTGTTCCAGTCTCGAATGGTTCGTGGAAGGAACTATTTTAGATAAACCTCTCTGATTTTCACAAGCTGCGACATCGTCGAGAAAAAACAGTGACCCGTATACGTAATAAGTTTCCTTTAATTTAAGTCTATGGTCACAGACTTTTTGTTAACAGATTACCAATTTCGTCTTTAATGACCATCATCAGATCTGCAGATGTGCATTTTTGCTGCAGATCTGATGATGGTCATTGAAGACCGAAACCGCTAATCTGTTAACAAAAAGTTTGTGACCATAGACGTAAATTAAAGGAAACTCGCTGATTTTACCTTCACGGTCTTTGTGGCGACCGAAATAATGTCGTGGCGCTTCTCTATGTAATTTTGTTCTCCCTTGGAAACAATGCCTAATATCCAACGTCGTCATAAGAAGCAAACACTGTCCGCTTCGAGCAGCTGCAGTTAAGATAGATAAGATCGCCTTCTGCACCACTTTATATATGTGTAAAAGCTAGCAGTTTTATCTCGTCATAGAAACGATTTTCTATTTACCGTACATTCTTCAATAGCGCTTAAATCCTTCTTTCCAGTTTTAATGAAGGTGCACTGCGGGAAGGAATAAATAACCTTCCTGTGTTTTCAAATGTATTAATAACTCAACAACGTTGTATTTGCCCAGTCCGAGGTAACAGGAGCTAATTCCTGTTTATTTCATGTAAGTTAAAGCATATGTAGTAAGTTACATTTAACTTTTAACCAACTGAATTCACTGACTTTCAATGGACAACTATTTCCTTTTTTATTCTTTTACTAAATCTCATAGCCGAATAAGCGTGTGGAAATACACCTATGTCGACGAGCGTACATAACGTCACTACTTTCTCTGTAAGACTTTTCTAGTTACTATCCATATCAAAACCTTTTTCTGAATAGGAAACTCAATAAGCCCTTTTTCTATTTCACTGTCTATATTCTTTTAGTGCATTAACAATCCAAGCTACAGAAATGAATTATGTCAAAGTTACATTTTAATGTTGTGGTATAGGTTGATACATGTTTTTGGACCCGGTATACACCCACTGCCTTCGAGCTCCACCATGTTCCTTAATACTACTGCTTGCTTTTCCTACAAAGAGAGTTATGTTGACACCGCTGCTTTTATCCTACCAATTAAAGAACTGAACAATAAATCTCTGACGCTTTACGCGTTGGCTTCTAAGAACTAATACCATCCCGAGTAATATGTTACAGAAAGTACTGAAATTTCAAGCACGGCTTTTGTAAGGTAAAATAACGCTGTTCATGTGGTTCTATACTTCCCCTAGTTCTACTTGGAACAAATGGGTAAAATCACTGTATATATGCTGATTTTATTACTAATGAAATCACACAATGACTAGAAATCTCTGTTAAACAACAACAACAGCAGCTCCCGATTCCCTTCTAAACTGTATATTACTTGGCACACACATCTAGTAAACTGTAATCTTTCCAGTACAAAGCAACATAAAGTTGTTTTTCCCTCTGGAAAGAATTCTGCCATTGAATAGTATGTTAAAGCCGAATAAAGATCTGAAATACAGCTTGGTTACAATGAAACTTCCACTACATGAGAGGCCACTAACGAAAAACGAGTCATCGCAGGACAATGAGAATTCATGGAAAGACTTTAAAAAATGCGGAAGAGAAATAACGAATAAACATGTGAAGGAAACAGGTTTTAACTTCCACATCACAGGGCAACATTTGTTAATTGCGTACAATGTTCCATGCTGCAAACAACGCTTAGGATGACGACCACCTGAATTCACGATGGCCTGGATCTGCACTAGAAATACCACTTTCCAATAGTTAGCATCACATTTCGATCTTTAGACCATAGGCTGTTCAGTTCCTGTGACACAGCTCGTGATCTGCTTGAAGAACACACGGTGTGTCCAACATTCTTAGCCATGGCAACAGTAAATTATTCAACAGTTTGTCGCACAATTGGCTGTCGGCGTCTCCCAGGAGGGTTCCTAAATCGCCAGTTACTTGCTACTTCCAAACCATATTCTTCAAACCTTGTCTATTAAAGGGACCTCTCCGTATTCCTTTAATGCGCCGATACTCGTCAAAAGGAGCAGCACTATTGTTGTTTTGGTAAAACAGCTTTACCCATGAAGGCCGGCTCAATTTGTCCAGACCCATGCTGATTGTCTACCAATGTAAAGCTAACAGATGCTTGTGGTTCAACGCTACATCGCGTACCAGTACCAGCGCTTAACGGCAAATCGTGGCACCAACACTGCTAATAACGCATATCTAGCAGCGCACAGTTTGAAAATCATTCATATGAAGTTGGGTTCCCATACGGGAAATAATTTACTGTCTGCACTGGTACAAGTCACGAAAGTTTAACTATAAGCATCCAATACTACCTACCACATTTTCTTCCCACTCAAACAACCATAGGCCTATACAAGTTTCGAGACGTTACTAACTCAGGTCAACTAATGATCACTCAAATTTTTGTCAATAGATAATTTTTAACTGAATTTCCCCTGCTACTTTACCGGCTGGTGTGGCCGAGCAGTTCTAGGCGCTTCAGTCTGGAACCGCGCGACCGCTACGGTCGCAAGTTCGAATCCTGCCTCAGGCATGGATGTGTGTGATGTCCTTAGGTTAGTTGGGTTTAAGTAGTTCTAATAGGGGACTGATGACCTCGGCTGTTAAGTCCCATAGTGCTCAGAGCCATCTGAACCACTTTTGACCCTGCTGCTTTAAAAACAGTCGCTCCTACTTTTCCGACAGGTTTGGGAATTTTGTCAAGATATCCTTATTTCCCTTAACGATATATAGATACAACACATTTTACTCAAGTGTAGCGATAAGCTTACTGCCTCGCAAAAATTTGTGTTTTTTACACTGCTGACTAACCAATTTGCTAGACTCTCGATCCAAATTTTAACTCACTTCAACCTATCTTAACAACAATCAACGAAAGAACATCGTTATTAAAACTTTTAACAGCATTCATATTATAGGTGTCTGCTGTTTGTGCCTCATATAGCTGCTCTCCCGAATGCCGAACTGCTTACTACTTGCTTTTGTGTCATCGGTACTGCACTCCTCCCAGAATCACATTCCTCTACAACATGATACAATTTTTTACATATTAAAGTACAACTAATGCGAAAATTTCTTCATGTGAGCTATTCGCCATACTGTGTTGAGTACAGATGCTGTAATATTTAATGCATTTACAAACAGTGGCTAATAGTTTACAGTATATTTTGTACACTTTCAAACATTATTATCCTTAACAAATTAAATTATCTGTTCTCCTTCTCAGCCAACAGGATTAACTATTAACTAGTGTAAAAACGATTCGCATGCTTTATTTAAAGCGTTTGAATTTTCCCCTTCCACAAGCACTGAAATTACTTCATCACGTAAACTGTACGTGATTATCCTGACGTGTTATATTTCTTTTCTGTGTAGCACACATTTATTCAGCAAGGAAACCTGTAATTGATTTTGTAGAAAGAGCGCATCTGGCCTGTTTCAAGGCAGAACTTGGAGGCAAAAACTTGTGCACCTAATTTTTTGCGCAAATCACGGACAGGATATCTTGGACAGTGCTCAAACGGTAAACGGAAGCTCAAGAAATATGAAATGCCAATGGTATGGCAAGAGAAGAGAAACGACAGTAACGACTTCTTTGTTTTTAACGAATGCAAATGGCCTCAATACAAATGAACAGATTAAGTTCATATAGACCAACCTAAACTCCTTTAGACGCTCTTTTCTATATTCATAGAGGATACTTGTTGGTTTTTTTACCTGTCTGCAAAACTTATCCGAAGAAGAAGATGAATCAACTGATAAGGCCTATACTACAGCTGTGGAGACAACGTCAATGTCTTCCCAAGTACTTCACTAACTTCAGTCAAGACGAAGTAAAGGAGTTTACTAGATATGAACTGTAAGTAGTCTATTTATATGTTTGTATGTTGGCAGCGCTATTGACTGTAATTAATATCGCTGACAGCTCTCTGCACCCTCGATAAGAGACTCTGTGGTTGGACGGACTAGCAGTAGCAGTTAGCAAGCGGACTGCTTGGACATGTCCTTCATCGAGACTCAGTGCTGGTAGGACATGCATTGTAAAATGAAGATTGGTGTAGTTGGTAATGTTTCGGTAGTGGAATTATTGACAAATATGTAATTCTGGGAAATGAATGTCACATGAATCAGGTAAAATCTGCTAAATACATTGTTAGCTCTTCAACAAAAATCTTACTTTTGCTAACCATGTGCCTCCTAACAGTTATAACCTACAGCTGCTAGAATCTTTTTATTTAACTGGCTGTAGTTGCTGCTCGCTGTAATTGCTGTAGTTCGTGTTACGAAGATTTTCTGTGAGGCAAGTGACTTATGAAAACGTATGGGTTTTTGTTAGGATTTCTCTCCAATTCAGGGCCATTCTTTTGTGTTAATTATTTGAAGCCATGTTGTCAACGGATAGCAGTCAAATTCTGTTGCGCTCATATATTGTGGGTAATAAATGAATAGGTTAAGTATGAGTTATTGTCAGGGGAAACTCTGTAGGACAGTGTTGAAATGATAAAAATAAAGAACGAGACAGTAGGTTCAGTCACACTCCGCAGTTTAAGTAAACACAAAGAAGTTTCAGTAAACGCTAGGAAGTTTCATCTACTCAGTTATTTAAGTGGACGCACGTTAAGAAGTTTCAATACGTCTTCGAATGATTTCCTCTGAATTATTAGCTCCCAATCTGGCGGAGAAAATATGTATAGTGCAGGACTCGAAACCCATTACATATCGCGAAAGATGGAAAAAGATTCTTTCCGTTTCTCACAAAAGAAAACATTTTGTTTTCGATAACGATGTCCAAGGATTGTTAACAAAACGGTGTAACAAAATATCCACCAAGAAAATGTCTGTTACATAAACATACAACAAACTTTACAAAAAAATGAAATGGCTCCGAGCACTATGGGACTTAACATATATGGTCATCAGTCCCCTAGAACTCAGAACTACTTAAACCTAACTAACCTAAGGACAGCACACAACACCCAGCCACCACGAGGCAGAGAAAATCCCTGACCCCGCCGGGAATCGAACCCGGGAACCCGGGCGTAGAAAGCGAGAACGCTACCGCACGACTACGAGATGCGGACACAAACTTTACATCAAGCTTGTACTTTTGCATACTTGGAACCTACACACGTCCATCCTAGTTTGATACTCGGTACAAAAGAAAATCAGACTGCAGTCACCATGGCATTGGATAATATTTCATACTGCAGTCATCAATGAAACACACTTATTGATTTGAAAATGTGATTTCCTTCTGGTACAGCAAGATGGGAACACCAAACATCCATAATTTCTATATATACGTCTTCATTGATACTCCGCAAGCCACAGGACAGTGCGTGGAGGAGGGTATCCTGTTCCACTTGCAATCAGAGCGAGGGCAAAATGACTGTCTATATGCCTCCATATGAGCCCTAATTCCTCGTTACTTATCTTCGTGGTCCTTTCGCGCTTTGTACCTTCTCGGCAGTGGAATCTTTCGCAGTCAGCTTCAAATGCCGCTTCTCTAAATTTTCGAAGTTGTGTTTCTCGAAAAGAACGTCGCCTTCCCTCCAGGGATTCCCAATTGAGGTACCGAAGCGTTTCTTAACATTTTTGTGTTCGAACCTATCGTTTACAAATCTAGTAGCCTGCCTCTGAATTGCTTCGATGTCTTTCTTCAATCCGACCTGGTACGGATCCAAAACAATAGAAAAGCACTCAAGAAATCGTCGCACCAGCGTCCTGTAGGCGGCCGGCCGGTGTGGCCGAGCGGTTCTAGACGCTTCAGTGTGGAACCGTGCGACTGCCACGGTCGCAGATTCGAATCCATCCTCGGGCATGGATGTGTGTGATGTTCTTAGGTTACTTAGGTTTAAGTAGTTCTGTCTAGGGGACTGGACCTCAGATGTTAAGTCCCATAGTGCTCAGAGCTATTTGAACCATTTGAACCTGTATGCGGTCTCCTTTGTAGGTGAACCACTCTTTCCTGAAGCCTATTTTACACGGCGACACCAGGCTGAAGGCAACTGCGCTACAGGCCACTGCGCATGCGCGCCGCGCGTTTGTGCAACTCGTTGGTGAAAGTTTGGCGACACCAGTTGCATTAATTTTGAGGTTATGTGTGTTCGTAGAGTGTAGACAAACTGAAACATGAAGTGGGTAACGGAGAATAATATTAGCTTTCTGGATATCTACGCTTTGCATAAGTGTTTGTGGGATTTCAGTGATGCTAATTACAAAAATAAGCTATATATTGCTGCTGCTGAGACCGTCATATGCGATCATAACATAGAAACTTTGATAGTATCTGAGCTGCAGGGCAAAATTTATTGAGTTACGAGCACATATACAGCTGAATTAAGAAAAATTGAAGCAGTGGGAATCTAGCCGTGGCAATGCTTTCATCTACAAGACTAAAATCCCATCGTTCGAGTTGTCCAATTCTTTAAGGAATATTGTTGACAGGACGGAAGGCTATGCTAATGCAAGGAGCTACATTCTTTATTCAATATTCATCTATTTAAAACGTCGCTGCAGTGCTCCCCATAAACATATGTTAGAATTTTGAAATATTGCCATTGTACACATCTACCTTCAACAGAGTAGTTTGTAAACCATTCTCTTCTTAATGCGGCTTGCTTCGAATAACTATTGTTGCTAATGTTAATAATTATTACTGTTAATGTTAATAATTATACGTGTTAATGAAATAGCGTGATTACCAACTAAAACCGTGTCTTATTGCGTGCCGAGTGTTCTCGATTGTAATGCACGCAATATGATATGTAATTACAGTTCTGGCGAGAGTGCTTCATGGATTACAGAACCTTTATTCCTTATTGTATAATTAACTCTATTTAGGAGAAACGTGAACAGTTCCTGGTGAAATTCTAAGATAATTAAAAGAACTTCTTCGATCTTCCATTATAAATTACACTCCTGGAAATGGAAAAAAGAACACATTGACACCGGTGTGTCAGACCCACCATACTTGCTCCGGACACTGCGAGAGGGCTGTACAAGCAATGATCACACGCACGGCACAGCGGACACACCAGGAACCGCGGTGTTGGCCGTCGAATGGCGCTAGCTGCGCAGCATTTGTGCACCGCCGCCGTCAGTGTCAGCCAGTTTGCCGTGGCATACGGAGCTCCATCGCAGTCTTTAACACTGGTAGCATGCCGCGACAGCGTGGACGTGAACCGTATGTGCAGTTGACGGACTTTGAGCGAGGGCGTATAGTGGGCATGCGGGAGGCCGGGTGGACGTACCGCCGAATTGCTCAACACGTGGGGCGTGAGGTCTCCACAGTACATCGATGTTGTCGCCAGTGGTCGGCGGAAGGTGCACGTGCCCGTCGACCTGGGACCGGACCGCAGCGACGCACGGATGCACTCCAAGACCGTAGGATCCTACGCAGTGCCGTAGGGGACCGCACCGCCACTTCCCAGAAAATTAGGGACACTGTTGCTCCTGGGGTATCGGCGAGGACCATTCGCAACCGTCTCCATGAAGCTGGGCTACGGTCCCGCACACCGTTAGGCCGTCTTCCGCTCACGCTTCAACATCGTGCAGCCCGCCTCCAGTGGTGTCGCGACCGGCGTGAATGGAGGGACGAATGGAGACGTGTCGTCTTCAGCGATGAGAGTCGCTTCTGCCTTGGTGCCAATGATGGTCGTATGCGTGTTTGGCGCCGTGCAGGTGAGCGCCACAATCAGGACTGCATACGACCGAGGCACACAGGGCCAACACCCGGCATCATGGTGTGGGGAGCGATCTCCTACACTGGCCGTACACCACTGGTGATCGTCGAGGGGACACTGAATAGTGCACGGTACATCCAAACCGTCATCTAACCCATCGTTCTACCATTCCTAGACCGGCAAGGGAACTTGCTGTTCCAACAGGACAATGCACGTCCGCATGTATCCCGTGCCACCCAACGTGCTCTAGAAGGTGTAAGTCAACTACCCTGGCCAGCAAGATCTCCGGATCTGTCCCCCATTGAGCATGTTTGGGACTGGATGAAGCGTCGTCTCACGCGGTCTGCACGTCCAGCACGAACGCTGGTCCAACTGAGGCGCCAGGTAGAAATGGCATGGCAAGCCGTTCCACAGGACTACATCCAGCATCTCTACGATCGTCTCCATGGGAGAATAGCAGCCTGCATTGCTGCGAAAGGTGGATATACACTGTACTAGTGCCGACATTGTGCATGCTCTGTTGCCTGTGTCTATGTGCCTGTGGTTCTGTCAGTGTGATCATGTGATGTATCTGACCCCAGGAATGTGTCAATAAAGTTTCCCCTTCCTGGGACAATGAATTCACGGTGTTCTTATTTCAATTTCCAGGAGTGTATTTCAGCAAGGTTGCTGAGCAACCGAGCTGACGTCATTTCTTCATCCAAACACGAATCGTAACACGTTTCTTATTTTTTTCTTATGCAGAGATTCTACACAACAAACTTTAACTGCATCACAACTCGTGCGAAGTGCAGCTGCCAAAACTTTAATTTCAGACACGACTCAGGGACCGACAAAACGACGAAATGAAGTGTATACTGGTGTCGAGGTGTCTACAATCATATTTGAAACCGATTGCGTGCAACTCATTCCACCCAACGGGTGGGGCAACCCAATGTCGTCGTGTAAACTAGGCTGAAAAGTGTCCCAATAGACCGAAGTCCGCCACAGTTCCCACATGCTCGTTCCACCTCACATCACTTTACATCTTTATGCCCGGATATTTAAACTAATTAACTGTGCAAGACAGGACATTAGTAATATTGTATCGGAACATTACATGTTTGCTCTTTCTACTAGTCCGCATTAACTTACATTTTTCCACATTTGGGACTAGCTGCCATTCATAACACTAGCTGGAAATTTTGTCAAAGTTGCCTTGTATCTTCCTACAGTCACTCACTCAAATTGGACACCTTAACATTCAACACGGCATCATCAGCAAACAATCGCAGATTCCTGCCTACCGTTCCACATCATCACTCATGCATATAGGAAAAAAACAGCGGTCCTATCACATTTGCCTGCGGCACTCCTGACGATACTCTTCTCTGTGATGAACTCTCCTCGCGGAGGACAACATATTGGGCTCTTTTATTTACGAAGCCTTTGAGAAAGTCACATATCTATGGACTCATTACATATGGTCGTACATTCGTGAAAAACCTGTGAAAAGAGAAAGCTGAATTTCGCACGAGCGGTGCTTTGTAAAACGATGCTGATTCGTGGACATAAGGTTCTCATTCTTAAGAAAGCTTATTACATTCGAACTGGGAAAATCTTGCAGGATTGTGCAACAAAACGAAGTTGGGAATATTGGTCACCAATTTTGCGGGTCCGTTTATTTTATTCTTATGTAGCTGAGTCACTTGGGCTTTTTTCCGGTGACATGGGACTTTGTACTGGGCGAGAGATTCAAGATAAATTCAGGCTAGGCAAGGGGCCAATGCAGCAGCGTACTCTTTGTGAAATCGCACCGATTTCCAGATTTTGGTATTAAAAAGACTAACAGGATGAACGACGAGACCAGGATAGATGGAAGAAATTTATCGTTGACTATGAGATACTCAGGTAATGGTAACTAATGCTAGAGCATCTATTGCGGAAGTCTAGCAACAGATCAGCGGAAGAAATCAAAAGCACAAGGTTTCAAAGGCATTATTATGATCGACTTCTGTTAACTGGGAAAATTTTAGGAAAGAGTGGTTCACCTCTAAAGGAGATCGCATATAGGACGCTAGTGCGACCTGTTCTTGAGTACTGCTCGACTGTTTGGGATCCGTACCAGGTCGGATTCAAGGAAGAAATCTGAGCAATTCAGAGGCAGGCTGCTAGATTTGTTACCGACAGATTCGAACAACACGCAGTGTTAAGGAATGCTTCGGCAACTCAGATGGGAATGCCTGGAGGGAAGGCTTTACTATACTGGAGACCAAAAATCTTACGGAGATATGGATATATAATTAAAACTCTTTACCCTAATACATAGTCTATAGTACGATTGATTTCGTACTTTAGGAAAGTGTGATTACTATTTCAGATAGTAAACCGTCTAGTCACCTTAATGTGACTCTCTGTCAGAAGCCTGAATATGGTTCCCAAGGATAGATGCATCCGTGTGTTGATACATTGTGCTTTCTAGAATGACGAGATCACCCAGAGAATGCCACGAAACGGTTGTCCAGACCATAATGCTTCCTCCACCGGTCAGGACTATTCCGACAATTGTTGCAGGGTGTTTGCTTTGATACGTTTCAAGCTTCACACGCCAACGGACATCTGTCTGATGGAGCATAAAGCGTGATTTATGAAGTCTAGTGGACGTATTGGCGATCGAATCCCAGCCTTCGTCTCCGAGGAACAGCAGCACGGGCGCATGAATGAGGCGCCTACTCGGAAGCCCACAAGCAGCAGCGCTCACTGAACGGTCACACTGTTGCTAGTCGCTTGATACACCTGGGCGATCAGTTGCTGAACATCCGAACGTCTACCCGTCCGTTCACATCTCACCAGCTTTCGTTCACCTCTGTCATCTACGGCCCGTGATGCGGCACAGCTTTTAGTGTATCTGGGATTGTGAAACAGTTAAGATCTTTAGAGGCCAGGAAGGCATCTGGCCCAGACGGTATCCCCGTAAGGTTTTAGTAAGTTTGCTACAAATGTAGCACAATTCCTATCCACCATCTGTCAGAGACCATTGGAAGAGCGGAAAGTTCCACGGGACTGGAAGAAGGCCCAGGTCATAGCAATCTACAAAAAGGGTAAAAAATCGGATGCACGTAATTACCGGTCAACTTCACACACATCGTGTTGTTGTAGAATCATGGAACATATTTTGTGTTCAGACATAATGACCTATCTAGACACTGAGAAGCTCATCTGCCGAAACCAGCACGTTTTTAGGAAACAGCGTTCATGCGAGAGACAGCTGGCGCTCTTTGAGCATGATATACAACAGGCTCTAGATACCGGAACCCAGGCTGATGCCATATTTCTCGACTTTAGAAAGGCGTTCGACTCAGTTCCGCACTGTCGCTTGCTCCAAAAAGTTCGCGCTTACGGCCTATCTGATGACATATCCGGTTGGATAGATAGTTTTCCAACAGACAGGGAACAGTGGGTCGTCCTGAACGGGGTGACTTCAACAGAAACAAGCGTAGCTTCAGGAGTGCCCCAGGGCAGTGTAATAGGTCTACTGCTTTTTACGATTTACATAAACGATCTGGTGGATGGTATTGACAGTGGCATTGGACTGTTTGCCGATGATGCTGTAGTCTACAGGAAAGTAGTATCACACGAAAGTTGTGAACAAATCAATGAGGATACGCAGAAAATAAATGCGTGGTTTATGACAGGCCAATATTAGTAAGTGTAACCTACTGCGTATAACAAGGCGAAAATCCCCATTAATGTACGAGTACAAAATAAATGCCCACTCTTTCGAAGCGGTAACATCCTTCAAGTAACTGGGTGTGACTGTTCGAAATGATCTCAAATGAAATGGTGAGATTACACTAGTAAAGGGCAAGGCGAACTCTAGATTGCGGTTTATTGGTAGAATCCTGAAGCGATGCAGTCCTTCAACAAAGGAAATAGCTTACATTACATTACTTCGTCCACTCTTATTCTATTGTTCGTCTGTATGGGACCCTTCCCAGTTGAGTTTGATTCAAGAGATTGCGAAGGTCCAAAGAAGTGCGGCAAGATTCGTGACTGGTACGTTTAGCCATCGCGAGAGCGTCACAGATCTCATAGAAAGTTTGAAGTGGGACACACTTGCAGATAGACGGCGCGCTAAGCAGAAGGGGCTGCTCACTAAATTCCGAAATCCGATCTTCGCCGTGGATGCAGAGCATATATTATTATCACCAACTTTCAACTCGCGCAATGATAACCATTCAAAGATAAGGGAAATTAGAGCTCGTACTGAGGCGTTCTGACATTTTCTCCGTGATCCGTGAGTGGAACAGACGGGGAGAAATATGACTTTGGCGCAAATTGTGCCCTCCGCCACACACCGCTTGGTGGCTAGCGGAGTGTATATATAGATGTTGTTTCCTCGGCGCTAGATTTGAAAAGTACCATTTTGGCAATCACATTTATGTTAACGACGGCGGCATACGAACAGTTTACAAAGTGCGACGTTTCGGAAACGCTTGCGCCCTTGGCCCGAAAGCAATAATCATACTCTTTTGGACGTCAGGTCGCTCAACTTACGCATTACGGCAGTTACACCACTATTTTCCCACGTCCCCCAGACACGTTTCATATTCTTTCCACTGCTAGTGCCGCCACCTGGCGTCTATGAGCGGTGATTGAACGTTGATGTCGACAATAGGAAGTGGTCTCACTAATGTCACTTGACTGTCTAATAAGCTGGCTTTGCAGTGTGTAATTGTTTGATGAAATATAATGTATTTTTTGATTTAACAGCATTATATTCGATGTACTGTTATTAGGTCTACAACTTTGCTTCCGCCGTTTTGCAACAGACGGCAGTAGCGGCAAGTGAGGTTCAGGTGGTTGGTCAGAGGTGTAATACAATAAGCTTAGGCATCTGTAAACATAATGCCATAAAAATATTATTCGATTTGTGATTGTATCACAAGATTATTCTCGATTACGTACTTACAAGGGAACCTCACCATCGCACCCCCCTCAGATTTAGTTATAAGTTGGCACAGTGGATAGGCCTTGAATAACTGAACACAGATCAATCGAGAAAACAGGAAGAATTTGTGTTGAACTATGAAAAAATAAGCAAAATATACAAACTTAGTAGTCGATGCGCAAGATAGGCAACATCAAGGATTGTGTCAGCTCAGGAGCGCCGTGGTCCCGTGGTTAGTGTGAGCAGCTGCGGAACGAGAGGTCCTTGGTTCAAGTCTTCCCTCGAGTGAAAAGTTTACTTTCTTTATTTTTCGCAAAGTTATGATCTGTCCGTCCGTTCATTGACGTCTCTGTTCACAGTAATAAGTTTAGTGTCTGTGTTTTGCGACCGCACCGCAAAACCGTGCGATTATTTGACGAAAGGACGTGCCTCTCCAATGGGAACCGAAAACATTTGATCGCAAGGTCATAGGTCAACCGATTCCTCCACAGGAAAACACGTCTGATATAATCTATACGACACTGGTGACGGCATGTGCGTCACATGACAGGAATATGTTGTCGACCCACCTAACTTGTACACTTGGCGAATAGGTAAAAAGATTCTTCTACCTTGCCCAATTTAGGTTTTCTTGTGGATGTGATAAATGGTTAAAATTGCTCTGAGCACTATGGGACTAAACTTCTGAGGTCATCAGTCCCCTAGAACTTAGAACTACTTAAACCTAACTAACCTAAGGACATCACACACATGCATGCCCAAGGCAGGATTCGAACCTGCGACCGTAGCGGTCGCGCGGTTCCACACTGTAGCTCCTAGAACCGCTCGGCCACACCGGCCGGCGGATGTGATAACCACTCCCAAAAAAGTGTGTTTCGATGTTTGTTTAGGTGTAGCGTCCCCATACTACGGCGCAGTTACCTCGCATCGGACGGACGGACAGATAATAATTGTCTGAAAATAAAAAATTAAACTTTTCATTCGAGGGAAGACTTGATCCTAGGACCTCTCGTTCCGCAGCTGCTCACGCTAACCACGGGACCACGGCGCTCCTGATCTCACATTCTCCTTGATGTTGTCTATGTTGTGCATGGACTACTCAGATTGTATATTTTGCTTATTTTTTTCATAGTTCCACACAACTTCTTCCTGTTTTCTCTATTGATCTGTGTTCAGTTTTTTAAGGCCTATCCACTGTGCCAACTTATAACTAAATCTGAGGGAGGTGCGATGGGGAGGTTCCCTTGTTAGTACCCATTTCTCGCCATTTGCAGGAAGTTTTAATTTTCTGCCTTAACGTGAAGAAATCTGCGGCTGTGACTCTTAAAATGCTGGGTGAAACCAATGGTGGGGGAACTGTTAGTGAAACAACGTGCAGAGAATGTTTTCAACGCCTGAAGAATGGTGATTTTGATGTCGAAAACCAGCATGGCGAGGGAAGACAGCACGTTTTCGTAGTTACTTAAACAGACGAAGACTGTCTCAGGACATCATTATCGAAAGCAACTGATGCGTTCGAGCCCAGCACTGAAACACAAACGGCCACAACACAGCTATGGACACGTAAAGGTAATTTTGCAGCAGGTCAGTGCTCGACCCCATATAGCAAACCCCGCCAAAATATACATGGAAACTTTGAAGCGAGGAGTCCTATCCCTCCCACCGTATTCTCCATATGCTGCTCTCTCTGACTACCACCTTTTCCGATCAGTGGCTGACCAGCACTTCCGATCATATGAACAAGTGCAAAATTGAATCAATTCATTAATCCTCACGAAAGGCACTCAGCTCTTCCGCCACGGGATTCGTATGCTATCCGAAAGATGGGAGAATGTACTGGCCAGAGATGGGCAATACCATGTATCGTAACATTTTTGTAAGGTTTTCGCAATAAAGCCCCAAACTTGGAGAAGAATCGGCGGAAGCAAAGTTGTAGACCTAGTATAATTAATCACTTTCAAATAAGAAGAACCACGATAAAACTGTTGTGAATGTGGCGAGTTAATGCTGCTATTAACTGAGCCCAATCATCCAAGTTGCAGGAAACTGCTGTACCTCATTAAACTAGCTATGCCGGCCGCGGTGGTCTCGCGGTTCTAGGCGCGCAGTCTGGAACCGTGCGACTACTACGGTCGCAGGTTCGAATCCTGCCTCGGGCATGGATGTGTGTGATGTCCTTAGGTTAGTTCTAAGTTCTAGGGGACTGATGACCACAGCAGTTGAGTCCCATAGTGCTCAGAGCCACTTGAAACTAGCTATGACATAATTGCTATTCAACACTTGTTTGATAGGCTGGCACTAAAAATGAGATGCGAGAGGACAATAAGAAATGAAAAATTAAATTTATTAAGAGTATGTTACAAAAAGGCCAACTGCCTTGCAGCAGTGGTAACACCGGTTCCCGGCAGATAACCGAAACCAAGCGCTGTCTGGCTTGGCTAAAATTTAGATGGATCACTGGATCTGCCGAGTGCTGCTGGCAATCTGGGTGCACTCAGCCCTTGTGAGGCAAACTGAGGAGCTACTTGACTGAGAGGTAGCGACATTGGTGACGAAAACTGACAACGGCCGGGAGAGCGGTGTGCTGACCACTTGCCACCCCATACACGCATCCGGTGACGCGTAAGGGCTCAGGATGACACGGCGGCCGGTCGTTACAGTTGGGCCTTCAAGGCCTGTACGGACGGCGTTTATTTGTTTGTTTTATCTTAAAAAATTGTACATAATTTTGGTACAGTTTCATGGGTGGTACTTAATTTTGTAAACCTTATACAATGGTATTTCAGTATTCTGTCTTGGCATTCTATGATCTGTCAGTGTAACTGAATGTAATTGCGCAGCCACTTTCTTAATGGTCCAAATTGCCCATAAAAAGCGTGATGATTACTGTAGTGAGATGAATGGAGCAACTGAACAAAACTCTCTAACTTCTGCTTCGTAACTGGCCGAGTGCCCGCAGCACATCGTGTTTCGGTGTCCATAGGCGGAAGAGTTTCGATGTCTGCCAGTACGAGGAGGAAGCAATGTAGCCTGGGTTTGACAGCGTTCCTTATTGGCTGTCCACACTTTTGGCGGGTGTATCTGACACGCTGGTGGAAGTGGCGTGGGAGCAGAAGAGGCCAGCGAATGTGAGGGCCGTCTGGAGGCTGCTGCATGGAGCTGAGAGACGCCGGGTCAGTACTCTGCTTGTGTCGAGGTGGCGTCTCGTAGTGTTAGGTGTCTACTTCCTGCTTCGTATACAACAAAACATTTTGTCAGCTGTAACGTGGACACCATCAAGTTAAAAACTGTAATAACTTTTCGTTTCTGCTTAAGTTCTTAACATCAACACTCTTTCGTTTCAGTCAGGTAAACGCAACACTACATGAAAGCTGAATAGATGGACTGAAGTCTAAGAGCAATACAGCGCCCATACCAAGACGCAGAATAGCTCAGAATTCCTTTATAAATCATATGTGACCGGACCCAAATGCACCTTCGGAGAGCCGCTTCCAAATTACAGTCTCTTATGCTTATCTACAATTATTACACCGCAGACTAGAGATTCTTTGAGGCCTCAGGTTGTGCCTCGTCGCCCGATACCTCCCCTTAAGGGGCTCCGGAACGCCCTATACTTGCAGTGTTAAAATAACGCTTATAAATTACATCTTTCCTCACAAAGTATTTGAGGTAGGAAGTTGAACTTTTTACAGATTATTTATTGGAATATGGGCTACAACTTAACACAGGGATTTTACAAAATTTTAGTTCAGTTATTAAAGATGATCTTTTTCAATTGTAATGAAAATTCACAACATTTTTTTGCAATTTTTTATTTATATATTCAAAAATATACAGTTTTTTTGAAAAAGGCTGTGTTAAATTATGCAGAAGGTATTGTGTAACATTTACTGAAAGTTTGAAACAAATATGTTTGGAAGATCCTTAGAAAACATGTAATTAGTATGAGAAAATAAAAGTTTTGGGAATCGATCGACAAAGATTGGATTAACTTTTTAGTGCATTCCAGGTCCATAGGATGGATTATCTTCATCCTCTGCAAACTCCTCCTCCAGCTTCCTCTTGTTCCTCCTCCTGTTTACTCTTGCTTGTATTTCTAGACTCTTTACAGCCCTGTCTGCAGCCCGAAGGCGTTCCTTGTCTAAAGCAAGCATCGCTCGTACCATGTTAGAACCTATCTTCATTCCCATATTTCTAAATACCTTGAACCTTACAATGTTGCCATCATTGAAAGTCGCAACAGCATCATACACACCAAAGTGAAGTGTTTCTATTCCAACAAATACAGTCTTGGGGATTCTCGAACATATAACACTATTTACACTTTCATTGGGGTTTTGAGTTTTTCCGTGAATACACTTTTTCAACAGTTCAGGTGCTGCTAAGTCTCTGAAAATAGGTTTTATCACCTCCATTATTGCATGAGGCAGACTATGCTTATCAGTGTACACTTCACCAGTTTGCAATCCTTTGTTATATTTACACCAACTGTCTTCTTCTTTGGGACACAAGCTACGTTGGGGATTTTCATCGTCTTTATTGTTTACAGTAATAACACATACCTTTGGTTTTCCAACATTTCTCCTTTTCTTAAAAGCCTTCAGATGATTTCTAATAACTTTACTTTTACTCATTATTATACTTCAACAAAACAGAGACTCAAGAAACAGAATTAATTACGAATATTTTCGAGATAACGACAGAGTAAATAAACATGAAACAATCGCTAATCACACCAGCGATATATATTAAACCATCGCAGGTTAGCCACAACACATACTTTATCTCACATCACTAAAATGTACCTGATGAACACGGACGTTAATAATAACACCATTTGACAGCAGTTTAACAGCGCCACAGTGGGTCACGCCCATGTAGAACACATTTCAAAAAAAATTTTAAAATAGTTGTAGTCTTCGGAACTGAATAAATTATATATCTATTAAAAGGTAATAGTCTGCAGATTCAGAAAACGCAAAAAAGTAAAAATTGAAATTTTCATGATTTTGAGCCTTTCCGGAGCCCGTTAAGCTCTACTTCCAGACAGACGCCTTATGCCGTCCGCCCCTATGTCTGTTGCTCCTCAGGAATCGGCCTTACGCCGTATGCCTTTGTTTCTCTCTTCCGTCACTCTACTTTCACCATGTAATATCACAGATCCTTTCGGATACCCCTTACCTTCTACCATCCATACCTCATACAGCCGTGTACCGCAAGTCTCTAGAGGAACGGAGGGTTCCAAGTGATTGGAAAAGAGCACAGGTAGTCCCAGTCTTCAAGAAGGGTCGTCGAGCAGATGCGCAAAACTATAGACCTATATCTCTGACGTCGATCTGTTGCAGAATTTTAGAACATGTTTTTTTGCTCGAGTATCATGTCGTTTTTGGAAACCCAGAATCTACTATGTAGGAATCAACATGGATTCCGGAAACAACGATCGTGTGAGACCCAACTCGCTTTATTTGTTCATGAGACCCAGAAAATATTAGATACAGGCTCCCAGGTAGATGCTATTTTTCTTGACTTCCGCACTGTCGCCTGATAAACAAAGTAAGAGCCTACGGAATATCACACCAGCTGTGTCGCTGGATTGAAGAGTTTTTAGCAAACAGGACACAGCATGTTGTTATCAATGGAGAGACGTCTACAGACGTTAAAGTAACCTCCGGCGTGCCACAGGGGAGTGTTGTGGGACCATTGCTTTTCACAATATATATAAATGACCTAGTAGATAGTGTCGGAAGTTCCATGCGGCTTTTCGCAGATGATGCTGTAGTATACAGAGAAGTTGCAGCATTAGAAAATTGTAGCGAAATGCAGGAAGATCTGCAGCGGATAGGCACTTGGTGCAGGGAGTGGCAACTGTCCCTTAACATAGACAAATGTAATGTATTGCGAATACATAGGAAGAAGGATCCTTTATTGTATGATTCTATGATAACGGAACAAACACTGGTAGCAGTTACTTCTGTAAAATATCTAGGAGTATGCGTGCGGAACGATTCCAAGTGGAATGATCATATAAAATTAATTGTTGGTAAGGCGGGTACCAGGTTGATATTCATTGGGAGAGTCCTTAGAAAATGTAGTCCATCAACAAAGGAGGTGGCTTACAAAACACTCGTTCGACCTATACTTGAGTATTGCTCATCAGTGTGGGATCCGTACCATATCGGGTTGACGGAGGAGATAGAGAAGATCCAAAGAACAGCGGCGCGTTTCGTCACAGGGTTATTTGGTAACCGTGATAGCGTTACGGAGATGTTTAATAAACTCAAGTGGCAGACTCTGCAAGAGAGGCGCTCTGCATCGCGGTGTGGCTTGCTCGCCAGGTTTTGAGAGGGTGCTTTTCTGGATGAGGTATCGAATATATTGCTTCCCCCTACTTATACCTCCCGAGGAGATCACGAATGTAAAATTAGAGAGATTAGAGCGCGCACGGAGGCTTTCAGACAGTCGTTCTTCCCGCGAACCATACGCGACTGGAACAGAAAAGGGAGGTAATGACAGTGGCACGTAAAGTGCCCTCCGCCACACACTGTTGGGTGGCTTGCGGAGTATAAATGTAGATGTAGATGTAGATTGCCATACTACTGGCATCCTACTAAGTCGTCCTTCGAAGAGCGCATTGTAAACCGAAACTGGAATGAGCATATTAATATTTTTCCTCGCATTTATGACTTTCTACTATCCCATCCCCAACTTATTGTCCCGCACTGTATTCATAGTGCTCCTGCCCATTATATTCATTACTCCTCGCTTTTTGCCAATTCCCGTAAGAGTTCGGGCACTGTTTGTTGTGCATCCGCACCGAAGAAGATGGTCAAATGGCCCGTGAGCCTGAGTGGATTACGTACAATGCCAAAGAAAAGATAGCTATAGAAACTAAAGTGCACAAAATGGAAAGAGTGTTTCATATGACCAAAAACGTTTATAATAAAAAATCCTTGTCCTGGAACAAGAAATTAAGAGGCTACCAAACAGTGGCCAGACCTGAAGCTCTCTATGCGGCAGAAACACTTTAACAAGAAATGGAGATCTTGAGAAACTAGAGAAGGTCGAAAGAAGAATTTTAAGGAAAATACTGGGAGCTAAAAGAAACGATAATGCTGAATACAGGTTAAGACCAAACAGAGAGCTATATCTGAAAACGGAGAAACTAACTGATGTAATGAGGGAGAGGAGAATACAGTTTTTTGGACATATATTCAGAATAGATAACAACAGACTAACCAAGCGGATATTCACATTACTCAATAGCTACAAATCTAAGCCAGCATGGTTCATAGAGACTGAAAAGGACATTGAAAATGCTGGAGTTACAATAGATACAATAGAAAACAGAACACATTTCAGAAAGGCAGTTCAAAAGGCAGAATTTCAGGAGAGAAAGAAAATAACTAGACGAAAGTGGACTCAAGAAGAAAGGGAACAACACTCTAAAAGGATGAAGGAAATTTGGAAACTGAAGAAATCTAATACAATGAAGAGTAGCCAAAGTTGATTCATCGTACCCTCCAAATGGGTTATTCGAAAGAAAAAAAAATGAAGATGGTATCTGTTCTTTCGGACATGTCCGAAAGAACAGATACCATCTTCATATATACATTAGTTTCAACACAAATGGTGTTGGACGGTTAAAGTTATTCCACCACTGCGTCCTGTTCGCCCACGAGGTGTAGAAAGTAGCGGATTGTCGCACACAGGTAGATACTATGTTCCTTGAATTCGGAAGGCGTTCCATACAGTTTCGCACTGCCGCTTAATAAGCAAAATAGGAGCGTACAGGATATCAGACTTCGGTGCGATGGGATTGTTGTTATTTCTAATGAGCAAAACAGAGCATGTTAGACTCAAGTAGATTATGGCGTACCCCAACTGCGTGTTATAGGACCATTACTTTTCACAATAGTTGTACACGATCTAGCAGATAATGTCGGAAGTTCCATGAGGCATTTTGTGGATGATGCTGTTGTGTACACAGTAGTTGCAACACTGGAAAATTGTAGCGAAATTTGCCGGCCGGAGTGGCCGTGCGGTTCTACGCGCGACAGTCTAGAGCCGAGCGAACACTCCGGTCGCAGGTTCGAATCCTGCCTCGGGCATGGATGTGTGTGATGCCCTTAGGTTAGTTAGGTTTAATTAGTTCTAAAGGCTAGGCGACTGATGACCTCAGTAGTTAAGTCGCATAGTGCTCAGAGCCATTTGAATTTTTTGTAGCGAAATGTAGGAAGCCCCATAGAGGATCGACGCTTGATGCAGGGCGTGGCATTTGACCCTCTGGAGAAACAAATGTAAAGTATTGCGAAAACATGGACGTTCACTGTGTAAATTCACTATTGCAGGACAATCATTAGAATGATTTCCTTACATAAAATATCCAGGATCATGCGTACAGAGATATTTGAAGTGGCTCGACCACTTAGAATTAAGCGTACGTAAGGCATATACTAGACTGAGATTCATTGCAAGAATTCTCAGAAAACGTAGTCCTTCGTTAAAGAAAATGCCTTACAAAACATTCGTTGGACCAATACTGGAATACTGTTCGTCGTTTTGGGATCCACAACAGATAACACTGTCTGAGGAAATAGAGATGATACAAAGAAGATCAGAACGTTACATTACACAGGTAACTACGAAAGCATCACGGGGATGTTCAGACAACTCGAATGGCAGACCCTGCGCTCTGCATCACAATATGGTCTACTGTTAGAATTCCTAGAAGAGTCAATCAATACACTACCTGCTCCTATGTATATGTCGCGAAAAGTCCATGAAGATAGAACTATAGAGACTTAAGCGCACAAAAAGGCATCCCAGCAATGGCTCACAATACACGATTGGAAAGGAAAGAGGTTAAGTGGCAGTCGTACATAAAGTACCGCCACACACCGTACTGTGGCTTGTGCAGTATAGATGTAGATATATGTCCCAGCGATATTCCCTACATCGCTTCGAGAGAGATAGAGAGAGAGACAGAAAACACATTTAATGCTTGTATGTAAACGTGGCAAATGTAATAACAGGTGGCTTTACTTCGCAAAAGGCTACGGGCAATACAGAAGTCGTGCGTAATACTGCCGGAACAGTGAGGTGTTCCGCCGGTTACGTATACATAGTGGCCATTGTGTGCCTATTTTAGACGCACGAAGTTGCCTCTTCAGCACCATTTTAAATATCACGGATCTCCTTTCACAGTACGGACTGTTGACGATGAAGCGAAAAGCAAGTAAAATAATCATTTCTGGACATACTGTGGGGCGGCGGTTAGTTGGCGAAAAATAATTGCTGTACAAATGTTTGAATGTTGAATCCGTTTCTGGCTTTTAGAATGTTGTTAATGCTGTCTTTCGCCGTTCTCGACACTGGCTCTCTATTTTTTTTTAGCACCCAGAAAGTGATTTAACAAAACGTGAAGCCTGTAATTAGAGTTCCTAGTGCCCACTTCATCTGAGAATACAATTATAGCTGCAGCTTATAGCTCTCAGGAATTAGGAGATTGTCCGGGATTTCTAATAAAAAACGATTTTCCAAAATAGTTGAGTATATTCTCAAAGTCACAGAAAAAAAAACACAAGTATCCCTACAACCTAACTATCAGAGCAGTTCAGAGTCTAATGCGCTGATGCAACTATAAATGTCCGAATTAAATGTTGAAAAGAATGCTCGCCATAATTTGAT
This sequence comes from Schistocerca nitens, assembly GCF_023898315.1. Taxonomy (NCBI): domain Eukaryota; kingdom Metazoa; phylum Arthropoda; class Insecta; order Orthoptera; family Acrididae; genus Schistocerca; species Schistocerca nitens. The sequence goes on along the minus strand of NC_064622.1, from coordinate 377,444,163 downwards.
GATTAGTTTCATCAAACGCCACGCTAAATAATTGGTAGAATGTCTGTCCTGCGACGGCACGTGAAAATACGACAATACGCAAACTGAAGCTAGATAATGAAAATCATGCCAGAATTAACACTTCACTTGAAATGATTTCATGGTTACGCGTATCTCTAGTAACTTAATACGGCACCCGAGGCTGTTTGTCGCAGTGATACCGATGCGACGCGACTCCCGACACAGATGGCGTGTTATTCAGCGTCTGGCGCGCAGCGTTCTTATATACAAAGCCGCGGTGCGGACGGCTAAGGGAACGCCTGATCAAATCGGCTCTCCCGACTAGCCGCTGGGCTAGTAAGGCACCACTTCAAGTTACATAATAAATTATAGCTTCTTTTGCTGATGGCCGAAGAAGCTCTTAGTTTAGATGTGCATTCAGCACGCAGGTAGGTATTGATAATAAAATTTTGACGTGGCTAAGTTAAATATTTTGGGCGAGAGAATTAATTTAATTACACTGCACGCAGTAGATGAGCTCTGAACTGACCCTTTTGAGATCCGCTATCGCTATAATTTTATAGGTATTCAAAAGAAACTTTTCACATCTTCATAGTCATAGCGGACCTCCAACCTATTTAAATCTAAACATCCTAGCCTTATTTATTAGCCTACGTAATCTATCTTGCTTCCTTCAGTTTTGAGACGAAAACCACAAAATCATGAATTTCCACTAAAATCTTAATTTGTGAAATCCAAAGTACTGTTTTTATTAAATCATTATGAAAGATGAATCTAAATATAAATTTTGAAGTCTCTAGCTCTTTTCTGTTGCGCCAATGATTTTTTCAGAAAAACGTCCAAATTTCGAAAATGGCTGAAGTTATCGAACTGATATTTAACACATATTAATTTAGTATTACTTCTGACATGCTAGAAAAGTTTTAGGTTATTTGCGTGATTATTAAAGTATTGCGCAACATTTATGACGTCAGAGCTAGTTACAGCGGACTGGCTGGCACACAATGAAAAGACTGATGTGAATTTACTACAGCGTGAGTAGGCTGCTTCCCTACAATACATTCAACTGAATTTAATTTGCTCTATTTACTTCTGGGAACTTCCTGCTAATGTTCATACAGAAATTCAAGTTCCAACTGCACACATAGCTTACAGATACATCCTTTTATACGTAGATGCACTCTTTTCAAAGTACCGAGCGAACCAAACAATACGTGAAATAACATTGCAGGGAAAAGCGAAGTTATTTTGTCTCTACCCTTGGGCTACAAGTCCTACCCCAAGTAAATAGAAAACGTATTGCAGCTCCAAGTTTGCCCTGGCGGGAAGACAGATGGAATAGGTCAAAGAAAATCGACAAACAATTTCAGCTATCGCGCACTGAGTCGTTCGGCCAAAGCTAACCCGTCCTCTCCCTCTCTGCTCCCTTCTCTCTGTTCCCTTCAACTAATAACACAGATACAAATAACGGAACAAACAGTAAGCTTTTCTACCTCAACGATGATTCAGATAGATATACTGTCTGTTTTAAAGCTGCATAGTGCACAACGCCACACATCTGTTGACAAGCGATTTAGAGCAGGCATGCGGAATATGTTCATTAAGTAATCAAAAGTATCCGGACACATGGCTGAAAATGAGTTACAATTTCTTGCCACCCTCCATCGGTAATGCTAGAGTTCAATAGGGTGTTGGCCCACCCTTAGCCTTGATCACAGCTTCTACTCTCGCAGGCATACGTTCAATCATTCTTGGGGAATGGCCGCCAATTCTTCACTGTGTGCTGCACTGAGGAAAGGTATCGATGTCGGTCGGTGAGACCTGTCACGAAGTCGGCGTTCCAAATCATCCCAGTGGTGTTTTATACATTCTGCTCAGAACTCTGTGCAGGCCAGTCCATTTCTTTCACTTCCGAATGTAAAAATATATTATTAACACCGACCTGCATAGGGAGGAACGATCACCAAGATAAAATAAGGGAAATCAGAGCTAGTACGGAAAGATATAGGTCTTCATTCTTTCTGCGCGCTATACGGGAGTGGAATAATAGAGAACTGTGAAGGTGGTTCGATGAACCCTCTGCCAGGCACTTAAATGTGATTTGCACAGTATCCATGTAGATGTAGATTACAGGGATATTATTGTTGTGTAACCACTCCGTTACAGGCCGTGCATTACGAATAGGTGCTGGACCGTGTTGAAAGCTGAAATAGCCATCCTCGAATTGCTCTTCAACAGTGGGAAGCTAGGAGCTGCTTAAAACATTAATGCATGCCTGTGCTGTGATAGTGCCACGCAAAACAGCAAGGAGCGTAGGCCCCCTCCATGAAAAACACGACCACGCCATAACACCACCGCCTCCGAATTTTACTGTTGGCACTACAGACGCTGGCAAGTGACCTTCACCGGGCATTCGCCATACCCACACCCTGCCATCGGATCACCGCATTATGTACCGTGATTCGTCACTCCACACGACTTCTTCCACTGTTCAATCGTCAAATGTTAACGCTCCTTACACTAAGCAAGGCGTCGTTTAGCATTTACCGTCGACATGTGTGGCATACGAGCAGTCACTCGACCATGAAATTCAAGTTTCCTGACCTCCCGCCTATCTGTCATAGTACTTGCAGCGGATCCTGATGCAGTTTGGAATTCCTGTGTGATGGTCTGGATAGATGTCTGCCTATTACACATTACGACCCTCTTCAACTCTCGGTGGTCTCCGTCAGCCAACAGACGAGGTCGGCCTGTACGCTTTTGTGCTGTATGAGTCCCTTCACGTTTCTACTTCATTATCACATCGAAAACAATGGACCTAGGGATGTTTAGGAGTGTGGAAATCTCGCGTGCAGAAATATGACAGAAGTGACACCCAATCGCCTGACCACGTTCGTAGTCCGTGAGTTCCGCGGAGCGCCCAATTCTGCTTTCTCACGATGTCTAATGACTACTGGGTCGCTGATATGGAGTACCTGGCAGTAGGTGGCAGCACAGTGCACCCAATATGAAAAACGTATGTTTTTGCGGGTGTGCGGATACTTTTAATCACATAGCGTATCTTCAATCACACAAAGGAGCAAATGAACGATAAAAGGAAGAAATAGGTTCTTGTTGTTTGGATACTTCACAAGAAGGGAAGGCAGAAAGGTGGAAGGAGTATATAGAGGGTTTATACAAGGGCGATGTACTTGAGGACAATATTATGGAAATGGAAGAGGATGTAGATGAAGATGAAATGGGAGATAAGATACTGCGTGAAGAGTTTGACAGAGCACTGAAAGACCTGAGTCGAAACAAGGCCCCGGGAGTAGACAAAATTCCATTAGAACTACTGATAGCCTTGGGAGAGCCAGTCATGACAAAACTCTACCATCTGGTGAGCAAGATGTATGAGACAGGCGAAATACCCACAGACTTCAAGAAGAATATAATAATTCCAATACCAAAAAAAGCAGGTGTTGACAGATGTGAAAATTACCGAACTATCAGTTTAATAAGTCCCAGCTGCAAAATACTAACGCGAATTCTTTACAGACGAATGGAAAAACTGGTAAAAGCGGACCTCGGGGAAGATCAGTTTGGATTCCGTAGAAATGTTGGAACACGTGAGGCAATACTAACCTTACGACTTATCTTAGAAGAGAGATTAAGAAAAGGCAAACCTACGTTTCTAGCATTTGTAGACTTAGAGAAAGCTTTTGACAACGTTAACTGGAATACTTTCAAATTCTGAAGGTGGCAGGGGTAAAATACAGGGAGCAAAAGGCTATTTACAATTTGTACAGAAACCAGATGGCAGTTATAAGAGTCGAGGGGCATGAAAGGGAAGCAGTGGTTGGGAAAGGAGTGAGACAGGGTTGTAGCCTCTCCCCGATGTTATTCAATCTGTATATTGAGCAAGCAGTAAAGGAAACAAAAGAAAAATTCAGAGTAGGTATTAAAATTCATGGAGAAGAAGTAAAAACTTTGAGGTTCGCCGATGACACTGTAATTCTGTCAGAGACAGCAAAGGACTTGGAAGAGCAGTTGAACGGAATGGACAGTGTCTTGAATGGAGGATATTAGATGAACATCAACAAAAGCAAAACGAGGATAATGGATTGTAGTCAAATTAAATCGGCTGATGCTGAGGGGTTTAGATTAGGAAATGAGACACTTAAAGTAGTAAAGGAGTTTTGCTATTTAGGGAGTAAAATAACTGATGATGGTCGAAGTAGAGAGGATATAAAATGTAGACTGGCAATGGCAAGGAAATCGTTTCTGAAGAAGAGAAATTTGTTAACATCGAGTATAGATTTAAGTGTCAGGAACTCGTTTCTGAAAGTATTTGTATGGAGTGTAGCCATGTATGGAAGTGAAACATGGACGATAACCAGTTTGGACAAGAAAAGAATAGAAGCTTTCGAAATGTGGTGCTACAGAAGAATGCTGAAGATAAGGTGGGTAGATCACGTAACTAATGAGGAGGTATTGAATAGGATTGGGGAGAAGAGAAGTTTGTGGCGCAACTTGACTAGAAGAAGGGATCGGTTGGTAGGACATGTTTTGAGGCATCAAGGGATCACAAATTTAGCATTGGAGGGCAGCGTGGAGGGTAAAAATCGTAGAGGGAGACCAAGAGATCAATACACTAAGCAGATTCAGAAGGATGTAGGTTGCAGTAGGTACTGGGAGATGAAGAAGCTTGCACAGGATAGAGTAGCATGGAGAGCTGCATCAAACCAGTCTCAGGACTGAAGACCACAACAACAACAACAACAAGAAAATCCAATTGTCGTAGTCAGCAGGGTTCCATAAAGGCTGTTAGTATAAAGCCGTGTAGGAAAAGCGCTTTATCTAGCAAGGTGGTTACACGACTGCAGTATGCTATACTTGAAAAGAAAGTAGGTGGAGAGATTCGTGCCTTCATATCAAATGAAAAATCTTCCTTCCTTAATTACTTTTCTCTCCGAAGAGGATATGAAAATAATTAGTAAAAGCAACATTCTGAGTATAGTTTAAGTGATTTTCTTTACTCCCAAAATGTTCATCACTTTTAAGTGATTCTGGTAGAAAAACTAAGATTTTCTTGTAGCAATTGTGTCTCTTTACAAAAAAGTAGTGGATATTTATTATTGACTGCTATGGTCTCACGTCAACGCAATACGTTTGTTCCCAAGAAGACTACAATTGAATAAAACATAATAAATTTCAAGTCTGGTACTAAGCAGCAACTAGTTTATTAAATTAATCTCTGTAGTCCGGTCATGCAAATTTCTGTGTTCCGTGGTTTCCGTATATCCCCTGAGTTGTAGATCCACGTCCTTGCCAATGATTTGTGTTAAGGTTTTGGAAGCTAATCTGTGTCACAATATTATGAAACAACTAGAGGGCAACGATTAATTGACTCTAAACCAGCACAGATTCAGAAAATATCGTTCACATGAAACACAACTGGATATTTATTCAAAGGAATTAACGAACATACGAATGCGTGGTTCCAAGGTAATATGTACTGATGATATTCCGTGTAGCTTACAGCCGCGCCAGGTGGTTTCAAATCCATGAGCATTCGACCGAGTACTGGCAACCATTGTTAACTGGTGACTGTGCTGTCTGTGGTGCTACTGCCCTTAGTATAGTGACGTTCCTGCGCGAGACGTCACTGGTGCCCATTACAGCGCCATGAAACGTTATATCTTGGTTGCAAGGGAGCAGGGCCCATTTCCGCCTTCCGTTGGCTTTGTGTAGAGCTGTGCTTAACAACAAACCGAGTGAAACTGATTCAGTCTTCTGGCTGAAATTAGACAAATTTTGATACTGCTTGAAGATTATGTACGCCTCAGGACGTCAGAATATGTACGTGGTCTGCGATTATTTTCACTTAGTCCACAGCTTTCGTGACGTATTAGATTACTACCATAGCTCCCACGCACGCGCAGCAGAATGTTCCCCATTACACTACATTGTCCGACCGACTTCGTCCGTGGTTCATTGCATGTTTTGGGATAGCTGTTTGCCAAGTTTCAGTTGAAGCACAGTCTAATCGCTGTGATCTCGTGTCCATTCCTTTCTCAGTTGACGATGTCCTTGGCTCAACACGGGAACGCGTAGTTATCATCTGCTGCAGAGCCGACTGTTCAACAATGTTCTCGGGACGATATGCTCAGAAACACCTGTGCCTGCAGTAGTGCTGTTGTCAGATCTGCCTATCCTGCTTTAGAGAGTGGGCAAGCTTCCGATCTCCAAGTTCAGTGATGAGGCGTTGACGTCCAATACCTCATCGCCTGCTCGTGGTTACACTGTCCTTCATTACTTTCAGTAGATGCTCTCTCGCCGTTTACAGGAAGTCAATAGCAGTCTGCCCTTTCTCAGATGAGCTTACGTGAGCTGATATCCCGATTTCCGCCCGACCGTCGCCAGAATGATTCCCCATTTGTGTCTGATTTGCTGTAATTTTAGCCACTTGGAATACTGTCGAAAGGTCACGTGCCTCTGTGTGTTCAACCAGGCATCAGACCGTATGAAATATACAGGGTGATTACAATTAAACTTTTAAACCAACGTAGAAATAACACCACTCATCAGAATGACGTCAAATTGCAACGGAATATTGTCGGAGAAGGGGGAAAACGTACGGCAGAAGAAGAATAAATAGTTACAAACTGTAGCAATAGCATCATAATTTAATAGTGGTCAACTACAAATGACCAATGAATCATACACCAATGCCTAAGGTGTACGTTTTACGCTAAACAAACTCTACTACTCAGTGTGCATTGGTGTATAGGTGTGATACTGTTAGTAACGTAAGCGCATCCATCACGGCAAGGTCATATCACATCGGATGGGAAAAATAGGTTTTTAATTGACCTGAGGCCAAAAACCGCATAACAACCATTGGTTACACAGTTTTTAATTGTGCTTAGGCCAAAAAACGCATAAAATGCATCAATCACATCCGTTTTTAACTGTTCTGAGGCCGAAAAAAGTATAAAAAGCGTCACTCGAAATGAAATCGGTTGATTAATTTCCGTGTGACTGGCGGAAAATAAGTTCAGTATGCTGTAAACCGTTTGCTGCAAAAAGTTGAAATCGAGAAACAGCATCTTCCACAACTGATCGAACTGTTTCCGGGGTCACGTTCGGAATGTTTTGCGCAATGCGTGCCTTCAGTGTAGCTAAGTTTTCAGTCGGAATACTGAATACATGTTTCAGACATCCCAACAGCCAGAAGTCACATTGATTAAGATCAGGTGATCGGGGCGGCCAAGCTGTAGGGAAATGGCGGCTAATAATTCTAGCATTTCCGAAATGGCGCTTCAGTAGCTGCTTGACTGGATTTGCAATGTGCGGAGATGCGCCATCTTGCATAAAAATGATCCCATCCACGCAGCCACGCTGTTGGATAGCTGGAATGATGTGGTCGCACAAAAGACAGTCGTAGCGCTTGCCAGTGACGGTACAGGTAACACGACCGGGAGCACCACTCTTCGAAAAAATATGGGCCTATGCTAAAAAATGCCGTAAACCCGCACGACACACTAACCTTTTCAAGATAAAGTGTTGCTGGTTGATATGCGTGTAACTTTTCCGTTGCCTGTATACGACAATTCCGTGTATCGTTATGTACTGTCACATGAAAGTGGTCTTCGTGTGTCCACAAAAGCTTCCACGACCAATCATTGTCCACTTTCTTGTGAGCAAGAAATTCTAAACAAAGGTCTCTCTTCCCGGCAGGTCAACAGGAACCAACTGGTGCACATGGGTAATTTTGAATTGATATCAAGAAGAATGTCTCGTATGATTTTACCCACCGTGCTCACGGGTATGCCCAATGTTCGGGCAATTCTCTGTGCACTACACGTTTGCACACCACCACTCGTCTCCTCCTGTACTGTTGTGGCCACTGTTTCCACTGACGTCGAATCAATTCTTTTCTTCCTCTGCCAGGTTGCACACCAGAACAACCCGTCTTTTAGAATTTCCAAATCATTTTCTCCAGACCCACGGCAGTCGTCGGACCAAGGCCTTTTTTCAAACCCTTCAGTGTCCGGGACTTATGCAGAGCGACGTGTGCACAGTCATCATTCTTGTAATACAGCTTTACAAGCAGAGAGCGATCCTGCATTGAGACAGTCATGGCGAGCATCGCAGGCGCGAAAGGAGGAAAAGCCATGTACCCGGCGTATTTATACCAAATTCAATGGGTCGTCAGAATCACAAGTGTTTTCATTTAAGTATTCTGACACAGAAAGCGCCATCTATAGATTTATTTTCACACTATTCTTTTCTTCTGCCATACGTTTTCCCCCTCCTCCGATAATATTCCATTGCAATTGGACGTCATACTGGCCAGTGGTGTTATTTCTACAGTGTTTTGAAAGTTTAATTATAATCATCCTGCACATTACCCTGGTTTACAAAGCCATAAGTTTATTTAACCTCCCTATTTGTGTGTACTGTAATAGACGGTCTCCCTTCACGCCTATTAAACTTTATATCTTTTGTAATTGCTGTTATGTTCTTCATATAAAATTTTAAGTTAATTTATTCTACAGGAACCTTGTTAGTGCAACGTCACTTAAGTAAGGATTTATTTCACCATGCACTAGTTCCCGGCCCATTTTCAGGTTCTAGTTCATGTAGTGAACCAAATCTAGATTTTTCCACCATAGTTTTAGATTATCGAATGCTGTGTGTCACCTGCGTTTGGCTGTATGAGATGCGTTTAGTTTGCGTCTATCCTTCCATGTCCCTTCCATGTCCCTTCTGTTCATCCTTCATCCCCTTCCCACAAGCCGTCGCGTAAATTACACGATTTATTCATATACTTCTCTTCGTACATTTTAATTTTCCTTCAACGGGTTTGCTCTTTTTGTTTTTGCACTTGATATGATTCTATTTTTGTTAAGAGCGCAGACTTTTAATTCAAATTTCCAACGCACAACGATCTTGCCACCTAGTTTCTGTTACAGAATTCCGTGATTAGCTGTGAACCAATGTTAGAACTGAATTAATGTCACACAATAACACTTATTAATATTTTATGGTATTTAAATATTTTTGTCACTGTGTTTCAGTATGGTTACTCTTAATGTCATATGTACTTTGTATTTGTACTTAAATCAGAATTATGATCATTTTTCGAGATGTTCTGATGATGGGAAATCTTCGAAACGCGTAAACAAATAAGAGTTCTTTAACAGCAAGTCAACTTTCTTTAATGTTTGCAACTGAAATGGTGGGGGAAAATGCGTGTTCAGTAGAAATAACTTGATGTGGAACATTATCTTTGATCTTACTTACGTGCGGAAGCGATCTGTTAACGCTGAGAAGACACAGAAATATGCTCTGATTAGTTTACGTTCCTACGAGAGCATTGGAACGGTCAGTGTAATCATGGGAACAACCACTGGCGGAATAAAGCAATGATGACGTACTTGCACCAGTCAGAAGCAGCGGATGACCTTTCAAGAGTTACTGCAACGGGAGCGATAACGGTCATTTGTTCCTGGCAAAGACAATCGAGGATCTCGTCGAAAGCTCGAGATTTTACCCACACAATTAAACCGCATTGTTTACTACAGGGTGTATCACAACTAATGGCGTAAATGCATATAGTTGCAGACAGCTGTGACTTTGCGGCTAGCAGCCACCAGTGTCTTGATTCTGTGTAAACGTCATACGACATAGGAAATATAACAATATAGTACAACGTCAAGAAAAGTTATTAGAGATGTTCAGGTGCTTTGAAAGAACAACAGTTTCGTGACTACACTCCTAGTTAAAGAGGTGTTCGAAGTGCAGTCCTTGTAGCTGAATGCAGGGCTCTGCCCGTCGCCGCATTGAGTTTAGAACCCTTTCAAACAGATCTAGATCGTTTCAAAATTCCTGACAATTACTGCTAACTCTCTTCAACCGCTTTAATCTCAGTGGTGCACAATATACCTTTAAGGTGGCCTTAAACACAAAACCCCGTGGGGTCCAGATCAGGTGTTCTTGGAGGCATGGTACACGTGTTCCTCGCTCAATCCATATTTCGCCATATCGGCGCGTTAGATGTCGTCTTACCACACCAGCAAAGTATGTAGGTGCTCCAGCGTTCATATACTACATTCTCTGGCGTTGCTCTAAGGCAGGGCTTAACAACTGCCCGGTTTTGAGCACGAGTACTCGCGTCTGCTCAGGCACCTGCTCGCGAGCAGCTGCAAGGTCGTGGAGTGGGGAGGGAGGGGAGGGAGGGGAAATGCGCGCGCACGTTTGAACAGGGCCGCAGCGTGCCTATTGAATTCGCGCCGACTGTGTAACGTTTAAAGTACTACGATCAGCTCGTAAGTCACTTCGCTGGTTAAGAATCATGTGAAGTCGCCGTTGTGTAACCCCAACTATGCTTTCGCAGTTCAACCCCCATTGGGAGGAATTGTATCTGTTTACTGAAAAAGATGGTGTTGCAAAATGATTAGTATGTCACAAAACGCTGAATTCTTTTACGAAATTTAATTTGCAGCGACATTATATGTCGTACCACGCGAAAGACTACGGACGTGGAAAATGTGATTGACCAGATCGTGCACAGGAAGTTATTAAACTTAAAAGGAAGCTATCCGAAGAAGATCTGGACGACGAAGAAAAATCAACTGAGGCAGCTCTCAGAGTGAGTTACAAAATTGCTTTATTTTTAGCAAAATCCCTGCGCCCCTTCACTGATGGCGATTTAATAAAAGATGGTTTTGTAGTTGCAGCGGAACATTTGTGTCTATCTCAAGCTGAACAGTTTCGGATTGTGCCATTATCTGACATGACCATTATGCGTCGCATACAGGACATGGCAGACGACGTCCACAGCCAGTTTGCAAATATCTGTAAAGATTTTATGGCGTATTCTCTAGCTCTAGACGAAAGTGTTGATATCACTGGAACAGCGCAGCTGGCCATATTTATTAGAGGTGTTAATAGAGATCTTCAGGTGAGGGAGGGGCTCCTCGATGTGGTAGCCATGAAGAACACTACAACCGGAGGTGATATTTTAAGTAGTGTTGAAGAAAGTGTTGAAAATATAGGATTGTCGTGGAATTCTTTAATTTCAGTGTCTACAGATGGTAGAGACATACACTAAGCTAATAAAATTATGAGGCACGTGACATTCTCCTTTATTTGTTTCATTTGTCGCAGTAATAATTCGTGAGTGATATCCCTGCAGGTGGCCGCGGATTTACATCGACTGGCGGCGGCTGTTGTGTACTCCACGTGACTCTCCCCACTCTCCGTTCTGGTCCGATAGTGGGGGTAGCGTGCTCGCGCTGCTCCGTGCTCGCGCCTTGCTGCTCACAGCTTGCTCCGCGAGCACGTACGTTGTGAAGCCCTGCTCTAAGGGAACATCCTCGAGCAATCCTACCAGATGACGCCGCCGAAACCGAGGGTAATTCCATCCATTGAGGTTTGTTTGATAGCACGAACGGTCCAATAAAACCATTACTTAGTACCCCAAATCTCACATTCAATGAGAAAAGCCATTGATCTGGAGATTCAGGCACAGCATAGGCATTAGAGTCTAGATAGCTCCGAATGTGAGGATTGGGATAATGAGAGACATCATCACGAGTGGTCCATGCTTCACCAGTAAATTAAATTTTATTGTTAAACGAAAAGATGCCTACAAATTTTTGTTCCCTGCAATGACAGAACGTTGGTCTATTACCAAAGTCAGCCTCATTAAGACACTGAATTCGTTTGAGGCAGTACACTGAAGCATTATGCTCCGAACACTTCTGTGGCTCATTCTAGGAATTCGTGTGGCAAGTCTCCTTATCGAGATTCCTGGAGAGTGTTTGACTCTTTCCAACATCACATCTTCAAATACAGGTGTAACTCGTGCATGAATAGCCACTGCCAGGGCGTGTACAAAGCTCCCCGTTCACCAGAGGCGTTGATGCACCCTGTAAACATTCGACTCTCAGGGTACCTACGAGTACAAGCGTGCAGCCACCCGTGCATTGAAGTTAACTCTGCTATTCATGAAATGCACATCCGCCTACTCCTCATTACTGCAATGTTCAGTGTTATGGCCAACACTCCTTAAACACAACTGATGATCTGCAAACAACTGACGTATGTGGCAATGTGTGTACCGTATTGTCGTATCCATTCTGTTTGCAACTCGTCGTCTCCGAAATGTAAACAAAAACGTCAGTACGGACAGGCATGCGGCGTTTACAAATAATCACGTCAGTGGCGGCTGGTAACCACAAAGTCGCAATTATCTCGCCAACGTTTCGTTCGCTGACCTATGTTCAACGAGAATTTTTTGCTTCTGGTATCGTGCACTGTCAAGTGTATCCGTTTCCACTATTAATTATGACACACCTTGTGCTAGTTCCTTAGTTTTTCTCACAACCAACGACACCTCCATCAGGGCGGAAGGATTATGTACATCATGAAATTATTTCTGGTATTAAACAAAATTCCCAAGACAAAAATGAAAAGAGACAGTATAGGAGTACTGTATTTTGTATAGCTCTCTATGTCGTTGCGTAAGGGGTGAACCAGATCTCCACAGACAAATTTCTGAAGTACCTCAGCGATGTCTTCTCAACATTTTGGCACCAGGGATCCATGATGTCAAACAGCTCGGTACAGAGCAATAATGTAATTCTTAATTATTCAGTTTATTAGTGCAGTTACGTTTGTCTTCCAATGCATTCAGTGAAACCGTACAGTAAGTGCGAATCGACCTAACCTTCAGAAGAAGACCTACCCATACTGTTGTACTTCACTGTTAACACGCAACTAAAACTGCAGGAAAAACAAACCCGAGTCATAAGAATGCAGTGTAACGTTGGTATTATTGTTGTCACCAGCATTTATCGTGAGTGAATGGAAGCAGTTGGCTTCCAAACAAGACACACAGTGAATACCGTTAATATTTCCACTGTTGCGTAGTTCCAGCATAATATAGATACAAAGCTTATTGTTACAAGAAACCATACGAAATGCAATAACTCTATAATAAGCCGCTGGTGACACGTTCTCAGAACGTATCCCTGAACGAACTCCGAAAGTCTGTCTTGCAGTTCTGGTTCACCCTGTACATGCGTACGTGAGTGAATGAAGGGACAGAGGGACATGCGGACAGTTCCTTTATTAACAATGCTATTAAAAGAAAGCGGACGAGAAATAGTTTCAACAAAGGAAATCAGCAATCGGCATCTCGCGGAGTGTTGATAAACAGGGATTGAGATCGATTTTCGGACGTAACCTTTGCGGCAGTCAGCAATTACGTGAGTTCAGCACCTTCATCGCCCACGCCCCACAACACTCTGTAAAGGTTACATTTGCATGTGTGATAAAGAAATAGCTCGTAATGACAGAAAGGCGGTGTACACTTTGCTGACATGTACACAAGACGGACATCAATTAATCTCATTAGATATTCCGGAAAACTACTGCAAACTTCGTTTGTCATTTTTTAACATCTGGAGTAGCAGTATCTGCGTGAGAAATATACATTACAGTGAAGGCACAAATTATGAATGAAGTGGGAACCCACTGCCCAATACCGTAAGAGACAGTGTTTTAACTTGGAACACGTTTCTGACTTTCGGCTCCAGACAGCTCTGTGATAGAAGTTTAATACATTTTGCGATTCAGTTTTGAAATCATAACATTCACTATTTATATGATGCGGTCCTTTTATAATACTACAAAAATTGCAATGTAAAATTAGGATCGTCTGAACAGTGAAAATGTGATTCAAATATATCGCTGACATTTAAACGCGTTGTAATCGAGTAAATCATGTCGATGCTTTATATGATCATCTGTTACATTTTTACTCTACTAGACAGCAACAATCAGTAAGTGAAATCAAATTACGCAAATTAATAGCCAAAGCAAGTTACAAGATAAAGGCGTTTTGCAGTAAGAGCAGTTAAAAGGTAACACAAATTTCCATTTGCAAGACGAAAGGACACTGTTGAACATCAAATAAACTCAATTCATTTGTCAATATCACGTATTCCGTGCTAACAGACCTTCTGCTTCGCAAGATGATGCAAGACCAACGAAGGACGGCTTCACTGTGCACATATTATACAAATAGTCCCAAAATATGTAACGCTTTACTCGCCGCAAAATTCTGTACCTGAGGAACTCATAGCATATTCCCCATACTTTCAATACAGGGTAATTCAAAATGATCTACACACTTTCAAGTGATTATACAAACTTTTGATTGAGGTAATGTGTTGCATGATTATATCTGACGGTTCAGTAATACATTGCTGCCAGACGAACGGAGAGGGCAATCTGTGTCATTGAGCTGCAAGAGCGAGCCCGTAGCTGCTGCGTGTCCCAGAATCAGGGCAATCTTCAACTAGGTTCTGCCTACGAGACTTTCCATTTACGAGTGGATTCCGAAATTTAAGGGAAACAGGTTGTCTTTGTAAAGGCAAAATCAGTGAGTGGCCATGAACACCTGAGGAACAGTCTTAACGGAAGAGGAAAGCTTTCCGCAGAAATCCAAAGTCAATGTATTATACCAGTAGTGAGCTAGGTACCCCACAACGATGTGTTCGGAGAATGTTGAGAAAACGACTAATTACGAAACCATTTCGGAAGCAGGTGCTCCTAGTTATTACACACGATGACAGACGTCTGCTGAAACAGTTTTGTCTTAGTATCAGCAGTTCAGGGAGGATGACTAATTCGCTCGCAGGTGGATTTTCAGCTATGAGGCTACCTCTCACCTAACGATGCAGTAGCCAGGACAGTGCGTGAGTATGGGAATCAGAGAACCACCACATGGTTGTCCAGCATACCCGTGGATCCACAAACAATAATATTTTTTGCTTTGTCGGTACAAAATACGTGGTGTGGCTAGAAAAAAACCGGACTAGTACTGGTGAAACAATAAAACGAGTGCAATAAGGCTGAAAGTCGCGTGGCCTGTCACGTGACTCTCGCTCCGCCTACTGCTCGAGTTTCATCTGCCTCCTGCATTCAGTCTGCCCGTGGCGTCTGTTTGAAGTAGTTGACGTTTTGTCTGTGTGTCGGAAAATGTTGAGTGTACAGAAAGAACAGCGTGTTAACATCAAATTTTGTTTCAAACTAGGAAAATCTGCAAGTGAAACGTTTGCAATGTTACAACAAGTGTACGGCGATGATTGTTTATCGCGAACACAAGTGTTTGAGTGGTTTAAACGATTTAAAGATGGCCGCGAAGACACCAGTGATGACACTCGCACTGGCAGACCATTGTCAGCAAAAACTGATGCAAACATTGAAAAAATCGGTAAACTTGTTCGACAAGATCGCCGTTTAACAATCAGAGCAGTGTCTGAGTTAACAGGAGTTGACAAGGAAAGTGTTAGGCAGATCCTTCATGAAAGTTTCAACATGAACAAAGTGTGTTCAAAAATGGTTCCAAAGTGTCTCAAAATTGAACACAAGGAACGCCGAAGAATGATTTGTTCTGACATCCTGGAAAACATTGAAAGTGATCCCACCTTCTTACAAAATGTTATTACTTGCGATGAATCGTGGTTTTTTACTTACGATCCCGAAACTAAACGCCAATCGATGCATTGGAAAACTCCTGGTTCTCCACGACAAAAAGAAGCACGAATGTCAAAATCGAAATTCAAGGCAATGATGATTGTTTTTTTTTTTGACATCAAAGGGATTGTGCACATTGATTGGGTACCAGAGGGACAAACAGTGAATCAGCATTACTACATTAGCGTCCTGGCTACCCTACGTGAGCGAGTACGGAGAAAACGGAACGATTTGTGGAGAAAAAAGTCATGGATCCTTCACCAAGACAATGCCCCAGCTCACAGTGCGTTGTCAGTGAAGACGTTTTTGGCAAAACACAACATTCCCATCTTAGATCATCCACCCTACTCACCTGATTTGGCCCCCTGTGACTTTTTTCTTTTCCCTAAAGTCAAGTCAGCTTTGAAAGGAACTAGATTTGAGACTGTTGAAGCAGTAAAAGAAAAAGCGACGGAAGTAATGTATGGACTTACCGAAAATGATCTGCAGCATTGCTATGAACAGTGGAAAATTCGTATGGAGTGGTGTAGAGACCGAGGAGGAGAGTACATTGAAGGAGATAACATGAAATTGTAAATAATTGTAAATAAATGTTTTTTTCCAGCATCAGTCCGGTTTTTTTCTAGCCGCACCTCGTATGTACGGATCCTTGACTTTGAAGAGTCGAGGGTCAGAGGTCATTCTTACCTCGACATTCTGCAGCTCGGTCTCATTCCTCAGTTGCAAGAGGAGAGAGCTAATTTGTAAACAGGACAGTTCTGCACCACACATCCGTAACGATGTTTCTGAGCTCTCTGATAATGATCTAACGCGACGACTGGGTGGTTTTGTATCAGCTGGTAATCAGTAGTTGCTGGCATGGCCCTCACGTTATCCAGACCTGACGCGATTATTCCCAGTAAGGTTACATCAAAGACACGGTTTTCACACCTCCAATTCCCCAGAACACCGGTGATTGCCGAGGACGTACTAAAACATATGTGACTGACACTGAGACGGACGCTTTCGGGCGCGTGTGGACCAAATTGGAGTATAGACTGGAAGAGTGCCGTGTGACTCATCGGTCGAACATTGAACACTTGTGTATAAGAAAAAAAAACTTAGACAGTTTCTGTAGCCATACGTAAAATAAAATAATACCTTACCTCAGTATAAACATATTTACAGTCGCTTTAAACGCTCTGCGTCATTTTGAATAACCCTGAATATTATACAGCACTTAAATGTGTAGAACACGAATTGTTTCACAGAACGCAACCTCATTTCTCATAATAACGAAAACAGCAGAAAATGGCTGAAACTGCTTATGGCGGTGTGTAATAAGCATTCCTTCGTGACATTCTAGAACCAACCATTGGACTGCAACAACCGACCAAAGAACATCATGTTTTTCCAGGTGCACTATATTCCAGGCACAACTCCCCCCCCCCCCCTTTACAATGTAGGCTGCATGACATAGTTAACTACAGTAACGAATCAGCAGTGCAGATTGACGCATGCTTTACTTGCTTTCAGATGACCGCAAAGGAACGAAAGAATGTTAGGTGACCATCGCTTCCATTTATAAAGTAGCTATCATAGGCCTCCGGAGTATCTGCTTCATATAATTTTCATCTGCCAGAAATACCCTTCATATCCTTCTCCCTTTCCGCTACAGATTCACTTCTTCTTGCACTTTATTGAAACTACTTACTTAACTCTGCAAAGTGCTTGTTGATATCAATGTGCTATGAAATCTTTAAATAGGTTTTCGCATGTTAATGAAGTTCTGAATTCTGGCCAGACCTCTACGGTCGCAGGTTCGAATCCTGCCTCGGGCATGGATGTGTGTCATGTCCTTAGGTTATTTCGGTTTAAGTAGTTCTACGTCTGTTGGAATGATGATCTCAGATGTAAAGACCCAAAGTGCTCAGAGCGATTAGAAAGTCACAATTTGTTGACGCCGACCTACATGGGGAGAAACAATCGTCATAATAAAATAAGGGAAATCAGAACTCGCTTGGAAAGACTTAGGTGCCGTTAATCCCGAGCGCTGTTCGAGAATGGAATAATAGACAATTATTATGAAGGTGGTTCGATGAACACTCTCCCAGGCAGTTAAATGTGATTCGTGGAGTATCCACGTGGATATAGATGTAAATGTAGACGAAATGAAACCAATGGCGACCAAGAATAGAAGACGGACCATCGGTTGGATAGTTTAATGTCTTGTCGGTTCGACAGCCGACCACGGTCTGCCAGACGTGTAGAATGACGAGTTCCCAAGCTGCAGCGTGCAAACACAAGAACCTTAATATCTAGGGCATTGTTGACGTCTGACCCCATATTGCATTAATAAAAATGTTTCCTTCCAGACGATACGTCGATGTATAGCGTCGAAAATACAATTTTCCATCATCACCTTTGACATCGATTTTTTCGAGAAGTTTTAGCAAAACGTGAAGCACGTATATCTTTCTTTTCAACATAGAACGTTGGGGAGTGTCACATAGTGGGTGTTATAAAATTTCCGCAAGACTACAACAAAACCAGTTACTTATTATTAATGTAACATGAGATTTTATTTAATCACTGCTTTTCTCGACTAATGATCGTTATTCTGATAAAGAAATCTCCACCTGGAAACGTGTAGCACTGTTGTCTGTCAAGCAGTGTAAATGGCACTAAGTTCATGTAGAAAAGTGATCATATATAACCAGCGAACAAGCTACTTGTATGATAAGCAATCTCAACTGTACAAGAGTAATCATTTTTAATAATATTCAGTGCTATTGCATAATAGCCTCATTACTAGTTGCAGATCTTCTATCAAATTTACCGCTCCTATTAATCGAGGTGGCAACACTCTTCTTTAAGCAAAACGAATAATTTTCTCACACAATACCTCACACATACAACACTAATCTATTTTTCCCTGTCAAAATATTTCATAAAATTTGTTACGAAATACAAGGTTCCATAGATCAACATACAATAATTGCTATCACGTAAGATGCTGTTTGCATTGATATACGTTCACTCTATTAAAAGATTATTCATAGCCTAACTGGAATTCATTACGTCCGAGTCGGTTCTGGGCCACCAATACACAATAATTATCGCAATTATGAAGAACAAGATTTATGTCTGTATAAAAATTCAGTTTAAAACCGCCGCTACAATATTTCACTATGATGGCGGATGAAATAAGACAACTTATCGATTCTGCTTCATGCACTGTTTCACTACTAACAAGTAATATATGTCAAATCTTTCTTTTACCTTCATTATATACACTCCTGGAAATTGAAATAAGAACACCGTGAATTCATTGTCCCAGGAAGGGGAAACTTTATTGACACATTCCTGGGGTCAGATACATCACATGATCACACTGACAGAACCACACGCACATAGACACAGGCAACAGAGCATGCACAATGTCGGCACTAGTACAGTGTATATCCACCTTTCGCAGCAATGCAGGCTGCTATTCTCCCATGGAGACGATCGTAGAGATGCTGGATGTAGTCCTGTGGAACGGCTTGCCATGCCATTTCCACCTGGCGCCTCAGTTGGACCAGCGTTCGTGCTGGACGTGCAGACCGCGTGAGACGACGCTTCATCCAGTCCCAAACATGCTCAATGGGGGACAGATCCGGAGATTTTGCTGGCCAGGGTAGTTGACTTACACCTTCTAGAGCACGTTGGGTGGCACGGGATACATGCGGACGTGCATTGTCCTGTTGGAACAGCAAGTTCCCTTGCCGGTCTAGGAATGGCAGAACGATGGGTTCGATGACGGTTTGGATGTACCGTGCACTATTCAGTGTCCCCTCGACGATCACCAGTGGTGTACGGCCAGTGTAGGAGATCGCTCCCCACACCATGATGCCGGGTGTTGGCCCTGTGTGCCTCGGTCGTATGCAGTCCTGATTGTGGCGCTCACCTGCACGGTGCCAAACACGCATACGACCATCATTGCCACCAAGGCAGAAGCGACTCTCATCGCTGAAGACGACACGTCTCCATTCGTCCCTCCATTCACGCCTGTCGCGACACCACTGGAGGCGGGCTGCACGATGTTGGGGCGTGAGCGGAAGACGGCCTAACGGTGTGCGGGACCGTAGCCCAGCTTCATGGAGACGGTTGCGAATGGTCCTCGCCGATACCCCAGGAGCAACAGTGTCCCTAATTTGCTGGGAAGTGGCGGTGCGGTCCCCTACGGCACTGCGTAGGATCCTACGGTCTTGGCGTGCATCCGTGCGTCGCTGCGGTCCGGTCCCAGGTCGACGGGCACGTGCACCTTCCGCCGACCACTGGCGACAACATCGATGTACTGTGGAGACCTCACGCCCCACGTGTTGAGCAATTCGGCGGTACGTCCACCCGGCCTCCCGCATGCCCACTATACGCCCTCTCTCAAAGTCCGTCAACTGCACATACGGTTCACGTCCACGCTGTCGCGGCATGCTACCAGTGTTAAAGACTGCGATGGAGCTCCGTATGCCACGGCAAACTGGCTGACACTGACGGCGGCGGTGCACAAATGCTGCGCAGCTAGCGCCATTCGACGGCCAACACCGCGGTTCCTGGTGTGTCCGCTGTGCCGTGCGTGTGATCATTGCTTGTACAGCCCTCTCGCAGTGTCCGGAGCAAGTATGGTGGGTCTGACACACCGGTGTCAATGTGTTCTGTTTTCCATTTCCAGGAGTGTACATTAACATTTGAAAATTCCGGGTGGTCAAAAAGTCAGTATAAATTTGAAAATTTAATAAACCACGGAATAATGTGGATGGAGAGGTAAATATTGACACACGTGCTTAGAATGACATAGGGTTATATTAGAACAAAAAAAAAAGTTCACAAAATGTCCGACAGATCTCTTGCGTGCGTCGTTTGGTGATGATCGTGTGCTCAGCGGCCACTTTCGTCATGCTTGGCCTCCCAGGTCCCCAGACCTCAGTTCGTGCGATTATCGGCTTTGAGGTTACCTGAAGTCGCGATTGTATCGTGATCGCCCGACATCTCTAGGGATACTGAAAGACAACATTCGACGCCAATGCCTCACCATAACTGCGGACATGCTTTACATTGCTGTTCACAAGATTATTCCTCGACTGCAGCCTATGTTGAGGAATGATGGTGGACATATTGAGCATTTCCTGTAAAGAACATCAACTTTGTTTTTCTTACTTTGTTATGCCAATTATTGCTATTCTGATCAGACGAAGGGCCATGTGTCGGACATATTTTTTGAACTTTTGTATTTTTTCGATTCTAATAAAACCCCATGTCATTCCAAGCATGTGTGTCAATTTGTACCTCTCTATCTACATTATTCCGTGATTTATTCAGTTTTCAAATTTATGCTAACTTTTTGATCACCCGGTATTTTTCAATGTTAATCGGTTGTTATTCAGCATTTACCAATAATCCGCGCTGTAGATCAATAGTGCTAACGGCTGCGCTCCTTTGTAGCTGCTCAGAAAAACTTAACATTTATATAGTATAAAAACTCTATTTTTCAAATATTAATTAACAACATAACACAGTTCTTACACACCTCTGAGTTATGAGACATCTATCACTTCCGACCAGTTCAACAGTTAGAACGAGAAGAAGGAATATTCTAGAAGAATGATACATAACAAAAGACTGAGATTTTCATTATCCTTCTCCATGGGTACTGTCTGAGATATAGTTTCTTACAGAATATTAAATTATGTCATTGACAATAATTATTTATTATTTTACCATCGGTGAAGTCATTTTTATTAATATCTCGATAATGTTCATTCGCACTGCACATATAACAATGTCGCGAATATGATTTTGAATAAAATATAGGCGTTGATATTACAACGTCCTTCCAAAACTTGACCAAAGTCGGTGATTAACACGTCAGACTCTCCCCTTGTTAGACGAGGTATTTAAAAAAGAAAAAAATTACATGATGGCATTTTATACATTCTTTCTGCAAAAATGATTAAATTCTGTTCAATAATTCCTCTATAGCACTGAAGGAGTTGTTAATGTGGAACATCTTTTTCCAGTTTAATTTCTCATTGATATGCTCGCCAAACAAGTTAGAACTTCGTAAGCTATTTACTATTTATTGTTACTATACTAAATTAATAAGGTGTGCGGTATATATTGAGAGAATAAAATGGAGTAAGCCTTGTCTTCATAGTTTAAAACTAGCCCGTTTCCGCAAAATCAGGCAATACCTATACGAAAAATACGATTTATTGTCTTTTTCCTTTCGATTTTTCTTTTTTTCGGAAACCGTTCTTGTATAATAGTTACGGAAGAAAGTAGCACAGATTAAATTACGACAGCCGTTTACCTAGTTGGAACGAATTTGTTCTGATAGTGAACGTTTGTAACGCCACATACCATCGTAGAATCATCCAGAAAACTATTTTTACTGCTGTTAACTATATTTCTTTTGATGTTTATCATCATTATCTGTAGAGATACCGTACCAGAATCTGTAAATGAGGATGTCTAACATCATTGATTATGTATGTACCGTGCTTGTTAAGTTTTATATATATTCAGAGAGACGCAGTGGGGGAACATTTCACACAGTCATTAGTCTCTTGTTAATTTTGACTGGTCTGATTTAAACGCAGAAGTACGTAAGTAATATTTGATATTATATTTGAGGTATGATGTAAACTTATTTAAAAACAAATTCTTTCATTAGACGAAGAAATGTGTTACGCTTCAGATGACCGTACATGACGTCATTATGTGGGGGAGCTTTTCGTTACTTGCGAAGAAATACTTACGGCTAGATTTGTAATTCATGAAATAGAATTAGCAGTATTACTACCGAACTAGATGGGAGGTAAGAGGGAAAAATGAATGACAAATTAAATGAACTGAAATGCGTTACTACTAAAACATGTTATTAGTTATCCCAGTAAATGAAGAGACCAACACAAAGTTAATAGTCTGAGGATTAGAAAATTAATTACGAAAGACGCTCAGCAGAAGAAGGGAGTACGCTGTCGTAATATTTTGGAAAGCGCTACGGAGTAGATACTATGACAGTGAAAGAATCAATCGAGAAAGTTAATAGTTGGCAAGGGTACTACAACATTTTTTTTAATTTTATTTTGTTTTAGCGTTTGGGGTGCATCAAAAAATTTCTTTATGCTTAGTCAATACTACTTTAGTCTGTGGCACCAACTGACTTGCTGGTTAGTACGCCACTGACACGAACGAAATACACCCTTGGATAAAAAGAATTGCGGACACCAGAAAGAAATTATCCAAATGGAACGGAAATCAGTAGGTGCAATGCACACGTAGAGAGGCACGAAGACAAGCGGAATAAACTATTGCTACCTTCGGGAGGGCATTATCTTGCTGGAATGTAAGCCCAGAATGTTTTGCCATGAACTGTCACAAAACGAGGCGAAGAATATGGTCGACGTATCGCTGTGCGGTAAGGCCTCTGCGGGTGACAACCGAGGGGGTCCTGCTATGAAAAGGAATAACACCCCAGACCATCATTCCTGGTTGTTGGACCGTATGGTGGGTGACATTCATATTGGTATCGCAACATTGTCTGATGTGTCTCTAGACACGCCTTGGCGTGTAATCGCTTTGTTTAATAGAATGGTCATCTTCGGTGAGATATACTTCGAACTGAGCCCTGTGACTTGCAAAGACGTGTCTGGAGGCGCCCCATACAGTGATGGGATACCAACCTCACTATTGCTCGCCTATGACATGACAATCAGGAGAGATGGTCTTGGGTGCCACCTCATCTCATAGCACGATCTTTTGCGTTGTCATCCATAGCACACTTACACCACGGTTGTACATCGGCGATATCTACGTCGCTGATATCCCACGCCCCTTTTCATGCGCTCCTGTGCTTACACTTCATCAAGATGATGTCCATCCGCACACTGCGAGACATTTACTGGTTATCTGCATGCTTGCCAAACCTTATCTTTACCACCAAGCTCCTCGGATCCTTTCGCAGTTGAGAACTTTAGGAGCTTGAACGACAGGGTCCTTAAACAAGCTCGGGTTTTGATGATCTAACGGGCCAATTTATAGAATTTGGTACCATATCGCTCAAGAGGTTATCCAACAACTCTGTTGACCTCTGTCATGCCAAATAATTGCTTGCGTGAGTGCCAGAAAAGGAGTAATGCGTTACTGACTCGTTCAATCTGTGAAGCTCTTTCTCTTGAACAACACACTCAATTTTAATGAAGTTGTAATGATTCAGTTGTCGATACACGTACGTAACATCTATGGATTTCCGTCTTACTCGGATAATATCTTCGTGCTGCGATTTTTTTTTTCGTTGTGTTTTTTACTCAGTTATCTTACGTTGGTACGCGTTAACACGTCTAGAAGTCGTGGAAGCCTACTTGTGTAGTTTTGGTGACGCCAATTACATGTTTATGATGCACGTCAGCGAAGCATTACATGTCCGCTCCATATATCAGCAATCTCTGGGTGCAGCTAGCCGCAGACTAATAATGACTCACTATCTGCCACAGAGTTTCCATGCGTTATCGCTTAAAACGCTGTTATTTAGATAGATGACATGTACTGGGGAACGGAGGAGTGCTGAATGTTCGTGGCCTTTTTTTTGCCGAGACGTCCATGCAGTCATTCCGCAGAATGCCTTCGTTCACTGATGCGCAGAGACTTCAGCGAAGACTTTCCATGGGGCTTTCCGCATACGATGTTCAGTGGCAGTCGAACTTAAGCATAAATAAGTGTAAAATATTAAGTATAAATAGGCGAAGTGACCCGTTACTATTGAGTATGGCATAGGTCAAAAATTACTGGAAACAGTAATAACATGAAGTACCTAGGAGTAGGAGAGGGTTGTGGAATTCCATGCTGTGGAAATTTGCCCTCCAAGAATCGAGTCCATAATGTAAAAGTCATTACACTTTTGGTCTTTCCAATGGATCGCATATGCGTAACATTCAGTTGTGTTAGTCTGAAATGTTTAGTTTGCACCACGTTATTAACCAATTTTACGTGAGATTGTATTATCCATGGTTGAATAATTGAAACTCAATTTAAATTCCGAGCCAAACTTGTTCAGAATTTATTAGGACTTATCCAAAAGTTTACAAGATACTGTAATCTTTCAGTTACGAAAAAATGGTTCAAATGGCTCTGAGCACAATGGGACTTAACATCTGAGGTCATCAGTCCCCTAGAACCTAGAGCTACTTAAAATCCAGCTAACCTAAGGACATCACACACATCCACGTCCGAGGTAGGATTCGAACTTGCGACCATAGCGGTCGCGCCGTTCCAGACTGAAGCGCCTAGAGCCGCTCGGCCACAGCGGCCGGCTCAGTTACTAGATGAGCAGTTAGAACAGGGGTAGAAGAGAATGAAAGACAGAATGAGGCGCTACACCATTAACATGCTGATGTAAAGAAATAATAATCAAATAAGAAATTATAATAATTTTAAAGATTTCTATGAAACTTATTATAAAATTTTCAAAGGTTTCTTTATACTGTCTCAATCGCATGTAAGATTAAAAATTTTTTCAAGGTAGTGACTGCTTCCGGTAGCGTAATTATCATCTTCAGACCACATGTATTAGCAGTTTACAACACAGATGCATCGTCCATAACAGTATTACTTTATATTTTGAGATAAGATCTGTCAAATTCGCCCACTATCTGGAGCAGCAATAGAAAGAAAGAACCTGTATAGCTTGGTAAAAAAAATTTTTTTGCGTTGGAAAGGCTGTATAACTGCGACTGAAACTATATAAAGATCTTTTTGAAAATTTTTTGAAGAGTTTCATAGAAAGTATATAAAATTTTTATCGGTATGCATGGGACAGAATGCGTACCTAACGTGTTAGAAAAAAGCGAGCAGAAAACATATTTGTCCGATAATAATGCCTGTGGTAGTGTTAGGGATAAAAAGGTAGGATTAAGGGTTTTCGACAGCCCTTGGGCTAGGGACACATTGTATACGCTACAGAAGAATCGTCTTCGTATCATTCTTTTACAGTACAGTCAATGTTTGAATATTACACACTTTCTCTTGCTAAGGCAGATGGCGCAAATCGATTGATTCTTTTTGCATTTTGTGTCGTCTATGGCGGATTTTGTGAAGGCACCTTTAGTTCATTGTCGGTTCCTCGGAAAACCACAAAGAAGGGCTCTTTTTTTGTACTATATTTTCGCTGTCACCAGCGGACCAAAACCCAACCGAGGATTCCAAGACGGGAGAGTACAACAAATGGCAAAAATTTTTATGTTTTATTCCTACGCTCGGAATCTAGAGCATCCTTGAAAATTTTCTTGATATCACTATGCATGATACAGATGTTTACAGTTACACTACGTCTACAAGTATAACCCGGTATGGGGCGAAATCTAAGTAATTAATAACCGCAGCCAAATTCCTCAAACTTTAGATGTGTATTTCCTGGGTATTTATCTATAAGATAAATCTCCCTGTCTTCAAAAATCTTTATTTTTTATCGGGAAACACTCAAGAGATTTGTTTACTGGGTACGAAAACCTAGCCGCGGAATCCGAGACGGCTATGTACAGGAAATAAATGTCTGTAATTTCTACTACGCAATCCTGTGATTGCAATCTCGAACAATCTTGAAAATTTTTTTCGTTTCCTACATACAGAGGATCAAAGTTACCCCCCCCTTTACACGCAAACCGCGCACGTAGAACACAGCGTGAGCCGAAAACGTAATTTGTAAAGTACGTATAATGAGGAGATACGCTGTAAAGTGTATCCGTTTTCATCTGGGAACACCATGTAGCAATAGTAAAGCACATGCAAATCTTTTTTGGAGGTGCAAAATGAGCTCTGCGTTATTTCAATTTCACGTAAGCAGACTATCTATATTTTACTGACAAACGTGTTACAGTCCCTGCTGCAGCGAACTGCATATATTTTCCTATTTATTAAAAGAATTTCATGAAAATTGGGGTACCAGCTGCCTCATTCTACCTTCCACACAAGCTTTAAAAATGTTTCCAAAAATTTTAATACGCGAACATATTCCTGTTTTTGTATGCTCAGAGAGAAGAAGACAGTGGCAGTGGCAGAAAGAAGGAAAAGTAATAGATACTTTAAGGTAGCAAACCGTAGTTGTGTTGTAGAAAAAGCGAATGGGACAATAGCAGTGTGACAAAATGAGGCGGACACAGTGGCAGTGGAACAAGGTTGACACTGACACAACAGCGTAAGGAAAAGAGTGAAGGACACATTGATAGCCTGGTGTGGGCAGGCGGTGGTGGGGTGCGGTGGGGGGTGGGGGGGGAGGGATGGAGGGAAGAATACAGAAAAAGAGAAAGTGGAAGTGGATGAGAGCCAATGATGATGAGATAATATAAGACGGTAACAAAGTAAAAGAGAGATAGTGATTGTGAGAAGAGACAGAGGCAGTAGGAAGAAACGAATGAGGCGGTACCAGAAAGAGAGACCAAGAGTGTAACAGTGACTGTAAGGGCAGACTGTAGTAGTCGGACAGAACGGAGGGGACTGTGACTGTGACACAGGAGACGACACGGAGACAAATAAATGATGACAATGAACTGGGCTGAATGAGTGAGTGTGAATGGGCAAGTGGGAGTGATGGGAATAAACGACTTACAGCGATGGACTAGTGGGTGAGAGTTAGCTACAGTTAGGAAAGCTTGTGGGAGTTTGAAATTTGCATGTTAAAATGCGTGAATATGTTCACATGCGTAACTTTTTGGGAGAACTTAAGGTGCTGACCGAGGAACAATGAATAAGCTTATAACCCACTTAAAAAAAAATGACTCTGAGCGCTATGGGACTTAACTTCAGAGGTCATCAGTCCCCTAGAAGTTAGAACTACTTAAACCTAAGTAACCTAAGGACATCACACACATCCATGTCCGAGGCAGGATTCGAACCTGTGATGGTAGTGGTCGCGCGGTTCCAGACTAAGGCGCCTAGAACCGCTCGGCCACTCCGGCCGGCCCCACTT
This sequence comes from Schistocerca nitens, assembly GCF_023898315.1. Lineage (NCBI taxonomy): Eukaryota > Metazoa > Arthropoda > Insecta > Orthoptera > Acrididae > Schistocerca > Schistocerca nitens. The sequence continues at coordinate 377,416,646 of NC_064622.1, read as the reverse complement.
TTCAGCCATAGTTCTTTAAACACAAGCATATTAACCCTTTATGTGCCGGTAATTTTTGTGTTGGTAATGTTAGATTTATCTACTTTCTTATTTCTGCTAATGTCAGGCATACAATTACATTCGTGATGCCTAGTGTTCTGGACATGTCCGGAAGAACAGATATGGCCTATATAATAAAATGAATACCCTCGACGGGCATACGCCAATTTCAATGCGAATTCCCTTGTGGAAATATAGATAGGATGCGACTATGGGGAAAATGAACGAGGTTACATCAGTGATGTGAAGCACTTTGAAATCTGGGTCGGAAATGAAACGCGTCCGGATGCCGGGGTGGTTAAGACAGCCATTCTAGAGAAGCGGAGCATCATGTTTCGAGTGCCGGTCCGGCGCACATTTTCAAGTGCAGCTGTTTAATCATTTCAATTCCCAAAGCAGCTTTGTGATACAGATATCCCTAAAACGTGAGATACGTTCAGAAAAAAATAAAATAAAAAGAACAGCGGTAGTCACTGAAGCAGCTTTCCGACGTAACTGTTTCGTAATACTGGTGGCCCGTGTACGCCGCTGTTCGTGACGTGAGCGACAGAGAGCTGGAAGCGCAGCTTGCTTATGGATACGGCAAGTTGCATTGTGGCCGGCCGCTGATCGCCTGAATAGCTGAATGGCGTGTCGTGCTATCCAGTAATCACGCCACGAGATAAAGCACGCACCAGCGGACAGCTCGCCACTCGCTGATGCGCGAACTCTGCCTGCGCTTTTAGTGTTCGGCGGTCATGTCCGCAGCGAGCTACATAAAAAAAAAAAAAAAAAAAAAAAATGAACTGACGTCAGCTTAAGCTGCCAACACATTTCGGCGCCATTAAAAAGTTTTGCTAATTAGCGAGTGGAGCTTAGACAAGCACAGCTGCTACGGTCGCAGGTTCGAATCCTGCCTCGGGCATGGATGTTTGTGATGTCCTTAGGTTAGTTAGGTTTAACTAGTTCTAAGTTCTAGGGGACTAATGACCTCAGCAGTTGAGTCCCATAGTGCTCAGAGCCATTTGAACAAGCACAGCTATGTTGCGAGCATACAATATTTTTACTCACTGGTGTCTGCGTTAATGATGCCAGAACCATTTGAGAATATTACGACGAATCGTACAACGAAGTAGAATGTGTCTGACGAATGAGTGGAATTGTGACCTGGAAATTGGGGGAATAAGGTCTCAGAATTGTGAAACCATGCCTGCGTAGTCGTAAATTTATCGACAATGGTTTAGATCGTTTAGTTAAAGTTCGATCTGCTTCAGTTGATAAAGAAACGCTTTCATCTATGAGACAGGAGACCATCCAGAATAAACACACAAGGAATTGTGGAAGGTCTAGGTAGCAAAGTACTTTAGAAAGAGGTTCAGGTACATCATCATCATCATCATCATCATCATCATCAAACAGAGCTATGGTGAAATCAAAGAAATACCATTTCAAAACGTGCCTCACCAAAAAATGTATGTATTATGGACAATACTTTCCTTCAGTACTTACGGGGCAGTACACAAACAAACCAGATTAAAGTGGACACATCAGCTACTGAAAATGTAGCCCTCATTTAAGTGAACCCAGGTGCCAAACTGACCGTACATTGAGAAAACATGGTGAGAAGGAAATCAACTATCGTCGAGACATGACGTTAGCAACGACAACTGGGTATACAAGGGATACAAGATTGTAGCCACAAGGTATGCATAGAGTGCAGTTAGTATGCTGATTATGTATTACAGAAAACTGAAAAACATGGACGGAGTAAGCGGCACATAACTTTAAAGACGCGATTATGTAGTGTATGTAATGTATGAAAAAAGTAACAATATACACAGACTTCATGCAACATGTCACGAGATAAAATTACTAAACATGGGGGAATTATTAGATGACACGTAATTTAAAAGTAGATATAGATGCAGAACGACTGACATAGTTTTATTAGTCATTACAATATACGGATGATATGTAATATATTTGCATAAGTAATTATAGCGTAGGAATCGGTAAAATAAAAGTTTGTCTTCTTAACGGAAGGACATACAATGATAAAAATAATGTCATACATAGATCACAGAAGTATATAACTTAAACGATAAAACCGTTATGCCACAGACAAGAAATTTTTTAATTTGTTCACATTTTCTAAAGTTCACGTTATTGCAGCTAGAGGTGACGCTAGGTAGAGGTAGTGATATAGAGTAACTATGCAGCAGAAAGAAACAGTCAACACTACAAGTCGGCTGCAGACAGGAGCACACATTCCACATTTCAATGTCGGCTTCGAGAAGAGAAAAGAACTGACTATTAAAGACTAACGGAGAAGCTGTGATGAAGCAGGAAAATATAAAACTATGCTGAACCCAATATAAAGAACAGAGAATATCATGCATCCGGACCAAGTTTTATCAGTAAAGTCATCCTGCCATAAAATGGCACGCATGTATGTGAATTCAGGGGAAGCATAAAATAAACGTAACACCGAAGTAGTGATTTAGTAAATATCAGAAAGTGTCAAAATTTATAGAGATTATGAAAAGGTATGTATATCTGTGTGTTCCATATCTCTTATTATACTACTCTCAATCAATCTTGGTACACGTGCCACATTCTGTCGGGAAGGGTTCGCTGTGGGGGTGAGAACCCCGTATCTATAAGAAGCCTCTCTCTCTCTCTCTCTCTCTCTCTCTCTCTCTCTCTCTCTCTAGCCCGCATCTCGTGGTCGTGCGGTAGCGTTCTCGCTTCCCACGCCCGGGTTCCCGGGTTCGATTCCCGGCGGGGTCAGGGATTTTCTCTGCCTCGTGATGTCTGGGTGTTGTGTGCTGTCCTTAGGTTAGTTAGGTTTAAGTAGTTCTAAGTTCTAGGGGACTGATGACCATAGATGTTAAGTCCCATAGTGCTCAGAGCCATTTGAACCATCTCTCTCTCTACCCCCTTGTGTGTGTGCGTGTGTGTGTGTGTGTGTGTGTGTTCGTTCAAAAACGTTTATATTCACAGGACATGTACGTTTGTTGTTCTCGAAAAAAGTTTAGCATTTCAGTCACTTCGGTTCTGAATGTGTCCTCTTGCCCAGTACGTGCAAGATCCGCCATGGGCCCTGCTGACTTGTTCCCCGCGTGATGACATCGACGCGTGTAAATCGCGAAAGGTGTCCTGTAATATAGCCGTATATGATGCATTCACGTGGTTCAATGTACACCTGTGGTGCTTGGCACTGGGCCGGCCGCAGTGGCCTAGCGGTTCTAGGCGCTTCAGTCTGGAACCGCGCGACCGCTACAGTCGCAGGTTCGAACCCAGCCTCGGGCATGGATGTGTGTCAGGTTAGTTAGGTTTAGGTAGTTCCACCATACCTCACACATTTTGATCGGCGACAAGCCTACTGATCTGGCGTGTCAGGGCAAAAGACATTTCCTATGATACCAAGAAGGCACTTGTTCGTCCAGCAACAAGATGTGGTCGTGCCTTGCCTTGGTGAAAAATGGCGTCTGGGAAGTTGTGAAGAAAGGGTGTGACTTAAGTGTTGCAGGATGTCATTCACGTACTTCACACTGGTCGCAGTGCCCTGGACACGCACCAACTGTGATTTGTGGTTGTGCTCAATAGCTCCCCACACCATAAGGCCTTGAGGTGGTGCTATACGCCTTGTGCGAATGCAGTCACTGCGATGCCATCCCCCTTGTCTCCGGCGAACCAAAACGCGGCCATCATCTTCAGACAAACTTGAATTCGTCTGAAAATACTATCTGATGCCACTTGCGTCCACAGTGATGTGGATCCATACACCATTGCATCTACCATTTTTCTACACATTAGTCAAAGGTAAGCAGAGAAGTGGACGATGCGCACGTAACCCGTGCCGAAATAAAAGGCGACCCACTGTCACCTCTGACATTGTAAGATGTGTTACATTGTTCCACTGCTTCGCCAGAAGCGAGGAGGTCGCAGATCTGTCCTGTATTGGCATTCGGATGTGTGCGCTGGTGCGACCTGACCCATCTCGTTGTGTTCCACGGCCTTCCGTGAACCATTCTGCACGCACCCGATACATTGCCGAAACACTTCGTCCCAAACGACCGGCAGTTTCTCGGCTCACATTTTCTCATGCCAATAACATGCTCTCTTCCAAAGTCACTGATTTTACGGTACGATTCCCGCATACGTCTGCGAGGTTTCCTGCACGTCTGCTCAAGTCATTCACGTAGGTCACAGTGCCCTGATCTATTACTTTCGATTTATAGCGACAATGTGAGTCATAGGCACATTTTACTAGTAGGTGGTGTTGCGCCGCGATATTTATGTTGACCTTGAACCCGCGGGCCGAAATTTTTCAAATTCTAATGATTTCTACTGAATATAGTAATGTACATGATCTGTGAATGTTTTCTGTCTCTGGTCGTTAAAGGTGTTCTGTTTTTTCACATATTTGAAACAAATTTGACATTTGAATATGCACGCAAACGGCTGGTAAGAAGCTCCTAATAACGCCTGATTGGATTTCAATCAATTACTTACTTTCTGCAGTACTTTTATTGTGAAAAGCAGAATCATCATGTGCGGGTGGCGATAATAACGTGGAGAGAGTGCTGGAGGTGAACAGAGGTGGAGACAAAGAAGGAAAATTCTGACATAGATGCCAATGTAAGGGAGTAGGAGTTTTGCAAGAAAATGGGAGGGAAAATGGACAAATGGCCAGAGAAATGGAAGACAGGTGGAAGGACAGAGAAAATGGGTGGAGTAGATGGGTAGATGCGGGAGGAGGAGATACACTCCTGGAAATGGAAAAAAGAACACATTGACACCGGTGTGTCAGACCCACCATACTTGCTCCGGACACTGCGAGAGGGCTGTACAAGCAATGATCACACGCACGGCACAGCGGACACACCAGGAACCGCGGTGTTGGCCGTCGAATGGCGCTAGCTGCGCAGCATTTGTGCACCGCCGCCGTCAGTGTCAGCCAGTTTGCCGTGGCATACGGAGCTCCATCGCAGTCTTTAACACTGGTAGCATGCCGCGACAGCGTGGACGTGAACCGTATGTGCAGTTGACGGACTTTGAGCGAGGGCGTATAGTGGGCATGCGGGAGGCCGGGTGGACGTACCGCCGAATTGCTCAACACGTGGGGCGTGAGGTCTCCACAGTACATCGATGTTGTCGCCAGTGGTCGGCGGAAGGTGCACGTGCCCGTCGACCTGGGACGGGACCGCAGCGACGCACGGATGCACGCCAAGACCGTAGGATCCTACGCAGTGCCGTAGGGGACCGCACCGCCACTTCCCAGCAAATTAGGGACACTGTTGCTCCTGGGGTATCGGCGAGGACCATTCGCAACCGTCTCCATGAAGCTGGGCTACGGTCCCGCACACCGTTAGGCTGTCTTCCGCTCACGCCCCAACATCGTGCAGCCCGCCTCCAGTGGTGTCGCGACAGGCGTGACTGGAGGGACGAATGGAGACGTGTCGTCTTCAGCGATGAGAGTCGCTTCTGCCTTGGTGCCAATGATGGTCGTATGCGTGTTTGGCGCCGTGCAGGTGAGCGCCACAATCAGGACTGCATACGACCGAGGCACGCAGGGCCAACACCCGGCATCATGGTGTGGGGAGCGATCTCCTACACTGGCCGTACACCACTGGTGATCGTCGAGGGGACACTGAATAGTGCACGGTACATCCAAACCGTCATCGAACCCATCGTTCTACCATTCCTAGACCGACAAGGGAACTTGCTGTTCCAACAGGACAATGCACGCCCGCATGTATCCCGTGCCACCCAACGTGCTCTAGAAGGTGTAAGTCAACTACCCTGGCCAGCAAGATCTCCGGATCTGTCCCCCATTGAGCATGTTTGGGACTGGATGAAGCGTCGTCTCACGCGGTCTGCACGTCCAGCACGAACGCTGGTCCAACTGAGGCGCCAGGTGGAAATGGCATGGCAAGCCGTTCCACAGGACTACATCCAGCATCTCTACGATCGTCTCCATGGGAGAATAGCAGCCTGCATTGCTGCGAAAGGTGGATATACACTGTAATAGTGCCGACATTGTGCATGCTCTGTTGCCTGTGTCTATGTGCGTGTGGTTCTGTCAGTGTGATCATGTGATGTATCTGACCCCAGGAATGTGTCAATAAAGTTTCCCCTTCCTGGGACAATGAATTCACGGTGTTCTTATTTCAATTTCCAGGAGTGTAGATGGCGCGGGAAGGAAACTGACTCAGAAGGAAGAGGAGGAGATCGACGGACGGGGAAGCAACACTTGGGCAAAGCGAAAGGAGCAGACAGACACACAGAGTGGGAAGTAGCAAATGAACAGACATAGGACGAGCCGATCGACCGAAAGAGGGGCAGGAGGAGATTGTCAGAGAGTGGTGCTTGATGCGGCGGACAGAGGAAAGGAGATGAAGGACAGAGGGGAGGATGGAGGAGATGAACAGAAAAGGGGAGGGGGAAAGAGGAGATGGACTAATAGAATTTGTATATCTACATCTACATCTACATTTATACTCCGAAAGCCACCAAAAGGTGTGTGGCGGAGGGCACTTTACGTGCCACTGTCATTACCTCCCTTTCCTGTTCCAGTCGCGTATGGTTCGCGGGAAGAACGACTGTCTGAAAGCCTCCGTGCGCGCTCGAATCTCTCTAATTTTACATTCGTGATCTCCTCGGGAGATATAAGTAGCGGGAAGCAATATAGTCGATACCTCATCCAGAAAAGCACCCTCTTGAAACCTGGCGAGCTAGCTACACCGCGATGCAGAGCGCCTCTCTTGCAGAGTCTGCCACTTGAGTTTGCTAAACATCTCCGTAACGCTATCACGGCTACCAAATAACCCTGTGACGAAACGCGCCGCTCTTCTTTGGATCTTCTCTATCTCCTCCGTCAACCCGATCTGGTACGGATCCCACACTGATGAGCAATACTCAAGAATAGGTCGAACGAGTGTTTTGTAAGCCACCTCTTTTGTTGATGGACTACATTTTCTAAGCACTCTCCCAATGAATCTCTACCTGGCACCCGCCTTGCCAACAATTAATTTTATGTAATCATTCCACCTCAAATCGTTCCGCACGCATACTCCCAGATATTTTACAGAAGTAACTGCTACCAGTGTTTGTTCCGCTATCATATAATCATACAATAAAGGATCCTTCTTTCTATGTATTCGCAATACATTACATTTATCTATGTTAAGGGTCGGTTGCCACTCCCTGCACCAAGTGCCTATCTGCTGCAGATCTTCCCGCATTTCGCTACAATTTTCTAATGCTGCAATGTATACCCAGGGAACACTGCATACTCAGTAGGAACTACAAACTTTACGAACCCTGCAAAAGTCAGAGACGGAATATGATAACTAAGTGTTCATGACAACACACATACAGCACAAAATGAACTGAAGGCCACTCTCAATAAGCCCGCCTAGTTTCAACCCACAGAGGACCATAAGAGTGTGCTGTGTCAAACTGTGACAAGAAAATTACCGATTGCCATAATGTACAATCCTCTACAATGCCAAAATAAATCAGGGGTTAACTTTAATTCAAAGAAACAACTTATACGTCAGTGGCTTATGTTCTCGTCCTCATGTCCCTTCCCCTCCACCTATCCCACTCTCTTTTTATTGACATATATGTCGTCAATTTAATTTTCACAGGATTTCTATCCATCCAGAAGAAAAATTATAGAGGTATTGGAAGTAAGCAGCATCTTACAGCAAGTTCTGTGAGCGTTAGCAGGAGGTGATCAATGGTAACACGTTAGTTCTGTCCTGAGGTTGATCGGTCTAAAGACCTGAATGTTGAAATGGTTTTCTAGACTGATTTGGAATTTGCGAAATGGAGAGTTAATTTGTAGTGCTCGCGAGCGTCGGATGGGACTCGTGGACCCATTTTGGGCAGAATTGTGGTCCTAAAAGTGCTGCTTCTACGAAGTTCAAGGTACAAGAGCAACTTCGACCTGTGAAGTTGTTCCTCTACCATGGTAAAATGAAAGAGTTTTCTGTCCCATTTCTCATACATGAGTGTGAAGGGTTCACCTGTTTTCCGGTTTCTGTGAGGCAGGGTGTGACTTAGTTAGTGGGCAGTTGCTAGATGGACAGAGATTCTATATCACAACGTGGACACATCAACTCGCTGGAGGAAGTGTTTGATAACAATATTGCTGACGTGCCGAGTTCTTATAGAACACAATATTCTCCATTTTATCCGACGAAGTTGTGGTACTTCTGTAAGCAGAAGTATTTTTGTGAATGCCCTTCCGATTGTAAACTTAACACTGTTATCTTCTTTGGTTGTGGAGGAGATGCTAGAAACGGATTGGAGATAGTGAAGCTGCTGTTTGCGATTCCCGTTTTCAAATCTAGTGGTCGAATCTGAGGTAGTTTTGAAACTAGTTGTGCCGCAACAGGCCGAGCAGGTGAGTTGGTGACGCTACAGGTTCAGAAGGACGAGCTCGGAAGCTGGAGAGAGTCGCTGACACACACTTGAAGGCGGCCAGTTAAAGAGCATTATCTGAAAACATACGTATTACTAGTAATATTACAGTACGGGCTGTCCTCTCTAGCTCTATGGAAAGCATGCTCAATCGCACACTGGGGTGTGACGAGGAATATCCATGAAGTGCTCTGTCGGCTGTGTGCAGATCAGCGGCTGACCACGATGTCGTGCTGGAAGCTTTAACAGGAACTTGCAGGCGCGAGCCTACCGTTGCCGAGCAGTAGCTCATCGGCCAACTCCAGAGCTCTAGAAGACGGATAAGCGCGTGAGTGAGTGCCAGCAACATATTACGGACGGTGGGTAGGATACTGACAGATTTAACTCTGTGTCGCTGACCGTTGTGACCGAGCGGTTCTAGGCGCTTCAGTGCGAACCGCGCTGCTGCTACGGTCCCAGGTTTCAATCCTGCCTCGGGCATGGATCTAGGAGATGCCCTTAGGTTCGTTAGCTTTAAGTAGTTCTACTTCTAGGGGACTGATGATCTCATATGTCGTCCCATAGTGCTTAGAGCCATTTGAATCATTTTTTAACTTTGTGTCGCGGGTTAAAGCGGGGCTGGCGAAACGTATTTAGGTTGACAGTACGTGTGCAGCAATGCAGAGAAATAATCTGTCCCAAAAAATGTTCTGAGATACAAGTCCCACGGTTTGTCTCGAGCATTAGACAGCGCTAGTCACAATAGGGTATGAATTGTAGAGGCAACCACGAAGGTAAATTAGAGAGAAGCCACGACGAGAAGAACGTCGTATATCTATGCGTATAAAAGGACTAACAACTCGTCACATGGAGGCTCCATACTACACAACGCACAGATGACAGGATTTAATTCTGCTACGACTTTGAATTGAAGGATTTGAAACATTGGTACATGCCCACGTATACAAACAGTTCACAGTATTTATAAATCAGAAACAAATACAGTACATGGATATTATCATTAGATGCAGATAAAAGAAAGAATACACCAGTCACGCTGTTGTTGACCAAAATCTTGAAACTTTACTCGCGATCTGGGTCACAAGCAGAGGGTCTTGCGTGCAAAATGCAGGGAGCCGTTAACATCCCAGTACGTGCTCCATCGTCTGCCGTTTTCCGATGACACAGTGATATCCACAGGGAAGTATCACTTCTGAAGGCTAATCCTGGATCTTCCTACTACAGGACGAAGAAGGTTTGAGTGACTTCCAGATCATCCAGTTCTGTTCATAGCCAAGTTGTATTTTCGATGGTAGGGGCCAGGTGAGTATTCTCAAGTCGTTAAATCCTGAAATATTTCCTTGTTGTAGCTGCTACTGTTTGGAAGACTGAAATGGTTCTGAGGAAGCTTCTTCTTGACCTCAACCTTAAGGCTGTTGGAACGTGCCATTCTAATGGACTGGTTTCACGGTGAGTCTGATATGTGCTCTCTGTGTCATCAGATATTTCACGACGAATATCTGGTGGCGTTGTGCCTTCAAACTGGTACAGTTTTAGATGATGTGCAGATGTCAAAAATCTTGCATTAAGTCTACCTGTTTAGTGCATTACCAACTATGTTTGCATGGATACACATACAGTACTGTAACATGTTGCTAGTGCCGTCGATCTCAGCGTTTGTGATAGAAATCCACACGAGCTACCAGTCAACTTGCGAAAGGTGTACTATTTCCGGTTTCCACCTTCATAATCATACTCTTTTGGTGCTGCTTGTGCGTCAGAGTACGATCGTGGATGACTCCCAGATATTTTCAACAGGGAGTATTTACTAACTGCATCCCTCTCTATTTGATGTTCACTTTATGACGAGCCTAACTGTGCATAAGATGAAGCTGTGTCTGGACGAATTTTACAGTGATTTATATAATATGTGACAGCCTGACAAAGCCGGCATGGCAGACAAAGTGGCTACTGGGGTCGCAGGAGTTAATAGGTGCTGGCACCGTACTAGTAATGCCTCAGTTTATTTTTCCTGGAGAGCCCAGTCAGCCTGTGAGTCTTAACCGTATGCTCTGTCGCTCCTCGGCGCTATAATTTTTGATATGCATTTTAGTTCTCCAGATTTAAGAGATCAAAAAAATGCAAATGTGTGTGAATTCCTATGGGACCAAACTGCTGAGGTCATCGGTCCCTAGACTTGCACACTATTTAAACTAACTTATGCTAAAGACATCACACACACATCCATGCCCGAAGGTGGACTCGAACACTCCGGCGGTAAGAGGTCAGTTTGTGTAATTATTGTTGAGAGAGAATGCCATTAATGTCATTTCAACGAAATTGTGTTTCCATAATCCTACTTCAGAAATTGTAAGTTTGTGTGAAGGAGTCAACTGGGGCAAAGTGGACACCTGAGCGGTGGTTTTTGCCAACTTAGTGTGGGGGCTAAAACGTAAAAGCAACGACCACAAGAATTTCCACTGTGATACTCACAGCAAGAAGTTATAAGTGATATCTAGAAGCCTCAAATGAAGAAAGAGAAGAAAAAGAAAGTATAAAGATGAAAAAAAATAGAAGTTGAAGAAAGGTAGTAGGAAGAAAATTGTTAAGAGTAGGAACCCCAACCCTAGAACTAAACTCCGTTCGAACACGCCATGAAGGCCCAACGGTATTGGCCAGCCCCCATGTGATCCTTAGCCCACAGATGTCACTGGATGCAGATACGGAGGGGCGTGTGGTCAGCACACCGCTCTCTCGGCCGTATGTCAGTTTACAAGACCGGAGCCCCTACTTCTCAATCAAGTAACTCCTCAGTTTGCCTGGCAGGGGGTGAGTGCACCCCACCTGCCAACAGCGCTCGGCAGACCGGATGGTCACTCATCCAAGTGCTAGCCCAGATCTACAGCGTTTAAGTTCGGTGATCTGACGGGAACCGGTGTTACCACTGCGGCAAGGCCGTTAACCCAAGCCTAGACGAACTCTTTATGGTGATAACGATGAAGACACAGAGTGCACGTACTACGCAGAGAAGTTTTAAACTCAAGACCAGAAGAACAGTGGATTAAGTACGAGTCGTCCTTACGCAGAGCTGAAGAGCTGTGCACAGAAGTTGAACACATTTAATTTCACTTTGCGAAAACTGTAACTGCAGTCATGTTTCACAATAATGTATTTTTAGTTCTTTATTAAAAAAGTTTTTACCCTCTCATTTTTGAGTTTAAAGGTAAGTGCCCACTTTACCAGCTCTTGTCGGGGGAGTGGCTTTTTTGACACTTCGCAAAAACTGAATGATGAAAAATACTTTAACTGACTCGAGTGTGATCTAACTATTCAGTATTATACTTCAATGACTGTAGATTATAATCACTAACATCTTTGCATCCAGTAGCTACTCGGCCTAAAAATAGGTGTACCTTATCCCGGCAACTTTGCCTAGCTGTACCCTCTGTGTGTCGTTCTACACCGCATAGTAAAAGCTTAATACTTCAGAAAGACCAGGATCTCGTCTCGCGTTTTGCTGTTTCGCCACAGAGACGATTACTCGGGCTGAATGGCGAACCGCGGCGAGTTATACCTGCGGAGTCTCTCCTTCTTGCTTCTATCGCAGTTCCGGCACTGGCTGCGCCTGCAGAAAAGGCAGCAGCCGAGCCCAGCGCGGAAGTTCCTTTATTGACTCAGACGTCGCCGGCAGCAGATCCCCGCGAGCAGTGAATGGACCGAGACGCCGGCTTTCCAGAAATAACCACCCGCTACGAAGCGCTCCGCTAAGAGGATCTTCGCTGACTGTATATATTTCATATGTGACGTAATTATACTTTGTGTTAAACGTGAATGTAACTGAGTATTTGTCAGACCGCGTTATTAGGATCGTCCACCACGAGATCCGCCAACATCAGAGTAACGAAACCAGTGGACAGAAGGTACTTTACTTGCCGTTGTTTCAATTAAGCTAAACTACCGGCTATTAAAATTGCTACACCACGAAGATGACGTGCTACAGACGCGAAATTTAACCGACAGGAAGAATATGCTGTGATATGCAAATGATTAGCTTTTCAGAGCATTCACACAAGGCTGGCGCCCGTGGCGACACCTACAACGTGCTGACATGAGGAAAGTTTCCACCCGATTTCCCATACACAAACAGCAGTTGACCGGCGTTGCCTGGTGAAACGTTGTTGTGATGCCTCGTGTAAGGAAGAGAAATGCGTACCATCACGATTCCGACTTTGATAAAGATCGGATTGTACCCTATCGCGATTGCGGTTTATCGTATCGCGACATTGCTACTCACGTTGGTCGAGATCCAATGACTGTTAGCAGAATATGTAATCGGTGGATTCAGGACGGTAATACGGAACGCCGTTCTGGATCCCAACGGCCTCGTATCACTAGCAGTCGAGATGACAGGCATCTTATCCGCACGGCTGTAACGGATCGTGCAGCCACGTCTCGATCCCTGAGTCACCAGATGGGGACGTTTGCAAGACAACAAGCATCTGGACGAACAGTTCGACAACGTTTGCTGTAGCATGGACTATCAGGTCGGAGGCCACGGCTGCGGTTACCCATGACGCTGCATCACAGACAGGAGCGCCTGCGATGGTGTACTCAATGACGTACCTGGGTGCACGAATGGCAAAAGGTTATTTTTCCGATCAATCCAGGTTCTGTTTACAGCAACATGACGGTCGCATTCGTGTTTGGCGATATGGCGGTGAACGCACATTGGAAGCGTGTATTCGTCATCGCCATACTGGCGTATCACCCGGCGTGATGGTATGGGGTGCTATTGTTTACCCGTCTTGGTCACCTATTGTTCGCATTGACGGCACTTTGAACAGTGGACGTTACATTTCAAATGTGTTACGACCCGTGGCTCTACCCTTCATTCGATCCCTGCGAAACCCTACATTTCAACAGGATAATGCACGACCAAATGTTGCAGGTCCTGTAAGGGCCTTTCTGGATACAGAAAATGTTCGACTGTTGCCCTGGCCAGCACATTCTCCAGATCTCTCACCAATTGAAAACGTCTGGTCAATGGTGGCCGAGCAACTGTCTCGTCACAATACGGCAGTCACTACTCTTGATGAACTGTGGAATCATGTTGAAGCTGCATGGGCAGCGCTACCTGTACACGCCATCCAAACTCTGTTTGACTCAATGCCCAGGCGTATCAAGGCCGTTATTACAGCCGGAGGTGGTTGTTTTCAGGGTACTCATATTTCAGGATCTATGCACCCAAATTGCGTGAAAATGTAATCACATGTCAGTTCTAGTATATTTGTCCAACGAATACACGTTTATTATCTGAATTCCATTTTGGTGTAGCAATTGTAAAGGGCAGTACTGTATTTGGCATGACGTCAGCGGGATTAGAATGGCTAAGTTTCGCACCTTTAAACAACACGCAGAGAAATAGAATCACGACATGAAATTCACTATAGGAATGACGAGCACACACACATACCTTGCTGTAACAGTTTGTGGTGATTTGAAGGGAGAGACGTCATAAGCTTAATGGTAGCTAAAACAGAGGAGGATGATTTATTCAGAAAAAGCAGTCATTCTGCAAAGAAAACTAACAAAACACTTCTCTGGCTAATCGCAGACTACATAAAAAAAAGTATGAGAACAATAGTCATGAGACAGTGAACTAACACATAGAATGCCAACGCGAATGCTCACTCGTTAATTCACGAATGAGCGACACGAAGTTGCGGAAAAGCTTGAACTAGCAGACGCCCAAGAACAGAAGCCGACTTGACAGCGAAAGCTTACCGACAAAGCTGCAAGAACTGTTGTTACGTGAAGTATTTTGGAATGTAGGCTACTACCGCCCACTACTTATTGTTCCAAAGAGACCGCGGGCACAAGAGTAGACTTCTTAGAAAGTGCAAGTACGTGGGTGGACCGGGAAGAAATCATAACTTGTGGTACATTGGTAAGTACCGTCTATTATGCATTTCAAAATGGTTCAAATGGCTCTGAGCACTATGGGACTCAACTGCTGTGGTCATAAGTCCCCTAGAACTTAGAACTACTTAAACCTAACTAACCTAAGGACAGCACACAACACCCAGCCATCACGAGGCAGAGAAAATCCCTGACCCCGCCGGGAATCGAACCCGGGAACCCGGGCGTGGGAAGCGAGAACGCTACCGCACGACCACGAGATGCGAGCATATTATGCATTTCACCTAGATTTGCAGAGTATGGATGTTGATGTAGGTGTACGAACTGCACTAAATTCCATTGTGTGGTATATTCGTCATTTATTGCAATAAAGAACTTAATAGTACACGGTATTAGGAATTAATATAATCACTACGCAAGCGACAGCAAGCGCTATCTAATATGTTCCAAAATGTAGCGCAGAAACACTATTCTTTTCTACCAAAACCGAGCTAGGGATTCCAACACGGCTGTCCACAAAATATGGTTCAAATTCTTACGATATATTCCTAAGATCGCCTCCTCGAACTACCTTGAGAACTCTGTTGATAACTATCCGTTTCTGAGACACTGAGGTCCAAATTTACCTAATATGTACACGTAAAATATGCACATAAATTCCGGTGTCTGACGAGATCCAAGCAACAAATAAACTCAGAAAATTTCTAGAATTTAGCGGTATGTTGTCTAGGCATTGATCTAGGAGTGCAGTCTTCTCGTTTTCAACAATCTTTGGGTACAAAAATCGAACCGCGAATTCCAAGATGTCCAAGCACAGAAAATAAATACATACTGTACAACTAGTAGCTAAGATACTGTCCTCTAACAATATGGAAAATTTTCTTGATTTTTTATGCGTTTCCGAGATAGAGAGGTTAAAAGTTACTCTACTTGTACATGTAAGATACGCACGTAAGATCCAGACTAAGTCAAAAATGAAGTTTATGAAATGATGTAGTACGAAGAAATATCCTGTGTGCCCGTTAAAATCAGGTTTCTGGGAACACCATACTGTAGTACTGAAGCACATGCAAAATTTTTCTGCAGGTATAATCCGGCTGATGTGTAAAATTAGTGTAGTGAACTATCAAAATTTTACTGAGCCATAAAGTTATTTTCATATGAATGACATGCCTTGCTGGGAAGAGAGAGAAATAGAGGAAAAATGCTTGTATTGGAGCACTGCCTCAATCTTACTCTGCACCTCTAAAAACTTTTCCCGAAGAGTTTGACAAGCAAGTGTATTAGCGCTCTTTCAAGCTGACTGTAGGAGATATGGTAGCCAACAAGAGACGAAAAGGTAATAAATACTGGAAGACAGTAGACAGTTGTTGAGGTATAGAAAGAGCAAAGGGGGTAGTGACAGTGTGAAAGAACGAGAGGCCCACAGTAGCAGTGTAACGTAGTTGACAGTGCAGTGCTAGGTAAAGTATGAACGAATGAATTAGATAATAGCAGTAAAAGAAAACAGGAATGAGATAGTGACAATGACAGACTGTAGTAGTTGAACGAGTTTGTGTCTGGGAGACAGGAGGTAATGACACTTCCAGAGAGACGAAGAGATTATGAAATGAGCTCGGATGAGTGAGTGAGAATAGCCAAGTGGGTGTTGTTGGTTATGAACGAGTGGTTGTGATCGAGTTGTAGTTGGGGAGTTTGTGGGAGTGAGTAGTGAGTTGCATGTTAAAAGAGCCTGATTATAATCTCCGCACTCTTTGGGAAAATTTCTCAAGGTGCTGAGGAAGTTATAATTAGACGGGTGGTTCCCCGCATTTCAATCAGTCTTTTAAACAGGAACATTTCGCCTTTTCACTTTCCGATAGGAGCATTTTTCCGCTGGTTGTTTTGTATGCATAATATAGCTCTTCCTGATTTTCCTGTTTTCATTGGCACCAAGTAAAGCCTTAAAGTTTGAATGACTTATCGAAGTTGAAACAGTAGCAAGTACTCGTAAATAGTTTATTTGTCGTCGTCGTAGACCACAGAACATTCTTTATTCTTTTTCATGTGCTTCCTGATTCGATCACAATAACCGGCAGCAAACAAAAAATTCTCAAAGTAACGTAATGGGTTAAATGTAGCACATATCATAACGAATAGTTGTATAGATAACTGAGGAATGAAGATTGACCGACGCAAAAGAAAAAAAAACGCCCCCACCATATTCGACTATCTGTCTCTCTCTCTCTCTCTCTCTCTCTCTCTCTCTCTCTCTCACTCACTCTCTCTCTCTCTTATATATATATATATATATATATATATATATCCCCCCTCACCGTAGCTTAAGAGGTGGTAAGAAGTGGTTTTCTTTTTACCGTAATCTGAATCACCAAAAAGTAAACTAAGGTCTCATTTACAAACTAATATTATTTTTAAAAGACGTGTGAGCCCCTTACGTGGTGCGCGGTCCTCCTGGGGATGTAAGCGCACCTCTCCTGCAGGGAGACTGCAGACCCTAGTTCAGACCCAGGTGCCGCTTCCCCCACGATCTCCAGCAGCGGCCGCGCCGACCGCACCGAAGACACCAGGAGAGGAACGGTGGAGGGGATAACGGCTAGAGTATATAGGGCACCGAGAGGAACAGCACAGCATTCGTCAGGAACCATCTGAAGATAGCAGCGTGTACGTCTGCTGAAATACTGTGGAGAAATTACGACGCTACCCGGCCGGATACCAGAGAACTTTTCGAATTGGAAATACGCCAGGAAAACTTCAGGTCACATTTTGTTTAAATTATATTGTGACAATCAACATCTAAAACAGAATTCGTGAAAATAACGAAATAAATCC
The DNA here is from genome assembly GCF_023898315.1 of Schistocerca nitens. Classification (NCBI taxonomy): domain Eukaryota; kingdom Metazoa; phylum Arthropoda; class Insecta; order Orthoptera; family Acrididae; genus Schistocerca; species Schistocerca nitens. Next base: position 377,399,465 of record NC_064622.1, on the reverse strand, counting down.
CTTAGCGTGATCACTTTGTAAGAAAGAAAGGACGGTTTCCATGTTGAATTTTTTTTTTTTTGTTTAGTTTACTAAGCTTATTTCCTATTTCTCTACTTGCAGGAGAATCACACAGGTGAATATTTTTCAGCCTATTTTTGCTGGTATACAATAGGATATCTTCAATGAATATTTTTGTTTCTTCAGATTCAGATTCTTAATTTTGTGTATCAGCCTAACATTGTCATGCGAATAAGAATATAATATTGTACAATTTTTTTCGAGCTTCATTCATAATCTTAAAAAAGTACTAATTAATTATGCTTTTACACTCCTGGAAATGGAAAAAAGAACACATTGACACCGGTGTGTCAGACCCACCATACTTGCTCCGGACACTGCGAGAGGGCTGTACAAGCAATGATCACACGCACGGCACAGCGGACACACCAGGAACCGCGGTGTTGGCCGTCGAATGGCGCTAGCTGCGCAGCATCTGTGCACCGCCGCCGTCAGTGTCAGCCAGTTTGCTGTGGCATACGGAGCTCCATCGCAGTCTTTAACACTGGTAGCATGCCGCGACAGCGTGGACGTGAACCGTATGTGCAGTTGACGGACTTTGAGCGAGGGCGTATAGTGGGCATGCGGGAGGCCGGGTGGACGTACCGCCGAATTGCTCAACACGTGGGGCGTGAGGTCTCCACAGTACATCGATGTTGTCGCCAGTGGTCGGCGGAAGGTGCACGTGCCCGTCGACCTGGGACCGGACCGCAGCGACGCACGGATGCACGCCAAGACCGTAGGATCCTACGCAGTGCCGTAGGGGACCGCACCGCCACTTCCCAGCAAATTAGGGACACTGTTGCTCCTGGGGTATCGGCGAGGACCATTCGCAACCGTCTCCATGAAGCTGGGCTACGGTCCCGCACACCGTTAGGCCGTCTTCCGCTCACGCCCCAACATCGTGCAGCCCGCCTCCAGTGGTGTCGCGACAGGCGTGAATGGAGGGACGAATGGAGACGTGTCGTCTTCAGCGATGAGAGTCGCTTCTGCCTTGGTGCCAATGATGGTCGTATGCGTGTTTGGCGCCGTGCAGGTGAGCGCCACAATCAGGACTGCATACGACCGAGGCACACAGGGCCAACACCCGGCATCATGGTGTGGGGAGCGATCTCCTACACTGGCCGTACACCACTGGTGATCGCCGAGGGGACACTGAATAGTGTACGGTACATCCAAACCGTCATCGAACCCATCGTTCTACCATTCCTAGACCGGCAAGGGAACTTGCTGTTCCAACAGGACAATGCACGTCCGCATGTATCCCGTGCCACCCAACGTGCTCTAGAAGGTGTAAGTCAACTACCCTGGCCAGCAAGATCTCCGGATCTGTCCCCCATTGAGCATGTTTGGGACTGGATGAAGCGTCGTCTCACGCGGTCTGCACGTCCAGCACGAACGCTGGTCCAACTGAGGCGCCAGGTGGAAATGGCATGGCAAGCCGTTCCACAGGACGACATCCAGCATCTCTACGATCGTCTCCATGGGAGAATAGCAGCCTGCATTGCTGCGAAAGGTGGATATACACTGTACTAGTGCCGACATTGTGCATGCTCTGTTGCCTGTGTCTATGTGCCTGTGGTTCTGTCAGTGTGATCATGTGATGTCTCTGACCCCAGGAATGTGTCAATAAAGTTTCCCCTTCCTGGGACAATGAATTCACGGTGTTCTTATTTCAATTTCCAGGAGTGTATTTCAGGTATGAAGGTAATCTTGCCTTCAAAAACTTGTTGAGAGGGTAACTGTTAAAGTTTTGAGGTACAACAACATTTGTGCACTTCCTGCCAGATGAGGTTCTTAGCCACTTCACCATCCCAAATTCTTCTAATCAGTAATATTGAAACAGCAATTTTGGAATATTGTCCTTTCTTACCTTAACTTTTGCGGGCACCCGTAATTTAAACTATAGGTTAAAAGGCATACATCCTCCAGTATGTTGGTCATTGCTCCCCTTTACACGTATCCAACACCAGATTTTTCGAAGCCAAGAACAATCACAACATTTACTAAATTCTCCGTACTCATAGAAGTGTCTTTAGTGTGAGTCGATATCTTGCCTCCAGATGTTGTGGGCTCAAATTCAAGCACAGCCGGCTGTAGGCTACATAATACTTGTGGTGTTGCATTCCGTCAGTCTATGCAGGAAGAAAAGGATGATCAATTTAAGACAATCAATAGAAACCGCCAAGGATAATTGAAATCTTACGAACTGTGGTGGTGGAAAAAAAGGACGAGTGTTACTACTCCAATAAAATGAATCATCACGGCCACTGCCTACCATGGGATTGAGACCGTCCTAGTGGCTTCGTGTTCTCGTGACGAGCTAGGGAAAGTATACAGACGCAGTAGAGAAGAATAATACTGGCCATAAATCGGGGAATCCACTAATAAAAGTGATTTTGAAAAAGGATAGATTGTTATGGCTCGGAGCCCAGTAACGAGCACCTCGGAAGTGGAGAAACTGAGAATAATTCCCTGTGTAAACAGTATTCCAAGAAGTTCCGGGACTGCAGCCGGATGACACGGATTTCTACGTGCGATATTCCGGTTCACGATCATTCTACTCTTTTGGGATGGGTGTTTCATGCTGTAGCTTCCTAATTATTCTTCCACTTTTATCTCGTCCCCTTAGGTCACCGGTCCCTAGACTTACACACTACTTAAACTAATCTATGCTAAGAACAACACACACACACACACACACACACACACACACACGCACACGCACACGCACCAATGCCCGACGGAGGACTCGAATCTCCGGCGGGAGCGGCCTCGCAGTCCGCAACATGGTGTCTGTAACCGCTCGGCCACTCTGCCCGCTGAAGAGGTGGTCTGTAAGCGATGTAGCATTCGGAAGTTGTAAAAGGCAGAGGGTAAGGATGAATTTGGTGTGTGGGAAGAACAACGGTAATGGAGGAAATGAATAAGGATGTATGGAGACGGAAAATGAGAGAGGAGCACTGACAGAGTTAGATAGCACGGAAGAGTTAAAGTTAGTGGGAGACAAACTGATTTTCTTAGAGAGGGAGTTGGTTGAAGTTTCATTGGGATAGACTGTCGAGTGTGTGTAGGTGTATGGACAGTGGGATGTGTTTGTAAACAAGCAGCAGCGTCAAAAGTTTTGTGATCTGAGGGGAGACAATGGGGGAGATTGCGGTTTACATTGCTAGCGAAGTCGTGGAATTGAAATCCAGATCTAGATAATGCTTCAAATGGTGCTGAACACTATGGGACTTAACTTCTAACGTTATCAGCCCCCAGAACATAGAACTACTTAAACATCACACACATTCATGCCCGAGGCAGGATTCGAACCTGCGACCGTAGCGGTCGCGCGATTCCCGACTGTAGCGCCTAGAACCGCTCGACCACCCCGGTCGGCTGAAATCCAGATCTCAGATTGATAAAATTAACTGAAGCTAAACGTGTCATTAGTTATAAAATGTTTTCTATCCGAATAAATTAAAGAAACCACCGGGTCCCACGCCACATCCAGCCATCACAATCAATAAGTTCGTCTGCCTAACGTATTTCCACTCATGCCTTAATTACTGATTGCAGAAGGATCTCATCCAGGCCAATATTTCTGAGGCAGAAGTGACACAATGATACATGAACTGTCCGTGTAGATACAATTCTCGGCTATGGCTATGTCACTGGGCTGCCAAATTCGAGTGTAGCGACCATGTTCAATGCTGCTTTCACGCACTGTGACCAGTTTGGGTTGTGCCATATTGTGCAACGTATTCTGTAGGTTCCAGCCTTTTGCAATCCCAGATCGTTCTATACCCAACTAAGAAGATCAGAAGTCTTTGTAGCAGGGCCGAGTGTTTCCTCACGATTCTGCCTAATTTTGACGAAATGTTGCCGACAGATGGGAGAAATACCCTGGACTTGAATCGCTCATCCTGATCTTGATCTTGTGGGAGGTCTCGGTGCTCCTTACTTAAAGCTCTGCTGATCTGATGAATATCGCTATAATATAGTAGTGTAGTGCAGAAGATGGCCAAGTTGAGTAAAAATCGTGTCTGGAGACCATAAAAATGTGCTTATTATGTTTTAACACAGACTGTAGGTAATGCAGCTCCTTTGCAAGACTCTCTCCATCAGACGTAACGTGTGCCCATTGCTCCAGCGTTCAAACGACACCCATAGTTTGTTATGGGTATTGGCTGCTAGACGCCTACAAATACAGGTCTGTACGTTAACTAAAACTTCAGCTGCCATGTAGTTGCTCCCTAACGAGAACTTCAAATGAGCCAAGCAATTGAGACTTTACCTGATATTCCTCATATATTAACTGGGCTAGCACGGCTCTCTTTAGAACGAACAGCCTCCTAATGTCGTAGGGCGGAGCCGCTTACGCCTTCTTTCATGTCCAGCAATTAACTCGCCGCAAATAATAACATGTAGCTCTGGCCCTGCAGTCAAATAGTCTGAGCAATGGCTAGAATTGTGAATTAATAAAATATAGTGTAACATTAAACGAAACATAAAAGGATTCTATTCTAACGTCTGCAACTGAAGGTCCCCCCACAGAATTGTGTTGAATAACGTTTATTCATGCAAGAGCATCTCAAATATTTGGAAAGTACTCCTACGGTAACCAAGTATAACAGAGATAAAAAGACGGTACTAAATGTAGTAAAATTGCATTGAGAACGTTACGAGAATGGTAGCAGAATTCTCAAACTAAGTCGTCATAGAAGAATCTCGAAAACTATACCCATTTTGTGTCACAGTTCACCATCATTATTTACAAAATAACACGGGAGAGATAACGAGTGGAAAAAGTCATACTGTGTCTATTCTCAGTTCTAATACGATCTAAAAAAGTTAAAAGTTACGTACTGAAGCACTTTCAGACCTTGCCTGAGTTAAAAGTCCCTTCCACCCATCTCCACTTTACTACAGCGGTATTCCTCCACTGTCTGCTTTTCCATTGGCTGAAGTCTTTGCCCAACAAAATCCACATTTTTTAAGTTCTCCGGACACGTTTTTTACTCAACTTAGCCATCTTCTGCACTACACTACTATATTATAGCGATATTTAAATAAAATAGAATTACTTACATTTGCCTACAATCCGACCGTTCGCTGTAAAATAATGGTTTGTTCATCGATAAATAAGATATCATTCCTGTACCACTGTACTCACGTTAAAGAGACAATAGAATTTCGTTGAATTTTTTTTTAAACAATAATTAACATATACTTCATAGAAGTGTCTCTCAGCCCTCTTTTTAGTTACTGTGTCAATTAATGCATGATTGATCACTTCAAAAAATATGAGTTTTTGTGTCAACTGTAATGAGTATTTAAATAAATATCTGCCGAAGGAACATATTAATAACATAAATACAGAAGTATGACAAGGTACGAGGTATTCATGCTGAATTAAGTTGCGCCGCGCGGGATTAGCCGAGCGGTCAGTGCGGCTGGTCTCGGTATCGGCGGAGGTCAGAGTCCTCCCTAGGCATGGTTGTGTGTGTGTTTGTCCTTAGGATAATTTAGGTTAAGTAGTGTGTAAGCTTAGGGACTGATGACCTTAGCAGTTAAGGGGACACAGTCGCGAACAGGCTCAAAAAAATCTTAATCTATGCTCCAATTATTTGGCTACAAAATGCCGTTTTTTCATACAAATCTGATTATTAGATTCGGAGTTATTCATTTGTTCGTGGGGACCTGACAGTTGGTGCAAATTCAACAACCCAGCTACATCTTGCAGCTATAAGCACAAACATTCAATTCCAGAAAAAATCCTGCAAGCTGTGAAACCCATTTTCAGAGACCTTAGCCAACAAGAGCTCTTGAAAAAGTGTCTCCATGGAAAAACTCTAAACCCAAATGAAAGTTTGAATTCCGTCATTTGGAGAAGGCTACCAAAAAACTGTTTTCGTTAGAAAAGAAACACTAAAATTTGGTGTTCATGATGCAATGATGTGCTTCAATGCTGGTGTGTCAAAGAAGACTGATGTATTAAGACTCTTGGGAACAAAGGATGGTATCAGTACTGAAAGGGGACTGAAAAAGATTGACATGGACCGTATCTGTCATGCTGATATTTCTGCAGGAAATGCTACCAAGGAGGCCAGGATAGCCAGAAGATCAAAGAAAAGAAGAAAATAAGATAAAGATCAAGAAGCTGAGCCACATTATAGCCCTGGGATGTTTTAAAAGTGTGTCTGTAAGACATTGTACATTACTTTCTTGCATGTAAAACTTTAATACCATTTTTCTCTAAACTACATTTTTTGACCTTCTGGTACACCTTTCTCGAAAACTATATTTGCTACAGACATCAGACTTACAGTATCTCTTGTTAATACAAATATGATTAATTAGATAAAAAAATAGACCAGTAGTGATATAAAGAACAGATTTACAAGCTCCATAGTGTTTAGAAACGTTTTAATTTTTTGTCTTATAGAACAAAAAAATGACTACTCAAGAAATGTATAAAATACATTAACCATTTTTTATGTGATTTGAGAACGATATTTCAGCTGTACAATGTAAAAGTTTCAAGTCTTTATCTCCATTAGTTACTTCATAAAGTGTACCTGACGTTTGCTCGTTTTAGCATTGATTCCTTATGGGAGTTCCCTCGCTACTGCGTCCCCTTAAGTCCTATAAGGTTTCACACATATTTGAACATTTTTTGAATTAAGTTGCTGTGTTAATGTGAAGAATACGTTCCTCTGTCAGACATTTGCATTAAGAAAAGGTATAAAACGTAATAAATCAAAAAATAAAAAGATACATATTAGCAGCTTTCAGCAATCATAGCTTTAGTTCAATGCTACCATCTCGGATATTGTTTGTTGGAAATGCATGAAACGTTAAAAGTTGCTAATTTAGAGATTCATTCTGAAGATTAAACTTCCTGGCAGATTAAAACTGTGTGCCGGACCGAGACTCGAACTCTGGACCTTTGCCTTTAGCGGGCAAGTGCTCTACCAACTGAGCTACCCAAGTACGACTCACGCCCCGTCCTCACAGCTTTACTTCTGCCAGTACCTGGTCTCCTACCTTCCAAACTTAACAGAAGCTCTCCTGCTGTGAGAACGGGGCGTCAGTCGTGCTTGGGTAGCTCAGTTGGTAGAGCACTTGCCCGCGAAAGGCAAAGGTCCCGAGTTCGAGTCTCCGTCCGGCACACAGTTTTAATCTTCCAGGAAGTTTCGTATCAGCGCACACTCCGCTGCAGAGTGAAAATCTAATTCATTCTGAAGATGTTTACCACTGTAAAATATTGACTCTTGTAGTTAATATGGTATTGAAAAGGTTATTGTTTCATTGGATTCACCTCATTTTTCAGAGTACACTGATGTATTCATATTTGCTTCGTATTGTAACTGCTATTTATTGTAAGAGTTTTAAGAAACCGTATTTGAGACAGGCTTACATTATGCTGCCTCTGGTACATTTGTTGTAGCCACCACGTGTGAGCAACCACCGTCCTAATTCCCCACTGAAGAAATTACTCATTTCCAGTCACAAAGCCCTAGTCCCAGTACCTGGGTTTGCCTGAAGCAACCGTGCAACAGCCTCGTCCCGCCGACTCACACTAAGCAAATAGATTCACCTCTTTTCTTTGCACCGCTAGGTGGCCGAATAACTTGCATACAAACAGGCTGACAATTATTAAACTACATGAAAAATAACATAAATTAGTTATGAACCACGGCTTGCACACGCTTTATTCAACATGTAAACGTCACTACAGGTATTCGGATTTAGATTATGACATGTTCGATATGCCTGCCATCACTGGCGAAGATGTGGCGCAGACGAACAGCGAAATTCTGCGTGACCTGCTGAAGTGCCGTAACATCGATGCTGTCGACGATCTCAAAAATGGCTATTTGCAGCTCAGCAATGGTTTTGGAGTTATTGCTGTACACCTTTTCTTTAATATTGTTCCACAAAAAGGAGTCGCAAGTGTTCTGATTCGGAGAATATGGCGGCCAATTGAGGCCTATGTCAGTGGCCTTTAGGTACCCCACAGCCAAAATACTGTTACCAAAGTGCTCCTCCAGGACATCAAACATTCTCCTGCTCCGAAGGGGTCAAGCTCTGTCTTGCGTGAACCCCATCATGACGATATCAGAGTCACTTTGGAAAATGCAGATGAAATCATCTTCCAAAATCTTCACGTACCGTTCGGTACTCACTGTCCCGTTAAGAAATATCTCACCGATTATTCCATGATTGGACATAGTACACCACACAGTCAACCGTTGAGACTGAAGAGACTCCTCCATCACGTAATGCGGATTCTCAGTCCCCCAAATGGGCCCATTTTGCTTATTGACGAATCCATCCAAATGAAAGTGAGTTTCGTCGCTAAACCAAACCATCCTAATTCCTATCATGCTCCGCGACCAATCGTGCAGTTTGAACGTCGTAATGCAAAGAGCTCAGAATTAATGACGATTTTATTTCATATAGTTCAACATATTATGGGCTTGTGCCAAACGGAATGCACTACGCACCCATCCCATTTCCGACTGACCTAGATATCAGGAAACAATAGATAGCCATCCTTCTCCATTTTCATCATAAACGTTGTATTCTCATGGACTGAATTCAGATGTTGCAAAAAACGTGACAATTGTTCTTTACTGCGGGGATACAGTACAAATGTATCATCTACATATCAACAAACAAACTTTTGTGTCAGTTCTGCCGAATAAATTGAGTTTTCCTTAAAGATTGCCACATGAGGTCTATGACCAAACGGAAATGCCGTGTGGCTAGGGCCTCCCGTCGGGTAGACCGTTCGCCTGGTGCAAGTCTTTCGAGTTGACGCCACTTCGGCGACTTGCGTGTCGGTGGGGATGAAATGATGATGAAAGACACACAACACTCAGTCATCACGAGGCAGAGAAAATCCATGGCCCCGCCGGGAATCGAACCCGGGACCCCGTGCGCGGGAAGCGAGAACGCTACCGCAAGACCACGAGCTTAACGGACCAAAATGTTAATAGTTGTTCAGTGGTCCAACGTACTGGAAGACTGATAAAACCCCAGCAGGGAGAGCAGAAAGGAAAACGACAGTGTTGTTGAATTTTTCTTCCCTTCCACAACGCCTTACGAAAATATTAAGACCTCACAGCCCTTTTTCACAGAGGTGATGTTGTCTTCCATAAATATGAAAACAACGTCTTCCAAGACGCCCTGTTGTGACCAATAACGGCACTTCATTACATGACTTAGCTAGATATCTTTTACTGGCATATTTTGTGGGGAAGTGCTCGCATCATATTCACAACACCGGTGACTTTATTAACGGACTTCAGTCACTTCCAGTCAAAGAATCAGACTTATTAGTAAGCTAAGTTGACTCACATTCCACTTCGGTCGCCTTAATCGATTCGTCACAACACTTTAACATTAAGTTCAAAGCCGATATAAAAGAGCTATTTCGTTATGCTTTTTCCTCAATTTACTTTTTATTCAACAGTAAATATTTTTTACAAATTGACGACGTTGCCGTGGGCAGTCCTCCCTTCCACCTCTGTCAGCATGGGTAGTCATTTTTCTTGTATATTTTCTTACTATTGCCGTTCACGTTCGTATATTAGTGATTGGAAACAAGTTACGAAACCTTTTTTGTTGAATTTAATCTAGCCAATACCGGGACGTTTCGTGTTCGCGTCTCTTGCCGCGGTCGCGTGCACACGTATCTATGGCATATGCAGTTTACTTCGTAGTGAGTTGATTACTTTCGCGACTGTTGTTCTGCTTGTAGAGATAGTATCATTTGTTACTATCCTGAATGTATTACTAAGTACACTCATTATAAAATTCTCGCGTCCTGACTGTGATGCAGTGTTTTATAAATTAAAATAACAACGATATTTCTAAACACGCGACCTAAAATGCAGAGTGTTTGGAGTACTGGGGGAGAACCCATATACGCCATATATATCGCACCGTAATTCTAATGCTCTGAAGTTTCTAACAGCCAACACACTGGCGAGCGCACGACCTCGTTACTTCGTGGAACACTGCTCACATGTAAACTAGCCATTAAGCACACAGAGTTTGCTACACCTGTGTACTCATCTGCTAGTTCACACTTCAGATACAGCATGCAGTAACGCGCTATCACCGCTCGTTCATTCTTTCGTTCGTTACGTGGCCACGTTTAGTGGATCGGCTATCCATCATATTACAGTGCGCAACATGCACATCCATTCCACACACGAAAGCCACAGGAGCTAATGATCTCTTCAATTTTCATATGTACTATGTCACGTTAGACTATATATGGTATTTGGATTTCACGAAGAACAAGGTAAGATGGTTTACTAATGTTCCTAGAAATAGATCATAAGTTTATGACCGCAGAATAGTAATGCGTTACAGTTGTTGTATTGTAGATGGGAAATATATAAAGCGAAATGCAGCCACTGTGAGATAACAACCGTAAATATTAGTCAGTCAATAGATCAGTACTAATGGTAGTTACAAATACAGTGACACACGGAAATACAATCAAAGATTCACTTGTCGAATTAGACCCTATGCAAGGGAGATACGTAATAATAAAGCTTCTTAGAAGTTTAAATCTATTTGCCACATCGGGACTTCGAGCCGAAACTTGCCGTTCTTGGTTCAAATGGTTCAAATGGCTCTGAGCACTATGGGACTCAACTGCTGAGGTCATTAGTCCCCTTGAACTTAGAACTAGTTAAACCTAACTAACCTAAGGACATCACAAACATCCATGCCCGAGGCAGGATTCGAACCTGCGACCGTAGCGGTCTTGCGGTTCCAGACTGCAGCGCCTTTAACCGCACGGCCACTTCGGCCGGCTTGCCGTTCTTGGGCAATAATGTTACCAACTCATACGTTCCGGAAGGAATGGAAAAAAGGAACTGATTTTGGCCTCCTATCTGCAATGAGGAGATCAGTGGACATGGATGAAGCGAAAAACCTGTCTTGGTCGTTTCGAAGGAACAAACACGTCTTTCGCATGCACTGAAACCCACGGTTATCTTGAATCTGGATGGTTACACGAGGTTTAATGTCCCATTTCTCCCGAAGGCCAACCCATTGTCATTACTGTTGCACCATGTAGCTCGGTAAGGTACGATTATGAATTGTCTCACATCTTCAGTTCGTCAGTCCTCCTCTGCTTTTTCGAACACGTCGAAGGAATTCAGTCATATTTTACTCGAGTGTCACTAAGTTCGGCAAATTTGTTAAGCTTGTAACATTCTTCATAACTGTCATTGAAATGCTTAAATGAAAGCCTGACTGGGAATGCATACAAAACTGGAGTTATCGTGTAGAGTGTTGTAACTGCAAGCGATGTGCTTACTTTGTGCTGCTGTCAGCAAACCTTATACGAACTGATTGGGCAACGCAACTCCCGATACAAATGCAGAAATACAGTTACGGCAAAATACATTCAGCACCTTAGGTATTGAATCTTCTGACCGTGTTCAAAACTGATTACTTTTTTCCCTATGCACATAATAAATAGATAAAATTGTCTTACCAAAAAAGCAACAACGGTGGATCGCCCTGTATTCTTCTCTCTTATGAAGAATAAAATATACTATCTTCAGCGGTGTGCAACGCTGTTCGTAATACTTTGAAATATGCATGAAATTCTTTTGCCTCATGAAAGAAAACATTTAAGAAAAATTGACTGCCTTTAAATAAAGTTATGACCTGGACAGGGAGACAGTAGTGATTTGGATGAATTACTGTGACTGATGTTTTTAACAGTGATTTTGTATTCGAAGTTAAGTTTGGCTTTTCAAAACATCTAGTAATTGAAATTACATTCCACAGAAAAATTACATCCTTTTTACTACATGAAAGCCTTTCTTTGCTGATGTAGTCTCAACCACTGCGATTTGTACAGAAAGTATTATCTAACATCACTATAAAGCATAAAGACAAAGCTTCACATTACATATACCTGTGTTAATAAATGTTAGAAACATTACACAGGTCTACATCAAATCTGTTTATGTTCATTCTGGGGTTACCCAACATAGAATTCACAGTTACCGATTATAAGCCAACTCATTTACACTAACGCGCTGGCAAAAGCAAATAATAAAAAAATTAACTTCATTACCTTAACTGCGGGAAGATATCTGCCTCCACATTTATGTTTTCAAAAATACATGTACTCATAAAGCTTTAATCTAATATCAGTACACTAATACTTTCTTGTCACAGTTAAATCTACGTTTCATCATTTCGCTTTACATTCCATTATAAAATCACTCATTATTTTTAATTATCTATTTTACGTACGATGTAACACAAAATATTGGCATGAGAAATTTCCTTCATCATAGTCTAAAACTTGGTGGCTTTACAGAGCACAAGACGAAGGCGCCTACTGCATCCTCTTTCGCTCAGACTGATACACACTCACTGCTGTGCGTTAAGCGCTCTCTTACTCCAGCACTACACTTTCAGCCTAGAAACAGTATCTATGGCTGCGGTCGTTCAAAGTCTACGATCCGCTTTATAGACCCCTTCATCGTTTACAATAAGTTTCATCTGAATTTACATTAGTATCATTACAATATTCGGGTGCCACACTTTAGTGTACCTCGATGGACTTCTTTCAATGTGAAAGTGAAACGAGTCTAAATAAAATTCCATTACGGGTCTAGACTACAGCTACAGTAATTTTCGCTTGTCGTTCCATTTCCTCATTTATTCATCGACGTGCAATATTAACAACAAATGGATATTCACCTTCCTCAACAGGGACACATACTGTTCCTACGCTTCTCTACACTCCCCAGTCTCTTTTATTCTCACACTCCCTAAGTGATTTATATGATGGTTAGAGAAGAATGTTCCAATAGCGTTAATCGGACAAGTGTCATCTGAAATGACCCAATAAGGCGAGAACTACATCGCCTTTTCTACAGATACCCCCTTAGGTTCACGGAACTTCTGTTATACATTCACTTACGTTGCAGAGACTCATACCGATGATTCTAAAAGCCCGTCTCTATGTCTTGTGATGTTCACTTGCTAAGAACTCCAAACATTGCGACAACACGCTACAATTGGTCACACTAACACGCTGTATGAGATTTTGTTTAAAAATGTAAGTTTCCGGAACCCTTGCAACAAATTTATCCTCGATTGGCCTTCGCTCGTACTGATTTGATGTCACATCCTCGATTTATTCTGGCATAAGCAGACGATGTAATGTGTTCAACATGTCAAACCCAATCACTTAAAATCAAAACGACCATAAATATGTGAGAAAGTTATCTCTCTACCAGCTTCTTCCTTTCCTGACCCGTCCTTAAACCAAACCGTGTAAATAAAGAGTAGCGAATCTAGTAGTTAATAGAAAAATTTATGTACTTTCCTACTGGCTTGAAAATCACGTAGTTGCATGTCAGTCGTACAGCAGATTTGTTAACAGCTTTGTATCTTCCAAAATTTTCTTAATTTTAATAATGAGCTGCCTCAGTTGCACCGTATACCTAGAATTTACATAGGTTTCAGTCGAGATACCCCAATCTTCTTCAGAATAACAGTATCTACCGTTTGTCCATAGTGTACATCGTCAAGCTAAAACTACAAATCCATAAATTATCGTCAGACTATAAAACTTACTGGAACTGCCTCGGCCCCACTTCGCGACCGCGATGAGGCAGCCGCGAGTGCTGTACTGGAACTAAGTACAGATAAGTTTTACAGTCTGACGGTAATTTATGGATTTGAGGTTTTAGCTTGACGATGTACACTGTGGACAAACGGTAGACACTGCTATTCTGAAGAAGGTTGGGTTATCCCGACTGAAACCTAGGTAAATTCTATGTAAACGGTGCAACTCAGGCTGCTTATTATTAAAATTGAAATTAATATTTATACAGTTGCTGACAGGGCCGCGAAATGTTAAAGATATTTAAGTTCCAAAATTTTGTTGATATAGTGACTTCAGCCACGTTCAGTACACATCGACAGGATCCACACACATGTACGTTCTCGGCAGATACCAAAATTTTATCGTCTGGTGACACAGTAGTAATCACCACACGGGATATCCTCACTATGTACCGCTGCCAACTTTACGCAGAAAATTTTGGGCGATGTGACGGCATCTGCATTATGTAAAGGAATCAGTTTTGCACTTACATCTATAACACCACCTTTCATAAAACTGATGAGTGATGTTGAGGAGGCCGCATCACTAATGCCTTCGGTTGCTCCAGAAGAAATACCAAGGAAACTTGGTGCCCTTCTGAAAGCTTCTACTGAACGTAGTAATTAACATCCGCATAAAGCGCTGCGCTATAAAATTTGCGAGAGACTCCTGTCAGTGACATTGAAGAACAGCAAGGGTAATGCTACAGTAGTATTACGTCGTAGTTTGTATATTGAGAAGCTGTGTGGAGACTTTCTGCACTCCATAATGGATTCTCGTTACTTCTAGAAAACATCAATATGTTTTAGACGACATGGTAGCGTACCACAAAGACTGTATGCCTTCTTGAAGTTCATAAAGGTCTAGTTTTACATCGATAAGTAAGCAACATTGGTGCTCCTACGTGTAATTTGGCCAAACATTTTGTTCTCTTGCTAAGACCATTGGTGGTAAATGCTCGTGTCATATACGTAACTCGGCCTATTTTATCAGTAGACAATTCTTTCAGATAGTCGTTCTTCCCGCGAACCATACGCGACTGGAACAGGAAAGAGAGGTAATGACAGTGCCACGTAAAGAGCCCTCCGCCACACACCGTTGGGTGGCTTGCGGAGTATAAATGTAGATGTAGATGTAGAATTCTCACTGTAGAAGGCAGGTCGGAACATTTTTCCAGCTATTATAGGGTATGTCTTTTTACAGAGCTCTCTTTCGCAGATTCTTTGGCACTAATTGGTAATGCAGGGGTTGGACAGAAATATGAAGTCACAGCGAGAAATGAATGCGTCAAAGTACATGCATATCGTAGCCAAGCCTGCATGTCACAATGCTGCGTACAACCGTGAACGGCAGCGTACAATGTCCTCAACAAATTGTGTCAGACGTGTTCAGAAAGGAGTCCTATGAAATTTAAGTCTCTTGAGCAAGCGTCAGTTGTGGTCTGGACAGTGTTTTTTTTTTTTTTTTTTGTTAAATTTTGAGTGCATTAAATGGGAGCGAAATAAAGTATAACATGGAAAAACTGTTGGTCCTCGTGTGATTGATCCTCCCGTAAGCAACGTATACGAAGCGTTTGGCGTTACAACAGGCCAACCATCGAAGAACAATACCACATTAAGGGAAAGCGGAAAAACATCATCCGTTAAGTCACAACGCGGAGGAAGTGAGATCTGGGTGATCCTGATGGACACTGAAGAGGACTGTGACGAAAAATAGGACGGCGGCAGCTGCAGTCACTGTAGAACTGACAGTCGCACTCGTGAACATCATCAGCAACCGAACAACTGAAAGGGTGGTCCGTATGTTGGGAATTTCATGGCAATCTGGGATTCCAAAACAACACATTACTGATGCAAATGCCCATAGCTGAAAACCGTGGTACCGATGTCATATAGCCGGCCGCGGTGGTCGTGCGGTTCTAGGCGCTGCAGTCCGGAACCGCGGGACTGCTACGGTCGCAGGTTCGAATCCTGCCTCGGACATGGATGTATGTGATGTCCTTAGGTTAGTTAGGTTTAAGTAGTTCTAAGTTCTAGGGGACTGATGACCTAAGATGTTAAGTCCCATAGTACTCAGAGCCATTTGAACCATTTTTTTTTTTTGATGTCATATAACCAGGACTGTGGAGCAATGGAAAGCGGTCATTTGGTCAAATGAGTCCTGTTTCATACTCTTTGCGAAATCTAGCCGAATTTACATCCCAAGTGTGAATCGTCACAGCGGTTCAGTGATGATATTGACAACCTATCGTGGCATTCTTTAGGCCTCATGGTTACACATCTAGGGCACATTATTGCTAAAGATTATAAGATCAGTTGAGTTGATTACGTCCATCCCATGGTACTGAAACCGTTTAGACATATCTAGGTAGTTATGAGCGCTGTCAATAGTTCAATGGTCTTCACTACACGTCTGCATAAAGCTACGGCATCCAGTATTCTGCCTCTGACGTCCTTTCGCTCAGACAGGTCTTAATGAACTGCTGCCAGCTTTCAAGAGCTCTCTCTCTCTCATCATCCCGTACTAATTCTTGTAACCAAGGTGATTCCCCTTGGTACAGTTGTTACTCTTAGATTACCTTTACTTTTTAAAAATGGTTCAAACGGCTCTGAGCACTATGGGACTTAACTGCTGAGGTCATCAGTCCCCTATAACGTAGAACTACTTAATCCTAACTAATCTAAGGTCATCACACACATCCATGCCGGAGGCAGGATTCGAACCTGCGACCGTAGCGGTCGCGCCGTTCCAGACTGAAGCGCCTAGAGCCGCTCGGTCCCTTCGGCCGGCTTTACTTTTTACAACGTTATTTTTTTACCTAATTTGCGATCAGGGATCAGTGATCATACAGTGCTTAAATGCATGAGTCCTAAAGTAAACATTATTACAAATATAGATAGAAAACATTTACATTTGAAGTATTATTTTAATGATGAGGTATATTTAGTTTTGTTTTAGCTGATAATACAAGCATTGTTTTGAAGCCGAGCAAAGAAGCAACAACAGAAGAAAACAGTAAATTATATTTTTATGAAAGTTGCTGACTGATTTTGTTTATAAAAGCCCTAGCTTTAATCTTTGAGAAACACAACTCATCCACTTTTTTACTATCAAATGTATCCCTTCTCCTACGTATCTAGTAAAACGACGACAAATAATAAACGGAACACATGGAGTTAAGATCTCAGGCATGCGTGCTAATGAAAATTTAAACGGTGAAAGGTGGCTACACTGAGCCACAGCGCCAGAGATCGCGCTAGAGAGTATTGTTCCGCCGCCTCCACTGGCAGTGATTATTGAGATGTCGTAGTGGGCAGTGCCTGTCGAGTAGTAGTCAGTGTGTGTTGAGATGTGCTAGTGGGCAGTGCTTGTCGAGATGTTGTAATAAGGAGTGCTTGTTCCATGTTTTATGCAGTTGTTTGATGGGAAAGACAGCAGATGGTTCGAATGGAAATACTGTAATGATCAAAGTGCTTTTCGTCAATATATATGAAGGTAAAATATTATGTGTTTTTTTTTCATTATTTCAGTGTCTTAAATAATGCGTCATTACAGGTTCAGTCAACAAAGCATCTGGCTTGTGTTCTTGGATTAGAGTGCAATTCTGGTTTTCTTGAGTAATTATGGTATTTCTATTTCCTTTAATTAATTCAGTATAATGATATTTAATATTTCTTGTGTTGTTGAAGAAGAACCGTGCCAGATGCGTACGTTGAGTCATACTTCCACACACAGAACAGTTACACTTGTGCCTTGGTTTCGTAGGTTTTATAGTTGCTGGGGACTTAATTAATTAATTGTGTTAATGAAAATTTCCATTTCATTCTTTGTTGTTGTTCTATGCAGTCAGATAGCGTAATAATACTAGTCAGGGCCAACCGTTACGAGACTTCGTAACCGAACAGACATCTACTGAAGCAAAAAATTAAAATTATTTGCATTTTATTTTAATTAGGCCCCCATGCACTTGGCGACCGCTGCTTCGGATCGTCCCTTGGAATTCTTCTGATTGTAAAAATAGTAGACAGTAGTATTGTTGTAGTAATTTGTAGTTTAGTAATTGTAGTCTATTTTGCATGTGTAGATTTGGTAATTGTCATTCTTCTAATGGTATTTTTTTTCAGAATTTAATTTTGTTGTCTTGTATACGCGTTTGACAATTTAGTGCAATTATTTCAATTGTTCGATTAATCGTGTTTGAGGGAAACATTTCGTGTGAATGGTATTGTTGGAGATAAAGTGTTATTGTGTGTAATTTTCATATAGTGACGATGAAGAAGGCAAAAATGATGGATAGTGAGAATGACGAAATTGTTAACATGGCGAACTCGCCAACACAGGAAAACAGTGTGATGGATAATGAAGTTGAAAACAATTTAATAAGTCGGGAAAATAGTCCGGAACCATTTCAAAATTTTTCTCAATCAGAAAATTCACAGAATACGAGATTAACGATAGAAGATTCTGAAATAGTATCGAACACAGATAGCTTTACAGCTATGACGAAAGAAGTTTGTTTCGCGGGAAATGTTAGGGGCGAAAAGAATTTCGAACCGGCTATTATGGAGCAGTTGATGAGTGCTATATTAAATTTGGGAGCACGAATGGAAACACAGTTTAGATCTGAATTAAAAACAAATAGGGAAACAATGGAAACACGGTTAGACTCATTGGGATCACAGTTAGGATCTGAATTGAAAACAGTGGCAACACGGCTAGAAACAGAGATGGAAACAATGGAAACACGGTTAGACTCACGAATAGGGACATGTTTCAAAAATATGAAGGATGAATTAAAGAAAGAAATTAGAGAAGAAGTACAACCGATTTTGAATTCTCACAATAGTAGATTAATTGCAGTAGAGATTAGACAAAGGGAACAGGATAGAGAACAGGAAGAAAGAGATCGCGTGATAGTACAGAAATTTTCAGAGTTAAATTTACAACGTGCACACGATAAGGAAGAAATATTTGAGAGAATCGAGGAATCCGTACCAAATGACAGAATAAATAACCTAACACAGCAATATGAACAGTTAACTACCAAATGTGTTAATACTGAAACCCGAGTCGCGACACTTACGGAAGACGTAAATGGTTCAAATGGCTCTGAGCACTATGGGACTCAACTGCTGTGGTTATCAGTCCCCTAGAACTTAGAACTACTTAATCCTAACTAACCTAAGGACATCACACACATCCATGCCCAAGGCAGGATTCGAACCTGCGACCGTAGCAGTCCCACGGTTCCGGACTGCGCGCCTAGAACCGCGAGACCGCCGCGGCCGGCAAGACGTAAATAAACAGAAAGAAAAATGGGTGACTTATCGGAAAGAGTTGAGGAGATTTCAGATAAATTGATAAGTCTTAGTTTAAATGGGGATAGAGATTCAGATGATACAGCTCCATTACCATTTGCAGAAACCGAAGAGTACCAGGACATAAATAAGCATGTTGAAAATCAGGGAAAATTTAATGAACGCGTTAAAAGGGAATTTGAAGCATTACAAAAGCAAGTCAAACAGATTGAAGGCGAAATCATAGGAAAAGACAGCAGAAGAAATTTAGAATCACAGATAGCAGAAGGGTTTGAAGAAAGTAATTTGTTTCATTTACGGGATGCAACAAGAGAGCGCCAGGCGCGCGAACTTGACAATAATCGACATTCAAACTGGGACAGACGCGGTAGGTCTTTGTCGCCACGAGGCGAAAACTTTGACTATAAACACTTTTTGACTGTTCGGAAATTTAAGATCTTCCGCAATTCTAAGAATGACATACATCCATGTTCATGGTTAGATCAGTTTATGTACGCACTTCCACCAAATTGGCCACTAAGTCACAAACTGGAATTTATGTGTGGATATTTAGAAAACGAACCGGCGACGCGGATGCGCGCACTCATTAGAGATTGTAATAATCTGAATGATTTTTATCATGCATTTCTATCGGCATATTGGTCCGAAAACACGCAAGACAGAGTCAAACACAGTCTTATTATGCAGCGTAATTTCAAACAGTCTGAGTTCCGCACGCCAGCGGAATATTTTGAAGACATGATTCGAAAGAATCAGTTCCTGTCCAACCCTTATAGCCCGACTGAATTAATTCGCATTTGTTTAACTAAGCTGCCACAATCCATACGACAAATTGCTTTAGCTGGAAGATGTAAAGACGACATCGAGACTTTTAAGACTTTGTTACAAGAACTTGAGTATGACAACGACGACGGGACTTCTTGTAACTTTTTCAGTAACAGTAATTACGATAGATTTTCAGAGAAAAGGGATAGTGATCGGAACGGGCGTTATACGGGTAATTTTGAGAATGACAGACGTAACAGACAGGACAATAGATACCAGCCTTATGACAATAACAGACGTTCTAACAGAAATTACACAGACAATTATAATAACGGTAATTCGTACCGGAATGATCAATCATACGGAAACAGTAATCGGTATCATCAAGACAGAAATTATCCATACAGTAATAGAAATTCTTACTACAGAAATAACCACGTTAGTAGGTCTAACAATAATTTCAGAAGTGACAGTCGAAATTATACAAGAAGTAGTTATGCAGACAGACAGGAAAACAGAAATTTTAATAACAGACACAACCAAGAATTTGCATCTAACAGACAGGAAGGACCTAATTGGCATCCTCCGCGTGACAGAAATTCAGAGAGACAAGTGGAAATAGTAGAAATTGATCCGCGAAATGACGGGAATAATCAAATACGTGACGCAAACAATCGACCATGACTTGCAGCTTCGGCTTCTGGCAGCAATATAGACGGTTCAGAAAGTAATGACACTACAACTTTACACTACGTACGCCTGGAAGATACGAGAGACATTTTGCTAGACGAAAAGGAAAATAATGTAGACGTATTTTTACATCCTGTTATTGAAGTATGTGTGGGTAAGAATAAGTTCACTGCAGTTTTAGATTCTGGGAGCCCATTGAACGTCATTAGTGAATCAGTTTTTCGTATATGTGAAAGAACTATTGCCTGTCCTGTGTTACCTATATCTAAAACTACAATTCGAGGAGCGATTTCTAGAAAAAGCGTGGAAGTTAAACAACAGACCAATCTAAATTTCATTTGTCAAGGATACGAATTGTCTGCTAATTTTATTATTGTTCCATTACTCAGTACACAGATTATATTAGGTATGGAGTTTCTTAACACACATAAGGCAATTTTGAACTTTAAAGAAGGAAGTGTGAATTTGACTGTTGCCGGAATGCCGAAATGTTTGAAATTTTTCGAGTGTTTAGCAAGATCTGAATCAGATACAAAATGTTTAAGGTTTCTTACTTCTGATGTTTTCTTTGAGCATTATGACGACAATGTGTTTATTCATGACAATGACAATAGATACAGAGACGCGATGGATGATGTAATTAATAGCGAAGAATTAATTAATGAAAATGTTAAGAAAGCTGAAGTGCCAGATGACGTTGCAAGAGAAGAGTTGCACCACATTTTGACTTCACATGCTACAGTGTTTAGTCATCACACAGGAACTATACAAGGCTTACAATATTTATTTAAAGTAAAAGAACACACACCATTTCGCGGGAAAACGTACGCTATTCCTTTGGCTTACAGAGACAAGGTTAAGAATGAACTTCAATACATGTTAGATCAGGGCATTATTGAGCCAGCAGTCAGCCCTTATACCAGCCCATTACACGTTGTTCTTGAAAAGGATGGGTCAATTCGTTTGGTTCTGGATTCCAGACAGATAAATAATATCATCATTCCTGAAACTGACCGTCCACAAAATTTAGATGAACTTCTTCAACATTTCCATGGAATTAAAGTTTTATCCACGATTGATATGCGCGCAAGTTTTTGGCAAATAGAACTCCACCCTGATTGTAGAAAATATACTGCCTTTTTAGCCTTTGGTAACTGTTACCAGTTTCGGAAATTACCGTTTGGACTTACTGTATCTTCAGCAGCATTCATTCGTAGCTTAAATGAAATTTTACCTGTTTATCTTCGAGACAATATTACTTCATATATTGACGATATTCTTATTGCTAAACATTCTTGGAGTGAGCACAACAAAATTTTTGATTCATTATTACGTATTTTTGCAAGAGTTGGCATTACAGTGAACTTGGAAAAATCTGAATTTGGTCGTTCACAGGTGAAATTTCTCGGTCACATTATTTCTACAGAAGGTATTCTCCCTGATTCAGAGAAACTAGACGCTATTCGTAATTATGCTGTTCCTACCACAAAACGTGATGTTCGTAGTTTCCTTGGTGTCTGTAATTTTCTTAGACGCTTTGTTAGATTGGACAATTTGGCCACACCTCGTTTATGTGAACTACACTCCTGGAAATGGAAAAAAGAACACATTGACACCGGTGTGTCAGACCCACCATACTTGCTCCGGACACTGCGAGAGGGCTGTACAAGCAATGATCACACGCACGGCACAGCGGACACACCAGGAACCGCGGTGTTGGCCGTCGAATGGCGCTAGCCGCGCAGCATTTGTGCACCGCCGCCGTCAGTGTCAGCCAGTTTGCCGTGGCATACGGAGCTCCATCGCAGTCTTTAACACTGGTAGCATGCCGCGACAGCGTGGACGTGAACCGTATGTGCAGTTGACGGACTTTGAGCGAGGGCGTATAGTGGGCATGCGGGAGGCCGGGTGGACGTACCGCCGAATTGCTCAACACGTGGGGCGTGAGGTCTCCACAGTACATCGATGTTGTCGCCAGTGGTCGGCGGAAGGTGCACGTGCCCGTCGACCTGGGACCGGACCGCAGCGACGCACGGATGCACGCCAAGACCGTAGGATCCTACGCAGTGCCGTAGGGGACCGCACCGCCACTTCCCAGCAAATTAGGGACACTGTTGCTCCTGGGGTATCGGCGAGGACCATTCGCAACCGTCTCCATGAAGCTGGGCTACGGTCCCGCACACCGTTAGGCCGTCTTCCGCTCACGCCCCAACATCGTGCAGCCCGCCTCCAGTGGTGTCGCGACAGGCGTGAATGGAGGGACGAATGGAGACGTGTCGTCTTCACCGATGAGAGTCGCTTCTGCCTTGGTGCCAATGATGGTCGTATGCGTGTTTGGCGCCGTGCAGGTGAGCGCCACAATCAGGACTGCATACGACCGAGGCACACAGGGCCAACACCCGGCATCATGGTGTGGGGAGCGATCTCCTACACTGGCCATACACCACTGGTGATCGTCGAGGGGACACTGAATAGTGTACGGTACATCCAAACCGTCATCGAACCCATCGTTCTACCATTCCTAGACCGGCAAGGGAACTTGCTGTTCCAACAGGACAATGCACGTCCGCATGTATCCCGTGCCACCCAACGTGCTCTAGAAGGTGTAAGTCAACTACCCTGGCCAGCAAGATCTCCGGATCTGTCCCCCATTGAGCATGTTTGGGACTGGATGAAGCGTCGTCTCACGCGGTCTGCACGTCCAGCACGAACGCTGGTCCAACTGAGGCGCCAGGTGGAAATGGCATGGCAAGCCGTTCCACAGGACTACATCCAGCATCTCTACGATCGTCTCCATGGGAGAATAGCAGCCTGCATTGCTGCGAAAGGTGGATATACACTGTACTAGTGCCGACATTGTGCATGCTCTGTTGCCTGTGTCTATGTGCCTGTGGTTCTGTCAGTGTGATCATGTGATGTATCTGACCCCAGGAATGTGTCAATAAAGTTTCCCCTTCCTGGGACAATGAATTCACGGTGTTCTTATTTCAATTTCCAGGAGTGTATCTGGAAAGAATTCTAATTGGTGTTGGGATGAGGAAGCTCAGTCAGAATTTGAACAACTTCGTGATGCTTTAGTTGCTGCTCCACTTCTTTCACATCCGGATTTATCTAAAGATTTTTGTTTGGCGACGGACTCATCATACAAAGGCCTAGGTGCACATTTATTTCAAGAGATAGAAGAAAACGGCGTTGTAGTACAGAAGACTATTGCATTTGGAAGTCGTGTTCTCTCTAAATCCGAAAAGAATTATTCGATTACGGAACTTGAAGCTTTGGCTGTTGTTTGGGCTTTCACAAAATTTCGCACATTTTTGTTCGGTAGACATACTAAGGTTTACACTGATCATCGAGCTTTGGAATTTCTTATGTCGACACAATTAACTCATGGCAGATTGTCACGATGGGCGCTGTATCTACAGGAATTTGATTTTAGTATTGTTTACATACAGGGATCTTCAAATATTGTTGCTGATGCTTTATCACGTGCACCTATGGGTTTGAAACAAAGTGCTGAAGAGGACTGCAAAGAAAACCATTATTGTTTGATGTACATTCAAGGTGTTGCGTTTGAGAACTTTATTTCGTCTTCGCTCCAGGACATCGCTAAGGAGCAAAATAAGGATCCAATCTGGAAGGACATTAAGGAGAAGTGGAGGAGAAAGGAAAGCGTAGCGATTAGACAGCATTATTTAGTTCGCAATGACATTCTTTTCAAACGAAAATCGGTCGACAACTCTGTTTGGTTAGTTTGTATTCCTGATGAGTGGGTCAATAAATTGATTTGGTAGACACATTTTAGTTATGCGCACTTTGGTCCCAGAAAATGCTTTCATAAATTACGAGAAAATTGCTACTTCAGTAATATGGAAAAACGTATTCGATCTGTTCTTGCCAAATGCAAGTTATGTCAAAAGGCTAAGCCGCCAACTGTTTCTCACAGAGCACCGTTGTTTCCTATCATTCCAGCGAAATTAAAGGACATGGCTGCAGTCGATTTGTTCGGTCCAGTGGTTCGTTCTACTAATGGTTTTGCGTACATTTTCGTAGCAGTGGAATTGACATCAAAATATGTGTGTTTTACACCTTTACGCAAAGCAACAGCTCGTTCAGTATCTAACGCTTTCATCAAACCTTTTTTTAAAGAAGTTGGTCATGTTGATAAGGTAATATCAGATAATGGATCACAGTTTCGCTCTAAAATTTGGCTTCGTACTCTACGGCGTCGGAAGATTAAACCAATTTTTATTTCACTTTTTCACCCTCAATCTAATGCTTCAGAGAGATGGATGAAGGAAATCAATAAATTGTGCCGTCTTTATTGTCATCAGAATCACAGAACTTGGGATCAGTATCTTCATATTTTTCAAAACATTCTGAATGAACTTCCAAATGACTCAACTTCTTTACCGCCTCTATTGATATTAAAAAACAAAGCACCGTCAAATCGCATTTCTGAAATTGTTCCTTTTCCGCCTACACGGAAACTGCGGCATTCTGAAGTTGTCAACCTGGCTCTACGAAATATTACATCTGCGGCTGCTAGAAGAGAGAAATCAGCGAAACGTCCTGGTCGTTTAAAAATCTTGTCAGTTGGTCAGAAGGTATTAATTAAGTCTCACCGTTTGTCTCATAAAGGGAAAGGCTTATGTCGCAAATTTTTTCTGCTTTATAACGGTCCATATAGAATTCGCAAAATTATCCATGATAACACTGTTGAAGTAGAAACTCTTAAATCTCGGCGCTCTAAGGGAATACATCATATATCGAACGTAAAAATTTTTGTGGAATGACATACTTTTGAGAAACTAACAGTTATATGTAAACATGCAGAGAATACAAGGATACCGCGCCGTGTTCCGGCGGCGGCAGATACTCAAAGCAACAGTGAAGTCTGCGCGCCGCACAAGGCAGTCGTTGACCGCAAACAACCACTTCCCACGTCACGCGCCTACAGCTGATCGAGCGCTCAGTGCGAATGCACTGACAGCCGTAAACAAATACACAGTCTAATTTCTCCGACTAAATTCTGTATAAAGCTATGGTGACTTTATAAATTATGTTATTAACGTTCAGTATTTTTCAGGATACGGTTGTATAAAATATTTAAGACCTTCAGGTAAATTCTGTGCATGTCCGACGTTAAGACGACTTACTATGGAGAAAATTTCAGGAAGAATGTAATTTCGAAGAAAAAAGTAATAAACTAAAAAAGGTAACTGTTAATTGAGTTTATTTTTCAGGTAACATAATTCCACCTAGGTACGTACTTTAGACGTAATTTGCTGCTCGCGATTACGTGATTCAGACTTTGTGCTTATTTCATGTTCTATGAATTTACTTGTGAAGCGACGTGCTTGCGTACATTAACTGATTTTGAGAATGATTGATTAATGAATATGGTTGTTACTTATGTATATTATGTATCGCTTGGCTGCTATGCTTTTTCACTTATGTCATATTTTTTTATTATGTGCCTGCTGTGCTTATTTATTTAAATTGTAATTGTCAACTGATTAATTGTGCTGACTGTGGTTATGTATGTAGGTTACACTTTGTGATTTATCTGCTTGCGCCTTCATGTTTACTTATTAAGATTACATATGAACATTAATTTGCTTATGCTGAATGATGCTAATGACTTGTTTATTACGTAAGATATATGTTTGCTGCTGTGCGTATGGATTGCATATTTATACACCTCTGTTTTGTTGTCATAACTATAAGTTGGTATATAGAAATGCTGATATACTGTGTACAAACATAGAGTTTAGGTCACACTATGGTATTAATTATAGATTGTTCGCTTGGCAGAGCCTCGTTGTAGGGATTGTGCTGCATCCACTTGTTGACATTCTGTTCTCTACTGGTATATTTACGCGCTATTGCATGTTTTGCTTACGCTCAGTGCCTTATATTTTTAAGATAAGAAAATGATCTGCTATAATTCTATGAACGACATTGGTACAAGAAACTGCATAGAAGTCACATGAGCTGGAGGTTTTTAGGAAGCTGTATAAATTTATGCTAATAGGAAGGAAGCTAACGACGTGACATACCAACACTAGGTTTAGACCACTGACAGTTATTACACTGCATTCTTCGTGAGAAATTGAAATAGGAAGTGACACTTGACACAAGAAATACTCCACATGTTTGCTTCTGCCATGATTCTTGAAGTGGTGTACACACTGTCAAATATTATGATCATTCACACTCCGTAATCGTAATTAATTAATGAGAGTTATTCGAACTAAGTCTGTTAGAGGTCATGTACGCATTTCTTTTATTTAATGATGGACAAGGTAAACAAAATGTATCTTATAATTTATAATGAGTAGCAGATTTGGATCAGATGGATTACACGAGAGGTTGTGTGTTGACATTGTGTCTTCGGATTGTATGAGATGATGAATTGAGGTTTGCATTAGGATTTTGTCTGCACTTGTTCGAGGAGACTGACTAGAGGAAAGAGTTGTTATGGAAGTTAAATGATATTGGCAATGAGGTTTATATATATCGACGTATTGAAGAGGTATGATTGAGGTATTGAGATTATGTGAAGTTGATGATTATTGAAGTTTTCGTGGACAAGAGGTAAGGTAAATGATATTGATGATCGACGTATTGAAGAGGTATTATTGAAGTATTGAGATTATGTGATGCTGATGATTATTGGAGTTTTGGTGGATAAGAGGTGAAGTAAGTGAGGAGCATATTTTTTTTGTTGGTCTATATGGAACAAGGAGGATAAAGATGGCAGACTAGAACACTCAAGTAGAAGGAAGTTTGTCTACACACACACTTTGTTAAATCACTAAGCAGTATATATCTCTTTTGAAGAGAGGAAGTATTTGCATATCTTGGCTCACTGACAGTTGTTCAACAACCGTACATTTTGATCTGGCTTGGCAAACATTGGTCTTGACATGATAACTATGACGTTGACTAACTGTTATTGACGGTTATACATTGCTGCCACTACTACTTGATACACATGATGAACATAAAATTTTGACAGAATTGCATTTACACAGTTAACACTATTCAACTACACAGTAGCACTAGATGTGGATGAAAGATGAGTGAGTGTGTTTTGTGTGTTTTCCTTTTATAATCCCAGAGAAGTGATCCCAACCTATCTCCTAAATATTATTTTACTTGTTTGTTGGGGCTTGCACTGACACCCATAAATATTATAGGTTTACTGCTATTTGTGTATTGTAATAGTTAATATGACAATTATCTGATATCATTTGTGTGTTTATTATTATTTGTATGATGAACTGTCTAATTAGTGATAGGGAATATTTTGGACTGTTATTTGCACTTTTTCTACATGATTGGTGCCACTAGGACATGTTTAATTTCTGCTGATGAACTGTGTGATTAGTGATAGGGAATAGTATGGACTGTTATTTGCACTTTTTCTACATGATTGGTGCCACTAGGACATGTTTAATTTCTGCTGATGAACAGTGTGATTAGTGATAGTGAATTTTATGGACTGCGGTCAGCACCTGGTCAACATTACTGGGTGCCACTGATGGACTGCTTCTACCGAAATGATGTCACTTGTTGGTGTCGGCACCTGTTCAACATTGCTGGTGCCACTAATGGAACTGCTTCTACTGAAAAGATGTCACCTGTTGCTGTGTGCACCTGCTCAACATTGCTGGTGCCACTAATGGAACTGCTTATACTGAAATGGTGTTACTTGTTGGTGTCTGCACCTGTTCAACATTGCTGGTGCCACTAATGGAACTGCTTATACTGTAATGGTGTTATTTGTGGGTGTCTGCACCTGTTCAACATTGCTGGGTGCCACTGATGAACTGCTTCTACTGAAAAGATGTTACTTGTGGGTGTCTGCACCTGTTCAACATTGCTGGTGCCACTAATGGAACTGCTTATACTGAAATGGTGTTACTTGTTGGTGTCTGCACCTATTCAACATTACTGGGTGCCACTGATGGACTGCTTCTACTGAAAAGATGTCACCTGTTGCTGTGTGCACCTGCTCAACATTGCTGGTGCCACTAATGGAACTGCTTATACTGAAATGGTGTTACTTGTTGGTGTCTGCACCTATTCAACATTACTGGGTGCTACTGATGGACTGTTTCTACTGAAAAAATGTCACTTGTTGGTTTTTGCATCTGTTGACCATTGCTGGGTGCTACTGCTGGAACTGTCAACTACTTGTTTATTGGGCTATGGAAAGAGTTTATGTGAATATTTGTATAAACTGATTTTTTGTGTATTACTGTTTGTGAAAAGTTATGAGACTCTTACCTGCACATATTCGTCATTGCTGACGCTATTGATTGATCTGTTTAACCACATAATACTTGTGTAAACTATTATGTAAAATCACATGTATGAAAGAATTTGTATTGCTTACTGTATTTTATATATTAGGTTATTGAAAGGTCAGTGGAAAGCCAAAATTTTATCTAGTTATATGATATTTACGCATTAATATTATCTTTTATTTTTGTCTGTATTTTTTTGACGAATTTGGTGGTATTTTCACCACCAATGCTGGCAAAAATACCATCAAATTCTAGCCCGTGGAGGAAGGGCATATGAAAGGTGGCTACACTGAGCCACAGCGCCAGAGATCGCGCTAGAGAGTATTGTTCCGCCGCCTCCACTGGCAGTGATTATTGAGATGTCGTAGTGGGCAGTGCCTGTCGAGTAGTAGTCAGTGTGTGTTGAGATGTGCTAGTGGGCAGTGCTTGTCGAGATGTTGTAATAAGGAGTGCTTGTTCCATGTTTTATGCAGTTGTTTGATGGGAAAGACAGCAGATGGTTCGAATGGAAATACTGTAATGATCAGAGTGCTTTTCGTCAATATATATGAAAGTAAAATATTATGTGTTTTTTTTTTCATTATTTCAGTGTCT
The DNA here is from genome assembly GCF_023898315.1 of Schistocerca nitens. Classification (NCBI taxonomy): domain Eukaryota; kingdom Metazoa; phylum Arthropoda; class Insecta; order Orthoptera; family Acrididae; genus Schistocerca; species Schistocerca nitens. Next base: position 377,370,090 of record NC_064622.1, on the reverse strand, counting down.
TAAATAATGCGTCATTACAGGTTCAGTCAACAAAGCATCTGGCTTGTGTTCTTGGATTAGAGTGCAATTCTGGTTTTCTTGAGTAATTATGGTATTTCTATTTCCTTTAATTAATTCAGTATAATGATATTTAAAATTTCTTGTGTTGTTGAAGAAGAACCGTGCCAGATGCGTACGTTGAGTCATACTTCCACACACAGAACAGTTACACTTGTGCCTTGGTTTCGTAGGTTTTATAGTTGCTGGGGACTTAATTAATTAATTGTGTTAATGAAAATTTCCATTTCATTCTTTGTTGTTGTTCTATGCAGTCAGATAGCGTAATAATACTAGTCAGGGCCAACCGTTACGAGACTTCGTAACCGAACAGACAGCTACTGAAGCAAAAAATTAAAATTATTTGCATTTTATTTTAATTAAGCCCCCACGCAACGGGCACAATCATACAGGAGATCTTCCAAAGCATTTAAGTTCGGCTACTTTTGTCATAACTCCCCGCTTTCGGGATATAGCTCAGCAAGTTATGTGTGGTATATATTCTTACACTTACGTTCAAATGGTTCAAATGGCTCTGAGCACTATGGGACTTAACATCTATGGTCATCAGTCCCCTAGAACTTAGAACTACTTAAACCTAACTAACCTAAGGACATCACACAACTCCCAGTCATCACGAGGCAGAACACTTACGTCTTATGCGACAGTATTCTGGGGTAGCTTCTAGCTTAGGCAAGACACTTTAGCGTACAAAAGAAAGTAATCAGAATTATGTAAATTGGTCACACAGGGATTTCTTGCAGGAACACTTTTTAATTTAGTTATGAACAACCATTTTGAGTTGAGTAACAGATGTTCTTGAGTAAGGCAACAGAAGGAAAAATTATCTGCAGTTGTCTCTCATGAGTCTAACTTCGACAGAAAAAGGAGAAAAACACACAGCTATAAAACTCCCAGATAGCAGAAGTGTTCGAAAATACTGATTAAAAGTGTTTCTGCTTAATATTTTCTTCTATACCACAGAGGAATTCTTGCATGGAAATGATTATTCATTTTACAGGAAAAATCTCTAAAATGCCAGTATGTACCCTATATAAATAACATATGCTTACGACGTCGATTCTGTTATGTAGCGGACCGCGGAGGGCAGTTTAGCATCTGGCAAGAACAGGATAAGCGAGATATTGGAGTACGATAATTAATCGACATCCTTAGCTGCCAACATGTGTTGTTGATATACCTCAGTGGGGACAGGTGAAAATATATGCCCTGACCGGGACTCGAACCCGGGATCTCCTGCTTACATGGTAGACTTTCTGTCCAGCTGAGGCACTGAGGGCACAGAGGATAGCGCGACTGCTGGGACTTATCCTTTGCACGCTTACCCTGAGACGTACATTCCCAACTGTCCACAACCTACATTCATAATGTTCCTAAAAGATATTTGCACGTTCACTCATTACTCGCGCCAAATAAGGTGACGATTCCCGTACGAGTTCGGGCAAAGTGTGCGCATTCGCACAGAAGAAGTTCAATGGCCGGGTAGCCTTTGACTATGTAAAGATAGTAACTGTTCCGAAAGAACAGATGCCAATGACGACCATGCAGCCTCTCTAGGAAGGAACCCTCAGCTTCCAACAGGCGTTATTGATATACCTCGTTCTAGAGAAGCTGCATGGTCATCATTGGTGTCTGTTCTTTCGGAACAGTTACTATCTTCATATATTGGAGTATATTCCGCACATACTAGGTTGCTGTATTTGACAACCAGAGAAAATAATGCTTGTTTATTTTCTGGAGGTAGGATTCTTCAGGGGAAGCAGCTTCCAGCTTCCAGGTAGTGATGGAGCCTTGTAGAAGGGCGACCCTTAGAAGGAGAGGCTTACAGAGAGAGCTGCTTAAGCGGCATTTGCCCGGAGCTAGGCTAGAGGCCTTGTTTTATGGTCCATTAGCTGCTGCACAAGTACTTGAGGCGCGCTTTTGTATCTCCTGTAGCTGAAGGCAGCTTTCCTATCCACATTACATGCTAGCATTCCTGTAGCAGACTGTTATCGACACATCTGCCTCTGCACATCAGCTTTATACATTGATGGAAAAAGTTGCAACACCAAACATAATTAATGTATAGTAAATAATTGCTATGGACAATTAGACACTTATCTAAGTAACGTATTCAAGTGATTAGCAATGCAATATCACAGGTTAACGAAATCGCGAGAGATGACAGTGCAAATATGAGGTGCTGGTACATTAATAACCGGGATAGCTGACAATGTAGAAAGCAAGCACGCAAACGAACATGAACTTGAAACGTCCTGGCAGATTAAAACCGTGTGCCAGACCAAGACGAACTCGGGAGAGGTATTGGCAGGAGTAAGGCTGTGAGGATGGGGCGTGAGTCGTGCTTGGGTAGCTCAGATGGTAGAGCACTTGCCCGCGAAAGGAATAGGTCTCGAGTTCGAGTCTCGGTCTGGCACACAGTTTTAATAGGCCAGGAAGTTTATAATGGGCGCACACTCCCCTGCAGAGTGAAAATCTCATTCTGGGAACATGAACTTCGTTGTACAGTACAAGTGCCGGATGTGACTTTGTGGAATGGAGTTCCATAACTGTTACACTACAGGGACGGTTAATACTGTTTGTGGTGGACGCCAGAGTCTTCGTCCGATGATGTCCAAAATATTCTCGACTGCAGACATATCTGGTGATCCAAAAGACCAAGGCAACATGTCGACATTCTGTAGTGCATGTTGCGCTACAACAGCGGTATATGGCCGAGCGTTACCTTTGATTATTGTTCATGAATGGCAGCTCAACAGGTTGAATCACCAGACTGACGTACAAATTTGCATGCAGGGCGCGTGAGATAACTACTAGAGTGCTCCAGCCGTCATACAAAATTGCACCCCAGATAGTAACTCCAGGTGTAGGTCCAGTGTGTCAAGCATGCAGACAGGCTGTTTGCAAGCCCTCATCTGGTCTCCCTGTAACCAACACAAGGCCATCATTGGCACTGAGGCTGAACCAGCTTTCATCAGACTTCCAACCTCTCTTCCAATGAGATCTCGCTTCACACCACGGAAGTAGTAAGCGGCGGTGGTTCGGAATCAGTGGAATGGACGCTACAGTTCGTTGTGTTACTGTGGAGCTTACTGATGCTGAGACTGCTGGTGCAGATGCAGTAAAACGCACGAGAGCCTTACGCCGAAGACTTTGGTGCTCCCTCTCGGTAGCGGCACGTGTCCGTCCGGAATTGGTCTTCTTGCGACCGTACGTTTTCGTAAGCACCACATCCAGCAATCATGCACAGTGGCTACATTCCAGCCAAGTCTTTTTGCAATGTCGCAGAAGAAACATCCAGCTTCTCGTAGCCCTATTACGCACCGTCATTCAAATTCAGTGGAGTGGTGATAACTGTGTCTTCGTAGCTTTAAAGGCATTCTTGATTAACATCAACTCATCGCGTCCAGTATCAAAGGTAACTAACGCACACGACCGTCACAAATATGTTTAAAGCAAACCTGATTTACAACCTTATAGTGACGCTGTTATCTCTTAAGCTTGTGGTGCGAAATTGGAATAAACATCATCTTTTAGATTTAGAAACAAGCCTACTAACTTCGTTCATTTCGCACCATTCCTTCACGTTGTGATTTTTTCCGTCAGAGTATCATTTAAAACAAGCTGATGAGACCATCGATTTTCAAATAAAAGTAAGGAAACGAAACCTCTCCTTTAAATTTACGACGGCGATTCTACGTAGCGAACCGCGGAGAACGGTTTAGCATCTGGCAAGAACAAGGTTTTCATCTGACACTTTAGGTCGCTGGTAACAGATTGCTACTGAGATCCTGTCATGTGTCGCATCAACAAGAAACTAGTATAAACTAACTTTCGGAAATGGAATGCACTGCCGAAAATGTCTGAACAAAAGCCCGCATCTCGTAGTCGTGCGGTAGCGTTCTCTCTTCCCACGCCCGGGTTCCCGGGTTCGATTCCCGGCGGGGTCAGGGATTTTCTCTGCCTCGTGATGGCTGGGTGTTGTGTGCTGTCCTTAGGTTAGTTAGGTTTAAGTAGTTCTAAGTTCTAGGGGACTGATGACCATAGATGTTAAGTCCCATAGTGCTCAGAGCCATTTGAACCATATTTGTCTGAACAAATAACTGCAGGTATTTTCCGTGCCTTGACTGTGCTGTTACCAACGGTGTTTGCGAGCATCGTGTGTTGCTACAGTCAAGTGTTACATTCGTCGGTGTAATTTTAAGAGGAATTTCGTACCAACTGACCATCTCTGATATGGGTTCCGTTCCTCTCGGCACTATTCGCAGCTCGAGCTGACCTAACTTTCTCCATTGGACCGTGAAAGTGCATATGAGTAACGTGAGTTAGAGAGAATACTTTCCACATCAATAATAACGCAGTTCTAATTATAACTGTCTCCTCTTTAAAAAAAATCGAGATTTTTGTATGAAATAATCACACTGTGCAGTCATTATTGTAACCATCGTCTACGTTCGACGTCAACGTTTCAAACAACTCAGAGACGGCAGTTGGCAACTCTGCTAGTGTGTCGTATATATAGCGTGTCGGGGAACATCGTGAAATTATCATTTTGGCCCAGAGGGAGTAAACTTGTCGCAGGGTACCCTAGTTGCGAATTTCGGAGTGTTAGATGAAGATGTACTAGACCGTGAGTTTACAGTTATCTTTTAACAAAGTCCATTTACCCTGTAGCCGTTTACGCCCCAGTTACCTGCCCTGGTCGTTAGCATAGTTTTCCAGCACTCTGCCTTTCCTCGTCGTGTTGGTGCTGTCCGGCACAGTGTGTAGTTCGACAGCGTTTTAAGTTGTTTGGTTCATATTTGGCATAGAGTGGTTGCTGTTCCCTTGGCTGTTCTTAGACGTCAATTTCTAAAGACGTAGTGCTCTTCGTATCCTCGTCCTCAGCCGTTGTGCCGTTCGTTGGACAGAAGAGAATTGGTTAAATTGTTGGTCGGCCCTTGGGCCGTAACTAATATGGGATGCCACCTGATTATTTAAATTCAGCTGCCTGTCTCGCCTTACCGTACGGTTAAGCTACATTCTCAGGCTGACCCTTGGAACACTTCTGAGCACCACTTGTTCTGTTTTAGGTTGAGATTTTCATTTTGGTTTGAAGCATTGTGCAAGGCCTTCGGCCGTGTATTAATTCAGTTCTTCTTTAAATTTTACATAAAGGCCTTCAGTCGTGTTAAATTAAAATTTTGAAGCTGGATTTTATTTAAAAAAAATTTCTCCTTAAAATTTGTTCTATCTGAAATTGTTGGTAATCCAGGCCCTAAGCGGTTAGTTGTTAGATATATTGTGTGGCCTTCAGCCGAGGATTTACGTGAACCCCTTTCATTAAGGCCTTCAGCTGCTTCTTTAAAGGAATTTTTTGTATAGGAAGGGAGGGGATTTATTTAAAATTGTTTGTCTGTCTTGATGTTCAGACCTTCAGCCGTTGTTTCAAATTTGTTTGTGGCCTTCAGCCGTGCAATAAGTTAGTATTTCCTTAATTAGGACTTCAGATGTTCTATTATAAGTTTAAAAGGAAATTTCTTGGTCAGAAAAAATGTTTATTAATGTGTTTTAATTATAGTTGTCCTTCATCCACTAATAGTTTTCAATTGCAGGCTTTTTTTCAAATTTTACCTTCTATTTTTAATTGCTTCTGATTTCTAAACCAGGTCCCCAGCCACTCTTGTTTTTGGTGTGGTTTTCTTCAACTAGGTCTACAGACCTCCCCCCATGAACCATGGACCTTGCCGTTGGTGGAGAGGCTTGCGTGCCTCAGCGATACAGATAGCCGTACCGTAGGTGCAACCACAACGGAGGGGTATCTGTTGAGAGGCCAGACAAACGTGTGGTTCCTCAAGAGGGGCAGCAGCCTTTTCAGTAGTTGCAAGGGCAACAGTCTGGATGATTGACTGATCTGGCCTTGTAACAATAACCAGAACGGCCTTGCTGTGCTGGTACTGCGAACGGCTGAAAGCAAGGGGAAACTACGGCCGTAATTTTTCCCGAGGGCATGCAGCTTTACTGTATGATTAAATGACGATGGCGTCCTCTTGGGTAAAATATTCCGGAGGTAAAATAGTCCCCCATTCGGATCTCCGGGCGGGGACTACTCAAGAGGACGTCGTTATCAGGAGAAAGAAAACTGGCGTTCTACGGATCGGAGCGTGGAATGTCAGATCACTTAATCGGGCAGGTAGGTTAGAAAATTTAAAAAGGGAAATGGATAGGTTATAGATATAGTGGGAATTAGTGAAGTTCGGTGGCAGAAGGAACAAGACTTCTGGTCAGGTGACTACAGGGTTATAAACACAAAATCAAATAGGGGTAATGCAGGAGTAGGTTTAATAATGAATAGGAAAATAGGAATGCGGGTAAGCTACTACAAACAGCATAGTGAACGCATTATTGTGGCCAAGATAGATACGAAGCCCACACCTACTACAGTAGTACAAGTTTATATGCCAACTAGCTCTGTAGATGACGAAGAAATTGAAGAAATGTATGATGAAATAAAAGAAATTATTCAGATAGTGAAGGGTGACGAAAATTTAATAGTCATGGGTGACTGGAAATCGGTAGTAGGAAAAGGGAGAGAAGGAAACTTAGTAGGTGAATATGGATTGGGGCTAAGAAACGAAAGAGGAAGCCGCCTGGTAGAATTTTGCACAGAGCATAACTTAATCATAGCTAACACTTGGTTCAAGAATCATGAAAGAAGGTTGTATACATGGAAGATCCCTGGAGATACAAAAAGGTATCAGATAGATTATATAATGGTAAGACAGAGATTTAGGAAGCAGGTATTAAATTGTAAGACAATTCCAGGGGCAGATGTGGACTCTGACCACACTCTATTGGTTATGACCTGTAGATTAAAACTGAAGAAACTGCAAAAAGGTGGGAACTTAAGGAGATGGGACCTGGATAAACTGAAAGAACCAGAGGTTGTGCAGAGCTTCAGGCAGAGCATAAGGGAACAATTGAAAGGAATGGGGGAAAGAAATACAGTAGAAGAAGAATGGGTAGTTTTGAGGGATGAAGTAGTGAAGGCCGCAGAGGATCAAGTAGGTAAAAAGACGAGGGCTAGTAGAAATCCTTGGGTAACAGAAGAAATACTGAATTTAATTGATGAAAGGAGCAAATATAAAAATGCAGTAAATGAAACAGGCAAAAAGGAATACAAACGTCTCAAAAATGAGATCGACAAGAAGTGCAAAATGACTAAGCAGGGATGGCTAGAGGACAAATGTAAGGATGTAGAGGCTTATCTCACTAGGGTTAAGATAGATACTGCCTACAGGAAAATTAAAGACACCTCTGGAGAAAAGAGAAGCACTTGCATGAATATCAAGAGCTCAGATGGAAACCCAGTTTTAAGCAAAGAAGGGAAAGCAGAAAGGTGGAAGGAGTATATAGAGAGTCTATACAAGGGCGATGTACTTGAGGACAATATTATGGAAATGGAAGAGGATGTAGATGAAGATGGAATGGGAGATACGATACTGCGTGAAGCGTTTGACAGAGCACTGAAAGACCTGAGTCGAAACAAGTCCCCCGGAGTAGACAACATTCCACTGGAACTACTGACGGCCTTGGGAGAGCCAGTCCTGACACAACTCTACCATCTGGTGAGCAAGATGTATGAGACAGTCGAAATACGCTCAGACTTCAAGAAGAATATAATAATTCCAATCCGAAAGAAAGCAGGTGTTGACAGATGTGAAAATTACCGAACAATCAGTTTAATCAGCCACAGCTGCAAAATACTAACGCGAATTATTTACAGACGAATGGAAAAACTAGTAGAAGACGACCTCGGGGAAGATCAGTTTGGATTCCGTAGAAATACTGGAACACGTGAGGCAATACTGACCTTACGACTTATCTTAGAAGAAAGATTAAGGAAAGGCAAACCTACGTTTCTAGCATTTGTAGACTTACAGAATGCTTTTGACAATGTTGACTGGAATACTCTCTTTCAAATTCCAAAGGTGGCAGGGGTAAAATACATGGAGCGAAACGCTATTTACAATTTGTACAGAAATCAGATGGCAGTTATAAGAGTCGAGGGACATGAAAGGGAAGCAGTTGTTGGGAAGGGAGTAAGACAGGGTTGTAGCCTCTCCCCGATGTTATGCAATCTGTATATTGAGTAAGCAGTAAGGGAAACAAAAGAAAAAATCGGAGTAGGTACTAAAATCCATGGAGAAGAAATTAAAACTTTTAGGTTTGCCGATGACATTGTAATTCTGTCAGAGACAGCAAAGGACTAGGAAGAGCAGTTGAATGCAATGGAAAGCGTCTTGAAAGGAAGATATAAGATGAACATCAACAAAAGCAAAACGAGGATAATGGAATGTAGTCGAATTAAGTCGGGTGATGCTGAGGGAATTAGATTAGGAAATGAGGCACTTAAAGTAGTAAAGGAGTTTTGCTATTTGGGGAGCAAAATAACTGATGATGGTCAAAGTGGAGAGGATATAAAATGTAGACTGGCAATGGCAAAGAAAGCGTTTCTGAAGAAGAGAAATTTGTTAACATCGAGTATAGATTTAAGTGTCAGGAAGTCATTTCTGAAAGTATTTGTATGGAGTATAGCCATGTATGGAAGTGAAACATGGACGATAAACAGTTTAGACAAGAAGAGAATAGAAGCTTTCGAAATGTGGTGCTACAGAAGAATCTGAAGATTAGATGGGTACATCACATAACTAATGAGGAGGTGTTGAATAGGATTGGGGAGAAGAGAAGTTTGTGGCACAACTTGACTAGAAGAAGGGATCAGTTGGTAGGACATGTTTTGAGGCATCAAGGGATCACCAATTTAGTATTGCAGGGAAGCGTGGAGGGTAAAAATCGTAGAGGGAGACCAAGAGATGAATACACTAAGCAGATTCAGAAGGATGTAGGTTGCAGTTGGTACTGGGAGATGACGAAGCTGGCACAGAATAGAGTAGCATGGAGATCTGCATCAAACCAGTCTCAGGACTGAAGACCACAACAACTACAACAACAGGTCTACAGACGTATTGTGATCTTTTTAAAGTAATGTATAAATGAATGGTTCTTTTAAAAGCAAAGTTGTGGGTTTGATTGTGCAACTCACAGTAAGTGTTTACGGCCCCATCCACAATCGAAACCGTATCCTGTGCGCTCTCTGAGTACTTACCAACCAGGTCTCATCCTTCAGTCTTCTGAATTTAATTGCTGCATGTACTACTAACAGGAAACAAAATTAATTTCTTATGGACAGAAGAACCGTCAGGAAGCAGTCGTAAAATTGTTTCGACCGTACCTAATTGCCAGTTTATGCATATTCAGAATATTGCTGCAATGACGAATCCTTTCCATGTTATCGTTGCGAGATTATCTTACGTATAGCCACCGAATGATCGTACACATAGCCGAAGGTTTTATACTGCCTTAGTAGGCAACGCTGAAAAATTTGAGACGTTTCTGTACAGAAACAAACGAAACAATGAATTAGACAATAGGTAGTATCGCATGATACGTCACACATTTGAAGAAACTGACAGAAGCTACATTTTGCCGTTGGAGTAATAACTAGGTACAGTAATAGTAAATACGTATAAAAGCAAGACTTTTGACCATAAAAATTAATAGAAAACATCAGTGTTTCGTGAGTATGCTTTTTTTATTTCTTACGATTAGCAATTCATCGTACTGAAAATACGATAATTACAGATGAGTGAGGCCAACGAATAGCTAGCGTCAACAAGCCGTGATCATAGGAAAAATGGTCTGACACTATGGAAGATTACTCAAGGATCGTGTGAAATCAGTAATTACGAATAGATGCTGTATATATTGAAATGAAAATAGAAATATCAGTGTGGGCTCCAATCGTAAGTACACGTAAGGCCAAATACTAAATGCACACAATGAGTGACGATGTGTTAGCGAAAGTGCGAGCCTCGTGAACCATTCCGTTAGTTACAGCTGTCAAACGCATTGATACACAGGATAAGAGAATGCAAAGACATAAATAGTGGAAGCAACCCCGCCTCGTTCGCCGTAACACGTATTTTTATGCGTGAGAAGATTCACGGAAATCAACTAATAGAAACTCTGTCATCATGTTACGCCAAGAATGTGGTTTAAATTTTGACTAATAATGCAAATCAATGGTATTGCGGAACATATATGAGAATGATGGGAGTTTCGTTACCCACAGCTTGTAATGCAGTCTGTCCGAGATAGCTCCTGCCTTTTCCATGGCCACCGAGAATTTTAGGGTCAAGAACGTAAAATTTAAGTCCGCAAATAGCTTTTATTTGTTCTCAGAAAATCAGTTTCGGGCCAGCTGCCCATCTTCAGATATGTTAAAAAAAGTTAAATAACAATTTATGACGTATGTTGATGAAACTTCAAAACTTTAGGAAATTACATTGCGAAACAATGTGTTAAAATATAGGAGCTTTGTAAACGGAAGTCTTCAATCAACTGCCGTTTAAGATCATTTAACAGCTCGTAATTGGTCGGTGGGCCCGAAACTGGTTATTTGAAAATAAATAAAATCTATTTGCGTACTAGCCGGCCGTCGTGGCCGAGCGTTCTAGGTGCTCAGTCCGGAACCGCGCGGCTGCTACGGTCGCAGGTTCGAATCCTGCCTTGGGCATGGATGTGTGTGGTGTCCTTAGGTTAGTTAGGTGTAAGTAGTTCTAAGTTCTAGGGGACTGATGACCACAGACGTTAAGTCCCATTGTGCTCAGAGCCATTTGAACCATTTTTTATTTGCGTACTGAAATATGACCTTTTTTGTACAAATAAAGATTGCGGACGTTCCCTAATGACGGACATGTCTAATTGGAATAAAGTTCGGCTCACACGAAGAGTTTTACTTGAGTTTCGGCGCAACCAGAATCTATAGTCGTATTCTCCGACCAATTTAACAAAATCGCAGGCGTTTATTGTGCTCGAAACTTCTTTTGCTACAGGAATGTCAGTCCTGTTACGGAATCTTTAATTCAGCGGATATTTTGTCTGCCGAAGTATTAGAACCGTAACGAAGGTAGGTGTGTTGAATGTACATGCTCTACACATAGGCACCACAGGCAACTTTCAATCAGTTTACTAAATACATGGGAATACTTCCATGCAGATATACAATACGGAAGAATTTCTGAGCACTCAGTACTGAGTAAAGGTCACAAGCGCAGTTTTAAAGAGCAATCTCACTAAAAGAGTTTCCTGGGACACTGAAGAACGGAGAATGTGAAAGGCGGTGTATGAGACATCGAGATGTGCCGGGAAATTGGTGTAGCGTGGAACACAACCTGCCCTTAGAGGACTCTCCCATAATGACGTTTTCATGCTGATGGAACGCCGGGCCCGTTATCTTAACGGCACATCGTGGTGCAGGTACCTTCTCTTGAGGCGGAGGCAGCGGCTCCTCAGTTTGTCGTAAAATATTGCAGCTCGCTATGACGTGGAAGACGCGAGATGATGCTTAGGTAGTTCAAACTCATGCTCAACAGCGTCATACATCAATGAACATTGGCAGTACGACGCCTATAAAGGAAGATGAGACACAAACATAATGCATCTTGTAAGGGAGCGAAACACAGGAAATTGACTGAATGCTGTAAAGTGTGCTAACAAAGTGTAGTTAACCGGCAGGTACAGGAGATCGTTGAAACAGAAGCTAACGGCCATGCAACATGGTAGAACAGAGAGTCTTTACACCCCAACATTACTCCAAAATACCTTAACATTAAACCAAAATGTACTTCGTCAGCTGTAATGAAAGCTATCAACATCGGCGAGAGAACGTGAATCAGAGAATAACTGCGAAACTTGTACAGAATCCGTTATAATTGAAGTTCACGTTTAAAAGTTTGTCACATATGTATTATGACATTCACACATTCCTTGGAGTCATCATGTCCGCGAAGACGTTAATTTAACCTTTCACTGATCGAATATCTAACATATCAAATATAGCAGTTACTGTGGTTGAGCTGCAAGTGTTAAATAAACGTATTAAATATGTTCCACCATACGCAATTTCTGAAAATCTGCCAGATGGGCTGAAGGTAATCTGAGGCTCGCGTTAGGTGATGTTTCTACGAAACTTTTGATAGCTCACGGTTTAAAAACTGTTTCTGCTGATAGTTACGAACATTAAGCAAGTTTAAGAAGGAAATAAACTCCAACCATGTCATTGCCACCACAGCTGATAAATGTGTTTGGTTACGTTACAAAAGTGAAAGAGTTCCTTCACAGATCCGACGTATTTAAAAAGTTCCAAATGCAGCTTTCAATTAACAAATAAAACCCACCGTCAAATCACGCCATATGCTGATTAATATGAATCCCATAGCTCATAGATTATATACCTGACCCAAATTACATAAGGATAGTCTTCCGATACGCCAGATAGTGCCATCCATTTCTCTTCCATGTTCCCTACTAGCAAAAGAGCTTTATTATATCATTAAAAGCAAACCAGTTTTATACCTAAGGTTATTATCAAATATTTTATGGCTCTTGATGATGAAATTAAAGATATGCAAATCCCGCCCAGTTCTAAACTAGTTTCATATGATGTCATGAGCTTATTTACAAATGTTCATCCATGAACATATTGACACAGATTTTGCATAATTTCAAATAAAATACTGTTGAATTCCATGACATAATTAATGCTCCAGTTTCAGAGGAAGTATTACAGTCGAATCGCTTAGCTGTGGGTTCACCTCGAGTAATATACTATTAGAGATTTTCATGGACAAAATCGAAAAAAATATTTTATAGAAAGACCCACTGAATTGTAGAATTAGTTACCGGTTCTGACATGTCGATGATCTGTGTTTGTGGACGGTATTACTAGACACACATTACTACAGCATCCAAACAACCCACATAAGAAAATTCAGATGAAAATGGAGCTGGGACGTTCTTCTACAAATTTCTCAGACCTCAATACAGATATTAGATATTAGTACGAGGAAACACGCATTTAACATTTAAAGAATAGCATAGCTACTGATACACTAATCCCTGCAAGCTCCCAGCATCCACGCAGCCACTAACACGCAATTTTGCATTCACTGGTGCATCAATTCATATCTGTTACATTATTCAAATTAGCCTTTCAAACAGGACTACAACTTATGAAACAAATTGCTTCCAGCAATGACTGTAGCTCTGCTCTGCTTGATAATATAATACAAAAATAGTAAATGAACAAAATTACACCGCTTCTGTAAGCTAGCCAAAAACAGTCAGCATCTGGAATGAAATTTTCACTCAGCAGCGGAGTGTGCGCTGATTTTCAAACTTCCTGGCAGATTAAAACTGTGTGCCGGACCAAGACTCGAACTCGGAACCTTTGCCTTTCGCCGGCAAGTGCTCTACCAACTGAGCTACCCAAGCACGACTCACAACCCGTCCTCACAATTTTACTTCCACCAGTACCTTGTCTCCTACTTTCCAAACTTTAAAGAAGCTCTCCGGCAAACCTTTCAGGACTGGCACTCCTCAAAGAAAGGATACTGCGCAGACATGGCTTAGCCACAGCCTGGGAGTGTTTCCAGAATGAAATAAAGACCTGTCGTGAGTCGTGCTTGGGTAGTTCAGTTGGTAGAGCACTTGTCCGCGAAAGGCAAAGGTCCCGAGGTAGAGTCTCGGTCCGGCACACAGTTTTAATCTGCCAGGAAGACTGAAAAACACTGCTTAGTTTCACAGCCTGGTGCAAAATTCCATACCTTGTCAACATTCCCGACAATAATGCAAATAAATTAATATGTCAGAACTACAGACATACATATTTTTACGACGCAAATAACATTAAAATTTTTATTCACTAGTAAAGACAAAATCCAAACCTTTTTACAGAGTGGTATATATAAAATCACTTACAGTCATTGTAAAACAAATGTGCATATAGATCAGTCAGGCAGAGCTATGGGAATTAGGCTACTGAACGTAAGGAATGCTGGTGGTTAAAGAAGAAAGATTCATCCATCGCTGATTATCTTCTAGCTGAGAACCATCCATATGAACATAGAATGTGAGCTTTGACATTGTGTCGAAAAGAGCAGAAAGATTATGCTACTGGAAAATTGGAAATCAGCAGACTCATAAGACAGAATGTCAACCAAGTACTAAGCGATGGGGAAAAGCTTCGATTATTCCCATTGCTAAATTAAGTTTTCATTCCAAATACTAGAATAAAACTCTAAATTGATTATATTTCTCATTATTTGTTGTATCTTTCTCCACATGCAAATTTTCTTTGTTTACCCACATTTTAGTCACTGTGACTATCACAATGTTTTTTCTCGTGTATCCTATGTAAACACTTTGACACTTTCGTATTTTCTGTACTAATAATATCTGTATTTGCATCATGTTTATCTGATCATCATGTGATTGCTGTGTACAGATGCAAGCTGAGTAGGTGACCCTTCGCTCACAGCTCCAGGCAGTGTTGGCTCCCATCACACAGCTTGAGGATACTGCCAAGGGGCATCACTGTGGGGGATCGGACGTGAGGATGTGAGGGACTTCGAGTACGACCCACGCGTCCCCCAATCGATCCACTGCTGTGGCCGCAACGGGTACTCCCTGCATGGTGGTTGACCCTCACCCATGGACGAGTGGGAGATCATTGAAAAGTCTGGCAGGCAGCGAAAGACTTTCCGAGGACTCGATCGTAGGGCCTCTCTGGTTCATTTGACAAACAGGTTTCGGTCGTTATCTGTGGCTGACAAAGTCTCTGAGCCGGATGCAGTCGTCTACCTTGTTCCATAGAAAGCTTCGTGGCTAGTAAGGGCAGGGCATTCACAGAGGGTGGGTTGGTGGTAGTTGGGACCTCCAACCTTAGGCCCATGATAGGGCCCCTTAGAAACATGGCTGCCAAGGACAGGAAGGAATCCAGTGTGACCCTGTGTATACCGGGGGAGTCATTCCGGATGTGTAAAGGGTGCTTCCAGATGCCATGATGAGTACAGGGTGCTGCCAACTGCAGGTGGTGGCCCATTTCGATACCAATGACGCGTGTCGCTTTGGATCAGAGAAGATTCTCTGTGCTTTAAGGTGGCTATCGAAAATGGTAAATACTGCCAGTATTGCTTGCGAGACTAAGGAGCTCACCATCTGCAGCATCGTCGACAGAACCGACTGTGGTTCTTTGGTGCAGGGATAAGTGGAGGGCCTGAATCAGAGGCTACTATGGGTGCTAGGATCGCTATTTACTTGTGGACGGGCTCTTCATGATCGCTGGACAAAACGTGAAGGCGTCGTGTGTTGGCATGCACGTCAGCATTGACGTCTTTGGGATTTCTTCTCTTGGAGAAACTCAAGGATTAGGTAGTAGCAGACGATGGTAGAGGATTTTTACATCACATTGTTGCAGCATGTGAAAGGATCTCGAAGAAATCATTCGTCTTTCCTGAAGTCCTTGAGCCAGCGATTTCAAGCGTATATTGTAGTAGACAGTGGGCATTTCGAATGTCTGAGACATAAGTAGAATTTCAAGAAGGAATTTAATACCGTAGTCTTTTGTTATTTCCTGATGTTAGTAATGTAATTTTACAGTGAAGTGAAATACTCGACATTAAACTCGTTAATGGAGTTTGTAGGTCAAATCCCTGTTTGACAAATCGTGTAGATTATTAGGGGGGTGTACTGAAACTTAATGCATCCGAAATTCTATATCCTTATTCCTCATGTCTACATATTTGCAGCTCTCTACCGATAGAGGACTCCGAATTGTATAGCGCATCGTGACGGTGTGTAACTAACTTTGTCGATGCGTGAGGAACAGCGGAGTGTAAGCAAGTTTAGAATTCGAAGAGTTCGTCCCCACATAGAGCATTCTGTCCTTCAGCATGACAATGCCACAAATCTCACGACCACTGCGACATCTGCAACAGTCTAACGACTTGTCTTCATCGTCGTCGATCGTCCTGCAGGTAATCCGGACTTGGTCCCATGCGATTTCCATCTGTTTCCACAACTTAAAGAGCACCGTCTTCAGACGCCACGTACGTTGCTTCCAGTTGGTGTGCGATTAGTACCAGTTCTTAATAAATCTCTTCTCTACTACCCCACTTCTCTACAGAGACCCTTTTCGCCGAGTCAACAAGGAGGGCGAGTGCCCTATCAGCCTGGAGCGACAATGTCTTATAACAATATCAATTTCCACGTGAAATAAAATTCAGGCTGATGCTCTATACAGAACAATTATAAGTTTTACGTATCATAACTCCTCCACAGCTACTAACCAGATTTTGTAGAATGAAACGTTGTTTAATTCGTCTTTCTTAGCATTAGATACTAACAACAAAACTACTATAGTTTCATTTTTAAAGAAAAGAGAAGTTGACACCAGTATCTCTTCAGTTAACCCTCAACTCTTCTAGGGTTCCTGGACAACCCCGTTAATACAAATGTAATCACAATATGTGAACGGCATAACGCAAGGCGCTTTTGCTCTCGGTATTCCTCAGTGAAGTTACGCCATTGAGCATGGAGCGTTGCGTGCGTTTTTTTCCTATTAGGGGTATTTTGTGATATGAAGAGAAAGATAGAATAGCGTACCAAAGTATGTATGTAAGTTATCATTCAATCTGTCTATTAGTGTTTTATGCGACTAATGTCTTGGAGTGCTTCGGAAACAATAAAATATCAAGGAGTACCACAACATTTAAGGTTACGTTCGGATGGATGCCTTATTCTTCAGGACGGCATCATCAAAGTCAGCAGATGAAGAGATTGAAAGAATAATGAACGATCTTACGTTTTTGCAATCTTTTGAGGAGAGAGAAGCGGACGTCAATGAAATTATATTACGTGATTGTGATTCCATATCTGTAGTAACGCCATAAAGTGGTAGTGAAGAAAAAGATCAAAAGGCGTGTAACGTGTTTTCCGCTGACAGACATTTCTTGGCAAATAACAATGCTAGCACATTGACTTCCATGGCATAGTTGGATTACCGACCCCTTCGGGCCATTTACTCTTTTTGAATAACCTCCTTTAGTTTACTCCAAGTAAATAAAGTGAAAATATGGCATTTTAGTACTTTTTATTAATTTTTTGTGTGAGTTACATATGATTCAAATGGCCCCAGAGTAAAGGTTCCAGGTGTTTCATTTGCTATGTCGCTAATAATTTTAGATTTGTACTCCTGTCAGTTTTTCATTCCACAGCATTATTTGTGTAGAGTTCCATTATTGCTTTCCTGCATTGTTGCTACAGTCCTTATTGAGTGTTGTTGGCTCCGTAACAAAGTGATATTGTGGCAGGAGAAATTGTCTCGTAGAAGTTATGAAGACGAACAAATGCATGTACAATAGCTTTTAGATGAAGTTATGGACATAAGTGATGAAGACGCTATGCCTTTATTTGGTGATAGCTCGGACGAATTTTTAGTAGAGGGGACCAGAAGCGAAACCGGGAGTTCTGATGATGGAATCACATCAGTGAAAGCAGAAATAAGAGTATTATGTCCACATTCAGTCAAATAACCAGACTTCACAGCTGTAAAAACCAGGCAACAAAGCACCTCTAACCGTGTTAGTACCATAAGTTCAAGTAAGTGTAATATCTGAAAGTTCTGAAGATGAAGATGACACACTTACAACAAATTCTAATGAGATTGTTTGGGGCCCAGTTACTTGTAAAGATATTCAAAAAGTTACATTTATTCATTAGAGTTATGGTGTAAATTCTTCTGTTGCGCTAACTTTCAAAGGCATTACACCATACGATTTCTTCAAGTATTTTGTAACTGATGAAATTTTAGAATATGTGACTCAACAACCTAATGAGCAAAACAAGTCTTAGAATGTCATTCAGTAACTGTTAATTCACGACTGAAAAAGTGGTCTGATGTTGCAAAACTGAAATTGAAAAATTTTAAGTATTTTTATTATGATGTCCCTAAATGTAAAAACCGAGGATTCCAAATTATTGGTCAAGAAATATGCGCTATCACAACAATGTAAAAAATGTTATGTCACTAAATCGTTCGGAAATGATTTTACATATGTGGCATTTTTCCGGTAACAACCAGTGCCCACTGGGAAACTGCATATTCAAAATTCAACCTCTTATTGACAAATTACTGCAGAGATTACCAAGTGCAGTTGTGCCAGAGAAAGAAGTTTGCATTGATGAAACACTTGTGCCATTTCGAGGAAGACCAAGTTTCATTCGGTATATAAAGATCAAGCGCCATAAATTTGGAATTAAATAGTTCAAACTTTGTCTAAAGGATGGCTACACCTGGAATATGAAAGTTTACTGTGGGAAGAATGCTAATCCTGGTGTTCCTCTTGCCGCATCTGTTGTTATGAGCCTTATGAGTGGATTACTAAATGCGGGCAGATTCTTATATACAGATAATATTTACATAAGTGTTCATCTAGGACACCAGCTTCTTGAACAATCAACACATTTAGTTGGTACTCTAAGGTCAAACAGAAAACTGAATCCTCAAGATGTTGTACAGGCAATACTGAAGAAGGGGAACACAAAGCAAAGGAAAGTACCATAGGTGTAGTAGTACTGAAATGAAGAGGGATGTTCTGATGCTGAGTACTGTTCATGGAGAAGAAGAAGCAGAAGTTCAAACCAGGAAGGACACAAAGAAAAAACCAGCAATGATAAAAGACAATAATCAGTCAAAGTCTTTTATAGAGTTTTCTAACCAAATAAGTCGTACTCGCATTGTCTAAGGCGGGGTGTGAAATGGTACAGGAAGCTTGTAATTGAATTGTTGACAGGGTCAGCACTTGTAAATGCTGATGTGATATACCGATACATCAACAACAAGAAAATCTCAGTCACAGAATTAAAAGAGGAAGTGACTTTGAGACTACTTCATACAGAAGATGCCGATGAGCCTGATACATCTCTCACCAAAGCCACCGCGTTACCTGCGGATTCTGCACTTGTGAACATGGGAGCAGCCAGATGTAGGTGTACAGTGTGCTACGAAAAAAATGAATGAATTGGGGCGAGAGCAAGCAGTCAAGAAATGCAAACAAACTTCATGGAAATGTAAGAACTGTGACTCTTTTTTGGGTAGAGTGGTTTTTCATAAAGCACAGTGCATACAGGTGTTAGAAAAACAAACTGGAATGATCCAGATTTTTCAATTTCATTGTTGTTGCAATTCAAGTTGAAGAGGGTAAATAAAACTATGAGACTTGCGATCTACATGTCAAACTAAATAATAAAAAGATGAAATGTCCAATACAACTGAGCCATGTGAGTTATATATAACTCACGAATTCAAATGTCAATAAGTACTCTTGAGCTCTTGAAAACCGTAGGCAACGAACACGATTTCTTACTGGGGCCATAACCTATTATAACACCGAGTCACAGCACACTCCTGTGAGATACAACCGCACCATAGAGCTTTAAATGGAACAACGTCCGTGAGTTGTACTTACTGCCCATGGCCTGAAGAGAACACTTCCTGTGAATTATATTTAACTGACGTGGCAGTCAGTGTGCTAGAAATGGATATGAGAAGCTCCTACTCCAACTCGTACACATGGTCCTCTATATTCAACTGTCATATTATTTGGTTGGGAATTGCTCATTACCCGAAACTTATTGCAATTAATATTCACCTATATAAACATCAACATACATGACATGTCAAACAAATACAGAGCTCCTCAACGAGTATTTATCAAACCCCTATATACAATTGAAATAAGCGTATCTGTAGCTCTGCGTAATTTAGCTGGAATAATGAAATCTATCAATGAAAATGTTTTTGGACTTTTTGCTAGTGATGGGACGTGTTGTTAACAGACTTCTGCTCATTTTGTCTTGTTTGCGTTTCGATTGTGTTACTACAAGTGATGCTACGAAGACTGACGACACAAATGCAGCAACTAGAAATGTATGAGGCCTTTTTATAGACAACTAACAGAAGTATTATACTTCAGGACCGAACGTTACAACAGATTTTATGTCAGTACCCCTTCGTGGTAGATGCAAATTTTTCATTCATACTCCTAAGAAGCCAGTCAAATACAGCCTAAATATCATATGCCTCTGCGATGCAGAAACTTTATTTCTGCAGTGCATTTCTCTACACATACTAAGTAACAAGCGAAAGCACATTATCAATTGCAAAACAAGATGTTTTGAAATTAATAGCACCATTTTGAGAAAGTAATAGTAAGGTCACGACAGACTAAGTCTGTATTCAAATTAAAACAAAAAATTTTACTGTCCTAGGTACTCTAAAGCGCATCAAAGTGCAGATCTCAGAAGAATCCAAACAAAACAGAAAGCGCACAGGAGAATTTGCATTACCTGTGGACAACGAAGGAAAGAATTTCTTTTCATGTTCCTCGTAAAGGTGAAGCTGCTTTGTTGCTTTCATCCATGCACCACCATCAGAATCTTAGCACTCAAAAGAACAAAGCTGAAATAATCACTGATTACAATGTCACAAAAATAGGAGTGGATGCTCGGGACCAACTGTCCGAAACTATTAGATATTACAGCGGGAACGCTGATGGACAACATCTGTATGTTACGTCGTTTTAAGCAATGTAGTAGTCGATGGTGCTCGTTGTTTTCAGTGCACCAAAACAGTTGATCAGATTGATGATTGAAAAGAATGAAGATGGTTGCAAAGGAGCTAAACTCTTTTTGCTTCTGTGTTATTCAAAAAAGCAGTCGTAGGGGAAGATAAAGACGTAAAATCTACGCGGTTTTGTTAATTACGTAGGAACAAGATAAGAGTGCCAGAAAGTAATATCACTCCGTAAGTAGAGAATGTCTCAGAAATGCGTGTTTTACCGTACGAAACGTAAGCAAACTCGTGACGTAGGTACGGTTCGAGAGCTCACTTGTGCACTTGACACCCACCAGTATGCGATCTGCGGTAAATACAACATAAAAAAGCGGATATTGTTTTCTTTTATGTCGAATGTTCACAAACTGTTTGTATAGCGATTCGGTTGCACGTTGTAAGGTACGCTTGAAAGCCACTAGTTCCGTGTTTGCCAACATTATAAAAACTACCATGACAGGGTAGCGTGGAAAATAAAATACGCGAACTATGAAGAGCAGCAACCGATGAGAGCAACGCAACAAATTTAAGCGCAGCAACGCACAATACACTTGTCACTTCGTGGCAAATGGGGTCAGCCAAAAGAGTCTTCTGCGTATATTACATTCCAACGTATTCCATCCTTTCCACATTTTGTAACAGATTCACGGATGTAACGCCCCAATTACTTTATAATTTTCTCAATGCTATCCACGAAATGGAGCATTACTATGCGTAATTTTAATTAAGAATGAAGCATCGTTTACAAGCCATGGAGCAATCAATCTTTCAGTATTTACAACTGGTCAGTTAAACATCCCTACTCTCTGAGAGAAGTGGATAAACAATACGTTCGATTTTCATCATTTGGATTTATAGCTCCTTGTGTTGACCGTGATTGTAGTTGAAATTGTAGGATGTAAGGTCCACCAGATATGTAAAACACAGTTTTTTCTCAGTACCCAAACATGTTTCACCACCACTGTGCCATCATCAGTGGGTTTCCGTTTCATTTATTCTGTAATGTGAATATTTTTATAAAATAATTACAAAATTAGGTAGATGTTTTGTTCAAACAATAGTTCGTTTCTTTTTGTTAATACCCTTACACATGGTGTGCCTGATTTTTCCTGATCACTGGTCTATTTCTTACTACAGGTAGCTTGCCATCTGCAAGCAAACGATGTTTATGAGAAATTTTGCTAGGACTTAACCTATCATCTAGAATGTAATTTAGTTCGTCGCGATATTTCGCACCTATATACGTTTTTACTTACGTTTTCGTGTGCCAAGCCCTTTTATTCTCCGCATCATCGTGAGGTGTCGTGATGCACAACGAAAATGTAACATGTATTTTCCGCAGATAAGGTCGTAAAACACTTTTCACCAAAACACAATGTCATTGTGGTTTGTTGTGTGTCCCAAGCCAATCAGTGTTCATTTGTTCACCAGAGAGTTCGGCGCCATAATTGAATTTTGTTTACATTTTATGTTTGAGTGTGTATGTGTGTGTGTTTGTTTTCTTTGCGCTTCTTAGCTCTTTGTCTTGTCTTTTAAATGGTGTTCCTTTTGTGTGTAAATGGTAGGCCTTTTCATATTGTAGCGTATACATTTTTCGAGTGTGTGTGTGTGCGGGGGGGTTACACTTTATCTGTTTGTGTTTTCTTTTTGGTACAGTTTCTTTAATGTGTTAAATATTGTGCGCTGGCAGAGGGTAGTGTATTCATTTAAGACCTGTTTTCCTTCTGCTATTGCCTTCTGTATGTGGAAGGTTTCCTCAATAGTTAGAGTTTGCTGTATAGGTTGTGGCTGGGTTTTAGTATTCTTAAGTCGGATTCTATTGTAGTTGGGTGGTGATTGTTGGCTACAAGGTGGTCAGCAAATGTCCTATGATAGCTGTTGCTTATTAAAGCTTTGAGATGTTCTGAATATCTGGTTTCTGGTACCTTGCTGTTGGGTCACTGATCAGCTTTGTGAGGTTCTTGTCTTTGAGAAAATCTAGTGTTTTCTCTAGGTATTCTTTTTCATCCGTAATTACAGTAATATTCCCTTTGCCTCTCTTGTTACTATGGAATTGTTCTGTTTTAGTTCTTGTTTTATCTTGTTGGCTGTGATTTCCCCTGATGTTTTATGATTAGAAATAATTGTGGATTTGTGTGTTATGATTACCTATGTTATTTCTGCAGCTACTAATTCTCTTGTCAAGTTTGCATTAAAATTTGATGTGCTCAGTCTTTATTGTTTCTTTATAATGTGTTCTGATTTCGTTATGAGGTTTTCTATTGTTTGGTGTGATATTTTTGTGTTAAAGTCGTGTTTTGTTCCTTTTTCTAGTAAGATCTTTTCTTGTTTAGTCAGTTAGGTTAATGACTCTGTCATGGACTTCAAATTGTTGGGCGTGGTTGATTTTAGTGGGTCTGTTTGTGCTGGTGATTATTCTGTTGAGTTTTCCGTTTCTTTTTTTCCTGCTTGTCTTGCATTACTTTCTGGTGTATGCCGTTTCTCTCTGTTATTTCCTCAAAGAAAACACTAGATTTTTTAAAAGACAACAATATCACAAAAATGATCAGTGATCCAACAGCAAAGTACCAGAAAAACCATTCAACAGACGCTGAAAAACATCAAAAATACATTCTCAAAAGGCCAGGTAAAGAGGATGACACAGAAAAATTCCAAATCACCCACTCTAAATTCCCTGCCAAAGGTTCACAAAGATAATATCCCTTTAAAGCTCGTCATTAGCTTCTGAAATGATCCATACTACCACCTAGCCCAACAGACGACCACACACTACAATTATATTGTACACTTTTGATAACAACACGAACCTGGGAAACTCAAAGGAGTTAATCGACAGAATCAATAACATAGACATACCAGACACAGCAGACTTCAGACACCAATGAATACCTGTATTCCAATAAATGAAACAGTCAACATCATCACACAACAAGGAAACACACCAGACACAGACATCAATGAAATAACCATAGTCAAGACCATAACAGCACAAAATTATTATTTGTTCAACAAAGAATTTTATTGACCTTCCTGGCACACTCCGCTGCAGAGTGGAAATCTCATTATGGAAAGAATTTTATTCTCAATGTAAAGGATTGCCAATGGGATCACCAATCAGTGGCCTCATACCTAACATGTTTATGAACAACCTGGGGAACATGATCTTCAGACACATAATAAAACCAAAATACTACGATTTATATTATCTTCATGACATAATATGCCTCATTGATGAACCACATACATACGCAGAATAGCTACACAATGAAATAAACGTTTTGCACATAGAAATTAACTTCACATAAGAAACAGAAACTAACAACACACTACATTTTCTAGATCTCACCTTACATAAAACAAACACCACACACACCTTCACAGTATTCATGAAACTGACCAGGACCAGCATTCGCAACCTATCGAACCACCCATTGCGGAATATAGCAAGCCGTTTTCAGATTCATGCTCCATATATTAAACAGAACACCCATGAACAAACAGAACTACACACAAGAACTAAACACAATAAAACAAATAGCAGTAGTAAATGTTTGTGATACCCATATGGTAGACAAGTTAAATCAAAAAATATGTAAACAGTACAAAGATGAACATACCACACACAATATCTCGCAAAACACAGAACAACATAGAACACAAACTATCACCACACACAAGACACAACAAGCAAACACACACATAAAACGAAATGGCACATACTCACTTATAATAACAAGATTGTCCACAGAATAGGCACCATATTAGAGAAACAGGGACTCCAAGTAGGACAGAGGACAGGGAACACAACACAGAAAAAGATCACAAGACAAGAAACACCAATGGATAAATTTAACAAATCAGGAATATGTGAACTCTCATGCAATACTTGCCAGTCAGTGTACATAGGGAAAACACGCAGAAACTTCAAAACCAGATATTCAGAACATCTCAGTGCTACAAAACGCAACAGCTCCCATAGCACATTTGCTGACCACCTTGTAGCCCACAATCACCACCCAACTACAAGAGAAAGAGACTTAAGAATACTAAAACCCAGCAACAGCCTATACAGCACTCTGACTATTGAGGAAAACTTCCACATACAGAAGGCAATATCAGAAGGAAAACAGGTCTTAAATGAGTACACTACACTATGCAAGCACACACACACACACACACACACACACACACACACACACACACACACACACACACACACAAAGATAAAATGTAAACAAAATTCAAATTTGGCGCTGAAATCTCTGGTGAACAAATGATCACTGTCAGGGCTGGGACACTTAACAAACCACAATGACACTGTGTTTTGGTGAAGGGAAAAGTGTTTTAACACCTTATTTAAGAAAAATCCGTCTTATATTTACATTGTGCATCACGACACCTCACCACGATGTGGAGAATAAAAGGGGTTGGCACACGGAAATTTCAGTAAAACGAATATAGGCGCGAAATATCGTGACAAACTAAATTACATTCTAGATGACAGGTTAACTCCCAGCAAAATTTGTCATCAACATCGTCTGGCTGCAGATGAGAAGTTACCTGTAGTAAATAATACATAAGTGATGCGAAAAAATCACGCACACCAAGTGTAAAGGTATTAACAAAAAGAAACGAACTGATGTTTGAACCAAGCATCCACATAATTTTATAATCATTTAATAAAAATGTTAACATTACAGATTAAATAAAACGGAAACCCACTGGTGGTAGCACAATGGTGCTGAAACATGTTTGGGTACTAAGAAAAAACGGTGTTTGGGATATCTGGCGGACCTCACATCTTACGACGACCTTCGACTATCACTGTTTGGGGCAGGCTTTTCACGAATAAGATCACTGCTTGGTTCTACTGACCAACTCTACACAATCCCTTCCCGAATAGGACTGGACACAGATATTGCAGCGCAGGCAACCGCTGGACGGCAATGAGGGCAAGGTATGATTCTACGGTAAACGTCATTCAGTTAGACGTAAATATACATCAACCGCATCTAAGAATGGGGCTGCTAGCCTCTGAATCGATAGTGTTACTGTAAAAAGAAACCGAACATCGTTTTTGGTATCGCCGCAAAATTTATTCCTAATTGCGTGGCACATTGATGTTTCACAGGTGAGATAATGCTATGTTGAAATTTACACGAAATGAATCGATTAGCAGTCACCACGTATCCATGCCGTATTCCAACCCGAAGCGTGACGTAAGAGCTGCACCGATCCAGCTTACTTCAACTAAAACAAAACATTTCGATGTATGGATCAACCATACTCGAACGACGATTTCCTTTGAGGTACAGCCTGTGTAACATAGAGCATTACACGAAAAATGACAACAACGATTTATTTCCAAAGGACGATGTTTATTGACAAATATTTTCAAAACCTGATGTGATGTAACGAAACATTATTCAGATTTGTAACTAGCATGAGAATCTCCATTTTAACATCCCAATGACGATGACGTCATTAGATCATATTTGGACAAAGCTGTGTAAGAGAATCAGGAGTGTTCTTTCCAAGGAAATTATCCACACACTTCGTTTAAATAACTTAAGTTTAAAAAATGGCTCTGAGCACTATGGAACTTAACATCTGAGGTCATAAGTAGAACTTAACTACTTAAACCTAACTAACAGAAGGACATCACACACATCCATGCCGAGGGCAGGATTCGAACCTGCGACCGTAATAGGCTCGCGGTTCCGGACTGGAGCGCCGGCCGCGGTGGTCTCGCGGTTCTAGGCGCTCAGTCCGGAACCGCGCGACTGCTACGGTTGCAGGTTCGAATCCTGCCTCGGGCATGGATGTGTGTGATGTCCTTAGGTTAGTTAGGTTTAAGTAGTTCTAAGTTCTAGGGAACTGATGACCATAGCTGTTAAGTCCCACAGTGCTCAGAGCCATTTGAACCGGACTGAAGCGCCTAGAACCGCTCGGCTACCGCGGCCTGCGTAACTTAAGTAATTAGTGGAAAACCTAACATTAGAATTACCTCGCTCAATGAACCAATTCGGTTTCCTACGACCGATGAAATCACTTCAATGGAAAAACTAACATCAGGTAAACAGAAGTATCTGTTTTAATAGCAAAATGCTGGCTTTACTCCGATTTATCACACCATTTCATAATAACAATGCTCTACAACGATACATCTGGCGAGGTGTCGCAGTGCCCGAGATCCATGCTTGGTATTCTGGATGGACGTCGCTTCAAATCAGCGCCAAGGTGACCATAGGTTTTTTGTTGTTTCTCTTTATCACCTGAGCCAAATTATAGGCCATTTCCTTCAAAACCTTTGAAATCATTTTTTAAACGTAAATTCTCTTTGGTTTTCAAACCATAGTACAAATATGTAATTGTTTTGAAGATTAGGGAGCTGGAACAATGTTTGAGTTAATAGTGTCACATGTTAGGCTAATTTCCTTAATACTTCTTACTTGTAGCAATGACAATCTCTAACTATGGCAATTATTTTCTAAACAGTTTGCAATCCCAGTGAATTACGAGGGCTATCCTACGTGACTCCAAGTTTAGCAGAAAACTTGGTTATAAAAACACAAAGATGTTCTGCCTATTAGTTAACACGATGACGAAAACGACATGTTTCTCAACTCCTGGAAACCTCTTGCTCAGATCCTCATGCTTAGACAAATTATACACAGTTAAAAATTCTATGTTCCCTTGAGAAGACACTTCATGGCAAGGTTGATTATATTATGCAAATAAAAGTAAATTAATTACAACACTACTCAAGAAATGGACGTCTTGAGGGGCAACGAATATACAGCCACGATTAATAACTTCAGTGAATCCACTTCTGCATCTGCTGAAGTTCTTTACAGTCATGCTCAATCGAATATAATCAACACTTGATAGGCGTTTTGGTGATTATCAAAGTACGTATGAAAGAAGAATGTACTGGCAGGAAGATATTCCCTTTAAAATGGATGTTCGTTGGAATTTACAAAACTCCTGGGATGTAGCAGTGAATTTTCACTGTTTTTGAAAATAATATTTTATCTGTGTTGACACGGAAAACATCGCTAAAGTAATATGAAACACTGGAGTTAAGTCTGAATTAGCCAAACTGATATGTGAAGTACTTACAGATGCAGATACGAAAAAATAATTACGGATGAAAAATCAAAATCCTTCATATTTGGTACAGGTGTGAAACAGGGCAACAGTTTCTCTCTAGTGCTTTCCAATTGTGCCTCAAGCAGCTGCTCAGAGGAAACCTCGAAGTGAACGATTGTGTCACACGGAAGGTTGAGCCGGAGGAACTTAGTTTAGTGGGACAGCAGTTTCGGAGTTAGCCGCTATGGCTAGCGGGGAGTAGGCTACGGAGAAGACAGGTACAGTATTTTGTTGCCCACGACTTTTATGTTTCGCACTGACTGCACTGGTATATAACTATTTTGGAAGCAGTATTATCAGATGCAAAATGATATTAATCAATCACAGCAAGAATCTTTGGGCCTGCAAGTACCAGCGACAGCATCTGCAGTTGTTTCAGGGTGGTAAATGAAGACTTTCCGCTCCAAAAGATTCTGCAGCAAGCACACAACACGACAACTGTGGTAGACATAAATGCAAAGAAAACGCTGAAGGTTGTGGATGGACAGACCAAGAAAGCAGTAAGTGTGGAGTACAAGAAACAGTCTGCGGAACGTACATCTCTTCCTCCGGTAACATTCCAATGGCAATTGTAAGTACCCAGCAACATCTTAATATGCAGTCAGTGTCCTTACAGGAACTGTATGAAAGGGTGCTATACAGCGTCTTTGTAGAAATAAGGGAAAGGAACGCTGGAAGATTGCACCCCGTGGTAGACGGCAAAATGTTGCATCGGCTGCGAGTAAAAATTGGCTTTGTTGTCACCAATGTAGCTGCTGCCAGTTGTAATAAAATCGAAGTTGGATTCTACTCTGCCTTAGCTAATAATATCCTAGTAATAAGTCAAATTTTTTCTGTGAATAATCTGAAATCTTATTTCCTCCGGTTTAGGACTACAGGTAAAGGAATTTTTCCAAATAGATCTGTGAGAACAATAAAGTGTCATAACGTGCGGAGTTGTGGCAGTCAATTGAAGCTATAGACTATGCATATAACTACTTTTAAATCTTAGAGATTATCTGATTGTGGGTGACATTATCTGAGTTCGTTGTCCCGCAGCATCGTATGTTAGCTGGGTTATGCAGCGGTATAAATGTTTGCACTGTGGCCAATGGCAGCAAACAGAGCCGTAACCAACAAAGATGTTCGCACTATGCAGGCCCACATGGGCTTGTGGACTGCGACAAATATGGCCCCGGAGCTTGTGTGCATTGTTCTTCTGATCACGCCTCGAACGATCGTGGCTGCCCTGGATATACTACACAAAGGGGTATTAAACAGTTTATGACTTCCAAAGACAATTTACGACCAGGCTATAGAGAGGTATAAGGGTAAAATCTATGCAAATGTGGCAGCAGCAAATATACAGAGCCACAAAATGTTTCCGCCGTTACCACACACATGCCATGCTGAAATTAATCAAAAACACAGAACAACTGTGACAGTATCACCTGCAGGTATCTACATTCATTTTGAAATCCCTTTGACTTAGCCGGCAAGCGCTCCTACATAACTCGCCGCTGCTTCGAAAGCAGATAGTCGTATGTTTCCATATCACAGGAGGGAACAGCTGCAGTACTATCCCCGTCCAGAGCGACTAATGTAGCTACTTTTTTTGTATCTGTATAATACGACTTGTACAATAAATTACAGCTTCCAAAACACACAATGTGACCCCAATCAACAGCAATCCATACTCGTCACAGACACGCCAGGTGCCTGAAGGAGGACAAATTAATGATAAATTTGTTAATAACACCCAGCAAATAATATTATAAGTGTCACGACAGGTCAACCACTCAATGAATTTCGAATCTCCAGCACAGTGTTGTGTTGTAAGAAACTGAATCGTGAATTCACTTCCATACTAAAGACGAGGTTAATTGTGTTGAAATATTCAAATGCGTGTTAATTCCTAGGAGACCAAACTGCTGAGTTCATCAGTCACTAGGCTTACACAATACTTAATGTAACTTAAACTAACTTGCGCGAAGGACAACACACACACCCATCCCCGAGGGTGGACTCGAACCTTCGACGGGGGGAGCCGCGCGAACTGTAACAAGGCCCCTTAGAGAGCACGGCCACCCCGCGCGGCGAGGTTAATTAACTCTGTTATGCAGTGGAATGTTCGTTCATTAATATCAAACAGAGACAGCCTATTTAAATTTGTTAGAACGTTAAATTATCTCCATGTGCAATTTCAGAAACATGGGTACAACCAGGTGAGCGTATCAGGATCATAGACTGTAGATGATAGATAAACTCCAGTGGAAGACTCTGCAGGAGAGACGCTCAGTAGCTCGGTACGGGCTTTTGTTGAAGTTTCGAGAACATACCTTCACCGAAGAGTCAAGCAGTATATTGCTCCCTCCTACGTATATCTCTTGAAGAGACCATGAGGATAAAATCAGAGAGATTAGAGCCCACACAGAAGCATACCGACAATCCTTCTTTCCACGAACAATACAAGACTGGAATAGAAGGGAGAACCGATAGAGGTACTCAACGTACCTTCTGCCACTCACCGTCAGGTGGATTGCGGAGTATGGATGTAGATGTAGATGTAGTATGATCATAAGTGACCAGAAAGATTGCTATGTAGACAGCGCCGTATTTACAAAAATGGTACAGAATTTTCGCCTGTACATCTAAACAATAAAAACTTTGCAGTAGAGGCTTATGAAACAATTCTGAACGAGGGAAGACAAATTGAATCTCTTATCGATTTATAGGGCTCGTAACTAATTCGTAACAAGAGAAAAAAATAGGAGAAATAATTAATGCTGTCGACCATCCAAACGTAAAGTTGGGACATGAATGCATATTATCCGAATTGGGACTTAAATAGTGAAGACAGAGCTGGACTGGAAATCTCGGAAGAAATAGAGGCATATTGACAAGGAGTTCTTAACGACCGGACACTAAGAGAACCGACAGACCTAATCAAAGAAGCAGCGCTGTAGCCTTATTCTCGTCGGCTTAGCTGGGAAATGTTATAAGAACCACTCGGTTCTGATCACCTACCGATAACTATAAAATGTCAGAATAACCCCAGTACAGATCTGAAGATATTTCCGCGTTATAAACGGAATTTAAGAAAGGAAAAGCGAGTAGAATATGAGGAAGTGCTGACTGAGGAGCCGAAAGACTTTAATGAAAGGGGGATGTGAGAGTGCAATATTCAAAGCTAGTACATAGTACTGAAAGGGCAGCCAACGCCTGAATCCCAAAAAACACCTCTGGTCTTGTGGGACTCAGGCTGTGAGACAGCCGCTGAGAAGAGATCACCAACATCTACAAGCGACAAACCACGGTAGACAACGTTCTTGATTTTAATTTTACCCAGACAAGAACGAAGCGGGTATACAAAAATAAAAGGAGGGAAAGTTAGCGGAATTTATGAAATAGTCCCTCTATTGAATCCTCGATTTCCATCGTTTAGAATAAGCTTAAGAGGATGAGAAGACTTAATACAATGGGAAAAGTACGGACAACACCTAAAAACCTCTTAGAAGACATCCTAAGCAACGTCATCCCAGACGAGTTCATGGTATTGGTACTAAATAGAAATGTCTCGGTGTCGGAATGGACTCCAGCAATAGCACACAGCAGGAATGCGGCTCTGAGAGCGGACAACATTAATCATTTTAAGCTACAACAAATACGCGAAAGGCTGCTTGGATTGTACAAATACATGCAACGTGGAAGGCGGCAGATCTACACTTAATATTTCACTTACTGTACAAGTCCTGTAGTAGACAAATAATTTACTTATTTATACTCATAGCGATAGTTTCATTGAGTGTCAACAGCAGATGAAAAAAGCTATGATAGTGTTCAGTGAATGGCCGGATGAGAACTGCCTCGACATATCGCCTCAAAAATCAGCTGAGTGCGCTTGTATGAGACAGGTTTTAACGAAACAAGAGATTAAAATTAGGACCCTTTGTATTCCCAGTCCAAAGGATAGTCAAATACTTCGGACTTTGCAATTATCACAAGCTAACATGGACACATCACATTAATCACTTAATTAAAAAATATAAAGTGTCGTAAATATTTTTCGCGCGGTGACAGGCTTTTGATGGGGACCATGCCAAAGTGTTTGCATAGATATACATTGCGCGCCAATAGGACTTTACATGGATTACAGGCAAAACTGTACGGTTCTGAAACGCGAAATGAACTGCGGGAGCTCGATAAGTGGCAGTAAAATATTATAGCAGTCTATAGTAGAGCATTAAAATCGTCTCTAAAGCTTTTCTGGTGGAAATCAATGAAATGCTACGCCTGAAATACATCACAGTTAAATTCGTCTCGAAATTTTTTCACATCTTAAATGTCAATTTGTTAGGAAAGATTAGATATCTCACTACAATGTGCAATTCAAGCCGATGTTGGATTAAGAAGAAACTACCGCCATTAGCAGCAGTTTACTTCGATGTTTCGACTTTCCGTGAATACGTTGCCTCTTTCCAGATCATAAGCTGCTTGAGAACGACGTACGCTAGCACGTCAGTGTAGCTGAATATAATGACGCGCTTTTCATTCAGCCAGGTTTCATTGAATGAGAAAGTATTAGCTGACAACCTAGCAGCATGGACATCGTCAAGACAGATCCACACAAACGAGTCTAAATCGAAAGACAAGGCAGAAAGTGCATTAATAGATGATAGGACTAAGAGACGAAGCAAATTCAAGCTCCTTTAAGTTGCGACCATACTCACTGCAGAGCTCATAGCGTTTTTAGAGGGTCTTAAATACGCAAAAGAAATACAAGAAGAAACAATTATCATTTTATCACTCTCACGCTCAGTATTGATGCCGATAAAATGCTACGATGTAAGCAATACTAAAGTTATCTAGTATTTCGGATTATAGAAAGAGTGCAGAAGCTTTTTTGCGTAAATAAGAGTACCGTCATGTTATGGGTGAAAAAGAACAGCGGAATAAAAGGAAATGAAAAAGTAGATTCTCTGGCCAAGGAAGCTGTATTCATTGATTCAGTGAAGTTGGATAAATTTTCACCGAAAGATTCCCTTCATAACATATGGAATATAATCAGGGCCCGATGGAATGAATATCTTCAACAGTATTACGAAATTAAAGGGATAAATTAGCAGTGGTACCTAATCTCCCATCACGTTCTTGGTACGAAAACTACAGACTCCACCAACTTTATAGTGGCAATGAGACGACTTCGCTTCAATCACGGGAGTTCCCGGCAACGTCTTCACCGTCTCTACATCGTCACGTGTGTGTGGCAGTGAAATAGATACTACTCATTTTCTTCGGCGTCCACAGGTTTCAAGAAACTACGAAACAATTAAAGCATGTTATGACCTCTGAAAAAGCATTGCCTGTAAACATTAAAAGTCTTTAAGTAACAGTAGACAGAAATATGTGTAAGCTGATATACGATTCTATAACAGAAGGGCAAATAAGAATATAAGGACGGAGAATTATTTTTGCATTGTAATACATTAAATATGTTAATTGACTTAGATTTTTACTTAAGTTCAGTTTAGACAGATGTAAGATGTAACCGTTGTTTTTATGGTCTGAGGCTGACTGTATGGGTGGTGCCCAGAAGCCATTAAAAACTCTTTAAAAATCTGTGTCCAAGATGGAATCTGAGAATCAGGAATCTGAGAATCAGGAATGAAAAACTGTTGTAACAAAGCAGTTCGCCGGCAGTACTGAGGAAAGAGGACAGAGACGTTGAAGTAAATTCTCAACGAAGATCGGATTATTTTTCCATGGGATCATTTAGCAAAAGCGAGAGCGTTTCGAAGATAATAAACTCCGATGATAGACGCTTGAACACAGGCGTTTCGTATCACAGAGAGGCGTCCTGTTGAAGCTCAGACAGCGCACGTTGCAGAAGGGTATAATATACCCTTCCACGTAATATGTCTCACGAAAATATCACGACGAGGAAATTAGAGAAATTACAGCTCATACGTACAGGCTTATCGACAGAACGGAGAGTCACGGCAGTGATACAAGCGTACACTTCGTCACACCGCATGAGGTGGCTTGTGGAGAACAGATATTGGTACAGATAACAGGAATTTTCTGATAATTTCCCTCCACTTGTAGACAGCCTACATTATGGCGTCATGCTAGTGAATCCCTTGGAAGAGGTAGCCAACAAAACGGGGTGAGGAATATTTCCCTACAAAAGTACATCATTAACAATAAAGATACAAAATTCTCATAAATCTTATTGTCAGATACTGAAGGAGGAGATAATTCATGGCAAAAGTCGAACAATCGAATAAAAATAATTCAAGAAAATTGTGTTGATAATCTGCAACACAGGAACGGACCCACAAAATGTAAGCGGTTTGATGTTACAAACAATCTTTATAACGACAAAGGAAGCTTATGTAAGAATCTTAAAATAAATCACTGCAGTACAGTAGTGAAAACAGATCCCTGCACGCTAGAGGAGGCCTAATATTTTTAGTGCACACTGGACCAGCTAGAAATACTGACTAGGCGAATCCATACATATTAGAAAAATTTATGTATGTGTGTGTGTGTGTGTGGTGTGTGTGTGTGTGTGTGTGTGTGTGTTTACGTTCCACAGCTCCTCCTAAACCCCTGGACCGATTTCAACCAAAGCTGATAAATTTATCACTGTCTGGAACAACCTCTGTGAGGATAACCTTACAACTTATGAACGGGCTGGGGTTTGCGGTCAAAATGTTATGTAGCCCACGACAATTGAATACCCAAATTTTATTCATACACTACTGGAGAATGAGAGCTCTTAGTGACTTACAATAAATTTTACTCATAATTTCAAACCGTTGTTTACCTTCTTGTCTCTGAAAACCGCCACAAAATTATCAAAGGGAAAAAGTCTATCACGTTACACACCTTCGTTGGTCATGTTGACGCATCAGGCACTACTATTAACAATGCTCTTGACACATTTTGCTGACATTACTCGTATATTACCCCGAATGTACTTTCAAAATTACATCATTGTACGACCCATAGTTCTGGAGGTATGACGTCATAAGCAATGAGCTGCGTGAGGAACTGCCACATTACGCATGACATTTAAATACGTGTATATAATTTATTTGCAACTATCTGGTATCCACAAATGCCGCTGAATGTACCTACTGAGGCAAGAGAAGTTGTGTCAGACTCTCTCTTTAATGATAATGCGACACAATGCAGTGGTCCTGCACGCGCTTAAATTGAGGCGAAGAACACCCTGTAATAGAGACAGGATGCTACGGAAATCCGATGCAGCAATCATATAACAGTTCGCCTGTCATTATCGTCGTTTGTAAAAGTCATATTGTAAACACAAGTTTTAACTGTCATTTTCATAATTTGTAATAGCTTTCCAAATTTCACGTGTACATTATTGTACTTCGTAGATCTAAGTTCTCTAACGAAAACATAAATCAAGAATTTCACAGTTTATAACAGCTTCTTGAGCTATGTGTGCAAAATTCTTGCACTTTCTATGTCTAGGTTCTTCGACCATAACCTACGTGTTCGAATGTAAACACAGTGTACATCACGAGTTCACGACACAGTAGTGAAATATGCAGCTAAATTTAGAAAAAAATGAAACATGGACGTGAAAATGGTTACACATTGGCTATTGAGTGAAGAACTGTAACCACAGCATAATTATAATAATACTTCATCTCTTTGTAAGTACAGATATATTTTCGACAAATGCTGCCTTGCCATTTACAACTGCTCCACTCGTATCTATTCAGTCAGCAATAATTAAATTTATTTGTATTCGAACAGTGATCTCCATCAGTATAAACATCTACACGAATGTATTAATACCTGAGGATGGACACAAGCCCGAGACCGGTCGTGTAATGAACAAATAATCTTTCATTGTGGTGACTGGAGTTACACAGTATCCACTTCGGATAAAATGCACTGCATAATCTGTCTAATTTGTTCAAAAGCAGAAATTGGTGTAACTCTTGAGTTTCTTTCTCGGTGTGCTTCGAATTGAGGAACTCGAGACACTGGCTTACTGCAGCATTCTTGCCAAGAACCACATATATTGCACGACCTGATGCACTCCTTTTCGTTTTAAAATAAAAGTAATATTAAAGTTGTATAAAATTTATGTTCGAATTACCGAGTGCCGGCTATAAGCTTGAGCCTATTCCATCAGTCGTCTTTCCACAGCGGTGACTGTAATTTCATAAATGAAAAGAAGCAGTTGACTTTTCTGATTGCGCTGGAGTGTCCACTTAATCTGTACCAATAACATCTTATTGTGCCTTACAGTTGAACTCTATATCTTTAACAGATGGATAATAAGCTGCATTTATAAAAAGAAGGTGTTTCACAATTCCTACTAGGGGCTTATAAGGATTGTAGAGGGGACTTAGTGGATATATTTTTGATAAGGATATGAAGTCCGTAAATGTACCTTCGGTACGTAAACTGTTTGAAGGTCTGATTACTTTCACGTCTCCAACTTGCAGCAGGAACAACAAACTCTGAGATATGTTCTCTACGGGAGATACACTGTACGGTAGCCCTGATGTTCGTTGTACAAGGTGTACCTCGGACGCGTGCTTTTATACAGACGGTCTACAAACCCTGGTGTGTGCTGAACCATTTCTGCTGCCATCACGACTACTGCACTGGGATGTTCTTTCGACTCTACAAATGTCTCCTGCACATGACTCTTTATATCGTACACAAGAAAAAGTCAACAGGAGTTACACATTACGATCACGGTGGCCGCGGAGTAGATTCACCTTGACATATCCACCTTTTAGCCTATGTTCGAATGAGATATTCGCAGACGCCACGTTCACGAGGTGCGTGTGTTATGGACTGAAGTGATCCGGAAAAATTTCTCGACAGATACGTTATGGAATTCTATCACGAAGTTCAGCAATACAGTAAAGTTTCAACATCTCTGTGTACCCCTCACATATGTCTTCCACAATTATCTAACCTATCTGTCGTTCTTACTGCTCGACGATGGAGTGAGTAGAACGTTAATGCAGTGATTGTAAACAGAGGGTACGGTACGTCAGGGAACAGAAGGCGGCACAGACTTCTCGGCGTGCGTACTGCGAGAAAAAAAATTTAAATTGATCCAATCTTCAGACTTCTATTGTATCCAAACGGCACAGTTCCATGTGTGGGTTACTTATCTACTAAGTCCCCTTTACAACCCCTAGAAGCCGGCAACAGGAATTGTAAAAAGCCCACAGTAAGTGCAACCAAGAGCAGTTACTAGCGTCTTTCGTGTGAAGTTATTGCAACTGGAATCCACGTGCGCATTCGTTAAGTAGATGTGTAAGAATACTTATGAAAAGTTGTAAAGGAATTTAATTATTATTATTATGAAGTAGTAATTCTGTGTGTGAAACCTTACGTTCCTTTTAAAATTCTATTTGCTAAACTAGAGTGACTCAACAAGATACTAAATGCTTCTTGCACATATGACTGAATCAGAGCACCACCGCAGGTATTTCACAAGATTAGAGACAAGATTGAAGAATGTGTTTAAAATTTATTTTGTGGCTGTGCTTAGGTATCAGATCTTGTTTCCTGTAGCGGCTGCTAAATGTTCAAGTTTATGAACATGCTAGTATAGATTCATTAGAAAAATTTGATTCAAAAATACTTCCTCTGGAATCTCATCAGGCCATCCTTTTCATAAAGTAATAATCGCAAAGTTTGAGTTAGGTAATCCTAGTGGTATTAAAATTATCTGTCAGTATTTTAAGTATAAGGTATCTTTGTTGACTGTAGAATCGGATGTTATTGCAGAGAGACCGATTGACATAATCTGAATTGCAATTACGAATATGCAGAGAAGCTGAAGACAGTACTATAGAGGTGGGAGAGGATACAGGAGAAGATGAGGTGGGTTCGAGACGACGTTGACACGGCGCAGACCCAACTCGGAAGAGAGCCCGTGAAATATACAACATTCTCTCAGAATTGTTGACATCCTTGGAAAAATGTACCATGACAAAATTATTCTGTGTAGCATGCAACGTATAAGAGACAGCTGAAGTACTTCATGACTCGTGCCCGCCCGGCTATCCACGCGGTCTAACGCGCTGCTTCCCGAGCACGCTGCTTCCCGGCACGAATCCACCCGGCGGATTAGTGTCGAGATCCTGTGTGCCGACCAGCCTGTGGATGGTTTGTAAGGCGGTTTTCCATCTATCTCGGTGAATGTGGACTAGTTCCCCTTATTCCGCCTCAGTCACACTATGTCGGCGATTGATGCGGAAACACTGTCTCCGCGTTCGCGTACACCATCATTACTCTGCCACACAAACATTTGGGGTTATAATCGTCTGGTGTGAGACGATCCCCGTGGGGGTCCACTGGAGGCCGAACCGCACAATAACCCTGGGTTCAATGTGGGGCGGCGGTGGGGTGGGTGGACTGATGTGGCCTCTTGTGGGGTTGTGAAACACGGCTACGGTGAGGCGAAGCCTCTCCGTCGTTTCTAGGTCCTCGGTTTAATACACACACAATACACACACCACGTGACTCAAAGGACTATGTAGTAATTCCGAAAGGTAAGTGCCAACAGGTGCATGTATTATTGTTACAAAATGCTGTCACGAATTGTATACAGAATAATGAACAAGCTGGTCGAGCCCAAAATGGTGAGTGATCAGTTCCTCCCGTCAAGGGATGCAGGGCATTGGAGACGATACTGACTCTACAGCTTAAGGTAGATATTTGACTGAAGACCAAAAAAATAAGAAAAAAATAATGAAGGTAACTTTTACAGCAGTTACAGCATTAGAGCAAGCTTTTTACAGTACTCAGTGGAATACACTCTCAAATTCTGAAAGGAGCAGAGGCAAATTAAAAACAGCGAAAAATTGCCTAAAACTTGAACAGAAACCAGACTACAGTTGTAAGAATCGAAGGAAATGAAAGATAAGCAGTAGTTAAAGGGCGTAATAAAGGTTCGAAGCTTGTTCCCGATGTTACGTTGATCAAGTAGTAAGAGAAGCTAAGCAGAATTAGGAAAGGGAATTATAGTTTAGGGATTAGAAACGGCAGACTTTGACGTTTGCTGGTAAGACTGTAATTCTGCCACAGACGGCGAAGGACTTCCTGTATTACTAGAACATAATGAATAGCTTCTTCAAAAGAGATAACGAGATGAATACCAATAAAAGTAAAATAATCGGAATGGAATATAATTTAAATAGCTCAGACCGTGCTGATGAATTTACAGATGCAAATAAGACACTAAATGCGGCAGATTAGTTTTGCTGTTTGGATAAGAAAATAAATCGGTGAGGTCCGAAGTGGAGACGATATAAAATTCATACTAACTATGGTAAGAAAAGTATTTCTGAAACAAAGTTTTTAACATCGAGTATAAACTTCTCAGTGGGTGTTAATCTGGAGTGTAGGTTTGTATATAAATTAAATGTGGACGATATCCATTTCCAACAAGGGGAGAATAAAAACATTTGAAATTTATTGCTGTAGATGATAAGTGAGTATTGGAATTCTGGATCTTGTAACATAAGAGGAGACACATAATGTATTTTGAGAGAAATTTATGACCAAGTTTGATTAAAAGAGGGGTAAGTTTTATAGAACGCATCCATGCATGAATAATCAATTTGGTAATGGAGGGAAAATGTTGAGCTATCTTAGGAGTCGGCTGAATCTTCACTACAGTAAGCAAGTTAAAATAGCTGTAGATGGGAGTAGTTATGCAGAAGTGAAGACGCTTGCATACCATAGGCTTGAGTTTGAGCTGCACCGAAATAGTCTTTAGACAGAAGTCAATAGCAACAACAACGATAAGGGAAGCTGCAGGCACGCTGTAAGTGGCAAATTAAAGACTGAAGATGTATGCAGATAATTTCAATTAAGGAAATGCATCAGTGTACTT
The DNA here is from genome assembly GCF_023898315.1 of Schistocerca nitens. Classification (NCBI taxonomy): domain Eukaryota; kingdom Metazoa; phylum Arthropoda; class Insecta; order Orthoptera; family Acrididae; genus Schistocerca; species Schistocerca nitens. The sequence goes on along the minus strand of NC_064622.1, from coordinate 377,330,434 downwards.
GTCAGAGCCGGCGAAAACAAAAAAAGGCAGGTACAGCAAGCGCTACGGCTTCGTGGTTTCCTTGCGATGCGCCCACACCGTCCCCGTGTTCTGCACTCCTGGCTCAGATCGTGGGCGGCTTTGTCCTTTGCTGGCTTTGCCGCAGCGTCTTGTGGATTGTGTACAGTTGCTTAAGCGCCTGGCGTGCTAAGCCGGGCTTTGTCGACGCAGCGGCGGACACGATTGCTTACACCGAGACGGCGTTCCACCCCCGCAGCGCCGAGCGGCCCCGCAGGAGATGTAAGGTTATCAACGGGAGACAGCTCAAACCACCAAGACGGGACGCTAAGCGCAGAAAGCTTACTTCTGCTTCCGAGAAAGCTGTAAGATGTTCAAGACTCACGTTGAGACGAGTACTTATATTTGAAAGCAGCTAAATGCAGTGAAGTTCATCAAGATGACATTCGAACATAAAAAAATTCCATTTCTATACCATAGGATGCTTCGTCTTGATATTGAAACTAGTTGCTTCAAAATTCTTTATTAAAACTCTTAGTTTTTCCTTTACCTGAACCGTTTTCTTCTGATGGCATTTCGTGTGTTATATCAGCTCGGTGGCATCGTTGCAGTGGTTAAATAGATAGTTCCTTACTTACGTACTACGTATTTCGTCATTTTATCCGTCATTCCATAGTTGCTTCAAAATTCATAGAACTGTATTCCATCTCTGCAACTAAATGAAATACAATAATTTTTTTACCATACACGTTCTCTTCTCGTATTTGCGTTCTACATTACTTACAGAAATATTACTACATTAAATTATCCCTTGTTATTCTTTTTTTTTTACAGTTTAGAAGCAACTTTTGCAACTCATAGAACTGTATTCCATCTCTGCAACTAAATGAAATACAATAATTTTTTTACCATACACGTTCTCTTCTCGTATTGGCGTTCTACATTACTTACAGAAATATTACTACATTAAATTATCCCTTGTTATTCTTTTTTTTTTTTTTTACAGTTTAGAAGCAACTTTTGCAACAAAGGTTTCGTGAGGTCAAATTTTCGTTGGGAGTTACTTACAATTAGTTACGTTGACATTTCACGCAATTACGGATTGGAAGTAGCGATATGTATTAGTTGAAATACTGAAACATGTCACCAGCAATAAGTAGTGCTGAATGCGATGTTGGGTATCAAAATTGTTTACTAATTTCTTTTGTTGTTAATCCATTCGTGTCGTCCTGCTGATATATTTACATACACCACACGGCCGGCTTTCGATATTTTTGCGACCACATTTACCTCTGCATTTCTTCTTGGTGTAGCAATTTAAATTGCCAGTAGTGTAGAATAACAAGAGAATAACTAGAAAAACGCAATGTAGTGACATATTTGTAGCTACTCTATAACGTATTTTTATGTACATGAAACAAACAGGTATTATAAGTCGCTGAAGGTCTTACAAATAGAAGAACTGAAACGTGTGTGGAAGAAAACTATCTTTCATTTAGTTGCAAAGACGGAATAAACCTCCATGAATTATGTGATTCCTGAAGTTGTAGGTGCAGAACATTGAAATGAACCATTAATATGAAGTACCTGTAAGCACCTACCATGAAATGAGCCTTCTGTGACTAGAAAGCTTGCTGGTTGAAAGGAAGCGTGATTTGGCTGAATGGGAACAAACTGAAGGAAACCATACCTGAAAGGGAAAGGAGCACAAAGGGTCACATGTACATAAGGTCCGAAACGTATTCCAAGGGAGGTACACCCCGTTCGAGACGGAGGCAAACGATATTTTTATAGTATACGTTTCAATGATTCAAAACATACATGACAACACACAGAGAAGTGGAAATGTTCTGCCTCTACTAGTGTTTAAGCTCCACACTCAAGAGGGCGGTGAGCTAGAGCACCATCCTGTAGTAGTCACATCACACTTAGTTCCACCACAACAAGGCACGTCTTCCAGCAGGGGAGGTAGAAAGTGCTGACATATTCCGCCTATAAGGCGTCATGGAAGGATTAGCGAACCCATGAGGCGATCGCTAACAATCTCTGCCCATACATTGAGGCTGAAACGCTGCTTATGGTTTGCTGTCACGGTAGCATAGGAATTCTCCGCAGCCCACAGGAGGTGTTTCGCAGATTGACGATACCGCCCTATGTGAAGTTAGCCTCGTGTGTACAAAACTCCCAGCACCGTGGTGGCCTGTCCGATGAACAAGGGGTAGAAACGACGTTGAGGAGGTAAGCCTGCGTTTTAAGTGATACTGACATTAGTAGTTGTCAGGGAGAACGCCGGCGGGTAACCTGCCTGGTACTGATCCCGGGACCAATTACGTCTCTAGAACTAGGTATACCTTCTTCGCAACGAATTCACATACATATGTCCAAAGAACGATTTTGCTCCTTACTCTCTCAGGAAACGTCTCCTGTGGTTTGTTCTCATTTAGCCAAATCACTATCTAATTGTAGGTTTAAATGTCAATACAACGCAAGCGATATGTTAACCTCTGACGTGGTTTCAAAGCTCATAATGGACGAGAGAAAATTCCTCCTCACTGTACACTTGTTGGTGAACGAAACGCCTCAATTGACACTTGCAAAACATTTAAGACATTTTCAAGATGAAGGTGATTTTAGAGTGTTATAGCGGGGAGTAAAGCGTTTCTGAATGTTAAGCAACGATACCTAGGAACGAGGCAAGTTTGCAAAGAGTGGGCAAAGCAAGGAATACATCAGAAACCCATTGTTACTGGCGAATAAAACTTTCTTAGTCCAAAGAACTCTTCTGGAAGATACTGATATTTCACGTCCGAAACAATAAGAAATGTGAAATGTGAGCTGGTTTGACACATGAAGTATGAATTGAGAAAGTGCTAAAAATGAACCAGTGGGATAACAAGTCTGCTGAATTACCAGACGATCCTGCCAGTTAGTGGGAGATGCCAGTGAGGAATAGCGAACTAGCGACTGAAGGATCACTGGAGGAGTCATCAACGAGGAAAACGTATTATGGAGGGTAGAGTACTTTGCACGTAATAATAGTCAACATTGATATTGAAAGATTCGCGGCAAGATCGGAAGAGGTGGAAACAATTTCGGAACATAGAATGAAGGCTTTCACGACCGGATGACATAGCTCCTGGGAAACCTTTCGGGCGTGAGTTCGTGGTCCAAGAAACTCTTCAGTTCCTACAGTATTTATTATTTTCCTCTCGGACGTGTGACCGGTCAGTCGGTAAGACTCAGCGGAGGAACGTCTCTGACGATGTCCAGTGCAGTCCTGGACGAAACGTCAGGAACAGAAGAGATTCTTGGACCACGGCCTCACATCCCGAAAGGTTTACCAGCAGCAATATCCAACCTGATGAAAGACAAAGAGGTAAAATATAAATATGAAGTAAGCTTTTCATACATGAAGAAAATACGGACAGTACTACGAAGAGAGATTATTCGATATCAAACAGTAAATTAACTACCTCTGCGGTGAAGATTTATCAAAAATTTGAAAGGACATTCCGATGTCTAGGAAGTAATTTAAACTGGAAAACAATACATCTAGGAATGTGTCAAAAAATTGCGGGTCGAGCTAGAGGCAGTTGGAGGCTGTGGTTTCTGACAAACCAGCCACACTGAAATACAGCAACGAATTAACATCATGCTTTCATACGAATTTGGGAACACAGTTGTGGGTATGCTTACAATATACGAATTTGGGAACACAGTTGTGGGTATGCTTACAATGTTCATTTATGTGCAAAAAGCGAAGTCGTGAATAGAAAACGACTCCAACGCCAAAAAGGTGGAAATGAAGTGAAGTCAGATTTCCAACACACAGGGAGCTCCTCAGTATGCGTAGCTTAAAAAAGAAAACAAGCGGAATTAACTATTAACGCCGTCGACCACCAGCTCATTAAAGACGAGCACATGCACATGCTGGAGGAGGTTAAGGAAGAAAATAGGCAGCGCCGTATTGAGGAACGATTCTCCTACATGTGGATCGCCGAGCTCTCCGAGACTTCGACTGAAGGAATGGTTGACTGCTAAGCGGTATATTAACGCAGTAATTCACAAATCCTTGGATAAACATGCTCCCCATTCGCAGTTTAAGCCAACGGATAGATTGGTAGGCACACGATAACGTGGATGGGATCGCCTGTGAACATGATACATCTACTCTCTAAGGCTTGTTACTAGTAATTAGGTCTGAAGTAGGGGTGGCAACCGTACCTCCGCAGTACGCCTGTTTCTTGTTGTGTGCAGTATTTTACGTACGTCGGAAGTTGTGCGACAGCAATAATTCTACATACACCAAAGAATTAATCCAAATCGTCCTTGAAGCTTCATAACAGTTGTCAGAAATGGTTTGCGGGCAATTCATACCACTATTCATGTAAACAAAGGTTTTCTGTTTGTATTCTTTCTTCATACTTTGTATGAAAGTATTTTACAATTTATTATCAGTAGTAAATTTAAGATATTGTGTACGATTGCCTTCAGTAGACTGAAGGATATCGGTTATTCTGAGTTCGTACACTTTTTTATGTTCTGTTTGATGTCAGCGAATACAGAACAAAAGTTACACAACTAGTTCATTCAGTTAGTCACTTCGACTTCATTACATAAAGTTTCATACTTGCAAGTTGTAGCAAATGGAATGTAATCTTTACATAGTAGTAATAGATACACAGCACCAAACTTCCGTCAGAATCTATTTTCAGTGCTCTTTCTTCGTGGAGGCAGAGAATACTCTTAGAATTCTTATCCGGAGAAAAGTGGCAAACAGTTTATTGGTGATAAGTTTTGACTACTGCTGACTACCATCACTCAATGCGTAACAAAAGAAGTAAAAAGAGAAATGGAAATGGCCTAGAGTGCTTGTAATTAAGGAAATAAAATATTCAGATGTAAGTTCCACGTCTATTTGAAAGCGAAAGCTTGAAGTCTTTCATTACTGCTGGTTTTAAGACATGAAACTGAGGCATGGATGTGGTAACTAATCAAACCTGAGCTACAGAGTGATGTATGTTGGGAATTACTGGGTCAAACAAAGAAAATTAATGGCTCAAATACAAGACGAGAGTGGAACGGGTAATCATAACTGCAATGTAGATGAAAATGATTTAGGTGGACGATTAGAAATGTGAATGAATGGTAGGTGTATCGTGAAAGATCATTGCTGAAATACAGGACACAGGGAAAGAGCAGGATGATGTAATAGAAGCTGGAAGATGACGTAAGACTTTAATACTTCACCCATACAGATGAATATCGTAATTGATGAAAAAGTCCTGAGGACAACTTTACGTAATACTGAATGCGATATAGTTGTGATGATTATGAGGATGACGCTCACTCCGTCTTCAGGCCACAAGTGGCCTACCGGGACCATTCGACCGCCGTGTCATTCTCAGTGGAGGATGCGGATAGGAGAGCCGTGGGGTCAGCATTCCGCTCTCCCGGTCGTTATGAAGGTATTCTTGACTGAAGCCGCTACTGTTGTGTCGAGTAGCTCCTCAATTGGCATCACGAGGCTGAGTGAACACCGAAAAATGGCAACAGCGCATGGTGGCCTGGATGGTCACTCATCCAAGTGCAGACCACGCCCGACAGCGCTTAACTTCGGTGATCTCACGGGAACCGGTGTATCCACTGCGCCATGGCCGTGATTATGAGGATGACGATATAATAAATTTCAGAGTAATAGATTAGTGAATATATCACTCTGTATATTAAAAAAATTTGACAAAGGAATTTTTTATTCCTTAGATTATCTAGTCTTCTGCTGCTTCCATGTGGCCCACCACGAATTTCTCTGTTGTGCCACTCCCTTCCTCTCAGAGAAGCACTTCAATCCTTTTTTCTTTATTATTAATTGAATGTATTCCCTGTAGTACAGTGGAGGATATTCCCAGATGTCTTAACACATGTCCTACCATCCTGGCCCTTCTCCTTGTTAGCGTGGTCTATATGCCTCTTTCTTCGCCGATTCTGAGGAGAACATCCTCATTCCTTATCTACCCACATTATTTTCAATATCCTATCACAGCACCACAAGACAAAGCCTTCAATTCTCTCCTTTCTTGGTTTTCCCATTGTGCATTATTCACTACAATAAAATGATGTGCTCAGAACGTACATTCTCTGAAATTTCTTTCGCAGGCTAAGGTGTATGTTGGACTCTAGCAGACTTCTCTTGCACAGAGCTCTCTGTCAGTGCTAATTGCCTTTTTAATTTCTCTTTACTACGTCGACATGTGTTATTTTGCTTTCAAGGAAGCAGAATAACTTAACTTCGCCGAGCTTGTGGTTCCCAGTTATGATGTTAGGTCTATCGCTAATCTCATTTCTCCTACTTCTCATACTTTCACGTTTTCTCGATTTACTGTCAATTCATATTTTGTAAATATTAGACGGATCATCACATTCTACTCGTCTTGTAATTCCTCTCCACTTTCACTGCTGATAACTATGTCTTCGGTGAATCTTATCATCGATATCCATCCACTCCGTATTGTAATCGCACTCTTGAGTAATTTTTTTTCCGTCGCGGCTTCTTCGATATACTGATCGAACAATAGGTGGGAAACACACCAATCCTGTCTTTTCCTCTTTTTAATTCGAGAATCACGGTCTTGATCTTCGACTATTATTGTTCTGTCTTGGTTCTGGCCGTAGTGGATATTACCTTTCTCTCCCTGTACCCTACTCCTATTTTTCTCAGAATTTCGGACAACTAGCTTCATCTTACGTTGTTTCACGTTTTTTACAGGTCCATGAATACTAAAAAAATGCCTTGAATTTCCTTTAGTCACTCGAAAAGTAAGAACTGCGTTTCGGGTGTCCTTAACTTTCCGAAAGCCAAATTGGTTGTCATTTATCATATCCTCAAATTTATTTTCCATCATATGCACAGGATGACGGTTAATGAACAATAAGAAAAAATTAGTAACAAACTACAGCGTACACACACTTTATTCAACATGTAAACCTCATTACAGGTATTCAGATTTAGGTTATGACATGTTCGATACGCCTGCCATCATATGGCGATGATGTGGCGCTGACGAGTAACTAAATTCAGCATGACCGTATGAAGTGTCTGAACATCGATACTGTCGACGATCTCCTGACTGGCTGTTTTCAGCTCCCCAATGGTTTTGGGGTATTGGTGTACACCTTGTCTTTAATATAGTCCCACAAAGGAGTTGCGAGTGTTGAGATCTGGAGAATATGGGGGCCAATTGAGACCCATGCTTGTGGCCACTGGGTACCCCATGGCCAGAATGCGGCCCCTAAAGGCTCTTCCAGGACCAGGACATCACTAATGCTTCGATGGAGTCGAGCTCCGTTTTGAATGAACCACACCTTGTCGAAATCAGCGTAACTTATGATAAGAGGGGCTGAAATCGTCTTCCAAAACATTCACTTACCATTTCGTAGTCACCGAGCCATCAACGAATATCGGACAGATTATTCGAGTGGACATTGGATACCACATAGTCACCCGTTGAGGGTGAAGAGACTTCTCGATCGCGGAATGCAGATTCTCTGTCCCCCAAATTAGCTGGTTTCTCTTGTTGACGAACCAATCCAAATGAAAGTGTCTTGGTTCTGGCCGTAGTGGATATTACGCCGTTGCTCTCAGTCGTTAAGTGCAGACCATCGGCCGCGGTGAGAGTTAAAACCTACAATTTGCTATTCTCGGCACACTCTTGACACGAGACCCGGAAAAGTGAACTTTCTAACGATTTCCAAAATGGAATGTTCCATGAGCCTACTTCCAACTGACATGCCACATTCAGAGTCTTAATAGCCGACGTTCGGCCATAATCATGTCGGAAATCTCTCAAAATGAATAACGGAGTACAAATAACGTATTCGCCAAACCAGTGCCCTTCTATGTCTTGTTTAGCCAATCCTGCCGCCATCAATGTGTGTGCATTCGCTATCCTATGACTTGTCACCTTACTGTCTCTTGAGGATGAATGCTTGACCGTCGAAACATGGAGATTCTAGTTTTTTTTTACACTGTAAACAAATGATTGGCCGCCGTTTTAACATTGTGCCAGTTTACTTCTACCCATGTGTGTACACCACAGAAAATGGCTGTATCCTCCCACCCCCTTACCCGTCCCCCGCCCCCAGCCAACCCACCACCCCCACAGAAAGTCTATTTCATTACTAATGAGAACAGAATTTGAAAAATTGTGCTCTTGGCTCCAATAGCTTAGAAATTTTCGTACCGTTAGTAGTTCCCAGAAACAAGGCTAGCACCTTCTGTACGCAACAATGGTCGGTATGTGTCTTTGCATAATTCATGCAATAGACATTTATAACATTCATGACGTGCTTGGAAATATAATGCATAGTTTTGAGGCTTTAGAAGCTCCGTCTTCTGCAAAACAAGGTCTTCTTGCTTTCTTCATTCTGTAGCTGCACATGTTTCGATGCCTATGTGGCATCTTGAATGGAGATCGTTTCCGTTTTTGTGAAATACAACAGAAAACTTTTGGATGGGTTTCTATTTGAGTTTAATAAGCTGCAACATGTGTAATTTTGAAATTTTTTTTTGTGTTTGCTCACTCGCAACTATTTTGGTTTTAAAGGTGGTTTTCTACGGATTGGTCTGCTTTAATGCATCTTAAGCTGCAATTTTGAGAAGTTAGTGCGAAATTTTGTGGTGCAGTAGGTGTAGGAAAACACGTATAACACGAATGATACTCTCCTCTCTCCTCTCTCTCTCTCTCTTTCTCTCTCTCTGTCTGTTTCCCTCTGTGTGTGTGTGTGTGTGTGTGTGTGTGTGTGTGTGCGCGCGCGCTTTTGTGCGTGTGTGCGTGTGTGCGTCAGGAGGAGGGAGGGAGGGAGGTAGGGAGAGAGGGAGACTGGACTCGGGGATACCATGAGCAAGGGAGAAACGACAGTAACATTAATACCTCTCAATGAAGATAACAGACACTCGCTGCGAGTAGACATTGATTTGAATAATTGGGGCAAGATGAAATTTTGAGCTGAGCCGGGACCTTAGGCCGGATATCCCGTTTATTTCGCGCATGCTCCCACCTCTAAGCTATCCAGGCACAGTCGCGATCACAACTGCACAGTCTATCGTGGCAAAATTCCCGCCAGAACCGAATTCTCAACTTATCCACACATTACTAATGTAGTGCTCGTTGCCCATTATCCTCACTGCTAGCGGCATTTCGCCGATTCCTGTAACAGTTCGAGCCTGCTCTGCATCCGCAGTGGCAAGAGCATTGGCTGTCGTAGCCTTGATAATACTAATATTATTAATGGGAAAGTAACTGTCGGTTACGCAGTCACAAATAAACCACTGAACGGAGTTACATAAAATTTGGTATGGAGATACCTTTAACGCTGAGAACAACGAAGGCTACTTTTTAATGTGTACAGAGCAACGTATTTATTGACTTGAATAATATAACATGAAATATGGGACAATAATAGCTCTTTGAAATACCAATTTACTCTTTGACTTTTGAACTTTATCATATTTGTATAAATGCTTTTATTGTTTGATGTGATCTTCATGACACGATGCACCATAATGAATACAATGTTAATATAATTCTCTAGGCGTTTAATCCATACGTCCATACTAATGTCAGTCAAAAACTCGTCACACTTCAGACGCTGAATGTCGTGCGTCTCTTGCCATTTCTTTGGTTCGTTACAACTTCCGTGAGCAGCTCGTAGTCGTGCGGTTAGTGGTGCCCATTCAGAATCAAGCATTCCCAAGATCGATGTCATCCTAGGTTGGTTCCTTTTCTGCTCGCATTTGATATGTGCGTTGTACTCACCTTCATGTTATTATTATCGACGAGCAGGTCATCGAAGTGGCGTCAGATAGAAAGACTTGCACCAAGCTCCCGAATATCTCAAGTGGAGCCTTCCGGCCAACCAAGCCGTAATTATGTCATTTCGTTTCATAGTACTGAAACGCGAGCACAACCAAGGATAACACCTTCAATACAATGCTTCCACAATCTTCATCGTGTTTAATTCATGCCAATCGATACTTGCATAGTAATATTGTAAATGAGGTAATAACCGTCTTATGTTTCCACGACTAAAGCGCTGAAGCTATATCCATGAAATCTGGTCTAACGTAGCTTGAACCCTGCTGAAGAACATAGGACAATTCCCAAAGTGGTTGGTACAGGATATTTATTGATTTGAGGAGTGCTATGCAAATTAAGGAAAAATATTGACTCCAGGAAAAAGATATTTACTCTTTCGGTTTTTAACTTCATCATGTTCGTGATTCGCTTTTATTTATTGATATATTCTACAAAATATGAGTCAACGTAAACAATTCAATACTTATTTTACTCTCAACTTGTTTGATCCATATTTCCATGCTAATACCAGATTATTAATTGCTAAATTAACTCTTATATTTTCACAGTTCTATCCCTGAACCGATTCTGACGATAAAGACAATAGACTGCTTTAGAAAACTGTAACTCTTTGATTATTATTAACATTTTTAAACATCGTATACGTGAGTGGCATGCAGATGACGCTGGCACGAGGTCGGCGACTCTTAGTGTTGATAGACTAGTGCATGAGGGTGCGAATCCTATGTTACTGTGTCCGTGGATTGTAATATTGAGTTTCCGAACCGCCCGGCAGAGCTGGAGAGTTTTGATGGAGATAAGAAATCAGACAATAATCCCGAGAAACCTATTTTATATATTACTAGAAGCGTCAAAATGTAAGTAGTTCTAACAGCGTTCAGCCTGTGGAAGTTACTTGAATCAAACAAACCTCAGATCAATCTCACGTCAACAGGAACTTCGATGCAGAACGTTAGGCGGCAGAGATATTACAACAGTCATAAGCCCGTCGCATTTAGACCCTAAGTGTGACGCGTCTTTTACTGTTTCCAAGACGCTTGAGGACTCTCAGCGATGGCGTCATCTAAAGGCCATACGGTAAACAGAGTCCTATTTGTACATGTGAAACGTGTGAGGTATATGGTTGGTTGGTTGAAGGGACCAAACAGCAAGGTCATCAGTCCCTTGTTTCAAATGTGCTCCATTCAGACAGTTTGATATCTCAAAAGTCAGAACGATAAAATGGAAATGGTAAAAAACGTAAAAGTGCAGTTGTGTCGTCAATGGTAAAAACAAGTTGAGGGAAGTCAGCAAGAAAGCAACCCCCAAGGCAATGCTAGAGGCAGGAAATATCCCACATCTGAAGCAGTAGAGGAAAGACCACCCGCTATTTAAAAATGTTCAACCACTAGAATGTAGAAGTGCGTATGGAAAGAGGAGACTAACCAGTTCAAAAAAGAGATAAAAACAGAGTAAAAGGGAAAGAAAAGAGGATTTTGGCCACAGAGGGGAGTCGGGAATCTCCAAACACAGCTTACAGTGGGAGACACCCCAACCCTCACCGACCTGTCTCAACACCAGAGTGAGATTGAAAACATTAAAACAGAGAATAAAAACCACTTTCCCCGAGGAAACTGAGAACCAGTTCTACTATCCGGGAATCGTCAGCCAACATAAAGGTAAAATGCGGGGAAGTCTGTACTTAGTACGCAGAGCCAAAAGAAGGGGGCATTCCACCAAAATGTTGGCTACTGACTGGAAGGCTCCACAAACACAAAGTCGGCGTGGCTCATTACGCAAAAGAAAACCATGGGTCAGCCTGGTATGGCCGATGCGGAGACGACATAGGGTGGTTGAGGCCTTTCGAGAGAGGCGGAAGGAAGAACTCCACGGGAATGGTGTCACTTTAATCGCACAAAATTTATTGGACAGGGAGGTAGCCACCCAAGAATTGGTCCTTGATTGTGCGAAGTGGAATTTGATGTGAAGCCGTAAATCCACTGCAGGAGGGGTTACAGAGAACGGGGGACAAGTGACCGCTCCCCCTACCAAACGATCAGCAAGCTCATTACCTGGGATACCCAAATGGCCAGGGACCCAAAGGAAGTCAACAGAAACAGCAGCACGCTGAAGATCAGCGAGATGGTCATGGATGGCCGAGACCAAGGGCTGGCGGGAAAAACACCGGTCAATAGCCAGAAGGCCACTCATTGTGTCCGTATATAAAAAACGCGATTGTGTTGGGACTGATGTATATGGTGACGCTGCATTTTACAGATCTATGAAATTTCCATGTTAATCATAGTTATCATAGGGGAACGTATCAAACATGAGGCACGATGTTGTTGTTGTTGTTGTTGTGGTCTTCAGTCCTGAGACTGGTTTGATGCAGCTCTCCATGCTACTCTATCCTGTGCAAGCTTCTTCATCTCCCAGTACCTACTGCAACCTACATCCTTCTGAATCTGCTTAGTGTATGCATCTCTTGGTCTCCCCCTACGATTTTTACCCTCCACGCTGCCCTCCAATACTAAATTGGTGATCCCTTGATGCCTCAGAACATGTCCTACCAACCGATCCCTTCTTCTGGTCAAGTTGTGCCACAAACTCCTCTTCTCCCCAATCCGATTCAGTACCTCCTCATTAGTTATGTGATCTACCCATCTAATCTTCAGCATTCTTCTGTAGCACCACATTTCGAAAGCTTCTATTCTCTTCTTGTCCAAACTATTTATCGTCCATGTTTCACTTCCATACATGGCTACACTCCATACAAATACTTTCAGAAAAGACTTCCTGACACTTAAATCTATACTCGATGTTAACAAATTTCTCTTCTTCAGAAACGCTTTCCTTGCCATTGCCAGTCTACATTTTATATCCTCTCTACTTCGACCATCATCGGTTATTTTGCTCCCCAAATAGCAAAACTCCTTTACTACTTTAAGTGTCTCATTTCCTAATCTAATACCCTCAACATCACCCGACTTACTTCGACTACATTCCATTATCCTCGTTTTGCTTTTGTTGATGTTCATCTTATATCCTCCCTTCAAGACACCATCCATTCCGTTCAACTGCTCTTCCAAGTCCTTTGCTGTCTCTGACAGAATTACAATGTCATCGGCGAACCTCAAAGTTTTTATTTCTTCTCCATGGATTTTAATACCTACTCCGAATTTTTCTTTTGTTTCCTTCACTGCTTGCTCAATATACAGATTGAATAACATCGGGGAGAGGCTACAACCCTGTCTTACTCCCTTCCCAACCACTGCTTCCCTTTCGTGTCCCTCGACTCTTATAACTGCCATCTGGTTTCTGTACAAATTGTAAATAGGCACGATAACGCATTACAATGGAAGGGAGAAACAACTGGTATGTCTTGCACTTGTGCCAGAACTTCATATCCAATAGCATGTGAGCGAGAGAAACCCCTAAAAGCTCTGCTTCTGCACGAATGTAATGTATCAAGGCATTTCTTAAAAATATAATTAGAAAATATGATGCATACTTTCACATTCGAAATACAAGAAAATAAACACTTTCATTATGTACCTACATACCAGCACTGTAAAAATATTTTATACATACGTCTCTAGACGATTATATACACAGATGTCTCGAAAAATTATTAGCCTACTTCCTCAGAATCACTCATCGGAACAAAACTACTGATATGTGAGGCAAGGAGTCGTTAACAGCCAGGTCTGTTCTTTCGGACACGTCCGGAAAAAGAGACACTAAGCCTGGAAACGGCAGTATTCCTGAATTGGTTTTCGAGTATGGATACTTGTTGATACCGGCTGAAATGCGAAAGGTGTAGGAATATGAGTGCAATTACAGCCAACGAGGAAACAACAAAATGTACAGTACAACCGAAAACTTAATTAAGATACATCTAATGCCGTAAACCCGTCGGGCTCATTTGCAGACGACATATAACGTACAGAATCAGGCCAAACACTCAAACACACTTTTTTAAAAAATTAACACAGTTGAGCAATCACAACAGATTAACAAGGATGCTAGAGTTATGCCGTTTAGGATTAATCTCGAAAAATCAGCCGGGTGTTTTGTATAGTAGTTTACAGAAATAGAGCGAGTCTCACTAAAGTATCTCTTCAGTATCGAAAAGTGATTGGATGAGAAACAAAGAAAAGGAAAAGCATTGTGTTTTTCAGAAAGCAGGGCTTTAGAAGCACAAATTTAAGTCGCAAACACTAGGAAGTGGGAACAGGAGCTTCTAGTCCGAGCAAGACGATCATAGTCCATTGCTATATATCGCCACACATTTTGGCAATGAAACTCTAGTAGTTATCGTCACCGTACCCCTACTGCTAAATAAACAAATGTATCGTACTCCGTAAAATATTTACGGTCCTCAATATGTTTTCCAGGTTGGAAACCATTCAGGTTACGTTTGTATTCCAACTTTTGGTCTTCCACCCGCAAAACCCCAAGTCAGAAGCACTGTCGTGTGTGCAGCATTTGTGTAACCTGCCATGGAATTAAGACTGCAAATTGTTCTGTTAGGAGTTAATGCCGTAAACTGAACATACGCCTCATCTTATGCCTTGAGGCATCCGCCGCTCATTCCGCTTATGACTCAAACGTAACGTGACTCACACGGAACAAGTCGACAGTGTCGGCAATCTGTATTCCCGAGGTTCTTGTTCAGCGTCACAGAATCCAAGACGAGATGAGTTTCTTCAAAGTACCGCAGCGTAGGCGCCAATCAGGATATTGCCATATTTCCTTAGGCCTAACGCGTCTCCTTAGTTACTTTTTATGTCCCCGTATTTGATTATTTCCTCTCTTTACTTCCTAAATAACACGTCCACGAGAAACAAAGCACTGAGAGACTCTAGTTCACTGTAAAAGTGGGCATAAAATAATTCTCATTCCCAGATTTCCTCATTTACGAAACACACTCAATTAGGTACACACTTAAATTTGGTATATTCAACACTATAATCTGCTTTAGTACATACACCGCTATACGTATCCTAGAAAACATGCTTTTATAAATTCGCACTGAATCCGAATGTAATTTTGTTTCGAAAGCAAACCTTACTTCTAATTTTTTTGTGCAGTTCCATTTCTGTTGAAATTCCTTTCTGTGATATGACATGAATAGAGATTAATAAAATTCCCCTTCGTTTGGCATGTAACATCAAATTTATTGCAATGTGTTGTACTATCATCAGATAATACTCACGGAATGTGTCGTAAATTGATCGTACGGTTGACATCGAGTAAACCGGAGTGATTTCACTGCAATCATCCGCGTGAGCTCTAGAGTTGAAGATCATACAAACTGCGCAAAAGGAATGGTCCTGCTAAGATCCATTGCGTGCACTGTTGCAATCACAAAGTGTAGCAGACAGTGGCTGAAGCTGAACTTCACATCCAATATGCATGTTTTCTTAACTGTAAATAATTCAGTCTGCGAGGAGTCTTTTTTCGCCCATTTAGTTATTCAGTCTACAGCTACTAACACTTTGGTATACGTTTTATCTAATGGCAGTGAAGAAATTTTTGTGATACTCAGGTAGAGCTGCCCTTTAGTTCAAACAACGTACTGTTAATATTAAATGAGAACAGTTCAGGAAAGTTATAGATATTCGGTGATGAAACGCCTTTTTTGGCGATCTCCAGGTGACAACGAATTTCGCAACAATATAGAAACGACATGCGACATAAACAAATGTTATTTGTATAGTAGATACAAAAATTAAGCGTAGTGTTTACAAATGCGAACATTACACTTTTGTCATTTGGAAGTAATTACATTAATTGAAACAGGGGGAAAATACGTTTAATAACTTATGAAAAGCAGGATGAATTATGTAAATCTAACATTTGTAACGAGAACGTAATTTAACGAAAAGGGTAAAAGAAGATAGTCTGATCGCTTAGTACCATGATGGCATTCTGTGTCGCGGGTTCGTTGATTTCCAGTGGTTCCACAGGATCATATTCCTGGTTTTCTTAACAGAATGTAAAACTTAACATCCTGCAGCATATGAACTGTTTTATGTTAAAAAAGTAATCAGTAAAAGACGAACCCTTAAATTAGTACGTTAAAGAAGCTTAAGAAGAAAATATTCTCAAAGAATGTCATCGCTGACAAATGAAATAGTTTAGTTTGTTCGAACAAAGGTGATTGCGGAATCAAAATTAACGAAGTCTTTGATGGTTCTGACTTTCAACATCAACAAAAACAGCTGACTAAAGGTTTCAATGAACTTTGGCTCAGAAGGTAAATTATGCTGCCACAAAAGTCTTTGGTCACTTACCTAATAGCACCAAAAGTCTGACATATAGCCATATAGCATTTAAAAGGAAATTAAAAGAATTTCTTAATAGCAACTCCTACTCATTAGATGAATTTTTGGATATAGTAAGTGGGTAATTTCCCCAACCCCAACAAAAAAATTAAAAATATTAAGTGTCATGTAATATTTTGTGTAATGTAATATCTTTTATGGTTACCTTTTATTAACCTGACACGTTCCACATCATTACGAAGCGTCTAATTCATGATCTATGGAACAAGTACTAATCTAATCTAATCATACAAAACCCAACCATCACATCATGTAGAAGTGTTATATCGGAACCCAACAGCTATTAGCTGATTAACATGAATCCAATGGCGTCTATATTATAAGGCTTACCTATATTAAATGTAGTATTCCAGTGTGCCTAACAGTATCGCAGTTTTAACCTTCTTATTAGCCACTAGCGAATAAGCTAAATTATATCGTTATTAAGAAAGAAACTTGTTTTAAACTTCAGTTTTGGATAAAAAATCTATGGTTCCTATTGATAAACTTAAAGATATGCCACTCCAACAAATTTCTGTATTAGTATCATTTGATGTCACTAGCGTATTTACAAATCTTTCTACTCATTACCCTATAAACGTGTTAAGTGATACGTTGCTAGCAGGTCTCAATGCTGCAGGAAGTAAAAGGACCAGAAAGACCAGGTCCACACAGGCTTACCACCAAAAAAATTATATACCAGGCTTTGAAACAACCAATACTCGTAACAGCACAGAGGTACAATGACATTACAACTTACTATTTGTTCCAACAACACAAAATAAAAAATTAAGAAAACTCTGGCAAAGTAACAATTGTAACGTTGAAGAATACTTATTTTAATTTAATACAGAAGGCAGTGACTTCCTTGAACAAAAGAATTTTTTTTTCTAAACTTGGAACTTATGCTTTGGCATGTGACAAAACTTAATTGCAAAATATTGTATTTAAAAAGCAACGAGAATTTTAAGAAACCGCTTTAGACGTATTCTACTTGTTCAATTAAAATATTTCAGACAAAATCATTTGACAGAGGACTACGAAGCCTGGCAACTGCGAAATTTTCTTTTGAATAGTTGAAGCACCAAAAACATTTAACAACTACAGTTTTAAGCCGGAAAAAAAATTATTGAAAGTAGAATACATTGATCAGTTACAGCAATCCTCAACACTGCAGTCTTTTGCAGTCGTAGACCCACTTTGTTCTACGGATCACAAGGCAACGCGTGAAGCGCAGCCCAGTTCCTTCTATCACACACCAAACCATCCATTAGAACATGTCCCATTTTACGCCAGCTGTGAAGCGAGCCAACTTTTGTGTACAAGATGCTAAATCGGATATTAACTTACAGTCTTGTAAACAGTGAATAAGCCCGAAGTTCTTAAAGTCAATTGCAGTACTTTAAACCACGTAAAACATTTTCATTGCAATTTCAACCATCAAATGATTTGTGTAGGACGCTTACTACAATACTCCAGCATAGCGCAAAGCAGTAAAAGCGTAACTCATTATAGGCTAAGATAAAATTGCACCTTTAAAATTACCGCTAAAACAACATTGTAAAATATGAGCTACTTGCTCACACCGTTGACCAGAGGTAACCAGGATGTGATCAAGTACTGCAAGAGCCGCCGTTACCAGTGATCATGCTGACTCACAACTAAGGCTACACACATGCTACTATTCAATGCAACCTACTTCAAACAACATAACTGCCTTTACCACAGTTGCGCTTATAGAACTTGCTACGGACTGGGCTTTAAACAAACAGGGATTACTCTAGCAAAATTTCCGGGACGCCAACTCTAACAGTTTGAACAATTTGTACCACTTTCGTATGTCAGACCCAGTAAATTGCACAATAGACATGGGTGGTACTTGTAGGCGAATTGGCACCTACAAGGCGAGGAAGTCCCACACACTAAACACAATAGCACATTTGAGGTACCACACCTCAAGGCGAAAATCGGGAAGGACCAACCCAACAAAATCGTGCAAGAGCGATGCTAGATGAGAAAACAGCCTACCCACCACAGTTAACAAAGCTGAATATGTCGCAATTCTACAGGATTTAGTTGGGATCTGTGTTAAAGTTTTGTTAATGAGCCGTGAATTATCTCTGGAGTGATTAGTGTATCGGTCCTTTCTTAAGCCCGCACTTTGCTACGGTGCGATTGGTCGCGAGCGCCTATTTATGCGCGCCTGGAAACTAGACCAACGACCACCTCTTGCGTCCTGCCTAGTTTGTATTTAAGCTGAAGGTGGCAGCGGCATATAGAATTCTTGGCGCGATAATAGTATGCAGACGGTTGTATTCACGCCTTTGCACGGCTCCACGGTCCTCCAGGTGTAGCAAGGTCCCGGTTCCGGCATTAGCGAGAAGTGTCACGCCCCGTCGTCCACTCGCGAGCGTTGGCTCAGGCAGGATCTGCTTTCATTGCTGAACACCATGGCGCTCCATTCTATCTTGAAGTGATCATGTGATAGCACCCTCAAACTGTGCTGCGGCGTGGGTGGAAGAAGGGTATGAGGTGTGCGTGCCCGCAGTCCCGCCCCTAATAACCGGTGTGCAACAGTTTGAGTTGACACTTCTGGATTCACAAGCCCTCTTTCCCGTGCTGATGTAGCGGTACGATCTACCGCTGTTGCACTTACAGTACGACGATCCTGGCGGGTGTCTGTGGTTCGTGGACGTATAAAAACTCGTCTATGTGTGTGAGAATGTTCACGTGACTGTTGATACCAGCATCGTCGCACAAGTGACGCAGCACATCCAACTTGTGAGATAATTCTCCGAACGAAGAGGCCACAATTTAACCCCTTAGAACTCGTTGAGCTAATTACAGGAAACACTATTTCCTCTCGGTGGCGTGGTCTTCTGTTTGTTTCACACGTGTGCAGCATCCCAAGCCTTCCGGCTGTTAGCTTTCCCTATTAAAGGGTAGACACAGAAGGCGCTCTGATAGCTGTGCCAATGCGATAACCGCTGGCAGGCGACGTTGAAACCACTATCAGTACATTTGTTAACCTCCATCTGTTATTCCCAAAATCGACGTCGACATTCCAGCTGTATTATTTTTTTCGGAGAATATAGATATTAGCACAAGAAGATATTTAATTAGCATAGATATAAGAAAAAAAGAGCTACAGATAACGTAATCCCCGCAAGCTTCCAGCATCCACACAGTCACAAATATGGCTCTCTTTGTTCAATTCTGCGTCACGTGATGGCTATTCTTTTACATGAATCATCCTCTCTGATACAACTACAGACCATCAGACATATCTTTTCCAGCAATGGCCGTAGCACTACCGTGACTGATTATATATCCAAAAAAAGAAAATGCGTAACATTACACCACTTTTGTTTTCTGGCCGACAGCAGTTCGTCAGCAGTTACAAAACCTGGTGCTATATCCCACATATTACCAACATTTCGGATGACCGTGTAAAAAGTTAAAATATCGCAACTGCAGGCTAGCATTTTATGATACCAATAGCATATTAAAATTTTTATTCATCAGTAAAGACAAACTGCAACCCAAGGGGCAGAGGGGAGTGTATAACATTATATATCAAAGGTGTAAAAAACCTATATATTCATCATTCAGCAGAGCTGTTGGGGTATCTTTATATAACGTACATTTTGTGACGTTTCAAATTCTGTTAGCTAAAGCGGAAAGATGGTCGTACTTAATGTATTGAAAATCAACAATTATAAGACAGACAATGTCAGATAATTGTTAAATGATGATACTCAGATTTCTTCATCCCTTTCGTTAAATTATGTTCTCGTTGCAAGCACTAGAATCAGATTGTGAAATCAACTTGTTCCCAGTCGTTTGTTAGATGTTAGTCAAACTTTTTATTTAATATATTTATTCGTGTGTAACAAAAGTGTAATGTTTTTGCTGTGTGGACACTGTACATCATTTTTGTGACTTCTGCGAAAACAATATTTGTTGCAATTCATTTTTATCCATATATGCAACATTCAGTTGTCATCTGAAGATAGCCTAAGAAGACGAAAGCGGTTTCGTGACCTGTTAAATGTAATTTTACAGATGATTCAAATGGCTCTGAGCACTATGGGACTTAACATCGGAGGTCATCAGTCCCCTACAACTTAGAACTACTTAAACCTAACTAAACTAAGGACGTCACACACATCTATGTCCGAGGCTGTATTTTACAGAACCATAGGGAGTGGTTTCCTATTTAATATTATAATCACCGACGGAAAATTCAGTTAATGTTAAGATACTCTTAGGTAAGAGTGTCCACAGCAATTTCATATAGCAGTAATACGATGATGTTGAACATACATGGCAGGAACCCAGAAAGAAGTGTTTCCATCTGCTCTCAACAAATCTTAGACATCGTAAAACGAAGTAAAATGGAATTGGTTCGTATTATATGTCGTTCATGATTGCCATTTCAGTGTCGAGAAATTCTTCATTCATTCACTTTGCTTGCTCCCACGACGTTCCATCATTAACTCCAATCCTTTTGTTATACTGATCTCCATCCATATTGTACATACCCCATACCTCATCACTGTACACTGCCAGCTTATGATGTCTCGAACCTACTGGACTCCACTTTCACAAATGTCATAGAAGACAGTTGTGTGTTATAAACCATTTTCTTTCTAAATCTGGCCTATATCACGTTCAGTGGTTCTTTTAGAGAATATTTTCAATACTAGACTCAACCTTGTGCGTTAGCCATGCGCTTCAGGTATTTTAGTCTCTATTTCTCTTTCGGAAGTGTTCTATTCATCCTAACTGTCTCAGTCCTTACCTGATTTTTCTATATATGACCACACACTCTTTTTTTTTTTTACTTTAGGACTCAGTGTCCCAAACTATCTCAAGTTTTACTTTTATATGTTTCCCTTCTTCAAACAACGGACATAAGCTGTTTATGCTGTGGTACAACCGTTATGCTTGCAGTCGACTACAATGTGCAAGTTATCAGTAGTTCAGATAATTTTTTCTTCGTAATATACTAAATGAATTCGAAATGGTGCTATTTTAACTAATCAGTACACTAAGTTTAATGGTACTTGCGTGCCTCAGCGATACAGATGGCCGTATCATAGGTGCTACCACAACGGAGGGGTACCTGTTGAGAGGCCAGACAAACGTGTGGTTCCTGAAGAGGGGCAGCAGCCTTTTCAGTAGTTGCAAGGGCGTCTGCATGATTGACAGATCTGGCCCTGTAACACTAACGGCCTTTGGTACTGCGAACGACTGAAAGCAAGGGGAAACTACAGCCGTAATTTTTCCTGAGGGCATGCAGCTTTACTATATGATTAAATGATGCTGGTGTCCTCTTGGGTACAATATTCCGGAGGTAAAATAGTCCCCCATTCGAATCTCCAGGCGGGGACTACTCAAGAGAAAACTGGCGTTCTACGGATCTGAGCGTGGAATATCCGATCCCTTAATCTGGCAGGTAGGCTAGAAAATTTAAAAAGGGAAATGGATAGGTTAAAATTAAATATAGTGGGAATTAGTGAAGTTCGGTGGCAGGAGGAGCAAGACTTTTGGTCAGGTGAAGACAGGGTTGTTGTTGTTGTGGTTGTTGTGGTCTTCAGTACAGAGACTGGTTTATATGCAGCTCTCAATGCTACCCTATCCTGTGCAAGTTTCTTCATCTCCCAGTACCTAGTGCAACCTACATCATTCCGAATCTGCTTAGTGTATTCATCCCTCTACGATTTTTACCCTCCACGCTGACCTCCAATGCTAAATTTGTGATCCCTTGATGCCTCGGAACATGTCCTACCAACCGGTCCCTTCTTCTTGTCAAGTTGTGCCACAAACTCCTCCACAATTCTATTCAATACCTCCTCATTAGTTATGTGATCTACCCATCTAATCTTCAGCATTCTTCTGTAGCACCACATTTCGGAAACTTCTATTCTCTTCCTGTCCTAACTATTTATCGTCCAAGTTTCACTTCCATACATGGCTACACTCCATACAAATACTTTCAGAAACGACTTACTGACATTTAAATCTATACTCGATGTTAACAAATTTCTCTTCTTCAGAAACGCTTTCCTTGCCATTGACAGTCTACATTTTATATCTTCTCTACTTTAAGTGTCTCATTTCCTCATATAATTCCCTCAGCATCACCCGACTTAATTAGAATACATTCCATTATCCTCGTTTTGCTTTTGTTGATGTTCATTTTATATCCTCCTTTCACGACACTGTCCATTCCTTTCAACTGCTCTTCCAAGTCCTTTGCTGTCTCTGACAGAATTACAATGCCATCCGCGAACCTCAAAGTTTCTATTTCTTCTCCATGGATTTTAGTACCTACTCCGAATTTTTCTTTTGTTTCCTTTACTGCTTGCTGAATATACAGATTGAATAACATTGGGAAGTAGCTACAACCTAGTCTCACTCACTTCCCAACCACTGCTTCCCTTTCATGCCCCTCGACTCTTATAACTGCCATCTGGCTTCTGTACAAATTGTAAATAGCCTTTCGCTCCCTGTATTTTACCACTGCCACCTTTAGAATTTGAAAGCGAGTGTTCCAGTCAACATTGTCAAATGCTTTCTCTAAGTCTACAAATGCTAGGAACGTAGGTTTTACTATACTTAATTTTTCTTCAAAGATAAGTCGTAAGGTCAGTATTGCCTCACGTGTTCCAGTATTTCTACGGAATCCAAACTGATCTTCCCCGATGTCGGCTTCTACCTGTTTTTCCATTCGTCTGTTAAGAATTCGAGTTAGTATTTTGCAGCTGTAACTTATTAAACTGATAGTTCAGTAATTTTCACATGTGTCAACACATGCTTTCTTTGGGATTGTAATTATATTCTTCTTGAAGTCTGAGGGTACTTCGTCTGTCTCATACATCTTGCTCACCAGATGGTAGAGTTTTGTCAGGACTGGCTCTCCCAAGGCCGTCAGTAGTTGTAATGGAATGTTGTCTAGTCCTGGGGCCTTGTTTCGGCTCAGGTCTTTCAGTGCTCTGTCACACTCTTCACGCAGTATCGTATCTCCCATTTCCGCTTCATCTACATTCTCTTCCATTTCTATAATATTGTCCTCAAGTACACCGCCCTTGTATAGACCCTCTATATACTCCTACCATCTTTCTGCTTTCGCTTCTTCGGTTAGAACTGGGTTTCCATCTGAGCTATTGATATTCATACAAGTGGTTCTCTTTTCTCCAAAGGTCTCTTTAATTTTCCTATAGGCAGTATCTATCTTACCCCTAGTGAGATAAGCCTCTACATCCTTACATTTCTCCTCTACCCATCCCTGCTTAGCCATTTTGCACTTCCTGTCGATCTCATTTTTGAGACGTTTGTATTCCTTCCTGCCCGCTTCATTTACTGAATGTTACACAAGGATTTCTACAAGTTCGTACTTGATCCTCTGCTGCCTTCACTACCTCATCCCTCAGAGCTACCTATTCTTCTTCTACTGTACTTCTTTCCCCCACTGCTGTCAATTGTTCCCTTATGCTCTGCCTGAAACTCTGTACAACCTCTGGTTTAGTCAGTTTATCCAGGTCCCATCTCCTTAAATTCCCACCTTTTTGCAGTTTCTTCGATTTTAATCTGCAGTTCATAACCAATTGATTGTGGTCAGAGTCCACATCTGACCCTGGAAATGTCTTACAGTTTAAAATCTGGTTCCTAAATGTCTGTCTTACCATTATATAATCTGTCTGATACCTTTTAGTATCTCCGGGATTCTTCCATGTATACAACCTTCTTTTATGATTCTTGAACCAAGTGTTAGCTATGATTAAGTTATGCTCTGTGCAAAATTCTACCAGACGGCTTCCTCTTTCATTTCATACCACCAATCCATATTCCCCTACTATATTTCCTTCTCTCCCTTTTCCTACACTCGAATTCTAGTCACCAATGACTATAAAATTTTCTTCTCCCTTTACTATCTGAATAATTTCTTTTATCTCATCATACATTTCATTAGTTTCTTCATCATCTGCAGAGCTAGTTGGCATATGAACTTGAACTACTGTAGTAGGCGTGGGCTTCGTGTCCGTCTTGGCCACAATAATGCGTTCACTATGCTGTTTGTAGTAGCTTACCCGCACGCCTATTTTGTTTATTCATTATTAAACCTACTCCTGCATTACCTCTATTTGATTTTCTATTTATAACCCTGTATTCACCTGACCAAAAGTCTTGTTCCGCCTGCCACCGAACATCACTAATTCCCACTATAACTTTAACATATCCATTTCCTTTTATAAATTTTCTAACCTACCTGCTCGATTAAGGGATGTGACATTCTACGCTCCGATCCGTAGAACGCCAGTTTTCTTTCTCCTGATAACAACGTCCTCTTGAGTACTCCCCGCCCGGAGATCCGAATGGGGGACTATTTTACCTCCCTAATGTCTTACCCAAGAGGACGCCATCATCATTTAACCATAGAGTAAAGCTGGATGCCCTCGGGAAAAATTACGGCTGTAGTTTCCCCTTGCATTCAGCCGTTCGCAGTACCAGCACAGTAAGGCCGTTTTGGTTATTGTTACAAGGCCAGATCGGTCAATCATGCAGACTGTTGCCCCTGCAACTACTGAAAAGGCTGCTGCCCCTCTTCAGGAACCACACGTTTGTCTGGCTCCTCAACAGATACCCTCCGTTGTGATTGCACCTACCGTACGGCATCTGTATCACTGAGGCACGCAAGCCTCCCCACCAACGGCAAGGTCCATGCTTTATTGGGGAGAAGGGGGGCGGGGGAATACAGGGTTATAAATACAAAATCAAATAGGGGTAACGCAGGAGTAGCTTTAATAAAGAATAAAAAAATAGGAATGCGGGTAAGCTGCTACAAACAGCATAGTGGAAGCATTATTGTGGCAAGGATAGACTCGAAGCCCACGCCTACTACAGAAGTTTATATGTCAACTAGCTCTGCAGATGATGAAGAAATTGACGAAATGTATGATGATATAAAAGAAATTATTCAGATAGTAAAGGGAGAAGAAAATTTTATAGTCATTGGTGACTGGAATTCGAGTGTAGTAAAAGGGAGAGAAGGAAACATGGATTGGGGTAAGAAATGAAAGAGGAAGCCGCCTAGTAGAATTTTGCACAGAGCATAACTTAATCATAGCTAACACTTGGTTTAAGAATCATGATAGAAGGTTGTATACATGGAAGAACCCTGGAGATACTAAAAGGTATCAGATAGATTATATAATGGTAAGACAGAGACTTAGGAACCAGGTTTTAAATTGCAAGACATTTCGAGGAGCAGATGTGGACTCTGACCTCAATCAATTGGTTGTGAACTGTAGATAAAATAATGAAGAAACTGCAAAGAGGTGGGATTTTAAGGAGATGGGACCTGGATAAACTGAAAGAACCAGAGGTTGTACAGAGTTTCAGGGAGAGCATAAGGGAACAATTGACAGGAATGGGGGAAAGAAATACAGTAGAAGAAGAATGGGTAGCTTTTAGGGATGAAGTAGTGAAGGCAGCAGAGGATCAAGTAGGTAAAAAGACGAGGTCTAGTAGAAATCCTTGGGTAACAGAAGAAATATTGAATTTAATTGATGAAAGGAGAAAATATAAAAATGCAGTAAATGAAGCAGGCAAAAAGGAATACAAACGTCTCAAAAATGAGATCGACAGGAAGTGCAAAATGGCTAAGCAGGGATGGCTAGAGGACAAATGTAAGGATGTAGAAGCTTATCTCACTAGGGGTAAGATAGATACGGCCTACAGGAAAATTAAAGTGAGCTTTGGAGAAAAGAGAACCACTTGTATGAATATCAAGAGCTCAGATGGAAACCCAGTTCAAAGCAAAGAAGAGAGAGCAAGAAGGTGGAAGGAGTATATAGAGGGTGTATACAAGGGCGATGTACTTGAGGTCAATATTGTGGAAATGGAAGAGAATGTAGATGAAGATGAAATGGGAGATACGATACTGCGTGAAGAGATTTGCAGAGCACTGAAAGACCGGAGTCGAAACAAGGGCCCGGGTGTAGACAACATTCCATTACAACTACTGACGGCCTTGGAAGAGCCGGTCCTGACTGCTATCTGGTTAGTAAGATGTATGAGACAGGCGAAATAACCTCAGACCTCAAGAAGAATATAATAATTCCAATCCCAAAGAAAGCAGGTAATGACAGATGTGAAAATTACCGAACTATCAGTTTAATACGTCACAGCTGCAAAATACTAACACAAATTCATTACAGACGAATGGAAAAGCTGGTTGAAGCCGACCCCTGGGACGATCAGTTTGGATTCCGTAGAAATATTGGAACACGTGAGGCAATACTGACCCTACGACTTATCTTTGAAGAAAGATTAAGGAAAGACTAACCTACGTTTCTAGCATCTGTAGACCCAGAGAAAGCTTTTACAGTGTTGATTGGAATACTCTCTTTCAAATTCTAAATGTGGCAGGGGTAAAATTCAGAGAGTGAAAGGCTGTTTACAATTTGTACAGGAACCATATGGCAGTTATAAGAGCCGAGGGGCATGAAAGGGAAGCAGTGGTTGGGAAGGAAGTGAGACAGGGTTGTAGCCACTCCCCGATGTTATTCAATCTGTATATTGAGCAAGCGGTAAAGGAAACAAAAGAAAAATTCGGAGTAGGTATTAAAATCCATGGCGAAGAAATAAAAACTTTGAGGTTCGCGGATGATATTGTAATTCTGTCACAGACAGCAAAGGACTTGGAAGAGCAGTTGAACGGAATGGACAGTGTCTTGAAAGGAGGATATAAGATGAACATCAACAAAAGCAAAACGAGGATAATGGAGTGTATTCGAATTAAGTCGGGTGATGCTGAGGGAATTATAGTAGGAAATGAGACACTTAAAGTAGTAAAGGAGTTTTGATACTTGGGTAGCAAAATAACTGATGATGGTCGAAGTAGAGAGGATATAAAATGTAGACTGGCAGTGGCAAGGAAAGCGCATCTGAAGAAGAGAAATTTGTTAACATCGAGTATAGATTTAAATGTTAGTAAGTCGTTTCTGAAAGCATTTGTATGGAGTGTAGCCATGTATGGAAGTGAAAAGTGGACGATAAATAGTTTGAACAAGAATAGAATAGAAGCCTTCGAAATGTGGTGCTACAGAAGAATGCTGAAGATTAGATGGGTAGGTCACATAACTAATGAGGAGGTATTGAATAGAATTCGGGAGAAGAGGAGTTTGTGGTATAACTTGACAAGAAGAAGGGACCGTTTGGTAGGACATGTTATGAGGCATCAAGGGATCACCGATTTAGTATTGTAGGGCAGCGTGGAGGGTAAAAATCGTATAGATGGAGACCAAGAGATGAATACACTAAGCAGATTCGGAATGATGTAGGTTGCAGTAAGTACTGGGAGATGAAGTAGCTTGCACAGGATAGGGTATCATGGAGAGCTGCATCAAACCAGTGTCAGGACTGAAGACCACAACAACAACAACAAGTTTAATGGTACAAAACTTGAACATCGTATTTTCAAAACGCATCTCTGTGATAAGCGTTGTCCCAAACCAGTATCAACCGTTTTGTTATTTTGAAGTAATAACATATGTTTTGTATTGATTACTACATAACAACTGAAATCTACTGAGACAGTAATTTTACTGCGCGACACTCTTGCGTTACCACGACTGTACAGACTATAACTCCGGAATAATAGTGCGGTAGGAGTTATCTTTTGATGAATAAACATAAATGACAACTAATTTATGGTAATAATTTACTTTTTGATTTACACATGTTCATCGAAATGACTATTTACAACTTTTCTTGTCTTCTGTATTCGGATTCTCCGGTATGTTCATAGGTCGTCACAGAGAAATGAAATTCAGATTCAAGGGTACATTTATTCTCAATATATCTGGTATTTTATCTTATATCTTGTAGGTATCGTTGGTAGCTTAGCTTTAACTTTACTCTCCTTCCTATAATATACGTTTTCATTAAATTTCATTATGATGTAGGTATTTATTATGGTGCAATCAACTACGCATTTTCCCACTTGGACTACGAATTGAAGAGCATAACTGGTTAGAAGATACGAAGACGTTAGGCTTGATGGGACGCAATCAATATAGAAGAAGATTCTAATTACTTCCGCTAATAATTTAGTGTTTTCCATTATACAAAGTGCTACGTTCCACTCTAAACAGAAAGCAAATATTTTGCTAACAGATAATAACGAAAGTCTACCACAATCATGTCTTTAGAAGTAAATGGGTCTCCTCTGTTAACAAACCAAATGTTCGTACTCACTGCAATAGAACAACGGCGGAAAGTACACAGATATTTCGCATGTGTCGTTGGTTTGCATTCTTAAGAAATCTGTGTATTAAAACCCTTTGAAACATTTCCTGGAATAGCTGAACTAAAGTAATACTGCGGCAGTTCAAACAGACACTTTCTGCAAATGGTAACCTAAAATGTGCCGTCAGCCATTAAAACTAAGCGACGAAGCTGTTATTTCAGTGAAAAGGAAAAGGGAGAAGACAAGACATTTATGAGCTCCACAGTTACTCATCGGATTGCTGTGTTGTAAGACAGAACTGCAACGAGGTGTGATTACATCAATTTATATTAAGTGAGCTGCTTCTTTTGTCCTACGTCCATTTATTAATTTTCGCTCTTGAATTTTCTGTAAATTCTTCACTTTTCTCTTTGCAAGGTGATCATGTCATTTTGATTTTTGTCTGTCATCGATATGCACGTCAGAGAGAGAGAGAGAGAGAGAGAGAGAGAGAGAGAGAGAGAGAGAGAGAGCATGTTACGTCAGTGTTAAACCACCTATGCTCATGTCGTGGTATAGTCTTCGGCTCGGCGGAGTCTGATTCATTGTTAGTTGAAATGTGGTAGGTAGGAGACGTATTCCGTAGTGCTGTGTTGACTTGTGATGGTATCTGTTAGACTGTTTGTAAGGGACAGCAAGAATAGGAAAAATGAAGACATTGGAAAGCGAAGAGAATGTATGCTTTGAATAATGTTATTAATTTTGAAGAGAAGAAGTTTGAGGAAAGACTGTAGTACTGCGTAGCTAGTATTAATTATTGTCAGCTGGTTAACTTGCTCAGAGTTGTAAGAAAGACCACGGCACTTCCCTGAGTCATGCATCAACATTTTAACTGATTAAGCTGTTTTATGTTACGAAATTATTTGTTTACACTGTACCCTTTTTCAATTACTGTGCCCTTTGTTAATCATAGTGTAGATCAGAGCCATGTTATGTGTGAAGATGACGTAAAGTTCAAGTCTATATTTACGAATGTGTAATTCGTTGTAAAAGCGTTGTCTTGGCACACCATTTCATAGGAATAATTTCTCTCCCCACTCCAGTGCTTGTCATTACGCATTACCACATGCAACAGCTCGAATATGTGTTTAGAAATAGAAATCTAGGTTATCCGCTGCCTGATTGCTGTTTGCTGTTGTACTTTAGAGAAATCTGCTACAATGTTGTCAGGACGATGTCAAATCACATTACGTTCCTCGGTGTAGCTCGATATTAGTTACAGCAAGGAGAACTAATGCAACACTATATTAACATAATTTTATCTTCGGGTCTTGGGTCGATTACGCATGCCGAAGCGTCAATTTTAAGTAAAAGATGTGAGTAAACTACTAACATTCTTTTATTTTCGTTTGTATCTGCGTGAATAATGGATTCCAATGACAACAATATAAAGGGTGGTTCATCGATAGTGACCGGGCCAAATATCTCACGAAATAAGCATCAAACGAAAAAACTACAAAGAACAAAACTCGTCTAGCTTGAAGGGGAAAACCAGATGGCGCTATGGTTGGCCCGCTAGATGGCGCTGCCATAGGTCAAACGCATATGGACTGCGTTTTTTTTGTTTTTTGTTTTTTTTAATGGGAACACCCATTATATTACATATTCGTGTAGTATGTAAAGCAATATGAATGTTTTAGTTGGACCACTTTTTTCGCTTTGTGATAGATAGCGCTATAATAGTCACAAACGTATAAGTACGTGGTATCACGTAACATTCCGCCAGTGCGGACGATATTTGCTTCGTGATACGTTACCCGTGTTAAAATGTACTGTTTACCAATTGCGGAAAAGGTCGATATCGTGTTGATGTATGGCTATTGTGATCAAAATGCCCAACGGGTGTGTGCTACGTATGCTGCTCGGTGTCCTGGACGACATCATCCAAGTGTCCGGACCGTTCACCGCATACTTACGTTATTTAAGGAAACAGAAAGTGTTCAGCCATATGTGAAACGTCAGACACGACCTACAACAAGTGATGATCCCCAAGTAGGTGTTTTAGCTGCCGTCGTGGCTAATCTGCACATCAGTAGCAGACAAATAGCGCGAGAATCAGGAATCTCAAAAACGTCGGTGTTGAGAATGCTACATCAACATCGATTGCACCCGTACCATATTTCTATGTACCAGGAATTGTATGGCGTCAACTTTGTACGTCGTGTACAGTTCTGCCACTGGGCACAAGAGAAATTACGGGATGTCGACAGATTTTTTGCACGCGTTCTATTTAGCGACGAAGCGTCTTTCACCAGCAGCGGTAACGTAAACCGGCATAACATGCGCTATTGGGGAACGGGAAATCCACGATGACTGCGAGAAGTGGAACATCAGCGACCTTGGCGGGTTAATGTATGGTGCGGCATTATGGGAGGAAGGATAATTGGTCCCCATTTTATCGATGGCAATCTAAATGGTGCAATGTATGCTGATTTCCTACGTAATATTCTACCGATGTTATTACAAGATGTTTCACCTCATGACAGAATGTCGATGTACTTCCAACATGATGGATGTCCGGCACATAGCTCGCGTGAGCTTGAAGCGGTATTGAATAGCATATTTCCTGACAGGTGGATTGGTCGTCGAAGCACCGTACCATGGCCCGCAGGTTCGCCGTATCTGACGTCCCTGGATTTCTTTCAGTGGGGAAAGTTGAAGGATATTTGCTATCGTCATCCACCGACAACGCCTGACAACATGCGTCAGCGCATTGTCAATGCATGTGCGAACATTACGGAAGGCGAACTACTCGCTGTTGAGAGGAATGTCGTTACACGTATTGCCAAATGCATTGACGTTGACGGACATAATTTTGAGCATTTATTGCATCAATGTGGTATTTACAGGCAATCACGCATTAACAGCATCCGTTCTCAGAAATGATAAGTGCACAAAGGTACATGCATCACATTGGAACAACCGAAATAAAATGATCAAACATACCTACGTTCTGTATTTTAATTTAAGAAACCTACCTGTCACCAACTGTTCGTCTAAAATTGTGAGTCATATTGTTTGTGACTATTACAGCGCCATCTATCACAAAGCGAAAAAAGTGGTCGAACTAAAACATTCATATTTCTTTAGGAACTACACGAATATGTAATAAAAAATGGGGGTTCGTAATTTAAAAAACGCAGTTGATATCCGTTTGACCTATGGCAGCGCCATCTAGCGGGCCAACCATAGCGCCATCTGTTTCTCCCCTTCAAGCTAGGCAAGTTTCGTTCTTTGTAGTTTTTTTCGTTTGACGGTTATTTCGTGAGATATTTGGCCCAGTCACGATCAACTGACCACCCTGAATATAAACATTTCCAGCATAGGCAGATGACTTTAAAAAAAACAGGTAAATAATACACATGGTCGTAGATTTGTAATCGTTAGTAGCCTTTAACGTCTTTGTATTTGTGATCTATTAATACAGTTCGCTCCGAAATTTCCAGTGCTGTCTTAGAACATAGAATGTAATCCAGGAACATGCTGTGGTCAAAACTTAGAGGATTCCATATTACAAGGACAACAAAAATATGAACCCACACAAAAATAGGACTGTATGAGGTTTCTCTCAGAGATGAATCTAATTTTACAAAACTATTTCTATTACATGAAGAGAAATAGATCTGGGATGATCTTTAACTCACGAATAATACAACAAATACTTCATTTACGAAATAATTATTATATTTTAGTAAATGTATCTTGTGCATGCTTGTACATACAATTTTGTGGAGCTGAATTCAATAACGTTTAGGGTCATAGTTGTCATTTACCATTCACAGACGTACAGTGTGCCCTCCAGTGGACGTACAATACACATTAAGGCGACTGAAAAATTTCTACCATGCCCCTGCGAGTTTGTCTAGTGTCACTGCTGTTGATACTGAAAGACAAAATTTACCCAAAGGTATAGAACAGGAAGGCACATTAACGAAGACTTGAACAAATTCCGCCGGCCGCAGTGGCCGTGCGGTTCTGGCGCTGCAGTCCGGAACCGCGGGACTGCTACGGTCGCAGGTTCGAATCCTGCCTCGGGCATGGATGTGTGTGATGTCCTTAGGTTAGTTAGGTTTAAGTAGTTCGAAGTTCTCGGGGACTTATGATCTAAGATGTTGAGTCCCATAGTGCTCAGAGCCATTTGAACCATTTGAACTTGAACAAATTCCGACGAAAACATCTTATAACGTGAATTCAGTAGACGTTAGAGACCCATGAAGCAATCCGTCGTTGAGGCAACTCTTTCTTAAGAAATAATGCAGCACAGTTTTAACCTAATTGCAGTTGTTGGACCGGAAAACATACCAATTACTTCTGTATTTTTTCCTCTCCACTTGACGCATTTTGTATGATGTATATCTGAGAGAGGAAGCAAGCAAGCTAGCGGCAGCAGCGGGACCTTTATCCACTGCCTCTTTAAACGACAACTTACAATTAGAATCAAAGTAACTGCTTTTCGATGTGAAAGTTTACCGAATGGCAATACATTCATTTAAGTAAAAGAAGATACAGTGTCATGAAATCTAGTAACTCCTGCTGAACCATCCTCTACTTTTTAGTAGCTTTGACCATCTGCATGATAAACTTCTGAGTAGAATGTCCATAGACAATGCTAGCCAACATACACTACTGGCCATTAAAATTGCTACACCACAAAGATGACGTGCTACAGACGAGAAATTTAACCGACAGAGAGAAGATGCTGTGATATGCAAATGTTTAGCTTTTCAGAGCGTTCACACAAGGTTGGCGCCCTTGGAGACACCTACAACGTGCTGATATGGGGAAAGTTTCCAACCGATTTCTCATACACAAACAGCAGCTGACCTGCGTTGCCTGGTGAAACGTTGTTGTGATGCCTCTTGTAAGGAAGAGAAATGCGTACCATCACGTTTCCCACTTTGATAAAGGTCGGATTGTAGCCTATCGCGATTGCGGTTTATCGTATCGCGACATTGCTGCTCGGGTTGGTCGAGATCCGTTGACTGTTAGCCGACTATGGAATCGATGGGTGCCGGAGGTTAATACGGAACGGCGTGCTGGATCCCAACGGCCTCGTTTCACTAACAGTCGAGATTACAGGCATCTTATCCGCATGGCTGTAACGGATAGTGCAGCCACGTCTCGATCCCTGAGTCAACAGATGGGGACGTTTGCAAGACAACAACCATCTGCACGAACAGTTCGACGACGTTTGCAGCAGCATGGACTATCAGTTCGGAGGCCATGGCTGCGGTTACCCTTGACGCTGCATCACAGACAGGAGCGCCTGCGATGGTGTACTGAACGACGAACCTGGGTGCATGAATGGCAAAACGTCATTTTTTCGGATAAATGCAGGTTCTGTTTACTGCATCATGATGGTCGCATCCGTGTTTGGCGACATCACGGTGAGCGCACATTGCAAGCGTGTGTTCGTCATCGCCATACTCGCGTATCTCCCGGCGTGATGGGTTGGGGTGCCATTGTTTACCCGTCTCGGTCACCTCTTGTTCGCATTGACGGCACTCTGAACAGTGGACGTTACATTTCAGATGTGTTATGACCCGTGGCTCTACCCTTCATTCGATCCCTGCGAAACCCTACATTTCAGCAGGATAATGCACGACCGCATGTTGCAGGTCCTGTAAGGGCCTTTCTGGATACAGAAAATGTTCGACTGCTGCCCTGCCCAGCACATTCTCCAGAACTCTCACCAACTGAAAATGTCTGGTCAATGGTGGCCGAGCAACTGGCTCGTCACAATACTCTTGTTGACACTACTCTTGTTGAACTGTGGTATCGTGTTGAAGGTGCATGAGCAGCTGTACCTGTACACGCCATCCAAGCTCTGTCCGTCTCAATGCCCAGGCGTATCAAGGCCTTTATTATGGCCAGAAGTGGATGTCCTGGGTACTGATTTCTCAGGTTCTATGCACCCTAATTGCGTGAAATTTAATAACATGTCAGTTCTAGTGTAATATATTTGTCCAATGAATAGCCGTTTATCATTAGCATTTCTTCTTGGTGTAGCAATTGTAATGGCCAGTAGTGCACATACATTTTATTAGATTTGTAGGGACCGGAGGTAAGTGGGCAGACCGGCTGGCCTATAGTACCCACTAGCATATTGTTGGGGAGGAATAATTTTTATTAATCTTCAATAAAACATTTCGTCGTTGTCAGTGCGAGGCCGACTCGCCCCAATATGGCGCTGCGAGCCAACGACAGTCAGAAGACAGCTGGCTTATGCCCCAGCGGAGTGAAACTCGAGTATATGCTCCGCGTTGCTGACACTAGGCAGGATAGTGGGGGCCAATCCATCAGCAGGCCAAGGCCCCGACATCAGTGCCACGTTGCTGCTTCTAGCGCCTTCTTCCCTCTGCTGTTGAACGCCTACACCCAGGTGACTCAGCCACAGCTCGTGTTCTCTGCGGTGACGAGTTTAGACTGCCGTGCATGGGACACGATCGGCTCTCCCCTGGCAGGAGTCTGGTGGTGGCAGACGCAGGCACCATGTCTGCTGCACTGAGGCACCAAGTCCCACACAGTGCACTTTGCACACGAGGCACTAGCCCCGCTCTTTTTTTGAACCCGTGCCTGCTGTTGGTGTCATCCATCCATCTTGTCATCTACAATAGCGCTGGCATCGCGATAGTGCTATTTGGATCCGAATGAGTCTGTCTCCAAATTTACAGTTATTTATACCGATATGGTGCAAATATTGTTGCTCTGTTATCGCCCACCCACTCATTTATCTAACAACATGGTTCTTGCAAACCCTGTGTGGTGATACAGTCCTTTCCACTCCACCTCTAACCGATATAGTGCAGATTTCACAGAGCATGTCTAGCCTGTCTTGTAGTCATTTGGTACATATTTCTATTACAAATATATCGCCACACTGTGGTAGCTAGCGCAGTGCGCCATGGTAGTTTTCTTGTGGATTCTTATAACTTTCACTTAAAACTAGCTACCGACTCTCCAGATCCGTTGCACTTCTGCTTTCGAAGAATATTGTTCTTGATAACACTGGGCCAAAAATTTTACATGTTGGTTAACTGTTTTTGTGCGTATGGGGTCCATTCTGATTTCCTTCGGTCAACAGAGACAGAGAATAGTACAGACTTCATTCACTTCCATTGTGATTTACTCGGCTGTCCTGGACTTCAACGTCGCAATCATATGATATATCACAGCTTAGATATCTAAGAGACACTGATTTTTCCGCCATTGACGATCTATACTTTTATACGATGTTTCCTACTAAATGCCTTTAACTTGATCTTCCTGAGGAGATCTTCAAATTCTGTTTAATGGATATTTGGACAGTTGGGACATGCAGTTTATCTTCTGTTTTCGCAAGGATTACTTAGTCGTCCACAAAAAGAACAGCACTTATACTTTTCTCATCTCTGACTTTAAGGCGACTTCACTGCACAATCTGTACTCGATGCAACAACAAATACCAGAAGGCCGGACAATAAGAAACGTAATTTCGTTTCCTAAAAAGGGAGGTACAACATTTTCGAACAACAGAAGTGTCTCTGTTTGAAAATAGACCATAAATTCTGTGTAGAATTGATAAATCAAAGAATGAAATTAATTACGGATACGTTACTGCTTGAAAAGTTATGTGTTTTTAGGTCAAGCTGCTCATATGCACTGATAATATATTATAATGATTCAAATAATTGAGAAGCGTTGATAATTCAGCATAGAAACGCATCTGGCATTTACATATTACAAAAAGAGTTTTGACCGTGGGAGGAGGAGGGATTTATGTATGATTCTGAATAAGGTTATCTACCTCAGGCAGGTAATTAATCTTCATTAAAGCCTGTGTTTACACGAAGAAAAATATTTCGCAATGTACAGTTCTTAGTCGAAAATCCAATCGATCGTCCATAAGTTACAATAAAACAATCCCACAAGAATCCGCTCACTAGCTTTTCACTACCCAGAAGGGGTATGACAAAATAAAGATTAACACAAAGATAAACAAACGCTGCGACATGGACTCGCAAAAGCGATACACCTTTTTCCTGACATCACCAGAAATAGAAACAATATATTCTTAAATGAGTAAGATACAATTTCTCAATAAATATTCCGTAAACATAAGGAGATTCAAATGGGTATTACAATAGGACGCGGCTCCAGACATACACCTTTCGGTGATAAGGTGAAGGAGATACAGTGTATAGAAATTCTTGCGCTTGTCAACATGTACGTACAGTAATTCAGTACATGATTGTTTATACCATTAAGACGATGAACGATACCGATGTATCATACACAGGCGCTAAACAACTGCTTAAAACACCATAAGATTTTGTAAGGAAGTAATTTCACATCAGCGTTTCCAAAAGTTTGAAGTAGAAGTATTCGCAGAAATATCTTCTTCATATCGGTATAGAATAGCGTTTTAAATCTCTGAAGTGCGTCGAAGGATCATGGTATCTTCCTGTTAGGTTAGTTTGGATTTTCTTCAGTGTTACTCCTAGACTCTATGACGACACGTGACTGACATATCTGTGACGAGTGCAGTACCTAAAACTAAAAGTTACTTCCTTTCCAACCTTCGAATTCTAGATATTGCCATGTTCGTTAAGGGCCATCAAATGTAAACATATTTGAACAAGACCGTATGAAAATGGATGCCAGTACGAAACTAGTCACGGCAACATCGAGGACAAAATGTGGATTGTCTTAGATGCTTCGGTCGATACTAGCTACTCGCCTGAACTTCAAATAGCCAGTGAGCTGGCCTTCCCCTCAATTTTAGTTATGGGAAGCGCACAGATTAATAGAAATGTGGTGACAATCGAAGAGTATCGCACTTATGGCTTCTTGGATAGTACTTTATAAGTGCCGGATTGTTAGTTGCTGAAAACGACCTTTCAGTCAGGGTGTGGTTGAGATATCTAGCATAGCTAACTGTAGTTATCAAAAATAAACCCGACCAATTTTGCTAACGATTGATGTAATGGTGACTAGCAGATAGTGGTACGTTTTGAGAGACAGTTAACAACTTTTTTTTCAGCTAATGCCTTCTTCTGTGTGAAATATGCGAGCACAATTACCTTGAATTTTATTTGTGGGTCAGCAGTGGTCTTCGGCACAAAAAAAGTTTAATTCTTAAATAGGCACAACGAGTTCAGCTGCATCGTAAATGCGTCTCGCCCATTTGCAGGTTACACATTACCTGTCACTATGCGGCACTGATTTAAGCGCAGAACATATGGTCTGCGCCTATTGTCAGTTAATTCCTAACTCAATGTTCCTATCGGTCAAGATGAATATACCTCTGTGGGTACAGCTAAATGTAAACATTTGCCTGTATGAATAGTATGACAGGTACCGAACTAGAGCAGAAATTAAATAATAAAGCGAGGAATTCATTGAGGGTCATTACTTTCTGGTTCACAGAAAATGAGTCAACGCATCTGCAGTAAACTTCATGGCATTCAGCTCCGTATCTCGTGAGATACAGACATTTACGACTCCCAACTGAGGTTCTGAGTGACTGCCGTAACATACAGAACTTTGTCCATTATTTGCACATGTGATGCAGGCAAGCACGCTCTTGCATTCGTGATGACCAGTTTAGATCGTATCTCAGACAAGAAGAATATTTCTTGTTTTTTGTTTGTAATCAGCTGTGTCTCTAAAACCAATAAGTAATAGACAAATGTTAGGTGGACTGTTTAATACGTGTTAGTAATATTACAGTGACGTATCCGTTCCCAGAAAATGGAATTAACAGAAAGTATTCGAATATTCGGATGAATTAAATCGGCCAGTTAGTGCAATGATATTCACATCTATTATCTTCTGGTGACTAAAAATCATTGAATTTAATACCTCCGAAATTTCGCTCTTAATTGACAGCTCCACTCAACCCTTCCTGAAGAGAGTTCCCTAACGGATCTTTCTGAAATAACGCGTAACACACAACCAAGAAAACATGATTGTATAAACCTATATTCTAAAACACGATGGTATTGAGACGACAGATTTGGAGGTAATGCGGTTTAACATATCCCTATCGTCTTGATCACCAAAGAGAGTATTTTTGGGCGAGATGGCACCATAAGTTGGAGTATAACTTGCTACTAAGGCCTACCCAGAAGCAACTGATGTCACTGATTGTCTACACCGACTTCTAAACTGTGTGTGGTGTAGCTTTCCACCTGACTGGTTTATGTGTGCATCAGGACCACTCAGTAGACCGGTGTAACTGACACTGCTCCATAAAATGTCGCTGGAGCTAACGGAAAGCGTAAACTTTTGTCATTCAACACATGTAGTCAAATAATTAGATTAGATTTAGCCATGGGCCGTTAGGCTTGGTCGACCACAAAAACTTGTGTTTCTTGAAGCATTTGAGTTAGCCTCTATGTGCACACTTGGTATCCCCTGTGGCGGAGCTGTTGACACTCTAGTATTATGAGTAAAGAAGATATATACAGTCAAACCTCAATATAACGAATTTCATGGGACCATGAAAATTAAATTCTTGAACGAAGTCATTGTTATAGTGAGGTTTTTCATCGTGACACAAAGCAGGAAGCCATGTTTTCGTGGCTGAGAAGTACATTACTGTAGTTCTTTTCTAGTTGGAAAATAACATTAAAAGACAAATAAAGAAACACATTTGGTTCACTTTATTTACTAATACTGTACCTTTAGAATATCTACCTTTTGTGTACAGAAAAGTTTACTTATTTTCCTCTCATTATTTTTTCTTACGGATTCTCTTGTGCATGTTGTCTTTATCTCCTCTACTGCAATCAACTGCTGCGCTGAAACAATTGGGACTGGAGATGCTACTTGCTGAATGGTTTCCAACTGCCCTGTTAGCTCCGTCAGAGGAGGGTGATTAGCACTTATCACATCACTGTCATCGTCAGAATCTTCAACAGGTGAATCACCGGATAACTCCTCGAGGATAGATACGTCGGTATCCCTTCAAACCCCAACGCCTCATCATCCACTGACAAGTACTCAGCTACTGAAGCGTCTATGGTTTTGTCCGCAGCTCGTGGTCGTGCGGTAGCGTTCTCGCTTCCCACGCCCGGGTTCCCGGGTTCGATTCCCGGCGGGGTCAGGGATTTTCTCTGCCTCGTGATGACTGGGTGTTGTGTGCTGTCCTTAGGTTAGTTAGGTTTAAGTAGTTCTAAGTTCTAGGGGACTGATGACCATAGATGTTAAGTCCCATAGTGCTCAGAGCCATTTTTTTCGTCTATGGTTTTACCAGTATCTGCTGAATAAATCTCCAGATTGCTTTGAATACCACCCTGCGTTATTTCATGCACCACAACATTCTCACCAACATCTTCATTTTCTTAACTTCTTGCATTTATCGAGCACTTCACAATCACATTCTGCTGTACACTGTTCCAAGAACTAACAATCATGTCTCAAGCCTGGTTCACATTGAGACTCTAGGGATTGCTCACCTTTCTTTCAGTGTATGCGATAACGTTTTGAACTAAACGTGAACGGTATTTTGTCTTAAAGTTCTTAATCATCCACATATCTAGTGGCTGAAGAATCGAAGTACAGTTCAGAGGTCAGTAGCATAGATAAACGTTCTTCAACACAGACATGTGGTTATGAGCACTACAATTATCCACCAGAAATGAAATTTTCTTATCCTTCATTGACATCTCTTTATCAAGCGACAGCAGCCACTCACTATAAATAGTAGACGTCACCCATGCGATTTTCCTCGTAATTGACTGCAATAAAAGAAATCACGTTTACAATACGACTGTAGCAAAGCATTACAGCTCAGGCTATACTGTACTGAACTAACTTATAAATTAAAGGAAGGTCAAATGAAAACATGTACCCTCTTACCTGGTATGTTTCTTACATTTTTGAAGCACCACGGGTTTGTTGATTGTCCAGTCACCAGTGCTGTCAATTTATGTGTCCCTGACGCGTTGCTGCAGAGAAGAGCAGTTAGGCTTACTTTAGACTGCTTCCCTCCTTTACACTTTTTTCCTCTAAAGGCCATATTCTTTTCTGGTATCAGTTGATAAAACAATCCTGTCTGCATTGTACAAGTTTCCAGTACGGTATTTTTCTAACAGTTTACAGATTGTGTTTTTCCTCCAAAATTCTGCATCACCTAAATGTGCTGATTTTTCTTACCCTGAAGTCACTTTAGAAATGATCCCATGCCTGTCCTGAAAAGTTTGCAGCCATCCGTTACTTGCCTTAAAATTAGAAACGCCAAGCCAGTTTGCGAAATCTAAGGCTTTTTGACAGCGGACCATTAATTGGTACGTTCCGGGCACGCATCTCATTAAACCACCACAGTGTAGCATTGTCCACATCATCAGCAGCAGCCGTCTTCATTATTTTCCTTGAAGGGCTAAATTTGCCACCTGCAAAACTTTCTTCAATTTCTTTTCGTTTATTTAGGAATGCAGCTAACGTTGATTGTGTAAGTCCATACTTCCTCGCCACGTCTACTTGTTTCATTCCGTTATCAATGTCTTCTAAAACCTCCATTTTTGTCTGTAACTTTATTTGTTTCCGAGTTCCAAATATTGTCCAAATTTTAGCGAAGTCCAAAGCGTTTACATCAACTAAATACATTCACAGATTGCAAAAATCACGGAGATAAGCTGCGTATGAGCCTAACAAAGCACTTCTGTTTGCTGCTGAAGCTCAGCAATGGACACACTAAGCACTCGTTCAAACAAAGAAACTCTATGATGTTTGCCGCTAAGCACAACTCGCTCGCGGCTGTACGCTATTCTGTTTACCTCTAGAACAAATACAGTACTGTAGTATGAAGCGAAGTTTCTGCAAACAAAGCGATGAAAGTCTAGTGGCTAAATAAACAGTACCTACCACTATAGTGAGCTTCCTAGAAGTAGGAAATACTAAATTCCTCGACGTTTTATCTTCGTTATAACAGAGTGTCGTCAAATTTACTTCAGCGTTATAATGAGGCGCAATTAACATGGCACATATAGGAAATCAGCCGGGGCTATATGAAATTATCGCTGTAGCCGGATTTATCGTTGTATTGGTAATCGTTATATGGAGATTTGACTGTATCATATTAGCGCCAAATAAAAGTCTCACCTCCTGTTCCCTTGCTAATAGGAGTGAAAAGCCTCTGGTCTGAGGCTAGCTTCCTATGTTGTAGTCATTTTTCGTAGCAGTCTTTTGAATCTATGCAGAGAGTAGTGTAAGCTTTGTAAATAATAAATAGAGGTGGCTACAGCCTGGCGTGACAACTGTCGTCGTAGGAAAGCTGGACAAAAGTAGCATTCATTATTGAACAAGACAGCAGCAACAATGATTAATGCACAAGTCACACAGCAAACAGAACTTGTATTTCTCGAAATGAATGAAGATTCACTAGAAATGATGCAACAGGAAAGACAATCCTGCTATCAACGTCACAAAGAAGATGCATGGACGGAGGTATGGTATAGTGGCTCCAAGTGCAAGAGGGTGAGTGGCTGCCCTCCACTGTCCTATACTGCAGTGATGTAAGGTGCTCGTAGTACAGAGCTGATCGAGGTGTGGCTCAGTGGACACACACCGTTGGATCCACCTGGTCGCGAGAGACCGCTATTGGCGTCAGATGTAAACTTGCCATTCCATTACAGACTTCGATACACCAAGGCTGGTGATGATATGTGATACCACACGAAGTATTCAAGGAGAAATAATACATATTTAAGAAGAAAATAATATAGATTTATTCCAGTGAAACATTGTGTATAACATACATGAGCCTGTCAAGTGATAAAGCTACTTCACACACAGTCTAAGGATCGGTGTAGACAATCAGTGAAATCAGTTACTTGTGGATAGGCGTTAGTCACAAATTTTACTACAACGTATTATGCCATGTCGCCCAAAAAAACTCTCTTTGGTGATCAAAACGGTAGGAATACGCTACACCGCACTATCTCCAACTCTGTTACAGAGATAACGGTTTTACAATGTAACCCAAACAAATAATAACAGAAGCTGATTTTCCATAAATCTCTGACTTTAGTGCACTTTCGGATTCTATTAACAACACCACATGTTACTCCTCTGTGGTCGTCTAGTCGTTCTTTTATGAGGATGACGCTATTTAGAATGCGAACAACAAATTTTTTACATATACTTCGCCTTTCAATCATCCCTTCTGGCAAAAATGCAAATATCTGTAGGGACAGGATCAGGTGAGCCTGGTGGCAAGAAATGTGATATTATTATCGCTGATACATCTTCCAGGAAATGCTAAGTTTGAAACATTAGGATTATGACATGGAGTGACCTGTCATGCTGGGAGAACATACCTATCCTCGTAACCTCTTACAACAATGGTGGAAGTTTGATTAAAAAAAAAGTCGACATAGCGCAGCCATGTAACACGGTACGGTAACACAACAGAAGCAATCTTCTAATCATTTATTACACCACATTCTCAGTCTTGGAAACATGCCCCCACAAAGACATGTAAGTTTTCGTTGGGTCCTGGTGTAAGTAACGTGTGGTATCGATACCGTCATGAATGAAAGTGGTTTAATTAGTTGAGAGTGTTAGTGGGATTACCTATCCTGTTTCAATTAGCCAACAACAAAATAGCAATCTTCTTCCCTCACGTCCTTCTAGAGAGTACAGAATCCACTGTAAATGTAAATGTTGTGTAATTAGGGACTCCTGTCGGGTAGACCTTTCGCCGGGTGGAAGTCCTTCGATTTGACGCCACTTTGGGAATGAAATGAAGAAGGTTAGGACAACACAAGTTCCTGAGCAGAGAAAATCTCCGACCCAGCCGGGAATCGAACCCGCGCTGACCACTCAGCTACCGGGGGCGCACAGAGTCAACTGTAAACAATAAGGATAGAGGAGGTGAATATTCTTCTACCTGGTTCACCGACACATGTATATTTTCTGCGTTTGTCTGTCGAAGGACTCCATTCTACCTACTTAATGCCTTATGTGTCACCCACACTCTGTTCATTTCCAGAGTCAGATAAAATATCATTGTTTGCAACAGTATCATTCAGTGTAGTGAAAACACGCAAACACTCTCTAATCCACACTCTATGGCTAGAAAATTGTCTAACGGATTCTCTACAAGCAACAGCAGCAGCGGTTCCATAAAAAGAACCGCACACTACTAGCAGGCCAACAAAATCAGAATTTGTGAAAACGTGCTGCATGCATAAGTAAGTCATTGGCAAAACTCATTAGATTACAATCACTATCGCAGCTTAGAATTCAACTGTGTAACTCAAGAATTCTCATAAAAAAAGGACACCCGATAGTTCGACAAATAAACCTACAGCAATAGGAGTACCAATGCGTGCAAGGAAAACTTCTCTCTATAGCCAATACAGAGTGACAGCATGTTACATGGAAAGCTTAATCGAATTAATCCGCATTGTCACCCTCCAAAAAACACTCGTAGAGAAAAAAAGAGGCGCACCACGACGGAATTACGCGAAGTGGACGTTCAAAAATGGTTCAAATGGCTCTGAGCACTATGGGACTCAACTGCTGAGGTCATTAGTCCCCTAGAACTTAGAACTAGTTAAACCTAACTAACCTAAGGACATCACAAACATCCATGTCCGAGGCAGGATTCGAACCTGCGACCGTAGCGGTCTTGCGGTTCCAGACTGCAGCGCCTTTAACCGCACGGCCACTTCGGCCGGCGAAGTGGACGTAAATCGGTACATTTGATATATATGTACAGACAAATAAATGAGTACAATTTCAGAATAAAATAGGAAATTTGTAGTAAGGTCTTGTGGGACGACACTGCTGAGGTCATCTGTCCCTAAGAATTCAACTGTGTAAACTCTAGAATTCTCATATTCTAACTTAAACTAACTTATGCTAAGGATAACTCACACACCCATGCCCAGGTAGGACTCTAGCCTCCGACGGGGTCAGCCACAAGGACCGTGACAAGGCGCCCCTGACCTCGCGGAACAGTTTCAGAAAAACTTAATGGTTTATTCAGTAGCTTCAGAAACTGAGCTGTAATGTGTAAGGGTAAGATTTTATATACAATAGTAACGGTATCGATACGTATCGTTACAAGATTTGGAGCACTAGCCTTAATAATAATTAGTTTGTCGGTTCTCCAAATCTAAATACACTGATGGTCTCAGAAGAAACTGCAAGATGAAAGCGTACAACTCTTTAGTCACTCTGGCCTACGAGTAACAAATTGAGTGCTTAGGTGGCAGAAAAAACTTCTGTTTAAATTGTGCAGCGATGTGAAATGAACTCACTAGTGCGTGTATTAGT
This sequence comes from Schistocerca nitens, assembly GCF_023898315.1. Taxonomy (NCBI): domain Eukaryota; kingdom Metazoa; phylum Arthropoda; class Insecta; order Orthoptera; family Acrididae; genus Schistocerca; species Schistocerca nitens. The sequence goes on along the minus strand of NC_064622.1, from coordinate 377,285,687 downwards.
GCTGCTGCCATATCCATACTGACTAGTACACATTTCACAGCACAAAGTTAGCAACGCTGCTGCGGTAGTTGTAGAGAAGAGTAGAGGAGGCATCCAGGTGTGAAGGAGTACAAGTTTCACCGTCGGCGGACAGCCCCGCGCACGGCCGCAGAACTGGGCCTGACAGCGCAGCGAGCGGCGAGTCGCGGTCGTCCGTTACGTGCGGCCACTTGTCGAGATTAACGCTCGTCAAACGGCCTGGCCGCGTCAGACAGGTGTGCGGTTGGAACATCAGCGCCAGGCTCCGCAATCCTCTCTGCTCAGCGTCCGCTGCCAGTGCTGCCCCTACCCCTGCTGTGTAGGCAACTCCGCGTAGCAAACAGATCGAGGGCAGCGTATTGCGTCATGCTACCTTTTCCTGTACTTTTCTCCATTACGTTTGTGTATCCCCATACCCCCGTGACCGTACACTATGAGAGATTTCACGAAGAAAACGTTCTGTGATATGGTGAATAACTTTTCTTCACTTTCAGGTTCACTACAGTTTGTCAGCTTCAACAGACACTTCTCGTTTTCATTTGTAAATCACCTTCAGTTGCTGTTCCGGTAACATGTTACAGGCAATTTCAGTATTCATTCGTAAAAACAGTTTTTATTTGTAAATTTGCCGTACAATATCCTTATGGTGTTTTTGCCCATAGTTTGTATGTTTACAAGCCCGGTGTTTAGCTTTCGCTGTTAGGGGAGTCTTTAGTGTACAACAACTCGTTAGCCCCTCCACCGTTCTCATTTTTTTCATCCTTTAAAAACACGCTTTTCCTTGTGTAGCGTTTGTGTTCTCTTTGTACGTTGCTTCACTTTGTCGAAATTCATGAAAGGAATAGTGCTACAATTTCAACTTCTTAATTTACCAACAGCCGTATGTATTGTAGAAATTTATTTTATTTTATGAACTTCTATGTGCTACCAGTTTCGTCATTATATTGATGCCATCTTCAGTCCCCACTCGTCATAGTTGTAAAATCGGTACACACAGAAGGAGCCATATAACTGGATCCGTGAATCAATCGTCCTGCAACAGCTCTTGGTGGTTCTACAATACATACGGCTGTTGGTAAATTATTGCATCAAGAATTTCATGCCAGACGTCGTCCCATGATCATAATAGCAAAGAAGATAATTTCAACTATTCCACAGTCAGCATTTTTTCTTTTAATTTTGCTGTTGCCCATGTAGGTTGTGAGTATTTTCGACCTTGTGAATTTCTTTTTGAAGTCGACAGAGGTAAACGGAACTACAAAATAAATACATAAATAAATATAAAAATAAGTAAATGCACAGCAAGAAAAAAGCGTGATCACAAAATCCTAAAGACTGTGAAACGTCAATGTGCAACCACATTTTCTTTTGTCTTCAACTTCCTCTAACAACATGCAGCAATGCGTCTCTCCAACCCGTCACACACGTGCTCGACGCGAATTAGTTGGTGCAGTCGGCAAGCCAGTCCTTCGCTGAATTTCCTATCGTTCCAAGAGCTCCATCTGCGTCATTTGATATGGTCGCTAATAGTCATCCATAAAAATGAAACCAGGCCTTAATGCACCCTAGAACAGACGCGCTTGGGAAAGGAGTACAGCGTCACAGGTTGACTGTGAAGTGTACCGTGTTCACAACTTTAGAGATCAGTACGCCCACTCAGTATTATACCTCTCCATGCCGTAACACCTGGACCACCGAAAGGATCATGTTCGGCAGTGTTCCCACCTCTCTCCATATGAGGGTACATAATGCATCCAGAAACAATATCTGACATGATCGACTTAGTAGTCTTGATGCTATGTTCAACCCGGTTCACACTCCAGTCAACATTATTTTAACACTGCATTCCTTCCCAAACTGCGTCTATTCTGGGGTGCATGCAACACTCTTACTTCATTTTGTGGATGTCTTTGTGGGACCGCATCGAAAGGCGTAGATGGAAGAGTTCTAGGATCTGTAGGATATTCGGAACATAAATCCCATCGAGCACGTGTGAGATGGGTTCGAGAGACGAAATGCAGCACGATTGCCTGCGCAAACGACCATTCAGCAGTTTTCCACCGCGTTGATCTAAGAATGGAACGTCCTAATGCGAGAACGCCCTACCAACCTTGTGGTCAGGATGGCAGCAAGTTGAAAAGCTTGTATTGCCGGCCTTGATGAAGAAACATCATATTAAGAAAAATTTACCATTATTTGTAATGTCTAGGGGACCACCTTTAATCACATGACTATTGTGTTATTACTCTATTTGAATGAAAGTGCCATTTCTGCTCCACTCATGGCATATTTCTTTCAGTTATCTTCTGTAGTACACTTTAGTACTTCTTTCTGTGTCTTATCAAAGTTTCATCGAGCTACACACATCAAAAAAGTATTGATCATCTCGGTTCCACAACCTGTACAGAAAATTGGAGTAAAGGTCAACATAAACATCACTTCCACCCATTTATTGCTCTTGAAAACCACGTATTGCATTTTGTACCACGATACAGAGAGACCTACAGAGGTGATGGTCCAGAATGTTGTACACACCGCTACCTCTTAATATCTAGTAGGACGTTTTCTTGCATTGATGCATGCCTGTATTCGTCTTGGCATACTATCCACAAGTTCATCATGGTACATTTGGTTCACATTGTACCACTCGTAATCGGCGATACGGCGTAGATCACTCAGAGTGGTTGGTGGGTCACGTCGTCCATAAACAGCTTTTTTCAAACTATCCCAGGCATTTTCGATAGGGTTCATGTCTGTAGAGCAAGCTGGCCACTCTAGTCGAGCGATGTCGTTGTCCTGAAGGAAGCCATTCACAAGATGTGGACGTTGGGGGCACAAATTGTCGTCCATGAAGACGAATGCCTCGCAAACATGTTGCCGATATGGTTGATCAATCGGAGGATGGCATTCACGTAGCGTACAGCCGTTATGGCGCCTTCCATGACCACCGGCGGCATACGTCGGCCCCACGTAATGCCACACCAAAACAGCAGTGAATCTCCAACTTGCTGCAGTCGCTGGACAGTGTGGCTAAGGTGTTCATCCTGACAGGGTTGCCTCCAAACACCTCTCCGACGATTGTCTGGTTGAAGGCATATACGACACTCATCGATGAAGAGAATGTGATGCCAATCCTGAGCGGTCCATTCGGCGTGTTGTTGGGCCCATCTGTACTGCTCTACATAGGGTCGTGGTTGCATAGATGGACCTCGCCATGTACGTCGGAAGAAAAGTTGCGCAGCATGCAGCCTATTGCGCATAGTTTGAGACGAAACACGACGTCCTGTGGCTGCACGAAAAGCATTATTCAACACGGTGGCGTTGCTGTCAAGCTTCCTCCGAGCCATAATCCGTAGGTAGCGGTCATCCACTGCAGTAGTAGCCCTTGGGCGCCCTTAGCGAGTCATGTCATCGACATTTTCTGTGTATCTCTTCCATGTCCACTTTGGTTCACTCCAAGACGCCTGGACACTTCCCTTGTTTAGAGCCCTTCCTGGCACAAAGTAACAATGCGGAGGCGATCGAACCGCGCTATTGACCGTCTGGGCATTTTGAATTACAGACAACACGAGCCGTGTACCTCCTTCGTGTTGAAATGACTGTAAGTGATCGGCTGTCGGACTCCCTCTGTCTAGTAGGAGCTGGTCATGAATGGTTGTTTATATCTTTGGGTGGATTTAGTGACATCACTTAATAGTCAAAGGCCCTGCGTCTGTGTTACAATATCCACAGTCAACGTCTATCTTCAGGAGCTCTGGGAGCCGGGGTGACGCAAAACTTTTTCCGATGTGTGTATGCTACTTGGCTCTGCTTTTGTCTTGATTTGCAACAAGCGTAAATCGTTAATCATCAGTTTCTCCAAAACGCTTGAGGATCGTGTCCTACTACTGCCGGATTAATTGCAGCTAAGAATGAATTACAGTCGTACGGTAGATAAACCCAATCAATAGCCCATTTCAATGCGCTTCCCTTAATAGGTGAAACTATTTTCTTGTGACCCTACTTAAGAAGACAGTTCTATAGGGTGAGCTACGATATTTATCCACAGGTACTTGACAGCAAGTTAAAGTCTAGGAAATATACACCAGCTTTCTATTCTAAGGAAACTTCAGAACAAAGTAGAATTTTTTGTGTTTCCAGGATTTTGTGTGACAAAGTACATGTAAATCGAACAGGTGGGGCTGTAACTACTAGACTTAACAAGAAAGGAGATAGAAATTGAAAAAGAAAGTTTCTTCTTTTGTCGAACATGCTCTAAGTGAATATCATTCTTATAGTATGAAATATAATTTCCACCATAGAACAACCCAATATTAGCAGAAATTCTGAGTACCGATATATATCAGGCACAAAATCGTAGCTCAATCCTTAATGAACAAATACGGCTGCTGAAGTAGCAGAAGCTACGTCTATTTTCTTCTGTGTAAGATAACATATTTGTTGTATATACTATTACTTTTTCCCACTCAGATTCCACTAACAGCTTCCACCCTCAGCTCCCATCACTCATCGATTGTTCATTAACTTCATCCGTTACTTTATCTATATAACGTAGCAGTTTGTATCAGTACTCATTTGTCCATTGTTTTACGAGGTGCATTCAAGTTCTACGGCCTCCGATTTTTTTTCTCCGGACTGGAAAGAGATAGAAACATGCGCATTGTTTCAAAATGAGGCCGCGTTCATTGTCAATACGTCCCAGAGATGGCAGCACCGTATGGCACATGGAATTTTATCGCCAGCGGCGAGAATGAGAACTGTTTTAAATACTTAAAATGGCGACGTTTTCCTTACTTGAACAGCGTGCAATCATTCGTTTTCTGAATTTGCGTGGTGAGAAACCAATTGAAATTCATCGACAGTTGAAGGAGACATATGGTGATGGAGTTATGGATGTGTCGAAAGTGCGTTCGTGGGTGTGACAGTTTAATGAAGGCAGAACATCGTGTGACAACAAACCGAAACAACCTTGGGCTCGCACAAGCCGGTCTGACGACATAATCGAGAAAGTGGAGAGAATTGTTTTGGGGGATCGCCGAATGACTGTTGAACAGATCGCCTCCAGAGTTGGCATTTCTGTGGGTTCTGTGCACACAATCCTGCATGACGACCTGAAAATGCGAAAAGTGTCATCCAGGTGGGTGCCACGAATGCTGACGGACGACCACACGGCTGCCCGTGTGGCATGTTGCCAAGCAATGTTGACGCGCAACGACAACATAAATGGGACTTTCTTTTCGTCGGTTGTGACAATGGATGAGACGTGGATGCCATTTTTCAATCCAGAAACAAAGCGCCAGTCAGCTAAATGGAAGCACACAGATTCACCGCCCCCAAAAACATTTCGGGTAACCGCCAGAGCTGAAAAAATGATGGTGTCCACGTTCTGGGACAGCGAGGGTGTAATCCTTAGCCATTGCGTTCCAAAGGACACTGCGGTAACAGGTGCATCCTACGAAAATGTTTTGAAGAACAAATTCCTTCCTGCACTGCAACAAAAACGTCCGGGAAGGGCTGCGCGTGTGCTGTTTCACCAAGACAACGCACCCGCACATCGAGCTAACGTTACGCAACAGTTTCTTCGTGATAACAACTTTGAAGTGATTCCTCATGCTCCCTACTCACCTGACCTGGCTCCTAGTGACTTTTGGCTTTTTCCAACAATGAAAGACACTCTCCGTGGCCGCACATTCACCAGCTGTGCTGCTATTGCCTCAGCGATTTTCCAGTGGTCAAAACAGACTCCTAAAGAAGCCTTCGCCGCTGCCATGGAATCATGGCGTCAGCGTTGTGAAAAATGTATACGTCTGCAGGGCGATTACGTCGAAAAGTAACGCCAGTTTCGTCGATTTCGGGTGAGTAGTTAATTAGAAAAAAAATCGGAGGCCTTAGAACTTGAATGCACCTCGTAGCTGTACATTGTTCTACTTTTAGTCTTTGAGTGGAGGGTAACATAATGTTTATTTATTCATAGACTACTTGCGATTTTCGTAAGGACCCTTAGCAGATCAATGTGACATATCTCTGGGAAAACAAAACTTCTACTGCTATTAACTGTTACTGGTATTGCGTGTGCTGTGTGTTCCGTCTTAAGTTTTCTGGGAATTATATAAAAAGTCGAAAGCCAGGTAACAACTACCTATAAAATAAATATTGCTGTGGAACATCAGTACCGTGTATTCATTTCCACTCTGCGTTTTTATTGTATGACATATACATTCTTGATGATCTCTCTTACTATGAACCTTTTGAATGGCGATTGTACCTGCCGGCAAAGATGGCATATTTCAAGTGAGGTCACTAACAGCCATTGAGGTTGCCTTGAAAGACGTGGCGCCACATCGTGTGATACAGAGGCCATTATAAGTTAAAAGCTTGTCTGAAACATTTCTACGCACACAGGAAGCGCCGCCCCGTAGGTCAGGAACACGTCAGAATCGGTTGTACCCCTTGTAGACCCAGCGGTGGGTAGCTACATAAATGGTTACGACACGTCCCACCACAAAGGCCTGCAGCGGACTGCTCGTTCAGATGTCCACAGTAGTGTATCCGTCTTGCGATCTGAACTTGAGTGCTCACCCGTTGGCTGAATATTAAACGTGACCATTACATATGACGCAGTCCAACGATACGAAAAACTCTTTCGAAGATATTTTTTTTTTCGAAATCTCGGACCTTCGCAGCCAATCGGTTTAAGGTAATAACCCTTACAAACAGTGACATGACCTACTTGTTTGTAAGTTTACTTCAAGCGAAGAAACATGCATTTGTCGATGTATTTCATAGAAATAACAATGGAAAAAATAGTAACACCAAGAATAAATGCTGCGATATTAACGAAGGTTGGTGCGCTTGTTTCCATATCTGAAAGATGTTATGTGTTCAGATTTCACGCCAGTCCCATAATAATTTCCCTCGTAGCGTCACTATGAGGATGCAAATCATATTTGCTTTAAATACACGCTGTATAGGTAATGAGACTGGACGTGGTGAGTCAAAGATAGTCAAGAATGGCTTAATACGACAAAGATGGCAATATCAACACCTCACTGAGTTTCCAAGAACTTGTGTAATAGGGCTACGAGAAGGCGGATGCTCCTTCTGCGATATTGCAGAAAGACTTGGGAAGAATGTAGCCACTGTACTTGATTTCTGGCAGCGGACCTCACCAGAATGCACGGTCGCAAGAAGACCGTTGTCCGGACGGCCACATGACCTTACTGTAAGGGAAGACCATCGTGTTCGGCGTCTGGCGTTGGATTATTGTACTACATATGTAATAGCAATTTACGCAGCAGTTGGCACCACAGTGACACAGCGAACTGTTACAAAAAGTTTACATCAAGCCAGACGCTCTGTAGCGTGCACTCCAGTGGCCCCAAACCACCGGCATTTGCGACTTCTGTGGTTTCAAGTGAGAGCTTAACGGAGAGCAGGGTGCAGTCGTGTTGTATTTTCTGACGAAAGCTGGTTCTACATCCGTGCCATTGATGTCAGTGCGTTGATTAGGAAGAGAGCAGTTGACGATCCTCAACCAACCTCTCTACATGCTAACATACTGTACCTACATCTGGAATTATGGTCTAGGTAGCGATGTCGTATGAAAGCAGGAGCACTCTCCTGGTTGTCCCATGCGCATTGACTCTAAAATTGTACGTCCATCTGATGATTCGACCTGTTGTGCTGCCATTCATGGACAGCATTCCGGGGTATGTTTCCAACAGGATAAAGCTCACCCACATACCGCTGTTGTAACACAACATACTCTACAGAGTGTCGAAATGCGGCCTTGGCCTTTTCGATCATCAGACACGTCTTCAACCGAAAACATAACCAACGAACGATAACTCAAGAGCCATAAATAGCTACCATTCAGAGTCCCAGTGTCGACCAACATGTGTAACAGGCATGAAGCTCCATCCCACAAACTGACATGTGACACCTGTACCACACAATGTACGCACGTTTGCATACTTGCATTCAACTCTCTGGTGGTCACACAAGCCGGCCGAAGTGGCCGTGCGGTTACAGGCGCTGCAGTCTGGAACCGCAAGACCGCTACGGTCGCAGGTTCGAATCCTGCCTCGGGCATGGATGTTTGTGGTGCCCTTAGGTTAGTTAGGTTTAACTAGTTCTAAGTTCTAGGGGACTAATGACCTCAGCAGTTGAGTCCCATAGTGCTCAGAGCCATTTGAACCATTTTTTGGTCACACAAGTTATTAATGTTCCAGCATTTCACAATTCCACGTTTCCAGTGGCATTTCATCCTTACATTAACCTGTGATCTTGCGCTGTCAGTAACTTAACTATGTTACCAAGACACCTGCATCTACATCTGCAGTGAGCCGTGGCAAAATAAATAAATAAAAAAAAAGAAGGAGTGCTGTTTTGAAGAGAGCGCCGCAGCGCGTTGTGTGAAGCAGTTGCCCTCCGTTTCTGGCGGTGGCGCCACTGTGGTAATCGCAACTTTGGTGTCTCCCTCTGGTGGGAAAGCGGGAAGGTAGCCTGTTCACGTGCATTTAAGTGGCACTATGAGCTCTGTAGAGGAGAGTCGGTCAGTCGAGGCGAGTCTAGTCAGTTGGTCAGCCGGTTCAGTGTGGGGCAGTCAGTGTCTGTATGTCGTCGGAGTGCGAGTATCTCTGTCGTTTCGATCAAACTTTAAGTCAGAAAATGAGAGTCTTGCCACTCCGCCAGTAGCAGAACTAGGCGCGTTAGGCCGCCAGTCTGCTCGAGTTGATCGGGCAACGGTCATTGGCGTTTGGATTAGTCTGTTGGTTGGTCGCGCACTGAGACACGAGTTGACTTGTCCGCCGTGAGCGTCGGCGCATGTGAGGTCCCCACGTGAGTCCAGTGGGCAGCCCCGTATGTAAAGGGGTAGTGGCTTCGCGGTTCACACGAGAGCAACAGGAGCGGAACCACGACATCGGGCTGGCCGTGGCTTCAACGACGTGCGACGGGAGATCTGCGCGCCTTCCTGCGTCCGCTGAAGCGGCTGGCAGCGGACGGTTCGGGACAGCGTTTCGGGTGCTGCGCCAGGTCTTCGCCAGCAATCGCAGTTTATTAGAAGTTAAGTGATCGGAGATATGTTGTTTCATTTACTTGTTAAATTCTACGTGTTTTCTTGGTGAGGTCACCAGCCGCTTTTGTTTTGGGGTCGTCCCACCATTCTTCTCCGTTTGCCCCCCGTTTTTCCCATACGTTTCTAGCTGCCTCTGTCATGTTTGTCGGATTCGGTGTTAACGAATTTATAGAATTAAGGTAAGGGCCGAATTCCTGAAATATGTTCTTATCTTGCCTATCATCTTGCGAGGCGGTGTATGTGTAATGTAGAGCATGTTGTACATTTTATGTAAGTCTGAATTTCATGGGTTTTATTTAAATAGTTATTTTTATAAATTTGCTACCCTTCCACCGTAAGAGTCCTTTTAAAAGCAAATTGCATTTTAGGTGAAAAATATGTTCTTAGTGTTTGTACCATTTCCATCCCTCTTACGGGGTGCTTAGTTAATGTGTTTATCTGAATTGTTAAAAATTTTAGTTTAAAGTAATCAAGTGTGTTGCAGATTTCACCAGTGTAGATTTCAGAGGTCGTTGTGAGCGGTCGTGACTACGGCCGTGTTGAAAGGGAGCGGAGGATTCTCTGAGCAAAGGCTCCGACTGGAAAAAAACAAAAAAATAAAAATAAATATATATATTCTGCCTCTGAATAATTGTAACTTGATATTTCGAGGGTGCTTTTCTGCCTATAATTTTAAAACTGTTTTTTTTTAAAGCTTTAGGAATAAAATTCACATTTCTTAAATTGTAACTTGATATTTCGAAGGGTGCTTTTCTGCTTATAAATTTTAAATCTGTTTTGAAAAGGCTTTTATGAATAAAATTTCCATTTGTTGAAATTTAATTTGTTTAAATCAGTTACTCCTTGGCAACTACTTCCACGCTCACATAGTGTGTTAATGTTCTTGATGAATCGCTAGTACGCCGGCTGCTGGTGGCCGAGCGGTTCTGGCGCTACAGTCTGGAACCGCGCGACCGCTACGGTCGCAGGTTCGAATACGGCCTGGGGCATGGATGTGTGTGTTGTCCTTAGGTTAGTTAGGTTTAAGTAGTTCTAAGTTCTAGGGGACTTATGACCTCAGCAGTTGAGTCCCATAGTGCTCAGAGCCATTTGAACCAATTTTTTTCAATCGCTAGTAAATAAAGTAAATTCTTTGAGAAAAGATTTTGAAAGTAAATTTTCACGTTTCATGCAGCAACATGATTACCCTGCAATGTTGGCATGCGTGTCCGGAGGAACATGGCGCAATAATCCCGAATAACACAGGCACTGCAGTATCGTATTTATCCGCCGACACCGGCAAGCGATTTTCAAGTAAATGTACCACCTGAACAGGAATATAGATAATGGATGTACGAGTACAGGTTGTAGACGCAGCGTTCACGACATATGGAAGTTTGCGTCGGCCCCTTAGTTGCGCATGTATAGACAAATGGTAACGCGACCGCTCACGAGAAGCCGGAGATCTGGTTTCGAATCCCGGTCCGGCACAAATTTTCATAGTCGTCATTCTGCAGCTAACGTTTCTCCATATTCGCAATTGCGAATAAGTTTATTTTATTTCACAACGGTTTTTGTCATCGTAGTGCCTGTTCCTTAGGACATGCATACATATCGAAAAGTTAAATGTCTAACCTTTACGGGAATATACGTAATGGATGGACGAATACAGGTTCTATACACATGATTGAGGACAAATGAAAGTTTGGGGCTGCCCGTAAGTCGCGCACGATAGCCAAATTCTAAGGCGACTGCTTGTGATAGGCGTAAATTCCGGGGTCGAGTGACAGTCCGGCACCAGTTTTCATACTCGTCCATCCATTCTAAAGCTGATGATCATGCATATTCGCAATTGCGAATACATTTAATGTGCTATACAATCAATATCATTCGCATACAAAATTTCCGTCAATCTGACTTTATAAGGCTCACCGGCCATTTGACCATCATCTTCTTCTATGTGGATGCACAAACTGTGCCCGAAATCTTACGGGAATCGGCAAAACGCCGCGAGTAATGAGTATAATGGGCAGGGGCACTATGAATATAGTGAGGGACAATAAGTTGGGAATGTGGTTCTCACGGGAGGAGTGCCAGAGATAAGCCCCTGCAATCACATTTATCTCTGTGTTCTCGGTGGCTCAGACGGATAGAGCGTGTGGCATGTAAGCATGACATCTTGGGTTCGAGTACCAGTCGGAACACACATTTTCAACTCTCGTCGTTATATCAACGCCTGTATGCAGCTAGAGGTATTCATTTTATTGTAATCTGACTTTAATTTGTTGTCTTTGAATATTTTATAACAAATTCTGTATCACAGTTCTTGCTATACTTTTGAATAATGTACTAGTACATACTGATAACAATGATACAGCTCCTAGTTGGTTCCGTATGGTCTTCATAAAATTTTTCAGTGTCTTTTGGATGATGAAAACTACATTTTCCCTACTCCTGATAGAAAAGAAATTTATGCAGGCAGGAACTTGACAGTGACGTTAATTGCTAGTTTTATCTAGACAGAACTGGGATGGAGTAAGAACTGGTCGTCGCCGTTGTTCCATATTTTGCTGCATACCAAGCATACTTGACCAAAATCGTCAACTGTGATGATACAAACTGACAATGCAGAAATGACTGAAGTTTGCCAATATTGTTCCGCTGATTCATCCGAAATGACAGACCGAATGGAAATTATATTCCCTGAGAAGTTTTGAAAAACGCTTTAGACCGTCGAAATTTTTTTATCAGTTTTTACTGTTAGTTCCAGGCGAAATCCTAATTATATTAAGGCTTTTCGTCATCCTAAGGACAGAGGTGTCGTTATGTGCAGACCAAGATTCCAACAAATGCAATTAGTTTCTGTAGATATAAGAAGGAGTTTTGGATGTAACATTGAAAAATATTTTGTTCCATTTTTCCAGATTTTGCTACATCGATTGCAAGAGTTTTTAAAGCAAACAGTTCTTTTTTTAATTTTCAGTCCTAATTTGCTTTGACGATCCTGAAGACAATTATAAAGTTGTGGAAATAGTAATCCAGTAACACTTACCACCGACATTGTTGTATACGAGTGTGTCATGGCAATCATCAACTGCACAAGCGACTCTGTGTTTCTTTCACTCCAAATAATAAATGCTATTTGCACTACAAATGATGATTAGTTGTATACGCAGCGTTTTAGTCGAGAGCAAGAAGCCTCGTCTTCACATTAGCTACAGATTTCTCTGTAGTATTACGTATTAATGGCAGCTCTTCACGTTTACACGACGTAAACTTCGTAATTTGGTGGCTTATTTTTCTGTATAATTTCTTGCATCTGTTCACCCAGATCGAAGAAGCGTTAAAATCGCTGATATTAATCTCCCATGCGCCACTCAGAACACCCATTCTTGTAAATCCTCCTTGGTGACGGTGCATTGACTGTCATGAGGAATTCCAAATCGTTCGAATAGATTTTCTTCACACATGAAATTTTCATTTTGGCGCATATTTCATACTTCATGTAAATCATTCTTCCATTTCTATGGCTCATGTTCAGATAATACGAAACAAAACCGGCTTTGCACACTGCTAATGTAAAAACATTTTCTCCCTCCTTCGATTAACAAAGAATCTTTAGCCTCTACTTTCTCACTGAAAACTATTACTGTGTATCTTTTCTTTAGGCTTCGAAATTACTCTGTTTTTGTCCTGTGCTTTAATACGTACAACGATCATTGTTTGAACCATAATTCACGGAATCGTCCGAATTGTTTCCATTTGCTATAAAGTTTCCACAGTTCCTAAAAAAAGGTTGGCGTCATTCGAATGAGTGTCCAAGAAATTAACTAATGAATAACACATATGTAGGTCTTCAGGAGAAGTAGGTAGTTTCGATTGTATACCACGTTTTTCATACTTGATCTCTGCAAGACTGAAAACATTGATTGCATTCTATATTATTGTGAAACTCTGGAACCAGAACGAAAACAGATGCTATTAGCATGCATACACGAAGAATTCACCAAAAAAATTTTATTCAATTTTGTCTCCATTGTCAACACTTAGGGGTCATCAAAGGCAGCTGGTACTCATTATCAATATTAAATGCGTTGCAAATTAGCGCGAACAGTAACTGTGAATAATTGTCAGACATACTCTCAACGGAACACAAAATTCGTTTTACAAATTACCATCGCGTTGAGAAGTGTTTTTTGTCAGCCAATATGCCATCAACCGAGGATATAGGCCTGCGGTGTTGAGCATATTCGGCCCGCTACAGTTCCGCAACGTATGGGTGTTCAGTTCTCCAGCCGTCTGGTGAGCTACGACTTTGACAAACTTGAACTAAAAAAAAAAAATAATTCTTGAAGTGAGCCTTTGCAGTTACAATTTTGACGTGTTTCTTTCAATGGATTTTCCGTATACTAAAAATTTCAGGGCAGGTTTCGACATGTCTCATTGGTCAGTTCCCTTGTCAGTCATCGTGACAACCGTCATAAATGTGACAATCATCGAGTAAGCTTTGTGATCAGAACTGATATTTTTCCCTGATTCTGTACAGAATGCTTTTGCCTTGTTTGTTGGTCATTTGATATATTTTCCAGACAAAGCCTAGGAATTTTTAGGCTATCTGTCGATGCGAGTTTGGAATCTGAAATCTCATTTACGTGCCAGATACGGACAGTCTGTGCACAGTTATGTCTGCGTGTGATTGTTGAGAATAGTCAAGAACAGAAAATAACGATGAAGAGTAAGCAACACTATCACCTGTTGAAACAAGATGTTCGTGAGATCATACGATGTTTTATTGAAATTAGGCTTGAAATATAGACTCTTTTGCTAGTAGAAAGGAGAGTGCAAAAGAGATAAAACATTTTTAGTGCAAATGTGTTTTTCCTGTATTTTCTGTATTAGAGAACGAAAATGTTACCTATTGCATCTCATGTCCAATTTATTACGCATAGAGTTCAATTAAAAGACATTGGCCAAATCACTTTCATTTGGAAATAATTTGAACAAGTCGTTATACAATTACCGTAAATATCATATCAATCCTGTATTATAATAAAACCGAAATTCTTATTTTCGGATAAAACTTATACTTTGAGCCAACTGCTGCAACTCTGCTGTTCCTGTGAGTTACTTCAAAACCGGCCCAAACAATATACCAACGTAGCATAGAGAAAATGTTCCGAATGAAGAACTGAGAATCGATGTACGTTGTTCGTCGCAATAGTCTGCCTTGCTATTATTATTATTATTACTATTATTATTATTATTACGTAAATTATAATTATAAATAAATTTTAAGGTGTCTGATAGTGGTTAAGATACGCATCAACTTTTCTAAACTATTGCAGTTCATGGTATTTCAGTAAAATGAGGTATGTAAAGCAAGATGGCACGTCTTGACCACAGCTGTGTTGTCAGTAATCATCACCAGAGTGATGGAGCACGAAAAGTCGAGGTTACAGAGCTGTATCTGGAATCTGACGCTCACGTACTGTAGGGGATGTGAGATACTGGCGCCGCCATGAGGTCTCTGACAAGGGAAGTTGCTGTGATGGTTGCTGTTTTCGAGTACTTACGGCAAGGTGACGCTCCTGCGGTAGGGCTGTACCATACGTTCAGTTTCGCCCCTACCTTCGTTGACATGGCGACATTCAGGCCCTGACCAATGGAAGATTCTAGCAGCCAGATACAGCTCAAAATGTTTGCCTAGAGTGGACATACTCGTTTCCTGCCTAGTGACAGCAATACCTGTTGGTTGATACGTCCTCTTAATACAGATATTTCACGAATGCTCAAAATCATGTGATGTGTAAGGACACTTGTTAATTTGTTTATGTATTTTGCAGAGGGGGTGACGTCTATCTGTCCTCCATTGTTCGAACTACTCACCGTCGTGTATGATAGTAGGGTCTAAGGAAAACAAGTCTTTAGAGAAACTCCAAATGAGAGGTGTATTTCCTACAAATAACGTACAAAAATGAAACCGATATATTTATGTTTTGGAAGAACTGCTTGACAGGAAAACGCCAGTTTAAGACGTCAGTCATGTCCGTAGGCACAGGTTGGAATTTATTTACTCACGCTAGAAGAAGTTACAACGTCTTGAACTGCCTTGAAATGAATTCCCATTTTTTTAAATTTTTTTCGACTGATGATTGAGTAAAACTTTTATATGTACCAGGTAATAGGTAAGAGCGCCTAGTAAGCCTTAAAAGGCAATTCCTGTAGTGGAGACGATTTAAAGCTGATGAAAAGCATCATTCCATTAAACGTCTCTAACACAGTATGAAATAAGCTTTGATAAGTGTCTCAATTCGGCGAGGAAGGGCCTCACAAGATTCTGCAGGTACTCCATATAGAGATCTGTGATCGGGTTATATAGCGGCCCATTCAAGATGTGTGTCAAACCAGGATCGTACGAATGCAGTCCTGTAATCATAGCAATTGTCTTGGGAGACTGTAGTAATCACGGCACACTCACAGCGAAGATGCAGAAGTTATGAAGAAATGGTAACCGAGATTACTGAAATAAACGTCATGGTCCATGTTCTTACCGGGAGATCATAAATAAAGTGCAGATGCTCCCGGAGATCCAGTGTGTTCTGTAACTATCGTATCGCAGGGAGACTTGGTACATACACTAATGTGATAATGCGACACAGATTTATGATGTAAATATTGAACACCTGGTAAAAATCTGCAACTGCACAGCATTTCTTCGACGTCTCCGGTACTCATATTGAACAGATTGTGTTATCTGCGGCTAATAGTAAAATCAACTTTATGATTTTCTCCTTGTTTGTCCTTTTTTATTCACGTCCCTTTCCCTAATCTGTTACATATCTTTTCACTCTCAGTGCCATATTTGCACCTGGCGGCTAAAACAGGAACTTTTTTTCAGGTTAAATCGTTTCCACTTTAACGCAAACTTTAACCCAAACTGGTACCCATAGGACCACATCACATGCCTCCAATCCACCACTGTCCAGTTTCTGTGTTGTTGCCCCATTAGCGACCTACACCTTCATGTCCTTTTGCGAGGTAGCCGACTCCATGCAGTTCCCTCCGTAAAGATCGATTGGAGATGTTTGAGATGGACCTTGAAATTCCTGACTGGTGCTATTCCTGTCGCGTTTGAAGTCCATTGTCACTGTAAAGGCATTATACTCCATCGCGGTACTTGATGGTTAGGATCGGTTTCCGACCACTGTAAATTCTCCGTGTGACACGCCAGCGGGTGGTATACGACATTGCCTACAGTCCCTTTGGAAATTCCGCGTCGACACAACGGAAGAGAAGGCAGCTTTAATCAAGGGATGTTGAGATCCTCTCTACCATTATGTTACGTCTACATGTTATCCATCTTACTGCGCTGATTCCGATCTGACTGGCACGTGCAGACCACTTCACGGGCATGGATTACGTCAGCAGTTGAGATACGTGGGGTGTGGAACTACTATCAACACTTAGTGCTCCGTCTACCACCGCCCTTCTGTAGGTGGGTTATAACGATAACATAAATATTCTCGCGGCAAATGAATAGAAAATATTGTCAGTTTTGACAATAACTAATAATTTCACTGGAAAAGACAACAAAAGAAATGAAAATAATTAGTGCCGTTTTCTGATTTACGTATTAGGCAATTTCGGTGTCTCTTTTGTCACAAGATGTCCATACAGTAAATAGCAGAAATTATTACTTTTAACATTACTTTACAGCTTAAAAGAAAAAAATCGTCCAGTAAAATTTATACATTAATGACCTCTACCAAACCACTTTTATTGTGAGGAAAATATTAAACCTATAGTAAAACTGAAACAGGAGATAATATAAAGAACATCCCTGAGGAGCCTTCCCTTTACAACTAAAGTATGTTATACGGCAGAAGTTACATGATTTGGTAACAAACGAGAACAACACTAGTGTAAGTGGTTTTGTGTTAATAGTTCAAAAGCGAAGCATTAATTTGTATGATAAATAAAATATTCAAGGACTTTCTTAAAGAATACACTCAATAATAGCATTTACCATGAAAGAAGCACATGTATGTTAGAGAATTATTTATTTTTTCCTTTTTACCCATAGATAACATTCGTAAATCATTAAGCTTTCTTTGCTCCTAGGAATAGTAACAGAGTACTGTCTCTCAAGAGGGCGAGTGATTTCATACCGCCTTAAGAACAGCTGACGTACGATTTAATATGATTTGTGTACAGTAGCTGCAGTGAGCTGTCATTATCATTATTACTTGTCACCAATTGAGAACACACAAAAAATTCTCTGTCAGCATGAGTGTGAATCTTAAACCCTCCTTGAAATGACTGGCGACGCGCATTTTAATATACGATTACACATTTTTGGTCTCGATAGCCAAGAATGGACATCGCTACAAAACCACAGTGTCGCATGGAATTACTGTGCTGTCCAATATGAAGCTCTGACTCGGAGGGCAGAAAGTATAGAAACTTGCTCATTAGCAAGTGCAGATTAACTTTCTTCTTGCAAAGTATGCGTAGTTAGCAGAGAAAGGACGTTTAATGCAGAATATTCTTTATCAACATTTAAAGTAGTGCGGGTGTGAGAGTGATTATTCCCGAGCAGTGTTCTTTTGCTATCGTTTCCTCAGCTATTCCTCTATATATAGTTCTAATAACAATCTGCACACCAGCGAATAAGTGCGCTTAGTTAATTTCATGTTCCATGGCTCATTCTCACGCTAGATTGTAATGGTGAGGAATGAGACATTTTACGAGGTGTTTGAGAAAAGTAATGAGCCTCATTTCTTACCTACCAATTTTTTTATTTCTTTCAGACAACAATGTTGTCCTTTTCGAAGTAGTTCCCTTCAATAGCTATAAGCCGGTCGAGTCGTTGTTCCCAGTTTTGGTAGCAGCATAGAAAGGCTTCACTGGAACGCCCCTTAACATGTCGGTCACATTCTATTAAATCTTTTCCAAATTCCCAAAATGACGTCATTTAAAGAAATTTTTCAATTTTGTGAAAAGAATAAAGTAAAAAAAAGACTCACACCAGGAGCATATGGGGACTCTGGCACAACAGGAATGCCTTTCGAGGTCAAAAATTTCGTGAAGAAAGAGGCCGTGTAACATCGGGCCTTGTCATGAGCAGCGTCCACTTGTCTGCAATGTCCAGTCTCACACAATTCTCCCTACCCCTGACCATTTCTAGGATACCTTTGTAGGCCACTTCGTTTGCAGTTTGTCCTAGAGGAACAATCTCCCAAAAGCATGCACACTTTCGATATGTTCGTCTCGCTGAGGAAAGTTCTTCTGCAACGTGTTGCCGGCCTTCCGAAAATGATGTACTAGCGAAAAACTTGTGCTTTTGATGAGGAATTTTCTCCATAGGCCTGTTTCAACTTTTCAGAGTTGACACTCACACATTCCCCAAGTTTAAGAAGAACCTTGACGGCATAACTGTGCTCTAAATTTGGCTGTGTCGTTTTCGTAACACGCTACAAAAATCTAGCTTCACTGGAGGCACTTTCAAAAATAACGTGATGGCGTACAGAACTGAAACTCTGACTGAGCACCCGGAATGGATAAACACGCTGGTCTACACAGGCAGGAAAATGCAGCTTTGCCACATCTCTCACAGTGTTTTCAGTCTCGTGATTTTTTCACACTTGTCGTACATTCAGATGTGAGTTAGTAATTCCTACATACCAACTTCCACACGTTACATAAAAACGTAATTCGTCTTCTAAATTGGAGTTCCAAGTGAAAACGTTTCCATTTTGTTTCCAAATTTTACTTTGTTGTCTTTCAGACATGTTACATCACTGAGTAACTTAACATTACTTTTACTTGCAGCACTTTGCACCCCTCTTTGTGCCAAAGCAGCTTTATGTGGAGCAACAAACGTTATTTAGTAACGAACGTTATTTTTCATTGTGGTGCTATAATTAGATGTATCAATATTCCTTTTTTAACTGCAGTGGCTTGTTTACAACAGATTTCATGAATTAATAAATATATACTTGAAGAAATAGTCACAAACAGCAACTCATCAGATATCTACAACATGATCCTGGGTGAGCATCACGTATTATTTTTACAACACGTCTCTGAACAATGAAGACTTTGTAATTAAGGACGGGTAGCCCAGAACATTATTCCATATGGTATTATTGAATGGAAATATGCAAACTACGTGAAACTTATTAATGTAGAGTAGGTTCGATCTTGATTCTTATTATCATTAATTTTGGTAATAAGTAACAGTATAATTTATGAAGAAGTCGTTAGTATGGCACTCTAGTTTGCTTTAATCCGTAGTATTCTTACAGGTTCATTCCTAATGTTCGGTGGCTTAGTTTTTTACAGTTCTTAGTGTTAGGTAGCGACACACAGGTAATATCCGAGGAAGTAAACCCAAAGTCTTCATCGGCACCATTCACGATACAGTTCATATCCTGTGTATTACGTCCCCTGATACAATGTTATAGTGAACTGTAAGAAACCACGAGGAGTCTTCAGTGGTTTTGTCCGGCAGGTCAGCGGAACTTCAGGCTTAGCATTGATTCCAGTTGACGAGACGCAGCGGAAATACCGTTATAGTCGCAGCTGCGAGAAATATAAATTTTTAACTCAAACGTATTACAAAGTACAAGAAGAAACATACGATAATGACAAGCATGAATTTGTTACACTACCTACTGATCAAATATTTCAGTAAGGCCATTAACTATCCATTTTCTTTGCAATTCACTGGCGGTATGCACTAGCAAACAAAGTGCTGATAATTGTTAATAATACTAATCAATCGTGACTCATACAGCAGGATATCTTTGATTAAGATTTACGATTGTCACAACACGGATTAACACGTAAAAATCTAAAATGTAGCGTGGAGCACGGAAAAATATCACACCATCTTCATTCGCTCCAGGCATGTTAACCGCAGTTAGAATAAACCCAAAACGAGCTGTTACTAAAACCGTAGTCTACATTCGAAACTGTCAACCTCATTCACACTTATATCACAGCATACATCTATCTCCGGCCAGCTGTCTCGCCCTTCTTATCTCCCATAGCCTGTCTGAAATGTTCCCCTATTAACTCACAGGCTAATAAATAATGGCTTAATGAAACGTTGCTACAACGAAGAAGTAAGGCAGATTATTTTCTTAACATACAGGCTTAATAAGCACATTTAGTTTTTGTTGCCATCCACCATTTCTGAATTATAGTACTCATTCATATCATAAAAATGTAATAGAGTGAAATGCACTTTAAATAACATTGTAATGCTGAAATACCCTTATCCTATCACAAGCTGACGCTTATTTAAATGATAAAGCAGTGGCTGCGAAGAGTGTGTGTGAGAAATTGTTTATATCAATTAGGTCTAGCGTTTCTCGAGACTGCTTGTTAACGTGCACAGCACAGGCACTGCAGTGAAATAGACATACACATCAAAGGCTTTCACTGAAGGCCATGTTGCTGTGGTACTTTTGTATAAAATGGTGTAAATTAACGATGAATCACAAATTTATCTACCTTATGTGCTCCTAGGGTTCAAAGTACAACCATTACAGAGGTCGCCTCTATGTAACATGGTTCGTCTTTAAAACCGTTTTAAGAGGAGTTTTTGCTTTTTTACTTCGACGAGTCCTTCTTGTGAAGACCTGTCAAACTCTGTCATTGGGTCTGCCAGAAGTTATTTTATCCGAGTATTAAATTACATTGTGAATTGCTAAGTCAGAAAAGCAGATGAGTGTGATTAAAGCAGATAATTAAAGACAAATTATAAAGTTTCTACACATGATGTCAGTATTCACTTTACCTAGAATACCAAAGATATAATTAGAGCTGGTGATTACATTTATTCTGAAATCGTAATTAAAATACTATTAAATGTTCTCAAAACATAACACAGGAAAGCGGCTTAACATTATTTTCTGAACCGTCGTTATATTGCCTCCAGAGAAATTACGTCATGGTACAAATATACGATAGAGGCTTCGTCTTTTGCTGCTGTTGGTCGTGCAGTATCAAATCGGATTTCTAGCAAACAGTTTCAATCCTTACGGAACAGTCATTGACAATGTCTTGCTTCATAATAATAATCATGATTGCATGGCACAGTTAAACGCGAACGATTCACTCTCCCTTGCTGGTGGCGGCAGTTGCAGCGGTTCGCGTAGGGAAAACGTATGAAGAATCATTTAACAAACTTCTTCCGAAAACATCGAGAAGAAAGCCAAACAATGGGCAGGAGAACCTCTGCTCCATCAAAAGCATATCTCGAGTTCATAATATTTGAGTAAAAATATGAAATAATTAACCGATAAATTCGAATATAATCTATTATTTATAATTTACAGTTAATATATGTGATAAGGAAAGTCGTTACATCATCAGAGTCAGTATTTCGATTCTTAAGTCGAGTTAAACATTCAAATTCCTTAGGCTTTCGTGCGGTCTTATTTTGTTAAAGTTATGTCACAAATAAACATTAGACCTAGTTACTTCACATGAAATTTGTAAATAACCAATAGAACAGTGAAAAAGAATCCAAAATTATGTGTCTAAGACCACAATCTGTTGATTAAGATATATCAAGATAGAAAATTCTTTGGACGAAAATATCACGGTACTTTGTACATATTTGTGATGTAGAATTTGCACTGGATCTCCTGTATGACTCTTCGGCACCTACCGGTGGTCAGACCCCTATTTCAGATGGCTTCGAAAGTAAAATCAACATAGCACAGGTGAGCGATTAAAGAATTATAGTTTAGTTGCTGCTAACATAAGTAACTAGAATACATCAAAAAGTTCGTTTAGGTAACAAACTTTCCTTAAAAACTGACGTCGGAAATCTTGTCGAAACAAATGTAGTTCGACTTCTACACTATGAGTATTTGATCACTGAAGAACCATAGTTTCATTTTTGGCGTCTGAGAACGATTTAGCTTCAGAGATTTCCATTATAGTACATAAAACGCGATAGCGGAATTTGTAAAGTAAATTGAAAACTGAAACCCATTTTATGGATCGCTAGTGTTATTCCACAAATATTTTAAAATAATGACGTCTGTGGTATGACTGTTGTCGGTTACGAAAGTGCAAAGACTCGACAGCTATCGTTACATTAATAAGATTGGATTTGGATTGTTTGGGGGAAGAGACCAACAGCGAGTTCATCGGTCTCATAGGATTAGGGAAGGATGGGGAAGGAAGTCAGCCGTGCCCTTTCAAAGGAACCATCCCAGCATTTGCCTGGAGCGATTTAGGGAAATCACGGAATACCTAAATCATGATGGCCGGACGCGGGATTGAACCGTCGTCCTCCCGAATGCGAATCCAGTGTGCTACCACTGCGCAACCTCGCTCGGTCGTTACATTTATAAGATATGAGCGCCAGTAACATACTTCACCGTAAAGTTCATAGCAGCAACACAATGCCACAGTTTTATTTACTGGTGTTTATAAGTGAATGGCTACCAAATAACTGAGGCGCATAATGACTACCTTATTAAACTCATTTATTGAGGTGGAAATGAAAATGAAGAGGTCTCCAAAGATAAATTCTGTTATTAGAATGTGCTAGTAGCGAGGAAGAGGCAATAAAATGAGTTTGTACTCAAAAAAAGTTTCTCTTTGACCATGCTGCTAAATAGTACGGTTTGTGTCCCCCTCATTCATTCATACTATGAACATAATATCTGTTATATTGCAAAAATGTTAAGGCTTTCGTTACCACTTGTTGTCAAATTGCCTGTTGCTGCGGCTGACATTTATTTGATGCTTGTCCTGAAGTTTCACCAGCACGAGTGGCTGGTAGTGTCGAATCTTCGCCCTCCGCCAGCAATGGAGGGTGAAGTTTTGACGCTGCCAGACACTGGTGCTGGTGAAACGTCAGAAAAAGCATGAAACTAACATCGACAGAAGTACCCGAGGCAGACGCCCAAAAACACTTTCCCAACTGTTACATTGTCTTCATAAACGTAAGTCACCGTAAGTGGCAGACGAGCCTGAAAAAATGACTTACGAGATGCGGTCCCTGCACAACGGTGACGCCAGAGCCCCATGCTGGAGGGACGACTGGAGGCGGCTGCGGCTGCTCTGGAGGCGGTAGAGTCTGCTGCGGGTTCGGCATGGGTCCGGAGCTGTCGGCTTGCACGTGCACCATGGTTCAGACCACACTCACTGTAGGCTCAATGTGTGTGTTGCTCGTGGAGTCACGAAGCTACTGTTCCAATGGTAGTGGAAAGGGCCAGGAACACTGGGTTAGGATAATTTCAGCACACGCCAATAAGCTAACTGTTTATCACGTCCTATCTGCAGACTGTAAGTTACTGCAGCTACTTAGTGCTTATCTTCTAAATGAGTACGCTATACTATTGGCCGTAAGTACCAGTAACTACTTTGACTACCCCTTACAATAAACGAACAATTAGGTTCTCCTATCTTAAATTTTTAATCGATTTTATATTAGTTATAGCTATTAGTGTCCGACTTTTGCTATCTACAACTAAGACGCTACACCTCTAATAAATTGTCTGACCTAACCTATCAACACCAACAGTGCTCTGTCTATGCTACTGTGCTATTGAAACTACGAATATACCACTTTACTTACATTTCTGACACATACAAGCACTCAAAGATATAAAAAATCTATGGGAAACCTATTAAATAAGGAATAACGTTTTCAAGATCTATGGCAGAAACGTAGAGTGCCTGATGACTACAGGAATGAGAGTGCCGAAGACAGAACCAGTAAGGTACTGATAAATAGTATTAAGTAAGAGAAAATGACCACCAAAAATACCGCGAAGTAGAATACGTCAGGTGGTGAGTACAAAGTGCAGGTGTAGGATTCCCCGCAAGCGTAGGGAAGTGGCAGCGTGCCGATGGGTGAGTCTGGGAATGGAAATGCGTGGAAAAAGTATCTGTGAGCAGAGGCAAGGGGTTGGCGAGGAAGCGACGGATTCAAAGTGCAGACGATTAGAAGCGCGCTGCGAGCGAACCCACGCGGACCGCGGCGACCAACACGGGAAGACTCCGGCGGTCGCGGCTGCGTGGAGAGCGAGCGGCGAGTGAGGGCCAGAGCCGCGTGCGCCGGGCGCGCGCCTCGCTCGGCAAAAGCCGGTCGCGGTCGGATGCAGTCGGCAAGTCTCGAGCCGCGCCACGCCGCGCCGTCTCGCGCCTGAATTGTGCCGGGCTACAGCCACCCACGCAAAACCCTCCGGAAGCGCGACGTGACCGCTTCCGTATTTCGCGCCTGCCTTTTGTCTGCCTGCTTCTTTCTCTTCTCCAGGATACCAGTTCTCGCCACGGGTGTCAACGATCGGCTCAAGCGTATAGGCGAACTAGCCAGATGCCTACGACGCCGCAAATCTGAGGGACCGGAACTCTGGGAGGAAATCGAAATTTTTATGGATCAGTTATACATATATATTCATGTTGACAGTAGTTTTGCCTCTTGGTAGCTATATATGTGAACCTTTATGCTCGTCACACATAGCCGCAGTGATCCGACGATGACGAAACAAACGCAGTAACACAAGAAGGAGGCGGTGTAGATTAGTGTTGAAGGACACGTCGACAGCGAGATCATTAGAGATGGATTACACGCTCGGAGTAGGCACGTATTGGCAGGGAAATCGGCCGTGACTCTTCGAAGGAACCATCCTGGTGTTTACTTAAAACAGTTCATGGAAATAGCGGAAAACTTCAATGTGGATGATCGGACGCGGGTTTGAACCGTAGTCCATCTCCTCGAATGCTTAGAACGGCACACAAATGTGCTTAGAAAATAAATCACTGGGCTCGAAAACAGTTATACTAGCCATTCGCATGCATAATTGTGCACCTTACCACAAGAGACTTAGGAATGATCACCTATTCAGAGTCTAAGAAGAGAGTTTTCGTTGCACGAAGATACAAAATATCGATTATAATATGACCAAAGTCACATCGAACGCTCCAAGTAGTGCCAACATCTTAAATTTTCCTTCTTCGCAAAAATCGTTTTGTTTTTAAGACTGCAGTGCAAAAATTCACGAGTAAAATTAAATCACTAAATAGCATTATGGACTTGCATTCGGGATACCACTGTTCGAACCCGCTAATTTATGTTTTCTGCGATTTCCCCAATCACTTCAGGCAAATGCCAGGATCGTTCCTTAGAAAGGGCATGTCCGACTTTTTTTATTCCCCATCCTTGCCTAATCCGATGGGAACGATGACATCGCTGTTTGGTCCCCTCCCCAAAATCAACCAACCAATCAATTGTCAGCAGATTACACTTTGTTTCGTACGGACAACTTCACCAAAGAACAATCATGTGTTTTGACATTGGCATACCAATACCTTTGTTTCAAAATGTAATCAGCATGGTGTTTGATATCTTCCATCTACATACATATCCCACAAGTAAGCGTGTGGTGCATGATGGAGAGAGCCTTTTACCACTACTTATCTTTTCCTTTTCTGTTCTATTCGTTAACAGAGCGAGAGAGACTTTTGCCTATATTCCTCTTTACGAGCTCTCATTTCTCTTATCGTATCTTCGTTTACCTTATAGAAATGTACGTTCCCGGCAGTATAACTGTTGCGCTGTCAGCTTCAAATGCCGATTCCCTAAATTTTCTTAATAGTCTGCTAAATGAACGTCGTCAAACATCCACGGATTCCCAAATATCTTCACAAATCTTTTCTGTAATGTAACTTCCTGGCAGATTAAATCTATGCGTCAGACCGACACTCGAACTCGAGACCTCTGTCTCCCATGGGCAAATACCCTCCACTGGCAAGTGATGCCTCGAGTCTAGGTCTGGCACATAGTTTTCAAAATGGCTCTGAGCACTATGGGACGTAACATCTGTGGTCATCAGTCCCCTAGAACTTAGAACTACTTAAACCTAACTAACCTAAGGACATCACACACATCCATGCCTGAGGCAGGATTCGAACCTGCGACCGCAGCGGTCACGCGGTTCCAGACTGAAGCGCCTAGAACCGGCACATTGTTTTAATATGCCAGGAAGTTTCATAACACCACACACTCCTCTCATTCATTTTCCTAATACTCGCATGTTGATGGGACCTGTCGGCAACAAACCTAACACCCGCCTCTGAAATGCTTCGATAACCTTCGTTAATCCGACACAGTGTGGCTCCCAAACATGCAAGCAATAATCACGAACGGGTTGCACTAGTGTTCTATACGCGCTCTTCACTGCAGATAAAGCACACCTTCCTAAAAATCCTCCAATTTAAGCGAATTCCACAATTCCACCTCCCTACTGCAATCTTTAGACGCTTGCTCCATTTCATTTCGCTCTACAACTTTACACCTAGATGCTTAAGAGACATTATTGTGTCAAACACCACACTAACAATGCTGTATTCGAACATTACGGGATTGTTTTCGTTGTATTCAGATGAAGCTATTTTCGTCTGGCTACACTGTGAATTCTTTGATTGCTTTGGGAGAAGGCTCATCGAGCTAGAACACATGTGGTATCTGGTCACTTTATTACGTAAATGAATACAAGACTTACTTAACTTCCACACACTTCTTTGGCACAGGATTCTTGTATAACTGGTATCTTTCTTGCATTACTTGATGCACTAAGTAGTTAACATTTACAATAGCAGAAGTTCATCTGAAACTTTAAGGACTCGTTGGTCCTAGACTACGATGCTGACTCCTTCAGATGAGGTCACAAATTGGGGTGAGCTCTTCCTCTTATACTGACCCCAGCATGAGGGCGCTGCTACAGTGAGAGGAAGACGTGGTCTTCTGGAGTACCTCCCACGGTTTTTGCAGATTACAGGGAGCTCACCCGTGGTATCCGTCAGCGGTGCGACTTTGGTGTGGCACCGCTGTATGTTTGTGATACTACAGTTTTCCCTGCTAATCTGCATTAATTTAAATTTTCCTTCTTTGTAACTGCCTGCCAACCCTGCCACTGACGGAACCAACTACAAATTTTATCTAAGTCATCTTGTAGCCTCCTACAGTCACTCAACGACGACATCTTCCTGTACATCGTAACATCATCAGCAAACAGCCTCGGATTGACGCTCACTCTGACCGTCAGTTTATTTATGCATATGGAGAATAGCAGCTGTCTTATCTCACTTCCCTGGGGCGATCCTGACGATATCATTGCCTGTGATGCACACTTGCCGTGGAGCACAACGTTTTGGGGTATACTACTTACAACGTCTTCAAGGCACTCACATGTCAGCGAACCTATTCCATATGATCGTAACTCCGTTAACAGTCTGCAGGAGGGACCTTGTCAAACGATCCCGGAAATATGCAATCTGCCTATGGCCCTTTACCCATGGCTCTCATAGTATCTAGTGACAGAAGAGCAAGCTGAGATTCGTACTAGTGATGCTTCCTAAATCTGTGGTAATTTGTGTACAGAAACTCTTCCCTATCAAGGAGGTTTATTATATTTTTGAACTGATAATACGTTCAAGAATTTTTCAGCCGACCGATGTTAAAGATATTGGTCCGTAATTTTGCGGGTATGTGCATTTACCATTCGTTATATAGGAGACACCTACGGGTTTTGATGTCGCTTGTGTTAAATGCAGCCTAATTTATGAGCCAATACTGTAGTGTAAAAAGCAATTGTGATTCAATCCGGACATTGAGCCTTATTAGTTTTCATTAAACTGCTTCTGTACGTAGTGATTCTCGTTGCCGTGTCCTCCAAGCGGGAGTCTCTCAGAGGGTCAAAGGACAGTACGTTCGTACATCCTTCAGCCTGATTGATTTTGCTCGAATGAAGATTCTCCTGCTGCGTTTTCTATGGTAAGTGTTTCATCACACACCACGCAGCCCGGACGTGATTCCCTGTGATGTTCACGTCAGCTCACATGAAGTATTGATTATTATGACGGCATTTTGGCATAGATAAGAAGCTGAAGACGACTGCAGAGAATTGGCAGAAAACACTGGTGGCTGCCTTCTATGATGACAGTATTGGAAAGTTGGTGCAACGGTACGACAAATGAGGAAGTCTGAGCGGTGACTATGTGCAGAAATAGCTGGAAGTAGTAGCCAGCTGTCGTAAATAACACTATCATGATTTTTCGCTTGGTTTCCATTTACTGAGCGAACGGAACTTACTTTCTGGACAGTCTTCGTAGCCCCATTGTTTTATCTAACTTCACATTTCTATTCAGTAAAATATCGGAATGAAAATCTTCATTTAATACGAAGTATGTGTAGATAAAGACTAACGAAAATTTACCTCACAAGGACTCATAAGTACTCTTTCATAAAAAGCGCATTATAATATTGCCAAAAATTAATTTCGTTTATTTCTAGTTCAGTTACAGTTAAAACACGGAACGTTTGTTGTGACATTCCTAGAATTCCGGAAAGGCACTTCGGAGCTGTAAATGTAACTAGTAAAAGTACCTGTAATGTGGATGTTCTGTGTTCAAACGTGTATTCCATGTATACTCTTCTCTCTCCTTGCCAACAACCACAACTTTGTAGCCAACTAGCAGCTGCGACTGACGTCAGACGCTGCAGAGAGCATGGTTTTCGTTTTACACCGCTGCCAGTAATGCACTGAGCTAGCGATGTGCTCAGCTGTTAGGTAAACTCTCGCACCAAGCAGAATCACACCAGCAGTGCACAGTGATGTATCAATAGAGCGGGTGCAGTGTAAATACACGCTGAACTACACCGGCCACCCACAAAGAGATCTAACATGCCGGAGACTCACTGCAATCACTTCTTTATTTTGTATCGGACTGTTAACGCTATGCCCATGTCCTGAATTCTATTTATGGTACTGGAAACCTCACGTCCTTCGCTGCTTTTTGATACCAGCTCTTAGAGTGATTTACATCTCGTCATAGCAGTGTTCCGTCCAACGTGAGTTTATTTATACTGGACGTCTCGGAATGGAGCCGAACGGGACCGCAAACATTCAGCAGTGCATTTAAAATCATGGTATTCAGACAGACAGTCAACGGAAAATGATTGAACAGGACGTTAAAGCCAAAATTTTCGGAAAAGAAAACTCACATTGGATATGTAGAGGCGGCAATTGCGTCATCTGCAAACATCGGAAGTTCTCCTACTCGCGCCGTGCTCACTCGTGTTAAAATTGTGGATTTTGTTTCGTCTTAAACTCTATTTCATTAATTCGTTTGATTTCGTTATTTTTGCGATGATTTCATGCAGAATTCTATGTTTATCCTGTGAGATTTCTTCTTCAAAAGAGACAAATATCTGAAAGATTAAAATTTCATAGGTTTTACAAATCATGAGCTAAAGGAAAACCTGCATCCAGCCCTCATAAGATGAACAAATAAAATACCTTACAAAATCTTCCATAACGGGGAAAATTTAGTTACGTTACAGGAGAAAAATTCGACAACATCCTTGGTGCCACCCACTCGATTTTGTTGAGCACGTTAGAAATGTACCTGTCAGAAACTTAAAGGTTGAACAGTAAATGGTAAATGCCAAACCCTAAAAGCTAAATGTTAAACATCTAATGGTAAATGCTAAATGCTCGACGGTGAATGGTAAATGGTACATGCTAAACGCTTAATGGTAAAAGCCAAACGGTTAAGACTAAGCGCGTAACAGTAAACACTAAATGGTGAAAGTTAAACGGTAAAATCTAAAAGTCAAATGGTAAACGTTAAATGCTAAATACTAAACGGTACACCCTAAACGGTAAATGCTAAATGGTAAACGCTAAACACTTAACACTACACAATAATCTGAATGTAGACTGCTTAATGTAAACGCTAATACGTAGCCGGTATTGAGTAGTTAGGTGGCTAAAACTAGGTTGTTGAGAGCACGGCATACTCCATTTCATATCTATGATCACTAGACAACGCAGGTGTGTACAGTATACTTAGTGTAAGAAATACCAAGTTACCTGTGCACATAAATGATACATATCTTTGAACTTCGAATCAGTTCTTAATATTATGCTAGAAGTATGTCGACACACACAATTATCTTTGAGTCTGACAGAAGTAATTTATCTTGACACCCATTTTTATACGTCACAAATATTTGTAGATACGTGTAACTATTTTTGCATATTGCAACGGCATTTAGCGTTCAATATTTACCATATTCCATGTAGTGTTCAGAGCAGAGCTTATCATCTACCGTTTACCATTTAGCATTTACCATTTAAGGTTTAGTGTTTACCATACAGCATTTATCGATTAGTAGTTACTATTTAGCATTTACTTTTTTGCATTTAACTTTTACCGTCTAACATTTACTAGAAGAAGGGTGTGGTGTATCAAACATACAGTTGGCTTATTTCCATCAACTTGGATTTTTAATACTGTGCTGGAAAGAGGAGTCGACTGGGATTAAAATGCACGCAATAGGATTTTACAAAAATAATACAACCTGACACCATTAGTACACTACAGTATGATTGGTTCGAAAAACAGAGAAGCGATATTGCGTACAAAGCACACAGCTGATCTACTTCCATCAGCTCTAACTTATAATACTGCACCATGTGACTGGTTGCAACGAATAGATGACGGTGGTTATATAGCACAAAAATCGTTTATATGTAAGTACTATGACTTGACATTGTGGTTGCCTGGTATGACTACGCGAGACGGTATGAAGCACACAAAACAATGAGGCAACAAAAATCATGGGAAGGCGATACACACACACACACACACACACACACACACACACACACACACACACACACACAAAGATCGTGGTAGTATTGCTTCCCAAGGTATTTCAGTGCATTGTTTGTGCAATCTTTTGTACTCAAGTGGTTCACGTGATAATATTCCCAACATAATTATGACCCCACGAAGGAAATTGGCAGACTTAGAACTTGGAATGGTAGTTGAAGCTAAAGGCACAGGATATTCCGTTATGGAATTCAGTATTCCACAGTGCCAAGAGCGTGCAGAGGATACCAGCTTTCAAGCAACAGCTTTCACCATGGATAAGGCAGTGGCCGACAGCCTTCACCTAACGACCGAGATCAGTGGCGTTTGCGTAAAGTTGTCAGTCCTAACAAACCAGCACCACTGTATGAACAAACTTCAGAAATCAATGTCAAACGTATGACGAACTTATCGATTCGCACAGTACGTCAAAATTTGACATTAATGATTCGTGTCTGTAACGGTTGGACCATAGACGACTGGAAAACCGTGGCCTGGTCAGATGACTCCCAATTCCAGTTGTAAGCCCTAATGGTAGCTTCGAGTGTGGAGCAGACCTCTCGAAGCCATGGACACAAGTTGTCCCACAAGGTGCTGCGCAAACTGGTGGTGGCTCCATAATGGCGTGAGCTATGTTTACGTGGAATGGCCTGGGTGTCCTGGTTCAAATGAGCCTACCATTGATTGGAAATGGTTATGTTTTCTACTTGGATATTACTTGCAGCCAGTCATCGACATCATGTTACCAAACAACGATGTTATTTTTAAGGATGACAACGAGCCGCATCAGAACATCTTGGACAATTCGAGCGAATGGTGTGGTCATCGAGATCAGCTGACTTTAATCCCGTAGAGCATTTATGGGATATCATCAAGAGATCAGTTTGTGCACAAAATCCTGCATCAGAAACACTTTCGCGGTTATGGACAACTATAGCGACAGCATTACTGATTATTTCGGCCGGGGACTTCCAATAGCTTGTTGAGTCCCTGCCACGTCGAGCTGCTGCACTACGCTAAGCAAAAGGAGTTCCGACACGATATTGGGTTGTATCCCATGAGTTTGGTCACTTGAGCGTCAGTCTGTAAGTAAGTAATGTACCTTCACACAATCTTTGCTCTACGCTCTGATGAACTGAAGACAGAGCCGGTGTGCGTGGTATAAAGTACACAAATGGTCTGTTTACATCATCTTGGGCTTCTAATAATGTGCTACCGTTGGTTGGAGATGTGGAGTGGGAAGGGTGAATAGTACAGATGCTTTTAAATT
The DNA here is from genome assembly GCF_023898315.1 of Schistocerca nitens. Taxonomy (NCBI): domain Eukaryota; kingdom Metazoa; phylum Arthropoda; class Insecta; order Orthoptera; family Acrididae; genus Schistocerca; species Schistocerca nitens. Next base: position 377,253,648 of record NC_064622.1, on the reverse strand, counting down.
TCTAGTTAACACGATTGGGATTCTTCTGCCACGGTGGATATTTGATAAAACACTATGGTAAGCTGGAGTTCAGGAAGGGTTGGCTTCCAAGTGATATGAATGATGGCATCATTCATGATGTCATGAATTAAAGGTCACATGACAGTTATGCAATCTTAAGGTTAATTAGAGGACTCTAATGATTCTACTTCAATGCTATTTGTCCGCAGCTCGTGGTCGTGCGGTAGCGTTCTTGCTTCCCACGCCCGGGTTCTCGGGTTCGATTCCCGGCGGGGTCAGGGATTTTCTCTGCCTCGTCATGACTGGGTGTTGTGTGATGTCCTTAGGTTGGTTAGGTTTAAGTAGTTCTAAGTTCTAGGGGACTGATGACCATAGATGTTAATTCACATAGTGCTCAGAGCCATTTGAACCATCCATGCTATTTCTGATACAGAACGAATATGTACTCCTTCTGGCGTGGAATAATTTTCTGGGCAGGGATACTTAATTAATTTATCGTATAAGAAAACAATTTTGCTCCTGGTACATATGAAACTATTTTATCATGTCAGTCTTGTGGTATTTACAAAGTTCCAGTTCACGTACATATATACAAAGATTAACCTATTTACTCCCCAGTCTATAACCTAATGTAACGAAATGAATTAATCTACATGTTTTTGGGGTGAAATCTTTCTCCCTTATGGAAAGATGAATTAAACTAACTACCCAGTTTTCCACCACAGATGTAATTGAGCTAACAGTAATTCCGTTTTGTCAGTTGAATTTAGTAGAGATTGCGTCTCCAAACACGAATGGGACAATGTGACTTCTGTACACTTTCTAGTATTTGAAGACACTTCGAAACGTCGTTTCAAGCTTAGTTCGTGTGAACATTTCCGTGCTATGACATGAACTGCTGTTGTTAGCGCGGGCATTCGTCATCTAAACTGACGTAAACCGTGGCTAAGTCGTTTGAGGATCCAGGTGCTATTGCGAGACACCATCTACTGAAGGTCTGGCTCATGCTGGTTACCTTCAGTCAATAAAATCTGATAACCATATCCAACAAGTTATGGCTATAGGCGCCCTAAGGACAACCTTACAGCACTGGCATTGCTTTATTTGAACGCAAGTGTGAGGTCTGCGTCGTCCCTCACAATACGTGATATTCTTCACAAAACTTATTTCGATTTGAAGTCTCGATTACGAACAGCAGTGTAAAATCCCCAATATCTTGGTCCGGGAAGAAGTTGGGCTACGGAGCACCTATAATGTAATGAGGGTTAGTGGCGTTAGTTTCTGTTCTCCGATGACTGCAGAATGTTTCTGACGTGTCATGTTTGTCTCCCAAGAGCAAGGATGCGGAAGAGTACCATGACACGTCTCAGTCATAAATTCATGCTCTGAAGGACAAATTTTCTAATTTCTTTCCCTTCATCCACGTATCACGTTTGCACTACCTAGTTTAGGGCCCATTGCTTCTATCACGTTGACTGCAAAGATACTTTTGTTTTTCTTGAATAGAATTTTTACGTTCTTCATAAATTGCAACGTCTCCTAAATTTTAACGCTAATTAAGACCATTGAGGCATAGCCTTTTTCGAATGCGCTTCTCACCAAAAACAATTCTTCTTCCATTACTTTCAGTGCTTCCAGTATTTCTTCATTCTTTCACTGTGTGCTATCCGCTTTTCATCTTTGCATGTAGTGGCGTGCTTTCTGAGCGCTCCCTTAAGACCCCCAATTTCATAAAGTTTTTTTTTTAAAAGATGACCTGTCTACAATTTCTGCCTTGTAAGTTAATTTCGTCTTAGTCCTTTTCCACTTCCCAGAACCAACAGATTCTCGTTTCTAAATATTTGTCGAAATGGGAACATATTTCTTAGGCAGTCTTTATGTCACCTATAAATAAAATTCTCATTTTACTGAGAGCATTAGATAATTTTTTTCAGTTTGGATGTAGATTTCTTCTTTACTTCTTTTCAACCACGTACACCCAACTTTTCTCGGGCAAAGTATTTTCTGTAGTATCTTCTTTTCCCTTTGCTTCACTTCTTCAATTCTTCCGCTTTTGTTGACGATTAAACATGCTGCTGCGGAAGTGCATTCTTTTATGACAGTGTTTTAGTGTGGGACTGTTTGGTTTCACTGAGAGAGATTCGCTATTGAAAATGTCCTTTCATAAATGACTTCCATTTTCTGTCCTTAGTTTTTGTTTGTTTCCTTATATAGACCGATTTACTCTTTTATTTTCTAGAAGGACTAAAAATAATTAACACTGTTGATTCTACAGTATCTTGTGCTTAGGAATTAACGAGCATTTTAATCTCCGTAGTGGAACATGGTGAAAAGGAATTTATAATCCTGCCTATTCCATGGTTTCTTCCAACAGGTGGATTTACTTACTTGCTGTATCAGTATTACAGTATTGTTTTTTGTGTCTCACAGTTAAGTTATTTATTTAAGTTGTCTCATTCCTTGCTGCATTTGATTCTAAATGTCTATTACTGCCGGAATTTGTGAGGTTTGTTTTGTATCCCACCTGGAAGGCGAAGCGTGGCTTTGCTCCTGAGATCTGTAAAATAGGCCGAATGAAGGAAACGAATAGGAGCAGGTGAGGTAGAGCAATTCGGTACTGCAAGTAAAGTTAAAGCACCTTTACTGGTGTATAAACATATACACTCCTGGAAATTGAAATAAGAACACCGTGAATTCATTGTCCCAGGAAGGGGAAACTTTATTGACACATTCCTGGGGTCAGAGACATCACATGATCACACTGACAGAACCACAGGCACATAGACACAGGCAACAGAGCATGCACAATGTCGGCACTAGTACAGTGTATATCCACCTTTCGCAGCAATGCAGGCTGCTATTCTCCCATGGAGACGATCGTAGAGATTCTGGATGTAGTCCTGTGGAACGGCTTGCCATGCCATTTCCACCTGGCGCCTCAGTTGGACCAGCGTTCGTGCTGGACGTGCAGACCGCGTGAGACGACGCTTCATCCAGTCCCAAACATGCTCAATGGGGGACAGATCCGGAGATCTTGCTGGCCAGGGTAGTTGACTTACACCTTCTAGAGCACGTTGGGTGGCACAGGATACATGCGGACGTGCATTGTCCTGTTGGAACAGCAAGTTCCCTTGCCGGTCTAGGAATGGTAGAACGATGGGTTCGATGACGGTTTGGATGTACCGTGCACTATTCAGTGTCCCCTCGACGATCACCAGTGGTGTACGGCCAGTGTAGGAGATCGCTCCCCACACCATGATGCCGGGTGTTGGCCCTGTGTGCCTCGGTCGTATGCAGTCCTGATTGTGGCGCTCACCTGCACGGCACCAAACATGCATACGACCATCATTGGCACCAAGGCAGAAGCGACTCTCATCGCTGAAGATGACACGTCTCCATTCGTCCCTCCATTCACGCCTGTCGCGACATCACTGGAGGCGGGCTGCACAATGTTGGGGCGTGAGCGGAAGACGGCCTAACGGTGTGCGGGACCGTAGCCCAGCTTCATGGAGACGGTTGCGAATGGTCCTCGCCGATACCCCAGGAGCAACAGTGTCCCTAATTTGCTGGGAAGTGGCGGTGCGGTCCCCTACGGCACTGCGTAGGATCCTACGGTCTTGGCGTGCATCCGTGCGTCGCTGCGGTCCGGTCCCAGGTCGACGGGCACGTGCACCTTCCGCCGACCACTGGCGACAACATCGATGTACTGTGGAAACCTCACGCCCCACGTGTTGAGCAATTCGGCGGTACGTCCACCCGGCCTCCCGCATGCCCACTATACGCCCTCGCTCAAAGTCCGTCAACTGCACATACGGTTCACGTCCACGCTGTCGCGGCATGCTACCAGTGTTAAAGACTGCGATGGAGCTCCGTATGCCACGGCAAACTGGCTGACACTGACGGCGGCGGTGCACAAATGCTGCGCAGCTAGCGCCATTCGACGGCCAACACCGCGGTTCCTGGTGTGTCCGCTGTGCCGTGCGTGTGATCAATGCTTGTACAGCCCTCTCGCAGTGTCCGGAGCAAGTATGGTGGGTCTGACACACCGGTGTCAATGTGTTCTTTTTTACATTTCCAGGAGTGTAGAAACACATTAGTTAACTTTTGGTACAGATGAGCACATAGGTGCGAAGCCGTTCATGTATCAAAGCTAACAGTTACTAGAAGTTACAAAGTCTATAATGACTAGCCCTCCTGCAAGTAGAAGCTAACGTGCTTGGTCGTGTGCTCTTGATAAACTCTGCCGAAAGCATAGCGGCGTTCGTTGAGCTCCACAGCGTCGGCTAGAGGGCGCTGTGATAGTAGTAGTTTGTCCGCTCTCGTAGTCCCAACCTACGAGCGTGCAACTACACTGTGGCATCGGAACTATCGATTGGGGGCCAGCAGCTAACGCTGAGACAAATAATGAAAATATATAGAGAAATGACGCGTGTGTGGTGCGTGTGAGTTTGCGTGTGCGCGAGTGTGTGTGTGTGTGTGTGTGTGTGTGTGTGGAGGGGGGGGAGTGTGTGAGAGGGGGGGGAGAGGGGGAGAGAGAGAGGGGGGGGAGGGAGAGAGAGGGAGAGAGGGAGAGAGGATGAGGGAGAGAGATGGGTAAGATGCGAGCACGTGCGGGGAAGGGATTTGTATTCTGCTCAGATGACAGAATTTGAATTGGCGTATCAGCCAGCATACGGATAATCTGTGCGCTGCAGAACTTCACCAGACATCGAGATTTCTGTATTCCCCATGTTCAGCAGAACTCAGCACCTTTCATGCGTTGAAAAAGACGGTCAAAGACGTTAGTGTATGGGAACGGACAACTACTGAAAGAGACTGCCAATAATATATTTCTATTTGCTTTTTAATATACAGGGCGAGACTCATATGGCGATCATTACTGTCTGATGTTTCATTTGGTAGCACGATCCCCTATTTTACGAAAGGCTGTCTACACAGATTATGGATTAATTTGTTTAGTTTCAATTTTTTCGCTGTTACGTTTGCGGCGCTGCTGAACGATATTATCTGCAAAAATGTAATAAGTAGTTCGTGGTGTCACGTTTGTACAGAAATAGTTACAAATGTCTAATTGTGTTGACATCTGTATTAAATGCTCTGTTGTCTATTTACCTCTCCACTCCTCTACCATCCCGCCCCCTAGCCTCCATCTCGAACCGCGATGACGATACACCACCACGTAGAAAGTAATATGATAACTACTAATGATGAACAAAAAATGATACACTGCAGTACAATAAAAGACAGTAGAAAACGTTTATTCTTTGTACGGACCACCAGAAGCATCTAACCACGAGAAATGATACACAACACGACCTAGGTGCGTGTTAATGGCTCAAAAATCCCAGAATATTGGCGTTCACTGTCTTTCCTACCAACGGGTCCATGCATACGACCTTCGAGGTGATCAGTTGCCTTCGTCTGTTTACCGTGATGGCCAGAGAACGGGATCACTACGTTGAGTCCATTGCTTTCAAAGTCTTACATCGCTTAGGATTGTAGCATCGAGTGCATAATGTGCAGGTACATCGTCACTTTGAATTCACATAAGTAGACGTATGGCCACTGGCTCTACTCCTAATGTCTACGGGAAGAAATGCGATTAGCAATATCTGACAGGCAAATCCTCTCGGTCAGCCGAGAAATCCACCAAATAACTGTTATAAATAACTGCTCGCTTATTCACAGACTAGACTCACTCTACTTTTTACCTCTATATGATATTATGATGACTGCACCACCGATATTCAGCTGGGTGGGATGGCAGAGCCTGATTTTCGTAACTAATAATGCGATGAACTGCTCTTTAAGCTTTCTACATTAATCAAAGCAACAGCTGAGCACTAATTAATGGAAAATTTGGGGACTTATCATCGAATTTAGAATTTGCTATGATAACAGTAAATGATTTGTTTGAAATTAAGGCGTAGTTCCTATTTATGTATACATTGTTGACTTTCACTGTAGCCCATACCATTATGCCCACCAGTTTAATAACATGGTGATCCACCTTTGGTACGCAATACACCTTAAGTGTGGTAGGTTTTGCGGAAATGTCAGCTCATAGTTCACAAATTTCCTCTAAATTACATGCTGTGGTTTGTGGCGCGGAGCCGACGTCCAATTGCGGTCCAGATTTGTTCCCACGCGTTCAGATCGGGCGAATTTGGTGGTCAAAATATCCTGGTCCTCTGACGTCGGTATTTATCGTGCTGGAAGATTCCAAAGCAATCGAGGAAGACATCATTTATGATGTGATGCAGTGGTCATCAATAATTTTCAAGTACTCCACAGCGGCCATTGTGCCTTCGATTACTATTACAGGTTCAATGGGATCTGAGGGAATGTCCTCCGTAGCAGAATACTACCCTGCCAGAATGCGTCCGTGGTGCGAAGCATCTACCGAACAGGCATTAACTGACCATGCAACGCATTTCCATTGGATCTAATCCCATGTCGATGATCCAGGGCCCATAGTTGTCATTGTTGACGATGTGGTTGGATCATCTTGAGAACACGAAAGGGCTTTCCACTGTGGAGCCACATGTTCAACAATGTGCACCTGACTTTGTTCCCCGAAACACTCTTTCGTTATATTTGCTACAGATAGGCAAGTATCCAGCCTAACAAAACAGGCAAGACTTCTACCTCCATGCTATGTGATAAGACATGGAAGTACGTCTACTTGTTATCAATGCATGTATTTATCGTCGATTAACCATTTTCCACAGGCGCTAACGACAGTAGGATGCGAACGGGTGACCACCTTCACCGGTTCTGGGATGTTAGATCCGAAGTAACAGGCGATAAGCAACTTCCTCATCGTCAAATTAAAATGATTCGTGTTTTTGTAATATTAGTATTTACTACGTAATAATATCAATCGCAGCCGGCCGGGGTGGCCGAGCGGGTCTAGGCGCTACAGTTTGGAACCGCACGACCGTTACAGTCGCAGGTTAAAATCCTGCCTCGGTATGGATGTGTGTGGTGTCCTTAGATTAGTTAGGTTTAAGTTGTTCTAAGTTGTAGGGGACTGTTGAGTTCATAAGTTAAGTCCCATAGTGTTCAGAGCCATTTGAACCAATATCAATCGCAAACTAACCTGGACTGTCAAATAGCTCTTCTCATTTTTTTCAGGTAATAGTGTCGTTTTTTCTTCAAATGAACAACGTGAAAAACCACATCATTGTCTTAAATCTAAATTTTAGCACAACAACATCACCTCATAAAAGTAGACAATATTACCTGTGCATGTCACTATACCTCTAGACGCGAACTCTTAGGCCCGTGGGTATTACATGGTATGGTATCCTTCCATCCCCATCCTTGAAGAATTTTTTTTTTTTTTTTTTTTTTTTGTGGAACTGAAGGGGCTGAGTTCGAAACTTCAAGTGTCAAAAGTGGGCGTCACACTAACGAACTTCTAATGGGAAGTCGGTAAAGCAGCTGAAACTTTTGTGCTGAAGTGTTTGAGACCAGCCAGAATGTTTCTTCTGAAATTTAGAGGATGTTTCAGAAGCTTACAATACTTTCCAGGATGTCTGAGAACTTTCTAGAAATTTCTAGAATGTTCTTGAATGTTACAGGTAGTTGGAGAATGCTCTTAAACATTTCATTATCCGTCTGCGTTGCAGATACGTGCCAACCCATAAGAGTATATACAGGGTGTTACAAAAAGGTACGGCTAAACTTTCAGGAAACATTCCTCACACACAAATAAAGGAAAGATGTTAGGTGTACAAGTGTTTGGAAACGCTTAATTTCCATATTAGAGCTCATTTTAGTTGCGTCGGTATGTACTGTACTTCCTCGATTCACCGCCATGATTTCATACGGGATACTCTACCTGTGCTGCTAGAACATGGGCCTTTACAAGTACGACACAACATGTGGTTCATACACGATGGAGCTCCTGCACATTTCAGTCGAAGTGTTCGTACGCTTCTCAACAACAGATTAGGTGACCGATGGATTGGTAGAGGCGGACCAATTCCATGGCTTCTACGCTCTCCTGACCTCAACCCTCTAGACTTTCATTTATGAGGGCATTTGAAAGCTCTTGTCTACGTAACCCCGGTACGAAATGTAGAGACTCTTCGTGCTCGTATTGTGGACGGCTGTGATACAATACGCCACTCTCCAGGGCTGCATCAGCGCATCAGGGATTCCATGCGACGGAGGGTGTATGCATGTATCCTCGCTAACGGAGGACATTTTGAACATTTCCTGTAACAAAGTGTTTGAAGTCACGCTGGTACGTTCTGTTGCTGTGCTTTTCCATTCCATGATTAATGTGATTTGAAGAGAAGTAATAAAATGAGCTCTAACATGGAAAGTAAGCGTTTCCGGACACATGTCCACATAACATATTTTCTTTCTTTGTGTGTGAGGTATGTTTCCTGAAAGTTTGGCCGTACGTTTTCGTAACACCCTGTATTGGCGATGCCTAGACATATTATCAGTATACTTTTGGAAATCATTTAAAGCGCGCAAACAAAGAGTGAAAGTGATATAAAATAAACAATATGTAAGTGAAAGTTGATTGCGTAAGACAGTGGAACACTGTATTAAGTGGAATTTTAATGTGCCAAGTATCATGAACATTCAACTGGATGCCGAAGCGTAAAAGCAGTGGGTATTTTTTTTATATACGATTACCGGTTTCGGTCTGTTTTAGACCATCTTCAGACCAAAACCATGTTGTAGATGGTGGCTGCGAACGGAGCAGGCGCTACGCCTCTACGAAAGCTAAAACTAAAAAAAAAGTTTAATGCGGCTGTGAACGTTCATATTCAATATTAAATGATAAATACATCGCTGTTCTCCAGACAGTCATGTTCTCAAAAATTACTGAGAGCTAGGGAAACCGCTGAAGGCACAAAATTACGATATGAACTTAATAGAGCTACAAAGAGTGAAATTCGTGAAAGATAACGATCACAAGCGAATGAATAAAACATTAGTGTACGAAAAGTGCACAGCAGAAGTCGAGTTTACAGTTTGGCACATGAAGAGTTCCGTTATGATCCCACTGATGAGTTTTGCAAAATGGATTAGGCGTATCAGTTCTTCGGTACAAAGAAATGCAGTAAGGAACAAACTAGGAATGCGTTGCATGAGTTGAAAAATTCACGTGACTGTAGAAACTCCGAAATCAAAACATTTTCTACAAAATAGGAAAGGTTACAATGCTCACTTTCAAACAGCATCATTTAGTACTACATTCATTGGCATACGGACCAAGCGAAGTAGGCTTTTTCACCTACTATGTGAACAAAATTATATGTTCATACGAACCAAATCATAGTGTAACACTCGGTCACCATATATTGTCGTACTTTAAAGAATTTTATTCGTCCACAATTAGTGAATGTGGTCTTTTGCTTTCAGTAGTTAACAAATGGTGGTCTAAATCGAAGAATTCTAAGGATATCTTGAACATGATCCATGTGAACAATGATTAACGCTGCTAATAAATATGGCTCTGAGCACTATGGGACTCAACTGCTGAGGTCATAAGTCCCCTAGAACTTAGAACTACTTAAACCTAACTAACCTAAGGACAACACACACATCCATGCCCGAGGCAGGATTCGAACCTGCGACCGTAGCAGTCGCGCGGTTCCAGACTGTAGCGCCAGAACCGCTCGGCCACCAGCGGCCGGCGCTGCTAATAAATATTGGAATCTCGAGATACTGCACAGTACACTCAACTTTGGAAAATAAAATTATAATAAATATCTGAGGGCACTTACACTTCACAAGAAAGAGCACAGTATATCTTTTATAGAGACTTGACGATGAGAAAGTTCTGTTCACAATGGTCACCACGTTTATTGTGTAATGACTGAAAACGAAGTTGCTGTTAGTGTTTCAGAATTAATCCAACAGATTTCTTGAGCCCATAGCACAATTCTCCCGGTGCATAAAACTATTTGAAACCGTAGAATATCATCAAAGTAGTAGGGTAACGTCGGCGAAGCTCTGCTAATAAACGTGATGTCGATTTGATTGGTTTTCGGAAGTGTTAAACGGATTATTCTTACTGATTGCTTTGGAAGGATAAAATAATAACTGTAGAATACTACGCAAATCTTCTTCATACGTACGTGGAAAAGAAGTTTAAGAATATACCTCATTTTGAAAAGAAATTAATCATCTTTGAATGGGAAACAACGGGTCTACTTAAGGACTTGTATTTGGAAAAGGTTCTGAGTCTAACGAAGTGGTTACGGTAGTTGCACGTGACTGTTCTGCACGTCTTACAGATAACATTTCAGGATAGAGTATGCTAACAGCAACAACACGTTTACCGAAGTACGTAGACCGTATAGGAATACTGCACGTCTTTCGGAATGAGCCTCAGGGTGGAATCAACCAAAAAAGGAGAAATACATTGATTAAAGTACCTTGGCCTGGCTGAGTGTTAATTCTTACCCCATAAATCTCATAGTCAAGAGCAGTTATTCTTATTTTTCATTCGTACATTCTGCACTCGTTGTCGAGGCTGCAGTGGCCGAGCGTTTCTAGGCGTTTCAGTCCTAAGTCCGAATCCTGCCTCGGGCATGGATGTGTGTGATGTCCTTAGGTTAGTTAGGTTTAAGTCGTTCTAAGTTCTAGGGGACTGATGACCTCAGATGTTAAGTCCCATAGTGCTCAGAGCTATTTGAACCATTTGTACCGTCCTCACATTTTTGCTATCTGTTTTTCGACTGAATAGAGCGTCTTTTGTAAACAATTATCGGTTTGCTAATGCACTCCATTCGCTTGCCTAGTTAAACCAGACAATCCCTCTTTGTCTGTAAAATAAAAGGTGAAATCCATTCACAAATGGCAACGATTATCTGCAATGCGTTAAACGCAGAATTAAATAATAATAGCACCTAGCTGACGTAACGCCGTCCCATTGAAAACCGGTGACCGTTTGACCTTTTTCAGAGAGAATTAACATTTTAGTTTTAAACACGGCATGTCCAATAATTTCCTGCTGTCATTACTTGAGGCTGTAGAAGATATTTCAGCACCATTAATACTTTCATTGTCATTAACAAACAGATGACGAGGTAACTAAGACAGGACTCCTGAATCAGGAAATACATGGAGGTGCGGTCTTCAGTTAGTTGTAGTGGACAGTATTGGAAGCTTTATGAAACTACCCAGGTAATTTTCATAGCCTATAGTTGGCGAACTATAATAGTATTTTTCAAAAACGTGGAACTACATACTTCCCACTGTGGCATTAGTATAAGTCTCTGAATAGGGCTTATGTGCAAAATGTAAGCAAAGGCCGGCCGAAGTGGCCGTGCGGTTAAAGGCGCTGCAGTCTGGAACCGCAAGACCGCTACGGTCGCAGGTTCGAATCCTGCCTCGGGCATGGATGTTTGTGATGTGCTTAGGTTAGTTAGGTTTAACTAGTTCTAAGTTCTAGGGGACTAATGACCTCAGCAGTTGAGTCCCATAGTGCTCAGAGCCATTTGCACCACTTTTTTTTGTAAGCAAAGATGTTATTAAATAAATGGGATTACTAGGGAACACTGGCGCCTTTTCTTATTTTTCTCCGTCCATGGTGGCCGAGCGGTTCTAGGCGCTTCAGTCCGGAACAGCGCGACTGCTACGGTTGCAGGTTCGAATCCTGCCTCGGGCATGGATGTGAGTGATGTCCTTAGGTTAGTTAGGTTTAAGTAGTTCTAAGTTCTAGGGGACTGATGACCTCAGATGTTAAGTCCCATAGTGCTCAGAGCCATTTGAACCATTTTCTTATTTTTCGCTTGACATTTAAATAGTTATATGTACGTACTGTTTCCAACGAATGGTTGTTAACTGCTTCACAATTTTTGTCGAGCAGTTTGTTTTGCAAGTCCGTTACCATAAGCAGAACTCATCCATATTGAAGCTTTATTATAACTGATTCATTTTATTTTATTTTTCATACATTATATTCATGCAACATGAAGTGCATGACTAAACATTCAACTACAAAAAGAAAGAGTATTAAATTGATGGTACAATGTACGATGCATGTCGTGTGCGTAAGAAAAAATTGTTGGAAATATTATATATGACATCAATTTAATATGACCAATAACGGCAGAGGAAACGGTAAGTGTGTACAACTTCCTTCCGCTACACTCGTACCAGCATTCTCTTTGCAGTGATTTGGAAAACAATTGGGAAATCATGACGCCTGTACGAAGCATCAATCGCGCGTTTTTATTAAAAATAGTAATTCCTAAATTTAAAATATTTTTCAGCTTTTGACTGTCAAGTTCCTCGATCTCCAAACCACAATAAATGCGCAGTGCTATAACGACATTTTGCAGAAATTGAGACGCGCAACATATTGAAAAGCCCAAGGATGTTGTGGGACGGAATCATTCTACTGACGATATCGCCTGTTCCCACACTGTCACGCTTCAGTGATTTCGTTGGAAAACACTGCACTGCCCAGAGATTTTCTTTAGTAACCTGAAGGAAGTCATGCTAGGACGTCTCTTTCAGTGGAACGAGGAAGTGCAAGAGTTTGTGCTGTTGTGGATCCGTCAGTGGCCAACCGCATTCTACACAACAGGAATTGATTGTCTCCTCTGCTAGTGATAGAAATGACTTAACCCGTGTAGTGACTAAAGAGACCGCTTACACCACGCTTGTTCGCCCTATTCTGCAGTATTGCTGTGCGGTGTGGGATCCACATCAGGTTAGACTGACGGATGACATCGAAAAAGTACGAAGAAGGGCAGCTGGTTTTGTATTATCGCGAAACGGACATAATACGTGAATTGGAGTGGCAATCATTAAAAGAAAGGCGTTTTTCGTTGCGACGAGATCTTCTCATGAAATTTCAGTCACCAGTTTTCTCCTCAGACTGCGAAAACATTCTGTTAGCACCCGCCTACATAGGGATAAATGATCATCGCGATAAAATAAGACAAATCAGGGCTTTATCCCGCGCACCGTTCGAGAGTGGAACGGCAGAGAGATAGCTTGAACGTGTTTCAATGAACCCTCTACCAGGCAATTTATTGTGAATAGCACAGTAATCGAGTAGATGTAGATATAGATCGAATGGTACCATTCCTACGTTCCACTGTGGCGGGTGTTTCGCTTTTTATTTGACTTCAGATTATTTTATCAAAATGATTTCATTACATCTAGGCACCAAACGTGAAGCCATTTTCTTAACCATCAATAAATAAATTTCAGTATTCTATGCTTTGGCTTTCAACAAGAATCGACATTATTTGTATATCTATTCCCAAATCAAATACAGTTAACTACAACCTACTTTCTGAAGGAGGAAAAACAAGGAACTAACTGTAGTTAAATTGTCGTGAGCAATACTTCAACAATTTTCACAGCAACACATTGTACATTGTTATAATGAAATGCGGATCCCGCGTGTCCTAAACAAACTTTTTGACTTCCAGAATGTTCCCAGTGCGAGATTTTAACTCTGCAGCGGAGTGTGCGCTGATACGAATCTTCTTGGCACACTAAAACTGTGTGCCAGTAAGAGACTGACAGGGAGTTTAAAGATACTGAATGTTGTTATTACTGTTATGAACAAGGGCTGGCAATATACAGCTCAAGCTGTATCTTTGGGCCCACACTCGTGTGCTGTGACTGCAAATCAACGGAAAAATAATGTAGTGACGGAAGAAATACTTGTTTCATACACAAATGTTTCGCTCAGCCCTTAACGTCAAGGTGGTACATGGTTGGTTCGCACCAAGAACCTCACTCGCGTTTCTGCGATCTTGTTGTACCTGTGAAGCAGAATAATCGATAGTTTTATCGACGCCTGTTACAGTGAGTACTCAGTTGGTTAAGTCGAACAGCTTAATGACGTAAGTTGTCCAACGACAGAAACTACTTCCTTGCGGTAATTAATATCCCACTTCAAAAATCTAATACCATTACTCTCTGGGTTATGAAAGTATATAGTTGAAACTTTAAAAATTTTCGAGAGTGGAATTATCAGTTTAAAATTAAACTTTGTAATTGTAAATATATTCATCTCGGAGCATTACACCAGTGCTACTTAATAAATTCTAGAATACTGACCATCTGATAGTAAATGATTCATGGTCACATCTCAGCACCCAGTATAGCTATGCTTAATAAAAGCCTTTAGTAAATATAACAGTTTCTTAACTATCATGAGTACTGTGCAAAAGTGCTAATATCAGTGCCCATGTGATTGTAATTCAATTTCACATACTCTGTTTCTTGTTCATGATTGCATTAATTTATGGGGAATTTTGCTTTGCAGTTAGTGATAAAAGACTGAGGAGCCAAAGAAATTGGTAAACCTGCCTAACATCTTGTAGAGCCTCCGCGAGCTCGCAGAAATGTCGCAACACGACGTGGCATGGAGTCGAGTAATGTCTGAAGTATTGCTAGAGGAAACTAATACCATGAATCCTACAGGGCTGTCCGTAAATCAGTAAGACTACGAGGGGAGGAGATCTCTTCTGAACAGTACATTGCAAACCATCCCAGATATGTTGAATAATGTTCATGTCTCGGAGGTCCTGGTGGCTACTGGAAGTGTTTAAACTCAGAAGAATCTTCCTGAGGCCACTCTGTAGCAATTCTGGACGTGTGGGGTGTCGCACAGTCTTGCTGGAACTGCCCAAGTCTGTCGGACACTGGACATGAATGGGTACAGGTAATCAGACAGGATGCTTACGTGCATGTTACCTGTCAGGGTCATATCTAGACGTAAAATCACTTCAACTGCAGACACCCCACACCATTACAGAGATTCCACCAGCTTGAACAGTCCCATGATGACATGCAGGGTCCACGGATTCATGAGGCTGTCTCCATATCCGTACACGTCCATCAGCTCGGTACAATTTAATAGGAGAATCGTCCAACCAGGCAACAGGTTTCCAGTAATCAATAGTCCAATGTAGGTGTTGACGGGACCAGGCGAGGTGTGAAGCTTTGTGTCGCGCAGTCATCAAGTTTACATGAGTGGGCCTTCGGCTCCTAAAACCCATATCGATGATGTTTCGTTGAATGGTTCACACACTGACACTTGTTGATGGCCCAGCACTGAAATCTGCAGCAATTTTACGGAAGGGTAGCACTTCTGTCACTTTGAACGATTCTCATCAGTCGTCGTTGATCTCGTTCTTGCAGTATCTTTTTCGAGCCGCAGCTATGCCGGAGATATGATGTTTCTTTGGATTCCTGATAATCACGGTACACTCGTGAAATTGTCGGAGATTCTTATCCATCGCTCGTGCGCCGACTATAACACCACGTGCAGACCCATAAATCTTGATAATCTTCCATTGTAGCAACAGAAAGCAATCTAGCGACTGCGCCAGACATTTGTTATCTTATATAGTCGTTGTCGACAGAAAACGCCGTCTTCTGCCTGTTTACGTATCACTGTATTTGAATACGCATGCCGATAGCAGTTTCTTTGGTGCTTCAGTGTATATTTCGTGCTATAAACTGTGTTATGTATCTGAGTAAAAAATACACAAAATAAAAATTTAACTCACGTCAGCACATGTGGTTTACTACGCGCAAAGTCACTGAATACTCTTCCATACTGAATATTCGCTTTGTAACGGAGTGTTCGCTGGTCTTAAACTTCCTGGCAGAGTAAAACTTTCAGCCAGACCGAAAATGGATCTCTGAACGCTTACTTGCCATACGAAAATTTTCTATGCATTAAGCTATACAAGAACAACTCATAGCCCGTCCTCACATCTGTATTTACGCCAGCATTTCTATTCCTACCTTTCAGCGTAACAGAACTGCTCAGGTACGCAACAATGTATTTACTGACTATTCTGGAAGGAATCGAAGTTGAAAGATGCATACACAAACACTGCCGCAAAAATCCTAGTCCGTCGAATAGCCTGCCTATCTTAGTGTAGTGCGTTGGAAAACTTCGTGAAAGTTTTGGTCAACTCAGGGAAGCCGGCCGCGGTGGTCTAGCGGTTCTGGCGCTGCAGTCTGGAACCGCGGGACTGCTACGGTCGCAGGTTCGAATCCTGCCTCGGGCATGGGTGTGTGTGATGTCCTTAGGTTAGTTAGGTTTAAGTAGTTCTAAGTTCTAGGGGACTTATGACCTAAGATGTTGAGTCCCATAGTGCTCAGAGCCATTTGAACCATTCAACTCAGGGAACACGAAGCTCTTGTTCTTCAGGCAACTGCTTTGTGGTTAAGTAACATAGCATGAACCCAGGTAACTGCCATTCACTACAGGCCGATAAAACTATTCAAGGCGTCAATAAGCTGTGTTCATAGGTTCCTAATTGCATGTGCCGTTTCAGCCCTGTAATTCTGGTCCATTACAAAAAAATGGTTCAAATGGCTCTGAGCACTATGCGACTTAACTTCTGAGGCCATCAGTCGCCTAGAACTTAGAACTAATTAAACCTAACTAACCTAAGGACATCACACACATCCATGCCCGAGGCAAGATTCGAACCTGCGACCCTAGCGGTCACGCGGTTCCAGACTGAAGCGCCTAGAACCGCATGGCCACACCGGCCGGCGGTCCATTACATTCTATCAGCACTGTCCTAAGTGAATCTCTGATTTGTCACATAGTCTTTCAGTGAAATTATAATCACTCTTCTCCAGTACCGTAATTCAGAGGCCTGATACACTGGTCACTCTTGTTCCCCACTGTTCACGTCTTCAAATCATGAGTTCAAAGCTCCCAAATGTTAGTTTTTTCTGAAGTGCAATGTAATCTTGTTGGACATCCCTGGGTTCTGTGGTTTTTGATTTCAGTTCGAGTGTTTGGAGTTCTTGAGGCAGCGTCTGTCATCACCAAGTATCAGCCGCGTTGGTACGTGGTACAGGGACTTTTCTGCTGTTCTTTTTCACACACATTTTTGTTTGTTTCTGTAGCCACTTTACAGAACAAACTTCTCTTTGGTTATCCTCTGTACAGAACTTATTCGTGCATATCGTACCCATTACAATATGTCATACGTAGTATTAAAAAAGTCGACGTAAGAACCTTCCAAAAAATGTCAAAGAAAATGAACATCCAGTTACATATTCACTAAATATTTATTGTAATCGTTGCTGACTATTACCAAGGCCTACAGCTTAAAAAGCCAGATATTAGTTAGTTGATAGTTTCATTTGTAGTCATTCGTTGCCTTTGGAACAGCATATTCTCACAAAACCTATTCACACCACGACCAAGAAACCCCCCAGTCTGTGTATTCGTGTTCCACTACAATACATGGAATGCCTCAGTGCCAGCACACCTTCAGACCGAGCCACCCGTGTGAATTACGTTCTCTCTCCTGACACGTTATGAGCTTCCAGACTAGCTGTCCCATTTATCTTCCTTAACTGCCCCTGCATCGCCCTCTCACTCTCGTCCCCCCTTACTTTCGCTCCTGTCCCATAACGCTTTCATTGTCACCACTGCGTCCACGAGATCCAGCTTCCCGTGATTTCTTTTCCTATACCTTTTTAGCGTGACTTCTGTCTGACCCAGAAGGCTCTTTGGTTGCCTCCATTATTATTAATGCTAGTAGTAGTAGTACTAGTACTAGTTGTAGTTGTAGCAATTGCCATTGTTGTTGTAGTAGTAGTTTTATTCATCCGTGGATTTCCTTTACAAGGATTTTGAACATGTCATGCTATTACGGTTCAAGAACAAAAGAAGTACACAATTCATAAGTACAGATATAAACATAATTTACAGGTCTAGTTTGACGAGGGTATGACAGGTAGTCGGTAGGACGTGCCCTTACGATAACAAACATACAGGTCTTAACTAATTTAGGCTAACGACATTAAATGTATATCAGGATAGCGGAATGAAGATCACCGTCTCCTACATTCAGAACACGATGTCAGTCTATTTAAAACAATGCTACATCATTCGGATTATCCGTATTATACGGCACTGTTTTGCAAAGAAGGTGTTTATTAATAGAAGAGCACTATAAACGCATTGTTTGCAGTGCAAATGTATGCAAAGTATCATATGAAATCAGGAGCTAGATGAATATATCTGGTTTCCATTTGATGCACCGCAGGTCCCTTAGAAGCTGTTATTAATAGAAAAGCACTATAAACGCATTATTTGCAATGCAAATGTATGCAAAGTATCATATGAAATCAGGAGCTAGATGAATATATCTGGTTTCCATTTGATGCACTGCAGGTCCCTTAGAAGCTGAGGCAGCATTCCTCTATAATGAGTGGTATGTTGAACTGAGGAAGAGGTTCTTTGATAGTATTATGTACCGCAGAGGTTTGATGTAGCTTTTCCAGAAAAGAAACAGACAATAATAGCGTAAACCATTGTGTGAAATGACAGGGCTCATTTCTAGTAATTATTATTTACTACGTCTTACAAATTCTCATTTTTTTATCTCTTCATTTAACAGGAAATTCTCCATGCCTTTTTAAACATGATTGTTTTAGTAATATAATCTTTTATGACAATTTTTGTTATTTGGTAGAGAATCTGTTTACAGTTATGTTTATTGTTTCTTGGTAAATGCAAACTTTGGTCTAGATGTAGCTAATTTTGCAGTAATTATGAAAGATTTTCCGATTTGTATAAATGTTACTCAATCTAATAAATGGGTCAGTTAAAATCCCCAACGTGTCGAACAGGTCTTCACACTGAACCAGATTACCAGTTTTGTTGTCATTTTTGTTGCCCTCTTCTGTAATTTTAAAATTATGTACATAACTTTTCTGATTG
Organism: Schistocerca nitens; assembly: GCF_023898315.1. NCBI lineage: Eukaryota > Metazoa > Arthropoda > Insecta > Orthoptera > Acrididae > Schistocerca > Schistocerca nitens. The sequence goes on along the minus strand of NC_064622.1, from coordinate 377,234,936 downwards.
TCTCCTACAAAATACTGAGTGTACATATTAAAGAGTATGTTTCACGTCTTACTGCAATTGATTCTAAATTATTTAGAAGAATGCTATTGACAACAGTACCGAAAACTGTTACAGAGGAATAAGAATTAGTCTGTGACAGTTTTGTCATTGCGAAAAGCATCAACTACTCCTTTGCTGAATTCTAGTATCTAATTCTGCACCTCTAGCGCATCGAAGCTTTAACTTTGATTTACCTACGAAGTTGTAGTCATTCAGGTGATTCAGTAGCTGATGCTATTTGTGTTAATTTAGAAATTTATAAGAGCAGGGAATGGGCCGGCAGTTTTCTATGTCGTCTGCATTAAATTTATTTACAAGTACCTGTTTTGAATACGTTGGAAAGTTAACAAATGGTTCAAATGGCTCAGAGCATTATGGGACTTAACATCTGAGATCATCAGTCCTCTAGAAAGAAGAACTAATTAAACCCAACTAACTGTAGTTTGCAGTAAGGCCCCTTCTTAATTTACATATGTTTGTTTTTGTGAATCTTAGTTTTAATTGCTTCACATCAGATGTACTCCTTCGCAAAGTTTGATAGCTGTCCCTTGTCTTTCTGTTAATCACTTATTCTTGTCTCTTCCCAATTTCTTAACTAACGACATGCTACACTGCTTGGGTTTCATTCTCTGTATTGTATATTATTTTGTCATCAAAAACCATTCTTGAAACAATCAGTACCATCCTGTAAATCTTTTTATTGAGATTAATGAACTGTGACTCATTATTATTTTTTCGAAACTCATGTTCTTGACGCTTCTGCCTCTTTTGGATCGTATTTGGAGCATTCATGTACCTAAGGCTGCGTAAAATTACTGAAGCCTGTCATTAAATGACAGCATTTAACAGAAACGTCTGTAATACGAACGCTGACCAGCTCATCTGATTCTGTGACTGCGGGGAGCTTAACATAGAACGATCTGGTTCGCACTGTAATCACAAGCATTTTCTTTCTTCCAAGAATGGTAATGCAATTGTAGACGTACTCGATAAACTATGTATGCATAACACGCAAAATTTCTTGTTTATATAGCGTATACACTACTGGCCATTAAAATTGCTACACCAAGAAGAAATGCTGATGTTAAACGGGTATTCATTGGACAAATATATTACACTAGAGCTCACATGTGATTACACTTTCACGCAATTTGGGTGCATAGATCCTGAGAAATCAGTACCCAGAACAACCACCTCTGCCCGTAATTACGGCCTTGATACGCCTGGGCATTGAGTCAAACTGAGCTTGGATAGCTTTTACAGGTACAGCTGCCCATGCAGCTTCAACACGATATCACAGTTCATCAAGAATAGTGACTGGCGTATTGTGACGAGCCAGTTGCTCGGCCACCATTGTCCAAATGTTTTCAATTGGTGAGAGATCTGGAGAATGTGCTAGCCAGGACAGCAGTCGAACATTTTCTGTATCCAGAAAGGGCCGTACAGGACCTACAACATGCGGTCGTGCATTATCCTGTTGAAATGTAGGGTTTCGCAGGCATCAAATGAAAGGTAGAGCCACGGGTCGTAACACATCTGAAATGTAACGTCCACTGTTCAAAGTGCCGTCAATGCGAACAAGAGGTGACCGAGACGTGTAACCAATGGCACACCATACCATCACGCCGGGTGATACGCCAGTATGTCGACGACGAATACACGCTTCCAATGTGCGTTCACCGGGATGTCGCCAAACACGGATGCGACCATCATGATGCTGTAAACAGTACCTGGATTTCATCCGTAAAAATAACGTTTTCCCATTCGTGCACACAGGTTCGTCGTTGAGTACACCATCGCAGGCGCTCCTGTCTGTGATGCAGCGTCAAGGGAAACCGCAGCCATGGTATCCGAGATGATAGTCCATGCTGCTGCAAACGTCGTCTAACTGTTCGAGCAAATTGTTGTTGTGGTGTGCGTACTGTAAGACCTTCGATACACACACCATCAGATTATTTGACTTGTCGCTCTAACGAAGTAGGCGAGTGTCAGCAATATGTCTCGTGGTTATATCGTGACGTGTTTATCTTCTGCCGTTAGGTCAGACGATAGAAATGCCACTTGCACGCTTAGAGTAGCAGATTGACGGTGACCAATTTTAAACAGAACTTGATTACTTTTCACACACATTTATTAAAATAATAACAATCCTAAAAACTATATAACTTGGATCTGGATGCTATTTACAATTGACAATCTGAAGTTCCTTTGGTCTTCGTACGCTAATCTTATTCTCACATATCTCTGATACTTGACAAAGTGTCTATACATTTATCTTCATGGCTATGTTCAGGAATGTAGGCGCAGACTGAAACTTGACTGTAGACTAATGCAGACTGGTACAGACAAATGCAGACTGTACACTCGTCTGCAGGTCTGTACACTCGTTATAATACCTCGCGCATTCAGGTATCACTGCGCGAGTGTGATCCGCGAGGAGAAAAGATTCTACGTTAGCAGCAATCCCATTGGCTGCGTTACATATTAATACGCGGATCGGCGGAAGCAGAATTTGGTCCGTCTCTAAGACAGCGCCATGTCGTAGTAAGGAGACGGACGAGCGCTGCGCCTGCGCTGTTGTGCTTAGTGCTCTAGTGGGAAAGTAGTGTACGCGCTGACTACACGGAACTATGTACACAACAGTTGTTGTCTTGCAAACGTCACCATCTGTTGATTCAGGGATCGGGACGTTTCTGCGCGATCCGTTACAGCCTTGCGGATAAGATGCCTGTCATCTCGAATGCTAGTGATACGAGGCCGTTGGGATCCAGTATGTCGTTCCTTATTACCCTCCTGAACCACCAAGTCCATATCCTGCGAACAGTCATTGGATCTCGACCAACGTGAGCAGCAATATCGTGATACGATAAACCGCAATCGCGATAGGCTACAATCCGATCTTTATCGAAGTCGGAAACGTGATGGTACGCATTTCTCCTCCTTACACGAGGCATCACAACAACGTTTCACCAGGTAACGCCGGTCAACTGCTGTTTGTGTATGAGTAATCGGTTGGAAACTTTCCTCATGTCAGCACGTTGTAGGTGTCGCCACCGGCGCCAACATTGTGTGAATGCTCTGAAAAGCTAATCATTTGCATATCAGAGCATCTTCTTCCTGCCGGTTAAATTTCGCATCTGTAGCACATCATCTTCGTTGTGTAGCCATTTTAATAACCAGTAGTGTAGAAAACTGTCAGTCCACTATTCGCCAGTGTAATACCCCGCATAAGTTGTAGTGATATTAATAACGATATTGGTTGTCGGGAAAATGGTTCATATCGTTAACATTACGGTAAGCTAAATTACCGGTGAAGTAGTATTGCATAACCTAACGGCGGAAGAGTTGTGGTGCATTCAGTGACTGAAGCAAGTGGACGAATTCTTCACAATATTATTGTATTATTTATTTGATTCCCTTAAAGATATATTTAAAATGTGTACCGTTGTAAATCCTAGGAATACCAACGTATTTTCCATGACCCGTAGGACCAGGGGTGGGGAGAGGGAGTTACTATGTACCCACCACCATAAAAACCTAATAAAATCATCAAATGCGTTTATCTTTTATTAACAACATCCTTTTTAAATTGGAACTTACAGAAAAGCGAGGAAAATTAACTGAAAATGTGCTTTAACAATCTCCGCAACATGACTGCATGTTTACTATGAAAGTAGGGGTACAGTATGACCACTATAAAAATTTAAAAAAATAAAGATTTCCATTCTAATTAACAATATGCCATTTAAAAATTGTGTAGGTAGGTAAGAATTGTCCTGAACTTGAAAATACTAGTAAGGCATCCGTTGCGAAAGTTACATTTACTATTAAAACTTAAATTCTATGGTTCTGTTTTACTGAACAGCTTAGATCAGTTACGGAATCTAACATAAGAAATCGTAAAAACAGGTAAATATTTTTGTTTCAAAATTTTAAAATAAAAATGCCAGACTAGATTACGATATTTTCAGAAGTTGGGCACAAAATCCCTTTCCCTCTTCATATCAAGACGGCTAGTAGGTGTGTTGGTGCGTTTGTATTCTGCTAATGCAGACGACATAGCTGTAAGAAAATGATAATGCCTGATCAAACTATAATTTATTACGAGAGGGTGCAGTATGGCTTAACTAAATGTAATTGAAAGGGAAACAAAATGCGTGACCATACCACCAACAGCACAGGGAACCGTAAAGGCGACCTATAAATTCGTAATAAGGAACTACAGTATGTTAAAACATGTACGGTACATACACTAATGTCCAAAATTAAAGCAACAAATGGTAACTTAGCAAGGTTGCGTTTATTTTGCTAATAAACAGCGTAAACAGGTGACAGTAAAGTAGAAACGATATAAATAACACAGAACGTAAACAGCTCCTACGTGCATAATGATAGACAAAAATGTCCTTCGTTCTTTCCAACTTAACGCATTTGCACACACATTCCTTCAACTGGTTAATGGGCTCAACGTGGGGTGTGACCAGCTGTGCTAGCAATACAGGACTGACAACGATGGGACAGGCCGTGAGTGATGTCATCAGTCTCATGTTGAGGTAATAACGCCCATCCTTCCTGCAGATCTGTTCGCAGTCTTGGAGAATGGTAGTTGGATGCCAACGTGATGCAAACTGTCTCCCTACTGCATCCCAGGTGTTCTTTATGGGGTTCAAATCTGAAGAGCGAGCAGACCACGCCATTCATGCTGTATCTTCATTTTCCAAGCAAACATCAATCACCCGTGATCTATGAGGTCCATCAATACGAAGTGTGGGCCCACACTAACTCACAACGACCGCACATAAGGTCCCAAAATCTCGTCGCGATAAGTGACAGCATTTAAACCTTGCCGATTCACCTGTACAATTTCACGAACAGGTGTTTGTTTGGTCAACATAATCCCTGCCAACACCATTACGGTTCTTCTTCGATATCGACCTCTTTCCACAATATTTGCATTCCGAAATCGTGTTCCACGTTCCCTATAGACGTGAATGCATCGAGAATCACTCTCCAGACCAAATATGGACTCATCTACTAAAATAACGTTGGCCCACGGTTCGACTGTCCAGTTCGCATGTTGATGACTCCACTCTAGACGTTCGCTTCTGTGAAGACCCATCAGAGATACACATAAAGAAGGAGGTCTCCGACAGTAAAGACTACTCTGCCGAAGCCTTCTGTACACCTTTTTTCTCCATTTAACACGTCCAGAGGATGCTGCGAGCTCTGTTGTCAGTTGCCGTGCAGTACTGTGTGGTACCGTCGTGCCCTTACGGCCAAATAATGGTCCTCTCTTTTTGATATCGCACGTGGTCGGCCATACCCTCGTCTTCGGTCTCTATAAACTGTCGCCACATCCGAGAAACAACAAACCGATTCACATTAAGCCGTCGGAGTACGTCAGTTTGCGACTTCCCTGCTTCCATTCACCGCTTCCATACGCCGCAGAGAGTCTGGTAGGCGTCTTCTTTCTACCATACTGCAGCGTCTGTGACTGTGTACACAGCGACTGTGGTTGTGAAGCTATCCGGCAAGCACTACCCCGTTTGGTAGGTGCCCTGACATCATTGTTGACGTGGTTGTCCGTTAACTGGAATGTCATCTTCCGTGCAGAACACGATTGAACGGACATTTGCTAAGATTTTGTATGATGAGACCGCGAATTAGACACAAGACGGGAAAAGAGCTGTTTGTTGCTTCAGTTTTTGACATCAGTGTATTTTGATGAAAAACAGATAGTTAGGATAATTCTACAAAAACAAAACATTTAAATGCCTTTAACAACAAAGACAATTAAGGTAATACGACAGATTAACAGAGAATCCTAGCTCCGAACTGATCACCAATTTTTAACTTACAAAAGACGAAAGAATGAGTTGGAGCGTGAAAATGAGTATCTATAAAAAAACTCAATAGAAAAGTTAGTTATCGTCAGGGATTTGAAGCTAACAAATGCTAATAAATGCAGATTACTCGTTTTGTAAAGGCAATGAGGAAAATATATGACGATATCAATAAAACGATAAAAGGCTGCAGCTGACAAATATTACGGCAGCAGTTATTTCATAATACAATAATTGGTAGAATCAGAGATAAAAATTAAAAAAAGAAATTAAAGCTATCGTTGTGTGTGGTGGAAAGGAATCTCTTTGAGAATGAAGAAAAGTGGAGATAAGTGATGAAGGGTGCCCGAGTCTTACAATGTAATCGGCGAACCTCAAAGTTTTTATTTCTTCTCCATGAATTTTAATACCTACTCCGAATTTTTCTTTTGTTTCCTTTACTGCTTGCTCAATATACAGATTGAACAACATCGGGGAGAGGCTACAACCCTGTCTTACTCCCTTCCCAAGCACTGCTTCCCTTTCATGTCCCTCAACTCTTATAACTGCCATCTGGTTTCTGTACAAACTGTAAATAGCCTTTCGCTCCCTGTATTTTACCCCTGCCACCTTTAGAATTTGAAAGAGAGTATTCCAGTCAACATTGTCAAAAGCTTTCTCTAAGTCTACAAATGCTAGAAACGTAGGTTTGCCTTTCCTTAATCTTTCTTCTAAGATAAGTCGTAAGGTCAGTATTGCCTCACGTGTTCCAGTGTTTCTACGGAATCCAAACTGATCTTCCCCGAGGTTGGCTTCTACTAGTTTTTCCATTCGTCTGTAAAGAATTCGTGTTAGTATTTTGCAGCTGTGACTTATTAAACTGATAGTTCGGTAATTTTCACATCTGTCAACACCTGCTTTCTTTGGGATTGGAATTATTATATTCTTCTTGAAGTCTTAGGGTATTTCGCCTGTCTCATACATCTTGCTCACCAGATGCTAGAGTTTTGTCATTACTGGCTCTCCCAAGGCCGTCAGTAGTTCCAATGGAATGTTGTCTACTCCGGGGGCCTTGTCTCGACTCAGGTCTTTCAGTGCTCTGTCAAACTCTTCACGCAGTACCGTATCTCCCATTTCATCTTCATCTACATCCTCTTCCATTTCCATAAAATTGTCCTCAAGTACATCGCCCTTGCTGTATAGAAATTAATATTTCACTCTGCCTTGCCTTGCCGCTGGAGTGCTTACCTTAAACTGGTACATATTTTTCGGTGGTTTTACTCTGCCGCTTACACAGTGCAGACGCTTGTTTGTTCTTAGTGGGGAACATGTTAGAGTTATATCATTACACTGCAGTTAGTGTGCCTTGAAATTTTCAGTGTATTTGAACTGATGTATAGTTCAAAAAATGATTCAAATGGATCTGAGCACTATGGGACTTAACTGCTGTGGTCATCAGTCCCCTAGACCTTAGAACTACCAAAACCTAACTAACCTAAAGACATCACACACATCCATGCCCGAGGCAGGATTCAAACCTGCGACCGTAGCGGTAGCGCGGTTCCAGACTGTAGCAACTAGAACCGCTCGGCCATCCGGCCGGCGATGTATAGTTCCTGGTTTGTGTTCTTAACGTTGTTGTTTTATGCCTGATCTTACTGTTAGATAGTAGTAGTTGTTGTTGTTGTGGTCCTCAGTCCAGAGACTGGTTTGATGCAGCTCTCCATGCTACTCTATCCTGTGCAAGCTTCTTCATCTCCTAGTACCTACTGCAACTTACATCCTTCTGAATCTGCTTAGTGTATTCATCTCTTGGTCTCCCTCTACGATTTTTACCCTCCACGCTGCCCTCCAATGCTAAATTTGTGATCCCTTGATGCCTCAAAACATGTCCTACCAACCGATCCCTTCTTCTAGACAAGTTGTGCCACAAACTTCTCTTCTCCCCAATCCTATTCAATACCTCCTCATTAGTTACGTGATCTACCCACCTTATCTTCAGCATTCTTCTGTAGCACCACATTTCGAAAGCTTCTATTCTCTTCTTGTCCAAACTGGTCATCGTCCATGTTTCACTTCCATACGTGGCTACACTCCATACAAATACTTTCAGAAACGAATTCCTGACACTTAAATCTATACTCGATGTTAACAAATTTCTCTTCTTCAGAAAAGATTTCCTTGCCATTGCCAGTCTACATTTTATATCCTCTCTACTTCGACCATCATCATTTATTTTACTCCCTAAATAGCAAAACTCCTTTACGACTTTAAGTGTCGCATTTCCTAATCTAATCCCCTCAGCATCACCCGATTTAATTTGACTACATTCCATTATCCTCGTTTTGCTTTTGTTGATGTTCATCTTATATCCTCCTATCAAGACACTGTCCATTCCGTTCAACTGCTCTTCCAAGTCCTTTGCTGTCTCTGACAGAATTACAATGTCATCGGCGAACCTCAAAGTTTTAATTTCTTCTCCATGAATTTTAATACCTACTCAGAATTTTTCTTTTGTTTCCTTTACTGCTTGCTCAATATACAGATTGAATAACATCGGGGAGAGCCTACAACCCTGTCTTACTCCCTTCCCAACAACTGCTTCCCTTTCATGTCAATCGACTCTTATAACTGCCATCTGGTTTCTGTACAAATTGTAAATACCCTTTCGCTCCTTGTATTTTACCCCTGCCACCTTCAGAATTTGAAAGAGAGTATTCCAGTTAACGTTGTCAAAAGCTTTCTCCAAGTCAACAAATGCTAGAAACGTAGGTTTCCCTTTTCTTAATCTTTCTTCTAAGATAAGTCGTAAGGTTAGTATTGCTAGATAGTAGTATGGTCGCAAAATTATTTCACCATCTTCTTGTTTCTCAACGCCTGGCTTACGTGACGGTGCAAAAGACACTTTACGCCTATAACAAAGAGCAGTTTCTTATAAGCACCTAGGCGAATCTAAACTCAACCATGTATTTTGTTATCTTGAGGCTTATGGTGGTCAGTTAATTATTTTACAAGTTGTCTTACTTGAAAATCTGGCTACGCGCTCCGGAGCCAACATCAGATATAGGAAGATGTAACTTTAACTTGTAATAAGTTATACTGTCACCAGTCTGACCTAAATCATTTTGTACTGTGTGTTGGTTATATTTAAACTTGTTTCTTTGTGTTTCAGATTCGGATTACTTCGGACTTCGATTAGCCGTCTTCGAGCCCGGACAAGGCGTCATTCTTTTTCATTGTACTTCCTGTGTTAATTATTTTACTTTGGTTGTGTTGTTTGATCATTGTGTCTGAGTATGGGCAGTCGTTCATTACTGTAGTGCAGCTCCACCATTTAAATTTTTCTATTTCAAACAATTTACTAAAAACTTTGTGAAATATGGACATTTGGTAAAGTTGAACGAAGGTTTGCTTTGACTGTCGTTTCTTTATTGGGTGAAATATTTGTAGTATGAAATTTGTGGACCTTTCGCACTCTGAAACTAATAATAAATTTATTGTTAGCCTTAGACTGTGTGTATTTCGGTACCAGTACTTTACTGCTCCAAACGTAGCTCTCTACAGACACTAGGCTGTAAATCGGAGTATTAAGGAGAGGAATTTAAAGTAAGACAGACCGCCAATCGTTAACTAATACTTTCCGTACTGTTAAACGACTGGACATTACCTTCGTAGGCACAGAAACGATAGGTAGAGAAAGCAATATTGGATCCTCCGATAACCGGAGACGCAAAGTTCTGCAGAAAATGTGTAAGTAAGGCTACAGCAGATACTACGCGGTGCTTGAAAGGGAAGTTAGGTGGCTTCAGCCAGACTGTCAAATGGCTCTGAGCACTATGGGACTCAACATCTTAGGTCATAAGTCCCCTAGAACTTAGAACTACTTAAACCTAACTAACCTAAGGACATCACACACACCCATGCCCGAGGCAGGATTCGAACCTGCGACCGTAGCAGCCCCGCGGTTCCGGACTGCAGCGCCAGAACCGCACGGCCACCGCGGCCGGCGCCAGACTGTCACTCGCATGTTGAATCAGTACTTTTATCCATCATTTTGCACAAACTATTGCTTGTTATGGGAAGTGCTCTCAGTAATTTCAAAATCTTACAAAGATTCTTACTTTAGTTCTTAAAATTTCGCCACAAATATTGGAGTAATGGATAGTTCTGATGATATGGGATTTTCACATAATAGGTAGGCAGTCAGGGGCTCTTATTGTTAGCCAATAAACAAATTGCAATAATACTTAGAAGTGTATTTCAACGTAAACGAACACTTTTTTGAAAGCAACAATTCCTATCGCCATTATCAAACTAAAAGCTGGGTATTATTATAATGTCAGTGATGCTTGTGGCAGGTTCCTAGTGCTAGTCGATTACGAGTTACCGTATTTTGAAAAATTTCCAAGCCAACACTTGTTTGTGCCATTCGAGCCTGCGTAGTCCCCGAGCACGATATTTTTATGGTGAGTGGACGATGAGCTTTACCAAAGCGGAAACAGCTGACGGGATCAAGGTGTATGGAGAGCGCAGGAAGGTGGAGGAAACGCGTGTTTAATGTCTCATCAGCAACGAGGCCATTAGAGTCGGAGGACAAGCTCGGGTTAGGAAAGAATGATGAGGGAAATCGACCGTGCACTTAGTCAAAGGACTCATCCCGACACTTGCCTGAAGCGATTTCGGGAAATCAAGGAAGCCTAAAATAGAATGGCTGGACAAGGGTTTGAACCGTCGTCCTCCAGAATGTGAGTCCAGTGAGCTAACGACTCACCAATCCGCTCGGTCAGTGTAGCTGCTTGTAGTAAGATATCCCAAAAGACGACAACCATCTTGGTAATTATTTATCAAACTTTTCAACCAGTTACGTCAAAATGGTAGTGTAACTACGCAACAGAACGTAATATATGGAAACAAATGACGAAAGACGACGGTAAATGTTATTGCTGCTGTTGCAGTTGAACCGCACGTTAGTTCAGGCAGAATCGCACGAGGATGTGGTATGAGTCAGGCAAGTGTATTACGCAACCTCCATTGACTAGTTTCCGTCCCCTTCACATCAACGGCTGCATGGAAACGATATAATTGTGTTAATTTCTGTGCAGGCTACTCCAGAAGTGTAGTAATGAAGCCCCATCTGCTAAACATGGCTAGATAAACCGCCGTCACGTGCAATATTGGTCTGTTGACAGTCCCCATTGGCTTCGTCAGGTGGAACGTCAACGTCCGCGGACTGTACACGTGGGATGTGGCACAGTGAACCATAACGTAGTAGACCCGTTTTTCATAGATGGAATACTGAACGCGCACGAATATCGCGACCTCCTATCAAACTATCTTCCACTGATGCTATAAGACGTTCCTCTGCAGCCTGTGAGGAAATTGTGGTACCAACATGATGGCTGTCTACTCCATAATGCACAACGTACTAGAGCATTCCATCAAGAATTGTTTCCAGATCGTTGGACTGTACGCAGAGGAGCTGTATATTGGTCTGCCCGTTCTCCGGATCTGAGACCTGCAGACCTTTCTCTATGGAGAAAGCTGTTTATAAGGACATACCATCTACAACTGATGGTACGCAGCTACGTCTTACCAGGACATCTCCGCTGAAATTCTAGCACGTATGCAGCAGTCGTCCCATATCAGAGCTGGAATAATATGTTGCCACTGCCGGAGGTTGCCACTGAACACATCTAGTGACGGTAAGTTGTCTCGTTACTGGTCAGAATCTACGTAACTAGTGTATGCAAGTGTATCGTTCTCTGGTGTATGCTACCACAGGTGTTATGCAAGTGTCAGTATGGGAACTTTTCAAAATTCAATATCTTGTAAACGACTCGCACTAGAGTCCAGCAACAAACACCAGTAACATAGCAGTTTATCCTGCTTTTAGTTTGTTAATTTCAACATACATTGTGCCATTTAAAAAGTATATATTCGCACAAAAAAGTACACTTTCTAAGAATTGTTATAATCTTTTGATTGGCTAACAACGTGAGCCCCCGACTACCAAACCATTCCGTGAAAAACTCACATTAATAGCACTTTCCATTACCGCAATATTTACGGTGCAAGTTTTAGGCGATTCACCCTGTATACGGCACACAGATACCTTAAGGTCTCTCTGATGCCGCTAGACATACCTTTACGTTAACAGAGGCTTTCCAGACGAGTTAACTGTTAGTGTGTTCAGCTGACAGGTACCTATATATGCAGCATCTAACACAGTGCGACGGCAAGAACAATTTGGTGAAACTGAGTTCTGTTGGTGACATTATTAATTTTTGATTGTCTTGTTTGTTTATATAACGTGATGTGAACTCTAACATTGAACTCTAACATCAGACCGGGTTTTTTATATTTTGTAAGATATGGAGCGGTGCTGGAGTTATGTGCTCAGCGCAATTTACAGTTTCATCTATGATTACCTCTACTCTCTTTACTGAAGAAAGGAAGTTCTTATTAGTCTAGAATGACCAAACAATACCGCTTGGATTGGCTGAATTTTAACTCTGTATCTTTGCGCCCATTTTGATGGTGCAAACAGGTCGGTACTGAGAGTCTCGATAGCTGTCTTCAGGTTGCCTGGTTTTGCACTTCGATATAACTGCAGGTCATCAGCGAAATTACGGTATTTTCAGCAGAACAAAACTGTTGACCCAACATTTATGTGGAGTGAAGAGAGTGTACGACCTATTGCCGGAGTCTTGGTAATGCCTTATACTGCCTTAACATCAGGTTATATATATATATATATATATATATATATATATATATATATATATATATATATATATATTTCACTTAAGGTCACTCTGAATAGTTAATTATAGATCCTTTACCATTTATACTGTTTCCAGCAATTTGTCATCAATAGTCTACTTTTAAAGTAGTCAATTTCTTTTCCTACGTATGCGAAATATCTTACAGGTACATATATTTAGGGTCAACTAACTGAGCTTCTACCTCTCATAAATTCTCTCTTGGTCATTCTGCAAATCGATACTGTCTTTTGGCGTTGCGACCTTCTTATAGAAAACTGCATCCACTGTGACCGGTCTTAAAGAGCTTCCGGTGTTTTTGCTACCAGATCGTATCATTTACACTGACCGGGAAATATCTCAACAATAAAAAATTATTAATAGAGGGTAAGAAATTTCGGGAACATATTTGTCTAACTAAAGGAAGTAAGAGATTAACATTGCAAGATCACAGTTTAATGCAAGCATGGGATAAGCCGTTCCAAATGTGAAATGCTAGTACAATAATTACCAGTGTAATAGCCAGAAAGTTGAATGCAAGCACGCAAACGGGTAAGCACTGTGTTACTCTGGTTCAAAATGGTTCAAATGGCTCTGAGCACTATGGGACTTAACATCTTAGGTCATCAGTCCCCTAGAACTTAGAACTAGTTAAACCTAACTAACCTAAGGACATCACACACATCCATGCCCGAGGCAGGATTCGAACCTGCGACCGTAGCAGTCGCGCGTGTTACTCTGGTGCCGGGTGTCAGTTTGTGGTACGGAGTTCCGTGTCTGTCGCACCTTGTCCGTCAATATGAGGACGGTTACTGCTGTTATGGATAAAGCAGAACTTGTCATCCGATGACGTCCCATACGTGCTCGATTTGACAAAGATTTCATGATTGAGCAGGCTAAGGCAAAATTAAAGAGACCTTTCGAGAAAAGAGAATCACTTGTATGAATATCAAGAGCTCAGATGGAAACCCAGTTCTAACCAAAGAAGGGAAAGCAGAAAGGTGGAAGGAGTATACAGAGGGTCTATAAAAGGGCGATGTACTTGAGGACAATATTATGGAAATGGAAGAGGATGTAGATGAAGATGAAATGGGAGATATGATACTGCGTGAAGAGTTTGACAGAGCACTGAAAGACCTGAGTCGAAACAAAGCTCCGGGAGTAGACTACATTCCATTAGAACTACTGGCGGCCTTGGGAGAGCCAGTCCTGAATAAAGTCTACCATGTGGTGAGCAAGATATATGAGACAAGTGAAATACCCTCAGACTTCAAGAAGAATATAATAATTCCAATCCCAAAGAAAGCAGGTGTTTACAGATGTGAAAATTACCGAACTGTCACTTTAATACGTTACGGCTGCAAAATACTAACGCTAATTCTTTACAGACGAATGGAAAAACTAGTAGAAGCCGACCTCGGGGAAGATCAGTTTGGATTCCGTAGAAATGTCGGAAAACATGAGGCAATACTGACCCTACAACTTAGCTTAGAAGCTAGATTAAGGAAAGGCAAACCTACGTTTCTAGCATTTGTTGACTTTGAGAAAGCTTTTGACAATGTTGACTGGAATACTCTCTTTCAAATTCTGAAGGCGGCAGGGCTAAAATACAGGGAGCGAAAGGCTATTTACAATTTGTACAGAAACCAGATGACAGTTATAAGAGTCGAGAGGCACGAAAGGGAAGCAGTGGTTGGGAAGGGAGTGAGACAGGGTTGTAGCTTCTCCCCGATGTTATTCAATCTGTATATTGAGCAACCAGTGAAGGAAACTAAAGAAATATTCGGAGTATGTATTAAAATCCATGGAGAAGAAATAAGAACTTTGAGGTTCGCCGATGACATTGTTATTCTGTCAGGGACAGCAAAGGACTTAGAAGAGCAATTGAGCGGAATGGACAGTGTCTTGAAAGGAGGATATTAGATGAACATCAACAAAAGCAAAACGAGGATCATGGTATGTAGTCGAATTAAGTCGGGCGATGATGAGGGAATTAGATTAGGAAATGAGACACTTAAAGTAGTAAGGGAGTTTTGCTATTTGAGGAGCAAAATAACTGATGATGGTCGAAGTAGAGAGGATATAAAATGTAGACCGACAACGGCAAGGAAAGTGTTTCTGAAGATGAGAAATTTGTTAACATCGAGTATAGGTTTAAGTGTCTGGAAGTCGTTTCTGAAAGTATTTGTATGGAGTGTAGCCATGTATGGAAGTGAAACATGGACGATAAGTAGTTTGGACAAGAAGAGAATAGAAGCTTTCGGAATGTGGTGCCACAGAAGAATGCTGAAAATTAGATGTGTAGATCACATAACTAATTAGGAGGTATTGATTAGGATTGGGGAGAAGTTTGTGGCACAACTTGACTAGAAGAAGGGATCGGTTGGTAGGACATGTTCTGAGGCATCAAGGGATCACCAGTTTAGTATTGGAGGGCAGCGTGGAAGGTAAAAATCGTAGAGGGAAACCAAGAGATGAATACACTAAGCAGATTCAGAAGGGTGTAGGTTGCAGTAAGTGCTGGGAGTTGAAGAAGCTTGCAGAGGATAGAATAGCACGGAGAGCTACATTAAACCAGTCTCAGGACTGAAGGCAACAACAACAATAAGGCAAAATGTCGACACACTGTACTGCAGAACATGGTGGTTACAGCAGCGGTATGTGGGTGAGTGTTGTCCTTTTGGGCTTGTTGGAAATAAAAACCCCGGGATGATTTTCCTGAATGGCAACGCGACAGGTCAAACCACCAGTTAAACGTACAAACTGGCAGTCAGTGTGCGTGGGATAACGACGAGAGTGCTCCTGCTGTCGCACGAAATCGCATCCCACACCAGTATTCTAGGGGTCCATTGTGTCTAGCAAGCAGACACGTTGGTTGCAGGCCCTCAGCTGGTCTCCTTCTAACCAACACGCGTCCATCACTGCCACTCAGGCAGAACCAGGTTTAATCCGAAAACATAACAGACCTCCACCCTGCTCTCTAATGAGGTCTCGCTTGACATAACTGAAGTCGCAAATGGTAGTAGTTTGGAGACGCTATAGGGCATATACCTCGGAAACCTATTTCTGACGGTTATGCCACTGTACTGCTGCTGCACATGCAGTGCTATGCGCCAGAGCCATACGCCGACCACGATGGTCTTCTCTTTCGGTAATACCAGGTAGCCGTTCGGAACACGGTCTTCTCGTACCCACTGCTGCCAGCAATCCTGTAGATTGTCTATATTCCTGCCTATTCTTTGGGCCATACCGCAGAAGGAACATCGAGCTTCTCTTAGCCCCGTTAAACGACCTCGTTCAGAGTCAGGTTTTAACAATAGCGCTTTTCACCTTAAAGGCTTTTTTATCTGAAATCAGCTCACCACTTCCAATCTCAGAGACAACTAGCGCTCATCGCCGTTACAACATGTGTGCATTTGCGTCCTCAAAGTGGTACTACTGCACACCCCTATGCGACTGACGCAAAGTTCGAGTAGCGATCATCTTTCAGATGTAGAAACACGCCTACCAACTTCCTTTATGTCGTACACCTCGTTCTTGATGTTGTGACTTTTTTCTCCGTCAGTATATAGCGTAAAACAGTAATGATCCTATTACAACTCCTTAGGTATTGTTCGGTAAAGAGTGACATGTTGAGTTTTATATGCAAAGACATCATGTCCGATACATGGTAAACGGTATATTTTCGGTAACGGCAGTGCGGGACGGTGGGAATTGCCTTTCTGAAGGCACAGAGCAAGCTCAATTTCTCAGGGTCTCCGTTTGGCGAATCCATGGTGATTTTTAAAGAGCGGATTTTACTCTACAAAAACTTCATAATTCCTGAGCATAAAACATGATCCATAATTCAACAACCGACTGACGTCAACGATACAGGTGTGTAACTATGTGCATCTGTTCTGCGACCCTCCTTGCAACGGGTTGACCTGCGGTTTTTCCAGTTGCTAGGTATCCTTCGTTGCTCCAGCGAACTGTGATATAATGCTACTTGAAGTTCCGACAAGTTCTCTCGCACAATCTTCGTTTGGCGTCATTGGCCGTGAGGCTCCTTCTGGGGCAGGTCTTATTACATTCGACGCCTCATTGGTCGACTTTCGTGTCGGATGGGGATGAAATGATGATGAAGACAACACAATACGAAGTCCATGAGCGGAGAAAATCCCAGACCCAGCCGGGAATCGAACACGGGCCCCTTAGGACGGCAGTCCGTCTGGCTGACCATTTTTTTTTCTTTTTTTCGATATAGTTCGTTTCGTATGGTCTGGGCGGACGTCACAAGAAATCCGTTCAAGTTGATCGTCGATTCCTCTACTCAGTTTTCTTTTATTAGTTTTCTTTTATTACAGAGAGTACGCAGCCCTCTGACCGAACACGCTGAACTACCATGCCTGCAATCCATTCAGCTACCGGGGCGGACAGTTCTCTCAGGTGATCCTGCAGCTTTCCGTTACTAAGCGATTGTAGATGCATTTCTATTCCGTTATCCATTATCTCTGTATCTGCCATTTCGACGTACAAACAATGATTGAAAGAAGTGACAGCACTACGATCTTCAGCGGTGAAATAATTTCGGAACACTGAAATCAGCACTTCGGCCGCCTCTCTGTTATCTACCACTTCTGTGCCAGAGGGGTATGGTCACGGAATGACTGAATAAATGATTTCGAACCGTTTACTAGTGTTACGTAGCACCAAAGATCTCTGACTTTTAGTCGGATCCATTGACATTTCTTTCATTACTCTCCTTACGCTCAGTTTCAGTTCGTTAGGCTTCTGTTTGTCCTCTAGATTTTGAATTGTCTTCAATCTGTGAAGCCGCTCTCTCTGTTTACATGGCAGTATTCTAAGCAGACTATTAAACCACTGATGATTTTCGCATCCTTTAAGACATTATTCGGAACATACTTCTCTAAGGCATATTGAACGATGCTGTAATTGCCCTGTAGTGGCAAATGACGAATTGACAAGAAACGATAACAAATTAATTGTTTTTTTTGTTGTTGACACAAGTGCCTTCAGGCTCATGCTGAAAATTTCCATCAAAGTGAGGTTAGATCGCTTACAGCTACATGAAAGTATAGTTGTTTAAGGGCTAATTGATATAATCTTCTTCGTTATTTTTCCACTTCATTCCTCAGAGTGGTGTGCTGCGGTCCGCAGTCAGTTCCTCCACTGTACCAAACTCTTCACCCAGAAATGCTCTTACATCCAACATTTTCTAAAACTTATCACTCTCGGTCTTTGATTACAAATCTCTCTAGAGTTTCACCTTGTGTTATGGAAGACATTCGCTAATGTCTTCGTACATACTATCATCTAGTTCTCCTTCTTGTTTGTGTTCTCTATAAATTCCTATCCTGATCGAATCTGCGGAGAGTTATCTCTTTCCTTTTCTAATCCATCCATTAAATTTTTAATATCGTTTTATAACACTACATCTCAAACGCTCTGAATCCCTTGAGAGGGACCCACATGCCTTGCTCATACTGTGGCATCAAGCAGTCAGGCCTGCAAGATGAGTGGTCTGCCAAGCGAGTGGATTCATTCTTATTTATCGAGTAACATGAACTCTCGTACTCACAATTAAGTTACAAATTATCCTCCTGTATGAATAATACGTAACGGAAACGTACATCTGACTATCAGTAATTTACAGAACTCTGACTGTTCACTACGCACTGGCAATACCACATTTTTTTTTTTTATTTAACGGCTTTTATCAACACGTGGCCATCGCACTGTGAGTGGCGCACACATTATAAATTCTGGATATCATGACAACATACAATTCGAAGGAAAGGGCCACCAATCTTTTTCTTTTCACTATCTTATTTATTCCGATAAATTCTATAACCTAAACACACAAATTCTATAACCTACAACAATAACACATGAGAAATTCTGCCCAGTGGGCATGGCTTTCCATTGGTGAATCTGTATCTTACGGTCTCGTAATTATTCAACGCTACAGTGCACTTTCTGGATAGGATGGTGGATCTTTTATTATTTCTCACACTTCGACTCTCACAATCATCATCACGAATCTTTCCTCCAGACCGAGCGGTTCAAAAGGAACACGCATAACCCACTACCTCTGAAACTACCTTGCTACTCTCCCATGCAAACGCACATACTTAAATTACATGACATACACCACACTACAACATGAAATACAACACAGGGAATAGTCACAACATTATCACTTTCAGCTTTCCCACTTCAATTAATATTTATCCCAGTTTCACACGACACTGCCCCACTTTGTAATTCTACTTTCCTACTATGAACTCTGGAGATATATGCACGTCTTCCTGTGCAATGCAAGCCAAGTGGCGTTGCTGGATAGACGGCTGACTCACCTTGCTTCTCTCTCAGAGTATTATAGTTTGAATCAAGCGTCACACGGAAACAAATCACGCAAAGTAATATTAAGAACATATTCATTACACACACGAGTCCTCAACTGATACCATGGACGAGTATTTCTCTTTATACTTTGTCTCATACACAGATTGAGACTCACACAGTACTCACCACGTGGAAGTACTTGCCTCTAATTTCAAGTCCTGCACACGCTATTTCTTAAATATTTCAACTTATAGTACACACGCTAGTAATTCAGCTAAACTGAAGCACACAGAAGTATTTCAACTTATTGCTACACATGGTTTCATTGTGACCGTTGGTCTCTTCCAAAGATTACTACGATCCCATTAATATTACCTGCCTGACATTTAATTCTCCCCACAAAAGATCCTGAAAGAGAGAAATTATTATTTCAAACTACTCTTAAATATTCCACATGCATACCATGTCTCCACTCTTTTGTCTTTACGGAGCACACCTAAGACAGCTCTTAACAGCACAAGATCCAGCGGCAGAGTGCTGAAACGTGGCCGATCTTCAGGTCCTCTCGCACCTCTGCTGAAGTGGGGGAGCACCTTGCTACCGTATTGGTCAACCACATTTCAGGCGCTCAAAGCTCAGGTAAATTTCATCTCTTTGGTCCCACCAAAGGTGGCGAAAGGATCGTCTCAAAGATGATAATCTATTCACATTCACTATCTGCGGTTAGCAGACAACCATACATTCATTCATTTCACAGATCTCACCAAACCGGATGTAGGGATTTATTTTGTGGGAGTGCACCTGTGATCAATTAAATAAATAAATTGTCATTCTTTCCCACACTGGTATCCGGCTTCGCTGTATTAATTGAAATTGAGTTATTTTACAAAAAAAATGTGTTGTTCGGACAAAAATAATGAAGTATGTTGTACCTATTTTCAACGTCGGGCAGTACTGCACCCTTTCACCCTTATTCTTCGTTTTTCCTGTCATCTAACATTCACTGCTGCACGATGCCATGCTCCATACATACATTCACATAAGAATTTTTTCCCAAACTACAGCATGGGTCTGATACCTGCAGCATTCTTGTGGGAGGAACGCTCCCTTTTTCTGTGCTCACCTCCTTCCTATATCCTACCTGCTTCGTCCGTCATGCTTATTTTGCTTCCAACGCAGCGCATCGTTATGAAGTTTACAGTTTCCTTCACTTTTAATACACACCAGGTCTCGGATTACATTCAGTTCATCTTCTATTCTCAGCAAACTCTTTATTCCAATCAATAGGTACTGTAATATTTCTTCTGTTTCTCAGTGGATAGCGAAACCACTAGTGAATGTTGTTATTGATATCCCTTCACGTAGGTTTTGTTTCAGTTGTGGCAGGTCAATGCACCGTGCTGAGTCTCCAACTGTCAAGCCTATTTTCTCCTTCTTTACAGCGAGGTTAAGCTAGACAATGCATCCCACTACAATAGAGAAGGGGAAAGCACTTATAAATAACCCCGTCGCTACCAGAAATTTTGGTAACTGTGTATTTCTGCTAAATCTGCACAACAGCTTAAACTGACGCGCTCTGTCCGAATAATCCGATGTACGAATACCAACAGCAGCAGCATAAAATGGTATAACAGGTGTAGGATTCCTTATGAATAGGAAGGTAGGGCAGAGGGTGTGTTACTGTGAACAGTTCAGTGACCAGGTTGCTCTAATCAGAATCGACAGCAGACCAACACCGACAACGAGAGTTCAGGTATACATGCCGACGTCGCAAGCTGAAGATGAACAGATAAAGTGTATGAGGATATTGAAAGGGTAATGCAGTATGTAAAGGGGGACGAAAATCTGATAGTCATGGACGACTGGAATGCAGTTGTAGGGGAAGGAGTAGAAGAAAAGAATACAGGAGAATATGGGCTTGGGACAAGGAATGAAAGAGGACAAAGACTAATTGAGTTCTGTAACAAGTTTCAGCTAGTAATAGCGAATACCCTGTTCAACAATCACAAGAGGAGGAGGTATACTTGGAAAAGGCCGGGAGATATGGGAAGATTTCAATTAGATTACATCATGGTCAGACAGAGATTCCGAAATAAGATTCTGGATTGTAAGGCGTACGCAGGAGCAGATATAGACTCAGATCACAATATAGTAGTGATGAAGAGTAGGCTGAAGTTCAAGACATTAGTCAGGAAGAATCAATACGCAAAGAATTGGGATACGGAAGTACTAAGGAATGACGAGGTACGTTTGAAGTTCTCTAACGCTATAGATACAGCAATAAGGAATAGCGCAGTAGGCAGTACAGTTGAAGAGGAATGGACATCTCTAAAAAGGGCCTTCACAGAAATTGGGAAGGAAAACATAGGTACAAAGAAGGTAGCTGCGAAGAAACCATGGGTAACAGAAGAAATACTTCAGTATATTGATGAAAGGAGGAAGTACAAACATGTTCCGGGAAAATCAGGAATACAGAAATACAAGTCGCTGAGGAATGAAATAAATAGGAAGTGCAGGGAAGCTAAGACGAAATGGCTGCAGGAAAAATGTGAAGACATCGAAAAAGATATGATTGTCGGAAGCACAGACCCAGCATACAGGAAAGTCAAAACAACCTTTGGTGACATTAACAACAACGGTGGTAACATTAAGAGTGCAACGGGAGTTCCACTGTTAAATGCAGAGGAGGGAGCAGATAGGTGGAAAGAATACATTGAAAGCCTCTATGAGGGTGAAGATTTGTCTGATGTGATAGAAGAAGAAACAGGAGTCGATTTAGAAGAGATAGGGGATCCAGTATTAGAATCGGAATTTAAAAGAGCTTTGGAGGACTTACGGTCAAATAAGGCAGAAGGGATAGATAACATTCCATCAGAATTTCTAAAATCATTGGGGGAAGTGGCAACAAAACGACTATTCACATTGGTGTGTAGAATATATGAGTCTGGCGACATACCATCTGACTTTCGGAAAAGCATCATCCACACAATACCGAAGACGGCAAGAGCTGACAAGTGCGAGAATTGTCGCACAATCAGCTTAACAGTTCATGCATCGAAGCTGTTTACAAGAATAATATACTGAAGAATGGAAAAGAAAATTGGGAATGCGCTAGGTGACAATCAGTTTGGCTTTAGGAAGAGTAAAGGGACGAGAGAGGCAATTCTGACGTTACGGCTAATAATGGAAGCAAGGCTAAAGAAAAATCAAGACACTTTCATAGGATTTGTCGACCTGGAAAAAGCGTTCGACAATATAAAATGGTGCAAGCTGTTCGAGATTCTGAAAAAAGTAGGGGTAAGCTATACGGAGAGACGGGTCATATACAATATGTACAACAACCAAGAGGGAATAATAAGAGCGGACGATCAACAACGAAGTGCTCGTATTAAGAAGGGTGTAAGACATGGCTGTAGCCTTTCGCCCCTACTCTTCAATCTGTACATCGAGGAAGCAATGATGGAAATAAAAGAAAGGTTCAGGATTGGAATTAAAATACAAGGTGAAAGGATATCAATGATACGATTCGCTGATGACATTGCTATCCTGAGTGAAAGTGAAGAAGAATTAAATGATCTGCTGAACGGAATGAACAGTCTAATGAGTACACAGTATGGTTTGAGAGTAAATCGGAGAAAGACGAAGGTAATGAGAAGTAGTAGAAATGAGAACAGCGAGAAACTTAACATCAGGATTGATGGTCACGAAGTCAATGAAGTTAAGGAATTCTGCTACCTAGGCAGTAAAATAACCAATGACGGACGGAGCAAGGAGGACATCAAAAGCAGACTCGCTATGGCAAAAAAGGCATTTCTGGCCAAGAGAAGTCTACTAACATCAAATACCGGCCTTAATTTGAGGAAGAAATTTCTGAGGATGTACGTATGGAGTGCAGCATTGTATGGTAGTGAAACATGGACTGTGGGAAAACCGGAACAGAAGAGAATCGAAGCATTTGAGATGTGGTGCCATAGACGAATGTTGAAAATTAGGTGGACTGATAAGGTAAGGAATGAGGAGGTTCTACGCAGAATCGGAGAGGAAAGGGATATGTGGAAAACACTGATAAGGAGAAGGGACAGGATGATAGGACATCTGCTAAGACATGAGGGAATGACTTCCATGGTACTAGAGGGAGCTGTAGAGGGCAAAAACTGTAGAGGAAGACAGAGATTGGAGTACGTCAAGCAAATAATTGAGCACGTAGGTAGCAAGTGCTACTCTGAGATGAAGAGGATAGCACAGGAAAGGAATTCGTGGCGGGCCGCATCAAACCAATCAGCAGACTGATGGAAAAAAAAAAAAACGAATACCACGTTCCAGCTTGAGAGACGTCCGGCTGCAAAGTTTGAATGGACATTCACTGAAGACTGAAAGCGACAAACGGATTTACGACCTGAGGAGTGTGTTCCTAGGTAATCAGGCTTAGTACGGAAACCCAGTGCCAATTAGCGTCAATTCCCAATTAACGCAGCTGCCGACTGTGGTTCTGTGGTAATCGCAGTGTGTTCAGCACAGCTAAGAGGCTAACCCCCACGCTTCCCCTTACTGTGATTAACACTCCTTTTGTAGAAAATGAAGTTCACATTGCAACAGTTTGTTCGTATCAGGAATGTAAGACTGATCATGCTTCTTTTGTGACTGAAGCCTAGATATTTCTACAAATCGGCAGTTTTTGTTCGATGACATCGTTCATCGGATTGTACAACCATTAAAGGACCAATCCACGAAAACAGATCTCAGCACAACATAATCAGAAAACTCCTTAGTTGCTCTCCAGAGTAAGAAGTGCACAAATACGAAGAAGCAATGCAGCAGAAACTGCGTCGCTGGTTGGAAATTACAAAACTTTAAGATAATTCGATTTCAACTTCGACTACACTACACATGGAAGAAACTTACTCAGGACTTGAAATATCTGTGTCTTGTGTTTCCACACAGGATCACATTCAAAAGGCTAATCACTAATAGGTAAGCATCATTTTCTCCGATGCACTGTACTGTGAAGTACGTTTATTTCCAGTAATGTACGTAGCCACTTCTGTTTTCTAAATATATTAGCACTTTAAAGTAGATTTTTAAGATATACTTCTATATTAAGATTCAGCATCTCAGTCTGTCACTAAATGATACTAGCGTAACTAAGACCTTCAAATCTTTCAACTAGTCATCATTTCTAATCACTATGCTACGCTGATTAGTTTGTTCATCTGTATGTCGAGGGGAAACCAGTAACTTGATGCTAAAAGCAAAAAGCAAAAACAAAAGAAAAATGTTCTGCTGTGTAAGATAATAACTGGCTCAGCAGGACAACTTTAGACGCAATGCCTAACCTATACTGCGAAATAACTAAATATCAATTGGGAAATTTTTCACGTACTATGGTGACCTTAAAATAACAAATTACTTTTGTTCAAATTATTGTATAGCTTTGCTGCTGTTTATGCCAGTTCAGTTTGATAACGGTCATTGGCCGAAACTAGTAGCGAATTGTGTCAAATGACCGTTGAAGGTTTCAGCATCTACAATACTGTGAAACATCCTCTTAGAAAATTTTTATGAATGACAGTGCTGGAAAACAGAATGAGATTTTCACTCTGCAGCGGAGTGTGCGCTGATATGAAACTTCCTGGCAGATTAAAACTGTGTGCCCGACCGAGACTCGAACTCGGGACCTTTGCCTTTCGCGGGCAAGTGCTCTACCAACTGAGCTACCGAAGCACGACTCACGCCCGGTACTCACAGCTTTACTTCTGCCAGTACCTCGTCTCCTACCTTCCAAACTTTACAGAAGCTCTCCTGCGAACCTTGCAGAACTAGCACTTCTGAAAGAAAGGATATTGCGGAGACATGGCTTAGCCACAGCCTGGGGGACGTTTCCAGAATGAGATTTTCACTTTGCAGCGGAGTGTGCGCTGATATGAAACTTCCTGGCAGATTAAAACTGTGTGCCCGACCGAGACTCGAACTCGGGACCTTTGCCTTTCGCGGGCAAGTGCTCTACCAACTGAGCTACCGAAGCACGACTCACGCCCGCTACTGACAGCTTTACTTCTGCAGGAGAGCTTCTGTAAAGTTTGGAAGGTAGGAGACGAGGTACTGGCAGAAGTAAAGCTGTGAGTACCGGGCGTGAGTCGTGCTTCGGTAGCTCAGTTGGTAGAGCACTTGCCCGCGAAAGGCAAAGGTCCCGAGTTCGAGTCTCGGTCGGGCACACAGTTTTAATCTGCCAGGAAGTTTCAGTGCTGGAAAACTTCTACGTTATTTGATTTTCAAGCAGCTGAGCAAAACTGAACGTAGTCAGGCACTTCTCTCTGTACTTATTCTGATCATCACTAAACTGACGCACAATATTTTTTTAGCGCAACGCAATCTGACTTTCAATAATCTCTACAAAAGAATGGCCCTGACTAACAATAACCTATACCTTTCATGAATCACTTACCTCACAAAAATCTTCGTTACTCAAACTACTGCAATACATCGTGCGCCAATACTGCCAGCTAAATAAAGGATTCTAACTACTGAAGGCACTAACTACTAATACGCATAGTTAGCAAATGAAAGATTTTGATAGAGAAGAAACAATATATTTACCTTAATATTGTTCAAAAGTCATGATGTCCACTATTACAAATTTACTCTTTCTGATGGACACACGTCTAGATCGTCCGCTCTCAAAATTCTGCCATCTCTCTCCCTACATCCACCACTGCTGGCGGCTCACCTCCAACTGCGCAACGCTATGCGTCGTTCACATCCAACTTCCCAACACTACAATAGCAAATATTTAAACAATGCAAACCAGCCACAGACTTCACATAGCACATTTAGTGATTTCCTTATAGAGCGCTATGTAGCGTTACCAACATAAAAACCTTAACGGCCTACTTACAACTGTAAGACACATGACGAATGAAGTACTGGAGCTGGTCGCTTTGCCTCTTTCAAAATAGCAAAGTTTGCTACTGGCGTGTTACCTCCTCATTTTTTACCATGCGCCTACACAGCACATGAAATGTATCTACGTCAGCTTGAAAGATCCTACAGAAATGAAACTGTCTAATAAAAATATAAAGAAAATGTCAGTTCATAATGGCCTAGCAATTCCTATACAGCAAATTTAACCCTCTGTCTGCCAACAAAGTGACGAAAAATATAATTTTAAAATTTTTCACAAAACTAACGTTTATTACGATTGTAAAAATAAATTTTCTAAATGTAAACGTATATTTATTTTTAGGAGGTGTTTCTACTTTGGAACATAATTTTAAAATTGTTAACAAAATGAACATTAAACTTATTGGTAGTAAGGAAAGAATACAAGAAGAAATTGGGGTAACGTAAATAATCAACTGCTTGAAAGAAGTAGTTTCACTTTTAAATCGTTTGGACATACATCATTTACCCACCCATCATTTCATGTGATACATTTGAAAGCAACGTTTCATTCCTACTGGACACAATCACACATTTGCAAACTTCCTGGAACTCATTACGCCTTAAACAAATTAATACCCCAAACGAGAAGCAAAAAAGGGCCTAAAATTTGATAAACTTTGTATGAGAGCTCCATACCACCCTTATGGGGTCATTTCCAAATCACTCGTAAAAGCAGTTGAATAAATTCAAATTTAATTCATAGTAACTCTACATGTACTTATTTTCACTGTCCATGATCACCTCAATAGGCCCACTACAACAACAAAAATTCCGTGTCACGATCTCCTACAATCACGTAGTACAAAAAAGTTCAAATGTGTGTGAAATCGTATGGGACTTAACTGCTAAGGTCATCAGTCCCTAAGCTTACGCACTAGTTAACCTAAATTATCTTAAGGACTAACATACACACACATGCCCGAGGCAGGACTCGAACCTCCGCCGGTACCAGCCGCACAGTCCATGACTCTAGCGCCCCAGACCGCTCGGCTAATCCCGCGCGGCTCACGTAGCACAATCTTCACGCCGACCATCTCTTTCAATGCTCTAAGTGATTGCTACAATGCACTGCAGGAGTATAATTACCTCAGTGTGACACTATATGTATCTACCTTGCTGCAGCATTGGTGTGTCCATACTAACGGCATTGGTACTTGAAAAAAGTTAATAAATGGTGGTTTTAAGCAAAAATCTATGTTACTGTAAGTGTTCAATATCTATAGCAGTATCTCTGAGAAAAATACTTCGTAATAAGTAAATAAAGTCGAAGCAAAGTGTGCAATGCGCCGCCACATGCTGAAGTATTTTCAATCCTTACATTGTAATTAAGGGACATGTTCACGTGAAAAGAGGTATGGTGTTCACTCATAACTCCCTCACATTTCGATCTGCTATTTCTACCATTTACACTGCAGGCCGCCGTGGCCGAGCGGTTCTAGGCGCTCAGATGTTAAGTCCCATAGCGCTTAGAGCCATTTGAACCATATATACTACTGTTCTCCTTGCCACGCTCCTCTCAATTTCCCCTGCTTCTCTGCAGCTTTCCCTCATTCCCTTTTCTTTCTGACTGCTGAAGCCATAGTCAATGGAACGACGCTGCAAAGGCATAAGAGCACGCATTTGCATTGTTTTGTTTGGTGAGGAATAATTATGATTCTGTTTCTACGATACGGTGAGCAGACTTAAATGGTCATATATCTGGCCTAACGATGAAGACACTGAGTTCAAGGTGGTAAGTGGGATTGGTGCAGTCGCCCAATTTGAATATAGCTTTCAGGAACCACTCACGGTAATGTGGTCACCGCCTATGTCCGACGTGAACGTGCGATAACCACACAGAGGCAGCAGGTGGCAGCACAAGCAGTGGCGCGTACATAAAGCGTGCTGCAGAGACGTGGGAAACAGTGCAGTCGTTGTGGTAATGCTGAAACGCAGCGGTTTATCTGACGTGCATCTTCATCTACACGGATACTCTGCAAATCACATTTAAGTGCCTGGCAGAGGGTTCATCGAACCACCTTCACAATTCTCTATTATTCCAATCTCCTACAGCGCGCGGAAAGAATGAACTCCTATATCTACCGGCCCGGGTGGCCGAGCGGTTCTAGGCGCTACAGTCTGGAACCGCGCGACCGATAAGGTCGCAGGTTCGAATCCTGCCTCGGTCATGGTTGTGTGTGATGTCCTTGGGTTAGTTAGGTTTAAGTAGTTCTAAGTTCTATGGGACTGAAGACCTCAGGAGCTAGGTCAGATAGCTCTCAGAGCCATTTGAACCATTTTTGAACTCCTATATCTTTCCGTACGAGCTCTGATTTTTCTTATTTTTCGTGGTGATCGTTCCTCCGTATCTAGGTCGATGTAAAACAAATATTTTCGTATTCGGAGCAGAGAGTTGGTGATTTGAATTTCGTGAGAAGATTCCGTCGCAACGAAAAACGCCTTTCTTTTAATGATGTCCATCCAAAATCCTGTATTATTTCTGTGACACTCTCTCCCACATTTCGCGATAATATGAAACTTGCTGCCCTTCTTTGAACTTTTTCGATGTGCTCCGTCAGTCCTATCTGGTAAGGATCCCACACCGACTAGCAGTATTCTAAAAGAGGACGGACAAGTGTAGTGTAGGCAGTC
The DNA here is from genome assembly GCF_023898315.1 of Schistocerca nitens. Classification (NCBI taxonomy): domain Eukaryota; kingdom Metazoa; phylum Arthropoda; class Insecta; order Orthoptera; family Acrididae; genus Schistocerca; species Schistocerca nitens. The sequence goes on along the minus strand of NC_064622.1, from coordinate 377,206,396 downwards.
TCCTTAGTAGGTCTATTACATTTTCTACGCGTCCTGCCAATAAAACGCAGTCTTTAGTTAGCCTTTCTAACAACATTTTCTATGTGTTCCTTCCAACTGTAATACCTAGGTATTTTGTTGAATTTACTGCTTTTAGGTTAGACTGATTTATCGTGTAACCGAAATTTAACGAGTTCTGTTTAGCACTTATGTGGATGACCTCACATTTTTATTTATTTACGTTCAACTGCCACTTTTCACATAATTCTAAATCGTTTTGCAGCTTGATCTTCTGATAACTTTCTTAGTCGATAAACGACAGCATCATTTGCAAACAACGAAACACGGCTGCTCAGATTGTCATCCGAAATCGTTTAAATAGATAAGAAACAGCAAAGGGTCTATAACACTACCTTGGAGAACGCCAGACATCACTTCTGTTTTACTCGATAACTTTCCGTCAGTTACTATGAACTGTGACCTCTCTGACAGGAAATCACAAATACACATAACTCAGACGGTATGCCATAAGAACGCAATTTCACTACGAGCCACTTGTGTGGTACATTGTCAAAAGACTTCTGGAAATCCAGAAATACAGAATCGATCTGAAATCCCTTGTCAACAGCATTCAATACTTCATTTGAAAAAGAGCTAGTTGTGTTTGACAGGAGCTATGTTTTCGAAACCTATGTTGACTGTGTGCCAATAGACAATTTTCTTCGCAGTACAAAAGGGCACTATCATTGGCTATCATGGGCACTGAGGCTTTTTGCAGATGATGCTGTGGTGTATCGAGAGGTTGTAACAATGGAAAATTGTACTGAAATGCAGGAGGATCTGCAGCGAATTGACGCATGGTGCAGGGAATGGCAATTGAATCTCAATGTAGACAAGTGTAATGTGCTGCGAATACATAGAAAGATAGATCCCTTATCATTTAGCTACAAGCAACTGGAAGCAGTTAATTCCATAAATTATCTGGGGTACGCATTAGGAGTGATTTAAAATGGAATGATCATATAAAGTTGATCGTCGGTAAAGCAGATGCCAGACTGAGATTCATTGGAAGAATCCTAAGGAAATGCAATCCGAAAACAAAGGAAGTAGGTTATAGTACGCTTGTTCGCTCACTGCTTGAATACTGCTCAGCAGTGTGGGATCCGTACCAGATAGGGTTGATAGAAGAGATAGAGAAGATCAAACGGAGAGCAGCGCGCTTCTTTACAGGATCATTTAGTAATCGCGAAAGCGTTACGGAGATGATAGATAAACTCCAGTGGAAGACTCTGCGGGAGAGACGCTCAGTATCTCGGTACGGGCCTTTGTTGAAGTTTCGAGAAGATGCCTTCACCGAGGAGTCAAGCAGTATATTGCTCCCTCCTACGTATATCTCGCGAACAGACCATGAGGATAAAATCAGAGACATTAGAGCCCACACAGAAGCATACCGACAATCCTTCTTTCCACGAACGATACGAGACTGGAATATTAGGGAGAACCGATAGAGGTACTCAGAGTACCCTCCGCGACACACCGTCAGGTGGCTTGCGGAGTATGGATGTAGATGTAGATGTAAAAGGATGGAAGCGTCTCAGAAACGCAAAAATTCGTAAACCTTTCGCGTGCCGCCGTGGTTAAAGTATATATGGAATGGAAAAATGGCACTATCGAAAACTGATGCCGAGCGAACGAGGGGTCGTAGTTGACAGGATGAAGAATGGCTGCAGAGATGTATACGGGTGGATAGCCGTGCAAATTCTGAGCAACAGACCACTTAGATGAAGCAAGGGGCTACCAACAGTGTCTCCTCAACGACCGACCAACGAAGAACGCTGCTGCGTGTGGGCGGGCCTCCGCAGCAGGCGCCTGGATCATGCAACCATGCTTACTGCAGTTAGTCGGCAACGAAGTATGGAGTTTTCATGCCAGTGCCGCTAACTGGGCGTACACTGACTGGTATCAGTGGCCTTTTCAGATGAATCACGTTTTATGCTCCATCAGATAATCTGTCGCCATCAAGTAGGGCATGAAACACCAGAAAGCGAACAGCCTGCAACGCGGCTCGAGTATCATGTCGTTTTTGTAAACCCAGAATCTACTATGTAGGAATCAACATGGATTCCGGAAATAGCGATCGTGTGAGACCCAACTCGCTTTATTTGGTCATGAAACCCAGAAAATATTAGATACAGGCTCCCAGGTAGATGCTATTTTTCTTGACTTCCGGAAGGCGTTCGATACAGTTCCGCACTGTCGCCTGATAAACAAAGTAAGAGCCTACGGAATATCAGACCAGCTGTGTGGCTGGATTGAAGAGTTTTTAGCAAACAGAACACAGCATGTTGTTATCAATGGAGATACGTCTACAGACGTTAAAGTAGCCTCTGGCGTGCCACAGGGGAGTGTTATGGGACCATTGCTTTTCACAATACATATAAATGACCTAGTAGATAGTGTCGGAAGTTCCATGCGGCTTTTCGCGGATGATGCTGTAGTATACAGAGAAGTTGCAGCATTAGAAAATTGTAGCGAAATGCAGGAAGATCTGCAGCGGATAGGCACTTGGTGCAGGGAGTGGCAACTGTCCCTTAACATAGACAAATGTAATTTATTGCGAATACATAGAAGGAAGGATCCTTTATTGTATGATTATATGATAGCGGAACAAACACTGGTAGCAGTTGCTTCTGTAAAATATCTGGGAGTATGCGTGCGGAACGATTTGAAGTGGAATGATCATATAAAATTAATTGTTGGTAAGGCGGGTACCAGGTTGAGATTCATTGGGAGAGTGCTTAGAAAATGTAGTCCATCAACAAAGGAGGTGGCTTACAAAACACTCGTTCGACCTATACTTGAGTATTGCTCATCAGTGTGGGATCCGTACCAGACCGGGTTGACGGAGGAGATAGAGAAGATCCAAAGAAGAGCGGCGCGTTTCATCACAGGGTTATTTGGTAACCGTGATAGCGTTACGGAGATGTTTAGCAAACTCAAGTGGCAGACTCTGCAAGAGATCGCTCTGCATCGCGGTGTAGCTTGCTCGCCGGGTTTCGAGAGGGTGCGTTTCTGGATGAGGTATCGAATATATTGCTTCCCCCTACTTATACCTCCCGAGGAGATCACGAATGTAAAATTAGAGAGATTAGAGCGCGCTCGGAGGCTTTCAGATAGTCGTTCTTCCCGCGAACCATACGCGACTGGAACAGGAAAGGGAGGTAATGACAGTGGCACGTAAAGTGCCCTCCGCCACACACCGTTGGGTGGCTTGCGGAGTATAAATGTAGATATAGATGTAGGAGTGAGCGTTATGGCCTGGGGAATGTGTTCATAGCATTCCCTTGGTGATGTCATCATTCCGGATGGCACACTGGATCAACATAATTGAGCATCTATCAGTTTGTTTCTTCCGGCAAAAAATGGTTCAAATGGCTCTGAGCACTATGCGACTTAACTTCTGAGGTCATCAGTCCCCTAGAACTTAGAACTACTTAAACCTAACTAACCTAAGGACATCACACACATCCATGCCTGAGGCAGGATTCGAACCTGCGACCGTAGTGGTCGCGCGGTTCCAGACTGTAGCGCCTAGAACCGCTCGGCCACTCCTGCCGGCTTCCTTCCGGCAGAACGGCATCTAACATGAGGGTAATGCAACATGTCACACAACTCACAGTGTACGTGTGTGGTTCTGAGAGTACTGGAATAAGTATACCATACTGTCCTGACCGCAAAGTTCCCCGGATTTAAACAGAATCTAGAATATGAGGGACCACCTCGATCGGACTGTTTGTGCCATCGATTCTCAACCGTGAAACCTACAGGAGCTGGCCACGGCAATGGAGTGAGCATAGCTCCACATCCACGCCGGTGCTTTCCCTGACTCTTTTCCTGCACGTCTCAGTGCAGTCCGTGCTGGAAAAGATGGTTATTCAGGCTTTTGACTGGTGGTCAGTTTAATGCGATTGCACCATGTAGGAAATGTCTGTGATGTAATGGTTGACATAAGCGAAGACGAAAATGTGGACAGAATGGTTACACCTAAGGCTGGCAGTTTGGCAAACCTTATCCGTCTATGTACGTTCCTTTTTTCAGTGGTGACGCGGTAAGATGTATTATCAGCAAAATCACCTAAAATATTACCACAGGTGTGTGGAAGGATACTGACTTACCCGAAAGGGAAACAGACATTTCACAATCTACGGAGAGGACCTCAGATTCCAAGATTACCCATGACACACTGCGTAAATGGTAATTCAACTCGATATATGACTGTAGCTGACACAACGCAGATACGAATGACAGGGAAGAAGAAAAAGATACCGTATGAGAGAGAAGACGAGGAAACTGAAGATCCAGAAATGCAGTACAAAACAGAATTATGCTTTGAAGTACGGCATGTTTCACTGTGTGCTCTCAGTGAGGCATTTAAATAGCTTAACACTGTAAGTGCCAAATCCATCAAATGTACGTCTCTTGGGTCCCGCGAAACCACCAGGGCTTTAAATTTTACGTGCCACTATATTTCATTCAGTGGAATCTCTACAACATTACTTTAACGGGTTTGGCCAATGTTCAATGTTTTGTAGACGCTCGGTAACAAAATGCGTCCATAGATGGCAATGCAGTTCCTTTACAGCTTCGTAACTCGTGTTAAAACTTAACTCTGCGTTCTCAGTCTCTCTTAAATCTCTCTTTTCTTTGTAATCATGTTTCGTCTAGGCTCGTCAGAAGCAGAAATCGCCGATTTTGCTGAGGATAGCGACACCCCGGATAATTTAGGTCCGATTCAGAGATTTCAGAATACAGTGATGTGTTTGCAGGTACGTATTCACTAATTTGCAACAGTATATCACTGTTCGTAATTGTGCAGTACACACATTTGCGTTTCTTGTGTGCAGTTCCATTAGCAAGAAAGAGAGTGACATAGCTTCTCTCCAAGACACACCCTACTGTGCGGTGTGATGTTGCACTACACTTTGAACATGGTTTAAAATCTCTTCTAATTAAAATACAATACGATTCTGAGTGAAATTTGTGCGCAACAAATGTAGACAAGCAGTGAGATATAATTCAGTACCATACAATTAGTTAAAAATAAATCAAAGTTCGAGTTTTTTTCGTATCACATTTCTAAGTAGTTGAAAACGCGCTAAGTGATATCTATAACTGTTACTCGAGGCCGTGGGTACCAACGAATCTCCTTTCGCACAATCTTAACTCTGGAAATCGCAGCTTTAACATGGTACTAAGTTTTGCCGCAATCCAGTCAGGAAGATTGATGGAGTGACTTTTTAAACATTAGTAAAATTACCAGGTTTGTATTTACAGACACAAAAAATAGTCCTGGTACTGAGCGTGTTAAAAGTCACAGTCAGCTATTTCACTTTAGGTGCATCATTAGCAAAATTAAAGACATGTCGCCTGGCGTTATGAGGAACAGCTATATGACAGTAGCGGACAGGCTAAGGACATCAGCGTTGTCAGTTTTAAATACAAACTTCCATAATCATTGGTCTCAACGCTGCTAAGGCCTGAGAGTACACGAAGTGAAACTGTGAAAGTCATACGAAGAGTATGGCTTTACGTGGAACGTAAGTACAGCCTTACGAATTTTGCAAACGGAATTGGTGACACGGACATAAGTAGAACGATTCGAAGCTTAAACAGATTAAAACGGTCCTGAGATCAACAATGGGTTAGGCGAAACTCTGTGGGATGGCAATGGTGTCTACTGAAAATGAGCTACCTGAATGGTACAGAAGTTCACTGATGCTAAGGCAAGAAAGATATCTCTAATACAACTTTTAATTTTTATTTACACATCATGTTCCGTAGGGCCAATCTGAGGAGCAAATCTCCAATGCCATGGAAAATGTCAGTACATGAAATTACAGCATAAAATTACAGCATAAAAGTAATAACAGATTAAAATAAAATGTTTATAAACGCGAGAAAAGTCAGTCAGCACGTTTAAGTAAACGCAAACAACAATATTGCAAGAATCAGATTAATTTTTCAAGGAACTCCTCGATAGAAGAAAAAGAGTGACTCATGAGGAAACTCTTCAGTTCCGATTTGAAAACGCGTGGATTACTACTAAGATTTTTGAGTTCGTGTGGTAGCTTATTGAAAATGGATGCAGCTGTATACTATACACCTTTCTGCACAATATGTAAGGAAGTCCGATCCTAAAACAGGTTTGATTTCTGCCGAGTATTAACGAAGTGTAAGCTGCTTATTCTTGGGAATAAGCTAATATTGTTAACAAGAAATGACAGTAAAGAATATGTATATATTGAGAGTCCAATGTCAAAATACCCAGACTCCCTTAATGTACTGCAATTTAAAATTAAGAGTTTCATGTTTGTTACTAATGTTGATTTGGTGTGTTCAAATCCAGTAGCATATCTTATAGGATCAACAGATTCATGCTGGACATTATATTTTGTTCCAAGATGTTTACAGAGACCTCCTACCCCATCATATATACTTTATGTATTACTCTTGTTGAAAATATCCATTTTTGTCTAATTCCTGTACTACAGTGTTAACCAAGCTCAAAGCGTTGAAAGCGGTTTTTAAAATAATAATCTGCACTAAGAGACACACAGACATGCTTCGGAAATGCATGGCTTATAATGCTATGTTATTAATTATCATGCTGGTAGGATAGCATGCAAGTGTACTCTCATGGATATCATCATTGGCATGATTTATTTATAATTTTATAGAAGAACAGTGTTATGTTCCAAGGAAATGAGCAACAAATGTGAATATTGTAAAGTATGCCAGTGGTAACTATGAATTTCGTTCTGAAAAGCAACACAAAAGTTCTCATCAAAGTCGAAACGAAGACCTAAGGTGTCAGTATTCTGGGATGTGGATGATTTTATTTCTGCTATGACCTGTCTCGGAATCCTTTCATGACCCAATGCCTAACTTCTGTAACAAACTTCTGTGGCTCTACTGTCTTCTTCACCAACTCTCCTCTCTCCCACAATGCATAGGTTACGTCATTGTCAGGATGCAGAAAGTGTAACGCTTCAACACTCATCAGTTCAGCACCAGGACGCATTGCGCACTCCCACAACAAACATGTATCTTTCGTCTGTTGACATATACACAAAAGCATCAGGTCCGTCGCTATGTACTTCATTGCTTGTGGAGAAACAAACAAGTTTCAAATTAGTGCAGTAAATACATGTGCATCCTTCCTTCACTGGCTGGGATTTTCCTTATTTTGGTCATGAGGAGACAAATTTTGTGAGGCCAATTTTTAAATTGTGGTTCTTCTTTCTCATTAGGAAATAGGCTTCTCTTATTGATCTTGTCATATATCTTTTTACCTTTTCAAATTTTTCACCATTTTTTCTAACTGAGATAACATCAGCCTGCTTAGGACTTTGCTGCTGCAATCTTTGTCATCACTTAGGTCATATTGCAGAGCAACAGTATCATCAGGCAATGCATACCCACAGTAAGAATCTGGGCATGCCCAAATACCTTTCTCATTCTTTATTTTATAAGTTTTTTAATCAAATAATGTGGGAAGTGGGTAAGAATTTCTGTAACTGCTGCTTAGAGTAGCTACCTGGTATCAGTGTCAGTAACAGCTACTGAAATACCCTTGACAGATTTTTAACAACTGTGAACTGTTTTTAACTTTTCTTAAGCACCACCTTCTTCTGTCTTCCTTCACAGTCCAAACACCTCACTCTTTCTCTGCTGTGTTTCCTCAGACTTTGTAGCTAAGAAAAAGCTCAAACTAAACATAAAACTCGATGCAGAATGGTTTGTTATAAATAGAAGAATGCTGAAAGCAATGTTGCCAATATGCATATTTTACACTAGAAACTCAGTGTCGCGAAATAAGCAGAATTTTGAAAAATTGTTAACACTTTACACAGATAAATATTGCCCAATGTGTTTGCACTGACTATTAGCATATTAACAGAACAATATTTTGTGTAATTCTCAAAAGTTTTGGGGTTGGGGTTTCCGAGTACATAATTCGTAAAACCGCATATATTTGCAAAATAGAGATGGCTGGATGCAGATGATACTGTTTATAATTACATCAGTAGTATCTGATAATATGACAGAAAAGATAGCGTTCTGTGACTTCCCAAATTATAAAAAAAAATGTTTTAAGTGGAAAACTAACTTCAATTTCGTATTTTCGTCTTAAATTTGTAAGTTAAATACCTGCCAGGTCTCCAGTTCTTTTGGTTCATTAGTTATATTTTTTGGTCTCTACTGTTTAAGAGTTTTTTACAAAATTTAATATGAAACGAAAAACCTTTATTTCTGGCACTTTGATATAGAGGTCTAATGTATATTTTATCCAGAGAATTCATGACCAAGAGTTGACTTGAGGTGTATATATGATTTGAGACGAAATCACCCTCCAGTGACGTCTTGATACAGGCTGGGTACGCGCTGGATACTTGATATTGCTACTGCTACTTCATAATGATACAACCTAGTACTTACTCAATACTACTCTTGGCTGATCCTTTATATATCTCTTACGCGGCTCTCGCTCGGATCTGGTTGCACACGACCCTCTTCTATGTCATCCTAGAACTCTCCATTTACACGTGATCGCCTTACTGGTTTTAAGGATTCCATATATAGGCCTGTTTCTTTCCTGTTCGAGTCACTAGCCTTTTCCTCGACCCTCGACAATTTGGGCGAGGTGGCAAGGTTTATCCTCATGCTGGATCGTTGACTCACGTCCAGGAGACAACTATTCGCTAACTGAATCCGAACACATTAACTTTTACAAATATCCTGTTTGCCTGTCCGTATGGTGATGTACGTGGTTTGGCTTGACTTTGAAACCCCACCAAATATTTTATTTTCATTTTTTCCTTTGTGTTATAAGATATAACTAAATTATTGGAAACATTCTCAATTTGAGAGAGACCGGGAAAACTTGCTGTCTCAAGGCAGTGTCTGACAAGGACGAAAACAAACAGCAAAACTCTCGCCAGGTGGGAGAGGGCATTATCATAATGAAATGTAGGCCCAGAACAGCTTGCCTTGAAGGGCCACAAAACGGATCGTAAAACGTTGTCGACGCGGATAGAAACCAAAGGGTCATGCAATAAAAAAAAGGTGCATCCCAGACCAGAGCTTCAAGTTGTCCGACCGTTTGGCGGACTACAGTCTGGTTGGTAACCACCCTCTTGGGCGTCTCCGGAACCATAATACCTGGTCATCGGGGCTCGTTTCAAAGCAATATTCTTGAAATGAAGACAATTCAACATTAGTCAAAAAAATTTGAAGCTGAGGACCTGTCTGGTGGTGGTGGTGGTTAGTGTTTAACGTCCCGTCGACAACGAGGTCATTAGAGACGGAGCGCAAGCTCGGGTTAGGGAAGGAAATCGGCCGTGCCCTTTCAAAGGAACCATCCCGGCATTTGCCTGAAACGATTTAGGGAAATCACGGAAAACCTAAATCAGGATGGCCGGAGACGGGATTGAACCGTCGTCCTCCCGAATGCGAGTCCAGTATGCTAACCACTGCGCCACCTCGCTCGGTAACCTGTCTGGGAATGAATCGGATAGCTGTGAGATACCAAACTGATTATCGTCCGCTATACTGCCCGACAACCAGCTGTGATGTCTCAGGTGCCATTTCATTTCAAATCAGGATCCCTTACAGCCGAGTGGCACGTCGACGATAATCTAGGCTCCGTTTTCTTACCCTTCTTTGCAAGACATCCAGGACTTAATTTCAGTAAAATAATTCTAGCCCGCACACAGGGAGAGTTTCTACTGCGTGTCTTCGTGCTTTCCAAACGCTACCTTGGTTAGCAAAGGCGTCGGATATCTCCCAAGCTGAGCATGTTGGAGAATTATATAGGGCCCTGTAAACAGCTCGAGGTTACATCGATCTGGCGCGCAAACGGGACACAATTTAGGACGATATCGCTCAAGAGATCATCCTCTGTCAACCAGTACCAAGCCGACTAACGACTTGCATAAGGCCAGAGATGGACCAATGCATTGTTGTCTTGCTCAATTTGTAAAGGTCTTTCCCCTGAATAAATCATCCAGTTTTCCTGAAATTGCAATCAGTTTTCTGTCTGTACATATACGGTATATCTAACGCCTTCCGTCCCACTCGGGTACGGTAATACCTTCGTGGCGCATCCGGCTTTTTTTTTAGTGTACTATGAAGCCACTACAGCACTACAAAACGATCATTATGTTCTTTGAAATAGGTAACTAATATTTTGTCCGGTCAGTTTACGTGAAACATTTCAGTGGTCTATCATCCCTGTGTTTATAATTCAGAGCGCAAATGCTTAGGAAGCACTTTTCGGTGCCGTACAGTATGAAAGCAATCAATGCTTAACAAAAGCTCCATGCGGTATAGGAACGAAGGTCCCACCCGGTACTGCACTTTCACGGTTCTGGTTTTGCCGAGATCGATTCGGTTCGGTGCCTCGCCGCGCCGCACAGCGGCGGCTGGTAAGAGCTGCGTCAGACGGACGATCCCCTGGGGAGGCATTAAGCGCAGGCGGCAGGCCCCCCATCCGCCCCCGCACGCTCCTACCAGATCGCGGAGGCGTTCTACATCACACTTTTCGGTGGAACCGCTGTGGCGCTGCCTACGTTAGGCAAATAACGAGGCGAGCCAAATACTACCGCGGGAATCCTTTGCGGCTTCTTAAGGGCCCTACCACCGTTTTTCTGCTTAAGTGCTTTCTACTTCCACTGGGGTGTCCTAAAGTCAGAGCTGTACCGAGGTGAGCCTGCGGTCTTACCAGAACTGTCAAGTTTCAACCCCCCGCACCCCCACCCCCAAGAACTACCTTTCTGCAATTTATTCCACATAGATTTAGGAAAATTTATAATTTCTGGGGTAGGTTTAATAAATATAATCCTTTATTGAAAAAACTGCTTAAATAAGCTGTGTAATTGAAATAATACATGTAGCTGTGCTGTAGGTGCAAGTGCAGCAAAAGAATATCTGTGTAGAGGGCGGAGTAACCTGTGGTTCCTGAAAAGAAGCAGCAGGGTTTCCAGTAGTTTCAGCAGCAACTGTCTGCATGATTGAATGATTTGATGTTTTAACCGATATGGCTGATACTGAAAATGGCTAAAAGTGAAATAGAAACAGCAGCCGCGAATACTTCCTCCTGAGGGCATACTGCTGTACAGTCCGGTTAAAACTTGATGGCATCCTCTTGCGGAAAGTATTGCTGGGTTAAAGTAGTTCTAAACTCCGGACGAGGTCTGTCCAGGAGGATGAGGTCATTTGGAACGAGAAAACTTGGTTCAGAGCGCTGATTGCTACATCCCTTAGGGTCGTAGATGGGTTAGAGAGTTTAAGAAAAGGAATGTAAATGTTTAATTGAGATATGGTAGGATTTACTTAAGCGCATTAGTAGGAAAAATATGAGTATTCATCAGTTCAGTACAAGGTTATCGACCCAAAACCAGACGTACGTAATGTAGATGTGAGTCTGTTAATCAGTAAGAAAAAAGTAATGCGGGTAAGCTACTAAGAAAGCTTAATGAGCGCATTTCCTTATCCGAGACAGATTCAAACTCCAACAACCGCCACAGCAGAACAACTTTGTATACGTACTAGTTCCTCACATGATGGAGACACTAACTGAATATATGAGGGGGTAAAGGGACATGCAAATAGTTAAATAGATTTAATTGTGATGAAAAAGTGTACTTTTGTAGTAGAAAACGTTTAAAATATTGATTGAAGAAAAGGATTCCATCTAACATAGATTTTAATTCAGCCTCGGATAATACCTCTCACTGCGAGTACATATTCTTATTTAAGATAAAACTCGTACTACAAATTTACCACACATGAGACGTTAATATTAATTGCCTCACACCACGGCTGCGTATTCTAGTACTGGTCTTACCAGTGCCACATAGAGGGTGATGCCGTGGTGTGGGAGTCGATGCTGTTTATGAAAATCTCTTCAACGCCTTTCGAAACTAGTAGTGACAAACAATTGTAAATCAATAAACCGGTTCCAATCAGTAATGTGTCTGTGCTGCAGTATCATACAAAATTTCAGGTGGAAATTACGGGTTTCAGTTTTCATCGTCCATACCCAGACACTAAAAAGGAATAGTGATTCACTCACAAGCACATAGTAAAAAATCACAGAGACAGTGCAAGGTTCCCGATACGGGGAAATCTCAACAGCGCGGCGAGTAACTGAATACTCGTCCACGTGTTCAAGTGTTCAAGTAGTATCAGTAGTGAGATTGTTCTGTTGTTTGCTTGTTAGTTTCATCACTGACGCAATCAATCTTTTGTTATCTAGGAACCACATTTATGAATTTTGAAACACAGCGCATTACTACACGTCTCGTTAATTTGCGGGCACAGTGAAAGCTGCTGTTAAATGTTCAAAGGAAATAGACGAAAGAAATTATAGTAAAGTTAAATTTATGGATACAGCAGCCCAACCAGTACTGGCTTGCTATGGAATCACAATGTGACGCATAGACGAAACTTTTAAGATAATATCTTGGAGCAGCTTCATCATCCACTTGATTCTGCCTCCGTAGATGTCAAAACACTGTTGTGGGAGGAATTAACGGAATCATCATGATTAGGACGTACGCATGCATGTGAAGAAGTACTTACCTGAACATAGTATTTATACCGTGTGTTAACCACACTAATGAATAAGAAGCGCTTTATTTCACTAAACTTAGTCATCAGGTTGTCTTGCTGCACTCATTTACTGAATGAAGTGTGGTATCTTACTTACCTACTGAACAGGCGAAATCAGCAGAGACAAATCGTGGAATGGAGTGCTGATAGTAGTTCACACAGCGAACTCAGGACATGATGGGCAGCAATCTGAAACAGAATGATTAAAATGCACGAGAAATTACTAAAAAGTGTCAGGTAATACAATTAAAAATAACAACACTAGAGGCACAGCGCATTAATGGGCCTTACCCTCATGCCCCATTTTTTCTTTAAATGTTCACATAAAACACACTACCTCAACGATGTGACTCTCTTAAATATTTTGTTACTCTCCATTACAAACTATTGATATCTTCCAATTAGGCGCTCTTTAAACTTGATTCGACATTAGCACTATGTTGGAACGTATGTTCAAAACACTTTCTTGTACAGCTGTGATACACACTTCTGTAACTGTAGCAATTAGAGAAGTGGTCACTCGCATGTATTAGCTGACACCACCTCTGTAAATGAGTGCCAAAAGACGCTTCAGAGAAGCAAGCCTAAATAATTATTCGAACTTTATTAACGACCATCTGGTACCATGTATCAAGATTCCACTTGCGCTACATTACTAGTTACTTATTTGTGAATCATTCGTTATTTGTAATTATTGTGGACGATCTGAATGTGACATAATTTGCATAAAATTTCTTTGTTTAAATATTGTTATAATACATTGGTGTAGTGCGGGAGCCGGCCGCTGTGACCGAGCGGCTCTAGGCGCTTCAGACCGAAATCGCGCTGCTGCTACTGTTGCAGGTTCGAATCCTGCCGCGGGCATGGATATGTGTGTGATGTCCTTAGGTTGTTTAGGTTTACGTAGTTCTAAGTCTAGGGGACTGATGACCTCACACGTTAGGTCCCATAGTGCTTAGAGCCGTTTAAACGATTTGTAGTGCGGGAGGTGGCCAAATTGACTCAGATCATACCTGCCGAATATAGAAACGATGTATTTTTGGTGGAGACGACCTTCAGCCAATGGAAAATCAGCCAGTAGCGGACCCCTACAAGAGTCAAGTGGATACTGAGACATTTTCGAATGAAGAGCTTAAGGACGCGATTCTGGGCACTTTTACGTTCATTCTTGAAGAACCCATACTTACCTTTGAGACATTGTTCTGTTTGATCATGTGACTGATAAATCCTTAGCTGCGAACTGCCCTTATAAGACTTTTAACTTCTACGTTACATCACGAAGAAGGATAATTGGGTGTTCGTTATTGAAGGAGGTAGACTGCCATGTGATATAGTGTGGATTCTGGTGTAGTAGTGACAGATTCTGGGCTATCAACGACCACTACAACACTTGAATTTTTCAAGGGATTTTTCAGAGGTTTGAATGTGCTCTACTTGTACTACATAACTGAGGATAGACAGAGTTTAAGTTATTATTCTTTGTATCACTTGTGGCAATTTATTAATCATTATGTTGAGCCCTGAACAGTTTTGACCTGATAAATATTTTGTGTCTTACCTGCAGAGGAACGTCCGGCTGAAGCACCCTCTACCTTTTGCTTAGAGTTGACAGAAGGGTGCTGGTTTGAAAAACATTTTACCTCGGCCGGGCGCCACTGTATAGTGGAAGATTGCTGGATGGTTGGAAGTGGGTGGAGGAGGCCATTAATGAGAGAATGTTGTAGACTGATCTTTTGGAGCAAACGATGGAAAGGTCATAAAACTCAGTATATTCTGATGTTAGAAGCTAGGGTGACATGAGTAGTCTAGTGAGTCTAGTGGAAGTAGGACTGTAACCACCCCCGATCCCCTCACCCCCTCCCCTCCCCCTCACAAAACGAGGAAATGGCCAGGCTCTTTTAGCGAGCGGAAAAAACATGTATTTAATGGACACGACTGTCTGGGAAGCTTAACAACCTTCTTTCAGAAATTGGAAATGCTCAGCCCTTAAAGCTTAGGTCACTCCATAAATGAGGACTTGGGTCGTGTCAAGATAGATGCTTTCTGCCAAAATATGGCCATGGGCTACCGTGAGAACATGGCTAGCCTCAAATCTTCTTTTTTCAGAAGAGAGAGATTTAGAGTTGCTGATTGGCTCCCCTCAGGATATGCAAAGTAGAGGCTTGCTCCTCCAGCTTGGGAACCCCAGTGCTGTGTCTGCACTGGCTGTCATGCCAACAGAGCAATGAAGAAGGGAGGTTCAATGAGTGGAGGGTTGTTCAATTGGAATTACGCAATGTAGGGCTGGTTTTTTTTTTTTTTTTTTTCATTCTGCTCCCATACCGAGGCTTGATGGAAGTGGTTGTGATTTGAGCCAATGGCCTTACCCCTTTGGTAACATTGGTTCCTATTAAGTCATCGAAGTTAAGAAGTGTTGGGCTTAGCTAGAACTTGGATGTGTCACTGTCTGGTCTGCTGGGCGCTGTTGGCAAGTGGGTTATGCTTAACCCTCGTGAAGCAAATTGAGGAGCTTGTAAGGCGTCCGCATTTTTCAGACCTTACATGAGCTTCATAATTACGATACAGAATAAAATCCTCGGAAAATAACTTTATATTGTAAACAGGAAGCAATTGTAATAATTTCATGTACCGGGGAACAGAACAATATTTACCCTTATAAAGACAGGGGCATGCGTAAATAAGTTAGTCAACACAGTTTGGAGACGGACTGTGCACGTGGCTAATGGCGTTGGGAAACCCCAATTAACATTAAGAAAAGAAGGCCCAGGTGCAGCGTAGGAAGAAATAAGGTGAGAACAATATAGTACCTTTTAAATAAACACAGCCGAGACCGTGGGTAAGTAGCTAGACTGCATTAACAAGGCTAGCGGCGACCCGGAAAGGAAAATAAAAATTCACCTATAACGAGGAAGCGGTTGGCTGAAGCCATACTGTGTAACGTACAAGAGACGCGATGGGGACAGTCACGTCATACAAATGCATTTTCCGGAACTAAATTAACAGAGATCTCTTGTCTCGCAGTGGGCCACACCTATGTGTGGAAAAACAGAGAAGACGGTGAGACCTTTACGTCTGCGAAGTTAGGGTGGTACGCCTCACGTATCGTGGCGACAGATGGAAAGTGGTATTTCATATTCCTGCGGGAATTTTTGCGGGAAGAGCATTGGGCACGTCGCTCCATCCCTGAACGAGTGTGTAATAGCCATTATTTCGACTAGGGAAAATTTAACGTTCTACAGAACGCAGGAAAGTTGAGACTGCGTGGATCAGTCAAGGCCAGAGTAGGGAATTAGCGTTTCAGATCCAGCACGGAGACAACGCCGCCGCAGTTCCCGATTGGTAATGTACCAAAGCGCATTAGGCGACATTAAATGTTGAGTCGAGAGCTTGCTCACTCGTACCTGCGTAGGCTTTGAATATAGGATTTCAAGAGCTGTATACTAACATACCTTCCATTGGGTACATGAGAGTTTGATTAGTTTAAAAGATAAAATGTCATTCTCTACCACCTTAGTGTATTGAACAGCTACGACAACGTAGATGTAAATTTCACTGATGAAGATTTAGTTGTTTATCTATGAGAATGTTATAACTAGCAAGAGATAAGGATTTAATAATCACATATTCAATGTCTAAATGTTGATTATTAGCCGGCCAGAGTGGCCGAGCGGTTCTAGGCGCTACAGTCTGGAACCGCGAGACCGCTACGGCCGCAGGTTAGAATCCTGCCTCGGGGATGGATGTGTGTGATATCCTTAGGTTAGTTAGGTTTAAGTAGTTCTAAGTTATAGGGGACTGATGACCTCAGAAGTTAAGTCTCATAGTGCTCAGAGACATTTCTTTTGTTAATTATTTTGTTGAGAGTTGAAAGTAAATGAACTTGTTACGTATCACTTGAACCCTGAAAGCAGTGATAAATGTAGAATGAAAAAGGCAGAGTCTGTGTTGTCATTTTAGAGAAAATCCCAAACTCTCATTTTTTGTCAATTTCTGCATTCTTGTTATGTTATAGCAGATTTTCTAATTAATTTGAAGGGATCCGCACCTAACATTAACGATATTACAGGTCCAAAATTAATAGCTATGTAGAATGTCTGTTTACCACCCTGGGCTTGAGAAGATACGTTATCCACTTGCGTGCGATCACAAAATGGCTTTATCCACCAGCAATTTACACAAAATAACAAAATTTTACAAGCTACTTAATTGAAAAGCGCCTCTGGTCACAAAAACTAACAATGGGCGGAAAAGCTGTGTGCTGACCACACGACCCTCCATATCCGCATCCAATGGCGCCAATGGGCTAAGGATGACATGGTTGGTGGTCAGCACCGTTGGACTTTCTGTGGCCTGTTAGGACAGAGTTAAGTGTTTTCAGTTTAATCCTCCTCTGGTGGAGAATTTCTGGTGTTTCCGTAGATTGTAAAACTTGTGGTCTGTATTTTGTGGTGGACTAAGAGGCAGTGGAAGTTGCCAACTGTACCGACAGTGGAACTGTTTATTGCATCGGACATGACACTTGTCACTTTGATTCAGGCAGCAGCATCTTTACTGCATTTGGAAAGGGACTTTCTGTCTATACCTTAAATCAATGTTGTAGCAACACTTCCCGTTTATTAGTAACACTTTCCATTTATTTTTGATGTCCTTTCTTAAATAAACATTATCCAACAATATTCTCTGCCGTCTACATCAGTTACAGACCTTAGAAACGAACAATCATTATTAAACTATTCATTCAACTTTTATTTTGTATTTCCACTTATTTTATTAACACGCAATTGTAGCCAACGCATAGACTATTTGACTGCAGAATCACTGCTAAAGTCTAGCATTTGCATCGAATTAGCTACAGAGCATGAGAGCTGATGTGCGCACCTCGACACAATGACCACATCGAGCTATTGTTTTTAAACACAGACATGCATAACCTAACAATCTGAAGTACGAGTAACTGCAAGTAAAGCCGCAACTCGTTTGCTAGTATGGACAGCTGTTAAGGAGAACAGCTTCTTCGCGGTAACCGTTAGGTGCTGTCACACATTTTCTAAGAAACATTCAGCACCTGGTAAGATCAGAGGATAGGGCATTAAAGAATCCAGGTGGGTGTGTCACGAGCTCTTCGCAGCATTTTACAGACAATATTAAATCTTTATGCTTATGCACCCACTATATTTAATTTATTCACCCTAAGACACACCTACAGATTCCTTCTGTATTACACTTACACTGATAGGCGACTTCCAAACTGAAAGAACCATTTACTCGCAATACAAATCAGACGGAGTGGGTGCCATTCAGACAACTCCAGTCACTGCAAAATGTCACGTCGGTGTAGTACGTTTCTGGTCGATGGCTTCCGTTATTATAATTAGATATTCTATCCTCCCGACAACATACCTTCATAAGGAAATTTCCATGACATGTATGCAATGTTTGATAAACCCGGTCTTCTATGACTGTCATATATTATGCATCACCTGCGACCACTTATACAGCACTCGGAACAAATGAGTCGTACCCTGACACTGTAAATCTGTTTTCTGTTATCAGTAATATTGGCAGGTGGCAAGGAGTTACTGGATGTCAGAATCATAGATGATGTCTTTCTATAAACGTTAAAGCTTTAGCAGTATCCCCCTTAATAAGGTCATTTGACATTGCTGAAGAAGGTAGCCTAAGCATATCAGATGTTACTTTTACAATAGGCTTAGTCTGCATGTATCTGTGTCTCTCCTTTCTACAGTACAGTATTCGATTTGACTAACCTTTGTTGTTGTTATCGTTGTTGCTGTGGTTAGCCCAAAATGCCTCGAAGCAGCTCTACATGGTACTCGACTCTGTGCAAAACTTTTTATCTCCGAATATCTACTGCAACCTATTCCTTTTGTGCTCATCACTAGGTCTAACCCCCCCCCCCCACACGCACACACACACACACGCTTTCCTTCAGTAATCTGTGATTTGATTCCTTGATGTCTCAGAACGTGTCCTGTCAACAGATCACTTCTTTTAGTAAAGCTATGCCACAAATTTCTTTTGTCTCAAATTCTTTTCGATACTTGCTCATTAGTTACTCGATATACGAGTGTAATCTTGAGCATTTTAAGAGGTTCTATTCCCTTCTCGTATTGACTGTTCATCATCCACTTTCGACTTTCATACGAGGCTACATAAACAAATATCCTCAGAAAAGACTTAATTAAATCTATATTCGACGTTAATAAATTTCTTCTTCAGTAACTCTTTATTGTCATTCTCAATCTACATTTTACATCGTCTCTACTTTCGTGATTATAAATTATTGTATGGCCACCGCAGCTTCATTTAACTCGAAAACCACCCATTAAGCTTCTTTCACTTATGTGGATGTTCACCTTAATCATCCTCATTTCAAGACACTGTCCACTCAATTCAGTTCTCTGCCTCGTGATGACTGGGTGTTGTGTAATGTCCTTAGGTTAGTTAGATTTAAGTAGTTCTAAGTTCTAGGGGACTGATGACCTCAGATGTTAAGTCCCATAGTGCTCAGAGCCATTTGAACCATTTTGAACTCAATTCAGCTGTTCTTCAAAGTCTTTTGCTGTCTCTGACGGAATTAGAATGTCTTCGGCTAACCTCCGTGAACTTTAACTCCTTCTACAACTTTTTCTTTGATATATTTAACGGCCTGCTCAATGTACAGACATAATAACGCCTGGGATAGGCTACCACCTTATCTCACTCTCTTGTTATCCACTGCTTCTCTTTCATGCCCCTAGAATTTTACAACTATCGTCTGATTTCTCTACATGTTGCACATAATGTTTCCCTCCTGTATCTTACCACTTCTGGCTTCAGAATTTCATAGAATGTATTCCAGTCGACACTGTCAAAAGCTTTCTCCATTTACTTACTACCATGCACTATCTTACTTGTAAGGAAGGAGGATATTTTGGGAGCATATGAGGAATGTGTAGCATGCATGTAAAGGAATCAGTGCACCAGATTCTACTGTGAAGTAGGAGGCCTTATGAAGTACAATGCAAGAGCAATACGGAAGTGCTGACATTGGAATGGATATAACATTCAATCTATAGATAAATTAAGTAATGACGGATAGAGAAAAAATGGTCATTAGTGGGATTAAAATTCAGGTTGGAAGATTTCAATGATAATTTTCGCTGATGATACTGCAATTGTAAGTATAAATTACTGAGAACCGCTTGACTTGTAGAACCGAATGGTTGCATAGTACGTACTTTGAATTTGGAATAAACCGTAGACGAAAATAATGAGAAGTAGCAAATTCGAAGCAAACGATTAGTTAAAGATCAAAATTGGGATACACGAAGTAGACGAAGTGAATGGATTATGTTGCCCTGGAAGACAAATAACAGAAAATGGCTAAAACAATAAGGATATAAAAAGCAGATCAGTACAAAGAAAGACGGAATTTTTGTCTAATTTAAGGAAAAACTTTCTGGGACCTTTTGGGATGTTGAACGTCAGGTGAAATATCAGAGCTCTTCGAACGAGAGGATATTCGGCAAATGTACTGGCCTGTCCGTTTCGCCAACTTAAATTCCAACGAGGACGTGTGGGATGCATCGGGCGTAAGTATTGCAGTACGAGCACGTGCACCAACGATCATCCATCAGCTGTCAACCGTACCGGTGCGGGAATGGGACGCGCTACCACAGTGACGTCTTACCAACCTTGTAGTCAGCATGGAAGCACGATGCAGAGCTCGCAATGCCGTCCGTGGTGATCACACAAACAACTAAAAACCGTGTCCCGCCTATTGTAATATCCAAGGGAACATCATGAGTGTCAGAGTCTTCATTGTAGCTACTGTCTTTGAGTAAGGCTTTTCTGCTCGTTTCTTTGTGTATATGTTTCAATTACATTGCTTACTACACTGCTTTACTTCTTCCTACGTACGTTCCAAGTTTAGTTGAGGTATGTATTTTGACAGTAATACAGCATACGAAATCTACTTTCGTCTTTATGTTTCGAACACTCGTGTAGTTAAGAACGTAGGGAGCAAGTGTGACTCTGGAACGAATAGATTGGCGCAGGAAGTAATGAAGGAATTTTATTACATCTACAGCGTTCATAGACATACAAGAAGCCTTAGACAAAACTAAATCGGACGAAATATTTGAAGTCTTGAAAAGAAAATGTAATACATGATAAAGATCGAAGATTAATATGAAATATTTACAGAAAGAGTAACGGGTTATTGATGGAAGGACAAATTAAGAAGTGTAGACACGAAAAGATGTCCAAAGAGGTTAGGCATTATCTGCCATATCTTTCACCCGTAACGTGAAAGACACTTAAAAGGTCAAGAAGGCTTCTCTGATAAGAATACTAATACACGACCATATGATATATATGCTAAGATAAGCTGGTGATGTAGCTATCCTAGCTGGTAGTGCAGAAAATCTTAAACTATTGAAGCCATGTGGTTTCAAATTGGATCAAGGTTATCGAGTAGGATATAATATGAAAGTAATTGTCCAAGCCAAAAGTGATGGGAAGTAATAAAGAAGAGCGAGCTGGACTCCAAATTTACGCATGTAACGAGCAATGTCTGCAAGTTGTCTAAATTATTTATATTTGTAATCTGGCCAGTAGGGAGTTATAGAACAAGGCAGAAGTGAGAAGCGCAAATACTCAAATCCTGACACAATGAACAGTTGGTGAGGAGGAAGTGAGAACATCGAACGCTTTTGTATTTTAAAAGACGTCTGTTTATTTGATCATATATTATAATGTAGCCTAACAACTATATACGGTATTTCATCATTTTCATATGCCATCCTTATCATTTCCTATTTGAACATGCCTATGAGAAGTGATCTCTAGGGTAGATGTTTTATTTTAGTCCTGACTTTCCCTTTGTGATCAACGGCCTCAATTTGACAAAAAGTCCCTGTGTTGCATGAAATCCGATCTGTTAATTTTGCTGTGGGCTAAGGAGAATTTTCTGCTATCTCCTAGCTTCGAAGTGGAGCTATTGTAATGCAGAGGACAACAGCATTGGGGATGGAGGGAAATCGAAGAACAAGGAGAGGGATGGTGCCAGAAGACATCAGTCCCCTTTGTCTCTGCGCAGGTGACATGAAACACGATCCTTCCCGGCGAATTCGTGGGCACGTGATTCAATTGGTTGCTGGAAATTCACGGTAGAAGTTTCGAGATCTTCCAAGATTGTCATCCCTTGACTGACATGTTCTCTTTATTTACATATGAGTTTTCTAAGATGGGTATTAAACCACGGTGGTTCTCTCCCATCCTTTGAGACCTTCCTCGAAAGTACTTGTCTAGGGCATATTGCGTGATTCCTTTCAATTATTTCCATTTGTTCTCCACATCTTCGTTCTCATCACCGAGTATTTAGCCTGGCTCGTCAGATACTTTCAAGCTTTTATTCAGTCACTCTTGCTAAGCAAAAGTATCTTCCCACATTTCTCAACATTCTTCGTACACCCGTTCCCAAAAATGCTATCACAGCCTTTTGCTCACTGATATTTTTCTCTGGGTCAACTGATTCGATAAGTTCAGATCCCATTGTTAGCAGGAGGTCTAAGACGTTGCTCTCACGAGTTCACTAACCTTCGGCCAAAAGTAATTTTCGGACGAGACATCGAGAACAGCATTACAGGAATACCTGTCTAAGGCAACACCTTTGTTAGCATGACACTCCCAGTCTATACTTGGGAAGTTTAGGTCACACGCTTCTGCAACGGCACGATCAGGAAAATTACTAACGATATTCTGCACGTTCTGTTTGAAGCGTTCTGTCGTGTTCCTGATCCAGGCGGACTATAGAAGCATCCCTTTACAGTTTTTGACCAATCTTTGATATTTAACTTCACCCACATTAATTCAGTATCGGAATCCGTGGCAACCTAGCTAGGTTTTATCGAATGCTTTACTTCAATAACGACGCAGTAATCAATGGCAACTGACCTTGTAACACCATAACTCTAATGCTGTACTGATTTATTTTTTCCTTTTCTTTTGTGTAATGTTATAACAATGAGTTTCTGTAAATGTTGTTGGATTGAATCGATACCATGGGAGTGTGTATTCTTTTCTCTGTTAAGAACTTTGATGTATTTTAGAGTGTACGGAGTGTAATCTCTGCAATATGTGCAATATGAGCAAATTATATGTTTTGTCTTTCTTACATAATCTCTTTGGTTATCTTTGAGGTTGAAAAATTTTGTTTAAATAAATTATTTTAGAAATGTCAATATGTGCAAATGTTCTGTTTTATTTAATGTGTTTGGTTGCTGTTATGTAAACTTCTGACCATCACTTAGGGTTCTTAGTTATTTCATATGTAAAAGGTGTTGTGGTTCCACTCGGGAACGGAATCATGGAGCACGCGCAAATTGTGGCTGGCATGGATAGAAAGGCGGAACAAAGAGTCAGTCGTGGACGAGCTACCAAACTACGAACTACTCATGTAAAAGTTGTGTATTGGCTTTTTCTGATACTTTCTAGTGCCTTGGATGGATTGATAAAGAGCTGGAACTATTCTGAAATTGTTGTCTATCATCGCCACCAAGAAATGATAGCGTCCAGCAATTCCACCTGCAAATCCACCTACCAACATACAATCTCCACCACATTGCGCAGTCACTATAATGGAACACTGTAGTAACGAACAATGAAGGATCGGCTAATAGGATGTTATAGTGTACCCAAATATAAGGTAAAATTTGACTGTTGTATCTACCGTGATTTATCTTCAGTCACATATCCACTTAGGGTCCCTCCAATGCTAAAGTGATTACCGAGTGTCCTTTATTGAAGGCATATTAAAACTAATATGGCATTAGAGTGTGCTAAAATTAATAATGTTTGTTGAAAGAATCTTACAAATATCTCAAATTTGTGTTTCACTGCAGTAAAAGTTCAGAACTGCAACTGTTGAGAGTTATATGTTCATGGTTACTAAGTACTTGTTTCTCTAGTGTATTGAAAGTGTGTTTATTTTGCTCTGCTACAGTGGTCAAGATTAAGGGCCACCCTCCATTGAAAGTAGTTCAAATGCACAAAGTTACTTAATTATAGCAAGTTTTAATTACTCTTGCTATTCAAGTCAAATTCAGTGCAATATTAGGTTCCTCTTGTGTATTAAAAGTGCGTATTAATAACGTAATAGGAGCCACGGTTTATCCTTTATGCTCATAATAAATAACAATTAATAGAAAGACCACTATCTATGAAAACTAACTTCTTTTATTCAAAATTCAGTGAGAAATTGTTTGTTAGTGAACTACATTTAACTTTCATTCTGAATAGAAAGGTATTTAGCTGAGAGAGACTCAACACATGACTAGTTCATAATTTTGCAGTGAACTACATTTACAATTTTTTGTGATAGGAAAATGTTTGAAAAGTATTTTTGAACCTATGCCTAATTTATGATTCTACACTGAATATTGATAGTAATATTATTGATACCATTCAGTTTGACCAAGCCTTGAAGGTAAAAGTATATGTCACTTTCTGTTACCATTATGCAAATAGCCATGTTCTCTTATAACTGTTAGCACTTTCTTTAACGTGAGCATATGCAGGTGCCAAAGTTCATTGCACTCCTGTGTGGCAAAATATAGGTTGTGTTTGTCCATTAAAGTTACTCATACTTATTTTCTTGAACAAGAATGTCAACCATTCTTTTGCCTAATTAGGCTGGCGACCGTTTTCTTTACTCTTTGAACAGTGTAGATAGGTAAAATATTGTTTGTTACTGTTTAAATATTTACGTAATTCTGACTTTCACTTCAGATAAGGTTGGGGGTTGGGCTGTTAAGGGAAGGAGACCAGACAGCGAGGTAATCGGTCTCATCGGATTAGGGAAGGATGGGGAAGGAAGTCGGCCGAGCCATTTCAGAGGAAAAATGGTTCAAATGGCTCTGAGCACTATGGGACTCAACATCTTCGGTCATAAGTCCCCTAGAACTTAGAACTACTTAAACCTAACTAACCTAAGGACATCACACACATTCATGCCCGAGGCAGGATTCGAACCTGCGACCGTAGCAGTCCCGCGGTTCCGGACTGCAGCGCCAGAACCGCTAGACCACCGCGGCCGGATTTCAGAGGAACCATCACGGCAATTGCCTGGAGTGATTTAGGGAAATCACGGAAAACGTAAATCAGGATGGGCGGACGCGGGATTGAAACGTCGTCCTGTCGAATGCGAGTACCACCGTTAGGTATTTCACGGTCAACACAACTAAAATTCCTCTCAGAGGGTAACACTGCTCTGTTGCTTGATACCATAATTGCTAGAATAAAAATAATTTCACTATACGAACTGCCTCCAGCTTGGAGGTTAGTATGACGGTAGCAGGCGGTAGTGTTATAACCTATACTTACGATAAATATGTCAATCTGAACTTATGATTTCGTTGTCATTAACGTCGGTTTTCAATCAGCTTTATGTGCATTATAGCTTTCAGTAAGCGATGCTAATTCTTGAAAGCTTTCCTTGGATGCTCCTGTATTTTACTAAACCCATATTAATCTTTCATCTGTTGTACGACAACGAACACTGTCTGAGAACATTGTGGATAATTTATCAGCAAATCGTTTGGGATCCGAAGGGACGGTTCCTCTAACCTAAAAAAGGCCCATGATCACGCTACACGTACTCCGCTACGCTAGTAACCAGTTCCCGCGTGTAGTGGACACCTGACCTATTAAGGAGAACCCTACAATTTAGCACCCCATAGAGGAAGTCAAGAAATTCGCATCCGATGCCGCGACAGAGTCGTCTGAGCCTCTGCTTTAGACCTTCTACTCTGTTCTAAACCAGAGGACCGCGATCAAACCTGGGTACGACTGCTCAGCCTCCACTCCTCGTGCGATGCTAGTTGTCTTCATCAAATCAGCTTTGCATCGAATGAAGCCGAGGATGCCCTCAGAATCCAAGTGCCAGGCATCATTAATGCCGACATATACCAGTGTATCTAGTCGGTTGCACCCAGTCCACTCGATAACCGCCGGCAGGGCCCCCTAAACATCACGGCCGAGACCCCCTGGCAAACATACCTAAGTAACATTTGGATTTCATACTTCAAACTGTTGGACCACTCGAACCGAAGTAAAACACAGAATGATGGGACAATGTATCAGTAGCGAAAAGGTTAGCTCTGACTCTTCGAATTATTGCCACTTCGGACTGTCATCCTAGTTTGATGTCAGTTTCAAGGTATTTACTGCATAGAAATCTACAATTATCCTCGAATTTTTCCGCGTTCTGGTAAAATCTTTTGAAAACTGCTGTAAGGTAAGTTGATGAGCAGTAAACGTACCTTTAGATGGAAAACTAAACGCTTATTTTATGCTTAAAAGAGTAGAGTCAACTGTCCAGCAATAAGCGAATACGTGTTTATAACTGAGTATGCAATACTTTAGAGGTTAGTCGAATGATGGCAGTGTTGAAATGGTAACAAACTTCGTTTTACATATGACTTGAATTAAACTCCCGTCAGTGTTGCTGTTAAATTAACTGGAATTTTCTCCACTTTTAAGTGGCTTTAGACGGTGAAAAGGCGGTTCTGCAGTACGCACACAATAGTGGAAACTGCTATTTCTATTATAAGCATTTTATCACTGTCTCAATTGATCTCGCCGACGCACACCATTTAAGAATCGAACTGGCTTTTCAAACTACGCACACGGTGTCGACCCACCAGAGGCTCCCGAATCACTCAATTTCTTCAACACATTTTTGTCGTAAGTAGTAACGAAAGATTTACTTTTAGTTCAGGCATTCCTTTTTTGTTACCAGGTTGTTCTTATTCGTGAGGACGGTAGCCAATCATTTTCTTTCACCCTGCCTTTATTATTCACGGAAATAATTAGCCAAAAACAAGGATATACACGAAACACTCTTCATATTCCTTGTGCGTCTCCTTGTACCACCAGGCCATAGCCCTAACGCCAAAGAAAATTTGAATGAGTGCCAAAAACCATACTATTTTAACAATGTGACGTACTAAAACAATGCACCAAACGAACAGAAATGCTGAAAGTCGCACGACTGTCGCAGCGTGTCTCCCTGTCTGTGATATGGACGCTCCTACGCCTACGTACGTTGGGCCATGAACACATCTGAGCCATGTGTGAGTGTGTCGTTGCGTGCGCCCTCCTGCCTCATCGTGCAACAGCTGCATTCACACGGTCCACACTAGAAATTGCGCAGGAATGACTTACCCTAACAGTGCTGTGTTTAGTGCGTGAAGTTTACCTAGAACTCTAAATCTTGTCATGACACTCTCTGAAGACAGCCACGATGCCGCTAGATGGCTACTGTACATTGCAGTGGATGCATCGTCAACAGTTTATGCTGAAGCTGAGACTTTACGGTTGACCAATACATTACGATTCCTACGTTACTTATAGAACAGAGAGATATGTTACTGCATTAGAGATGTATACAGCAAAGAAGCTCTGTAAAACAGAAAATTCTCTATCGGCTTCATAGCTGCTGTCTCCACTGACGATACTTGAAACATAGTTATGTGGAGAACGCTTCTGCGAAATGTCAACACTATGTATTTATTATTGCATAAATAATTAACTAGTGAAAGACGTGACAAAAATTGTGTTTCTTTTCATATGATTTATTGGTGATAAATAGTGTACCATCTGCTGCTGTTTGGTGGGTGTGACCTGTACCCACTTGCTCTGACCGCTCCCTGTTAGAACACACTACATCAGTGGAAGCAAGTAGGGTCCGTCGAACAGTCGCCGGTTTCCACACACTGTTGGGCTGCTTCGTAAGCAGGTCAGTCGTCCAATTGGACTTTCCCAATAGACTGTAAAAGACATCGACAGGTACTGGAATTACGTTTACCTGCATTATGCTGCGAAGCCTGTCCAACAAGTTTTCTAACGGCGGAATAAGTACGGGGCCAGGTAAGATGCTGCTTAATACATAATTGTTTTCAGCCTCCCTATGTGGTCATCATAAGGGAAAGAATGGATATGACGGAAAACGGCGGAGTCTAGGTACAGAGGCAGACATATATTAAGCTCCGCATCATATTTAGCAAGATAGCGTACTATACCATTATTCAAGCATTGCCCTTGAACAGACTCACCCCGGCGGAACTGGTTTTTAATATCACTGATCCTCTGATCTCGGTCTTGTCCCACTTCTTTTGACAACAGCTCATCCACCTCCAGCTTGTAATTAGAAACGCTACTCATTGCGTCTGCAATTTGGTTGGCACTTGTGACCTTACCTAACGGTTATCTGCTCAGTAGTTGCTCTCTAACCTGCAGTCCATACGAGAAAACCTATTGTTACAGATTATTATTTTCAGCGAATTAGCTGCTGGGCAAGAAAGCTATGATTTTTAAACAGAGCCTTCCACAGCCGAGTTACGTGAAGTACGAGCAACATCAACTAAATTCACAGTTGTTGAATAATAAAGACTAGATGAAACAAAAGGATGGTCTAACGTCCTCACGAATAAGAACAACCTGGTAACAAAAAAGGTAAGCCTGAACAAAATGTAAATATTTCTTAAGTACTTACGCAAAAAAGTGTTGCAGAAATTGAGTGATTCGGGAGCCACGGTGTGTCGACACCGTCCATGTAGTTAGAAAAGCCAGTTCGATTCTCAAATAGCGTGCGTCAACGAGATCAATTAAAACAGCGATAACATGCTTATAATGGAAATAGCATTTTCCACTGTTGCGTGCGTAGTGCAGAACCATCTTTTCACCCACTAAAGCCACTCAACAGTGCAGAAAATTCCAGTTCCTTTAACAGCACCACTGACGGGAGTTTCATTGAAGTAATATGCAAAAGGAAGTGTGTTAGCCTTTCAACACTGCTGTCTTTCCACTAACCTCTAAAGTATTGCATATTCCGGTATAAACATTTATTCGCTTATTGTTCGACAGTTGACTCCACTCCCTTAAGCACGAAGGAAGCATTTCGTTTTCCAGCTAAAGGTACTTTTACTGCTCATCAACTTATCTCACAGCAGTTTTTCAGAGATTTTACCAGAACACGGAAAAATTCTGGGATAATTGAAGATTTCTATGCAGTAAATACCTTGAACGGGACAGCAAACTAGGATGACTGGCCGCAGTGGCAATAATTCGAAGAGTCAGAGCTAACATTTTCGCTACTGATGCAGTGACCCATGAGTTTGTGTTTTCCTTCAGTACGAGTGGTCCAACAGTTTGAAGTCTAAAATTCAAATGTTACATCGGTATGTTTGACAGCTTGCCTCGGCTGTGATGTGTAGGGATCCCTGCGGGTGGCTATGGAGTGCACTGGGTGCAACCGACTACATATACTGGTATATGTCGGCATTAATTATGCCTGGCGCTTGGATTCTGAGAGCATCCTCGGCTTCATTCGGTGCACAGCTGATATGATGAAGACAACTAGCATAGGACGAAGAGTGCATCCGGAATCATCTATCTGTAGCATCGTACTCAGGTTTGATCGCGGTCCTCTGGTTTAGAACAGAGTAGAAGGTCTAAACCAGAGGCTCAGACGACTCTGTGGCGGCATCGGATGCGAGTTTCTCGACTTCCCCTATCGGGTGCAAAATTGTATGGTTCCCCTTTATAATTCAGAGGTGCACTACACGCAGAAACTAGTTACTAGGGTAGCGAAGCACGTATAGCGTGCTCATGGGGCTTTTTTATGTTAGAGGAAATGTCCCTTGGGATCAAAGACGATTTCCTCAAATTATCCACAATGTTCTCAGAGGATGTTTGTCGTCGCACGTCAGATGAAAGGTTAGCGTGGTTTTAGTAAAATACAGGAGGATCGAAGGAAAGCTTTCAGAAATAGCATCGCTTACTGAAGGCTATAATGCACAGATAGTATTAGGAACAGAAATTTGATTGAAACCCGACATTAGTGACAACGAAATCTTAAGTTCAGATTGACATATTTGTTGTAAGGATAGATCAGTCGCCAATGATGACTGCGTGGTTATTAAAGTAAAGAATTCGATAAAACCTAGCTAGGTTATTACGGATTCTGATTGTGTATTAATCTGGGTGAAGTTAAATATCAAAAATCAGTCGAAAATTGTAAACGGATATTTTTATAGACCCTCTGGATCGGGAACTCTTGCGATAATGCGCTTCAGACAGAAGTTGCAGAATATCGTTAGTAATTTTCCTGATCTTGCCGTTGTAGTTGCGAGTACGTTCAACATCCCAGGTATAGAGTTGGAGTGTCATGCTCTCAAAACTGGTGCCACTGACAGATATTCGTGTAATGCTGTTCTCGATGTCTTGTCCGAAAATTACTTTGGGCACAAGGTTAGTCAACTCGTGAGGGTAGCGTCTCAGACCTCCTGCTAACAATGAGACCTGAACTCAGTTGACGCAGGGAATAGTATCAGCGAACAAAAGTCTGTGATAGCATTTTTGACAGCAGCCTTACGAAGAATGCTGAGAAAGGTAGGAAGATATTTTTGCTAAGTAAGAGTGACAGGATATAAACTTCAGAGTATCTGACCAGCCAGCATCAAATATTCTGTGATGAGAACGAAGATACGGAGAACAAATGGAATAATTAAAAGGAATCGTGCAATATGCTCAAGACAAGTACTTCCGAATAAGGTCTTAAAGGACTGAAAGACCCACCATGATTTAATACCCGTCTTAGAAAACTAATACGTAAATAAAGAGAACATCTCAGAGTCAAGAGAAGTAAAATCCTAGCTGACAAGCAGAAGCTAACTGAAGCGAAAATGAGCGTAAGGAGAGCGATATGAGAAGCTTTCAACGACGTTGAAAGTACAGCTTTTTCTACCGATGTTAGTAACAACCCTAAGAGGTTTAGGTCGTATGTAAAATCAGTAAATGGTTCAAAATCATCTATTCATCCAATGAGTGTCCATTCTGGCACAGAAACGGAAAATAACAGGAAGAAGGCCGAAATACTGGATTCGGTCTTCCGAAATTGTTTCATAGCGCAATACTGTAGCACGGTTCCTCCTCTCAATCGTCATACGAAACTCGAAATGGCCGATATTGAGATAATCGATCGAAGAATAGGAAAACAACTACAGTCGCTTAGTAGTGAATAGGCGTCACGACCAGATGAGATACTTCTAAAACCATACAAAGATTATCCGAAAAAACTTGCTTCCCTTCTAGCAGTAATTTATCGTAGATCGTTTAAGCAGCGAAGTGCACTTAACGACTGGAAGCAAGGGCACTTCATACCCGTTTTTAAAAAGGACCCTACGCCAGATGCACACAATCATAGACCTATAGCGGTGATGTCAATCTGCTGTAGAGCTACGGAATATATTTTATACTCAAAGCTCGTATATAAAAATCAACATGGATTCCGCTAACAAAGATGCCGAGAAGCTCTGGTAGATCTGTTTCTCTCTGCGATCCACATCGCCATTGACGACGGCGCTTAGGTTGAAGCCGTGTTCCTTCACTTCATAAAGGCATTTTCCCCGTCACGCGTTTCCATTTCGTGAAAAAAAAATTAACTTACCGAATATCAGAGCAGATAGAACTCAACACGTCACTCCTAACGGAACAAAATCGACAGACGTAAAGGTAATTCCTGAAAGTACCAAAAGCAAGTGTGATAGTAAATGGCTCTGAGCAGTATGGGACTTAAAATCTGAGGTCATCAGTCCCCTAGAACTTAAAACTACTTAAACCTAACTAACCTAAGGACATCACACACATCCATGCCCGAGGCAGGATTCGAACCTGCGACCGCAGCGGTAGCGCGGTTCCAGTCTGAAGCGCCTAGAACCAATCGGCCACAGCGGCTGGCTGAAGTTTGCTAATTCATGTTTATTGTTTGTTTTATATATATATATATATATATATATATATATATATATATATATATATATATATATATATATATGGCTGCTCGCAAATGATGCTGTTGTCGATGACAAGGTATCAACGCCCAAAGATAAAAGCTATTTGCAGAATGATCTTCAGAGAATTGGTGAATGCTGCATGCTCTTGCAGTGTACACTGAAAATAAATAAATGTGACACATTGAGCATACATAGGAAAGGAAATCCACTACCGTACAGATACAGTATTGATGACAAACCGCTGGAAACAGTGTCTACCGTAAAATATCTGATAGTAATTGTCCAGAGTGACCTTAACCCTTTGTTTCCTGACATAAGAAAAAATTTACTTTTTAACATTTTCTTTGCAGAATTTATGCTATTGTGACCTCAAATGACGGTAGGATTTTTTGTAAAATTTAATTTTATTTTTTACAACTTTTTTCACTCCTGGTACTCAGAAGTACCGTCAGACTCCATGGACAGAATCACAACATGCCCAGAAAAATGCTCCAGTTTTTATAACTTGTACTTTATTCCACATAAATATTGAATATTTTTACATTAGAAAATTAATTAACAAAAATATGATATTTCTGAATTTTTTTTAAATACGCGTAAATTTGCCTTACTATGTGTTTGTCTCTCCTCACTCTGTGTGTCCGGTACTCACATTGAGGTGAAGGTGTAAACGGCAAAGAACACTCTGAAACATCATTATCCGAACAAGTGGAGTTTGTTTCACAATCTGCCTCTTGCAAATTGCACAAAAATGCTTTGTCAAAATTATTAACATTTTCGTCATCATCTTCGATGTCAATATCCTCTGTAATATCAGAAGGAATGTACTCATACAAAATTGCTTCAATCTCTGCATCACTCAAAGGTCGAAAGTAGCCACCAGTTTTACGATTTTCGTCCATCTGTGTGTGAAAAATAGAGTGTTCGCACAACCTGACGGTACCAGTAAGTCCGCTTTATATTTTCCATTTTATCTCATTCACTTGTAACGTAATGCTTCGAACTATTATAAAAAAACAAAGAAGGTAAGTACTTACAATGGAAAACTCAGCGGAAGTTTCAATAAATTACGCACAAATTCAGGCAACACCATGGAAACAAGCACATACAATCTTCTGTTTTCACAGCAGCGTGCGAAAAACAATTTCAAGCTCTCACAGCCAGAGAGGTCTATGTATTGCATAATAACATCTGTGAAACAGTAGAGCAGAGTTACTGTTACGTACCGACAGGCTCTCAGATCACGAAACTGCACCACGAGAAAATAATGAGAGTCAAAACTTACTGGTACTTTTAAGTACCATCAGGCAACAAAGGGTTAAGTGGAATAACCACATAAAACAAATAGAGGGAAAAGCAGATGCTAGACTCATCCACGAAGGAAGTGGCTTATAAGGCCCTTGGTCGATCGATTCTTCATCATTGTTGATATATCTGGGATTCCTACCGAGTAGGGCTGATAGAAGAGATAGAGAAGATTTACCGAAGAGCAGTGCGTCTTGACAGTGTTACGGAAATGCTCAAGAAATACCATTGGCAGACGTTACAAGAGAGGCGTTGTACATCACGGATGGATTTACTATTAAAAATTCGAGAGAGCTGTTGCCGTAAGAGTCGGACAACATATTACTTCCTCCCAAATACGTCTCGCATAATGACCACGAGGGGAAAATTCGAGAAATTATGGCCAATACAGAGGCTTACCGATAGTCATTCTTCTCACGCGCTAATCGCGAGTGGAACAGGGTTGGAGGGCTCAGTTAGTGCTACGAAAAGAACCCTCCGTCACATACGATTAGGTGGCTTGTGGAGTGTGTCGTGGACGTACACGTAGAAATCACGAGGATAGTGATTAAACACAGTGATTGAACTCTTGCCTGTTCCACCACATTCACACTTGTATTACGTAAAAGGTATTATTTATCCCAGGGCCGGCCGGGGTGACTGAGCTGTTCTAGGCGCTACAGTCTGGAACCGCGAGACCGCTGCGGTCGCAGGTTGGAATCCTGACTCGGGCATGGATGTGTGTGATGTCCTTAGGTTAGTTAGGTTTAAGTAGTTCTAAGTTCCAGGCGACTGATGACCTTAGAATTTAAGTCCCATAGTGCTCAGACCCATTTGACCCATTTTTTTCCTTATTTATCCCAGTACTTGGGAATCATTATATTATTGCAACTTTATCTCATAATGTACCTGTTGTGACGACAATGACTGGTAGCAAAGCGGACATCTTGATCATTGGAACAGCGTACTTGGTTCTGACTTGGTGTGAACGGAATGACGTATGCGCACATCTCAAGAACCAACATGCATTTTTGTTCCTGCATGTGAGGCAAACACAGGCGCACGACAAGTCACTCATGTGCAAATGCACCTTTAGGAAAACTAAACAGGTGGCACTGTAGCATATAATCTAACAGGAAGAGGGCAGATAAGCTTAGTAAGCGTCTAGGAAATGTCTCAGGCCGAAACGTGTTCGACAGGCATCGTAGGTGTTGATAATTAGATTAAATGTGAGAAATAATGCCATCGTTGAAAGTCCTTATGCTAACGTACGATATGATGTCAGGAGCCTTCATTAAACCACTCACTTCATTTACATGTGGGAGACGTCAGGCAAACATACATTGCGGATTTCAACTGTGAAGTATTGCGAAGTGTTTGCAACACCTGACATTGTGATTTCAGGGACGCCTATCATCGAAGTGAAAGAAAACTGCTAAGTAAACTTTATAAACTCATTTTACATAACCGTTCATTGACGCAACGGTAGCTCCAGGAGAGACTCGCATTTACGTTATGTGTTAAGACTTGTGCTTCATTTGTCACAGGATTGTTCCCTAGCGTGATTTGAGAAGCATAACAATAATGACAATAATAACAGCAACACAACATGCCTTCCCTTGCCGTTCCAGTTGATGCGTGACAGATTTAAATGTGCGAGGCATTTTCGTCTGTATTTGTGAATTATTAAAAAAAACTGGTGAGTAATTCCACTTCATATATCATGGAACTGAAAGTGCTACGTTGAGAAGAACGGTGTAACAATCATACATAGCATGAAGAGAGCTTGGGCTGTTTTAGATACCAAAGGTAGTAATCCAACTAATTAAGGGGGTTAATATGGTTTTTCTTAGTTATGAAGAACTTACAACGCAACGTTGACGACATAACCATGGTGCTATATCCCGTAGAACACATCACAGCTCAAGAAACTGAGTGTAATTCACACTAAACGCAAAAATGATAAGAACATACAACTGAAAGTGAAAAAAACACACACACCAAAAAATAAGTAAACAGACCAGCCATAAAATTTCTGCAAATCACCTGTCACCGCGATAAATTTAATTTAGGAAGACGTCTGGTGCCCTAAACTGTTCTCGCTCAGTTGAGTAAAAAGACAACAGATTAAACATCTCATCATATAAGCGTTGTTAACATTTCAAGAAAAATTACAGCAGGTCACAATAAAACAATGGATGTATCCCACAAATCAGCAAAAACAAAATTTGAATTATTGTATGTCCCCATAGTCGTTGATATTGTAACTACTATGAAAATTGCTATATTGTGATATACAGGATGTAACGCACATATGTGCTGATAATTATCTCTGTGGCACTGTAATATATACACACAACAGTGTTTTGGTTCATTTTTCTGTGCGTCGAACAGTCTTCTCACAAACACGACACATAATTTACCTCCTGATGTTTTCTGCACGGTCATACCTGCAGCACTAAATAGGCAGCGGCAGTCCGTAATAGACCAAACGTTTTGCATCTTCGCATCCATAGTTCACCACCTGGCCTGCTGCCCAGAGTAAAATAAACATTAATCTCGCTCGTACCACAGCTACCTGGATGTTCTGACCAACCTAAAAACATGTTACTACTGGTAGCTATAATTATTAGTCTGAAACTCTAGTAAATACTGCTGTCATATAGTTCAGTACACTGTCCTCAGTCCCCAACAGAAATATCTGCACTTATACCCATTACACTCAGTGTTCCGACGATTCTAACTAAGCGAAACTGTTTTCATTAAGTAAGAACTGAACCACTTCCTACCCGTGGTCTAGGCTTAGTCTGCCTTCGGCAGTGACACAGTGCGGACCGTGTTGCCAGCCGGCCGCGCTGTGGTGCGCGCGCCTGTTTGTTTACGCCGGAGCAGCTTCGCGTGTGCGGTGTTGTGAGTCTAGAACGAGATGGCACACTCGTACAGAAAAACGACTTTGAAGTTCAGTTTTGCGAACGACTATACACGACCAAAGGCACACGAGATTGAACGTTTCTTCAGAGAAGAGGTAAAAATCGATCCACAGGAAATCGTGGGAATCAATTTATCGCTCGTTTCAAGCGTCGTCTATGTCAAGCTTGTTGACGAGGCTGCTTGCGACAGACTTCTACAACGATCACCGAACGGGTATCGTTTCTGTCATGCCGACGGGAATGTTGGTGCGGTTACAGTCGATCACGCGGGAATGGGGATCCGCACTATACGAGTCTTCGAACTTCCGTTTGAGGTCCCGTCTGAACTTGTTACCGACGCCTTTCGACCGTACGGTACAGTTCTATCCCATGTGGCCGAAAAATGGACGAGTTTTACCACGTATCCCGTTTTAAATGGGGTGAGACAAATACGGATAGAACTGCGAAAGCACGTCCCCTCTTATTTGTACATAGGAGGTTGTCGAGCGATTATAATCTATGATGGGCAACCTCGCACTTGCTCGGGGTGCGGGAAAGAAGGTCACGTCCGCTCGGAATGCCTCCAGCGACGTTTAGTGCAAACTCCACGGGATGACGTTCAGGCGCCACAACAGACGACTGTCTTACCGTTGACCTTTGTGGAAGCCCTGAGAGGCGACGTGAGGGAGATTTCCGATGGGCACCAGCAGCTGCCCCCTATAGAGAACATGGACACCAACGGACTGGAACTCCGACCATCGGTTCCACCACAACAGACACAGGACACCACACAAGAGATGCAGCTGACAGCCGCTCCAGGCTCATCCGTGGTGGCTGCCAGTGCTTCCACAGAGAGCGTGATAGGCCAGGCCCAAGACGGAGGATACGCAACCCAGACAGCCGATGCGGAAGCAAGGCAACGGAAACAGCGTTCGCCGAAGAGAAGAAAGAAGCGTCGACTGACTTCTGCTGACGATAGCCATAGTCCCGAGGGGACAGTGGACGACAACGACAGTATCGACCTGAGACCGGTGGATTCAACAGATACCGAGATGACGATGCAGGAACTACACAGCGACGATAACTGGAACTCTCCTTCTGGTGACCGGAAGACGGAAGTGGAGATGACAACTGTCCAAAATCAGAGCGATGACAACGTTACCTCCCATCCTTCGACCTGTTCCGGAAATATGCTGGGGGACTGGGCGCAAGAAATGGACCAACAGGAACAGGATGAAAATACGAACGCGACGATTGAGGATAGTCCTGGCCACAGGCCGGGAGGGGTCGGGAAATGTTGACCAACTTAATGTGTTGAGGAGCGCCGGGGGTGCAGATGGCCGCTTAATGACACCGTCCTACAACTGATGAACAAAAGCCAGGCGTACCGCATTGCCACGATAAACATTAATGGCATACGGACACCGCTTAAAATTCAAATGCTGAAAGATATGTTACGCGCTGCGGACGTGGACATTGTACTCCTACAAGAAGTGCGTTTCACATCGCCGCCAGAGTTCTACGGTTACGAGGCACATTATTCAGTGCACGATGAAAGTGGATGCGGTGTGGCGATTCTCACCAGGGAAGGAATAGGAGTGGAGGACGTCAGGTCTCTCCCTTCGGCACGCGGCATAGCGATCACTGTCGACGGCGTTCGTTTCATCAATTTATACGCACCATCTGGCTCCACAAAACGAAGGGAAAGGGCGACTTTTTACACCGAAGAGATAGCACCGTTGTTCGCTGGACGCTTTGATAACTATATAGTGGGCGGCGACTTTAATTGTGTCGTCGACAAAAAGGACCAAGTACCTCATTATGTGCCATGCATGGAACTGCGTGCGTTGATTACCGAAATGGCGCTTCTGGATACCTGGGAACTGCAGCATGGTGACAGACCGGGTTATACGTTTGTCACGGGACACTCGGCGAGTAGACTTGATAGGGTGTATGTGACACGAGCACTACGGACGGCGATACTGGATGCCGAAATCTGGCCAGCGGCTTTTACGGATCATATGGCGTACGTTTGTACGATTTCACTAACGCGTCAGAAGATATGGCGGAGTAAAGGTCACTGGAAAATGAATTGTGCACTTCTACGTGACACTGAATGTCACCGGTCGATAGAGGCGGCCTGGGAGACCTGCGTTCGCCGACAACGAGCCTACACCTCGGTTCCCCAGTGGTGGATTAAATGCGCAAAACCAACGTTACGGAGAACGTTGATACGATACGGGCAGGACAAATCGCAGTGGAACCGCACGACGGCTGATTTTTATTTTACAGCCCTGAGGGAGCTGATGACCCAACAACCATCGCCGGAAAGGCACACGGCCATGCGCAGGATAAAAGCCAAGTTATTACAGCTGACGAGACTAAGAATGGAAGGTATAATGGTCCGGGCGAGATTGGCGGACACAGTTGCCGCCGAAACCCCCTCCATGCACCACGTGGTACGTGAACGCCAACGACGACGCAGGACATTGATCAGGGAACTAATCTCTGAAACTGGCCAGCAAGTTGTGCACCAGCGTGATATTGCGCATGTGTTTACCGACTATTTCCGCCAGCTATATGGACCTGTACATGTGAACCACGAGACACTACATGAGATCATCTCGGAAATGCCAGATAGAGGACCACCACTGGAGGCAGAGACTTTCATCACAGCGATAACAGAGGACGAGCTGACAGACGCAATTGCCAGGGGGGCACCGAACAAGTCCCCAGGACAGGACGGCTTCCCAATTGAATTTTACCGCGCCTTTGCATACCTCATGGGACGGACCTGGATTCAGATGTACAACGAACTCCTGTTACCGCAGACTGAGATACCTGTCGAATTCACGGAGGGTATCATCATCCCAATACCCAAACCACGCGGTGGCAGAAATCCAGGAGATTATAGACCACTCACTCTCTTGAACTGCGACTATAAGATTTTCGCGCGCATCCTTGGGGCTCGCCTGCGGTCTACACTTTCTGATAGACTCCTCAGAGATCAAACTTGCCTCGGCGGCAAGAGTAACGTACATACGGCGCTCGGTGACTACCGAGATATCATCGCATTAGCAGCGGCATGCCGAGTGCGTGGGGCACTCGTCGCTATTGACTTCGATCATGCGTTCGACAGAGTGGATCATACCTTTTTGCATGCGGTGATGGGCAGATTGGGAATCCCGCAGGCCTTCATCCTAGTGATCATGCGACTGTTACACGGCGTACGATCAAAGGTCTCGGTGAATGGGCGGGGCACTGACTACATTGTTATTTCAAGGTCAGTTCGTCAAGGTTGCCCCCTTTCGATATTTTTGTATGCAATGGCATTGGAACCCTGTCTATATGGTCTCCGAAGTCGGTTGGAGGGAGTGCCGTTGCCACAACTGACCTTTCATTGCCGCGCTTATGCTGACGATGTGATGCTGGTGGCACGGACAGGCGAAGAAGTACGTACGGCGTTGGCATGGATACAGCGATATGGGATGGCGGCAGGAAGCGTGCTTAATCTACAAAAATCACGCTGCATGAACGTCGGTCGAGGATTACAACCGGGGGAGGAAGGCCCGCTCATCTTAGTTCCGACCATCAAATGCCTAGGTATTACGTTCCACACGGATGTGCAGCGGACAGCAGCGGATAACTGCCTACGCATATTGAAGCTGATGCGGACAATGGTGCTGTTACAGAAATTAAGAGTGTTGGATATGATTCAGAGGGTGACCTATGTTAACGTATACCTAGCACCGAGACTCACTCACGTAGCGCATGTCCTGCCTTTAACGCGCACAATGGCATCACGGATACAAGCAACTTTCGGAACCTACGTGAGTGTGGGACACCTGTTTAAGATCCGATACACAACGCTTACGCTACCACCTGGAGAGGGTGGACTTGGTCTAGTGAACGTGTATGAAAAGGCACGGGCGATATTCGTAAGTACGATTTTCCGACAGTGGCGCGGTCAATTTCGCAATATCTCGGGTGCGTTGGCCGATGTACTAGCGCCCACTTCAATGCTGCCCCCAGCCAATGTGGGCCATATTTCACCGAAGCTGTCACATTTCAAGTCCTTTTTTTTGGAGCTTAGCTATGTCAGAGATTCCTTCCCAACAACACGACTACCGACGACGCGAGACGTATACCAACTCTTACTGCGCCGGTGCCCCAGGAATACCCTGGAAAAGAAGTACCCAGACAAGAACTGGCGACAGATATGGCGCGTTATACGGAACGTTTACCTCCCAACATCGGTACGCTCAACATGGTATGTGGTGATAAATAGGAAGTACGCAACGAATCAACGGCGGCACGCGATTCATTTGGCCGACACTCCACTATGTTTAGGCTGCGCAACAGTGGACACTGATGAACATCGTTTAGTATGTAGTGGGACGGCTCCAGTGTGGCACTTGGCACAACAGATATTGGCGTTCCTGTTACGCTCCGCCCCTCACACAATTTCATCAGACACACTTTTTTTTTCCCCCAAGAATCTTATTTCCCGGTCCAAAAAACCAATACGGTGACATGGGTGCGGGGAATGGTGGTGGGCTACGTATATAACGAATCGGAAAAGGACAAACTTGATTTTTGGCATTTTCTCCTGGATGGACACACGAAGCTGCAACAGCATACGAAATATAGGCAAGACTTCGCTAATTACTTGCGACTTACATTTACCGACCCGCCGGCCAGATGGGGTGTGACGGGTGAGAGATGAGATAGACGAAGCAGCCGAGATAGACATCGATCACACTTACGGACCCTTAGTTAACTTCGAGAAGACGACCCAGTCTTACATCAACGTCTGGAGAACGAGTCGATAGATGGCTCTCTTGCTTTATCGAACGTCGGGTCGTGAGCAGATGTCGCCCCCGACACGAATTTCATTTCA
The DNA here is from genome assembly GCF_023898315.1 of Schistocerca nitens. Classification (NCBI taxonomy): domain Eukaryota; kingdom Metazoa; phylum Arthropoda; class Insecta; order Orthoptera; family Acrididae; genus Schistocerca; species Schistocerca nitens. The sequence goes on along the minus strand of NC_064622.1, from coordinate 377,165,789 downwards.
TTGCTACAGGAGCATGTTTCTTTTGTATTTGTACTATCCGCAATGTCTTCATGTCTTTCATTTGGACATTTTCAGATTTATTCATTTCGTTGATTAATTAATTTTCTCATTAGCCACTATTTGTCAACATAGGGACTTTGTAGACACTATTTATGCGATAGTACCACAAAATGTATGTCAGCAAAGGTGGTAAGCCTGACATTCGATTTAAAAAAAAAAAAAAAATGGTAGAGCACTTGCCCGCGAAAGGCAAAGATCCCGAGATCGAGTCTCGCAAAAAAAAAAAAAAAAAAAAAAAAAAAAAAAAAAAAAAAAAAAAAAGGGGTAGCGTCTTTGATTCATAATCAAAACGTCTCCGGTCCCGGGTTCGATCCCCGCCACTACCTACATTTTGATAAATAATCAGCATTGGCGGCCGAAGACTTCCGGCATAAGAAGTCAGCCTCATTCTGCCAACGGCCTAGTCAAAGAGGGCGGAGGAGCGGATAGAGGTTCAGGGCACTCTCTTGCCCTAGGGGTGGGAAATTGCCCCTAAAGGCGGAAGAATCAGCAATGATCAACGACATGATGATGCAGAAGGCAATGGAAACCACGGCATTAAAGACACGTAACGTGTATCCACAGGACATGTGGCCTGTAATTGAAGTAAGTGTCATGATGATCTCTCCATTGGCAAAAGATTCCGGAATAGTCCCCCATTCGGATCTCCGGGAGGGGACTGCCAAGGGGGAGGTTACCATGAGAAAAAGATTGAATAATCAACGAAAGGATAACGTTCTACGAGTCGGGGCGTGGAATGTCAGAAGCTTGAACGTGGTAGGGAAACTAGAAAATCTGAAAAGGGAAATGCAATGGCTCAATCTAGATATAGTAGGGGTCAGTGAAGTGAAGTGGAAGGAAGACAAGGATTTCTGGTCAGATGAGTATCGGGTAATATCAACAGCAGCAGAAAATGGTATAACAGGTGTAGGATTCGTTATGAATAGGAAGGTAGGGCAGAGGGTGTGTTACTGTGAACAGTTCAGTGACCGGGTTGTTCTAATCAGAATCGACAGCAGACCAACACCGACAACGATAGTTCAGGTATACATGCGGACGTCGCAAGCTGAAGATGAACAGATAGAGAAAGTGTATGAGGATATTGAAAGGGTAATGCAGTATGTAAAGGGGGACGAAAATCTAATAGTCATGGGCGACTGGAATGCAGTTGTAGGGGAAGGAGTAGAAGAAAAGGTTACAGGAGAATATGGGCTTGGGACAAGGAATGAAAGAGGAGAAAGACTAATTGAGTTCTGTAACACGTTTCGGCTAGTAATAGCGAATACCCTGTTCAAGAATCACAAGAGGAGGAGGTATACTTGGAAAAGGCCGGGAGATACGGGAAGATTTCAATTAGATTACATCATGGTCAGACAGAGATTCCGAAATCAGATCCTGGATTGTAAGGCGTACCCAGGAGCAGATATAGACTCATATCACAATATAGTAGTGATGAAGAGTAGGCTGAATTTCAAGACATTAGTCAGGAAGAATCAAAACGCAAAGAAGTGGGATACGGAAGTACTAAGGAATGACGAGATACGTTTGAAGTTCTCTAACGCTATAGATACAGCAATAAGGAATAGCGCAGTAGGCAGTAGAGTTAAAGAGGAATGGACATCTCTAAAAAGGACCATCACAGAAGTTGGGAAGGAAAACATAGGTACAAAGAAGGTAGCTGCGAAGAAACCATGGGTAACAGAAGAAATACTTCAGTTGATTGATGAAAGGAGGAAGTACAAACATGTTCCGGGAAAATCAGGAATACAGAAATACAAGTCGCTGAGGAATGAAATAAATAGGAAATGTAGGGAAGCTAAGACGAAATGGCTGCAGGAAAAATGTGAAGACATCGAAAAAGATATGATTGTCGGAAGGACAGACTCAGCATACAGGAAAGTCAAAACAACCTTTGGTGACATTAAAAGGAACGGTGGTAACATTAAGAGTGCAACGGGAATTCCACTGTTAAATGCAGAGGAGAGAGCAGATAGGTGGAAAGAATACATTGAAAGCCTCTATGAGGGTGAAGATTTGTCTCATGTGATAGAAGAAGAATCAGGAGTCGATTTAGAAGAGATAGGGCATCCAGTATTAGAATCGGAATTTAAAAGAGCTTTGGAGGACTTACGGTCAAATAAGGCAGAAGGGATAGATAACATTCCATCAGAATTTCTAAAATCATTGGGGGAAGTGGCAACTAAACGACTATTCACGTTGGTGTGTAGAATATATGAGTCTGGCGATATACCTTCTGACTTTCGGAAAAGCATCATCCACACAATTCCGAAGACGGCAAGAGCTGACAAGTACGAGAATTATCGGACAATCAGCTTAACAGCTCATGCATCGAAGCTGCTTACAAGAATAATATACAGAAGAACGGAAAAGAAAATTGAGAATGCGCTAGGTGACGATCAGTTTGGCTTTAGGAAAAGTAAAGGGACGAGAGAGACCATTCTGACGTTACGGCTAATAATTGAAGCAAGGCTAAAGAAAAATCAAGACACTTTCATAGGATTTGTCGACCTGGAAAAAGCGTTCGACAATATAAAATGGTGCAAGCTGTTCGAGATTATGAAAAAAGTAGGGGTAAGCTATAGGGAGAGACGGGTCATATACAATATGTACAACAACCAACAGGGAATAATAAGAGTGGACGATCAACAACGAAGTGCTCGTATTAAGAAGGGGGTAAGACAAGGCTGTAGCCTTTCGCCCCTACTCTTCAATCTGTACATCGAGGAAGCAATGATGGAAATAAAAGAAAGGTTCAGGAGTGGAATTAAAATACAAGGTGAAAGGATATCAATGATACGATTCGCTGATGACATTGCTATCCTGAGTGAAAGTGAAGAAGAATTAAATGATCTGCTGAACGGAATGAACAGTCTAATGAGTACACAGTATGGTTTGAGAGTAAATCGGAGAAAGACGAAGGTAATGAGAAGTAGTAGAAATGAGAACAGCGAGAAACTTAACATCAGGATTGATGGTCACGAAGTCAATGAAGTTAAGGAATTCTGCTACCTAGGCAGTAAAATAACTAATGACGGACGGAGCAAGGAAGACATCAAAAGCAGACTCGCTACGGCAAAAAAGGCATTTCTGGGCAAGAGAAGTCTACTAATATCAAATACCGACCTTAATTTGAGGAAGAAATTTCTGAGGATGTACGTCTGGAGTACAGCATTGTATGGTAGTGAAACATGGACTGTGGGAAAACCGGAACAGAAGAGAATCGAAGCATTTGAGATGTGGTGCTATAGACGAATGTTGAAAATTAGGTGGACTGATAAGGTAAGGAATGAGGAGGTTCTACGCAGAATCGGAGAGGAAAGGAATATGTGGAAAACACTGATAAGGAGAAGGGACAGGATGATAGGACATCTGCTACGACATGAGGGAATGACTTCCATGGTACTAGAGGGAGCTGTAGAGGGCAAAAACTGTAGAGGAAGACAGAGATTGGAATACGTCAAGCAAATAATTGAGGACTTAGGTTGCAAGTGCTACTCTGAGATGAAGAGATTAGCACAGGAAAGGAATTTGTGGCGGGCTGCATCAAACCAGTCAGTAGACTGATGACAAAAAAAAAAAAAAAATAAAGAACTGAACGTCATTGTGTATTATTGCGCCACTGTTTTCTAGCTAGGTCTGTACCCTTACACTGTGACATACACTGGCGAGTAAAAATGGTTACGACGAGGTGATTGTTGAAGTGGTCACTGTAACAAATATCTTCTAATACCTATATGGCTGGCACATGTTTTGATCAGAGCAGAGGTAGATTATTCCTACACGTCTGTTCAAATGGTTCAAATGGCTCTGAGCACTATGGGAGATGCGATGCGACATGTTATATATGAAACCATGATACTGTAACAGTTCCCATGTTATGATATTCCGAAGTGGTAGTAACATTTTGTGGACATACTGTATTGCCTCTTCACACTTCGCTTTCAGTGTTCCAGATGTGCACTTTAGGAACTTCATTCTCATATTCGTAGAAACATCTACTTCAAACAAAGCCTGAAATCTTACAACTAGCTTCTAACCAGGGACAACACGTTCCTCTACACAAAAAAGGTTCAAATGGCTCTAAGCACAATGGGAGTTAACATCTGAGGTCATCAGTCCCCTAGAACTTAGAACTACTTAAACCTAACTATGGACATCAAACACATCCATGCCCGAGGAAAGATTCGAACCTGCGATCGTAGTGGTCCCGTGGTTCCAGACTGAAGCGCCTAGACCCGATCGGCCACAGCGGCCGGCCTACACGTCTGTCAGGGACCTGAAGATGGCGTAGTAAAACGCTGAAACTGGTTGCCCCATAAAATAAGGTTATTAACGGCTGTATGGTGTTTAATTTGACATCCTCTACCGAACAGCCGAGTCCCGCAACCATCGTTAAAAAGATGGACATACAGAGTTACGACCTCTGTTTGTCGTAAAGATTAAATGTCGCCTGGTGCCGTTGTGTTAATGTATATGGGTTTTAAAAAAGCTACGTATACAAAACCTTTGATTTCAGAAAAAAATGAAGAGAAATATTTTTTGTGAGAAAAATATCACACGTACTTCACCTTCCTGATATGCTCGACGAAGTTTAAAACGATAGTTGTTCGGGGACGATGTTTACCGTTAGACGAATGTTGTTTAAGAGATGTTGCTGACCTCATTCGGATGATATATCTAAAGTAGCTGCAGCGGAACACTGCGTGGAATTAGCGGCGACAAGAGAAAATGTGTACCTTATCGGGATTCGAAAGCGGGTGTTTTTTGGTGGTAGATAACGCGCTTGATGTGCGAGACACGAGACACTGGTAGGCAGCCTAAAAGAAGTGGTTGCAAGTTTGGTTGAAGCTGCAGCGTGTATTTGAGAAGCACCTGGTTGTTTTTAACGTGTTGGACACTCAATAGCACGCATAAACCAGTTGTGTATTAATGTAAAAGGAAGTACATTCTCAGCAACATCTGTAAGAGAATATTCATCACCACAATTTTAACACTGTCCCCAAACATCACTAGCATCAAAATCTTCATAGCCCCCTAGTGGGGAAAGGTTGTACCCAAGATGTTTTGTCACATAAATAAAGATTTGCTTAATGTTTGATTAATAATCATCATTGGCGGCCGAAGACTTCCGTGAAAGGAAAGTGCTAAGTCAACGGCCTTGTCAAAGAGGGCGGAGGAGCGGACAGTGATTCAGGGCACCGTCTTGTCCTAGGGGTGGGAAACTGCCCCTAAAGGCACAATAATCAGCAATGATCAACGACATGAAGATGCAGAAGGAAATGGAGACCACTGCATTAAAGACACGTAACGTGTATCAACAGGACATGTGGCCCGTAATTGAAGAAGTGTCATGTTGATCTCTCCATTGGCAAAAGTTTCCTGCATAGTCCCCCATTCGGATCTCCGGGAGGGGACTACCAAGGGGGAGGTTACCATGAGAAAAAGATTGAATAATCAACGAAAGGATAACTTTCTACGAGTCGGGTCGTGGAATGTCAGAATCTTGAACGTGGTAGGGAAACTAGAAAACCTTAAAAGGGACATCCGAAGGCTGAATCTAGATACAGTAGGGGTCCGTGCAGTGAAGTCGAAGTAAGACAAGGATTTCTGGTCAGATGAGTATAGGGTAATATCAACAGCAGCTGGAAATGATGTAACAGGAGTAGAATTCGTTATGAATAGGAAGGTAGGGCAGAGGGTGTATTTCTGTGAACAGTACTGTGATAGGGTCGTTCATATCAGAACCGACAGCAAACCAACACTGACAACGATAGTTCAGGTATACATGCCGACGTCGCAAGCTGAAGATAAAGAGACAGAGAAGGTTTATGAGGATATTGAAAGGGTAATACAGTATATAAAGGACGATGAAAATCTAATAGTCATGGGGGACTGGAATGCAGTTGTAGGAGAAGGAGTAGAAGAAAATGTTACAGGATAATGTGGACTTGGGAAAAGGAATGATAGAGGAGAAAGACTAATTGAGTTCTGTAACAAGTTTCAGCTAGTAATAGCCAATACTCTGTTCAAGAGTCACAAGACGAGGAGGTATACTTGGAAAAAGCCGGGTGATACGGGAAGATTTCAGTTAGATGGTCAGATGGTCAGAATCCGATATGAGATACTGGATTGTAAGGCGTAACCAGGAGCAGATATAGACCCAGATCACAATATAGTAGTAATGAAGAGTAGTGTGAAGTTTAAGACATTAGCCAGGAAGAATCAATACTCAAAGAAATGGGTTACGGAAGTGCTGAGAAATGACGAAATACGCTTGAAGTTCTATAAGCCTATAGATACAGCAATAAGGGAATAGCTCAGTAGGCAGTACAGTTGAAGAGAATAGAAATCTCTAAAAGGAGCCGTCACATATGTTGGGAGGGAAAACATAGATACAAAGAAGGTAACTACTTAGAAACCTTGGGTAACAGAAGAAATACACTACTTCAATTGATTGATCAAAGGAGAGAGTAAAAAACTGTTCCTGGAAACTCAGGAATACAGAAATACAAGTCACTGAGGAATGAAATAAATAGGAAGTGCACGGAAGAAAAGGCGAAAAGGCTGTAGGAAAAATGTGAAGACATAAAAAAAATCCATTATCGGAAGGACAGACTCAGCATACAGTAAAGTCAAAACAAACTTTAATGACAGTAAAAGCAAAGGTGGTAACTTTAAGAGTGCGTCGGGAATTCCACTGTTTAATGCCGTAGAGCGAGCGGGTAGGTGAAAATAATAAATTTAAAGCCTCTGAAGAAGAAACAAGAGTTGATTTATAACAGATGGGGGATCCAGTATTAGAATCAGAATTTGTAAGAGTTTTGGAGAACATAAGGTCAAATAAGGCAGAAGGGATAGATAACACTCCATCAGAATTTCTAAAATCATTGGGCTAAGTGGCAACAAAACGACTATTCACATTGATGTGTAGAATATATGAGTCTGGTGACGTACCATCTGACTTTCGGGAAAGCATCATCCATACAATTCTGAAGACGTCAAGAGCTGATAAGTGCGAGACTTATCGCACAATCAGCTTAACAGCTAATGTATGCAAGTTACTTACAAGAATAATAAACAAAAGAATAGAAAAGGAAATTGGGAATGTGCTAGATGACGATCGGTTTGGCTTTAGGAGAAGTAAAGGCACGAGAGAGGCAATTCTGACGTTGCGGTTAATGATGGAAGCAAAACTAAAGAAAAATCAAGACATGTTCATAGGATTTGTCGACCTGGAAAAAGCGTTCGACAATGTGTTTTCGATTTATATTCTTCGATTCGACAAGTGTTTCGTGGGAAGCTTTGTGAGGTCCTATTTCAAGTGATTGGTGCTTAGGCCAAACTTTCTTTTCATAATGAAGTGCTTTGGTCCGGCTCTCCCAGAGGTACAGGAAGGAACAGAAATTGGTATAGACGTGTTGTAGTCCAAGTAATATGAATATGACTTTCAGATCCCCAGAAATCTTCCATTTAAAATTGTCATAGTTCAACAAAAATAACAGCAGTTTCATGTTGTATGTTTCTTTCCTATAATATGTATACCCAACTGGAATCAATCGTAACACGTTCCATTTATGCAGCAGCACAGACTTGAGACTTAATTTGGAGGATTCAGTAAACAACCTCCACTGACCATTTTCACATTCAACGCCCATGGTTGCCATTTGTTCCCGTACATCAGTGACAAGTTATAAATTTCGTATCAAGACAGTTCCACTGACACCAATCATTCAGCTTCACCTTTCGCCAATTCCAGATCTCTCACTAGGTCATTAATGTCACATTGTGGCAATTTGTGAATATCTGTAAGCTTAGCGTTACACACAAAGTCAGCAACTTTCAAAGAATCGGGTTATGAACGTGAGCCGGCCGCGTTGGTCTAGCGGTTCTGGTGCTGCGGTCCGGAACCGCGGGACTGCTACGGTCGCAGGTTCGAATCCTGCCTCGGGCATGGATGTGTGTGATGTCCTTAGGTTAGTTAGGTTTAAGTAGTTCTAAGTTCTAGGGGACTTATGACCTAAGGTGTTGAGTCCCATAGTGCTCAGAGCCATTTGAACCATTTTTTATGAACGTGATTCTGTAGGACTAGATTCACTACCACCCCCGGCACTATTTCACTTAGGTGGTGGAGGAACAGGGAGTCGTACCCGTGAGGCACTTATCGCATGCTACGTTAGGATATGCCAAGGAAAACTTTTTCTTCTTGGCAGTAGCACGTGTGACTGTGACTGTCATACGAAATTCACGATCATTCACTGGGCTTGAGGGTTTCCGCCGTATCACGTGTATAGGAAAACCCAGGGAAGACCTTTCACGATTCACCTGCGAATGAAGACTCGAGATACAATTTATGCAAAATACATGAGGAGCCGAGGGTTTGTCCGGGGCCTCGATTTCACAGCAAAATTACAGTCAGTATGCCTTGCTAATACATGGAGTTAATGGTCTCTTTTGCGATCTGATGACAGCCTGTCAGCTAATGTAGCAAATATTGTCAGCGTTGCCTGCGCATTTGCGAGTCATATTGAAACGCGGGAAGTAAACTGACAACACGCACTAACTACATTTCAGTAACACTTTCTTTCGGGACACGAACAGAACACAACCTGTAACAGCCTGAAACTACACTTCAATGATACATTCTCCGCATCTTCCTCCCTCTTCTCCTTCCCCTTGTTACTACAAGCCCTGGCTAGAAATAGCAACAAAATTCCCAGAGCTATTGATGCCTGAAACTTCATCTCATTTACGTTAGGCGTGTGGTCGATAGGGTTTGCAAGCATTTATTTCATTCCAGTTAAATTTTCGTTACTGGGTAGTGCAATTAGTGATAAATTAAGGAGACGTGAAGTCCATGGCAGCTACTAACTTCGACTGTGTGGAGCTGTTTCTGCTTTCGCGCCAGTACGAATACGCTTCACGACGACTAACACAGGAAGTTCGAGCTGAGACTAACTAAATTCGTAATCAGCGCGAGACTGGGTGGCTTTGCGAGCGCCCGCACTCTCTTGTTTGCAGAAGGGACACAACACAGATGGCGCGGACTAACACCGCCGCCCACAGCATGGCGCTCAGGGATTAACAAACCACTACCACCGTCGTTACCAGTTGTCCTGCCAGTAAATCTTCTTGATCGCATGTCTAGGATTGCTAACAATCATGTGCGTCGTGGATTCTGTTCTTACACTAACTGCGAGAATCGTGGTTTCGGCAGAAACACAAACACGGTACCACGAAAATGTTCAAATGTACAAATGTACTTATTTTGGGACGATGTGCTCTCCCCATACATAACAGAGAAGTTTCCACATGCATAGCTGCCTGGCAATCTGTTAAACCTGAAAAGAAGTTAGCTCTTTTCCCACATACGACTATTTTGGGTTGCGAAGTGAAGGGAATTATGTTCAAAGTTTCATTAGGTTGATAACTTCAGCATACAGCAGAATTGCATTTTCAAAAATGTACCAGTGAATGTACTCGATCTCACGACGCCTTACCAACGCTGTGCAATAATTACCGTTAAGTTACTAGCTGACACATAGCTACAGCAGCTCCAGAAGTAAGCACAGTTTAAAAAAAAATGGTTCAATTGGCTCTGAGCACTATGGGGCTTAATATCTGAGGTCATCAGTCCTCTAGAGCTTAGAATTACTTAAACCTAACTGACCTAAGGACATCACACACATCCATGCCCGAGGCAGGATTCGAACCTGCGACCATAGCGGTCGCGCAGTTCCAGACTGTAGCGCCCAGAACCGCTCGGTCACTCAGGCCGGCCAGCAACAGTTTCTCCAGAACTTCCGCATTCCACAGTGCTATGGCCGGATCTAGACTTGTGAGAGACAGACAGTTACATATTTTCTTTTGCACTGCACGATATTTTCAACAAAAAGAAAGCACAATAGAATAGCTCAAGTGGAAAGGACATTTCCTTTTTAAATTTCTGCGTCCTACACTGTTGGCAGTTCTGTGTAGGTGGCAGTTACGTGATTTTGTTTTGGTGAACACAAAATGGAGCTCCTGGCGATTCAGTCAACCAAGTAAATGAATGTACTGAACATGCTGCAAACCACTACAGGGAGCCTGTGTGTCAGAATTCTGATCCAGTGTGACGCAACGGCGTTACGATAGAAAAATGAGTCCCACAGAAGATGATTTGGTGGTTTGTTGGATTGATGATAGGTTCATATACTTGTGGTGTGGGTTCGATTCCAACTTCTACCGATGATTTTTGATAGGGAGAGACAGATTCTATTCTGGCTACGAGAAGTAAAGAAGGTATAATGGCACTGCTGTCTGAAATTCACATTAAACATGATATTCCTTCTCTACCAAGTAGACGTTAGTTTGAACCACAATAAAGTCAGGAGCGGTGACATGTAGAATCTCTATCACCAGTAAGCTTTCTTATACCAGTTATTTATTTCTACTGACGAAACAAACGCTATATAGGGTCACAGGACACTTATTCCATCTTATATTTGAGCTTCTATATGTCGATAAAATTGGTTCTAAACTGGGAATGCAACTCAGACCGCTCTTAACGCGGAATTTGATCTCTTCGTGACAATACAGCTCGACTACAATTTGTTGTTTGTTCAAAACTGCAGATTCCTCAACATCTCCACATATTGCGCGTGAATGGGTTCAAATCCTGATCCGGAATTAAAGTTTACATTACGTATTATCAAGCTCTAGCATGGGAGCACCTGTCTTCAGGTGGATAATAATTTGGATTTTTAATGTATTTTCATACGTTGTCAACACTAACGATATCTGACGTTTTTGACTCCCAGTGAGACACAGAACTGCCGGCCGGGGTGACCGAGCGGTTCTAGGCCTTACAGTCGGAATAAGCGCGACCGCTATGGTCGCAGGTTCGAATCCTGCCTCGGGCATGGATGTGGGTGACGTCCTTAGGTTAGTTAGGTTTAAGTAGTTCTAAGTTCTAGGGGACTGATGACCACATCATTTAAGTCCCATAGTGCACAGAGCCATTTTTTTAGACACAGAACTATTTTCGAGATCACTGTAAGTTCAAGGATGTTATTCCGAGCTGCTGGTGGAGAAAAATTCGGTAGCTGACGTCTGTTTGTGTATAGTCAACAACGATATGTCTGGGGTTCGATTCCCAGTCAGCACTGAACCCTTCGTCATATTATATCTAGTTCAAACATTCTCACATGTCACTGCTGGTGTGCCAAACCCATATTTAACGTTCGTTTTCTCTAGAATATAACAACGATAGGTGACGGGTTGGAGTCCTGGGAAGGAAAATATTAATGTATCGTCTCATCATTTCAGTTAAAACATCTAGCTACTGCCGAGAAAATCCGATATGTCACAGTTGATTGTGCTTCGGTATCAATCCGAATACGTTCTGGGATCGAATCCCTGTACCTCACGGCACTTCAAGTAAGTTACTTGTGAAGAAGCAATATTTAACATCTCTCATAGATTGATAAGAATGACAATAGAAGCTGGATAGGAATTCCCATCCATTAATAATATTTACGTTATGTAATTTAAAATTGATATTTGCTAACTGATACAGATTAAAATCGAGGTATATCACTCTCTGTATATATAGCCAGGAATGACTGTTAGTTTCCCTCAGTCACGAAATCTTTGCTTAGTCTGCGTGACAAGGGTTTGAACCCATATGCAGAACGGGACGTTTCGTCGTGTCATTTGAAGTTCATACATATTGTCAACTAGCTGCTCGTGAATAACTTGAATTTTTAATGTCATTTTGTGTTAAATAATAACGACTGTACCGAAGAGCGATTAAAGGACCTGCGAGACAGTTGCGTTATGCGGGTTGCAGGCGAATCAGGCGAAATGCAATTATGGTCCTTCGGATACTTCTGAGCATGACTGTACGTATGAACTTCGTATATAAATTTTGCTGTTGATGATATACATGTACCGGGTTAATACTCATCGTAAAAACAGGTGAAGCAATAACATTCTTAGCATCAGTGATATTTTATAAACGCCCTATTTATGCAATTACATAATTTGTTCCTTCTATAAAAAAGCCAATCTTGTTCACATTCATAAAACCTTCTTTCTTATCACACAGTTTGGCAGCAGACCATGCATAACACAGCATTTCGACAAATACTGGTGAGGTCTGCTTGTGACATACAATGTGTGCAGCGTACTTTGATTCAGTGTGCTCGTGATCGGATATCTTCTTCTCTCTCGACACGATGTGAGCAGTTTTGATGTCGATCACATTCTTTACATGAGCATTAAAGTGGACGACGCGTGGTTGCACTGTCGGTGTACATTCTGAAGGAATCACTTTAATACTGCATGACGGCACTCCTCCATTTTATTGAAAATCTCGTCTTACCGTTTTAGACATATTTTTCTCCTCCACGAGTTTATCAGCAAAAGACATTTTCTCTACTAGACATAGGGTTACATATCTTGGTTTATTTGTAGTCTAAGTCACGTACGAGTTAAATATGAAATAAATAGTTGCCACGCAGTGACTAGATCCGACAATCGCTTGCGGTACCTATGCTCTTCCCGCTGCGCCGTTACACTACCTGCAAACTACGGTAACATAATGTATGTGCCTCATGCCTCCTTCAACTCGCGCCAGAAATGGTATTATTTCATAACACTTGGCGACCTGGATCTCCCACTTGTCATTTTTGTTTCGGGCCAGTCCCTGCATATACGACAAATCTGGTGATTTACAAGTAGGAGCGATCCCGTTGTGAGTAGCAATGCGAGCCTCACCACTTGCTTTCACAAGACGTCGACGCTGGATGTACGAACACTGCTCGATGTCACCTCACCGGCGACAGTGTCCTGTTGTGGAGCAATGCGTGATTCATCGTTAATAACAAACCGTGAAGTCTTTGTGACACACTCTGTACGTCATGTTGTTCACATAAAGTCATATTTGTTGTCTGAGTGCATTTTATGCGGTTTACAGCACTGCAGCAAGAGAGCTTCTGATATTGTTTCTTCCCACCTGAGCAGACAGTTCAGTTTCAGTTAACTACAAACGTCAGCATGGGGTGAGGAAGGCGAGGGCGGAGGGGTATGAAGGACAGGGAGAGGGCAGACAATGGCGTTTGCCTCTCCTGGAATCTGTGATATATTCTTATACTCGTTGCTTATGTAGGACTGACTTAGGGAGGCGCGACTGGGAACATTATGAATTTAAGAATCGCTTTCTTACGTTTGTTTGTCTGGCTGGCTGTTCAGGATACATTGTGGTATTTGTTGCCATCAGGGCGGCAGTAATTATTGCAACACCTGCTTCAAACCTTTTATTAAATCAGGTACAACATCTGCTAATGGAGGCACACACACGTGATCCTTTATGAACCCATCATATGGCGTCTGAGCCGCTGAACTGAAGGCCATGCGAAACAAGCTCTATCATCTGGCCCCTTGTGGTCAGTCCAGTGTTCGGTACGCCTTTAATCAATCGCATTCTGAGTTGTGTCACCGGCCGCTGTGGCAGAGCGGTTCTAGGGGCTTGTCCGAAACCGCAAGACTTCTACGGTCGCAGGTTCGAAACCTGCCGCGGGCACCGATTTGTGTGATGTCCTTAGGTTAGTTAGGTTTGTTCTAAGTTCTAGAGGACTGATGACCGCACATGTTAAGTCCCATAGTGCTCAGACCCATTTGAACCATCTGTGTTCTGCCAGTGAGCCTGTGCAGCATCTTGCTACGAAGTAAGGTTTTATGGTTCAGCTTCTTCCAATGGAGAAAAGAGCCATAGGTCTAATGCAATACATAAGAAACATCAGGTACAGCTGATTCACTAAAAAGAAAGGCCCATACATTTTCAGATAGGTATGGCATAAAATACATGCAGTTTGGGGGACTGTCTTTGCAAATTTACCATCTCGTGTTTATTTGCTGACCCCCAATATGCGCATTTACATTTCCATTCAGGCGAAATGTCGATTCAACACTGAAGACGAAACGACCTAGGAAATATTAATCGTCATGCAGTAATATTTAGTTTCCAAAGATGACACTTAAAGCGTAGTCTGCAGGCCTTAGAGCTGTAACGACCGCAAACTATGAAAACGTTTTATAAGCGTTATTTTAAATGTGTCCATACAGACATGTCTGGAATTACTGGTTGACAACTAGCCTTTTTTGGGGCTACGCGTGAAACACTCTTTCACTCGTTCACTCTCGTGCCGTGCGACGAATGGTGCTCAAACTGAACCCTTGTAAGAAAAACTGTTTTAGTTGCTCTTTCGTTATTAATAATTTTAGATTGAATGTAATAAATACTACGAAATCCTAAGACTCAAATATTTTTTTTTAAAACGCAGTAGGTACAAGAAAGATAACTGCGAAGAAACTTGTGTAATATGAGAAATAGTTCAACTGAAAGACGAAAGAAGCAAATAGAAAAATGTTCAGGGAAAGACAGTAATTGTGCAATGTAAGTTACTTACAAATGAGATGAAAATTTAGGGAGTCTAAGGCGAAAAGGCTGCGGGAAGAATCTGCAACAGATAAAATACATATTGTAGGAAAGAGTGATTGAACTCTCTTAAAAGCAAATACATTAACGTGAAGCGCACAGGTGAGAGCACATACACGGAAAGAGTGCACTGATGTGCTTTACGACAGAGTAGAACTGTCTGATGACGTGATAGGAGAATGCAGAGGTGCTGTGGAAGACATAGCTTTGGAAGACTTGCAGTGAAATAACACAGAAGAATAGATAAATTTTCTTCGGGCTTTCTCTAATTATTGAAGGAGGTGACAACTGCACGACCATCGAAGTTGGTCTGTAGAATGTATGAGTCTAGTGACATATCGTCAGACTTCTAGAGAAAAGTTATCCATACAAGCCCGAAGATACCAACGGCACATTAGTGGGAAAACTATCCACAATAAGCTTAGCGACTTATGCATCCAAGATTCTGACAAGAATTATATACAAAAGCATGAGACAGAAAAATGAGACCCTTTCAGATCACGATCGATGTGCCTGTAGGAAAGATAAAGTCACCAGGGAAGCTTTTCTTACGCTTGATAATGGAAGCTAGACTTAAGAACAATTAAGTAACGTTCATAGGATTTGCCACCTAGGAAAAGTGTTCGAAGTTGTACAATGGTGCCAAAATTCTAAGGAAAACAGAAGTAAGCCACAGATAAATACGGATATAATGCAACGAAGGAGAAGAAAGGAATGGAAGACCAAGAAAGATGAGTTCGCTGTAAAAAGATGTCAGAAGGGGGTGCTAACTAACGTCTTCACAATTCGATCTACACATCAGGCAGCAACGATCGAAAGGAAAGTAGTTTTCAGGAATGGAATTGGAATTCAGGATGTAAGTATGTCATTGGTAGGATTCGTCGATTATATTGCTGTTCTGAGTGAAGGTAAGGAAGAATTATAGTACCTGTTGAACGGAATGAAGACTAATCAGCACACGCTGTGGTGTGGAAGTAACCTGCAGAAAGACGAAGCTAATGAGAGGTGCCAGAGACGATACTGACATTAACCTTAACATCAGTGATCGTAACCACTACGTAGACGAAGTGAAGAAATTCTGCTAACTTGGAACCAAAGCAACGATATAGCGTTGTCTGATATTTTCTACGACCTATCTAAGGCATTTGACAGTGTAAATCACGATATTCTCTCAGATAAGTTGAAGTTTTATTGGACTGAAGTACAGCCAGCCAGTGAGTAGTGTTATATCTAACTAACGGAATGCACGTAGTTGTACATAATAGTTCAACCAATATACTCTGGGAACATTATTCCGAGTGGTGTTAAATCAGGTATAGTGTTCTCTGTGGCTCAATCTTATGTTCTCTATTATTCCTAACATATGTAATCGATCTTCCGTCTAATGTGCAAAAAACATAATTTGTTCTTTTTGCACATGGCACTAGTATTGTAATCAGTCCAAGCACACAAGTAGCAATTAAAGAGTGGTAAAGAATCTTCTTAAAAGTATTATTGACTGGTTTCCTGAAAAAGGACTCACACTCAGTTTTAAAGAAACACAACATATTTAGTTCTTCAGAACTATGCTTATGATCCCAATGATAATGGCTACACATGGTGACGAAATAATAAATGGTACTGAAACCTCAAAATTCTTAGGTGTTCATATAGATGAGATTTTAAACTGGGAAAAGCACATTTTGGAACTCCTAAAACAATTTAGTTTATCCACATTTGCACTTCGTATCGTTGCAAATTATGGGTAGAGACAAATCAGTAAGGTGACATGTTTTGGATATTTTCATTCAATAATATCATAATGAATAATGTTATGGGGTAACTTATACTGAAGAAAGAAAGTCTTCCTTATTCAAAAGCGTGCTGTAAGAATAATATGTGGGGCTCACCAACGATCATCTTCTAGACATCTATTTAAGGAGATAAGCATGTTGACTACTGCTCCACAGTATATGTATGTCCTCATGAATATTATGTATAAATAATCCAGTTTAGTTCGAAAGGAACGTAGTTACAATACCAAAAAGAAAGGTGATATTACTCCATATTAATGCAGACTGCAACACAAAAAACTTGCACAACGCTGCAACGAAAATAATTTATAACTGACCCACTGATATAAACTGTCTGACAGACAAAAAAGTAAAACTTAGAAACAAACTGAAAAGCTTACCCTCGACAACTCATTGTTTTAAATAGAACAATTTTCATTATTGCAACGTGTAAAAGAAGGTAATTAGGAATTTCTAACACACAACTATATATAAAAACATAAAATGAAAAGGAAATAAAAAAACTTAAAAGTCTTCAGTATGTATCTATAATTACAAATTAATTTGCAATGTGAAATTGTGAATTTCAAATTACTCGCATTTCATCATTAAGATTTTACGTGTTAATGATCCATGTAACAAGAAACCAACTAATACATGACAAAAGGCACAACGAAGGACATAATATGGTAGCATTAGGCAGTGGCCTTAACTTGAAGAAGAAATTTCTGAGAACGTAAGTTAATCCTTGGATGTGAGAATACCAGAAAACAGTTTGAGATGTTGTGCTATAGGTGGCTGTTGGAAATTATGTGGGCTGATAAGCAAGAAAGAGGAGGTCCTTCACAGAATATCGAGGAAAGGAATCTACAGAAAACACGGACAAGAAGAAGGGACAGAATGATACCTACCCACTGAAATGATAGGTACAATCATTAACATCACTCTCAGCAGATGTAATTGCTTCTGTAAGTATATGAGCTGACTAATGGAACAGAAGATACATGGATGACTGTGATAGTTAATTTAAGAGCGTTTGATGAAAGTCTCTAGTGATCAGAGTTATGGATCACGAGATATTTTAATTTTAAATAAGCACTGAAATTAGAATTTGTGGCAGTGCACGAGAGAAGAACATAATCACTGTCGTGAGTTGGGGAGACAGATCACCCAACGACGCCTGGTCATCAAGGTGGGGAGTAGTGTACGGTGACGTAAGGCTTTTGCAAAGGAACAGGAAGACGCAATTTGCTACTCAGAGACCCCTTAGCGATAAGCAATTGAACGAGACCAAAGCAAGATCGACGGAGGGAAGAAAAATAGCCCGGTCAAAAACTGTATTTTATGAGAGAAAGAATAAAGAAGGAATTAATTGAAATAGTGTGCCGGAGGAGTTCCAATGTAGAAATCGTCTAGATTACTGCGATTTTGACAAGAAAATTATTGACAAAGTGGGTTGCCCGACGTCACAGAAGAATGGTTCAAATGGCTCTGAGCACTGTAGCACTTAACTTCCAAGGTTATAAGTCCCCCAGAACTTAGAACTACTTAAACCTAACCTAAGAACATCACACACATCCATGCCCGAGGCAGGATTCGAACCTGCGACCGTAGTGGTCGCGCGTTTCCAGACTGTAGCGCCTAGAACAGCTCGGCCACCCGGCCAAAATCTTATAAGTAGGAGTGAGAGACTATTATGTAGAGGAGAAAATATTGGGAGTTGATTCAGGCCTACGTTTACATCTACATCTACACTCCGTAAACTGCCGTGAAGTGCATGCCAAACGTTACGTTCTATTGTACCAAGATTATTAGGATTATTAGGATTTCTTCCCGTTCCATTCATGTAAGAAGAGCGGGAAGAATTATTCTGCATACTGTAGTTAACCCAATATTATCCTCATGATCTCTATGTGACCGATTCGTAGGAGTTGTATGTTCCTAGAGGCATCACTTGAAACATTATAGGTATGCTTTCTCGAGATACATTACGTCTGTCTTCCAGAGTCTGGCAGTTCAGTTTCATCAGTGTTTCTATGACGCTTTCCCTCGAGCCAAACAAACCTGCTACCATTCGTGTTGCCCTTCTCTGTACACGTTCAATATTCCGTGTTAGGCTTAACTGGTACATGTCCCACGCATTTAGGCAATATTCTATAATGGATGGTAAGAGCGGTATGTAAGCAATCTCCTTTTAGACTATTCTAACTTTAAACCGAAGCCTACCACCTGATTCACCCACAACTGAGCCTATGTCATCATTCCATTTGATATTTTTGTACGAGTTGGCCGATTCCAGCTGTGACTCATTTCATTTCATATCCCTACAAAGTGCTATATCCATGTTTCTGTATGAGTTGGCCGATTCCAACTGTGAATAATTGATACTGTAGTCATAGGATACTATGTTTCTTCGTTTTGTTCAGAACACACTTCTACATTTCTGAACATTTCAAGCAATTTGACTATCTTTTTCATCAGTCTGAAATATTACGAAGATCTGACAGAATATTTAAGAAGCTACTTTCAGAGAGTACCTCGTTATAGGGAACTAGATCTTTCACGAAAATTCGGATGTTACTGTTAATACCAGCCGCAAGGGTATTAAAATACAACATGATCAGTAAGGGCCCCAACAAACTTCCGTGGGTCACACTCGAAGTTACGTCTAAATCTCGCGAAGACTCTACAGCCTAGGTAACATGCTGAGTCCTCACTACCAAAAATTCTTTAATCCAATCACAAATTTCGCTTGATACGAAATGTGATAGTTATTTGGCAGTAATCGTAGATGTGGTACTGAGTCAAACTCTTATCGGAAATGAAGAAAGTATCAGTTGGGTTTCGCATGATCTGTTTCCGAAATCCATGCTAGATGGCATGGAGGAGATTACTATATTTGAGCTTAGAATATGATGTAAAATTCTACAACAAATCGACGTAAAGCATATTGGACGGAAGTTCTGCCGATCACTTCTATACTCTTCTCCTATAAACGCGTGTGACCTGCGCTTTCTTCCAACTACTGGGCACGGTTTTTCATCCGTGGGTTCTGTGATACGTTATAGTTAGAAGACATATTTCATCTGTTTCTCAACACCATTGACTCCAATCCGTATGTCCCTCATCGTTTGAGTGGTATGTGGATTAAATTAGGGCAGTTCCCCTAGATTTTTCTTTGTGAAGGGTATTTGAAAATGGAGTTAAGTATTTCTTTGTTTGCTTCACTACCCACAATCTGAGCTCCTGTCTCATTTGCGAGTGGCTGGATACTAGCTTTAGTGCCACGAACAGCATTTGCATACGACCAGAATTTGTTTTTGTTTCGTGAAAGATCATTTAACAATACCCCGCTACCGAGAGGTGGAAACTCCGGCAAGTAGGCGGCGAAGGACGAGAGGTGCATCCGCCTCTCCGGAGTGCGGGGAGCACTTGCCGAGGAGCGTCGCGTGAAATCGTCGATGACGGGGCCACCGAGGGGGACCAGTGCGGTGGCAACGGCGCGTTGAACCCAGCAGCTCGGGAGTGCCCTTGACCTAGGGGCGAGGTCGGTGGGCGAGCTGCAGCAGTCCCCCCCCCCCCCCCCCATGCCAGAGGAGCCGGTCCGGGGCAAAAGACGGGCTCCCACATCTTTTTATCACTCGTTACCTATGATGGCTGAAACCGAAGCGAGTGATTCGAGTGCGCCTTTACGGGCTTCTATGATGTCTGCTCCCTCTCCACAGGACGGGATGGGACAGGCAGATGATGAGAGTGTCGTGCAGAGGCATGCAAGAATTACTATGCTCTTAGAGCAAAATGTGAAAAACGGAAAAATTAGTCAAGCGGCTCCTAACACAATCAAGAACGAGCTATCGGCCTGGGCCATAGCTCATGCAAGACTGGAAGGCCGCGTTATGGAATTAGAAAAGGAAAATGAAAGGCTAAGGAAACAACCCACTAAGACTTGGGCGGCTGTGGCTGCACAGGCGCCTACTAAACAAATCTCAACCAAAGACACCATTGAAAAAGTTGTAAAACGGTCAGACACGGCAGTCTTCTTGAGGACCCTGCCTGGCCAAGACACTAGCGTTAAAAGGATACAAGAGCTGTTAACAACAACAATAGATCCAGTCAAGGATAAAATTAAAATTAAAAAAGTTAAACCCAGCAGAAAATCTGTAATTGTGGAAGTTGCTAGTGAGGAGGATAAAGAAAAGCTTCTAAATAATCAAAAACTAAACTCAGTTGTGAAGTGTGAACCACCTAGAAAGAGAAACCCACTAATAATATTATATGATGTACCCACGGTAATGACGAATGAGGAGCTACATGAGACAATTAGATCACAAAATTTCGATGACGTGGATGAACAGGAATTCAGAAACTCTTTCAAGTTGAAATTCAAAACAGGGCCTCGAGATCGTGATGTGGTACATCACGTGGCCGAGGTCTCTGCGCAGTTGTGGAAAAGAATAAGATCAATGGGCAGACTATATGTAGGCTTTCACACCATTAACACCAAAGACTATATCGTGGTACCTCGCTGCCATAACTGTGGCGACCTGGACCACATTCTGAGGCACTGCACCAGGGGGTCGGCTTGCTCCAGGTGCGGCGAGAGTGGGCCCAACCGCAAGGAATGTAAAGCAACAGGGGTCTGCATTCCGTGTAAATATCGTGGGAAGAAATCCTGTGGTGCCACGGGACGGAACTGCCCCACTTACCGGATGCTAGAACAACGACTCATTTCCAGAATTGACTATGGCTGAGCAGGGCTCAGTTAACAGGATGCTTAAACACAAGTCCCCGAGTAAAAGAAGGAGGGATGCTGTGAGGGCTAACAGATTTAGGGAATTTTTAAGGTCGCTTTCGGGCACCGTAAAAATTACGACAGTAGAGAAAGAAATTCAAACAGATCCCTTTATGGTGGACAGATGCATGCAAACTGATTTTCCGGAAAAGAACACAGCTCCCCTCCCCCAAACCGGGGAGAATGGCCGAATAAAGATCTACAACGGCAGAAGCATCCTGTGGTGGTGGCGGCCTCCCTGGCCCCTACTCACGAACCTAAACATATTAAACAACAACCACTCCAAGAAAGTACAGTTACTAGCACCAGTGCAAACCCAACCGTGGCAGATACCCCAGTCATCAGGCTATCGCCTGTAGACCCGGTTAGGGTGTATCCCAACATTGAATTTACAATGCAACTGGCGAGATTGGAGCAGCCGGCTATCCTGACCACTGCCTTACGACATGTGGTCCGGGTAGGACATGAGGATGGAAGAAAGGTCACCTTCTCGGTAATGGAGGCTGTGGATAGAATACACTTAAAGTCAGTGAACCTTCCCACCGACTTCGGAGCCCTGCGAGACTTACACAAGAAAGTGTTTGAGAGACGTGGGGAGAAATTTGACCTAGACGACATTTACATTCAATCAGTCCTAGCTCATGGTCGAATCGCCTTTGATTGGAGCAAGACTTGGCCTGACGATAGAATGCACACTTACTTCCCATAATGACTAAAATAACTGTTGGACAACTAAACACGCATAACAGCAGACTTGTGATAAAGGAGCTCCGATGGGAGGTGGAGGAGAAGAGGCTTGACGTACTCTGCTTACAGGAGCCGTACTCTCAAGCTGGGAAACTTTCATTTGCAGCCGCTACATGGCAAATAGCTAGTAGTGGGGAAGCCCCAAGGCGGCAATTGTCATTACAAACCAGTCTCTAAGTGTAACAACACTCACACAATTTTCCACCAGTCACTGCAATGTCGTGGAGGTACAGGCTCCCATGGGAATTTTAACCTTCATAAATATGTATTTTCAATATGGAGACAATATCGAACAACATCTGGATCACCTAACAAGAGTAGCCACGGCATTGCGGGGACGCAAACTGGTTATAACAGCCGATATAAATGCAAAATCCCCCCTATGGTACAGTGGCACAAGAGATGAAAATGGTGAAAAAGTGGAGGATATGATTATGGCTTTACAACTTGTGGTTGCAAATAGACCTGGCAACCCTCCCACCTATGCAGCGGGTGGGGACCACGGCACCAATATAGATGTAACGTTAGTTACACCAAATTCTGCCAACATCATTCAGAATTGGGAAGTTAGAGAGAACGCTACAACAAGTGACCATAATCTTATTATGTTTAGCCTAGGAAATAGAGGCTGTCACTGGGCCACGGGGTGGGAGTTGCAACTGAACTTCAAGAGAGCTGACTGGGAGAGACTAGCGAGAGAGTGCGACATTCCTCCATTGCCAGAAGGTGACGCACAACAGGACCTGGACATAGACAAGCGGGCCGAAGAACTGGTTGGCGCAGTTACCAGAGCGGTTAAGGCAGCTGTTCCAACCAGAAGGAGGGCCATGGCGGCCTCCCCGTCACCATGGTCAGCTGAACTTGAGGAAATGCGTCAGTCTGTCAGAAGGCTGAGGAGGCAATACCAGCGCAGTGTCGTCTGGTGGGAAAAGCAAAGATGGTTACTGCAATACTGGGAGGCAAAAGAGAAATTTCAAAAAGAACTGAAAGAAGTCAGAATACGCAGTTGGGAAAGATTTGTGCTGGACCAGTTGGCCTTGGATCCATGGGGAGTACCCTACAAACTAGTAAGGGAAAATATCCGATCCCCAATGATGCTATCAACGGTCAGGCACGGGGATGGGATGACGGAGTCCTGGCAGGAGACTGCCGTGGTCCTTCTCCGATCCCTGCTGCCTGATGACGATGAGGCCAGCGACACGGAAGGCCAGTCCCAGCTACGAAATCAAGATCTGGACAGAATAGCTAACAACAGGGCAGTCTACCCCTTCTCTGAATTGGAGGTGGCTGGCCACATCAAAGAACTAAAAACAGGGAAAGCCCCCGGCCCAGACGGCATTGTGGCGGAGGTGGTGCAGTTCCTGGCACCTCAACTGGTGGCGCCACTAACCCAGTTATACAATTCCTAAGACAGGAAAAATTCCCGAAAATCTGGAAAGAGGCAAACGTTGTGATAATCAAGAAGGGACCCGACAAGGACCCAGGGGATGTCAAGTCCTATAGACCGATCTGCCTACTGGACATCCTTGGGAAATTATCTGAGAAACTGCTAGCTGACAGACTGACTGCACACCGAGTGCCGTGCGGGATGAGTGGCAGGCAGTTCGGCTTCAGGCCGGGGCGATCGGCAACTGATGCGATCGCACTGGCGGCTGAGGTCTGCGACTCTACCCCATACAAGTACGTTGTTGGCATCATGGTTGACATCAGTGGCGCCTTTGACAACCTGTGGTGGCCTTCGCTGTTCTCCTGCCTGCGGGAGAAGGAGTGTCCAGGGTCGCTATATGGTTGCCTGAGGAGCTATTGTGAAGGGCGGGAGGTCTGGCTATCATCCCCTAGCGGTAGAGTAGGAAAAACTATAACTAAGGGATGTCCCCAGGGTTCCGTCTTAGGTCCCCTGTTCTGGGACATCCATATGGAGCCGCTTTTAGATAGTTTGCAGCAGAGTGAAGAAGTGCTTGAGGTGATAGCCTACGCAGATGACCTCCCTCTGTTGGTCGGCGGCCGGAGCCGTGAGGACATTGAGCCAAAAATAGACAGAGCAATGACCAAATTACAACTGTGGTGTACGAATACTAAGATGACGATCTCACCAACAAAGTCGACGTACCTATTACTGAAGGGACAGCTGGTAAGGAACCCCACAGTCAGAATCGGAGGCTCACCAGTTATAAGACGACATGAGACTCGCTACTTGGGCGTCATCATCGATGAAAGGTGGAACTTTGGAAGGCACATTGAGTCCGTAACCCAAAAAGCATTATAATTACTAAACAACCTTACTTCCATAGGTCATAAACGATTTCACCTTCCACCACACCTAATCAAGCTGTACCATAATAGTATATTAACGTCAGTAGTGGGTTACGGATCGGGAGTCTGGGCACATAGGCTCACGAGGGTGGTGCCTGCCATGGCAGTGAGAAGAATACAAAGAAACATGCTATTAAGATCCATAGGGGCGTACAGAACATCTCCAGGAAGTGCATTATTAATAATAATGGGGTTCTGTCCTTTAGATATAAAAATACGAGAGCAAGCAGCATGGTATTGGGTTAAGAAGGGGAACAACACGAAAATAGAGAATATCCTGGGAGCACTGGTGAGGGACAAGGGAGAAATACGCCGAAGGGGTGAGGACTTATGGCAGCAGTCTTGGAAGAAACTGGCAGAAGAACCTTTGGGTTCTTGCCAAATGTAAAAGAAAGGCTAGGGATGAAGTACTTCGAGCCAACGCGGGGTCTAATACACTTTCTCACTGGTCATGGGCCCTACCCGACATACTTGTGTCGGTTTGGGAAAAAGGCTACACCCGAGTGTGACTGTGGTGCTTCGGAGGGAACTCCCGACCATGTGGTTTACGAGTGCCCCCTTTTCGATGATGTAGCAGTGACACTAAGACAACAGCTTCCACATAACAACACATATGACCTTTGAAGACATGAAGAAACATTTGAAACTCTGAACAGACTGGCAAATGAGGTATCACGGAAAGTACTGACAGCATACTTGAGGGACTTTCACGACTAACGACAAATATCGAACGTGTCCAATTACCCTGATCCTATACCGCCTGTGCGTGGACAGGTCGACTTTTCAGTTGCAATCCGCCACGTGCAGGACTAGGGGGACCAGGGTATACTGATCTAGACTAAAGCACCGGAATTGACGTAGGTTAGTACAGTAGTTGTAGCTTTAGATATAGATATTAAGTTAGGAACCTGCAGCGACAAACAATCTTGGCCTGCCCAGTGTCAGGGGCACGCTCATCGGGGTTAGCTCGATGAGCAAGGCCTAAAGTAGTAGGTTTATATCTACGCTGACACTCCTGTAACGCTGCAGGCAGTTAGGAATCAACAAGTAGGAAGGAAACTAATAATTAGCAAGTAGAATAGATTAATAGCTGTAGTCTGCCTCATTATCCTGTAGTATCCTGTCTGTAGCTCACAATACGAGTAATATAAAATAGTACCAATATAATAATAATAATGAAAATAGCTGCTGAATATATAACATTGTAGAATTGTTATGACCCACTAATCACTAAGGTGGTGGGTTCCTTTTGTATAAATATTATTATTGATGTTGAAATAAAGATTTAAAAAAAATACCCCGCTACGGTTGTTGTTGAAAAATTCCCCCAGTGCTCCGTTGGCAACGAAACGAGTTTCTTGTAGTATCCTTTTATCTAGGTCAGATTATGGCAGATGTCAATCCACCTCAGTAACGTCACAAGCTCTGTATTTCTTAGTTTGATGTGAACTACGTGTGGTTACTGACGGTCGTGTAGATAGTGTTTTTAATCTGTGCTTAAAGGTATATTTTTGACGATGATAATATCTACATACTTAAACGTGGGTAGGTTAATCGAACATAGCTTATGGGGCGTAATACGTTATCATTCAATCAAATGTCGGTAAGCTCAACAGTTTTGACTATCTAGTTGTATAGTAGTTCAGTGCTGCCATAGACTGTGGCACGAATCTACGATAGCACGTGTACTGGTCATGGCTAATTAATGCCATGGCCAACCACGTGTCTGGAGTTGAATTCGTTATATTTTTTACGTGGGAATGTTTCAAAGCTTTGGTGTGCTACAGGACTGTTGGTGCTCTCTATGAAATTCAGAAACGCATCTGGACGGTTGCCAATGCATTCAGAACACGTATAGGACGTGGAACACCTCTTGCAATGTGTTCGTCCTCCAATGTACGTACGGCTTCTGGATACTCGGGGAATATGTTATAAATCGTTATTGTACACAGTCGTAATTCGTTGTATCTGGAGAAACCATTGCTTTCTGGACCTATGTTTATTATTCTGGACTCAAGTTTATTAGAATTATCCGCTTGTTTCATTGGATTCTACTCACCTCTACGGTTTGTACGTGTAACAGAAAACAGTCTGTGTTTTAGCTAAGACGAGGAGAGGTAAAAAGTCAGTTATACGAAAAGCGGGACTAATTAATGTAACTGACTCAGAGCAACTCATTCTTCGCTTAATGTTACACAGAAATGTTTTCTTAAGTATAAAGGATTATTTGCATCCTCTTGAGAAGTGTTTTCGTTAGCGGCAGTACTTTGTAGAGCGGTCAACGGTAAGTGGAAAGAAAGAAGCCGGGCAACGAGGAAAGTAAAAAAAAAGTTCAGAGCGGAAGTGCAAAGCATGACAGCAGGCAGCTGGGAAATAGAATCTCTCTGGCAGCGCACTCTGCGAGTTCTCATACAACATGTATGAATTCAAATCGAGAGCAGCAGCACTGCCACCAGCGAAAGCAAATGTCCTCTCTCTCTCTCTCTCTCTCTCTCTCTCTCTCTCTCTCTCTCTGATTGTGTGTGTGTGTGTGAGTTTGTGTGTGTGAGTGGTACGAACGCTGGGTAAAGTCAGGCAACACCCACGCTACATTTGACGGCACAGAAACAATGAAAGACCGCTGGTGTATAAAGACATGTCAGCCACAACCGTTCTACAGAAAGCCAGGTGCACGCTATATAAGCGAACCATGCATCTGAAATTTTCTTCTGTTGCTCTAAATTATTTTTCACAGAAAGAAAGTGTGGTGTTGGACGAAAAAACACTGGAGAATTCTCATCGGACATCGGTGCTGCAGTTGGTCTCAGAAAACCTAGATTTACTTCTGGAGGAGGCAGAGTAGATACTATGACACAAACAAAATGTTTGATTACTTGAAAGTCTCTTCGGGTTTGCTGCCGGATCCTAAAATCAACTTGATATTTCGGCGATCCAACTGGTCGCCATCTTCAGGAAAATGCTGCTTCTGCTGATGAGTCCCGCTGAGAACTGACGCCAGGCTGCAAATCGACGTCCTATCTACGCCACATTTAAGTACACGGCGCATGCGACGCCTTGTCCGCAGCTCGTGGTCGTGCGGTAGCGTTCTCGCTTCCCACGCCCGGGTTTCCAGGTTCGATTCCCGGCGGGGTCAGGGATTTTCTCTGCCTCGTGATGACTGGGTGTTGTGTGATGTCCTTAGGTTAGTTAGGTTTAAGAAGTTCTAAGTTCTAGGGGACTGATGACCATAGCTGTTAAGTCCCATAGTGCTCAGAGCCATTTGAACCATTTGACCCATGCGACGCCCATCACGGTTTCTGCCTTCTAAGACAGGGAGGTGGCGCCACCCTTAGTGAAACACTGCTAGCAACGATATATCGCAATCAAGGCCGCACCGAAGAACGTTCAGTTTTGATGCGAGATAATACACAGTGTTCACCGAAAGCCGCCACACACAATGCAGGATTCCACGTCTTGCTAAGAGGAAACCCATTGTCTCTGTTGATTAAATTATCAGCCAACCTAATTTCAATCGCCTCTTTATAGACACTGTTCCAAAAACCGGAAATGTTGGCAACTACCACAGTTTCATCAAATTTCATACTGTGTCCCTCATTTAGGCAGTGTTCTGCTACTGCCGATATTTCCGGCTGTTGTAGCCTCGTATGACGGCGATGTTCCACACACCAGTCATGCACTGTGCGAATCGAACAGCCAATGTAAGCTTTCCCACATTGACATGGAATTTTGAACTCACCGGGTTTCCTAAGCCCCAAAACATCTTTCACAGAGCCGAACGGAGCCCTAATCTTAGAAGGTGGATGGAACACAATGTTAAAATTTCTTAAAATTCGTCCATCTTAAACGATAAGCCTCCAGCGTAAGGAAGAAAGGCCACAGATCTATGTTCCTCTTCAAACACCTCCGGAGATGGCCCAAACTTCATAGCCCGACGAATCTGCTTCTCGGTTTATCCATTTTCCTTAAAAACAGCCATCAAATGCTCAAGTTCTTGGGTTAAGCTGTCTGCGTCCTAAGGACGCCACTGCGTTGGTGTGGTGGATGACAAATTTAGGATGCAGATACCAATCTGTGCGTGTCGGCTTTCGGTGAACACTGTGTATTATCTCGCATCAAAACTGAACGTTCTTCGGTGCAGCCTTGATTGCGATATATCATTGCCAGCAGTGTTTCACTAAGGGTGGCGCCACCTCCCTGTCTTGGAAGGCAGAAACCGTGGGCGGCGCATGCGCCGTGTACTGAACGGTGGCCTATATAGGACGACGACTTGCCACCTGGAGTCACTTCTCAACGGGACTCATCAGCAGAAGCAGCATTTTCATGAAGATCGCGACCAGGTGGATCGCCGAAATGTCGAGTCAAGTTGATTTTAGGATCCGGCAGAAAAACCCGAAGAGACTTTCAAGACTTATTACGCCGGGAAAGCCTACGTAATGTTTGATTACTTTGTTAAAACTATAACAATCTGAAGCTTTTAGCGCTGAAACAAACTATGTCTACAAAAAATTCGCCGATGTTTCTTCCTGTCACTGAATACATCACCTATCACTTGATACAATACAGACGATAGCCTCATCTCTCAATCATAATACATCTCGCACTGCTGTATCTGAGGAAGGTCGTTCCTACCGTCTTAGGCGATGATTAGAGAGTAGGCTAAACCACATTGGGTTCCGATGTAAGTACTGTCCTGGTAGCAGTCGCGTTTGGAATTCCTCAAAGGCATATCTACGCCTGTGTCTCTCATTCGTTGCTGCGTTTGTCCTTAATTTTGGTTCTGTCATCAAGTACCAACTTTAACATGGGATCTCGTTCTCTGGACGATACCACAGAAGGCAAATCCGGAAACTGTACGTTGAAGACGCAGCATTTTGGATTGATAATCCCCAACGGCATTATTTTCATCATTATCAACGTCCATAGTTAAATCGTCTGCGTTTTGTACGCAATCAAGTACTTCGCTCCGCCCGTGTTTTCTTTGATTGACTTCGCTTTGTTATTTCTCATCAGTGAATTGGAGTTCTGGTTTCCTGCTTTCTCGGAACATGTTCTTCCCATGTTGTTCTTCTACTATACTGTTTCTCCAATTAGATTAATTACTGTTAATTCTAACTGCAAATTTTCCTTTCTCTTGCTGTAAAGTAACGCGTAGACAGTGACAACGCTCATAAATTTCACCACTGTTCTATCCCTTCGATCTCTCGATTAACAAACATAAAAAAAATCACAGCTGTACAATAATATTGACGCTAAAATGACTCACTTCCACTTGCTAAGAACTAGAAAAGAAACCACGAATTCCGGTATACAAATAAAACATACACCGATACTGCCGAAGCATTGTTTCTAGGGCGATACGAATAAGATCTCGTTTTTCCCGCTAAATGTTTGCTATTTACAAGCGTATTATTTGATTTTAGGATTATTTTTAACACTTGTATTTGTGCTGCATGATGAAACATGAGAGGGACGCAAATCGTAAGTCGCTTGAAAAGCAGGAACATTGTCCACAGCCGGCCGTTGTGGCCGAGCGGTTCTAAGCGCTACAGTCTGGAACCGCGCGACTGCTACGGTCGCAGGTTCGAATCCTGCCTCGGGCATGGATGTGTGTGATGTCCTTGGGTTAATTAGGTTTAAGTAGTTCTAAGTCCTAGGGGACTGATGACCTCAGAAGTCTAATAGTGCTCAGAGCCATTGGAGCCATTCTCCTCAATTTCGACGCAATACAATATTGTACCAGCTATACCCAGGTTGCAGCACAAGTTTTGGTGAGTGATGTGTGAATTAGACGTCTTTAATTTGACTTCGAACGAACGGCAACATTTGTATTCACGCTTTCGGTGTCGTTTGACCGTATTCATGCGACATTGTTATACACGTAATAATGTGAGGCACAGAAAGAAGAATACTCGAATAATGTTATAAAGCGTGGCTTTATATATCCAAAGGCAGCGATAGTGTCGCGCACACACAAGCTACGCTATTAAAAATGAAAGCAAAAGTGCAACACTGAGGATAACAGACTTAGGAAATAGTTTCTTTGATGTAATTACTAATTATATTCATCCATAATTAGCATAAGAATTTGTACAATTAATTCAGGCCATAGTTAATATAACCAATTGCAATATGTGGTGACAGGAAGGTCATCTGTCCATTCTCTGTAACTAACACTGACACATCAATAAATAGTAACACTCAGACCCGGCAGTAGCTGGAGCGGGATTCGAATACAACAACAAATAATAATATCACTATTTCTAACAGAACAATTGTAATTATTAATAACAGTTAACTGAAATTTACAAGTAACTTATTGGAATGCAGCCAGGTGACCTTATAGACAACCGCCGATATTTCGACAGGGGCACACACTGATATTTTCTACATAAAACTATACCAAGTAAGCGCATATGTCTTCTTGCGTTATCTTTCCGGAATTTCTATGCGAATTGAGGTCTTAAAATTTTCTTTCCCAGCCCTTACTTGTTGCTTTTTTTACCTTGAAAATGTCCGGATGTGCTCCTGTCGAAATATCTTTGGTTTTCGACGACTTCTTTCAGTTGCATTCCAGTAACTTATTTGAACATTGTATACTCCAGGAGAAAGACAGGTCTCACATAACTCATTTTCCCAGCGAGGAAATTTATCGTTGATTGCGGAAGTTGGATGAACTTCGCAAAAGTAGATTAAAGCTACAATCTAAGTTGTCAACTTCGCTGACATGTCGTGATCAAGATATTGTTCCAACATTTGTGAAAGCTATTTATCATGTTATTCTCCTTCGGCTAATCTTATCTAGCAACGCACAGGCCTAAATATTGTCCATGAAAGGAGCCATTACACACGTCGACAGTTCGATTTTCTTTCCGCGGAATTGTTTCAGCTCCATTTAATGATGGCTTGAAAATTTCGGCTTTTCTTTTTTAGGGACTGGCAAGGAATTTCACTCTGCAATATCCCGGAATTTCGCAACGTTTTACGGTTCCGTTAGCTCAGAGTTACACAGTACCAGAATTGCCGCCTACGAGTGTCAACGTATCTATCCCTGATGAAATATTCAGGCGTCACTCCAATCCAGTACAAGAGAAAATCGAGAAAAACGTAAATAAATATAGATACGACAAATTGCTGATAATTCGTGAACACGCGCAATAGATTTCAATCTAATGTCTCAGACGATAACACTCTATGTGCAGTTCTGAAAACAAACAGCACTCGTGTACCTGCTCGAATAGGTAAATAAGCTTTCCAACGCTTTGATAATATTACGATCCCACCCCTGTTTTTGAGTTAAGCTCATAAATAAATATAGAGGTCATCAACAAAACAATGGTTCAAATGGCTCTGAGCACTATGGGACTCAACTGCTGAGGTCATTAGTCCCCTAGAACTTAGAACTAGTTAAACCTAACTAACCTAAGGACATCACAAACATCCATGCCCGAGGCAGGATTCGAACCTGCGACCGTAGCGGTCTTGCGATTCCAGACTGCAGCGCCTTTAACCGCACAGCCACTTCGGCCGGCAGGTCATCAACACATCACATAAAAGTGTACCATACAAATTACTACTAACGAAAATTATACTTGACAGTCTTAAGGTACCTCGTAATATTGACACCTCTTAACTCGTTACTCACGTAATAACAACGTTGCACCTGGTATTAAATTATTTCAGTTAATTAATCCCAATTCTTCATTGCAGAATTTACACATTAGAAATTGTATAGAAAGGTTCTACATTTAATTATCTTTATAAAGCACTTTATGTCCCAGGCCAAGGGTGTATTTGTTACCATGGAAGTAAACATCAGTTATTTACATCCTCTGATTAGCGATACCTCTGCTAATAAAGTTTAAATATAGTCCTCTTGACTAAATCAGAATACTTTCGAAAGTAAACGTTTGCGTACTGGTTTATAATTGTGAACTAAAATATTTTTAACTGTAATTCCTATATTACCCCTCAACAAATTACGTAAATAGTAAACTTTGCGTCGGTAAACTTTGATAAAATACTTCTCTTCTTTCTTTCTAAGTACTCGTTATTCATTTATCTATATTAGGTCACAGACTTCAGAGTGCTTGCTCTACTTTTTACAAGTCAAATCACTAAATTCTTGACCTTCTTTTATTTTCCTCAGGTTCCTTCTCAGAGTTCCAAATCGGATTATTCTCTTCCACTTTATTTACAGTAGTTGTTAAAATGATTATACCAGGACTTGGTTTTAATTTTAACTAATCAAGGTTTATTTTAGCTCCTTAAATGAATCAGATCTTTACATAGGCAAACGTTACTGTGAGCGAGTGACCACAAATCTAATCACCACACTGAACGAGATACAAATTAAAGAAAAAGCACAACATAAAACCTACGCACCACAAACACTTCCAAGCCCAACTTAACAATAGATTTTCAGAAACTCAACCACCGCCAGTATTGGCTTCTCGGGAGCCCACTACAAATCTAATTGAATGTCACTCGTCACGACCCACTAGGACAATGGCAGCAGTTCGATTTTCCATTTTCAAATGGTTCATAAAAGGCAAGGAAAACTATAAAATTGCGCCACTAATAATGTGTACGGGCTAAATATAATGGTAACCACAATTCACTTTCGGCTCGTTTGTTCCTGTACTTGATACTACGATCAAGAAAAATTGGAGCTCGATGCTTGATTATTAAATACTCCACAGTATGTGACAAGCTACTACTTCGTAGTGACACTACCCTCTACATGTTTACACAAACAGCTGACAGTCAACAATCTTACAGTGTGATTATCCCAAAATTTCCAAACTATACGCAGCATCCAAATCGTTTGGTGTCTGCGAAAAACTATCACAGACAACAAAACCGGACCACGCAAGACCAATTGTTGACATTAAAACAGTCTTCATGCTAACTCAGCGTATCAGCAACGCTACACTAAGCCAGCCACTCAAAGGTCGCTTGATCACAGGTGAAGGACAAAACGAAATTACGAGGACATACTTTCAAATAAAATTCATGAAACAGTTCCACTTGTTCTACCCGGGTATTGTTACCGCATTATCTAACCTTGCATTTAAAATATAAATACACTCATTACAATATTCCGAAACCTTTCCAACAGCCGGCCGAAGTGGCCGTGCGGTTAAAGGCGCTGCAGTCTGGAACCGCAAGACCGCTACGGTCGCAGGTTCGAATCCTGCCTCGGGCATGGATGTTTGTGATGTCCTTAGGTTAGTTAGGTTTAACTAGTTCTAAGTTCTAGGGGACTAATGACCTCAGCAGTTGAGTCCCATAGTGCTCAGAGCCAATTCCAACAGAATCCACGGAAAATCTCCAGTTGTCGTGATAATCGATAGCGAACTGTCCTAGAAACGTATCGACAGCGACACACATAAACGTGTCTCGACTCACATGCATTAACACAAGTCATCTTACAAACTGAAACTCACGTGCTCTTCGCCTCCTCGATAGTGACTAATTGCTTCTTTCCACAAAACCTTAGCCAAACGGTAAATGTAGACAAACGTAGGGCGCCACTATGATTCTTTGACAATATTCTGGGTTAACAAATGTACGGCTGGTTACAATACTGGCTTTTCTAAACCATTTACACACACACACACTGACTTTACCATTTACACACACACACACTGACTTTAGTTACAAGAAATGAAGCATTTATACTCCTTTTATCTGCTTTACTACACTTTTCTGCTATAATAATAGATTTAAACAACATTATTTAAGTAACAACACGAAGCTGTTAAAAATTAATTTTGACACATTATAGAACCTATTACTATAGCTCGAGGTTCTATGATAAATCTCACAGAGAATTGTTTCAACGACGCAGCTTTACGTGTGTTCGGGAAGGGTTTGAATTTTGCACTGGCACTTTCTCAGTGGTTGATTTTATTAAAAATGGTTCAAATGGCTCTAAGCACTATGGGACTTATCATCTGAGGTCATCAGGCCCCTAGACTTAGAACTACTTAAACCTAACTAACCTAAGGACATCACGCACATCCATGCCCGAGGCAGGATTCGAACCTGCGACCGTAGCAGCCGCGTTGTTCCGGACTGAAGCTCCTAGAACTGCTCGGCCAAAGCGTTGATTTTATTAGTTCCGTTAAATAGACTATTGTTAAAGACCCTCCTGATGTTGCAGAGAGCGCTGGAAGAGAGGCATGTTGTGAGCAGACTGGGGTACGTCCACCCAAGGGTAATATCAAAGCAGCCGATAGGGCTGCTTTACGTTTTCTTAGAGTTGATCCCAATATTGTAATTTTTTCTGAGGACGAGGGGGATACTACCAATGTTTTGGAAAAGCAGGACTATGTTCAAAGGGTACAGTGCTAACTGTCTCACTCATCGCATCGAAGATTCGCTGCTGACCATACAAAAAGTGTTGAAAGAAAGGCTATCAGCCTCCTCAAGAAAACTTTCTTGTCACAGGATTCTTAATTCTTACTGTGATTACCCCCCTCCCCCTAGGTTATAAGGCCTTCCTAAGGCCCACAAGGAAGGTGTTACTTCTCGTCTGATTGTGAGTAACAGTGATGCTCAGACATATGGTGTGGCAAAACATTTGCTATTGTGTTGAGCACTGTAGTTGGTCGGTGTGGGCACTACACTGAGAGCTCGGCGGATTTCTTACGTTGATTAGAGGGAATGAGTTTTAATGACTCTGATAATTCCCGTAAGGTTCGATCTGGTCTGTATCTTCCCTCATGTTCCTATACCTCATTCGTTAAGGTTAATCGAGGTTAGGTTTGGTGTTGAATTATCGATCCTGTTTCGAGATGTTTGGTCTTCCACTTACCTTCTCTTCAGTGACAAGTACTATGAGCAGCACTACGAGCAGACGTATGGATCTGTGATGGGAAGAATGTTATCATCTATTACTGCCAATACGTGTATGGAATTCGAGGAACCTGCTTTGACTCCTGCAAATTTTTTGAAATATGTACATGATAAATTAGCTATTTTGCCTCATGGCTGTGAGAATTTGAAAGATTTCTTAGAGCACTTGAATTAATCAACCCCAATATTTCTTTCACGTTGGAGGTGGAAGAGTATGGCTACCTTCCATTCCTTGAAGTGCTGGTCAGGAAGAACGTTGTCGGTAAGTTCGGGCAATGACATTTATAGGGAGACTACTCACATTCAGTTGTATCTGCAGGCTGGTAGTTGTTTCCATTCGACTCAACGTGAAAGTTTACTCTGTAACTTGGTTCACATGGCCTATGTCATCTCAGATCCTGAGAGCTCGTCATCAGAGTTAACCCATCCCGACGTCACATTTCGTCTGAATGCTTAACAGCGAAAGTCTGATCAGACGATCGTTGTGCTATCGGCCAACTGAGCATCGAATGAGTGACGATAACAGCAACGTGGCACAAAAGTCTACGGCATTTTTTTCTTATGTAAGGAGCATCTAGAACAGGATCTGTCATGTTTTGTGAAAATATGATGTGAAATACGTTTTTATATCAACATGCAAGATCAGCTTCCCTTTAGGTTCAGTGAAGGACGATTTTAGTTTCCATAAAACGGGTGTCTATCGTATTTCTGGGAGTCGGGGCATGACACGTATTTGTCAAACTATCAGGATTGTGAGGGGCCTGAGTACTGACCATAAACGCCACGAAAACAACAGGCAAGCAAATCGCCATTGCAGAACACGGGAATTCTGACATGCACTTCCAGATATTGGATAGTATGATTAACAACTAGCCCTATAAAGAGAGATAGTGGTTTCTCATTAAATTCTGTTTAGAATTCTGTTCTCTTGCTTACAAAGAACAAGAGGAGACAATGTTACCTCACCCCTTGATCATTAGTTTCACTATTGATAACTTCTGACGTCAGTCATTTTTGGTTTCTGATGGTACTAGTGTTTGCAGTGTGTGTGTGTGTGTGTGTGTGTGTGTGTGCGTGTGTCTTTGTTTGTGTGTCTGTCTTATCTTTCCGAAATTTCTCTGTGAACTGAGGTTTTAAATTTCCTTGCAGTGCACTCAGTTATGCAGTTTAGCCTTGACAATGACAGGGTGCATTGCTGTTGAAGATACTGGCGGTTTTCGACGTCACCCGACTGCATTCCCATGACTTATTTTAACATCCTATATGCCCGGAGAGACTCAGGTCTCAAATTAAAATGTGGGCGATAGTTGAACTGTCGTAGCGACCCCTTATGGTAAGAGGGCCCGCACAAACGAAACGCAAGCTGGGTTGCCGACCCATTTTCAGAAGCGTAGAGAGAAACATCGCTAACAGACAGAAACAGTAACAGAGTTTCCAAATAAGCAGCGAACTAATTCGTGACACAATATGTGACAGTGTTCCACCAATCAGAACTCATACGACTCATGTAGCACTCCGCTGACCTGACTGTATAAGCACGCCTAGACCGTCCTATTGGCAGTGTTCACCAACGGCTAGCAACAGCTACAGCCAGTACTAACGGCCATTCTAGCATTGTATTCACTCGCTATAGCGTTTGTAGTAGCACGTTGTATTTTGTATTGCATAGGGTAGATTTTGGTCAGTATTTTTCTTCCATTATCTTATTTTCTTATTTGGTTTGTCACCACAAGAGTTGTGGGTTTTCTTGTTGTTCTTGCTTTTAAAACTTAGTGTATAACAAGAAGGCGTTTTTCTTAAATTGTAATAAAGTGTGTTCAGACAGATCCTACTGTTAATGGGAATCATGAATCAGACTCACCACAGACCACACACAGGCAGAATCATCCTAGAAAACCAGTCACATATATGTTTTCTCATTGTACTTACAATTAAATGTTACGATCGTGGTCTCAATTGAACGACAATGAGCGAGGTATCGAAAATACGCCCTGCTGTCCTTCGAATGGACAAAACATGGTCTTGTTGCACTAACTCAGATCGATTTGTTTCCACGTAGGTTGCAAAAGGTGCACGGTACGACTTTCTCTGACTTCTGCTCAGTTCCTACTTAACTTGGAGCAATCACATGCGCAAAGCAGTTGCAGAATGTGTAGGCACTGACTAAAACTACGTTGGAATTTTAAAGTGGCAGACAGGTTCTAGGAAGGGTTTCTCGTTTCTAGATATGAGAGTGCCAGAAATTTGAATCACTAGTGATTGTAATTATTAGAGGATTTCTAAAAATGGTTCAAAAGGCTCTGATCACTGTGGTACTCAACTGCTGCGGTCATAAGTTCCCTAGAACTTAGAACTACTTAAACCTAACTAACCTGACATCACACACATCCATGCCCGAGGCAGGATTCGAACCTGCGACCGTAGCAGTCGCACGGTTCCGGACTGCGCACCTAGAACCGCGAGACCACCGCGGCCGGCTTAGAGGACTTCTCCATAGGATCTAACACAGGTATGTTGTTGAATGAGAGATTTTATTCCAAATCATAGACATCATTTCTAGCAGATAGCGTAACACTAGAGATATTAAAATCTAGTGTACATTTCTTAGGACATCAATCAGCACACCATCTACTACTGTTTGTGATCCCTCTCAACCAGTCACCGCCTATAACTCAGTGGATGTAGCACTGATATGGCATGGTATCGAGATAGAATACGTTACACACACAGGAGAAATATCTAGTGGCAAGAGGGACTTTGCAGATAGCTGTTTCATACCACATTCCTTAGCCGAAACACTTTCAAAATTGAGTGATTTTATGATGAGGTTCCATCGTGGGTTACATATAACATGACTGCTGGTCTGATAATATACGCTCCTACGATCACCGTCTCGGTATTTGTCCGGAAAAACCATGAGATTCGTAGGTAATGCCGTACCTCCATTTATAAAGCCAGTATAGCTTTTAACATGGATACATGTGTGCACCTGTAGAACGAAGACTGCTTGTGACAGTACATAAGTAGTTGTTGCAAATAGGTTTTTACATCTTGCCGATTATACCTCTCTTTCTAAGACACAATGGTAACACTCTCAAGAAAAACATATCAGACATGTCCACCCATCGCTGATTTTCTCTCAGCATTATTTTGTATCGTGTGAAATCATATACTGGTCTATTGTTACACTTAGTAGTAGTAGCGGATGTTTGATAGGTTCACATTGAGCATCAGGCTCATAAAGTATGTGTTTGTGTTTCGAGATGCGCAGAGGAGATGACTGTGGAGTACTGTGATAGCAGTGGGGGGAGTATGTCAAGTATGGTACATATATTTCTATTTCCAGACACACAGCCATCTGCAGGGTGTATTTCCCATTACCATGCTCATTGGCAAATGTCGTTCAATTAAGACCACAATTGTAACATTTAATTGTAAGTACAATGAGGAAACATATGTGTGACCGGTTTTCTAGGATGATAATGCCTATGAGTGACCTATGGTGGGCCTGATTCACGTTTCTCGTTAACAGAGGGATATGTCTGAATGTAGAGGTCTGTTAGATCGTAGGAATGCAGCTGAGTTAACGTTTTCGTCCTCTAGAAGGCAGAATAGCGAACTACTACTTTGTGTTCAAATGGTTCAAATCGCTCTGAGCACTATGGGACTTAACAGCTGTGGTCATCAGTTCCCTAGAACTTAGAACTACTTAAACCTAACTAACCTAAGGACATCACACACATCCATGCCCTAGGCAGGATTCGTACCTGCGACTGTAGCAGTCGCACGGTTCCGGACTGCGCGCCTAGAACAGCGAGACCACCACAGCCGGCTACTTTGTGTTCGATAGTTCTCGTGATTATGTGGAAATTTGAGAAGATTCAATATAGATGTGTCTTTGTGCTGGGCCATTGTCTCGCCCATGTATTTTGTTCAGTTCATTGCTTCTGCACATTTTGCACTTTTATTTAGTTGAGAGAATATTGATTGTGGTGTGTGCATCTAGCAGGTGAAGAACATGTATGCTGGTTCTCTATACATAAGAAACCCATTAGTTGACTTTGTAAATTATAAGGATGATTTGGAATCTGTTTCATCACTCACATCAGTATTAGTGAGTGGACATCTTTTCTTTTTTTTTTCATGTAAAAGTCCTCTCACACAGGATAAGTTTCTAGTTACTCAGTGGTCTAAGGCACGCTCCACCTGCTGAGAAATAATTTCCAGTCTATATTTGTGAATTATGTTGCTCAAGCGATCGGTAGGATGCTTCCATATGCATGATATCGAGAAGTACTACGAAAATGTTATAATATTATCGCAAACCATGCAAAAATACATGTTTTCTTGTATTCCTAGGCACTAGAGATGGGTTTAAAAAAGCATCTAAGTAATCAGGTCCAGACAAGAAACATTAACATGTTTGTGCCGATGTGAAACGAACCCCAATTTGTACAACAGTTCAAAGAGTGATTTTGGTCCACTGAGAGCATTCTGGTCACCCATTGGGCGTGAATAACCAGCGACCTATCAGGGTAAAATCTAGGACTGCGAGCGATATATATGGCTCTGCCTGTCTTCGTGGTATGTGTATAGTGATGTAAAAGGGATGATTTTGTATGACGCAGGATACGAACTGTATGTATACTACATCGAGACGGTAAGTGGTGATATAATGCTGGATTGGAGATCGGTTTCACACTCTATTATTCAAGCTCCTATCCTCAGTGGGAGAGCACTGTAATTGAGTAAGACTCTTTTCATATTTGACGATATGTAGTGGCAATTTGCAGGGTTTAATTGTCGATGCACCATGGCGATCTGTGTAAAATAGCTTCTTCCTCTGAAAGTCCCATATGCAGTAAGAAAGAAAATGCAGACGGTGCTTCCACATCGGCGGCATCCGTAATTCGGAGTGTAAATTCGATAAGAGCCAATCATAATGCTCGATTCATTCACAAGACATCCTTTGTGCTGGGATATAGAAGTGTCTACATAGTGAGAATGTTTTGTTGAGAGTGAGAAAGGTAACATGTGACAGATGGGGTACCACATTAAGACCACGAGGAAGAATGCATTCAGTGTTCAGAATGAGATTTTCACTCTGCAGCGGAGTGTGCGCTGATATGAAACTTCCTGGCAGATTAAAACTGTGTGCCCGACCGAGACTCGAACTCGGGACCTTTGCCTTTCGCGGGCAAGTGCTCTACCAACTGAGCTACCGAAGCACGACTTACGCCCGGTACCCACGAGATACTGGCAGAAGTAAAGCTGTGGGTACCGGGCGTAAGTCGTGCTTCGGTAGCTCAGTTGGTAGAGCACTTGCCCGCGAAAGGCAAAGGTCCCGAGTTCGAGTCTCGGTCGGGCACACAGTTTTAATCTGCCAGTAAGTTTCGCATTCAGTGTTATTATGCGCTATTTCATAAACAGGTTCTGTTAGGACAAGAATTTCCGTGCAGACAAGCTGAGACATCAGGAAAGCAGATGTTAAGCATTTCTGGGTCACTATACAATTTCCAGGAGTTCGACTTGGTCCTTATCTTAGATATCGATGTTGTTTAAGTATAACATTGAGGATGTTGCTAGATGGGTTTGCGATGGTATGTAGCTATGCGCTGTGATATGTGAGCCACACGTGACATATGTCCTGTTAGAATCATGAGTGGTTGAACAGATTTCTATTGGACGATCAGTGACGTCAGTATGCTTGTCACCACAGACATGTTGCAAGCAGTGGACAGTTTTCTATACAGTCTACAAGGCTGAGTCGTTCTGAAAAAAGGTCTTCTCTGGACTACAGGTAGAGAGAGGGGTGACATCAGCACCAGTGATCACACACACACAGGTCCAGAGAATGGTTTGGAGCTTATTTAAATGGACGTGTGATGTCAGTATTACATTAGAAGAACTTTCACATGCCATCGGCAATGGAGTGACGGCGATTGCTCGTGCTGACATGCGTCCGGCAATGGCTCGTGGTGGGGCGATGTGCTCTGTAAATAGATCTTCACTCTTGTCTAGTCGCATCAGCAATGGTGTCTACGTGATCAGGTATTTTGAGAGGAATTTCTCAGGAGTCAAGTATGAATGGGGTGTCGCTGCCTCATGCTTGCAGTCTCCTGTGCTTGGTTAGACAGCTGTTGGTGCATCTTGACTTCTGGGAGCGTGTGCAGTAGCCTGTGTGTGTTCCATTATTTTGCCGGCAGGTCAGTAGGTTGTGCTATACATTATTTGGACAGTTTACAGGTATTGAGCATGTCTACACATCAGTGTACTACATTAATTAGGAAGAGTTTACATGTCAGCACTCAAACTATCTTGGTAATTTAGGAGTTTTTTGCATGTTTGCAGAGCATTGTTTCAGAGTAGTTTACAAGTTTGTTGGCTGTGTAGCGTTACCCCAAGCATATCAGTGTGTTTTGTATCAGTGTGATAAATATACTATCTTTCCAAATCTGTCCCTAAATAAACTGTTCCAAAATAAATAATGTACACTCCTTCCTCACTGTATCCTGCAGCCCAGCGCAGGTTGAGGCATTTTCAGACCATTTCCCCTGCCATACAACCATTTTGGATTACATCACAGGAGAGATGACAGCACCCTCTGATGGCAGTAATGTGTATTATGTCAGTTGTACTCTACATCTCATGATGGAGACGCTACCTGCAACATAAAGACTTATTTCCAGCACAGGAAAAGTCCTTTTCCCACCATTTCCTCCACCCCAGACCGTCATCTTTGATTACATCATGGAATGGATGACAGTCATCTCTGGTGGTGGTACTGTGCACTAGACCCTAGCCTCATGGCTAACACATCGTTTCCTGCCATTTTGGATAACGATACTTGCCTCATCAGCTGATGTCATGGTGGCCATCTTCGATTAC
Source organism: Schistocerca nitens (assembly GCF_023898315.1). Lineage (NCBI taxonomy): Eukaryota > Metazoa > Arthropoda > Insecta > Orthoptera > Acrididae > Schistocerca > Schistocerca nitens. The sequence goes on along the minus strand of NC_064622.1, from coordinate 377,123,881 downwards.
ATCATAGATGGTGGCACACTCTGGCGGTGGTACTGTGTACTAGGTCAGTAGGAATCTTGACCCCAGGGCGACTACACTGTTTCTCGCCATTTCCCCCACCATATTGGATTACATCACAGGAGGGATGACAGTACTGTGTACTAGGTCAGTTGGAGTCCAGACCTCTTGTCGACCACACTGGATGGTGGTAGTGCCTCCAATGGTTTAAATTAAATAGTGCAAGCATGCATAGTCAAGCACAGGTCGAGTCCTCTCTCCACCAATTCCTAGGAGAAGGTGGCATTCGGATGACTTAGGTTAGTTGAGGTAGCCCAACTGCCCTTCCTTTCCTGCTATTTTCTTAGGTTAGTAGAGGTAACGATTGTGTGATGCATTATCCTGATGAAAATTGAACTTCCCGCTATTTTCTGGGGGAGGGTAAGGGACAGGTGATTAGGTTAGTGGAGGTACCCCAATTGATCTATCTTCACACCAAAATTCAGACCTCCCACCAAAATTCAAACTTCCCTCCAAAATCCTCATCTTAGATGATGTCACAGTCGTCATCTTGGATGACGTCATCGCCGCCATATTGGATAATGGTACTATGGCGCGGGAGCTGCCTTGCCCCATACTAACATTGAGTCAATGGACAGGGACTGCGGATAGTTGGTGTTCGATCAGAAGGTGAATCAGCCGTTATGTGTGACGAGATAGACCACGCACCTGCGATAACACTGTGTCCCATGTAGCCTAGTGGTTAACGCACCTGCCGAGTTAGCAGGAGCTCCAGGGTTCGAATACCGGACTGGTACACATTTTCGCTCGTCACCTCTGGTTCCACATAATGGCCCACTGCAGGTGACTGCAGTGACACCTGCAATTCAAGTCTAAAATAATAGTCGGGTCACCTGTCAAACTTAGGCATAAGCAACAGCAAGTTACCCCAAGCTTTGGTTTCCTCCTCCTGTCCACCATAAGCTCTGCTCACTCCCCATAGAGAAGGCCGTACTTCGCGCATGCTCTGCACTGCTTAACGCTTCAGAGGAGGGTCGCTTAGAAGAATATCACACCTAGAAAACTCGCCATTTATCCAGCTATTTAAAATGTTACTGGTATATATGTAATTTAGGAGACCAAGAGATGAATACACCAAGCAGATTCAGAAGGATGTAGGTTGCAGTAGGTACTGGGAGATGAAGAAGCTTGCGCAGGATAGAGTAGCATGGAGGGCTGCATCAAACCAGTCTCAGGACTGAAGACCACAACAACAACTACATGTAATTTATGTACTTTTAAGAGTAATAAATACTAAAAGAAGACCAAACTTCAAGACATATTTTTGATATTTACTTTAGTCTTTTGATTGGTCGCAGATTTTAAGATACTGCCAAAAGTCTAATTATCCTTGCAAAAAAGAAGTGCAATATGAGATTTTGACCAATTTATTCCCCTTAAGCTTCCGAAATTTCATGCTTACTCAGAAAATGGGACGTACTAGTGGGAAATTTACAGTGAAATCTAAGCAGCACGTGCATGAAGCTGCGTCAGTGCTATCCTCCTGACTCAGCCACTGTTTTCGAACTATAGATGACTCGCACGTCGAAAAAGTCGCGGCCCGACCTGCACTCGGGAGCGTTCTTTTTAACAAAAGTTTGTAGCCCGAGCTAAGCTCTGGATTGATCTACATTTGTTTTAAATCTCTCCTCAGACCGCTACGTGAGACAAGTTGCCACGAGGGTGACTAGGGACCTCTTATGCCAGTGAAATCGAGCAAGGAAAGAATCGATACAGGCGTATCGAAAATTGGCAAGCCGAGTTCTGGTTCTCTCTGTATATGTACTACCTGACAAACAGAGTGAAGCATCCGGTAAACATGGTAGGATGTAAAGGTAACTTTGCAGATATAGGCTACACAACGTCGCTGGAAATGTGAATGGTTAGAGATGAAAGTCTCTCTGATAGATAGAACGGCTATCGGAGGGTATTAGTCCTGTTCAAATTAACGTTGTTAGTAGGTGTGACAGATTATACAGGAGGCCTCAACAGAGGTAGATGTTGAGTGATCACTGCTAAGTACAAAAAGATGCTGGTTACTCAAATGAGACCACGTTATCAGCATGTAAAGTTGGTTCGACTGCCACAGAATGGACTGAATCTAACAGGTTGGCTGTGGGCTGCCATGGTTGTTGAGGCGGTCCTATCTCAGATGGGCGGTGAGAGGCGAGCACATCGCAGGTAAAAGCGATTAGCAAGCCACGAGACCCAGCGGTCATCTGCGTTTTCCCAGGCGGAAAGAGCTAAGATGGAGGAGCCTATGACTTGGACTGTCCTCACTAACATAATTTTAATGAAACACACGTAAAATTAGTTGCAAGCAGGCTAGAGAAAAACCACTGGGACGAGCTCACTGAACATGAGACCATGTCTGAAGCTTTGTTACTTAAAAAGTTGTTAACATTGTTAAAATTATTGTTTGTAATAAACTGTAACAACTGAACCCATCACCAAAGTCATAGATGTGATGCCAGATGAAAGAGTGTAATACCTGCAATGTGATGAACAGATTATTTTTCTACCTTAACAAAATAAATGAAAATGTTGTAAACAATTTAGTTTATTACGTAACAGGTATATAAAGGACCTTATCATCATATGCATCCTTTCATATTCCAATAACTTTTGAAGTGTTTCACAAAATAGGTCAAGCTAGTGAACTGACTCAAGTGCTGGACGTGTTGACTCATATGTCTGACACTTATTTAAAACTGTTGGAATGATATATGTGAGTTTATTAAGAATTTACGAAACTAATGCAAAGATTTCTATATTTTTCTATCATAAGTATTTATGTGAAATTATTTTCAAAGTTGTGAATAGTCGTCAGGATGGAAGTATCAGCACTAGGCAGAGTGTAAGCAGCAGTGTTAATTTTGTGTACCAAAACTTGTACATTATTATTTAGCGCATGGTTCTGAGTGTAAATGTTGTGTACGCACTTATCAGCTCCAAATTTGCACTCTTCATACGTATTGAACAGCTATTGAAACAGTTGTTGGTATGCGGCCACCATTCGCATACTTTGTGCTCCATTTAAAAAAATAATAAAAGGGACTTACATCAAAGCTAAAATAAAGCTATTTCGAAGAATGTAACTTCATTACATCTTTTATAAAATAATTCGGTAATGCCTCATCCCTACTATAAGATTTTGGTATAAACATTATTTTGTCGCGTAGCTGGGCTAAAGTGTGACGGTGTATTGCCACCTGCTTTTGATGACAGCGAGCCACAGCCGTCCGCTGCCCTTTCTCTGGCGAACCTACTACTGCGTGGTAGATTTTCGTTTCAAAAGGGATAAATAGCGTGAGGATTTGGAGCAAGAACACCGAGAAGAAAAGTCGTAAGAATCTTAGGGAGATTGAAAAGAGCCACATTAGTGACCTCCATTTTGGTGGCTGCTCGAATCGTACAGTACCCATATGTGTGGGCCATTCGAACGTGTTAGCGGCCTGATGCTGGACGGCGTGGGTACGAGAGGCCAGGCGTACGCGTTGTTAACGTTGCAGCAGACCACGTCTATCACAAAGCCGGATCGCCGTATTGTGCACCGAGCACATTGTAATCGCTTTGCATCAGTGCCTGCCATCCGGGAACCAGTAACGAGCCCCCTGTAACAATCTCTGTTATCCTGCATCAATGGCCGAATAGTAGGAAGAGCCAGTGCATACGATTATTGTCCAAAGCACAGGTTGCCACTAACACAACACAGAAGACTGTGCTTGTAGTGGTACTGTGAAAGGAAGCATGAACCGCTGATGAATGGTACTGCACTGCATCTGTACTACTCCGAATAAATGGGTCTGCAGGTATGGCGGCGACCTTGGGAGAGGTCAGTTGTGGCTATGTACAGAAGAAGCATAGCGGCTTTACTCTTGGCGTGGTAGTGTGGGGAGCATCAGACATTGTTTTACGTGACGGTTAGTTGTTATTGGTGTCACTCTTACGGAACAACGGTAAATTATAGACATCCTGGCTCCTCATGTCTTCAATCCACGTCATGTCATTTATAAACAGGACCATACTCAGCTACGTGTGAAGTGTCTCGGCGATACGAGGTTTTCTCGTGGCCAGCAAGTTCTCCAGATCTGTCACCGATAAAGCATGTGGAGGACCAGCTTGGTCGTCAACTCTGCCCCAGCGACGGTAGGCAGGGTACGAAGGACCAGTTACAACAGCTGCGGCCAGCCTCCTATCAAATGGCTATATGACACTCTCACCAGCGGAATCAGTGCTACCAGGCCAGAGAGGAACCAACGTCATACTAACGACAGGGCTCATACTACCAAGTCCTTTGTGAAGTTGACCAGACACTGAAATCACTAGGATAATACCATATAGCATCTCAACCCAGTTTTATCTCATTTCCTCGTCCTCGTCCTCGCACTTCAGGATTTTTGTTACGTGGTGTATACAGGGAGCTTCTTTCCACCGAGTAAAAACTGCAGGGATTGACGGATGAGACGATACAAAACAAAAAATTTCTAATGGACTTGTGTCTGGAAGTGCATGTCTTACATGCTAGAGACGATTTATTCAATCACACTTTATTACAGAGACTGCAGTCTAATACGATCTGTACGGTGAACCACGGATACTGTATGCATAGTTACCTCCTAGAGGATAGTACAATTGCTGATATGTCATGTCTTAGCGACCTCTCCTGCCATATTAAATGATAATGTTGTGTCTCATTCACCTCTCTTGCTGACTCATTGTGTAGTGGTTTTGATGCAGCATTCTACACAATGGTTACGCATTCGAATCGAGAGTGACGACGTGGTGTTTACTTACGGAAAGGCAAATGGCAACGGGCGGCATCAACAAGATTGTACCAGGAGACCTACCCCTGCCGATAATAATTGCAGCATTCTTGTGTTTGCAGCAGTGTTTCGCCGTTTGTCTGAGACACGGTCATTTCAGGAGGCAAGAAATCATGAAGGACGAACCTCCAAAACAGAGGAGAATGTGAGTAACCCTGTGGAAGGCGACCGGCGTGTCAGTACCAGGCAGTGAGCTCGCCAGTATAGGGTAACCATACGACCGTATGGAACACTCTCCTTGATAGTTGTTACTACCCTTATCACTTACAGCGTTGCAAGGCTTACTTTCCACATCGGGAGAAGTTTTATCATTGATTTCTTCACCAGGTAACCACTGTTCCGGGATTTGTGCTACCCACCCTGTTCACAGTTGAGGCCCTCTTTACGCGGAGTGGTATCTTCAACATCGATAAAAGTCATTTGTAGGACAGTATGGAGAATCCCCATTCTATGGCGACAGCGAAACATCAGTATCGATGTGACAGGAATGTGTGGGCCGGGATAATTGGCCATCGTATTTTGGGACCACTCTTCCTTCCAAGTCGCCTATCATCGATTCGTTTGCGTGACTTTATGTTCTCTGCTGGAAGAGGTGCCACTGACGAACCGAAGGGTTATGTGGCTTGGCTGCTAACTGATGGTGGTCCAGCCCACTCCCCCGTTAACGTCCGGAACGGTCTTCCCTGATCGATGGATCAGACGAGGGGGCCCAGTTGCATGGGGCGCTTGTGCACTGGATATCAACCTGTATGAATTTTGGTTATGGGGCAATCTCAAAAGTATCGTGTATGCAGGGTCCATTCCAGATGTCAGGACAATGGAACAGCGTACTCATGCTGCCTTTGACACTGTTCGGAAGCAGCCTGGGCACTATGAGCGTATGAGACAGAAAATGCTACTGCGCGTACACGCATCCGTTTAGGCACTTTGAAATAATTTCAACACATACTGCAACCGTGGCGGCATGGTACAGCGCCTATCAGACGGCAGTCTCTGTAATGATGTATGATTGAATAAATGGTCTCTAGCATGGGAACCATGTGTTTCTCGATATAAGTTCATCAGACTTTTCGTTTCGCATTCTCTCATCGATCAATTCCTGGAGTTTGTACATGGTGGAAAAAATCATCCTGTATATTGAACAGCATGTCCCACACAATTTATTTGTTGAATTGATGTCTAGGGTTGCTACAGTTATGAAAGCAGCACGGTAATGCCTATAGAGATGGTGTCTGAAACGACAAAGACACCTTCACAGGACGTAGGCAACCGTGTATCTCTCGGCACTGTTATTCGCTTCACAAGTAACATAATATGTGTTATGTCAGCTTGGAATTCAGATATTAAAGTTATCAGCCAGTCAAACTGATAAACTATGAATCGGACTAACGAAAACTCTCAGCAGCAGCACAGGAACTTGTACTGATATTCTTAGGGTTATTGATTCGAAATAAGGATGTAAACTATGCTACCTGTTCGACTGTCGCAAGGTACTGGTTTTGTGGGAGAAATCAGACGGTGTTCGTTCTAGCCTTTATTAGTTTATGGTATCAATACAAAACATCTGATTCATAAAATTCATAGTGCTGCCTCAGTTTTTGCGTTTCTGTGACCACAGATACATTTGATTTTCATTCAATGGAACACTCATGATTACATAATATTCCCCTTACAGTTTAAGACGTCTCCCGATTCAAAAACAGTTGTTTCGACTGCTGTCCTTAGGGTATAGCTTCAGATGTTTCAAGTTTAGCTGTTATTCTTATTATATTTTGTGGATGTAAAGATAACAAGTGTTTAAGCCTAACGACACTTGCTTGCATAACGAAACGTTACCTCTTCCATTATATGCATTTTTAAAACTATCAAGAATATCAGATTACATAGTATAACACCCCAAGAAACCCGAAAACCCAAATAAGAATGTCATGATAATTTAAAGTAGGGAAAAGTTTTATTCTGACAGGTACGACAACTTTGACAATAATATAACACCTTAAAGTTTTGATAAACACCAATTACAATAATTACTGAGTATGTCATGATATAAAGCTAGAAAGAAAGAGAGGTTATTTTTAATTAGCTATCAAATATCTTAGTAATAACTGCAAATCAGTACGACGAAAGTTAAGTCCAAAGTAATATGTCGGTCAGAGATAACATTTATTGTGAAAGAGAGTTGAAAACGCGGCGAAAAGAAATTCAATGCGTCTACAATGCTCGATCATGGAAAAGTCAGTCGCTTGCTAGTTTGCTTGTATCAAGTCGAGAGACAGCACCGTTTGTTATAGTGCTACAAACGGAACGCTACGAGATTGTTTCTTTTTTTTTTAAAAAAAAAGTAATATTGGGTGATAGAGATGCGCGGACTTTGTTCTTAGTTATTCTGATTTGAGTACTTGAACTACTACTGCAAATCGATTTTTCCTCGCTTCAGTGGTGTGAAAACGACGCCGGTGATGAATGATTCACTCAATACTGCAATAACTAACTAACCGGGTATAGCGAATCATCATAAACCATAACAGACAATTAAAATCAGCAGTTCGCATCGCTGAGAAGACTGTGCGGACTCGCAAACGGACTTCCATGCATTACGCGAGGAACAAGTTTCTTCAGAGATTTTCATGTGCTGTTCCGCGTTATGCGATGGGGACAACCATCACTGCGCGTCGCGTCTCCATTCACCGACTGAGCTGTAGCAGTAGCGGCTCAACATAAACAGCGGCAACTTAAGGGGAGAGGGGACGTCACAATAGGAAGGTGGCATCTGCCCACACAGTCTTTTATTAAAGAAATTTCTGGCGATTAGATTCACTCACACCCAAGCATCAAGAACTATGTGTCTGAAGCGCACTCAATTCCATTATAACAGGTAGTTTGCACAAACACAAGCAATAAAACTACCTTTCCGCGTATCTGGTTTATCTCGTTGTTGATGACAGGACATAGTATTCGTCTACCGAACAGCTTACCGATGTAACCAGGAGTTTGTTAAATTTACCTAACACTAGTTGGTTTATTTTTTACTGACATAAGCGTAGTTTTATTTTTCCCTTTGTTTTCTCATAAATCAACCTGCATTGTAGGGCAGCCTACATGTTATGGGGAAGATAATTCCAGGCCACGATATGTAGGCTGCACTGCAAGACATGTACGTTTATGGACCTGCTTTGCATGGAGTCCTGTGTGTCAGGGGTAAATAAATCATTATCAAGTCCCTGATGTGTAGCATTCCCCGTATTAGAGGCGTGTTGTGAGAGTAGTAATGGCCTGTTTTATTGAGCTATGTAGCAGAATCTGCATATACCAGTTTGGAGAAAGATTGAGATTGATAGATGAGGACATCGACAGAGCAAGTGGAAGAAGGAAATGGACAGAGGGAAGGAAGGAGAGCGAGATGCATGCAGAGGGTGGAAGATGTAGAAAGCTTGTGGACAGTAAGGAAAGGTGGAGAGGCAACATGAAAAGAGAGATTGGGGGGAGGGGGGGGGGCGGAATTGATCAGTGAGGGATGTGGTGGAAATCGACAGAGAGAAGGTGAGGAGGAGATGAAGAGACATAGAGAGTGGTGAATAGGAGATAAACACATAGAGGTGGGAGGATGAGGTGGACAGATGGAGGAAAATGTGGGGACAGAACGGGGAAGGAAGAGGTAAGCTCGGTATATGTGTTGAGTGCATATGCAGGTGAAGCCCTGGGAAAAAGGCTAGTATTCAGTAATAAGAGAAGGTTCTTAACTATGAGTTACAGTGGAGTGCATGCGCAGCAGGCGGGAAGAATATTCAGTCTTAATATTCCATCGACAACCGGGCCATCAGAGGCGGAGCAGAAGTTTTCTAGGAACAAGATAGGGGGTATAATAAACCAGCCGTCTCCTTTAGATATGAATCATCATTCCCCTTAATCGGCTCAGAGAAACTCTGAGAATCTTAAATGTGGATAGCTAGACAATGAAATGAGCCCCGATCGTCCCGAAAGTGATTCCATCTTGTTCACTGACGCACTAATAGCAACTCAGCATCCGGATATTCGACGAAATGCACTTGAACAAGTACTGATAAGATATTGTGACCCCGCCTCTGATGTATGTGTATGTTTTCATTTCGCTCCAGTGTTGATAGCCACATGTACAACTGCGTTGATGTAGAGTATGGTGAGGTACAACCAGAATACATTTTATGTGAGTGTCAATGGTATATTATGTCTTTAGGGTCAAAGTCGAGTGACAGATAAAGAACAGTTAAAATTTAGTGTGCGCTAAATTTTGGGCTCAACATCGACGAACAACTTACTCGGTTTTGAGGACAGTGGATGAAAGTATAGGATACAGGTCAGTATTCACCACAATTCCTTTATCGGGAATGACAAATGAAAAACAAAACTCATCTTCCGCTGGGGATATTCCAAATGAAAAAAAAAAAAAACAATAAAAGGAAGTTAAAGATGGGGACAAACAAAAGAAGTTAATGTGATGATTAAAATATGTCAGTTAGTTGAATAAAAATAATGATAGCGATAATTTCGATACAGATGCAAAATGAATAGTGGACCACACCTGATAGGATACGAACCCTCACCCTTCGACACACAAGTGAAGTAATTTAACCGCAAGGCTGCAGCCAGATTTACCAACCAAGTGCTATTTTAGACTGCTTCAGCGTGTCACAAGATACTCTGCAGCAGCTTTCCGTCACTCACTTCAGTCTACGGCCCACTAATGGGAATAACTTCAAGGCGTGGTACCTGGGACAGCGACCGACACCACAGTAAGGATGGTTTCAGAAAGTCTTTTCCACACCAGGGGATCTCGCCTTGTCAGTAGTTTACTTCAGTTAGTGGATAAAGCTCATGACCACCACTTGCATAACAATAGCAAAGCTATAATTATGAGATAGTATTCCTAATCTGTTAATAAATTAGTCATCCGACGCGGTTTTCTGTATGTATGTAAATGCCAGTCTCGGGATGTACTACGAGAATTTGATAAGGTTTTCACTAACAGGTGGGTTAATTCACGAGGGAGGTTTGTCTATACAAGCTATAACCACTACACCAGACAAGTCATCTGGCCATAGATACTTAGAGCTGCCAAGGCGAAGACGGACAAGTCACTACTAATTACTAGTACTACATGCTGTTAATTTACGTGTACATCTCTGAATGCAGTCTGAATATCCTCACGTGCTTCTCTCCCTACGTTGCTTTCTGTATACAGAATTTGTTAATTTACGCATATTGTATGGGTTTGATAGAGCTTAGAACTTATTGGACAGAGAAATAATTTAAAAAATCGGCGTTTGTTTCCTGATTTCCACATACTCCTGTGTAGGATGACCTTTTTTATGTATATAATACCAACATTTTGTTGGACAACGACAAGGACCGTTGATTTGATAACCTTTACTTAAATTTCTGTCACAGTTGCTTGTAACTTATACTGTTGTATGGTTTCGAACGTAGTCGTTGATTTCCAAACCAGACCTTTGCTAAAAGTGCCTGTCAAAACAAACTCCTACTGAAATAGTTGGTTAAAGTCCACACAATACATTGGATGCCGCCGAAGAATGTCGTTGTACTTTTGATATCATAAGAACTTGTGCAGGTCAGGTTTTAAAAAGAACGGCTACATTAGAAACTAGTCACCAGTTTAAATTATAGGCAACTTGACAGAAATTCAAATAAAGAATTAACTTTTATATTTTTGATAACATAATGGACTGAAAATAGCCTGTTAATAATAAAAATTTCTTTCGTGTTGAGATGTTAGTCATGAAAGAATATGAGATGTATAATTGTACAGGCCATTACCAGATTCCTATGACATTATGATAGTTGTTACAAAACGGTGACCATTCTCATTTTATAGTAAATGTATTCCCAATTACGGATATGGACAACCAACAGTTGTAGAATGGAATGACAACAGTAAAAATTTGTCGCGGTCCAGGACTAGAAACAGTATTTCTCACTTATCGTGACGGTTCGCCTTACCATTTGGCTATACGCGAGGCACTCATGGCCACACCCAAACGTCCATAAGTCGTCATCTATGCGTCTACAGCCTGTACTCGTCCATCCACTATCTACGCATGTCCAAAGAAACGTTGCATCGCAAATCGGAATAACATCGGCAATGTAATATCGTATTTATCCGCCGACAATGGGCTAGCAACTTTCAAGTAAAATGTCTCTGCTGTACATCTACATCTACATCTACATACATACACGGCAATCCACCATACGGTGCGTGGCAGAGGGTACCTCGTACCACAACTAGCATCTTCTCTCCCTGTTCCACACCCAAACAGAACGAGGGAAAAACCACTGCCTATATGCCTCTGTACGAGCCCTAATCTCTCTTATCTTTGTAATCTTTCCGTTAAATGTAAATTGGCGGCAGTAAAATTGAACTGCAGTCAGCCTCAAATGCTGGTTCTCTAAATTTCCTAGAGATTCCCACCCGAGTTCCCGAAGCAATTCCGTAACACTCGCACGATGATCAAACCTACCAGTAACAAATCTAGCAGCCCGCCTCTGAATTGCTTCTATGTCCTCCCTTAATCCGACCTGATAGGGATGCCAAACGCTGTAGCAGTACTCAAGAATAGGTCGTATTAGTGTTTTATAAGCGGTCTCCTTCACAGATGAACCACATCTTCCCAAAATTCTCCCAATGAACCGAAGATGACTATCCGCCTTCCCCACAACTGTCATTACATGCTTGTCCCACTTCATATCGCTCTGCAATGTCACGCCCAAATATTTAATCGACGTGACTGTGCCAAGCGCTACACTAGTAATGGAGTATTCAAATATTACAGGATTCTTTTTCCTATTCATCTGCATTAATTAACATTTATCTATATTTAGAGTTAGCTGCTATTCTTTACAACAATCACAAATCCTGTCCAAGTCATCTTGTATACTCCTACAGTCACTCAACAACGACACCTTCCCATACAACACAGAATCATCAGCAAACAGCCGCACATTGCAATCCACCCTACCTGAAAGATCATTTATGTAGATAGAAAACAACAGAGGACCTACCACAAATAGTGCATAGAGCATGAGCGGGTAGAACTTGTAGACAAGTGGGTAATCCGGGTTCTAGTCCTTCTCCGGCATAAACTTTCAGGGTCGCCATTCCATTATACAGGTGATAGTTGTCCATGTTCGCAATTGCAAATATATTTAATCTATTTCATAGCTGCTGTAATCGCTGCATGCATGTCCAACGAAAATATGCCTGGTAAATCGGGATAATACAGGCACTGTAATATCGGACATTCTCATTCTGCCTTTTATGCGAGATATCAGCAATAAGCTCAGTGTGGAAGGGATATGAGAGTGGGTGCTACCTGTACAGATTTTGCAAGGCAACCAGGAAGTTCGATGAAATACTTGACAAACCATCTCTAAAACTCCTGGAGTGTTGTGAATGATTTTCATGGCTTCAAGTGTGAGTGAGATCAGCTGATAAAGGCTGTTGACATACAAGCACTCGTTGTTAGTGGCTTCATTAGTGACTCTAGCTCCGCTTCAAAATGTTTCCGATCCATGTTTATCTGCCCAATTTTGCTCGATTCGAAGTCCACTATCTGGATTTGACCTTGTTATTACATTTTCTCAATATCCTACATACGTACTGGACGTGTGGTCTGGAAATAATCGAAAAACTGATCGTCAGGTTAGTGATATGTGTATAGAAAGGAATTTTACAGAACTTTCTTCATTTGGATATTGCTAAGGACGTTTGTGACCCTTGGGTCGCAGTGAAGGGTCTCCTTGATATTATGAAAACTATAGATCTTAGTGAGATCTAGTCCTAAGTGAATCAACGGAATACTTGCCTCATAACTCTCGAAACCCGCAGAGGCATTAGCTACGGAAAGCTTGGAGTCTCCCTTTCTTACTAATTAAAAGAGCTTCCCTCCCTGCGAGGGTAACCTCTTTGAGAGAGGAAGTTACAAAAGGCTGTCCGTTTCTTTTTCTTCCGTGAGGCACCTGCTCGGCAGAGAGAGTGGGAGACGGCTGGGAAAACGGTGGAGGGAGAGAGGAAGGGCGCAGGAATCCGCAGACAATGGCGAAGCCCGGCCTCGCTCTCAGGCGGCGCGAACAAAGGACACTTGGGCGCGGTGAGGGCTGCTGGATGCGCCCACCACCTGCTGGGCGCTAGCGGCTGTGGCGGGCGCGACCTGGGGCAGGTCACAACCCACCCACGGCTGACCTCGGTACCCCCTTCCTTGCTAACGGACACTACAGTCGCACGTAGATTCAGAGGCCGTCGGAGAACATTTTCCCTCAAGCGAAGAATAGTTTGGCACGATCTATATTCCCTCCCCATCTCTGTCCTACCACAGACTATAATAAAACCTTTAACTTTATCCCAACAGCAGCCCGATCTCAAGGATATAGTAAACTGCATAGGTGTTTCCCTCTGACTATTTTGTTTTCGATTTATTTTAAAAAGGACAAATGCTGATGTTTCATCACTTGCACAATTTTTTTGAAATCAGGAGTCACACTGTTAGTTGATATTCTCATCACAGCCTGCAAATTACTGTCTGTTAGACAGCTTCGGTATTTGCTCTTGTTGATTTTCAAGCAAGAAAAACTTTGTTCACAAATATACGTCGATCCAAATATGGAGAACATTTTGCCTGCAAATTTCTTGATACTTGGAAATTTTTCAGCTGACAAAGATTTATAAAAGTCAACTAAAGTTACAGTACTAAACATTTCTTTCTCTGCGTGATCTGCCTGCATGTCAATCAGTTCAAGTTGCAGCTCCTGTGGTGCAGTGTCAATATGAGCAGTGATGAGATACGATAAAACATTAAATTGAGGCTCAATTTTCTTAAAATCCTCAAATATTGTAGTAAAGTCAGCCTCTAGACTCTGCAGATAATCCCTAATCTTAGCTGAAACACTTCCAGGTAGTTTCTGTTTCCCTTGTAAAGGGAAATGACAAAATTTGCCTTCATTTGCTTGCCTTGCAAACAGACATAGTTTTGTTTTAAATGCTTTGACGTGTGTCCACATTTCATGAGCAAACAACCCCCTTCGCTGCAATGTCACATTCAGCTCATTCAGTTTTTCTAAAATATCAGCTGCAAACATTATATCTCCACTCTTCACATCCTATTGTTGCAACATAATCATGAGATATCTCTTAGTGTCCAGAAATAAAATAATTTCATCCTGTAATGCCCAGACTCTTTTAAATACTTTGCTCAAGCTCAACCACCTCACACAGTTATTGTAAATTACATCTTCATGTTCTGCCCCCACCTCCTCAAAGAGAGATTTGAACTGTCTGTGATGGAGTGCCCTTGCTCTGATTGTGTTCACAGCACCAACAACAGGATCTACCACATGCTTTAAGTCTAGTGCAGTCTTGCAGAGGCTTTCCAGATGTAAAATACAATGAAAATCCAAAATATCACTGCCTGTGTCTTCGGCTTGTAACTTGTTTTTTAAAAGTTTCACCATACCTATATTTTTCCCACAGAAAACTCTGGCCCCATCTGTTGTAATGCTTACTATTTTGTCCCAGTATAAGACTCTTGTTTCCACACAATTAACAACACATTCTAAAAAATCCTGACCAGTGGTTCTATCTCTCATGGATACTATACCAAGTAATTCCTCGGTGATGACGAAATGTTCATTAATTCCACGGATAAAGATGATTACCTGTGCAGTGTCTTCAATATCTGTGCTTTCGTCCATTACCAGTGAAAACCAAACAAAATCTTCGATCACAGTCTTTAGCTGGTCTGCAAGTTCGTCACTAATTAAATCAATGCGCCGCGCTATAGTCCTCATTGACAACGAAATGCTATCAAATTTGGTTTTCACCTCAGGGCACAATACACTTGCACACTCTACCATGCACTGTTTAATAAACTCGCCACCCGAAAAAGGTTTGTTTCGTTTAGCAAGGTTATAGGCGACCATGAAACTTGCTTCTGTAGCACTATTTTGAAGCGGTGTTTGCTTCGTAAATAGCGCTTGTTGCTTCTTCAAGCGTTTCACGAACTCCGCTGATTTTATTTTTCGTTCTTCATCTGAAAGTTTGCAGCCAAAGTCACTGTGTTTTGTTTCATGATGTCGTTTCAGATTGTACTTGAATACGGTGCGCATTTATCCATTCCGTTTTGAGTGCCTAAGTCTTTCCCACTCCGTATTGTGTTTGTAGGGCTTCCATATTTCAGTTCATCCACTGTACGTGAGATGCTCATTCGTCTCCCTCTCACTAATCTCCTGGCTAGTGACCGAAGTTCGGACGAGAGACGTGGGGACAGGGCTGGGTTTACACACAGGCCAGCTAGACTGGTGCCTAAGACGCCTAAGGAAAAAGAGCGCCGAGAGATTGTGAACGGAACTTGGGTTATCGAAGGCCAGTAGAAAAAGTAAGGTTGATTGGTAGTCGTTCTGTATTGATAGTAGCTGACTGTGACGTTACTAAGGAAGACATTCATTCTTCGGAACAACGCTATTACAAAAGGCTCGCTCATTTAAGCGACGTATTCGGGCATGCTGTAGATCCTACTGAAACATTATGTGTAAGTTGCTGCACTGCTACTGCTAGAACGTTATTGTCACATCCTTTAACTTCCCTTGACTTTTCAACATAATCATGTGACTTAAAAAATTGAAGCAACAATCACATTAAATCATGTACACAAATCAAAAACCGGAAATTAGAGTCCATTTTTGAAAATTTCTGTCAGAGTGAATGTTCAAAATGATCACACGGTTTTCTACGGTTGCTGTTGTATGAGTTTTAATGAGAAAGTTAGATAAAAATAATTTAATTTTCATTTTGATTACCTCAGAAGTTTAAAAAATTTCAAATGATGCTTAAAATGATGATAGTGCCTTAGTTCTAGAAATGTATTTGAAATGTTTTGTGTAACTTCAATACGCACTTTGATACTTTTAGTCTCACCCAACCTATTGTATTTTTATCAGTCTGGTTAGTAAATGTTGAGCCTGCTTGGTCAAATTGACTCATATAAAGGGAAATCAGTTCGAGAAAAATATAGCGATACAGAAAGTACAGGAAACGCAAACGAGTTCACTTACAGCGCTTCTGTTCAGCAAAGCTGGGATATGGCTTGGGAAAGAAGTCAGACCCTATCACAACTGGACATGTTCGTCATTGGGAAGTGCCCGCGATCTGTAATTGCACAAAAATTTCCAATTTCAGTCTACAGGTCGCTTTTATTTATTTTGATATAGACTGTTCCGGGCCAGACGGCCATGTTCAGATATGTTTAACAAAATTAAATGACCACTGTTCGTGTCTTATGCTCACAAAGCTTAAGAAATTCAAGAAATTAAATACAGCGCAAAACATGCCATTACTTACAGTTACAGTTATAGAATACGAGGTGCGGCTAGAAAAAAACCGGACTGATGCTGGAAAAAACATTTGTTTACAATTATTTACAATTTCATGTTATCTCCTTCAATGTACTCTCCTCCTCGGTCTCTACACCGCTCCATACGAATTTTCCACTGTTCATAGCAATGCTGCAGATCATTTTCGGTAAGTCCATACATTACTTCCGTCGCTTTTTCTTTTACTGCTTCAACAGTCTCAAATCTAGTTCCTTTCAAAGCTGACTTGACTTTAGGGAAAAGAAAAAAGTCACAGGGGGCCAAATCAGGTGAGTAGGGTGGATGATCTAAGATGGGAATGTTGTGTTTTGACAAAAACGTCTTCACTGACAACGCACTGTGAGCTGGGGCATTGTATTGGTGAAGGATCCATGACTTTTTTCTCCACAAATCGTTCCGTTTTCTCCGTACGCGCTCACGTAGGGTAGCCAGGACGCTAATGTAGTAATGCTGATTCACTGTTTGTCCCTCTGGTACCCAATCAATGTGCACAATCCCTTTGATGTCAAAAAAAAAACAATCATCATTGCCTTGAATTTCGATTTTGACATTCGTGCTTTTTTTTGTCGTGGAGAACCAGGAGTTTTCCAATGCATCGAATGGCGTTTAGTTTCGGGATCGTAAGTAAAAAACCACGATTCATCGCAAGTAATAACATTTTGTAAGAAGGTGGGATCACTTTCAATGTTTTCCAGGATGTCAGAACAAATCATTCTTCGGCGTTCCTTCTGTTCAATTGTGAGACACTTTGGAACCATTTTTGAACACACTTTGTTCATGTTGAAACTTTCATGAAGAATCTGCCTAACACTTTCCTTGTCAACTCCTGTTAACTCAGACACTGCTCTGATTGTTAAACGGCGATCTTGTCGAACAAGTTTACCGACTTTTTCAATGTTTGCATCAGTTTTTGCTGACAATGGTCTGCCAGTGCGAGTGTCATCACTGGTGTCTTCGCGGCCATCTTTAAATCGTGTAAACCACTCAAACACTTGTGTTCGCGATAAACAATCATCGCCGTACACTTGTTGTAACATTACAAACGTTTCACTTGCAGATTTTCCTAGTTTGAAACAAAATTTGATGTTAACACGCTGTTCTTCCTGTACACTCAACATTTTCCGACGCACAGACAAAACGTCAACTACTTAAAACAGACGCCACGGGCAGACTGAGTGCAGGAGGCAGATGAAACTCGAGCAGTAGGCGGAGCGAGAGTCACGTGACAGGCCACGCGACTTTCAGCCTTATTGCGTTCGTTTTATTGTTTCACCAGTTCTAGTCCGGTTTTTTTCTAGCCACACCTCGTAACCTGTCGATACAGGGCTGCTAGTTCGGTGCAGTAACTGAAAATAAACTGCTCTGCTAAGACTTCAACCTTATTCGAAGAACTCTTTGAACGCTGTACAATTCCCTGTAACTTGCGATGCCCCACCGTGTTCCTTTCTTATATGGATCAGTATTCGCCTATAAATTATCGTGGTTGGCGATCGGGCTCGTAACTATAATGGGCGGACATAGGCGTGCAGTAAGATCTCAGTCTTGATTTCAATAATCACTATAAGCACTGCAGCGCTAAGCTCTTACGACACTTCATTTAGGATAAAGGGAACCGATATAGTAACCTGACAAGTAAACAAGCGGCAGGAGAGCACACCATATGTCATAACCATTTTGAAATACTAACATACACTGCATATGTACAATATGGATACTACATATGTATTACTTTCGTTACCGTTGCAAAAGATACTTTCATCAGTACAGAACTAATCTGTTTTAAACTTCAGGCACTTTTACGTAAAATAACACTGAAATGTTGAGTGAAAAGATCCTGCTAAGCACTGAAGATGTGGTGGTGTTATTTGCAGTTTTTGTAACTAATAAACATCTTTCTTTAACATTATCTTTCCACAGAATTGACCACTGAGTAAAAATGAATTTTTACACAGATATTTCCTCATAATTTTCAACGTGAAGAATTATTTAACTGACAATACTTCAGTGAAATATAACAAAAACACTTCCCTCCATATTTGTTGAAACATCAATTTAGTTTGTCACATACCGTGAATAAGTCAAATCGTGTGTTCTGAACAAGACAGTAATAATCTTTTCTGTATTAATGAAAATTTATAATACCTTTTGTTGTCTTCTTCTCCAATGTAATAAAATAGCTGGTACTTTGAACACTATCTGGTGCTTTGCTAGATATGGTAATAATAAATGAAATTACAAAAATGCAGACCATTAGCAGCTTACAGGCGTTGATAAATATCAACGGGGACATACCCGGAAGAACAGATACCATCTTCTTATGATAATAATAATTTAAAGCACTTTGTATATTCCCACGTGTATCCAGCTTATGATCTGAAAATTATGCTGATTAAATATCACCGTTTGTGAAAAGGACACAGTAAGCGTGTACTGAAATAACAACACCGTGGTAAAGCTTATTGCTTTTAAACACTTAACTTGTATTCAGTTGTACAAGAGGAAGACGAATCATGACTTTTAAAATATTTCCGTCACAAAAAAATAGAATATACTAAACATCATCACAGAAATAAATGTTTTTGTCCTTTTGTGGCGTTGAGCACCATATTTCAGCTTCTGGCGAGATTTTGCTACCGAAGAATGGTTTAACAGCTTTTACACAGTGGCTTCCAAGTTATAATTCACATCGGGGTAATGCTGGAACTTTATGTCTGCCTCCTTCAAGGCAAACAACGACTTCCCACTTCCCTCGTGATAACATTGCTACTTCTTGCTTGATTGACAAACAGCTGCTTAATACTATAGAATTATGTGTATCAACAATTCCCCGTCCATCCGAGGCCGTTTAACAACAACTATACTCAATCACCGCATAATATGGTACAGTACGTGCGCATTACACCATACGCTACTTCACATTTTCGATTCACTGAGTGAACTATTTTCGAACTTTTGTCGCGACGTTTCTCTCGAATTATCGTTCCGCGGGGGTAGACCTTTTAGATTTTAACTTAATCCTAAAGTCATGAGTCTTTACAGCTTTGATTACAAAAGTTCATAATACTTTTAAAACTAGGCTCTACTTAAGCAAATGTAGGCATTAATACCAAAAACATTATTTACCACTGTGCATTTGAAACACAGTTGCAGATTATTGTTTGCATACTTCGCAGGCTGGTGGCAGCACCTCAGCGGCGAGCTGCCTTACTTCACCCTGCTGCCGTTAGATAGCACATCCCCCTCAATGCTATCACATCTCACTGCTTGCTTCATACAGGATTTCACAACTTCCCTGCTACTTATCATATTTTTTAAGTTGTGACAGAGAATAACGAAATAATTCCTACGAAATGCAATGGAAAAATTGCTACAGTGTGTCACATACTTGTGTCTTTACCATCTGTAGAAAATTTATTGACATACAGAAAATTTTTCTCAGTATAATATATAAACCATGGTGATGTATATAACATAATGTATTTTTTTGCTTTTGACACAATCACTTTTTCATGGTACAATCGTAACCGGTTTCGGTCTGCAAAGATCGTCTGCAGACGCTGCAATAGAGAACATAGAACGTAAATTAAAACATGAAACAAATGCAAACATTTTCACTAGGTCCACTTACGAGCCTAGTAAAGCGCTATTCACATGCATACGGCTCATACATATTAGTGGCATTTGATGAACAAGTGTTCGTACTGTTGTCAACTCAGCACAACATCAAAAATCACAGAATTATATTTCGTCGCCTACTCTTTGCGCCAGATGCGCTTGTAACTCTATAACACAATGTTCAATCTTAAAAAGTAAAAAATATGACAGTTTTTAATTATATTTCAACCAGTTATTCATCAAATATGAAAATATATACAAGCCGTTGAAACAGTAAAAAGGGACACAGAAGCTATTCTTACGGAGTATATTTCGTTGCCCGATGGCGCTGCACGTCATGCTGCTAGACGTTTACACCACTGGACATAAGACCTGTCATATTTCATTCATGTCTTTTACGATTGAAGATGATCTGGTGCAAAGAGTAGGGAAGGTAAAGTACACTTGGATGTGTGTATGTAGTTCCTTGGTTCGTCACTTTATGTTTAGTTGACAACGCATGAAGACTTGTTCATCAAATGCCGCTCACAGCTACGAAGAACCATATACATATTAATAGCAATTTACTAAGCGCAAAAGCAGACCTAATGAAAATAATTGTTTAAGTTTCTCTGTTATCTATTGCAGCATCCGAAACTGGCCTTTGAAAGCTGAAACCATTTATTGCTGTATCATAAACTAAGGTTGTGGCAAAAATTTAAAAAAATTAAAAACCTACGACAAGTAAATAACCCTCACTTCAGCAGAATGTTGCTTCTTTCCAAGATGATACATATAATTTAAAAGAATTACACTAAAAAATAAAATGACCTTAAAAACATTTCGATAGACGTTTAAAAAACTATTTTTAGAGAACTGTGCCTTCTCTTATTTCTACTCGATTTGCCCTGCACCAGGCCACACACAGTGGCACGACGAAGTCTTAATCTGACCTGTCGCATTTTATGGTAAAGTCACCTAAGGTTCCGCTCTATCACAATTCAGCCATTCCTACTATGTCATGGAGCAGCATGTAGTTAACCTAGCGTTCGGTACCTGTCTATGATTCGTCGTTCGATTCCTGTACCGTTTCATTACATTTCCTCTTGTACAAACGAGCCATCAGTATACTGATCACACTTCAGTGAGTGGAGAGAAGGGGAAATGTAATGAAACGGTACAGGATTCTAACGACGAATCATAGGCAGGTGCCGAAGGCTAGGTTGACTACATGGTTTTCCATCACATCGGAGGAATTGCTGAATTGTGACAGACCGGAACCCCAGGTGAATTTAGCATAAAATGAGACAGGTCAGATTAAGAGTTTGCAGGTGTGCAGTGTTGCGGAAAGACGCAGTTCCCTTGTTTGTCCGGTTAGTAATTTGAGTCTGTTGTGGGGTTTTCGTCGTACGCTTAGTAAGGGCAGTCTGTAAGTTTGTTTACGCTTAACAGATTTTCGAGTTATAAGGTGTAGCCGTATGGATAGGAGGCTAATGCTATATCCAAACAAATTATAGTAACAATATTATAATTTCAGTTCGCGTGGAATAGTTCTACTATACTTAATTGCCATTGACATTGCTACACCGTACCCATTGCGTAAGAAGAGAGCGGTTGGCTTTAGTGTAAAAACACCTGAGTTACTGACAGATCCAGCTATCCTCTGTATTCTGCACCAAAAAATGTTCAAATGTGTGTGAAATCTTATGGGACTTAACTGCTAAGGTCATCAGTCCCTAAGCTAACACAGTACTTAACCTAAATCATCCTAAGGACAAACACACACACCCATGCCCGAGGGAGGATTCGAACCTCCTCCGGGACCAGCCACACAGTCCATAACTGCTGCGCCTAAGAGCGCTCGGCTAATCCCGCGCGGCCCTGCACTTCCTTATCACAGATGAACCTCTGATGTTACAGAGTCTTTTATGGGTCTGAAGAATGCCAGTCACGTGAGTAGATGTCAGAGTGTAAGTAGAATGTTACGGGACCTCCTATCAAAATTGTGAAGAAGCTCGAGGGTCTTTTTGACCACACATAGCCTAGCATTGTTCTGGAGAACCACTGCCTCGTTCGAAAGCTTGCACCTGCGATTGATCTTGATGGTATTTTTAAGTCTGAACAAAGTGTTGTTCTTAAGCACATACTCTTGAAACTCCTGTCGATGATTAGAGGTCCTTCTTCATAAGAAACAAAACTAAGCATCACTTTTGAGCTTTTTCTGGACGAGGGAGCCGGGATATCAACATTCCACGCTAATCCGCTTGGAGAGATAGTCGAAGTGTTGACACCACGTTTCATCTCACGCCACAACCTGAAGAGTGAAATCTCTTCCTTGCTGCGCGTATCTCAACAGACAGGGCAGGCAAACAGCCATTCTTGCTGTGTCCTGCACCTCTAGAAGATGTATGGGCATCCACTATCCACAAACGTTGGTGTAACGGTTCTTCTGGTGGATTATGTGATCTAAAGTTCCTTTTCTTATCGACAATTCAACAGCAGTGTCACGTTCGATGATCCGACAATTCGTTCGTATGAACTCCTGCACAGTATAAATCGTGGCGCTGGCGGTGACAATGTTCGCCTGCCCAGTTCGTTGCATGTCCTGGATATTTAAACGTCCTGGCTGGTAACGCGGAAACCATGGGAATGTTGTGAATCATGCGAGGCACCTCTATCGTACACCTTGAATTGTTTACATATATAATGAGAGCTGGTGGTTTTGTTTGGTATTTTTGCAGTTACGAGTGTCAGTGGATGCCTGAACACTAGAGTTACATATTACTCTTTGGCTACCAGACGTTGTATTTGTAGTGGGTGAAAACAGAGAGAGAGAGAGAGAGAGAGAGAGAGAGAGAGAGAGAGAGAGAGAGAGTCTCCTCCGGGATACAGTGGATCTCCTGAACAGAAAATGAATTTTATCTCATATGGTACCTAGTGTGACTGATCATAGAGCATGTTCTTGAGATTATTTCAGAGAGTGACGGCTCATTTGGAAAATCGTAACGTATACAGCGTTCTCGTTTGCTTCAAGCGCTAGACATGCGTTATTCTAGTGTAAAGGCTCCACTTTTGTTCAATAATTGGTATCAAGGACGAATTATCGTTCATGTCTCCAGAATATAAATTATTACTATTGGTCACCCTGCACTTTGCGTTAAAATTACTTCGTAAGAAAATGAAAGAGTAAATTCCGCAACTCAAGTACGGCTTGTCTGAATCAGTGTTATTTTTTATAATTATGATAAAGAGAGAACACAATCTTCAAGATACTGATTTTGGCGTTATTAAGGAATTGTAATTGAACTTCAGTTTGAAAGAGGCTATGGCTTAATTTTGAAATATTTCACTAACTCTGTCATCACATTTTGAATGCAAATTTTAACCATATGGACTGTCACGCCTTGCTCTGTGGAGTGGACGGCGAACTGCGTTCTTGGAAAGATAACAAAATCTCATTGATCAAAGCAACTTAAAATAAATGATAAGCGCGCAGCGATTTCTTTCAGGTGCATATAGCACAATATTTCCAGTATTTCATAATACTCGGTTAAGCAGACAGAACAGATCTGAGTTGTCTATTCCACGTGTAAGAATCAATTGTAGGACCAAACAAACTATTTGAGATGAACTTAGGAGCTGTACTCAATAGTAAAACTTTCATATAAACCTTTAGATGCATCTTTTACAGGGTACTTGGGTGAATAAGTGACAATCAGGCAGCCTGTTGTCATTGATGAGGAATCCATTCCGTGTGCGATTGATAAACATTATTTGTATTCACTTTCATTTATAGATAGATTTAGTTTAGGCACAACACACGTCGGAAGTAACTTGCACAGTTAAGGTTCGCATTGAAAAGTAGGGTAGTAAAGGCTATTCTACACTACAGTTTGTGGAAATTGCAACACCAGAAAGGAAACTCATGAATTCAATTAATTTAATACCACAGGTTATTTACATAGATAGTAACAAATGATTACTGCATGTCCTCTGAGCCCTACAATTTAGTATGTCGCGTGGCCACTGTAATATCTCTTTATATTCGATGAGTAATTCAGATACAATTCTACGCTTGGATGACGTTTACTAATTTTCTATCTTCACACTCGCAGAATCCATGCGAAAAGTAGTTCATACAATAGCTATGCCACGAGCGCATAAGTATTCTTTGTAGTACTCTCTCTGGTGGTTGTTAAAAAAAAAAAAAAAGGAAAGGGAGCTTCCGAGATTGTCTTCGTGCCGATTAGCCTGAGCTTGGTTTGGATGAACTGTAATCTGATTATTGAGATTTATCACAGAAGATAACTGATACGAACTGTACGATTAAAAGGAAATATATATAGATTGCTCCTTCATATAAAAAATGTGTGTATTTGAAATTTGAGAATTAATGATATTTATCGATATATTGCGTAGTTGTTAATCAGAAGGGAACTTCCGAAAGACTGGATACGAACCTGCATTTAATAATCCAAGAGCTCCATTACTTCTTCGGAAGGTTAAACTTCATCAAAGCCAAATATCCGCTTGATATGAGGTTTTCCGACTGATTATACAACGCTCCCAAAATTACGAGGCATTTTATTTGTACAGATTAGCAGACTGCCGCAAAGCACAAGCCTGCAGAGAAGAAGAATCATCGCCTGATTTCATTCTAACAAGTAAAATTTCAGAATCATTTTGAGTGACTGAGCTATGACTGTGTTTCCTATCATTAATGATTGATTACTCGAACGAATTGAGAGCTACAGAATTACGTAGATAGGAGAAAAAATTATACCACCATGCGCTGCAATTAGAGCTGCTATACGCCGTGGCATTGAATCAATAACATTCTGATTACGTTCCCGAGGGATTTCTCTCCCCGTATTTTATATCCGAGCCCACAGATCCGTGGGAACAGTTACTGGAGGGCCGTGACGCACCAGGGGCCGACCAACCCTACCTCAGACATATTCAATGGGCGACATGTGTGACGAACGTGAGGGCCAGGGAAGCAATGGCACCTGTCGCTCTTCGAAGAAGGCCTTTACATTCCTCGCAATATGTGGCCGGGCATTGTCCTGTTGAAACGTGGCCTGTGGAGATTCCTGAAGCAGGTGGAGTACCTCAGGCTCCACAACGTCCATTAGGTACCGGTTGCTGTTCAAAGTGCCCGCAATACGAACGAGATCGGTTGTTGTAACCAATGGCGCCCCAAATAATCACACCTGGTGTTTGTGCGCTATGCCGTTCCACAATGCAGCCCTCCGGATTGCGATGACCACTGTACCGCCGGACACATATGCGGTCATTACTGTAGGACACTTTGAAGCGGGACTTATCCGAAAAGATTAGATGTTGCCACTCAGCACACCAGTGACGGTGTTCACGTTCCCATTGCAGTCTGAGGAGCTTGTGGTTTTTGGACAATGGAAGCCGACGTAATGACATGCGTGCAACCAGTCCAACCTGCAGCAGACGGTGACGAACCGTCGATGCAGACAAGTTCACACCTGTTGCAGTGCTCCGGCGACGAGCCGACACTGTGGATGAAGCTGTATGGTACGTAAAGGCCATGCGGATAAGATGACGGTCATACCGTGCTGTGGTCATGTTCCGTGCTCCAGTTCCCGCTGCTCACTGCGTACGACCTTCCTCTATCCACTGGTTCCACACACGCATCACTGTTGTAGCTGCATGCCCTGCGCGAGCCGAAATGCTACAATATGACAACCCTGTTTCCCGGAGACCGATCATTCTGCCCCGTTCGAACGATCACATGCCGATATGTCTCCCTTCGACGTCGAAGAGGCATACTGGCACTCACTGTGTTGTTTCCACCTTGTGTGACAGCTCTGCACCAACTACACTAGGCGCAACACCGACCCTGTCCGACAGACATGAGATGGCTCTGCTCGGCGTGTACCCCACGCACGTGTACCCCACCTCTCTGCAAAACGTATCAGGTACTGCTATTCGGGTAATTCTTTCTCGGTGTCGCAAGAGACGCCCGCTAAACCCGCTGGGCAGAACAGGTGATTAGGATTGTGGAAAGGGCCAAATAAGGTGTCGCTTCAAAATTGTAATTTATTGTAATTTAATAACACCTTTAAACCAAAACGGCACATAGCCGAATCTTTACAACCGACAACCAAAAGACAGTCACAGAATGACCGACCAAACGACTTGCTTTACCACTAATCGGTACATAAAAACTCAAAGACCAAGCTGCTACAGACGTGATTAACCACAATGAAATATGTATTAAGGTGTCAAAACAACACACCATGTTCGACAGCGAGAACAGGCGAAGAAAGGACGCTGCCTGAAATTACGTTAGTGACCAGGCAGGTAACCATAACACTAACAGCCACAAGGCAGAAAATTCTGCTGATACACTTGAATTTGAAATAAGGTAATGTAGTTAACTTCACCAAAAAGGAACACTATCTGAATTTACGTCAGTGGCCAGGGCAGGTAACCAGAACACTAACGGCCACAAGGCAGAAAATTCCACTTGACTTGTAGAGAACCAACGTAGTCAATTCCAATGCACAGCGGCTCGATTACACCACTACAAACACTCGGTGTTGCTCACAGGAAAAGCTCCCCATCAGCGAACCACCGAAACGAACGACACAACATGAACGGACGTGGCTTGGGTACTTAACATACCACTCAATTCTGACGTCCTGAGTCAGTGAGCTACGAAGCTCGCAGCCATTGGACAGCTCCTCACAAGCTCCGACACTACGCAGGGATCGCCAGCGGACCCAGCCGACTGCACCGCACAGGGAAAACTTCCCTGGTCAGCACCAACCGACCGACTGCCTGCAGACCCCCTAGCCGGAAACTATAGCACAAGACCAAAGATGGTACACGGTGCAAATATTGATACACATCGCTGCTGCCACACGTGTAAGGAGGAAGAACCACGGCATAATCGCAACAACGACAGGA
This sequence comes from Schistocerca nitens, assembly GCF_023898315.1. Lineage (NCBI taxonomy): Eukaryota > Metazoa > Arthropoda > Insecta > Orthoptera > Acrididae > Schistocerca > Schistocerca nitens. The sequence continues at coordinate 377,097,065 of NC_064622.1, read as the reverse complement.
AACCAAACACAGATAGGCAGCCGAGTTCGGAGTGAGCACGGTTCATCGCACTTTTCACAAGCGGCAGTGTAGATCAGAATACGTGGGCGGCACTGTAATCGCAATTTGGAGGACTTGCTTTCACGCTGATATTAATACATTGAGATCCTGTATTCCTGTGGAAACATAAAAATAAATGTTCGTACTACTGCTGAAATGAATACTTTACAGTAATCGTAATACGAAACAGCCTTAAGTAACAGCTACTGTCACATACAGTTTCCAAGCTACAGAACATAACTTTCAATCTCTTTCATACTGCGATCAATTTGTGAAGCATGACCCCCTTCTGGGTCAAGATATAAGTGCCCTTTATGCCGATCATGATAAATCCACCATGCAACAAACCGCGGCAATAACTAACCAGGAATAAGGGCTTTGTTGAAGTCAGCTTGTGCTACGGGGAATACCACCGTGCCATCTCTTGGCCAACACATTCATCCTCTGAGACTACATACAACACCGCTGTAGCGAAAGTCTTCTTTTCAAACGGGCATCCCATCCCTTATATTTTAGTGTTGAACTGGTACCTTAAAGTCGCAAATAAGAATACCGGAGGAGTGATATAACACGAGAGATAGTCACTAAAGACTGCCGTAAAGCTACTTTCCTCTCCGGCGGGTAGCGGCTCCAGTAAGAGAGGCCTTGATTGGAAACCTTCTCTCCGTTCCGCGAAACCGCCGTGGAACTAATTTTCCGGTCGTCCCGTCTGCTTCCCTCGCGCCTGCGGCCAGTGTTTGCTGCTGACCCGCCGCACGCGTCCTCGGTAGGAGAGTGCAGTTGGTGACGAGAAAGTGCTCTCCAGGGCAGCGGGAGAGCGGCTTCCGCCGGCGGTTGCCCAGTGTTTACTTAGCTCTACTAGCACCGCGCGCCGCGCCAGGAGGGGACCAGTGCCCAACTGGCCTGTACTCTGGCTTTTTTTTATGCAGTACAAATACTCATCATCAATAAGTGAAACTCGAAACTAGAAGTTCGGAACTGATATATTAAGTTATTGATATTGCTTGTTTTGCGGACAGTCAACGTCGAAATGGCGGCGTCCATGGGGGAGTGGATCTAAAACGTGCAAAACCTTTGATGTGAGCATGTCATAACGACCTGACAGTCTTAAGACTGGACAGTTCATCACACAAACCAATAAAATATGGAAATATGGGAAAGTGCTATTGAAAAGTTTATGGATGCACTACCATTGACATATATACAAAATTCCATAAAATATTTGGATTCGTATTTGTTAGTGTACACACACACACACACACACACACACACACACGCTTTAAATCCTGATTGATCAAATTCCGTAAAAATATATGTGCATCTGGAACACAGCACTTTATAGCAGCAAACATGGACAGTGGGAAAATCGTAACAGAGACGAAGTGTTTGAGGTGCGGTGCTAGAGAAGTATTTTGAATATTAGGTGGACTGATAAATCTGCCGGCCGGAGTGGCCGAGCGGTTCTAGGGGCTGCAGTCTGGAACCGCGCGACCGCTACGTTCGCAGGTTCGAATCCTGCTTCGGGCATGGATATGTGTGATGTCCTTAGGTTAATTTGGTTTAAGTAGTTCTAAGTTCTATGGGACTGATAACCTCAGAAGTTGAGTCCCGTAGTACTTAGAGCCATTGGGACTGATAAATCAGGGAGTGAAGAGATTCTCCGAAGAACCAGCGAAAAAAGGAATATGTGGAAAACAATTACAACAAAAAGGGACAAGATAATAATATACGTGTTACGACATCACCAAGTACCTCCATGGTACAAGCTGGAGCTGTAAAGCGTTAAAGCTGCAGGAAAGGCAGGGATTATAATAATTCTACAAATAATTCAGGAAACAACTTTCTGTGAACAGCAACCACAGCTCAGAGCCATTGTGAATAACAATAAAAACTCTTAACGCTCAATAAACTTTGAAATTATTGTACAAATTATAATAATTAAAAAGTCAACAGCGATGAGGTGTTCCCAAGTTGGCTGTGAGCACTATGTGACTTAACGTCTGAGGTCATCAGTCTCCTAGAACTTAGAACTACTTAAACTAACCTAACGACATCACACATATCCATGCCCGAAGCAGGATTCGAACCTGCGACCGTAGCGGTCGCGCGGTTCCAGACTGTAGCGCCTAGAACCATTCGGCCACTCCGGCCGGCTGAGGTGTTCCCAAAAGCCACACAACTCTATGCATCGTCAGTATACAGGTATCTTTATGTGTATCTCCCACGAATACAAACCACTGTGTGAAATTTTATGAAATGATAGAAATGCTGAAACACAGACTGTGTTAGCATGAAACAAAAAGCAATGAGAAGAATTAACAATGGTTATACTTTCATGATGAAGATAGACAATTGCGGGTTCCCATTATTTGGGAACTTACCAGTCTTAAGAGTCATACCACACTGGCAGATTGTCATAATAAAATCAAGTACAACCAAAATATGTTTGTCAATAGTATGCAAAGCATGACTACTGTATGAAATGAAAATTTACAATAATTTGAGAAGTAGAGTGCAAGTGTTACTCTCACATGAGGTTGGCGCAAGAGAGTAATTCGTGGCGGGTAGCATCGATCCAGTCAAAAGCCTGCTTACTCAGAAGAACAGCAAAGTGTTCTTTAATTCAGAAACTTTCGCATCAAGAGTTAGAGTAAACTGAAGTATGCGAACCAATGTGGATCACGTAACGTAGGATGAACCAGCTACTCGGCGATGCTTTAGCAATCCTGTGAACTGCTTTAGAGAGTGACCTCGTTATTATCAAATTTTTTATAATTAGGTCGAGTGAGGTAAGGTTTAGCAGACTCTTACAAGGGAACCTCCCCATCGCACCTCCCTCAGATTTAGTTATAAGTTGGCACAGTGGATGGGCCTTGAAAAACTGAACACAGATCAATCGAGAAAACAGGAAGAAGTTGTGTGGAACTATGAAAAAAAATAAGCAAAATATACAAACTTAGTAGTCCACGCGCAAGATATGCAACTTCTAGGACACTGTGAGCTCAGGAGCGCCGTGGTCCCGTGGTTAGCGCGGCAGCTGCAGAGCGAGAGGTCCTTGGTTCAAGTCTTCCCTCGAATGAAAAATTTTAATTTTTTATTTTCAGACAATTATTATCTGTTCGTCCGTCCGTCCGATGCGAGGTAACTGCGCCGTAGTATGGGGAAGCTACACCTAAACAAACATCGAAACACACAACGTCAGTCGACTACAGCGCGCGGAAGAGAGAGTATTCTTGCTAACGAGACTCCCTGGCTGGCAGTCGACTGTTCGCTACTTTGGACGAGAGTGCATTGAATACGTGAGGTGTATTCCGTGGACAATATGAATCCAGTAAATATAGCTCGCGACTTCAATAACAAGGTTAATGAACTGCAAGTTTGCGGTGCGGTCGCAAAACACAGACACTAAACTTATTACAGTGAACAGAGACGTATATGAACGAACGGACGTATAATAATTGTCTGAAAATAAAAAATTAAATTTTTCACTCGAGAGAAGACTTGAACCAAGGACCTCTCGTTGTGCAGCTGCTCACGCTAACCACGGGACCACGGCGCTGCTGAGCTCACAATGTCCTAGAAGTTACCTATCTTGCGCATGGACTACTAAGTTTGTATATTTTGCTTATTTTTTTTCAGAGTTCCACACAACTTCTTCCTGTTTTCTCGATTGATCTGTGTTCAGTTTTTCAAAGCCTATCCACTGAGCCAACTTATAACTAAATCTGAGGGGGGTGCGATGGGGAGGTTCCCTTGTTAGTACAGACTGCTACATTCTTATTACAGTGTAAGTAAGATAAAATACAGCATGCACGTGAGTCCTGTTACATATGTAATGAATCAGGTACTCACAAGGGTATTATACGTTCCAGTCACATTTATATGACCACCGCCGATTTCAACGTATACGTGCAGAAACCACTCACACACGGCAAGTGGCAGAACTACCAGTGTAAGGTATATAAAGCGTGTCGGGGGACGCAGACAATCAATGCAATTGTCGTGTAATACGAACATAGAGCGATTTACCTAGTGTCCAAAAACGTCACGATTGACTTTCGAGCCAAGGATGGAAGCATTTCCGCTACGACTAAGTTTGTAAACTGTTCGCGTGCCGCCGTGGTTAAAGTACGCCGTACGTGGCAAAACTGCTATCGAAAACTGGCACCGAGGCAACTGTGGTGCAACACAGGCCATAGACGACTGGAGTGATCTACGGCAGTGGAGATGTGTACGGCTGAACAGACGTGCAACTGTTCAGCAGCTGATCGTCCACATGAACCAATGTTAAGCAACAGTGTCACCTCAACAACTGTTCAGCGTTCGTTGCTGGGCATGGGCCTCTACAGCAAGCACTCAGTTCGTGCACCCATGTTAAATGCTGTTTATTAGTCTCGACGGCTGGAAATTGCACGCCAGATCCGGAACTGATCGTCCACTGAATGGCGCCACGTCTCATTTTCAGATGAATCACAATTTATGCTACATCGGACAGGTTGACTTTGACATGTGCGGCTTAAACGCATGAAAGCAAACACCCCGCAGACAGAGTGTAACGTTATGGTCTAGAGAATGATTTCGTGGTATTCCCTGTGAGATCTCGTTATTCCGGAAGGCACTATAGGCTAACGCACTGTTGGGGACCATGTCCACACCTGTGTGCAGTTTATTTTACCTCGGAACGTAGGCATCTACCAGGAGAACAATGTAACGTGTCACACAGCTCGGAGAGTGCGTGCGTGCTGCGAAGATCACCAGAATGATTTTACCGTACTCCCGTTGCCACGGTACTCCCTGGATTAAACCTAATCGAGAATCTGTAGAAACAGCACAATCGGGCTGTTGGCGCCATAGATCCTCAACCGAGAAATCTAGTGCAGTTGGCCGTGGCATGGCTTCGCATCGCCATCGATACCTTTCAGAACCTCACTGTTTCTTTTACTGCACGTCTCGCAAAAGTTGGTAATTCACACTTCTGACAGGTGGTCACATCAATGAGACAGGACAGTGTAGTTACTAGCTCACTCGAACAGAGCATCAGCAAACTTGCTTTCCCTTGAGTGCATTAGTGTGCCACTATAAATTTTTGTGCATGAGAGTAAAAAGGGATTGAAATAGTTTTGGGAGACGAAATACGATTTCCAAAGCTATGTTTCTGGTGTAGGTGAAAGTGAGAGTTTACTATCACCGAGATCAGTTTAGATTCATTGCAGTGGGACATCACTGGGGGTGAATATGAGAGACAAAGGGATAAAGAAACGTGGAGGGCACAGACCTCAGTGGAACATGTAATCTTATTGGAATGAAAATGATGTATGGGTTGGCGGGAAATGTGCTTATGAAGTTCTTGGCTGGATTTATGAGAGATTAGAACTGGGATGCGATTACACAAGGGATGGTTTTGGGATGACATTAAAAAGCGTACAGGAACGACATAGATAGATGTAGATTTAACCTGCACTGCACGTGAAATACGTAGTTGATAGTATTGAGCCGGCCACTGTGGCCGACCGGTTCTAGGCGCTTCAGTCTGGAGCCGCGCGACTGCTACGGTCGTTGGTTCGAATCCTGCTTCGGGCATGGATGTGTCTGATGTCCTTAGGTTAGTTAGGTTTAAGTAGTTCTAAGTTCTAGGGGACTGATGACCTCAAATGATACGTCCCATTGTGCTCAGAGTGTAGCGCCTAGAACCGCTCGGCCATCCCGGCCGGCCCTCCGGCATGCTCTGATCCGAGTACTGTAACTTTACATGAGGGTGAGCTAGAACAGCTGCCGCTTTTAGTGTTCAGTTGAATGCAACACAAAATGGAGCTCACGATAAAACAGCTTGGTGTCATCACTGATTGTTACGCGAAGCACAGTTCGTGAAAAACATGTTCGGAACTTTCGGCACAGTGGTTTAACATTGGAAGCGCTTAGGCAAAACCTCCAGTAAAGTCTGCAATGCAAAGCTTATTGGTAAAACAGCATGAACTGGGCACAAAGTGAATGTAGACCGTAACAGGCACCATTGCCGCGCCATTATTACCGTAAGTAATTTTCGTAGAAGTTTTTTTTTTTCCACAAACCTGTACAAGGCCAGCAGGTTTTGTAAGAAATAACTCTTACAAGTGATAACTCTCCAGTAACAGCCAAAGACACAGCCGCAGTGACGAATTCACATTGCTGTCTGATGGACACCGAATAAAATTTAATTAAAGGATACCAAAAAATAAATGAAATCAAACGACTTCACGTCCCATGACATTCAAACCATTTATAATTGGTTTGAGTTTCTTTTGCCGAAATTAATGAGTTACATTTATTAATAAAAAGTTCTATCGTTTCCACTGCACGAACGGAGTAATTAATTGGAGGAAAACTGAAACTGCCATCTGACTACAGACTGCTGGTCGTTGTTACGTCCGAGAAGGCTACGGGAGAACTTTATAAGCTCATCTGCTGCTGAGTGAAGCGATGTAACAACGAAAAAGGTGTTCTACTTCCTATACATACACATCGTCTCCACGCCATATTGTCGACAATGGTGTCTCCAATTTTATCGGGTAAAATGCTTTTGCCGAAAATTTCTTAATATAGGGTGAGTGTCGAGTAGTACAAACTAGGGAAACGAAAGGATGATGCAAAATTAATGTCGTTAGACACGGCTATCTGATATGCATAGGTTGCCTTTTTTATTCATGGGAAGATCTTAGATATTCTTGAAACGTGGTTGCTGGTATGAGTAGAGATAGGTTGGGTACACAAAATACATGAACAGACCATGACTGTATAAATAAGTAGAAATTATTTTTAACATCTGGTACTGAAAATAGAAAATGGGTGAATGTGGTCCTCGAATGTGATTTTATTTTTAATAAACAACGCTTCAACGCTGCTGGTACTTTAAATACTAAAAAATTTTTACCTTGAAACGGTAAAAAGTTTTATTGAATAAAACGAAGAAAAAGTTTTATTCTTCGGTACAGAGTTACAAGGCTATTCTTAAGCAAATTCAGTTCACTTCTTAAAGGGTTGATCTCAGTCAGTAGTCCTAGATCTCAATAGATCTCTAGGAAAGTCAGGTTCATCACTCGCAGCTATGGTAAGTTCTATATGGACTTCAACTGAAGTAGCTTGTTGCAGCATGTTGCAAAATGTTTTCAGCATTGCAGATAAAGCTGTCCTAGTACACCTTGTCGCACTGTTAATTGTATATGCAGATTGAATGAAGCAACAAGTTTACAGTTACCTGCCACCGTTTTATTTATCTCCACGATGCGTTTCAAAGGTTTAAATCTCCATCATCAGGTGGATTTAAATTAGTTAGTATGACATTTGTGTGTGTTGTGTTACGATGTTTTTTGGAAGAACTTGTGCCACTGTCTAGTGGAGACACAAGACACTATTTCAGAGCATCGTTTTGGGTTCCTTCTGACAAAAAATTAAACTTACATCTAACGGTAAACATAAAATAAGTAGATCAAAGTACCTCCAGTGGTCACAGGTTCATTTCGCTGTCATAACACATCGCATCTATACTGTCATATTTGCAAACAAATATTGCGTCTGGAAACTGCTGGGTGCATGGTTCGTATAGCAGAAGAGAAGCCACTATCGCAAAGTACAAGAAATATACATCGTAACAGCATTATTACAGAACAATTTTTTTAAGGATTTGGAGGTGTTTGTTTGAGGTGTCGAATACATGTGTTGGAATAAATACTTCAGGTGGCATATAAATCTGGTTTTGACAAGATAAAACAGCTTAAACTTCATACTCGTTTATACAATCAGGTGAAATGTTAAAATGGCTTGAACAATCAGGTGAAATATTACATATTAGCTACAGCGGTAAAATTATACATGAATAACAATTTTAATTGGGATTAATAGATAGATATGAAAGGCTGGAGGGAGAATGGAATCGTATCGGAGACGATAACAAACGAAATAGTGTTTGCGAATCATGGCATTTGTACCTCTTGCGTGCCAAGAGTGAGGCGTATTTGTGTCGCATCAGTGTTGGTGGGTGTCCAGTGGCCAATAGGCATTGGATGGCATTTTTTTCTCATCGTCATTTACAGGTAACTGTCGCTTCGATTGCAACGGCTTTTTACGTCAAAGTACTGAATAAAATTGTTGGCTGATAACAAATTTTATGAAAACGGCAGTTGAATTAACAACTAGTCATTGCTCACATTCAAGTGAAGCGTCTTTTCTCCCCGTGAAACGTTTGCCCGATATAACTACCTTTACAACCATACAAGTTTTTTTCCTTTCAAGCCTCTGAAATTGTCTCTAGTACCATGGAAGCTATTCCCTTAGATCTTAACACATGTTCAAGCATTCTACTCCTTCTTACTATCATCGTTTTTCCACATGCTCCTTCTTTCGCAGTTCTGAAGAGAACCTTCCCGTTCGTTACTGTATCAGTCCACCTAATTTTCAAAAACCTTGTATAAAACGCTTTATTTCTCTTCTTTTTCAATTTTCCCACAGTAATGTTTCATTACCATAAAATGCTGCGCTCCTGAAATTTCTCAGAATTTTTTTCTCAGGTTCAAGCCCTGGTTCGATGCTGTCAAACTTCTATTGGATAGGAATGCTCTCTTCACCTGAGCTATTCCGCTATTTATGTCCTCCTACCTTCGTCTGTCATACGTTATTTTGCTTCCAAGGTAGCAGAATCTTGTAACTTTGTGTACTTCTTTATCTCCAATGTTGATGTTAAGGTTATCCGTAATTCCATTCTGTTATTCATCATTACCCTCGTATGACTTCGGTTTACTCTCAGTCCCCATTATTTCTTCATTAGACTGTTCATTGCTTTGAATACGTCATGTAATATCTCTTCCCTTTCTCTGAGGATTACAACTTCATCACGACTCTTATTGTTGCATCATATTTGCTGTCAAAGACAAATGTAGCAGAAAAAGAAGTTGGATGCTGTGCAAAACGGCTGAGCGACTGAATGGCTGCTCGTCTAAGATCATTCCACGCTATTACTGTCTCCGTCGGTGCAATATGAGCAACTGTGGGGAGCACAAAAGATTTACGATCAAGACGTTGCACGGTAATTTAGGGAAACAAAAGAAAATTAGCATAAAAATTAATTGAATTCACTCTATGCTATACATGAAGATGAACTGAATTAAATACAGTGACATAAAGTGATAAGAGCGAAATGCACCCAGAGAGTAATGTACAGTTTGTGACTAACGAAAAGCTTGGCCAGATCTGGAAACGATTTCGGACTTACTAATTTTCGCCTTCAGCATTAGACAGTTTAAGATTACCTCCACTTTAATTTTCAGCGTCACTCTTACCTTTTGCTGTTACTTTCGGAAACTACGGACACAATTTGTCCCATTGGTTATGTGGGATTAGAACCATACTGGAAGACATTAGTCGGAGACGACTGGATTAGTCTATCGACCCAAATTTTCTTTTTTCACGAAATTTTCATTGCTCAGAATTTATAAATCTTTGGAGAGGATCGCAGTGACATATTTCATCTCACTGCCATTCGTGCACTTCACTCTCAAAGATTCCAATCATTTCATGTCAGTGAATTCAGTTAAGCTAGTGATCAACTGTCCCCCGTTGTTTCCGTCCCTCTGGTTGTTTCTTGGACACAATTCTGTTGAGTGCTGTGTGCGATCTTGAAAGTTGTGTATTTAAAACTTTAAGACGTTGAGAAGTGGAGCTTTTTCACTCAGAGCTGTCTAAAAATGTTTGAATAATATATATACATATAATAACGTACAGTAGTCATGCAAGGTCGTTGTTATTTCATTGACTTCATCAAGATGCGTTGTGATACTTCAAATAACGGTTCCACCTCATACTTGGGCGATTTCTGTTTCAGAATAACAGCAGAATTTCTATGATTAGTGAGACAAGATTTTTCACCTGTCATGTTGGTTATGTAAATATTTGGACAACGCCCTTCTTAAACCAGCATATACGACGTTAAGATTTTAATTTTATGTATATTTAAAGGCTTCACAGCGATCAATTGCATTGATGTTTCTGCTTCGCCATTGCTGCATAACGAAGTTGAATTTAATATGATAAATTGACAATATTGCTTCCTATGACAAAAGTGTTGCTGTTAGATGTTACTTATATTTCATGTTTTCATAATTAATGGCAGACTTATTTCATACTTGTTACATTTGGTAATGGTGACAGAGCTTCAAAAAACTAGTCATGTAAACTTTCTGTAGTTTACTGCAACTATGGCTTGACTGCTGTACTGAAGTCAAATAAATTTGAGAAAAAAAAAGTTCGTATATTTCTTTTGAAATAATTGATGGAAACGTGACTGACAAAATTTTCATTTGTGTCGAAGCCGTGATAGGGCAGTCTAATTGTTATATGTAGAGTGATTCAGCTGCGCCTACCAGTGTCGGTTTATGCAACCTGAAATACTATAACTGGTATTCATAAAGCATTCGCAAGATTTGGGCATACCCTCTCGCTCGCTCCTACAGAAAACAATGAACACGATGCTTTTTGTAGGAAATATATTGTAGTTAACTTTTGTACTCGAATACGTTTTCTCTAGAGGTCGTAATTTACGACTTATTCAAGAAAAACGTACAAAAGCATCTTCAACAGCACGCCCACTTCCAGACTCAGCCCCAACAGGTCACGAATTCAAGTATGTTGTTTATGGCACTCCCTCCTATCACTGTACAAAATATATGCGATTGCACGAATTTTTTCCCAAACTCGACATTTTCTGGTCTTCATCGACTGGCCTTATTACGCCATCGGCCTAGTCGAGCTCTTAAAAATTGTAAAACAACGTTTGTGTAAAGGTTACCTAATAATGTTGTGAATTTCAACAGCATAAAATAAACAATTACATCGTTGTAATCGTCAGGCCTTCTGATACGGAACTATTGTGCTTCTAGGGGTTAAGTGTGAATCGAATTGTCGGCGTAACAAGTTTTAGCGTAATGTATACAAACTTATTTTTTCGTTCATCACACTCACAGGCACGTTTAAATCAACAATGTCAATGAAGTCACACACTACGCTGCTGATGTAGTAGCCCAGTCAATAGAGACCAAAAGAGGTTGAATATCTGGAATAGTTCATATAGTAGGAAATTTTTGTACAGTGACAGGAGTGAGTGTATGTAGAAGGGAATTTGTACCGTTGGTAGTCATTCTCGATATTGTTCCACTCGCAAATACAGCGACGGAAGAATGATTATCTACGTCCGTTATACTAACAGTACTCTCCCTTGTTTTCCCTTAAGGGTCCTTGAGCGAAACGTACGTTACAGCCATCAAAAGTGTTCTATAGTTTCTTAGATACGCTGTTGAAGCTATTTGCTAGAGAAAAACTGGGATATCCGGGTTCGTGTTCTGTGTAGGATGACACTACCACTAGTCACAATGTACACTATATGGTAAGTAGTGTCTGGAAACCAGTTAGTGGAGTTTATTATTACGAGCGTCCGTCGTTCGGCTTTATGAACTCCCTTGGGAATAGTTCCAGCGAGGTGTATGACTGTATGTTGGGAAATGACAGCCCATCTTTCCTCAAGAGCCGAAACCAGAGAAGTTACTGGTAGCGGGTCTGGAGCGAAGTCTTTTTTCTAATTCTCCACAACGGTCATCACTTGAAACTTCTTTGCTATTAGGCCGTGGACGATACATAAAACTATCTTCTAATGTTTCCTCTCCGACAGCGGGAGACATCTACAGAGGTAAAATAGAAACTGCAACTAGAACACAAGGGAACGCCAATAACATAGCCAGTGTAGAGGGCACCACAGTCTATCTCGTGACATTGGCTACGAGATTATTGCTGATATTGCCAAAAGTTTCGATTGAAAGAAACGATCGTCATTCTTACGTCGCATTATTGACATCCAAATATGGTCTAACTTATACCTTCCTCTTTTCTATTAAAATTATTGCTGCGTTTATAAATCTCAATAGTCCCTCTATGCATAAGCGCATGGTAATACGATGTTTTCATTATGAAACCTGTCTCGGTGAATTTTATTTCATGATCAACCTCTCGGTAAAGATGTTCCGCTACTACCGATTTATTCGTATGACCTGGACGGCAATTCCTCTTGTGTTCAACGAGACGGGTGTTAATAATTTTTTTCTGTGGTACCAATGTAAACCAGTCCTCAACTACAAGGAATTTTACATACAACCGGTGCAGTCAAATGATGCCGTACATATTTTGCCGATATTATTCTTTTCCTGGTGGGTCTGAGGGTAGCTTACACACTGTACTTGCTCAACACTTTCCCAATACGATCTGTAATCGTACTGATGAACGGAAGGAAAACTTTCCCTTCGCGCAGTGGTCGTTCGTCGCCGATCCTGATTCTTTCCGCCGGCCGGAGTGGGCCAGCGTTTCTAGGTGCTACAGTCTGGAACCGTGTGACCGCAGCAGTCGCAGGTTCGAATCCTGCCTCGGGCGTGGATGTGTGTGATGTACTTAGGTTAGTTAGGTTTAAGTAGTTCTAAGTTCTAGGGGACTGATGACCTCAGAAGTTAAGTCCCATAGTGCTCAGAGCCGTTTTTTGATTCTCTCCCTTGGGTGAAGGACTCTGTCTCCTTGTTAGAATAACCGTTCTTCTTAATTTCAAACGCAGATGATCAAGTTCATCTTTTAAAGAAGTCGGTTCACAAATTTTGTGCGCCCTATGTACAAAGGTTTTAATCGCTACTTTTTTTTGTCTATGATGGCGGTTAGAATCCGAGAAATTCATCTGCCTATATAATCTGCACCCTCTCGAGTTATGATAGCAGTTCACCTGAAGATGTCTTCGGCAGTCGGAGAGGAAACATTAGGAGAAAGTTTTATACATCGATTACGTTCTAATAGCCCGGAAATTTTAAGTAATGTCAGTACCAGCCGTGAAAGCGTACACTGCATGATCTCCGCAACGGCGTTCTGTTCGGTTTAGGTCGGCCTCCGGGTGCGCCAGACTATTTCAGTAACGTTAATGTTCGCAGATCTTTGCTTTACGACAGGTTGCTTTTTTACGCTGATAAAAAGAGTTATTGTCTATGAAATGTTTCTCAACTGTATGCAGTACACAATGCTGAAAATACAGGGTGTTTCAAAAATGACTGGTATATTTGAAACGGCAATAAAAACTAAACGAGCAGCGATAGAAATACACCGTTTGTTGCAATATGCTTGGGACAACAGTACATTTTCAGGCAGACAAACTTTCGAAATTACAGTAGTTACAAGTTTCAACAACAGATGGCGCTGCGGTCTGGGAAACTCTATAGTACGATATTTTCCACATATCCACTATGCGTAGCAATAATATGGCGTAGTCTCTGAATGAAATTACCCGAAACCTTTGACAACGTGTCTGGCGGAATGGCTTCACATGCAGATGAGATGTACTGCTTCAGCTGTTCAATTGTTTCTGGATTCTGGCGGTACACCTGGTCTTTCAAGTGTCCCCACAGAAATAATTCACAGGGGTTCATGTCTGGCGAATAGGGAGGACAATCCGCGCCGCCTCCTGTATGTTTCGGATAGCCCAAAGCAATCACACGATCATCGAAATATTCATTCAGGAAATTAAAGACGTCGGCCGTGCGATGTGGCCGGGCACCATCTTGCATAAACCACGAGGTGTTCGCAGTGTCGTCTAAGGCAGTTTGTACCGCCACAAATTCACGAAGAATGTCCAGATAGCGTGATGTAGTAATCGTTTCGGATCTCAAAAATGGGCCAATGATTCCTTTGGAAGAAATGGCGGCCCAGACCAGTACTTTTTGAGGATGCGGGGACGATGGGACTGCAACATGGGGCTTTTCGGTTCCCCATATACGCCAGTTCTGTTTATTGACGAAGCCGTCCAGGTAAAAATAAGCTTCGTCAGTAAACCAAATGCTGCCTACATGCATATCGCCGTCATCAATCCTGTGCACTATATCGTTAGCGAATGTCTCTCGTGCAGCAATGGTAGCGGCGCTGAGGGGTTGCCGCGTTTGAATTTTGTATGGATAGAGGTGTAAACTCTGGCGCATGAGATGATACGTGGACGTTGGCGTCATTTGGACCGCAGCTGCAACATGGCGAACGGAAACCCGAGGCCGCTGTTGGATCACCAGCTGCACTAGCTGCGCGTTGCCCTCTGTGGTTGCCGTACGCGGTCGCCCTACCTTTCCAGCACGTTCATCCGTCATGTTCCCAGTCCGTTGAAATTTTTCAAACAGATCCGTTATTGTATCGCTTTTCGGTCCTTTGGTTACATTAAACCTCCGTTGAAAAGTTCGTCTTGTTGCAACAACACTGTGTTCTAGGCGGTGGAATTCCAACACCAGAAAAATCCTCTGTTCTAAGGAATAAACCATGTTGTCTACAGCACACTTGCACGTTGTGAACAGCACACGCTTACAGCAGAAAGACGACGTACAGATTGGCGCACCCACAGACTGCGTGGTCTTCTATATCTTTCACATCACTAGCAGCGCCATCTGTTGTTGAAAATTGTAACTACTGTAATTTCGAAAGTTTGTCCGCCTGAAAATGTACTGTTGTCCCAAGCATATTGCAACATACGGTGTATTTCTATCGCTGCTCGTTTAGTTTTTATTGCCGTTTGAAATATACGGGTCATTTTTGAAACACCCTGTATGTATACATATATCTTAGCTTTTGCCGTTCACTGAATCGTAATAATGTGATCACACCCTACCCCCGAAAAACAACCCAATACCTTAACACCGCATCCGATATACTTCAATGTTGGCTCTACACAGAACGCAAGGGAAGGTTGTAAGTGGGCTGCTTCTGTGTTGGCAGCACTCTGCAGCGCTTTGTATTGCATCTCTGACTGCGCTTTCTTTGTAAGAAACTCTGTGGCTGGTCGGACTTGTTGCTGGAAATTAATCGCCAGTAGTGTTGGGCAGTTGGAAGTTAGCCGCCAGCAGCGATGGAAATACCGTTGGGCAGTTAGAGGTGAACAGCCAGCAGTCATGGATGTTCAATGTGAGAAGTTAGCTTTCATGGAGGGTAGAAGTCTGAAGTATTAGCGTAGGCCAACGATCTGGAAGTATCCGACTTGGAGACTGAATATTATTCATGATTATATAGCTTTGTACTACATGTCAATGACGATTTATACTCGTGTATGAACTGGATGTCACATTATTAAAGTAAAAAAATACATTATTTGGTTTTGCAACAAAATCTTTCCTTTGCTAACCACATGCCTATTAGTAGCTAGTGGCTTTAGTAGAATCTTTCATTTAGCTGGCAGTACTGAATCTAGCTGTATTGCAGTAGTTCGCGTGATGAAGATTTTTGTGAGGAAAGTGCTTCATGACATGTATAGGTTATTGTTAGGATTTCTTGTTAGTTAGGGCCATTCTTTTCAATTAATTATTTGAAGTCAGATTGTAATTTTTTTCAGCAGTCATATTGCTTTGCGCTAGAATATTGTGGGTCAGTGTTGACATGATAAGAATAAGTAAAGCGAAAGTTGGCTCAGTACGTTCAGTTTTACTCAGCTGTTTCAGAATTAAATAACGTAGAAGTTTCAACTTCCCATTTCATTTAACAATAGAAGCAGAAAAGAATTTTAATAAAGAAGTTTCAAGGTTACCCAAGTATTTCCAAAATCGGAACGCTTCCATCACATTGTCACGGGATACAACGTAATTCATCACTTCATATCATTCGTTTCCAGCCATCCACTCTTCAGTGGCGTCGCCGTCTACCCCAAACGTCGCTAGCGCTGGCTACAGACGCGCTTATGACGAATTATTCGACCGTTATGACCCATTACATTTAGCTGCTTACGCACAGTCATTGTGGTGGTTGACCAGCTGGTAGTACTATGGAAGTGACGACTGATACGACTACATTCTGCTGATATCATGAAATGTTTCACAACCACCCTCCCCTCCGCATTTATAGACGATCCCTGTTCGTCAGTATACGACATATGCGTGGGTTTTGTTTAACTGTCGTTGTTCCTTCGGGTTTCCACTTGACAGCTACATCGTTTACAGGCAACTTGGCCAGCTCTGGAAGGACTCAGATGTACCCGAGGGATTTGTTAATTAGGTAACATCCCATGACTGGTCAGCGTTCGTAGTAACTTACCTCCCCAGCCAACCCATGCTCCTCAACTCACAACACAGTCCTTCTTCTCTTCTCTCATACTATCAAGTCCGCGTTGCATTCAATTTCGTATTACATACTTCCAGTCGCCAATGACTTTGACGTCTCAGGTGAAGATTTCCTTCCATTGTAATCTGCGTTTTACAAAACACATCCGCCCGCATCTCGTGGTCGTGCGGTAGAGTTCTCGCTTCCCACGCCCGGGTTCCCTGGTTCGATTCCCGGCGGGGTCTGGGATTTTCTCTGCCTCGTGATGGCTGGGTGTTGTGTGCTGTCCTTAGGTTAGTTAGGTTTAAGTAGTTCTAAGTTCTAGGGGACTGATGACCATAGATGTTAAGTCCCATAGTGCTCAGAGCCATTTGAACCAGTTTTAGAACAAAACACATCCACAGTGGCCACCCAATGCGCAGGGCTTCTCATTGAAGCGCTGACTTTTGTACGAGTTTTCAGTCATTTCGAGGAACTAACCGCGATTAGTTCGTCCAGCAGCAGCGCTCATTCACCGCACGTCCTGTTATAATGACCCGCGGGTGGACTGTGGCGCAAGCGTTCCGTTCATTACTGATGCTGGTGGTTTCTGTTTTGTGCGTAGCGGCGCTATATGGATTTGCATTCGGTGCGGTCTTCTGTAAAATCAACGCTTCGCTTGCGTTTTTCGCGTCCCGCCGTCTGGCAGCCACGGAGGGGGAAAAATGGATTTTTAATCACGCAGCCTGCACGGTTAATTTCGTGCAAGATTTGCTCCGCAGCACTGACGAGAATTTTTTTTCATACGCACTCGGCATTCCCTTTCAGTTCGCGTTGATTACTATTAAGCAGACAAAACGTTTCGTATCTGATGTGGGATAAAAATAGTCAGTCATGTATGAGTAAACAACAGCTACTAATTTCTGCTGTTAATACAGTGTGACCAAAAGGTATTTTTGAATCTAACATATAATTCAAAACTGAAAGGCTGATTTAAAATGATAGCTAGGAGCATGTATGTGGAAATATGACAGTGATAATTTTAAGCAGGATATTGTCAAAAAGTTTTATTAGTTTAGACCTCTACCCAACTAACAAACACAGAATTTCTTGAAAAACGTCCCAATATTCCATTATAGATTTAATAATTAAACAATGTTTTCGAGACTGAAAACGAGAAAAGTTTTCACCAACCGAGCTAATTAAAAAGATTTTGCTTGGCGCCACTAATGATATATGCCTCTGGTTCACTGGTGTTGACGTAAGAAGTCCTCTGAAGCCTTTGGAATAATAATGACAATTATGATAACAATAATGCAGAGCTATTACGGAGAGAAAGAAACATAGCTAAAAAGGATTCAGATCGTTAAAACATAAGTTTCAACAAGTAACAGCTTTATGATATGGGAACAAAAACACGTGAGATGCCATTTACATAAGAAACTTAAGAAAAGCAATCGAACGTTGCCACAGAATCCTCAGTTTGGATGAAAAACATGAAGAATCTAATAGAGTATTCAACCATTATCACTCGACATAGAGGGAGAGCCCCATGAACCATGGACCTTGCCGTTGGTGGGGAGGCTTGCGTGCCTCAGCGATACAGATGGCCGTACCGTAGGTGCAACCACAACGGAGGGGTATCTGTTGAGAGGCCAGACAAACATGTGGTTCCTGAAGAGGGGCAGCAGCCTTTTCAGTAGTTGCAGGGGCAACAGTCTGGATGATTGACTGATCTGGCCTTGTAACATTAACCAAAACGGCCTTGCTGTGCTGGTACTGTGAACGGCTGAAAGCAAGGGGAAACTACAGCCGTAATTTTTCCCGAGGACATGCAGCTCTACTGTATGATTAAATGATGATGGCGTCCTCTTGGGTAAAATATTCCGGAGGTAAAATAGTCCCCCATTCGGATCTCCGGGCGGGGACTACTCAAGAGGACGTCGTTATCAGGAGAAAGAAAACTGGCGTTCTACGGATCGGAGCGTGGAATGTCAGATCACTTAATCGGGCAGGTAGGTTAGAAAATTTAAAAAGGGAAATGGATAGGTTAAAGTTAGATATAGTGGGAATTAGTGAAGTTCGGTGGCAGGAGGAACAAGACTTTTGGTCAGGTGATTACAGGGTTATAAATACGAAATCAAATAGGGGTAATGCAGGAGTAGGTTTAATAATGAATAAAAAAATAGGAGTGCGGGTTAGCTACTACAAACAGCATAGTGAACGCATTATTGTGGCCAAGATAGACACAAAGCCCATGCCTACTACAGTAGTACAAGTTTATATGCCAACTAGCTCTGCAGATGATGAAGAAATAGATGAAATGTATGACGAGATAAAAGAAATTATTCAGGTAGTGAAGGGAGACGAAAATGTAATAGTCATGGGTGACTGGAATTCTTCAGTAGGAAAAGGGAGAGAAGGAAACATAGTAGGTGAATATGGATTGGGGGGAAGGAATGAAAGAGGAAGCCGCCTTGTAGAATTTTGCACAGAGCATAACTTAATCATAGCTAACAGTTGGTTCAAGAATCATGAAAGGAGGCTGTATACATGGAAGAAGCCAGGAGATACTGACAGGTTTCAGATAGATTATATAATGGTAAGACAGAGATTTAGGAACCAGGTTTTAAATTGTAAGACATTTCCTGGGGCAGATGTGGATTCTGACCACAATCTATTGGTTATGAACTGCAGATTGAAACTGAAGAAACTGCAAAAAGGTGGGAATTTAAGGAGATGGGAACTGGATAAACTGACTAAACCAGAGGTTGTACAGAGTTTCAGGGAGAGCATAAGGGAACAATTGACAGGAATGGGGGAAAGAAATACAGTAGAAGAAGAATGGGTAGCTCTGAGGGATGAAGTAGTGAAGGCAGCAGAGGATCAAGTAGGTAAAAAGACGAGGGCTAATAGAAATCCTTGGGTAACAGAAGAAATATTGAATTTAATTGATGAAAGGAGAAAATATAAAAATGCAGTAAATGAAGCAGGCAAAAAGGAATACAAACGTCTCAAAAATGAGATCGACAGGAAGTGCAAAATGGCTAAGCAGGGATGGCTAGAGGACAAATGTAAGGATGTAGAGGCTTGTCTCACTAGGGGTAAGATAGATACTGCCTACAGGAAAATTAAAGAGACCTTTGGAGAGAAGAGAACCACTTGTATGAATATCAAGAGCTCAGATGGAAACCCAGTTCTAAGCAAAGAAGGGAAGGTAGAAAGGTGGAAGGAGTATATAGAGGGTTTATACAAGGGAGATGTACTTGAGGACAATATTATGGAAATGGAAGAGGATGTAGATGAAGACGAAATGGGAGATAAGATACTGCGTGAAGAGTTTGACAGAGCACTGAAAGACCTGAGTCGAAACAAGGCCCCGGGAGTAGACACCATTCCACTAGAACTACTGATGGCCTCGGGAGAGCCAGTCATGACAAAACTCTACCATCTGGTGAGCAAGATGTATGTGACAGGCGAAATACCCTCAGACTTCAAGAAGAATATAATAATTCCAATCCCAATGAAATCAGGTGTTGACAGATGTGAAAATTACCGAACTATCAGTTTAATAAGTCACAGCTGCAAAATACTAACGCGAATTCTTTACAGACGAATGGAAAAACTGGTAGAAGCTGACCTCGGGGAAGATCAGTTTGGATTCCGTAGGAATGTTGGAACACGTGAGGCAATACTGACCTTACGACTTATCTTGGAAGAAAGATTAAGAAAAGGCAAACCTACGTTTCTAGCATTTGTAGACTTAGAGAAAGCTTTTGACAATGTTGACTGGAATACTCTCTTTCAAATTCTGAAGGTGGCAGGGGTAAAATGCAGGGAGCGAAAGGCTATTTACAATTTGTACAGAAACCAGATGGCAGTTATAAGAGTCGAGGGGCATGAAAGGGAAGCAGTGGTTGGGAAAGGAGTGAGACAGGGTTGTAGCCTCTCCCCAATGTTATTCAATCTGTATATTGAGCAAGCAGTAAAGGAAACAAAAGAAAAATTCGGAGTAGGTATTAAAATTCATGGAGAAGAAGTAAAAACTTTGAGGTTCGCCGATGACATTGTAATTCTGTCAGAGACAGCAAAGGACTTGGAAGAGCAGTTGAACGGAATGGACAGTGTCTTGAAAGGAGGATATAAGATGAACATCAACAAAAGCAAAACGAGGATAATGGAATGTAGTCAAATTAAGTCGGGTGATGCTGAGGGAATTAGATTAGGAAATGAGACACTTAAAGTAGTAAAGGAGTTTTGCTATTTAGGGAGTAAAATAACCGATGATGGTCGAAGTAGAGAGGATATAAAATGTAGACTGGCAATGGCAAGGAAAGCGTTTCTCAAGAAGAGAAATTTGTTAACATCGAGTATAGATTTAGGTGTCAGGAAGTCGTTTCTGAAAGTATTTGTATGGAGTGTAGCCATGTATGGAAGTGAGACATGGACGATAACTAGTTTGGACAAGAAGAGAATAGAAGCTTTCGAAATGTGGTGCTACAGAAGAATGCTGAAGATAAGGTGGGTAGATCACGTAACTAATGAGGAGGTATTGAGTAGGATTGGAGAGAAGAGAAGTTTGTGGCACAACTTGACTAGAAGAAGGGATCGGTTGGTAGGACATGTTTTGAGGCATCAAGGGATCACAAATTTAGCATTGGAGGACAGCGTGGAGGGTAAAAATCGTAGAGGGAGACCAAGAGATCAATACACTAAGCAGATTCAGAAGGATGTAGGTTGCAGTAGGTACTGGGAGATGAAGAAGCTTGCACAGGATAGAGTAGCATGGAGAGCTGCATCAAACCAGTCTCAGGACTGAAGACCACAACAACAACAGAGGGAGAGAAGATAAATGTCTTCACACACAATATACCATACAGACAAACACACAGGAACCAAGCCATAAGTCGAAGGCGCCAAGCCGGCCTGGGTGTCCGAGCGGTTCTAGGCGCTACAGTCTGGAACCGTGCGACCGCTACGGTCGCGGTTTCGAATCCTGCCTCGGGCTTGGATGTGTGTGATGTCTTTAGGTTAGTTAGGTTTAAGTAGTTCTAAGTTCTAGGGGACTGATGATCACAGAAGTTAAGTCCTATAGTGCTCAGAGCCATTTTTGAAGGCGCCAAGTAAAACTTTCCCACTCGGCCATAGCATGGCATCACATGGCAATATAGAGGCTCTAAACCAGTCACCGGTGAAAATATAACAGCTAACTCTAGCACACGACTAACTCCGTGAACGAGACTTGATCCGCTGAAGTCGGCGTAGCGCATGCTGCAGTTTCGCGTGCTGTGATGTAAACGCCGCGGCTTCTCTTTCTCTAGGGCCTCGGATAGATGCTGGATGATGTAGAGATCTGACATTTGCGCGTTTACGTGTGAATAGTTCGGCATTAACAGCTCACATAGGTGGTTTCAATTCGGAAGTTATTTTACGAAATTTTATAGCCTCTTAGTATATCTCCAACATCGGGAAATTGAACGCTCGCGGTTGGCACACGGACTGTGAGCGTCATCGTTAAGATTGCGAGTTCAACGTTCTGGTGAACGGTAAGAAACGATTTGACTTGTGCAAATGGCACATGTGCCTCGATGAAGTATACGCGATCGCAGCGTGCTCGAGCGGCAGTTATCGTCTGTATCTGGCTCGCAAATCAAACTGTTTAAGAAATGCATATGCCTAAAATTCCTACTTTAGCTCTTTTAAAACACGCATTTCCTCCCTTGACCATTTGCGGGTCACGTTGTTCTGTCTGTAGTAGCCACAAAGAAGGATGTCAATCTCCAATAACACGTTATAGAGGAAACAGGAAAATACCTCCTCCAATCAGTAAGGACACCGGTTACGAAGGCTTTCCCGGCTAATAATTGATAATTTTCTTGTCGGGTATGCAGCCGGATCATAACGTCTTCATGAAACAATATTTCCGCTGTCCAACTGGCCGCCATCTTCAGGTGAGAGTGCTAGTGCACTAGGTCAGTTCTGGCGAGATCGTGCACCAGCACTCTCACCTGAAGATGGCGGCCAGTTGCACCGCGGAAATATTGTGTCATGAAGACGTTATGATCCGGCTGCATACCCGAGAAGAATATTATCAGTAAGGACACCGGCTTATAAAAGTTCATTACGAATAGTGCAATAACAATCTGCAATAATTCTCGGCACATGATAAGATTATTTCATCATTTTCGCTTTATAGTAAATTCATAAGGTCATCCTCACTTGATCACCGTTACCATTCAGTAGCAGGATGTTTACAACACTTGAAACGCAAACCGTGAGAAATGAAAGTGCAAAATATTTTCCTACAAGTAGTGCAAGCAGTCCTGTGAGTAAAGGTAATAGAAGAATTCACTGCTCATAAATAGTGACCTTAAACTTACATATCATCGAATGTTATAGGATATACTTGTATTACACTAATTACAAAGCGCCAGAATCTATTAGAAAACGTGAAGATTGATAAAAAGGTATTTGGACTAAGCGAGACGCGGACCAGCATTACATCACCTGCTACCATACAATTCCTCATTTCTAGTCTACCGACAATGATTAACTTGCAAGTACGTTTTGCACCTTACCGTCTACTGAAGTCTTAATCGTAGATATGTTATCAAGTGACAATTATAACCAGTTGTAACAAGAATAATGTGTTTTTAATGTATCCTCTCGTGCCGTTACCTTGGAATGGCGTACTTTTATAATACACTCGTTAAATAATTGTTTAGCCACAAAAATGACGCATCCTATCATTTTATTATTCAAATTTGTTCGAATAAGAATGAGTTTTCGAGAGATTCTCAATCTTTTGGTGCTTTGATTTCTCGTGGCTTTTCCTATCCGGTTTGAGTATAAGGAGGAACAAGCAAATAATAATAATTAATGAGAACAGTATGTGATCAAATTATACAGACTTTGCGTGCTTGATAATGTCTTTTTGCGTTAGGTTCGCTCATTGTAAATTGACCGTGATTTTTCTAAAAATATCGGACTTCGTAGTTTGAATACTTCCTAAGCTTTCGTTCTTGCTGGACCTATGATATAATTTGTAACACGGAACCTTTAACCTTGCCAAGACACCGCTCAATTAGAACAATAGCTTGTAACACAAAATTGAACAATAGCACTCTAATCACAAAACGATATACTAAGTTAAACCATGAAGACACTTACATAAATTCTGTTGATGTGTGCAACTATGAGTGCACCTAGTGAGATTGCATATCGATATATATATATATATATATATATATATATATATATATATATATATATATATATATATATATATATATCAATGGCGGTGTGCCAGATAATTATCTGCAGCGATGGCAGATATGCGTCTGGTCATGACGGCTTCCAGAACTAATAAACTGGCGTCTTCTCGGCAAGACACATGAACTGCATAATTATTCTAATGTTTCAGGGATTGCATGCTACAATCGATCCAACCGCTTATACTAACTAATATCTTATGTAATTCTTTATTTATTTTCTTAACTTATATGTACGTTTTTGCTATATACTCACGCCCATCCTGAAAATGCCTTTAAATTACGCCCTGTATTGCGAGGCGAAAGGACGCACCTGCAGGAGAGCAATTCACCGTAAATCACATTCAGTAAAATATTTACATACATATTCAAATACAGTTCATGGTACACGATTTAAGAATGAAGCTCATGCGCCTGGTAGATTCAATGTTGGTATTGCGGCTGCCGTGCATGCGCAGTCGCGTGTAGTTGAACTTTCGACACGGTGATCACAGTTTGTATATAGTTCGTGTGTGCGCGTGCGCAAGACATCTCTGTGACAGGACATGCGAAGCAGTTTTCACAAAAAATATGCACTTACATCTAAAACAGATACAAGACTGTTAAAACTAATACATATGTTGAAGCAAAATACATTTCATTATTGGTCATTGTCTCTCATGGAAAGTACTGCATTTAAACTGTCTTTCGGTTTTAGATTAGCTGTCCTTGTATGACGTGTCGTCCTTTGCGGTTCATTTACATAGTACATGCTATAATAACGCAATGGTGATCATTGTTTTGGTAGTTTGCCGAACGTAAATGTTATTGCATATCTACGTCACTGTTCACAGATTTAACAACCGATATGTGTGAATGTTCACTCGTTGCACTGTTTATTTTCATTGATAAAACTTTTATACCTAGGCAATGCGTCGCGTGATTGAAGACCAGTGGATCTCCATTCCACAACATCAGTTTCGTGAAGGTATGGATGCAAGACCTCGGACGGCTAACTGCTGGCATCGATTCTCGATTTGTCCAGGTAACAGTGATCGTCGTATTCGGAGAGCATTACATTCCCTGAAGTCCCATCCAAAATTCCTCCACCTGTGCAGTTGTCTTGAATGCTTTTGAGCGTCACGACCGTAGGTCCAGTGGTTTACCAGTTCCTTATTTTGGACAGCTGCATCGCGGTAAATGTCATTAGGCGATGCGCTACAAATGTTATGGGACTTTACATGCACAGTTCCACTGCGATCTTATCTGACGGCGTACAAACCATGTTTCTTGTCAAGTTTTTACACAAATATTTCATAGCGATCGTTCTCATAGTGGTATATAAAGAGATGTAACTAGAATGACTTTAAAGCAGTCTCTTTCATATAAATCTCGTGGTTTTACACTGATACATATTACAAAAAAATGGCTCTGAGCACTATGGGACTCAACTGCTGAGGTTATTAGTCACCTAGAACTTAGAACTAGTTAAACCTAACTAACCTAAGGACATCACAAACATCCATGCCCGAGGCAGGATTCGAACCTGCGACCGTAGCGGTCTTGCGGTTCCAGACTGCAGCGCCTTTAACCGCACGGCCATTTCGGCCGGCGATACATATTACAAATTCTGGTCACATTTACATACCAATATATTACATTTTGCTTTACATCAGTACAGGTAATTACACATAAATTCATAAATTACACTCTAGATTTATATAGAGTAAAAGGGTTTACATAATTTTACACGCATCACAGATTTTGGAACCAAATTTGGCATTCGCTCAGTGATGTCACCAGAAATTGGAAAGATTAGTCACAACATCCGGATACGTCAGCAAACAAGCCCAAGCGTGCATTTACTGATAGACAAAAGTTTAAAGCAACTAGAATAAAACGTACAGAATTCTCGCGTTACGAGTGTGTGTAGAGTGTGTACACGGATGGGCTTCACATGAATATGTGTTATGTAGTACGAAGTGCATCTAATCCGTTCCTAGGTGATAGTGTATGGTTGTCGGGTGGTTTGATGTATACATCAATTAGTCATGAATAGTTCTTGACCGACGTTATTGTTGGTTAATTGTTGTTGTTGAGGCCTTCAATCCAGAGACTGGTTTGATGCAGCTCTCCATGAAACTCTATCCTGTGCAAGCTTCATCATCTCCCAGTATCTACTGCAACCTACATGCTTCTGTATATGTTTAGCGTATTAATATCTTGGTCCCCCTCTACGATTTTTACCCTCCACGCTGCGATCCAATGGTAAATTTGTGATCCCTTGATGCCTCAGAATATATCCTACCAACCGGTCCCTTCTTCTTGTCAAGTTGTGCCACAGACTCCTCTTCTCCCCAATTCTATTCAATACCTCCTCATTAGTTATGTGATCTACCCATCTAATCTTCAGCATTCTCCTGTAGCACCACAATTCGAAAGCTTCTATTCTCTTCTTGTCGAAACTATTTATCGTCCACGTTTCACCTCCATACATGGCTACACTCCATACAAATACTTTCAGAAACGACTTCCTGACACTTAAATCTATACTTGATGTTACCGAATTTCTCTTATTCAGAAATGTTCCTAATCTAATTCCCTCAGCATCACCCGATTTAATTCGACTATATTCTATTATCCTCGTTTTGCTTTTGTTGATGTTCCTCCTTTCAAGACACTGTTCATTCCGTTCAGCTGCTCTTCCATGTCCTTTGCTGTCTCTGACAGAATTACATTGTTGTCGGCGAACCACAAAGTTTCTTTGTCTTCTCCATGATTTCAATTCCTATTTCGAATTTTTCTTCTTTTTCCCCTCACTGCCTGCTCAATATACCGCATGCATAACGTCGGCGATAGGCTGCAGCCCTGTCTTACTCCCTTGCCAACGGCTGCTTCCCTTTCATTACACTCGACACTTATAACTGCCATCTGGTTTCTGTACAAATTGTAAATAGCCTTTCACTCCATGTATTTGACCTCTGCCACCTTCATAATTTGAAAGAGAATATTCAAGTCAGCACTGTCAAAAGCTTTCTCGAAGTCTACAAGTGCTATATACATAGGTTTGCCTTTCCTTAATCTATCTCCTAAGATAAGTCGTAGAGTCAATATCGCCTCATGTGTTCTTCCCCGATGTCGGCTTCAACCAATTTTTCCGTTCATCTGTAAAGGATTCGTGTTAGTATCTTGCAGCCGTGACTTATTAAACTGATAGTTCGGTAATCTTCAAGTCTGTCAACCCCTGCTTTCTTTGGGATTGGAATTATTATATTATTCTTGAAGTCTGAGGTTATTTCGACTGTCTCATACCTCTTGCTCACAAGATGGTAGAGTTTTGTCAGGGTTGGCTCTCCCAATGCTACCAGTAGTTCTAATGGAATGTTGTCTACTCCTAGGGCCCTGTTTCGACTTAGGTCTTTCAGCGCTCTTTCAAACTCTTCACGCAGTAACGTATCTTCCATTTCATGTTCATCTACGTCCTCTTCCATTTCCGTCATATCGTCATCAAGTACATCGCCTTTGTATAGACCCTCTATATTCTCCTTCCACTTTTCTGTTTTCACTTCTTTGCTTAGAACTGAGTTTCCATCTGAGCTCTTGATATTCATACAAGTGGTTCTCTTTTCGTCAATGGTCTCTTTAAGTTTTCTGTGGGCAGTATCTGTCTTACCGCTAGTGATATATGCCTCTACATCCTTACATTTGTCCTCTAGTGATCGCTGCTTAGCCACTTAGCACTTTCTGTCTACGCCATTTATATTCCTTTCTTGCCTGCTTCATTTGCTTTCATCAATTACATTCAATTTTCCTTCAGTTACCTAAAGATTTCTACTGGCCCTCGTCTTTTTACCTACTTGATCCTCTGTTGCCTTCACTATTTCATCCCTAAAAGCAACTCATTCTTCTTCTACTGAATTTCTTTCCCCCATTCCTGTCAATTGTTCCCTTATGCTCTCCCTGAAACTCTGTACAACCTCTGGTTCTTTCAGTTTATCCAGGTCCCATCTCCTTAAGTTCCCACCTTTTTGCAGTTTCTTCAGTTTTAAACTACAGGTCATTGCCAATAGATTGTGGTCAGAGTCCACATCTGCTCTCTGGCAATGTCTTACAGTTTAAAACCTAGTTCCTAAGTTTCTGTCTTTCCATTATATAATCTATCTGATACCTTCTAGTGTCTACAGGTCTCTTCCAAGTATACAGCCTTCTTTAACGATTCTTGAACCAAGTATTAGGTATGACTAATTTATGCTTTGTGCAAAATTGTACCAGGCGGCTTCTTCTTTCATTCCTTATTCCCATTCCATATTCACCTACTACTTTTCCTTCTCTTCTTTTTCCCACTACCGAATTCCAGTCACCCATGACTATTAAATTTTCGTCTCCCTTCACTATCTGAGTAATTTCTTTTATCTCATAATACATTTCTTCGATCTCATCGTCATCTGCGGAGCTAGTTGGCATATAAACTTGTAACTCCCATTTTATCTAGATTTAACCTATCCATTTCCCTTTTTAAATTTTCTAACCTACCCGCTCGCTTAAGGGATCTGACGCTCCACGCTGCAATCCGTAGAACGCCAGTTTACATTCTCCTGATAATGGCTTCCTTCTGAATAGTCTCCGCACGGAGATCCGAATGGGGGACTATTTTACCTCCAGAATATTTTACCCAAGAGGACGCCATCATCGTTTAACCATACAGTAAAGCTGTCTTGCCCTCGGGAAACATTACGGCTGTAGTTTCCCCTTCCTTTCAGCCGTTCGTAGTACCAGCACAGCAAGGCCGATTTTGTTAATGTTACAAAGCCAGATCAGTCAATTATCCAGACTGTAGCCCCTGCTGCTACTGAAAAGGCCGCTGCCCTCTTCAGGAGCCACTCGTTTTGCCTCTGAACAGATACCTCTCCGTTATGGTTGCGCCTACGGTACGGCTATCTGTATCGCTGAGGCACGCAAGCCTCCCCAACGGCAAGGTCCATGGTTCATGGTCAATTGTTGTCTCAAAAAATTTTCATCGGATTTGCCTAACTGTTGTCTTAAAATTTAAGTCAACAGTTAAACTGTTAAACAGTTACACTGTTGCGTTAAAATTTAGGCTAATGTTGATTATGTACGTTTGGGGAAGTCGAAATCTCTTCTTTCTTTTTCTGCTGCTGGTTGGATCAGCTGAAATAAAATTTTTTATGCTACCGTATTTCCTTGCAGTTGTACCAAGAGGTACATGTGTTTCATAAATATACGGTTTACTTACTCATTACTAACAGATGTACATTTACTGCTTACAACGAAATACTCTTAATTCTCTATGATAGTAAAGCCCAATGATTCTATTTATTTTTGTGTTCTGCAACAGATATGCACCAGGATGCAGTATGTTGACATTTACATATGCACTGTCATATAGCAGACGCCACTTCGCCTTCCGCCGTTTCTGTGCAGAAGATTTATGGTGATTACGCAATAATACTTGCATGCCTACCTTGAATATGTGCTTTCGCTTAATAACAGTACAGTAGTATTTTTTCTTGTATGATGCGTCAGAGAAGTTAGTACTGCTTTTATTTCTCATCGTGCGACTGCTGCTGAGGTGAAAGCTTTGGCAGCGGATCGCTCCACTCATTTGATTCTTCACGGTTGAACATATATTCGTTAAGTGTATAGGTTGTGTCATATATATTCAGATTGTTGCGAACTTCTTCAAATAGTGACAAATAACTTACACCATTAGAATGCTGTGTAGGTATGTATGTCCTCAAGAATCTTTTCAATTCTCTAAAAATTCTATCAGTAGGCATAGATTATGGGCTAAACTTCGAGATAAAGATGCTCTTAATGCAATTGTTATTCAAGAATTTACGCCAATTGTACCCACTCTATGTAGTACGTGGTATACGTTGTGTTGTGAGATAAAATTGCCTTGGGTTTTTCCACGTGAGGAATTTAGTCACGTGAGAATCGTCTGATGATTGCATTAGGAGTTGCAAATTTTACGGCGTACAGCTTAACATGTTTAGAAAATATGTCATAAAATGCTAAAATATACTTCACACCACCGCTACTTACTGGATGTGGACCACTTATGTCCGTACAGTCGCCAGAGGTTTGCCGGGTAGTATGGAATGTACGAGGGCCGTTCAGAAAGTAACCTCCGGTTGATTTAAAAAAATACACCAAGTTAAATAAACATATTTTAATATATACATCTTACAACTACATCTTTGCACTATTTTTCTACATATTCTCCATAGCGATTCAGGCACTTATCGTATCTCTTCACAAGCTTTGAAATTCCTTCTGCATAAAAATCACCCGCTTGTGCCTGGAGCCAGCCTGTGACCGCATCTTTGAGCTCATCGTCGTCATCAAACCGCTGTGACCCGAGCCATTTCTTCAAATGCATGAAGAGGTGATAATCACTTGGCGCCAGGTCTGGGCTGTAAGGTGGATGGTTGATAACGTCCCACTTGAAGGACTCAAGAAGGGCCGTTGTTCTGCGAGCAGAGTGAGGACGGGCGTTATCGTGCAAAAAAACGATACCGGAAGTCAGCATACCACGGCGTTTGTTCTGTATAGCCCGTCGTAACTTTTTTATTGTTTCACAGTACACGTCTTGATTAATGGTCGTACCACGTTCCATGAATTCAACCAACAACACCCCTTTGGCATCCCAAAACACCGTTGCCATCAGTTTTCTGGCAGAAAAATCTTGCGAGGCTTTTCTTGGTTTGGTAGGCGAATTTGAATGTGCCCACATCTTTGATTGTTCTTTTGTCTCAGGGTTCACGTACTTAATCCAGGTTTCGTCACCGGTCACGATTCTGTTTAACAATGGTTCTCCTTCGTCCTCATAACGTGACAGAAAGTCTAATGCAGAGGCCATTCTTTGAGTTTTGTAGTGGTCGGTAAGAATTTTGGGCACCCATCGTGCACAGAACTTACGGTAACCCAATCTTGCTGTCACTATCTCGTACAAGAGAGTCTTAGAAATCTGTGGAAAACCAGTAGACAACTCCGACATTGAGAAACGTCGATTTTCACGAACTTTTGCATCAACTGTCTGAACGAGTTCGTCAGTCACCAATGATGGTCTACCACTCCTCTCTTCATCATGAACGTTTTCTCGTCCACTTTTAAATAAACGTACCCATTCACGGACAACTCCTTCACTCATAACTCTTGGTGTGTACACGGCTCAAAGCTCACGATGAATAGCTGCTGCAGAATATCCTTTGGCTGTAAAAAACCTTATGACAGCACGCACTTCACATTTGGCGGGGTTTTCTATTGCAGCACACATTTCAAACTGCCACAAAACTAAACTAGCGCAGGTACGACGTTCACTCGACCACGGCTTGATGCCGACTGACCTGTTGAGTGCGTGAACGCACAGATGGCGTCGCTACTCCCCCCAAAACCCGAACGGTGACCAATCGGAGGTTACTTTCTGAACCGCCCTCGTAGATCTGTCTTTGAAAACCGGTTCTGAGTTTTAGATTTCTGATAAGATATGCACGTTTTAAGTACATTGTGAATTTGTTAAGTCGATCGTGGAAAAGTATTCAGCATCTAAAAATTTCTGTAATTGTTCCTTTAAATTTTCTGGTTTAGTGCGTGCAGGTAATATAACTTTATTTATGGCACATGCGTCCTACGCCACTCTAATATTTCCGTTAGTTTTTCTTGGCAACAAGTAATTGACTACAGTAGGGAGATGTGGAATGTTCTATGATCTTCCACGCTAATATCTGTTTAAGTTGTTGCCATACTGCAGGTCGTTGAGATAGTGGTACATTAAAGGTTTTGTGATCGAAAATTTGGTGAGGCTTGACTTCAATTTTACAGCTATATGTCTTAATGACACCTGGTCGTTTGGTAAAGACCTGTATATACTTAGGTAGTACTTGATAAAGCTTATTGCTTTCATCACCAGTAATAGCAGTGGTTTCACTTCACTTACGGAAAATCAGTTTTTTCAAGTCATCATACTCCGTATCAGGCGCGAGTGTCTCTATGTTTGTTTCGTTGTTCTCTTGAAAAATTTGAATTCTGTACCTTGTATAATACTTGTCATGTTTGAGAGTCCTCGTATCCAAGTCAATCATGATTTCACAGCCGTTATGTCTAAGGAAACATTTACATTTCGTGTAGTCAATAATACAGTCCTTCTCACATATCTAAACCTATAATACAGTTAGTCACTAGATTCTGGACCACGAGGAATGGCCATTGTTCTGTTCCATTACCTATCTTAATGGTCACAAGAACCTGTTACGTAACACTTATTACCTACGGCAGTTAAAATCTTACACTTTTGAATGGGGAACTCTGGTACAGGTTCAAATTCAATCATTTTCTTATAGAAATTAGACGAAAAAACACTCACAGCCGCTCCTGTGACCAAAACAATACTGGTTGGAATTCATCCTACTATACCAGTAGTTGTAGCTAAAATTATTTCATTGCTAGATGAACGGCATTGTGTATTTTCCTGCAATAGTTCATCAGATAAGCTCTCATCGTGATTGTAGCGTATAAATAACAGTAGTTGCTGCTTAAAACTATCTGCTACATAATCATTGTGTTTTTCATCAGTGGGTGTATCAAACAATGATTTGATATTGAAGTCAATCCCGCTTCCCCCCACCACACACCAATCCTTCTTCAGCCACGACCTGGGGCACAGTAGTAACAGTCTTTAGTTTGACAGGCGGAGGTGGAGTTTCACTTCACACTTCTATTATGTTTACGTTAGGATTGTGTATTCCAGTCTCCAATCTGTTTTGGCTTTTGCGATTGAGCTCCTTGACTTACCTGCTGACTGGTGGGAGAAACCCAATTTTGCCTTTGTACAGGCTGCGGCGGTATTTGCCACGGGCCTGTTTTGATGATGTACTGAGGTGGTGGATCAGTATTTTGGCACGTATCACCGTAGTTACTGTTCCAGATTTCCTGTTGTTTCTGTTTTTGTTGTTTCCATTTCAGTTACTTCCATTACTATTGTTGCGGTGCCTCTTGTGTGGGTTGTCGCTTGTTGTGTATGATGCTGTGATTATTGCTCATATTAGGGTGTGTCCGCTGATGTTGGTACTTGTATTGGATTGCGGAAGGAAGCTGTTGATCCTGATGCGCTACGTATCCGACAGCGGCCGGCTCGACAGGATTAAGTTGGCTAGCCTGCGCGTTTTGCGTGCCGCTGACGTTGACATTGTGGCAGCTGTTTTGCCGTGCGGAACGTTGATCCTCATGTAACGTACCCACAGAATCAAGCTCATTCAGAAAATATTGTGCATCATTGTCTGGAATGTGCAGTAACTTATGTTTAGTGTTAAAAGCTTTCAGTGCGCGGAGTATGTGGCGGGTAGCTACAAGTTTATCAAACAAGTGGCGCAAATTCAAATATTTCTCAAAATGTCGGCACAAATTGCCATGTTTTTGCATTGAAAGGCTCTGGTTCCACAGTCTGTTTCCTTAGACGTTCCTGTGCCGACTACGACCAAAATTGCTCATATGTCACGCATGTGTCGGCTTCATTATATGCCCAGACAGCTGTATCACCTTGGATGTAACCTACAACGAAATAAATTATCTTTCTGTCACTGCATGCTCTTGGGAATGTATTTCTAAATACTTTCAGAAAAATTACAGGATGTACAGTACGTTTTTCTGGGATGAAAGATTCAAATTGCTAATGTTTGACCAGACATTCTTCTTCTTTGGTATTATAATGTCGATTGCTTTCACCGTAAGTATCGCAGTGATCGACTGGTGAATGGAAAGCAATGTACTGCCCATAAATATCGCGATTGTAATTAGGTATCATGTGTACAGGTGAGTGAAGTTGTTGCTGTTAGGTGTGTGTTGTGTACGGAGGAGACGTGTCATTCATATATCTGTTTTCAGTATCAAAGCGAACACTTTGATTATTAATATTAATACGCTCCCCACATATGTCATCGTTTAGCTGTTTCCGTAGTGGTGCGTTTGACGGAGCTACCTCAGCTATGACATGTTTATTATTTTTAACAAATTCGACTACGGTGTAGTGCACAACAATAGGTAATTTTTCCTGTATACATTGGTCGAAATATTTATTTTTCTGCTCAACCCAGCCATATTCTTTATTTATGTTGGCAAAATGGTAGTCAGTGTGTAATTGTTTATCCATCGTGTTAACTTTGCCTTCAATTACGGTAATGCGTGTTTTTATTGGGTCATGAACTGACGGATAAGATTTCACTTAAGTGGCACCAGCTTCACTTGTAGCGTTTAAATATTTGACATCAGTTTGAATATCTTTTACGTATTTTGTGGTTTTTTCCTGCTGTAAGTTCTACTCGGAGAGTTTTGACTCAAGTTCGGACACTTTTCCGCTCATCTCGTGTTAATCTCTCCTAATCTTTTACACAAAATATCATTACAAGCTTTTAGTGCTCTTAATTCAGCCTCAATCTCGTCATGTCGCGTTTTCAAAACTGTCCTGTGTTCGTCAATGTCTTTTTTTCGGTTTCCAGAATTTTGTTTTCACTTATCTGATTATGTATTGATAACATATGTGCGTTGGTGTCTTGCTTGTTTTTAGTGATTTGCTTGATAATAGTGTCAAACATGCTGCCAATATTTGTCAACTGAAACTGTTCTGCACTTGCCACGTCGTTTGACGTGACATCACCGTCAAGAATGGGTTCTGAACTGCATTTAGCTATTTCGCTAGGGGTCAGCCTATTTACGAAATTTCCGTCACATGGCATGTTAACTGCTGATTGATCGTTACTATTTGTGTCAACTCTGGAATCATTGTCAATGTGTTGTCCAATGTCCAAGTTCTATTCAGTTGGCGTCTGTTGTCTGTCGTGTTCCATTTTTGATAAGCTGGCCGTTGTGGCCAAGCGGTTCTAGGCACTACAATCTGGAACCGCGCGACCGCTACGGTCGCAGGTTCGAATCCTGCCTCGAGCATGGATGTGTGTGATGTCCTTAGGTTAGTTAGGTTTAAGTAGTTCTAAGTCTAGGGGACTGATGTCCTCAGATGTTAAGTCACATAGTGTTCAGAGCCAATTGAACCCTTTCTTTTTCTTTGGATAATTGTTTACGCGTTACCACCATACAACGCATTATGAATATTGCAAGAAAAATCTTTGAGCACGTTTGAGAATGAATTCATGAAATTAATTTTATATAGCAACAATGTTGGTATGTCTGTATTATTACGAAGTCCGATATATTTAGAAAAATCTCCGTTAATTAACAATGAACGAACCTTACGCAAAAGACCATTGTCAAGCGCGCAAAGTTTGTATAAACTGATCACATTGTGTAGTCAGTTATTATTATTATTATTATTTGCTTGTTCTTCGATATACTCAAACCAGCGAGCACGCAGAAGTGCCGCAACACGACGTGGCATGGAATCGACTAATGTCTGAAGTAGTGCATGAGGGAAGTAACACCATGAATCCGTAGGTATACGAGGGTTCGGAGATCTCTTCTGAACAGCACGTTCCAAGGCATTCCCGATATGCTCAATAATGTTAAAGGCTGGGGAGTGTTTTTGCCCAACGGAAGTGTTTAAACTGAGAAGAGTGTTCCTGGTGTCACTCTGTAGTAATTCTGGACGTGTAGGAGGGTGGCACGGTCTTGCTGCAATTGACCCAGTCTGTCAGAATGCACATTGGACATGAATGGATGCAGGTGATCAGACAGGATGCTTACGTACGTGTCACCTGTAAGAGTCGTATCTAGACGTATCAGGGGTCTCATATCACTCAAACTGCACACACTCCACACCATTACAGTCTCCACCAGCTTGAACAGTCCCCTGCTGACATGCAGGGTCCATGGATTCATGAGGTTTTCTCCATACCCGTACACATCCATCCGCTCGCTAGAATTTTAAACGAGACTCGTCCGACCAGACAACATGTTTCTAGTCATCAAATGTGCAGTGTCAGTGTTGGCGGGCCCAGGCGAGGCGTAAACCCTTGTGTCGTACTGTCATCAAGGGTATACGAGCTAGCCTTCGTCTCCGGAAAGACATATCGATGACGTTTCGTTGAATGGTTCTCATGCTGACTCTTGTTGATGGCCCAACATTGAAATCTGCAGCAGTCTTCGAAATGGTTGGACCTCCATCACGTTTAACGATTCTTCTGAGTCGTCGTTGGTTCTGCAGGATCTTTTTTCCTGTCGCAGCGATGTTGGAGTTTTGATATTTTACCGGATTCCCGATATTCACGGCACACTCGTGAAATGGTCGTGAGAGAAAATCCCCACTTCATCGTTACCTCCGAGATGCCGTGTCCCGTGGCTCTTGCACAGACTATGACACCACATTCAGACTCACTTAAATGTTGATAACCTGCCATTGTAGCAGCAGTAGCTGATTTAATAACTGGGTCTCTTCAGTGTAAAAGCTTTATGAGATATAGTTCAGAGGTATTGACAGCCCCAAAAATGGAAAGACTGATGGGAACTGAGATCGACTGTGGGAGACTGTCTGTCGATGTATAAAGGAGGAAAGGAGTTAGGAATGGAGGCATCACGAAGAACGTGGATGTTACAAGTTCTATTACCGATTTTGAAACAGATCAGAGATCATATAAATGAATGCATAGATTACGTCGCTACAATGAACGAATCCGTTCTTCTGGTTACTGCCGAGCACAGTTCCGCTCAGCCCAGTAGATGGTCATCGCCTAAGATGACAGCATCGTCTTCTAGCAGGTCAGATCTGGGATCAGTGTCTAAGGCAGAAGTGACTGAGGATTATTGTTAGAAGTACGCTTAGACACAGGCTTGAATGTTGTTTGTGTCAAGCAAAGACTTTGTAAAAATACTTGACTCCTTGCGGGTGTTGAAGTAGCGGAATATTTTGAATACTGTCTCGGACGCTGTTTTGGTGATAAGAGTATCATAAATAAAAGTGCATTGTAGCTTGTAAGGACACAGATCGAACATAATACATTTATCTGGGCACATACACGGATGATCCAAAACATAATGACCACTGCCCACGGTGACCATGGGTACCGACTGGGGACGTTGCGGGTACGTGACGCGCAAAGAAAAGAACGTAGACGCAGCGGAGGGGGAACCACCCTAGAAAAAAGATATGGAAAGCAATTGGAGAAATCCATTGAGGTAAGGGGCATTGTCAAAAGACAGATTACTATTACATGAAGTCTGTGAACGAGTACCCCTAAAACGGCCTTCACGTGCTAATATCGTGAGAATCCACTGAAAGAGGGAGAAGAACAATGAAACTACCACTAGCATCTAAGTGGTTGAATGTCCACTACTCTTCACAGAACGTGGGCTTCGGAGGCTTGTCTGCTCTGTAAGGTAGGGTAGATGGGAATCTGTGACATCTCTGTCGAAAGAGCACAATGCTGGTGCACCCACAACATGAAGCTCGCAGCATACCACCTCAACGAGTTCACATGTTGAACCAACGATATCGTCTATCACGATTGTGGTGGGGACGAGAAAATCGAGATTTGACATTCGATCTGCGGAAACGTATCAGCTCTTCGGGTGAATAACATTTTTGCTACACAAGGTCGATGCTCGTCCCCACAAACGCTGCCGCCGAGGTCAACGGCGGATCGAAAGGTGCAGCGTGGTACGAATGCAAACTGCTGGGAGCAGTATTACGATATGGGAGACATTCTCCTGAGCTTGAAAAGGAGCTGTGGACAAGTAATCGGAGATACGCTAACAGCTGCGAAGCATGTGCGCCGCTTACTGTCGTCCCCGATTGTGATTGCGTTTCTCAGTAGTATAAGTAACTAGGCGACCAAATTCGCCTGATGTACATCGTGTTGAACCCATCTGGGTCGCTATCGGGGACCACCACCGCTTACGCAAATCAACGGCCCGTTATTTAAGTGAATTACATGGTCTGTACGTAGACAACTAATGCCACATACCCCTACAAACCTGCCAACAAATTGCTGGATCCGGGATACGCGGAAGCAGTGATGTTTGCTGTTCCAGACAAACAAGCTTTTAAGCAGGTGGTCATATCGTTTTAGCTCATCAGTGTATACATTATTTGTTGTTCGCAATTCCAGTTTACGAGAAGAAAAGCGGTTAATAGTTACGTTGCGTATAATTGCACAAATACATTTGTGAAAGGATTCACTATTACATATCACAGGTAAATGGATATTTTTAGACGTTTTATATGTTAATGTAGTTGCCGGATAAATGTGTCGACAACGTGATACTAATATATTGTACGTGATTTATTTGCATGTTTCCTGTTTAAGAACCACAACTTCTAGAAACATAGTTACATGCTGTCCGAGGACATGGTTTCGAACCTACAGAAAACCATTTTTTATGTTCGGGACATTTCGAGAGAAGTTGTTTCTTTACGAACTATGTAAATCGCAGAAGGCTGAAAGGTGGATGTGTTAACTCTACCTATAGTTTTCCGGATCACGTGCAGCAGAAGGTAAATTATTTTTGTAAACCATAGGACCTATGATATTTTATTTTAACTACAGAATTTTAAGGACACTGAGATGCAAGGAACAGGGGATTTCACGCATACGTACGTCCACAAATTGTGCGCAGGTCACTGTGCATCACTTACGGAATAATGGGGCCTTGGTTTCAAGAGACGGTTGAAAATACTCGTGATACTCCTGTGGAAACAATTTGTACGAAGTTAAGTAATTCCTCTTCTCTATGTTGTAATAAAGTGAACTAATATGTTATAGTACCCACTGTGTTTCCTCGTGGAGCAAAGCAGACAGCCCACCGTTGTACCGATGAGCATATTTTCGTCCAGTACAATATCACGCCCTGAACGAGAGGAGGTAACAAATAAGTCCCAGCACCCGAAGAGAAAAGAAATTATTATTGTCGGTCCTGCTGCAAAGAAACCAGTGGCTTTGTTACGTAATGTGTATACCCAATATTCCTGAGAGATTAAAACTGTGTGTCGGTCCGGAACTTGAGAGCATATCCTCGTAAATTGCCCAGACTGTTTTTCCTACCCGGAAGTAAACTATAAACTTTCAGAAACTGCAACGTTTCAAGAGGTCATTGTCAGGTGCCCTGCAAAGGTAGCGTGAAATTATGAATAACAGAACTAATGAAACTGTGTCGGGTTTTAATAAATAAATGGCAAAACGACGTGAAGTGTAGATAAACCACATAATACTAAGTTCGCACGAAAATCGATCTTGTTAATCGAGAGGCTCATTGCCTCATTCCCTGAAATACTAATTTCTTACTTGGAGGGCGAGGGTTTAAATCCTTGATCATGTCACCTGTTTAATGTTCCCTACGCCTTCCTTAAATACTAGACGAGCTTTTTCAAGAAGGCAACAACTGATACACTCTATCCAGCTCCCATTGGGACGGTACCGCGTCGATTCTGATTTCACATTTAAATCTCACCTTTCTGCTCATGGACACATCGAAGTTCAATTCGTAAGCCAGGTGCTACACACAATTTCCGCCCAGAGATTTTTCGACTTATTTTTTGTCGGTATATAAATTAATAACTGTAAAAGCAAATGATTTAGAAAGCATA
The DNA here is from genome assembly GCF_023898315.1 of Schistocerca nitens. Lineage (NCBI taxonomy): Eukaryota > Metazoa > Arthropoda > Insecta > Orthoptera > Acrididae > Schistocerca > Schistocerca nitens. Next base: position 377,058,143 of record NC_064622.1, on the reverse strand, counting down.
GTAAACAAAGCTCTCTTGAAATAATTGTTAAAATCAGGTATTCGAAACTGTCACTGCTAGAACTCTTCAACGATCGCCTATCAACCGGCCGTCTTCCTAACACCTGGAGGGAAGTGAAGTGCACTATCATTCTAAAACCGTACAAGTCACCTAACGATCCCACAACCGTCTTCCTCAAAGCTCCCTTATCTCATTGCTGTAAAGTATATCAGATAACGGTACAATATAGCCTTCCCAGTGCAGTAAAATCGCATTCTCAGCGTTTCCGACCAAGCACAATACTACATCTGAAACAATTCACAGACAAATCTTAGAAAATGGCAAGAACATGGGTGTGGCGATCATATGTCACTCCGATGTTTACGATACGGATAACAGATTCCACCTACAAAATGGACTACAACCAAACATTATACACTGACCATGTCTCTCAGATTCCTTGTCAACAATTACATTATTTTCATGTAATTGTAGGATGGAGAAGGCAAATGGTGGAGACGGCAAAATGGTCCACATATGAATAGCGTATCGGAATTTTTTAATGTGTGAATCAACGTACAGTCACTAGCAATACATACCATGGACCTCATAAACGCAGATAAACGAGATGTGACCGTCAAGAGCCAGTGCATTTTAGGAGCTACGATACGCCGTCTAAAGTCGTAGAGAAGCTCGAAAAGTACTAAACCAACAAATTCCACGATTTACCTTTTCGTCTTTCCAGCACTGTCCCTGCTCTGAATAAACTCACCGAACAATAAATTATTCACATCCTCGATGTAGCGCAATGGTCGCTTTGGACTGCTGTAGACGGACTCTCCACCGCTTACGTAACTATTGGCAGTCGAGTGATCTGTACGAGCCAGTTGGTTACATATACGGTGAACATTACTAAAACGGACAAACTGCAGGAACAGATTCCTGACTGGAAACAGAGGTAAGAATGTCCTATGAACACATATCCGGAAATCGACGGTGTGACTGCAACGACAACAAATCGTCCAGAACACAGTGCAGAACTGCGTTGCATCCACGTCACAGCAGATGTTCGAAACGTCCCCCAGGGATTCAACGCATGCGTTCACACATAATTGTCATGCAGGACAAAATGCTCGAAGGCAACTCGCCTGGAACTTGTACTACGGTTCGTCTCAGTATCCTTAGAACCTGGTCCTCCAAACACGGTGTACGCAGTATCCGCCACCTTCCTGCCCGTGTTCGAGACGAAACACGATTACACAATCGCCCAAAAAGGGCTTGAAATGTTTTCTGATGTGGTTTGTGAATGTGAGAGTGTTCGTTATATAAATAGTATAGCTGTGCTGGCTCTCAACTGTTTCCATCTGCTTGGCGAAACGCTGCCAGCACCTCGGCCTGTTCCGGACGTGAATACCGATCCATTCTGCTCCTTATAGTACGCTGAGTCAGTCACACAACGTGCAAAACGTAAAAAACACACGGCACGTGGTCAAAGGAAACTTTATTCGTCAGCGCCATCTACCGTAACAACAATGGATTTCTTGTCACATGTTCATAGGACCTTTTTACCTTCATTTACAGCCAGGAATCAGTCTCTGCAATTTACCGATTTTATTAATGTTCACCCTGTAATATTCAGCACAGAAAGACGGGTCGACGGGAGCCATCGTATTTGGACGTGCTCACGACCAAACCGTGACTGAAGTTACCCCATTTGTTGGTGTATTGCCGCGGACAGTCTCGGACTGTATTGTAACATAGCCCACATTAATCTTAGATAATTTATGGGTGATTGCTAATTGTTTTGTGACGGAGTACATTACAGGACCGGCAGCCGGAGTGGAAATAACTCGGATTAATTTCGAATTTAAATATGTTTTTAATAAAATCTACACTGTATCTGAATCTGCGCTTGTTACTGGTATATTGTCCCGTTCTGATACCGAGCGAGGTGGCGCAGTGGTTACACACTGGACTCGCATTCGGGAGGACGTCGGTTCAATCCCGCGTCCGGCCATCCTGATTTACGTTTTCCGTGATTTCCCTAAATCGCTCAAGGTAAATGCCGGGATGGTTCCTTTCAAAGGGCACGGCCGACTTCCTTCCCCGTCCTTCCCTAATCCAATGAGATAGATGACCTCGCTGTCTCGTCTCCTTCCCCAAAACAACCAACCAACCTGTTCTGATAAGGTCAGACGCGGATATCGCTGTTGGAATGCAATGTGTTGCGTGATGCGTGACTATGTGAAAATGCAGTACATTGTGACGAAATATGTCGCAATGCACAGCAAGAATAATCGCACTTCGTATCTGAAACCAATAATAATACAGGTTCTAAAATTAATTTTGTAATTAAGCATTTACGTAGTAATGTGCAGATAGCGCGCAGTCATCACATACCTAGCTTATGCTTCACAGCTTAATAAATAGCTGCAAACATAAAATGAACCTATATAGAACGTATACACGGTGGCTATATACAATGAATATTAACTCAGTGTATTGTCACCAATTACCTTAACAAATGTGGATGTCTTACAGATGAGAGAAAGGCGAGTCGGAATGGCTCTAACGAAGCTCGTTATTTTTATAGAAAAGGCGAACGAGAATATGGCAGTGGAGTTGCTACATCGAAATCAGAGTTGATTCTTTATAGCTCAGCTCAACCGATGAAAATTAAGATGCTGCAGTGTTCCGGGATGAATGGTCAGTATTCAGGAATACGACAGGAACGTTCATCTAAAGCACAAAAATTTAGGTGGGCTGTTCACATTTCCGAATTGTTTCTTAGACAGAACACATTTAATATAAATTTGTTATTGGGGTAATGGCGAGTACGTACGTACGTACGTATCTTCCTCATCCAGCCTCTGTAATGTTTTATTGTAGCCCAACCCGCCTCGTTGCTTTCAACACTTTTGCTCGGGATCTCCACTTTCCAATAAACTAGACCCTCGAACGCTCAGTGGTCTATTGTGTGTTGTGGGTGAAGTAGAGGTCCCGAGAGTGTATCAGAGAGGAGATTCGATTAATTGTATTTGTAAACGCGCTGGCTAAAATGCCACACATCTGGAGTAATGAAGAATATGCAGATATGGTGTACGTTTACGGTTTCTTTGATGGTAATCCATCTCCTGCTGTCGATACCATCGGCACTTTTCAACACGTTCAGTTTGATATGGTAGAGTCTTTGAAGAGTTTTCAGTTTATTGCGTGAAAGAGATAATCTTCCTATTTCTGCTCTGAACGTGTAGTTCAATATACTGTGTTGAAACAGCACCACGTTGCTTAACTGCTGCAGCGTAGTCTACTAGCAGTATACGGAAAATTTCTGCTCTCATAAATGACGTACGAGACCGTATAGGGCGAATATTAGATGCGGAAAACTTGTATCAATTTCATATACACCGTGTCCAAACATTAGGTTGGTTGGTTTTGGGGAAGGAGACCAGACAGCGTGGTCATCGGTCTCCAAACATTAGCATTAGCGACAATGCCACACAGCTTTAATTTTGTCGCTACTTAAATGATGATCACCAGTCGTTTCCATTAATTCTATTCATTGATGAAACCACGTATACGGGAGACCAAGATCGCCAAATCTTATGACATCATAGGTTTTGATGAAGTCTGAGATGTACAAACGTGAAACGAACTGCTTGCTCGCATCACGAAAGCTGCTGCTCTCATTAGGGAACGCGAAGAAGCACTCAGACACGTTTTCCTAACGGCGCATAAAAGCATGGAAGTTCACGGTGAGATATTCAAAATTTTATTGTGAATTGTGCAACAGCTGTAGTGTGGTGTGTCAGGTAATCCTTAAACGAAAATGTGTTAAAAAGACGTATTTCTCAACAAATGGTTTGTAAATCACATATTGTAATGTTTACTAACTGTTGAGTAAATCTGACAGTGAACTGGATAAAACAGAGAGCAAATAACAATCTGGGTTAATAAGCCCTATCTGAGTAACCATTCGGTATCTTTTGCTTCAGATGATAGTTCCTGTCATATTCCTGAATACTGATATCCATCCCTACCCCTGGAACATCCTGCATACGGAATCTTATACTTCACGCAGCCATGTAACACGGCGTAAGAACGCTAGTCTCATAAGAAACGCAACCGAGATGTACCACACGAGTACATTGTAAGGAAAAAAGTTATCACAATGGGACGGAAATCTGTAGCTATGAAATACATAAATGCAGACAAAAAAGTATTACTATTTCAGCAAAAATTGGATGATTTATTCGAGAGAAAGAGTTTCGCAAACTGAGCAAGTTAATATCCCTTCCACCTGTGGTCCTTCTGCAAGCAGTTATTCGGCTTGGCACTGATTGATAGAGTTGATATATGTCCTCCTGAACGGCATGGACCAAAATTCTGCCCGTTTGGTGCTTTCGGTCATCAAAACATCTAGCTGGTTCGAGGACCATGCCAATGATGGTCCAAATCTTCTCAACTGGGGAGAGATGCGGCGATCTTGCTGGCCAAAGTCGGGTTCGGCAAACACGAAAGGCGCAGTAGAAACTTTCGCCGAATGCAGGCGGACATAATGTTTATGACATGTAAGTCCAGGATGACTTGCCAGCCGGCCGGTGTGGCCGTGGAGTTCTAAGCGCTACAGTTTGGAACCGCGTGACCGCTACGGTCGCAGGTTCGAATCCTGCCTCGGGCATGGATGTGTGTGATGTCCTTAGGTTAGTTAGGTTTAAGTAGTTCTAAGTTCTAGGGGGCTGATGACCTCAGATGTTAAGTCCCATAGTGCTCAGAGCCATTTGAACCATGACTTGCCATGAAGGGCAACAAAATGGATCATAGTATATCATCGACGTACCGCCGTCTGTATGGGTCCCATGGATGACGTCCAAAGGGGTTCTGCTACTAAAACAAATGACACGCCGACCATCGCTACTGGCTGTCAGGCCATTTGGCGGGCGGCAGTTCGGCCTGAAATCTTATTCGTTGAAGTCGAATTGCCTTCACTGATAAGTCCTGTTTCGAAATGAGCCCCAATCACCAGCGAAGACGCCCCAGACAACGATGAGACAGTAACCTGACTGTCGCTGCCATACGACCCCAAAAACCAGGAGTGATGGTCGGGGGTGCCACTTCCTTTCGTACCAGGCAGACGTACAGCACTGCGGTACGTCGTCGAAATTCTGCAAACCCTTTTATCGCCCTTCATGACCAGCGATCCCGGGCTACATGTTAGCGAGAAAATGGCCACCCGCAAACAAGGAGTTTCTATCGCTTATCTTCGCCCTTGCCAAACCCTCAATGACTAGCAAGGTCGCTGGATCTGTCGCCAGTTGAGATAGTTTGGAGCATTATGTACCAGGCCCTAGAACCTGCTAGGGATTCTGACGATATAGCGGGCCAGCTGCATAGAACTGGGCATGATATCCTTCAGGATCATTGTCAAGCAGAATAGCTACTTGTATAACAGCCACTGGTGGAACAGCTCGCTTCTAACTCGCTCACTGTGAAGTTCTTTGTCCTGAATAAATGAATCAATTTTTGCCGAAAATGTAATCATTTGTTTGTCTCTTCATGCACATCACATGTACAGACTTCTGTCCCGTTCTGATAATTCCTTCGTAATACATCCGTTTGCCCTTTTCTTTTTTTTGTCTTAGAGTGTATCATCTATTGTCACAAAGCTTACTGAGACGTCCATTTTTGTCCGAATGGTCGTTATTTTACCATTTTCCAAACGATGGAAGGTGTCGATATCAACAACTTAGGCAGTTCTTGTGCTGCGACTTCTCCTCGCTCACTGAAGTTAGTCTGAATGTGAACGACGGAGCTTAGTTCAACTTCTCGGAGGCTGAGTGATGCCCTTGTTTCTACAATGCCATGATGAGTATGCTGTTAGCACCTCCGAGATATCAAAGCCGTGTTCATAGGCGACGAGGATATGTTCCTAGTTTCGCGAATAATCGAGCATCTCAATCACAGAAGAATCTAAGTCCTGGACACAAGCGCCCGTAAATAAGGCCCTAACCAAATCCTCTATTCTGCGAGCACACGGTAATGTCCAATCTCTCCAACTGTGGTTTAGTGCAGAAAACACAGCACTTTCGTATCTGCCCTGTTAGCCCGAGTGAATGAAGGCTATTATGTCGATTTTTTTTTACATCTGCCATTTAATTTCACGTGTTCCTTTCTGCCATGATAATCCCTGAACTGTGTTCAACTTTACAACAACAGTTAGTATGTGAGTATTGCCCTTTGTCTGTCCAGTATTCTCCCTGTTCTGCAGAATTAAAGTAGTGATCCATAGGTGGAAACACGGTATTGTTCTGACGTCATAATTATTTTGGCGTGCCGTGACGCCGCGGCACTGTCAAAGTTCCACGTTTCAGCAGTTCATGTGAAACAATGGAGCCGCGCGCGCTGCGTCGGTGACGCTGTAAACTCGCCGCGGTTTCGTGGCGAGAGAATTGAGCTCGCCGGCCACTGCCGCATCGCAGCCATCTCGTCGACCGCCGCGAAGCAGCAGTCGTTGTGGGTGAATGAGGCTCAGCACGCACGTTCGCAATCCCAGAAACAGCTGCCGCCTGCCTGCCATGAATGCAGCCGGTACGGACGTGTAGTTGTTCATTGAAGTTGTGCCAAAAATACTCTGAATTATGTGGTAGAGGTAACAAGAGAGATACATGGTTTCATGTTTGTGTAAAGTTCGGTAAGTGTTTTGCTGCGAAATAGAATCAAGAGAGCTATTATAAAAATAAATATCACTGTTAATTATTTTTTGTTTGAGTTCTAGAGGTAGCCCTTTCGCTTGAATGTGGCCATTTAAAACTTGATATAGCGCTAAACTTTCATCTGAGTGAACTAACATACATTTAATACTAAGAATTTAAAATAATTTCTGTTGCCTCGTAACTGCCCATCTTTCAATATTGATATAAACCGAATGGTATTACATGTTTAAGAATAAATTGTTTCAGCGTTCACTACGATTGTTACCGACCCGATATGCATGTATTTGTCTTTACATGATACTTTGCCAGCATTTTTCATAAAGTAATCGGCGCAAACATTTCTTCTCCATTTAAAAGAACTTCCTTTTCGGATTCATGCAATTTCACTGCCCATATCGTGTAGCATGCTTCTCAAAACACTTCGAATTGTTCTGCCTGCTTCCTTTCGTCAATTTCGATACGAAAACGTTGTAGAAGACTTCCCACAAAGCTTTACAGTCTTTCCTTACTATTTTAAACAGAGTGGTGCTGCTTTTTGATTATGTACTGATATCAACATATACACACATCAAAAAGAGTTATGCATCACTCCATTTCCCAGAACTGGTTAAGGTAGATGTAGACTATAAATATTCTATCACAGACACAGTCCCTTTGACTGTTCAGAGATCTCACTAAACCCGCCCAAAGATGTAAACAACCATGCATGAGCAGCGCCTATGAGACGGAGTAGGTCCGGCAGATGATCAATTCCAGTCATTCCACCAGGAAGGAGGTACACGGCTCGTGTTGTCTGTTGTTCAACAATGCCTAGACGGTCAATACCGCGATTCGATCGCGTCCACCTTGTTACTTTGTGCTAGGAAGGACTCTTAACAAGGGAAGTGTCCAGGCGTCTCGGAGTAAACCAATGCGATGTTGTTCGGACACGGAGGAGACACAGAGAAACAGGAACTGTCGGTGATATGCCTCGCTCAGGCCGCCCGAGGGCTACTTTGTGGTGGATGACCGCTACCTACGGGTTATGGCTCGGAGGAACCCTGAAATCAACGCCACCATGTTGATTAATGCTTTTCGTGCAGCCACAGGACGTCGTGTTACGACTCAAACTATGCCCAATAGCCTGCATGATGCCCAACTTCACTCCCGACGCCCAAGGCGAGGAGTGCGGACTCTAATTTCCCTTATTTAATTATTTTGATCGTTTCTCTCTCTCTCGGGAGACTCGCTTTGACTTAGCGTCAAAAAATATTTTCGCCTTCGGAGAACAAAGTTGGTGATTGAAATTTAGTGAAAAGGTCTCGCCGCAACGAGAAACGCATTTATTTTAATTATGCCCACCCACAATCCTCTATAATGTCCGTGACACAGTCTTCCCCGTTTCTCTATAATGCATAATGTGCTGCCCTTCTTTGAACTTTCTCGATGTACTCTGTTAACCATATCTGGTAGGTATCCCACACTGTGCAATAGTGCTCTGATGTGGGACGGACAAGCGTAGTGTAGGCCGCCTCTTCAGTAAATCTCTTTACAACTTCTGTCCGACAATAATTCCTATGTATTCACTTGAATTTACCACCTTTATATTTGACTGATTGCCTGCCGGAGTGGCCGAGTGGTTCTAGGCGCTACAGTCTGGAACCGGGCGCCCGCTACGGTCGCAGGTTTGAATCCTGCCTCGGGCATGGGTGTCTGTGATGTCCTTAGGTTAGTTAGGTTTAAGTAGTTCTAAGTTCTAGGGGACTGATGATCTCAGAAGTTAAGTCCCATAGTGCTCAGAGCCATTTGAAATTTGAACCATTTGACTGATTTATAGTCACCGAATTTGAAGGATTCCTTTTAGCACTCGTGTGGATGACCTCACACTTTTCGTTGTTTAGAGTCAATTGCCAATTTTCTCACTATACAGATATATTTTCTAAATCATTTTGCAAATTGTTTTGATCTGGTGATTGTACTAGGCGGTAAGTGACAGCGTCATCTGCAAATAACACTGCTGCTCAGATTGTCTTCTAAATCGTTTGTATAGATAAGGAACAGGAGAGGGCCTATAACACTACCACGGGGAACGCCGAAAATCACTTCTCCTTTACTCGAGGACTTTCCGTCACTTACTACGAACTGTGACCTCACAGTGGAAATGACGAATCCAGGTGCATCGCTGAGACAATACTCCACAAGGAAGCAATTTAATTACAAGCCGCTTGTGAGGTACAATGCCGAAAGTCTTCTGGAAATCTATAAATATGGAATCAACTTGAAATCTCTTGTTGATAGCAGCCAACACTTGGAATGAGTAAACAGTTATGTTTATAATAACGATTATTTCTAAATCCGTGTTGACTGTGTGTCAACCCGCTTCCAACCAATCTGACTTAGGTTTTACGAGATTTTCCTAAATCGCTTTAGGCTAATGCCCATGAAAGGGCACGGCCGACTTAGCTCCCCATTCTTCCCTAATCCGTAGGGGCCGATGACCTCACTGCTTCGTCCCCCACCACAAATCGACCAACCAACCAATCAAGAGACCATTCGCTTCGATGTAATTCATAACGATCGAACACAGTCTATGTTCGAAAATTTTGCTGCATATCGACGTTAATGATATGGGCCTGTAATTCAGTGAATTACTCCTATCACTTTTCTTGAATACTGGTGTGACCTGCGTTACTCTCCAGTATTTGGGTGCGGATCATTCGTCGAGCGATCGTTTGATGTGATCTGAATCATCATATTCTGAAAGGAACCTAATTGGTACACACTCTGGACCGAAAGACTCGCGTTTCTTAGATGATTTAAGTTGCTTCATTACTCCGAGGTCATCTACTTCAAGTTACTCATGTTCGCAGCTATTCTTGATTCAAATTCTCTAATATTTAATTCGTCTTTTTTGCTCAAGTAATGTCGAAAGGCTGTGTTTAGTACAAATACGTATCAAGTAGACTGCAGCCACTACCTAAACATCTGGAAAAGACGAACAGTTGACGTTACTGTTGTTGTTATGCAGCTTCTTCATAAAATGTCCGTCAATTCATTCCAAAATATAGAACTGAGTTTCATCTTCTCTTAAACCTATAAAGAGTTCCCGATCGCTCCTTTCGGCAGCTGTGGGATCCAAAACCTCCTGTTGCGTTCATTAATGTTTTCATAGATGAAATAAACAAACACTGGCTGCTTTCTTCTGCCCACGTCCATACTGGTTGGCTTCCAGTGTTGTACTGTTATGCGATTAGCACTGCGCTGCTGTCGTGTGTGCGCCGAAACGACCTCTGCCGACACGATGTCTCTGCGAGCACGTGCGGCTGTTACTCGCTCGTGTGCATCGAACCTAGAGACTTTTGCGGCGAACAGCGGAACAGTCGGCAGGTGGAGAGAGGTATTTGGAAGACGATTGGTGGCGCCAAATGTATGGTGTCCTGATGCCTCGGAAATCTGTTCCTTGAGCGCACAGACGTAAATCTGCAAAATGCTGGCTGCCCAGTACACAGGATTGCCGAAGAATCCTAATTTCCAATGTGCTATAACATTTTTAATGCCAGTCACGGATTTCTGTGGCACGTAACTGTTCTTTCCTTTAAACCTGTTCGAGTTGTATTCTTGACACTGTGCGCCGTATTGCTGACTATGTACTCACAGACTATAACACGGGCACTACTTCCAGCAAAGAATTATGTTGTTTACACTGACTATTGTAGTTGCAATTTGTGTTATAGAAAACTTTGTGGCAGATTAATTTTGGCACTGTTAAAACACTATTTCCTAAAATTTCAAATTCTGGGCGTTGAGGAATCCTCTCCGTTTCTTGATAAGGGATTTAGCTGTTTTAGGTTCTTGTAATGAGCTTCTTCCTGCATGGTAGTGATCTATAAAGTGAGTTAATAAATGTAGGTGCAATGAAAAAATATTCAGCTCTTCTAATTATTCAGTCTAATTCAAATCTTTACTGTGAAGACGATGGTGTGCGTGTTAGGTCATGGTTACAGCTTTGTGAGTTTTGGTTTGTTTTCTAGCTGAGAATTTTGAGAACTTCAATTCATACTCAGTTACGAATTATGAAATTTTGTGGAGTAGCTACGTTTGAAATAAAATTTAATTCTGCTGTTTTCTGAACTATAGTTTGACATTTCGCTCACATTATTAGTGAGAACGCACTAAGGTATCTGTAATTACTGCACTTATATCAATTAATCTAATTGTGAAGTATTTTTTCTTCAGATGTTTGGTAATTGTAGCTATGAGAAATGTTATTAATAGCTCACACCAATACTAAAACGTATTGGCGGCCCCATAACTCCGAGGCGCTGTCACTTCACAGCGCATATTGCTGCTACACCAGCGTAATAGTGTGGAAAGACATTTAGTTTGATTTGATAATATTTTTTGAATCACTGTGTTCGTATATGGAAGATATTCTAGTTTATTTTAGGAAGTTCTTGAACCGTATCCTCCTCACACGAGATGTTACCTAAAACTGTAAGGGGGAAATATCACACTTACAATAATGTTATTTTGCCCGGTACAGTTGATGCCTAGTGTGTGAAATGTCTGTCAGCAAATGTGATTTTGCTGCTACGAATTTTCCCTTCCCTCCCCAACCAGTTACGTTGTGAACGTAAGTCCAGAACGAGGCGAACTGTCTCAGATCATCGGAATCCGTCAGACAATCTACACGAGTAAATTTATTCTTCAGTTCGTGTTTCTTTTTTTTCCTTCCGTCGCCAGTCGTCGTGAAAATCTACTAAAATGTATTATTTTGTATTACCTCCTGTGGAATGTTTTGCATGTCCCTAAGATGCTGATCTCAGTTGAGCTACAGGGAAGGAAAGCACTCCACATGCTCATTCAAATTAATTAAGGGAAATAGTAATACTGCACTACCGAAATGTCTCACCGAATGATAATTCAGAGGCGTGGCCAAGAAAACATGAGTATCACACTACACACATAGACATAATAATATCATGAAGAATGATCTGATATATAACAGAAGCAAGTGGTGGCTATGGCAGTCAGAGTTACTATTGCACAGTAAAACACTTGAGTCACCTGCAGAGATAAACAAATGAAAATTAAATACTTGGACAAGGGGTTGTGAAGTTGAACCGTAACCTTGGCACAGGTGGGTGGCACGATAAATGCAAAATTATGCTCTTCATACATGAACATGAATGATGGGCTTTAACTCAGACATCACTCCTGCCGAAATAAATAACTAATATTCTGATTAAAACTGCCAATAACTGAAGTATATTTTAAATTCTTGAAGTTCATTTATTTTTAAGTGTTCTTCTTTCTCTTTCAAGCTAAAATTCCAGTGAGTTAAAAGAAAATATCTTCGGAATTCCTAAGTTAATCCTGGCAAAGAGCCGCCATGATCTTATGTGGGGTTTTGGAAATTTCGTTTTTCGCACCCTTGTCATGCTAAAGTCTCATCTCTGGTGACCGACGGAAAATGAAACCCCCAGTATGATCGTACAAACTAATTAAAGAATATAACAGTGACACGCAACGGAAACGACTTACTGAATTGTAATTAGTAGGTATGGCCCAATCAAATATGACAATATGAATACACTACCTCACATATACACTTAATAATAAGAGGAGAGATCATCGAATCTACACTACTGGCCATTACAGTTGTTACACCACGAAGATGACGTGCTACAGACGCGAAATTTAACCGACAAGAAGAAGATGTTGTGAAATGCAAATGATTAGCTTTTCAGAGCATTCACACAAGGTTGACGTCGGTGGCGACACCAACAACGTGCTGACATGAGGAACGTTTCCAACCAACTTCTCATATACAAACAGCAGTTGACCGGCGTTGCCTGCTGAAACGTTTTTGTGATGCTTCGTATGAGGAGGATAAATGCGTACCATCACGTTTCCGACTTTGATAAAGGTCGGATTGTAGCCTACCACGATTGCGGTTTATCGAATCGCGACATTGCTGCTCGCGTTGGTCGAGATCCAATGACTGTTAGCAGAATATGGAATCGTTGGTTTCAGGAGGGTAATACAGAACGCCGTGCTGGATCCCAACGGTCTCGCATCACTAACAGTCGAGATGACAGGCATCTTATCCGCATGGCTGTAACGGATCGTGCAGCCACCTCTCAATCCCTGAGTCAACAGATGGGGACGTTTGCAAGACAACAACCTTCTGCACGAACAGTTCGACGACGTTTGAAGCAGCATGGACTATCAGTTCGGAGACCATGGCTCCGGTTACCCTTGACGCTGCATCACAGACAGGAGCGGCTGCGATGGTGTACTCAACGACGAACAGTGATCAATGTTGTTACAAATATTTACTATCAAAAACAATATTGATCTCAAATTATTTATTCCGGTGACCGGTTTCGACCGCTACCGTGGTCATTTTCAGACCAATGAGTAAGAACCTACTTCTGGTGGTAAATAACTAGTGATTTTCCACCAGAAAGAGATTCTTACTCATTGACTGAAGATTACCACGTTTGTGGTCGAAAGTGGTCACCGGAATATATAATTTATGATCAAGACTGTTTTTGATAGTGAATATTTAATACTTGGACATGGGTTTTCATAAGTCAACTGTAACCTTGGCAAAGGCAAATGGGCACGATAAATTCAAAACTCTGTGAATAACTAAACGTCTAGTGACTGTAGTAAAATACTAGAAGAACATGGAAAAATAGGATCGAACACCAGTGATATCGTCAATATACGTCCAGCAAGCAGACTAGCTGCATGTCTAGTATGATACTAGTTGGCTCCTAAACGGAGTGAACTAGTATTGTGGAATCACCGATCGCAACGATACCTGATCTTACCGTACTCACAATGTTGGCAGACACTACGAGTTCTGTTCAATAAAACTTCAGTAAAAGTACGGATGTTAAACAATTTCTTTCTCTTACGTACTTTTGCTTTTTTCAACTCCTATGTCTCTGAGGTCGGGAGGAAGGCAGAAAATATCTCCCAGTACATGGTACAACATTGAGAAGTACCTGTAAGAAGTATGACACGCACACACACGGCCAAGGAACTCCATGCTCTATGAATATAGCAGTAATAATCAACCAAATGCTGCTTTATAAAATTCAAAACGGATGACATAACAAGAATTACCACTGTAAACTCTTGGAGGTGATACCTGGCTACAGATCTCTTATTTTCCTAGAAGGCTTCTACAAATAACAATGTGCTTGAAAGGAGTCTACTGAGACACACTTGTATGTGGCACCAGAATATGACAAGAATATTAATACAAATAAAAATAGAACTGTTATGCTATAGATGTTGTATCCCTCTGATAGGCTTTATAAAGCGGATGGCTGACTGTGCACGACCGCAGGGCCAAAGATACTGTTTCTGGAATCAGTTTCAAAGTAACACGCAACAGCAGCAACCACCTACGTTTCAACCTCACAATAATATAAGCAGACCACAAAGAGTACGTGTCACTGATGCAAGCCATTCATCTCAGAATCAGTTTTTTCGTGCCGTCGAACATTCTCAAATCTTCAACACGAAGGATTCGACTATAAGAATTTCCTATCTGTAAAGAAGTTCAAGGTATTTAGAAATAATCGCACAGACCTGCATCTCCTTGACTGGGTGCTGCAATTTTCATTTTCGCTGCCACCAAACTGGTTAGTGATACACAAGCTCGAATTTATCTGCAGCTTTATAGAGGGAGCACCTTCGATGCGTGTGACACCCATAAGCAAGGCAATGTTACTACTTCCAAGAGTTCGAAAATGCATTTCTATATGCATATTGGTAGGAAACGACTCAGTGAGGCATTTAAGACTAGCTGATCAGTTTATCCAATTTTGGACACAACAGTTTCCCCACTATCACCCATTTTTTTGAGAATATGGTCCAACAAATCCAGTACCTGACGGAATCGTATAGTCAATCTGCGCTCATACAATTACGCATCTCAAAACGTCCGCACTCATTACGACTTTCCCTTCTCACTGGACAGGAAAAGGAGAGCATTTCAGCATTCAGGAACTTATTACAATGATTAGAAATTCAGCAATTGGCTACTCATTTGTCAATAAGAACTTGCATAACAGCAATCAAGATAACAACTCATTCGGTTACAACGAGCAAACCAGGCCACCACATAACAAAAGAAATAAAAGAATAGGCTACGATAACGTCTTTCATTGACATTTTAATAAGATACAACATACAAAATTGTTAAGGCTTTCGTGGCCACTTGTTGACAAACTGCCTATTGGCTTCTGTCTCGGGTTTTTCGGCCGACGATCATCTAATGAGTTTTCTGACGTTTCGCCAGCACGAGTGGCTGGCATTGTCAAAGCTTCACCCTCCATTGCCGGTGGTGAACTGGAGGCGAGCTGCTTTTTTTTTTTTTTTTTACTATTCATTTCCGCTCCTGATGGGAGGCGGATTTTTTCTTTTCTTTATTTATTTTGTACTTATTGCTAACTTACATACTAATTACACTTTTCCTAAAATAGTGTTTGGCAATATAGAATTGTTTTGTTAACTTATAGACTAATTACAATTTTTACAATTTTTGAAGCAGTAGAAGTGGAATTAGAGTTAGAAATGGAGCTAGTAATAGAAATGAAAATAAGAACAATAATACAAAAGTACAAAAGTAAGGGCGACAGTGGAGGCGGGTTTATGTGCCGATTTGTTGCTATCGATTAGGTGGGGTTTATGGTGGCGGGCGGTCGGGGTTCAACGCCTGGAGGTGTGGGGGGGTAGGAGTGTCGTTGTTCTGTATGTGTAATTGTCTTGCGTGTTCGTGTTGGTGTATAGTTTCAGGGAAGGTGTGGAGGGTGTTGTTTATGATTGTTCTTGGTGGGTAGATGTATTTGTATTTGGGTTTGTTTCTGTGTCTTGGTCTGTGGGTGTATATTGTGTGTAGGTCGGGTCGGGAGGTGAGGGTGGTTTTCCCATAGCGGGCTCTCAGGATGGCTAATCTTGTTTGTACGGGGGTGACTTTTGCTTCCTCAAAGACCTCTTGTCTGGGGGTGGAGGGTGGGAGTCGTAGGATGCTGCGAAGTAATCGTCTTTCGGTGCGGAAGATTCTTTCTGCTTGGGTCTTGGAGATGCAGGCGAGAGGCGCTGCCGCGTATTCAAAAAGTGGGCGGATGAAGGTTTTGTATGTGTTTACAGCTGTCTTGTCATTGCAGCCTGTAAATTTGCCTTGTACCCTTCGTATGAGGTGTTGTCGTTGACGGGCTTTACTTAGGGTCTCCTTGACGTGGTTGCTCAGGTTGAGGTACTTGTCAAGGTGGACGCCTAGGTATTTTGCGTTGGAAGAGGGGAGGAGCTGGGTGCCCCACAGCGTGAGGGAGATGTGGTCGGGATTTTGGTTTGTCTTTTTGTGGATGTTGCGGTGTTTGAATAGGATGAGTTGGGTTTTGGTGGGGTTGGGTTTGATGCGCCATTGTCGCATCCAGTCTTCTAGTTTTGTCAGGTAGGTCGCTGTCTGGTTGTTGATGGTGTTTATCGAGGGTCCTGAGTTCCAGTATGCGGTGTCGTCTGCGTATAATTGGAGTTGTTCGGTGGTTCTTGTCGGGGTGGGGATGTCAATGGTGTAAAGGGAGTAGAGCAGGGGGGAGATAATCCCACCCTGAGCTACTCCTGCTTCGGGGCGGAAAGGGGATGAGGTGGTTTGGTTGATGTGGATTTGGCAGCGTCTGTCGTTTAATAGGGTTTTGATTAGTTGTACTGTCTGCGGTGGGAAGCCTGTCTTAAGCAGCTTGTATAAAAGTCCGTCATGCCAGATTTTGTCGAATGCTCGCTCGATGTCCAGAAAGATAGCGAGCGTGCACTGTCCAAGGTTCTGGTGTCTTGTTATGTCTGAAGTGAGTCGGAGAAGGGGATCATTGGTGGAGTGGAGTTTTCGGAAGCCGGACTGGAGGTGAGGGATGAGTTGGAGTTTGTCAGTAAAGTGTGTGAGTCTGTCTGTAATTATTCTTTCGAAGGTCTTGCGGAGGACGTCAAGGAGGGATATGGGGCGATAGGATTTGGGGTCTGATTTGGGTTTGCCTGGTTTGGGGATCATGACGACTTTGGCGGATTTCCACGCTGTGGGGATGGTGTTGTGGGAGAGGCAGAAGTTGAAAAGGAGGGACAGGAGGGGGATGATGGTGTTGAGGGGGCAGTTGCGGAGGTGAAGACGCTGTATCCCGTTCTCGCCAGGGGCTGAGTTTCTGCCTGAGAAGATGGCCTTTTTAATTTCTCTCTCGGTAATTTCATTCTGCAGTTTAATTTCTTCTTCTGCGGGGGCGGTGGGGGAGACGAGTAGCAGGGGGAGTTCTGTGGTGACTGTATTGTGGAAAGGTTCGATAAATAGGGGGTCCTGTGGGAATTTGTGAGTGTCTTCTAGGATGGTTTTGAAGGTTTCTGCTACTTGGGTGGGGTCGGTGGTGGGGGAGTCGTCTACGTTTAGTTTGAATGTCCTGTCAGTGTTTTGTCCCGTGAGTGTCTTGAACTTGTTCCAAAATTTGCGTCCTTGTCTGTAGTCAAGTTTGGAGCAGGTTTCGTCCCATTGTTTTTGTCGGTGTTCAGAGGTGAGTCGCTTAATTTCGTTGTTTAGCCTGTTCCAGATTGTTTTAAGGTCGGGGTTTCTGTCTTTGTTGATTTCGCGGTAGAGTTTTCTTTTTTCTCGGATTAGTCTGAGTATTTCGGGGGTAAGGTGCGGTTTGAAGGAGGCGATGGTTTTGGTGGGGATGGCTGCGTCGATGGCTGTCTTTATGGTGTCTATTATTCTGTCATTGATGTGGTTAAGGTTGTCGGTGTCGGTAATGGTTAGTGGGGCCAGTAGGTTGTTATTAATGGTCTCTTTGTACTTTGCCCAGTCAGCTTTACTATAGAGTTTAATCGTTCGGGATGTGGGAGCTGGGGGCGGGGGGTTGATGGCGGTGGTGCTGAAAAGGATGGGTAGGTGGGGGCTGGTAAGGGTGTCACCTATTGAATACTGGGTGATGGTATCAGTGAGGGAGGGGCTGTATAGGATGTGATCGGGGAGGGAGCAGCCGTTGTGTCCTATGAAGGTGAAGGTATTGATGGGAAGTCTTGTAGCGTTTTCGGTGGTGAGGAAGTCAAGTAGGTCGGTTCCATTTTGGTTGTGTGTGGTGTCTCCTAGTAGTTCATGTCTTGCGTTCAGGTCAGTTAGGAGGAAGTATTCTTTAAAGGTTGTTAGGTAGCGGAGGAAGGATCTTGGAAGTGGTGTATTTGGTGGGTTGTATAGGCAGGCTATGATGAGGCGTCTACGTCTGGGGCGGGGTATGGATATCATGACTGCCTCTAGATGTTGATATTGAGATGGGAGTGGGACTTCTTGGGTGGCCAGGGTACTCTTGGTGTATATAGCAACACCACCTCTGCCGTCAGGTCGGTGTTTGGCGTAGTGGTCGTAGTTGCGGTTGAGTCTCAAATTGTCGGTAGGTTTGAACAAGCGCGTGTGATAGTGCTTCTCTACAGCCAGAACTTCCGTGTCGGCGAATTCTATTACGTAGTCGGTCTCATTCAGTGCGTGCTCTGCCACGGCCGATTTCTCCACCTGCCCCAACCTGCAATGTCGCTTATGCTCTTTGATCCTGGTGTTAATGGATCGTCCAGTCATTCCGACATAAACTTTTCCGCATGTGCATGGTATGCGGTATATTCCCGACATTGCAAGTGGGTGTCTTTTCTCCTTCGCCGATCTAAGACACTCTTTGATCTTCCTTGTCGGTTTGAAAATCGTCTTTACGCCATGTTTGCGCAATATACGGCCGATTCTGTCCGTCACTCTGGGAATGTATGGCAGAAAGGCCGTACCCGACAGAATCGGCGAAGGAGAAAAGACACCCACTTGCAATGTCGGGAATATACCGTATACCTTGCACATGCGGATAAGTTTATGTCGGAATGACTGGACGATCCATTAACACCAGGATCGAAGAGCATAAGCGACATTGCAGGTTGGGGCAGGTGGAGAAATCGGCCGTGGCAGAGCACGCACTGAATGAGACCGACCACGTAATAGAATTCGCCGACACGGAAGTTCTGGCTGTAGAGAAGCACTATCACACGCGCTTGTTCAGAGAAGCTGTAGAAATCCAAAAACACGCGAACAGTTTCAACAAGAAAGAGGAAAGCCTTAAGGTAAACGGATCCTGGCTTCCCGTACTGCAGCGAACGACCGTCGCAGGTAGCAAGAGGAGAACCTCACCGGAAATGACCGCTGAGAAGCCCTCGGACGTTGGCGCGCCAGATACATATAGTCTGCGGCCGCGAGCTCGCCTCCAGTTCACCACCGGCAATGGAGGGTGAAGCTTTGACAATGCCAGCCACTCGTGCTGGCGAAACGTCAGAAAAATCATTAGATGAACGTCGGCCGAAGAACCCGAGACAGAAGCCAATAGGCAGTTTGTCAAGATACAACATTTTGATAATCAATACATTGAGCAGCAGCAACACTACCAGAATTTCGACTCTAGCAATCACAGTTTAAAGCCGCAATTATTGCCGCAGCAGCAGCATCCCGCAAATATGCAACAACAATACAGTCTACAAGCTCAACCGAAGGTCAATGTGTCACCACCGAGTTTTGTCAGTACAGCCCAGTCTAACAATTTTGCGAAACCGCAAGGGAATAACTCCTATCACAAAAACCAAGGTCTGCAGTCACATCGAAACGATCAACAGCAAAGAAATTTTCAATACAAGCTTGAAGGGAATAACCAACAATTTAATCGTAATTTTGTCAACAGCAATTTTCATCACAACCAGACTCAGCAGTCTCAGTTCATTCTTAATAGACCTAATGTTCGTTTCCATCCACCGCGGTATTCTGCAGACCAAAACAACCGTGCTGTTCATTCACGGTGGTCCATTGATCGTGACCGGGCCAAATATCTCACGAAATAAGCGTCAAACGAAAAAACTACAAAGAACGAAACTTGTCTAGCTTGAAGGGGGAAACAAGATGCCGCTATGGTTGGCCCGCTAGATGGCGGTGCCATAGGTCAAACGGATATCAACTGCGTTTTTTTAAATAGGAACCCCATTTTTATTACATATTCGTGTAGTACATAAAGAAATATGAATGTTTTAGTTGGACCACTTTTTTCGCTTTGTGATAGATGGAGCTGTAATAGTCACAAACATATGGCTCACAATTTTAGACGAACAGTTGGTAACAGGTAGGTTTTTAAAATTAAAATACAGAACGTAGGTACGTTTGAACATTTTATTTCGATTGTTCCAATGTGATACATGTACATTTGTGAACCTATCATTTCTGAGGACGCATGCTGTTACAGCGAGATTACCTGTAAATACCACATTAATGCAGAAAATACTCAAAATGATGTCCGCCAACATCAATGCATTTGGCAATAGGTGTAACGACATTCCTCTCAACTGCGAGTAGCTCGCCTTCCGTAATGTTCGCACATGTATTGACAATGCGCTGACGCATGTTGTCAGGCGTCGTCGGTGGATCACGATAGCAAATATCCTTCAACTATCCCCACAGAAAGAAATCCGACAACGTCGCTGATGTTCCACTTGTCGCAGCCATCGTGGATTTTCCGTTGCCCAATAGTGCATATTATGCCGGTTTACGTTACCGCTGTTGGTGAATGACGCTTCGTCGCTAAATAGAACGCGTGCAAAAAAATCTGTCATCGTCCCGTAATTTCTCTTGTGCCCAGTGGCAGAACTTTAGACGACGTTCGAAGTCGTCGCCATGCAATTCCTGGTGGATAGAAATATGGTACGGGTGCAATCGATGTAAATGTAGCATTCATTCTCAACACCGATGTTTTTGAGATTCCCGATTCTCGCGCAATTTGTCTGCTACTGATTTGCGGATTAGCCGCGACAGCAGCTAAAACACCTACTTGGGCATCGTCATTCGTTGCAGGTCGTGGTTGACTTTTCACATGTGGCTGAACACTTCCTCTTTCTTTAAATAACGTAAGTATCCGGCGAATGGAACGGACACTTGGATGATGTCGCCCAGGCTACCGAGCAGCATACATAGCACACGCCCGTTGGGCATTTTGATCACAATAGCAATACATCAACACGATATAGACCTTTTCCGCAATTGGTAAATGGTCCATTTTAACACGAGTAATGTATCATGAAGCAAATACCGTCCGCACTGGCGGAATGTTACGTGATACCACGGACTTATACGTTTGTGACCATTACAGCGTAATCTATCACAAAGCGGAAAAAGTGGTCCAACTAAAACATTCATATTTCTTTACGTACTAAACGAATATGTAATAAAAATGGGGCTTCTTATTTAAAACAACGCAGTTGATATCCATTTGACCTACGGCACCGCCATCTAGCGGGCCAACCATAGCGCCATCTGGTTTTCCCCCTTCAAGCTAGACGAGTTTCGTCTTTGTAGTTTTTTCGTTTGACGCTTATTTTGTGAGATATTTGGCCCGGTCACGATCAATGGACGACGCTGTATAGCTGAACCATCACTGCAATCTTCTGCCACCAATTTGCCCACTGGTAATGCATGACTAGAAGCTACCGACGCTGTTCAGTCGGAAAACTCACAATGCCAATCTGCTACTCATGATACCGTGCATCAAAACCTCATAACTTTCGATGATATTACGGACACACTATTACATGAGATACATCACACTCAAAAGAATATTTCTCACCCAGTAGTTGAAATAAAAATTTTGTTGTATTTAGTTTCTGGTACACCAGCAACAATGATGAATGAAACAGCTTTCCTAAAATGCATCACCGCCAAACCCTGTCCCACCGTTACACTTGGTAAAACGGAAGTTCGAGGCACAATCTCTAATAAGGGAGCAGATGTAAAATTGGAAACCCACCTACATTTCATGTAGAATCGTTCCCCTCTTAACAACTGACGTCATACTTGGCATGCATTTCCTGTTAGAACATGACGCTGCTATCAATCTCCTTAAGATGTCATTGCTTATATTTAAATCCGATACGCAACAACTATTTGTCACTTTTTAGAATACTCTGTAAGCCGAGGAGCAAGACATTAACAGAGGAGAGGTCATTTCAGCATCTAAGAATACTAATTGGCATACAACACTTTTCATAGACAAGTATCCCTGAGTAGTTTGATTATGACGGTGTGCAGACGATCAACAGTAAGGTGAATGAATGTAAAGCTTAGACCGACGAAGAGCGCCAACAGTTGCAGGATATTCCTTTATAGCCAAAAAATGGCTCTGAGCACTATGGGACTTAACAGCTATGGTCATCAGTCCCCTAGAACTTAGAACTACTTAAACCTAACTAACCTAAGGACATCACACAACACCCAGCCATCACGAGGCAGAGAAAATCCCTGACCCCGCCGGGAATCGAACCCGGGAACCCGGGCGTGGGAAGCGAGAACGCTACCGCACGACCACGAGATGCGGGCCCTTTATAGCCCTCTGAAGTATTTAACAGTACAGTTCCAAGAAAAACTGCATGATACATTTCGGGATAAACATTATTCCATTCCGTTCATCTAAAGAGATAAAGTCGACCAAGAACTGCAGACTACGTTAGACAAAGGTGTCATTGAACCAGCCATTAGTCAATAAATTGACGCTCTTGACATTGTTAACAAGAAAGGTGGCTCACTTCGTCTTGTGTTTTTGATTCACATCAGATCAACGAAATCATCATTACTGAAACCGATCGTCGGCAGACGCTGGAAGAGTTCTTGCAAAAATTTCACCGATCGTCAGTTTATTCCACTTTGGACCGATAATCTGGGTGTCCATGTATTTCTGGAAATAGACGAAACTGGACCAACTGTTAATAAAAATATCGCCTTTGTTAGTCGCATCCCCACATAGGCTGAAAGAAAAAATTCTATCACCGAAATCGAAACATTATGTGATGTTTGGGCTTTCACTAAATTTCATCACTTTCTCTATGGCAGACATACAACAGTATACACAGATCACAGAGCTATTCAGTTTCTTTTAGCAGCTTAATTCACACATGACAGACTTAGTCGTTGGAAGCTTTATTTGCAGGAATTTAATTTTATGATCGTCCACATCTCAAGAACCCAGAATACTCTAGCAGATGCACTTTCACGTTCACTGTCCACAAATTAGCAAAAGTCGCCGCTAATTTTTGTCAAACTAACTTCAACCTTCTCTACATTAAACTGGTAGCTTTCGAAAAATTTATTTCAGCATAATTAAAAGACATCGTCAGAGAGCAGAGTAAAGACGACATTTGGAAAGAGATCAAACGTCTCTGGCGTGACACGAGCCAGGGAACAATCAGAATTACTGCACCGTGCAAAATAACATTCTACACTCCTGGAAATTGAAATAAGAACACCGTGAATTCATTGTCCCAGGAAGGGGAAATTTTATTGACACATTCCTGGGGTCAGATACATCACATGATCACACTGACAGAACCACAGGCACATAGACACAGGCAACAGAGCATGCACAATGTCGGCACTAGTACAGTGTATATCCACCTTTCGCAGCAATGCAGGCTGCTATTTTCCCATGGAGACGATCGTAGAGATGCTGGATGTAGTTCTGTGGAACGGCTTGCCATGCCATTTCCACCTGGCGCCTCAGTTGGACCAGCGTTCGTGCTGGACGTGCAGACCGCGTGAGACGACGCTTCATCCAGTCCCAAACATGCTCAATGGGGGACAGATCCGGAGATCTTGCTGGCCAGGGTAGTTGACTTACACCTTCTAGAGCACGTTGGGTGGCACGGGATACATGCGGACGTGCATTGTCCTGTTGGAACAGCAAGTTCCCTTGCCGGTCTAGGAATGGTACAACGATGGGTTCGATGACGGTTTGGATGTACCGTGCACTATTCTGTGTCCCCTCGACGATCACCAGTGGTGTACGGCCAGTGTAGGAGATCGCTCCCCACACCATGATGCCGGGTGTTGGCCCTGTGTGCCTCGGTCGTATGCAGTCCTGATTGTGGCGCTCACCTGCACGGCGCCAAACACGCATACGACCATCATTGGCACCAAGGCAGAAGCGACTCTCATCGCTGAAGACGACACGTCTCCATTCGTCCCTCCATTCACGCCTGTCGCGACACCACTGGAGGCGGGCTGCACGATGTTGGGGCGTGAGCGGAAGACGGCCTAACGGTGTGCGGGACCGTAGCCCAGCTTCATGGAGACGGTTGCGAATGGTCCTCGCCGATACCCCAGGAGCAACAGTGTCCCTAATTTGCTGGGAAGTGGCGGTGCGGTCCCCTGCGGCACTGCGTAGGATCCTACGGTCTTGGCGTGCATCCGTGCGTCGCTGCGGTCCGGTCCCAGGTCGACGGGCACGTGCACCTTCCGCCGACCACTGGCGACAACATCGATGTAGAGACCTCACGCCCCACGTGTTGAGCAATTCGGCGGTACGTCCACCCGGCCTCCCGCATGCCCACTATACGCCCTCGCTCAAAGTCCGTCAACTGCAAATACGGTTCACGACACGCTGTCGCGGCATGCTACCAGTGTTAAAGACTGCGATGGAGCTCCGTATGCCACGGCAAACTGGCTGACACTGACGGCGGCGGTGCACAAATGCTGCGCAGCTAGCGCCATTCGACGGCCAACACCGCGGTTCCTGGTGTGTCCGCTGTGCCGTGCGTGTGATCATTGCTTGTACAGCCCTCTCGCAGTGTCCGGAGCAAGTATGGTGGGTCTGACACACCGGTGTCAATATGTTCTTTTTTCCATTTCCAGGAGTGTATTTCGCCGCGCTGACCCTGACAGCGTTAATTGTTCACAAGTTCAAATGTGTATGAATTTCTTAGGGACCAAACTGCAGAGGTCATCGGTTCCTAGACTTACTCTCTACTTAAAATAACTTATGCTGAAGACAACACAGACACCCATGCTCGAAGGAGGACTCGGACCTCCAACTGGAGGGGCGCCTTAATTGTACGCTCTGCATACCTGAAGAACGTGTCAATAAATTAATCTGGTATAAACACTGGAGTTACTCCCATTACGGTGCTCGCAAAAGCTTTTTGATACTACGACACAACTGTTACTTCACCAATATGGAAAAACGTATTAGACGATCTTGGAGACTTGGAAAATTTGCCAGAAAGCTAAATCTTCTGCAGTATCTCACCTTGCCCACCTGTACGACATATGTCAGCTGCTGATCTATTTGAATCCATTCCAAGAACTAATAAAGGTTTCTGTTACGTTTCCGTTGCTGTAAAACTAACTTCGAAATTTGTAACTTACACTTCGATACAAAAAACCACTGCTAGAACTGTCTCTAACGATTTTACTAAAGATTTTTTCCCCTCATGTTGGACATGTTCAGAAGGCAATCTCCGACAATGGACCGCAATTTCGATCAGCATTATGGAAACGCACACTGCAAAAAATAGACCCATTTTTATCTCCAGATACCATGCTTCTTCCAACCCATCAGAGCGCATCCTGAAAGAGATTGGAAAACTTTGTCGTGTCTGCTATCACAAAGAACATATTGATTGAGACAAACACATTTCAGATTTTCAGGGCGTCATCAATTCCACACCAAATGACTCCACCATGTTTTCGTCGTAGCTTGTGTTGAAAAAATAGAACCACCTAACAAAATTCGTGAAATTGTTTTTATACCACTACAAGAAGATACGTCATCATGAAATTGCAGACATCTCATTTAACAATATAATGCGTGCAGCACAGCTCCGCAAACGTCAACTAAAACAAGTGAGTAACCTCCAGAAATTTCGCATAGGACAAAACATGTTGGTACGCACTCATTACCTATCCAACAGACGAAAACGTCAGAGCAGTAAATTTCAAATTTTCTATTCCGGACCTTTTAGGATACATAATCTTCCCATCTCAAAGTGGTTCATATTGAAAATTTACGATCGAGAAAATCGCGAGGCAATCATCTCATCAACAACGTCAAGCACTTTATAGAATAACTTTTCCCTTGGTTCATTTCACGTAGCTAGATAGAATTTTGAGGATTCTGTACCACTACTATTTATTTTCCGCATTTCAGCTTTATATAATTTTTTTGCTACTTTTCAGGAAATATGATACTTGGCATTTGTCTTGCAGAAGTCGTTATTTGCATTACCAGCAAATCTAAACTTATGCTTATTTTCGTTCCATATACGAGTCCACAGAGCTATAAAACACACCAGACCTTTGCTTGAAACATTTCCCAAGCTTAAACAATTTCTACTGGTACCTTGTTTACACTTTTCCTCCATTATTCAGCATTTTATTACGTGGCGACTTACCCTGCAGGGAGAATCTTGCAAGACCTCTTCTCGTAAGATTAGGCCTTGCACATTTTTATGTTATTATACGTATGTATACATGTTTATAGCGGATAACGTCCGTTGGGTGGTCTGACCTCTGCAAACTGTAACTCAAACATTTCTTCATAATAAGAATTTGTGTCCTTTTGTATATAGCCCATATATAGATCTTGTGTTCACTTATTTCTGATGATATTTTGTCTTTACTGATACCATGAATTGTGCTATTTTTTTATGATGCTTTGCTGAAAATTATGCTATTACGTGATGAATTATTATTATATTTTTTTTAGGTTAGTTACTCTTTGTAATCTATAATGTTGCCATGTATCATTTATGCCCAATCATGCGCTCTAATTTGGTGTATCTCTTGCACTTGATGATGTCTAGTTTACTTCCTTTCACCTATGCAGATTTAAGAAACCAATGGACCCTCTAACTCATTTCCATTGCATACACTCGTCCATTTTGTATAGTTTCCAGAACCGATGTATCCAAACGAGATTATGCTCATAAACAGAAGCGCATATGTGTCACCCATTAGGGTGCGCAGGAAATGCAGTACATAGAAAGCATGACATAAGCAACTTATTATGCATCATCAGTGACCGACTACTTGATCAAGTGAAATGAGCATAAATTATTGTGAAATACATTGGGTGACCGTTTCAGAGAACGCTGGCCGCCTAACTCTTCATAATAGGAAAATAATAATTTATACATGTCTGATAAATTGTACTCTTTGTGTTAAGGCCATTGCAGATAGCAGACAAATGTTATAAAGTGGCAGCGTTTCATTGCTTGGAGACTGATTAACACAGCTTTCTAACAGTTTTGACTTTACTTTCAAAGAGATAATGTTTAGTTATCTCCATCCTGCCCTTTTAAGCGAAACTAATATTAGCTCAGGAAAGTAGGAAGGACATCAGTACTAAGGAGAATTTTTAGGTAGAGGTGTACCAACAATCATTTTTTCTCTTCACTACATATATTTCACTGGGACTTTTCATGATTTTGCTCTGTTTGTGTAAGGTTCAAACGCTTGCATACGTTTTACTATCCACTTATTTTAGTAATTCCTGTCAGGCATTTCACACGCTACCTTCCGAAAACGAATGATATTGATTAATTCTGTGATTAATATGGTATTGCAGATGTAACCGATTATTATTTTCGTTGAAGTATTCAACTATACACATAAACGGTATGCGAATCGTGAGTTATGGCGAGTGACATCTTAAATGGAGCACTGGGGAGCGGCGACGCCTGCCCCGTGATTCAGAGCGGCCAGTGTTGATTTGTGCGCATCCGTCCCTCAGCGGTTGCCTGGCTCATGAATTGTTAATGCAAATTTCACAAAAACTGGGAATATATCACTGCAGAGAACAGAAATGTAGCTATCGGTTGTGATTTGTTTTGCGACTGCAAAAGTGTCTATGAGAAAGTGTTAATAGCTTCATGAAAGTCAACAACAAACGTTAAAGAGATTGACCTATGGCCTCGTGACAGCATATCTCATGCCCTAGTCATATATCGGTTCCTACATCAGACCAACTATTTGCAGCATTTCGTTTGTTGCATATTCGATGTGATTTGAAACCTTCTGGTAATTTTCAGGGAAAATCCTTCGGGCCAGGTGGTCTACTGGTAAAGCAGTCAGGCGACAAAATACTTCAATCTTCCTCGAACGTAACCTTCACCTCTCAATGATGTGTATATTCGCCAGCAACTACACATGGTTCGGATACCATGTACCGTGGTTCAGGTCGAAAAAAATCGATTTTCGGTTTTCATTATATTTCGATAGATTAACCCTCTACTGCCCACCGTGACTCTGAAGTCACGCCAAATTTTATCGTTATATTTCGCATTAGGATCGTTATTTCTTTCTTGACCAGTGTGACTTGAGTGTTACAATATGGCTGCTTTATACACAAACAATGTAACTGCCCACTGTGACCTCAGAGTCACAGAACTATTTTTAAAAAATAATTTTTTTCAAAAACAAAAATTCACCTGATATGTGTTAAATACATTATTCTCTAACATTCTGTGCATATAAATATTTTTTTCTACAGGAAATAATAATTTGGGCAATAGAGGGTTAACGTTTTATTTAAGTACTCTGAAAAGGATTTTGCTGATTTTTTTTTTTTTTAGCATTTAAAGAGCATTTTACTACCACGTGTGTTTATGTGCCACGCCCACTTTTCTGTCACCAAATTTTAGATCTTTATATCCCCTACATTGCACGTCAGGGATTTTTTTTTTACTCCCGAGTGTGTTGGCTATCCTTGGAATGCAACGGTCGGTATTCTCTAGTTTCTGCTTTTTGTAAACAACACTCTTTCAAACATGTGGTTAGTTTTGTTCAAGTGTGATTGCGAGTAGTAGTTATAGAAAACTTGCAGGTATGCTATGGGCAGGCAATTAGGAGAAATAAAGAAAATCTGGAGGCAATGAAGAGAGATGTTTGGGCCATATTCTTCCGTAAGTCCTCTAGTGATGGTAAACCATGTCATGGATTGTGTCCATCAGGTGAAAATTCGTGGTGCAAATACAATAGGGCTCAGGCAACTGGAGAATCTTATTCTCAACAGCATTCTCTTCTTGCCGTTATTACAGAAATTAAACCTATTTTCAGAGACTTGGCTCATCCTGACCTTCTAAGGAAATGTCTGCATGGGCAGACACACAACCAAATGAATGTTTCAACAGCATAATTTGGAACCGCAACTAAAGAAAATCTGGAGGCAATGAAGAGAGACGTTTGGGCCATATTCTTCCATAAGTCCTCTACTGATAATAAACCATGTCATGGATTGTGTCCATCAGGTGAAAATTCGTGGTGCAAATACAATAGGGCTCAGGCAACTGGAGAATCTTACCTCACCAGCATTCTCTTCTTACCGTTATTACAGGAATTAAACCTATTTTCAGAGACTTGGCTCATCCTGACCTCCTAAGGAAATGTCTGCATGGGCAGACACAGAACCAAATGAATGTTTCAATAGCATAATTTGGAACCGCCTTCCTAAAACTATATTAGTAGGCATGCATACAATGAAACTAGGAGTTCATGATTCTGTTATTACATTCAAGTGTGCTAATATTGGAAAGTGTTGGGAAAAGAAACAGCTATGAATGAATCATGGAGCAAATATGATCACTGTGCTGCAACATAGCGATAAAATTAGGATAGCCGATGCAGACAGGTCTGCATCTAATATGGCCAAGAAAGCAAGACAAACATCCAGGAAGGTGAAAAAGAAGCTGGAAGACCTGCTAGAGGCCAAAGAAGGGCCATCATATGCAGCAGGCCAGTTTTAATTAACGGTAAGTAACAAATTTCAAAATTTTTTCTTTTAAGTCAATCTCCTGCAAACTAAAATTTTCAGTAGATGCACCCCATTATATCAGAAAATATCATATATAAATGAAAGAAATTTTCAGAGACCCTACATAACATAAAAACCCACCTCTGGTACTACATTCATTAATATTCCCCTATTAGGAACTGCACAAAAAATATTTTCTGCAGAAAAAACTTAATATTTTTCGTTAATAAATTTAAAAAAGTATTTCTTAGAAGCTATAAAATGGATAAAGTAGGTTCTAGTACAGCTAACTCCATTAGCATCATGTAACATATTAAGTTCCTGCATCAAATAGTTTTTTCAGAAATGGGTCAAATACTTGCCTAAATTAAAATGGGTTAGATAGGCAGGGTGTGGTCCCCTTAAACAGTAGGTCCTCTGTCCCCTGTAGGATTATTGGGGTAGGCTACGGGCACACAAGTATCCAAAGTGGTGAGCAACTGAAAAACTACAGCAACGGTGAGATACGTGAAATTAATATTGTTAGAGAAAAATTAAATTTTTGCCCACTGTTTCACCTACAAATGAATGTGACGACATAGATTTCACACTTGTGCATACTTCACATATATTTAACAACATCCTTGGTATCAATGTGTGTTCACGTATTGTCTGTGGTTTCATGTTACGATGTCGTTCGGACATCCATGCATATGTCAAGAAACAGACACTGTTGTGTCACTTACAGCTGTGGTAAATATTAACACACGGATTTGCATTTCCGGAATCTGGACAATGTAATATGAACACACAGACACTGTATAAGCTCAGACATTGTATCCATCCGTAATGTATTCATGCCAAGACAGGTTAGGATGGTGATAAAATATTGGCCTCACCCTGTGCAAGAATGACAAAATGTACAAGTGTAAGCTACTGCTACTACTAAGTAGTGTACTCTGTAGTGTAGTTTTGGATATGTCCTGGAGGTGTTCTCGAATAGCTGAAACGGTTATAGCAACCACTTGTGATAGCTGGGAAATCCAACTCATCAGTTGCATTTGAAGTATGCAAATTGTCGTTGATAACGCTTCAACATTTTACGTGTGGAAATATGACAAAGACTTTCGAAGATTTAGAAGGCAATCGACGAAAAGAAACACACTTTTTGGCCGTTTTCTTGGTAATAAATATGCAACCGATCGCTTTTTTACGATTTATTCAACCATGAACATGTTTTCCAGCCACTGAAGGCTCATCGTCAGATGGAGTTGCTACAAGAACATTATGTTTTGGTCAAAGTGTAGCTAGATGCAGTGCTGGTGTTGAGTGCACTGCCCCATTGTATCCATATGAGATCTCTTCTTATAACATATGTAGACTATGTACGTGAGCCGTGGTAAAAATTTCTGTTTTTAAGAGCGCGCCGTAGCGCGTAGTGTGAAGCAGTCGCCCTCCGTTTCTGGCGGTGGTGCCGCTGTGGCAATCGCAGCTTTGGTGTCTCCCTCTGGTGGGAAAGCGGGAAAGGTTGCCCGTTCACGTGCATTTACGGGGCGCTATGAGCTCGCCAGTTGGTCAGTCCGGGGCTAGTCTCGGTATGTCTCTCGTCCGCATTTGTGAGGCATTTAGTGTGTGTGTCGGTCGGAGCGCTAGTATGTCTTTCGTTTGGATCAACCTTTAAAGCCGGCAAAATGACAAACTTTCCACTCCGCCAGTAAGAGAACTAAGCGAGTGGTCGCCCGGTCGGGGCTTAGTTCCTGCATCTGAGTCTGCGCGTTAGGCCGCCAGTCTGCTCCAGTTCGTTCAGACAATGGTCATTGGCGGTTGGATCAATCGGTTGGTCGGTCGCGCACTGAGACACAAGATGACTTGTCCGTCTTGAGCGTCGGCGCATATGCGGTCGCTACGTGAGACCAGTGGGCCGCGCCGTATAGCGAGGGGTAGTGGCTCAGCGGTCGACACGAGAGCAACAGGAGTCAACCCACGACATCGGTGTGGCCGGTGCGAGCTGTGACGCCGTGGTGTAACTGGTTCTCCGAGCGTTTCTGGGCCCCTTCAGTTACCATCTTGTGGAGCTCGGCTCGGTCCATTCCTGGTGCAGGGATGACGTTTTACCAGTGGGCGTGTTTCCTCTGCATGGCTGGTCCGAGCCAGTATTTCCGCCGTGGTGTGTCTGAAAGTGAGGGGGAGACGCACCAGCAGTGCAGTCACGACGGAGCAGCAGTCGCGGACGGAGCAGCGGGCAGTGGGTTGGTTGGTGCGGACCAGGATAGACGGGAGATCGGCGCGCCGTCCTGCGTCCGTTGAAGCGGTTGGTAGCGGACGGTCCGGGAGAGCGATTTGGGGATGCTGCAGTTTATTAGAAGTTAAGTGATTGGAGATATGTTGTTTTATTTACTTGCTAAATTCTACTTGTTTTCTTGGTCAGTCTCTCGTCCCCAGCTTGCTCGTCTGTCTCTCGTCCGCATTTGCTAGGCAGTTAGTGTCTGTCTGTCGTTCGGAGCGGCACCTGTCATGTTTGTCGGATTTGGTGTGTTACCGAATTTATTGCTTGGAGTGTAACGCCCTAATTCCTGAAATATGTTTTGATCTTGCCTATCATCTTGAGAGGCGGTATCTGTGTACTGTAGAGAATTTTAACTTGTTTGGCCAATCTTGTATAATTTTCTATAAGATTGCATTTCATGGGTCTTTATTTAAATGGTCATTTTAGTATATAAAGTTGCCAGCCTTCCACCGTAAGACTTTTCTTAGAAGTTAAAATCAAGTTGCACCTTCGGTGGCAAAGTTAATATTTTAATTACTAGTGTTTTCTACCATTTCCATCCCTCCTACGGGGATCATAGTTTGTGTGCTTGTGTGAATTGTTAAAACTTTTAGTTTAAAGTAATGTGGTGTTTTGCGGATTTGCACCTGTGCAGTCTTTCAGAGGTTGTTGTGAGCGGTCGTGACTTCCGCCGTGCCAAAAGGGAGCGGCATGGTTCTCTGCCCGAAAGCTCATACAGTCAAAAATTTGTTTCTTTCTGCCTCTGAGTAAATTGTAACTCGATATTTAGAGGGTGCTTTCTGCTGATAATTTTAAATCTTTTTCTTAAAAAAAACGTTTTTAGGAATAAAATTCCCATTTGTTAAAAGCAATTTGATTATGATTTCATCAGTTACTCCCTGCCAACTACTTCCACGCTCACATAGTGTGATTAAATGTGTTAATGTTCTTGATGGATCGCTAGTAAGTAAAATAATTTTTTAAGAATTTTCCTTGAAAATAAATCCACGGTTCAGTACACAAATATACACAGTATTTAGCTACACTTGGTTTTACACTTTTTACATTTTTACTTGTCACCACTTCTCATGCCCAGCATAAGCGATAATACGTTTATCTTTTTGAAGCAGCAGTTTTATACAAATAATGAGTCTTAAGAGCCAACATGTTGCATGGACTCGACCAATCACTGACGTACTGCCGGACGGAACTGACATCATGAATCCTGCAGAACTGTCCATAAATTCGTAAGAGTACGATGGAGTGGAGTACGTGCAAGGCATCCCGTGTATGCTAAGTAATGTTTATGTCTGGGAGTTTTAAACTCAGTAGAGCGCTCTTGGAACCACTCTCTACGAATTCTGGACATTTGGGGCGTCGCATTGTCCTGCTGGAATTACCAAGTCCGTCGGAATGCACAATGGACATGAATGATACAGGTGATCAGACAGGATGCTAACGTACATGTCGCCTGTGAGAGTCGTATCTAGACGTATCAGGGGACCCATATCACTCCAACTGCACACGCCCGACACCATTACAGAGCCTCCAACAGCCTGCTGACATGCAGGGTCCATAGATTCATGATGTTGACTTATACCCGTACGCGTCCATACACTCGATACAATTTGAAACGAGACTCGTGTGAACAGGCAGTATGTTTCCGGTCCTCAACAGTCCAATTTCGGTGTTGGTGGGCCCAGGCGAGGCGTAAAACTTTGTGTCGTTCAGTCATCAAGGGTACACAAGTGGGTCTTCGGCTCCGAAAGCCCATATCGACGATGTTTTGTTGAATAGTTCGCACGTTGATACTTGTTGATGGTACAGCATTGATATCTTCAGCAATTTGAGGAAGGGTTGCACTTCAGTCGCGTTGATCGATTCTCTTCAGTCGTCGTTGGTCCCGTTCTCGCAGTATCTTCTTCCGGCCGCAGCAATGTCAGACATTTGATGTTTTACCGGATTTATGATATTCAGACAAATTCATGAAATGTTCGTACGGAAAAATTCCCTCTTCATCGCTACCTGGGAGACGCTGTGTCCTATCGCTCGTGCGCCTACTGTAATACCACGTTGAAACTTACTTCAATCTTGATAACTTCACATTGTAGCAGCAGTAACCGACCTAAGAACTGCGCCACACGCTTGTCTTCTACAGTCGTTTCCAACCGCAGCGACGTATTCTGCCTGTTTGCATACCTCTGTACTTCAATACTCATGCCTATACCAGTTTCTTTGGCGCTTCAGTGTGTATCTTAACTCTACAATTGGACGTCTTCCACGATAAACAGTTTATTCCAACAGTCTTATCGTTGTCCAAAATCACACTGTTTTTTCCACCGCGCCGCTCGTGTAGCCAAGCGGTCTGAGGCGCCTTGCACGGCTCGTGCGGATGCCCCCGTCGGAAGTTCGATTCCTTCCTCGGCCATGGGTGTGTGTGGTGCCGTTAGTTTATATAAAGTAGTGTGTAAGCCTAGGGACCGATGACTTCAGCAGTTTGGTACCATAGGAACTTACCACCACCACTTTCCCTAGCAGTCCTCTTAAATGTTAAAGTTGTGGTTTGATATTAGGTAGTTGCAAATCTCCATTTTGTTAAATATATCGGTAAAATCCTGCGCTATGCCCAAATCTAAAAGGTAACAGTCGTCTGCACGTAACTGCTGTAATCTTCCAGGCAGTTCTTTCATTTTAAAGTTAGCTGATTTTACTTTATATGGTATAACCGTAGGACGTTCGAAATTGTTTCCAGTGTATTCTAGCCATTTTATCAAATATTTCTCTGTTCTCGTATATAGAGGTGGCAGCTTCGCATTAACACTTTGTCTCGCAGTGACGAACTTGAAGAGTCCATAGATAATAAATGAGCCACGCTTCTCCCTCTTTAACATTACAGATCGTCCCTTCTTTAATTTATCATTACAAACCACTTGAGCACTTATCTCAAGTACCGGTATCATAAAGTTATCACAAAATAGTTCTGTACATTCAAATTCTTTTTGCTACGAAGTGTACCATTTTGTGTGTAATTTGTGTTTCCATTGTTTATGTTATTTAGGTTCTCCAGTAATCGGCATAAAACAATGCGTTCGTCAATAGTTGTCATATAAGTGACTGCAGGCTTTCTCGGCGTATTCTGACGTTGAAATCTTCTCAGGTGATCAGCTGAGTGGTGGCACCGATTTTTCGCAATGTTTAAATACGTTTAGTACCCATCTTCATCAAGCAGAGATGATAGGTACGAAATTAATTGAAATGTTACCACTTGGCTGATCATCCGAGAAGAATTCATCATTGGTCTCGTCCGACTCCCTAATAGTTGAGGGATGTTAAGCACTTTGGAGCAGACCATGTTTACACTCTCCACTACCACAGAAGACTGATGACTGGCGGCTGTCCAGCCACCTTTTATAGTCTAAATATCCAAGAAGGTGGCACTTCCAGTAGTGTAAGCTTTCTGCCATAGTTTCTAAATGTGGTTCTGCTTGGAATCAAATTATAAACTTTTAGCTCATTGGGACTATCATGTGTATGAGATGTCGGTGGAATTCAGTACCCTTTTGAGTGTCAACCTTATATGCGCAATAGAACCAACGCATCAGCCGGAGTGTATAGTACAGCACTGTACTTGGGCGCCTTTTTGACCTGGAGAGTACAGCGAAATATCAGCACGGTAGAGTCTTCCACAAAAACTAACACTGTGTGATTGGTCCAAGTACCTAGTTATGTGAAGCAGTGCTACTGATCCGTGTTTTTGCTGCGTGCACTCCACACTTGACACGTGGACCTGGATGGTAAGCTAGCGCTGCAGAAGGTGGTGGACTGCCGAAGCTCATCGTACATCTGTCGAATGTCAGATGTGGAAGCAGTACCAGTTTCCGAGCGCGAACTCCAACCCAACTTACGCTCCGCCACCCTCTGCTTGTGGTGCCACCAGAGTCACGCCTAATCCAATCGGAAGGTTGTATCAGGGTCGGTCAATGAGTCTATCCCTGTGTCTATCTGTAAAAGTTGTCTCTTTTATGCAGAATTTTTGGTAAAGCTCTAGCCAGTTACATCATTTTTACTATGCAAAGCGTATGTTGGCAGATGACTGTTTCAGAAAGTTGTGAGTTACGATTACTGGCAGAACTCTGTTTCAAAAGTTTTCGAACGCTCATGAAACAGAATGCGTCCTCCACGTTGACAGTTCCTAAAATAGAGGCGCCTTA
Source organism: Schistocerca nitens (assembly GCF_023898315.1). Taxonomy (NCBI): domain Eukaryota; kingdom Metazoa; phylum Arthropoda; class Insecta; order Orthoptera; family Acrididae; genus Schistocerca; species Schistocerca nitens. Next base: position 377,022,373 of record NC_064622.1, on the reverse strand, counting down.
CGGCGTCGGCGGACTGCAGAGTTGTCTCTTAACGGTGGTGCCATGTATTTCCCACGTTATGAACCGATGTTGGTCAGGACGGGTGCGCTCGCTGTTCACAGTGCGACGTGCAGTCAGTCCCACCCAACTTGCGTGTGACAGACCACATCGCGAGATGCACCATTGGTAGATATCATACCCTCGCGGATGTACTTTTTACCGTAGACGACCGCCCCAGCCTGGCTCTCCTAATACCCTGAAACGTTAGTGTTGTGTACATAGTTCCTCGTAGTCAGCGCGTACACAACTTTCCCAATAGAGCGCGCCAGGCTAAGCACAACAGCGCAGGCGTAGCGCTTGTCCGTCTCCACACTACGACATAGCGCTGTCTTAGAGACGGACCAAATTCTGCTTCCGCCGATCCGCGTATTAATATGTAACGCAGCCAATGAGATTGCTGCTAACGTAGAAAGTTTTCGTGCGAGGTATTATAACGAGTGTACAGACCCCCAATTAGTCAGTATGCATTAGTCTGCATTTGTCTGTACCAGTCTATAGTCAAGTTTCAGTCTGCGCCTAATAAGATTAGCATATTCCTGTACATAGCCACACTTTGTCAAGTATCAGAGATATGTGAGAATAAGATTAACGTACCAAGACCAAAGGAACTTCAGATTGTCAATTGTAAATAGCATCCAGAACCAAGTTAAGTTATTTTTATTCTTGTTATTATTTTAAAAAATGTGTTTGAAAATTAATCAAGTTCTGTTTAAAGTCGGTCACCGTCAATCTGCTACTCTAAGCGAGCAAATGGCATTTCTATCATCTGACCTAAAGGCAGGAGATAAACACGCCACGATAAGACCATGAGACATATTGCTGACACTCGCCTATTTCGTTTGAGCGAAAAGTCAAATAATCTGATGGTGTGTGTACCGAAGGTCTTACAGTACGCACACCACAGTTAGTACCCTCAAACGGCGCTTTCCGACCGACCGCCTGAGCTCATGTTCCAGCGCGTTTCGAGCCTCCAGTTTTAATTTCCCTCTTGCTGTCGTAACGGTACTGCCTTGGTCATGACATGACTGCTACAAAATGTAACTAAGACTTACAAAATGGGAAAGAACGGCACTCTACAGTCGTCATTGGTTCCCTATATACGAATCAAATGGACATTACGCATACATTGCTTTAACAGGAAATCTGCATATCACATTAAGAAATTAATTTAAGTGCTTAATAAATGAACCATCAAGCTGGCCACATCAGGGCGCGTTTCACTGGTACCACTACTACCCAGTCAAATATCTCCTCAGTTCTACATGTACATTTATACTCCGCAAGCCGCCCAACGGTGTGTGGTGGAGGGCACTTTACATGCCACTGTCATTACCTCCGTTTCCAGTTCCAGTCGCGTATGGTTCGCGGGAAGAACGACTGCCGGAAAGCCTCTGTGCGCGCTCGAATCTCTCTAATTTTACATTCGTGATCTCCTCGAGAGGAATAAGTAGGAGGAAGCAATATATTCAATACCTCATCCAGAAACGCACCCTCTCGAAACCTGGACAGCAAGCTACACCGCGATGCAGAGCGCCTCTCTTGGTATCACGAGGTTCAGTGCATCCCGCTCCAGCTCTCCCATCAAAGAAAAATCCTTTGCTGTACAAGGAATCAAGCACGGTGGTCTCCAAATGGCTGGCAGTCACGCTTAGGCGTGGCTCACTGACGATGAGGGTATTACAAGCATATCAGTTGTCTTCAGTTCATTTGCACAAAAATATGAACTCTACTTTCAGCATTAGAGTAAGTGCAGCATGTAGCGTAACTGACCAATGACAAAAATGTCCTCGTGCAAAGCAAAGAAACTGAGTGCTCTTTGGTGCCGCCTTTTGAAGCGTGGCTGACACGCCTTGTACTCTTGTAGAGCCCGGTTGCTAGGCACTCTGGTGCACCGTCTGGGCAACAGGGTGTGGTGACGCAGCGTGTGGTCGATGCCGGAGCAGGCCCAGCGCGGCACGAACGCAATTACGGCGGCCGCGGCTGTTCCCCGCACATTGCGCCCAGCGAGTAGTGACCGAGCCTAGCTCAGCTTACTATAGTGTCAGGGTGCAGCGACGGCATTGTGTCTATACAGTGTGTGCCTCTGGCGTGGTGCATATCGCAATGGCGAAATCTTTCTCCGCTCTTTGGACATCACTACCACCGTCTGTGGCCACAAAGTTTTAATTATCAGTCCCAATTACTTGTTGCTTTGTTGCAAGTACATATCTGCTGCAGAATCGCACATTCGGAAGTGCTCAGTGACATCGAACGTCGTCTAGTCACTGGACCAGATCAAACAGGGACATTCCAACAGTTCTAAATCTGCCGGACTGTGGGTGAAGCGATTGTGAAATGGAAACGCGAATGGCAAACCGCAGCTTAACTAACAAGGGGAGGCCGCCAATTGTGAAATTCAGATTCGATTCATACTGCGCATAAAAAAAGCTCATGGCCAGAGGTGTAATGTGGCAAAGCACCAAGATGCACTTCTCAGCCGTTGTCGAGAAAATCGACAGTTAAAAGAAACCGTTGCGGTGAAATACTCTCTACGATTAATAGTTTTCTACAGCGTAGTGGCGCAGCGGTAAGCGCTCGGGTTCGTAATACGAAGGTCGCCGGATCGAATCTCGCACCATGCAACTTTTTTTATTATTAGATATAAACTATTAATGAATTGCTTATGCATGTTGGTGAAGGCGGATCGCTTTCCAATTGTACCGCCTCCATTTTTCCGTTTTTTTTAACAAGGTGTACCAAAGCTCTCCCGTCCGCACTGATTTTCGACGATGTTATAAGTTGCGCTAGGGACCGCATCTACCTTCTTTCGAAGTTAGCAGGCAACTACTCTGTTATGCGGCAGCTCGTTTCGGCCCATTCAACATCCGTCCTTCAAGTGTAACGAGCGAGTAACGGAGTTTATATTTCATACCTGCCACAGCGAATTTCTGTTCGTGGGGTCTCTATTCTAATTCGAACGTTTGACTTACGCTATACGTATTCGTTTCGCAATATCGTTTCTACGTCTTCCGTTAACTATACGTGGTTAACATTATGAAGACAATTAATAACATTTGTGGAATATAACTTTGTTTGCGGAAAACATAATGATGTTCGAAGTCGCCAGTTTTTCCACGACAAACGACTTTCAACAACTTATTATATGCATAATTGTTGCAACTGATTGCCGGATATATATATATATATATATATATTATTATTATTATTATTAGCGAATGTCCCCATGGGAGAACGATAAGCAGGTGATTAACATTTCTTAATGTTCTTCTTATTTTCCCAGTATTTCTTCATTGCCTCCCCAAAGGCCTTCTTCCTTTCTTCGGTCCACTTTGGTCGGAAAGGTTTAGATTCCGTCTCTGGAGTAAACTTCCACTTGTCGATTTTTCTTCTGAATGTATCCCGGTCTGATGTGTTTGTTATGTCAATTTTTGCCTTTTTCAAATCCTTCTTAACTTCAGTTACCCAGGGTATTGTTGCCTTAAGTGATGTCATATAGTCCAATAGACGTTTAGTTAACCTGTTTCCAGGTAATCTGTCTATATGTCCATAAAACTTCATCCGCCTCTTCCTGATATCTGCCTCGATGTTTGATATTTTTTCGGTTGTCTCGGTAGTCTGCAGCCTGTATCCATCTTGTGTGTATCGTGGTCCTAGGATTTTTCTAATAATTTTTCTCTCTACTTTCTTAATTTCGTGTAAATCTAATTTTCTATTCAGGGAGAGTGTTTCACTTGCATATGTGACTGTTGGTTTGATGACTGTGTTGTAGTGTCTGATTTTAGTGCCTTTTGATAGACATTTCTTGTTATATATATTTTGAATAAGTCCGAATGCTTTCTTGATTTTCTGTACTCGGTTTTTTTGTGCTATTTTCTCAAGTCCTGTTGGTTCAATAACTTCACCGAGATACTTAAAGTGCTTGACTCTAGTTATTTCACCATACTTTGTTTTTAGTTTCGAAATATCTAATTTTGAGCAGATGAATTCTGTCTTCTCAAAGGAGATTTGCAGGCCAACCTTCTCAGCACATTCTTTAAGTGTCTCAATTTGTTTTACTGCTGTTTCTTCACTGTCAGTTATAATTGCCAAGTCATCTGCAAACGCTAAATAAGGGATGTTCAATTTTCCTTTACCTCTTCCTAGTTCAATTGGCTTCCACAAGCTTTGTTTCCTTAGTGTTACTTCCCACTCTTTCATAACTTTGTCCAAAACTATATTGAATAATAGTGGTGAGATCCCATCTCCTTGTCTTACTCCTGTTTTAATTGAGAATGGTTCCGAAATTTCCCCTCTGAATTTAATTTTTGATTTGGTTTCTGTTAGTGTTTGTTCAATTAGTTTTCGGGTTTTAGTGTCTAGGCCTCGTTCTTCGAGAATGTGACATAGAGACTGTCTGTCTATGGAATCGTATGCCTTTTTGAAATCAACGAATGTGCAGATTATTGGTTTTGACCTGATTGCTTTAATCTTTAAAATAGTTTTAAGGTTGAATATCTGTTCCGGGCATGATCTATTAGGACGAAAGCCTGCTTGGTAATCTGAAATTGTATGTTCTAGTTGTTCTTGTGCCCTCTTTAGGAGACATGCAGATAGAATTTTGTAGGTAACTGGTAAAAGTGAAATGCCTCTGTAGTTGTTTACGTCTGATCTCTCTCCCTTTTTGTGCAATGGGTGAATTAGTGCACACTTCCACTCCTCTGGGATATTTTCTGTCTGCCAAATTTCTTGGATGATGCTAGTGATCTCTTTTAACGAATTTGGACCAAGGTTTTTCAGTAGTTCAGCTACAATTCCATCTTCTCCCGATGATTTATTATTTTTGAGTTTTCTAATGTGACTATAAATTTCTTCTTGAGATGGTGGTAGTGAAGTCTCATTCGTGTGTTCTGGTTGTAATCTGGGGAATCTTGTACTTGGTTGTGGGCAATTTAGGAGTTGTGAGAAATATTTAGCTAGTTCTTGGCAATTTTCTTTGTTAGTTAGTGCCAATTTTCCATTCTGTTTCCGGAAGCAGAGATTTTGTGGAGTGTATCCTTTGATTTGATTTGCGAATATTTTATAAAAATCTTGAGTGTTGTGGTTCTTAAAGTTTTCTTCAATTGTGTTTAGTTGTTCATTAAGGTATTTTCTTTTAGTTTGTCTAAGTATTTTAGCTGTTTGTTTTCTCACTTTGAAAAATGTTTGTTGTGTGGTTTCTGATTTGTCACAATTGTAATTTAAAAAGGCTTGTTGTCTCTCTTCTAATGCGTTATCACAATTCGAATTCCACCATGGATGCTTGGATATTTTCTTTAACGGAATCAAATCTCTTGCTTTCTGTATAATTTTCGTTCGGAAATCTTTCCAGTTGTTTGTTGGTTGTTTATCCCATGCTTCTGTAATTTCTGATTCCTTGATATTTTTCAAGTCAAATTTGGGAATTAGTGGTGATTTCCTTTGGCGTTTCCTTTTTGGAGTGAATTTAATTTTAACTCTGGTAAGGTAGTGGTCAGAATCTATATTTGCCCCTCTGCGGACTTGAACGTCGTGTATTTCTTTCTGGAAGTCATAGGAGATCGCAACATGGTCTATTTGAAATTCACCAAGCTGAAGGTTTGGTGATCTCCATGTTTTTTGTTTCTTGGGGTCTTTTCGAAGTGATGTTGTCACGATTTTTAGGTTGTTTTGCTGACATAACTCGATGAGTCTCATGCCGTTCTTGTTTGTGAATTTGTGTGCAGGGTAATTACCGACTGTTTTTTTATATTTCCTCTCTTTGCCAATTTGCGCGTTGAAATCCCCTAGAAGAATTTTTACATCCTCCTCTGGAATTTTGGACATTTCAGTTTCGAGTTTTTCCCAAAATTTTTCTGTCTTCTCCGGTTCTTTTTTGTTGGCAATGTTGGTAGGTGCATGAACATTAATAAATGTATATATTTTGTTGGTGTGCTTGATTCGCATGGTCATTAGTCTGTTACTGATTTGATTTATGTCTATAACAGAGTCAAGGGTGTCCTTATTTACAATAAAAGCCATGCCAAATATTGCAGCTCCTTTGCCAATTTTCTTGTCTGTTTTACTTTTAAAGATACGGTAATTGTTGTAGTCTATTGTTTCTGAATCAGTGAATCTGGTCTCTTGGAGAGCAAGGATTTGAATTTTCTGTTTGTTGAGTTCTGTTGTAAGATTATGAAGTTTGCCTGTCTGAATTAGTGTCTGAATGTTAAAAGTGCCAATAAATGTATGGGACTTTCGTGGACGTTTACTAGAGAACTCCGACTTTCTCTGTCGTACGAGCCCAAGCTCCCCAGAATCCGATAGCTTGGTTGTCGCCACAGGGCGAGTGGATTGGCCACCTGGGGTAATATTAATTTTACTTGTACGAATCATACTGCTTGTAATTAAGTTCCAGCTAATGCTGGGTAGTTAGAACCAGGGATTGTTAGTTCCTGGAGCTTGGTGTTCAGCCGCACCTCACATGGTGAACAGACGCTGGCCAGAGTACCGGTGGTTGCCACACAGACGTGTCTGGGCTTTTCAATATGCTTTATCTTGTTGATAATGCTTGCCTCTTCCGCCAGTTCCGCCGTACCGATGATCTTCATCTCCGTCTTCACTACCGTTGAGGTCTTCGCCGTATCCCTGGCAAGGGACCCTCACAAGGTACTATCACCCGGGCCAGGTGAACCAAGGTTTTTTTACGAGGTGTTACTCCTCCCCCTCCTCCTTTTACAACCGGGCTTGGGACCGGCTTAGGCGGAGTTATATATATATATATATATATATATATATATATATATATATATATATATATATGAGTGTGTGTGTGTTTGTGTGTATATATATACACATTTGAATTACAAAAAACAAATCCAAAAAAAAAAAAAAATTGCGGGGTGCGAGATTCGATCGGGCGACCTTCGGATTACAAACCCGAGCCCTTACCGCTGCGCCACAATTGGCGGCCTCCCCTCGAAGACCAGTGACACCTCACGTACTTTCCGACAGGGTCAGTCGAGAACTGCGAATGGTGTTTGCAAAATGTCGCATGAAATTAGCTGAAGGAATCACTCGTAAATTCCAAAGAGTTATCAGTAATTCAGGTAATTTAATTAATATGCGTAACGAGATAAAAATAATGGGGCTTAACTGTCGAGTAGTTCCTCATGAGCCACACATTTCTGTAAGCTACGATAACTGACGTTCGGCGTAGTGTAAAGATGAATCACGCTATCCCCTGTTGCTATCTCAAGTAAATGTTTAGGTTTGGTGAATGCCGGCTTTCCTGTCATTTTGTGCAGTGCCAGCAATGAAGTACGGAGCTGATCTACGGAATTACAGTGTTTGTCGTGGTTATGGTGTGGTTCCCTTATTGCTCGTAAGAAAACGCCAAATCCAGGACAAGAAAAGATTTTACAAAATGATTCAAATGGCTTTGAGCACTTAACTTCTGAGGTCATCAGTCCCCTACAACTTAGAACTACTTAAACCTAACTAACCTACAGATATCACACAAATCTATGTTCGAGGCAGAATTCGAACCTGCGACCAGAGCGGTCGCGCGGTTCCAGACTGAAGCCCCTAGAACTGCTCGGCCACACCGGGCAGCGAAAACATTTTACAGTTTTGCGGAGTGTGCTCTATTCCGCGACAATGTCTGTTTCAGCATGAGGTGCACCGTGTCACAAAGCAACGTCTCTGAGGCATTGATTTCTGGGCAGTGTACCTTGAATGGCGTGTCCTGCCCAGAGGCCTGACATGACGTTTTGATGGGTTAGATACGCCACCTTACAATGTCATTACTTTCAATGATTCCGGCTCTTGAGGAACAATGGGCTGGTTTTCTACCAGCCAGGCACCTCAGTGGAAGTCTACTCACCAGAGTTAAAGTCATAATTATTGCGACGTTCGGACACATAGCGACCCTAACGACCTCCAACAAGGGTCCAGATACGTTTGATCAGATAATGTACAGGTTGATTGCAATTAAAGTTAAAGTTACAAAATGATGTAGAAATAAAACTGGTAGTCAGAATGACATCAAATTGCAACGGAATATTATGGGGGAAGGGGGGAAACGTATGGCAGAAGAAAAAACAATAGTGTGAAAATTGATCAATAGATGGGGCTGTATGTGCCAGAATACCTGAATGAAAACAACTGTCATCCGCACGACCCATTGATGTTGGTATAAACATGCCGGGTGCACGGCTTTTCCTCATTTCACATCTGCGTCGTTCGCCATGATTGCCTCAATGCAGGATCGCGTTCTGCTTGTAAAGCTGCATTACAAGGATGATGACTGTGGACACGTCGCTCTGCATAAGTTCCGGACAGTGCAGGGCTTAAAACAGGCATCGGTCCGATGACTGCCGTGGGGCGGGACAAAATGATTCAGAAATCCGAAAAGACAGGTTCTTTTGGTGTGCAGCCTGGTAGAGGGAGGAAACGAACTGATTCGACGTCAGTGGAAGTTTGTGGCCAAAACAATTCGGCAGCAGACGAGTGGTGGTGTGCAAACATAGAGTGCACAGAGAATTGCCCGAACATCGGACATACCCGTGAGCATTGTGAGTAAAATCCTACGAAACATCCTTCTTTCCTATCCATTCAAAATTACCCATGTACACGGGTTGCTTAGTGTTGACTTGCCAGCAATAGAGACTTTTGCTTTAGAATTTCTTGCTCACATGGAAGTGGACGATGATTGGCCGTGGAAGATTTTGTGGACACTCGAAGCCCATCTGTCAGGATACTCAGAATTGTCGAATATGGGCAACGGAAAATCCCCGCTCAAATCAACCAGTACCGCTTCATTTTCTCAAAGTGATTGTGTGGTGCGAGTTTACATTATCATTTATCATAGGTCCATATTTTCCGAAGAGACAGGTGCTTCCGGCCCTGTTACCTAAACTGTACGCTTACTCCAGAGACAAACGTGACGCCGAACATCGGCAGTGTACGACCAGTCACTGGCACTGTAACGACCAACCACATTGCTCAACAGCGGCAATAAAATAATGGCGCGCTGTGTCGCCTACACGCCGAAGCAGGTAATGTCATTGGTGGTTAGCCGAACCAGTAGGAGACAGAAATATATTCGACGCTGTTTTGGCGTACAGAGACTCTATCACATATGTCAATGTAAGAGGATGAGAAATGCAGCAATTTTACATGTTGACTTTCAAAATGCGTTTGACAGAATAAGTCACACTTATCTGATAAAGGTGATTACCAGATTCAAGTTTGCAACCAAGTTCACGATCATCATTCAGAATATGCTTGGGAGCGGCACTTCGAGGATCATCATCGACGTCTGCCTAAGTCACATCATCCCGATAACTAGGTCCGCACGACAAGGATGCCCACAGTCGATGCCATTGTTCGCCATTCCATTAGATACGTTCCTCCAATATATATTCGACGAACGGAGGGGCATTAAGATGGGCAACGACCAGTTGATTTGCAGGGCTTGTGCCGATGACCTCGGAGTTTTTATGGTACAGCCAGCAGACGTCGACAGGCTATACACCGTATCCCGACAGTTCTAGAGGGTAACAGGGCGATTATCAACCCTAGAAAAACAGTGTTACTCCGCCTCATATGTCCCTGGTGGAATATTCAGTAGAACTGTTCTATGTACTGACACAGCAAAAACCATGATGGATAACCCGCAGAGAATGGAAGCTCTCAACTGGCGTACCACTCTGCCCAAAATCAGAGCAGTAGCCGGAATTCACTCTTTCAGAGCCTTGGAACTTCAAGAAAGAGTAGAGATAATTAACGCCTACATAATAGTGAACGTCTGGTATTTGGCTCAAGTTCTGCCAGCGCCCAAACAAATAGAACGTTCGATTAAACATGCCATATATTGGATGCTATGGAGGGGGAACATCTTCGTGGTCTCCATCCAAACTTGCACCTGAGTCTCGAAGATGGTGAAATGTGACTGATAGACTTACACGCCAAATGTGCGGTGCTTTTCATCAAATGAACCAAAGCAGTGACGGCAGTCCAACACCACAACAGCAACATTATTTCATAAAGTCATGCCACAATCGCTGGAAGCCCCAGTCCAAATCAGCAACAACATCTCTGCGCTTAACTTCTTGCGTCGACTTTACTTCGACAGTTATCTGTCTCCCTCTGAGTGACCTGGGAGGAAACAAAGTCAGCTACTGCACTACCGCATTTCGTGGATCTCTTGTCGGAAATACATGGGATTTGTGACTAACACAACAAAAGTGGAAAACTGAGTAGAAAAATTTTGCCTCCACGGTTCTATCTGAGAATGTGTGATCAACGTGGTACAACGTCGTAAATCGCACTGTTCAGACAAACTCTAAACTCTATTTAATTCATCTTATCCGGTCAAGTGAACGCGACATATGCTTTGCATCACATGTTAGACGCAACTATGCAACATTTGAACAAAAAAAAAAAGTACCTAGGCCAGGAATTTGTATGAGTATCTGTATTTGCGTTGCAGGTTTTATCCCCCGTTTACGTTAGATGCTGAGGTGATATTGCAGAACATGGAGGGCCTCGGAAATTGGGTTTTTGTATAAGGGGGAATTGAAAATTAAATTGGGGCGGTAATGATATTCGGATCGAGGAGGATGATGTGGCAGGGTTATCCGACTACGTGCGTGAAGCATTGTGCCATAGTGTCGTAATGGCTAACGCACCTGCCAAGTAAGCAGGAAACCCGCGTTCGATTCCCGACATTGGTATAAATTTTGACTCGCCACTTCAGTCTATATACGTAAAATCTTCTCGGGGAACTTAAATGGCGTTATAGTAAGAAACAGGAAGCAATCCCTACGAAAACCTGTTGGGTAAATTTGGAAAACCTTTATTCGAAGAATATTGTGCGACCATTACTACGCACCCATTATTTACCCCACATAGCGACCATGAGAATAATGTAAGAGACAGCAGAGAGCGGACATAGTTTTCCCTCCGCCAGCCACTGAACAATGGCTTGCTGACTATGTATGTAGCTGTAGATTATTGTTATTTCATTGTGAAACAATGCATTCAGATTAAGTTGGTTTTTCTGCCACATGAATTATAACTCCTCTTCTGATACTTCAACTGTTTAGCATTCAGCCATCATCAGAGTGAGCCGAATGACAGACGCACCAGCACTCGCTCCGTCCTTTTAAACCTAGGGAGCCGGCCGGAGTGGCCGTGCGGTTCTAGGCGCTACCGTCTAGAGTCGAGCGACCGCTACGGTCGCAGGTTCGAATCCTGCCTCGGGGATGGATGTGTGTGATGTCCTTAGGTTAGTTAGGTTTAATTAGTTCTAAGTTCTAGGCGACTGATGACCTCAGAAGTTAAATCGCATAGTGCTCAGAGCCATTTGAACCAGCCAAACGCCCCACTGCGTATGCGGTCACAGATCCACAACGTGCCACCAACGTTGGGATACAGTATGTGCTGGTATTAGACCTGTGGCTCCGTGGTCGATCAGCGCATCACTGCGAGCTATACTGTGGCAACGTCTTTCTAACTTCATTACAGAAAGTGCCGGATTCCATGATTTATCCAAGCGGAAGCCGCTATCTCTACTAATTAAATTCGCCACCTACCGAATTCTAAATGCTTCTTTCACTAATGACTCCCAGAAGGATGGGAAAAAAATTTCGATGTTTTCATACATCATAGAGTGCCTAATATCAATACAATGGTGTGCCACCGCCGATTTATTAGACTGTAAGACCCGGTGCTCTGTGCTCTGTGCATCTCCCTTGGACTGTAAGTGTGCTCTATCCCTTATATGAAAAGATAAACTCACAGGAAACTTATAAGCCCCTGGCTTCCGAAGCACCAAATCATCCTAAATGCAATCCAGGAGTGTTGCTGTCTTTGATGGAGGGTGACAAATCACTTTTACTTTGTGATTGCGGAGTATTCGTCATATTTTTTACGACAGGCTACTCATATACGGCAGGAAATCCATCGACTCCAAACTGCCTGTTTCTTTTAGTGCGTCCTTATGCCAGTCGTTGGTTTCATTCGGACGCCGTACGTATTTTTTGAGTAGAACACCTGTTGACTGCAAAAACTCTACTCAAATAACTTTCATCAACAACGATGTGTGCTCTGTGTGTCACTGTTCTGAGAACACTCATAGAAAAGGAAGGATGGTGTCAACTATTTGTACCTAAATGCATATTCGTATGCTTCGGTTTCCGATATACTGCATGCCTAAAGTGTCATGATCCTTGCTTCGGACCAAAACACCCAATGATGGAAGGTATCCTTCTTTTAAGATTTGAATCGTAAATTGGATCCGTCCATAAATGGAATTCAGGTCGTTTAAAAGTTCTTGTAATATTTCATCATCACCGGGCCACACTAGAAACTTGTCATCACCATACCTCCTAAATACTGTGGGCTTTAAGTCAGCACATTCCTGCGCCTTTTCCTAGAAGGCATCCATAAACAACTGGACCACCAAGAGTGTCAAGGGACAACAAATAGCAGCACCGTCAGTCTGTTCCAAAAGCTTATTTATTAAATGAAAAATATGTCGAGATGATGGCATGGCTGAAATCTCTTTGTCAAATGGTTTGAAAACAGGAGACAATGATTCTGAAAGGGGAACCTTCTGAACAACGACACTACATGGAATCTGACTCATACATCAGAACTGTTCAGTTTCCGTAACTTTAATTTGCAAATGAAGTTCGCAGCTTTACGTTTGTGATGAGCACCTTTCCCAACAATAGGCCTTAATAAAGACGCAACGTGTTTGGCACTGTCGTAGGCTGGAGAGCGAACGCTGGAAAGCGAACGCTACTTACTATCGAACGCATAGGGACATCTTTCTTATGTATCTTTGGAATTCCGTGAATCCTCGGAGGAACCGTACAAAGTGGTAACAAATTTCGTAAATCTTCTGTAGAGAGAAGGAGGCGTTCAGAAGCGGAACAGTCTTCAAATGGTTCAAATGGCTCTGAGCATTATTGGACTTAACATCTGTGGTCATCAGTCCTCTAGAACTTAGAACTACTTAAACCTAACCAACCCAAGGACATCACACACATCCATTCCCGAGGCAGGATTCGAACCTGCGACCGTCGCAGTCATGCGGTTCCAGACTGAAGCGCCTAGAACCGCACGGCCACACAAGCGGGCGAAACAGTCTTCCTTAGCACCTCGATGGTGAGGATCTTTACTGGTCTTTCGGTACGTGCTATCACTCAGTAAACCCTATCTTTTATCGTGATACTTGTCACGAGACGTTAAAACCACGGTGCTACTTTTATTACCGGGAAGAACCACCATCTCGGTATCCCGGCGAGCATTACGTAGTGTAGCCTTCTCCGCCATAGATATATTACACTACTGGCGATTAAAATTGGTACACCACGAAGATGACGTGCTACAGACGCGAAATTTAACCGACAGGAAGAAGATGCTGTGATATGCAAATGATGAGCTTTTAAGATCATTCACACAAGGTTGCCGCCTGAGGCGACACTTACAGCGTGCTCACATCTGGAAAGTTTCCAACCGATTTGTCATACACAAACAGCAGTTGACCGGTGTTGCCTGGTGAAACGTTGTTGTGATGTCTTGTGTAAGGAGATGAAATGCGTACCATCACGTTTCCGACTTTGATGAAGGTCGGATTGTAGCCTATCGCGATTGCGGTTCATCGTATCGCGACATGGCTGCTCGCGTTGGTCGAGATCCAGTGACTGTTAGCAGAGTATGGAATCGGTGGGTTCAGGAAGGCTGGATCCCAATGGTCTCGTATCAGTACAGTCGAGATGATAGGCATCTTATCCGCATGGCTGTAACGGATCGTGCAGCCATGTCTCGATCCCTGAGTCAACAGATGGGGACATTTCCAAGACAACAACCATCTGCACGAGCAGTTCGAGCAGCATGGACTATCAGCTCGGAGACCGTGGCTGCGGTTACCCTTGACGCTGCATCACAGACAGGAGCGCCTGCGATGGTGTACTCAACGACGAACCTGGGTGCACGAATGGCAAAACGTCATTTTTTCGAATGAATCCAGGTTCTTTTTACAGCATCGTGATGGTCGCATCCACGTTTGGCGACATCGCGGTCAACGGACACTGAAAGCGTGTATTTCTCATCGCCATACTGGCGTATCACCCGGCGTGATGGTATGGGGTGCCATTGGTTACACGTCTCGGTCTCTTCTTGTTATCATTGACAGCACTTTGAACAGTGGACGTTACATTTCAGATGTGTTAACGACCCGTGGCTCTACCCTTCCTTCGATCCCAGAAAAACCCTACATTTCAGCAGGATAATGCACAACCGCATGTTGCAGGTCCTGTATGCGCCTTTCTGGGTACAGAAAATGTTCGACTGTTGCCCTGTCCAGCACATTCTACAGATCTCTCACCAATTGACAACGTCTGGTTAATGGTGGCCGAGCAACTGGCTCGTCACAATACGCCAGTCACTACTCTTGATGAACTGTGGTATCGTGTTGAAGCTGCATGGGCAGCTGTACCTGTACACGCCATCCAAGCTGTGTTTGACTCAATGCCCAGGCGTGTCCACGCCGTTATTACGGTCAGAGGTGGTTATTCTGGGTACTGATTTCTCAGGATCTATGCACAAAAATTGCGTGAAAATGTAATCACTTGTCAGTTCTTGTATAATATATTTGTCCAATGACTACCCGTTTATCATCTCCGTTTCTTCTTGGTGTAGCAATTTTAATGGCAAGTAGTGTACTTCTTTGTCGGTGAGTCTTCGTAACTCCTCGACAAGTTTCGTGTCTTATTTCGTTTGCTGAATCCGTGGAAAGCTGTAGAACAGCTTCTTCATCGACACTGATGAACGTATGTATTACCTTCGCTGTGGGCGAAAATTTCAGTCCTTTATCATCACAGATTCGCCCAGATATTTATCCGTGATATTAAGGACAAAGCGTCGAATAATATTTTCTTGCTGCGTCACAAGGTGGCAAAGCTTTGCCGTTTGTCTGCATGTGGCATCGCCACGAACTCAATCCGATTCGGCACTTTATACCATTTACCTAGTTCCATGAATTGTTCGTTAACTCCACAGACATCTTCAGAAGCTGATCTTAAATCTGTTTAGAAACCAGGCAACAGCAGTACCAGCTTTTCTTAAAATTCTAATCATGGTAGGCCAACCCGTCGTCGAACACTCAAAACCATCTCCTCCCCGAACATATACTTGATGTGCATCTTCATGTTTTCACGTAACAATGACTGCTCCACTAAATTTCGGGTTCGCAGCCACATGAATTTCACTGCTTATTTCGTTATTTCGGATGTGTCTCATTCAGCCATCTTCAGAAGTCTGCCGAGTGACTGACGCTCCAGCACTCGCACCGGCCTTTTAAAATGGTTCACAGCGCTAGCGTGCTATGCGGCCAGAGACGATGATCGGCGGCAAATAGACACAGCATGTACTAGTATTAGATAGGTGGCTGAGCAGTCGATCCACTCTGAAATTTCGATGTAACACTGAGAGCTGTGCTGTGGCGACACCTTTGTACGTTTATTCCAGAAAGTGCCACCTTCCATGATTTATCAGACTGAAGCCGTCAACTCTATTAATTAATTTGGTCGCCAAACGATTTTCAGTTGCTTCTTTCGGTACTACTGGATAGGCTGCGACAGTTGAGAGCGAGGTTATTAAGCTCCTCAAGCTATTTATTAAGTTGCCGTGAACATGGCTTAGTTTCGAAACTGCCCAGGTTAGTATATTTTATAAAATCGACTACCATGAATAAAATTATAAGGAAAACTAGTTCTGCTATTTTTAATGTGAGCATCTGGTTTATCCGTCGTAAAATGGACCTGGTTTCTGACCAACTTCATCTGAAGATGTCTTTAGAGTTACCCTACAATTCATGGAACTGGATAGATGGTACAACATGGGCCACATCGGATTGGACTTGTGAGGCGGCATAGTTTAACGGCTTGAAATCACTTCGCAGCAAGAAACAGTTATTGGACGCTCCGTCATTAATATTACTGTTGAAGATTTGGAAGACGCTTCGATGGAGGTTTTAAGTAAACGTGAACTTCGCACCAAGATCAAAGGTACTTCCGATTTCTGCGTTTATCAGTGACACTGAAGAAGCTGTTCGACCACTTTCTACGGATTCAGCAAACGAAGTAAGACGCGAAACTTGTCAATCAGTTATGGAGGCTCGTTCACAAAAGAGAAATATATCAGTGGTGGAGAGGGCTGCACTACCTGAGCTTCGTCAGGTTAACAAAAAAGTTGTTCTTCCAGGCGTAAAGGTAATTCCACTGCTTTAATGTCTCGTGACGACTATCATGATAAAACGTACTGTTTACTGAGTGACAGCAAATATCAGAAGATCAGTAGACCAACCAGCCAGGTGGTAAGGAAGTCTGTTTCGTTTTCGGACGCCTCCTTCTTTCCACCAGAAGTTGTACGAAGTTTGAAACCAAGTTGTGCGGGTCCACGTGTCTGTGAATAAACTTGGCTCTATAACCTGCAACTGTGCCGAACTCTCAGCGTCATTATTAAGGCTTATTGTGAGAAAATGTGTTCATAACATACATAAACCTGCGGACTTCGACCGCAACAAAAATCACTGAATCTAACAGTTCTGATGTGTTAGTCGGTTTCTGTGTAGTGTCGTAATTTAAAAGTTTCCCCTTCCAGAATCATTATCTTTGATAAAGAGATTTCAGCTTTGTTTAAACGTGCTATGACCTCGACATGCTTTTCATTTCATCAATAATTTTAGAACAGAATGATGGTGTCGCCATTGGTATCCAAGTTGTTTACAGAGAACTTCGAGGAATAGGTGCTAGATTCTGCTAGCTTGAAGTCACAGAATTTTGGAGATATGTTCATGACGTGTTTGTAGTGTGGCCCCACGGTGAAGATAAATGAAAACTATTCTTCAGCATCTAAGTTCCATCCATAGAAAAATCCAGTTTACATTGGAAACCGAATAAGAGGGATGGCTTTCTTTTTTGGATGTTTTGGTACGACACAAGAAAAATGGCACAATAGTATATGCACTACATCGGAAACCGAAGTATACGGTTTATATCTCCAATCAAATGGCTACCACCACGATGAATGTTCCGAGAATTCTGGTACACAAAGCAAACATAATTGCTGATGGGAGAAATCTGGAGGACGAGCTTCTACACTTGGAAAGAGTTTTTGTAGCCATCGGGTGGTCTCCAAAGCAGATATGTAAGGCACCACGGATGAAAGCAACGGTCGGCATAAGCAAAGAAAAATAAGATACGGGAGGTTTTAAATTCATGGCTTTCCTGCTACATGTGGAAAGCTTATCATCTAAAATAGGGAGGATTCTCAGCAAACAGTACTTAAAAATGATTTTTCGCCCTTCACCAAAGACAGAAGCACTCCTGGGATGCATTAAAGACGATTTAGTGCTTCGGAAGACAGCGGTTTATAAGATCCCCTATGAGTGTATCCTTTCATACATCGGACATACGACACACACAGTCCATGACAGATGCCTTGAACGCAGCTGGTGCAGCCGGCTCTTACACCTTAATAAATCGGCAATTGCAGAGCACTGTACTGACACTGGCACTCTATGGTGTAAAAAACATCGAAATTTTAGCCCCTGACTTCATCCTTCTGGGGCTCAGTAGTGAAGGTAGCAGCGGTTGGCGACGAATTTGGTTAGCACAGACAGCGGCTTCAACTTGGACAAATCATGGAATCCGGTGCTTCCTGTAATAAACTTAAGAAGACGTCGCCACAGTGCAGCTCGCAGTGATAGATCGATACCCCAGCGCGAATTGACCACGCAGTCACAGATGTAATTCAGGCACATATTGTTCCCCTTTTTCCCCGATTGACGTCTCTGGCTCCTTGTGTATGTGTTGCCGTACGCTCAGTGGCGCAGCCAAGGGCTTGAAAGGATGCAGCGACTTCTGGAGTTTTAGTCATTCTGCTCACTGTGAAGATGGCTGAACGATACACAGACGAAATATTAGAAGATGGAATTAATGAGGTTGCGAGCCTGATATTTAATGGAACAGTCACTTTGCTGCAAAACATGAAGATAATCGATAATCTTGTTGCCGTCACCAAATACAGTAACTGAAATAGGTCCAAGCATAGTCTTTGTGGTAACTGTTCGAGGATACGTTTTCACTGCTAGAAAATTTCTCACCTATGCGCCTAATCAGTGTCACATAATATGCAACCACCTCGTCGAAATGCGGCAGAGTAACTATAGAAAGGCGGCTTTCCGTACATAGCAGAGCATATATCACTTGCCCACATGATAAAGTCAATTACGAGTCGCTTGTTGTCTTGAAAGTGACGCATCTTTGCGGAAACAGAGCTCTAAGCAGAACCAGCCAATGATCATGTTATGTGGCAAAGTTTGTTTGAGTTTCATCGTGCATTCTCGTTTCATCTCTCATGGCGACTACGTTCTCAATCTTCGACATGGCAGCTCTCAGAAGCAGTCAGGAATTGCTGACATTTATCTTGTGCTGCATATGGAAGCGTAAGACAAGCTGCCTTGAAGGTGAGATGTCTACGAGCAACTATCATTTCAATCGTACTCACATGCTTAGGACCCATGGTAACGTGCAAATTAGGTAAACAGTGTCTTTTCTGTGTTGCCCTTTTAACATGCTGACATTACTTGCAAGCCGCGCGTAGTGGCTACGCGGTTTGAGGCGCCATGTCACGGACTGCGCAGCCCCTCCGCCGGAGGCTCGAGTCGTCCTTCGGGCATGGGTGTGTGTGTTGTTCTTAGAATAAGTTGCTTTAAATTAGTTTAAGCAGTGCGTAAGACTAGGAACCGATGTCCTCAGCAGTTTTGTCTGTTAGGAATTCACACACGTTGGAAAATTTAAACATTACTTGCATGATATTGGGTTTTTGTTCGTATTTTGAACTGCTACAAAACACGTGATGGTTGGAGATTGTCTCTGTATTTGGAATCTATAAATTGAAGTTACTTACAGCTTCTCTTAATTTCAGCTGTTTTTCAAACAATGCATAAGGTTAATTCTTTTGTAATTCTGTGCTTGTTGTTCTGTAGTGACGTTAAATAGTATGAGTCGATGTTTGTTCACAGGCACTGTGGATAAATTATATCCCTGATATCCTTGTAAGCTATGATTGGTTTCTCATATATTTCTACCCTGAATTCACTACCCGACACCTTTTTCCCGGAGCTACCAATTACATCACGCGTATGTTACCTCCATATTTCAATCGCCAAGCTGGGTTTCATGGGAAACATGTTTATTACACTTAAGCTGTATTTATTGAGAGGTTACATTGCACATACGTGCCACGCTAGTATTATTTATTTCTTTTGTAACAAACGGTCAGCAATCCAAGTGCGTTGACGCTGATGCAATTTTCCGAGACATCCAGCGGCTGAGATTGCGTTGATGGTCTTCTTGTACATAGATTCAAAATCATTATTTGGAAAATTCCTTTATGTTACAGGACCACTATCACACCCTAACAACAAAACAACTTAATTGTAGACATCTTACTCTGTGCATTTAAAAATGTCGTTTGTTCTGAAAATGAAAATAAAATTGCCACAAAAAACAATTATTTACAGAACTGTAGGTTATGAACACAAACATCATCCTCCCCTCAGTTGGTAAGTCAATTATTTGAACTGTTCTATCAATTTCACACCTCCACCAAATCGGGTAAATTTCTTTAGTGAGACTGTTGAACGTGTGGGTAACTCATTGATTGGTGAATGGCACAGAAGCTTATCGTGTAGACAACTGGTGTTTGAGTTCACAATGGCGTACGCTGGTTTCAGTAACTCAACTGGGATGTTTAGAGTGAAATATATTGTTTTTCGCTCCAGGACTTCAAAGGGGCCTTCATAGGGAGGCCCTAATTTGGCTTTCACATTGTCATTCCTCAGGAATGCATGAGTTGTATTACGTTGACGTAACTCAGAACTGAATGCTGGTAGCTCTCTTGCTAGTCTGTTTTTCGACATTCTAATGAAATCAACAGGCAGTGTCGAGTTGTGCCATACAGCATCTCCGCTGCTGTTATTTTCATATCTCATACAACAATGCAGACCTAGTACAATTGTTGCAATTACGTCACTGCATTTATTCTTACCATGTGATGTGACGGCTGCCTTCAGTCTTCGATGGAATCTATTTTCTCACTTCACTGTGCGTGGGATGCCATAGTCTGAATTCATTTAGAACCACAAATCTTAGGTAATACATAGACCAGCTCTGATTGGAACTGTGCCCCTTGGTCAGTCACGGTTAGTTGCTCGAAATCTAACTATCCAATAGTTGTAAAACGCTCGTGCCACGATTTTTGCTCGAACATCACGCAATGGAATGACTTCTGTCCAGGTACTCAACAGTACATGAATTCATGTGAGGGAGGGAGGGACCCATTACCTCAAGTCGTCCATCAGTACTTGGAAACATGCCAGTAGCATATTTAGTATGTCCAGTCACTTCATTCTTTTGGAATGGTATGCATAATTTCGCCCAGTTTTGGATACCTCGTTTCATGTGTGACCAAATAAATCTGGAAATGGGTAATTTCACAGAAGACTTAATACCACGATATGCCATAGTGTGGTAATGGTGAAAAGCGGAATACCTAAATTGCCGAGGAATATAAAGGCCAATGTTACCTGTTGATACGTCACACCGTATTCCATCAGAGGTTTCTTGCTGTTTAAATTTCAGTGAAATATGAGAACTAGAACGAAGTTTCTCGAGTTCTTCATCGATCACTTGAGTATCTGATACCTTCTCGTAATCAGTTCGTACTACCTCTTCCAGTCTGGATAGGTTGTCAGCCAAACTAATGTCTTTTCCGGAAATGTGTCTGATATCTGTCGTAAATTTTGTTAAGAATTGTAGGTAATGCAACTGCATAGGGGTTTCTTTATTGCTTCATTGTTTAAAAGCATGTGTCAAAAGAACATGGTCAGTATGCACTGCAAATGAATGTCGTTCAAGGAGACCCTTCAAATACCGTATTGCCATGTATATGCTGATAAGTTCGCGATGGTATGTTGAATAATTCTTCTGGTATGGTTAGAACTTTTTGAAGTAGAAAGCATTCGGTTCCCATATTCCATCTTCTGTCTATTACAGCACTGCACCGGACGCAAAATCTGGAGCGTCTAGAAAGAGTTCAAAATGGCTCTGAGCACTATGGGACTCAACTGCTGAGGTCATTAGTCCCCTAGAACTTAGAACTAGTTAAACCTAACTAACCTAAGGACATCACAAACATCCATGCCCGAGGCAGGATTCGAACCTGCGACCGTAGCGGTCTTGCGGTTCCAGACTGCAGCGCCTTTAACCGCACGGCCACTTCGGCCGGCTCTAGAAAGAGTGCAAGACCGTTGTTCACATTAGGGAAAGTTAAAAATGCTGCATTTGGAAGGTCCATTTTGCACTTCTCAAACTGTTCTATTGCGTCTTCTGTCTTCTGTATACTTCTATTGCTTTTCGCGTTGTTCTTCAAGTAATCATTTAGAATGATTTGATGTTCTACGGCATGTTGCAAATAGCGTCGGTAAAAATTCAATATGTCAAGGAAATTACCTAATTCTGACAGAGTTCCTGAAAATTTTAAATCACCTTACCTATGAAATTAATTTCTTGACTCCAAACACGGAATTTCCAACAATAACCCTCAAACCAGATGCATACTAGTGTTCAAACAGCATAGTTAAGTGTTGAGTATGTTTTCTTTAGAGCTATAAGCTATCAGTACATCATCTACATATGGGAAACGGAAATTTGAATCTCTCAAAACGTTATTAATAAATATGTGAAAGATACTTAGTACATCCATGAGGCCAAAAGGAATGAAATTAAATTCATAAACTCCAAAAAGTGTGATTACAGCACACTTTTTCTTTTCAGATATTGGGGGGGGGGGGGGGGGGGGGTTGCTAATACATATTGAGGAGATCGATTTTACAAATTATTTTCCGGTCCATAAGGATGGAATTTAAATAATCATCATCATCATCATCATCATCATCATCAGCATCATTGATTATGCCTTTCAGCGTTCAGTCTGGAGCATAGCCCCCTTATAAAATTCCTCCATGATCCCCTATTCAGTGCTAACATTGGTGCCTCTTCCGATGTTAAACCTATTACTTCAAAATCATTCTTAACCGAATCCAGGTACCTTCTCCTTGGTCTGCCCCGACTCCTCCTACCCTCCACTGCTGAACCCATGAATCTCTTGGGTAACCTTGCTTCTCCCATGCGTGTAACATGACCCCACCATCTAAGTCTGTTCGCCCTGAATGCTACATCTATTGAGTTCATTCCCAGTTTTTCTTTGATTTACTCATTGTGGACACCCTCCTGCCATTGTTCCCATCTACTAGTACCTGCAATCATCCTAGCTACTTTCATATCCGTAACCTCAACCTTGTTGATATGGTAAACTGAATCCACCCAGATTTCGCTCCCATACAACAAAGTTGGTCGAAAGATTGAACGGTGTACAGATAACTTAGTCTTGGTACTGACTTCCTTCTTGCAGAAGAGAGTAGATTGTAGCTGAGCGCTCACTGCATTAGCTTTGCTACACCTCGCTTCCAGTTCTTTCACTATGTTGCCATCCTGTGAGAATATTCATCCTAAGTACTTGAAACCGTCCTCCTGTTATAACATTATTCCTCCTATTTGGCACTCAATCCGTTTATATTTCTTTCCCACTGACATTACTTTCGTTTTGGAGATGCTAATCTTCATACCATAGTCCTTACATTTCTGATCTAGCTCTGAAATATTACTTTGCAAACTTTCATCGAATCTGCCATCACAACTAAGTCATCCGCATATGCAAGACTGCGTATTTTGTGTTCACATATCTTAATCTCACCCAGCCAGTCTATTGTTTTCAACATATGATCCATAAATAATATGAACAACAGTGGAGACAGGTTGCAGCCTTGTCTTACCCCTGAAACTACTCTGAACCATGAACTCAATTTACCGTCAACTCTAACTGCTGCCTGACTGTCCATGTAAAGACCTTTAATTGCTTGCAAAAGTTTGCCTCCTATTCCATAATCTCGTAGAACAGACAATAACTTCCTCCTAGGAACCCGGTCATATGCCTTTTCTAGATCGATAAAACATAGATACAATTCCCTGTTCCACTCATAACACTTCTCCATTATTTGCCGTAAGCTAAAGATCTGGTCCTGACAACCTCTAAGAGGCCTAAACCCACACTGATTTTCATCCACTTGGTCCTCAACTAATACTCGCACTTTCCTTTCAACAATACCTGAGAAGATTTTACCCACAACACTGATTAAAGAGATACCTCTGTAGTTGTTACAAACTTTTCTGTTTCCATGTTTAAAGATTGGTGTGATTACTGCTTTTGCCCAGTCTGATGGAACCTGTCCCGACTCCCAGGCCAATTCAATTATCCTGTGTAGCCATTTAAGACCTGACATTCCACTGTATTTGATGAGTTCCGACTTAATTTCATCCACCCCAGCTGCTTTATTGCACTGCAATCTATTGACCATTTTGTCCACTTCCTTAAATGTGATCCTATTTCCATCATCATTCCTATCCCATTCTACCTCGAAATCTGAAACATTACTGATCGCATTTTCACCTACATTGAGCAACTCTTCAAAATATTCCATCTGCCCAAGGCATCCACAGGATTCACCAGCAGTTTTCCTGACCTGTCCAAAATACTTGCAATTTCCTGCTTACCTCCCTTTCGAAGACTGCTAATTACACTCCAGAATGGTTTTCCAGCAGCTTGACCCATAGTCTCCAACCTGTTTCCAAAGTCTTCCCAAGATTTCGTCTTGGATGCTGCAATTATCTGTTTGGCTTTTTTTCTTTCTTCTACTTAACTTTCTCTGTCTACCTGAGTTCTAGTATGTAGCCATTTCTGATACGCCTTCTTTTTCATTTTACAGGCTGCCTTGACTGTGTCATTCCACCAAGCTGTTTGCTTCATCCTACTTTTACACACTACTGTTCCAAGACATTCTTTAGCCACTTCTAGTACTGTGTCCCTGTACCTTGTCCATTCCTTTTCCAATGACTGTAATTGATTACATTCAACTAACTGGTACCTTTCTGAGATCGCTGTTATGTACTTGTGCCTGATTTCCTTATCCTGAAGTTTCTCCACTCTTATCCTCCTACATATGGACCTGACCTCCTGCACTTTCGTCCTCACAATCCCAATTTCACTGCAGGTTAAATAATGATCAGTGTCATCAAAGAATCCCCTGAATACACGTGTGTCCCTCACAGCCTTCCTGAATTCCTGATCTGTTATTATATAGTCAATGACAGATCTAGTTCCCCTGCCTTCCCAAGTATAGCGGTGAATGTTCTTATGTTTAAAAAAGGAGTTTGTGATTACTAAACCCATACTGGCACAGAAATCCAAGAGTTGTTTCCCGTTCCCGTTGGCCTCCGTATCCTCTCCAAATTTACCCATAACCTTTTCATATCCTGTGTTCGATTTCCAATCCTTGCGTTAAACTGACCCATGAGCAGAACACTATCCTTGTCCTTTACTCTAACAACTACATCACGGAGTGCCTCATAAAAACTATCCATCTTATCTTGATCTGTCCCTTCACAATGCGAATATACTGACACAATCCTAATTTTCTTGCTAGACACTGTCAAATCTATCCACATCAGTCGTTTGTTCACATACCTTATCGCAACTACGCTGGGTTCCATTTCTTTCCTGATGTAAAACCCTACACCCCATTGTGCTACTCCTGCTTTGACTCCTGACAGGTAGACCTTGTATTCTCCCACTTCCTCTTCTTTCTCACCCCTTACCCGAATGTCACTAACAGCTAAAACGTCCAGCCCCATCTTACTTGCGGCCTCTGCCAGCTCTACCTTCTTCCAAGAGTTGCCCCCATTGATATTAATAGCTCCCCATCTCATTACCATTTGTTTGCCAAGTCGTATCTTAGGAGTCCCTGGTTTGTCAGTTAGAGGTGGGACTCCGTCACCTCCAAAGGTCCGAGGCATTTTGCTCTGATTGTTGCCAGCATCATATTTAAAGTACCAGGGAAGCAGGTTGCTAGCCTTACTTGCCCCGAGTCCCATTGAGTTTTACCCCTAACGGCTGAGGGACTAACCGGTGGATTTGGTAGTCTTTGCCGTATGAGCACAAAGGTGACCACGACTCAGAAAATGTCCGAGATCCCCAGCCTTATTCCAAAGTAACTGGTATCCCGACTGTCGGGACCACTTACTTGGCCACTCATACGTGGCCCGTGGTTCATGAACTAGGACATGACTACAGGAACCCACACCATTTACATAATCTATCAGAGGAATTGGTTAGCGGTCAGGAAGGGTTCGGTCATTAAGATGTCGGTATGAGGAACTGGATAGTGGTCAGGAAGGGTCGGTTATTAAGATGTTGGTAGTCTCCACAAACGCGCCACTGACCATCTGGCTTTTCTACCATTTGCAGTGGAATAACCTGCTTGGACATGGATGGTCTTTTTTGACGAACTTGAGTTTGTGTAGCTCTAGCCTTCGGGCTTTTGAGTACACTGCCGGGCCGCTGTTAGTTGCAATCGTAGTGTTTGGTATCATCCTTAATTTATCCCGGCATAAGGGTGGGTTTTGTCAGGTCAGGAAACTTTTAACTAGTTCAGGTTTTTTGCGGTTGGTACGTACCGACCTGACGGAGTGAGACAAATCAACCGTACATTGTAGCGTAGCCACATGTAACCGAATATTGCTGTCAAATGACAGCATTTCAGTTCTATCAATAAGCCAAACTGATGAAGAAAGTCAGCACCGATTGTACCTTTTGTTGTGAGAGCTACAATGAGAGGCCACTCAAACCTGCGGTGTAAACCTACATCAAAATGCGATAGGTTTGAACCATTTGCAGCATACAATTTGCAGGCTGCTTCCTTAACCTTATCCTTGGGACACGCGGGTAGGTGGTAACGTAATACGAGATTCCTTTGCGCATCAGCAATCCTGAATTTTTATCTCTCACAAACAGTTGATATTGGCGGCCTGGTATAATTGTTGCGGCAGAACACCCAGCCGGAACAGTGTCTGACGACTGGAGCTTCCCTCACTATTCAATTGGCCAGGTTGAATATACTTCTCAGGTCTGGAATTTGAGCTGTAGCAAAAATAAAAATAGCAGTACTAGCCTGAACTGTTGCATCTCGGCTTGCTGCGGCCTCTGCTATGAGAACGTCGTCACGATTAATACTGTCGCTCCCTGAATCTGGTTTTACGGACTTCAGTTTCCACCGACACTTACCAGAAGATCGTTTACTGTTACACAAGAATCACACTCAGAGGGGACAATTCCGCTGAGGATGATTTAAGTTCACGTGTGCTTCGCATTTCAATCATCCCGTCACCCATTTGCGCTACTTTACCCACATTTACTTCAGAGATTATTAAAATGTTTCGGACCCTACCAGGAAATTTGTCTACACAGAGAGTCTTTCAAATTTTACCTGAAACGTTCGTTCATCCATAGCTTTAATTTTACGAAGCGGTTGACTAATATTCATTTCACCAATTTCTATTTCGTTAGTTAATTTCTTATTTTGACGTTCTTCGATTTCCTTATGCGTCATTACAACCTTTCTTTAGCAAAACAATATTTGTTGGTTTCGTCACTGTGCACGACATCCTGTATATTTTCTACAAATCGGGACTCTAACTGTTCTAACAAATAATTGAGTTTGGTTGCTTCGGTCTGTATTTCCGCTATTGTTAATTGTGCTTCAGCCTGGAAAACCATATATCAGGCTTTCCAGACCAGAACGGAATAAGTCTCGCACTAACTTTATTCACTTCCAGTTTCGTATCATTGTCTGGGATATTAAGGTACTCTATATCTGCCGTCATATTTGATTCTTCTTTACATCACGTTGTGGTCACCAGCTGCTGATCTTCTCGAATAATTAATCACTAAGACAGTAATTTAAATACAGAATTGCTGTTAGGAAACTTCCTTTTCGTAACAGGACCAATGTCACACTCCAACAGCAACACAATCTAACTCCAGACCTCTTAGTCTGTGCATTTCAAAATGTCATTTGTTTTCCAAAGAAAAATAGAGTCAACAAAAAGAACAATTATTTACATAACTGTAGGCCATGAACATAAACATAACCGCACAGGCATATTTGCATATCATCGCACGCACCAGATAAGCTTAAAGTTTTCAGGATGGTAGGCGTTGTAGGTAACAGACGACAAAAATCTCTGTCCTTGCACAAATCGTACGAGTAACGTGGGATTTATTACAAGAGCGCGACTGAGAAAGAATGTACTCTTTCTAAAGAAATATTATCGGGCCGCCGGCCGGTGTGGCAGAGCGGTTCTAGGCGCTACAGTCTGGAGCCGCGCGACCGCTACGGTCGCAGGTTCGAATCCTGCCTGGGGCATGGATGTGTGTGATGTCCTTAGGTTAGTTTGGTTTAAGTAGTTCTAAGCCTAGGAGACTGATGCCCTTGGAAGTTAAGTCCCATAGTGCTCAGAGTCATTTGAACCATAATCGGACCCCCTAATTCGATACGAGATTCCTTTGTACACTAAAAGTAAGGTAATATATCAAATATTTTTATCTAACTAGAGAAGACAACGTGGGCGTCCTTCGCGATGCTGCAGATATATTCTCGATAGTCCATTTCTTCCGCTTTTCTGATCACCAATCCTCTTGTAACAGCAGCTCAGGCTCTGTGATCCGCTCTCGGTGCTCAGTCGGATATCGAGTGGTGGGGCAAATAGGTGGTCTTTAACGAAGCCGAGAAAAAAGAAGTCCCATGGTTTCACGTCTGGAGACCTCGGTGTTATCGCAAAACGCTTCATCAATAGGACTACCCGGCCTAACGCACGCTATGGGCGATGTTCAGATACGGTACCACTTTATTACAGGTGCGGGGTGGAGCTCCTTCTTCCACTTGGAGTATGAAACCTATCTCGAGCATGTCAACATATGAATGCACTGTTAAAGTTATTTCTAGGAAGGAAATTGGAATTTCAAACTTCTTCTGCACATGGTAACGAGGACGTCCAACTGTCGAGAATCTCTGACATTCTCAATGATTCGTCCAGCGTGTTCCGAACTCCAAGTTCGAACATTATGTGAATAGACTTTGTCCTTGATGTGGAAGGTCTCCTGATCACTGAAGAGCACTCTGCACGTAAAATCATCATTTTCCAGGTATCTAAAAATGTTCACTCTGAAAACTGTGTGAAGTTCTTTTTCATTTGCGTGCCTATCCAACATATAAGCCTTGAATGTCAAAGTGTTGTGATGAACATCGCGGACCGTTGGGCGGCTGGTTTCCGAGCTGTCTTCGTTGGACCACACTGGAAGAATTTCCGTACTCCATTCACTGTGTAAGGGGTTCACGACGCTGCTGGAGCAAATGCCGTATCAATGTGTTGCTCACTTGCTAGAACGGTAATTCACAGGCACTGCCTGAGACATAAAATATATATGCCCCTGTCAAAAGAGAGCTGCAATAGAGTCGCAGGTCAGAGCAGTCTCTCCGGAAGTTGCAGTCGCTCACTGCTACATTGTGGTTGTAGTCTGTCGCTGCTACAGCGCAGTTTATAGTTCGTAGTTGTTAATGTAACAGTGCAGAACAAATTGTAAAAGTTGACTACATGGAACTGAATAATAATTTGCGATCAGCCGCAGAGCTAAATGATACCATGGAATGAGATGATGATGAACAAACGAATAATTGTTAATACAATGAAAAATCAACAGTGTAATTAAGTCAGCCATGTATTGTAAGGTAAATTTTATTGTTTTTATTGGGATGCAAGTAGTTAAGTCACTTGCCTGAGATGTTAATACGAATTTGTTTCAATCTTGTCTTTTGTGATTCGTCAGCACCCTTTGCCCCAGGTTTGTAACATATTCAATCTTCCCATGTAATGGATTCTAGATCCTTATCAATAACGTAAAACATTTACGGAATATAATTGTTTTAACCATTCAACTATAAAATTATAATTTCCGCTCAAGTCATTGCCAGGCCCGATCCAGTCTCTTATCTAAATTAAAATATTCCAGACTTTTTGTCAGGTCATAGTCATGTGCTCTTTAGTAATCGGACGACCAGCTGCGCAGCTGTGTCACTAAGGAAGTCCGTTTTTCTAGCAATTCAGATCTGACAAATGCTACCCAGTGTTAGAAGATAGGGCAGCATTGCACTAAGCTGTGCCATTTATGAGCAGATATATAGACAGGGTTATCCGGCAACACCATCACGAGGTAAGATTTTTTCAGTTCTCACGGACAGATTCAGATTGGTTCTAAGGGGCCATAGCGTAGCGCTGCTTACGTCAAAATTTATCAGTTTCTTATGAGTAAAGATTTATAAAATTTCATACTTTCAAATTTAATTATTTTCATTTTTTTTATTTATACGGGAAGGTTACAACTGTCTTCTCTGAATTCGATGAGTGGCCGTTGCTTTTGCATTGGCCTAGGCAACCTGTTCCATGAGTTGTATGTGCCAACGCCTAATGCAGCTCTTACACTTACACTGTCGTTGAAAGTAACGTTGGGCCGAAGCAACGGACGTTGTCTTTGCGTATTCCACAGCGCCAAGTGAAATCTGATATCGTGTCCTCGTCATCTTAAAGAAACAGTGTTCTTGGAAATGGCGGATATTTCAGTCCAAACTTGGTGTATCTGTTAGAAATAATTGCTACTTACGCCCGTGTCCACACATTGGCCCAGTAGAAAAAAGAAAAAGATAATCATACAATATTTTCCGAACACACTATTCTTTGAGGTTGTGTACTATATGGTTTTCAGTGCATCGCCGGGCGTGGTGACCGAGCGGTTCTAGGCGCTACAGTCTGGATCCGTGCGACCACTACGGTCGCAGGTTCGAATCCTGTCTCGGGCATGGCTGTGTGTGATGTCCTTAGGTTAGTTATGTTTAAGTAGTTCTAAGTTCTAGGGAACTGATGACCTTAGAAGTTAAGTCCCATAGTGCTTAAAACCATTTCAACCATTTTTTTTTTCAGTGCATCAACACGATCAAGATTTGATGGTAATACTTTCGAGTAACCTCCTCCACGTTTCTTTTGTTGCTTTTTAAGTAAGCCTTACCACCTGGTGTTGCTATTCAGTCGCGTTATCGAAGTTTCAGATTTACGCTCTGGGGAAATATTTCAAAAAAATGGTTCAAATGGCTCTGAGCACTAAGGGACTCAACATCTTAGGTCATAAGTCCCCTAGAACTTAGAACTACTTAAACCTAACCTGAAATCAGACACACCCATGCCCGAGGCAGGATTCGAACCTGCGACCGTAGCAGTCCCGCGGTTCCGGACTGCAGCGCCAGAACCGCACGGCCACCGCGGCCGGCGAAATATTTCATGGCATAAGCAACGTCTATTATCTCGTATGACCACTCGTGTGTAATTCTGGACGGAGAAGAAGCTTACAACGCGCTCATTGTGACTGGTGGGAGGTGGGATGCTTTAGTAGGGTTGTGTAGTCCTAGGCCGATGCGCTTCCTCTGGCTGTGTGGCCAGACTAATGCACCTGGGCAGACCAGAGCGGACGTGAATGGAGGTCGCTGCCGCTCTTTCTCGTTGTCCAGCTAGCAGTGCGAGGGCGGAGCGGTGCCCGAGGCGTGGCGTAACGACCTACGCGCCAGGCGGGCGGCTCCACCACTGTGCCGCGCCGTGGACAGAAGCTGTTCCGCCGACTCCATTACGGCTAATCACGCCCTAGGGCGGAGCAGGCGACCACGTCTGCCAACAACCACTGCGCCCCGCCCGCCGACTGCGGTTTCTCGAAGTTTACATCACCTCGGATTTAAGTCATTGAGAGATCAACTCAGTTTGCAGAGCCATCTACCGTTTTAAGCCGGAACTATTAGAAAGTTATAAATCAAATGACGCAGGAACTTGTACCATCTACAGGGTCCAGTCACAGTAATGTGACCCTGCCTATGTTGGATGTCAACGTGCAGTATTCTTTCACAGATGGTAGGTGGCAAAACTAGCAGTCAATCGAGTGGACGCGGTGAACAGTGTAGTTACTGCCGTAATGCGCAAACAGAGCGATATATCTGACGTCCAAAAGAGCATGATCATTGCCTTTCGCGGCAAGGGTGGAAGTATTTCCGAAACGACCAAGTTTGTAAACTGTTAGCAAAAAATGGTTCAAATGGCTCTGAGAACTATGGGACAACTTCTGCGGTCATAACTCCCCTAGAACTTAGAACGAATTAAACCTAACTAACCTAAGGACATCACACACATCCATGCCCGAGGCAGGATTCGAACCTGCGACCGTAGCGGTCGCGTGGTTCCAGACTGTAGTGCCTAGAACCGCTCGGCCAAACTGTTAGCAAGCCGCCTCGTTTAAAGTACACAGTGCATGGAAAAACGGCGCTTTCCAGAACCGGTGCCAATCGAACATTGGCGTAATGGCAATAGATGAGAGAGGAGAACGATGGCTGAAGACATGTCTACGGGCGAATAGAGGTGCAACCTTCAGCAACTGACCGCCCAGATGAACCAAGGGGTTACCAACAGTGTCTCCTCAATCACCGTTCAGCGAAAGTTGTTGCATTGCTCTGTAGCCGGCGCCTGGTTCATGCTCCCATCCTGACTGATGCTCACTGGCGACGAACGCAACTGGAAGTCCGATGACTGGCTAGAGTTGGCATTTCATGTGAGTCACGTTTTATGCACTATCAGACCGGTGGCTGTTGGCGTGCATGCCGTGAAACGTCTGAAAAGAAACACTCTGTAAGAACAGTCAGAAGGTTTCAAACCAAAGGATGGAGCGTTGTGATCTGGAGATTGGTTTAGTGCCATTCTCTGTATGATTTCGTCATTCTTGAAGAAACGGTGGATCATCATAAGTATGCATCCTTCGGAACCATGTCCTCTCCTACATGCAGTTTGTCTTTCCTTTGCACCGTGGCACGAGCAAGCACGACAGTGCAACGTGTGACGCAGATCACAGTACACGTAAATGTCGTGTGACTAGGGCCTCCCGACGGGCAGACTGCCGGGTGCAAGTCTTTCGATTTGACGGCACTTCGGCGACTTGCGCGTAGATGGGCATGAAATGATGATGATTAGGAAAACACAACACCCAGTCCCTGAGCTGAGAAAATCTTCGACCCAACCGGGAATCGAACCCGGGCCCTTAGGATTGACATGCTGTCGCGCTGACCACTCAGCTATCGGGGGCGGACACAGATCACAGGGTATGTTTGTGATTCGAAGAGCACCAGAATCAGTTTACCGTACTCCCTGGGCCACCAAACTTCCCGGATTTAAATCCAACCGATAATCTGTGGAAACACCTAGAACGGGCTTTATGTGCCGAGAAATGTAGCGCAGCTGGCCACGACACTGAATCTAGCGCGTCCCTGTCGGTAACTCCCACAATTTCACTGACGTCTTTCTTACGGGCCTTACAGCTGTCTTGCTACAAAAATTGTTACTGAGGCTTTTGATAGGTCACATTGTTGTTAGGAGGCAGTTCTGTTCGCGGCGAGCTCGTCAGATTTGGTTTCACAGAAAAGGAAAGACAGGAAAGCAAAGAAATACAAGCAAGAAAAGAAAAGCGTTGGATAAGTTCTCATCTCTGTAGTGTGAATCGCTAATGGACATAAGTCACAGTGGTTCCACGCACTTGCAGCCTGTTGGAATCCTGATCGTAGAAGATATCTTCAAAAATGACATCTGGTCTGGAAAGATAGCCGAGGCGGCAGTGTACATTTCTTGACAACCGACCATACAGCCTTTTCTTTCCCAATGTGTCAGCTTCTTCAGCAGACTCACAATCATACATACAGTGTCTCAAATGATCACGACATGTATCACGTCGATGGTGATCCGTCCATCAAAATCTGCGGTGAACTGCGAGAAAAAGACATTACCTACTAAGATCTTTAACATACATGCAACATACTAAACAGAACATGCTTCCCTTCACAAGACTGTACTGGCTCTGAGCAATCTGGGACTTAACTTATCAGGTCATCAGTCCCCTAGAACTTAGAACTACTTAAAGCTAACTAACCTAAGGACAGCACACACATCCATGCCCGATGCAGGATTCGTACCTGTTACCGCAGTGATCGCGCGGTTCCAGACTGTAGCGCCTAGAACCGCTTGGCCACTCCGGCCGGCCAAAACTCTACTGTCTGGAACATATGATAAAGCTGATTTCTCTTATTTGCAAAAATTTTATCACTGTAATAAGGACCTAAACGGAAGCGAATGCTTTCACTTACTTACTAGAACTGAGTTATTACGGAAGTTCCTAGGTCTGATTCTGTATTTGGCAATTGGCGTCGATATCCAGGGTAGGATCCAGGTTCGATCCCTGATACAGATGGGGAATTTACCCATCTTCAGAAGCTGGAGTATCCAAAGGTCAACCATCATGCTACCAAATGAGTATCAGGTATGTTCCACGTGGATAAAACGTGAATGGACAGATGAAAAAACCTACCCTCCCCCACCTAATGTCGCCGCGAAGTATAGCTGCGCTCTTCCACATTGGGCTTTATTGAACACTATTTCCGTTCGCGCTCAATCCATCATATCACGCCATCTTTCTTTGCATCGTAGTAATCGAGACATCACTATTCACACCCCTTTTATACGGCGTCACGTTGGTGCGAAATTAAAATATTTCGGCGAAACAGGCAATATCTATCTAGGTAGATTGTTCAAACAATTTGAAAGATCAAAATTTCATTCTTTTGCACCAAGTTAAAAACAAAGTCTCCAAATGACTCATGTTACTAGTGAAAATACTCTCTGTCTCTCTCTCTCTCTCTCTCTCTCTCTCTCTCTCTCTCTCTCTCTCTCTCTTTGTGCAACATCCACCCTTGTATGAAATTCCAACGGAATGGAGAGTAGGATAAGCAACTTGTGTATGAAATATTTTTAATTTTCTCCGATATCCGTCACAGTTGCAATAATAGTCATTCCTTTGTGGCGACTAATTTCGGACCATCACGTCTATTTTCCAGCCATAGCCTTAACCGTAAGTGCGGTCATAAAATCCACTAGTGGACATAAGAGTAACCTATGTTGTAATCGTCGTTATAAATCGTTAATGGAACGCAAAATTTAAACTTCATTTGAGTATATAATATAATTTCCTTCCAGTCGAACGCGGGAGTTCCCTGTTCACTGCATTCGACAGAAAGGAGACCATGTTTTATATACTCATATGAAGTTTAACATATTGTATTCGTGTACTGATTTCTAATGACAAATGTAAGCACTTGTCACTTATATGTACATTGGTGGATTTCCATCTAACGCTGTGGTTTTAAAATCCACGTGACGATCCAAAGCTACTGCCACAAATGAAGGACCGTTATCGCAATTGTAACAGATATTTGGAAAAAGAATAATAAGTATTCCATCTTTGGTAATTTGCAAAACATCATTTATCTCAAATACTTCACTGCCCAATCAGTAAATTTCATCTGTGTCTCTCTTTCTGATTTATATTTCACTAAAAATGTTTATGTCAAATACTACACTGTTCCATCAGTAAGTTACACCTCACACATGTGCACTCAGCGTTAAAAACTATGTAGCTAGTGTAACATAGAGTATTTCCAATTGTGTATTATTTAATAAAACAGTAATCATCTACAATTCAGCCTCATCAGCAAATTTCATAATCACCATCCCTTATATAGCATTAAAAAAGATTCTGTATCAAAAAATATAACGCCTCATTAGTAAACTTCACATCTCTCTGTTTTATATTTCACTAAAAAAAAATTACCATACAGTTTTTGTCACTAAATTTTAGCCCGTACTTCCGCCCACAGCTTCAATAATTAAGTAATGGATGCAACAGTATTTCCAATTCTGTATTATTTAATAAACATCCTAAGCACCTAAAATTCTGACTTATTTGTAAATTCCCACTCTCTGTATGTTTCATACTTCACTAAAGAGAAAGTTTATCTCAAATAATCTACTACCTCATTTGTAAATATCATCTGTCTCTGTAATAGTTGTGTTCAATTGTAGTATAAAATACAAGGGGGAAGAAATAGTTTGCTAAGTACGCACTTGACGTTTTATTTTGGACCTTGACAGGGCTCTGTAAAAAATCTAACATTTTACGAATACTGTGAGACTTTCCAAATGGAAGCAAGATGCCAAGTCTCTCTAAAACATTAACAGACATTAATTTCTTTCTTTCTCATAATCATCTACTAATTAATACCAATAACTAATCTTACTGCATCGATGTTAGTGTATAGAATATCGATACATACGTAACATAGTCAAATAAAGTAATAGAAAACACTGTACACAAAGAGGGAAGTTTATTTTGTGTCTAAATTGATTGCAATATATACGACATTTGGTCATACTTGCTATATCATGTTTATCTGGCGACATTACATTTGTCTGGCATTTTAACACATGTTGATAGAATGTTTATGTGTATGAGTTGACTCACTTAAACTATTTATTTTTGTAGCAGACAAATAAAACTTGATAGTGCACACAATAGATAATGTAAACACACAACATAACCAAAGAAAATGTTGAAAAATGATTCTATGTATGGAAGATACTTTGATATCTCGAGAACATAGTTGCACCACAGCAATATGATTTATCAAATATATAAAGATTTCGAGTACTGAACATACACAGGATGGCTTAACATAATATAAAAATTTAATTACTGATCTCCGATTGAGAACTGAAACCAGATTTTCCTTCCAAAACTAATTTATTTTTTAATATATGTAAATATATCATGTGCAAATCACACATGGCGCTACAATCACAAGATAATAGTTCTGTAACAGTGAAAACTGTACACTTATACAAGGACATATAATAGCATCATTATAGCAACATACAGGGTAATCAGCAGTTGACAACCATTTTAGTTCGATCATTGTATTATACATTAAAGAAACTATAACTGTATGTACCATTTATCAAAATATGTAAAAATTTGTTTTGTAATTTGTACCACAATCTTACTCAAAAGTTCATTTCTGTATAGTGCACTCTTTTAGGCCTAAAATTTCGTCTTAACTGCCTCCTTAAAATGCTGTTTCTAGCCACATGAATTTGTACTGTTATGGAGGTAACAATTACATATAATTGAAAAGGCAGTACAGTATGTAACGTAAACATCTGTTTTAGTGAATTATGATAAAAACTGAAAGAGACGAAATATACTAAAGACTCAGTATATTTGACATAAACATTTTTAACTTTGTATAGAACAGAGAGGCGGATGAAATTTACTGACGAGGCAGTACATTTTCTTCTTCTCTGTACATGGGTGACAATGTCCTAACTGACTAATTCACTGACGCCGAAGGATAGAAACTTTAAATTTGCAGAGGATACTGACCTTACACTGCAGGCGTCATTTAAGAAGATATTTTCGAAATTCCATCCCAGTGGGGGTGAAATACGAACGAATTTTAATATGTTGCTAGTAATGTATTTTTGAAGCCAGAGCAACGAATATTGGCGTCTGGAATCCCGCTCATAAAATAGAGAAATGTGTGTTGCAGCATTTTGGGACATTTAAACCCTACGGGGGAAATAGTTGGTGAAACTTTCTTGATAACAAATTACTTTTAATGGACTACTAAAACATTGTTAGAGTTTTATCTAAGTCTGCAGGCTTTCGTGGCCGTTGTCACTGAAGTTAAGATCTTCTAGGTTATTAGCCTGCGACATATTTCTTCGAAACGTCAATCATTTTAGAAGAAATATGATGTGGTTTAATAACACAGAAGATTTTAACTTCATCTTTAGAGTTGCATCTACGAAGGTTTTTATTTGACGTCTCAGTTCGAAATAAAATACTCCTGGAAATTGAAATAAGAACACCGTGAATTCATTGTCCCAGGAAGGGGAAACTTTATTGACACATTCCTGGGGTCAGATACATCACATGATCACACTGACAGAACCACAGGCACATAGACACAGGCAACCGAGCATGCACAATGTCGGCACTAGTACAGTGTATATCCACCTTTCGCAGCAATGCAGACTGCTATTCTCCCATGGAGACGATCGTAGAGATGCTGGATGTAGTCCTGTGGAACGGCTTGCCATGCCATTTCCACCTGGCGCCTCAGTTGGACCAGCGTTCGTGCTGGACGTGCAGACCGCGTGAGACGACGCTTCATCCAGTCCCAAACATGCTCAATGGGGGACAGATCCGGAGATCTTGCTGGCCAGGGTAGTTGACTTACACCTTCTAGAGCACGTTGGGTGGCACGGGATACATGCGGACGTGCATTGTCCTGTTGGAACAGCAAGTTCCCTTGCCGGTCTAGGAATGGTAGAACGATGGGTTCGATGACGGTTTGGATGTACCGTGCACTATTCAGTGTCCCCTCGACGATCACCAGTGGTGTACGGCCAGTGTAGGAGATCGCTCCCCACACCATGATGCCGGGTGTTGGCCCTGTGTGCCTCGGTCGTATGCAGTCCTGATTGTGGCGCTCACCTGCACGGCGCCAAACACGCATACGACCATCATTGGCACCAAGGCAGAAGCGACTCTCATCGCTGAAGACGACACGTCTCCATTCGTCCCTCCATTCACGCCTGTCGCGACACCACTGGAGGCGGGCTGCACGATGTTGGGGCGTGAGCGTAAGACGGCTTAACGGTATGCGGTACCGTAGCCCAGCTTCATGGAGACGGTTGCGAATGGTCCTCGCCGATACCCCAGGAGCAACAGTGTCCCTAATTTGCTGGGAAGTGGCGGTGCGGTCCCCTACGGCACTGCGTAGGATCCTACGGTCTTGGCGTGCATCCGTGCGTCGCTGCGGTCCGGTCCCAGGTCGACGGGCACGTGCACCTTCCGCCGACCACTAGCGACAACATCGATGTACTGTGGAGACCTCACGCCCCACGTGTTGAGCAATTCGGCGGTACGTCCACCCGGCCTCCCGCATGCCCACTAAACGCCCTCGCTCAAAGTCCGTCAACTGCACATACGGTTCACGTCCACGCTGTCGCGGCATGCTACCAGTGTTAAAGACTGCGATGGAGCTCCGTATGCCACGGCAAACTGGCTGACACTGACGGCGGCGGTGCACAAATGCTGCGCAGCTAGCGCCATTCGACGGCCAACACCGCGGTTCCTGGTGTGTCCGCTGTGCCGTGCGTGTGATCATTGCTTGTACAGCCCTCTCGCAGTGTCCGGAGCAAGTATGGTGGGTCTGACACACCGGTGTCAATGTGTTCTTTTTTCCATTTCCAGGAGTGTATATGCATTTCATTATTATTGGAAATTAAACTCCTAAGTGGAAACATTTCATTATGACATCATTTTCAGAGGTAAATCTATGATAAATTGTATTTGGCTTCCCGATTAGAAATAAAATATTATGTTTCTCAGTATGTTAGGAAATTGAGCACCTAATGCGGTGACTGATTCGTTGACTCTTCATCACCTACCGCAAACGAATAAGGACAGAAACTTCAGATTTGGACAGGTCATTGATCTGATGTTGTAGGCATAGTTTGGTAAGAGACTGTTCGAAATTCCATCACCAAGAAGGCGAGGTAGGGCATGAATTGGTTTTTTTCCTTAAATTTGTCGCTGACGCTACAGACGGCTACAAGTCAACTCTCACCATTCTATGTTCTACTCCACATCTAGGAAGTACTACGCTGCGATGAACCTGCTGTTCGATATTCATTTGGATGTGCTCAGGACTTAGAATGGGAATGCTGGACTTCAACGTTCACTAGGCTTAGTATGAGAACGGACTTGTGACTTCCGCCGGAATTCTGCAATTCACTTGCACTTCCTGGGCATTGGTGTAACCACCGTCAATGCATATATTTTCCATGAAGTGTTCACAACAACTTGGCATTTGCTAATAGAATTATTTTGTATATGTGTTGTGTCAGTAAACAGTGGAATGGTGATATATTTATCGTGTTATCCCTGGTTATAACAAAGTCCTGATGAAGTAGATTTAAAAACATAGGTTTGAAAACTGATGTTTGATTTAAAAGAAATACGTTTCAGTAATTTTAGGAAATGTTTACAGAAATATTTCATGTTGAAGGCATTTCGAAGATAAATCCAAGGAAATTTATGTTTGGCTTCTTGGTTAGGAGAAATAATATGTTTTTCTGTGTTTATGGGCATTCGATCTATAAGGGGGAGAAACATGAGTCAAGGCTATTTATGACAATGTTTCTTTACATTAAAGCATTTTTAAAGGTTAATGTATGAAAATTCTTATTTGATTTCTAAGTAAGTATGTGTTAGGGGACGAAGTTTTCCATGTAAGTATCAGCACAACAAATCAAAAGGCAGGAATAACGACGTTCTCCGACTCAAGCTGCCACAATCGCATTTTGATGACAGCTAAATTTGGAAAAGATCATACTTCTATGGCTTTAATTAGCGTACAAAGTTTAGAAGATGTTGCAACTTGTAAACAACACAGAAATTCGATTACAGGAAAACAAAGACGTCTGTGAAGACCACACAGTCAACTCGACCAAAGGGAATGAGCGCTAAGCTACTTTGACACAAACATTCTTCTCAGAGCAGTATAAAGCAAGGGATAAAGATGAAATTTACATACGGCAATACAAAATTTGACATAATAGAGAGATGCAATGTTACACGATACATGTATGTGTATTTGTTTGTGTTTTGTGTGTGTGTGTGTGTGTGTGTGTGTGTGTGTACACGTGTGTGCTTGTGTGTGTTTGTGTGTGTGCATGTATATACATGTTTATGTACTTTCGACTACTATTGATCATGGTGCACAGATAAGCTCAGATCGATTGAATAATTTTTTTGGACATGGCTCAAGAAAGTAAAATTCGAATTGTTCCAACTCTTGTTTGAACATTCCTGCTACACATCTATTGCCTGTTTCATCAGAATTTTTTTAATTTCTCACCAGCGTGACTTCACAGAAGAGGGTGTTGCTTATTACATCGTGATTATTACACCATAGGAAAAGAAAGTGTGGCTTTCACGTCATGAAAACGACGTCATGAAAAGCGGATGTCACATATAGGCTACTGACCTGCGCACGTGACTAAACGAATGTTTACATACGGTTCCAAAATGCCCATTGTCGTTCTACTTACTTGTAGTCAGGCCGACAGCCCAGTCATGGGCTTGTGCCACAGACTTTACTTCATTTTTATCTGATATTATAGAATGCTCATATATGCCAAGAGACGTAAGTTTAGTGGGAGGCATCGACATAGATATCGTTTAATTCGATAAGGTAAGCGGCTTCTACTTTACCTTCAGACTAGTTCTCTACACCAAAATCAGAAATCCTCTGAGTATCTACTACATACATCATGTTGAAGGGTTACTTCATAGGGCATTGCCCCTATCACTTTTGTCTTCCGCGTTCTGAATTGTACCTCGACAGTATAAAATGTGCAAGTACAGAAATTTTTATGTTCTTACAAAAAATTTGTGAAAAAAATATACGACTTTACTACCGTAAGACTTTACTACCGTACTACCATTCTCATTCAAAGACGTTCTCGAGAAACCATTCGCAACATTCCACACCAGTTCTATAGTCGCAGTTCTGTTTAGGATGACAGGCTTTTGCTCAGTTCTGGGTGTATCACTCATTGTGTTCTCAATGTGCCATTTTGGAGGTTGAATTGTCTCGGGGTATGCGCAAAAAAAGTAAAATAAACAGAAATAAAATAACACGACGCACGACGGAGGAATTATCAGAATGCGACAGAAATCAGTAGAAGTGATGCACACGTGCAAAGAATCAAAGGAGTACAGTTTCAGAAATATTGTGTGATCTATTCACAGAAAGAGCTTCACAAATTGAGGAAGTCAATAAGGCGAAGGTTCATCTTTGCCTCGTATGCAAGCACTTACTCGGCTTTGCAGTAATTAATGGAATTGTTGGAGGTCCTCCTGAGGTGGTATCGTGCCGAATTCCGTCCACTTGGCGCGGTAGTTCGTCAGAACCATAGCAGATTGGAGGTCCCAGCCCGTAACTCTTCAAACGTTCTCAGTTACGGAGAGATCCAGCGATCTTGCGAGCCGCGGTAAGGTTTGGAGACAACCCAGACAGTGGTGCGATACCTACATGACTGTCGTCCACCCTGCCGACTGACGACCAGGAGTGGTGGTGTAGGGTGGCATTTCATTACATAGCAGGACCTCTGCGGTTGTCATCTGCTGCACTGTGCGTTGACGACATTCTACACCCTGTTCTGCTGCCCTTCGTGCTGAGCCATCCTGGGCTCACATTTCAGCAAGATAACGCCCGCCCATATAGGGCGACAGTTTCCACTGCTTGCCATAGTGTTGCTTGCCCAACTGTGGCCAGCATGAACGTCGGATCTCTGCCAACTGAGAACGTCTGAAGCACTATTGTCAGCGTGCTTCTATCACCTTCGGATTTTGAAGACCTAATGCGCTAATTGGACAGAATTTGATGCGATATTGCTCAGGACTACATCCGACAATTCTACCAATATATATTAAGCAGAGTAACTGCTTCCATAAGGGCCAGGACTGGAGCAATGCGTTTTTGATTACCTTTGTTTGTGAAACTCTTCCACTTGAAGAAACCATCCGGTTTTTTCTGAAATTGTAATCATTTGATTTTGCGCTCTTCGACTTTATTTCCATACTTGTGAGAAAAAATCTTTTGAAATCATTAGCAAGCATATTCTGTCTGTATTCTGTTAAAGTCCGCTCTCACTGAGAGAGACGTTTACATTACAAGAAAACTTGATTACATTCATTAAAGAAATGCCCTGCCAACAAATATGTGGATTAAAGTCTATCGGTCCGTCAATTGTTTATGATACGTCTCATATGTGTTAAACGTGCTGTTTCTTTTGCTGTTCACCACATTTCTCACTAACGGCTTTATTGAGATCCATATCTCCATCTGCATGAACTTCAATAAACAACACGGTGACCTTAGGAAAAGCCACAATCGCATTCGTATTAACCATTATTTTTTTCATTTTTTAACTTTCCAGACTGTTATGGCTGACTTTCTAAAACGTTCTCATGCTCTTAATTCGTGTCACCATTCATATTTACGAGCTCCGAATCACTAAGTGTAATAACAATAATTGGAAAACTATTGAACGATGCAGTTATCACCATTTGTTACCTACAACATATTATATATCCAACCTAGTGGAACCCACTAAATCTCAGAAACTGCTGCATTCGCAACTTTATTTCTTTCTTCGGTGAACTTATGACTCTCGAACTAATTCAATGCTGCACTCAGTCCCTTGAATGGAAACCTGCACGTTTCTCCGTTGGCTTTTAGCCGCCTCACCTAATAATTTTCAATATTTTTGTTATTGTGTCGTTGTTAACAAAGATGATTCTATACAGAAGGCTAATAGAATTGTGGAAGTATAATTAGAAATTAAAAATCGTAAGAACCATGTGAACAGCATCGTAAAAACATACATAAATCTCAACCAAGTTTAAGACAGCCTTCTCATACAACGTAAAACTAAGAAACAATTTGTTTTAATGTTCATTGTTAGAAACCATTAAATTCCCAATCATTTCTTATGAAAAAAGTAATGTTCAGTTTACATTCCATCACCTCATACTTTGATTCAATGTATGCTATCAATAAGATTGTGT
Source organism: Schistocerca nitens (assembly GCF_023898315.1). Taxonomy (NCBI): domain Eukaryota; kingdom Metazoa; phylum Arthropoda; class Insecta; order Orthoptera; family Acrididae; genus Schistocerca; species Schistocerca nitens. The sequence goes on along the minus strand of NC_064622.1, from coordinate 376,979,659 downwards.
TCCTGTTATAGAAGCTGTGTGAAATAGTAAAACCATTTTTTAATATTTGTCATATACTTCACGAAACTTCAGAAAATATTAAATGTTACGTATTTTTGTTTAGTATGTTTCTGAAAAAGCGCTGCGATACCTTGGATGTATCCCTAGCAGATTTACATTGCATTGATAAGAAAATGGGGGTGATATGGGAGAGACTCATTACCGATAGCAATGGATGGGTACACTGTTCTCAAAGATGAGGGAGTTTGTGAGATAATCTTGCAGTTGTATGGTTGAGAAGAAATTTTTCTCTGCGTGCTATTGTTTTATATATAATCTTATTGCACCAGACTGGGAGCAGCAAGTTTTGATCTTGTAGAAATTACCTGTACCTGAGGTTCACGATAATGCATACGTTTTTTAAATTGTTAATGTTCATATGCAGGATCTTTCAACGCGACGATGGATCACGTCATGGGGAACGACGCTTTTAGAGACAAAATATCCACTTGCACTAATTTTGATCTCAGATATTAGACATTCGAGTAACCCTGAGTTAGCCTTCTGACGATCTGAATGAAGGACAGTGGAAAAAAAGATTTGTGTCGAGCCGGCGCAGTAAGGAAAATAACGAAGTTCTTTTAATTTATGCTACTCAGAAAATATTTATCCTGTCTACCAATTATCGCGTTGTAAGTGGTAATATATTTAACAGTTTTCCTACTAAGAATTGTTCTACACTGTATTAAGTTACAGAGAATATTACGAAATACCTGAAAAGCAGGGAAACTCATGGAGAGCTACTATTCTGGAAACACAAGAACTACATAGTTTCATTTGAAAAAAAACGAATTTGACATTTGCATCTCAGATCTTTTGCGGAAATAAAGTCAGGCTGGTTGTCATTTTAGAAGCCAGGAGACATAAAAGAATTTAGCAAATTAAACAGTATCTGAAGTAAACGATGAAGTGACACTACTCCGAAACGACAGAGACAGGCTGTTTTGAAATTCCCTCGTTCCATATTTAAACGAAGGAATTCGAAGACACTAAATTGAACTTTGCAGAACCTCTGATTGCGGAAGAACTAATCTGTGACTAGTCCAGTATGAACAACCTCAAACAGAAAGGCTTAAATTACAGGTAACATCCACCTTGTTTAAATATGTATTAAATTTTCTGCTGAACGATGCCAATTTCAGTGCCTTATAGCGTATATATGCTTTCATTTTATTTCCCGTCGTTGGCCAGAACTCACCATGTATGACACTCATGTAATTATTATTGTCATACTACATGCGCTGTACCGGTGACGTTAATGTAAAACCTGTCACGGTTTCTAGTAAATGTATATGCATGCTGATATAAGCAGTGTCGGGGTATACGGGACAAAACAAGAGCTTGATATAGATATTTGAATATTTTTCTTTTTCGATTAGTATTTGAAAGAATAATATGAGAATCAGTTGCTGCCCAAACATACGAAGAGCATAGCGGTATGTGTTGTCTATATTAGAACAGAAACTTCACAGGAAGAGAAATTTTATCTCTCTTTCTCTATTCTGCATTCTCTAAAACCTGGTTCAAAATGTAATTTATTTATCAGCGCTAAAGTATGTTCTGTGGCTGAGATCCAACATTTTACGTACTTATGTGGCAATCTGCGTCCATCAAGAACCCAACTTAACTTGGAGCATTCCATTTATTTTATTTTCTTGTCGAGTACACACTTAAATTGGACTTTCGGTAACCATGGAGTAACTACCTTCTTTTTTTGTTAAATTCCGAAGAATAATAATGATATTTTACCAACACTATAAGGGCAAACTCCTTACAAATATATGTAAACAGAAGTAGTAATTTGTCATGTTCCGTCGCCACATCCATCTCAGTAGCATAGTCAGTTTAGGTCTTAAACTAATCTTGCTGGAAATAAAACTTCAGGTCCACATCTTGTATTTTTTCCTGGACTGACGGTTCAGCTGGTGTGTCTTTAGGCTGTTTATCGTCTTCATTCATTAGGCATGCGAGCTGTAATCGAGCAGTATAGAAATTTGTAAGCGTAGTCTAAAACGTACATTGTCACAGTAAATGAAATTCTTCATCGTGTCTGTGGTGGCACTGTCAATATGTATAACTTCCAGCGGTACGGCCACTACTGCAAGTGGCTTTCCTTAGGAAGCAAAATGCCCACCAAATGCATACGAAATACGCCCTGCACCCTTTAAGGGGCTCCGGAACGCCCTATACTTGCAATGTTAAAATAACGCTTATAAATTACATCTTTCCTCACAAAGTATTTGAGGTAGGAAGTTGAACTTTTTACAGATTATTTATTGGAATATGGGCTACAACTTAACACAGGGATTTTACAAAATTTTAGTTCAGTTATTAAAGATGATTTTTTTTCAATTTTAATGAAAATTCACAACATTTTTTTGCAATTTTTTATTTATATATTCAAAAATATACAGTTTTTTGGAAAAAGGCTGTGTTAAATTATGCAGAAGATACTGTGTAACATTTACTGAAAGTTTGAAACAAATATGTTTGGAAGATCCTTAGAAAACATGTAATTAGTATGAGAAAATAAAAGTTTTGGGAATAGAGCGACAAAGATTGGATTAACTTTTTAGTGCATTCCAGGTCCATAGGATGGATTATCTTCATCCTCTGCAAACTCCTCCTCCAGCTTCCTCTTGTTCCTCCTCCTGTTTACTCTTGCTTGTATTTCTAGACTCTTTACAGCCCTGTCTGCAGCCCGAAGGCGTTCCTTGTCTAAAGCAAGCATCGCTCGTTGTTGTGTTCGTAGATTTTGCTACCATTTTCTTCAGTTGCAGTTACTGCAACACTGTTCCAAAAGGTGGTCATGTATGAACACTTATCACATTTCAGTTCTATTTCACTAGCAAGTCCTACGTGCTTTATTATGGAGAGTTCCAGACCAACTTCACTACAATGAATACATCTTACACAGTTTGAAAAAGTTCCTTTGAGAACCGACATATCAAATATTTAATTCACATCCGATTCGTCCATAAAACATTCATAGTTTTCACTTATTGAACCAAGCTTCTTCTGAGAAATATTTTCTTTCCCACTTTGACTGCTATGGGCAGGTGTACTTGAGCCGTTAGGTTCACTCACTTGGTTATCGTCTTTATTGTTTACAGTAATAACACATACCTTTGGCTTTCCAACATTTCTCTTACTCATTATTATACTTCAACAAAACAGAGACTCAAGAAACAGAATTAATTACGAATATTTTCGAGATAACGACAGAGTAAATAAACATGAAACAATCGACAATCACACCAGCGATATATATTGAACCATCACAGGTTAGCCACAACACATACTTTATCTCACATCACTAAAATGTACCTGATGAACACGGACGTTAATAATAACACCATTTGACAGCAGTTTAACAGCGCCACAGTGGGTCACGCCCATGTAGAACACATTTCAAAAAAAATTTAAAAATAGTTGTAGTCTTCGGAATTGAATAAATTATATATCTATTAAAAGGTAATAGTCTGCAGATTCAGAAAACGCAAAAAAGTAAAAATTGAACTTTTAATGATTTTGAGCCTTTCCGGAGCCCCTTAACCAAGGAAGCTCACAGGATCAGCAGTGAAGAATATCTGAACTACAAAATCTCAAGCCCGTTTCTGGAGCCAGTTGTTATGGGATGGTGATGGCAGAGAAAACTACGGCGGCAAAGGGCGAATATTAAAGGAAAAACCGAAAGGAAGCATAAAGACTTACTGCCATGTGTTCACGGGGTCACTGAACGTGTGGGCAAAATTCTCTGTCGAGCAGGTATCAATCCGACTTTTCGAAGGAGTAACAGAATAAAAGATCTTCTTGGCTCAACTAAAGGAACAGTTGATAATCTACTTGACGCAGGAGTTTATGAAACTGTGTACCAGTGTGGACTAATATATGTAGGTGTGACGGTGCCACCCAACAGCACACGTGTATCTAAACATGAAAGTATATCAGACTAAGACAACGAGAAACCCTCACACCTGCGAAATAGCCTCTTACCTTCAGGAAAAGAATCCTGAGGAAAGCCACTTGCAATAGTGGCCGAAAATTCGGAAGTTCTACACATTGACAATGCCGTCACACCCTGGAGGAATTTTGTTGGCAGTGGAGATTTGCTTTCTCTGGGCTTTTACTTGAAGTTAAAAAACTTCTCGGTCTTTTCCGTTACTAAATCTGGGCCTTCAAATGGGGGCTCTAATGCCTTCTTCACTCTGTCAGTTCTTACAGACACATGTGTTAAATTACTGGGGTCTTTTTGCATGAATGGTGTTCCTTGGGCTTTACGAGAATATTGTACACGTTTGAGAACATTCGTATACTGTTCCAGTCGTGATACAAGTTGAGGTATGTCTGCATGCCTTTTTGTGTCACACTCTTGAAAAAATGTATGTAACCTGACGGGGGAGCCATACATCATATCTACAATTGTAAGATTAGTGTTTTCTGGAATGGAGCATCGAAGACAAAAAAACATTTCTGATATTATTTGAAAATACGTAGCAATTGCATGAGCACAGTTGGTGGCTTTAAGTGTCAGACGAAACATTTCCATTTTGCCATCTCACTGAGGTTGGTACAGTGTGGTTTGGATTTGATTACAACCACATATTTTTGATAGTGCTTGGAATAGCTCAGACTTCAATTGTCTTCCACAGTTGGTCACTATGGTATGGCGATCCTAATCTGGTGATCCAAGAAAAGAAAAATTCTCGTGCTCCTGCTTTCAGGTATTACCTCTGTCCAGCTTGTACTCTATCAATGCATGTTAAAATGTAGGTATACTAAACAGAAAGAGGCATTGGTCCTAACAATTGAAGGTGAATTACTCTGAAACCTTCGTCATTACTAGGAAGGTTCTGTTGGCGCTTGAACATGTCGTAATACTTTACTTTTCTGAGCAGCAGTACATTTGTATGCCCAAATTCAGATATCTTTTTTACATTCATCCAGAGAAACCTTGATGAGAACATGGGTCTTCATGCCTGGATGAGCCCAGTTAGACCGTCAGCGAGAGCGCATCGCTAGCTCCTGCTACTACTAAGGCGAGTACACCGTTTGCTTCTTACATATTTTACAAACAGCAGCGACTTATTTTCAGTTATCTGTGTAATTACTAGTTTATTTTTGTAATTTCTTGCGTGTTCGAGTGCTTACTAGGTAGAACCTTTTATTTCAATAACAGTGTTTTTGTACTTATTTGCTGCGCTTAGCTTTTAAATAGTTTTTCTGGGAAAACCTAGCGTAGTTTTCGCGTCTCGTATTTCAGTGAGTGTTTCTTGATTATCAGAGTAGCTCATCAGAAGATTATCTTGGGAATTTGTCACCGTATAGAGTAGGGTAAACATAGTCATGTGTAGGGACTGTGGTTGTTGTGAGCGGACGCAAGGAGAATTGGCCACTCTTCGGGGACAGGTGGAGGCTTTGTCTGTTAGGCTCATCGAGCTCGAGGCGCAGGCGTCGGCTCGTAGTGGCGTTGGGGCAACTGTGGTGAGACCTATGCCTACTTCGGTGGCCTTGGAATCACATGGAACCCCTGATGTCGCTGCGTCTTCCGGCAGTGAGCATCTTACCGGTCAGCCATCACTCCAGGGTGAATGGCGGACAGTGGTGGGCTCGCGCGTGCCCGGCCGAAAGGCGAAGGTGGGATCTGGCCGCGTGGCGGCTGCCTTACCCCTTTCCAACAGGTACGGGGTGCTTCCTAGTGGTGATGACATCGTTTCCGAGCCACCACAGGATGCCTCGCCTGTTGGGCCAGTGGCCGATTCTCCGGCAAGGTCCCGACAGTCACAGAGGGCGGGCCTATTAGTTATAGGGAGCTCCAACGTTAGGCGGGTTATGGAGCCCCTCAGGAAAATAGCGGGTAGGTCGGGGAAGAATGCCAGTGTGCACTCGGTGTGCTTGCCGGGGGGTCTCGTCCGTAATGTGGAGGAGGCCCTTCCGGCAGCTATTGAACGCACTGGGTGTGACCGGCTGCAGATAGTAGCACATGTCGGAACGAATGACGCCTGCCGCTTGGGTTCTGAGGCCATCCTTGGTTCCTTCCGGCGGCTGGCTGATTTGGTGAAGACAACCAGCATCGCATGCGGAGTGCAAGCTGAGCTTAATATCTGCAGCATAGTGCCCAGAGTCGATCGCGGTCCTCTGGTTTGGAGCCGTGTGGAGGGTCTAAACCAGAGGCTCAGACGACTCTGCGACTATAATGGTTGCAAATTCATCGACCTCCGTTATTGGGTGGAGAACTGTAGGGCCCCCCTAGACAGGTCAGGCGTGCACTACACACCGGAAGCAGCTACTAGGGTAGCAGAGTACGTGTGGCGTGCACACGGGGGTTTTTTAGGTTAGAGGGACCCCCCCTTGGGCGAAACGATAAAATACCTGACGGCTTACCAGAGAGAACATTATCATCGTTGATAAAGAACGTCCGTCCTCAGAGACCAAAAACAGGAAAAGTTAACGTAATATTGGTAAACTGCAGGAGTATCCAGGGCAAGGTTCCTGAATTAGTATCTCTTATTGAAGGAAATAGTGCGCATATAGTATTAGGAACGGAAAGTTGGTTAAAACCGGAAGTGAACAGTAACGAAATCCTAGACACAGAATGGAATATATACCGCAAGGATAGGATAAACGCCAATGGTGGAGGAGTATTTATAGCAGTAAAGAATTCAATAATATCCAGTGAAGTTATTAGCGAATGCGAATGTGAAATAATCTGGGTTAAGTTAAGTATCAAAGGTGGGTCAGATATGATAGTCGGATGCTTCTATAGGCCACCTGCATCAGCAACCGTAGTAGTTGAGCGCCTCAGAGAGAACCTGCAGAACGTCGTGAAGAAGTTTCGTGATCATACTATTGTAATAGGGGGAGACTTCAATCTACCAGGTATAGAATGGGATAGTCACACAATCAGAACTGGAGCCAGGGACAGAGACTCTTGTGACATTATCCTGACTGCCTTGTCCGAGAATTACTTCGAGCAGATAGTTAGAGAACCAACTCGTGAAGCTAACGTTTTAGACCTCATAGCAACAAATAGACCGGAACTTTTCGACTCCGTGAATGTAGAAGAGGGTATCAGTGATCATAAGTCAGTGGTTGCATCAATGACTACAAGTGTAATAAGAAATGCCAAGAAAGGAAGGAAAATCTATTTGCTTAACAAGAGTGATAGGGCACAAATCGCAGAATATCTGAGTGACCACCATCAAACGTTCATTTCTGAGGAAGAGGATGTGGAACAAAAATGGAAAAAATTCAGAAACATCGTCCAGTACGCCTTAGATAAGTTCGTACCGACTAAGGTCCAAAGCGAGGGGAAAGATCCACCGTGGTATAACAATCATGTACGAAAGGTACTACGGAAACAAAGAAAGCTTCACCATAGGTTTAAGAGTAGTCGAATCATAGCTGATAAGGAAAAGCTGAACGAAGCGAAAAAGAGCGTAAAGAGAGCAATGAGAGAAGCATTCAACGAATTCGAACATAAAACATTGGCAAACAATCTAAACAAGAACCCTAAAAAGTTTTGGTCATATGTAAAATCGGTAAGCGGATCTAAATCCCCTATTCAGTCACTCGTTGACCACGATGGCACCGAAACAAAGGACGACCGAAGAAAGGCAGAAATACTGAATTCAGTGTTCCGAAACTGTTTCACTGCGGAAAATCGTAACACGGTCCCTGACTTCAGCCGTCGCACGGACGCCAAAATGGAAAATATTGAAATAAACGATATCGGAATTGAAAAACAACTGCTATCACTTAGTAGCGGAAAAGCATCCGGACCAGACGAGATACCCTTAAGATTCTACAGTGATTATGCTAAAGAACTTGCCCCCTTTCTATCAGCAATTTATCGTAGATCTCTGGAAGAACGTAAAGTACCTAGCGACTGGAAGAAAGCACAGGTCGTTCCCATTTTCAAGAAGGGTCATAAATCAGATGCGAATAATTATAGGCCTATTTCACTTACGTCAATCTGTTGTAGAATAATGGAACATGTTTTGTGTTCTCGTATTATGACGTTCTTAGATAATACAAATCTCCTTCATCATAACCAACATGGATTCCGCAAACAGAGATCATGTGAAACCCAGCTCGCCCTATTTGCCCAAGAAATTCACAGTGCCGTAGACACTGGCGAGCAGATTGATGCCGTATTCCTGGACTTCAGGAAGGCATTTGATACGGTTCCGCACTTACGTTTAGTGAAAAAAATACGTGCTTACGGAATATCGGACCAGGTTTGTGATTGGATTCAGGATTTCCTAGAAGAAAGAACACAACATGTCATTCTTAACGGTTCAAAATCTGCAGATGTAGAGGTAATTTCGGGAGTACCGCAAGGAAGCGTGATAGGACCCTTATTGTTTACAATATACATAAATGACTTAGTTGACAACATCGGTAGCTCCGTGAGGCTATTTGCAGATGACACGGTTGTCTACAAGAAAGTAGCAACATCAGAAGACTCGTACGTACTCCAGGAAGACCTGCAGAGGATTAATGAATGGTGCGACAGCTGGCAGCTTTCCCTAAACGTAGATAAATGTAATATAATGCGCATACATAGGGGCAGAAATCCATTCCAGTACGATTATGCCATAGGTGGTAAATCATTGGAAGCGGTAACGACCGTAAAATACTTAGGAGTTACTATCCGGAGCGATCTGAAGTGGAATGATCACATAAAACAAATAGTGGGAAAAGCAGGCGCCAGGTTGAGATTCATAGGAAGAATTCTAAGAAAATGTGACTCATCGACGAAAGAAGTAGCTTACAAAACGCTTGTTCGTCCGATTCTTGAGTATTGCTCATCAGTATGGGACCCTTACCAGGTTGGATTAATAGAAGAGATAGACATGATCCAGCGAAAAGCAGCGCGATTCGTCATGGGGACATTTAGTCAGCGCGAGAGCGTTACGGAGATGCTGAACAAGCTCCAGTGGCGGACACTTCAAGAAAGGCGTTACGCAATACGGAGAGGTTTATTATCGAAATTACGAGAGAGCACATTCCGGGAAGAGATGGGCAACATATTACTACCGCCCACATATATCTCGCGTAATGATCACAACGAAAAGATCCGAGAAATTAGAGCAAATACGGAGACTTACAAGCAGTCGTTCTTCCCACGCACAATTCGTGAATGGAACAGGGAAGGGGGGATCAGATAGTGGTACAATAAGTACCCTCCGCCACACACCGTAAGGTGGCTCGCGGAGTATAGATGTAGATGTAGATGTAGATGATAAAAGGATAGTTCCATGTTTCAGGAACATAAGGGCGAGAAATTCGTGTTGACACATCTCAGCACAATTGTTTTCCACCATGTGTCAAACAGTAATTTAATTTAAGTGATGTGTGACTACACGGCTGTAGTTGACCAATCTCTTCTTCTTCTTGTGCTTGAGTTACACTGAACAGCTAGAACATTATGCTCACCGACCGACCAGCGATGTAACCTCCTTACAGGGGATAGCAGCGTCACCACACGCACGATGCACGTAACATCGGTGAGCACACTGTCTGTGTATAGAATGGGGAAGGCGCGCAACCAGTCTGAGTTGCGGAGTTAACATCAGTCTTTAATGGTGGGAAGAGTAAAACTGTGTCTGAAACACAGTGCACCAAATATTCCAAACGATGGGCCTCCACAGTCGGCGACCTGTGCATGTGCCAGTGTTAATACCATAACATCAGCAATTACCACTGAAATGGTAAAGTGATCATCGGCTCCAGACGGTGTTGTAGCAGAGCGTTGCATTGTCTGACGAATCCCGATACCTTCTTTGTCATGGCAATGGGGGACAGAGACAACCTGGTGGCGGCTGCTCTCAGGAACATTCACGTGGGTACCAGTGGGTCCAGTGTAGCTGGTACAAGGCATCACGAAGTTAAGGGTGTATCGTAGACTGCTTGCACACCACGTACACCGTTTCATGGTAGTCATGTTTCCCGACATCAGTGGCATATTTCAACAAGGTAATGCACCAAGTTAGAAGGTCAGAAGTGTGATTGAGTGGTTCGAAGGACACAGTGGCGACTTCCAATTGATGTGCTGTCCTCCCACTCAGCAGATCTGAAGCAGATGGAACACATCTGGGATGAGATTGAACATGGTGTCAGAGCTCATCGCTTACTCCGCGGAATTTTCGGGAATTAGGTGACGTGTGTGCAGATGTGATTCCAACTCTCTCCAGCGGCGTATCAAGGCCCCATTGCTTCCCTGCCGCTATGCGTCACCGCTTATCCGTGCCAAAAGTGAACATATCGGTGGTCATAATGTCCTCGCTGATGAGTGTATATCTTTATATTTAATTGTAACTAATTCTTCAAGCGTTGATATGCTATCAGTTAAAAATAAAAAATAAAAACACATTCTTTGTCAGATATAGGTCGCAAATCTGTAGTAAACTGCGTAGTATATAGGTGGATAACGTATTTAGATGGGTGTTGCTTTCTTAGTCTCTTTCTTAAATGCATTCGTTAGAGGACCATGGTTGGCGTAAATACTGATGTCTATTCCTTGTAACAGATATCTGAAATATTTGACAGCCTTGTATGTGCTAATCACCTCTGTCTCTTACATGGAATACTTCTGTGTCATTGTGAACTTTTTTTTCGAAAGAATCAAGTTCATACCCATTGTATTTCTTGCCATTGTTGCAATACAGCACCCGCTGCAAAATCTGATGAATCCAATAATAATGTGAGTTGACTGAGCAAACTAGGAAAATTATAAAGTGTTTCATTTGCGAGATCGCCCTTGCATTTTTAGAACTTAGCAATTGCTTCAACTGTCTAGTCAATATGTCTTCGGTCCTTCATTGTAGTTACTTTTAGGAACTCGTTCAGAACAGCATTGTTTTCAGCAGCATGTTCCAAATGCCGAAAGTAGTAATTGATGATCCCGAAGAAAGCTCCAGACTTACGAATTATTTAAGTTGGTTTGTAGTTCGTTACTGTCGGAGCCTTTTCTGGATCTGGCTTTGTTCCTGCAGATGCAATTAAATGTCCTAAGAATGTGACCTGTAGTAATACCGATTTTCCAGAATTTATTACACGATCATTACGTCTCAGTTGTGTACAGAATGCATTTAGATGCTCAACATGTGGCTTCAGAGATTCTAATGTTATTAAAGTATCATCCAAATACGGGAAACAGAACTACAGTTCTTTTACAACTTCAGGTATAAAGCTCTGAAATGTGCTGTGTGAATTACCAAGTCCTAATGGCATATAATTAATTTCATACATACCGAAAGTCATATTAAGGCTAATTGTGATTTACCTCCTTCAGCTAACGGATTTTGGTAATATGCTTTTAGTGGGCCAATCAGCAGAATATCTTTTTATTTTGAATCATAAAATTTACATCATTAGCTAGTGGAAAAGGATACCAGGCTGAGATAGTCTTGTCATTCAGACGGTGATAATACCCACAAACTCGTCACTGACAATTTGGCTTTAAAGTAGTGGACTATTCCATTGTAACTGATATGGACGTATGATATCTTTATTTAACAGAAAATTACATTAATTTTGAGCAGTTTGCAATTGAAGTGGGCCCAGTTTATGAGCTTTACTGTATTGTGGTGGACCACTAGACGTAGTGATGTAATGCTGCATTTTGTGCTTCAACACCTTTGCTACCATACATGAGTTTGTTGGTTCAGGAAATTTTTCCTGAAGTTTGGAAAACTTACGTGTTGTGTAGAGTGAGCTTACTAATTCTTTAGCACTCACAATGGTTAATTGTCCTGAATTGTTCAATTTGATGATTTTTCTATCATATTCTTTTACCAACGATTACATCGTAATGATGAACGAAATCTACCCCAATATGTCTTTTCATAAGTCTGCTACAACGAATTGTTATTCAGAGCTGTGTTTGAGCATTAAATCAGTAGTTAGCAGCTTTGAACAATAAGTTTTTATCTCTGATCAGTTTTCAGCATAAAGATTGAAGTCGGAAGCTTTAACTTTCTTGTCTTCTGATACTGGCGAAGGAGACAAATATGCACCGCTGTCTCCCAGGAAATGTCCTCCACTATTTCAATCTTTAACAAACAGGCGATATTAGCGGCTTCATGTGGATACTGGGGTAGAACACTCAGCCGCTGTTGTGTCTATCCTATCTAGCTTTCCTTGTTTTGCACTGACGTGAGTGAGCACATATTTCAGGCTTACATCATGTGCCAAATTTATAATGATAACATCAAATAGTTTTTATGGAATTTTGCAGTGCTTCTACTTCTACAGTGTGATCTTTCCTTATTTAACTTCCGGAGCACCTTTATCTCGTTTCCCAACTCTTCTGTTCTGAAGACAAGATCTTGGACTGACATGGAAGATGATCTTGATTAAATGGACTGAGCTTGCTACATCTGTGGTAGCCAGATGTCAGTATGCTCATCGGTGAATGCAGAAACAGAGGGAGCCACCAGGCCTGTGGAACACTGACGCAAACCAGCGGTATGGAGAAAGAAATGCAACAGACCGACTACAGACAACAGACCAACGCAAGGGCAAGCAACCTTACAACAGTGTGATGCTACACAAAACAGTCGCCACAGCGATGAAACGTGATCAGAGGAGAAACAAATCAAAGACGCGGTCAGAAAGAGTAATCTGTGACAAGCAAAGTAGTCATCGAACAGTTAGTACAGCAAAAAGTCATCTATAGATATCAATTGCGTGTGCTGAACTGACTGGCCGTACGCTGTGCAGCTGACGAAATACCTGTCACTTGGAACAATATTGGCTGGTGCCGTGACGTGGCAAGATGGTGGCATACTCACCCTGCGAGCACAGTGCACCCACATTGCCATTGGCCATCCAGGTCCATACTGTCTGCAGTGCCTGATACCAGAAACCCCCGCTCCCTCAAACAGCTGCATACAGATGATTCTACCTATAGGGAAGGGGTGTGCAGTAAGGAATTAAGGGTGATGTCCCAGAGCCACTGACTGCTGGATGGGGAATGGGATGGTGGTCGCTGGAGGTGAGGGCGCCGTAGGTTTTTCAGGTTCCCACAGAAGTAGAAGGCAATGCTGGAGCGCCTCAGGGGAGTCACTGGCAGTCACCAGTGATGCTCACCCCAAGGCCTCATTGTCACTGGAAGGTGGAGATGGAGGACAAAGGGCAGCGATCGGTGTTCTGTCTATGCTCGCGGCCAGAACTGGTTGTGGTGGCGGCGCTCGAATCCCTTCTGCGTTTGGACACATCTTCCTCAATGCTCGTGAGTTTCTACTACATTTGCTGTCACCCAAGCCCCAAGACTCCTATAGGAGCAGGCCCACATAGCCACATCAAGTGTGTAATGTCAGGATAGCTGAGAGTAGAGTGTAGGAGAGTTTGGCTTCAATAAATTAAGCAATGTCAGTGACTTCCACGAGAGGAGCAGCTCAACAGTACTACGACCGTCATTTGACATGGAGCGACACGTGTTCGAAAACAAAAAGTTGACAGCTGAGGTAGTGGGAGAGGGTTCCACAGCGTTTTTCATTTATTGCTTCTAGATCTGAACTAAACATTGTACTTCACCATTCAAGGAGGGATGGAGTGGGAGGGGGGGGGGCGGGGATTGAGAATATATTTCATCCCATTGGCCACACAAAACTCTTTGGAAGCAGAAGTCATGAGATGAGGGCCCCTGTCAAAAACCAAAGTGTGAGGCAACCCTTCTATGACCAAAACCTGGAGCAAGGCAGTGAATGTGGTGTTGGTCATGGTGGACGCCAGGTCTATCATATATGGGTGTCTGAGCAGTCACCCACAATGAGCAACTACATCAGCCCTAAAAATGGTCCCAAAATATCGAAGTGGATGCGGTCCCAGGGATAGCGGTGTGCAGGCCAGGGTGCAAGTAACTATAGGGGAGCTGATTGGTGCTGGGCACACAGCGTGCACAGATCACTTTGTCGACATCTCTATTGATATCCCACCAGTACACATGTTGGTGCGATATCAATAGAGATGTCGACAGAATGATCTGTGATTGCACGCTGTGTGCCCAGCACCAAGCAGCTCCCCTATAGTTATTTGCACCCTGGCCTGCACACCGCTATCCCTGGGACAACATCCACTTCTCATGTTGGGTAAGTACCAGTGGTCTAGGGGTAGCGCCTTTGATCCATAATCAAAACGTCTTCGGTCCCGGGATCGATCCCCGCCACTGCCTAAATTTTGAAAAATATCATTGGCGGCCGAAGACTTCCGGCATAAGAAGTCAGCCTCATTCTGCCAACAGCCTTGTCAAAGGGGGCGGAGGAGCGGTTAGAGTTTCAGGGCACTCTCTTGTCCTACGGGTGGGAAATTGCCCCTAAAGGCGGAAGAATCAGCAATGATCAACGACATGAGGATGCAGAAGGCAATGGAAACCACTGCATTAAAGACACGTAACGTGTATCCACAGGACATGTGGCCTGTAATTGAAGAAGTGTCATGATGTTCTCTCCATTGGCAAAAGATTCCGGAATAGTCCCCCATTCGGATCTCCGGGAGGGGACTGCCAAGGGGGAGGTTACAATGAGAAAAAGATTGAATAATCAACGAAAGGATAACGTTCTACGAGTCTGGGCGTGGAATGTCAGAAGCTTGAACGTGGTAGGGAAACTAGAAAATCTGAAAAGGGAAATGCAAAGGCTCAATCTAGATATAGTAGGGGTCAGTGAAGTGAAGTGCAAGGAAGACAAGGATTTCTGGTCAGATGAGTATCGGGTAATATCAACAGCAGCAGAAAATGGTATAACAGGTGTAGGATTCGTTATGAATAGGAAGGTAGGGCAGAGGGTGTGTTACTGTGAACAGTTCAGTGACCGGGTTGTTCTAATCAGAATCGACAGCAGACCAACACCGACAACGATAGTTCAGGTATACATGCCGACGTCGCAAGCTGAAGATGAACAGATAGAGAAAGTGTATGAGGATATTGAAAGGGTAATGCAGTATGTAAAGGCGGACGAAAATCTAATAGACATGGGCGACTGGAATGCAGTTGTAGGGGAAGAAGAAAAGGTTACAGGAGAATATGGGCTTGGGACGAGGAATGAAAGAGGAGAAAGACTAATTGAGTTCTGTAACAAGTTTCAGCTAGTAATAGCGAATACCCTGTTCAAGAATCACAAGAGGATGAGGTATACTTGGAAAAGGCCGGGAGATACGGGAAGATTTCAATTAGATTACATCATTGTCAGACAGAGATTCCGAAATCAGATACTGGATTGTAAGGCGTACCCAGGAGCAGATATAGACTCAGATCACAATATAGTAGTGATGAAGAGTGGGCTGAAGTTCAAGACATTAGTCAGGAAGAATCAATACGCAAAGAAGTGGGATACGGAAGTACTAAGGAATGACGAGATACGTTTGAAGTTCTCTAACGCTATAGATACAGCAATAAGGAATAGCGCAGTAGGCAGTACAGTTGAAGAGGAATGGACATCTCTAAAAAGGGCCATCACAGACGTTGGGAAGGAAAACATAGGTACAAAGAAGGTAGCTGCGAAGAAACCATGGGTAACACAAGAAATACTTCAGTTGATTGATGAAAGGAGGAAGTACAAACATGTTCCGGGAAAATCAGGAATACAGAAGTACAAGTCGATGAGGAATGAAATAAATAGGAAGTGCAGGGAAGCTAAGAAGAAATGGCTGCAGGAAAAATGCGAAGACATCGAAAAAGATATGATTGTCGGAAGGACAGACTCAGCATACAGGTAAGTGAAGACAACATTTGGTGACATTAAAAGCAACGGTGGTAGCATTAAGAGTGCAACGGGAATTCCACTGTTAAATGCAGAGGAGAGAGCAGATAGATGGAAAGAATACATTGAAAGCCTCTATGAGGGTGAAAATTTGTCTGATGTGATAGAAGAGGAAACATGAGTCGATTTAGAAGAGATAGGGGATCCAGTATTAGATGGTTCAAATGGCTCTGAGCACTATGGGACTTAACATCTATGGTCATCAGTCACCTAGAACTTAGAACTACTTAAACATAACTAACCTAAGGACAGCACACAACACCCAGCCATCACGAGGCAAAGAAAATCCCTGACCACGCCGGGAATCGAACCCGGGAACCCGGGCGTGGGAAGCGAGAACGCTACCGCACGACCACGAGATGCGGGCTCCAGTATTAGAATCGGAATTTAAAAGAGCTTTGGAGGACTTACGGTCAAATAAGGCAGAAGGGATAGATAACATTCCATCAGAATTTCTAAAACCATGGGGGGAAGTGGCAACAAAACGACTATTCACGTTGGTGTGTACAATATATGAGACTGGCGACATACCATCTGACTTTCGGTAAAGCATCATCCACACAATTCCAAAGACGGCAAGAGCTGACAAGTGCGAGAATTGTCGCACAATCAGCTTAACAGCTCATGCATCGAAGCTGCTTACAAAAATAGTATACAGAAGAATGGAAAAGAAAATTGAGAATGCGCTAGGTGACGATCAGTTTGGCTTTAGGAAAAGTAAATGGACGAGAGAGGCAATTCTGACGTTACGGCTAATAATGGAAGTAAGGCTAAAGAAAATCAAGACATTTTCATAGGATTTGTCGACCTGGAAAAAGCGTTCGACAATATAAAATGGTGCAAGCTGTTCGAGATTCTGAAAAAAGTAGGGGTAAGCTACAGGGAGAGACGGGTCATATACAATATGTACAACAACCAAGAGGGAATAATAAGAGTGGACGATCAAGAACGAAGTGCTCGTATTAAGAAGGGTGTAAGACAAGGCTGTAGCCTTTCGCCCCTACTCTTCAATCTGTACATCGAGGAAGCAATGATGGAAATAAAAGAAAGGTTCAGGAGTGGAATTAAAATACAAGGTGAAAGGATATCAATGATACGATTCGCTGATGACATTGCTATCCTGAGTGAAAGTGAAGAAGAATTAAATGATCTGCTGAACGGAATGAACAGTCTAAAGAGTACACAGAATGGTTTGAGAGTAAATCGAAGAAAGACGAAGGTAGTGAGAAGTAGTAGAAATGAGAACAGCGAGAAACTTAACATCAGGATTGATGGTCACGAAGTCAATGAAGGATTTCTGCTACCTAGACAGTAAAATAACCAATGACGGACGGAGCAAGGAGGACATCAAAAGGAGACTCGCTATGGCAAAAAAGTCATTTGTGGCCAATAGAAGTCTACTAATATCAAATACCGGCCTTAATTTGAGGAATATATTTCTGAGGATGTACGTCTGGATTAAAGCATTGTATGGTAGTGAAACATGGACTGTGGGAAAACCGGAACAGAAGAGAATCGAAGCATTTGAGATGTGGTGCTATAGACGAATGTTGAAAATTAGGTGGACTGAAAAGGTAAGGAATGAGGAAGTTCTACGCAGAATCGGAGAGGAAAGGAATGTGTGGAAAACACTGATAAGGAGAAGGACATCTGCTAAGACATGAGCGAATGACTTCCATGGTACTAGAGGGAGCTGTAGAGGGCAAAAGTTGTAGAGGAAGACAGAGATTGGAATACGTCAAGCAAATAATTGAGGATGTAGGTTGCAAGTGCTACTCTGAGATGAAGAGGTTAGTACAGGAAAGGAATTCGTGGCGGGCCGCATCAAACCAGTCAGTAGACTGATGACCAAATAAAACACATGTTGGTGAGTCTAAGTCTTCATGATGGACATCGCACAATGTACCTAGAGGACCAAGCTCAGGACTTGCTGCTTCAACTGGGTGGGAATAATGGCCCAACGCATGTCAGTCTCAGCATGAAAGAGAAGAACATCATCAACAACCAAGAGAGTGTAAGGAGGCCTTTTCCAGTGTTTGAGCTCAGTCACCAACCCGCAGGTGTAGTAGATGAGC
Organism: Schistocerca nitens; assembly: GCF_023898315.1. Taxonomy (NCBI): domain Eukaryota; kingdom Metazoa; phylum Arthropoda; class Insecta; order Orthoptera; family Acrididae; genus Schistocerca; species Schistocerca nitens. The sequence continues at coordinate 376,961,778 of NC_064622.1, read as the reverse complement.
CAGCAATGGGTCACGTATTGGAGGACCTGCTGCAGGTTAGTTTTGCAGTGTGTAGTGACAGCAAAATATTCGTAATGGGGAAACCACTTAATGTATGTTGCCATACAGTATCAATGTGAAAGCAGAGGGCCACCTGTTGGTCGAAATCAGTCGAGTTCAGCAGGTAGGATTGACGAGTTGTTGGTTTTCGGAAGTTGTATTATAAGCGTAACCCATATTGTACAACTGTAAGCATTCTGGAACGGTGCCCAGCACTGTAAGCATTGAGGTGTACGCTCTGGGAGGTCTGAATGAGGCCAGAACAAGGTAACCAAGAGCTTCTCATCCGTAAGGAGGGAGAACTTTGCACCAAAATGTAGACTTGAAAAATCTTTACAGCAAGCACTACCACCCATGCCTCCTTTTCGATCAGTCAGTAGTTGCATTGTGCAGGAGTTAACGTCTCGGATGCATAAGTAGTTGGCTGTTACGAGCCGTCCTCATTCCTGTGCAAAAGAACGGTTCCGATGCCACAGGCAAATGTGTCGGCTGCCACAACCAACAGATGTCTGGGAGGAAAAGGGCCGATTTCAGCATGGTTTGCGAATGGTCAAAAGCCCAGTCACAGGTAAGGGTCCAATTGAAGGGCACTCATTCATTAGGCTGCGAAACTTGGGTGCATGTGTCGGGGGGGTGGGGGGGGGGGAGGGGGCGGAATTTCGAGTAATAATTGACTTTGCACAAAACACCTGAATTTCAGGTAGAGAAGAGACTCGATGGCGGCGACATTTCCATCAGTAGATCTGATTCCATCATTGGTAATTCGATGCCCCACATACTTCACTTCCGGTTAAAATAATCGACACTTCTCCAAATCAAAATGCAGACCAGTTTACCGCATGGTGGTAAATAGGATGTGGGAACTTGCAAATTCTCCTGACGGAAGAGTCCCGTAACAATAAAGTCTGGACATTTCACACAAGCTGGAAAGGGCTGCGATAGATACCTATAGGAAGGTGCTGGGGCCGAGTTAATGCCAAATGGTAGTTGGTTGTCTGATATAATCCAAAGGGCGTGTTTCCATCAACAATGGTCTGAGATTACTCATCTCAAGGCAACTGAAAGCATCTTGGAGCAGCAAGTTTGGTAAGGAGGTCGTCTCTCCAGGGTGTAGGATAAGTTTCAGCCAGCGATCGAGCATTGATCGTAGCCTTGAAGACCCCACATAAACAAAAAGAACGATTGGGAAGTATGACGAGGCGACTGACCCATGTGCTAGGTTCACAGGTTTTCCAAGTACAGCAACCTGGAGACGATTGAATTTCTGTTTCAGCGCTGTACGTAAGTCAGTAGAGTGGGCATGCCATGGCAAAAACGGGACTTGGTATCTGGCCGAAGGATGATGCGTGTCTAAACCTAAGGAGCGCCCAAAATCCAGCTTAAATAGAGATAGAGAGGTAAAAAGGCCCAACAAAGGTCGCCCGGTTCCTGGAAATGGAATGCAGTGCATGCAGAACGAGGGAGAAGGAAGATTAGTTTAAAGTCCTGTCGACAACGAGGTAATACTGGCATTTGCCTGAAGTGATTTAGGGAAATCACGAAGAACATAAATGGGGATGGCTGGACAGAGGTTTGAGCTGTCGTCCTCCTGAATGCGGTGCACGCAACCTTGACTTTGTCAGAGTTAAAAAGCCAAAGAAGGTAAAGACTTCAGGTCCAAAGACCTTATTAACCAATGCGTAGTCTACGACGATAACATACTGAGACGTGCAGTATGTAAGCAGGCTGCTGTGACGAAGGACTGCCCACGAAGGAAAATAGAACTAACCCAAATGCTACCAAACCAACTCAGGGAGCTTAGTCATGCGTACGTTGCCAGACAGAGCCGAGAAACGGTAGCTCCGGTGTCCACCTGGAAACAGACGTTCTCGTCATTAATGCAGAGTGCTGAATGAAAGGGTTGTCCAATGGAACTACAGACTACAAGGCATGTACAGAATCCTCATACTGTCGTGGGGCAGGACGGCAACGGGTTGTACGGCTGCGACGCACCAATCGAAGATGCCCTTCTTTGTCACAAAGCGTCCAGGCACAAAGGGATAGCCCCTCGCGATCTGTGACGCGGAGACACCGGGGGCTCAATTGCCATAAACACGTCAGATACGGTCGAATCAAGACTTGGCTGCTTCTAAACTGCCATGCGCCTGCTGCGCGAGCGAAGCGCGAGGAAATGCATTGAATGCCGCAAATTGTGGCCCAACCATTATTCGCTAATTAGCTGCCTGTGCGATTTCGAACGAGTGTGCGATACGAAAAATGTCCTCCAATCACGGTTTATCTAGTTTCAACGCCTCACTGCGGAGCTAGAGATCTGGTAGAAGTTGGACCACCACATCACGAGTCAAGGAGTCTGCATACGACGTCTTGCAGCCTTTATTGGCACTGGTGAAATCACATTTGCGGCTGAGACCTTGCAAATCAGTGATCCGACAGTGGTATTGGTGTCCCGGTTTTTTATACTACTGACTCAACCATTTGGTATCTCTGGGAGTAATTATTAGTCAACAGAAAGCAGATCTCCTGAAACCGGAGCGACACAGTGTCACACAGAGGGGTCAACTTTCCGAGCAGATAGAACGTTTCTGGCACTGCCAAAAAAAAAAAAAAAAAAAAAAAAAAAAAACACGATCGCTGCGGTGAATCATCCGTGACTGGAAAGATAGTAAAATGTTGTTTCAGACGATGCAAGCATATGTCCCGGTCCTCCTTAGCGTCATTAAGAAATGGAAACGACAAAGGGTGTATGGACGAGTCGGCAGTGGAAGACCATGGGACCCGGTGTGACTGGGCCAGTTCGTCCGGCTGAAGCTGAAGCGATTTTTGTAGCAAGTCTAACTGGGACTCTTGCTGCAGCATTAACTGCTGCTGTTGCTCCAGCAAGCGAGAAAATTGAGTACACATGTTACGAAATAACTTCCTTTTTACTCGTCGTCAATGCTAAATATGCGATACCCGGATATCGTTTCGCACGTCGGTGAATACAGAGTCACCAGATGAAGAGCCACTTGTATAACAGTAATCCAAACCAACGGTACGGGGAAAAATGTGTGGCAGACAGACTACGGACAAGACAACAGACCAGGACAAGGACAAACATTCTTACTACAGCGAAGCGCTAAGCAAAGCAGTCGCCACAACAATGGCAACAAGTAGAAACTAATGGAGACAGAAATCCAAAGTTTAAACAGAGAGACTAACCGGTGACACAGTAATTCGATGGTTCTAGTACAGTGTAGTTCCATCTGTAGGTATGAAGAGTGGGAACTGAATTTACTGGCTGTGCGCTGTACGGCTGCCTGAATACAGGTCGTATGGAACGGCAGTGGGCGGACGTACACATATGGCGAGATGGTGGCGCACTCGCCGTGTGACCGCAGCGTGGTCACGGTGTCCTCTACCGGCTATCGAGGCCCATTTTTCTCCAGCGGCCATTCAACAGTTGCGGCACACGATACCACACAACTTATGCAATTTGAATCAGTTTAACAGAGTGCATTGCGGCCATTCAACAGTTGCGGCACACGATACCACACAACTTATGCAATTTGAATCAGTTTAACAGAGTGCATTTCGACCATGCAGTCTGCAATTTGAGCAATATTACCCACTGTTCCGTCATCTTTAACTAAAATACACACATAGAAAAAAGTTTTGCATCACCCCGGTTTCCAGAACTCCTGAACATATAAATTCATCGGAGGTGAGGGTATCATCTGGCGTGCTCCAGGGAAGTGTGGTAGGTCGGCTGTTGTTTTCTATCTACATAAATGATCTTTTGGATAGGGTTGATAGCAATGTGCGGCTGTTTGCTGATGATGCTGTGGTGTACGGGAAGGTGTCGTCGATCAGTGACTGTAGGAGGATACAAGATGACTTGAACAGGATTTGTGATTGGTGTAAAGAATGGCAGCTAACTCTAAATATAGATAAATGTAAATTAATGCAGATGAATAGGAAAAAGAATCCCGTAATGTTTGATTACTCCATTAGTAGTGTAGCGATTGACACAGTCACGTCGATTAAATATTTGGGCGTAACATTGCAGAGCGATATGAAGTGGGAGAAGCATGTAATGGCAGTTGTGGGGAAGGCGGATAGTCGTCTTCGGTTCATTGGTAGAATTTTGGGAAGATGTGGTTCATCTGTAAAGGAGACCGCTTATAAAACACTAATATGACCTATTCTTGAGTACTGCTTGAGCGTTTGGGATCCCTATCAGGTCGGATTGATGGAGGACTTAGAAGCAATTCAGAGGCCGGCTGCTAGATTTGGTACTGGTAGGTTTGATCATCACGCGAGTGTTACGGAAATGCTTCAGGAACTCGGGTGGGAGTCTCTAGAGGAAAGGAGGCGTTCTTTTCGTGAGTCGCTACTGATGAAATTTAGAGAACCAGCATTTGAGGCCTACTGCAGTACAATTTTACAGCCGCCAACTTATATTTCGCGGAAAGACCACAAAGATAGAGAGATTAGAGCTCGTACAGAGGCATATAGGCAGCCGTTCTTCCCTCGTTCTATGTGGAACAGGGAGAGAAGATGCTAGTTGTGGTACGATGTACACTCCGCCACGCATCGTATGGTGGATTGCGGAGTATGTATGTAGATGTAGATGTTGTTCGGACGTGGAGGAGATACAGACAGACAAGAACTGTCGATGACCTGAATCGCTCAGGCCGCCCAAGGGCTACTACTGCATTGGATGGCCGCTACCTACGGATTATGGCTCTGAGGAACCCTGACAGCAACGCCACCATGTTGAATAATACTTTTCGTGCAACTGCAGGACGTCGTGTTACGACTCACACTGTGCTCAATACGCTGCATGATGAGCAACTTCACTCCTGATGTCCATGACGAGATCCATCTCTGCAACCACGACACTATGCAGTGCGGTACAGATGGGCCCAGCAACATGTCGAATGGACCGTTTAGGATTGGCATCACGTACTCTTCACCGATGAGTGTCGCATATTCCTTCAACCAGACAATTGTCGGAGACGTGTTTGGAGGTAACCCGGTCAGGCTGAACGCCTTAGACACACTGTCTATTGAGTGCAGAAAGGTGGAGGTTCCCTAGTGTTTTGAGGTGGCGTTATGTGGGGCTGACGTACGCCGCGGGTGGTCATGGAAGCCGCCGTAATGCCTGTAAAATACGTGAATGTCATCCTGCGGCCGATAGTGCAACTATATCGGCAGCATATTGGCGAAGCATTCGCCTTGATGGACGACAATTCCTGCCCCCATCGTGCACATCTTGTGAATGACTTCCTTCAGGATAACGACATCGTTCGATAGAGCGGCCAGCATATTCTCCAGACATGAACCCTATCGAACATGTCTGAGACAGATATAAAATGGCTGTTTATGAACGATGTGACTCACGAACCACTCTGAGTGATGTAAGCCTAATCGCCGTTGGGGAGTGGAACAATATGGACCAACGGTGCCTAGATGGAAAGCGGTCTGCTAGCCGCGGACGCTGCGTTGGAACAGCTTTCCATGAAGTTCCTCAGCTAAGTAACATAGCTTGACATGGTACCACGGTAATTCAGCTTTTTATATTTGACCGTGCCTTATTCTGGCATGTATTAGGTCATTTTATGCTTCAGAAGAAGGCTAGATTACTCTAGCTGAAACCCGGATAAGGACCTGTAACTTTTCGCAACCGAGGCGAATCTCTGACGTATTATGTTTATGTTGATCTCTGTTCTAATTTTCTGTACAAGTTCCGGTGATGTAAAACTAGGTAGTTTGTCAATTAAAAGTGCTCCACTATCTTGTCTGACACATTAGTGCCGGCAAAGCATCCCATTTTTTTTTTTTTAAATAATTGACTAAGGTCCGTATCACCCTGCTCTAAACCACTCAAGAGTTATTACCTTGACGCATTCAATAAATATGAGCAAATGTCGTTCTCTTGCAAGAGAATAATTATTGTTGTCATTAGTTGTAACTAGATCCCATTTATTTTCAACGGAGCTAAATCGCTTTCCGGCCAAATGTTCTTTTAACCTAGGAAACAGGTGACAGTCACTGGGCGCCAAGTCACGACTATAGGGTGGGTGGGTGATTATGTTCCACTGAAACTGTTGCAAGAAAGGAACGGTTTGCCGAGCGATGTATGGGCAAGCGTTGTCATGGAGAATGTGTACCCCCGTACTGAACATTCCCCTCTTCTCCGCTTCTGAATTGCCCGTTTGAATTTTTTCAGAGTCTCACAGTTCCTGTCAGCGTTTATTGTGGTCCCAACGATTCAGCTCCGACGACGAGGCGAAAGAAGAGGTTCATAACTTTGTGAACAGCATGGCGGCGAGCTGGAATGACATGGGCATACAAAAACTGCCACAGCGTCTACAAAAATGCATCGACAGAAATGGTGATTATGTCGAAAAATAGCTAAATGTTCAAGATGTAAATTGATGTAAAGCATTGTAGAAATAAACGGGTGTATGTACTTATAAAAAATATACCTTACTTTTGGGATTACCCTCATACAAGGATAAAAAAATGTAAAATCTTACATTTTAATTTATACAATTTTTTTCTTAATAAAAATGTTATTTTTTCAATACTATAGTTGATTCTGCAATAAACCTTAATTCTAGTACATAAGTATGGACTATTGCAAGTTACAGAAAAAATTAGAGCAATTCTTTATAAACTTTGGGAAATATCTATACCTGAATTCTGAAAAATACAACTTGCGGAAAATTGCGAATGAAGATATGAGTCCAATTAAACTGTGCCTCAGAACATTCCTGAAGCATAGTCTTCATCCTGAAGCATTTCTTCATCTTCAAGCTTCCTCTTGGCATTTTTTTTAGCACTTCTTGCTTCGTTGGTTACTTGAAGAGCGAACCTTTGAGCTTCATGCACTCATTGTCTGTCACATGCAAGCAACTGAGCTAACATATTAGAACCACATTTTATGCATACATTTGTCAGGACCTCCAACCTTCCTATCACTCCACCATTGAAACACATTACTGCATGTCGTACACCAACTTTTAATGGCTGAAACTTTCATTTGTATTCTGGGTGCCCCCATGAAGACATGTACTAAGCAAAGCAGGGTCAGTCAGGTCTCTAAAAATTGGTTTTATTTCATTCATAACAGGCTCAGGAAGAGAATGCTTATGATGGTACAGTTGACTACTTTCTTTTGCTTTTTGGTAACCACACCAAGAATCTGCTCCTTTAGGGCAAAGTAGCATCTGTGGACAACTTATGAAAGTAGGTGACCTATACAGCTATTCCTCATTGCTGTAACATCATTCAGAGCTGCAGTTCATCTAACAGTCAGTCCATAATAACTTTGAAGAAGGTCTATTCCAGTTTCTGTCACTCTGCCTAGGCCAGACAGATTTTCCATTAGATAAAACTTTCCTTTTGTTTCTCTTCGCAGCTTCCTCAATCTAGCACGGATAGACTTTTACACATGTCCTCAAAACTCCTGTTTTGTTACCAGGGTATTACCATAAACATTGAACTCATTAATTTTATAGAAAGCTTTAGAGTCCCCATCGCCTAAGTACTTCATATATCCAACTTTATAAACGAGCACTGACCTCTGAAATATTTTTGGACCTCCATTACACTCCATACATCCATGGTAACCGTCATAATTCTTAGAACACTGATGTTCAATATGCCCTTCAGCGTTACCATGTCAGGTGTGGCAGTAGTTAGGTAAGCACTCGACATCAACAACTTTTGTTTTTCTCCAGAGATGTAGCACTTACACTATTCAAGGAACGATGCTCTCGACGTTGCCATGACCCATCAAGTGCAACAGCAATGTCCCTGGTTCCACTAATATTTAAAGTTGCTTCTACTGCACGTTTCACAGATGCTTTAGACACAATAGTGAAGGCACTTAAAGGTATATTTATGTACTTCCTGAACCTATTGGGAGGAGGAGACAGGTCCATAAAATGACAAAACGTTTGAGCAGCGTTTTATCCTTCCCCTATTGCGCGCATTGCATACACTAACTTCTAATTCACATCATATGAATTATGCAGAACGTTTGAAGTCATTTTCGAGGTTTATTTATTGCAGGATCTACAGAGAACAACCAATTTTCACGCTGAACCCTTCCGTCTACTTTGTTGTTCAGTTATTTCCAGACAGCCTACGCCACCACATTGTGTACATTTCGCCACTTCCTTTATCAAAGAAGATAAGATGCCCACACCAGCAACAACGAATGCACTACAAACAGCGTCATAGTTAATAGAAAAATTTGAATCAAATGGTTCAAATGGCTCTGAGCACCATGGGACTTAACTTCTGAGGTTATCAGTCCCCTAGAACTTGTTGTTGTTGTTGTTGTGGTCTTCAGTCCTGAGACTGGTTTGATGCAGCTCTCCATGCTACTCTATCCTGTGCAAGCTTCTTCATCTCCCAGTACCTACTGCAACCTACATCCTTCTGAATCTGCTTAGTGTATTGATCTCTTGGTCTCCCTCTACGATTTTTACCCTCCACGCTGCCCTCCAATGCTAAATTTGTGATCCCTTGATGCCTCAAAACATGTCCTACCAACCGATCCCTTCTTCTAGTCAAGTTGTGCCACAAACTTCTCTTCTCTCCAATCCTATTCAATACCTCCTCATTAGTTACGTGATCTACCCACCTTATCTTCAGCATTCTTCTGTAGCACCACATTTCGAAAGCTTCTATTCTCTTCTTGTCCAAACTGGTTATCGTCCATGTTTCACTTCCATACATGGCTACACTCCATACAAATACTTTCAGAAACGACTTCCTGACACTTAAATCTATACTCGATGTTAACAAATGTCTCTTCTTCAGAAACGCTTTCCTTGCCATTGCCAGTCTACATTTTATATCCTCTCTACTTCGACCATCATCAGTTATTTTACTCCCTAAATCTAAATCTAATCCCCTCAGAATCACCCGATTTAATTTGACTACATTCCATTATCCTCGTTTTGCTTTTGTTGATGTTCATCTTATATCCTCCTTTCAAGACACTGTCCATTCCGTTCAACTGCTCTTCCAAGTCCTTTGCTGTCTCTGACAGAATTAGAATGTCACCGACGAACCTTAAAGTTTTTACTTCTTCTCCATGAATTTTAATACCTACTCCTAATTTTTCTTTTGTTTCCTTTACTGCTTGCTCAATATACAGATTGAATAACATCGGGGAGAGGCTACAACCCTGTCTCACTCCTTTCCCAACCACTGCTTCCCTTTCATGCCCCTCGACTCTTATAACTGCCATCTGGTCTCTGTACAAATTGTAAATAGCCTTTCGCTCCTTGTATTTTACCCCTGCCACCTTCAGAATTTGAAAGAGAGTATTCCAGTTAACGTTGTCAAAAGCTTTCTCTAAGTCTACAAATGCTAGAAACGTAGGTTTGCCTTTTCTTAATCTTTCTTCTAAGATAAGTCGTAAGGTTAGTATTGCCTCACGTGTTCCAACATTTCTACGGAATCCAAACTGATCTTCCCCGAGGTCCGCTTCTACCAGTTTTTCCATTCGTCTGTAAAGAATTCGCGTTAGTATTTTGCAGCTGTGACTTATTAAACTGATAGTTCGGTAATTTTCACATATGTCAACACCTGCTTTCTTTGGTATTGGAATTATTATATTCTTCTTGAAGTCTGTGGGTATTTCGCCTGTCTCATACATCTTGCTCACCAGATGGTAGAGTTTTGTCATGACTGGCTCTCCCAAGGCCATCAGTAGTTCTAATGGAATGTTGTCTACTCCCGGGGCCTTGTTTCGACTCAATTCTTTCAGTGCTCTGTCAAACTCTTCACGCAGTATCTTATCTCCCATTTCATCTTCATCTACATCCTCTTCCATTTCCATAATATTGTCCTCAAGTACATCGCCCTAGAACTTATAACTACTTAAACCTAACGAACCTAAGGACTTCACACACATTCGTCCCCGAGGCAGGATTCGAGCCTGCGACCGTAGCGGTCACGCGATTCCAGACTGTAGCGCCTAGAAACGCTCTGCCACTCCGGCCGGCCAAATTTGAATCACTAGAAGTTTCTTCCCTGAAGAACTGATACGTAGGTTACTTTGAACAGTGTGGCTTGCGTTGTTTGTGAACTGGTTAGCACGGAATGTCTGAAGATGGCCTTGTAAGCCGAAAACCGGTTAGCAATAAAAATAATATTGTAGAACAATAGCAAACTGGTGCTTTTCATTTATTATTATAATGTTGTTCTACCAAGAACCGACGGAAGATTCTGTTAATATGAATTTCCTTTTATTGAATTCCTTGATACGTGTCATAGTTCGAAATTTTTGCACAATAAAGGATATATACTTCCACAAATATATGTAACACATGGGCAACAAACATTCAGTAACATGTGAACAAACTGCTTCAGCGGTTCAAAAGTAAATACTTGCAAAGATAATCAATTACAGACACGAGAAACCTGCACTGTTACCAACATATGCAATGTATCAGACATATAATCGCTGGAAACAGAAAGTTCACTGTTCTTTTCGAAATAATACTGGTTTCTGTAACAGAAATAGAGTGGGCGTGGCGGCATACATGACTGTAACTTTAAAATTGTGTATGTATACGTCATCTTTCATTTGAAACCTTATAATGTATATATCAATGTAGTCAGGAAAGACTATAGAATTTAATAAAGTCGTAAAAAACCTACACTGCTGGCCACCGTCAATGCAACACCACGAAGGAAGCATCCGAATCAAGTGAAATTTACACCATGGGTTTGCAACGATGAGATATGCAACTGATTAGAATTTCAGCGCAGACGCACATCACGCGCGCCTGTGGCGCCACCTCATAACGCCATTTAAGGCTTGGCGATTTCGACGAGTGTACGTTCGGCACGTGTGTTTACCTTGTGGTTGTTTCACAAGACGATCAGTTATGCCTCGTAGACAACAGCGAACATCTTTTGATCAAGTATCCGAGTTCGACAGAGGAAGGATAGTGGCTTACCGAGATTGTGGATTATCATACAGAGAAATCGCTAGTCGTGTGGGACGAAACCAAACAACTATAATGCGGATATGTGACCGTTGGATGCAGGAGGGTACGACGGACCGACGTGGTCGATCGCAGTCACCTCGGTGCACCACTGCACGTGCTGATAGGCAAATTGTGCGCATGGCAGTGACGGATCGCTCAGTGACATCCCGAACCATAGCACAGCACATTGCGTCTGTAACGCATCATCCAGTGTCTGCGCGTACCATTCGACGCCGTTGACAGCAGAGTGGTCTGTCCGCTAGACGTCCATTGCTTCGTCTACCATTGACGCAGAACCACAGACGTCTCCGTCGCCAATGGTGTGATGACAGACGGATGTGGACGGCAGAATGGAATGACTTTGTCTTTACGGACGAGGCACGCTTCTGTCTGCAGCACCACGATGGTCGGATTCGAGTGTGGAGACACCGTGGAGAGAGGATGCTGGACAGCTGCATTATGCACCGCCACACTGGTCTTGCATCGGGTATTATGGTATGGGGCGGTATTGGATATAACTCTCGCACGCCTCTAGTACGCATTGCCGGTACTTTAAATAGCCGGCGCTACATATCCGAGGTGCTGGAGCCAGTTGTCCTTCCTTGCCTTCAGGGCTCGTCCACAGCCATATTTCAACAGGATAATGCGCGACCACACGTGGCACGCATTGTCCAAAGGTTCTTCGTCAATAACCAGATTGAATTGCTTCCCTGGCCGGCTCGCTCTCCGGATCTTTCGCCGATAGAAAACATGTGGTCCATGGTTGCTCAACGAGTGGCCCAGATTACATCCCCAGTTGCCACACCAGATGATCTTTGGCAACGTGTGGAAGGTGCTTGGGCTGCTGTACCCCAGGAACACATCCAACGTCTCTTTGACTCAATGCCGAGACGTGTGGCAGCGGTGATCTCCAACAATGGCGGCTACTCTGGCTACTGATTCTGGCAGGAACCACATGTCACAGACGTCTGTACACGTAATCATCTGATACTTGGTCAACATGTTATCTATAAAATAAATCTTGTTGTGCTACCTCTTGTCTTTCTTGGTGTTGCATTTACGGTGGCCAGCAGTGTAGATTTTTCTACCATTTTTGAGTACGCTGTATCCTTCAATGCATTTATAAAGATATTAAAACATTAACTGATCAGCTAATGCACGTAGTTTAGTGTACAAAATAGATTTATAAATCTTTCCTTCTTTCGTTAGCACAACGACGAGCGCAACAGGTAGCACAAAGGCTAACCAATAGGCATATGAGCATTAAATTGTAATTCCATATGACGCCTTGCAGGGGTAATCATTATAATGTGATTGCTGATTGCTTTTTAAAGAAATAACATAACCGTTTAAAAAATTAAAACAACTTTATCTAGTAGAATGAGCCTTGGCCATAGAATTGACCTCTGGTTACACTATTAACAAGGCGAAGCATCGAACACATGTGGTGCTCACTGTGGTGTCACCGCCAGACACCACACTTGCTAGGTGGTAGCTCAAATCAGCCGCGACCCGCGTGTCGCCACTGTCAGGATCGCAGACCGAGCGCCACCACAAGGCAGGTCTCGAGAGACGTACTAGCACTCGCCCCAGTTGTACGACGACGTTGCTAGCGACTACACTGACGAAGCCTTTCTCTCATTTGCCGAGAGACAGTTAGAATAGCCTTCAGCTAAGTTAATGGCTACGACCTAGCAAGGCGTCATTAACCATTTGTACCATTGCATGTACCTCGAGATAGAGTCTCACTTGTATCATCCAGAATGCTGTATACCAAAGGACAATATAAAAGTTAAGTGTTCTAGTAGCTACGTTCTTTTCTTTATCACATTCATTACGAATCCTGTTCCAGACTTAACGCCAGACGGCGTGAGTTGACGCGTGCCCTTTCGGCTACTTCACCATGAGTGCAGCCGAGTAATTTCTCCTACATTAAATTAGATCCTAAATCTGTCCCACTCATCAATGACCAACATTCTGATGACTATAAATGGCGTCGCATTGCTACCCACTGAGCTGGATGCACCCCTATCGACCGCAATTAGCGTAGATCCACAAGACCCCAGTAATGTCAAATAACTCATCAAATGAAGCAGAATACTCAGAGCTATATAGTAGTTCTAACAGATTAACTCTCTGAAGGTAGTGGTCCGCAGAATTTTACCACCACATCTGACAGGTTTGCTGCGACAGTTATAAAAATTGTCACTGCTCAACGTATGAACTTGTGCTTTGTCTGCTCACTACTAAACACACGCTGTCACGCAGAATATCAGTCTTCAGTCGCTGTGGCTTGGGTATCTGAATGGCTGTCGTGAGACGCTGCAAGTGACACAGAATCATCGTATCTTCGTAGCGCCACTGCCAAGTAACCTAGTTGGTCGCTATAGCGCATTTTTGCCAGCGATATTCTGCAGATTTGATCACAATCGACCTGTCACACTTGAGACAGTACGAAAGTGGCTCAGTATTCTGTTTACCCATGATCCCTAGTTTTATACCATGAGAATATTTGCCAAAGCCAAGATAAGTCCTGCTGAAATCAGTTTCCATTTCTTACATTAAAATAAAACGGGGAGGTCTATTATACCATTCTTCACATGAAAGAAATCAATTCCTATACGTAGGGTGCAATTAAGACCTTTACACGTGAAATGTGTCCATTATTGCTACGTTTCCTACAGTTAGCAGAATATGGGTCTGCAATTTAACTATCTGAGATCGTGTGCCTTAGCTTCTACAGTCTTACACTCATGGTCTGGCAAAGTGGATAGCTTTCAGACAAGTCTAGGCTGCCGCCCCCATGTGTATAGTAACAGTGGTAGTTATGTCTCCAAACATGGTATGTGTAGCCCAATGCTACACAATTAGTAATTAAATCTGACTGCGTTGTTAGCAAACAGCTCTTCCCGAACATCGCCGCCATTATCATATATTATTAAATCGTCATTTTCCAGTCCGCCTCCTTCCCATTTTCCGTCTGGCCGTTCAGAGGCAAATATGGAGGGATATGGTTTTCCGAACGTGCGACCGGATGTTGCTTATTGTCCGCAATACCATTTCCAGCCAAATTACTTTTATTATTGTTGTTATTCACACAATTAGCGTTTTTTGGATGATTAACTGACTGATAGTTTCATTTTGCGGTACCATTCCTGTTTCCACGTGAGGATGGAATTACAAAATTTGCTATGACTGAAGTGGTTTAGGTTTCGTCTGCATTATTTTTACGGTTGTTGTGGGGTTTTCCAACCCCATTCTGTTGATGGTTGTAGCTTTCTTTATGGTTTCCATTCCCTTCATGGTTATTGTTATATGAATTAGTAACATTGTTCTCTCCATAATACACTTTTGTATCTTCGTTAATCATATCGGTAAAATGTAATACCAACATGAACTCTTCAACATTATATTCCTATAAATTAATTAACTTTTTCCTTATACGAATGGACAGATTGACTTTTAGAATTATTGTCATATTCATTACGAAATGCAATCATGCTAATATCGCATTTTATTCAAGTGTTTCTCAAACTATTGCATCAGATTTCCCTGACATCAGTTGTATGAATCCTAAAACGAATTTATGTTCGAATACAAATAATGAACGACATTTTTAAAAATCAACCTTCAACACCCATCCAATTTATAATATATCCTCCCCCAACAAACCTGTCTTGTGCTGTTAGTGTTAATTCTTTTAATAACGCTAGCAAAATTAGCTATTGGATTTCGTAAATGAATGTAAGTTCTAATTTGTGTCGTGAGAATCATATAATACTCTAAAACTATTTACACAATGGGCGGGAATAAGTTAAACATTCAACGGCAGTTGTATATTCGAAGTTAGTGCAGTCTTCATCAGTAGATTCCTCCCCTCTCTCTCTCTCTCTCTCTCTCTCTCTCTCTCTCTCTCTCTCTCTGTCTCTCTCCATCTCTCTCTCCTCTCATAAAAAGAGGTGATCACTAATAGGAAACTGCTTTTAAAAACAATATATGCTGCAATACCCACAAAACATTCGAAAAACAAATGAATACACAAAAACAAATTGAAGAATGAAACCACAGTCAAAATTTATATTAATACCACTTGTCTCATGCTTTACGGAAGATGTTCAGATTTGCGCCTTACATGTCTATTGAAAGTCGTTAGAGGACAGTGGAAATGCGATTAGGGAACAAGGTGTTAGACGTTCACGTGAAAATACAGAATTTGGAGGTCAGACGGTAAATGTAAATGTCGTGTGACTAGGGCCTCCGGTCGGGTAGACCGTTCGGCGGGTGCAAGCCTCTCGATTTGACACCACTTCGGCAACTTGCGCGTCGATAGGGAGGAAATGAGGATGATTAGGACAACACCAGTGCCTGAGCGGAGAAAAGCTCCGACACAGCCGGGAATCGAACCCGGGCACTTAGGATTGACAATCCGTCGCGCTGACCACTCAGCTACCGGTGGCGGACGGTCAGACGGTTGCTCAATATGTAAAGGGAGATACGCGCAGATTTGTGGCAGATCTAACTACATAGTACAATGCTGGTAGAGGAGCAAACGTCTCGAAGCACAATGTTCAGCACACGCAGTTGAACGTGAGTCTACAGTGGACGATCCATAAGTGTTTCCATCTTGATCCAACGACAGCGACAGTTAGGATTTTAGTGGGAACTGGACCATGGATTACAGGAAACACGTCACGTTTATTGTTACACGAGTTTTAAGAGCTTGACAGCGACCTCACGTTGACGTCTTGGCCATCAAGTCTCCTGACTTCAATGCTATGGAACACATCTGCCTATCTATCGGTCGTCAGCTCGGCATCCACGTAACAACGCCCCGTAATTTATGATAATTCTCAAAATGCAGCAGACATCTGCTATTTCGTAGCTTTGGAAACCTACTAAATACTTGTCGAATCCACGCTACGCCGTATCGCTGTTGTATTTCAGTCCATAAATTGGCACGCTATTTACTAACTAGCAAATTGTCTTAATTTTTGGCCTCTTCGGTGTATAGAGTAGTTCACCGAAACTCTTTAGCGACCTAAGGATTCACAGGTATTTTTACCTACATGTAGGTGACTTGACCGAAATTGGCTGTCCGTTAATGAACAAAGATTACAATAGGCTCAATACCGTTTCTTCCAAATCCACCAGAAACAAACGCAAAATAATTTTATTTAAAAAAGCGGATAAAGTGTCACTAGAAGCCTTCCTAAGAGACAATCTCCATTCCTTCCGAACTGACCATGCAAATGTAGACGAGATGTGGCTCAAATTCAAAGATATAGTAGAAACAGCAATTGAGAGATTCATACCTCATAAATTGGTAAGAGATGGAACTGATCCCCCGTGGTACACAAAACAGGTCCGAACTCTGTTGCAGAGGCAACGGAAAAAGCATGCGAAGTTCAGAAGAACACGAAATCCCGAAGATTGGCTAAAATTTACAGACGCGCGAAATTTGGCACGGACTTCAATGCGAGATGCCTTTAATAGGTTCCACAACAAAACATGTCTCGAAATTAGGTAGAAAATCCGAAGAAATTCTGATCGTATGTAAAGAACACAAGAGGCAAGACGCAGTCATTGCCTTCGCTGCGCAGTGCCGATGGTACTGTTACCGACGACTGTGCCGCTAAAGCGGAGTTATTGAACGCAGTTTCCGAAATTCCTTCACCAGGAAAGATGAATGGAATATTCCAGTATTTGAAACACGAACAGCTGCTAGCATGAGTTTCTTAGAGGTAGATACCTTATGGGTTGCGAAGCAACTCAAATCGCTTGATACGGGCAAGTCCTCAGGTCTAGATTGTATACCGATTGGGTTCCTTTCAGATTACGCTGATACAATAGCTCCCTACTTAGCACTCATATACAACCGCTCGCTCACCGATAGATCTGTACCTACAGATTAGAAAATTGCGCAGGTCGCACCAGTGTTTAAGAAGGGTAGTAGGAGTAATCCATCTAACTACAGACCTTTATCATTGACGTCGGTTTGCAGTAGGGTTTAGGAGCATATACTACACTCCTGGAAATTGAAATAAGAACACCGTGAATTCATTATCCCAGGAAGGGGAAACTTTATTGACACATTCCTGGGGTCAGATACATCACATGATCACACTGACAGAACCACAGGCACATAGACACAGGCAACAGAGCATGCACAATGTCGGCACTAGTACAGTGTATATCCACCTTTCGCAGCAATGCAGGCTGCTATTCTCCCATGGAGACGATCGTAGAGATGCTGGATGTAGTCCTGTGGAACGGCTTGCCATGCCATTTCCACCTGGCGCCTCAGTTGGACCAGCGTTCGTGCTGGACGTGCAGACCGCGTGAGACGACGCTTCATCCAGTCCCAAACATGCTCAATGGGGGACAGATCCGGAGATCTTGCTGGCCAGGGTAGTTGACTTACACCTTCTAGAGCACGTTGGGTGGCACGGGATACATGCGGACGTGCATTGTCCTGTTGGAACAGCAAGTTCCCTTGCCGGTCTAGGAATGGTAGAACGATGGGTTCGATGACGGTTTGGATGTACCGTGCACTATTCAGTGTCCCCTCGACGATCACCAGTGGTGTACGGCCAGTGTAGGAGATCGCTCCCCACACCATGATGCCGGGTGTTGGCCCTGTGTGCCTCGGTCGTATGCAGTCCTGATTGTGGCGCTCACCTACACGGTGCCAAACACGCATACGACCATCATTGACACCAAGGCAGAAGCGACTCTCATCGCTGAAGACGACACGTCTCCATTCGTCCCTCCATTCACGCCTGTCGCGACACCACTGGAGGCGGGCTGCACGATGTTGGGGCGTGAGCGGAAGACGGCCTAACGGTGTGCGGGACCGTAGCCCAGCTTCATGGAGACGGTTGCGAATGGTCCTCGCCGATACCCCAGGAGCAACAGTGTCCCTAATTTGCTGGGAAGTGGCGGTGCGGTCCCCTACGGCACTGCGTAGGATCCTACGGTCTTGGCGTGCATCCGTGCGTCGCTGCGGTCCGGTCCCAGGTCGACGGGCACGTGCACCTTCCGCCGACCACTGGCGACAACATCGATGTACTGTGGAGACCTCACGCCCCACGTGTTGAGCAATTCGGCGGTACGTCCACCCGGCCTCCCGCATGCCCACTATACGCCCTCGCTCAAAGTCCGTCAACTGCACATACGGTTCACGTCCACGCTGTCGCGGCATGCTACCAGTGTTAAAGACTGCGATGGAGCTCCGTATGCCACGGCAAACTGGCTGACACTGACGGCGGCGGTGCACAAATGCTGCGCAGCTAGCACCATTCGACGGCCAACACCGCGGTTCCTGGTGTGTCCGCTGTGCCGTGCGTGTGATCATTGCTTGTACAGCCCTCTCGCAGTGTCCGGAGCAAGTATGGTGGGTCTGACACACCGGTGTCAATGTGTTCTTTTTTCCATTTCCAGGAGTGTATATTCAAACATTATGAAACACCTCGAAGGGAAAGATCTATTGATACGTAATCAGCATGGTTTCAGAAAACATCGTTCTTGTGCAACGCAGCTAGCTCTTTATTCGCACGAAGTAATGGCGGCTATCGACAGGGGATCTCAAGTTGATTCCATATTTCTAGATTTCCGGAAAGCTTTTGACACCGTTCCTCACAAGCGACTTCTAATCAAACTGCGGGCCTATGGGGTATCGTCTCAGTTGTGCGACTGGATTCGTGATTTCCTGTCAGGAAGGTTGACGGCAAATCATCGAGTAAAACTGAAGTGATATCAGGTGTTCCCCAGGGAAGTGTCCTGGGACCTCTGCTATTCCTGATCTATATAAATTACATGGGTGAGAATCTGAGCAGTTCTCTTAGGTTGTTCGCAGATGATGCTGTAATTTACCGTCTAGTAAGGTCATCCAAAGACCAGTATCAGTTGCAAAGCGATTTAGAAAAGATTGCTGTATGGTGTGGCAGGTGGCAGTTGACGCTAAATAACGAAAAGTGTGAGATGATCCACATGAGTTCCAAAAGAAATCCGTTGGAATTAGATTACTCGATAAATAGTACAATTCTCAAGGCTGTCAATTCAACTAAGTACCTGGGCGTTAAAATTACGAACAACTTCAGTTGGACAGACCACATAGATAATATTGTGGGGAAGGCGAGCCAAAGGTTGCGTTTCATTGGCAGGACACTTAGAAGATGCAACAAGTCCACTAAAGAGACAGCTTACACTACAATCGTTCGTCCTCTGTTAGAATATTGCTGCGCGGTGTGGGATCCATAGCAAGTGGGATTGACGGAGGACATCGAAAGGGTGGAAAAAAGGGCAGCTCGTTTTGTATTATCACGTAGTAGGGGAGAGAGTGTGGCAGATATGATACGCGAATTGGGATGGAAGTCATTACAGCAAAGACGTTTTTCATCGCGGCGAGATCTATTTACGAAATTTCAGTAACCAACTTTCTCTTCCGAATGCGAAAATATTTTGTTGAGCCCAATCTACATAGGTAGGAATGATCATCAAAATAAAATAAGAGAAATCAGAGCTGGAACAGAAACGTTTAGGTGTTCGTTTTTCCCGCGCGCTGTTCGGGAGTGGAATGGTAGAGAGATAGTATGATTGTGCCAAGCATTTAAATGTGAATTGCAGAGTAGTCATGTAGATGTAGGTTTTAGTGGTTCTATTACGTCATTCTCTAAATACAACGAAACTATCTGACTGTGTATAGAAAACAAACACTAAGGCGACAAAAGTAATGGAACAACGATATGCAGATGTACATATGGCAGCAGTATCGCGTACACATGTACACAAATCAAAATAGTTTTTGCATAATCTCGGTTCCGAGAGTTCCAGAACCTGTACAGAAACTTGGAGTAAAGATCAACATAAACATCATTTCCGCCATTATTATTGCTCAATAAAACCACACATTGCATGTTGTACCACCATACAGCTAGATATTCAGAAGTGGTGGTCCAGACTGTTGTAGACATCGGCACCTATAATACCCAGCACCACATCCTCTTGCACTGATGCAAGCCTGCATTCTATCCACAAGTTCATTGAGGCACTGTTGGTCCAAATTGTCCCACTCCTCACCGGCGATTCGGAGCAGATCCCAAAGAGTGATTGTTGGGTCAGGTGATCCATAAACAGCTCTTTTCAATCTATCAAAAATGGCTGAAATGGCTCTGAGCAGCACTATGGGACTTAACTTCTGAGGTCATCAGTCCCCTGGAACTCAGAGCTACTTAAACCTAACTTACCTAAGGACATCACACATATCCATGCCCGAGGCAGGATTCGAACCAGCGACCATAGCGGTCACGCGGTTCCAGACTGTAGCGCCTAGAACCGCTCGGCCACCCCGGCCGGCTTCAATCTATCCCAGACATTTTCCATAGGGTTCACCTCTGGAGAACATGCTGGCCACTCTAGTCGAGCGATGTCGTTATCTTGAAGAAATTCAACAACAATATGTGCACGATGGGGGCACAAATTGTCGTCCATGAAGATGAATGTCTCGCCAGTATGCTGTCAATATGGCGGCACTATCGTTCGTAAGTTGGGATTTACGTATCGTACAGCCGTTGCGGCGCCATCCATGACCACCAGCGGCGTACGTGGGCCCCGCATAATGCCACCTCAAAACAGCAGGGAACCTCCACCTTGCTGCACTCGCTGGACATTCTGTCTAAGGCGTTCAGATTGATCTGGGTTGCCTCCAAACACGTCTCCGACGATTGTTTGGTTGAAGGCATATGCGACACTCATCGGTGAAGAGAACGTGAAGCCAATCCTGAGCGGTCCAATCGTTATGTTGTTGGGCACATCTGTACCGCGCTGCACGTTGTCGTGGTTCCAAAGATGGACCTCGCCTAGGACGTCGGGAGTGAAGTTGCGCATCATGCAGCCTATTTAGCACAGTTTGAGTCGTAACACTACGTCCTGTGGCCTGAGCTAGGCATGTCATCGACAGTTCCTTCTGTCTGTATCTCCTCCATATCCGAACAACATCGCTTTGTTCACTCCGAGACGCCTTGACCATTTCCTTGTTGAGGGCCCTTCCTGGTACAAAGACACAATGTGGACGCCTTCGAACAGCAGTACTGACCGTCTAGGCATGGTTAAACTACAGGAAAACACGAGCCGTGTACCTCCTTCCTGGTGGAATGATTGGAATTGATCATCTGTCGGACCCCCTCAGTCTAATAGGAGCTTCTCATGCGTGGTTGTTTACATCCTTGGCCGCTTTTAGTGATATCTCTGAACACTCAAAGGACTATGCCTGTGATGAAATATCTACAGTCAACGTCTGTCTTTAGGAGTTCTGGGAAGAGAGGTAATGCAATTTTTTTTAATGCATAATCGGGCAGTACGTTGGTGGAGCTTTCATTTGTGCCAATGTGATTCATATGAAGATGTTTCCCCTGCCACACGATACAAATTAACAAACTATGAACTCGGAACAGTAGTTGGAGGTAGACTCATTGGACATTTAATTTCCGAAACCAGGGACTTCAATATCCCAAGATCGACAGAGGCAAGAATCTACTGAAAATGCCCGATTTAAGCCATTAACTCTCTCCTCTGACAACCCTGTGGCAGAAGTCCTTCACTTAACGACCGGGAGCTGCGGCATCTGCGTAGTCAGTGCCAACAGGCAAGCAATACTGCGTGAAATAACAGCAGAAATTTATGTGTGACATATGACGAATGTATGCGTTAGGAAAGCGAGGCGAAATTTGGTGTTGACTTTTGCAGCAGACGACCAACGCGAGTGAATCTGGTAACAGCACGACATCGTCTGCAACGCCACTCCTGAGATAGAGGGCATATCGGTAGGACCCTAGGCGACTGGGAAACTATGCCCTGTTCATCTGAGTCGCAATTTCAGTTGGTAGCAGCTAATGGTAGGGTTTGAGCGTAGTGCGGAACCTACGAAGCCATGAATCCGGGTTGTTAACAAACAGCTGTGCGAGCTGGTATGAACTGTGTTTCCGCTGAATGAGCAGGGTTCCCTGGTTCACTTGAACCAATCATTGTCTGGAAATGGTTTTGTACGGAGATCTGGAGATCATTTACAAACATTCATGTTCCCAAAGAACGATGCGCCATGTCACCGGGACACAATTATTTGCGAATGGTTTGAAGAACATTCTAGACAGTTCGAGCCGATAACTTGGCCACCCAGATGGCCCGACGTGAATCATATGGAACGTTTATGGGACATAAGCTAGAGATCAGTTCGTGCACAAAATCCTGCACCGGTAACAGTTTCGCAATTATCGATGGCGATATCCAACGACTTGTTGAGTAAACGCCACGTCGAGTTGCTACACTATGTCAGACAAAAGGAGGACCGACACAGTATTAGGGGGTATTCTACTGACTTTTGCCACCTTAGTGTATTTCACGTTCATTTTCGGGAGTGGGGAGAACATTCCACAGTACACACATTTTGAAATTTGTCGTTTTAGAAATCATGGTAGGTTCATTCCCGTTCGTTATGAATCGTCACAACTGGCGTGTGAGTCAAGCATGAACGAAAACTCCGTAAGCGGCTGAGATCGTGTGCGAGAAGATTTACGAGAACAGAGTGGTGGGAAGAGATGGTGGGTCAGGGGGTCAGGGACGGAGGGGGTAGTGGATAACAGATTAACGCCGCCACATGAATTGAGTGGATCCCGAGGCCGGACTCCGGACGCCTCCGCCGGCAGGATTTTGTCGGCGTGCTTCCCGCATGAGCCCTGGGGCTAATCGAAGGCAAACAGAATCAGCGACCAAGGCCACTTCAGAGGCTGCCGGGAAGGAACGTTCGTGTTGCGTAGCGCCAGCTGACAGGTCATCTCCGGCCAAGTTTCTGTACCACAACGTGACAGCCGAAGGCTGTATTTTCAATCAGACAACTGTCATTGCTGCCAGAGCTGTGCGAGGTAAATATTTCATTTCTCCTTGAAACGTAGGTGAGATGGTTTTTCCTTCACGATGTTTGAAGTAATTGAAAAAAGTTTTCCATGTTAAGCGATCGCAGTCATAGCAGTACCGCCGAGTACACTTCGGCGAGAGCGAATCATCGCCTCGGCAATCAGAGCGACACGTTTCGCTGACATCCACCAACCACGGGAAGATACAGCTTTTATAGATAGAGTAGCTATACATAGGGAGCCCGGGGCACGTTATGTAGCGCTCCTTGCTGTGTAGGATGCCCCGTTGTACTGCATATTTTCGGAAAACATTCTGCGGTTATTTGAAAAACGAATTAATACGTGCGAGGACTTAAACGGAAGAACCAGAGAAACTGGCCCACCTGCCTAATATCGTATAGCGCCCCCGAGAGCACGCCCAAGTCTCGCGTGGCATGGACTCGATTAATGTCAGAAGTAGCGCTGGAGGGAATTGACACCATGAATCCTGCAGGGTTGGCCATAAATCCGTAAGATTACTAGCGGTCACGCGGTTCCAAACTGAAGCGCTTAGAACCGCACGGCCACACCGGCCGGCCTGTGTGGGGTATCGCTTTGTCCAGCTGGAACTGCGCAAGTCCGTCAGAATGCATAATAGACATGACTGAATGCAGGTGTTCAGGCAGGATGCTTACGTACGTGTCGCCTGTCAGAGTCGTATCTAGACGTATCAGAGGACCCTTAACACTCCAACTGCACGCGCCCCACACCATTACTGAGCCTCCACCAACTTGAACAGTCGCCTGCTGACATGCGGGTTCCATGGATTCATGACGTTGTCTCCACACCCGTGCCCGTCCATCCAATCGATATAATTTGTAACGAGACTCGTCCTATCAGGCAGCATGTTTCCAGGAATCAACAATCCAGTTTCGATGTTGACGGACCAATGTCTGTGTTGAGGGGCCCAGTCGAGGCGTAAAAGTTTGTGTCAAGGGTACACGAGTGGGCCTTCGGTTCCGAAAGCCACATCGATGATGGTTCGTTGAATGGTTCGTACGCTGACACTTGTTGATGTCTCAGCATTGAAATCTGCAGCAATTTGTGAAAGGGTTGCACTTCTGTCACGCTGATCGATTCTCTTCAGTCGTCGTTGGTCCCCTTCTTGCAGGATCTTTTTCCGGCCGTACCAATGTCGGAGATTTTACGTTTTAGCGGATTCCTGATATTCACGATACACTAGTGAAATGATCGTACGGGAAAATCCCCAATTCATCGCTACCTCAGTGATGCTGTGTCCCATAGCTCGTGCGCCGACTATAATAACACGTTCAAATTAAATTTTGATAACCGGCCATTGTAGAGCAGTAACCGACCTAAGAACGGTGCAAGACACTTCTTGTCTTATATAGGCGTTGCCGACGGCAGCACCGTATTCTGCCTGTTTAAATGTCTATGTAGTTGAATACACATGCCTACAGCAGTTTCTTTGACGGTTCAGTGTGTATTACAGTATTGACGGATTCCTTTTTGAAATCATGCGTAATGTTTCCGCAGCATACAACTGCACACGGAAAAGCAATAAGACTACGAATGTATCTTATTTCAAATGAGTGTTGTTTCAGAATAATATCTGTTAGCGGTATTGTACCTTTGCGTTACACACCAATACAGAAAGAAGTTTCGCATGTTTCAGTTGGGAAGGTGCCTAAAGGTTCCTGTTGAGTAGTAGGTGCTCTGTTAAACAGCATCGCATACAAGAAAATGAGATGCGTGTTTACCTCTGGTTACTCCCCCTCTAAGTACTGAGACAAGACACGGCTCTCTTTAAAAATAATAGCTCGATGTAGTCATAGGGTCGGGCCGCGCACATCTGCTTTCATGCTTCACAGCTAATTCGTTGCACTTAATAACCTATAGCTGTGATTCTGCTGTCAATTAGTCTATGAAATGATTAGAATTGCGAGTTAATAAAGTACACAGAAATTGAAAAAAAGTGGAAAGTATAATTTAACAACACAGCATCTTTCCTAACGTCTCTGAATGATGTAAGCAACAGAGAATTATGTTGAATAATGTTTATTCAAGAAAGGACATGTCAAATAACCGCGAAGTGATCTCACCATATTCAGTTAAATTTCAGGTGGGAAATACACTTATCAAATGCAGTAAAGTTACTGCCAACAGAGAAAGAAAACATCTATACAGGGTGAGTCACCTAACGTTACCGCTGGATATATTTCGTAAACCACATCAAATACTGACGAACCGATTCCACAGACCAACGTGAGGAGAGGGGCTAGTGTAATTGTTTAATACAAACCATACAAAAATGCACGGAAGTATGTTTTTTAACACAAACCTAAGTTTTTTTAAATGCAACCACGTTAGTTTTGTTAGCACATCTGAACATATGAACAAATACGTAATCAGTGCCGTTTGTTGCATTGTAAAATGTTAATTACATCCGGAGATAATGTAACCTACAATTGACGCTTCAAACCTCCGACGTTCAGTTGCGTGTTGTAACAAACACGGGCCACGGTCGGCGAGCAGCATCTGCAGGGACATGTTTACGATGACAACCGTGTTTACGAGTGTGGCTGTAGTGCACTGTTGTGGTTTGGTCTAGCTGTCGCAGTGTCCGCATGTAGCGCTTGCTGCTATTGTTATTCTGCATTCGTCTCCGCACGCAGACCAACTGAAGTACACCGTGTTACCAGACGTCTGTGATAGTGTAGTATTGTAGGAACTGTGACCATGGTGTATTCGAACTCTGAAAAGGCGGAGATGATACTCATCTATGGCGAGTGTCGACGAAATGCAGCTGAAGCCTGCAGGGTGTATGCAGAACGGTACCCGGACAGAGAGCATCCAACGTACCGCACATTGCAAAACATCTACCGCCAACTGTATGCAACAGGTATGGTCGTAGCACGCAAACGGGTCCGTAACAGGCCCGTCACAGGAGAAGCGGGTGCAGTTGGTGTGTTAGCTGCTGTTGCCATGAACCCACACATGAGTACACGGGACATTGCGAGAGCCGGTGGACTTAGTCAAAGTAGTGTCATGCGCACACTGCATCGTCACCGCTTTCACCCGTTTCATGTGTCACTACATCAGCAATTACATGGTGATGACTTTAATCATCGAGTGCAATTCTGTCAATGGGCATTAACAGAGAATGCGTTGCAGTTTTACCTGTTTACCGATGAAGCAGGTTTCACAAACCACGGGGCAGTGAATCTACGGAACATGCATTACTGGTCCGTGGACAATCCTTGCTGGCTCAGACAGGTAGAGCTACAGCGACCGTGGACTGTAAATGTATGGTGCGGAATCATTGGCGACCACCCCATTGGTCCTCACTTCATTGAAGGGGCCCAAACAGCTGCAACATATATCGCGTTTCTACAGAATGATCTGCCAACGTTGCTTTAATATGTCCCACTGGAAACGCGTCGACGTATGTGGTATCAGCATGATGGTGCACCTGCACATTCCGCAATTAACACTAGGGCTGACCCTTGACAGGATGTTCGACGGGCGTTTCATAGGACGTGGAGGACGCATAAATTGGCCAGCCCGTTCTCCTGATCTTACACCTCTGGACTTCTTTCTGTGGGGTACGTTAAAGGAGAATGTGTACCGTGATGTGCCTACAACCCCAGAGGATATGAAACAACGTGTTGTGTCAGCCTGCGGCGACATTACACCACATGTACTGCGGCGTGTACGACATTCATTACGCCAGAGATTGCAATTGTGTGCAGCAAATGATGGCCACCACATTGAACATCTATTGGCCTGACATGTCGGGACACACTCTATTCCACTCCATAATTGAAAATGGAAACCACGTGTGTACGTGTACCTCACCCCTCATGGTAATGTACATGTGCGTCAGTGAAAAATACCAGTAAAAAGGAGTTAGCATGTGGACGTAATGTGCTGTTCCAGTCTCTTCTGTGCCTAAGGTCCATCACCGTTCCCTTTGGATCCCTACGTACTTCGGTGCTCTCCGATACACACGATCGAACAGGGAGGACTGGTACTCAAGCGTCAACTTTAGGTTAGAATATCTCCGGATTTAATTAACATTTTACAATACAACAAACGGCACTGATTACGTATTTGTTTATATGTTCAGATGTGCAAACAAAACTAACGGGGTGCCATTTAAAAAAACGTAGGTTTGTGTTAAAAAACATACTTCCGTGCATTTCTTTATGGTTTGTATTAACCAATTACAATAGCCCCTCTCCTCACGTTGGGTCTGTGGAATCGATTCGTCAGTATTTGATGTGGCTTAAGAAATATATCCAGCGGTAATGTTAGGTGACTCACCCTGTATGTTGATAAATAACGAAGCATCTTTTCTTTAATTTTTTTCTTGTCTCATCAATCGTCTCACTGGTTTGATGCGGCCTGCCAGGAACTCCTCTCCTGAACCAGCGACTTCGTGCCAGAGTAGCACTTGCAACTTATGTACTCAGTTACTTGCTGGATGTATTATAGTCTCTGTTTTCCTCTGCAGTTTTTATTTTCTACAGTTCCCTCTAGTACCACGGTAAGTATTTCCTGAGGTCTTAATACATGTCCTACCACCCTGTCCCTTCTTCTTGTCAGTGTTTTCCATGAATTTCTTTCCTCTACCATTCTGCACAGAACCTCTTCATTCCTTACCTTATCAGTGCACCTAATTTTCAAAGTTCGTCTGTAGCACCGCATCTCAAATGCTTCGAGTCTCATCTGTTCAGGTTGTCCCACCTGTTTCACTACCATACAATGCCTTGTTGTGAAAGACATAAGCTCGTTTTAATCCGCGTACTTTGTTCTTGCTCTTCCACTCTTATTATTCCCTCTTGGCTTTTGTACAATTATATTTTACCACTCTCTCTCTCTATAACGTGCCCCTGTATTCTTCAGAATTTAGATTACCTTGCACCATTTGATTCTGACGAACGCTTTTTCCAGGTCGACCAATACTGTGAACGTGTCTTGTTTTTTCTTCCATTTTGCTTCTACTATATCAACAGCAACGTCAGAATTGTCACTCTTTTGCCTTTAAGTTTCCTAAAGCCAAATTGATCGTCATCTAACACATCCTCAATTAACTTTTCCATTATTCTGTGTATTATTCTTGCCAGCAATTCGGATACGTGGGCTGTTAAGCTGAATGTTGGATAATTTTCGCATTTTTCAGTTCGTTCAGATTTCGGAACTGTGTATGATATTAATCCGAAAATCAGATGGTTTATCTCCAGACTCATACATTCTACACACCAACGGGAATAGCTGTTTTGTAGCCATTTCTCCCAATGATTTTAGAAAGTGTGATGGAATGTTAGAATATTTACAAGAATACTACGTTCACCGTAGGCAAGCACACTCTCACACGACACGGGGTTCCATGAAACAGGTTCCATCAAACGTCTAACAGTTAAGAAACCCCCGATGTACATTCATATAGAACTTCAAGTCACCTATCGTAGTCATCTTTGGGAAAAGTCCTCATCGGGCCGTAGGGTATATTAATTGACTCTTGGTGAATGTGACATATCGTAGTCGAAGCACTGCGTGTCATTTCAGGAATAGGAGGCTCAACGGAAATAATTTCAAATACTTGCTTCAAATCAGTCTTTACGACAGAATTATAGTTACTGTAGGTATGTAATCTGAATTTTAAATCTTTTTGTGTGACAATTCAGCACATGTACGCTCTTTTTCTCAATAATTTACTATTACCGTTGCGACAGTGTCTTTGACGAGGACTCCCATCGGGCGCCAATTACGTTGAAATGTATATTCTTGAAATCCACGTTAGCATCCAGTTTTGTGCTGATAGAATTTTACGTCCATAAATAATCATTTAATTGTGCTGGAACGTGGCACGTGCAGGTTAATGCTAACGAAAAGGACCAGGTGCACAAGCTGCATGAAACCACACCGGCTTCTGGTCGCCGAGCACCGGCAGGTGCATCTCCTTGCCTGGTCACAGGAGTTATCACTACTTGTTGTCGCTGTCTGTGTTGCAGTTTTGAAGTGGAAAATGTAACAAATATTGATGAATGTAGACTGAATGCATTCTCATTAAATAATGAGTTAATAATAAAGCTCTTATTCAGTTATGAGCAGATGCACAAATATATCTCATCAGCCAGAGGCTCTGTGACAGTTTTAGCCGACGTGGTAAAATATTAGAAGTATTGGTCTCTGTTACAAGACATAAGAAAATTTAGAGATCCTGATGTCACTTCAGATCATTTATTGCTAGTCTCAAAGAGAAAAGCTACTCGTAACATAGTAGATGACTTCTACACATAAACAAAGAAAGTGCTGACACAATACTTAAAGTACGAGTATATTTACTTCAAGAACAGGTCGTACTGTTAGCATATGAGAAGGAACTTGAAAAGTACATGGATTTAAATTTAAAAGTAGATAAAGTCAACCACAAATGGAATAATATGAAGAATGCACTAATTAAATTAGCAACAGAAGCACTTGCCACAAGAAAGGAAACTGTTTTGCAATGGGGTCTGCAGTAGTCGTATGCTGAAATACTTAGTCCAACTGATAATAAGAAAAATTCCCAATTGAAAATATCAAATTACCCACGTGCTTAAAACATTTGACTATATTATGATAAACAATAAACTTTAGTGTAAACGAAATTCAGACATGCTAAAAACCGTAACTGGGAAAATTTATGCCAAACATTTTGAACATGAATAATAGGAAGAGAAGACAAAGCATACAAAGTAATGACTCGTTTAAACGAAGCAGATAAGCACAATTTAGAAATAAACAGTTGGTTAGAATCTTATAAAAACACTTTGTACGGCTGTGCAAGATACAGTGATGGGTCCGCTGAAGAGTTCTGGAATGTAGACTTAATAACGACAGAGGAATCACCAGATGCAGTAGCGTGTAGCAAGAACAGGAAGACCTCAGGATTGGATAAAGTCGATATAGAACTGATAAAATATGCACCAATATCGAAAATATAAGAACAATGTAATTTATGAATACGGCTGGCGAAATTGTTGTATACCTGAGAATGGACTATAGCCCAGTTATACCCAAGGTGTGAGGAAAGAAGTCGATATGAATGTCAGAATTATAGAGGTATTAGCCTTCTAAATGCATATTGTAAACTGTATGCTAGAATTTTAACAACACATGTATCGCACATCACTGACACTATATGATGAGAATCCTAATATACACTCCTGGAAATGGAAAAAAGAACACATTGACACCGGTGTGTCAGACCCACCATACTTGCTCCGGACACTGCGAGAGGGCTGTACAAGCAATGATCACACGCACGGCACAGCGGACACACCAGGAACCGCGGTGTTGGCCGTCGAATGGCGCTAGCTGCGCAGCATTTGTGCACCGCCGCCGTCAGTGTCAGCCAGTTTGCCGTGGCATACGGAGCTCCATCGCAGTCTTTAACACTGGTAGCATGCCGCGACAGCGTGGACGTGAACCGTATGTGCAGTTGACGGACTTTGAGCGAGGGCGTATAGTGGGCATGCGGGAGGCCGGGTGGACGTACCGCCGAATTGCTCAACACGTGGGGCGTGAGATCTCCACAGTACATCGATGTTGTCGCCAGTGGTCGGTGGAAGGTGCACGTGCCCGTCGACCTGGGACCGGACCGCAGCGACGCACGGATGCACGCCAAGACCGTAGGATCCTACGCAGTGCCGTAGGGGACCGCACCGCCACTTCCCAGCAAATTAGGGACACTGTTGCTCCTGGGGTATCGGCGAGGACCATTCGCAACCGTCTCCATGAAGCTGGGCTACGGTCCCGCACACCGTTAGGCCGTCTTCCGCTCACGCCCCAACATCGTGCAGCCCGCCTCCAGTGGTGTCGCGACAGGCGTGAATGGAGGGACGAATGGAGACGTGTCGTCTTCAGCGATGAGAGTCGCTTCTGCCTTGGTGCCAATGATGGTCGTATGCGTGTTTGGCGCCGTGCAGGTGAGCGCCACAATCAGGACTGCATACGACCGAGGCACACAGGGCCAACACCCGGCATCATGGTGTGGGGAGCGATCTCCTACACTGGCCGTACACCACTGGTGATCGTCGAGGGGACACTGAATAGTGCACGGTACATCCAAACCGTCATCGAACCCATCGTTCTACCATTCCTAGACCGGCAAGGGAACTTGCTGTTCCAACAGGACAATGCACGTCAGCATGTATCCCGTGCCACCCAACGTGCTCTAGAAGGTGTAAGTCAACTACCCTGGCTAGCAAGCTCTCCGGATCTGTCCCCCATTGAGCATGTTTGGGACTGGATGAAGCGTCGTCTCACGCGGTCTGCACGTCCAGGACGAACGCTGGTCCAACTGAGGCGCCAGGTGGAAATGGCATGGCAAGCCGTTCCACAGGACTACATCCAGCATCTCTACGATCGTCTCCATGGGAGAATAGCAGCCTGCATTGCTGCGAAAGGTGGATATACACTGTACTAGTGCCGACATTGTGCATGCTCTGTTGCCTGTGTCTATGTGCCTGTGGTTCTGTCAGTGTGATCATGTGATGTATCTGACCCCAGGAATGTGTCAATAAAGTTTCCCCTTCCTGGGACAATGAATTCACGGTGTTGTTATTTCAATTTCCAGGAGTGTAGTTTTCTTAAAGGGAGATCGTGTTCGGACTGTATCTTCACCATGACACAACAAATGGAAAAACCGTGTATTCCATTTACCGAAGGCACCCCATCTTATAAGAAATATACAGGGTTTATATATAAATAACAAATTAGAAATACAAGTAGGGGGCTGCAGAGACAATGTGGCTGAAGTTAATCACGGAGTCAGACAAGGTGATCACTTTCACTCACTTCTTAATATGTATAGAGTTTTAACTAATATGTGTCAAACCTCTGGAGAACGGATAGAAGACTTTAAAATAAGCCATAATATTCATAATTTTTTGTATGTTCGTAATCACAGATACTTTTGTGTTACTACACATTTTCTTAGTTGCAATCTTTTTGTTTGCTAATTTCCAGCTTAGTTCTTGAGCTATTCCTTCTTTTCAAATGTTGATTCCTTTGAGAATTGTTAATCAGAGTCTTCCCTTGCTTGTCTTGTCATAGCACAAGAAAATGAACAAATCCTTTTTGTATTGATAACACAGCTGGTCGTGCAACCTTATTCTACATTTCGTATTGGACTAGTGTTTAGTGTGTACTGAATACTCTTCCCCCACTAGGAATCGAATCTGCTATTTCCGAGAGGAGCTTTCGTCAACGTCGTCACCTGGACAGCTGGAGAGCGACGTTCTGTGTCTGATTTCTGATCACGGACTTCAAGACTTCTCTGCCGTGTTTTCATTGGACTAGTGTGTACTATAGATATCTGGATAAAGTGTATTTTAATCGACACTTGACAGACATGCACCTGACCTGTGGGCTTTGAAATTCCATTGAGACTTCTGTATGCTGAAGGGTTTCTCAATAGACATAAGACGTTTCAAAGAATACATGAATGTTTCGTGGAGACAGGTTCTTCTAAGAAAAGGTCATTTCTACCTGCAAGGCCAAATAGTGTTAGAACATCTGATATTGAAGATGGAATACTTCACCAAATTAACGACAGTAATGGTTGCAGTACGAGAGATATTGCAGAAACTGATTATTTGAATCACGTGACTGTGTGAAAAGTGTTACGAGAGCAACTCCTTTGCTGTTACCATCTCCAGGCAGGGGACGTTCTTACTGAAACAGATTTTCACTTCACAAAAGTTTTCAGTACGTGACTAGGGCACATGTGTGCTGAAGAGCAACACTTTCTATCTACCATATTATTCACTAATGACGGAAAGTTTTTCAGGAATAGAATGCTGACTTTTCACAACATTAGCGTGTGGATGGATAAGAAACCTCTTGTAGTTATAGAAACAAGACATCAACCATAGTTTAGCATTAATGTATGGACTGGCACAGTTTGATACAGATTAACTGGACCTTTCGATTCCACTGAAATTTTAGTACAACACTTCAATGCTGTGCTGGAAGATGTTCCTCTAAAGTTACGTCAGAATATGTGATTCAAGTACGATATGGCACAAACTCATGTTTCTCTGCGAGCAAGAAGAATTTTAAATCAATGTTTCGCAAATAAAAAGATAGGTCAAGGGGCAGTATATTCTTGGCCTCCTCTATCTGCTGATGTCAATCCATTGAATTTTTAGTTTTTGGGGCATTGAAAGTACATAGTATATTGAAGACATGTTGTGAATATTGACATTCTTCACGATGTGTGTTCAAGAAAGATCTCAGCAGATTCAGCAGACAACTGGAATATGGGAGCGAGTAAGGCAATTCATGACGAGGCGTTTAGAACATTGTTTCAGAGCTAATGGTACACATTTTGAGCAATTCATTTAACCATTAGAAGACCACATTTGGAAAAAGCAAATATCTGTACAACCGTTTAATACGATCTTTCTGTGGAAACAGACACACGTGAAAAAGCAGTGAAGTCGTACATGGGCGTGTTGTAGTCCCAGCGGAATGTTTTATCAGATTTGCGAAATTTGCTGAGTATGTCGTAGTATCGAGCATTACGCATTCACATGCATCGTCATTATGCAGATAAGCTGTAGTTGTGAGGTCTGAGGTCAAGCTTATTACACTCGCCGCGAGAATAATGCGACGAATTTGTCTAGCGAATGGGCGTAGTCAACCTTATGAAGAGACATTTTCTCATTTCTCTTGACTCTGTTAATAGGCAGCATTCTCATGAAATGGACATGGGTTTTTGCATCCGACAACATTCATGTTACAACTTAACAGCTGTTAATGAAGTCAAATCAGAATTTACGTTCGTTCCTGCAGAGAGGAGCATTGTTAGGTATGGGAACATGTACAACCATGTTACAAAGATAATCACTGGAAAGTAACTGATGAGACTCAACTTACCGGCGTGAGATTTGCTGACGAGAATCCGTGGTGGTAGTCTCTGGTAAAAGAATTCCTTTAACACAACTTTATTTCGAAGGTGAATGAACTGAAGGAGGTAAATATAATAAAACAAAACCGTAAATTTAAACTTTTGTGCTGTATCATCTTGGCTGTGGCAGGATGGAACGAAAATAATATAGCGAACAGTCTGTTTAAACAGTCAAATCGAACTCTACCTACGAGCGACATATAATTGGAGGAAGTTATATGCAAATAATCGTCAATCTACTTAAATCTCAATCCTGACATTTAGTTGTGAAAGATGAATGGGGGCAATTAAGCAAACTGTCAGATTCCATAAAAGAGAGTGGCATATTTTGAGTTGGAGTTAGTTACTAATAGCTTCATACACAGAAAAACTGTTTTTCCTTCTCTTCTTCAAATTTTCATTTTCATTTATTTGCTATTGCTAGTGTTGCTAAGACTAATTCCTTATTATTGTAGAGTATTTATTGTTAAAAATATTGACGATAGTCCCTAGAAAATTTCTTGTAGACAGATCTTTGTTTTACACGATTATGGATAGTAATCTACGTGTCTGTTACGTGACGAGCTGTTTTGTGTTACGGCATGTGCTGTTCAATTCCAGTTTAGTACCGTACCATTAGTTCGTCAGTGCCTGATGTGACATGAAAGCGAACAAACAAAAGTTCAGTATCATGTTCTTTCGTTCGACACAAATTTGGACAGAAAGCACAGTAACCAGTTACTTAAAAAAGAATAACCAGACAGGTAGACAACCGAATGATGCTATTTTTCGAAACCATGAAATGTATTACAATGTTTATCTCATCAAGTACGGAAAAAAATTCTCGGTTAATTTTGCAAGTCTGAATAGAAAAAAAAGAAAAGAAAACAGTGTACGATCTCATATCACCTGAGACGTGCGGTAAAGCTAAAAGCAATGCTAGGAGGCGATCGCGTACAAACATAATCTCTGGACATGTATGTGATATAATCGTGATGTAACCCAGCCAGTCAGGTACCGTTTCAACAGTTTACGGTCCTCTGTGGATAAAAGTAAGAGCCTCTCGCGTTTCACGTCTGTCAGTCATAAATCCAGACGACGAAGATGGAAGCTGCGAGCCGGATCACTTGCAGCCGTGGCGCCTGATGTGTCCTTAGTTTTCCAATGTGAGTTGGCGCAGCTTATGCTATTTTATAATATTTTCTCAAAATTTGGCGGCAAAGCTTGCACAAGATACATTTTGTTGTAAAACAACCATACAAAGCCGCTAAAAATGTTTCTTTTACTATTTGCAAGTTGTTTGGACCTAGAGGCCAACATGTGGCAGAACCTTTAAATTTATTCATGTTTGGCACCATAAGTCTATTATTTTGAAAGTAGTCTATGATTATTTTCTGCCGTGCGAGTGTATGGCCCTATAAGTACAAGGACGATTAATATATAGAATGTCTGCCGTCGCTCATTCAATTCTACCCAGGGAGTTCAAATGAGATTACGATCGTGGCTTCATGCCTTCAAATGTTAACCCATTATATTAAATCTGATCCATGTGTAAGTAAACGCAATCTGACTGTGATCATTACAGTCTCGGTATGGCGACGATCTTCGTACAACACAACTGAAAAATTGTAGGGTCAACTAGACCTAATGAGCTATGCAGTTGGTAATTCTTACATCAGATAACCATCAGCACTGCTCAGTTCAGACTGCTTCATCCTAGCCTTCAGTATAATTAAAACGAGCTGGGTAAGTTTCGAAGACGAAATTCTTGAGTGAAGACACGGAGTGGTTTACTACAAGATCAATGACTCATTGAACAAAGACAAGGAAGAATGGTAATAAATTCGTAAAGTCCGTCCTGCTCTGAAATGCAATATAATTATCAAAGTTCATACACAGTATAGCATACTTCATTAATAAACCCAATTCATCAGAACATGTGTGTTCCATCTTTATCTGGTATGATACATTAAATGAAATTAAGAAGTATTATTTTTAATTCCTGAACCATTGTTTTACTGGTGGAAGAGCACTCAGATAAGTCATTCGAAACCTTCGATGAAAAAATTATGAATATATACTGATCGTCTGTTGTTCTGAAGATTTTGATAACGCAGAAAAAGAACTAACGCTCCCACGGCTAATACGACTACAATGTATATTGCAAAAAGAGACCTAATTCAACATGATCGTAAATTGAACGTATTTTACAGTCATGTAAATGCTTCCCAAAAGCGTAAAGACAGCATCAGTCTCACTGTAACCCAGAACGCTATCTCTTGAATGCACGTAACTTTGGATTATACCGCAAAGCGTCTGAACGACGGGGAACATCAGTACGGGTAGTCGTCACGATACCAGGATACGAAATGGCGCTTTGGCCACAAGGCCTTCCAAAGCGAAATGTGACGCCCAGCATTCTTACTGGCTGGAACATCAAGATATGGTTTGCGGTACCTACTTAGACGCGCACAACGCTAATAGACAGACATCTGACTGCTAAACATGCGTGCGAACGGTCAACTGTACAAAAGATGACGTCCGTGAAGAAGATGTATTTCATAGTGAATAGTAGTATTACATATCGCAACAGTAACTTTAACACTGAGGTGACAAAAGTCATGGGGTAGCGACAAGCACATGTACAGATGGCGGTAATGTCGTGTACACAAGATATAAAAAGTCAGCGCATTGGTGCAGCTCTCATCTGTACTCTGGCGATTAGTGTGAGAGGTTTCCGAAGTTATTATGTCCACACGACGCGAATTAAGAGATGCTGAAAGCGGAATGGTAGCTGAGCCAGACGCATGGAGCATTCCATGTCGGAAATCGTTAGAGAATTCAAAATTTTGAGATCCACAGTGTCAAGAGTGTGCAGGGAATACTGAATTTCAGGCATTACCTCTCGCAACAGACACAGCTGTGGCCGACGGCTTGAATTAACGACCGAGAGCAGCGGGGTTCACGCAGGAGTGTCAGTGCGAATAGACAAGCAAAACTACGCCAAGTGATCGCAGAAACCAAAGTGGAACGTAAGGTGGACGTACCGCTTTAGGACAATGGGTGA
This sequence comes from Schistocerca nitens, assembly GCF_023898315.1. NCBI lineage: Eukaryota > Metazoa > Arthropoda > Insecta > Orthoptera > Acrididae > Schistocerca > Schistocerca nitens. Next base: position 376,924,824 of record NC_064622.1, on the reverse strand, counting down.
AATATGGCGTTATTGGGCTATGATAGTAGGCGACTGACGATAGCGCCTTTGCTGATAGTATGACGTCGCCTGCTGCGCCTCTCCTGGGCTCGTGTCTATAATGGTTGTGCCATAGGCGATTGGAAAAATGTGGCCTGGTCAGATGTGTCTCGATATCAGTTGGTAAGAGGGTAGGCTTCGAGTGCGGCGTAGGCCGCACGAAGCCTTGGGCCAAAGTTCTCAGCAAGGCACTGTGCAAGCCGGTGGTGGCTCCATAGTAGTGTGAGCTGTGTTAACGTGGAACGGACTGGTCCAGAATTGACCACTGACTGGAAATGTTTATGTTCGTCTACGTAAAAACTTTGAATAGTTGTTAATAAAATTCATGTTTCCAAGCAACGATGGAATTCTTACGGATGACTATGTGACATGTCATCTAGCCACAGTTGATCGGCATTTGTGCAGGGGACCTCCTGCTACTTGTTGACTCAATGCCACGTCGGGTAAAAGGTCCGACAGGGTACAAGGATGTATCTCGTCGCTTTTGTGTTTGATCCAGGGTTGCTGAAATCCGCTGCAACACAAATATGTAGACTGACATACTATACATTTGTATAGATAAATTTAAAACACAATGAATCAGATGATCGTTAATAAAATCAGCTTTGAGTATTGTAGCGCTCTAGATAGTGGTGCAGTACACCAGAAAGAAAAATCGCATCGCCACAAGGTTTCATTCACAGCAAGAAATCTAATCGAATCAAAAAATAAATAGTCTGTAATGTCGACGAACAGAAAGTGAAGGAGAAACAGCGGTAAAGAAGGGATGGGAGGCAGATTGTCAGTCCAGTATATTGGATACTACGAATAATTAGAAAGACAAATGCACTGGAGTGTGATCAAGGAACGCATTTCTCTCATTCAGTGGACAATTCTGGCGGACCTGCTAGTTACCTGCCTCTCAAAGTGATGGCCACAGGAAGGGAATGGCTCGGCACCCAACCTACAAACAGCACATCTTCAGCACCAGGCGAGCGATACCGTGTATCTTGGATAATTTTTACGTCTGTACTCGCTTTACGATCGGCCGCACTCGTGACACAGAGCACAGTAGTATTCGGAAGGCGACTGCAAAAACACTGTCTGTGACAAGGTGGGTCCCCGGTATCCACGTTTAGCAGTCTATCAGTAGCGCCTTCCGGGAACCCCTTATCAGAGCTGTCGTTGTATCTTGCGGTCACTTGGGCCCTGTTGTTAACGCAAGGCCGAATAATAGCTTCCGGCTTGTCGTCCAGAAAGCTTGTGTTGTGTTGCTTAGGTGATGCGGGCTTGTTGACACATGAAATCTCACTTCCGTGTCATAGCTGGAACACAGTAAACGTTTGAAAAGCTACGTTCTATCTGCCATAAATTTGGCTGTTTCTACTTTAAATTAACTTGGTGTGATGACGGACAGTCCAGTGAAAATGACAAGGAATTACGTCAATTAAGAAATGTTTTACATGACGTATAACAAAGTGGACGACGACGATCCAGTTTTCACTGTATGTTGCCGGCCGAAGTGGCCGTGCGGTTAAAGGCGCTGCAGTCTGGACCCGCAAGACCGCTACGGTCGCAGGTTCGAATCCTGCCTCGGGCATGGATGTTTGTGATGTCCTTAGGTTAGTTAGGTTTAACTAGTTCTAAGTTCTAGGGGACTAATGACCTCAGCAGTTGAGTCCCATAGTGCTCAGAGCCATTTGAACCATTCTTTTCACTGTATGTTGTGCGGGTGAGGTTCCGTAAACTGGCTTGTGTCTGGTTCGAGAGCGAAAAATGTAGCTGGGCCTTCTTTGGATAGATTCTAATGCTAGAAAAAAAAGTACGTTAAGTGATTAGTCACTGGGGATTTGATTTAAGGGTAATCTAGACTTCGTTTTCGAATCAGCATTGGAGTGCTCTGTTGACACCCAAGTAAGTTCTTTGCTCCCACAAAACTGATAATATCGGATGATTATGACTGAAGTGTAGCTACCCGCAGAGGTCCAGCTTGGGCTGTAATTATAGTATGGCAGCGAAAGTTGGTAGATATTCTATCGCGTTATGCGGAACTCATTTACAAATTAGTCGAAATTTAGGCCACCAGGTGCAAATTTTGCGCTGTGGATGCAAGAAAACCGTACAGTAATGTTTCCATTTGTGATATTTTATGAACGGGACCTGAGCGTAAAAGGTAAAATGCATGAGAAATACGTAATGTTAAGTTTATTATTAAACGATGCTTACGCAATTCGTTCAGTATGAGCACTGGAGACGTAAAATGACGTGATCAACAGTTTCTCGCTGCATTACTATGAAAACTGAGCAACATGATCCTGTATACTTGGATTGAGATCAGGTAGAGACCGAACGTGTGCCCGGTTAATGCATTCTTTTAGCCATGCTTATAGCCAAAAGTCACGTGGACTCGTATCATGTGATATTGCTCGCCATGCTTCCGGAAAATGCTTGGAAGATTGTGTTAAGAGTATCTTTTACCAATCCTGGCATTAAAACAGTGGTTAACACGCAGTTGCATTCATCCAAAGCAGAGCAGGAATCACAAGCTATACATGGAGATCTCAATTAGCGTTGATGCGTCACGGTGCACCTGACAGCCCCTCTGAGTGTATTCTCTTTAGAGGAGAACGGACTGTGAGTAAAGGCGCTTGTGTTTCCAACCAACACAGTGACATGCATTGAGTGCAACCGAGCTTCATGCATAACAGTGGTTTAACAGTACCGCAAATTCGGCAGTTCTGTATATTCACTTCACCCTGTAGTGTAAAATGTTTCTCGTCGTTTAGTAGAATATTGCCTGGCCACATGTCATCAACTTAGATTCGTCCCAAAAATTGAAGAGAAAATTCAGAATGTTGCTGTGGATGAGAAGGTTTCAATTGCTTCACCGTCTGCATCTTGTACGGTTATCAGTGTAGAATTGACAGAAGACCTTTCCGTTCTGTTGATAAACGGGTGGACAGCCCTTGTGGTGCTGTACGACCCCTAGCACTACCGGCCGCGGTGGTCTCGCAGTTATAGGCGCGCAGTCCGGAACCGTGCGACTGCTACGGTCGCAGGTTCGAATCCTGCGTCGGACATGGATGTGTGTGATGTCCTTAGGTTAGTTAGGTTTAAGTAGTTCTAAGTTCTAGGGGACTGATGACCACAGCAGTTGAGGCCCATAGTGCTCAGAGCTATTTGAACCACTAGCACTACCCGGGACTTGTAATGCATTGCCAGTTACGGTAACAGCAACCATGTCAATAACTTCCACAGGGTGCTGAACTCCAGGTGCCACACGAAAGTCACCTGCGGTTTCAAATTTCATTATCATTATCCTTAAACCACTTAATTACATCGGGCTTCTCCTCAGACCTTTCAGTCCTCTCGATAGCCATACTGTTCACTCACGTTATGGCGTATCAAATGACCGCGCGGATACCATATCGTCAGGCAAACAGTGTACAGCGCCAGACTTGCCACCTGGTGGCCACAACTGCAACCAGCTTGTTTTCCAGCGCATATATCTCCCGCATTAACGCATAAGGATATCTATAAATTTTCGTTGCCATACCGTAATTACGGCCCAAAGTGGACTTCCGTGGTGAGTAGCTACAGTTTAATTACAACCACCCAGAATATATGGATACAAGAAAAGAAAGTGAAAATGTTTCTTCACAGCCAGGTAATTACACCTGTATCGTCAGTGAAAACTTCATTACTAAATAGGTTACAAAAGTTGGAAAACCAAATATCTGCTACTGCTCCTAAGTGAAACACGATAGAGCCGTTATTAAATTGCGGCCCACAAGCTGCATGCAGCCCGAGTCAAAGTATTCCTGCGGCCCGCGGTCCATGACCAAATGTTATAATAATCTGCAACTAGCAACTAACAGCCGAATAAAAAACGTCAACTGACGCTAAAGGTTTTCTATTGTGAAGCTTCATATTAATGCAGTATTCATGCACAAAATCAAAGATACTTACAGAGACTTGAAGATGTGCTTAATTTCAATTGATACTGTTGAATTCATCCTCGAACCGAGTGAAGTTGGATTCTCACGTCAGTGGCAGGGGCGCAAGTAACGCGTCCTCTGCGGGTTAAAGGATGTGAGAGGAGGAATGTGTTATTGTTTGTCATCCAACACTGAAAACTCGCAGCTGCTACGGCACGTAAGTAATATGGATTCGTTAATGCGTACTATAGTCTCTGTATCTTCAAATGCAGTATACATAGCAAGGAATATGAATTTATAATAAGGCTGTTGTAATATAACGCTATGAGTAGACCAATAATGCCATTCGAAACATTTTGTAAGTATTTATGATCGTTTCTCATATAATACAATGCACTGAAATAAAAGTAATCTTACAGCTATTAAATAATTAAACATCCACTCACACAAAACAGACAAGAACTCTTCATCAGTCAATTATAGTGTCACTACTTGGGACCAACATGAAACAGAGAACATGTGGTCGATAACTGAGGGTGGCGGCCAACTTACCGCGACCGTACTGTAGCCAGCGTATTAGGGGTCGATAATACACTAATTTATGTAAGTTAGCAGTTAATAACGAGATACGTAGGTATGTAGCCTGAGAGGTGATCCAACTATGTCGGTAATGGCTACTGAGCATAAAAGGTTGACGAACACTGCATAGAGTAGCAAATGATAATTGATAAAAGTATTTTACAGTTACACGTATGGCACCACAGATAATTAATTAACTGGTATTTGATTTGGTAGAGAAAGGAAGCATCGAACAGTGTCGGCTCCTATCGATATTGCTCATTGTTAAGAGTTTTGACTGTTACTAAGCAACGACTTCACGCGTGGCGCAGTAGGAGCCTCTTACAGACGTACTAGGGGTCGCGAGGTGAAGTCTTTTTCTCACGCTCGAGAGACAATGTAGCGACTGTCAAGTAGAGCGCCGTATCCTGGAGGACAAGCTAAGCGGTCCTTCAGAGAAGGGCGTGGCATAGTCCGTGAGGTAACTTTTCATCAGTATTCAGTTACAAGTGCTGCTGTTGTAACTTGTGCGTGTTTGTGGGGCGCGGGGTGAGTGTGAGTGTGTGTGTGGGGGGATGGGGTAGGGGTGGGAAGATTATTTAAGGTATTGCTGTCGGCTACAAGCATTGTTTCGATTTAATTGTGTTCTTACTGGTACGATTTAAATTATTCAAGCACTTATTCTTATTGCTCAGCTATCCAGGGTCATTATAAATCAGTTAGTGTGTATTTATTGAGTGAATTTCTGTTATATATTTTAAAAGTACCAGTAGTACGAGGTATCCAGTAATGTGGAATAGTGCAGAGTTTGAGTCCTGCCCACCTTTGCATTATTGTAAAACATAATTTATTGAGCATTTGGTGACATTTAATTGTATTTCCATTTATTTTAGCGCTCATTGCTGTAGAGCTTAAACAACATCTTCCTTTACTTTGAGAAAAATGTTTATTTGAGCGCTTGGTTCTATCTACCATTCCCCAAGCACGCTGCTGTATGCCTATTCCTCGTAAGTACGAACATCAACTGAAACAACCCTTAGAAAAATCAAATAATTAGCCATATCTGGTTGTGATCGTTGCACAAGCAGAATTACGATGATGTAGAAGCCGGTAACTTGCGGCAGAATTGCCTCACAAAGATAACGTATGTAATGCTCGGGGCGTGGCGATCATCTTTTGATCGGCGCACAGCGGAGCAATATCGCGATAAGTAGGAAACCACTCTGCTGTTGTCCGACAATCGCTTCTAGCTACTCGTTCTAAATGATAACTCCAAGGGTTGGTGTTCAGTAGTGTGCTCAGTTCGCATTTAGCCACAGTTTCTACCTGTATACCCGAATCTCCTGTGGTGGAGTCACGTTCAGAGAGCGTACGTGATTGGATTAGCGAATGACTAATTAGGAAATTAGTAAAAACGCGAGAAATCAGATGCACTTCGTCCCTTTATTACTTAGATCATGGAGGAGTGACATCAGAAATCGTCCCCTCCTCTGTGTCGTGATGCCAACACAACTGTAGAGTCGTAAGAGATGACAAACGTGCTCTTTCTATAGGGAAAGCGAGCGTGGATCTGGTTCTGAATTTCGTAGTAACCAAAATTTCCGTCTCTTTATTAACATCTTTTATTAAGATCCTTCATAAAAGTCGTTTTCTGTGCTCTCTGAAGTTTCCAAGGAGGACAGTTGTTCTGATATGAATTGCCTCCTGTCTCAGGTATTTCCTAAAATAATTAAGTATGGGAAGATAACTACGCAGTAACCGGGGATTTAGTTAACCAGTTCTTCAGGATGATAGTGATATGGCAGTTGAGCTCTAATTCTGGTCATTGGAGACGAAAATATCGTATCAGCTTGTATACATTCGTAACTAACCAGTTCAACAAAACTGTAGTAGAACTGATAACTTCTTTTTTCATTCCTTAGTCACATCTTACTACTGTTATTTTACTGTCCTAGCCCGTTCTTCACATTGCGCACATAAATGAGGCTTCACTGCGTGTCCTAGACAAACAGGATTTTTCTGAAGTTACATCTCAGAGTAGCATTGATTAACATATGCCTTCCTCTTCCTGAATCACACTACTATGAATGCGCTGTTATATGTGTAAATTCAAGAAATTATAAACTCTAGGCTGCGTGTAATGTTTCTGATGGATTGCACTTATGCATTTATGTTAATGTGGTTTCACAAGCGGAATGATATCATAACAGAAACAGTTTCAAGGAAGTTTTACTTTATCTTCAGTAATTAGGTGGGGTACCATTTAACTATGCAGACAATGTGATGTTTTTGTCCCACTTCCTGGGCTATAAAATTTAATTTATTCATTTATTTACTTTTCAAGAATGGAGCCAGATCAGGAAGAGATTGAGATACATGAGACGAATTTCAATTGCAACTGACTAGTTGAGAAACTAATGGTTCCCCGTTCGCACGAAAATGTAGTGAAATGGAACAGACTAAGATCACCCCATATTAAGCGGCAGTGTATGGTGAAATGTGGTGTTACTCTCTTCGTGCATGGCAGATCTCGTCGACGGCGATTATCTCGCAGTTTCGTTGTCAATGTAATGCATGGAAGTTGTCAGACGCTTAAAGATTCAAGCATAGGACTGCAAGACAGTGCATTCAGCATGGGATGGAACATGAGTGTGTTACAAGATGACGATACAAACTGGAATAAATGTTACTGACCCAAGATTTGAAAACTGAGTCGGCAATAGATTGACATGCTTCCGGAATGAAAAGTTGAAACGATTTATGTGGAGCATCACGAAAACCACTACTTCCTCTGGCTGACCGACCAGTCACAGATTGTTTCATCGAGCCCCAGAGCGCCCACCCCCCCTCTCTCCTACCTCTCAACGTGGCTGCCCCTTCTCGGCAATTTCCTTCATGATCTCACATTCTGTTCCCCAGGACGTCGAATTTCCAACCGCATCATCTTTGTCACTGGTGGAATCACTTTGCACTCTCACCCTCTGAACGATCGACACTGCGCAACCTTTGTAGAGGGTGACAAAATTCCGGCCCTTGTGAGTTGAGTAGTCCCCATGGCTGTCATATGACATAGAAACGCCAAAGTCACTACCAAGCGATTGTCATTGTAATACTTCTGAGCATCTGCTGTTACTCGAATTTTCTCGTGAACATTGCTAGATATTACTTTAAGAGTCTGTTTGCGTTTCGCAGTTGTCTAGAAGGCTGCCACCCAACAACAGACCCGCTTGCTGGTAAGGGCAGTGTCCATGTTTCGGTCAATGGACCCCATACGTTTGGGGCTTTGGAGGTGGTCCTCTTGTGTGAGTCAGTCTTCAAACGGGACAATGCCACAGAAGTGAGGCAAAACCAGTTAAACTGTACCTGTCCGGCCATCGGGGAAGTCACAGGTGTAGATTCGCTTGAAGCCATATTGTCGTAAAAGCCTAGTGGTGAATTATTACAAACTAGACTGATGCTCGAGAAGACCTGGATTCATTTCTCTTTCTGGTCATCCAGATGAAGGTTTCACTTGCTTTGTCTTAATAGTCCAAGGTGAGTCCTCTCCTCTGGAAAGGCCACTTCTTATTTCCTTTGTCATCCACAATGTACCAAAGCTTTTCTGAAATTATCTCATGACCGACTTGATATTCAACACTCACCATCTTTCCTTCTTGGCAACATTAAGGTCTTCTAAATAGACATCCTTCATGTTTTATCATTTTGTCCCATATGACAAATTTCTGTATGTTATATATTTAGACCAGTAAAGTCACGTACAATACAAAACAGTGATAGAGGTCTTAGTTGCGTTGAAGCAAGTCTAGTTTTACATCACGGGTTGGAGGAGCAGATACTACAGCACACACGCAAAATTAGTTGTTCACTTTATTAAGTCTTTCAGACAGAATACTCAACATTTGAAGTAATCCCAACCTACACAGATGAAGTGTATTTGTGATTATCATTGTCGCTCGACAGTTAGCGCTTTTCTCTGCACGGAATGATACTCCTACAACAAAGTACAATTGACTGCAGCTTTATATAGGTGGATACACTGTTCTCACTGGTATCAAACCTCGCACAGCTGGATCTAAATGGGACTAAGCTGATATCGCAAGCCACGAATGTAGAATGGGGAGAGCCGTACTCTGCTGTGACGTAAATAATCTGCAACAGAGGTGGCATATAGAATTTCTTGAAGGTGTGTCTACCCCGTCGTCTCACACCCGCCAGTGCGTCTGCCACCGACCGTTCTTGATGTGGTTCCGTCGTGAGGTACCAGCTTTGACATGGGACCTTGTTCTTCCGACGATGCCATACTGATAACGGATAATAATGTTTATTTCAGTTTCTGATGAGTCGAACACTAGTGATAACTTATAGACTGGCAGATTTATACTGTGGACAACGGAAACAATGTACATGAAGAAAATCATGGGAATGAAGGTGCAGAAGTCAACACTGAGAAATGTAAATGGCAAAGAGATGTATAGGGTGATAATTCTTCAATTATATGAAATAAAATCGGATAACTTAATAACGGTTTTCGTTAGAACGTTCAAACTGCATGGTTGGCCGCGGGACACGATGTGATTTAGTATACACATGCATAATGTGGTTTAGCGACTAAACCCACTTTCATTTGCATTGGTATGTCAATAAGCAAAATTGGCGCATTTGGGGGACAGAATAAGCACTGCTCGATCAATAAGTCTCTTCACCCTCAACGGTTGACTGTGTGGTGTGCAATATCCACTCACGGAATAATCGATGAAATATTTCTTGATGGCACGGCGGTTACCGAACGGTACGTGAAGGTTTTGGAAGATGATTTCGTCCCCATTATCCAAAGTGATCCTGATTTCGACACGATGTGGTTCTTAGAAGACGGAGCCCGACCCCATCGAAGCACGAGAGTGTTTGATGTCCTGGAGGAGCACTTTGGGGATCACATTCTGGCTCTAGAGTAACCAGGGGCCACTGGCATGTCCCTCAATTAGCCGCCATATTCTATGGACCTGAACACATGTGACTCCTTTTTGTGGGACTGTGTTAGAGACAAGGTGTACAGCAATAACCACAAAACCATTTCTGAGCTGAAAATGGCCATTCAGTTCATCGACAGCATCGATGTCTCCACACTTCTGTACGTCATGCAGATTTTCGCTATTCGTCTGCCCCACAACATCGCCAATGATGATAGGCATATCGAATACGTCATAACTTAAATCAGAATATCTGCAGTGCCGTTTACATGTTGAATAAAGTGTGTCTACTCCGTAGTTTGTTACTAATGTAAACTTTTTTGATCTTATTAAATAATTGACACCCTATGTGAATTCGTGATCTGAGTGACTGAAAAACGAAAATGCAATAAAAAAAGTAGTCTTAACGAGAAGGAAGGGTTACCTTCAACACTGTCTCAGAGAAGTGACAATGTACAGGGTGTCCGAAAAAACACCGGATAACCTTAGGGACAGGTTTCTTGTATAGAAATAGACAGAAAATATCTAGTAAAAATGGGCTCTATTCACGCACACCTCAATAGGTGTGAGGACTTGTTCATCTTCGATACTATGAAACAAACTCCTCTACTGGAAGGAGGGTGCTTTCCATGTTTCTGTAGGAGGAGGTATTCAACAAAACAAAACAAAAAAATGTCGGAAACCGTGGGATCTAAGATGCATACCTTATGGGCTATGAGCACTTACTCTTCTTCGCTAGTGTGAAACGCATCTCTTCTAGGTGTTCATAGCTCATAAGTTATGCGTTTTAGAGCCCATGTTTACTAGACATTTTTTTCTTGTTTTAGTCCATACTATCTCTTCCGGAAATATGAAAATCAAAGAGCATGCAGTAAAAGAATTTCTGAATGTCGAAGATGAACAAGTGCTTGTATCTCTTATGGTATGGGCTTTAGAGTCCTTCTATAGTAGCCATTTTGTTCTTTTCTGGGTGTAGAAGAAGTGACCATAATGTTTAGCCCTGTCTTTTTGGGACAACTTGTACATAAAAATGTTTGGAAAAAGTTTTGAAGATGATAAAAGGAAGTGTTTCGGCATCGTACCAAGTTCCGCATAGTTCATAAGGTAAGTGTCCCATAAGTGTAAAGCTAATTTTAAGGAGGAATACAGAATGCTTTTTATCTTATGAATAGACACAACTAGGTACTGCGTAAGCTAGTACTACATAGTGATCATGATGAGTGGGTAATATTTCATATATGACTTGAGAAACTGAGAGTTAAGCGTACTGAATACCCGAGGAAGGAAGCTTCTCTAATGGCAGTCACGTGACTCGTCGGCTCGCAAGCATCGTAAAGTTACGTGTGAGGCATAGACAGAACAGACAATCGATATAACACGATCTGTTTCCCGGCAGTTTGTTATCAGTGCTAAAATTGTAAATAGTTTATTGAAAGCGAAAACCTAAGAAAATAGTCTCCTTCACTGCATCACTAAAAAGCATATCGATACCAACTTCGTTCTTCGTTCCTTAGGCTTACTTCAAATTGCAAGTTTCAGTACAGGTTTCTTAATGACACAATCGAAACGGCCCAAAATACAAATAACGTTTTAGATGTAAACTGTTCAGTATTCACAAATCGTTTCAGAATAGTAATTTCCCTCGACCGCTCATTTGTACTTCTGGAGCTGATTCGTTTTTTACCGCTTCCAGCAGCTTCCAGGTGATATAAGATGCACCAAACTATTCGTATTTATTAGTTATCAGTAGTATAAAAAGGAATTTTATCTGGAAAGGAGCAGGTGCATTAAGTTAATATTTAAGCCTCTTCTGAATGTATTCGTCTGGAGTGTAACCTTCTACAAAAGTGAAAATAGGGCGATAAGCAGTTCAAACAAAGACAGAATTGAAGCTTTCTAAATGTGATGCTAAAGAAAGATGTTCGAGATTACATAGGTAGATCGAGTAGCTGATGAATAGTACGGAATCGTTTTAAGGAAAAAAATTGCAACAAACTGATTAAGGGGAGGTATCGGGCGACGAGGCACAACCTGAGGCCTCAAAGAATCTCCAGTCTGCGGTGTAGTAATTGTAGAGGGTTTACAAGGAGATGAATACAGCAAGCAGCTT